>NC_086153.1:90365812-95165812 GCF_035149785.1 Candoia aspera | reverse complement strand
CTGTATTATTTGCAAACCCAGTCCTAGAATTTATAATGTAGCACATATTGTTCTGCAATTAATTATAAGACACTTTCCAACTCCCTCTATTATGAAAATAACAACTCATCTATACTATGCTGTCCAGTATGGGGTATTTATGAATAGAGGTAATTCTGTGCATCTGTTTTCAGATGTAGGCAGAAAATTAAAATTTTTGCTGCTGTTTCACGGGACAGTTGCTGTTCATCCATTGATAGAATGCTCCCTGATCCAGCAGAGGCTCCTTCCACTGGAATGAGGAGGGAGATAATTTATGATACTTCCTCCTCCTTCTGAAAGCCCCTAACTTTGCCTGATAATCTGCTCCAGAGAGCTGGGGGCCTCTTTGGGCAATTTGGGAAGTGGTGTGGGGCTTTCGGAGGAAAAGGAAAAATAATCAGAAATCTCTTCACCATTTTGCTGGCTTCAAAGCATGATCTGTCAGTGAACACTTAGAAACTAGAAATCTAAGACCTATGCGTCAATAAAGATTAACTGCATTCAGTAGTTTTGGTGGTTGCCTAATCTATGCATCTCATAGGCTGAGCTGAGCCATGTTTATCTTTTATGCTCAGCATGTGACTCTGCGTAATCTTCCAACAGTAAACCAAAAAAATTCTACTTACTCTGCACATCCTGGAAAGCCTTAAGATACTCCACAGTGAGCAAGGGTTGTGGCAATTCTCGGATAAAGAATTTTAGAAGGCTGACTGCATCATGCTGTTTGACACTGTCCCAGTTGAAAGTCCCTTCATGAAACTTTGATTCTAGCTCTTGGCAAAGGTTCTAAATGACCCAGGAGAAAGAAAAGCAGGTGCTGAGGGTGCCTTTACATATTTATTAAAAAATATTGTAATTATCCACAACCTGCATGAAAAAGCAGCACATAAAGTCTAACAAACTGTGCTATCTTTTCCCTCTTATGCATCAAGCTTACCACTATATTTCCCAGGATTTTTCGAACACTGCAGTAAAAATATGTTTATTGTGCTTCTTGTGTATGCAATGCCATATACGCTGACAGATTGGATTTTCATTTTACCATAGTTCATTTGTGTTTTCTTCTTGTCAGTAGTAGTGTCCATTAGTGGAAGAGGTTGTTCAAAAATCCTTTTAATTTACAAAAAATCACACGATGCACTAAAATTTAAAACCAATTCATATGGTGATACTTCTAAATTCATTCCCTGAAATTTCAAATAATTAAAAACATTGTGGATGCATTTTTGTAATACTCTAGAACAGGAGTCGTTGCAATATGAGATGGGCGGTAAAGAAATATGATAGACAGACAGACAGACAGACAGACAGACATTCTCTTAGATGTACCCTTTGGAAGACTGCGCAGCAAGCAAGGTCAAGCAAGCTATGGGTGGGACCAGAGCAACAGCATCTACAAAAGGGAAGTTTAAATCTGCAAGATGGTGGGTTTAGCATCAAAACTCCATTGCATGTACAACAGGGACAAGGTTTTGATGCACCTGCTGTCTTACAGATTTTGACACTGGAGATACTGCTGGGCCAGAGTATATGGGGAACCCCTCTCTCTTTTTTTGACACCCTTTGTTACTCTAAGACTTCCCTTTTTTGGCCCAGCTTTTTTTGTGTTTCTGACACTGCTCCAAGCAACAGCTGTATCTTTTAGCAGATCTCTTGCAGATGGCTTTTGATCTTAGGCCAAAGGGCATATGTGCAGTTTTCCACCCAGTGGAACATTTGCACAGACTCCTGTCTGAAGCCCTATCACAACAGATAGTCCATATGGAAGATGGAACAATGCTCCAACTTCATATAAAAGGCCTTTCTATGTTATGAGGACTAGTACCTCAATTATATTACCTGTCTTTTTTATCCCAGATCAAATCCTCCTCTGACAATATTTTACAGGGGATTTGGATATAATTCGGGTAACCTAAGAGAAGTAACTCCTGTCTGATGTCTCCCTTTTTAATACATTGTCTCAAAGCCACTGGCTGATCCTCCCGCAAAGCACTGCATAAAGTGCACATTTCATATCTTGCTTCAATCCAACCATTTGCCAGGTCAACAAGAATTCATATTTCACCCCCCTAGGGTATGCACATATTTCTAAATTGCATAACCTACCTGTCCTATTTGCACTTTTTTTTTTTAGAATTCACATTTTATGAACATTAAAAAGCTACAGCAATCAAATCAGTTTCAAAATATGACAGAGGATGATGAGTTATTGGAAAAGCAATAACAAAATAATTGCAAAACCTTGTGTACCCAGGGAGCAAACAACAATACAGAAGACAACATCTGAGTAAAATGTCAGAGAAATTATTTCTTCAGCCTCTCCTTAATTCAGAAATATTTTTAAAAGAACTTATGTATGTACGTACAGTATGTATGGAATATATATATTCCATCAATTTGGAAGGAATATGGAAGGAATTGATGGGATAAAACCATCAACCATCCAACACATAGTGGCAGGGTGTAAGATGCAGGCAGGAACAGCATACACTGAATGGTACAATCAAGTAGCTGGCATTGTGTACAGGAACATCTGCATAGCGTATGGGCTAGACCCTCCCAAGTCCAGGTGGGAGATTCCACAGAAGGTCATGGAGAATAACAGGACTAAAATCCTGTGGTACTTCCAGATCCAGATGGACAGCAGGTACTGGCCAATCAGCCAGACATCGTGGTAGTAGACAAGGACCAGAAGACAGCGGTGGTGATAGATGTAGCAGTGTCAAGTGACAGCAACATCAGGAAGGAGTATGAGAAGCTGGAGAAGTACCAGGGCCTGAAGGAGGAACTAGAGAGGATGTGGAAAGTGAAGGCCAAGTGGTCCCAGTGGCGGTAGGGGAACTCCTAAGCTGGGAGAGTAGCTCCAACAGATCCTAGGAGCAACATCAGAGCTCTCTGTCCAGAAGAGTGCAATGCTAGGAATAGCTAAGATACTGTGCAGAACCCTCAAATTCCCAGGCCTCTGGTAGAGGACCCGAGGTTGAGGAAGACACATACCACCCATAGGGGTAAGAAGGGAATGTTTATGTTTTATATACATACATACATACAAAGTTATCAGGTTATCAAATAAACACAAAGAAACAAACACTGGTAACAACAGAGCACCACTGTTCCTAAGCTGAATGATTATTTTACCTTTACTCTAGCAGCAACTCCTGGTATTCGAAGCAATCCTTCTGTTTCCAGCTTTCCGTCTTCTATCTGGGAAATGAGCTGAACATAAAAATGGAAAACAGCTCAGGTAGAAAAAACATTGTGAAACAATAAAAAGATTGGCGCTATCATAATTATTTCAACATATATGCCTCCCTTATTTCACACAGCAGCCAACAATATTTTTTTATGCAATACCACAACTATAGGGTCTTTAAGCTAAAAAGAGCCTACCATTATTGCAACACATGTGCATGAAGTGACATTTATCCAGAATCAATTTGGAGAATGGCTAATACCTCACCCAGTCTACACATCATGGAACATGGACTTTATTGATTGATTTCTGAAATTCATATCCTGCTTTCTGCTTTGGCTTCCTTCCCATTCCTGACTCAGGTAAGATAATTTATTGGGATGGAGGAGATATGTGTTTGCATGGGTATTGATCAATGAACAATATTTTATATGCAGAAGAGAATATATACAGTTCACTGATGTACCCAATCAAATGCATTTGGTCAAGTGCGTAACAGCTTTGCTTCATGAGGCTTCTTGCTATTCTTGAGTGCAGAATTTTTATCTTTAGGTATTAGCCCAGGGTGGATATATCAGGTAAGAATAAAACATTTTATACAGAGAGAGCAAGAGTATTGCCCAGCTTACATTACTCCTGGATACTGCGGCCTTTACTATGAAAAGCCACTTCTACAAGACTCTAACTTGATGCTAGTTTACAAATTGCTTTTTTATTTTATTTACACCTTCCAAAGTAAAATAGTTACTGTCAAATGCACAATGGAACAAGAATGTTTTCACTGCCTTGAGGAATGTATTATCACCATATGCACCTCCAGGGGAAACATATGCCAAAACGTGGAGGCCAAGACAGAAGGCCCCATTTTGCCCAGGTTCCATGTATTTCCAGGGAAATGGGACTCTCATATGCCCCCTTGAGATACCCAAATCAACTATGGCAAGGCAGTGTATGATGGAACCTGGTACTGATGGAACCTGGTATGATGGAATATGGTACTACACCATATATGGCTTTGTAGGTAACAGCCAATTTTGAATTGGGCCTGGAAGCTGACAGGAAGCTGACAGTAATTCATGCAGTGATATCAAAATGGGCTTGTCCTGCCAGCAGTCTAGCTGCTACATTCCGGACCAATTGCAGCTTCTGGATTTATCATCACCAGGACATCATGGTCCAGGTAGGATCACAAGTGGTGCAGTAGTCTAAGCTAGGCAAAGGTCCCCTTGGCCATAATTTCCCTTTGCTGTTTAAGCAGGAGCCACAAATCTAGGAGGACCCCCACTTTTCCCCACTCTCTTGTGCAATAAAGCTTAAGAACACATGCAGATCATCTTGGTTTAATCTGCAAAATTCTGGGAAATCCAGTCTCAAATAAGACACAATTACTTGCATTCTTGGTTGATGATTATGTGAGTATACAAGAAAAGAAGGTAAGGACAACATTGTTTAACTCGCCCACCTAACTACAGAGAGTCAAAAGAATTTTATCAAGGCATCAAGCGTAAAAGGGGAGGATGCCGTACTTAATAAAAACATTTTACTAGATAACAAAACATTAGCTATTTTTCTTTGATTCAGTATTACATATAATATACTTTTCAAAGCCCAAGGACGTATTGTCAAAGGAGACTAGTCAGCCTACTCACTTTTTGAAAGATAAGTGGTATCCGGATACTTGGAACTCTCTTCTGATCATGTTCTAGCAAAACCAAGAGTGGAACACCAAAAAGACCAGATTCTGTATAAAGAAAAAGAAAAAGGCCTTAAAATCCTCACGAAGTGGTGACATGAAAGCATTTTAAAGTAATGTTTTCTTTCATAAAATATGCACAGCTTTTGATTTTCATATTCAGACAGACAGGTTCATTTTCAGCACAATCCTATTACAATATGGTCATTTATCTGGAGTAAAGCCCACTAAATATGCAGTTATTTTTGAAAATATGCAGGAAGAATACTTCACACATAAACATAGCCAAAAGGCCAAGAAGGAATAGAGAAAATCCCTAACTAGAATTCGGCACAGACTGTCATCTAAAATATATGAACAACATTACCTTTCTTACAGATTTGTTAGAAAGATGATATGAGAACATTTGAAGTTATTTATATACATTCCAATTATCACTGTTATTATTAACAGGGATTGTATCCAACTCTGTCCATCTGCCAGTTTTCCTGAAGCTTCTCCATGTACCTACCAAGCTTGGGTATTTGGAGAGGTTGGAATAAGTGAATGGAGAAGTCTCTTAGGTAGAATCCAGTAATATAAATCTCCAAAGCCAAATACTAATCATACTAACACAAAATTCCTGTACTTACTTATTAATCTATGTCACTTTAAAAAATGGACTTTTAAAAAAACAGAATACATGGAATGAAAAAAGAAGTCAGGGCCAATCTGAAGAGTCCAGTGTCTCTAAAAATACATAACCTGCATACAGAATAACATTCATTTTTCAGAAAGGAAGAAAAAAACAATCTGGAAATAATTCAAGGAATATCTGAAACAGATTCAATAAACTAATTTAATAGTACACTACTTTTATAACTGTGACAACTGAGAGAGGAAGAAAAATTCCTAAAATATGTTACTAGCTCTGCACTAGAAAGTTATTTCCTGGCAGGTGGATGAAAATCATATTCAGAGAACTCAGATATCTCTCTTTCATTAGTCACTGTGGCTTTTAATTATTTAGCTCCTGTCCTGACATCTCTGCTGAACACGTCCTGCAAGTTTTGGCCCAGGAAGCTATTTGATTAACTGGTAACATGTTGCAATTCATAGCAGTTAACAAAAACATTTTCCTGGTTTTAATCTATTTAATGCTACCATTTTAAATTTGATTTTTTATTTCTTTTTAACAAAATATTGCATTTTTAAAAAATTATTGAACATTGCATTAAAATCCAGACTGAGGGAAAGCTAGAACACACACACACACACACGCACACTTGATTCAGGCAGACTGAATCAAATTGACCTGATAATGCATAAAAATTTGTTTATAAGATCAAGTCGCTCGATTACATCTAAGGTAACAGGTGCACATCAACATATGAGACAAAATAAAATTATGAAATCAAAGAAAAAGGTCTAAGAAGAAAGGCAGATGTTAGAAAAAAATGAAACTCATTGTAAAAGTTATGAAAAAAAACCCTTTTGGGTGGCTATAATCTCTCCTTCAAAAGGACTTATCTTTTGATTTGCCCTTTAAATTAATCTCACAGCTGTTTCATGCTGCAATCCTATAGCCTCATCTTTGTCACCACAAAAGGTTTTGATATATTGACCACCAGAGGAAAGGAGAGGTGAAGTCATATGGGCTGATCTTGGGAGATTCTGAAACCTGGGTATCCAAAGCTCCCCCCAACCATCCATTATACCCCTAACATATGGAAAACTGAAATCAGCTCTGGAGAATTCAGACCACAACTTCAACACATTGAGCAAGCACTTCTGGATACATACAGCCTACATGCATACAACCTCTTTATGGATGGTTACCTGGTAATTGCCCACCACAGATGTTATATGGTTATAACAAGGCATGTCCATAACTGCTCATTCTACTGTATTCTGAACCAACTGTTCCAAGAGCAGCCCCATATAGAGCACATTGCAATAGTCTACATGCGAGGTGACTAAGGCATGAGCAACCATGTGAAGGGACTCCTGATCCAAAATAGGACACAACTGATGCATCAGAAGAATACGTGCAAAGTCCTTCCTGGTCATAGCTACCACCTGCTCTTTGAGCATAAGCTGTGAGTCCAGGAAGACCCCCAAACCAATTCTGTCTTGGGAAATGCAAACCCATTCAGAAGTAAAGATGGAAAATTACTGGAATCAGAAAAACTATGAACCCATAGTCACTTGCTTTTATTAGCGTTAAGCCTGTTCCTCCCCATTCAGATGTAAACAGCCTCCAGGAACTGGGACAAGACCTTTACAGCATTATCTGATCAGCCAGGGGTCTACAACTGTAATCGGCATACTGATGAAACTTGATCCCATGTTGATGGATGACTTCATCCAGCGGCTTCATATAAATGTTAAACAGGAGGGTTAAGAGCATTGAGCTCTGTGGCAACCCATAAAAAGGGGCTTTGCCCCCATCAACACCAACTGGAACTGATCACAGAGAAAGCAGAACTACTACAACACTATGCCTTCCATTCCCAGTCCCCATAATGGATCTAGAAGAATGCTATGACTAATAGTATTGAAAGCTAGTAAGAAATTGGAGAAGCAGGATGGTCACACTGCCTCTCCTCTGGCTCTACAAGAGATCATCAACAAGCACAATCACGTTTCCATACTATGTCCTGGCCTGAAACAAGTCTAGATAATACAGGGCCCTCTGAACTGCAATTTGGCCCATCTTCTTAAAAACCTTTCCCAAAAAGGGAAGGTTCAAAAGAGGGGCATGGGTCTAACAAAAGTGACTAGGCCAGAATACAATTATGCAGTATTTAAGTCATTCTGTAACATCAGTGGAAATTTTATTCCAAACCTTCAAGTGCTAAGCAATCCTTTCAGATTGTTATTTCATCCTTGCCTGATGAACTCAGCCATCATGGATTGCTCTCAGCAATCAAGAAGAAGTCATTGCTGAGAAACGTTCAAAGTTGGGGAAGCTTCTGAAGACTAGAAACTGTTTAAAATGAAGCATGAATATAAAAAAAGAGATGGGGAAGCAAGACAGAAGCATAAAGAGCCAGCTTACAGAACAGATGAATTACAGAGTAATCATCCAAATGGGCTTCAGGCAGAAAACATCAACTTATGCCAGAAACAAATATAAAAAATTATCTCTTCCATCCCCAGGATATTTATTATTTCATGCACCAGTTCCTTTCTGTTTCATATCGCAGCCTATCTACTATCTGATCCAGCTATGGTTAAGTACATTTAAACATATTTAACACTGCAGTGGAAATCAGTGGAATATAAATGTGCTTACCTCAGCCAAGGTTTTCCACCAACTAGCATCTTAGCCTTGCATACCACAGATGGGAAAAAAGGGTAATATCTCCCTTGAATGGAGCTCAGCTCACTAGGCAAGTCCACTTAGCTTTCCTGGCAGTATGGAAATGATGCCACTGCAAAATGCCCTTCTACTCCATTCTTATTTCTAAGTGTATATGGGATCCAAACTGACCTTACCTCATTATTCACCTCCACTGACAATGTTTACAAATTAAAATACACAAGTGGGTATCCAAACATACACACATTTTGCAAAACAAACAAACAAACAAAAAGCCAAATTCAACAAACTCACCTTTCGTTTTAATCTTTGCTGCTTTTTGTGGCTTCAGTTCAGTTCCAAGGATATCAAAGAGAGCAGTTAGTTCAATCAGCGCCAAAGCACGGATTTTCTTCATATCCTGAGGTGCAAGGTCTCCAATTTTTGTTGTACCCGTTTTGTCCTTCGGAAATCTGAAGTTCTAGTTAAAAGTATTTAATGCAATTGTTTGAAATCTTAATGTCAACAAATTCATTTAAAAAAGACAAAAAAAGAAAGAAATACTAGGACTAAATCTACATTTCTGGCTGTGCAATGGGCATGGCTTTAGGCAAAAGTATTTATTCTTTTCGGGCATTGCCTTGAACAGATAAGGGACTTGAAAGTGGCAGAGGATTTCTCTATCTGGCAGCCCATATGAAACTGGGGTGCCTGAACAGAAGTCATTCTTGTGTTTGCTTAAATGCAAGCACAGCTTTTGGTGCAAACTGGAGTCTTTCAGAGCTGCCATGTGAATGCATGGTGGTCAGAGAAAGGAAAGAGTGGGAAACCTACTTTAAAAGACTCCTGCCTGAAGAGAGCTACAGGGGTGGGTGTGTGTGTGTGTGTGTGTGTGTGTTACCCCAAAACATCATTCAAGTTATTGGGAAGAATAGCTGTTTTTAACTGTAATACATGCACTTCATAAGTTTCTGATTAGAAACTTCTCTTCCCTTCCCTCTGCTCCCACCATTCATATTATAATTTAATTGGAATCAATTATGTAATTTGGAACAATTAAAACAATGCCTTTTTCCAAGTTAACTAACAGACTTTCAGCAGATTTGTAGTGGATTTAGCATCCTGCAGACTCTCTGGCAACTCTAAATGTTGTATAACCCTAAAAGCCACTGTCCTCCTCCAATGAGAGGCAGAGGAAGGAACACAGAGTGGGAGAGGCAAGTAAAGTCCCCCCCCCCCCCGCCACCATCTGAGTTGGATACATGTGCTGTAAGCAGAAAGGACAGTACAGCAGGAACAGATTTCCTACTTGGTCCAGGAATCAAACCCTCTGCCCAAAAGCCCTGGGAAAACTGAAACCAGTAGGATAAAGCTGGCAGGGAAAATATAGATATAAAACATCAGTGTTTTCTTTTCTTTTCAGTGCTGTTTGTTCACTTGTGCATTTTTACCTTTCTTTATTGTCTATTCTTCATAGAGAAAATCTATCCATGTGGTCACCAAGATTTGACAACAACTCAATGGCACATAATCAATCAATCAATCGTCTATCTATTGTCTGCTGATAAAAGATTGCTACCTCTTATATATAGATCTAGGTTTCTTTATCTTGATTCAGCTACCTGTCATACTTCCTGATCACAACATCCTCAGAACATCCTGATCTGACTCGCATCCAATTTTCATTGAACCCGTGTCAACACAGAGGCACCAGAAGGGAGGGGGTGTTACTTTGGAGTGTGAATTCGGTTGTTTAGACTAGGCATTCATTGTCAAGGCCATCCGGCCGAGCACCGTCCGGGCCATCTGGTGGCAAAGGGGGGAATACATGCTTTGATGGGTAGAAGAGGAGGAAAGTAGAGAATGTGAATTTTAAATTGTAGAATGTGTGGGAAAGAAGCCATTCACAACTTTGCTTTGTACCAGACGCTTCGCTTCATTAAACAGTTACTAGAATCCAAGTCTCAGAACTGTCTTTGAGTGAATGCTCGAGCATGTGGATCGTTACACTACCTTCCTTCCCAACTATTCACTTCTATGCCTTTATTAAAATAAACATCTTTAATCCATGAGGTGGAGATGGGCGGTGAATAAATTTATAAATAAACAAATAAATTCATTGATAGTCCAGTGTTGAGTGCATCCCATGCACTCAAAAACATTTGGGCCTGATAACTTTTGTTAAAAGAGGAAATTGGAGCCATTTATTTAAAAGCTAAAAAGGGAAGAGAGATCTCCTGTTCTGCCCCATCCAGATTCCAGATAAATATCTCCCCATGCATGACCAATTTAACAATCTGCCCAAATGGAACTCTCTCATATGGGAGAACAGCTATATCTAGACCCCCAGAACTCAGGTGGAGGGGGAGACAGTGGTGGTCCAAGGAACAGATCTGGTAGACTCACGTTATCTGTTTGTGATTTATACTCTGCTACAGGACTTATGATGCCTTCTGAGGTTTTAAAATTTTTCTATCCAATAGGAAAAGCAATGTCAATAAGAATTGCAAATTGTAGATTAAAATAAAAATAAGCCAGAATGACTGATCATCTAGTATCAATTAAGGACATTTATTCCTTGATTTAAGAGCTGATATTAAACAGCACTTGTGATGCTGAAATATTTCTTAACTTCAAATTACCAGTGATAATAATGGAGAATACAGTTTTATCATAGCCATCCAAATGACTTTATAAAGAAAACAAGCTAAAAACTCTTTAGCACTAAACTGGTTTTCGATTAATGGCCCACTACCAGTAGAACAAGTAGCTTCTCTGCTGTAATACTTTGCCACCTCACTTGTTGCATGTGGCTTTTCCATTTGTCTTTCACCAAGTAAGTTAATTGACATATAGTTCCAGCTAATTATATTTTACCATCTGTGCCCAGAACTCCACTTGCAAAAATATCCTAGCTATACTCCCACAAATCTTGTGCATGTTGGCTTCCCTCACTCAAAGGTCTGTACTAACAAATAATAGGCGGAGCTGTTAATTTAGTCACAAAATGCCTCTTCCCCATGAGTAATGTGTGAATGGGCTACAGCAAGGAACAAAATTTGCCCTCTTTTAAATCCAAGTTATCCTATATATTATTTTGGGGCTGTACATGAAAATGGACAAAAATTGCAAAATGAAGGCTATTAAACTAAATCCATACATATACACATATAAACACTTACAGGAAGAAGAGTGTCATCTTCTTTGTCTTTTGACTCTTCGCTTACAGGGTTATCTTTGAGATTAACTGCTTGTTCAGAAAATGATATTTCCTGATTAATGTCTGTTTCAGCCACTGACAAATCTTCTCTTTGACAGTTATCAATATGTTGACCATATGCTAAATGTGGTAAAAAAGAAAAGAAAGTCAGACAAATTTTATATACAGGGTTTTTTTTTTAATTAAACACATGAAAATAATGGATTTATCAGTATTAGCCCCATAGGGGTAGGGATGGTATGGTTTAGCTGATTAAATAATGGACTGAATGGAGAGATAATTGAATGAATTTCTACTCATGGAACATTCCTTCTCATGGAAGGAGGAACAATAATGGTTTCAGATAAGCAAGTGACATTCGAAATTGCACAGAAGAGGAAAATGAGCAGAATTTGCTTCCCTTCTCTCCACCTTTTTTGAGCTATCTCTGGATCACAGCCCTTTCAGTGAAACAAAAAGGTGCACTGGACTTAATCATCAGTCAACCAAATAACAATGAGTCAAGTGTTACAGGTTTACACAAGTATATCACTCACAATTCCACATCTTTTAAAGCAAACTTTCATGTTTGTTTTAGAGGCTCTCTATCATACTACCTGGCTTTCCCTCAGCCCTCACATGAACCCAGTTTCAGGTTGCTCCCTTACATGGAAAACTAGCAGCGTAAGTCTTAACCTGTCCTTAAATTTTCACTGTGTTCTTCTAACTTACTATTTATTTTTCAATGGATAAGGTTATCAGTCAATAGTGGCATCTATGTTCTGGTTAACTTTCATAACTTTTGAAATTTATGTACTTTATATTTAAAAAATATTTTAAAAAACCCCACAAACAGTCATGCTCACACAATTCTGCTTCAATGGGCCACATGCACAAATTAAGCATAAAATATATGACAGGTATTTCAAGAATTGTAGCTTTCTTATATCCAAGAATATACCATCCATTCACTGAAACTGTTCTAAAGAAATTTCTTCTCCAGAGACCTAATTCACTATCAAAGGATAGGCGTGTTTTAGAGAACACTGCTTTTCACCATTAAAAAACAAACCAACCCTACATTCTCTTTTTAACTGGGCCATGAACTCCCAGCATTCTGTCTAGCTGACCCAGTTAAATGCTAAGACAAAGAGAAGATGCCCTCAACCACCTGGCTGCCTGCTTATCTGCTTGCTACCTGTAGAAAACAGGCTGTCTGCACAAGATTGCATCAGCTTCCTGGGCTCCAGTCTTAACCTGGGAGAGCAGTACAATTAAAGGCTAGTCTCTGGAAAATGTGATTCAGAAGGTGTGACCTTGTGGCTCTAAAGGCCTTTGAATGATACTAATCATCTGGACACATTTCAACTGGGTTTTTGCCAAAATGTAGTGCTGAAAATATTTTGACTGTATTGGACACTGGATAATGTCCTACACTCAAAACTGAATTGGAGAAATGTGAAAGATTCTCCTGGATCTCTTGGTGTATCCTGCTGGACCATCTAGCAGGACTGAATCCAGGAGGCATTGATTAACTGTGATTCCAGTCCTTCCTGTCAGACCAGGTACAGAAGATGGCGTTGCAGAACTACTGTCTGACACGCTGGCTACTTACTTCTGGTATCCCATGGTCCCTTTCCATGCTATTCCACATGGGGGAAATCATCCAGAGTTTTTAAACTTTTTATACAGTATATTGTTCTTATTCTCAAAATTTTATTAGCCATCTTGACTATTTGCCAGAATAAATAAATAAATAAAATCACTATTGGTTAATCACCATTATTCCCTCCCTAGCCTAACCAAGATGCTATCATATTCAACAAGCAAAAACAATGAGTCACTTCGAATGCTATTCCAGTAATTATTACAATTATTCACTATGAACTTATGCTGTAACTTTTATTTTGTTTGACATTCTCTAAACCAATTAGGGGATGAGGCCTGCTACTTGTTGGCATACAGATATACTAGTTTTGTTCCAATTGCCTTTAAACTTTGACCTCTGAAATTGTTTGTTTGTTTGTTTGTTTATTTAAATCTGTTCAATCATGTCTGATTCTTGGAGACTGCCTGGGCAAGTCCCCGCAGTTTTTTTGGCAAGGTTTTTCAGAAATGGTTTGCCACTGCCTCCTTCCTGGGGCTGAGGGTGACTGGCCCAAGGTTACCCAGCTGGCTTTGTGTCTCCTGGTTTCTAGCCTGATGCCTTATTTTTAAAAAGGTATTTGGGGAACTGGATGAAATTCACAATTATTTGGGGAGATTAATTATAACAAGTTTCAGATTAATAGAGGTAAGAAGTGGAAGATATACAAGAGCTGCATTTATATATTGAGGATTTCTTTTTTTAACACCACTTCTGTTTTCTGTGGGCAATTGTTCTGAAAACAGCATACATCTGGAGGTGACTTTCTAAGAAACTTGCAAATTTCAGAAGAGCAGCAGTGGATCTTATGCAAGGGGGTTACAAATGGTAGGGCAAAAAAGTAATTTCTCTTTTCCCTTACCTCATCCACATCTAAAACATATATAAACTTTCCTCACTTTATGCTACAGTGACATTCCCCCAAAAGCTTATATAAAGTGAATTTGCATAAAATGAGATACCCAACTAGTGGAAAAAAGGGGGTTGCATGGTATGTCGTCAAATTTTGTAACCCAAATGTATAATAAGTATGCTCATAAATTTTTAAAGCTAAATCTAATTTACCTCCTTTAGGATCAGAGATCTCACTGGAATGGTATACACAGATGGGATTTGTGGTCTCTACTAATTTTATTATTAATATTTTGTTTTATTGTTTTATTTTATTATTAGATATTTCAAAATTTGTCCAAATTAATATGTCTATTATGCTGGAACAAATTACCTTAGATTTTGACAGATGGTATAAGATACCTTTGACTTGGTGGGGTAAAATAAAACATAATTTAAATGAATGTAACTTCTGGGCTTGTATATGTTTTAAAAGCAATATTTATGTTTATTCCAAATAAATTTTTTGATCAAATGATAGGCTTTGGAGAAAATTTATTTCAGAAGGTAAAACACCCAGAATCTCCCTTTCTAAATTACATTTGTCTATGACAGGTGGCAGTTTTAATCTCCTTTCTTTACCATCAACACAAAAATGTAGATATATGCAGTTAAAACATGTTTTGACAGCTCAATACAGACCTGATGCTTCTAAAATACCTGATACGTTATTAATACTGAAGAATTCGATCTCAGAATATGTTAGCCTTGCAAAGTAGTCCAGATAAGAAGCACATCCAGAATCACTAGCTCTACTTTGTTATAAGGTTACATTAAGAGAATCTTGCAAGTCTGAAAGCACATTTCTCCCCCGTCCCCTTTACAGCCCAAGAAACTAGGGAGGGTCCTTCTGAGATGTTTGCCCCGCCTGCATTCCTGCTGCGGGCTAAGTTGTTTTTTATCTGACCATTGCCCTGGCTGCAGCTTCCCCCCCCCAAAAATCTCCCAAGGTCATTCCCACATACCATTACAGAATCTAAACCTACTTCTTTTTTTCTGTTAAAAGCTAAAGGAACAGTTTAAAATATCTGTAACAAATATACAAGAAGATCTGAATCAAGAATTTGAAATTCCAGTTATTTTCAACCAATGAACTCAAGTCTTGAAGAACACTAAGTTTACATCCTGTGATTAAAAGTTGAAATTAACTCATCAAAATATTGTTTTTCCTATCTACTGGATGGATAGACTAATGATTGTGTTGGTGTTGCAAGAAATTTGAGGGCACTTTAACTCATTTGTTATGGTCATGTTCTTCCTTATACTACTTTGGGAGTAATGTTATACAATATGCTGATATCACTTCAAGAGCATTTACTCTGACTTACCAGGCAACCTCGAATACAATTGCATTAATCACACACACATACAATGCTTTGTGAAAAGTAGAACTGATAATTATTTGAAGAATACCTAATGTAGACCAGAGTTTATTCCAAGACAAGCCTGGATAAATCAGCAAACAGAACAGATTTTTATCCTATCCCAACTTGGAAGCAGTGCTCCATTAGGCGGTAAAGTTGCCAAATGCCATATTAAATGGCTGTTTGCATGCAGTGCTGCAGAGCACTGAGCACATGAAAATAGCCTTTTACAACTTCCCATTTCTAAAGCAGTCATGAAGAGGCACTGGGAAAAAAGAACCAGATGTTATGAAATTCTTAAATAAATGCTTGGTCATTTTCCAAGCTAAGATTCTACAGCCTGGTTAATTGGCAGAAGCCCAGTGCTTTTCAATCTTCCCCTCTCAGCCTTATGCTGACCCAGCAGTTTGGCATCCTTCCCATCCTAGAAATGATTCTTACCAGCAAACAGCTGCCTAATGGCTTAACTGAGGAGAGAAAGGTCTTACTAATGTTCTTAGGATTACCAACTGTTTAGTTGATAATGTTGCATTGCATGTGGAGCATTTTGGACTTTTTCATTGAGTTTGGAGTCTTGCAATATATTTATTAATTAGTACTACATTGATTGATTTTCTATATGCAAGACTCCCTGGCTGTTGTCACTCTGCCTGTTCATAAATTAATACTATTTTTTGGGACTAAGTTCAGAAGCATTCCAACTTTCTTTTGTTGCTGTCCTTCATTCATTTTTAAAGCAAATATAGGTTGGCGTTTCTGACTTATGGTATAGCCATCTCTGTCTTAATTATATTTCTTCTTATGCTTTCTTAATCTATTGTAGAGTCCTGATTTCTGAATTGGACTGAACATATGAAGTGTGCCTGGCTTTCTCTCTGCTTCAAAACACACACAACAAGGTTGCCAAGACATTTATTTCATATCTTGAAAACACATTGGAGGAATTCTGGCTCTCCTAAATGCATACAACTCTGAATAGAACAAGGGGAGATGACCTGGCTCATTCACATATTTGAAACCAGAATTTCATAATCTCTGACCCTGGCCATATGATTACGAATTTTCAACATGTCTGTAAAATCCCAAGAACCCACTGAATCATAATGCAATATTTGTTTTTGACCTAATGTGATACAGGTAAACCATGGCTTCTTTTTAACAAACAGACTTCTAAAAACCATAGTCTGTTAGTTTACTAACAGTACCTTTGCCTTATTATGCTACATAAACAGGATTTGTCAAGAGAACATTGGTCACGTTGCTCACCAGGTGTGCCTAGAATGGCCTAGATTTTATTTTACACAAAGATTTACCTTCCTGAGCTTCTTCTTGTGCACTGTCTTTTTTTCCTTTTGCTCTTACAGACTGGTGATCAATGCCAGATTCCTACAATGTATGAAATAAACAAACTAATAATTATGTGCACAGGACTGAAAACTATATACCAGTAATAAGCTCTACTTTAATAAGTAACATTAGTTAGTATTAATCAATCAGTATTTGGCAGAACAAATAAAAAAAACTTCTAAGAGAATCTAAGCAAGATATAGATTTCAACCAATACATGAGGTGGTTGATGCAATAGAACTGATAAGCTCTTCACACCAATGCAGTTCTATCTACATTTTACTGAAAGTGGAATTAAATCTTAATGCAATCTCTCAAATCTATGGACCAAACCAGCTTTCTGAACCATATTAAACTACTGAATCTAAATGAATACTTTGAATCATTTTGATTCAAATCAATTTGATTTTCTGAAAGTTGAATCAACAATTCATATGGGATTTGAGCCAATCTGCATTCCTGTTACTGAAGTCTCATTAAAATTGTACATTCTGAGGAGACAGCAATAGGAAAACAGTTCAGAAATTGGTTGGTAAGGATCCTATTTAATTATTGAAAAATAACACAAGAACCAACAGAAAAATAGCACAAGAATCACCAGGTAACACAAGACACATCTGTTATTATATGTGAACTCTGAAAATATAAAAGCAAATCTGAAATGCACATCCAATGGTTCAGTTAAAACTCTGAATGATAAAAAGCTAATGAAGACAGAGCCAGAGATCAGTATCATTAAACTTTTAAACAGTAACTAAATAATAGTTCTAGTTGTGCTGTATAATTTAAATAATGGCCAAGAATTATATTCAGTACTAAAATTATACAGTGTATAAAGTGTTTAGCCGTTTTCTTCATTAATAAACAAATTTGCTCTTAACATGGATTTTTAAAGTTTACTAAACGTTTTAATACTTACAGAAAATACAGCTTAGATATAAAAACAAGATTTTCATGGAAAAGAGAGGAACACAGTCAATACTTGAACTTTGGCAATTCTAGAATGTTCAGAGAATCTCAATAAAAAAGTAATTTCTATAAAGATATAATGGGGTTAATCTTTTAATTTTCCTTGTATTTCTTTTGCATTGTTTGCAAAGATGGTAATAACTGACTCAAGCAGAGAAATGTCCCTTTACAATTCTTATATTGGATTAAAACCTGGGTGGAACCAAGTTGCCAAATTTATATCTCTTTTTAAGAATTTCCTAGGAAAACCAAGGCTGTGTGCAAAAATCTGCATTACACGAACCCAAAGAATACTGGCAATTGGCCAATTTATGTGGGTCATTTCTTGAAAACCTCTTAGTAGTAGTAAACCGGGGTGGGTGGGTAATTAGCTTATTTGCCCTCTGATTCCCAACAACTCTGGTTGCTTACAAGTAAAATTTAACTTTTGCCTTACGTGTCTATCCACTGGTTTTCTAAAGTGGTTTATTTTTCTGATCTTTTGATATTGATAATGATTTACATTACAGTATTCCCATTTTGAAGTGGAAAAAAAAAGAAGAGTAAACTTAGCCTTTTCTTAGCTTTTTCTTTAGATTTTCTTCAAATAGTGTTAGCATGTAACAGTATAATGCAGTAACATGCAGGGTCAGGTTCACATGAGCAAATGCAGCTCCCCACAACTCCCAACATGAATGTTGACAGTGGAATATTTTTTATTTTCAACACATTTGCAGTTCTTCCCTCTTGACTCATAGATATTCATTTTAAATTGGAGAGAGTCACTACAGAAGAGTTAATGAATGAAATATTGGCTTCATTGTCCAAAGAAAGAATGCACAGTGGTTAAAACTGCTTAATATAATGCTGGAACATATTTTTAACTAGATCCTATCTATATTCCAGGGATTTCGAATAGGATATCGAAGTTCCTTCACATCTTATCATTACTAATCTTGTCTTATATAAAAGATCTTGTTACTCCAGAGAAAAATCCTTCTCTTACCTATGTGTAATATTTTCACAGTAATATATAAGTTATTTATCTTATTTGTTATTGGTTTAGAAGGAAAAAAAACCCAAATAGTGTTTTCCTATCTATAAATAATTTGTATCAATAAAATAAATATTTGACTTCATGATAAAAAAAAATAGTATTGTTGATGGTGTCAAAGAATGAAAATGCAATTATATTACTCTAAAAAGTGTCTCCCCAGTTGCTTCACTAAGTCAGCAAATCCACAGCTAATACATGCAGGAACTAATTTGTCATCCTCCTCCTCTACTATGTCCTCTACTTTCAAGATGGGAAGCTCAATTGATGGAACAGACTGTAGTGACATGGGCTGAATCAGTATCATAAACAATTCATAAACTCTGTACCCCTGATTGGCAGGAACTGTAGGAATAGCACAGAAGTAGCAGTATGTCTATGTGAATGCACAGTACATTCTCCAGATTATATGATTTCAATTGTATGTCTTAAAACAACATGGAAAATGTACTGCATAACAGTCTGCAAGTTTTAGAAATCATATCTTAAGATTCTCTACTACTTCCTTTTTTGTTCCTAAAAAAATAAATACTTTTTCATATTTTTATTCTAAAACACTGCTAACTCAAGCAACTACTATATATTCATATACGATGGAGGTGAAGAGAGCATGAAATTTAAAGACTTTTGTGGGACATTAGAAAAAACAATGTCTCCTTTGAATTGAGCTTGATTCCTAATGTGTTTATAGCTATGCCTATGTAGCCTTATATTTTATCATCCATTCTTCAATATTTCTTATTTATATGTTAAGTTTACATCTTGCCTTTCCTCTAAACATAAGGCTAAAGATGGATTTGAATGTACAGTAGGTCTCCCTGGTCCCAGTCCCCCATCGTAATCATTACATCACACTGCTCTTAATAATTAACAGAATATCATAGCTGTATACAATTCAATAAAATATTTAATACTCTGTTGGACTCTCCTAAATGTAAATTAATTGTATGACATCCAAGCAGTGAATGATTCCTCTTCAATATATACTTTTTTTCATTCCAAATGTTCTATACAGGAAATATTTTTTCTCTATTTGTTAAACACTGATATGAGCAATTAATTTGGATTTCTCAATTTTCAGAACTGCTGAGGAATCTGAATTCAGAAAAATCAGTTTGCAGGAGTCATACAAATTGATTTCAATGCAAATGCCTATTCATAAACATACATTTGCACTTCTCATTCATAACTAATGAAAAACAAAAGGATTGAAAAAAACTCAGGTCCTCTAACCTACATTAAAATATGCTGCCTTCACTTCAGAGTAAAGAATCTTCACAAAAGAAAAAAAGGCACACTTTCACAAAACATGCACGATCTTTTACACAGGCAATCCACCCACCCCCCTTTTTTTTTTAATCTTGGCAAATCTGGACACTGTCTTCAGCTCTTCTGAAATATCCTCTGCTACAGGTTTTGTTAAGACAGAAAAAGTGTATCTTACTTCCCATTTATCCTGCACTCTCTGAAAGCTTTTTCAGAGAGGCCAAACCAAAGCCCCAAGTGAGGAACTTACTTTTTCCATTGACTCACTTTGTTGCTTGAAGATCTCTCTCACATCAGGAACTTGGTACTGCTTGTTTTTCTTCCTCATCGTCTGGGTGACCATCTCCACTCGCCTCTGCACTGCTAGAGCCTGAGTCCTGGTCAGGGTAGCCAAAACCACCATGCTTTCTTGAGAATCTCCAGCAGCTTCACCGAAGAGAGTTGACAGACCTGCTTCTTTTAACCACTCTTCTTCCAATTCACCCTCTACCCAAATAAAAGGAAGAAGAGGTGAGGACATATATGCATGGTGTTTATATTAAATTCAACCCCATACTTTTTAACAGAAAAATAAAAATAGTCTCTATATAGTAGGGTGGAAACTTTTTCAAATAGTAAAAAAAAAAAAAAAGAGGCCACAATTGGTGGTTCAACTCAAACATGGCCAAAAGACTTCAAACCTATCACATTGAGACTAAAACACTTGACCTAACCTCAACTATACTTCATTTCTCCTGCACAAAATTCAATGAAACGTACCGACTTGCATGGGAAATTTTTTTATAAATATTGCTGGGGACTGCAATGAAGCTGTAAAAAAATCTATTCAAATTGGTAGACATGGTTTATGCTTCGTATATTTTTCATTGCTATCCCACAGATCTTTTCTGTTCCATGCAACAATCATGGCAAGCACAGATGGAAGTTACATACAGTAATTGAGGAACTCTGAGCCTCAAGGTTATTTGCATGCTCTGTTCTCCCCTTTCCATTTCTTCCGTAACTGTGGAATCAGATTAGATGTTAAAACTTTGCACAGCCTACAGTTTGGATATAAAAAACTGGTTTTCTCACAAGTCACAATAGGAACTTATGCAGGGAGGAAGAGGAAATACAAACTTGCAAAGCAGGGACAATGCATGTAAGCAAGAGATGGTTTGCTGTTACATATGAATATGGCCATTAAATTCCATCAGAAAGGATAAGGCAGATGACCACATAGTGAGGTGCTATAATACCTCTGCAGAAGCCACCATCTCTCTTTCCTGTTGATTCCTTGTAAATGCATAATTTGTGTTGCCTGGGTTTCCTTCAGAAGATATGAATGTGTTGCACCAGAACATTTCAAATACAGATTCCCCAATTCAATCCTGTACCTTTTTATCCTTTCCAAGCAACTTGTTTTTCTACGAGAACTCTTTGTTAATTTAATTTAATCAGAGGTTATCAAGCTAATGAGTGCTCTTACTGCAAATGGGCTATTGTACTGCAACATTCAATTGTCTTTGCTGATGCTCTCCTTGCTCCTTAGTGATTTCTAATAAGGGGATAATTTCCTTACTGTTTCTAGCTGGCAACACATTAATACTTTCCTGAATACAAAAGGAGTCCTGTAGACAAAAACTATAGATCATTCGCCTGCAGGACAACTAGAATTACTCTAATCCATGGTTTCTCAACCAGGGTTCCATGGAACCCAAGGGATAGGTCACAAGGGGTTCCCTGGGAGATCATGATTTATTTAAAAACTTATTGCAAATTCGGGCAACTTCACATTAAAGAGGTAAATTTCATTCTTCATTTTTAGTTTAAGAACACTGTTAATGCATATACACAGGCCGACACATGAAACAAATATAGTAATTTTGTAACTTCTGGCCTGTATTTGAGCCTGAGTGTGCAGGGGTTCCCTGAGGCCTGAAAAATATTTCAAGGCTTCCTCCAGGGTCAAAAGGTTGAGAAAGGCTGATGTATAGTGCTTCTGGTACCTTCACAAATTTATTCACGTTAGCTTTCCTTGTAGATAGAATGGAATGTTTAAATTTAAATGTTTCATTTTTAAGGAAACAATTTTTACTTGGCCTTAAGCTATTCCCCGCCCCCAAAAATAAAAAAAACAGAACTTAGTTTTGTTCTAAGACAGCATTAAAAATTCTAGTGAACAGTGTCAAGTTTGTCAGATATCATTCAATAAATGTTCTTTCAACCTTTTTAAAGTAATACTTGGATAGACCTCCACAGCATCACAGCATTAAATACAATTAGTATTTTATTGGAAAGAATTTTCCAGTAAAATATTAATTTTATTTAGATATACAGTAATTCTTCAACAGAAGTAATAAATAATAAGTATTTGTAATGCTGTCTGCGCTTTTTCTTTTGCATCTTTGCCACAAAATATGTTTGCTACTATTCTAAATGGTTCAACTCAGCTTTGTTAGCAATCCCCATCTTTCCAAAATTAAAAATTTAGTTTTTTGGAGAATATTTTATTCTAGAGTTACAAGTTCTACATCTTCCAGAAATGTGAAATCCCCTAATAATAAAATACTACTAATAAAAAAAATACCTGACTGACTGACATGCTTCTTCCAGGAAAAGTTATCTATCAGCACTGAAATCATAATACCCATCTGACATATAATCATATATCATTGTTTCCTTTTTTTAAGCAATAAATCAACAGTGAATCTTAACACATTTAACATATCAGTATGTGACAATATTGAGTTTCAAACAGTTATTATCTAAAAGTGAGAAACTTTTTTTTACCAGAAATAGTTGAAAAATAAATACTAGATCATTTCTGAAAACAAAATTCCTCAAGCATGACAAGTGGATGTTGTACTGTGGGTTCTAGCTAGTATGGCAGGAAAATAGAATAGCTACTGATGACACAAGTTATCTATCAGCAGCACAGATGAATCTGGTTTGATGTAGGCCTTGTAAATCACGTGTGCACATTACATGTATTTATTCTGTTATCTTCTCCAGTCCCATTACTTTTTATGTGATGAATATGTACATTCTGCGAGAGCCAGTTTGGTGTAGTGGTTAGGGTGCCAGGCAAAAACCAGGTGACAATGAGTTCTAGTCCCATCTTAGGCACAAAACCAGCTGGGTGACCGTGGGCCAGTCACTTTCTCTCAGCCCTAGGAAGGAGGCAATGGCAAATCATTTCTGAAAAACCTTGCCAAAAAACTGCAGGGACTTGTCCAGGCAGTCTCTGAGAATTGGACATGATTGAACAGATAAAAAAGCAAAAAAAAAAAAAAAAGCACATTCTATGACTAGAGGTGATTACATGGCTACATCAAAAGAATCAGAACCTCTCATACCCACTTCAACATCAATGGGAAACATATAGAACCACCCTAATGGGTATGATTAAAGCTTTATGTTGTCTAGCATCTTGCTTCCAGTGGTGGTCAATCAAATACCCAGAAGCAGAACCCACTCCAATTTCTGTTTTGGTTTTCAGTGTCATAATTAATCAGTAACTATTCATAACCCACCTTTAAAGCCACATATTGCAGCCATAAATTCCACACATAAATTATCTATTGTCTAAGGAAGTATTTCCTTTGCATATGAATATAAACTATATTTTCCCTACAGCCTTTAGTAATTCTATAGTAGAACATCCATGTTTTTCACATAATTATCAGTGTACTGTCACTAGCTGACAGATTTAGAGACATCATCCAATCTATACAAGCCTAAAGTAGTAAAAGCAGAAACCAAACAGTGCAAAAACAAGCCTTCAAAATCTATGGAATAGTTTCACAGAGTTTAATTGTGATTACCATCAGGTTCTTTCACCACAACCATGTCATGTTCTTCATGATTACTGCTTCTTGTTTCATGGATATTTTCAAGTTCTTTCCAATAGTCATCCATGGATAATTCATCAAGTGAATCCTGAGACCCAGAATGATTGTAAGGAAGCTTCCCTGAAGGCTTCTTAGAGTTGTCATGGTTCATTGTATATTGGCCAGTCCTCCGGCTAGAAAATGAACACACCAAAATAAAGATTTCATATGGAATGAGTCTACAATGACATCAAAGCCTACAATGAAACACAGCCCTGATGATCCAACGCTTTCATGCCAAACCACAGTGGTGAGATTTGTCTCCTGAGCCCCATTAAACATTTTTTCAGCCTCAGCAGATGGCACCATTGACCTACCTTGTCCAGGCTCAAAAGCTACACAGGCATTCCTGCTTAGTACTTGAATGGGAGACAGCTAGGGGACAGGATGTATGTATGTACATATGATGTATTACTTCAACTTGTATAGCTGCCCATCTCAAGTATGAGCATTTGGGTGGCTTACAGCAGCTAAAACACAATCGAAAATAACTGATTGACACAAAATACAATATAAAACACATAAAAGCATATGGAAACATATTAAAACCATGAAACATAATCAGCAGCAAGTTACAGAAACACTCCACAACATCCAGTATAGCCACTGAACAGGCTCCACTCCACACCTGGATCCCCAATCCCAGTGGCACATCTTTGTAGGGCTATAGGCCATGGAAAACCATTTTCATGAAAAATGCACAAACATGCCCATGAAATCATAAGACACTGAGGTTATTTACTTTTAAAAAATATGTCAAGGTTACAATGAACACCAGAATCATTTTCTAAATCTAAGAAAAATGCCTCTTTTAAGCTTATTCCACTGAGTTCCACTGTCTTTCATGAAGAAGCAGCACATTTTCCTAGAGTAGTTTTTCTCAAAATTAACAGAATCATCTAGCCCTTGGAGAGTGTATTTAAATATACTTCAAACATAGATAAACTCTCCCGAGACAACTTGAGCTAAAATAAAGAAAACAAGTTCAATACCCTGAAGTGAATCCATTTATCTTTTGTGTCCAAAGCTGTGGCAGGCTTTAATTTATTATCTCCCAGTAAACTGGCTTAAGAATGTAGCTTTCTAGATGAACTGCATTAAAATTTGCCAGATCTGCACGCACAATTTGAAAATAATCAACTGTTAGCAGTATGTGTTACTTAACATGTACATACACACACATATATAATTTACTTCTTCTGTTGCCACAGAGGTTTATATTTGTAGTTTAAATTGCCCAGTATCTTGTTCATAGGACTTTCTACATACCTATGAAATAATTAGTATTTGTTGGTAAATGTCATTTTCAACTCAAAATACAATTTAGCTTTTAACTATTTATCTCTATCTCAGTACCATTCTTATAATAAATCAACCCAGAGTTCTCACTTGAGACACAAATGACCAGGCTCCAATTATCCTACTTTGGGCACATTATGTGAAGACCTACCTCTCTGGAGAAGAAAGGTGGGAAAGGTGGAAGGAAAGAGAAGAAGAGGACGACCAGCAGCAAGGTGGATGGACTCAGTTACAGTGGCAATGAGTGCACTCTTGGAAGAGCTGAAGGACCAGGTTAGGGACAGATCATCATGGAGAAAATCTATCTATGTGGTTGCTAGGAGTCGAAAATGACTTGATGGCACATAAAGAATCAATCAAATGCAATTCAGATAACTAATATTTTGTATTTTAGGCCAAGAAACTAATGACACCATGTTGTTACCATGGGGCACTTCTGCATTAAAAATGTTTATATCCAGCTAAATGGTGACCCATAAACTTTTTATCTGAAAAAGATATTGAGATGTTCACCATTAGGCAAGAATATGGTGATCATTTTCACCTAAGTTCACATAAGTTTGCATAACATAAGTGACCTTTACAAATACTAATAATTCACTGAAATGCCCTTTAAGTATTTCCTAGCAAAATATGTCAGAGTAACAGAATACCAATTAAATCATCTAATTTAATTAGTCTTTCCTTCCAGTGGAATGCAAATTCCATACTTCTGCTCCTCTTTTGACGCCAATACCAATATGGAAGGATAGAACATGTAAAGCAGTGGAATTCATTTTCATTACATTTGATGGGTGGGTCTGCAGTGAGGTTCCATGGGAGCAGGTGTAGTTTTAAACACCCAACCACAAAAGGAAGGCAGAGGAACAGAAGGTGAAAGAAAAGATGTCTGCCTGAAGTGGGGGCTGCTGATGTGGGAAACTATAACACATGAAAACTCTTCTATTTCTCAGAAAAACACAGGTTCTTATACAAGAGACCTCTGTGTTCAGTGACCTTTATAAAAGTATTTCTTTAAAAAAAAAGCAATTCAGTTCTTGGCTTTCACTCACAAACAGAACTGCTCAACCCCACAGTACTTCAAATCTAAGATTCCAAAGGAGCCTACACTCTCCCTCCTGTTACTTTACATCTACATGAGACTGCCAGAGCTTATCTGGGGATTGGGTATGAAGTATCACCAATACAAGATGATATCAAGCTCTCTCTTTTTCATCAAAATTCAAGGAAGGTTAGGAAATCGTTATTGGGGAACAGTAGTGGGCCAGCTAAAATTGAACATACTCAATTGCAACTCAAGACCAAGAAGGGTATTTAAATCGTTCTGGAGATTACCTTCCCTTTAAAAACCAAGAATATGGTCTGTGGGGGTTTGCTGATACATCATTGACATGACAGGCCTCTGCAGCTCTGCGCCTTTTTATCAGCTTAGACTAACATGTTACCTGAAGCATAGTGGATGGAGATACTTCAGCAAAATTTATTCTGACAACCTAATCATTACCTAGGGCTTCAAGAAAGGGAACCCAAGACTGGATCTGACAGATTACTCTGGTGATCTGTTAGCGGTATGAAGTCCCAATTCCATTTCCTTGCCGAATTCAGAATGTTCATTTAAAAATGTTAAAACCTTTAACAGCTTTGAACCAGGATTAGCTTTTTCCATATACATGTCCTGACCTTTCTGCTACTCTTCAAAAGCCTTTCTATGCGATCATGAGGAGGTTTGCCTATACTTCTTATAGATAATTTCAGCACTAGGTGAAAAGGTGTTATTACAGTACTGTTTTAAGAGTCTAGACATTTTGAACTCTAGAAATCTTTAAAATGATTTTTCAAATTCCTGTAAGATCGCAAGTTGTTAGTTTTTGATATTGTGTTTTTAAATTTTATGTACGTAAATTACACATTTGGTAAAATACCTTAAAATGTCCTTGTTTCCAAGATGACTCAGGACCAATAGTAAATCTCTCTCTGGAAATTCAATCATCACCCACAGGCTAACAGCAGAAGAGTCAAAGGCATTGGATAGACATTCTGTTTTCCTGGCAGATACAAGTAGTCTTAATAATGAAGATCAGCTACTGTAAAATCAAGCCTTCTATTTAAAATAGCCCAAGGATTTTTAATCTCATGTCTCTTTCTCCTGTCTTTGTGTAGTAGCAGATTTCTTGATGCTTGATTCTGACTCTTAGAGGCGAAGGGTCCCTGCACTGTATTTGATAATGACCCCATCCTATCTCAGGCCCTTTTGCTTCTTGCCTTGCAGATTCAGTAATAAAGGAGAAAACAACCAGCTGTGTGTAGCTGTGGAGAACTTTCAAAAGATTCAGGTTCAACTTCTTTGGGCTAATAGCTGCACATATTTTTGGCAAGTCACGTAGACAGTGGGGTAGGAAAGAAACTAAATTTTATCTCTTTGATGTTTAAGCATGATTATGCTCTGAATAATGTAATAATTTTCTGCTTCCATAATAATTCTGAGGTTTCTTGGGTCTGTACACAAGGTTTTGGGGGGTCCAATGGAACTGGCCGTCGATCGATGGCCCTTGTTCTATAAAGGCTGCTTCCAAGAATCTTTTATGACATGGCAACAAGGAACAACTCCACTAGCAAACATTATTTAGTTAAGCACCAGGACAAAAAAGACACCTGAACTTCCTTGGAGATTTACCTATTAATAGGCTAATTAGGAATGTTTTGTAAGCATCAGTTTACCTTAGAGGTTTGAACCAAGTAATACCACAGAGGTAGGGCATATAAAAGCCAATTACAAACTTTTTAAAAAGGGTTTTCCACTTCTTGTGCAGATGAATGTAATAACTGTTGCTCAAAACATATCATTTTCTTTCAGAGAATTCTTGAGACTTAATGGCAATGGGATAATACTTATGTGGCAACACTAACACAACAAGATACTGGGAGAAAACAAAGCCTTGGCTGTTTAGAGGGAGTCCCTTATCATAAAGAATATTAAGCACTGATGTATGAGGACTAAACTTGCTGAAAATAGCTTTTGTTTCCTACAAGGGCATTTAGGCTTCAAGACAAAATGGCAGTTTTGAGACTTAGAAAGCATGGTGCAAAGAGGCCTAGTTCATGCTTAGGAGAAAAACAAGTATTTTAACTCACATTTCTTTAAACAATGATATCCTCATACAATTTTTAATCCCCACAGTTCCTTCCGTATTTTAGTTTCCTAATAATTTTGTTGCTATAAATGAACACTCATTTGAAGATGACTCAAAAGCTGAAAGAGTGTGCAGCTGTTCTTTTGACCAAAACAACATCCTTCTGTCAGGATATATGTTAAAACTCCCAAAATAGTTGTCCAGATTTCCTCTGTATGTGGAACAATTCTGAACAGACAAAAGGTGAAAACAATTTGCATCTCTCACCCTCCGTTAATTCCTCTGCTCCCAGTTGGAACCTTAACTGATACTTTCCAGTTACAAACCAAATCCATAGAAGAACATTCATTTACCTCCAGTAAACTGACACTTAACAGCACAATGTGTAAGTAACCTTAAGCTCCAAGTGCATAGTTTCAGATATAGCCAATACAGTACATGAAACCCAGTCTGAATCCAATCTTTCTCCTAACCTGAATTAGGAAACTCTTGTGTGCATTTCCTTGGGGAGATGGAAGGTCCCCTTTACTCCAATGTCCTTAATGTTTTCACATTAATGTTCTAATCTAAGTCAACCTTTTGTACTTCCTAGAAGAACCATAACTTCAGAAGGCATGCCACAACTATAAGTATCTATCTATCTATCTATCTATCTATCTATCTATCTATCTATCTATCTATCTATCTATCTATCTATCTAATTTATCCCCGCCCATCTCCTCCGGTCGGAGGCCTCTGGGCGGTTGTATCGTATTTTGTCTCTTTGATTTAATTTCTGAGGCAAAGTTCAGCAACTTATACAGTACAATAATTTTTGTGCCAAAAAGACCTTTTCAAAAATAGCCAAGGATTTTATGACTATGTCAGTCAAGGACCTGTATCAGTTAATATCTAGCCCAATAAAGTGGCAGAACCTATTTTGATCATTACATTCTTGTAATGAACTACTTCTGAAGTCTATTAGCAAAGACAGGTCTTACCAGTTTTAAAATACCACCTCATAGCAGAACTGTCATTTGTGCAAACAAAAATGAAAACGAGTGTACTACACTGACAAAGGGAAAAACTGCTTTATTTGCTTTGGAGTAATCATAACATGTCTACATCTCTGTGAGGATATTTTCTTGTAGTCAAATGGCTTTAGCACAGAAAGCTTGGTAGTACATGCACATTTATGCAAGTGTGCATTAAGTAAATATGAAATTGATATTGGTGACACTGCTGCACTTCATCTCCCTCAAGCACTAAATGAAGGTATAAATAAAGGTGAGAGAAATTTTCTGGTCCATCTTTTCACATTTCTACCTTGGCTTTTTATGGTGGAAGCTTCTGGAGGAACATTCCAAAGTCTAGACTTGCCTCCCAAGCTATCAGAATAGTAGCACAACCGGGCTGTCCTCAATAGCTTTGCTTAAATATTTTCTGTGGCACAAGGATCCTCACTATAGCATCCAGCTGCAGTCAAGGCTCCTGGTTCTGTGAGAACTACTTAGACATTCACAGCCCCCAAAGCACATCTGGCAAGCAGGCACTGGGCACACGGCACCATCCTTCCAAGTGGATTTCAAGGAGAGGCAAGGTAAGTTAACAGCTGAAGATATCAAGTATTTCCTCAGTCAGACAGGCAGGAGGCACCTAGACATTTGAAATATTTAAAAAAGGGAAACACCCAGGTGGAGATTTAAAGGCCTCAAAAAAGGCTATGACCAGGAAAACTACATATTTGGTAAGCTGAGCAGCATCATGGGATAAAGTATCTTTTGTATAGGGATGATATGTTGTAAAGTTGCACAACACTTTCATAAGGGAAGCGCAAAGCAAAATGGGGCCACTATTGAAGCAGCTGTGCATGCACTTCATGTGGAGACAACCAAGGAAAGCCTTCAAAGCACCTGTGGCAAGACTTCTGAAGGATACAGCTGCTTTAACACAATAAGGAAAGGTGCTTCCCTTGTATCAGTATGTTCGGTGAAGCACCCTTTTCAAATTCTATACACAGCCAACTATGCAGTATTAACCTATGGCTTTCCTCTATTAATCTTAGGGAACTAGAGGCTGGGGAACTCTTGGACCATTGTTTGAAGACAGTTGGAGGATAAGGTGAGGAGAAACAAACCGAGACAAGATGGAGATGCTGGGAGTAGAAAAATCAATCACTCTAGTTTTAAATGGAGCTTTGCTTCCCACTCTAGCTCAGGAATGGATTCATCACTTACCACAAAGTGCAAGTGGCAATGATGCCTAGAGGAAGAATTCTGAGTTCAGTTATCTCTGCATTACAAGTGAGGTTCCAGAGGGGCTGCACAAAGCATCTTCCTTCAGGATGTCTTTAGACATGTCAGAAACTTCAGTGACAAGGTATCTGAAGGAATGCCTTCATCTATACAAGTCTGAGTTCAGGTTTTTGGGTTTGTTATCAGATTTAGTGTTAGCACTGGCTGCTATTCTGATATTATTCTGACATGCATAGTTTTTATCTTGTAAGCCACTTAACAGGACTTGTAAAATCTGAACTCAGAGGCTCCCAAAACATAGGTTAAATAAATAAACTAGTCCTTACGTTTATTAAACTGAAAGCCGAAATGAATATCAACAAACATACTTTTATATTTATTTCTTACTCATGCCACTTAAACTGTTCCTGTGTTAAAGATCATCAATGGATACAAAAGGACCCAAGAGGCAAAATCACCGAGTTATCAGTTTGGAGCCAGAAAGCATCATAAAACATATCACACCCAGAAATCATTTGGGCCAAGAATATAGGTATTTACATAAATATTCTCTGAGGTTTTCTTGTCCTTGTCCAAAATTCCTTGCTAGCAATTTTTGCATATTTCTAAGATTAATGTAGCCTCTCACAGAGCTCCCAAAGTTTGATATAGTTATGTCACTTTTTTTAAACTTTGGAGGTCTTTAAAGAATCCCTACATTTAAAAGTAGTAAATGTGCATTGTATGCATCAGATGTCACTACCAGTATGCCACAAGAAGCCCACTTTAAAAAGTTAAGCTTGTACAGCTACAGCACTTGATAGATAAAACTAGAATGTTTATTACAGCATTTCATAAACATCTCTAGATATCATGCAACAGAAACAAAATACATGAATACTCCCATTCATATGAAGCTGACAAGGCATTCCAGAGTTAGGATAAGGTACACCAGGATAATTCAGTTATTGCCATCCTTTTAGCAACACTGTAAGAGGCTACCTGAAGAAGGCTTCCATGGATATCATTCAGACTGGCATTCCATCAAGGAAGCAAGCTCATGCAGAACTTCATAGGTCAAAATCAATAAAAAATGAATTGAAGGCTAGCGTAGGGAGGAAAGTATCCAAAGAATGATATTGTAATGCCTGGCCCCAAATTAAAATTCTTGTGGATATTAAAGTATTTTGCACTACCTTAAGTAATCATTGTTAAAAGTTACTCAAAGAAATAGTACTGTCAGTTCTCCAAAGCAAAAAGAGCAATATTTTAGTATAAATGTTGGCAAGGAAGACTTGGCTCAAATAATCTCACAGCTCTCTCTCTCAACCAAAATGTTGATCATACACTAAGACAAGACTGTGGATAAGCACTATGTAAAAACACAATATATGATTTTGCATATATTGGATGTGCATCCAATTTGCATCTCTTCTTGCAAATCAGGAATTCAGTTGAATATGCAAACATACACTGTATCTTTTACTACTAAAAAACCCCCAAATAGACAAATACCATATCCATTTACAACAGTGTCTTAAATAAATAAAAATACTTTCTACAAGGCTTCTTTGGCAATTTTTACTTTCTGAACAAATCTACATGAAAAGGAACTGGCAATAAAACTGCTCTAGCTATTAAAGTTGGAGAAATGAATACTAAAAGCATCACTGCATATGCAGTTTACTAAATGTAAGGGATGGGATTAAGATAACAATAGCAGTCACTAAACAATTTGTAGTATTTTTATTCTGCACTTCATCCAAAAAAAGCTCCCACAGTAACTTATAAAGATCAATAGTACAGTATCTGCCTAAAGGCATCTGGTCTAAAAGACACAACTGAAGAAGAAAAGGAATGAAAAATTTGAATATTAATCAGTATCTAGCTGACCTTCTGTGACCTCAAAAAGGTAAGCAAGGGTGGACCTACTTGGATGGAAGAGTGCTAGGAAGCGCTGCAGACTAAATTGGAAAGTTGAAGAAACATCCTAGAAGAAGGGAATGGCAAATCACTTCTATACTGTTGCCAAGAAAACTATAGGGATGTGTCCATGAAATCAACAGGAGTTGAACTTGACTCAAGGGAGGTATTTCTTTATTAGAACTCAGTTACAAATCAATAAACTATAGGGCTTAAACTTGGGGGGGGGGAGAGACAGAACTTGTTTTATAATTAGCTTATCATGCAGTAAATAAATAACTGTTCTACATAATAAAGGATGTCTATGTTGCAATTTCTTCTCCAAAGAAGTGCATTCTAAAAGGTAATAAAATAGACCAAAAATATTAAAATTGATTAAACGCTATAATTAGTTAAAATTTAGTATAATAAAACAGAGAATTAGAAGATTAAAAATACAAGAACCACAACTGAACAGAACAATGTAACCGCTGTTAGCATCAAACACTACTCCAAGGTTGAGATGTGGATAAAACATGAACAGGAGTTCCATACATACATTTCTACTGCCACAGAAATCTCTAACATTGGACTGCCAATTTCAACCAATTCTAAGAATGCTTGTTAATTCAACTGTGGGCAGATTCATATGGGAGATGGCCGTCCTTCAAATATACTAAATTTAAACTGTTTAGGGCTTTAATGATCAACGCCTTGATCATACCAGTCAAATCTGTACTGTATAGCAAGCAGTACTCTGCACTAAAGTATGTCAGGAACCTTCCTATGCAGCAACATATATTTAGTAATCCAATTCAGGAATAGCTGTGTGCTTTGATTATATCAAAATTGGATACAATTGGCACAAGTGGTCACAAATACTCCTGGCCACATCTACCCTTTGAAAATCTGGAGGAATGGTTTCATCTGGTTTATCTTCATCTAATCCTTTACTGATTCAAACCACATGTCCATGTTTTCAAGACAGAGGTAGCAAGGCAACACTCACTCCACCCTCCTGGATTATCTATTCCGGGACTTTATTGAATATTGTGGCATGCCATAAGTTAAAATACAAAGTCCCCAGCACAAATGTCACAAACTTGTTCTCCAGCGATACCACAAACTAGTCTGTTCAATATCTCTCTAGCTAGATGGTCCAGAAGAATGCCACAACTGATAGTACTGAAAGTGTTGATAGATCCAGCAGAAGCAGCAGAAACAAGCACACTATCTTGAGGCTGTGCAAATCTTTCAGAAGAGGGCTTTTGGTACACATGGGCATGCATGCAAAGGGCTTCTTTTCAAATCATTAAAGCAGCCACAGCTTCAAATAGTCCTGGGGTAATAATTAACAAAACTGTTCAGGACAGTTTCATTCTTAAAACCATGGCAAAATCTAGAATGAACTGAGACAATCCATTTCAGGTTGAAATATTTGAACTTGGGTCACTGGATTACATCTAACTATATCAATCCCTTCAGCAAAGGATTGTTACCTTGTTGTGGTGCTGGAGCTTGAGCACCTCAATGATGCCATGAGCTAAACCGTGAAGGGCCACCCAAGACGGGACGGTCATGACAGAGAGGTCAGACTAAATGCGATCCCTGGGGAAGGTAATGGCAACCCACCCCAGTATTCTTGCCGTGAAAACTAAATGGATCAGTACAACCAGAGATATGTCAGTATACCACCAGAAGATGAGACCCCCAGGTCAGAAGATGGTCAAAATGCTACTGGGGAGGAACAGAGGATGAGTTCAACTAGCCCCAGACGTGATGACGCAGCTAGCTCAAAGCCGAAAGGACGGCTAGCGGCCGACGGTGCTGGTGGTGAACGGCGAATCCGATGTTCTAAGGATCAACACACCATTGGAACCTGGAATATAAGATCTATGAGCCAGGGCAAATGGGATGTGGTTATTGGTGAAATGTCAAGATTAAAGATAGACATTTTGGGCATCAGTGAACTGAAATGGACTGGAATGGGCCACTTCACATCAAATGACCACCAGATCTACTACTGTGGACAAGAGGACCACAGAAGAAATGGAGTAGCCTTCATTTGTTGTTTATTCGTTTAGTCGCTTCCGACTCTTCGTGACTTCATGGACCAGCCCACGCCAGAGCTTCCTGTCGGTCGTCAACACCCCCAGCTCCCCCAGGGACGAGTCCGTCACCTCTAGAATATCATCCATCCATCTTGCCCTTGGTCGACCCCTCTTCCTTTTGCCTTCCACTCTCCCTAGCATCAGCATCTTCTCCAGGGTGTCCTGTCTTCTCATTATGTGGCCAAAGTATTTCAGTTTTGCCTTTAATATCATTCCCTCAAGTGAGCAGTCTGGCTTTATTTCCTGGAGGATGGACTGGTTGGATCTTCTTGCAGTCCAAGGCACTCTCAGAATTTTCCTCCAACACCACAGTTCAAAAGCATCGATCTTCCTTCGCTCAGCCTTCCTTATGGTCCAGCTCTCGCAGCCATATGTTACTACAGGGAACACCATTGCTTTAACTATGCGGGCCTTTGTTGTCAGTGTGATGTCTCTGCTCTTAACTATTTTATCAAGATTGGTCATTGCTCTTCTCCCAAGGATTAAGCGTCTTCTGATTTCCTGACTGCAGTCAGCATCTGCAGTAATCTTTGCACCTAGGAATACAAAGTCTTTCACTGCTTCTACATTTTCTCCCTCTATTTGCCAGTTATCAATCAAGCTGGTTGCCATAATCTTGGTTTTTTTGAGGTTTAGCTGCAAGCCAGCTTTTGCACTTTCTTCTTTCACCTTCATCCTAAGGCTCCTCAGTTCCTCTTCACTTTCAGCCATCAAAGTGGTATCATCTGCATATCTGAGATTGTTAATGTTTCTTCCAGAGATTTTAATTCCAGCCTTGGATTCCTCAAGGCCAGCTTGTCGCATGATGTGTTCTTCATACAGGTTGAATAGGTAGGGTGAGAGTATACAGCCCTGCCGTACTCCTTTCCCAATCTTAAACCAGTCTGTTGTTCCATGGTCTGTTCTTACTGTTGCTACTTGGTCGTTATACAGATTCTTCAGGAGGCAGACAAGATGACTTGGTATCCCCATACCGCTAAGAACTTGCCACAATTTGTTATGGTCCACACAGTCAAAGGCTTTAGAATAGTCAATAAAACAGAAATAGATCTTTTTCTGAAATTCCCTGGCTTTTTCCATTATCCAGCGGATATTGGCAATTTGGTCTCTAGTTCCTCTGCCTTTTCTAAACCCAGCTTGTACATCTGGCAATTCTCGCTCCATGAACTGCTGAAGTCTACCTTGCAGGATCTTGAGCATTACCTTACTGGCATGTGAAATGAGTGCCACTGTTCGATAGTTTGAACATTCTTTAGTGTTTCCCTTTTTTGGTATGGGGATATAAGTTGATTTTTTCCAGTCTGATGGCCATTCTTGTGTTTTCCAAATTTGCTGGCATATAGCATGCATTACCTTGACAGCATCATCTTGCAAGATTTTGAACAGTTCAGCTGGGATGCCGTCGTCTCCTGTTGCCTTGTTATTAGCAATGCTTCTTAAGGCCCACTCAACCTCACTCTTCAGGATGTCTGGCTCTAGCTCACCGACCACACCGTCAAAGCTATCCCCGATATTGTTATCCTTCCTATACAGGTTTTCTGTATATTCTTGCCACCTTTTCTTGATCTCTTCTTCTTCTGTTAGGTCCTTGCCATCTTTGTTTTTGATCATACCCATTTTTGCCTGGAATTTACCTCCAATGTTTCTAATTTTCTGGAAGAGGTCTCTTGTCCTTCCTATTCTATTGTCTTCTTCCACTTCCGCGCATTGCTTGTTTAAAAATAATTCCTTATCTCTTCTGGCTAACCTCTGGAATTTTGCATTTAATTGGGCATATCTCCCCCTATCACTGTTGCCTTTTGCTTTCCTTCTTTCTTGGGCTACTTCTAGTGTCTCAGCAGACAGCCATTTTGCCTTCTTGGTTTTCTCTTTCTTTGGGATGTATTTTGTTGCCGCCTCCTGAACAATGCTGCCAACTTCTGTCCAGAGTTCTTCCGGGACCCTATCTACTAAGTCCAGTCCCTTAAATCTATTCTTCACCTCCACTGCATATTCCTTAGGAATATTAGTGAGCTCATATCTAGCTGATCTGTGGGTCTTCCCTAATCTCTTTAGTTTGATCCTAAATTGTGCAAGAAGTAGTTCGTGATCTGAACTACAGTCAGCTCCAGGCCTTGTTTTTACCGACTGTACAGATGTCCGCCACCTTTGGCTGCAAAGGATGTAATCAATCTGATTTCGGTGTTGTCCATCTGGTGAAGTCCATGTATAAAGCCGTCTCTTAGGTTGTTGGAAGAGAGTGTTTGTTATGCAGAGTGAATTGTCTTGGCAAAATTCTATCAGCCTGTGTCCTGCTTCGTTTTGTTCTCCCAGGCCATACTTACCTGTAATTCGAGGTGTCATTTGACTGCCCACCTTAGCATTCCAGTCTCCTGTGATGAAAATAACATCTCTTTTAGGCGTGTTGTCCAGTAGGTGCTGCAGATCCTCATAGAACTGCTCTACTTCAGCTTCTTCAGCATTTGTGGTTGGGGCGTATATTTGGATCACTGTGAAGTTAGATGGCTTGCCCTGAATTCGAATTGAGATCATTCTATCGTTTTTTGGGTTGTATCCAAGCACTGCTTTAGCCACTTGACTATTAATTATGAAGGCTACTCCATTTCTTCTGTGGTCCTCTTGTCCGCAGTAGTAGATCTGGTGGTCATTTGATGTGAAGTGGCCCATTCCAGTCCATTTCAGTTCACTGACGCCCAGAATGTCTATCTTTAATCTTGACATCTCACCAATAACCACATCCCATTTGCCCTGGCTCATAGATCTTATATTCCAGGTTCCAATGGTGTGTTGATCCTTAGAACATCGGATTCGCCGTTCACCACCAGCACCGTCGGCCGCTAGCCGTCCTTTCGGCTTTGAGCTAGCTGCGTCATCACGTCTGGGGCTAGTTGAACTCATCCTCTGTTCCTCCCCAGTAGCATTTTGGCCATCTTCTGACCTGGGGGTCTCATCTTCTGGTGGTATACCGACATATCTCTGGTTGTGATGGTGTGTTGATCCTTAGAACAGCCTTCATAATTAATAGTAAAGTGGCTAAAGCAGTGCTTGAATACAATCCAAAAAATGACAGAATGATCTCAATTCGAATTCAGGGCAAACCATCTAACATCACAGTGATACAAATATACGCCCCAACCACAGATGCTGAAGAAGCTGAAGTAGAGCAGTTCTATGAGGATCTGCAGCACCTACTGGACAATACACCTAAAAGAGATGTTATTTCCATCACAGGAGACTGGAATGCTAAGGTGGGCAGTCAAATGACACCTGGAATTACAGGTAAGCATGGCCTGGGAGAACAAAACGAAGCAGGACATAGGCTGATAGAATTTTGCCAAGACAACTCACTCTGCATAACACTCTCTTCCAACAACCTAAGAGACGGCTTTATACATGGACTTCACCAGATGGACAACACCGAAATCAGATTGACTTCATTCTTTGTAGCCAAAGGTGGCAGACATCTATACAGTCGGTAAAAACAAGACCTGGAGCTTACTGTAGTTCAGATCACGAACTTCTTCTTGCACAATTTAGGATCAGACTCAAGAGATTAGGGAAGGCCCACAGATCAGCTAGATATGAGCTCAGTAATATTCCTAAGGAATATGCAGTGGAGGTGAAGAATAGATTTATGGGACTGGACTTAGTAGATAGGGTCCCGGAAGAACTCTGGACAGAAGTTCGCAACATTGTTCAGGAGGCAGCAACAAAATACAACCCAAAGAAAGAGAAAACCAAGAAGGCAAAATGGCTGTCTGCTGACACACTAGAAGTAGCCCAAGAAAGAAGGAAAGCAAAAGGCAACAGTGATAGGGGGAGATATGCCCAATTAAATGCAAAATTCCAGAGGTTAGCCAGAAGAGATAAGGAATTACTTTTAAACAAGCAATGCACGGAAGTGGAAGAAGACAATAGAATAGGAAGGACAAGAGGCCTCTTCCAGAAAATTAGAAACATCAGAGGTAAATTCCAGGCAAAAATGGGTATGATCAAAAACAAAGATGGCAAGGACCTAACAGAAGAAGAAGAGATCAAGAAAAGGTGGCAAGAATATACGGAAGATCTGTATAGGAAGGATAACAATATCGGGGATAGCTTTGACGGTGTGGTCAGTGAGCTAGAGCCAGACATCCTGAAGAGTGAGGTTGCATGGGCCTTAAGAAGCATGCTAATAACAAGGCAGCAGGAGACGACGGCATCCCAGCTGAACTGTTCAAAATCTTGCAAGATGATGCTGTCAAGGTAATGCATGCTATATGCCAGCAAATTTGGAAAACACAAGAATGGCCATCAGACTGGAAAAAATCAACTTATATCCCCATACCAAAAAAGGGAAACACTAAAGAATGTTCAAACTATCGAACAGTGGCACTCATTTCACATGCCAGTAAGGTAATGCTCAAGATCCTGCAAGGGAGACTTCAGCAATTCATGGAGCGAGAATTGCCAGATGTACAAGCTGGGTTTAGAAAAGGCAGAGGAACTCGGGACCAAATTGCCAATATCCGCTGGATAATGGAAAAAGCCAGGGAGTTTCAGAAAAACATCTATTTCTGTTTTATTGACTATTCTAAAGCCTTTGACTGTGTGGACCATAACAAATTGTGGCAAGTTCTTAGCAGTATGGGGATACCAAGTCATCTTGTCTGCCTCCTGAAGAATCTGTATAACGACCAAGTAGCAACAGTAAGAACAGACCACGGAACAACGGACTGGTTTAAGATTGGGAAAGGAGTACGGCAGGGCTGTATACTCTCACCCTACCTATTCAACTTGTACGCAGAACACATCATGCGACATGCTGGGCTTGAGGAATCCAAGGCTGGAGTTAAAATCACTGGAAGAAACATTAACAATCTCAGATATGCAGATGATACCACTTTGATGGCTGAAAGTGAAGAGGAACTGAGGAGCCTTAGGATGAAGGTGAAAGAAGAAAGTGCAAAAGCTGGCTTGCAGCTAAACCTCAAGAAAACCAAGATTATGGCCACCAGCTTGATTGATAACTGGCAAATAGAGGGAGAAAATGTAGAAGCAGTGAAAGACTTTGTATTTCTAGGTGCGAAGATTACTGCGGATGCTGACTGCAGTCAGGAAATCAGAAGACGCTTAATCCTTGGGAGAAGAGCAATGACAAATCTCGATAAAATAGTTAAGAGCAGAGACATCACACCGACAACAAAGGCCTGCATAGTTAAAGCAATGGTTTTCCCTGTAGTAACATATGGCTGCGAGAGCTGGACCATAAGGAAGGCTGAGAGAAGGAAGATAGATGCTTTTGAACTGTGGTGTTGGAGGAAAATTCTGAGAGTGCCTTGGACTGCAAGAAGATCAAACCAGTCCATCCTCCAGGAAATAAAGCCAGACTGCTCACTTGAGGGAATGATATTAAAGGCAAAACTGAAATACTTTGGCCACATAATGAGAAGACAGGACACCCTGGAGAAGATGCTGACGCTAGGGAGAGTGGAAGGCAAAAGGAAGAGGGGCCGACCAAGGGCAAGATGGATGGATGATATTCTAAAGGTGACGGACTCATCCTTGGGGGAGCTGGGGGTGTTGACGACCGACAGGAAGTTCTGGCGTGGGCTGGTCCATGAAGTCACGAAGAGTCAGAAGCGACTAAACGAACAAACAACAAATATCAATCCATTTATAAACTGACCTCTGGTGTTATGCTAATAATTTCCAAACTGTAGATGTTCCCAAAACCAAGGAGCTACCTTAACTCTGAAAACAGAGAGAGGACACACTGGATTGATCATTATAATGTACTGTTACTTTGCATTCATATCCTCTGCTGAATCACTACACAAATTGGCAGAAATATCCCTCAAAGGATCAAGAATCTGTTAGGATCCAGGGGCCTCTGCAGGTAGATTCAATTAACTGGTTTTCCACCACTGAAAAGTTAGACGATTCTGTAAATTTAAAATGTTGTATTTCTGCAAAATGTGACTTAATTTATTCCACATCCTATGAAATACTGAAGACTTGAATATAGAGCAACAACAGAAATAATTGCATTAATTAAGATTAAGGCATTTGCCTTTTTATTGTGGTTTTGAAGTGAGTGCATGTGGGGGGATTGGGACAGAGCAGCCACAGCATGGCTTTTTTCCCAATGTCCAATCCTTTTGGACATGCTCAATTTATTCTAGATTACAGTCTGAGTATTTCAAAAGTATTAATTACAGTTCATAAAAGGATATTACTTTAGCAGAATATATACACATTACCCTCCCCCAGTGTGATGTCCTCTAGAGGTACTGGACTGCTACTCTTATTATTTCAAGTATTTGAAGGACACCAGATTGAATAAGGCTTACTACATATGAACACCAAGCCAGAAATAGCGAAGGATACCTAATTTCAAATCTATGAATTCCTAAAATTTACTGAATACCTGAACACTATTAAATGAAGAGATGTTTCATAATACATATATTGAAAGATAAATAACTCAGGAAATAAATATTTTTCTTGACTTTGCCCTTGGAGAAATTCTCCTGAATAGTTTGCCATCTATCTATGAAAGTTCACTGAGGCTTGAAGTTGGCACATGTCTCTCATATCTCGCCTTATCAGCAACAACAAATGGCATAAAAGTAGTTACTTATCGGAGATGTGCTTGTTCTACCAGAAATCACTTAATTAAAACAAGCAATAATCCCCTTCTGTTGTATGAAATGCGGTCAACAAAGCCTAATCTTATTAGTCACACTTCTTTCAGGACTGCTTCTGCAAATCGTTTCAGTGCAAGGTCAGGTATCAATGTTTAGCAGAAAAAAGGATAGTTTTTCTTAGGAACTGCTTCCTTGTATACATAGACCAGATTTATGATTTGATTTGCTAAGACAAACCATATTCCTTTAGCAGCTGTAAGGTTTATAACACTGATATGGTTTCTATGAGCAACTATAGAATTACAAACTAAAAATTACAACTACACATTACAGAATGTTTTTGCAAATCATGTTAATGGTAAAACTATCTGGATACAATCAAAAAAATTCAAAGATTCCAAACACATATGAGGTACAGTACAGAATCTTCAGCCATGAACTACATATTTTCATTATTCAGATACAGGCTATGGATGTATAAGCTTTGGTGTTCTTCTAGTTACAGACATGCACAAACTGCACTAATTGCTGAGCTCAGAATACTAATGACAGAGACCCAAAACATCACTAGATGACAAGGATGCAAGAGCTGGGCAAAGCCATCATTCCAAATTAACTCAGGAACTCAGCCAGTTTGGTCTAGTGGTTAAGGCACCATGCTAGAAACCAGGAGACTGAGAGTTCTAGTCCCACCTTAGGCCTGAAAGCCGGCTGGGTGACCTTGGGCCAGTCACTCTCTCTCAGCCCAACCCACCTCACAGGGTGGTTGTTGTGGGGAAAACAGGAGGAGGAAGGAGTATTAGGTATGTTCCCCACCTTGAGTTATTTATAAAAATAATAAAGGTGGGATAGAAAATGAAGGAACAAACAAATAAATAAACAAACTCTCTTTCCACTGTGTTTAAGGTTTTTTTTTTTAACTCAGAGTGTATTCCCAAAAAGTATATACTATATACCAAATGTGGAGAAACATTCACTCTCTGCCCATGAGTTGTATGTGATCTCTCAACCCAGTTTTGTGGTCACACACACACATGAAAGTAGCCAAATTGTCCACCTCACCTTGCATCTCTCAGAAGTCAAAAATATTTAAACTCCAAAACCTTGATCCAATATACAGTATAAAGTTGCTCACTTTTACTATACATACTCCACCACTTTCAAGCAAAGATATATCAACTATGCTAGCTGATATTATTATCAACCATTATCATTATTTACCTTCTCATTATGAGGAGTTGTGTGTCTCAAGCTAACAGATGCAGAGACATCTGCTCACAGACAAAAGTTAATTATTACATGCATCGCATCAATGAATTTAGTGAAGAAAAACAGAATCTTCCTAGCAATCATGAGCAAAGGATTCTAACAGTTCCATTCAATTTTTCTACTCTGACTGGATGTGACTGGATGCATTTTACAGTTATTTACATTGCTATTGTCACTACCATATTATAGGTGCTTATGACAACATGTACTTTATTTCCTGAGGATGAGGAAGTCATTGCTAAAGGAAACAGGTTTATTTGTTTTCATGCAGACAATGCCTTCAAAAGGAACAAATGAAATCTTTTAGCAATAACTGTTTTAAGATTCTCAGAGGAGGAAACAATGTCTTTTCAAATGTATAGCTTCCCATATCCACCAATATCTATCCTGAAACAATTTTGGATATTATTTGCCCTCTTCAATGCAAAAAGTTATAATACATTCAGATATGTTCAAACAGTAATGTAAAAATAACAGCTTTTGAAATCATTCTGTATAAGAGAAAAGACCTAGGAAAGCCTGCTCAGGAAGTATCACTACTCAATCCATCATATTGCTTTGCAATGAGCTTCCTGAAGAAAGAAGTTTCACTGGGGGGGTGGGGGGGGGGTTTCTCCAAGATTATACCATGATCCTAGTATTGTACAATCTTTTCCCTAGTTGCTCTTCTGGCCCACACAAGTGCAGGGATCAAAAATGAATAGTCAGAGAGTAAAGGTTGTGAGTTAGTCAACCCTTCCTACAGAGACTCTAGAAACAAAGCAATATTCAACCCAGTCTGCGGGTCACAAACTAAGAAATATCATTCTGAATCTGCCCAGCTGGTATGTGTTTTATTTTTATTTTTTATATTGTGTATTTTATGTATTTTATTGTAAGCCTCTTGGAGGCATGTAAAAGTGAAATGGGTGGCTATATAAATCAGATGAATGAATAAAAACTAAATAAAGAGGGAGGGAGGGAGGGAGGGAGGGAGGGAGAAAGAAAGAAAGAAAGAAAGAAAGAAAGAAAGAAAGAAAGAAAGAAAGAAAGAAAGAAAGAAAGAAAGAAAGGTGGTCGGGTTTAATATATCCCAGAAAAAAATCCATGGTCCATCTATTTCACCTCAATGTTACATCAGTTAAACCACCATATTTCAACCACAGTACGGTATGTTCCATGAAACCAGGATTTTTTAACTTTTTCAGGCTGTAGAACCCTGTTAGTTGTTACTTGTTTGTGTGTGTGTGTGTGTGTGTGTGTATGTGTATTCCCTGAACTACTGATAAAGAGGCAAAGTTCTAGTGATATAAAATTGGATGTGAGGATTTTTTTTTTCCTCCTTAGTATCTCACAGAATCCATTAGGATTCCATGGAACACAGTTTGAAAAACCCTTCATTAGACCATGTTTCACTCTCACTTTGTCTGGTGGAAGTATCTCTTATTGTTTATATAATGTCACCTACATGCATAGGATTTTTAAAATTACAAGATGCGAGATCTCAGTCCAAGAAACTTAGAATCTAAAGTTCACTGCTAATTAAAGGAAGGAAAGGGGATAGAGAGAAAACAGAAAATAGATTCATAGGTTTCAACTAGAATAACTGAACCTATTTATATCCCACACTGTCACATTAAGCAACATTTATTTATCTTTCTATACTGCCAAATGGGCTCACAGTGGTTTACAACTAGCCATTAAAAATTTGTAATGCAATAATTAAAAACATCAATAATAAACTACTTAAAATAATAAAACTTAAACATAATTACAGTAAGTGACACATTATTAAACTCATCAAGCAAAACAATAAAAATAATGATGGCAAAAATTAATCAACTAATGCTCATGGAATAATTGTAAATAACTTATTAAGTACCCTTCAGTGTGAAAACTATTTTACCATTTTTGTCTCTCTCTCTCTCTCTCACACACACACACACACACACATATAGGTGTTACACTGAGAAATCTTTACATATATTGGTGTACATAAGCTTACACAAATGTGCATATATCTACTACTTTTGTATTGACCTTCATTACCTCTTTATCTCATCATTATTGAAAGATGAATTGGCACTGTAACTTTTGATAAGAGATTAAAAGAAAGCTTTTAAATTTTCCAAGCATCTTATTGTATTTATTTTTTGCCAAAGACCAGTGATGCTTCCAAATGGACAGCTGTTAGCACTACCAATCCTGCACTGCACAGGTACTGTGCAGCTTTCATCTTTCTATCAATTTTTTTGTAGAAAGAACAAAAGATGGGAAAATTGGAGAGAAAACACAGGTGTTAAAAAAAAACAAGGAACGGAGGGAGGACCAATCGTAACATCCTGTGTCTGGGACAGGGCAACTGCAAAACAAAAGACTATCTTGGAGCAATCTTGCATTGTTCTGTGTATAAGAATGAAAATTAGTCTCATCAAACTAGGCAAGATAAACAGAAATTTGTGACTGAAAAGCCCTTTATTTAAAAAAAAAGGATTTATAATGTTTTTGGGGGAAAAGAAAAAAACACCTATACCATTTTCCAATCCAAGTAACTCCTGAGAATGTCTCTTACCCTAAAAGACAAAACATACAGCACATCCTTTTTTCTTGGACTATACTCTTCTACTGCTCCACAGGACATCAAACCACAGTGCTGTTACTCATATCCAAAGCAGAACTCCAAAAATAAGTAAGTCTACAATTTGCAACTGGTATCAGATATATTTTTGCCTTCCAGGCTTGTGTTCATTTTCTGTTGCTCAATGTTTTGAATCAGGTTCAGTATGTTAAAGCAACAGTAAGTACAGCAGAGTGCCTCAAAAAACTGACCCCTTTTAGACAGTAAGTTGCCTTAATGTTCTTTAGACATTAAGTTCTACAAACTTGCTTCAAATTTGCATTAAAAATAAATATCAAGTATTTATTTAAACTTCAAGCTTCATCTCTTTTTCATATCAAAGCAACATCTCACTGCATCTTGCTATAACTTGAGTTTGTAAGAAGAGACGTATGGAACTCAGATCTCATACGTTTCAGGGAGGGAAGCCAAATTAGGTATATCTGGAGTGGGAGAGAGCTTGAAAAACTAAATGCAGCAGCTGAAGACCACATTTGGGATCCTTTACTTCCTTCCTATCCTAAAGCACATTTCATGCTGGCAAGCATCTGGATTTCAGATTCTCAGGTCTAAATTTCTCCTTAACAATGCAAATGTTGACTTCATCAAATGTATCTATAGTCATTTCCTTCATACTGCCATCCTTGTTCCAAACCAAAAGTCCAACATACCAGAGGGAACCATACCACAAAGAAACAACTCCTTTCCTGAAACATTATTAATGCTCTGGGGAAGAGATTCATGCTACTTGACTCAAATCTCAACTTATTTTTAGAGGCAGTGTTAAATGTACATCTGCAGTTGTAATGTAAAGGAAAATATGAAAGTATTTTTGGAGACTGTCCCATTATAGCTTATTATCCTTGTTACATATATGACTGAATCAGCAACAGAAATAAAATTCTTACAATCTCATTCTGTACTTGGGATTGGAGGAATGCCAGTGTTGGCAACCTGAAATGACTGGAAAAGCCTTTATTTTAGCTTTAAATTAGTACAGATTCTACGCACATTATATTTTAGTACATAAAAAAGACTGAACTCACTGTCTGGGAGCATTCAAATATGTTTGTGTATCCAAGTGTTATACCATAAAAAAGTAGAAATCACAAGGACTAGCTTCATATAAGAAATGTCTTAAGCTTAAAAAGTACACAATTCTGTCATATATATTATTTATTTTGGGTGCCTTTAAGTCAGTCTTGACTCCTGGCAACTGTCTGGACTAGTCCCTGCAGTTTTCTTGGCAAGAGTTCAGAAGTGGTTTGCCATTGCCTCCTTCCCAGGGTTGAGAGTGAGTGACTGGCCCAAGGTCACCCAGCTAGCTTTGTGCCTAAGGCAGGACTAGAACTCAGGGTCTCCAGGCTTCTAGCCTGATGCATTATACATTATTAAATATATATCAGAGAAGACGCAGTTGAATTCCAACAAAAACTTGGGCAAGTATCAATTTATCGGAAGTAATAAAAGTTAAAATGAATTCCATAGAGTATAGCATCCCCCCAAATTATTTTAATAAACTATGGTGACATGCCTGAGCATATAAAATGAAATGCTGGAGGTTTCAACCCTTCTCCCCCATTGTCCACTGAGTCTACAAACCTTCACATCTTTTACTTGGTAATTACAGTTGAAATCATGCATCTTCCAGGGGTTGTTTCTCCTGGTGTGCTCCCCCTAACATTGGTGTGTGAGAGAGGTAGGCATCCCCTGTGCTGCTTTACTACTGAATAAAAAATGAGAAAAAAAATCTATACTACTATTTCCTGGCCATATAGAGTAGATGTGTGTGATTAGATATAAATCCCACCAGAGATAAGCAAATAAAACTTTATTTACAGAAAAATAAGTAATCAGTGTAGAAAAGAAGAATGTAATGTTTCAGATAGACCATTAAGACTTGATTCATTACTGCCCCGAGGACCCATAAATGAATAGGTGGGATAGAGATTTCCAAATTAAAATTACAGATCACAACGAATTTAAAAGCAAGTATCCTCATGTCCATCTGATCATTTCCAATGCCAAACCCTACTTTGGATAAGTCCTTTTCTCAGTATAGTAGTCCTCACTTAACAACCCTAAGTGGGACTGGAATTTCTGTTGCTAGTTGAAGTGAAACATCACATGACTGCACTGCTTAGCAATGACAGTTCCAGTAGTCCCAGATGTGGTCATTAGGCAAGGACATCATGCTTCTCCTGCTCTGCCATGCTCACCTCCACTTCAACCCCCCACCTGCCTATCTCCCCAACATCTATGCCCTTTTGGCTGTCCTGCCCTCTGCTGCCTTCCCCTGCTACCCAGCTGACCTTCACCATCTTCTTCCTCCCACTGCTGGCCAAGACGAACCTCATCAGCAGTGGGAGTAAGAAGATGGTGAAGGGCAGCTAGAGCAGCATGGAGCAGCAGGGGTAGGCAGCGGAGTGCAAGGAGGCTAAAAGGGCAGAGATGGGGAGAGTGGAGGAGAGCTGAAGCGCATGCTGTGGTTGTAAATGTGGGTGGGCTGCCAAGTGCCCAAATTTTGATCACGTGACTGCATAGGTGCTTCAACAGCCATAATTTTGAGGACTGGTTGTAACTACCATTTGTTCAGTGCTGTTGTTAGTTTGAACAGTCGCTGAACGTATGGTCATTAAGCAAGAACTACCTGTATGAGGTTCATGGCAAATGAACCATTACTTTCACCCCCCCCCCAAAAAGCACTTCTTTAGGGGACACTTCACAATGAAAGAAGTATAAGGACACAAGTATAAAATCAAATTTCAAACGATGTGTTTTAATCAATTTGTGTAGATTGCCTGGAACTCTGCAGACACCTTGAGTGACCCTTGGTGATCTGAGAATTTAATACGTTCAAACCTCAACAGCTCAAAATTTTATCCTGCAATGCAAGGGACTTTGAGTCAACAAGCTTAGTCTGTATGGTGATGGCCCCTGCAGTTTGAGATAATCACCTCAGTTATGAAATACCCTTAAGACCCAAATCCTCTGTCTTGAGGGACAAAGCTGGGTTGCCACACAGCTTGGCCTGAGCCATCTAATCTGCTGCCTTCAGATGCCCAGGGTGTCCTATTCCATTGTTACTGTCAAAGTAAGACTGCCTTTTGCATGTCTTCACCCAGACAACCATATCTGTTGATCCAGGTTCAATCCTGTACTTCTCTAGCTGTTCTGCAGGCATCATTCAAAGATGACAGCTAAACTGGAATGAACAGCTGCATTTCAAGTCCATCTTTTTGAAGCTTAGAGAAATATGGAACACTGCACAGCAGAAATATTATGCAGAGAACGAAATACCTCTCCATAATAGAAATTGAATATGTCCCAGTTCTGATGACTCCAGTGATTTTTACATCATGCCAGCCTTTTTCCATCCAACTGTCTCTCTACAACTAGATTAGTTTATTTGTCTCTGAAGCAAGCTTTCTTTCTGGCTCAAAATTGTATGTGATCAGTATTTTTCACACACTATCAATTCAGAGACAGGAAGAAAGAAAAAACTGGGGTCATTGTGGAAAAATAAAGTGACGGGGAGGGGCTGTGTGGAGCAAAGTACACATACCAGGAAAGTCATCTGCACCTCTGTAATCTATGTGAAAGGGATTTTAAGCAACAGCCTATTAAGCATAAGGTAAAGGTAAAGGTTTCCCTTGACGTAAAGTCCAGTCGTGTCCGACTCTAGGGGGCGGTGCTCATCTCCGTTTCTAAGCCTTGGAGCCGGCGTTGTCATAGACACTTCCGGGTCATGTGGCCAGCATGACGACTCGGAACGCCGTTACCTTCCCGCCGAAGCGGTACCTATTGATCTACTCACATTTGCATGTTTTCGAACTGCTAGGTGAGCAGGAGCTGGGACGAGCAACGGGAGCTCACCCCGCCGCGCGGTTTCGAACCGCCGACCTTCCGATCGACAGCTCAGCGGTTTAACCCGCAGCGCCACCGCGTCCCTCTATTAAGCATACTATTGGTAAAAAAAAAAGTTTGCACTTTAAAAGAAATCTTACTGGATACAACTAAAATGCACTTTAATGTAATCTAGGAAACTTTTCTTCTTCTTTTCCCTATGGGGAGAAACTGAGTGGACTAGCACACACAGTCTTGATAAATACTTGCTCACCCACCATATTGCTGGATCCCCATGGTTACGGGAAACAAAGTACTTTCTCGTGTATAGAATTACCTTAATATAAGCGGGGAAAATACATTTGGAAGAACTCTGCATGCTGTCTTGGGAGTGAACAATCAAACAGAGAAAGAATGTGTAAGATGAGGGCGTTGACGAAACATGCGAACCCAAAGCTTCCCAAGCTGCCTCGTGCCCTTCACGGTGCCAAAAAAGCTTTAGCCCCCGCAGACCGACGGAGAAGGCGTTTTAAGATGTTTGGTTATAGGTTACTCCTGTATGCAGTATTACTTAGTACTTAGTACAGCAGAGGTTAGTACCAACACACACCTGTGGCACGCTCACCTACAGCGCCCAGCAGCACCACACCTCAAGTTTGCTTTTCCACCTTTCTCCCGACATTTAAACTTTGCTCATATGATTCACGGCACACCGTGACCAGTCCTTCGTACCTGGCTCCGAGCAGCGTGCCTACGTCAACAAGTACGCGAGAGCGAGCCCTGGGTTTTGCGCCACCCGGACGCCCGGCCAGCAGGCTTCCCTCGGCAAGCGAGAGATCGCGTGGGAGCGCGAGCCCTTACCTTAAGGGGGACGCGTCTGCATTTTCCTCGGCATCGGCTCCTGGAGCCTCTTCGGCGTCCTGGCAGTGGCGGCGTTCACTGCCGCTGCTAGGATGATACGCGGTTAGAACGACTCCTTGGGAAGTAGACCAGCGACTCATGCTGGGAGCGAGAGCACAGTTATTCTGCGCTGACATGAAAAGGAGGCGCTCCGCGAAGTTCCTGCTCGCACGGGTCCTCCCCTTGAAGGCCGGCGCTTCGGCCAGGAAAAGGGGAGGGGCTGAGAACAGCCACCTTCCTCCAATGAACCTCCACCGTTCACGGCAGCATTGTTCGCGGGGATCCTCTCTGCCCCCGCCCGCGCTTGACTCGCTGTAACTTGATTTAAGAAGGTGAGCGGGGCGGCTGAGACAAGTTGTCTTCCGCGACTGTAAAATACATCATCTTTTATTTATACTGCCCTCTGCCGAGGCATGCATATCTGCTTTCTGGGCGTGTTACTTTCCTGTGTTGCTGCTGCTTTTTTCCTTCTTCCTCTTCCAACCGGCTGATTACTTCTGCTATGTACGATCGCGTTTCTTAACCCCTTGCTTGAAGGCTTTCAACAAGACATCCTCAACACTCACAGCAGTAGAAGAAAGTTACAGGGATTGGAAAGAAAGCATTCGGGGTGTAAATGTACAACCAGATGTTATGCATATTTTCCTGTCGGGCCAGTGAGATACAGCTTGTGTTTTCTCTCAGCCCTACAGATTTATGCTAACTAGCAATCCGCTATTATGCAGAGTGGGAAAACAAAGCCGAGAGACAAAGGTTTGTTTTTGTTTTAATATCAAAACTGTTCTATATTCAGTCCTGCTATTCTTAATTTTATTCGCTTTAGCAGTCATCATATATATTGCCTGTAACTGACGTATTTGTGGCTACAGTAGTGGCTTGGCTGCTGTGGTATGAGCCCAGGTACACATTTACACAAACTACAGGCTATTTGAAGTGGTTCAGTCAGAATTCCTAAGGGCCATCTTTGCAACATATAGGAAATGCAGTCTTGTATCTGGAGGCAGGTTTGGTTTTAGCTGCAGTGTGAGTCTGTTGTTTAATTTCTCATTTAAATGTGCATTCTTCCCTATGGGTTTGGTACTTTTAATTATTAAATATTGTCAAAACCTTTGGAGAAAGTTGCAGCTTTACAGTATAATTTTGCTCCACACCTTTTAGTATATTTGCTTCTTGATTGAGCTAAATCAGCATTAAAACAATTCATATGGGACACAAAGCTCCAAAGGGATTTGAATATGTCACCCATTCATGCCTTACTTGATAGTTGCAGGAAAAAAATCTCATCTTTGCCCATTTTCTTTATAAACCGGTATCTATAAACAAACAAAGAGCTTTTACATTGGCACACTTTACCTCCCTAGAGGGCAGATAACTTACCTTATTCTCATCACACCTGCCCTTGCAAAATGGGAGGTCATATACCAATGCACTGTTCTTATTGTAGAGACATCCATCTCATCCACATGGTGTCTTAAACAAAATGTGAGCAAGCTGAATGATTGTGCATAGTTTGTTATCAGACTGTACCCTGCTATTTCTTAGAAAGTGGTCAATTTCTGTACTGTTGTTTTCATTTTGCATGCCAACAGCTGGTTAAGCTGATTTTACATTTTAAAAATGTATCCCAATTCTTATTTATGGGTATATTAGATATATATTTGTGATTCTGTATATTAACTAAATGTCTATATGCATCAAATCATCACACAGTAGCCACAGTTTCTTTCCTTTTGATGTTTGTTTTCTGAGAAAAATCATTGATGTGGAAGGTATTGCTACCATAATTTGTTTTTCCCCATCTACTGTGTAGTTTTGGGAAAGATTACTAAGTAATTTAGCAAAAACAGATGTGTATACATAGAAGGCAAATAAGACTTGCACTCATGCCTTTTTTTAATGAGGGTGTGCAAGCACTGAGTCATGTCTGACCCTTTGGGGGGACGCCACTTTTGTGATGTTTTCTTGGGAGACTATAGCGGGGTGGTTTGCCATTGGCTTCCCCAGTCATATGAGGGTAGTGTGCCACAAAATCTTTATAAGCTGTGTGTAGGTAAGCTGTTTAATAAAAACTGGTCAATCCAGGAAAACCAAATATGCGTTTGATCCTTAGAGAGAGCATGACCCCTTCCAAGATGGGTTGAGCATCTTCATACAGAAAAAAATTATTCCTCAACTGTAAATTGACTGAGTTAAGATTTAACTTCCTCTACCTCATCTGAGGTTGAAGTGAATGGATGTGATGGATTTCAGTGGTGCTGCTGGTTCTCAGGAAGGAGGGAGCACATTCCAAGGAGGTGGTAGCGATAAGAGGAGGCACAGTCCAGGAAGCAATGGTGGGAAAAGGAAGAGGTTTGGGATAGCCCCACCCTAGAACTCTCTCAGGTTATTTCCCCTTAGGTTAGGTAGAGTAGCTTTAGGCTGGCAAGATTCTGTCTATATGGTATGAGCAAATAAAGAACTGAAGTTTGAATGGGCTGATTCGTCGTCATTCTTAGGCTGGGCCTGACAATGAATAAGTCAGCATTCCCACCTTATAGAAGTTACTTACTATTTATTTAATTGATTTATAGGACCGCCCATCTTCCAAACATGACTCTGGGTGGCTAACATCGTTCAAAATACAAAATAATACTAAAACAATAAGCATCCAAAACAAAAGAACAGAAAATGGCAATGGAGGAAACTAATCACTTAGCATATCATGGGCTCACCTAACTTCTCGACCTCCAAACCTAGGAAAACAGCCAGGTCTTAAGGGCTTTCCAAAAGGTTAGCAGGGCCAAGGCCAACCTGACATTGGGTGGTAGATGCCATTACAGAAAAGCCATGTTTCTTGGGTCCTACAAGATAACATTCCCTAATTGACAGGACCTGGAGCATTATCTTCCTGCCACACCTGATGGGACAGGTAAGGAGAGAGAGTCTCCCTCAAATGACCTGGCCCATGCCAGGGCTTGAATTGCACCTGGAAGCAAATTGGAAGCCAGCACTGTTCACAAAACAAAGGTGTAACATCAGCCTATCTATATCACAGCAATCCAGAACTAGAACATATTTAAATAGAGCTTGGACATTTTTACATGGAAAAAGAGTTATCTTTTATGTTAAATTTTCCATGGAAAATCAATACCAAATCCAAACCCAACTTCTGAGTACTACCACATAGGGATTATACCATGCATCTGCTCCTAGATATACTGCTTGCCAGTGAGCAATGCTGGCTGCAAACTAGTGCTGAAAGAAGAAAAAAAAATGGGGGAGGGTCTTTGCAACCTTTATAAAACAAGTGGATTTTTCATCTCCCACATTTTTGATCCAGGAGAAGCCCATGTGAAAGCGAGACCATCCTGTCTCTGTAGCATTTTCTTTCCCATTGCCCAGACTGCCTGCCACAAACTCATATTCCAGTTTATGTTTCAGTCAGTCCAGCTTGGAAAAGCCCTCATACGCAGGTCATGCTGAGATAGCATGTTGGTGAGGAAAAGGCTTTTTAGGCTTCCTAGCACGTTTGCTGATAACGCCAAAAATACGTTCTCTCTTACACCACTAAGCTCTAGATTCACAGGACTTGCTGATACGCCACTATGGTGAACTGAAAACATTTTGGGTTTCTCTAACATTTGCTAAGAGTTGTGAACTAAGAACAGTATGTAATTGCTCTGATGGGGAATAGTACATGGAACCATCCATTTTGTGCAGTTCTGAATATACAGACTTCTGAAAGGTGCATACAGGTAGTCCTTGGTTAACAACAGTACTTTGGACTGGAATTTCTGTCGCTAAGTGATGATGTCATAAAGTGCAGCGTCACATGATTGCATTGCTTAGCAATGGAAATCCCAGCAGTCCCCATTGCCATTGTTAACCAAATACCATGGTCATTAGGTGAGCACCCACCCCGATCCAAGCCATTCCCGGCTTGGTCCCTCCCAACCCTGAGTGTGGGTAAAGTAAGGGACTGCCTCCTTTTGAACTCCCCCCACCTGCCTATCTCCCTGCCATCTGCCCTTTTGGCCACCTCGCACAGTGGCACTCCTCGGTGATGGTGTGATGGAATGTGAGGGTGACCTTGGAAGATGGGTGAAGAGATGCTGCCTAGGGAATGATCAGACAAAAGAGAAGGGAGCCTGCAACAGAGTAACGGCCAGAGAAAGAAACGTAGGAAGGATCCGCCCTAACTACTCAGGCAGTAAATAGGGTGGGAGGTTTGTAATTTCAGACTTGCAAGATTCTGTTAATTAGCCTTACAATAAAGTAGAATTAGCTCATCTAGTCGTGCTCCCTGTCTGGTGTACCTGGGAGGGCTGACAGGTATTGCTGGCACTGGGGCTGAAGTAGAGGCCTGGGACCTTCAGCAGGCTCAGCTGGTGGTCACCACCCCTGGGCCTCTCCCTCAGCCCCAGCATGACTACCGCCGCTGAGCAGTGCTGCCTCAAGCCCCGTGGCCTGCCATCCCAGTGCCACAGCACGAAGTCCCTGCTGCCCCCACCACCCTGCACTCCTCAGGCCTTGCTGCGCCCAGCTGACCTTCACTGTCTTCTTCCTCCCACTGCTGATAAAGCGTGCCCAGCCTGGCCCTATGTGAGGCAGCTGCTGGCCACGCCAGGCATTCTTCCTGAGGCCATGCCCACCTTTCTCCAGATTCCATGCGGCCTTCTTGTGATCCTTTGGAAGGCCTCAGAAGCCATTATTTTGTGCAGGCATAAACATACATAGTGGACCTTCTCCAAGCAATCTGCTGCCAATCCTTCCATCAGCCCATCCAGCTATAGACTCCCCACTACACACTCCACAATCTCCACAGCACCTTCCTTCCCTCCCTTTCTTTTTCCCATCAAGTTGTCCACCCTTACAAATATTCCCAGTTTATTAGAGTTTCATTTAAAAATTACTGGGGATTTTTTCACTGATAAGTTTTCTTTAAAAAAATGCATTGTCATGTCCCCCTATAATTTTTTGACACACTACTTTGGGAACCCCTTGAGAGCTACTAAATCTGACCTGCAAAAATGGTAGGTGACCACTAGATGGAAACAAAGAGTTTTATGTTTCACTTTGCTGCCATCTGTTGATCATCCAGATTCTTGGAACCCAGATCTGGTATCCTGATTTATTAGGGGAGGGTAATTGCCAGCATGTGATAGGGCTCATTATCAGTTTATAATGAAAATACTGAGAGATATTTAGACTTATCTAAGTCTACCATTCAACTTATATTTGGAATTATTATTACTATTTATTTATTTACATTTATTGGCTGCCCAACTCCAGTGGACTCTGGAGCTTGAGCATAGCAGATAGCATAGAATCCATCTGTATACAATACAGTTCAAAGTCAATATACAAACCATTTAAACACTTGGGTAATACAGTGATTGGGGAGAGGAATACAAGTCTTCTTAAAAATCAAAATAGCAACCATGGAGTAAGGGGTTGTACAGCCCCTGTTGACAGTGGTTTTTGGTATATGGGGTATAGTTGGGTGCATAGGATTTTCTCCTATTTTTTTATTTAACTGTAAGTCATCCAGAGTCATTATGTGGTCAGGTGGTCTCTAAATCCAATAAACAACAACAATAGTATATAAATTGAGTCTCTTATTGTGCAAACCCTACAAGAGTTCAGCATACAGGTTCAATAAACTGAAGTTTTTACTGAAAAAAATAATTTCCCAAAGCATCATGATCCAATCAGCTACCATTGAAGGTCTATTGAAAGAGATTGAATTGAAAATGGGAAAGAAAAAAGCCAACTGACCAATACAATGACATAGTGGGACAAATGACATCAAAATAGAATGAGTTAGTTTTAAGATTTACAGACTCCATCTTCTACAGGTAAGTAAGAGTTTCAGTTAAAAGTATGAAGCTGACTGGTTTCTTTAATACTTTCAAATTTAAAAATTATTTGGGAATGGAAGTAATTTCTTAATTGGAAATATCATTTGTGAAAGGTGTAGAGTACCACAGCTTGTACAGTTCATCCTAAGAAAAATGAGTTGTTTCTACAGTTGAAAATAAGTAAGTTGTTTCTACAGTTGAATCAGTAATTCTTAAAATACACTTATAAAGCAGTCAGGGAACCTCAAGAGATAGGTATCTCTGTGTGTTCATTTATTTGCAGCCTTTAAGACCTGAGAGGATGCAATGATGGAACCACTCTTAAAAGTCTGGGGAGTTGGAGGCATTGTTTTAAATGAAAAGAGGTTTTTCCTGGTTAAAAGGCTTTTAAAAATCCTGAATTTCTGTATCTGTTATTAATAGAGGCTTAATTGTGCCTTGTGAAAATCATTTAGAGGAGGGCTATTCAAAGCATCAAGGTAGTCATACCTTCTCAAAGATTTGGTGCGGCTGCTTTAAGCTTAGCAGAGTACAGAAGACACTTCCACTTGGATTGGTGGCAACCATCCTCTCCAATGAACTGCACAGCTATAGCTACTTTACAATTATTATCAAATGGCTTCAGATCAGTGCACAGAGCTAGTTCAGTGGCTGCTATTATGCGCACAATATTATAAACCCATGGGGGCTTGCTTCAAAGCAGACACTTAGAATTTGCCAGTAAATATCATTTCCTTACATATTACAAGCTGCCATGGAGGTAATGTGATTCTATACAGCATTTTCAGAAGCACCAATATAACAGATGACCATTTCATTTTTGCTCATTAAGTACTCACTGGACTGCTGCCCAAACCCTTAGTGTGAGCATAAGGCACTTCTGCTCATATACCCCAAAGTACTGATTTTTGCCTCCAAAGTTTTCCACAGTTCTTGAACATACATCCCTCAAAGGTCTGAGAAATCTGTGACATGAAGTTGTGTGAATGGAGCCACCACCACTGGAGAAAACAGATCATTCCACATGCAATCCAAGTACTTGTCATAGAAATGTCTGAATCCAAACTAAAGGCATAATATTTGCCACCAAAACTCGTAACGCCTTATTACAAAAATCTGTACATTTTAAAGAGTCCTGATGGTATGAATAGGAAAGGCAGCTGTAAAATTTCACATTAACATGAGTAGTTCCAGGGATAGACATTGAACATAGATCTAATTAATTTATGAAGCTACTAAGGTACAAAAAGCAGCACAAACTAGACTATATAGTTTTGAAGCAACATTTTGTTTTTGCTCTGAGGTCGAAGTCTTCCTGACATATTTACCTTAATAAATTGTATCACATGTAAGCATGAATATTTGCTTTTTGCATCTGAATATTTTATGCACAGAGTTTTTCTGGATACTAATCGTCTTAAAATCTGATGCTTATATTAATACATACTGTCCACACATACAGTACTTGTGGAGATAAATTATCCAATATTTATTTAAGAATACTATTTACCTCCTGATTATTAAAAAGCACAACACTAACATATAAATGGGATATGTTTGATTAAAGTTGTGCAAGTCTACATATTCACTGCCTTAAACCCTTGTCCTTTGTATTTCTGTGGGTATGTGTGAAATGTTAATAGCTGTGTTAAAGAAAGGATTAGTGATGAAAAAAGCTGGAATAAGTAGCTTTAAAATACAGGCACAATGTTCCTCCCCTGAGAGTACTTAATATATTATTAGAGAATTTGGGGAGAAAACAATCCATTTTCTATTTATGAAAGATTCTTTAAATAGTTCAGTAGTTTATTACATGTTAAGCATTACAAGATTATTCACCAATAAAGCAATATACTAGAACATGTCATTATTAAAGGCTGCCAATTATATGAGGCATGACTGCTTTGCTTTTATTATAATTATTTCTGCTAATATAGATGTTTGTTTCTTCTTGCATACAAAACTATTTTGTATATTATTTCTTGTTTCAGTGCTCTATATTTCATATTACTGGATTACAGGATTATGGTTACAAATGTAGAGTCCTAGGAATAAGTACCATAGAGCCAAATACTCTTTACTCTTGAATGGACATGGACATACTGTATATAATAACTACACTACAGTACTGCATTCCTAATATCTAAAAGTAAGGTAAATTGATTTAAGTGGGGATAGCCCTTAGTATACATAGCATTGCAGCCCAAATCATTTATACTGATATAAATATATTCTATTTAAATAGGACACTGATTTTAACTTGACCCTTTGTCCTACAAATTGCTTTTTAAAGGGTATGGTGGTGCACTCTGGTGGTTGCTTTTATAACTATTTCTAATAAGATTAGTGGAATTAAGGATATGTGCTTGGATATCTTAAATAGAAATACTACATTCCTGCTTCTCACCCATAAAGGGCCCCCAGAAGTGAGTGGTAGGAGCCAGGTGCAGGTCAGGACATCACAGAAGCTAAACAGATAAAGCCAAAAATCTCCCAAAGTTCCATTCTAGATCAAGGACTGCACACATAGACTCTTTTTTAAAATAAAATCTTGCACTAGAGAGCCCACCATGTTACCACTTTCTGGGTCATTTGACCATTAGCTATCATGTTCAAATGAAGGAAGGTATTTTTAGTCCAGAAAGCATTCACAATAGTTTTAACAATATAGGAAGTTTACATTTCTGAAATACGTTGTTCTGTAGCAATGCTATTTTCAATAATTTGCTATAAATTTGCTATACTGAAAGTTGTTAGTTATGATGTAAATAAATAAAGCCAAAGTATGGTAGACTTCCATTAGAATTGCTAGATTTTTGACTTTACTAAACTGGAATGCACATTTATATAACTATATTTTTTCAAAATAAAGAATTCACAAATATGTGTTTGCTTCTTCTTTCCTCCAGCTCTGAGAAAATCTTTATCATAACTGAAACCACTCTGTATCTGTTGATCAGTGTGACCTTGGGCCAGTCACTCTCTCTCTGCCCAACTCACCTCACAGGATTGTTGTAGGGAAAAGAGGAGGAGGAAAGAGTATTAAGTATGTTCCTTGCCTTGAGTTATTTATAAAAATAATAAAGGCAGGATAATAAATGAATGAATGAATGAATGAATGAATGAATGAATGAATGAATGACAGTTCTCCATCTAAAATATTTGCTGATAAAGACATAGCTCCAATATCTGCCACATTTCTCTTCTCCCCCTTCCTGTTTTTTTCTGTCCAGCTTGTCTGATGATAAACCCCAGAAATTTGCAGTTTTTTGTACAATAGTTATTTCCACAATATGGAATTCTGTATTTTTAATAAGGATATGCAAAATCTACCATTCTGGAGAATTCCAGAATATTCTGTTTCTTTTCCAGATCATGACAATCCCACCACTCTGAGGGTGATCCCTTGCTTTCTGGCAGTTAATTTCCAAACACCTCACCTCACCTGAATTCTTGGACATTTGTGGACTGAAGGAAAAACAGAAAGATCCAGAGTTTTCCAGAACCTTCTGTTCTCATAATAAAAGGTTTTACACATGCCTGCTTTTTAACTGTTTTACAGTGATTAATGATAAGCCCTTTTAGGTGAATTAGCTAGGCACATACACAGGATTTCATAGCTCCCATTCTGTCCTTTTTTGTTAATAAAAACAAATTAATTACTTTCAGACAATTCATATTTAAGAATTTAAATTACTTAAATTCTTAATTCTCCTTAAAAGATTACAAGCTTTACACAAAGAGAAAGCTGCAGTTCATGCAGTTCACATCATATCTAGTCTGACCCTGAGCATCACTGATTAATTTGGTTTTTCATCTGCTGTATTTTAGCAAATTGTCAGTAGATTTTAGACTCATTTGTGCCTCTGATGAAGCATATTCATGCTTCTGAAAACTCATGACCCAGTAGCTATGATCCTACAACATGCTCACCTATTGTTTACTGAACTGTGACTTACTAAATTAATCCCGTTGTCTAGCTTCACACAACACAACACGCATGAACTATTAACTACCCAGTCTGTTGTGTGAGGCCAGGCTATACACAATCAGTTTCTTCTTTGAAGCATGCCGTAGTTCAACCTATTCATGCAGTGTTTTTGCAAGTCAGAGATATTTGGGGTGACTGTGGAATTCCACTGAATCAAAGTAGAATGGTTTTGTCTGCTACAACAAACTAACCTGTTAAGTATTCTAATCTAGAAAATGTAAGTACTTGTCAATGCACTCAGTATTAACTAGGCTAATTTAGTAAGTGCCCATTATTAAAATTAGGTATAAAGCTACTTACAATATTTTTATCCTACCCACTTGGAAAAGATACAAAGAATGTATGTATGTGTGTATTCTGCAGATACAAACTCATTTTACTCATTATTTTCCTAAACTTTATGGAACAAGTCAGCCTTTTCCTAAGTTGCACAGACAGATCTGGTTTAAAGATATGATTCATAAATTGGCAGCATTTTGTAGCCACTAAATTTTAAGATGTAACGTTGTCAGACCAGTTATCTGAGGTCCACATGCCATTCTAAAATTGAAAACAAAAGAAGCCATGTTGCACTTTCAGAGTTACATAAATTTCAGTGAATTTGGTTTTCCCACTGTAAACATTCTTGAATTTGAATTTGAATTTGAATGTAAATGAAATAAATGTTAATGAAGCTGAGATGTCCCGGGATCGAAAACCTCATTGTTTCCAGACAATGACAGGAGACATTTAATAACCAGGAGATAATGGTTTCCTCCATTCATCAACAATTAAACAGGTGGTTAGAAAAGGAAAAAAGATTGCTCTGGTTGCTAAGCAGTGATTCACCATTTGTGCTACATTTATTCATGTTTGTTGTATGCGTTCAATAGATAAACACTTTACACAGATCCATCTGATTTGGATTCTTTTTTATTTTCTATCATGCATGTCACAGAATGTAAGACTTTAGTCATGTTTTATATACAAATCTGACCCTAGCAGCCTCTCCACATTGAGACATTGGTCCTTTAGATCAGAAATCTGGGGCCCTGGAAGCCACGTGTGGCTCTTAGGCTCATTTCAAAAGCCCTTCGCAAGAGTCAAGGCAACTCTCTAGGAAGACTGCTCTGTCACATCCTTACCAGCTTGCTCTCTGGCAGCAGAGAGAGATAAAAGGTGTTTAGAAAACAGAGAAATCCAGGGGAAAAAGTGTCAGATAAAAAAATGGCCATCCTCACTTACTGTTAGCCTTAACCACAAACACCACAAGCATGCAATAATGTAACTTCCAACAGATTACTCTGTTATGGCCCTCAATAAAATAAGATGGCTAACCTGAGCTTTAACTGAAATGCCGAGCCACCTAAAACAAATAGGAATAATCTCTCTGTTCAGAAGAGGTACTCTTTAATTGCCTCCATTTTGTAAAGATGGCTTCCAGGTGCCAATATGCCCTTTTAATTGCTTTACCTGAATCAGACAGAAAAGGATAATTAGCATACCAAAGGCATGTCATTGCAAACTTCTGGACTATCTCCAGGTATTTAAATCTCATAGGAGACAAATTAGCCAGCAGAATCCCACAGCATGAGCCATGTGGGTTATGTAGTATCCCAATACACTAGGGGGCACAACTTTCCCTGAGCAAAGGGCCACACTTGATCTTTGAGTGGCATGCCAAGGGTTGCATTCTATGAAGTGACAGTGACATGACAGTGACATGACAAATATTTCATTTATATTAAAAACTACAATTTGACAATCACATTTTTCCTTGGGGACCACATTTCAGAGGAATCACTAAGGCACAAAATCAACTTTCTAGAGTGGCACCCAAAGAGCTACTATGACAGGTAAGCAAGCTAGGGTATTCCAGATGTTTTGAACCATAGCATCCCCAATCCCCTGCCATTATTCCTGTTGGTTGGCATCTATAGGAGCCAAAATACAAGGCATCTCATCCAGAAATCCTTGAAGTTGTATAGCAAATCTATGCTCAAGCACCTTATTCAATAAGCCATCCTTCCCCAACCTGATGTTCTCCAGAACTGTTGACTCTACTTCCTCAAACCTTCAGTCAGTAAACATTGGAGCCCTTAGTGAAGACAAGGAAACAGTTGTGAGACCTTTCCTAAACTTGGTTAAAGAAAAATTCATAACTTTCTGAACCCTGGGAGTTAGCTCTTTCTCCAAATGTTAGAAGAGAGGGATATGATGGATCCCATATATTTAGTGTCCAGTGGTACAGCAAAGGTAACTTTAAATCTTGGATGTAATGGCTTAGATATTGAGTTGATTTGCCTCAGTGAGGTTTTTCACATCATCTTGCAATCTCCTGTTGGCTTCCTCTGGTGCTTACAAAAGCCAGAAGAGACAGCAGAGGAAGCTGTGGAGGACAGTGAAGCTGTTGCTTCACAAAGCATTTAGAGAGGTTCAGGGTCAGGGCCCTAACAGCTGCTCACAACTAAAAAAACCTAGATTCTCACAATCTCAGATTCTTTTGAAGAGGAAAGGTTACAGAATCCTGGAAACATGATACAGTATGTATACATTTATCAGCAAGTACATTAAGGTAAGGCCTCTTTGATCCCTCTGATTCACTTTCTAACTTTCTCTTGTTGCACAGAAGGTGTTGCTACCTATTTGCCCAATAAAGAATGAATGCACAGATGCATTCATCTGCAGTGTTTTCTAAATTATTATTCTAAATTGTTATTCCTGTTCCGATAGATAGATAGATAGATAGATAGATAGATAGATAGATAGATATAGATATATCACTCAGGGGTGAACTGTGGAGTCCTCTTTATATATAGTAGTTTATATACAAACAAGCAGAAAACAACCTAATCAAAGAACTACCAAGGAGAAAACCACACCCCCACCAAAACCAGCAGGGCAAGCTACTGTATATTTATTTAACAAAAAATGAACATGGCACATTTTGATCTAAAACTAACGGCATTCAGAGTGAGATGGATTCCAATTACTTTATATTCCGCATATGTTGCATAAATCACACCATGAACTACTGCTTCATTGTTCCAGAGTGGACTCAAAAGACAAGGCCTCCCCTCTGCTATTATTGGCACTATATTTATGGAAATCTAATGCAAGTCATTTAAATGCTTGTGCCCAGCTAGGACCAAATTTTGCTGATTTCAAAATGCAGAGCACAGCAACATCTAGTTATTACTTGGATTGACACCATCAGGAAATCTCAGAGCTGCAGGCAAGTCTGAGGAGCAAAAAAAAAAAAACCTTGGAAGAAGGCAACGGTAAAACACTTCCATATTGTGACTGAGAAAATGACATGAATGAGTTCATGAAGTCACCAGGAATCAAGATCAACTTAAATGTAACTTTTTTTTTTTACAGCACTTAAGAACTTGGATTCCAAACAGGGAAAAAATAATGCCTAATCCCTACACTCCTAGTTTTCCTACACTGACAAGTTCAGCTGAGCTCAGTTACAGGGCTGTGTGCACACAGAGCATAGCAGCACAAGCAATGCCCTGCGGGATCGAACCCTTGGCCCATCCAATCTTGCAGTCTGTTCTCACAGTAGCCAACCACTGCACAAGGAAACTCTCCAATCTCTCAGCAGAGAGAGACTGCCATCAAAGCTTAGCCACTGATCCCCATGACTTCCATGAATTGGCCCAACCTGCATTACAGCATTAAACTGTATTTTTACTTCAGATCTTCCCTACTAGTCTGGAGACGAATTAGTATGGAATATGTAGCACTGTAGTTTGTATTACCACATCTCTTTTCTGAAAAGGACAATAATTTGCTATATTAGTATCTTTGGTAACAATGGCAGCCAGTTTGTTTATAAACACTATTCTGTTGTGGGCTTTTAAAAAAAAAATTAAAATGTCCTTTCTCTGTTTTCCTTTGTTTGTTTGGTGTTTCTTGTATTAGTCATTTGCTTTCTGTCCTATCCGTTTCTGTCTCCTTTGTTCATTGTTCTGAAGTACTCTTTCACATTCGCTGTGAATTTATTTAATTATATGTAAACATATTTTAATTGTATGCAGCACAAAAGTATATTAAAAATATAAAAATGCTTTCATTTAAATTTACACCCAATTTGCATTTAAATATTGTTAGAATTTTGGCAAACACATACAGTATTTAGCATTCTCCTGCCAATTTAACATACATAATTACTAAGGCTAACTGGTAACACAAAGGTTGCATGCAAATCAAAATATAAACTGCGCAGCGGTTTTACAAATAAGGCGATGCATTGGCATGCTTTTCCCAGAAACAATAATAGCAGCTCAGATCTAGTCATTTATTTGATGTTCAGTGTTACCAGTTAATTAGATGAATATACAGTATCTGATTTTGAGGCTCACAGTATCTGCTATGAAATTATGAAGGCCCACAGAAGGAGAGCATTCTTGAGACTGAGTAGAATTTGCCATTGACTTAAGCACCCAAAAGTATCTGCTGGCAATTACTACCTCCAGGACAGCAATATAAAACTCCAAATAAAATTATGGGTGCTTGTTTCTCTTCCACTCTGTGTTTTTTTAACCCTGAAGAGAATCACCAAAATCCTTGCAAGTTGGATAACCTAAAATAATCCTAGATTTCTACTAATTGGCTGGGTTCATGATGTGGTTTGTTTGGTTTTGCCTTATCACATGAGCCAACTATTGTGGATTGTAAACCATGGTGTCTGTCTTAGCATGATGTATGAGCTAGGCTACTACAGCTTGGTCAATAAGCCATGATTAAAATAATTCCTCAGCCACTAATTAGCTAAAGTAATAAAGTATGTTGGGGGAGAACAGAATTAAAATATGTTCAGAAAATGGAATCTCTAAAGCCATGATAAACATAGAAATGGTGGTGATGGTAGAAAAGTTAATTGAATTTCTGGAAAATAAAAAATTCTCCATCTAAAGCATGGCAGAATGTATTAAAATATTACTAATAACCATGACTTTTTAATATATTCATTATAACAATTTATACTATTTCTACTGATCCAATGATTCTAAGAATTGATTCCCTCAGTTTTAAAGTAGATCTAAGTTTGAAATAAATGCACTGAGTTAGTAATGCTAACTTTGAAAATAAATGTGCACAGCCTTACTAAATTAAAAAAAAAATTGCTAACAGAACCAATGGCACAATGGCCTTTTGACTGGAAGATGCCCATTTTGTGACCTAATCTGTTACCTTGTGGCTGGGATATGAGATATTTTTGTACCTTGGACAATAACTGATGCTGGGATGTAGATGGATGTAATGGGCTGTGAGGATATCCTTGGGAGACTAGAGGAAGAGGAGGAGCCACAACCTAGACAATGGTCTGGCTATCTCATCCCACAGAAGGAATGGGGGCGGTGAAAGCATCTCAGAAGGGATCCTCCCTCATTCTCTGGAAAGTAAAGGCAGGGCAAGGGAGAAGGGCTTTCAGACTTCCAAGATTCTGTTACTGTAACCTTACACTAAAGGTAGTCTTAGTACTCATGGTTTTGGTTTCTTGTCTGGACTACGTTGAAAGGCTGACAATGAGTGAATTGTGGTCCTACTAGTCTGGCTTTCATTTAGAGCAACAATATGCCTGAATAGATAACAGTACTGAATAGTCACACTTGGGGCTGACTAGTGCCTTGAAGTGCCCCTCCTATGCAATGATTGAATGAGACCACAGCCATCTGGATTTTATTATATTTGGTAGCTTTGTGAAATTGTTTTATAGTGTATTTTATATTGGAATTTTATTATATATTTATTGTTTTATATTGTAAACTGCCCAGAGTCCCTCTGGTCAGAGGAGATGGGCGGTGACAAATTTGACAAATAAATAAACAAACAAACAACCTACACACCTGATGATTTTCATACCTTACAAGCATGGGTTTATTTTGCTGATGAAGGCCTTTCAATGAGAAAAAAATATTTTTTTCCTTCAGAAATTACAAAATGCAATCTGTTTATAACCAAAACCTTTCCAAAGAATATCAAACATGGTTACTATTGTATTTATTCTCTGTTTATCACCTACTTCTTGATTACTTATTTTTGCCTCAATGTTTTACAAGTTCTTGCCTTAACTGATTCAACCTTTTTAACTACAGTAGAATGTTATCTTCAGAATCAGGGTTTTGTCTAGGAGATGGTATGTTGCTTCGGTTGCCTTCACAGATAACCTCTGCCAGAAACCAGATGAAAGGGGTATAACTCTACTAATTCTCTTGAACCTCCCTGTACCATTGAACAGGGTATGTTTCTGTGTCATCTAGTTGGGTCAGGCCTTGTTGGAACTATTTAATATAGATTTGGTGTGGCCCAGCTGCTGACCGGTGTAAGAATCCTATGATGAGCATACTAAAAGTGGTTCCCATTGCCTACCAGGAACAATTTCAGATATTGGTATTGACCTTTAAAGCCTATATGGCTTAGAACCTGCAGTTACTTAGATAATCAGAAAAGGCCCTTCCAAAGATGTTGCTGCTGCTAGAAGATTGACTGTCAGTTATGCAAGGAAGGACCTTGTCCCGTGTGGTCCAAGGTTACTGTATAGACTCCTAAGAAAGCAAGTTTGGCTCCTACTTTCCCAATATTTAAGAAGATGGTAGAATGCATCTCTTCTACCAAATTTTACTTGTTAATTATTTTAATAATGAATTTTAACTAGTGTTGATTTTAAGTGCATTAATTTTATTAAGTTTTACATTATGATTTTGATTGTTGTAAATCACCTTGAGTTTTAGAATAAAAAGGTTTATATCATAAACAAAATCTTCCTTTCTAATTGTGTGTTAAACAAACTTAAAAATATATTTACATTTTACTGTATTCTTTTTTCCCTGTCACTACACAGATTATCTGTGTACAAGGTCATCTTGTATTTTTGTAGATAAGCAAACATCAACATCACACTCTGTTATGTGGCCTGCAATAACAGCTACATAGGAGGAAAATATTCACATACTTAAATTTCAGCAATAAACTGAGCCACGTTGACTGGGAATTTTAGACACTGCAATCCCAAATTGCAATCTAGTGAATGTTTGGTTGGGAAAGACCAGGCTATAGGACTATGTAAAGAAACTGCATATTATTGGTGTAATATACAGTACTTCCACTGCTTGTTTTATAAGATCCTTCAGACTTGTTTTCCCTGTTTAGGTGCATCAGTGTTTTTCTGCCTTTTTCTAGTGTGAATTGAACAGTTCAGTCGCATGACTATATTTAAGGGAAAGATGATAAAAATCTTTACATCTCAAGTGTAATTAGCCCTGAGAAAGCTAACATATAGCTTAGTCTAATTAGTTATGGCTATAGTACATCTGATGCTGTCTAAAACATGTATTGGCTTTTTTCCGTCTCCTTTGTGGTACAGTATTTCCAATTTATTTTCAGAGAAAATCAGAGGACACCAAAGTGAGAAGCATTTCAGATAACCCAATGGCTCACAATTACAATAGTGAATAAAAGATCATTTGGGATAGACTCATAATCCATGCTAGTTATCAGCTTAGAATCCATCATCCACATTCCTCCCTCCCTCCCTACTTCTCTCCCCACCCCCACCATACATCTTTAAAATGCACCAAGATTCTGAGTTGTTTTTGCTGCAATAGGGTAACAGACTCTATATAGCTAGTTATCTGAACTACTAAATACCTATTTTGGGTATTGCAGTATGCATACAATAGGAAACTCATGCCTTACATCTCTGAAATACAGTTAATATCTGGCTCCTAATCATGTTTTATATATGTACAAATCCAACTACCTTTCCACATCCAGGAAAATATCTAGCACTATGATTAGGTTTCTAGTAGTCAAAATCTGCAATGAAGTCATTATTTCACTTTTAAGCATTCAGATAAGCACAGTTAGCAATAAATAAAATTGATGTAATAAGGAGGTTGGTACATTTAATAATTTAATAAGGAGGTTGGTACATTTTTTATCGGTTGGTACATTTAGTCAAGAAGCTATAGATTGCCTTACATCTAGTGAAAACCATGAAGAAAAACCAGTATTGTCTGAACTAATCTTCTGTTGAGGATGCCCATGGTGGCCTATTTTTAAAAATCAATGGCAATTATCCTAATATTCAACAGGAAATCTTAAATCCAAATTAATTTATTTTGTTCTCAGTCTAAGCTTTTGTACTTCTTCCCTTATGTGATTGTTTCAGACTACATTTTTCTGTGTGTGAAATACTTTTTGAATGTGTGAAAGACAGCTTGGATCCACCTGTGGTTGACATGTTCTACTAGGAGAAATTGGACAATAGAAGTGTATAAGCAAAGGATGAATGAAGGGAAATGGGGTATGAATTTTAAGCCACTGATATCTATTCTATGACAGCACAGAATACTCTGGGAAAGCTTCTGGGGGACAGGATCTATACTACAAAGAAGAAACTTGGAGAAACTTAAAGGTGGGCTGGTGGACTATACAGTCAGTGAAGTGGGACAGAAATTGTGAGGATTTGTAAAATGCAGTAGGGGTACACTGAATGAATAGATATAAAGGCAAAATAAGTAGTAGAACTAAATATTTATATACTATTAGAAAGGTGAATATTCTTGGATTTATGTAATTATGACAAGATTACAAATATAGGCCTAATTAACAATAATAGTGTAGATAAATTGGATACCTGACTTACAATATCGTCTACATTTGTGGTACGTTTAATGTTAAACATCTGTATGTGACTAGTGTAGTGTGGGAACCAGCCACAATGCTCTGGTTTTTTAAATTATTAATTAATAAATTATTAATTTATTATTAAATAAATTATTAAATTGCTAAATGTACCAATCTCCTTATTACATCAATTTTATGTTGGTAACCTAACTACAAATATAGTTTGGGCCTTATATCCTAAATAGTGTTGACAATATTCAACAGACTGAAAATGTAAATTTTGAAATGCATATGAAATTCCCTTGATTAATGTAAAATAAAATGCATCTAGGTATTTAATCATAGATGGCTTATTTTAAAGCATCAATTTTACAGCATTCTTACATGGGGAATGGTAAGATGATACTTCAAACACTTAGAACTTATGAAATACAGGAAGATATTTAGACCTTACTGACTTATTCATGAATATATCAAAATGGCTGTGTTACTCCCCTAAGATATAGAACATTAAAACTTTGCAGATAGATAACTGGGGACTGGATTACCTACACAACTCATTCTGAATGTATAGCAGGGCTTTCAAATAAAAGCCCAATCTCGAAACTAAGGGGATTTTGCAAAACAGTTTATGATTTGACATGATAATGTTAAAGGAAAAAGGAGGTAAAAATCCAGATCTTTGGAACACAGCTAACATTCTTATCACCACCAAAGTTTAAAGATCACATTTATTGCCACTTTTGAAATGGACACTGAAATTTTACTGTCATTAGTTCAGAAAACTAGCCAAGCCACACATGGAATTGAACGCAGAGGGCTGTAAATTCTCAGAACTGTGCAAACATCAATGACTTGAAATATATTCTTTCCTTTTCTGCACATTCATGCCTTTCTGGATGCTAGAGATATAGCTTTAGGCAAGCAAATGAACAGAGAATAAGACAATATTGAAGCTGCTGGGGTTGTTTAAAGAAGATATTGCATGTATGCCAACATAGCATCCTAGCTTGGAATCATCCTCACTTAATGAGTCAATGTGGAGAATCATCCTCATGTTGTGTCGCAACATGCTATATTTCTTTTTATACGAAAGATTCGTGGTTTCCTAGGCTACACTTATATATACCCTTGCATGTGTCCTTATGGAGAACGTATATTTTAACTGTTTATTATTATAGTTTTAATTTTATGTAAACTGCCCAGAGTCCCTCTTATGGGGGAGATGGGCAGTAGCAAAACTGAATAATAAATAAATAAATAAATATGAAAAACAAAAGCAATTACCCATTTAAGGACATGAGTCCCCAGAATGTGTTTACCAGTGACCCATCAGATTTATTATTGATTCGTACTAAATTGCTACAAAAGGATCTTCAGTCAAACATGGTATCAATCTGATACCTGGTTGTGTTCTTCCAAAGGACAATTTTCAGTAAGTGTGCTGATTTTTAATCAAAAAAACAGTGGAAGGAGAGAAGTTAAATCTTATCTCTCTCTGCTGCAGTGCTGATTTTATTTCCATGCATTCATCCATTCATACAGGGGCTGACAACTTTATTTTCTTTTTAAGTGCCAGCGATCCTGATCAGGACTCCCCAATGTCAAATCAACGTTTGGTCCTCAGAGATGGAACTGACAGCCTGCAGTTTGATGCTACTATAGTAGTCTGACTGCGGCTTATTGGAGAGTTTCAAGTTTCCTGAGTTAATTGCAAATAGTGTGCATTACACTGTATCAGAAAAAGTTTGTTCGGAGAGAAAGGTTGCCGAAGCCTATGAATGGGAGCGACACGGGTGCACGAGAAACAACACTGCAGCGTGCGAAGAAGTTAGAAAGGGGCTGCTCGCTGGACTTAGCTAGCCAAGGCCAACAGCCGCTGGCCGCCTACGAGACTCCTTACCTTAGGTGCAGATAATGCACGAGCTTGGTCACCACGGTAACCATCTTGGCGGGATTCACCTTCTCAGGGGTCCAGAGAGAGAGTCCGAGGTAGTGAGGAACCTGGCTGACCTTTCCGAGTCTAGATGTCTGCAACGCGACCCCCACCTCTGCTTTTACTCTGCTCGTCTTGCGCCCTCCGAGAACGCGGCACAAAACCAAGCAAGTAGGCCGCCTTGGGGGGCTTGGCTCTACCGCCTCCCCTGCCCGAGGGACGCCGACCAGCCCTTGGTCCTCCCCGCTGCTGCTGATGCCAACGGGATGAGAGCAGCAGGCAGGCGCCCAGCTGCGATCCTGGCGGGCTTCCCCCGCTCGTCCCTGCCTGCAGCCGCCTCACGCGCCCTTCCGTCGCTCCGGCTTTCCCAGAGTGCGGCAGACAGCGCCTGCGGTCGCCCAGTCGTTCCGGGGGAATAATTTCGACTTGAGCCGCCACTGTCGCCCAGACCCACGGCTGGAAGGAAGGCGACGTTTATTTCTGGTGCCGCTGCGCCAAAACTCACCTGCTGTAGCTTTTTCTTCTACCAATGTCGTAGAGGGTAAAATAAGCCCAATCCCGCCATTAGGCAAAATTAGCTGTAATACCTTAAGAATGCGGGGGCGCCGGGGAGGAGGAGCAAAGGGGGGGGGCGGTTGAGCCCCCAAGTATATGACTGCCATAAGAGAGGGGCAAAAATGTCAAAGAAGAAAGTACATGAGGTGAATTGTGGCATCTTGTTAAAGTCTCCCCGGTGGCACCAGAGATATTAGGGATGGTGGTTTGGAGGTTGTGTAAATGCTGCTCTACCCTTTGGTCTACCAGATCAAAGTATAGGCAGAAACAGACAGTTTTACATGGAACATGGTACAACAATAAATATTTGAGAGCCAGTGTGGGCCTATTGGAAAAGTTTTGGATTTGACCCTAGGAGATCTGCCAGGACTTCCAATCGGCTAGCTGCCTTTTGGCAACCCTATTTTTGTCTATTGCACCTGATTCCTGTAGCAAAAGGTTCGGTCAAGCTGGCACTGCTCACAGCCATAGGATTTATCTTGTGAACAATGCGGATGTGAATTCAGTGCATCTCCTATGTGTACACATTAAAGATAGTTGGCTTTTTTCAAGTACAGTTTCTGTGCTATTTGTTGCTGTGTGACAGGCCGATGTTCCAGTCGCATACCTTTCTCAGTCACAAGCAACTTGCAGTTTGTATGGTGCTGTCTTCACTCATATGCATGGAACTGTGAGCCCAAAAGGAAACATGGAGACATTACTATCTATATGAATTCATTCATAGCTTTTGTCCATAATTATGGACTTTTTCTTTCTAGGTGAAGTGGAAGCTGAATATCAAGTGCCACTCCCAAGGAAATTTAGCTTTATCCCATAAAGAGATATGTAAAGTCAGAAGATACCAGAGTCTATATCCTCTACTATCACACACCTAAAGCTGTATTAAGGAGTTTTTATCTTCTGATGCACAATAAAATGGTAACACAGAGCGAAACAACTGTAATTAGCTAACAAAGAGAGAGAGTAAAGCTTAAAGACTTAACTGATAGCTGGCCAGTTGGATAATTATATAGGCCCTCAATCTGAAATGAAAACACAATTGAAAAATATAAACAAAAAATCTTTAACCACTGCAGTTGATGACAATTTAATTTTATAGTGTAATTTGCTGTAAATTAGGTTAGTGTTAATACTGTATGAAATGTTTCACTAAGGATACCTGAACAAAAATGGTCTATTCATAACAGGAATCTATCATAGGCAGTGATATGTTTTCTGGATCTGTTGGTATAATTTCTAAATCCATGTTGAACCATTGAATGTCTAATAAATTCTTTTCAACTATTATTTTTCTTATTTCTCCATATATGGTTGTCATTTTTATCAATGCAGATTACATTGATTTGGTAATACATCAAAGACTTTTTAGATACAGAGGGATGTACATGCTTGATTGCATAAAAATAGAAATGTGTTTATTTGAAATAGTTGATACAACTGATAATCTACTGAAAGATGGAGAAATTGTATGTACGTACGCATACTATAAACGTGCATAGTTTATTAGTTATGGCAACAAGCAATTCCTTATTATTTTTCATACTGCCTTCAGAACAATTTGTTACCAAATGATATTTACTGCCTATAATAATATCAGAATTCCCAGAGCAAATATCTTGCCTGGTTCAGTCTACCATGTTCTGTCTAATGCTTACTGATTGATTTGTTCTAAATTATTGTAACAATTATAAATATAACATTATTTTAGGTTGACACTTCTAATTTATTTATTTATTTACTTACTTCATAAATTTATTTACTGCCCATCTCTCCCCTATGGGACTCTGGATGGTGGGGACCCTGGGCGGCTTACAATAAAACAGAATTAAGATATAAAACCATTACATTACAAAATACAGTAAAAATAGAAATATAATAGAATCTACATGGCAAAAAGATCTTAATCAGTCTGTGAGTGAAATAGGTCCAACAAAAATCACTTTAGGGTGCTAGCCATCCCCAGGTGTAATTATTCCCCCTCCCATTCCAAGCCTGCAGACAAAACAAGGTCTTTAATCTTTTGCGAAAGTTCAGGAGCGAGGGGGCTTGTCTCACCTCTGGGGGAAGGATGTTCCAAAGGGCGGGAGCTACAGCAGAGAAGGCACTTCTAATACTAGGAATTAATAACACTGACAACAAAGGTCCGCATAGTTAAAGCAATGGTATTCCCAGTAGTAACATATGGCTGCGAGAGCTGGACCATAAGGAAGGCTGAGAGAAGGAAGATCAATGCTTTTGAACTGTGATGTTGGAGGAAAATTCTGAGTGCCTTGGACTGCAAGAAGATCAAACCAGTCCATCCTCCAGGAAATAAAGCCAGACTGCTCACTTGAGGGAATGATATTAAAGGCAAAACTGACCTACTTTGGCCACATAATGAGAAGACAGGACACCCTGGAGAAGATGCTGATGCTAGGGAGAGTGGAGGGCAAAAGGAAGAGGGGCCGACCAAGGGCAAGGTGGATGGATGATATTCTAAAGGTGATGGACTCGTCCCTGGGGGAGCTGGGGTGTTGATGACCGACAGGAAGCTCTGGCGTGGGCTGGTCCATGAAGTCACAAAGACTCAGAAGTGACTGAATGAATTAACCACAAAGAGAACAGAGGGCCAGTTTGCATATTCTTATGTGATACTATCTCTGATAATTGTCCATACTTTAGCAGTACTACCTGCCATATTAGTGATGCAAGGATTGTTAACCCTAGCAAATGGCATGATGCTACAGTGGAAGCTCCTGTTGTGCTAAGGTGGAACCACACAGCAATTTGATAGCTAGGGAATGGAGAATTGTGGCATTAAAACAGTTTGTAATTTGATACAATATCTGGTGTGGCTTTGAGCAGAGCTTTTCCCATTGCATGGTATGCCTTTCTCACGGTTGCTGATTCTTATTTTTACTCCTCACATCTTCAACTGCTGACAATTGTATCATCATTGGGTATTTTCTCCAGTGCAGAGTAACTTTTAGAGAATTTGTGCCAAACCCTCCTAATAAAGTTCATGAAAGCTGTAGAATGTCTCTTGACCCCACAATGGGAAAGGAGGAAAGAAAGAAGTGGGACATGTTCATATGCACACACACACACACACAAACACACAAATCTGTAAGCATTGGAAGAGTCTTTAGAGGGCCAAATTAAATATGTGTCAAATTAGCCTTTTGTGTTTAACAAGCATCTACTGTGGAACTGATAATTAATCGTGTTTATAGAAGGTCTTAAGACTAATCCCTCTTCTTGAAATAGCTATTTGTATTGAGAGAGATGCAGGTTCCAAATGTACTTGTAATTTTGGTTTTAAAAATTCTAAAATGTGTTTTAACATAACGTAACTTTTTAATAAGGAAAGTTACATCCAAAATAAAATACATTTTAACAGTTAAAAAAAAAAACCAAACACACAACAGCTTCTAATATGTTACAAAAGAGGTGTGTCTGTTATAGAATTAGGAATCTTTTATGCAGCAACAGACCAAGCTCAGTGAACACCACCCAACAAGATAGGAGAGTACTTGCACATTTAAAAACTTTATTTTAACAACATGAGCATTTCATATTCTCTTTCTCAGTCATTCAAATTTTCCATACCAAAACCTCTTCTTGTTCTGGAAAGTCCTTTAGAGATGAACATTGATGGAGTAGAAGATGTAACGTTGGACTTCTGTTCCCTCCAGCTCTTTTTTATAAGCAATGCTGGATTACCTCAAATGGATTACTGGGTTACCTCAGCATCCCAGAACATGTCATGATCATTAATCAGAGTCTGGTATCTGATCAAGATGTTCTTTTTCACGACTGTTCCATGATGATAGGAAGAACAAGAATTTTATCAAAATGGTGTCTGATAAACTTTCTATCCCTTTGTAATTTGGCTTGAAACATCTCATATCTTGATATACGCTTCCATAGTTTCCAGGTTTATTCTCAAATGCAACTTTTAAGTTGTTATTGCCTGGCGAATAACTTATCCAATAACAAAAACAATGGGGAAAAATTTACATGCCACCTCTCAAGAATAGTTTAATTGATTTTCCTGCATGTTGCAGAGGGTTGGACTAGATGATCCTTGTGGTTGCTTCTATAGTCCTTGGCTATTGGTTGTACTACATCATTGGTTGCATATTAGCTAAATTATTTGCATTTCTCATGTTAAAACTGGAATTTTTAGATGAAAACTAATATCAACTCTGTGTCTACACAGCAATGTTAGTGAAGCTGCTGCTTAAAATAAAGGTGCTCTTGCTAAAAATAAATACCTGCTTAACTCATGGATTAACCTGAACAATAATCTAATCCATTAAAGTTCTGTTAAACTGCGTACATCTTTAAACTGTGGGACAAATAATTGGAATTATGTGTATAGCTCTATGTGCCATTTCCTGTCTTCTATTCTTGCTTAGCACTAACAGTGCAATCCTATAAATAAATTCAATCTGATTTTCTCCTGTCTGATTTTATTGGAAATTACTGCCTAAGCTCTGAAACAGTAGGTCTATCATATCTGGACTGTAAAATTCAAATGACCACCAGATGGAGTCAAAGAATTAGACTTTTCTGTATCTGTTTGTTGCCACCTAGTGGTTGTCTGAATGTTTGTAGCTCTGGAAGATTATGAAAGAAACAATCCTAAAAGCTTTCAACAAAAGCCAATATTCATATCCCATGGGTCCAATCAGTGCTATCTCATACAAAATTCTTACTCCAGCAGTAATAAATTTAGAGGTGGAAAAGAGAATTGCCACTGGGAAAAGTTGCCACTGTCTACCAAGAGGGACTATTACTCAGATCATACCCTGGTGCAGTCTTTCTCAACCTTTTGACCTTGGAGGAACCCTTGAAATACTTTTCAGGCCTTAGGGAACCCCTGCACATTCAGGCTCAAATATAGGCCAGAAGTTACAGAATTATTACATTTTTTTCATGAGTAGGCCCCTCTGCATTAACAGTATTCTTAAACTAAAAATAAAGAATGAAACTTACCTCTTTAATGTGAAGTTGCCTACATTTGAAATAATTTTTAAAATAAATCGTGATCTCCCACAGAACCGTGGATGAGAAACGCTGTTCTGGTGAATTGGCCCATATTGCTCCACTTTAAGGAAGGACATCTTTTATAAGATACTGAAGTACAATAAGTAGCCCAAAGAACAGGAAAAACATCCAGGGATAGATATTGACATGTCCTTCCACCTCAAATGGCAAGGTATTACACAAACCAATGGTCATCTGGGATTTTGCAGTCCAGATATAGTAAACCATAGTAACAAATTTCTACACGCATTAATAATCAAGAGCTCAAAGTAATACACATCATATATTCATTAATCCTAACTGCACTCTGCTACAGGCAGATCTGTTGACCTCAAGGTCAATGGATTCTTCTGACTATAACTATAATTAGATAGGTTGTTTTTAAGGTCACAGTCTTTGGTAATTAAATCACTGACCCATTTTATTTTCAGGGCATGAATGGATAAGATTCCATGTCTATCTGCTAGTTTTATATACATTAAGAGGAGCTGCAGATACAGATTTAGTTCCTCTTCTGTATTTTATTGTGCCTTTAACATATTATTAAGAACTGTTGTATAGTTAAACTGAATGGTTTTTAAAAGGTAAGATTTCTATTTATAGTAAAATCAAGATATTTTGATCTTTCAATGGGGCATTTAGTATGAAAAAGCAAGTTTAAAAAGGATATAAATCGACCTGTGTCAGAAATATTAGCAGTTTAAAAAGAATTGTTCTGAATGATATCCTTCATGCTGTTTGCAACCATTCTTTCAATATCCAAAAGGTATTTTAAAATCTTTTTTAGTATATATATATGAATCATTTATATATTAAATTGACTGTGGTACACTGAGTCATAGCTCCTTTTTTTTGTCTATACAAGCTTGATACACTTGTTGCATTCTTATGTGTTTGAATTTCTATCTTTTCCAAATATTGTCCCTTTGAATGTTATAGGTCATAGATTAGAGAACAGAAATCTTGTACTCCTCTGAGAGCCAGTTTGGTCTTGTGGTTAAGGCACCCGGCTAGAAACCGGGAGACGGTGAGTTCTAGTCCTGCCTTAGGCACAAAGCCAGCAGGGTGGCCTTGGGCCAGTCACTCTCTCTCAGCCCAACTCACCTTACAGGATTGTTGTTGTGGGGAAAAGAGGAGGAGGAAGGAGTAATAGGTATGTTCCCTGCCTTGAGTACTTTATAAAAATAATAAAGGCGGGATAGAAAACAAACAAACAAACAAACTTAGAAAGAAAAATCCACAGATGCAGCTTGCTGTGCCAGGTATACCTGAGGCATTTCCCTCTTGTACACAGATGTCCAACAGCCTTGCTCTCTTTTGCACCTCTATACCCTACATCCAGCCAAAGTTGGCTATTTGTAGCCTTTTCTATCACAACCCATACATGGACAATAATGGTTGCTTACCTTTGTCTCTATGCAAGTTCTCCTAGAGCTGGAAAACACTTTTCTCATCCCAGATTTTGTTGTTATATATTTGGGAGCTGGTGCTTTTTTCATTTAATGTAATGCCTGTTGCATGTTTTATGATGTAATTGTTGTGAATTGTTACTGTTGTTTTATCACTCTTAGATATTTTAAGTTGCTTTGAGTGCCTCCATAAGGAGAGGAAAAAGTGAATAACACAATAAATACAAATGCATAATTGCTTAGGTTTCACTAATGGAAAAAATAAACTGTGAATAACATCTATTGCTTAAACAATTTGAACTAATAAATTGCTTATTTGCCTAGATTAGGCCTGTTTCCACAAGGTTTTTCCAAATCTGTAGAATGTGAAGTTTTCCCAGTCTAAACTGTCTGCAAGGGCCAATTTATTCTGTCTAGCACTGATCTCCAATAGCTTAGGAAGAATTTTTTTTCAGTTTCTGTAAATTAATTCTTTTAATTCAGGATGGCAGGGATTGAATGTGAACATTCTGAATGTAGAGCATGTGCCTTACACCTGAAATATAATTTTTCATCTGCTACCAATAAAGCATACTATGAAAGATATTGTAAGAACTTTATTAACTATTACTTTATATAGAGAGAAAACAAAGATCTATTAATGAAGGAACCACAACATCTGAGTTTATATTAATATACTCTTAAACCATCTATTCATGCTTGTGGTAAAGATCTGCACCATTGTAAAATCTTTGTTTTAGAATGAGGTCATACTGGAAAAATATACCCCTAATAGTTAACACATTCTAATACGGATTTGTCAATATTAATTTCCTACACACACACATACACACACACCCCGCTCTCCCCCAAAATATGGCAGGAACATTCATGGTAATCTAGCAATTATACACTAAATTCATAATTATGTGCTGGAGCAAGGCTTTACCTTTAAATGTTCTTTCCATTTCTTTCAAGATTTTATCAGGAAAAAAGCATATTAAGCTAAAAATAAAATAAGTAGAACATTTACAGAATATAAAAAAGATCCCTAAACAGCACCAGTAATGATAGATTATGGAAATGTTTCTGATTCTGCTCTTCAGAAAAGTACATGCTGATGCAAACATGTTTTGTCAAAAAGATAATGGAGACACTGAACAAAATATTTCAGAAATCATCAAGAACAGGATAAATAAAATTGTCTTTGAACAGGTGAAAGGCCAAACACTGACCACTGCAAATCATTGAAATTAGGCCAGAACCTATAAAGGAAGGAGGAAAAATAAATTCTATATTAGTGTACATATACTAGTAAGAATGCATAGAGACTGTTTGTTGTACTAGACAGAAATGTGTTTCTTATTTGGGGTATTGCCTTTTTCTATTAGTTTTTAGGGGGGTTCTTCTTCCTTTTCAGATTCAGGAAGTAAAATTATGGTAAACCTTCTCACCATTTACTTTACATCCCGCTCTTTTCATTATGAAGTATGCCTGCAGAAGCAGTTTCAACTGTTTGAGCACAATCAAGGAAATCTTGATAAATATGTTTGGCATATCCACACTACATATTTAAATTATTCTTTCTTTCCAGGAGAAAGAAAGAAGATTTTTTCATAAGTGTGGTTTATACCAGACACCTGTGTCCATCTTTCTATGCAATTTGAACTCTTAGGAGCTTTAGTATTCAATAAAATGTCAGACATATTTTGTATAAATATTTGCATGATTTATGGTTGAACAACCATACTCAAGATTTATTTATTTATTTATTTGCCCAATTTGTCACCGCCCATCTCCTCCCACCAGAGGGACTCTGGGCGGTTTACAACATAACAGTTACAAATACAGAGATAGGTGAAGATATATGAATTGTCTGGTTTCACTTTTTTTTAATGATATATTTTAGTAGAGTGATATCTCCTAACTACCAATATTATAGATATACTTTTTGGGATGATAAAACCATAATTGTTTAAACATACCTAAGGCTGCCCACCAGTGCAACATCAGTGGAAATTCGGCCATTACTATAAAATGAAAAATTACAATTTACATCAACTTTGGAAGGGAAACAACAACATCAAACATCAACTTTGTAGGGGAAAAATAGCCCTAATGAATATAATGCCAACTGTGTTTACAGGTCAATTTTAGGAAAGAATTGGAATAAAAAAACTCAACATAATATATTGCTGCTAATTATCTGTCATGAGTGCCGTTGAGCTAAAGTAATCAGCGCAATGGCACTCATGACAATGACAAGGAAATAGGTGAAGGGGTACAAGTTAAGTAGCCATCAACCCACAACGACTAACGGCTAACAAACAATAGATAAACGGATCACGGAGCCACCCAAGCCATCAGCAGCAATACCACGGGGATCGCCCAGCTGAAAGCAATCAGCAGAAGAATGAAAACCTGAGGATGGGCGATCCTGGAAACCCTCAACCAATGGCAGGGCAACGCATGGGACAAAGGGGGGTGACGTGACCGAGAGCGAGGGGGCGCTGACCGGCGCGGGGTATTTAAACCCCGCACCGGCGCGCTCCTGTCACTCTCAGCTTTTTTCTAACAACGTTGTACCTATCCTGAAATAAACCAGAGCCTGCTTTGCAACCCAGTGTCTGAACGTTATTCAGAGGTAGGCAGCGCATGACATAAAGCTGAGAGTCATAAACTCAGCCTCGCCGAGCCCCACCGGACGACAACGAGCCGCGGGAGGAGTAGACGGCGAGAAGACCAGCAAGATGAGGCCGGAACGGCGCGGGCAAGGAGGGCGAGCCGCGCGGCAAGAGACAGAGGAGGACCGACCGAGGCCAGAGGCACCGCGGACTCCCGGAGCCATGGACGCCCACCCCACCCGACCCGAGCCTCAGCTCCAACCCCAAGGGGAGATGGCGACGGAGGCAACCCGACCGCGGGAGGGAGCAGCACGACTTCCGAAACCAGCGGAGGACCCCGCGCCCCACATCGCACCCCAGCAACGGGCGTGGAGCGACAGCCCCACGGTGCTCGACACGGAGGAGGACGACGGAGACACCCATCAGACGGAGGAGGAAGCGGACCCGCGGCGGAGGGACGATGAACCCCCCCCCCCGAGGACGCGCCAACGGAACCGGCCCCAGCGGCGGTGCGGGCTGTGGACGAGGAGGCACGAGCTGAACTCGCGGCCATGCGGGCTCAGCTGACGGAACTCCGGACCATGCTCCAGGCGCTTATGCCCCCCGCGCCACCCAATGACGTCCCCGCACAAGCCTACACCCCGAGCGAAGCACCGAACCCACACGAGCCAGCGGAGAGCCAGCAGACGGCACAGGCGGCCGACACCACATCCCGGGAAGCGAGAGGCGGGGCCGCGCAAAACGCCCGGGCCCCAAAGGACTTCCCCATCTTCTTCGATGGGACCCCCTCAAAACTCTCGTTTTTCGTCACCAACGCTAGGGAGTTCATGGGGAGGCACGGACACTCCTATGACTCCGAGGCCGACAAGATCGGCGCCGTGGCGATCAAACTCCAAGACAGGGCGGCGGACTGGTACGTCCAACTGTACGAGTCCAGCTCCCCCGCCCTCGCCACCTTCCCTGCTTTCATCAACGAGATGAAAAACTATTTCGAAGACCCCCTAGCTAAAGTACGGGCGAAAAGCGCACTCCAGAGACTTAAACAGGGCGCACGCACGGTCCCTGACTACGCCCTGGAGTTCAAAGCCCTCGCGGGAAAGGTCTGCGACTGGTCTGAGACCACCCTGCTGGAAATCTTCAAAAAGGGGCTCAACCGCGACGTTCTCCAATGGGCCCTCTACCGCGACGACCCAGAAACGTTACACGGGTGGATCCACCTCGCGGGGAAAGCCGAACACGCGCACCGCACCTTCCTTATGACAACCACGGAAGACACAAACTACGTCGGGAAAAAGGTACCCGCACCACACGGGGGGATGGCCGGCCCCATATACCCAAAAAAGAAGTTCAACCGGGAGCCCTGCGGGAGGTGTGGCAAATTAGGGCACAAGACGGCGGACTGCTTCGCCAACCGACCGCCGACCAGCGCGCCCAAGCCCGCCCCGAAAATTAGCCCCAAACCACCCAACCCGGGGCCACCCCCTCACCGCCGAATGACCGTGGCCACAGCGACACCGGAAGAGGGCTGGGACGCTTACTGGGGAGAAGAGGACAATACCGACCCCGACCAGCCGGCGGGAAATGCTCCCCGCTTGCCCTGAAACGCGTGGCGAGGCAGGCGGCGGGACAGCAACGCGAACCACCTCCACGAAACGACAAAAGCTCCGTAATATTGGCAGCAATTCAACTCTCTGCCAGCAACGGAGCCACCACGGCCGCGGCACTAGTGGACTCGGGGTGCTCAAAAAACCTTATCCACCCCGACCTAGTCGCCAAACTCGAACTCCGCTGCTTCCCCCTCCCCACGCCGCTGGCATTCCACCAGCTGGACGGCTCCACAGCGGGGGGGAAACCAGCCACGCTACAAACCGAGCCGGTCACCCTGCAAATGGGCACTCACACCGAGCGCACATCGTTCGTAGTCACGCCCATCGGACGGCCCATTGCAGTCCTGGGGATGCCATGGCTCGCGAAAAACAACCCGCGGATCAACTGGGCGACCCGCACCTTCACATTCGGCGACGGCGAGTATCGAGCACCAGTACCAGCTGGCAAAAGCAACCCCACGGTAGGACGAGCGGAGGCGACCACACAAGACAACGCCGCTACCACTGCAGACCTACCGGAACAATACGCCGACTTCTCCGAGGTCTTCGGAGAAGCAGAGGCAGACCAACTACCCCCCCACCGCAAGACGGATTGCCGAATCGACCTACTGCCCGACGTCCCCCTACCTAGACCAAAGATCTATTCGATGACCCCGAAGGAGATGGCAACCCTCCGGGAGTTCATCGATAAAAACCTAGACAGGGGATTTATAGAGCCAGCATGCTCTCCGGTCGGAGCCCCCGTCCTATTCCGGGAGAAGAAAGACGGGACCCTACGGCTCTGTACCGACTACCGGGGCCTAAACGCGGCTTCCCTGTCCAACAAATACCCCTTACCCCTGGTGAAGGACATGCTCGCCCACCTGTCCACGGGCAAAGTCTTTTCCAAATTGGACCTGCGCGAGGCGTACTATCGCATCCGAATCAGGGAGGGGGACGAATGGAAGACGGCGTTCAACTGCCCCCTAGGCGCTTTCCAGTACAAGGTACTGCCCTTCGGACTCGCGGGGGCCCCTGGGGTGTTCATGCAGCTCATCAATGAGGTACTGCATGAACATCTGTTTAAAGGGGTCCTGGTCTACATCGACGACGTCCTTATTTACACAAAAACATACGAGGAACACGTAACCTTAGTCAGGCAAGTCCTCGACAAGCTCAGAAGGGCGCAGCTCTATGCAAAGCCCGCAAAGTGCGAGTTTCACAAAGACCGCCTAGACTATTTGGGGTATCGAATCTCCGGGGACGGCATCGAAATGGACCCCGCAAAAGTCGAAGCGGTACTAAACTGGGAGCGGCCCCGCAACAGACGGCAACTACAGAGCTTCCTGGGATTCGCGAATTTCTACAGGTCCTTCGCCCGGGGGTTCGCTGAGATAGCCCTCCCCTTAACGGACCTCCTCAAAACCAAAGGGGTGGGGGACACCAGACGCGCCAAGAACCCAGGCACAGTGCTGAATTGGACTCCCGCGTGCCAGACCGCATTCGACAAGCTGAAAGCGCTGTTCACGACGGAGCCAATCCTCGCGCACCCGGACCCAGAACGGCCGTTCGTGGTCCAAGCCGACGCCTCAGACTTCTCCCTGGGAGCCATCCTCCTACAAAAAGACTCCACGGGGCTCCTGAAACCATGCGCCTACCTGTCAAGGAAGTTCTCCGAGACAGAGAGGCGATGGCACGTCTGGGAGAAAGAAGCCTTTGCGGTGAAATCGGCACTAGAAACATGGCGTCACCTACTCGAGGGAGCCACCCAACCATTCGAGGTCTGGACGGACCACCGGAACCTCGAGGCCCTACGAACGCCTAGACGCCTTAGCCCAAAACAGGTCCGATGGGCACAATTCTTCAGCCGCTTTGATTTCCAGTTGAAGTTCATGCCGGGCAAGAAGAACTTCCTGGCCGACGCCCTCTCCCGACTGCCCCAAGACGAAGAGCCCGCCCCAGACACCATTGGGACGGTCCTATCCGCCTCGCAACTGGGGATGGCCGTGACCACCCGAAGCGGCGCACGAAGGCAGCTCGACGCTACGGCGCAGCCGACGGCGGGACAACCGGCGACGGAAAGAAGGCAACCGCAACTACCAGGGGGAATGCGCACGGACCTCGCCGCCGCCCTCAAAACCGACCCCTGGTTCCTGGCAAACCCCGACAAGGTAACGATGGCGCAAGACCTAGCATGGGGGGAAGGCAGAATCTACGTCCCGGACTCGCAACGCCAGGCGATCTTGCATAGGTCACACGACGCCAAGCAAGCGGGACACTTTGGGTTCCTCAAGACCCTACACCTAACACGGCGGCAATTCTGGTGGCCCGCGCTCAGGCGAGACGTAAAAACCTACGTGGCGTCCTGCCCAACGTGCGCTAGGGCCAAACGGGCACCAGGCAAACCCGCGGGGCTATTGCAACGGGTGGCAGAACCCTCCCGCCCATGGGAGGAAATCTCTATGGATTTTATAGTGGACCTCCCACCCAGCCAGAAGAAAACGGCCATTTGGGTGGTGAAGGACTACTTCTCAAAGCAGGCCCACTTCATCCCCTGCACGTCAGTCCCATCCTCACAACAACTAGCCAAACTCTTCCTCATCCACGTGTACAGGCTACACGGATGTCCCGCACGTGTGGTGACCGACAGGGGCACACAGTTCACCTCCAAATTCTGGCGGGCCTTCTTGAAGCTGACGGGGACCCAACAGGCCCTGTCTACGGCTTGGCATCCGCAGACGGACGGAGCCACTGAGGTTCTTAATGCCACCTTAGAGCAATTTATACGATCCTATACGAACTACCACCAGGACGACTGGGCTGAACTGCTCCCGTTCGCCGAAGTCGCATACAACAACGCCGTCCACACGAGCACGGGAAAAACCCCGTTCGAAGTAGTCTCGGGGCGCGACTTCGTCCCCATACCGGAGCTACCTCAACCCCCGGAACCCCAGGTGGACGCCAGCGACTGGGGACGGAAGATCGCGGAAGCATGGCCAGTAATCACGGCGGCGCTGAAGGAGGCACAGGCTGCTTACAAAGAGCAGGCCGACAAGCACCGGCGCCAACAACCGACGTTCCAGGCGGGGGATATGGCCTATCTCTCCACCAAGTTCCTAAAGTCAACCCAACCCTCGAAAAAACTGGGGCCTAAGTACATCGGGCCGTTCCGAGTCACGCAAATAGTGAACCCGGTAGCAATACGCCTGGACCTGCCACACAACCTCCGGAGGCTCCACCCGGTGTTCCACACCAGCCTCCTAAAACCGGCAACCACCTCCCGATGGCACCCAAGCACGCCTCAGCCCGCACCGCTTATGATCGACGGGCAACACCACTTCGAGATAAGGGACATCCTCGACTCACGCAAGCAACGAGGAACCCTACACTATCTGGTCAGGTGGAAACACTTCCCCCACCCGGAATGGGTGGCGGCGCACAACGTTAAAGCGCCTGACCTGACCAGAGCATTCCACCGGGCATACCCCGACAAACCGCAATCAAGGTCAGCAAAACCAACCCCCCCCCCCGCAGGCCTCCCCCCGCCTCCCGTGCCCCAAGGGAAGGGGCCCCCCCCAAGCCCGCGACTTGGGTGGACCTCCCCCCCCCCGGGACTCACTCCCCCCGCCCCGGGCCCACGGGGTGGTGACAAACGATCGCCAGCACCCTCCCCCCGCCCCCTGGCCGCGGGGGAGTGGCAAGCAAGTCAACAGGGCAACCTGGGGGCAACGCCCAGGAGACACAACAAAGGCGACGCACTCCAAATAAGCAAAAAAGGGCCCTACCTGGAGCTGAGCAGCACCCGACCAGCCACGCCTCTCGCCTCGCCGAACTGAGCCAAACAAACAGGGTGTGGTTGGAGCATGCGCACGCCAGGTCAGAACCCGAGCATGCGCACCATGGACACACCCTGGGAAGGCACGTGGTAGAGGGAGGAGCAAAGGGAGGGGCGACAACTACTCCGGCGGGAACTTTGAAAAAAAAAAAAAAAAAAAAAAAATGGCGTTTTGACAGCTCCATGGGGAAAACCCAGAAACCCGGGGGAGAACACTATTCGGAAAGGGGGCAGTATGTCATGAGTGCCGTTGAGCTAAAGTAATCAGCGCAATGGCACTCATGACAATGACAAGGAAATAGGTGAAGGGGTACAAGTTAAGTAGCCATCAACCCACAACGACTAACGGCTAACAAACAATAGATAAACGGATCACGGAGCCACCCAAGCCATCAGCAGCAATACCACGGGGATCGCCCAGCTGAAAGCAATCAGCAGAAGAATGAAAACCTGAGGATGGGCGATCCTGGAAACCCTCAACCAATGGCAGGGCAACGCATGGGACAAAGGGGGGTGACGTGACCGAGAGCGAGGGGGCGCTGACCGGCGCGGGGTATTTAAACCCCGCACCGGCGCGCTCCTGTCACTCTCAGCTTTTTTCTAACAACGTTGTACCTATCCTGAAATAAACCAGAGCCTGCTTTGCAACCCAGTGTCTGAACGTTATTCAGAGGTAGGCAGCGCATGACATTATCATAGTTTAGAAACAATTTGATAACATTGGAATAAAATGAAATAAATCCTGAAAAAATGTATGTTCCAGTGCAGATGGGAATATTATGTGTCTATTATTTATTTATTTAATATTTATCTAAATTCAAGAACAGAGCACATATTCCCCTCTCTGAACAAAATGTTGAAGATGTTACATGTCTCCTCATTCTCCTTTCCTACAAAAGAGTTGTTCAATGGGAGTTTGTACCAAGGTATGCTTGGTGATGGCTGCACTTGCAGTCTAGACTTCAATCATTATTAAATGCTAGCCAACTGTATTCTGACATGTGCTGAGAGAGAAAGAGAGACTATATATTTCAGGAGATCTTTAAGAGTTCACAGAAAACTCAGTGGTGTCTCAACAAGGATAACCTTCTGTCCAAATTATCTCAATGGAACCCCACTCTGCTGTTGCTCAGAAGAGCCATGAAGACCTGGCTCTTCAGCCAGGCCTTTGGCGAGGGAGAGTAAGACCCCATGGTTCATTTGCCATCTTTTATCTTTATCTTTATGCTTTATTTATTTTTTAAATTTCTTTGATTGTTGTGAGTCATTGAAATCAGGTGGCAATGTAAGTTTAATAAATTGTTGTTGTTGTTCAGCTAGGACATTTTCTTGCTTTGATAGTTGTCTTCCTTTAGTTCTGTCCCTATTAAAGCATATTTAGGCTGAATTCACACAGAACACTAAGCCAGAATTTTTTAAAGCAATGATTTGTTCAGCAAACCATCAATGAGAGGGGAGTCACATGTCACATCACGCTGAAAAAAGCAAACTGCATTATGGCTTCGCATTATATGTAGTCCAGGCATCACTGCCTCATAGAAATCAATGGACTCAGGAAAAAAAGAAGTCATGCCAATAACTATCCTTATATTTATTTACCATATCTCAGGGAGTTTACATCAGCCTTTCCCAACTGAAGGCCTGGGCTGAGAGAACTCAGAAAATTGAACAGGGTTTTGACCTACTTAGTACTCAGAAGGGAGGTCATCAGGAAATATCAGGATTGTAGGCTAGACATAGCCATGAAGGATTATGGTGTGGAAGTCAAAAATATTGAAAAAAAAGGCAGTGGCAACCTCTTTCTGCATTTTTGCCAAAAAAAAAAAAGGAAAAAAAACCCTGGGTGTCTGTTTTGTTTACTCTATTTTACATTTACTCTATTTTATGTTTATTCTACTCTAGTTTATGTTTATTCTTATTGCTCAGGATAAACAAATGTACTCTTCTCCATTTTTTGTTTATGGGGGTTGGAGAGAATCCTTTCTTCCACACCACAATCCTTCACGGCTATGATCTTTCTGTATTAATTTGTCTAAACCTGGACTGCAACTGAACAAAAAATCCTGATTTTTGCTTCCAGCTTTTGGGTGGGTGGAGCAGGCTGCATTTGAGCTATTCTAATCATGCCTTTCTTGACTTGGAAAGGGATATTACTAGGTCATCACTTTAGACTTAATCTAATTTTTAGACTTTTCCTGTCCACAATGAATAGAATAATGAGGTGTTATGGGAAACCTTCAGCTATCACAATGCTCACTTTCAGACAGGGAAGGTTACTGTGCTGAATATCTTTTCCGTATATCCACAGGTCTAGCATTCTAGCCAGAGGAGGAAAGGAGAATTATCAGCCTCTGCCTATGAGAATTACAGAAGAAGCCTTTTGTGGGGTGTCATGGGTTCTTTTTTAAAACTGTACCCAATTGGATTGACCCAGACTCAAGACAGACACAAAAGCACTGGACCTTGGACAGGTGGCTTCTTTATATCTCCCTACAAGGGTTGGGGAGATGTTTTATTTTGTAAAAACAAACATATAAACGTGACATGTGAGTGCTTCCTATATTCTATTCTATTGCTATCTTTATACTATTACTATGATAATTACTTTTACATTATACTGTTACTCTTCAATTACTATTACTATGACAATGTTTATGCTATACTTTATACTATTACTATTCAATACACTATACTCTATATTATTACTATTCTATTACTATTACATATTGCTCTTTTTTTTATCTGTTCAATCGTGTCCAATTCTCAGAGGCTGCCTGGACAAGTCCCTGCAGTTTTTTTGGCAAGGTTCTTCAGAAGTGGCTTGCCATTGCCTCCTTCCTAGGGCTGAGAGAGAGTGGCGGGCCCAAGGTCACCCAGCTGGCTTTGTGCCTAAGGCGGAACCTGAACTCAGGGTCTCCCCGTTTCTAGCCTGGTGCTTTTAACCACTACACCAGACTGGCTCTCATGACTGTTACCTGTCACAATTATCTATATATGTATATATAGTATATCTCTATACTATTACTAGTATGCAGCAACATTTCTTTCTCAAGTCTCTTCTATCTTAAAGCCCCTCTCTCTGAGATTTCTTCTTCTTTTTCTGTTAATGGCCAGCAAGTAGAGCTCTTGCACCTTTTTTATGTTGTGCTTTGCCTCGCTGGGCCTCCATATTTCTTTCCCTCTCTTTTGGACCAGCCACTCCTTCTGAAGGAAAAACGCCTTCTTTTGTTTGGCAGCTGTACTCAGTTTGCTGGTGGCTGCAGAGCTCCAAACCACGGGTCTCCTCCCATCTCCTCTCAAACCTGTGTCAAAGTTGCAGCTTTATTGGAACTCTGCCATGCTGACACTGGGGAAAATCTCATATGGGGGGGGGGAAGAAGGCAGCACGGGTGCCTGCAGCCTGCTCTTCCACATACCTCTTCACCACCTGCCTGAGGGTGATCAATGAAGTATTTTGCAGTATACGTTTGTTTTTACAAAATAATGCAACTCCCCAACCCTTATGGGGAGATATGTAGAAACCACCCATCCAGGTCCAGTGCTTTTGTGTCTCTCCTGAGTCTGGGTCAACCCAATTGGGTGGTACGGTTTAAAAAAGAACCTGTGACATGGGGAAGAGGAAAGTTGCAAGTGAGGGTAAGGGCATTTATCAGCAGAGATAAGCAAAATGCTGCCTCTTTGCTGGAAACGAGGTTGATTCAAGACATAGATATGTACAGTGCATATACATGCATCACCCCGTTCCCTTTTGGGGTAAGCAACATTATGCAAAGTACAGATAGGAGTAAGAAATTGTTATTTATTCGTTTAGTCACTTCCGACTCTTCGTGACTTCATGGACCAGCCCACGCCAGAGCTTCCTGTCAGTCGTAAACACCCCCAGATCCCCCAGGGACGAGTCCGTCACCTCTAGAATATCATCCATCCATCTTGCCCTTGGTCGGCCCCTCTTCCTTTTGCCTTCCACTCTCCCTAGCATCAGCACCTTCTCCAGGGTGTCCTGTCTTCTCATTATGTGGCCAAAGTATTTCAGTTTTGCCTTTAATACCATTCCCTCAAGTGAGCAGTCTGGCTTTATTTCCTGGAGGATGGACTGGTTGGATCTTCTTGCAGTCCAAGGCACTCTCAGAATTTTCCTCCAACACCACAGTTCAAAAGCATCGATCTTCCTTCGCTCAGCCTTCCTCATGGTCCAGCTCTCGCAGCCATATGTTACTACGAGGAACACCATTGCTTTAACTATGCGGACCTTTGTTGTCAGCGTGATGTCTCTGCTCTTAACTATTTTATCGAGATTTGTCATTGCTCTTATCCCAAGGATTAAGCGTCTTCTGATTTCCTGACTGCAGTCAGCATCTGCAGTAATCTTCGCACCTAGAATACAAAGTCTTTCACTGCTTCTACATTTTCTCCCTCTACTTGCCAGTTATCAATCAAGCTGGTGGCCATAATCTTGGTTTTTTTGAGGTTTAGCTGCAAGCCAGGTTTTGCACTTTCTTCTTTCACCTTGATCATAAGGCTCCTCAGTTCCTCTTCGCTTTCAGCCATCAAAGTGGTATCATCTGCATATCTGAGATTGTTAATGTTTCTTCCAGAGATTTTAACTCCAGCCTTGGATTCCTCAAGCCCAGCTTGTCGCATGATGTGTTCTGCGTACAAGTTGAATAGGTAGGGTGAGAGTATACAGCCCTGCCGTACTCCTTTCCCAATCTTAAACCAGTCCGTTGTTCCGTGGTCTGTTCTTACTGTTGCTACTTGGTCGTTATACAGATTCTTCAGGAGGCAGACAAGATGACTTGGTATCCCCATACCGCTAAGAACTTGCCACAATTTGTTATGGTCCACACAGTCAAAGGCTTTAGAATAGTCAATAAAACAGAAATAGATGTTTTTCTGAAACTCCCTGGCTTTTTCCATTATCCAGCGGATATTGGCAATTTGGTCCCTAGTTCCTCTGCCTTTTCTAAACCCAGCTTGTACATCTGGAAATTCTCACTCCATGAATTGCTGAAGTCTCCCTTGCAGGATCTTGAGCATTACCTTACTGGCATGTGAAATGAGTGCCACTGTTTGATAGTTTGAACATTCTTTAGTGTTTCCCTTTTTTGGTATGGGGATATAAGTTGATTTTTTCCAGTCTGATGGCCATTCTTGTGTTTTCCAAATTTGCTGGCATATAGCATGCATTACCTTGACAGCATCATCTTGCAAGATTTTGAACAGTTCAGCTGGGATGCCGTCGTCTCCTGCTGCCTTGTTATTAGCAATGCTTCTTAAGGCCCATTCAACCTCACTCTTCAGGATGTCTGGCTCTAGCTCACTGACCACACCGTCAAAGCTGTGATATTGTTATCCTTCCTATACAGGTCTTCTGCATATTCTTGCCACCTTTTCTTGATCTCTTCTTCTTCTGTTAGGTCCCTGCCATCTTTGTTTTTGATCATACCCATTTTTGCCTGGAATTTACCTCTGATGGTTCTAATTTTCTGGAAGAGGTCTCTTGTCCTTCCTATTCTATTGTCTTCTTCCACTTCCGTGCATTGCTTGTTTAAAAATAATTCCTTATCTCTTCTGGCTAACCTCTGGAATTTTGCATTTAATTGGGCATATCTGCCCCTTCACTGTTGCCTTTTGCTTTCCTTCTTTCTTGGGCTACTTCTAGTGTCTCAGCAGACAGCCATTTTGCCTTCTTGGTTTTCTCTTTCTTTGGGATGTATTTTGTTGCCGCCTCCTGAACAATGTTGCGAACTTCTGTCCAGAGTTCTTCCGGGACCCTATCTACTAAGTCCAGTCCCTTAAATCGATTCTTCACCTCCACTGCATCTTCCTTAGGAATATTAGTGAGCTCATATCTAGCTGATCTGTGGGTCTTCCCTAATCTCTTGAGTCTGATCCTAAATTGTGCAAGAAGAAGTTCGTGATCTGAACTACAGTCAGCTCCAGGTCTTGTTTTTACCGACTGTATCGATGTCCGCCACCTTTGGCTGCAGAGGATGTAGTCAATCTGATTTCGGTGTTGTCCATCTGGTGAAGTCCATGTATAAAGCCGTCTCTTAGGTTGATGGAAGAGAGTGTTTGTTATGCAGAGTGAGTTGTCTTGGCAAAATTCTATCAGCCTATGTCCTGCTTCATTTTGTTCTCCCAGGCCATGCTTACCTGTAATTCCAGGTGTCATTTGACTGCCCACCTTAGCATTCCAGTCTCCCGTAATGAAAATAACATCTCTTTTAGGCGTGTTGTCCAGTAGGTGCTGCAGATCCTCATAGAACTGCTCTACTTCAGCTTCTTCAGCATCTGTGGTTGGGGTGTATATTTGGATCACTGTGATATTAGATGGCTTGCCCTGAATTCGAATTGAGATCATTCTATCGTTTTTTGGATTGTAGATCCAGTAGTAGGTCTGGTGGTCATTTGATGTGAAGTGGCCCATTCCAGTCCATTTCAGTTCACTGACACCCAACATGTCTATCTTTAATCTTGACATCTCACCAATAACCACATCCAATTTGCCCTGGCTCATAGATCTTACATTCCAGGTTCCAATGGTGTGTTGATCCTTAGAACATCGGATTCGCTGTTCACCACCAGCACCGTTGGCCGCTAGCTGTCCTTTCGGCTTTGAGCTAGCTGTGTCATCACATCTGGGGCTAGTTGAACTCCTCCTCTGTTCCTCCCCAGTAGCATTTTGACCACCTTCCGACCTGGGGGTCTCATCTTCCGATGGTATACCGACATATCTCTGGTTGTACTGATCCATTTAGTTTTCACGGCAAGAATACTGGGGTGGGTTGCCATTACCTTCCCCAGGGATCGCATTTAGTCTGACCTCTCTGTCATGACCTTCCCGTCTTGGGTGGCCCTTCACGGTTTAGCTCATGGCATCATTGAGGTGCTCAAGCTCCAGCACCACGACAAGGTAACGATCCTTTGCTGAAGTAAGAAATAGTAAGCCCAAAAGGTAATGAAATGAGTTTAGAAGAAAGAAAAGGAAATATACCTACAGTAACCCCAATCATTATGCCTCTCCATACTTTTCTAAGCTTAACAAACCATTCTTGCTGCCCTCATATCCACACACCACTTAATAGATTGCCTTTTATTATTCAGTTTTTACTGCCCTCTTTCTGAGGATCTTATTGGTTCTATTCAACCAGGAAGTTCTCAGTTTTCCTCGTCCTCTCAATCCATTTTTCCCTCATATATTTCTTTTACAATTCAACCCTCATTCATTCTCTCTATGTAACCAAATCATTTCAATTTACTGTACCTCTTACCCAGTGGTCACTCACTATGTGTTCATATTCATATTTGTTCAGTACAAATTCATTACTGACTGCATCTTTTCTTGTTCTATCATACAGGTAGTCCTTGTTTAGCGACTGCCTCATACAGTGACCATTCAGAGTTACGACAGTGATGAAATCGTTGCATTTACAAACTTGGCAGGTCTGTAAAGCAAAGGAAAGCTGAAGTGAGATCATAAGGACAGTTGTGGTTTCATTTAGCTACTGCTTCGTGTAACAACCGAGTTGCCGGTTTCAATTGTGGTTGCTAAAAAAGGACTACCTGTACACGCTTCTTAAGTACCCCATTCCCAGCTTACTTATATGTTGCTCCAAGCATATCCAACTCTCATTCCATATAATAATGTTGACAGAAGCATGGTGTTAACACACAGCCATTTTTGCTTCTTTTGACATTCATTCCTTGGTACAAATCGTATAATACCCACTACTTCTCTAGCAGCATTTGAAAGTCTTAAAATTTCTACACCAGTTTTCTTATGTTTAGTGAAAATTCTGCTTTTTGCTTCCCAAATTTTGCTCCCTGTCACTTCTTGAACCGTTTTGATAAGAATTCTGCAAGAAACTTTCCCAGGCACGCTTAACAAATTAATCCCTGTGTAGCTTTTGCATTTATCCTTGTTGCCTTTCCCTCTGTATGGGAGAACAGTAGCAGCCTTCTTCCAGTAATCAGTACAGATCCAGGCTACACAAACACACACACACACACATTAAATAAGTCACATAACCAATCCGAAGTAAAACTCGTCCATGTTTTCATACTCCTTCAGTTACTCCTTCTACAGCTACAGTCTTACCATCTGTCAATATCCTCACAGCATTTATTCTTTTTCAAAGATCTTAATTCCATTCACCCTGCTAAAGATCTCCGGTTTGGTGCTTTTCATCCATTTAAAAAAATAATACTTCCATCAAAATTACGCTTTATTTTCTCTCCCTCTTTTAATCTTAACAGTTCCTTCCTCTCTTTGACTACCATTCTTTGCAACTATCTTTTTCTCCCTGTACACATTATTCAATAACCTTAATCCACATTCCCCCCCCCGTCATTTCCTGATACGCATTTTTCTCATCCACTTCGTCACTGTACCCAGCATACTTCATATTAGCATAACTTCACATGGTTCTGTGGCACACTGTAATGTCATGTGGCACCATTCTTTTCTGCCTATTCCAAGAAGCTTCCACCTCCTCTTCCCTTATGTCCAATTTCCATACATTCTGTTGTGAGACTGATATATCCTTCAATAGTCGTTCATAGAGGACTCATACTTATTCTTCCTGCAGTTCTACTTTCAGTTTATAAGTTCTATTTCCCTAGTAAACAATCAAAGTAGTCATGCTTTTCCTTTCATTTCTTTTCCTTGTGCATGCATGAATAGACTTCTGTTTAAACCATGTCCAGGTGGCCTCATTATTCTTGGGGATTCCACCCCAACATAAAATTGCAGATAATGGAATGGTGAATAATGACAATGTGAGCCTGCTGGAGCCTGCTCTTGTCCTCTTCCTCCCATTACAGTTGTCTGTGCAATGTACTTGCATTTGCTGCTCTTTCTCTTAGCATGATCACCATACTCTACATTCTACACCATAGAGTCACCGTACTCTATACTCACTGGAGGGAGTATTCCTGCTCCCACCCCACAGCTCTTGGCTTTCCACGTGGCTCACCAGCCTTCATTGCTTTTTCACAATCTCAGTGGAGGGCGTCTATGGATCATGCATCTGTGCTACCCACATACTCTTTGGAGAAAGCTGCAAGCGCTCGGTGTCCAATGGCATGTTTACAGATTGCCATGAGCAGCCTCTCTGCAGTACCAACATCACATGGTGTAGCCAAAAATCATGACAGCACAAGTGTCCAACAGTGCAACTGAGAGGCCCTCTACCAAGATTGTGAAACAGTTACACAGATCAGAGAAGTCAGCATGACCATGCAGCACAAGCTCTCCGTCATCAACTGAACTAGTTCTTCCAAAATTCTTCCACAGAGAAGCCATCTGGAACCTTTTGATTGGGCTGACTCAGCAAGCTCTGCCATAACCAGGAGAATAGAAGGAAGAACATACACAGGGGCACTGAACGGATGACCTCACCATAAGCCTTGTACTTTATGCACGCGCAAAAGCCTGCCTGCATACCTGAAGTAACAAAAGCAAGGCCAAGCACCAGATACATACTGACTTGACTCTGTCTGTCTGTCTGTCTTACAGTCTGGTTTCTAATTATCAAATACATATGCACAAAACTGCAAATAATGAAGCTGTGAATGAAGAGACCGCCTATATTCATCATAAAGATACTTTTTTTCTATGCAAATACTCACTAGTCACCATTCTCATTCATTCTTGGGTACCTGAAAGGCCCAATCATTTTTTTCTATATTTTTTCATCTCATTCCCATACATTCATGTCACCTAATGGAACACATCTTTTTCTCCAGATTGTATTCATTCAAAATGTTGAACAAGTTTTCCAAAATTCATCCCTGGAATGTTTCCATTACCAAGAGTGACTGGAGTAGCACATGCAATTATCACCAGCCAATAAATTCCTATTTTCATATGCACCCACAGCAACCAGTTCATACTTTCTCACTACATTTTAGCCCTTTCATTCATAAGTAAACCTACAACTCCACTTCCCTGCACGTATTCATCAACTCTTCTCCACAAAATCTTCACCTTCATTCAGATCTATTATATCCTTCCTCTTTCTCTCAACTGCATAGAAACAGAACCTAACTATTTTCTTTCCTTTTATTGTTAAATCATGCTCTCTACCATTCACTCCTCTTACATTCCAAGTCATGATCTTCTATTAGCCAAGGGCAGTATTCAGTGACCTCTACCACATATCATGGCTTTGCCAAATCAAGGCTTTCATATACAGGTAATCCTCGATCTATGACTATTTGTTCAGCGACCATTTGAAGTTACAAGGGCACTGAACAAATGGTGGTTATGACTGGTCCTTGGAGTTCCAGCTGTCCCAGCACCCCCGCAGTTGCGTGATCACGATCTGGGCACTTGGCAACTGGCTCACACTTATGACCGGTTGCAACACCCCACGATCATGTGATTGCCATTTGCAATCTTCCCTGCCTGCTTCCCCAGAAAGTTCATGGGGAAGCTGGCAGGGAAGGTTGCAAGTCACTGGGGTAAGTCTCCCCCACCTGTACACCCTCCCCAGCCCCTCTGCACTCATGCCACACCAGCCACTCATACACCCCTGCGCACCCTCCCTGAGCCTTGCCATGCCTCCCCTGCCACTTGCGCACCCTCAGTCACCTTCCATGACCTGCCCCATGCCTCCCGTGCACCCTTGCACACCCCCATGCACCTTCCTCCACCCAGCAGCAGCCACTTGCCTGCCTGCTGGCCTGCTTGCAAGCCTCCTGGGACTTGCAACTTCCTACTGGCTTCCCTCACTGATTTGGTTGTGGGAAGCTGGCAGGAAGCTGCCTCACCTAACAACCATGGGATTTGGTTAATGACAGCAACCAGGACTGCAGGGATTGCCATCGCTGAGCAAACCAGTCATGCTTTATGACCACATTGCTTAGTGATGGAAAGTCTCGTCCCAATTGCCATTGTAAGTCAAGGACTACCTGTAAAGTTTTTTTAGTAAGATAGAGGAGTTATCCTGTAGACTAGGTTACTCAGCCTGAAGTGTATCTATGCCACATGCAGCATTCCCTGCTAATGATAAAGGCAGCACAGGTCTTTTTTTCTGCTTTTTTGTCACAAGCACAGCCAACGCCAGTTTTCACACTATTCTGTGCAAGCTAGGGTCTCTAACCTAGAAATTACCTTGCAAGTAAACGTACTGTCACCCACATCCTGCCAACTCAGTGACATATATCCAGGATGTATTAATTCAACATTTGCTATAACCTACAATCAAATTTTAAAGCAACACTTATTTTATTTCCATGTACAGTATAGCAAACATCAGCCAGAATGCTTATGTTCATTACAACTGACCTTTTTCTCCTTCGGCAAAGAAAAACTCAAAAGCAATTCATGTTTTGAGTTATAGAAAGGATAAAATCACATAATCAAGTTTAAAACTGACAATGGAAAAAGGAAGCTTACTCAGTGTAATGATAATTGTGATCTATTGTAATTCAGTTGTGTGTATGTGAATGTGTATATTACAGAAATATACACATATTAAAGACAAAGCTCTGGCCTGAAAGCATGGATGATTTTGGCACATCTTTCCCCCAAGCAGCTCAAATAATTTGTAACAGCAGAGCAATGGGCTGAACTGGCTATGGATAATAGCAGTTGTAATCCAGCATATTGGAGCACTCTTCGTTCCTTTTAACCTACTTTATATCTTCAATAAGATATTGGCTGATAATCCAAGGCAAGATAAAGCCAACAATGTGGCCATGTGTATGGGTGTCTATAAAAATGGTTTCAAAAATCACCAACTACCCTTTTTCTGAAGTAGTGCTATCTATTAACAGTACTACATACCTAGTAATAGGCATGTTTGCCGCCTTGAATTACTTATAAAAATAATAAAGGCGGGATAGAAAATAAATAAACAAACAAACATACCTACCTGCTGACGTTACTGTGATGTGAATGACTGTAACAGTTATGGCATAATCCCAAACCCATTCTTCTACAACCAAGGCAAAGAGCAGGCCAGAGATGAAATGGGCTACTTCCATTGATGTTATAAGAACTAGAAACACAGAAATACATCAGAAGAATAAAAGGGATCTTTTGTCCAATGCTTTCCAATTCTAAGTCTGCTAAATTTCCAAATGTCAGATTGCTGTTAAAGATAGAAGCCGGCTGGCAACTGTATTTTATCCTCAATCTGTAAAGTAAAGTAGCCCTTGCTCGGATGACGGCCAATGGCCAAGACAAAATCCTTTCAGGTGAACTTGTATGTTTGTGTTTTTCACAAGCTGTGATATGGATACATGGTTTTAGACTGAACTTAGTGATTTTACCCATACCTTCTATTGAAAGGGTGATGTACATAACTACACTTACTGCGGTTTTGAGGCTTTCAGTTCAATCTGCTGAGTGGAGATTTGGATCCCTGCCCTAAAGTCTTTCCCCAGTGGCACCAATTTTTAAAGGCAGGATATTAACCACCATATATCCCTTATTAAGGGATATATGGGGGATCCATGGAAGCAACGTATTTATGGTACCATGTGTCAGAACTTTCCATCATGCCACATGTTCACAAGGCTGCCTTTTCTACTGATGTACCTCTTCCTATCCCAAAACCATTCCTACTGTCTGGAAGAATAGCAGGTGGGGTCAGCTTCATTTTTAAACCAAATATTTAGGAAATTATATTTTTTAAGAAAGGAGATATGATATGGAATGAGATAATCCTGACCCAGCATCACATACTGAAATGCATCTGGACCAATGTGTGCATTACACAGTATATAACAAAAAGCTACATAGCTGATAGCATAGGAACAAAACCTTGCCCATAGATTTCATCAAGATTTTACCACAACATTATTAACTTTTAAAATACTTTTTTTAAAATAAAGGTAGAAAACTGTCATAATTTTTACTGTTCCTGCTACCCTTCCCAAAAGTATTTAATGTAGTCCTCTTTCTGTCATAATCAGATTTCTATTACACACTCAAGTAGTTTAAAGGCACATTGTTACTTAGATAATGAAAATTAACCTAAAAGTGTACAGATTTACATATTGCCTTGAGTGGTTGGTTCTCTGTGGAGACATGAAACAATCCACCTTATTCTCCAAAAAGCTGATCCTTCATCATCCAAAATCAATACCAATGTCCATTTTACTTCAAGAAAGTATAAGCAGATTTCCTGAAGTTCAGTAGCAACCCTAGACTTTTAATATCCATTTAATCATAGCTGTTCTCAATAAGCAGGAAGTTCTATGGAAAGAAGGGCAATATTACTTTCATTTGTGTAGGATACTAAGAACTGTATCTCTAATTTATTCTTAAGACTTTCAACAGCTGTTCTGGTCATTACTCTAATTATTCTACTGCAGTCCCATGGATAAGCCCAGGGGTATTTGGTCTGCTTTCACACATCTGCAACCACAGATTAGAGGCCAGTAGAAAGGAAGAAGTAGAGAAGTACTCCAACTAATCATTTGTTCCTTTAATTTCCAAGATTTGGTGGGGGAAGAAAAAGGAAGAGAACTCTCCTGGTCAATCTCCAAATGCCATTATTTTTTTTAATCCAGAAAAAGAAACAAAAGCTGTTCATTTATTTTAAAAAAATCAGTTACCAACTAGTAACATCTAAAAGCAACATGAGAGAGAGAGAGAGAGAGAGAGAGGCAGAATTTAAGGCCAAATTAATTTAAGAATTAATGTTTCCTCCTAAAAACACATCCTGGAATGACTTCTTGACACTTTTGCTCCATTTCATTGTCATGATGTACATTTTACTGAGGATATCACAGTGATAATGGCAGGAAGAGATATGAGACCTTACTTAAATCAGTAAAAATCTTGAAGAGTTTAAAATCATGAGAGTTTAAAACTAATAAATCTTATGGCGTTATTCTTTGCTTCTGATCAGCTTTTTGAAGCTATTATTAGATCAAAGCTGAATTTCTCATAGATTGTCTATAATCACCCTAACATAGTGGTCAAGTCTCTTTCCATTATAACCAGACTGGAAAAATTCAACCTAGTTGACAGCTATAGTTATAAATCTGTAACAACTTAAGTGTTGGTTTACAAGTCTGGAATCTGGAACTTTGGCACAAATACTAGGAAGCAATCTTATTCATTGGAAATGTAAAGGCTGATAAGGCAGGAACCAGCAGTTCCCAGGGTAGAGAGAATTGTTATGTAAATTAATATTAGCTGCCTCCCAAGGCTATCCTAGAGAGTGGCCAAGTATCTGTTCACTTAGAAAACTGTGAGGAAACAGCCATGAGTTTAAGTTCTAGAGTACTGACATAAAGACTTTGACTTCTTTGCACCACAATGGAGAATTAAATGTGTTCAGGCTTGTCTGCAATAAAGGTTCTAATCTAGCCAAGTCATGTCTGAGAGTCTTCTGTCAAGTCAAACCAGGAGCTTTATTTGGTGTTAAGTGATTTACTGCCCAGCCCTGATGTGAGGACTGACAGAAAAAGTATAAATTGTGGCAGATTGTATAGTAGCTAAGAAAGGATCTGGAATACTCAAGAATGCAAAGGTCAAGACAGATGGAATGGATATAGTCTGAGTAATGTCACCTGAAGGACAGCTCACAGATAAATTAGTGGCCGAACAGAATGCAACTGCTCAATAGTGAAAGTTGCATTTATGTGAATGTTGAAAGAACATGTCAGGGCCACAACTGATAACTGCTTTAGCTAATTTTATCATGAAGCACATTGGGGAAAACTGGCAATCTGGCTAGTGATTATCTGTGGAAGCCTTGTACCAATGTTAGCATTTTTCTATGTGCTGTGAGTTACCACAATGGATGACTTGAGGAGATGCCATTTCAATTATTTATCTATTGAGCGAATTACTTTCATTCCTATTAGACAACCCTCTATATTTCACATTTTTCTGGTGAAATCTATTTCCCTCATTGGAACACCCTATTGGCAATTACGTATTAATGGAACAAGTAAATATTTGGGCTGATGCAGACATAACTGGAAGCTCCTATATGGTATTGTTGGGATTTTTTTGGCATAATATGAACTCATTCATTATGATTAGCATTATTATTAACCAGGCCACTAGGGTGTCTTTATCTGAGTGGTAGATGCCAGGGTAAGATGGAGAAAAGTATTTTGAATGCCACAACCTCCCACTGATTTCTAGAAGTATCAGGATTCACTGATCAGCTCTGTAAACTGATCTCTGATTCCCAAGTCCTCCAACGCAGGCTTGTTCTCTGTCCTGCAGAAATCAAGCATCCAAAATGTTCCAGCTCCCAGGCTTCTGATTCTTGGCTCCAAGGTTTCTGATGCTTATCGTCATGAGTGCTGATGGCGAGCAGGAGGGGGCCTCTATCCAGGGGGGAAAACGCAGGTGTAGTAGTGAGGAGTTGAGCAGCCATTCAAAGAGACACAGATCAGACCCGCCTTGACTTTTGGGGTTTATCTGTCTGGGTTTTTCCCACGCTTCTTCAGTTTGTTAGGATTTTCTGTCTAACGTAGCAGTAATAAACACTAGAGACCTATTCCTCGTCTCAGCGTGGTTCCTGACTGTTAGGACACTTATAGTATTTTTTTCACCCCAACACGTAAGAAGCCTTTCCTCAAAACAGACTGATATCTGGATTAATAGACAAGAAATAAGACTCCTGTTGCATCAGGCCAATAATTAGTCTAGTCCAGCATTCTGTGACACAGTGGTCAACCAGATTTTATTTATTTTATTGGATTTGGACCCACTGCAATCAAAAGACAGTTGGTGGCTCAAGCATAAGCATAAGAAAACAATATATTATGTTCACAAACCTGGACATGAAGGCAATAGCCCTCTACCATCGTTGCTTCCTAGCATTCAATATTTAAATGCCCATGATTCAGGTGACAGTGAATTCCCATTGAAACTACTAGTCATGGATTCACGGAGGGTCCAACTTTTCATGAATTTGTACAGTCCCCTTTGTAAATTGGTAGTCTCTGCCAGCCCTAACAGTAGCAAAATCCAGTTTGTGTTTTCAAAGTGGAGTGCATTAACTACCCATAGTTTAACCATTCCTTTTATTTAATGAAGGATCTGGATTCTGACATTGAGAGAAGAAGAGCACTCTAGTAACATTTTTCGTATTATGCGTGATTTTATATGTCTCTGTCATGTTTCCTGTTGTCTTCACTTCAAGCAAAAGCTCCAATCTCTTTTTCCATGCTCTACCACCATCACTCCAATTATTTTGGTTGTCCTTTTTTGCACCTTGCTAGCTCTGCAATATTCTTTCTGAGGAGCTATGTACAGAATATTCTACATGTAGTCTTGCTGTAGATTTGTATAAGGGTTTTATTATATTATATTATTATATTATTATTATATTATTATATTATATTATATTATATTTTATTATATTATATTATATTCCTAATGATTCCAAACACAGGAACTGCTTTTGCTTTTTTAAGGGCCGCTGCATTGGGAACTGGTGGGCAAAATCCAAGTGTTTGGATATATATAGGCCTTAGAAGCAGATAATTACAAAAACTGATTGTGTGAATTCATCTGTAAATATACTATAAACTATGGTTTCATTACTAGCCTTCTATATATTTTAGAAATCTTGAAAAATAGTAAGAGATTATAGATATATTCAGGATAGAAGTAAGGGCCAAACTTGACACAGCATGGAAGATGCAATCCTGGATTACTATTTCTCCTCCTCCTCTGCTTCTTCCTCATTTTCTTTGAGTAAACATATCCGTGGTGGAGGGACGATTTGAGACCTAATACTAAGAGAAATCGTATGACCAGCTCTGACCATCATCTCAACCAATAACTCCAGAGATTGGCTACTAGCTGCTTTCTTTTTAAAGGCCTCTGAGAGATCAATTAAAAGATCTCTTGGTTCACGTATGTAGTATATGCGCACACAAAAAGGCTCACTAAATAGTAGGCATAATCTCACCAAAGAAATCAACTATGCTTTGATTTACAGGCATCCATGAGGTAGGCAGGATTGGTACCAGAAAAAAGACACAGTGGTCTTCTGTAGAATACCAGCTATGGAACTTAGTTGGATGAGCAACAGGCTCTGACATTGATGATGTTAGAGCTCTCCTGAACAGGTACTGGCATCAGTCCCCATGCCAGAGCCCAGCAGAGCTTCAGGGCAGGTCATTTTTCTATTCAGTGGACTTCTTGCCTCATCCTGTCTCCTGTTTCCTGAAGCCAGAGCTTTGTACTTGGTTTCATAGGAAACCTTATCCATGAACCTGATATTAATTATTTCAGTTAGTTTCACAATCCCTACAAAAAGAAACTAAACTAAACCTCACTGTACCTTCCAATTTCTGGCCTCAAGTGAATCAGTGCTTTCTCTCCCACACCCACCCACAGAGATTCTATAATGCAACCTTTTAGCCAGTGTGCCACTGTTGAGAAACACACCTGGCTACAAAACTACTATGGTAACAGCTTTCGATGGGAATTTATATGCAGAAAGAATGATATCTTGAGTCATTTCCCCACTACCGACTTACAGCATTTTCTAGAGTTGTCCAACCATTGCTGTGCCAAAATAACAGTAATGAGGATAGGATTAATATCACTTCTGTAACAACGGAGTCATGCTATGAAGATGCTGTAAGTCACCAGAAGAGAAATAGCCTTGTTGGCTAAGCAGGTTTCTTCTTGTAATAATAGCATTTCATGGGGCAGGGGCAGGGGGAGGACAATGAACACATTATCTACTGAAAACATGGGGGGGGGGTGTCTAAGAATTTATTTTTTTCCCCTTTTTGTGTGGAGTTTTCTTACTCCAAGAGGTACTCTTGCTCAGTGGATAGAGGACAAGATTTGCACTCTCCTTATGATCTTCTAGACAGAGAATAGTCATGGGCTCATGGTATTCCTGGCCTGTTCTCAGTGTTCTCAGATCAACATTAATAAAGATTGTTGTTTTTCCAAAAGAATTTAGAAGGACTGGGGAATGAAAAAAGTAGAAATGTCATAAAGCTAGTTTAGACTGTACAGGGCTGACTATCTAGTATTATGTATCCTCCAACTGGAAGGAACAGAAAGAGATCTGATGCTGTTGCCTCCTCCATGCCCACCTGAGACAGCCACTGCACTGCCCAATAAGGCTAGCTATCCAGCTCATACATCACACCTACCCCACCCTCACAGCCTTTATCCTGCGACCATGTGCCTTTTCTCAACATGTAAAGCAGATATTCATAAATTTAGATGACTGGTGTTGTATGGAATCATGGAAGAATTTTTAATGAGTTAATGGTGGAATAATTTGTATACAGTGTTTACATTTAAATTTAAATCATCTGCTACAAGCATTTTGATAGAAAAATTGCCTAGCACTTTCAAGATCACAGAAGAACAAAGAAGAAAACTTACCTATATAATGTGGGTTAATCCATGAAGGTTTTGTCTTAAAATCAAAAGGTGCAAATCCATCCAACATTTGCAGTCTGTGAACATATGCAGCATGTCAACAAAGTCCTTCAGGAATATCTGAACAAAACATTTTTGTTCTACCAAAGTCTCCCCAAATATAGGGACTCCCATATGTGTTGGATAACAAATATTAGGTAAGTCCACATTACATTACCAAATGTAGTTTACCTAGCATGTGTTTTCATACCAAATTCGATTAGTAAGCATAAATGTACATATATATGTATATATGCCTAAGTGTTCCACTCAAAACGAATGAGGCCAAATTCGGTCCCCCTCACTTTACTGCATCCATTTCTGCATTTAGAACGGTAGTTAAAGTCTTCTTACCTGAATGCTGTGAAACAAAAGCACAGGACTACATAATACACAGAGTAGAATATTAGCACACATTTTAGCAGATTGAGCAAAATAATCTGTAAATAAATAATAAAATAAAATTAATGTCCTTTCTTAACCACCTTTTGTTCCAAATCACTAGAAAAATAACATAGTATGTGAGAGAGTAGTATGTGTTTGTGGGCATGCCTTTACATAACAGCATCAGACACTCAAATATGTAATAGCATTTGCAGGATGATATAATTGCATGCATGCTATCATCTTGGCATCAAGGGATTCTTTTATCTTATTTATTTATTTATTTATTTGATAGTTTTTATATTTTGCCATATTTTAAAGCAACTCCCCACAGTTTACCACACAGTATCATAAAAATGATCCATACCATAATAATGCAAGAAAACCAAAAACCAATGCAGAGGTGCAACAATAACACCTCCTAGAGATCAAAGGTTCTGCAGCATAATTCTGACTTGACAGCTTTCCAAAGTGTAAACTGGGAGGGGCCCATCCATGTCTCGAAAGTGGGAGAGGTTATTCTGTTGAAGTGGGGTAGCAACAAGAAAAAAGTGCTTCCTCCCTCTCCCTTCAGCAACTTCATGTATGGAGGCAACCATGACCATCTCCTCCCTAGATCAGCAGATCAAACAGGCTGGTTCTACTTGAATGAGATAGATCCGAAAATGCCCAGGAGTCAAGCCTTAAAGGGGCTTTTAAGTGAAAACTAGCACTTTGAATATGCAAAAGTCTATTGGGTGCCAACGCAGCACCCGCAAGCTGGTGTCATATGGCTGCAATAATTCTCCCTCACCAGCAGGAAGGCAACTGCATATTGTACCAACCAAATTCTGCATAGTTGTCAAAGACAGCCCCATGTAAAGTTTCTTGCAGTTGACTGTCCTAGAGGTGATGAAGGCATGAGTTACGGTTAAGTATATTTTCAGAATGGCAGAACGTGCAGTTAGATGTCTCTTTCGGCATATGAATAATAAGGAACGCTTACCCATGAAAATAAAACTTAAGTTTTGTCATCTTTGGGTTTTGCAAAGCATGGACTAGTCAGCATTATTAAGGAATTATTAGCTTGGAACCTAAGGTAACAAAGGAAAATAGAAGGAAAAGCTTCTCACTATTCTTTCTTTTACAACTGCTTGCACCCCCTGAAAATAGTCAGGAGAGGCACACCTTCCTTCTCATCCCAAATCATTCAGAAGCACCACTGGACCTTCTAAAAGGCTTTGTGGAGAGCAGAAGTAGCTATGGAAATAAAATGAGGAAATGTTCTTTCTGTGAACTTCCTTGGATTCAAGTTGTTTGTTATACTTGCGGGGAGGCAAGATGAAGGTGGAGGAACTGGGCTTCTATCTCACTTTGTTCTAAAATAAGTAGTAGTGATAAAGCTATCACTTTGTAGCCAAGCTGGAAAATGTGTGAGTAGCAAGGACTGTACGTCTGATTTAGTCCAGAGAACTCTGGGAGACTGATATGTTCTCCCACTGGCTGAATTACTTTCTCATGAATATTCTACTAGGGCTTTATGCAGATGGTGAATTTCATGCCTACAGAGATCAGTAGCAGAATATTATTCTAAGACAAGGGCGAACAAGGAAGAAGAGTTACAGCCACTTCTCCCATATCAGAGACTAGTTTTCCTGATGTACAGCAAAGCTTAATCGTCTATAATATATCAGGTTACAATGTGGAGAAGGGTGGTGAGAAGCCTATAAGGAGGAATTAAAAGATTTTTTTGAAATCAACTTAGACAAAGAAATAGACTTGAAGACTGTGTGGGATACCAGTAAAGCTGTTATAAGGGGTCATTTTATTTATCATAATTCTATTCTTAAGAAAAAAAACTCAACAAAAGTTATAGAAGGTCCTGGACCAGATTAAACTGAAAGAAACAGAGCTACAGAAAAAACCATCAGATAATAATATTTTCTATCAACTTAGACTATTATATCAAAAAGTTTCACTGTTGACTGTGAAAGAAATTGAAACCAAGTTGAAATATGCTAAACAGAGATACTTTGAATTTGCTGATAAACCAGGAAGATGGTTAGCATATAAATTAAGGAAAGAAAGAGAAAAGAAAATGATATTAAAGATTCAGGAGGGAGATATGGAACTTTTGGACAATGAAAAGATTAAAAAAGTATTTCACAGTTTTTTTCCTAATTTGTATAAAAAACAAGAAGTTTCTTTGGAAAAGATAAATGAGTATTTGAATAGACAAAATTTACCTGAACTTACACAGTCACAGAAATCAACAATGAATGATCCCATAACTACTTTTGAAATAGTTGAAGCTACAAAAAAAAAAAACAAAGTTGGGAAAAGCACCACGACCTGATGGTTTATCTGCATTATATTATAGATGTTTTGAGGACCAGATTTTGTTACCTTTTAAAGCATTGATTAACTCTATTTTGGCAGGGTCTTCAATGCTGGACTCATGGAAAGAGGCTAACATTGCCTTAATACCAAAGGAAGGACAAGATCCTTGCCTAGTTAAAAATTATAGACCAATATCGCTGTTGAATAATGACTATAAAATATTTGCATCAGTGTTGGCAGAAAGAATGAAAAAAGTTTTACAAGAACTTATTCATCATGATCAATGCAGATTTTTACCAAAAAGACAGTTAAAAGATAACATAAGAGTGGTTTTGGATGTTATAGATATCTATAATATCATAATGAATGCCAAACAGCTCTTATCTTCTTAGATGCAGAAATAGCCTTTGATAATTTGAATTGGAGTTTTATATTTAAAGTTTTGGAAATTATGGACTTTGGAGAATATCTTATCCAAGGAATTACGGCAATTTATACACCACAAAAGGTAAACATCATTGTGAATGATGAACTAACTGAACCATGTCATATACAAAAAGGAACAAGAGAAGGATGTCCTCTATCATCTTTGTTATTCATTTTGGTACTGGAAGTTCTTAATAAAGACATTAGAAGGGATGAACAAATAAAAGGTTTAAAGATCAAACAAGAGGAGTTCAAATTAAGGGCTTTTGCTGACAATTCAGTTTTGATACTACAGGATCCCTTGGATACTGCAGAACATCTGATGAAGAAATTGAAAGAATTTGGGTCACTGGGGGGTCTTAAAGTAAATAAACAAAAAACCAGAATGTTAACTAAAAATATGACCCTGTCCAATCAAGACTTACTGATGGGTAAGATGGGAAGTCAGATTGAAAAAAAGGTCAGGTATCTGGGGGTAATTCTGACAACCAAGAATAGTCTGTTATTCCAGAATACTTATGTTAAAATTTGGAATGAGGTGAAAAAAGATTTGATAAGAAGGGGGAAATTACAACTGTCTCTCATGGGAAGAATATCTGTGATTAAGATGAATGTTTTGCCTAGGATGTTATTTCTCTTTCAGACTCTACCAATTTTGTCAACAGATTTACCATTTAAAAAGAGATATTTCAAAATTTATTTGGCAAGGCCAGAAACCAAGAATTAAATAAATTGTTGCAAGATGCCAAAGAACGAGGAGGTTTGGGCCTGCCTAATTTGAAATTGTATTTTGATGCCTGTTGTTTGTTTTGGATGAAGGAATGGATTACTTTGGAGAACAAGAAATTATTACAGCTTGAAGGACATGAATTAAGATTTGGGTGGCATGCCTATCTATGATATGATCTTTTTTCTTTAGCTCTGTCTTCTATCTATTCTATACTTTCTTTTTTGTATATCTTAACTATACTCTGAAAATAATAAAGAAAAAAACAATGTGGGGAAAGGTGGAAATAGGTACAAGGTAGGTTGAAGTAATAGGTTGTAGTGATAACTTTTATATAATACGTTATTTGTTTATTTTCTTCAACTTGTACAATCACCCAACTCAGGATGACTCTGGACATCATAGAAACAAGCTAAAAACAATAATAAAAAGCAATACATATCAAAGTGAAAGGTGGTGAAAGGTCCCCTGTGCAAGCACCGAGTCATGTGTGACCCTTTGGCAGGACGGCACTTTCGTGATGTTTTCTTGGCAGACGATAGCGGGGTGGTTTGCCATTGTCTTCCCCAGTTGCCACCTTCCCCAGCAAGCACAGCAAAACAAATGGACAGCTGAAGACACCAATCAATATACAGTACTGCCACTCTTCCTAGAAATGGGCTCACTCAACACTCTGGCCCAATATAATGGAGGGCCAGTTATATTTCAATACTGTGTGAAAGAAACCTGAAGAGTATATTGACCAACTAGCACCATCTGATGCAGGATTAGAACAATTGCTAAAAATGAAAAACCTGAAAAATCTCACTGGAACTCTATTCCAGCAAATCATCTGAACTGACCCTAAAGATAATCCATAATCCACCCACTCCATTAAAAGTGCATTATGTTCATTCATAATGTTGGCAGGATTGTAAAAGAGATTGGCAATGCCATTTGATAGGAAGTTTTTTAAACAAATTGGGAAAAATCACCCAACAATCCTTCACATTGAATCCTGCTGATGGTTTCTTGTCTATCTCTCCAAACACATTTCCATTACTGTAGCATAATAAATGAACTAGATTAAATTCCCATTGTTAGCTATCTGGTTTGTAATTGTAAAACAAGGAAAACTACAGCTTTTTAAAAAACAGTCTGTGGTATTTAAAAGAGTGGGAAATTGCTGTGGCTGAAAAAAGTCAACATAACAACAAAGAACATTTGGGTTTATGCAAGGAAGCATGAGATTATTCAAATCAGGTCACCATTTATTATTTGCATTTACAATATTTTTTCTTTTTTAAAAATAGTTTTTATTAAAAGATTTTGCATATATAATAAGTACATTCAAAGAAAAAGATATGGTAAATGTGAAAGAGGAAAAAAAGAAAAAAAAGGAAAAGAAGAGACAAAGGAAAAAGGAGATAGAAAAAAGAAAAAGAAATTAAAAGAACAGAAAACATGAAAAGAAATATAAAGAAATGGCTTCTGATCTTCCCCTCGGCAGTTATACATACAATTCTAATCAAACCTCTCTCTCTAAGATTACATCATAATTCACTTCTTTTTATAGCCTACTCTTTCTAATCATCAAAATCTTAAGTCACAAAATCATTTTCTTTTTTTACACAAAAAGTCCATAAGAGGTTTGCAGACATTGATGAATATCAATAATGACCTTTCTCTAATCAAAGAAGGCAGTTTGGCCATCTCTGCTGTTTAAAAGTAAAAAATCACCCCTTCCAACTTATCCCATCTAAATGGAATCTTTTTCTGTCTGAATTTGTCAGAAAAAAATACTCTTTTCTCTTGTGCAGTATTCTAATTGGAATTTTGTTAAGTACAATTACATCTGTATTATCAATCCTCAATCTAGTATTAAAATGCTGCTGCAGAACTTGGTCTCTAGTCTTCTTCCTGATAAACTGCACAAGGACATCCCTTGGAACATTTCTTAATTTTGCAAATTGTTTATTAATCCTATAAACTTTATCAATTTCTGCCTCTAGTCATCTTCATCCCAATCCAAAAAGTTAGGCAGGAACTTAATCTTTTCTCTGATAAGATTGGTCTTATCATGGTCCATGGTCTTCTGGAATTGCTCTAAATCTTAAACAAAATTCTTTTTTCTTTCAGTTCTAGTAATGCCAGGTCATCCAAATCTTTCTCCATTTCTCTGTTTATAACTTCTAACTTACTTTCCAAAACTTCCACTTCGTCATTAATTTGTTCTGCATCTCCGGCCAATTGTCCTACAGATTCTTCAGTCTGTTAAACTTCTTTCATATCCTTCTTTATCCCTGCAAATCCTTCTACCATTTCCTTTTTAAAAGCATCCAAACTATTGGCAACTGTTTCAGTCATCCTCTTGCCAAATTCCTCAAACATTTTCTGCAATTAATCTGGCATGATGCCCTTAACTGTAAGTTGTTCTGGTGAACCTCTCCTTCCTTCTCCTATTTTTACTGCTTTTCTTGTGGTTGCCATTGTAATATTTATGGCCCCAAAGTGAAAGTATGTCAATTACTAGGGTGAAAATAAAGGGCAAACTTTTTTTTCCTGTTTTGCTTTTCTCTATCTTTAACAAAAGAAATAATAAAAATGTGTGTCTGTGCATGGATGCATATCTATAGAGCAGTGTTTCTCAACCTTGGCAAGTTTCAGATGTGTGGATTTCAACTCCCAGAATTCCCCAGCATACTGGCTAGGGAATTCTGGGAGTTGAAGTCCACACATCTGAAACTTGCCAAGGTTGAGAAACCCTGCTCTGTAGAGAGAAATATAAGCACATGCACACATATTCATATATACAATAGTGTTGTGCTGCATGTCAGATTTAAAAGTAAAAAGGTGCTTTGGAACTTATATGAGCATGAATGTAGCACCTCTTCTTTTCTTGGATTTAATAATAATAATAATAATAATAATAATAATAATAATTTACATGCTGCCCGACTCCCAGCAACTCATGGCTGCAGGTTCCTTTGTTATCAGCGAAGAGACTTGCCAATTCACAGAAAGGGAATAAAAAAGAAAATAAGGCAGATTGCCCAGGGGGTTTTGCAGGGGAAGGCACTTTAAAAAAAATGGGCAGAGCTTCAACTGCACTATCATGGCCACCATCTTGACTTTTGCACTACACCCTACAGACACCTGTGCTCCAACCTAATATATATTGGGGATATATTGATCGTAGAATTCTTGTAACCTCGTCCCTTTCATCTTGATAAATCTTGCCAAAGAGTTGCTGTGAGACTCATGTGTGGAAACAGAATTACCTTCAGTTTGAGGCAGAGGCCAAGCGCCCAATTCCCTAATATTCACACGCACATAACACACATCATCCCAAACGATTATTCTCTTTTGTTTCTTTTTCTTTCATCCCCCTATTCATGTTCCTTTTCAGTTCTGTAATTCTTAATTTTGGTCTTGCTGTTTTGTTTTTTCAATTAACTCCACCCACCCACCCACCCAAAAAACAACCACCAGCAAAAAGGAAAAAAAATAGAAACAAGGTTAGGGGAAAGCACAGTGTTTAAACCTCAACAGCCAGGAAACAAGGGCAGGGCACCCCAGAGATGGAGAGTTACAATTCACAGTCAGAGCCACTTGAATGGGAAATGGCACTGGCAGAATCTGGGAATATTCCTTTGACAAGGTCAGATCTGGGAAAGCAAATGAAGCAGCTGCGATGCACGTAAGACAAAAAGCTCTGGGCTGTTACTAAAGAAGAAACAGAAATAGAAAGGTCTGGGTTTTTAGCAAAACATGAGGGGAAAGTAAGGAGATACTAAGCAGGTGCTTCTTAAGAATAATGCCTGCAAAAAGGGGTGGGGAAAAGGAAAAGCATCTTATATTGCTCACCATATGGAAAAATATAAAGAGAGGCACTATTAGTAATATTTGCTGAATGTAAAAAGAAATAATGAACTTACTCTAAAATCTTGTTTTAATGGAATCCTATTAACCAGGCTTTAAGGGACAATACAGGTAGTCCTTGCTTACCAACCACAGTTGGAACTGGCAACTCTGTCGCTAAGTGCTATGATTGCTAAGCACAAAATCACATGACCATGATGGGCTTATGACAACACTTCCACTTCTGTTGTTAAGCGAATCACTACAATTGTTAAGCAAAACATCACATGGCCATGACTTGCAATTTCACTTCCACATTCTCCATTAATTCTTCTTGTTGCAAGCCAGGTATGAAGCTTGTAAATGGTGAACACATGACCACAGGATGCTGAGATGGTCATAGGTTCCAGGTTTGGTTGCAAAGCTGTGTTTTTTTTCAACCACTGTAAGTTTGAATGGTCACTAAACAAGGCAGTTGGTAAGCAAGGACTACCTGTATTTGCATCTGGACACCCTCTGAAATAACATATTAAGTTAGTTACAATATATCTGAGATAGTCCAGATGATTCTTTTAATTTTATGTTATTTCCATCAATGTATATAATTTGTGTCCTGATATAAGTATGTAAATGATAAATTGAGGGAAATGCCATAAATTTGGAGTCGATGGACATTTGGGACTAGTAGATGCCCAATATACCCGAATGGTCTGTTAAATCAAGTTTATATTGTAATATTGCTCCAAAGGGATACTATGTCATTTTTAGCCTAGATTAAGGGTGCCCTTAAAGTTAGCTATAGCTTTCTGATTTCTCTATTCTGTCACATAAATGCTGTTTGAGTTCTTTTATTCCATTCATGGTAGCTAACAAGAAACATTACAAAAAAAGGACAGCAAGGAAATACTAGCTAAAACAGAGTCATAAGGCAGGGGTTCTTTAACTTTGTGCTATTAGACACCCTAAAATGAAAAAAATGGATTTGTGAAATACCACCTCTCCCCCTAGAATAAAACTCGAGTTCATTCCAGTTAGGATTGGGCAAGAAATAAATGTGCCACGTGCTTTTAATAATTACATGCTAATCCATATATCACAGGGATTCTCAAACTTCATGGTTAGTGCAAGCAGAGCAGGGAACAAAGCCTGGAATAAGTTTTAACTCATGCAAGTTTAGCTTCTTCCAGTTTTGTTGTTTTATTTTAATTGTGACCTTCCGTAAGGAAATCACAACCCACAGTTTGAGAATTCTGTCATGATGTAAAATTTGCACTTTCTAAATGCCATCCCAAATAAGAAAGTCATAACCATGTGGGGAAAAAATCAGGGGACCAACCTATCCTCCTGCTTCAAGAATTTCTGCAAATTGGAGGCTTCCCACTTTCTGAATTTTTGATGAAGAAGAGAGGTGGGGTAAGGTTCTTCTCAGCTTTTTGCAGGGTAACATAAACTGGCTGTCCTACTAAGAGGCTGCACAAACGTTGTAGTAGATGAACACCCATTATTGTCCTGATTACCAGGAAACACACTGAGGCGAGGACTTGGTCTCTAATATTTATTAGTAGTACTTAACAAGAATCCTAACAAACTGAGAAAGCGTGGGAAAACCCAGCCATATAAACCCCAAAGGTTAAGGCGGTCCCGATCTGTGTCTCTTTGAATGGCTGAACAGTTCCTCAGTGCTACGCATGCGCTTGACAGTCTGGGTGAGAGCCCCCTGCTCGCCATCCTTACTCATGACAATTATAGTGAATAAACTATGAACTTCTGCTTGGACCCAATGATGAATGCTTAAGTTTACAGCTTACTGGAGAACTGAGCTAAAATCAATCTAGTAATGCTATGCTGTGCTGTGCTGTGCTGTGCTGTGCTGTGCTGTGCTGTGCTATGCTATGCTATGCTATATTTAGTAATATACTATTATGGCCTTCATCTCTCAACACAGTAAGGCGTCACATGATCTGCTTGGTTTGGCCTAGCATGTTGTGGGAATCCATCCAATGCCATTTTATTCAGTAAACTATCAATGGCTTCATGCAATCTGTGAGCTCAGCCACTATCTGGTCTTCTACTCCATACAGTTTGCACCCTTTTGGGGTAGAAAATGGTGTAAAACAGTAGGGATAATCCTAGGAGGTGCCAATTATCTTGGAGGAAATCCCTTAAAGCAGGTTCCCTAAGCTCAGATATGTGGGGACCGCAACTGCTGGAATTCACAGCCAGCATAAAAATGCAGAATAAGTTTGCTTTAAAGGATAGTTTTATAAATGTAGAAGATTAAAAGTGCAAAGTCATTATAACTGCATGCTGAAAATCTCTTTCTCCTGATGCCAGATGCTCTGATCTGAATGTGATCCAAGAGCACTCTTTAACCTGAATATTGTACATTGTCTCTTTTCCTCCTCCTGTTCTTTGAATGTGTATGTTTCAAGAGTCTGAGCCTTTTCATAAACACACACACACACATGTGCGTGTGGTATAATCTGAAGGTCGCAGTGCTCAGATTTCTTATTCTCGAATTGTTCTCCTGGAATCATCAAAGCTACCCCAGCAGAGGAAGCTTGAAAGGATTTATGCAGCCTCTGGACAGAGTTAGCTGGTGATGCTTCAGAAATATGTGTCTAGGCTATTAAAACATTTCTAAAGCACCTTTCAATTACTCTCACTTTACATATTAAGCAAATCCTCTTTGATGTTAAACTAACGGTTGACCAGCCCCATAAATAGTTCTCACTAGCACAACTCATTTTTACTTTGAAAGAATGACAACACTAGCAAAACAGCTTATTGGAATTAAGGCTATTGTTCTTCCAAATACCTGCCATATGCCAGAGACAATAATGCTATGCAGAGTCCTTGAATTCAATGCCAGCTTGATTTCCTTTACCTTTGTCTCAGCAGTTTTAAACTTGAAAGCCATGTGGACATGAGGAGGAAAAGGACAGTGGTGCAGGTAAGAGCTGGAACTACAATATTAACTGAAAGAAGCCACTATTTCTTTTTCCCAGTATTGGATGAGCCAAATGGCATTATCGGATTAAAGTGAACTGGGGCAAAAGCCATCTGTGAGCTGGCTCTAAGCTGCTAAAGTCCAGCCCAACTGCTTGTGAAATGGCCAAACAGCTTTTGGAAACACTCAGCTAAAACACATCTTAAATTACCTGGCTGTTAAGAGATTGCAGGTAACCTATATTTTCAGTTGTTCATTTCTCTCTGATATTAGGTCGCAGAATGTAGACCACTTATTCAATTTTGATTACTTTCCCAAATCATAAAATACATTTAATAAATCAGAATCAATGAATTAATGAATATAGTGTGTGTGTAGTATGTGTATCTGTGTGTGTGTGTGTGTGTGTGTATGTGTGTGTATATATATATATATGAATAGTATAGTAAAGCTTACCTACCCCTGGAGTGTTGTAAACTGCCCAGAGTCCCCCTTTGGGGGACTTTTGCTGTGACATCTTTGCTTCAGTAATTCTGTACTGGATTTGGAATGGTCAGAAGCCAATGTAATATTTCAGAACACATTTCCAATGTACTATTCACCAATAGAAATGAACTTTTTGTGTGAAACTATGACAAATGTATATGTGTATATGGCCACTCTGGAAAGAGAAGCTTATTGTCTTCTAACAGAAATATTTGTAGTGGTAAAGTAGAAAATAGTTCCTATTTTTGCTCACAAATTCAATGCCTCAGTCCAACAAGGAAGTCCAGGGACGCCATTGGTTTTGATGTAATATTATGTATTCTTATATTTATATCCTGCCTCTCTTCTAGGAGCTCAATTTGGTGCATATGTGGAGTATCTCCTCATTTTACCTCCATAACTGTTAACCTTCAAGGTAGTCCAGACAAGATGCACAAGCATCAGCACTATCTTTATTATAAGGTTACATGAAACAGAATCTTGCAAGACTGAAAGCATTTCTCCCTTCCTCTCTTTTTAGTCTCTGGCAAACTAGGGAGGGTCCCTTCTGAAATGCTTCCCATGCTTTTCCCCCACCTGTGGACTGAGCTGCCTCTTATCAGACCATTGCCTGGGTTGCAGATCTTCCTCCTGTCTCCCAAGGTCATTCCCGCATACCATCACAATAACAGAAGCCCTGTAAGATACTTAGGGCTGAGTTCACAATCACTCTGTGAGCTCCATGGTTGAATGTACTGTAGATTTTTACATGTTCCCATCTCTCTAGTTCCAACCTAATACTAACAGCTACATCAGGCAGGAGAATTATAATGTGTGAATGTGCATACTTTCCATTTCTTACATCTACATCTGAAAACAAATATCCCATAAAATATTTGATGTTTGCTGCAGGCAGGTTGGGAACCTACCTGGTGTGTAAGTGCCTTATTTACGTATTTATTTTATTTTTATCCCGCCTTTATTATTTTTATAAATAACTCAAGGCAGTGAACATACCTAATACTCCTTCCTCCTCCTATTTTCCTCACAACAATAGGTGAGGTGAGTTGGGCTGAGAGAGAGTGACTGGCCCAAGGTCACCCAACCAGTTTTCATGGCTAAGGTGGGACTAGAACTCTCAGTCTTCAGGTTTCTAGCCCAGCGCCTTAACCATCTCATGGCTGGATTTCCCACCCCAGAATGAAAAGGTTGAGTAGGGCATGTTCTGCTGGTGGAGGTAATCCATGGTCTATGCATTGTGTCACTATAGCAGTTTTTTTTTTCCAGTCTGGCACCACCCCATGTATGCTAGAATGCAACTCCAGTCAATCCTAACCAATGCCTATTTTGGAAGAGGTTTGGGAAGTTATAATCCAACACAATTAGAGAGGCCTGTGTTGATGGAGGCTTCTTGCCATGTGAGTGTATTTGTATGCATGTACCAGTGGTGGACTTTGTACCATTCTTTGGCCCTTCACTCTCAGGACCCTTAGCAAAAGAGTCTTTTCTCTGTGTGTTGATCCTGGACCAGGTACTCCATTGTACACCTTGCATATGTCATACATCCAAGCAATAGTTGCTAATAGTTGCTCTTAACTCTAGGGATACCGGTCCTGATGGAATGACAGTGCTGGTGGTCTATGCATGTGCAATCCACAGGGGTTGTGCTGGGAAGGTACCAGCATCTTATTGCATAACAGCATGTAGATGGGATAACGCCAGAAGGTTACAAGAGATGGCAGATATAACCCCACCAAAACAAAAAACAAAAACCCAAACTCTCCTATTGTCAGCTTTTATTCCCCCATCAATTTTACTGCATCTTTGCCAAACAGTCACATGTCATACTTTTGAATTAGTAATTCTCAAAGGCCTATGCTTTTAAATAAGCTTAATTCACCTTTCTATTCCTGAACAAGCAGCAGAAACCTGGGTTAACCATGTAAATAGAAGTTTTCTTTACTTTCCCTGCAGTCAGGCTAAGCCTTTGGTTTCGTTCCTGAATAGAAATTGGACTGGGGAGTCGGAGAGGGGGGAGAGGGGGTAGAATTATTTCCTTTGCAGGTTCTGCTGACTCGGAACTGACCTGACTTGTTTTCACTGTCTTTCTTTCCACAGCATGGCTGCAAGAAAAGGAAATTATCCTGAGAAGCATCCTGGAACCTTTGGCCTAATCCAAAAAGACAGTATTTTCATTCAGAGAAATTTGGCCCATTTCCTGAATTAGATTTTAAAATGTCAAGGAAGCAATCACTGACAATTATATAGCACTTTAACTAAGCCAAATGCCTTTAAAAAAAAAAGAAGCAGCAGCAGCAGCAGCAGCAGATATTCCAGCACTGAGCAAGACTTGCCTCCAAGCAAACAGGCAGTTATCTACAAGAGAGAAAGGAAAAAAAAGGAAGAGATTGCTTTGTTAAGAATGAGGAACTGCTTGACCAATGAGTTGTCAAGGAATGGAGGCATATTGGTATAGACCAGTGTTTCTCAGCGCTGGCAATGCTGGCTGGGGTGTTGAAGTCCACACATCTTAAAATTGTCAAGCTTGAGGAAAGCTGGTGTATACAAATCGTCCTGGAGATAACCATTAGTGGGCAGTAGTGTAACTTACAAGGATGCTGTGAGTGTGTGTGGAAGTGTGTCATTTTAAGGCATTCTATATTTTTTTTTGGTTGTGTATTTTTCCCCCTCCTTGCCAGCATTGAGCCCTTGTTAGAACAGCTGTTCCTCCAACATAGTGGTAGCATATATTTTTCCCCCATCTTAATCGTAGCCTTGTGTTAGTCTATAAATATTTTGCTTGGGTGCTTACTAATGGGATGCAATTCGTACCTTTTGGTGCCAAAGATCTTGTGCCTCACTGTTGAAATTTTTTTCAACATTTCTTTGTTCTCTAACATTTTCCAGTTTCAAAAGAGAGGGAGAGAGAGCGAGAGGGAGAGAGAGGGAAGAAGGAATAGAACCTAACAATTGCTAGTAAACTAACATGTTTACACTTAAACTCATAACTAAGTTGTCAATTCCACTTGTTGCTATTCTGCGAACAATATATGGTAAGGAATTTTTTACTTTTTCAGGTCTCAAGAAAATGTGAAACAAAAGTGGCTGCAGTTTCTTTTCCTTCCTGGTGGTGGTGGTGAAAATTTGTTATTTTCTCCCTTCTGTCACATTTTGTAAGACGAATCTCATCAACTTTTAACAAGGCCAACAAATCAGAGCCACAAAAATTAGACAGCCACCTGGGGGCAGCAAAGAGGGGGTTCCTTGTATCTCTTAGCTGTGAACTATTGCCTGTCCAGATTTTTGCACCCAGATCTGGTAGCCCTAATTTACTTTGGGATGACCATTCTCAGCATGTGCTTGAACTCATTATCTATTCATTGTTCGACTCAGCTATTGGGATAATTTACAACTGGTCATCTGGACTTCTGCAGCCCAGATCTGATAGCTCTACTTTTCATCAAACAGATAGGCTTATCTTTTCTGCATGTTCCAGCCCAATTATGCTTCAAGTATGTGATTCTCCCTCCAGTCTTTTTAACCTTTGTCAGGCTTTCTTAATAGATGTTCAGTTTTGTTAGCTGCCGCCTGCTATTTGGAATGCTTTCCATATCGATTGAAATCAATTGCCTTTCAAGTCTTTAGTATTAATGATCATGGAACAAACTCCCAAGAAAGCTTAGGCAGGCAGAACAAATTCAGCTGTGTTTGGCTAAAATCCAAAACTTGACTGTTTTGAAAGAATACTATTGATCTTGGTACAAGAACTTCAAGAGTAGGAGTATAGTCTTTCTGCTCCTGAAACCAAAATAAAAAGCTTGAACCCTTATTTTTTTGCTTTCTGATTGCTTTTGAGGTCTGGGATTTGTGGCGAATGTGCTACACCGGAGTCTCAAATTCAAAGATTCAGGGGACTAGCTCTTTAGCCCAAAGGCCAAAAAACTGAAGCCTTTTCATACATCGATACCAAAGTCTTAGTGAGTCAAAGATGAAGGGAATGAAGAGTATCACAGTGTACTATTAAACATACATTTAGTACATTAAAAAATGTGAAATAGAGCTCCTTGTGAAACAAACTGTGAACAAGAACTATTTAACTTTAAACCATTTAACTGGAAATATTTTTATTTTCAACCAGAACATCAATATTTAATTTTATTACTGGGTTAGATGTCATTTTTCCCCAGGTCATATCTAGGATGATATAATCTCGGAAACTCATCCCAGAGCAGCCCAAATACTGCTTTTCTTTTACTACAAATACTACAAACCCATTGCTTTCTTTGATAGTGCCGCTGTTGATTTCCCACTGAACTTGGAAAGTACACTTGTGAATTTTCTTCAGAACATACAGTTAGCATGTTGAATTGTGACTAGTTGATGGGGTCTTCAGACTTTACAAGCATAGTAGGATAAACCTCGTGCCAGGGAACATATATACAAAGATCAAAGAGGAAGGCTTTAGAGGAAAACAGGACAGCTTGATTCCAAAGAAATCTTTCTATAAGAATTTGAATGCTGGGGTGAGAATGCAAGTTAAATGTGTTACTACACAGTTACACGCAGGGTTAAGAATCAGGAAAGTTGACATAAAATATTACCGCTACAGTCAACTTATAATTTGTCTTCGATGTGCATTTAAAAGACTTGCCACGAGAGGGCACACTAACAGATACAAGGCTCATTCAACCATACAAGAATAGTTTGAGCAGGAAGGGCAATAGAAACATTGCATCACCACGTTCGTCAGAATATTTCCACAATATGACGTCAACCTCAGAAAGACTTTGACCCAGTAAAATGGGTTTGGTTTTCAACACATAGCGTGTGAAGAACTCTTAGTTTATCCAGATGTTGTTTCTCTTTAAATGAGGCTTTTTATTACACTGAGTTTCAACCTAACTTTTAAAGTAGGTTTAAGGCAAACATAATATTTACTGTTATAAGTGCACATGCCATTTGTAGTTTCTACAGTGTAAATATCTTGTTACAACCTCACTAATAAAATGCTGCAGGCACACACACACACATACAGTATATATACACACACATGTGCATACACATGCTCACCCTTTTACAGTTATTGCAAAATATCTTTGCAGTAAAGTTATAGCCATTTACTGTGCAAAAAACAAGCAAGCAAGAGCCTCATTAACACATGTTTAGTGTAAATACATAAAAACCAGCACTTCTGTGCCAATAAAACCAGATTCATTTTCATTCTGCCTTTACTGTAACTATCCAGTGGTTACATCTTGTATCAGATCCTGAAAGCTCACTGAAGTGCAGGATGACTTCCACTCTATCTTCTAGACAGTTTCACTACTAATAGATGCATACAAAGACATTTGTTGCATTTATATCTTTTATCTATAAATAAAGTCATTTAGGTCACCCTGGAATCTGTTAGTACACGGTAATACATTTTCCTTTGGCTGCCTCCCTTGACCACTGCAAAAAATGGACACACAGAATTATTGAATGAAACCCTGGGAATACTTTACATGGGACTGCTCAGGCTTCTGAAATCTAGGCCTTCAGATATTTTGGACAAGCACTGCCCTCAGGCCTGATCACTGGTCATGCTGGCTGGTCAGAAATTCAAGTCCACAATATCTAGGAAGAACCCAGGTTGGAGAAGGCTGGCTTACATGACAATAGTACATGACAATTAGTTCAACTGACATGGAAAGGAAAAAAAACAACAGAATAATCCATGTGTACTATAAATGCTTCTTTTATCATCAGTCAAGATAGACAGAATCATGCAGATGTAAAAGGAATGGTGTTTGAAGATACTGCAACAGAATCAGCCTAGCTGTCACTTGGTTGTTACACATTTAATAAATCAACCACATTAAATCCATGGAAATCCACATGATGAACCCTGTTGCATCAATTACTTGAATTACATAATTGACCAGGCCATTTGAGTGAGTTTATGAACATTTAATATTTAAGTATTTAAGATTGTCAAATTAGTTCCTGTTATTTTTATATATTTTACTGTGTCATTAACTACTTTAATTATCTTTCTCAAATGGAAAAAAGAATATATCCAGTACTTACCTGGAGTAACTTCTCAAAGATTAAAATCTTTGATTTAGCAAAGACCAATTTCTCTAACAGTATAAGCGAAACCTGGATAGCAAATACATATAAATATGTATGCTCGGTGTATGCTGCACCAAGAATGACTTTTATTCGAAGATAGCTAAGATTATGTCAAAGAAGGTATGTGTGCCATATTCATGTTATTGATAGTTGACTTTCAATCACAAAAAATCTATCAATAGAACCTAAACCAATAAAAGTGGATCATGGCTGAATTTACATATTTCTCAAAGATAAAATGCACTGTGTTTAATTCTATTCATTAGGTACAGTAAATAGGATCTTCCTGTTTGCACCACAGCAGACGTACTGAGCTCACACACCGTGGATGAAATACCATGGGATAAGAATATCTATATCTCCCTAGTAGGGGTGACAATTCAGTGAAATTGTACTAGTAGCTTATGGTAGAAGGACAGCAATGATGAACGTTAAGAGCCATCTGAAAGCAGTGCATGTTTCTGATCTGCCCATGTTCTTTTTTTTTTTAGCAACAATTATTCCTGTTCTCAGATGTGGCTTAGAGGCCCTTTCCATTACCATTTATTTAAAATCTCTCTTCCTCTCCCCCATATTCTACTTTAAAAGAACTTACAATGGAAAGGAGATTAAAATTTCTTGCCATATGTCCTTGGCATGTATGATTTCTACATCCTATGACCTTTTGCTCTCCTTAAATGCCTACTAATTCCTTCTTATGTTTAGTGCCTAAATTGGGAGAAAAGTTAGCAACATCTGTTCATTGTCCAAGGAATGGATTCCTTCTAAGGGATCAGTTCCTTCTTTCTCAATATTATGCTCTCTTTCCACAGGCCTTTCAGCTTTCTTGACAGCAGAGAAGCTGTTAACATGGGAAAAGAGTATTTCTTGCATGCATCTGAAAGTCTGTATAGTTCTCTGTTTTAGTATCTCCATATCAGCAAACACTTCTTGAAATAAATAAACTTATTCCACAAGAGCCACAAGTTCCCTGCAGCACAGCCACACCCCAAATATTCCCCAGGTATGATTTTTTTTTTTTTTATTGTATGGTATAACAGTTTGGTGTTCATGCTGCTTTTTCTTGCTGGGAAATCCTTGTGAGGTCCAGCAGCCAGAACTATACCTGGGGCATTCAGTGCAAAATATTAAATGCATACCACAAAATACTGAGGGATGCTGGGAGTTGTACTTTAGCTAAATATAGAGGGCTGCAGTGTATGCTGCACCAAGAATGACATTTATTCGAAGATAGCTAAGATTATGTCAAAGAAGGTATGTGTGCCATATTCATGTTATTGGTATGTGTGCCATATTGTGATATATTCATATTGTTCTTTCTTCTATTCTCCTGGTTATGGCAGAGCTTGCTGAGTCAGCCCAATCAAAAGGTTCCAGATGGCTTCTCTGTCAAGAGCTGTGGGGTGGGAGCAGGAATACTCCCTCCAGTGAGTATAGAGTACGGTGACTCTATGGTGTAGAATGTAGAGCATGGTGATCATGCTAAGAGAAAGAGAAGCAAATGCAAGTACATTGCACAGGCAACTGTAATGGGAGGAAGAGGACAAGAGCAGGCTCCAGCAGGCTCACATTGTCATTATTCACCATTCCATTATCTGCAATTTTATGTTGGGGTGGAATCCCCAAGAATAATGAGGCCACCTGGACATGGTTTAAACAGAAGTGTATTCATGCATGCACAAGGAAAAGAAAGGAAAGGAAAAGCATGACTACTTTGATTGTTTACTAGGGAAATAGAACTTATAAACTGAAAGTAGAACTGGAGGAAGAATAAGTATGAGTCCTCTATGAACGACTATTGAAGGATATATCAGTCTCGCAACAGAATGTATGGAAATTGGACATAAGGGAAGAGGAGGTGGAAGCTTCTTGGAATAGGCAGAAAAGAATGGTGCCACATGACATTACAGTGTGCCACAGAACCATGTGAAGTTATGCTAATATGAAGTATGCTGGGTACAGTGACGAAGTGGATGAGAAAAATGCGTATCAGGAAATGACGGGGGGGGGAATGTGGATTAAGGTTATTGAATAATGTGTACAGGGAGAAAAAGATAGTTGCAAAGAATGGTAGTCAAAGAGAGGAAGGAACTGTTAAGATTAAAAGAGGGAGAGAAAATAAAGCGTAATTTTGATGGAAGTATTATTTTTTTAAATGGATGAAAAGCACCAAACCGGAGATCTTTAGCAGGGTGAATGGAATTAAGATCTTTGAAAAAGAATAAATGCTGTGAGGATATTGACAGATGGTAAGACTGTAGCTGTAGAAGGAGTAACTGAAGGAGTATGAAAACATGGACGAGTTTTACTTCGGATTGGTTATGTGACTTATTTAATGTGTGTGTGTGTGTGTTTGTGTAGCCTGGATCTGTACTGATTACTGGAAGAAGGCTGCTACTGTTCTCCCATACAGAGGGAAAGGCAACAAGGATAAATGCAAAAGCTACACAGGGATTAATTTGTTAAGCGTGCCTGGGAAAGTTTTTTTGCAGAATTCTTATCAAAACGGTTCAAGAAGTGACAGGGAGCAAAATTTGGGAAGCAAAAAGCAGAATTTTCACTAAACATAAGAAAACTGGTGTAGAAATTTTAAGACTTTCAAATGCTGCTAGAGAAGTAGTGGGTATTATATGATTTGTACCAAGGAATGAATGTCAAAAGAAGCAAAAATGGCTGTGTGTTAACACCATGCTTCTGTCAACATTATTATATGGAATGAGAGTTGTATATGCTTGGAGCAACATATAAGTAAGCTGGGAATGGGGTACTTAAGAAGCGTGTACAGGTAGTCCTTTTTTAGCAACCACAATTGAAACCGGCAACTCGGTTGTTACACGAAGCAGTAGCTAAATGAAACCACAACTGTCCTTATGATCTCACTTCAGCTTTCCTTTGCTTTACAGACCTGCCAAGTTTGTAAATGCAACAATTTCATCACTGTCGTAACTCTGAATGGTCACTGTATGAGGCAGTCGCTAAACAAGGACTACCTGTATGATAGAACAAGAAAAGATGCAGTCAGTAATGAATTTGTACTGAACAAATATGAATATGAACACATAGTGAGTGACCACTGGGTAAGAGGTACAGTAAATTGAAATGATTTGGTTACATAGAGAGAATGAATGAGGGTTGAATTGTAAAAGAAATATATGAGGGAAAAATGGATTGAGAGGACGAGGAAAACTGAGAACTTCCTGGTTGAATAGAACCAATAAGATCCTCAGAAAGAGGGCGGTAAAAACTGAATAATAAAAGGCAATCTATTAAGTGGTGTGTGGATATGAGGGCAGCAAGAATGGTTTGTTAAGGTTAGAAAAGTATGGAGAGGCATAATGATTGGGGTTACTGTAGGTATATTTCCTTTTCTTTCTTCTAAACTCATTTCATTACCTTTTGGGCTTACTATTTCTTACTTCAGCAAAGGATCGTTACCTTGTCGTGGTGCTGGAGCTTGAGCACCTCAATGATGCCATGAGCTAAACCGTGAAGGGCCACCCAAGACAGGAAGGTCATGACAGAGAGGTCAGACTAAATGCGATCCCTGGGGAAGGTAATGGCAACCCACCCCAGTATTCTTGCCGTGAAAACTAAATGGATCAGTACAACCAGAGATATGTCGGTATACCATCGGAAGATGAGACCCCCAGGTCGGAAGATGGTCAAAATGCTACTGGGGAGGAACAGAGGATGAGTTCAACTAGCCCCAGACGTGAGTTGAGCTAGCCCCTAGTTTTGAGCAGCTAGCTCAAAGCCGAAAGGACGGCTAGTGGCCAACGGTGCTGGTGGTGAACGGCGAATCCGATGTTCTAAGGATCAACACACCATTGGAACCTGGAATGTAAGATCTATGAGCCAGGGCAAATTGGATGTGGTTATTGGTGAGATGTCAAGATTAAAGATAGACATGTTGGGTGCCAGTGAACTGAAATGGACTGGAATGGGCCACTTCACATCAAATGACCACCAGACCTACTACTGGATCTACAATCCAAAAAACGATAGAATGATCTCAATTCGAATTCAGGGCAAGCCATCTAATATCACAGTGATCCAAATATACGCCCCAACCACAGATGCTGAAGAAGCTGAAGTAGAGCAGTTCTATGAGGATCTGCAGCACCTACTGGACAACACGCCTAAAAGAGATGTTATTTTCATTACGGGAGACTGGAATGCTAAGGTGGGCAGTCAAAGGACGCCTGGAATTACAGGTAAGCATGGCCTGGGAGAACAAAATGAAGCAGGACATAGGCTGATAGAATTTTGCCAAGACAACTCACTCTGCATAACAAACACTCTCTTCCATCAACCTAAGAGACGGCTTTATACATGGACTTCACCAGATGGACAACACCGAAATCAGATTGACTACATCCTCTGCAGCCAAAGGTGGCGGACATCGATACAGTCGGTAAAAACAAGACCTGGAGCTGACTGTAGTTCAGATCACGAACTTCTTCTTGCACAATTTAGGATCAGACTCAAGAGATTAGGGAAGACCCACAGATCAGCTAGATATGAGCTCACTAATATTCCTAAGGAATATGCAGTGGAGGTGAAGAATCGATTTAAGGGACTGGACTTAGTAGATAGGGTCCCGGAAGAACTCTGGACAGAAGTTCGCAACATTGTTCAGGAGGCGGCAACAAAATACATCCCAAAGAAAGAGAAAACCAAGAAGGCAAAATGGCTGTCTGCTGAGACACTAGAAGTAGCCCAAGAAAGAAGGAAAGCAAAAGGCAACAGTGATAGGGGGAGATATGCCCAATTAAATGCAAAATTCCAGAGGTTAGCCAGAAGAGATAAGGGATTATTTTTAAACAAGCAATGCACAGAAGTGGAAGAAGACAATAGAATAGGAAGGACAAGAGACCTCTTCCAGAAAATTAGAACCATCAGAGGTAAATTCCAGGCAAAAATGGGTATGATCAAAAGCAAAGATGGCAAGGACCTAACAGAAGAAGAAGAGATCAAGAAAAGGTGGCAAGAATATACGGAAGATCTGTATAGGAAGGATAACAATATCGGGGATAGCTTTGACGGTGTGGTCAGTGAGCTAGAGCCAGACATCCTGAAGAGTGAGGTTGCATGGGCCTTAAGAAGCATTGCTAATAACAAGGCAGCAGGAGATGACGGCATCCCAGCTGAACTGTTCAAAATCTTGCAAGATGATGCTGTCAAGGTAATGCATGCTATATGCCAGCAAATTTGGAAAACACAAGAATGGCCATCAGACTGGAAAAAATCAACTTATATCCCCATACCAAAAAAGGGAAACACTAAAGAATGTTCAAACTATCGAACAGTGGCACTCATTTCACATGCCAGTAAGGTAATGCTCAAGATCCTGCAAGATAGACTTCAGCAATTCATGGAGTGAGAATTGCCAGATGTACAAGCTGGGTTTAGAAAAGGCAGAGGAACTAGGGACCAAATTGCCAATATCCGCTGGATAATGGAAAAAGCCAGGGAGTTTCAGAAAAACATCTATTTCTGTTTTATTGACTATTCTAAAGCCTTTGACTGTGTGGACCATAACAAATTGTGGCAAGTTCTTAGCGGTATGGGGATACCAAGTCATCTTGTCTGCCTCCTGAAGAATCTGTATAACGACCAAGTAGCAACAGTAAGAACAGACCACGGAACAACGGACTGGTTTAAGATTGGGAAAGGAGTACGGCAGGGCTGTATACTCTCACCCTACCTATTCAACTTGTACGCAGAACACATCATGCAACATGCTGGGCTTGAGGAATCCAAGGCTGGAGTTAAAATCACTGGAAGAAACATTAACAATCTCAGATATGCAGATGATACCACTTTGATGACTGAAAGCGAAGAGGAACTGAGGAGCCTTAGGATGAAGGTGAAAGAAGAAAGTGCAAAAGCTGGCTTGCAGCCAAACTTCAAAAAAACCAAGATTATGGCCACCAGCTTGATTGATAACTGGCAAGTAGAGGGAGAAAATGTAGAAGCAGTGAAAGACTTTGTATTCCTAGGTGCGAAGATTACTGCAGATGCTGACTGCAGTCAGGAAATCAGAAGACGCTTAATCCTTGGGAGAAGAGCAATGATAAATCTCGATAAAATAGTTAAGTGCAGAGACATCACACTGACAACAAAGGTCCGCATAGTTAAAGCAATGGTGCTCCCCATAGTAACATATGGCTGCGAGAGCTGGACCATAAGGAAGACTGAGAGAAGGAAGATAGATGCTTTTGAACTGTGGTGTTGGAGGAAAATTCTGAGAGTGCCTTGGACTGCACGAAGATCAAACCAGTCCATCCTCCAGGAAATAAAGCCAGACTGCTCACTTGAGGGAATGATATTAAAGGCAAAACTGAAATACTTTGGCCACATAATGAGAAGACAGGACACCCTGGAGAATATGCTGATGCTAGGGAGAGTGGAAGGCAAAAGGAAGAGGGGCCGACCAAGGGCAAGGTGGATGGATGATATTCTAGAGGTGACGGACTTGTCCCTGGGGGAGCTGGGGGTGTTGACAACCGACAGGAAGCTCTGGCATGGGCTGGTCCATGAAGTCACGAAGAGTCGGAAGCGACTAAACGAATAAACAACAACAAGTGGTAATTAAGGGTATCTGCAGGGGGAGGTGTCAAAAAAATCAAAATGGCAGTTTTTATAGCCAGATCATGGCTGCCATCTTAACTTCTTTCATACCTCTGCAAAACAGCAATAGCACACGTGCTGCCACAGCAATGCCAGATCAATCCATTATTTGGGCTGTGTCAGCTATCTTGGGCTTCCAAATCTCCCAGTCTGTGGGCTCCAAGTGATTAGCTTGATGGGTATTGTGTGAACTGGCCCAGCATATTTTCCCTGTGAAAAATGGCCTCTGGGGGGTGTGCTTATTAATGCTTGTGTCTACAATCCACAATCGGAAGCTCTGTAAAGCAAACCATGTAACACAGATCACTAAGGAAAACCCAACCAGGAATGTGAAGCTACTGATATCCACAAGGTTCACACTCTGGAGAGACAAATGCTTATGAAGAAACAATGTCAATATGTTTAGAGTGATTAGTTCCTTATGAAGTATGTAAAAGAATGCAATTTTACAGAGAAATCCTATTCATGCCTACTCAGAAGTCAGTCCTTTTATGTTTAATGTGAGTTACTGTTATGTCAGTAAGAACAGGATTGCAGACTTAGCAATACATGTGTATATACACACCCAAATATAAAATTGAAATATACATTCTGCCTCAACTTCCCAGCAAAGGTTGCATAAAGCATCCAGCAACAATGATGCAATTAAAATAAAGTAATAAAATATAACAATCCAATTAAAAACATAAAATAATGGAACTTCAGTCAGCAATACTTTCCATATGTAGGTATAGCCAAACGACACAGACAGCCAGTTAAAACCAACTTTAGTATGGTTACAAGTCTGCTTATACGCAAAGACGGTCTCAAGAAAAAAAAACTTCTTTGCCTGAGGAAATGAGTTCAGTAGAGATGGGGCTATCTTAGGCCACCCAGAGCCTAAGAACAACCCCTGAGAAGGCCTTCGCTTCAGCTCTTGTCAAATATGCTTCCTCTGATGACAGATTAGACAAAAGGCCTTTTCTGAGGATCCCAATACACTTTGTCCCGAGTCACATCATTAACAAAATGTTTTGAGAAGAAAATTCATTTTCAAATGAGTTAATCAAACATGCATGCCCTGCTTTTCTGAAAATTGTTCAGATGCTTGCAAATAAAATATCAATAAGTCTGATAAAGACAGAAGCAAAAGCCGTACATAAAAAAGTCAGCAGCAGCACGGCTTCAAAGCAGAAACGACCCACTTAAGAAAAAGAAGTCTTAGAGATAAGTTAAACATTGAAACACTGTTAAAAATGTCTTCAGTAGACATCAGAGATTGGCTTCCTGACTACAGTATCTGCTGTTTTTAGTGCCACCACCATTGGACCCCTGGCACCAAACTATCTGCTCTTGTGTATGATTAAAAACAAGGGCCAGCTAAACCAAGAAAGTTAATCAGGCACTGGATCCTACCTAACACCTATTCAGCAAATTTTGGATCATTATAAATCTGAATTGTTATTGTAGGCAACCTGATATCAACAACATTCCAATAAATGAATAGTGTCTATGGAAATATGGTGGATTATTTATTAACAATCAGAGATATTTCATCAGAGGGATAAATTCAGTAGTACACAACCAGGTTTCTCTTTTTGTAGCAAAAGCTTCCCTTTCCAACTTCTACATGTCAGTTTCCCAAATCTTGTCCAAAGGATTCGTGTATTCATGGAAATAAATCTGGGGGTCACCATGTGGGAGAAGGAATTCAATTTGCTAAAATTGCCTGTTAAACCCAATAAGATACATTTCCCAATAACATTTATTTACAATAAATTTACATGTTGGGATTATTGCTGTTATCTTCCTGCATCTAGTCACTTACTTAAATATAATTGTGGAAAAAACGCTATTAATCTATTGCAGAAAAGCAACAAATAGTTCTCTCAACTATGTTGTGGCACAAATGCAACTTTAAGGACTAGTAATGACTTTATCAGACTAAGGGGTTCTGATGCATGAAAGCTTACATCACCTTACATTTGTTAATCTTTAAAGATTTCATTTCCTTGTTCTTAGGCAACTTAAATCACAATTATTACTTCGTATTTGCCAAACCCACAAGGAATCACTAAAGCAAGGTGTTTTTGACCCCTTTGCACTAATAATACTGTTTTCTTCTGAGAGCTCAACCCTATTTAATTTCTTAAAAGTAGGTACCAGTGTGCCCAATCAGAAAGTTTACATAGGATTTACAGACAAGCAGATTATAAAGTAATGCATTTTAAAACAGTAGCTATTTTAATTCAACTAAACCTTGGCTCAAAGTATTCATTCATTCTTTAAAATCCCTGAAAGTAGTTTGTACATGTTTTTAGAAATGTAGTGTCATGAGTAAGGATGGCGAGCAGGGGGCTCCCATCCAGACTGTCAAGCGCATGCGTAGCACTGAGGAATTGTTCAGCCATTCAAAGAGACACAGATCGGGACCGCCTTAACCCTTGGGGGTTATATGTCTGGGTTTTTCCCACCTTCTTCAGTTTGTTAGGATTCCTGTTAAGTACTAGCAATAAATATTAGAGACCAGTTCATTGTCTCAGTGTGTTTCCTGGTTGTTAGGACATGTAGGATGGATAGCAATTTCTTTTATTCCCTTTTTTGCATGAGGGGTGGGGTGGGGAGGGGAAGGGAAGGGAAGGGAAGGGATTTTTGTTGCTCCAAGACTTGCAATGGCCTGGAGCAGGGCACTGATTGAATTTTTTGTTTTGCACTCTTCTTATTGATCAACTGGTGGGAAAGCATTGATTGACTCATGTTGTTCCTCATTTGTTCTGTGTGAAGATGTAGAAACAATGCCATGTGGAGTGCTTATTATCACAGACTTGCAGACTTATTTTTCTAGTATGAGGTTCAGATCTTAACATGGTTTCAGTTTAGTCAAATTAATACAATTGTTTTCTTGCTTGTTCATTGTTCAAATACCTAACCAGGGAAGATGATAATATAAATCTGGCCTTTGGTTGTTCTAACTTTCTGCTAGCTCAGACAGATCTATTCTAGCTTTGCTTACTATTACCTAGGCTCAATTTCTTAAGGGATCCTAGGCCACATTTAAATAGTCAGCATATATTGGTGACTCTTAACGAAAAGGCTGAATTGATGCTGTTTTGCACCCATCTGATTATAGAATCCTCAAGAAATTCTGTGATTGCCATTCTCATGTTCAATATTACCCCTTCCCCCTTCAAGGATCAATCCATATTCAACCATCATTTCTCCTTTCTGAATTCATGAATCCGGTATTATTGTGAAAGCTTGATGTTTGTGTTTAGACCATCCATCTACTATTTTGTTGGATTGTTACCATTTCATCATACTCTGTTGTTTGTATTGCATCAACAAATTTATTCAGAGTTGTGGCATGTTTATTATTGTATGCATTTCCTTTTCTCGGTCTTCCTGATCTGTAATTGAGCTCTTGACCATGAGAAACAATGGTAAAAAACTCTTTCTTGATTGGAGCATACCTTTCTTATGCAGATGTCAGTTCTCAAGACAGATAATCCACAGGAAGCCTTTTTTTTCAATACAACTCTCCTTGCCATCTAGGATCTACTGACCTTGCTCTGTTTGCATCAAAGTATTTTACCCTTGCTGCTTGAGTGGGGGTATGTTTCATTATTTCAAATATTTAGCTAAGATTATGGTCTCAGTGCAATTCACTATTTTTTTCCTTCAGATCTCTGAGAAGAGTTATGATTTCTACTAATCAGGGTACAAATTTAAAGATGTATGAGCCATATCATGTTTTGTCTCTAATTTCTTTGGGATGGTTGCTACCTTTGGCTGTATTGTGCCTTCCATGTTATATGAGTTTGGCCTTCATTGTGCTTCTTTCCAGGACAGTGCCCAAATAATTAACTTCTTCTGTTGATTTATGTATTGATTCATTTGATTTATACTCTGCCTTTCTACAGTATCTATTCTGAAGGTCACTCTCAAAATTAAAAAAAACAAAAACAGACTACAAAATAATTAAAATACTAAAATTGCTAATATAATAATTACTAAAACCATTAACTATCCATCTCGCTTTTTGTTCTAGTTTAATTTTTTTGTTATACTCTCTGTATCATGTTATTGGGACCTTAAATTTCTTGTCATGAACTTGCAGTAAAACCCAAGAGGTTATTCAAGGAGATAAAAAAAGTATCTTATTTAGCTAGGGTGACTGTATTGATTTATTCTGGAATCCTGTTTCTGTGACTATTGCCTTCCTTTGTTTTCCCTATATTCCCTATATTTTTGCAATAAACGCCTTTTATATCTATAGATTTGGCTTTACTGGCTTTAGAAGAGAATTTCTCCTTTAAACCTTCCTCAGTTGCAAGACAGCATGATTATAGAACTACTCCTTATGTTTCAGGATTGGTACAAGGTTTCTCAAGTTTTGGGCAGAAGAATCCAAAGTGTCTTCCTTCTCTTGACTAGAGTTGGTTTCAAGGAAAAAGTTCTAGGTAGAATGGCTAAGAATTCCCCATTTGGATACACAAAGGCATAAGTTTACTTTGAGTAGTGACTGCCTATAATCCCTTATAAGAAAACTCTAAGAAAAAGAGATATGTCAGGGAGTTTTTAAATTATCCCTCCTTCCAACTTGTAAAAAATGTTTGGCAAGTGCTGGGATTATTTTTAAGATTTTACAAAAATCCCAAATGGGAAAAGATGACTAAAATAAGGTTTCCAAAATAACAATGCAAACCCACATGCAGTGGGGGGCAGGAGTTGTGTTACATCTACTGTAACACAGTATTTAATCACAGTAGAAAATAGCAAGGATGGAAATAGGAAATCTCCTATGGGCCAACTTCCAGGAGAATCAAAAGAAGAGCACAATACTGTTCAGGAATCCAGCTGTGAAAGGAGGAATGAAGAAATCAGGTCAGAGAAAGGAGAAAGAGAACAGAGAGGAAGGGTTGCAAAATGAAACTACAACTGAGCTTCGGAAAAGAACTTGCTGGAGCATAGACTCATCCACATGTCCTACTAACTGCAACATGGGGATGCCCTGCTAAATATTTCTAAAGGAAATGGCCTTATGGTGTTGCCTTTGACCCATTCCAGGCTCACTGCAGAGGCAGCTTAACGTTGTCTTAGCTGTTCCAGTTTTAAAGAAGTGTTTTCCCTTTTCTCCCAAAGCCAGTCTTGTCATGGGTACAATCTACAGCACTTCATTGCTAATGCTGGAGATGCTGCACTCAGGGGCTGGGATCTGCCCAGCTCCAGTTGGTCACTTGAGGCTGCTGGAGCATGCCCTTCCTTCACTGGCCACTTTGGCCTGGGCTGCATCGGAGACCCACACCTGACTTCTGCAGAGGCATCTGCCCATGCCAGGCTCACGGAGCTTCAGAATGTGCTGATCAGCCATTATGTGGGCTCCTTGTAGATATGGCTGCAGACTGCAGTACCCTTTTGAAGGAGTGCTAGATTTGTTTTTAAATATGTGTCTAGTGTACTTTTAAAAAGCACTAGACTTGTGCTTAAAAAATCAGACTAATGCTCTTTTGTGAGAGGAGTTGTCCTCTGAGGCACAAGAGGTCATTCCAAACTGGGAAAGATTGCCAGGGGATGCCAGCTGGTTCTGTTACCAAGGAGTGTATTACTGGTTATCCAATAACATGTTTCACAATAGCCATAATTTTTATTTTTATTACTTGAGGGTGCTATCTTGTCTATTCTTGCAACATTTTGCCTACTCCATAGGCTACTTTTACTCCATAGTCACTCACTGCCAGCACTTTCTGATTTCTAATGTTCTTTCATTACACTGTTGAGCTAGAAACCAAATCCCAAAGGGAGCAGTCTAATTTTATACTATATGCTTAGTTTAGCTATCTTACTTATGCATTCTTTTTGTATCATACCTCTGTTAGGAAATGATGTTGTTTATAGTACCCATTTTATATTATGCATTTCTATTGTTTTAAGTACATAAGCTCCTTTCTGGTTGTCCAGTTTAGTCCAGGCTTTCTGTCACATAAAGCCTACCAAACCTAGACTTCACTGTGGAGATAGGTGACCAGCCCTTAGCTTTGGTATGTTACAGAAAGGATTTGACAAAGTGATCCTATGCTGATAACTTGAACAGATGTAAGTCAGGTTTTGCTTCTCAAAAGAGCTTTTCCTATGCAACCCATTTATACAAAAGCAAAACTGGTGAAAACCAGATTGTGCTTTTCTAACTCCACCAGTGGTCATTAAGGAGATGGGTTTAGCTCTTAGATAACTTCTTTGCTGACTTGATTCAGGACATCATAGATGGAACATTGGACTTGATTGTATAAAGTCTCCCCCTAAAGGCTGGCTTTCACTTATCCCCAGCATTCTATCAAGTTGAAGATAAATACTCAGAAAGCAGAAAAAACACCTATCTAGGAAAACTATGCAGAAGGCTAAAATGAATGTCTCCAGCCATCTTCTTTGCAGTGAACTTGAACTAGAATTCAGGTTCTTATTCAAGGAGGATAGATATAATTAGCTTAGCTAGGCTGACCATGGGCTGTATCCACCAGCCCTTGAGCCCACAGAAAGCTATATTGTGGCCTAGTGGCCGTCAGGGGTCCTGCTCCACAAGTGGCTGGGTGTGAGACCCTGTTCTTCAAGCTGGGTTCCCAAGAACAGTTGGGAGTGTTGCTACTGTACCAGCCTCCCTGCTGCATGGCAACCTCCCTGCCCAAGCTGCTGGAGGCCATCTCAGGTTTGGCAGTGGAGTTCCCCAGGCTTATGGTGTTGGGGGACTTCAATCTGCCTTCCCTGGGGCGGGCATCGGAAGCAGCCTGGGAGTTCATGTCTACCATGGGCCTGTCCCAGATTATTCAGGACCCGACTCGAGACAGTGGCCTCACCCCAGACCTAGTTTTCTTGTCGGAGCAGTGGCAAGATGATCTGAGGGGAGAATTACATCTTTCCCCTTTGTCATGGTCAGATCATGCCCTGGTGGCCTTGAGATTCTCTCATGCTGCCCTCCTCTGCAAGGAGGCAGGACCCATTCTATTGGTCCGCCCCTGGCAACTGATGGACCCGGCTGGGTTTCAGAGGGAGCTGGGGGTTATACCCAAGACTCTCCTGCACGGTCCAACAGAGACCCTGGCTGCTGCCTGCAATAGCGAGGTGGCCGGAGCCTTGGACAGGATTGCGCCTGTGCAGCCTCTCTTGCCCACCCAAACCCAGCACTCCTGTGGTTTACGGAGGAGCTGAGGCTATTGAAGAGGGTTAAGAGATGCCTAGAGCGCCACTGAAGGAAGACAAAAACTGAACCCGACCGAACACAAGCTAGAGCCGCGATTAAGGCCTACCATGTGGCGGTAAGAGCGGCGAAGCGCCAGTACTTCTCCGCTCTTATTGTGTCCGCAGAATACCACCCAACGGCCCTGTTTAAGATTACCCGATCCCTTTTGGGGAAAGGGGAGTCAGAAATCCATCAACAGGGCTATGTGGAGGAATTTTCGGGGCACCTGCAGGATAAAATCACTTGGGTCCGGACCGAGTTGGACCCCAAGCATGAGACAGAGTTGGAGGAGATACCCAGGGAATGTACTTACCAGGTTATCTGGGATCAGTTCAATCCTGTTGAACCCGAGAAAGTGGACAGGATCCTCTGGACGGTAAATGCCCCTCCTGGCTTGTGAAAGCAGTGTGGGAGGTAACATGTGCCTGGGTCCAGGCGATGGTAAACACATCCTTGAGAGAGGGGGTGTTCCCAGCAGCCTTTAAGGAAGCGCTAGTGCACCCCCTCCTCAAGAAACCATCGCTGGACCCTACTATACTGGACAATTTTCACCTAGTCTCCCACCTCCTTTTTTCAGGGAAGGTGGTTGAGAAAGTGGTGGCTTTGCAGCTCCAGAGAATTCTGGAGGAAACAGATTATCTAGACCCCTTTCAGTCAGGTTTCAGGCCCGGTTATGGGACGGAAACAGCATTGGTTGCACTTATGACCTCTGACTGGAGCGGGATGGAGGCAGTGCATTCATCCTTGCTCTTCTTGACCTCTCAGCGGCTTTCGATACCATCGACCATGGTATCCTTCTGGACTGACTTAGGGAGTTGGGGGTGGGTGGCGTAGTTCTGCACTGGTTCACTTCCTTCCTCCAGGGTCAGTCCCAGTCAGTGTTGATAGGGAGCGAGAGATCCGGCCCGCGGCCCCTACTTTGTGGGGTGCCACAGGGTTCGGTAGTTTCTCCGCTCCTTTTTAACATCTACATGAAACCACTGGGTGAGATCATCCGTCACTACGGGGTGAGATATCATCAATATGCAGATGATACCCAATTATACATATCCATCCCGGGTGAAGTAAGTGATGCTGTGGCCACCCTCCCCGAGTACCTGGGGGCTGTGGTGGCCTGGATGGGGGACAACAGGTTGTGGCTGAACCCGGGGAAGACAGAGTGGCTGTGGATCAATGGCTCCTCGATTTCTGGGAAATTGTCATCTTTAGTTCTGGATGGGGTTGCACTGCCCCAGACAGACCCGGTGCGTAACTTGGGGGTCCTCCTGGACTCAAGACTCCTGCTTGAAGAACAGGTTGCAGCCGTGGCTAGGAGGGCCTTTGTGCAACTTCGTGTTGTGCTCCAGTTATGCCCCTTCCTGGAGCGAGAGGCCTTGCAAACGGTCACTCATGCCCTGGTTATCTCCCATATAGACTACTTCAATGTGCTCTACATGGGGCTACCCTTGAAGAGTATCCGGAAGCTACAGCTGGTGCAAAATGCAGCTGCGTGGGCGATCTTGGGTTTCCCAAGATCAGCACATGTCACCCCATTGCTCCCCGAGCTGGACCGGTTGCCAGTCTGCTTCCAGGTCCAATTCAAGGTGTTGGTTATCACCTTTAAAGCCCTATATGGCATGGGTCCAGGTTACCTAAGGGACCATCTCCTCCCCATCACATCAACCCGTCCTACCCGGTTGTGCAGAGAGGGCATGCTACGGACCCTGTCTGCAAGAGAATTCAATCTGGCGGGGTCCAGGAGGTGGGCCTTCTCTGCAACAGCCCCTGCCCTTTGGAATATCCTTCCCCCAGAAGTGATATTGGCACCCTCTCTCCTGGACATTAGGAAACAGCTAAAGACCTGGTTCTGTAATTATGCCTGTGGCGGGAGAGAGAGTAGCCATTCCTGGGGATGGTTAGTTTCTTAGAAGGACCCTGCTCTGCTTGCAAATCACAGAGAGCTTCCAGCCATCGGAGTTTTTATCGTATTTATTTTATTGTGTATATATGGTGTTTTACAGTTTTATATTTTTATTCATGTTTTATTGTAAACCGCCCAGAGTCCCTTTTGGGAGATGGGCGGTGATAAATTTGATAAATAAATAAATAAATAAATATTGGCATAACATTTGCTTCCCCTAATGGCACTCCCTATCATGCTACAGCCATGAAGCTGGTAAATCCATATTTACACTGCACTCCCCTTAATGTGGGCTGGGGGGTGAGGATGGAGTTAAGTTTGGACAGGTGATTGGCCAGTCAAAATTTGCTCTGGTTTGAAGCAAGTATATCGTGTGGGTGTGGATATCAGCTGTTGCTTGGTATTCTATTGGATAGAGGTTTAGTGCTATTCCAGAAGGGGGCTAAACCCATGTTCAGTAACAGCCTGAACAACAGTAGACACACAAAAGAAAACTTGGCCTATGAAGCAGCAGAGAGAAAGATGGTTGCCTTTCTCTCCATCTTTACCTTGCAGATCGCCCCCACCCCCCACATTCAATTGTATCAGCCCCACTAGGTAGACCAGACCAAGAAATCAACTCCACAGGAGAACTAAAACTACTTTTATTGAGATTGTTTATAATAACCCGTGACCTATCATCCAGGTTATTTTGGAACATTGGTCTTCTACTCTTTTTATTACAATTTATCAGAGGAAGAGTTCTTCAGAACTTGAAAGGTTGCACATATTTTATCTGACTTTGGTTCCTAATAAAGTTATTATCCAGCAGTTATTATTTTTTATTAACTCTTGGTAATTAATGCAGAATTCTAATTTTACTCTTCATGTGCTTCATCCCTGAAAATAGTTGCTCACAAATGTACGTGCTGCCAAAACGTGATGTCATGAATAAGGCGTGATTGTGAAGCGAGGGATATTTTTCTCTGGGAAGATAGGTCTTATAAAACTCCAGTAGAGAGTCATGATCAAATGTTTCTTTGAATTGAATGTCTGATGGCAACTCTATGCATTCCATTTGAAAATTCAGAGATAATGTAGTTATGTCGACTGAAAATGGAGTCAAAAATATACCAAAATATTGATGATTTTTCCAGAAATCTTGAAAGCTGTTCTCAAATTCCTGTATCAAACCGAAAAGCAAGGCTGCATATTTCTCGCTGTTCACAGGACAGTGTTTAGCTAACGTATTAAAATGTATAAAATTATTTTCCATAACTTGATCTTGCCATACTTTAAGTTTCATTTCAAATGCTGTTATGGTTTGAAACATTGCAGTGATAAGCTGGTTTTCACCTTGAAGACGCATGTTTAACTCATTTAAATGAGCAGTCAAATCCACCAAAAATGCTAAATCTGTGAGCCATTTTTCATCTTCAAGTTCACAAATTTTCTTTTTGATTCCATAAACGACTAGATTTCATTTTGGAAATCATAACATCTTTTCAGCATTTTACCCCAACTTAGCCACCATATTTCAGAAAAGTAAATAATGTCGCCATAATCGGCATCCATACTGTTAAGAAACTCCTGGACTTGGCGATGATTCAGATCCCTTGGGCCTTATGAAATTAACTGCTTTGATGACAATCTGAATGATATTATCCATTTTTAAAGCTTTCGCTCATAAATTTTCTTGATGTAGAATGCAGTGATACTTCATCAAATGTGAGTTGCTGGCGGCACTTCATCATCTTCTATCAATTTTGTAAGTCCCTCACTTTTACCAACTATTGCCCGGGTGCCATCAGTAGATATACCAGATATGTTGACAATGGTTAAAGAAAATCGCTTTAATGTCATTTTTACTGCATCATACGAATCAAGAGATTTAGTTGTGTCTTTTAATGTCATCAAAGAAGCCATTTCATCAGTGACATTATATTCATTAACAATACCTCTAATAAAAATGGCAAGTTCAGCCATATCTCTAGCATCAGTATTTTCATCTATTGCCAAAGCATAAAATTTGAAATTAGCAGCTTTACTCTTCAAAACTCTCAATAGATTTTCCTGTTTCTTCAGTTCACCTGGCTATAGTCTGGTGAGACAAACTGATTTTAGAAAAATCCCTTTTTTTATCAGGACAAATTATATCTGCCACACTTTCAATACATTGCTTAATAAACTCACATTTGGTAAATGGTTTTGATTTTTTTGCAATCAGATTTGCTACAAATAACTAGCTTTTATAATAGAGTCCTTTTGAGTTGTGACTTCTTTTAAAAAATTGTTGAGATGACAGACTTTTTTTCAGTTCCGCTAATTTGTCTTTACGACAAATTCCTTGATACGTTTTGAATTTGGCAGCATGTTTTTCCGTATAATGCCTTTTCAAATTGTAGTCTTCGAAAACTGACCCATTTTCCCTACAAATTAAGCATAGTGCCTTAGTATTTGTCTCGACAAAAAAGTAATCATCTGTCCATTTTTCACTGAATACTCTTCCATCATCCGTGAATTTTCTTTTTTTATTTTCTTTTTTGGGTTCTGTTTTCTGTTGAAACGACATTGAAGCCATGCTGGAATAAATTTATTTAGGAATAAATATACTTTTAAAGAAATAACACAACAAGCCCATCCTAAATTGTTAGGTAAGCAAATAAACAAAGCAAAGTTTCATAATCAAATAAGAAAACGTACATGTCTACTTAATAATAATAACAATAAATGCCTGTGGTCACAGAACACATGTAGGTAAGTTGAAATATTATATATAACTCCAAGTCACCACAAGCTGATGTGTGTAGCAGGCGGCAGTGGTGTTAGCACTGCACTGCCCCCTCCCCTGCACAGCATTCTGTTGTTTCTACCTACACAGTCTGCGCTCGAGCACCGCGCGATTGAGTCATGAAAAAGATCACAAAATTATGTTAAAAGTTTGTGATTTGGGGGGGCCACATTACTAGCTGTTCAGGGCCTCATGTGTCCCGCAGGTCGCGGGTTGGACACGCCTGGCATAGAGTGTACTCTCATATGTGTCTACTCAGAAATGAATCCCTACTGAATTTGCAGCTGTAGTCAATTAATTTCCAGAATAGTAGTCAATAAATTGAATTATCAATTGAATTTATGTAGATATAACATCAGGATTCTTGATTTTAAAATTACATTTATTTACTTGAATGAATTATATCAATATTCAGCTCCATATCTTTCAATACTGAACCACTAATTCTGATCTCTCCCATTCTGAAGATTGTCACTGAAGAGAAGGCATAGCTGAAAAAGAGGAAGGCATAGCTTGAAAAAGAGGAAGGCATAGCTTGAAAAAAAGAGGTTCTCTGGACCTAGTCTGAGTTAAGGCCTGGTAGGGGAGCAAATCAGGTCACTCTTATGAACTTTTTAGGGAAGATCGCAGAAAGAATATGACAGTATCGATTTTCCTTAATCTCTTGGTGACTTTTGATAGTGGTGACAAAAATAGTCTCCTGGATCAGCTCTGCAAAGTGCATGATTTTCATAATGCTTCTGCTCCTACCCATATGACAGTATTCAGAGGATAATGCAAGGTGATCATACCTTATCCCCATTTCAGTGGTATGTTGAAGATTTCCCACCTATTTTTTTGAATCGTGAGTCACGAGAGGTTGTGCATTCCTGGACATGGCGATAGGGACAATAAATTGAATTTGAGATTTGATCAGGTGGACTTCTTCATCTTCTTCTTTTTTCCAATAATTGGGAAGGGTACCTATATAGGATTGTACTCTCCCTGCAAGATCAGGGGTTTTATCTGGAGGTGTTTCTAGAAATGGTCTTTATGGTGAGGACTGCCTTTTTCCAGGTAAGACTGCTCATCACTCATTCCTGGACGGAGATAACCTGCTCTCAATGATTGGAAGTCTCCATCCTGGTTTATTGCTGTCTGCTGTATATGGGTTAGCATGAAAAAGTGTATCCGATGCAAAATGCAATGCATTTTATGTTCTTGTCCATCAACTAAGATTTAATGGTGATACTTCTCTTGAGGGTGCTACATCTGCCAGAGATTCAGTATGCAACAACTTGAGAATGGACATTTTCAGTACAAGCCCCCCACCCACCTAGTTGAGACATTTCCTCCCTGTTGAGATATCAGTGACTCCAATCTTTTAAAGCTTTTGGTTCCTCCTTAAAACCTATCCTGTCTCCTGAGCATTCAGTTACAGTGCCCTACTATGCTTCTGAAGAGGTTTGGTATTCTCCTGCATCATAGCTTTTAAGCAGTTCATGGCCTCAAGCATGGTATTTTAGAGGCTGTTTATTGAATTATTTATATTTTAATTGTATTTAATTTATTGTTAACTGCTTTTAATGGTTTCCTTCTTTGAGATTGGTTTATGGAAAAGTGGGTTACAACGTTGCAAATAAAGTTTCATTGAAAGAAAGAAAAATGCATGACTGCTATTTTCAACGCTATGTGCATGCAAGCTAATGTCATACAAGAAAGTCCTTACTGGAGTTGGCTTGATTCCAACTGTGTCTAGCCCAGTGTGTGGGGTTTTTAATTCAGTGGTATGGTTTCACTGTGACATTTGGGTCAGAAGAAAGGGAGTAGTGTTTCACTTCCCCATTTATTTGTTAATAAGTAGGGGTTTTAAAACTTTAGGTTGTGACCCCACAGGGGGGTTGCTTGAGTGGGAAGGCTACAGTTTTGCCTCAGGCATGGTAGTTGAGATTGGACTTTTGAGTATTGCTCAGCTAAAGGATTGGTTTTCCACCTACTAGGCTTTCTTAATCAAATCACAAGGGTGCTATAAACTTCCCACAGTACTACAATATTATTTGGGTGCTTTGAGTATCTCTGCTGGAGTGGCATGCAGAAGTATATCCATAGCCTTTGGAGGATTTAGAAGTGTCTATCCAGTTGAAGTTCAGTATTTATATCCATTATTTTTTTTACGTTTCTAGCTTTTTTTTTAAAGTGGAAAAGGTTTTGTTGGGTGGTAAGAGAAAAGCAGAAGAGGGCCAATCTACTAGTAGTGATGATAAAACTAAGTCTAAGTCAAAGCAGTAGGAATAAAATAATTTATCTTTTTGTTCCACAAGTGTCTTTGCCACTGGAGAAGAACAACCTTAGTGTGCTATTTGTCAAAAAACACTGTCCATTGACAGTATAAAGCCAAACAGACCAAAACAATATCTAGAAACAAGTTCATTCCAAAAAGAGATTGTATTATTATTATCATCTGAAGTAGTAATTAAATGAAATTATTAAAAGTAAATGGTCTATTTTATTTTGCTTAGCCCTAATCCCAATGAAATCATTGGTTTTATTTGGAGGGGATAGGGGAGATTGCGCATATTCTTTTATCATTTTAGGGAAATGTCATACCACAAAGTTTGAGAAGTTCTGTGCTAGAGTGTTACTGTAAGGATTCAAAACACAGAATTTACACCAATTTCTAGTATTTGCTGCCTTTTAGACTATCCTAATGTTTATATAACATTTAAATTGGAAGAAAGAGCTTATAAATACTCTTTTGAGAAAGAATGAGAAAAAGTATTTAAGAGAGATGGACATGTTAATTTGATGATAGATTGTGGCGGTTGTCTTTGAACTAATTAGGATCCAGAGTACAAAAACAGTTACATTATCACTAGCTATTGAAGTAAACTACTGTTCATAATAAATTATTAATATTGAATAAAACAGGCTTCACTGTATGCACATTAAAATATGATGTACATACTAATTTCTGAAACTGAGAAAACTATAGAATCAGCAGTTCTGTAGAAAAACGTATGCAAGGAATCTGAACGTTCTCATGCTTACTAATTAAAATGCCTGTGAGCCTTTCTTACACAATTTGTGTGAATGTGACAAAGAACAAGTTTAATGATACTTTGAATGCTTAGAAGTGAATGTAATTGAGGCTAAACAGAACAGTGAAAGCATAACCTCAGATTCGTACGTTGTTGAAGTCACTTGTGATGATCTACCTGAAGCAAATGGTTGGTTCTCCATCCAGTGTTATTAACTTGAACTATATAAATTAATTATCCTGTAAGCATAGTGGAGTGTTCTTTCCCTTTTTAGCTGATGGGGACAAGGAAATCTTTAGTAAAGAAGAAACCTTCTCTTCTGAAGGAAGTGCATGGAAATAGCTAATATCCCAGCTGATACAGCAAGACATGATCATATCCTTTATGAAAAGACTCTTAGGATACAATTTATATCTTTATGGAATTCTGGTACCAAACCTGTACATTTATGTAAACACTACAGCTCAGGAATAACTTATACTGCAGTAATACGTGGATCCAACTTATGAGAGTAATTAAAATCAATGTTGAAAATGCTCCAAGTTAATAAATGTTAATAAAGTTATAGCAGTATAGCTAATTCTTTGTAATGGGTGGCAAGTCCTTTAAACAATGCATAGTCACTCAGAATTCAGTTAAGTCTTGGCAAGCATTGTTCCATCTACTGCAACCCCACACAACTATTGTCTAGTTTTGAGTCAATGCTATAGCCTTGAGCTTCGATAGTTCTAATGTGAAAAGACTAGTGATGTATTTTATTTATTAGCTACTTATAACATTTGCAGAATGATAAAAGCAGCAGTACAGTGTGATGCTGAAAGATCCACCCCTTTTGGGTAGGCATGAGATGTTATGATGCATCTAGAAAAGAGATGGGGCTTTCATCAGTCTGAGATACCTTGTCCTCACCTGCAGATACTACTGAATTTTTGTATGTTACATTAAAAAGTTCCCTGGATAATTTACATTAAATAAATATAAAAACAATTTGAATTCAATATACAGTAGACCATTACACTATGCTGTCAAAACCAGCAAGAAGTACCAGCCCCCCAAGCAAAGCCATAAAGGACCCCCAAATTAAATACACAGATTTTTTTAAAAAAAACTGAAAGGCTCAGAATATATGAGTTAGTTCAGTGGACAGTCAACTCTTCACCTTTTAAAAAAGCTTGGGTCAGCCATAGAAATTTTCCTGCATTTCCCCCCTTCCAATTCTCATTCAAATTTATGAGAGAGTATGTTTCAGCAATTCTTTACAAGGAAAAGAGAATTTTGGAGAAATCTCATGACTGGAATATGGTACTCTTGCATTTTTAGTTATAACTTGGTAAGAAATGCATATGAATTAGTTATATAATCATCTCTACAGTAGTTGGCAGCCTCCCTGATTTCCCACATGTCAATTAATCCCAAGAGATCATTCAGGAGGAACCTCCTTCCAATGGAGCTATTATACTACAGTAATGCTATTGCTTGCATCACTAAGAGATAGTCCAATTGCTGATAAACTGTTGAATGCTTATTTCCCCTGTAGAAACTGGGAGAATTCATCCATCAAATCATTCTGCCCACAAATTTGGTGGAGATTTTCAAAAGCTCATTTGTGCCTAGCTCTAGGAGACAAAAATTAGAAAAACTAGGCTAACGTCTTTGAGAACCCTTAAGCATTTCTGATCTACTACTGAAAAGGTCTCTCTGAGGTTGTTACTCACCTCAGTTCCTTTAGCAACCACAACTAGAACAGAAACCCTGAAAAAACTCTTATCATTTAGGAAGAAAAGTTATGGTGGAAGACATGTTTTCTTGAAACCTGGTCCAAGCTGTTCAGACCTGTGAACTAGTGCATTTACCACTACCAGTTAGAGCTGTAGAATTCCAGATAACCATTAGAGGTAGGTAACCCCCACCACCACCAAAAAGTCTTTCATGCCATCTAGTGATCACCTGGATTTTTGCAGATCAGATCTGGTAACCCAGTAAGATAGGCAAAATGTCTACTTCTGGCTGGTAATCTGATGGTCCTGTTCTGGAGCAAGTGCAGTTTCCAGACCATGTTTAAAAATGATCCCATATATAACATACTCAGATGGTCCCATTGTATTAACATAAAATTCCATGCTAGAGTGTCCCTATATTTTTTTTTCCTCCTGAAATAGTCTTTTTTCATTCCTTCCTTCCCTTTTATGCGGAATCCACATGATCTTATTGTTACCCTGTTGCAGTTCCATTTTTCTGAATATTTTTCCTTTGTCTTTTCAGTCTTTATTTGTAGCAATCTTTTTGTGATAAGATTCAGCTGCAGCTGCAACTTGCACTGAGATTTTCAAGGCTCATGTCATTGTGATTTCAAATCAAGTACTTCTTATTCTCAAGTTCACAGCCTATGTATTATTTCCTGTTGATCCTGGTAAGGTGAATTAGTGGTGATTTGCCCCTGAAAAGTCTCTTTATTGCCACAATCTCAGTGGAGTTTGTGGTGGTGGCAGCTGCTTTAATTACTAGCTTATTTTCATTTCCCCCTTTTTAATGGCAAAATAGTGTCATAAAAACAGTAAATAACCATCTTAAAGGAAAACAATGAGAGGAAGTGATTAATTATACCTCCGTAGTAGGAAGAAAATCTGGATGAGACAGTTTGCAAGGGGCAAATGAAAGGCTATTTCTCATTCATTCTCTAATTCTCACCTGATCAAGGGAAGAAATAAAAAAAGGACTGAAGTGCAAACAAGAAGCTTTTGTTGGAAGAATTTAAGATCTCTCCCTGCCCCCCATGTACTGTCTTCCTTCAATATTGCCTTCCCCTTGAGCAAGGTAAAAGGTTAAAAGTTACAGAATAGAATGGGTTCATACAAAGAGGATGCCAGAAAATTAAAATATGGCAGGAAACCCTAACTGTTTAGACAAAAGATTCCCTTCAGACTTAATCAGAGACCTTGTAAGACAAAAGGTCGCTCATTCACAGAATTTAGCAGAGCTCATTCAGGTGAACAGCCAACCAGATCTCCATAATCATAACAAAAGTTCCCTTCCAAGGTGAACAGTCCAGGCCAGTAGACAAAGCCACAGCCCCGCAGAGACCTGGACTGTCAGAACAGGAAACACAAACAGCAGGGGGCCTGACCACAGAGTTCCTCCTCTCTGAAATCCAAAAAACTGCACTTTTCTGAGAAGTTCTTAGAGGTGGGGAACACCTTTGCATAACAACCACCAAGCTTTCCTATATAAAGGGCTTGTGGGGGAAATACAGGTGTGGCCACCTCCAACCAGCATACTCTGTACATGCACTTGGAAAATAAAATCACCTCTGTTCAAGCAACTGCCTTCCTATCTTCATTCCCAGAACAGACCTGGGTAAGATTTCCTTCCAACATTTTCATTTAGCATATGAAAGGATGTTTACTGAATAGAAGGACATTTACTTAGGTAGGGAGGAAAGCATAGCTGGATAAAATTGAAGAGATTAAGAGCTGTGTAAGACATCCACTTGGATTCTACTTGGAACTGCAAAAAAACAAAAAACAAAACAGGCTGCTAGTAAAACTGCAGGTAGCAAGCCACAGTGTACAGTGCTTGAACAACATCAGAAGTTGGGACACTACACAGTTAACTGAATAAGTAGTTGCTACAATCCTTCCTAAATACATTTTTTCTAGCACAATAGCAGATAGATTTGGGCTGTTCTTAAGAGTGTTTACCATACATTGCAATAGCAAATCTGAAATTTTCCCCAACTCTGACTGTGAACTTTGAATGGAAACCACTTGAAACAAATGTGAAACGCCCACCTACAGGTCTGAGGACTTTGGTTCTTAAAGCAGCAATACCTATACAGAAAATCTAGTCTTCTTTTTTAATGCTTTTTCAAGGCTGGTTCAAAACATTTCTGACTGAGACAAAAGGCAAAATATTGGTTTCTCTCCCATTTCACAAAAGCAACTGCTGTAGTAGTTGAATCTTAGTTCAGTCCTGGGGATAGGAAAATATCCTTTACCATATTTGAAGGTAGCAGATGTGGTTGGAGTTGTGGGGATTGAGTATGGGGCTACTGCCTGGCATACCTTGTTCAGTCCTCAGACATCAGGCCAGAATCTGCTGCCTGAGGCATCGATCTCCCTCGCAGTGTTTCTCAACTTTGGCAACTGCAAGATATAAAAATAATAAAGGCAGGATAGAAAAGAAAAGAAAAGATATCTGGACGTCAACTCCCAGAATTCCCCAGCCAACGTGCTGGCTGGGGAATTCTGGGAGTTGAAGTCCACATATCTCAAAGTTGCCAAGGTTGAGAAACACTGCATGAATGAAATGCCTTGATAGCCAAATAATTAGAAAAATAAAAGCTAATATTTTAGAAAATTATGATTCCCCATCTTAATATGCATAGCCTGGAGATCTGATATATAATTTTACTCATTGCAAAAATCTAATGAATTGATGGTGACATCATATGTGGCCCAGAATTGTCTAGAGAAATTATGCAGGTACAGTGTGAACATCCTCTTTTACAGCATTGTCCTTTTAGAAGATATTGAACCCAGAAAGTTTTCCTGCCTCCTGGATTTTTTTTGTCTCAGACTGAATCTGAAAATATTTTCTTTTTCCTTCAGTTTCTAGCACAGTGGCAAATCTATTTGGTCACTTTAAATCCACAATTTAAATAAAATATTAAATACAGTATCTACATTGGAAATAGCAATCATGTACATTAGACTGTGGTGCTCTCTGAGCTTGGTTGTTTGCTTGCAGATGTTTCATTACCCGTCTAGGTAACATCATCAGTTCTAGTGACTATGGAGTTTGCTCCTTGTTTATATACAGTAGCTTGCCCTGCCAGTGTTGATGTGGGTGAGGTTTTCTCCTTGGTAGTTCCTTGATTAGGATATACCCTAATCAAGGAACTATACCCTAATCAAGGAACTATCAACAAGAAAATCACACTCCCACCCAAATGATGATGTTTCCTAGTTGGGTAATGAAACGTCTGCAAGCAAACAACCAAGCTCAGAGGGTACCAAGGACTCCACAGTTCAATCCTGAGCTACATATATTCACTTCTATTGGATGTACATTAGAAAAAATAATATTGTTGCTACTATGTTTTTGCATGAAACAGGAGTAAGGAACTTTTGGCCCTCCAGGACCAATTCACCAACATCTGGAAGGCGAGTTTGCCATTCCTGACATATAGTTTTATAAGAATGTAGACAACATAGTCAATTATTTCTGATTTTCTTTTTCTCTATAATGTGTATGTTTGCCCTCCATTTAGTGTAATGTTTATTGAGAGAGAACTAAAAGACAAACAGGCCCAAAGAGTAAAATATCTTTTATTTGATATGTATGGTTTTATTGAAGATATTGGACATGATCTGTTTTTCTATTTTATAAAACTTTTTTAAATAGTAAGCTTGATGTCTGGAGTCAGACAACCTCTAAATTGTATAAAGCAAACAAACAAACACCAAGGGATATTTGTTCCTTTCTCAAAGGACTGTTCTTTTTGGTTATCTGACATCTTTGAGGCGAGGATGATGAGAGAAAGTATCATGGATGCATGAAGAATCCAGCCAAATAATTCAAACAAGTAACCCAGAGAGGGCTACAGTAACTCCCTGTGGTCAGCTGAATTGTCCAAACAGCTGGAAGTGGGGGGGGGGGGAATGACTCCTCTGCCTTCCAGGAGGAGAGACAATGTCCTAGAGAGGACTTACAAAAATGGAGCCTCTCTAGGCACCCCATCTCTGTGGCTGTTTTTGTTTTCAAACATACATACTGTGGCTGGGGGGAAGGGGCAGAAACTGGTGGGAATGGGTATACAGTCCCAACCCCTTGTGTAATGCTGTTGATCCCCATTGGATCACCATACCTTTTTTTTTCCTAGCAGAAAAATGTGAAACGCCAGGAGTTGGGAAAGGAACCAGTCTCCAAGCCTCCTGTTGCCATACAGGAGGATCTTAAATAGGACTGACCACCATCAGGACATTCCTGATAGTGTGCTGCCAGTGCATGGAAGTGAGATGAAACAATGTTGAGAAGAGGGGCTGTCTTCATCAGCTGTGTCATGCCAACATAGCTTCTATAAAGACATAAATGCAATTCCTGTTACACATTTCCCTCCATTTCTGTTCAGTTTCTAGTTTCAGTTTTTTGTCAGCATTCATGACTCCCACTCTGTAAAATGTTAGTCATCTGTTACTGAAAGAAGAATGTTTCTCACTAATATCACCATGTTTTTCACATTAATTAGAACTGTGGTATTTCGAACTCCTTAAATAAAGTATGGCCTTTATTTCAGGAGTTCATGTAGGTTGGTGGGACTCTTAAATTTAACCACAACCGAGCTTGCTAAATAGTAGAAAAAAGGAGAGAGCGTCCACTCCTCTCACAATTAACCCCAGCAAGCTTTTGTGATTGCCTGGCTATCACAAATGAAAGTGCTAGTGTTTGAGGCTGGTTGTGGATGGCAGGAAGAACATTTGCTTATTGGTTTTTTAAACTATGTGCCGAGAGAGCAAGGAATTCCTCACAAACAATCAATCAGTTTCCTCATGAAAAAGAAATGATAGTCAGGCTTCTTAGAAAGGTTGATCTACCATTCCTCATCTTTTCCATTACATTTACTTCAAATCTCCCTACTGTTCATTGTGAGGGTTTGTCTTCATTCTGTTACCTCGACAAAGATTTATTCATAAAAATGTGTTTTTTGAAATAGAGACCAGATCTGCATACTATGCTAAACATAGGTAGGTAAAGGTAAAGGTTTCCCTTGACATTAAGTCCAGTCGTGTCCGACTCTAGGGGGCGGTGCTCATCTCCGTTTCAAAGCCGAAGAGCTGGCGTTTGTCCATAGACACCTCCGTGGTCATGTGGCCGGCATGACTAAACGGAACGCCATTACCTGCCCGCCAAAGCGGTACCTATTAATCTACTCACATTTGCATGTTTTCGAACTGCTAGGTTGGCAGGAGCTGGGACTAGCAACGGGAGCTCACCCCATCACGCGGATTGGAACCGCCGACCTTCCGATCGGCAAGCTCAGCAGCTCAGCGGTTTAACCCGCAGCGCCACCGCATCCCACATGCTAAACATAAGCATCTCTTAAAAGCCATGGGGATGTCATGCACATCATCATGTCATTGCACAAATAATGTGAGTTTAGTGATTGGCATTATTTTCTTGATATTTTGATGGGCATGATGTCACTTGTGCCTCCCTGCTGCATCTGTGCAAATACCTATGCGGTAAGTCATATGATTTGTCTGGTTTTGACTTAGTATGTTGTATGAACCCAGCTTTAGAGATTAGAAAACCATGACTTATACAGTAACTAAGCTGCGCTCACACAGTATTCTTAAGTCAAGGTTTATTTGATCATTGTTTTTTGAGAAACCCATAGTTGGCTGGGCTCACACAACATCCTAAGTCAAACCAATCACTACCACATTATGGCTTGGTTTGATGTGTGAACCCAGCCAATTATAGATTCACTAAACTGGTAAAGCAAATCTGTCAGTATAAAAGACAGTATTATAGATCTCATGTATGTGAAAGACAAATTGGAGAACTACCTCTGGATTCTCCTGGCTTACTGCTTTCTGTTTTTTTAAGTTTTTATTGGCTTTTATACTTTTAAGTCTGCTTTGATGTTTTAGGTTGTAAATTGGTGGTAGTAATTTTTGTTAAATCTGGTAGTATAGAAACAAAATAAAATAGTCTAAGGTCATTTTGTCCAGTTTACATAAGGTTCTGTATCTTAACTGAAAGAAAAATTTCAGTAATAATAATAATGGGATAATTAATGAATAAGGGGAGGATTAAGTATTTGTCTCTTTGCCTGTGTTAATGTTATAAGCCATTCATACCTAAGTTTAAGGCTTGGCACATATAATCATGCCATGCTGTAATGTAATTTGGTTGACCTATCTTACAGAGTGAAGCTTGCCATTGTGGTTTGTAAACCATGATTTATGATTTCGCATTTTGTTTCATTTATTTAAAATATTTATTTATTCATATTAAATGCACATCCACCTTTCTATTTATGAAAACTGTTAAGCTGGCTTACAACAGTGTCCATGGGAGGGGTCAAAATGTCAAAATGGTGGCCACAACCATGTGACTGAAGCCTTGCTTTTTTACATGCCTGACAGTTGTGGCATGGTTGTGGACACCATCTTGACTTTTTTGACCCCTGGTGGCTTACAAAAATTGTGATTTATTCAACAAACCAGGGTTAATTTATTCAATAAACCAGGGTTTTGCTTTGGAGCCAATCAAGTGGCTGATATGAATGTATTTGCTGCCATTGTGGGGAGGTGTCTATTGTGTTTTTATGGTTTTTAATTCTGTAAGCTGCCCAGAACACTGTGTGCGGCCTTATAAATCTGTTTAATAAATAGTAATAAATAAATAAATAGATAGTATAAGGCGTGAACCCAGTCCACCTGCAGCATTGAGCATTTAAAAGCTTTTTTGTTAGCCTGGTACCACAATGTCCTCAAGAAGCATTAGCATTCTGCAGTAAAGCTAGGCTGCTGAGCGTCCAGCATCGCTGACATGGCCAGCCTTGCTCCTCTTCTATTCCCCTGTAAATACTTCATCAAATTTTCCTTTGGGGGAGAGGAGGAGATGAAATATTTTTTATTTTATTTATTTATTTAAATTTGTATCACCACCCATCTCCCCCAACGGGAGACTCTGGGTGGTTTACAATAAAAATAATAATAAGTGATGAATGTACATTTCTAAAAATGTATGCCTGTCCCATGCCACTTTAAAACACTTTTTAAGAGATAGATGATACATGGCTAAGATTCAATACTGTCAGGAGGTTGGGACTTTCATTTATATCCAAGAATATGTGTGAGATAAATTGTGAAGTTGGATTTGCAGTGCTGTAACAAAATACTGTACTCCCCACTCTGTTAAAAGTTACTTTTTTATTTATCTTGCTCAAATAACATCCATTTTGACCAGCGTATTTATATCAGTTCATAGCCTCAGAATCCTGTGCTAGGTCTGTCTCCGACTCTCTGGCATTGAAAGAGAAGGCCTGAAGCCAGGAGTCTATCTAGACTTCCTTGTGTTCCTAATTGGGGAACTAATACTTGGTGAAGAATCATCATGACCAGCCTCACTCTGACTCCATGTGATCAAAACTTAATTCATCAGAGAGCCATATGACCAGAGTTTTGAGATCCTGTACGGTACACACATGCTTTTCATGATTCCAGCTTAAAACGATGGAACATATTTCAGCTTGGCCTTTTTGCTAGGCCTATAATTGTATCTTTGCCAGAACAGTTATGCTTTATTTCATGTTTTATTACACAGATCTAGCTGATTTTCAGAACAAGAGTTAAGATTGTATCGTTCTTACAGAAGTACTACTTTGTGTTTTGTGTATGTATAAGACACGGTACCAGGCTGCCCCAACAAAACAGTCATCCCACATGGTAGTTAAAATATTGTAAATATATCTAAAGCAATTAAAGGTTGAGTTCTGTGGCTTTAAAGCCAGAGGGCTGAATCTTGTTATGAGGTTCGAAGCTAGAAAGGTGAGAATGGTGATCGAGCATCCAGCATGTTCCAGAAAAAAAATCCATTTGTTGTAATCAAGATTTCATTATTCCTACATCCCTCTCTTGATTAATTGCTCATTGATATCTTCTTCTTTTTGCTTGCATGATAGTTTTATTAAAAACCAACCTTTCCTAGGTGTCTTTAAAAAACAGCAACAACAAATCTGTTTGTTGTTAGTATTTAGCTGTTAATTGGTAAATCCCAGAAAGACATGACATAAGAGACCCCTATGTAAAGTATGAAGTTCTTGCTTGGGCCTATTTCTTTCCTTCCAATACAAATTGGGAAGGAATGGGATACATGTCCAGAATCAGTGGACCATGAGTGATGACCAAGTCTCTTCACCGTCCAAATGGCTGGATTTGCACAAAGCTTTAAATTACCTTCTAGCATACCATACTATGTTGTGTGAACCCAGCTAAAGAAGTCTTGGGAATGAATTTGAAGCAGCTTATGTTTTAGGGCACTTTTACATATGATGCTAAGTATGCCTTGTAGTGAAACTTATTAACATGGGGTACCATGCACAAAAATGAGTAGTTTTTTAAAATTTTTTACAGTAATTTAAATATGTTTATGAGTTTATGTGTGTACACATATACACATAGCTTGATAATGTGTTAAATATCTTTATTAATAACAAACATTTAAAAATGCAGTGTGTTATATATGGATATCTTCCCACCTTTAAACACACACATGCACACACATTCTGGCATTTCTATTTGTGCTTTTTAAACCTGAAACAGTAGTGACAGACTGCACTGATTTCATCTTTGATGAGAAGATTAATAATAACTCTGATTCTACTATGTCTAGAAATAAATTGTGCTATTAACACTCTACCCTTATTTCTAGGAAATAGTGTTTTGTTGCTTTTTTCTTTGATGCCATGGAGTAATTCAGATTTCAGATCTAATAAATAACCTATTACATGGAAAATTTGGACCGAAGCTAGGATTTATACTTTCGAGCAAATAGTAGATGAAAATGATGGATTTTTTTTATCCTTTCCACTTTAAAGGACAACAATTATTTGTCTGGTATGGCTCAGAAGCAGTATATCTATTGCCATCCCAGTTTGGACTTGTGTCACTTTTAGCCTCAGGAATATCTAACTGATGATTAAATCCTATGGCATAAAATTCCCTGCAAATTACTCTTTTTAAAATGTTGGAGTTGAATCAATTTGATATGAAAATTTTAATGATTAAATGGAATAAACAGTTAAAGATTCCTATTTTGCCTAGACAATGGGGAGATGAGTTAATTTTAATACCAAGAACTGAAATGTGACTCACTCAACAAAATGTATTTTGGATTTATTGGGCATTGTGCTTATGCAGAAAAGACAGTATGTAGAAAAGACATAACTTGTCATGTTGGAGATGCAGTGAGATTGATGTTTCATTTAAACATGTTTGTACAGTGTCCTATTAGTGTTGTATTTTGGGAGGAAATTATTACACGTATGAACTTTGAAACAAGATTTAATATTTTCAGATGTTTATATTCTTTGAAATATATTTATTGCATGGAAATTGACATCTGGACAAAGGAAGTAGATTCTCCATGCTGAATTTATAGCTAGAAAAATTATTCTTCAGGCCTGGAAAGATAAATATATGGCCCCAACTACTCAATGGCTGTAGAGTTAATGTTATTAGAGATTTAAAATGAATCAGTTATCAACACGGATTAGTTAGGGAAGAGTGTGATGAAATATGGCAACCATTCATGGAAATGCTTGGGTAGAACTTTATGTATGAATCCACAAATACATGCCCTGTATGTTTTTATTTCTCTGTTTTTGTCTTCTTGTTTTTTTTCCTTCTAAGTTTGTGTAGTGTTTATTTTTCTTTCTCTTTGGGTTTTTTTTTGTTTTGGTATTCAATCAATACAAGCAAAACAAACAAACAAACAAACAAATATTACATTCCACCCCTGAAAATGGAGAGAGAGTTCAAGGCTGCCACTCATATACATAGCCCTGGATTCCTCTTCCACGGTTTCCATTCTATTGATAGAGCTCCTGATGCACCTTGAAGATGGTGCTCTTGGCGGAGCGGAGCGGCGACGCGGTGTGGAGAAGAAAGATACCCAGGATTACGGCTATCGCCTGCTTGCCTTTCCCAGAGTCTCAGACAGAAAAGCGAAGGGAAGAAAAGCCACTCCGGCGGCGGCGGCGGCGGCGGCGGCGGCAGCAATAGCAGCGGCAGTTTCCCCTTTCCCCAGCCCTGACTCTACGGGCGCATGCTCACTTGTGCCCGCAGCCCTGGACCATATTTGTCAGGACTACTCGAGAGACGGAGAAAAAAAATAAAGAGAGAGAGAGAGGATTTGGGGGGGTAAGGAAGCGGCTGGTTCGGATATGATTGCTAACCCATTAACTGCAATGCACAATGCTCGGGATGGCTTTAAAATTGCTTCCGTTCCTTCGCTGGGGATGAAAGTTGAGAGAGAGAGAGAAGGAGATAAAGGAAGGCAAGCGCACCTCCTCTGCCTCCCTCATGAAACGGGCAAAGGGGGGGGATTTTTTTTTATTTGGGAGGGAAGGCTTCCCCCTAAACATCAAGCGAAGGAAATGGAACTAATATGGGGAAAGTGGCCAGATGACTCTGAAGTGGCTGAGGAGTGGGTGGGTCGTGGGGGAATCTTTCCTAAAAACCTAAGTGCGTGAGAGTGAAAGAGGAACAAAAGAGCGAACCAAGGAGAGGGTGCCTTCGGTTTATGCGCCCCCCCGCCCGGGCTCTGCCTTTCCCCCCAATTCATGACGGGCATTGGGAGCGGGAGGGGGCAGGAAGGGGACCGAAGTGGCCGGGAAATAAGGAGGGCATTTCACAGTCGCCCACATATTGATGAGCCGGCGTGTGGGGGGGGGGGCGATTTGCGGCGTCCTGCCCCAGCACTGGTGAGCCGGGGCCAAGGAATTCTTGACACTTCCATAGGAATGCTGGGGAGGGGAGGAAAAAGGGGTGCCGCAACAAAGATTTGGGGTGTCGGGCGAGAGGGGCGAACGGTGGTAATCCATCCCATCGCTCACTCTGTTTTGTTTACGGGGTTCCCTTAGGAGAGAGAATAATGGCTTGAAGCGCGCGGGAAGGAAGGACTTTTTCCACCCAGGTTTGGCTGCAGCGGGATATACCGGTTGAATGTGTAGCATGTGTTGTGTCTCCTTTGCAGAAGGGAGGGAAAAAAAAGGCCTGTTCTGATCAGCGCGCAGCAGCCGCCACCAGCTTCAGCGGGAGTATTTATTAATGAATTGTGGTCATTTCGCTTCCTTGTCTCCCTTGGGCAGCTTATGGACTTTGTGGCGTGAGTGCGCGCGTGGCGGCGTATCCGTGTGCGTGTGTCTCGATCTATAGAAATATAATACTGAGCTCCCCAATTCCGCCATTTTGGGCAAACTTTGCACACGCACGCACACACCACACGCGCAGAGAGACGCGCCTAGCAGTTTGTAGTGGGAGGGAGCGCGCGCGCGCGGAATGGGGGGGAAAGCCTCTTGATTCCTGTGCACGTCTTTCACTAAGTGTAAACATGTGTGAGGTGGAGAGCGGGGCTCTTCCCGAGGGAGAAGAGTGCAATTCGAACCTTGTCAGCAAATACACACGCCCGGCCGGTGAAAGATACGGGGATCGCTGCGTATTTTCAGGGCTGCGGAAGGCGCCTCGTGTGAATTCCGCTTGCTATTAGCACCTAGGTGCCCCTCGCACTCTTCAACTTTGCTGCCCGTCTCTCCATAGAGTCTGCGCTTCCTGGGAAGCCTATGGATGAAACGAGAGCTGTGTACTGACACACTTGTTCTCAGCTCGTTATGGGGAGCCTTGGCAAGGGCTCGTCTGAAGCTCGCTGCGAGGGTGTGTGAACGGAGGCCTGATATGTGGTGCGTAGGGGAAGAAAACACAGAAATGTGTGTCTTGTGCGTGGGTGCTCCTGCGGCCCCCTCTGTTTTCTTCATAGGGCAAAGGAGGGGAGTGTGACAGGGGAAAAGTTTAAGAGGAGCCAGCAATCTCCAAAGGGAGACCCCTCCGTCCTCTCTCTTTTCGGCCTCAGGTTTGGGGCCGGCTAAGGAGACCAGGGAAAGCGAGCCGTCTCCCCTCCAGGAGGGTGACTGGAGCCCGGCAAGGAGAAGCACGGACCAAGTGAAAAAAGATGCTTGACCCCCTTCTTTCCTTGGAGTCGGAAGGCGCCCCGGGTTCCCCCGAGGATGGGGAATGTGGGAAGGGTGCTTCCAAAATGAGGGGACAAAAGACTCTGGAGCTTGCTCTAGGCAGCCTCCCCTTCCCGGTTTCCGTCGCAGCCGCCGTAAGAAAAACGGGACTCGATGAACAAACAAGAGCCTTTCATTATGCAACTTCCTCAGTCAAGCACCCGGTTCTCTTCTCCCGCCCCTGCCCCGTATACACCTTTTTGACCGCCGTGCAACAATCGCTCCGCTTTCTCGGACATTTTCCTGAAGATGAAGGGGAGGCAATCGGAAAGTTATTTTGGGCGTCCCTCGCCAAGCTGATTCAAGCGACTTTTCGTTTCTAACGAGAGGAAAGAGGCAGACGGGGTGGGGGAAGGAAGACAAACCCCGCTGCAGCCTGAAGGTAGGCTTGCGGGGGGGGGGCACTCGGGGAAGATGCGCGGAAAAGACCTGCACACTTCTTCGACTCCCCCCCCTCTTAATTTTAGCAAAAGGGCGGCGGGCGGACGGGCTGATCACAATATTTCTCCGGGAAAGTTTCAAGTGCAGCAAAAATTTAGTTCAAAACTGGCCAAGGAGGGACCCCTACTGGTCAAACGGAGGCATCCACCCTGGGGAGCAAAGTTCAAATTCAGTCCTCAAGTTTTACAGAGATTGTTTTTCGCGGGTTATGAACTGGCAAAGAATATACTAGGCAGATAATTTTAAAGGCATGTCCTTATCTTCTTTTCCTAACTGTTGTTTTCACTGTTTTTGTTTTGTATTTTTCAAATATTAAAACCTAAGGAAGAATGATATTTAAGAACTTACAGTGCTAAAGGCTTAATGCATAACACTTAAACATACTTGATATTTATATACAATGGTAGGTATGAGCTTATATTCTCCATTTATGTTCTTTGTTAGTAGTGGTCAGTTTCACTTTGTTTCTAATGCAGTTCTGTTGATCCAAGCCAACCTTAAACAGCTTTGTTCTCTTCATTAATAGAAATGTAGGCAATAGTATGAGATGGTCACTGCAAATGAACAAAGTTTTTTATGAATTGAAATTTAGATTTCCTCATAAAAATTGGAAGTAAGGTAAAAGTTCTGTATATTTTGAAGGTGGCACTGGTTGAAATGCTGAAACTGTATTTATAGTGTCTGTTTAACAAAGCTGGTTCTGTGAAAAGCTTAGAGCAATGAAGTTCTCTAAGGTAGAAAGCTAGAAAGTTAATGATGGAAAATTTGGGACAAATCTAATCATGTGTGGATTATAACTCTTTTCAAGGCCTGTTCTATGCATATAATGGCTGCAAAGAAGCTATTCTCAGGCCATTTCCCCACTATCTGCTTATAGTATCTTCAAGCATCACTCAGTTATCTTTGACATAATATAAAGCCTGTCCTTCATGAGTGCTATATTGAGGATGTGGACTTACCCAACCAGTTGATTAAAGCTAGCCATTTAGTTGGTGAAGTTAGAAGACTGACCCCCAATTCCTTACGAAGAAATTTTGTGAGACTGTTGTAAAAAGCCAGAGTCATAAAAACTTTTAGTCTGTGTTCTTCCTCTAATCGCCATCCTTCCAAGCTTTCATTTTACTAAACTGAGATTGTTTCATTTGGGCATGCTCAGTAATTGTACATGTGAAAAATCTGATGGAATAATGGATAACAGGGCCACTGCTTAAGTGCTCCCAGGAGGTGGCACTGTAGGTCTGCTGCTCAGCCCCTTAACCATTATGGGATTGATTGATTGACTGATCGATCGATTGATTTTCTATCCCACCTTCATGATTTTTATAAGTAACTCAAAGCAGCAAACATACCTAATACTCCTTCCTTCTCCTCTGGCCCTTAAGTTTTAAGCATCTTCTTGGAGCTGATTGAGGAGGTCACCTTGTTGATGTCACTATAGTTGATAATTCCTAGTTCTATCTTCCTTCCAACTAATGCTAAGTACACTACTGAAATCTTGAACATGATAGATTGGATATTGAGACTGAGTTCAGGAGAGACTATCCTTTCCATAGGTAGGCTAATGAGAGATTGGAGGAACAGTCTGTTCTAGTTGGAGGGGATCTAGTTCATGCCTTGGGAAGGGAAGGGATGGTTGTGTCTAGGAATGCAATGGTTGGTGCAGAAGTTAAAGAAAATTAAGGATGAAGGTGGTTGGTCTTAGCAACATAGTGATAAATGGCATGATACTATTTTGTTAGGCTACTGTTGACAAGTGTATATAAAATGCAGTTACTGTCAAAGGTGCACATTACTTATGTGTGCACACTTCTCCCAAAATATACAATACCTACTCCAACCAATTATATGAACATGTCTATAGTTTAAAATTTGGTTCACATTCTATTGTATGTCCCACTATCCAGAAATCTAGTTCAATGGGAACATAAAACAAGGCCTTTTCAGTGGCTATATTCAGTTTGTGGAATTCCATCCCTGAAGAGTACAGGGTTTCTCAATTTTGTTTAGTTTTATGTGGGTGCGGAAGGGTTTTCTTTTTTTGGCTGTTCAGTGATTACAAATATGATTAGTTCTACTCCTTGATCATGTTTAATTTCTTTTTTTCTTTTGCTCTTAACTTGTTTTTTGAGATGATATTTTTAAACACTTTCAAACTGAATATTGCCTTGGGAGCTTTTTGATGCAAAAATAATATATAAATGATGTTATAAGTTAATAAATATAAATAATTTTGAAACATTTCCAATTTTGGTTATTAGAATGAAATTTTTGGCATAATTTCTTCAGATGCTTTTTATTTATTTATTTATTTCAGTTTATATGCTGCTCTGATTCAAGCAGTGCTGTAAACAGCTAATGATCTGGAGGTAATAATCTTATCATTTTTCACTTATTTATTCTTAACTGGGAGAGATAGCCTTTCAATTGTAAGGATGGTATATTCTCATGTGGATGATATAATATAGGGGGATTCTCTTCCTCCATTTTGTATTAGGTGCATCTAAGTTTATTGTAACTGTTGACAGTGCTGGGAATATTGCTAGTCCCTGACAGGTAGTGTGACTTCATTTACTTTTTCCAGCTGATTGCTAAATCAATTAAATTAGATTAGGATAGCTTTTTCACATGCTCTGATGTATGTATTAGGAAGTTTTATAGCAGAGTTGTCATTTTAAAATTTGTCTCATTGAGTCACTCTGATTCTAAACAGTACATTTCAGTACATTAAGTTGTGGAAACAAAGGATTGTTTGAATGCAAGATGGTGTTTGTTATGCTTTATGTAAGAGCTTGGCCTTAAGCTGTTCTTGAGCTGAAATGAACAGGCTTCTCCTGATGCATGTTGACAAAACACTTTTCTGATTGATTGTAATTCTTTTTACACATTGCTTATTTTACACTGTCAGGGCAGGTATGAATAGTGCTGAATAGTGCTAGTGCAAAACATATTGATTAATGTTGAAAGGTTAAGCCAGTACTTCCCAAACCCAAGGAAATTACCCCAAACGGAGTAAAAGTGGTTTTTCTTTGGGTAACGACACACGGATCCATTACCCAATCACAACAGGGGCATTTAAATTGACTTAAAGTGTTTTGCCTACATTGAGTAAAAAGGATTTTCTGATAAGTGGTTTTGGGTAACGAAGGAAAAGGTTTGGGAAGCACTGGGTTAAGCAGTGCTATCTCATTTGAAACTTGAAGAACAAGCTAATCAGCTATAGAGCAAATCTGTCAGTGCCACAGTAATTCAGTAAATTAGATGTTTAAGAACAATATAACATTATTGCTAAAATTATTTTATCAATTTTTTTCGGAATAAATTGTCTTTAGAATGAGTTTATAAGGTTTGTGCTGAACGCCAAACCAATGTAGCAGAATGGGATAACTAACTGGAGGAGATTCCATAGCATAATAATATATTGTCTGGAAAAAATGGCTTTAATGTTCATTGAGGATCTTTTTACTTTTCTTTTTCCAAATGTGTATTTTCAGTCTTGATAAAACTATTTGTGGTTGTAGTAACAGACAGTCCTGAACTCCTGTCCATAGCTTGAGGGACTATCTAGTTTATTGTATTTTTGTGCTAGGATGAACTGGATTGCGCATTAGCTGGGCTGCTAAACTGAAATTGTTATTGCAGTAGAGACCTTCATTCAGCTTCAGAATGAGACCAATTTTCTGCTACAGTATAAGTGCTATGAAAATGTTTTTAGCAATCCATTGCTAATTTCTGATTTGATGATTGTAAGTTACGCATCGTGTGCCATGAGCAAATCCATCTGTCTTTTTCTTCCTTACCTTAACAACATATGTAAACAAAGAAAAGAGATGAGGTTAGCCAATACTCTGCTCTACAACTCAGGGGAGTTCCTTGATTACCTAATACAAGCCTTAGGCATGCAAGATAGAGTGAAAAGAAAATTAATGGCATTTATGGTTGAAAGAAAATACATCAAAGCCAAATATGCTGTAGGCTCTGAGGGCCAGAACCACTCCAAACTAAAATGGGGCAGCCTGCAATGTTGACATGTTTTCAGGTGAAACAGTTGCATCAGTGAGTGATAGGTTCTCAGATGATTATCTAGGATTATGTGCACAGCATGGTTCTTTGCAGGCTGCTTTGAAAAGAAGTACCACTGAATGCCATTGATCTTATTGCTAAATAAATGGCTATAGGATTTTGCCTAAATTAGACTGCCAAAAATAATGAAACTGATAATGATTATGTGCCATCAACTTGGTATCGACCCTTAGTGACCATGCAGATAGCTTTTCTCCAGGATGATCTGTCCCCAGCCTGGTCTTTCAAGTCTTTACAGTCTGCCCATTGCTGCTGTAATTGGGTCCATCCACCTTGTTGCTGTTTGTCCTCTTCTTCACTTTCCTTCCACCTTTCCCAGCATTAGAGACTTCTCAAGAGAATTAGGTCTTTGCATAATGTGTCCAAAATATGAGAATTTGAGCCTGGTCATTTGTGCCTCAAGTGAAAACTCTGGGTTCATTTGTTTGGTGATCCATCAGTTAGTTTGTTTTCTTGACTTCACCACAGTTCAAAAGCATCAATACTGTTTCTATCCTGCTTCTTTGAAGTCCAACTTTTGCTTTCATAGAGTAACACAGGGAAAACCATTGCCTGCACAATTCTAATCTTTGTAGGTATAGACACATGTTAGCCCCACTATGTATACCAGACCAAGAAAGTAACTCCCAAGAATAGTCCAAACTACTCTGTTATATTGGCTATAATAACAGAATCTCCCAAGTCTGATTGTGCTTTATTTCTGTCCCCGTCACTCCATCCCCACATTGCTGTGGAACTAAGGAGGTTCTACCTGAATTGTTTCCTCCTCCTTTCAGATTGTTTTGGGCTTCAGTTACACTTTTTACCTCATTGCATTGGGAACAGATCTGGCTTATCTCTATCAAGGTCATCTTCTTTATTCTCTACATCACATCATGGTACCTGAATATCTTTAGTCTGAGGCTTATTTCTTGACTGCTGGTTCTCTGACTGTTGCTAGTCAATCTTAAAAGGCAGGAGCTATACTTCAGTATCTTTATTACCATTTCTAGGGCTGGTTGCTCTACGTTATGTCATTAGTTTGGTCTTTTGGATTTTTAATTTTAGTTCCATGTTTTCACTGTGCTCCTTGACTTTAATTATTGGAGCTTGCAGATCATTTGCATTTATAGCTATCCACATACCACAGGTTATTGATGTTTCTTCCTCCAATTTTAAAACCACACTCATCTTTTTTGAGTCCAGTTTCCATTAGATTGAATAAATAAGGGGAGAACTCACAGCCTTGTCTCACTCCTTTGCTGATCTAGAGCCAGTCTGTTTTGACATGTTCTGTCTGGACTGTGGCTTCCTATTCTACATATAGGTTTTGCACAAAGATAATAAGATGTTCTGGGATTCCCATTTCCTAAGCACATTTTATAGCTTCACTTGGTTGACATATTAAAGGTCTTCTATAATCAATGAAGCATATATTGACTTATTTTTGGTATGCTTTTGCTTTCTCAGTTATCTATCTTTCGTCTTGGTATGGAGACTGATGTCTCCAGATTTTTTAGCAATTGTATTGTTCTACAGATTTGCTGCCGTAGTTTGATTAGAACCTTTACAGATTCTTCTTTTGTTGCTTTCCATATTTCTACAGATATTCCATCAATTCCTGGAGTCTTATGATAGTAATAACTATTTAATTGATCAAACTTCATCTTCTAGTACTAGAGGTTTTTTGTAAATAGGGATTATCTGCTAAGGTATTTTGGAGGTTGGTATTTCTACTGTACAGAAATTCAGTATACTTTTTTCATCTTTGCTTAGTCTTCTTTGAGTCAGTTACTATCTGTCCACTTGCATGCTTTAGCATTTGAGGTTGGAACCTCCTTCTGAGTTCAGAGATAATTTGAAAGACTTTTTTCCATGTCTGTTTCCATCTTCAATGTCTTTATAGATTTCATTGTAATAGCACTTCTTGTTTCTTCTAACAGTTCTCTGAAATTCCTGAGATCTTTGTCTTTCTTGGCTTTGGCTTCTTTTCTCTTCTTGGCAATTTCCACCATTTATTTTGACATCTAATTTGCTGTCTTCTTTTCTTGGTCTTTGGCAATCTCTTTTTCACATTCGTTCTTAACTTCTTTGATTTCATTCCATAATCTTGGTCCTTCCCTGCCCCCTCTCTGTCTGTAGTGATAAAACCAAGGATAGAGGCATCTGGTTGAAAGGTTGATTGGATTACAAATCTAGTCTGTGCTGAATTATCTTGAATTAAGAAGAAAAGGATAATCCTGCAAGAAGCCCCAAGAAGATCTGTAAGACAATGAGAACTGGGAGGCCTTTGGGTACTTGCCCTTGGACTAGGCAGACAGTATAAAAAACTTGACTTTTGGACCAGCCAGTAAGGGAAGGAAAAAAAAAGTTGTTGAGATTTTTTTCTCCATCTCAAGTTGAAATCATTCAAGAGAAGCTGTAGTAGTTGGGAGTCCAGCTCTGATCTTTCATCCTCCTAACAAGCCTTTCTTTATGCCAGGAAACGTTTCTGAGCAATCAGAAGCTAGCTTAACAGGCTGGACTTGAGCCTGGCCAGTGTGACCATGAAGTGGGCAGTTGAACTTGCAGTTAAGCCTGAAGGAGGTCACTGGGCCATCCAGGACTAAACTTAGCTCCTGCAGTAAACAGCCTCTTTAGACCTCAGAAACATAACGGTGGTGGTTTGAGCTCCTTCATCATTAGAGTCAGGTGTTAATGGAGTTCAAGCTCATGCAACCAAGACATTATTCCTACAGCCTTGTTGCTTGCAATTCTTTGGTCAACTCCTATAACAAGGAGAATATGTCTAAGTATATAGTGTCAAATGTCCAATCAGCTTTTTGTTGTAAGACTCAGTAAAGATAAATAATATTTGCTATCTAGATCCCTAATTCTGATTTTAGAGTTGGGCCAATTTAATAGATCTGTTAGCACTGGAGAGATTGATACTTGTAAAACTAGATTATGCTTTGTCGAAATGGTTAATTATTCAGACAGTTATACTGTAATATATGTATGTATAAGAAAACAAAAACAATAGTGTCATGGGGCACAGACTACATCCTGCTATTGAACATGAGAAATCATATAATTATATTGACCAACACCATTAACTGAATGCACAGTGTTGTCCTTAGCCCACCAAAAAGGCCACCTCTGCCCATCTTTGCTTGCTTTCCATCAAAAGTAGTATTTGCCAACTTCTGCCGGCACAAGCAATGTTTGTATGATATGCTGCACTCACTTTATTATAGGCAAGGCCTCTGTTCCAATTGGCTATTGTGTACTGTACACTGGTTGCTCCTCTCCTCTCCTGGGCTTCTGGACTTGTGAAACATTGGACACTTACGTTAGCCAGTCCATTAGTGAAGCATACAACCTTTGTTTGTTTTATTCAATCTATTAGTGAACTAGTGAAACAGTGATTTAAAGCAAAACAAAAACAAAAAGTGAACCATTAGTGAACCACTGAAATGGAGGACCTACCCTTCCCTTCCCCTCCCCTCCCCTTCTCTCCCCTCCCCTAAATCAGACTCATGGAAATGACTTAAAAGCATGAAAATGGCAGCGGCTCAGGAGGCTGAGGGTGGCCAGTAGTGACGAAGAGAAGCTGCAAGAAGGAGAAAATGTGGGAGAGAAAAAGTTCCTCAGTGTGTGTGTGCATGCACACGTGCTTGTGCACATGTATATTACTCCTGCCAATGAGTGCAATAAGGAAGCATGCAAGCTCCAAACCCCTTCCTGACAATTATAAAAAAAGGCGGAAAGACCCTATTTCCCTGCTCTCTTCTCTCTCATAGCTGATATGTTTCCAGTTTCCAGTTTCTTGGACTACAATCTTTTTGGCTTGTTGAAGCTCTCCTGACAGGAGTTGCAGAGCACAGTGCTAGGAGAAGTTACCTCTCTGAACTGAACCAAGGGTTGGGGGAAATTGATGAGTTTGCCAGTTTCCCTTTCTAACTCAAGTGAACAGCAAGTCTAGTGCAATGGTGGGATGAAGAAGCAGGGGAATCCCACCAATTGTGGAGGCCACCATCTGGAGAGAACTCCTGGCCAGCATTGTTGCCAAAGCTTGAAATCTGGTCAGCAGTTTCTTAAGCTGTCTTCATTTCCAGCTGATACCAGCTTAAGGCTGTCATGCAGAATTTCACAGACATTCACTGGGATTGCGTCATTAGTAACATGACTGTCCTGAATACTGAGTGTACATGTGCTACCATGGTGTCTGTAAGAAAGTTGTTCGGTGTTTCTCCTGAACTCTATATCTTGAAGTTCTCATTTGAGACAACTTTTTCAACATGCTAACAGCTCACTCTGTATATGAGTTACTAAACAAACATGTTACTATCTCTGTTCTAAATCAGAGTCTTGAGATTTGATCACTGACAGATTGAAGTTGAATCCAGACAAGTTGAATGTGATGCTAGTGGGATCTCTTCAGTTCTTGAAAGGGCTAGCCTTCTCTGAGATGGAGTTGCAGACTCTCTTTTGCATCAGGTCATCTGTACGGGTCAGTTAGGGCATCATAGATATGGCCAGGGGCTGATTGTGGAACAGATCACAAACTTGTCATGTGCAAGTTCTCACTCAAGGTAAAAATGACCAGGCTCATATTATTCTCCTTCACACACATTATGCTAAGACCTTGATCTCTGGAGAAGACTCTAATGCTGGGAAAAGTGGAAGGAAAGAGGACAATCAGCAACAAAGTTGATAAACTCAGAATGGTGATGGGTATACTGTTGGAAAACCTGAAGGACCAGTTTGGAAAATCATCATGGAGAAAACCTATCTATCTGTGTGGTTGCTAAGAGTCAACACTGACTTGATAGCACATAATCAATCAATCAATCAATCATCTGTATGGAAGTTGTTTTTGACCCCTTATTTCTTTTAACAAACAGGTTGCTAGAGCAGCTAGGACTGCCTTTGATTAACTCTGCTTTCAATTCAGGCCCAGTCATTTCTTGGAGAGAAAATTGTGTAATGGCAATGCATTTTTGTGTGTGTATACATACACATACACACTTGTAAGTGGAATTGCACTAGAAGTCAATGCAAAATCTTGGCTAGTGCAAATGTTGCAATGAATCACCTTATGGAAGTAAAATTTCACAAACACATCTGGTGATTTTTGTTATACAGCATGGACTACCAGCATAGATCTAGACTTAATTCTGGTTATTGGTGTAACCCTATAATGCCTTTCACAACCTGGTTATCAGATATTTCCAAGAATGGCTATCATTCTAGTTTTACTTGTCTTCTTAAGCTTACCTTCCATTCTTAACCCTGTGCAAAGTAAAACAATAGTGCTGAGGCAATGGCTTTCATCTCAGCCCCTTCAAGGCTCCGGAATGAGCTCTCCTCTCAGATCTACAGTTCCCTCGCTGTATTGGCCTTTTGGGGGATGTACAAAACTCATCACTTGTGCTTGGCCCTTTAATTTTTCTGCTTACCTTATTTGTTTTAGGAGGTGTTTTTATTTATACATTTGTTTATTTTTAGGTTTCCTTACATTGCTTTTATTCTCTGATAGGCCTGGGAACTTCCAAGGCAGTTAAGGAATAGTTTAAATACAGTTTAGCAAAGGAATCCATTAGGTGGTGGTGCTAACAGAATTCTGTGTGGCAAGTATTAAATAACACGCTTGCTGCAGACCATATCATGAACATGTTACCTAGCAAGGGAGATTTCCTTTCATAGATCAGGCTAGCTCTGTCTCTCCAGTTACCTGCCTTGCTCTTGAAGGCAGGGCTAAGTCCAGTGTAGCATAATTAGAGCCTTCTGATACACCCAACTGAGTTTTTGTTACACTTTTCAGGTGGTCTCTTTCTTTTGAATGAAATACTTAATGTTTTTGTCAAACACATAATAGCACTGGCTGAAATTGATGAGGCCTTGGCTAAATACCAAAATGAGGTTGACTTTTCCATCACCTTAACCCTCTTTCTTGATAATAACACTATATTGCCTTTTCTTACTTCAGAATCTTCATAATAATACTATATTGCCTTGTCTCACTTAGAAATCTCATTTCTTTCACATTGTGTTTTTGGCATATTAAAACAGCCTTCCCCATTCTGGCACCTCAAGACACATTGGGCTGTGACTTCCAGAATTCCTACTTCATTTTTAATTGATAAAGTCTTTGCCTTTGTTCTCTGGCCACTTCCAAATGAACAACACCTGAATTCTGCATTTGCAATCATGCTTAGCTCACCAGATCAAGGCCCAGGTACCTTGTTCACTGTACCCATTTTGCATGCATAATTAATGCAACTGTATAGCTTAGCAAGCCTTGCCAATTCAGTGTATGAACTTTAAAGAGCAAATGCTTTGGTTGACAAATGTATTTCCTTATTTTATATGTGTATAATGCATATTATTTACTATACCTGGACACTTATCTGACAATATAAGTATAAATATAATCTTTGGAGGGAGATGGGCAGTGATAAAATTTGATAAATAAAATAAAAATATGACAGCAGCCAACTTATCCAGTTACATCTTTACAACTTCTATACTTGTACTATTTTAGAATACGTATTCTTTATAAATATTTCTTTCATTTGCATAATAAATGTTTAAATCTATTGAATTGTTTGGTCTTACTTGTATATATACCTATTAAAAAGCAAATATTTTTAAAATCAAATACACACGAAACCTCATTTACCAGATCTTGATGCCACAGACTGCATGCAGTAAACTAAGTTTCCATTGCAATTTACTTAAGGATGTCATTGTGCAAATGATATAATTTACATCAATCTACATTGTGTGGTAATGCAAATAAAGTGAATTGATGCAAATGACACAATCTGTCACAATGACTTAAATCCATGTGATGCCTTGCTCTTCAATTTAACAAATTTTCATCAATGGACAGTTAATGCATTAAATCAAGGTAAGTATTAGTGAAGGCTAATAAATACAACTACGACTAACTAACTACAACTAACATATGTTTTACCCATAAGTTATAGAAATTAAGATTGGCAAGTATTTAGTACTTCTCAAAATTGAGATGACTCCCACAATGTGAGAATAAAACAAAGGTCCAATCAAAAATCACAATGGAACCAACATGGATAGTTTAGACAGGTCATATGGTTCCTGTGAGCACCAGTATGTCCATGGACACTTCCCTTGGTACTTACCACTTTACACTGAAATTTTGCACAACATCAGAATGCCCTGTCAGAACATAAATAGGGTAAATGTTTCAAACCATATTTTGATTTAAAGTATGCCATCTGCCTTAAAAAAAAAAGGGAGAAAAATGTAGATGGTAGATAGCACCTGTGATGGCTAGGGAGGGTGACAGTGTATCTCCTTCACAATGAAAGCAACCTTCATTGTTTTCAAAGAATGTTGTTTTTTAACTACTGGATTTCAGTGTTGCAGGAAGTTGTTATATATATGGCAGAAATGATACTGAACTGAAGAATGAATATATCTTACAATGGCACATACAGTATAAGAGAGAACACAATTGGGTTGGATGCACATACATATGTATTCACCTTCTGCTGTTTATACCTGTAACTATACAGTGCACATTCCCCATCTTAGAAGCCTAGGTCCAAAATTTGAGAATTCTTGAGCATAGAAGCAAACAAGGGTAAAAGCAGAGATTATAGATTTCCAAGGCAGGAACTGCTAAGTATTGTTCAGATCCACTTATGATATTGACCCAGACTATTAGGTCAAACTGTTTCTATACACTGTATTAGCCATTATGATATAGATGTAAAACACCAGTCACAGATAAGTGATTGGGAGAGAGAGCTTTTGTGTGTTAATAGTTTGGCTGGATGTCATATTTTGTCTATTGGCAATGAAAAAAAAATGTGAGGGGTCATTAGCATATGATTTAATCTTATGAGTTATAGGTAACTTTTTAGAACCATATTTTAATACATATAAGTAGATTTATGGGGAAATAGGAGGCAGAAGTATTGTATTAGGTATGCTTGCCGCCTTGAGATAGATGGATTGATGGATGCGGGGATAAAAATCTAACAATAATAATAATGTTAAAAATGTTAATGTTATGTTGAATATCCTTGTCAGTTTCCTTTTAGTCTAAAACTAGTGTTATATATTCACCTGTGTGTGAAGTAGTAAAACACTTTGAAACCAGAATTGTGGACTAACAATGTTTTGGTCTGATGCAGCATTTTTTTCTCTGTACATTAGGGTTTATTTCCCAGTAAGTGTCATTTGAGTCTTCCTAATGACTCCCAAGAGCCAGTTGATTCTATTTTGAAGGGTGATGGGATTTTTTTTCTGGCACATTGCTTTGTGGAGATACATATGATCAATCGTATAATTAATTATGACAACTTCTGTAATTTATAAAAATAATAAAGGCGGGATAAAAATAAATAAATAAATAAATTTAAAGTAAGTTTTAGTTATAAATCTTTGAAATCATGGCAAGCTGAAGTTGCCAAGATCAATGACTGCGATTGTACAAGAGAATGGATATTTGGCTATAATCTGAATGGTTCATCTTAGATAAAAACATATCAGCATTTAATTAGGCTTATATAATTGTCACAAATATCTTCAATTCTGAAACACAGTATCCCAGGCTGAAAAAAATTATATTTTTGTTGAGTTCTTGATGAAGCCAATGCATTTATCATAATGATGGATTCATAGCGAAAGAATACTTCCTATTAAAGATTTAGTGAAATCTGTTCTTACAAGTAAGGCTTATTCTATCTTAGTTCCAGAATTTGTAATTATATTTTATCTATATCTTTTGGACCTGACTGTGAAATAAATAAATAAAAATAAATAAAATATATTATATTTATCTCTCCTGTTCTTATAGCATTGCAGATGAACCAACTGCATAATAAGCATCCACTGGTGATTATAGGCAAAATCTAAAATGGAGATTTTGGAATTAAGAATATTACTAGGATTCGTCATTTTTTAAAATTTCTTTTAAATATTTTTATACCACTTCTCATGCCAAACAACTGCAAGCTCAATGTGCATTAAAATAATGTGCATTAAAATACACAGTATTTTGCAGTAAACTCATAAAGCAATTAAAAAGTTAAACTGTATAAAATATATAAAGAGGCTGTTATTGGAGCAGTACTGTTATAAGGCATAAAAGGCCAAGGTGAATGTTTTCATCATTTAAAAAAATTCCTGAATAGTAGTAGCTAGGTCCAGTGGGCTGTATGCAATTCTTTATGCAAGTACTATGCTTTGTTAAGTTCTTTCTTGCTTCTTGGTTTCCAGCTTTAAAATATGCATAATATTTGATAAATTGGCAATTTTTATATTAGTAAAGCTGGAAATTAATTTTAATTGTTGTACAGTATCCATTTTGCTTAATGCTCGAGATAGTTTTAGGTAACAGCTGGATTTTATAACTTGAAAATATACGTGAAACATGGTAGATATAGAAATGCTAGCTTCTTTATTCTAGCAGTGGTTTGTAAATTTAACTTTTGGGTAATTCCCATTAAATTCAGTAGGACTTACTTCTGAGTAGGTATGCATGGGATTGCATAGCTATTTATCTCCTTTTCCATTATGTTTTTGACAGTCTACCTGAACTCAGACTTTTCTCTGTCCTATATTTCTCTCCCAGGCATTCGATTTGATCAATATTCAGGATGGTGAAGAATCCTGGTCAACTGAGAAGTTTCACACTAATCTGTGATATTTTGCTTGATTCTAAAAGAGTTTTGTGAATTTTGGAATCATGTAGAACTTGTTATTTAAATATGGAACAGATGAAAATGTTTTAAAATAATGTGATAGGTAGTTTCTTAGATGAAAAAAGTGAAACTGAATTAGAGATATGACCTTCCTTATTTATTTTACAGAGTGTCCACCATGAACGAACCAGCTTCTAGTGGAAACGGGCAAGACTTTGATGTTTTTAGTGTAATGGACTGGAAGGATGGAATTGGTACCTTGCCTGGAAGTGATTTGAAGGTACTGTAGGTGCGGAGATGTACATAGAGAGATGTGCAATGTTTTATAAAAAGATGTGATTATTTTAATTAAAGAATTAAAAAGTATGTGAGTTTTAATTGTAAAACATTACATAGCAACAAAGTAACAGTAAAGGCAACAGTGCATAATATAAAAGCAGCAGTAAAATGACTTAGTAAAAACTTAGCAGCAGATTACACGTAAGTCTCAACTTTAAAATCTTAACTTCAGATTCTTAGAAGTAACAAACTTTGGAAAGAAACTTGATTTTTAAAATCTGACAAAGAAAAAGACAGTAAAGCCAGTTTTAGCTGAATAGACCCAGGAATAGCATTCAATAACTGGAATGTCAGTGCTGAAAAGACCTTGTCTTGAGTTGCCATCTACTTCATTTTTGTAAATAGTAGCACCTGGATAAGATAATACTTAAATCTTCTTGTCCTAAATCACGTTGGGTTCCATTGATCAGACCAACACTTCGAAACAATTTGAAAATTAATAAAAAATTATTAGCACATTCCAGGAAGCTGATATTAATATAATGCTATATTCCAACTAGTTCTTACATAGTTTAGGGGCAGTGCTATGTTTAATAACTTAATCTTAATTTGTCAAGGGATGGATAACTGGCAAAAGTTGACCTATGAAACTGAATGGGTAAAAGGTGCCTAGTGCCAGGCAGACATCATCAGAATATGAATGATAAGGATGTCACCTTGTTCAGAACAGATTGAACACTACTTCCTTATCCCTTCAAATTACTCATCACAGTACCTCTTTCTCAACAGGGCTGAATTTCAGCTTATGTAGTTCAGTTTGCCTTCTAGAGTTTTATTAAGACAGATCATAATATGGAGCACAAACAAGGTTCTGTGACATTCTATCTCATCCATTGAACAATACAAAAGCCCCACTCCATTTCCTGCCCCCTATAGGTAATATAAGATAATATGGTTTTTTTTTAATTGTTTATGAAGCTTCTATATGTACTGATTCTAGTTAAGGATATTGAAAACTGGTATTTCTTGCACACTGAGACGTGTTGCCCATGAGCAGTTTCTTACATCTTGCTGTTTATTTTATACATCTTAGCTGCTTCAAGTGCCCTGTGTTCAGAAAGGAGGATATGGTATTAATTGAGATACTCATCAACAGCATCATCTTTTAGTCGCATCACACTGAACTTCGTATGATCTCAGTCAGCACTCTTCTTTCAGTGAAGGAGGTTAAAGCCATGTTCCATCTCTGGGAGATACTAGTTTGAGATTTTGGATAGCTTCTTTGTGTATGCATTTTCTCTCTTCCTCCAGGGGCATACCTAGATGATTTTGTACTGGCTTTAGTTCTTCCTTTCTGCTGCCTCTATTTAGATGACCATATTAGAACTTCCGGTGTGAAAACGAATATCCCTTTCATTGCTTTCTCCATTTTATGCTTTAGAAGCATTTCTATTACGTTACAGTGAAAGCAGAATTGTGATATCTTGGTAAGCCAGGTAATGCATTCCTGTAATAAAATATAAATTGGAAAGTGCACTTCTTCCCTTCTGTTTGGTTACATTTTGGGAACTGGCTTTCTTATTATAATGACTTGGGGCTTCCACTGGAAAAGGGATTAGTGCAGCTATAAACAAACAACAGAAGGTTTTATTATTAATTTATTATTTCTCTAAGTTTGTTTTTTTAATACAGTACAACCAAGTCTAAATATGGGCCAAATGCACATATATATATTTTTTTAAAAACCCACATTCAACACATGAAAAGTTTCTTACTTAAGCATTAGAAAGATGTTTTTGATTTTTCTACTGCACTTACAGTTCAACACTGCTCATTCTTCTCCGGCTCCAAACACTTATATTTGACTTACTCTTCTCACCCAAAAGGCACTTCATACTTCACTCATACTAATCCTGCACAATCCTTCAGTTATTGTTGATCAGGGTCCTTTAACCAGCTAAATGTGGGAAGACCTCTCCTGCTTTGGGATAACAGTAGCTTGGGGCAATCATATTACTAATGATATTAGACGAAAGACGTTGCCCCTTGTTTAGCGGTAAAGGTATCATTGATCCCTTATGATCCTCAAGGGAATAGATCAGCGTTCAGGTGAGGGCTTTGAAAATATGGGGAGGATCTTAAGGCAATTCTATGTGCTTTGGGTCTTCAACTTCATCCAGAGCAGATTACTTTTGATAATTCAAGTAGTGAATTAAGACTTGTATTAAGTGAGAAGCCTTAGAATCACACCACCAACAATTCTAGTTGGTATGGACAATTTCTTCTTAGCCTCAAAAGAAGAGAAATCAAATGGAGGGTCATTCCAGAAAGAATATTTATTAGTAGTACATTGAAATACAGGTCCTTTGAATTTTCTAAAAAATTCACACAGCACTGTTATTTTTCTTGTTTTTAGTATAAAAAGATAGATTATTTATAGAAAGCAATTTCATACATGAGCCATTTTTTCCAAGTGAAGACTGCCTGAAAGAAAATTGCTCTTCTTGAAAAGTCATTCATTATTCAGATTTGTTTCAAACATTGTATGTTGCAAATTATTTCAACATCCAAATTTGTTAATAAAATGTACAGACAAAATGAAATAAAAGTGGTGCAGCAGTCTGGCATTTAATGCAATAAACAACTTTAATCTGCTGTAGGGTTTCAAGGTTTGGGACTTTTCCATTTGTTGGGCTAAGCAGTGTGTTCAAATCAGAAACACTTCAGTATATTACAATTGCTGTGAGCTGTGTAGAGGACTTAAAAGTTGATACCTTCCAAGCTGAAGAACATACATAAAAGTAAAGGATCCTGCTTTTCTGAATCACTTTGATGAGTACATACAGTCACCATCACCTCTGGATTCAAGTACTCCAATCAAATTGGACAAGCTGCAATAATTTAAAATTGCTTTCTGGTAAAGTAGCAGTATGTGGAATATTTTTGGTTTTTTGTACTTGTATGCTTTTCAAGTGCCATGTTTTCAAAGTGATGTTACAAGTATGCCTTAGTACATTGTCACTGCAGCTGAACAAGTGAATGTATCTATTTTAAAAAGGATTCTGAAAATAGATATAGCTGAGCCTGGAAATGCATTCAGAAAGGATGTGTGCCAGAACCTAATGGCCAAACAGAGGTAGCCAGGAACAAATATATTATCAATTCTGGTTTGCAACAACCTGAGAGCACTTTAAATATTCCATTTCTTTACTCAGAAACTGTATTAGTATCTTCCATTTACAAGCGATTCCCATTGTCATTGTGTGATGCAGGGGTGAGCAGATTTAAGGCTTGGAGGTGCTATTTTGATTATGTGTAGAACCTAAGGTAGCAAACAGGAACCAGGTGCAAAAGACATACACTTAAAGAATGCTGAGCCCAGGAGGACTCTGCTCCTCAAAGCAAATATCAGAGGATGGATTTTCTTCAGGACCACAGCAGGAGAGAAAATAATTAAATTCTCCATCTATTTCTGCTGCGGTCCTAATCCACTCTCCCAGCTGCTGCTATTTCCATTTTTAACCACCTGCATGTTAAGTGCAGTTGTCACAGATATGCATTGCTTTGAGAGTGCAATCCTTTGAAGCAGAACCATAAAGTGACCTTTCATTTTTAAGCAAAGTGGCTGTGCTGTTTTGCCTTGATTAATCAAAGTGATCTCTGCACATGCACAGAAGCCACTTCCTTCAAGGCAAAGGCACCAGTTTAAGGATGACTAGCCTCATATCCATGCTTTGCAAGGCACAAAGCAAGACTCCTCTTTTTGAAACACTGAAATGGAGTGGGCCCACTTTCCATATCCCTAGAAAGCACACATTTACTTTCATTTTGATCTCACTTAAAAGCATAAACACAATGCAAGTAGAAATTTATCAGAAAAGCAATAAGATTTGGCATCCAGATTACCAAATAAAATTATCTTTACAAGATCTGTTCAGTTTGAATGGGTTCAGGGTGGACATTTTCTTTTGTAGGCATCACGGAATTAAGCAAGTGGAAAGGACTTTTGTAGGTTTCTGCCGTTCTGTTGTTTTAGCAGAAAAACAAAATTCTGTTGGGAAGACTGAGGTGATGGTAAAAAGTAGTCTTAGGTGGACTTTCCGAGGTACTGTTTACAAGAGATTTAAGAGTTAGAATGCTGTCTTTTATTAGAACTGCTGCCTCTTTTAAATTATTGAAATAAATTTGATTTAGTTAAGTATAGTATAAATAAGAGAGCCAGTTTGGTGTAGTCATCAGCTAGAAACCAGGAGACTATGACTTCTAGTCCCGCCTTAGGCACAAAGCCAGCTGGTGACCTTGGGCCAGTCACTCTCTCTGTGTCCTGGGAAGGAGGCAATGGCAAACCACTTCCAAAAACCTTCCCAAGAAAACTGCAGCGGCTTGTCCAGGCAGTCGCCAGGAGTCAGGACTGACTCAAAAAAAAGTGTAAATAAGGTTCATATACTTCAATGTGAGCACTGAATAATAGTGAAGAAGCAGAATGTCAGGAATGTTTATGCGGAACATTCTAACATTGGCTGAAATGACCTTAATATCATCAATTTTGTACCTACATTGATATTATACGTAGTGTGAGCCTGTAGCACATCAAAGATTTTCAGAGTATATATGTATACTGCTCATTCTTGAACTACATAATGGTGTTAATAATACCATCAGCAAGTATGGCATTTTACAGAGTAGAGAAAAAATAGCCCCTAGCTCTAGGGAGTTTACGATCAAAAATTCATCGCAGGGGAAACAAAAGGGGAGGGAAAGAGTAGCAGAGACAGGAGTTCCCTGTATGCACTTGTTTTTGTAATAGTGCTGGTAGCTGAAAAATTGATGTTGCCTTTTTTGTTGTTGAAAAAGGAAACCGCATGAAAGCAGTTCGGTCTCATCCAGAAAGTTCATTTTCAAATGTATTTTTCCGTGGAATTATATGTGACCACTAGATGGTACTGGCATTCTACTACTTTTTCTTTAAATAGGCTTTCTTAATTTTACTACCATTTAATTCTATACCTTTGTTTCTCTTCTCTTCAAATTTCACTGATTTTTCCCAACATTTTCACCTGGTGTTTTAAGTTTTTTCATTTATATGCATGCTACCCTGAGAATTCTGGTCCTTGGAAGTCTAAAATTTGGAATGAATGTTTAAAGAATAAATAGAAAACTCAGACACTAATTTTTGCATCTCAGGAATATGTTCACTGAGACAGAAACACTCAGGGATGAGCAGCCTTTGCTCGTTATTTCAGTTAATGCAGTAGAGACTGTTATTTTTAAAATTCCGATGATAACCAATATATAAATTAGATACTGAGTAGGATGTAATAAGTGCTCCATGACTTCCAAATGAATATTTACGTATTTGACAGATTAGAATCTTTTAAATAACAAAGTACTTTATAAGCCCCAATATGCCAACACTTGGGAGAGGCAGGACAAAGAAGAGGCAATAGTTATGGTGCTATGCTGCAGTATCCCAATGATATCTAACATATATATTAGACCTATATATGTAGAATTGTAAAAGCCACATCTGATTTTACTGTCTAAAATTATAAGTTCACTGGCATTTTAAATGAGGGCTGAGATAATAGGGAACCGATATGATAAAGAATAATATACTGTATAGTACCATGTATGTATGTATGTAACATACACAAACTACAACTGATATGGAAACGTTTCCATTTTTTTACATTTTAAAATCAGTTTCGTGTGAATGAATTTGGTGCTCTAGAAGTAATCACTGATGAAACAGAGATGGAAAGTGTTAAGAAGGCTACAGCTACCACAACTTGGATGGTGCCAACTGTCCAAGAAGGTCAGTACAGTGATTTTAATTTTGTTTCTTGGAATCACAACTTCATATGGATATCAGTGTGTCTAGCTGTCCTAGGCAAGTTTGTAATGTCCGTAGTGCATATATTTTAAATAAGAAGAGATGGCATCTGAGCAGAATTGTTCTACAGATACTCTAAAATGTGTTCCAAAGAATGAATCTTGGTGTTATAGTAAATGCCTTTTTTAAATGATTTGGGACCATGGGGGGGGCGGGGTAGTGAAAATCAAGACCACTTTGGATGTGATGATGAGGCCACTCTCCTCTCACAGAAGGGAATATGTATTTGGCACAATCCAAGCATTCTTCCTAAATACATATCCTGCTACCTTTCCCGCTACTGCTATTATAAGATGCACAACAGGGAAAGAAAGGGCTCAACCTGTTTCTCTGCTAGCTCAGGCCCCAGTCTTGATCAGGCCTTGTGCTTGCTCTCTTGGCTTAGAAACAATAATCATGTTAAATGCAGTTAAAACATTCACATAAACTTTGGCTCCAGGTCAGCAGGATTTACAGGTAGTCCTCACTTAACAACCATTCATTTAGTGATGGTTTGGACTTAGATGGTGCTGGCAAAAATGACTTATGACCGGTCCTCACACTTATGACCATTGCAGCATCCCCACAGTCATGTGATCATGATTTGGGCACTTGGCAACCAGTTTGCATTTATGACCCTCACAGTATCCCGTGGTCATGTGATTTCCATTTTCTACCTTCCCAGCTGGCTTCTGGCAAGAAAAATCAACAGGGAATAGTGTGATTCACTTAACAACCACATGGTTCGCTTAACAGCCACGGTGATTCATTTACCAACCACCACACAAAAAGTCATAAAATCAGATCAGATTCACTTAATGACTGCTTTGCTTAGCAACCAAAATTCTGGGCCCAACTGTGGTTTTTAAGCGAGGACTACCTTCCTAGAAAACTAGGAAGTTCCTGTTAATGAATTCTGCTCAGAAGAAGGTTGCAGCTTCTGCTTTCTTGTAAACATACAACTCCATCTCTTAGATCACAGAATCACATTTTGTCTCTTGAAATAGTTAAATCATGATTTAGAGACTGAACAAAAATAAAGATGGCACCAAATAAAAGGGTCAGAGAAGGCAGTTACATGGATTGTTTAAGGTTCTTGTTGTTCCTGTTTATTTGTCAGTGGCGAAGCTAAAATGCAATCCTGTTCTTATGCTCACGGAAAACTAGTAAGAACCAATTAGGAACCAAGTGATAGGTTTTTGAATGTTTCAGAAAAGAGCTACTGCATTAATTTGTATTCTGGCCTGGGGTAGGCAGTTTCTGGCTTCAGGGATGCGTAAGTCTGTGTGGGAAGCACCTGGAAATTGTTTTGTAAACCCCACAGTGGTCTTAACCCAGTTTTAAAAAGACACAAAATAAACCTCCCAACTACTTCAACTCTACCCACTAATTTCCCTACTCACTGTGGCCTCACTCTCCCCAAAACATTATATTTGATTCCCCAATCACCAGAAGATTGCCCATTCCTGCTCTAAATACTGGATATATGCAGACTTATCCTGCCAGGAACAGGAGGACATATTTCAGCCATGAAAGAGACCCAGATTCAGCAAAACCATACCAGTGCAGAGAGGCTAAAGGAGATTGCCTTTGTGAATTCTCTTGTTGTCTTGCAACCTTCATGCTGATCCACAGTCCTCTGGAATACCTCTGCAGGAAGATGACAAATTCATTAAAATCACTTCTCCTTATTTCTCTTGAAAGTTCTAGAGAGCAGAATTTTGCTCATCTGGGATCCAGTCCAGTATCTTTTATATATTGAAATCTATTTGATAGAATATTTTTCTAAACTTCTCAAACTTGCAAACCACTTGGTAGAAATAGCTATTTAAATGTTGGCTTATAAGAACATAACTTAAGAAGTGCCCTGCTGAACCGAACCCTTGGCCCATCTAGTCCAGCAATCTGTTCTTGCAGTGGCCAACCAGATACACAAGAAAGAATTCTTCCATGAATTGGGCCAACCCTTTTTTTGAATCCAGCTAAGCTAGTAGCTAGCACTACATCTTGTGGTAGCAAATTCCAAAGTTTAATTACGTATGGTGTAAAAAAATACTTCCTTTTGTCCGTCCTGATTCTTCCAAGGTTGAGTTTCATTGGGTGATGTCTGGTTCTAGTATTTTGGGAAAGGGAAAATAGCTTCTCCTTGTCCACTTACCCAGCACCATGCATAATTCTGTACACCTCAATCATGTCCTCTTTCGTTGGCCTCCTTTCTAGATTAAAATGCCCCAAATGTTGCAACATTTCCTTATAGGGAAGCTACTCCAGTCCCTTGATTAACTTAGTTTCCCTCCTCTGAACTTTCTCTAGTCCCACTATATCCTTTTTGAGGTGTGGTGACCCAAACTGCACACAATATTCTAGATGTGGTCGCAACATTGATTTATATAAGGGCATTGTGATATTGGCATCTCTATTTTCAAAACAAATTCTTATTATCCTTAACATGCTGATGGTTTTTACAGCAGATGCACCCTGTGTTGACACCTTCATTGAACTGTTTACCATTACTCCAAGAAATAAGACTGTTATTGAGTAAATGTATTAGATGAAGCCAGAAAGATTTTTCTAATGTGTCAGCACAGATAGCTTGTGGGAAGCCTGAAGTCACTTTTCAAAATAGCATAAATGTGTATCAGTAATTAAAGATGTGCAGCATGCTGGACTCAAAAGCAGAAAGGTGCTTTGGAGCATGCAAGTTGTAATGCATAAACCAAATGTGTCTTTTCTGTGGATTTTTCTGCAACTGAGAAGCAGCCACACAATCCTGGGTAAAGATACCTCTGCTTTAAGGAATGGTAGACATATGCTATGGGTGTTTCCCAGCTGAAAGCCTTGGCCATTTTGTTTGATATAGTTTATAAATATATTTTTTTCACCTGTACATAATCCTAAGACTTCACTGCTTTCTTTCTTCTGCGTAGCATTCTCAGAAAAAACAGAAGTACCACCAAAACTGAAGGAAACTGCCAAGGCAGATGGGCTTCATTTCTGTGAAAATTGTTTTCAGTCTGCAACATCAGTGGGGTTTGTAGCTGGAGAAAGGACTTGCAGCCAAAAATGTGCCCATCTGTTTAAAAACAAGTAAGAGTTAATATAATACATGCAACACAACATCATAGCAAGTACAAATTCTGTTGTTGCCTAAGGGAACATTGGGATAAAAATACTTGCTGAACTGACAGTTGACTTTAAAAAAATGCAATCTATGTTGTATTATTGTTGCTAATTAATGCTGTTTTTTCTAAAGCAAAGGAGGAAAAGGTAGTACAGGGATATTAGAGGCACCAGGTGCCATCACCCAATCCTGTATAATGGTTGCAGGTGCAAACCGCCCACCCCTTAAGAAATGCCAGGGCAAGCACTGATGATCTCACAAAAATTCAGCCATCTTGGAGGGGTTGTCCTCCAGATTTATTTATTAAGAAAGTTTCTATGTCACTTCAGTGATGTCTTTTGGAGTTATTGTAGATTGTGTAGTGCTTTGGATGCCGCATTACTGACCCCTGTTCAGTTAGATAAAACAAGGCAGATACTTTCTACAATTATTTAAATAAGTTTATGAATAAAAATCCCCAGGAGCTTGAAACAGAATTGACATTTTACATCTCAGAGAAGCCGTATTTTTCTCAGTAATTACCACTGTTTGTTTGGGAACCGTAATATATATCTTCCAGATCAGTCATACGCTTGATTACCCTTCAGTATAACTCGTAGTTAAGTGTCAATAGGATGCAGCCCTCCAGTGCAATCTTATACATATTAGGGCAGCCATATTTTTTGAAAGAGGTGCTTTGCAAAGAACAGGAGCATGAGAAAATATCCAGAAGCAGTCTTAAAAGCAGCTGAAGTGAGCCTGCAAAAAAACATGGCTGACAAAGAGAGGTGCTTTATTCACATTCCTGTGTGCTACAAAGCACTTTTGAGAATTGAACAGTTCTGATACATCTCTATTAAGAAATAAATCCCCAAAAGTTTGACTTCTTGTTAAAGGTTGCAGCATTGGTATATATTAATAGAATTTTGCTTAGTATGATCCTTGTGATCAAAAAGTTTGCATTATTCTTTTTGATTTTATAAAGGTTCTATTTACATGCAATCCAATATATTGGAATTTACAGCAGCAAATTCATGTGTGCATTTGTTAATTTCAAAATGGAAAGAATGCATACATTTTGCTTTCTTCTCTGTCAATAATAATGTAATTCAGTTTGTCGCTAATATCAACAGCTATTATTGCATACTTGCTTTTACTGTGTTCATTTGAGTAATTTGTTTTACTGGGATTGTACTCATTCTTGCTTAATAATCTCCTCAGTCTTTCAATAGATTTGAGTGTTTCTATTATTCCACTTGACAGCATTCAAATCTGCTAGTTACTCCTTTCCTTTCAGATGCCCTGAAATTCAAAAGTACGTCCTTTGATGAGAAACAGGAAAGGAAACAGGAAAGGTTTGAAAGATGCAGAGCCTGTTTTGTGAATCATAACTTTTTCTTTGCAGTAATTAATGCAATTTAATTCTCATTCTAGGGAATCAAAGGAGGAAAAAGACACGTCAGAATGCAGTGATGAAGACTATTCTAAAGGCACTCAAAAAAGAAAAAGCAAATTGCCGTCCAAAGGAGAGGGTATTGAAGACAAAGATAAAGACAAGGAAACAGTTAGTACTCCTCAGTTGATAGTTCCAGATTAAGCCATATCTTCTAGTTTTAATACTGTTCAGTAGTCCCTGCATGTGGAACCTGTACATTTTTAAGCCTGTTACAGATCATAAATTTCTCAGTAGTGGATTGAGAAGATATCCAGAAGCAGTCTTAAGAGCAGCTGAAGTGAGCCTGCAAAAAAACTTGGCTGTCAAAAACATGGCAATCTATAAATGGAACGCTATATTTTAATCTAAATTAAATTGATTGCCCCAATCTCAAGAGATTACTAAACTACATGAGATTTCAGCAGTCTCAAATCACTCCCCCAAGATCTTATGAGCTTGATGTTTTTATTTGAAACCTCACAAAATATAAGAACGTTGAAATCTTGTAATATTCAACAATATCATGGCATTCCAGGCATTTGACAGACAGACAGATAATCATTTAATTTTGCCATTGAGAAGTATGATGAATCCTTGTCCTGTTGCATGTTGGAACTGGGCTGGAGTTAAAGGAATACCATAACTCTTCTGATCTGTTGCATTTATTTTCATGTAGATAGAATGAGAGAATAGTAAACTGCATCAGCTCTACAGTGTAGTCATATTCTTACAAAGAACATGTGTGTTGAGTGAATACTTTTGGAAAGTCCTGCACTGTAGTTCACTGTTAATATTGCAGGTCAAATTTGAATTTTGTTGATATATCTGATTCCAGTGTACTTAAGTTGTTCATCATACCATCTTCCTAGTTTAATCAAACACCACTCTGCAGGCTGAAACTTCATCCTCCACTGATTTTCACATGGACTGGTTTCATATTTAAATATTCAGAATACTGTCAGAACAGGAACTTCTGTGTTTGATAATTATGAATGATAATTATGCCTGCTGCAATATTTAATTCTGCAATTCAGGAAGAGAACTCTGAAGGAAGAATACTGAGAGTATCTCAGAGAGCTACAAGGAAAAGGAAACGAGAGGTGGCAATTTTAAAACAAAGTGAGTCGCTATATAATGCTTTAGCAGTATAAAGTTTTCCTTCAGTTCCTCAAAAAACATAAAATACGTCTTGGGGATAAATGGATTGACTGCCAATCTTCTGGGCATTGATCCTTCATAACACCACAGGTGAACATTCTCACTGTATGTTTAGTCCATAGAATAGCCGTAACTCCCGCCCTGTGGAACATCATTCCCCCCGAGGTGAGGTTGGCCCCAGCCCTGTTGGCCTTCCAGAAAGCCCTTAAAACATGGGTCTATCAACTAGCTTGGGGATACCATGGTAGAGCGCAGCCTATTAGATGATTTATATGACAATTAATGGAATGCACTCTCTGTTTGTTTTTTTGCCATTTTGCTTTTTTTGTTTTTATCTTGTTTTTATTTTAATTTAAATTTGTTGATGTTAACTGGTTTTTATACATTCTTGATAATTTTTATGTACGCCGCCCAGAGTCACTAAGTCAGATGGCTGACTATACAACTGTGAATAAACAAACAAACAAACAAATAAATAGAATACACAATTATGTTACCTTATATTTAGTTAGTGATATCACCTTATTATAATTGCTATGCTGTGCATAGCAAACGTTCAGTATTTTGTAAAAGAAAAAATTGAAGAGTATTATCCTTCAAGTTACACTTTATTGTTTTACTAAAAATGTTCTTCATATTCTGTCTTTAATATTGCCCACTCCACAGGAGAGTTTAAAGTAGAAGTATAAAGGAAATTAAGATTATTCACTTCCCTGAACACTGATAGGGATTTCTGTTTTGCATAGGTGAAATTGTTCAAATAATTTTTGGGAATATGCAGAAAATCAAGAGATTTATTTAAAAAAACAGTGATAAATAAATCCAAAGACTTACCTAAGTAGTCAAACACTATCATCATGGAGTCATTTTCCTAACAGAGTGAATATGCTTATTTAAGAAAAATGCAGCATTCGTTATCTGCAAGGTGATCTATAATTTTCACTTTGAATGTAACTATCTATCTCTGCTCTGTTAATCAACAGCAAGCTGTTGCAGTGCTGTTCACACAAATATAGTAACACTGAGTTACTAGATCTGAAGTATATGGGACAATACAGTGGACTCTTAGTTAACCGGCACCTATGGGGATTGGTAGATGCCGGATAAATGTAGTTTCTGGTTGCTTGAGAGTTACTATTAAACCCTGATTTCCACTAGATGGCAGCAGAGAGGTACAGATTTTTTTTTTGCGGATTGCCTGAGAGTGCTGGGGTTTTTTTTCTGGTTGCTTGAGAGTGCCGGGTTTTTTCCAGTTTGATTTTTGTGCCGGTTGCTTGAGAGTGCTGGTTGCTTGAGTTCCAGTTAACTGAGAGTCTACTGTATTACCATATCTACCCAAGAGTAATACAAGATTTTCCCCAAAAACAATTATTATCTGTGAATGGGGCAGGGAAGAGAATCATCCTACACTTGCTGGTAAGAATACTTTCAGTAGTTTGAAAACAAAAAATGGACAGATATCTTAGTGCAGAAAATAGCTTACACAAGTCATCTGTGACTGGGTTTTATTTTCTAATTTCTTTAAATGCTTTCATTTCTAATTTCAGCTTTAATGTCAAAGGGAAAGAAAGCATGGAGTTGGTCTTCATATTTGGAAGAAGAAAAGGCTATAGCAGCACCTCCTAAGATTTTTAAAGAGGTATGCTGTCCTGTAAAATCCTGACAGATTGGTTTGAGGAATATGTATTTTGTTAGATAATTGTTTAAATAAAGGTGAACCTAAAAAATTGACATGGCTGATATGGTTATCTTAGTTCCCTTGTTTATGAAAGGCAGTTCACAGCTGATACTATGATTTATATGTAGTAACTGATGTAGATGAGATCATCTCAGATGTCATTCTGGGTAGACCCTTGCATAAGAGTGGGCCTTTTCAGTGGTGACAACATACTTCTGGAGTGCCCTTTTAGTGGGACTGTGTTTAGCCCCTGCAAACGTTTTGAACAGCAGCTGAAGACCAGCAGGCTTTTAATGTGGTTGTTGTTTTAGCTAATCATGCTGCTGCCTCAGCTTTTAAACTCTGTTATGCATAATGTTTGAATTGCTGCTTTATACTTCGTTATATATTTGTATTGATTGATGTATTTAAGTTTGACTCTGTATGCTACTAAGTTTGATTCCCAAACATTATGGAAAGAAGTCACTGGTATTATTATTGCTTGCAGTCTGAAGTGTGAGACCTAGGTGTATGTATTCTGTGTTTGTTTTTGGTTTGTATGATGGTGAAGATCAGGTTTTTAACCTGTACCCCCCATCCCAAATTCTGGGATAAGTTGGGTATGTCTATTTATAAAAATAATAAAGGCGGGATAAAATTAATATTCTCTTTTGCTTTATTTAAGCTATTGTGCTTCTTTTTAAAAAAAAATTGTGTGCAGCCCAGAGTCAGTGATGGGGGGGCTTATAAATCTAAATTATAAATAAATTTTGGAGCACATGGTAGGAACAACTCCTACATGAAACAGAAACCTTTCAATAGTTGTAATAGTTAGATAATAGTTAATGGATTTTAAATTGAAATTATCTAGAATATTTTTGTGTAAACAAAAGAAATAAATAAACAGAAAAACAATAAAACATAAAATCGTATAATTTCACAGGCAGTTAAAGCATTCTAGATTATATTATAACATATCAAAGAACATAAAAACTAATACAAACTAATAAATAATAAAAGGAACAAAGAAAGAAAGAAGAAAGCAAAAAGCTAAAGTGCAAAAAGAAAACAAAAAGCAAAAGACAGAAAGAAAATAAATAGAAGGAAGAAACTTCCAGTTTCCTCTGCAGCAACTATAAGTACAATTACAAAATTAACTCCATTAATTAATAGAGTAATGAATTAATCATTACTCTATGATTACAAAAAAGCTAACTTTTTTTCTGTTATCCATTTTTTCCTAATCATCAAAACCACAAGTCATAAGTGCATTTTTTTCCGTTTCATGCAAAAAGTCCAGAAGGGGTTTCTAGTCAGCCATAAATGTAGACATTGTTCTTTCTCTAATCAAAGAAGTTAATTCAGCCATCCCTACAACTTCCATCATTTTCACCAACCATTCCTCCATTGTGGGTAGAGTCAAACCTTTCAGTTTTTGAGCATATGTCTTGCTACAGTTGTCATATACAAAAACAAAGTTTCATGACTTTTTCCAGTTGCCTGTCCCAAAAAGAAAGTCTCTGGACTCAGCTGTACTTTAATCTTTAAAATCTTCTGAATTAATATATGTATTTTTTACACGCCCACCAAACATGATAAAATATCCCTTCATGTTGTTCACATTTCAGCAAGAAGTCCCTTTATACATTCTAGACAATTTCTCTGGTGACAAATACCAACAATACATCATTTTATAAAAATTCTCTTTAAGGTTAGAACATAATGTAAGTTTTAATCCTTTTAGCCCATTTGATCATACATTCTTTCACTTGTTGTTCTTCTGTTTCATATTTCAACAGAAGTTCATACATTTTAGCAGTAACATGTTCATCATTAGTACATAATTCTGTTTTAAATTCAGTCTTACATTGTTCAAAACCGTAAAATCTTTTATCCATTTTAAATCTTTCTAACAATTGTACATAAGAAAACCATTGACAAGGATATCCTTCTATTGTTAAATCTTCTCTAGGTTTTATTTTACAATCCCCTTGAGAAAATTCTAATACATCACGGTACGTGAACCATTTATGTTTACTGATCATTTTTCGTCGGTAAGATGCTTCTTGCACTGAAAGCCACGAAGGTGTTTTTGGGCAGAACCTAAAGTTATATTTATCCCATACTCTAAGAACCCTTCCCCCTGGACATAATGATTTTAAAAATCTACATTCACCTTAGCTTTGTCATACCGTAGATAGCTATGCCACTCAAATCTCAGATCATGACCTTCTCAGTCCAATAACCTTCTGTTTCTCAGCAACATCCACTTTTTCATCCAAACTAAACAGCAGGTATCAAAACATAATTTCAAAACTGGTAAGTCCAATCCTCCTCTTTCCTTCACATCTTGTGCTATCTTATATTTAACTTATGGTTTTTTCCCTTGCCATACGAATTTAGATACGTATATCCTTCTGACATGGTTTAAATGGTACTTCAGTTGTCAAAACAGGTATTGTCTGAAACAAAAATAACATTCTAGGTAAGACATTCATCTTAATCACGGAAATTCTGCCCATTGACATTTGTAGTTTGTCTCATCTTGACATACTTTTTTTAACTTCATTCCATGAACCATTAACATTGTTATTTTGAAATAACATACAATTCATGTTTGTCAGAGTAAAAAACATGGTTTGGTCAAGTCTCCATTAATGATTATTCATGCTCTCTGTGAAGTATAACTCTATTTCACCCACTTTATAAAATTCTCTCCAAAATTCGTATCTTCCCAAACTTTAAACAAAAAAGTTCAGTTCAAATTATCAAAAGCCTTCTCTGCATCTAAAAAGAGAAATGCGGCTTGTTTTCCATTATATTCTTCCAAGTATTCCAAAAAGTCCAATGCAGTTCTAACGCTATCTTTCAGCCGTCTTTTAGGTAAAAACCCATATTGATCCTCATGAATAAAACAATTCATAATTTCTCTTTGTTCTTCTGTAATCTTCTGTACATTTTCTTTTCTAAGATACTCATCTATTTTTCTCACCTGTTGGAAACTTGTAAATCCATTCATTCATTCTTATACACTTTCTAGTACAAGCAGTAATGCAAAATCCTATTTGTAAAATTATTATTTAAAAAGATATATAGATAATCTTATTTTGCATATTTATATCTTCATGGCGTAACTTGAAAGAATCATTGTGCAAGGAGCAGACGTTTTGTACAAATCAGCATTTACAGTATTTAACTTAATATAAGAAATTTTTCAAAACCTTGGTATTAAAACTAGTTTTAGCACTGTGGTAGAAAAACTCATCCACTGGAGAGGATCCATATGGTCATTTATTTTTCAAAGCTAGCAGGTTCACTAAGTCAGTGGTTTCTTGTACCCACATAACCAAGAGCAAGAACCACTAGGTTACATACAGTAGGTCATATAGAGTATGTTGATCAAGGACAGTTTGATAATGTGTCTATGTTAATAGGAGACTCCAGTTGAGAGAATTGTTTTACAGCTGATAAGGAAACATGATAACAGAAAGGAAGACATGAGTATTCTTCATGGTGTGGAAACATTACAGATGCATTCTTTGAAAGGCAGCTTACTTATAAATATGATTTATGCCAAGTCTCTAATTGTTATTCCATCAAGCAATTCCTGTGCTTTGCTGCAAAGAGAGATAAGGAAGCACAGCTGTACTCATCTTTGTACTTACTGTCTCTGCTTAAGGCACCAACTCTAAAATCAATTAGAAACTAAAAGGCATAACTGGCACGGTAAAGAAAAACCCATTCTTAAAGGTCATGCAAAGAAGTATATGCAATACTGTATTGTATAACGAAACATATGATGACATAATTACTTAAACCTGAGTTCCAAATACAACTCTGCCTAGTAGGAATGTAAAAGATGAGAGAGGAATTACACAGAGCCTCTGATCCAGAAATATATTAACATACTTAATATTTAAGAGGAAGATAGTGTGCTTTATATTGAAGATTTTGATCTTCTAATTTATGTCCATATAGTTTTTCTTGATAATTGGAGGTGGGGAAAAAGTCTCATTGGTTGGCATCAATATGGAAGACCTGGAAATTTTTTTTTTTCCCGAAAGGAAGACAATAAGATCCATTTGAAATACATGTCCATCTTGGAGTATTTTAGAAATGCTTATGGTGAAATAAAACTTGACATTTTACTTCTAGTATCAGTCCTTCCCATACAACAAAAATGGATTCAAAGTTGGAATGAAACTAGAAGGAGTGGATCCAGAGCATCAGTCAATGTACTGTGTGCTTACAGTAGCAGAGGTGAGTGCCAGAATGCTAAAACAAGGAACTTGATTTTAAGAATTTTATCTACCTATATATCTATACTAACGGCGTTCCGTGAGTCATACTGGCCACATGACCCGGAAGTGTCTATGACAACGCCGGCTCCAAGGCTTTGAAACGGAGATGAGCACCGCCCCCTAGAGTCGGACACGACTGGACTTTACGTCAAGGGAAACCTTTACCTTTACCTTTATATCTATACTAAAAAAAAAATACTCTGCAGGCAATAAGAAAATAACCCCCTCAAATTATTTAAAACCAGGTAGTGATACAGAATTATAGATAAGAATATAAGAAGAACTTTGTTGGACCAAGCCAAACACTCTGTGTAGTCCAACATCATGTTTCCCACGATGGGCAACTGTTTGTTTGAGACTCACATGTCCCTATAATGACTTCATCACTATTGTTTTGCCTAGATACTTTCAAAGTCATACTTCCTTTGATCCTGGCAGTTCTGTAAAGCCACATCCTCTTTTAATTTAGCTAAATTTCTAAATTCATCTAAGTTGGTAACCATTGCATCTTTTACTATGTGTTGTGTGATTCAGCTTTGTTGATTAGTCCTAAATTCTAATATTACAAGAAATACATAAAATATTCCCTTGGATTATAGCTGACAAGAAGTATTGGTCTCCTACTTATAAACCATATAGATGTTCAGTGAATCTAGATGAACATGTGATATGTTTGCACTACTGCATTGAATGATTATACAATCTAAAGTTTTGTTTGAGAATTCTTAATTCTGAACATACCTGTGCCACTATTCAATAACTGACTCTGTGGTCTGTAAGTAGATATACTTTTACTCATTTGTATATTTTATATCTTACGATTTTAGATTTGTGGCTACAGAATTAGACTTCATTTTGATGAATACCCAGATTGTTATGATTTTTGGCTGAATGCTGATTCTTCAGATATTCACCCTGTTGGGTGGTGTGAGAAAACTGGGCATAAACTTCATCTACCAAAAGGTACTATGTTATCCATAAACAATTTATGAGCTATTAATTTTTTTTCTTTGTACTGTGTTAAGGCAGCGAAGTTACACTCTTATGGTAAGAGATGTGGGAGTCCACAAATAAAATTATATGCTGGCTTTGGAAAAAAAGTATTATATATTTTCTTTTCAGGTATTCTTACAGTATAGAATATAAATAAATCCTGAAACATTTAAATTCCAGGGTCTGAAGGTGTCTATTTCTTTATGTTCAAAGGCATAAATTATTCTTTGACCAATGCGTTAACGATTGGAGAGATGACGAATCACGCAGCACCCTCAAAAGGAAGCCTCATTAATGTTTTTAATAACTATATCAGTTTAAAATTAGGATGCTTGATTAGGATATGAGTGGTTTCAAAAAGGTATAAACCTAAATACTGTAATTATTTTTCTCCTCTTCCTTGAGCAGGAAGGAAAGAAATAATAAATGTTTGAAAGCACTGTATCTTCATCATCGTCAGTGTGCATCAGATGTGGGTTCAGTGCCTGCACTGATCCTTTTTCAGGAACTTTCTGTAGCTGAAGAGATTTTTGGAGAAAGTCTGCACTACTGCACATGCTCACAGGCAAAATCCTTTCTTTCTTCTCAGTTCCTTTTCATCTATGCTACATAGCATAGGATTTTTCTTTGTACTCTTGTGTGGAGCTGAACTGAGAATCATCCTTATGTTGTTTTGTTTCTTTTTAGACATTTGGTGTTTACTTCATTGTTTTGATTTTTTAAAAAGGAAAAAATACACTGGGAAGATTGAAGAGATAGCTCTAGCCTCAGGCCTTTTTTGTTTTTTACCATGCCTATACCTTTCACAACTCCCTTTGTAAACGCTTGATGGTGTCAAAAATTGGCCAACACACCATGTTACATTTGATCTTTACATCTGGGATCTCTTCTTTGAGAGAAGGCTTAGATGCTTATAATACGACCTGCATCCCTGTTACTGCCTTGACTTCAGTTTCTGTCTGTTCTAAGCTACTGCCAGCAGTGACTTAACCATTAGAAGCATCTTCTACACCAATACAAATTTTGGTATCAACCTCTCAAAACATTCAAGTTACCAGAAAGAGTCTGTCCACCTATGCTTAGGGAATCCATAGGTGCCTCTGCAGCAGAGGATGACAAGACTGAAAGCTCAAGGATACCAGGGCACAAAGGAATTCCTGTTCAGAAAGTTAAAGCAAATGTGTTAAGATCATCTTTGTCAATGTCTTCTGCTGTTGATGGGTTCATAGTGCACCCAATTAATTAGATCAGTGTATCCCTTGTCTTACAATACTGCTACTCTCTGACCAACCTCAGAAGATAAAATAAGAGACCTCTCTGTGTTACATGGAGTGGAATTTTCTGATCAGAAGACAGTTGGTCAGATCAGGGGAACTTTTATCACATTTATTCCTTTTCCCTTCTGAGTCAAACCCACATTCCATCACAGATATGTGAGTATCAAAATATCTAAAAAATATCAAAGTATCAAAATAATGTCTGGTTATATCATCAGGTTAATGATTTTTCCCTTAAAATTATTTATGTTTCCCAGCCATCAGGGCAATTGGCAGAAAGAGTTCTTGCAATCAAATCAATGCCCTTAAACCCAAAGAGGAAAGACTTTTATTTTCATTACTGTGCCAAGTTGAGAAAGATGGAGGAGTATGGTCTATTTTGGATCTTCAACTAGTGAAGAAATTCCAGGTGGTGGTTCTACTGAGTATCTTGGAGCTGGTCTTGTTTCCATAGATCTCAAAGATGTGATGTACAACTTAGGGATTCACCTTCTTACCATTCTTTCCCTCCCAAATGGTCATCACAGATGCATCAATGAACTGTGACATCTTAATATTTTTGGCCACTGAGTTGCCAAGAGTCACCTCTATATCAGCTACCTAGATTTCTTCACCATTGTGAATGCCTTCTAAGCTTTTGAACCCATTCTTCGGAAGCAGGTCTTACAGGTTACTTCCAAGAATATCATTATGGTCTATTACATCAACAAGTAAAGGAATACCTGTGTCAGTTGCCTAACACTTCTTTCCTTTTGTGATTCATGTCATGAGGATATTCTCACTACCTTGGTGGATCTTCTCAGCTGTGATCACACAAGACTCATGAATGAATGCTTTACCCTTCTATGGCTTTCTTCATTTTTAGCATCTAATGCTAACATTGATAACAATTCTGTTTTCTTGCATCACTGCATGAGAGGTGTTTCCTGTTCCTCTTTGGTATTGCTTTTATTTTAACAAACACATACATACATTGCCATTTTTGGTGGCAATCATCTCTACTCTTTCCTCCCTGTTTCCATCTCAAGAAGGTAGTCCTGCATTGTGACCTCATCTCGCTCCCTAATCTGACTTTTGCCTCAGTGAAGTTATTCCACTTCTCTCATGTATCTATTCTGAACCTAGAATTAGATTGTTCTTTTCACTTTTGTTTGTCATGTGTTGGCTTTTTGTGTACTCATAGTAACTCTTTCCACACAACATTGTAGTTACTTTCTTACTCTTTGGGACAAAAGAAAAGATTTCTGTTTCCTCCTAGCAATTTTTCCACTGGATTAAGGATGAGAGTTATTAACTGGCAAACCTCTTGCTTCTAAATGTTTATGGAGTCACCATATTAGAGCCATCTCCATTTTTGCAGGTTTATTTCAAGGGCTTTCCCTTTCAGTTCTCTTTAAGGTGGTCACATGGTCTAGCCTACCCACTTCAGTTAAGCAAGATTAACTGGATGTTTGGGCTCAGGCAGGTCCCTGATATTGCAGGGTGATATTATTATCCATCCTGGTTTGAGAATGAGACATTGGCACCAGTTCCAGGTAAGACTGATGCTCATCTAGAGTTGCTTACCGGTAACTGAGGTCCCTAAGAGTAGTCATCTCTGCATTCACAGCATCCTTGAACCATCCTGTCTGCAAGTGCTTACACTCATGGATATTCCTAAGTCCAGTACTGGAAGGGAATGCAGAAGTATTTACCTATAGACATGTGCAGATTTCCACTCAACACTTTTACAACTGCAGAAGGTTCCAGAGGAGGCTGCAGCATAGGCATAAAACTCATATGACCCCTCAGAAAACCACAGTCACAGATAAGCAATTGGTTCTTTGTAAATCACTTCCACTGGAGATGTTTTGAGGCAAAATTTACAGTTTTTGCAAATAATATCCAAAGAAGGTTTCAAGAAATCTTGGATTTAATTGAGGAAACTAAGCATATTGGATGCAGTGTCATCTTGGGGAGAGGGCAATTCCAACTTTGAATACTTTTGGTCCATATTTCTGTACTGGCAGAAGGTAGTTCTTTGCTTTTCTCAAGACAGACCAGAGGTGTCTTCTCTAGGACAGACCACAAAATCAAACCCAGAAAAATAGAGGGGGTCTTGGTAACAATGTGCAACATGGATCTTTTGTTATTGATCTTTTAAAAAGGTTTGGATATCTTAGATTAGTTCACTTGATCTTAGCCAAAAGGCTGAGAAGCTGGAGAGGTTGAACCAGTACAACTCCTGGGTTTTCAATGCTGGTATATCCCTGCCCAAAAATTAAAAAATAAAGGGTAAGCCTCTGGGGGTTTATGCATTCTTACTAAGGAAGAACTGCAAGGGCAGGGTGAGAAATATTACTTTCCTTGTACTACTACTTCCCACTAAATTAGCACACTATTATGTTGTGATGTTGAACATCTGCTTTCTTGTTATGTTGGTCTATGACTGTACTAATGATTTGAACTGAATTGCAACAATATAGATAAATAGTCACCATAATTGGACTCTAACTTTTAGTTTTGAAACCATAATCACTCCTTATTCATTACAGCATTACATTTTTTCTAGATGCAATAATAATATTAATTACAACTTTTCCATAGCTTTTAGTAATAGAATGGTTCTATATATTTCACATTGGTAGTTTTGCTATTCTGTTGTTTTGAACAATTGTTTAGTTGCCTTGGATAAAGTGTATCATACTTTACTATGTCGATTTTTGCGCCCCAAGTTCTTAAATTTTAACTTACAATTTTATTTGTACTGTTCTATGATTTTATAGCTTGTTTTACTTTAATCAGTTGTGACCCTTTGGGTTTGTTTTGCTGGTCAATGACCGAAATAAAATGACTGACTGACTTAGGTTAGTTCACACATAATGCTTAAGCCATGCTTTGGCACTATTTATTCAACCTTGCACTAATTCAGCATTCTTGACACACTTTTTTCATCTCTTCTACTTTTGTGGAAATAGTTACAGTGAAATCATCAAACATAGTTCATATTGTACCTTTATACCAGGATTGCAGATCCTTGTTATTTTCATTTCATAAAATGATAAAATATTAGACTTGTTAGTTACAAGAATTAGATAGACTTTCAGAGTGTGTTACCTGCAAATACCTCATCTGTACCTCACCTCTGTTAGAAAAGAGATACTTGTGACTTCTGAAGACGAGCTGGTGTTTTCAGAAGAAAAAAATAATACTGGCTAGTCTTGTTTTATAAATTAGAATGGTGCCTATAATTATATTCTCAAGGGGCTTTTAAAAGTTAATTTTTTTTCAGTTTGTTCCTGAAATGGACAGTTTGGCAGATACTGAATGGTGATACTAACAGAAGCAGCTGCAATTAAAGTAAGTGCACTTCAAATTAAAAGAATACTTTATTTGTTTTATTCTTTTTTATGGTTTCCAGGATATAAGGAAGATGAATTTAATTGGCCTGCATATCTGAAGAAATGTAAAGCTCAGGCTGCTCCTAAATCCTTGTTTGAAAACCAAAACACAGTAAGTTTTTTTATTATTATATTTATTTCTGTGCTCACATTAGCATTTGTGTAATATGTTGATATGCGTAATCTATCTGAAAAAGCAATAGTTTTTATCAGTGTAATCAACTCCTTAAACAAAGGAAGAAGCTCCTAAATCTATTTATCATAGGATAAGTTCACATGAGCATAATCTGGTAATACTTAAATATATAGTAAATTTGCACATGTACAGTACCTGTCTCTTTACTTACTTTTTAGCAGATTTTTTTTGTATTTTATATATCTTTTTTTTTTCTACGCAACTTGGATTTATGTTAATTTAGTTACTTGATAATGTTTGTTAAAAAAAATAGAATTAAAAAAATGAACATCAGAATAGTATTTTCCTATATGGGTAGAAGGAGGTAGCCATCAAATAAACTCTGCTTTGCATGCTTTTGGTAGAGATTAATTTCAGATAAATTTGATAATTATTAAAATAATAATTGAACTCATATTTTCAAGTCAGAGTATAAATTAATGTGACCTTGTAAGACTTACATCAAAGAAGCATCATCAAAGGTTTTTCCCATATCCTTTTTTGAGTAGCTGACAACAACTCTCTCCCTTTCATTGCCCTAGTTAATTAAGTTTAAAGGATGATGATGTGGGGGATTACCAAATGGATCAGATAGAAACAAAGGAAGGTGAATTCAAATTCATTTTGAAATAAGCCAACTATTTGGTTTGGGGAAGAAGAGTTTATTTTATCTCCAAGCCAATCTGATGTAAGATGACAATACAGATATCTGTAATACATGGTCACACACTTCACTGACTTCACATAAGTCCTAATTTGACTAAGTGATTACATATTCACCTTGGTATGGCATTTGGTAAATGGTCACCAGGATTTATTTTCTCTTTTGCCCTACCAAGGTATGCAAATATTTTCGGTCCTTATCAGATGGAGATGTGTCATCATCCATCACTAAACTATTAGAGAAGGACCCAGATTGCCAATAAAACATTTTATTTCATAATAAACTAGGAAGGACAAAACTATTTTGAAAAGTCTGTGAAAGGTTACACAGTTTTAACCCTCAGTATAATTTTTTTTTAAAAGTTCAAGATTGTGGAAAGTCAGAAGAATTTGGATGTATAGTTCATTATTAATCTGCAGTTTTAGTATTCTTTTATGCTGTCTTGCTTTATGTGGTTAAAAAAACAACTTCCCACTCAACATTACTGTTAAACCTCTCTTTGATTAGACTGTGATCCCATCAGGATTTCGAGTAGGGATGAAGCTTGAAGCAGTAGACAAGAAGAACCCTGCTTTCATATGTGTGGCTACAGTGACTGACATCGTGGACAATCGCTTCCTGGTTCATTTTGACAACTGGGATGAAAGCTATGACTACTGGTATGACTGTTTTGATGATAGAAATTTGGAGATCCTACCCTTTTCCCCACTGACTGTCATGTATTGTAATTTTTGTATATAATTAGGATGCTCAGTGTTTTAATCATTTCTCTTCTAGAAAGATTTTATGTGTTATAGACCCCCTTAAAGAGATGTGAGTGTTGGTAAAAGAGTGAGGAATAAAGGCATAATAAATGTGAAAGTCAGAAAGAAAATAAACTGAAGAGCGCAGAAAGGGGTAAAAAAGGAAATGTAGGCTAGAAAGTAGGAAAATACGGTGGAAGTCATAGAAAAGTTGTTGAAAACTTTTGCTTGGTCCTCCTTGTGTTAAGACTAGAATGTGGAAAGCCAGAAACACACAAATAATGAAGTTGGTGAGACTGACTCTACCTTTTTCCTGAGTGGGCAGCGCCTCCGCGGTCTACTGATGAACCCTGTTGAATGGGCAGTATTGTTATGCCAGAAGGGTTGAGAGGGACAGGGGCTCCTTGAACATGATAGGTAGACAACAACTTAGAGTTGTTTCTGCTCAAATTCAGTTGGCTTCCTTCTTCACCTCTAGCTCCTGCACACCCCATTCAGCAACATGCAACCCCAGCAACATTACATGCAGTGATTGCAGTGGAATAGAAACTAGGTTTGAATAACTTGCCAAGGGAGTTGCTTTCCCATGAATTAATCCCATGGATTGGCTTTAAGTTACAAGAGGGCCCCCTGGTACCTCATGGGTAGGCACAGTCTCCAAAGCTCTTAATATGACATTGTGATTGGCTCAATTCACATATCTGGAAAACTTTGAGATGCTGCCAGAGTAAAGCTTTGAAAGGACAAAGTCTATAACCTCATTTAAAACTACACTGTAATTCTAAGAATACAACCAGCCAGACTGTAACTTAAAGAGAAAACACAACCCCCGTAATGAAATGAGGACAGAAATAGAACCATTTTCAAGGGCCATTTAAAATCTAGGATAAATAGGGCCATGCTTATTTCTTTGGGAAAGAGGTTGCTACTGAAATACAGTCTGCACTGCTTTCCCACCTGATCGACCTTGTCGCCTGGCTAATGAGCAGAAACCATTTATGGCAGTCAACCTGATAATCTGGTCCTTTAAAAGTCGCAGTGGTGCCACAGGATGTACTCAACAGAAAATCTTAGTGTTGCGCCACTAACACTTAAATTTATATTCGCCAAAAGCCTTCCCATCATCCTCTTCAGATTCTACCCCCCATCCACAGGTACTTTTTCTTAGGGAAAGCAGCTGCAGATACCTTCAGATTTTGGGAAAAGTGGAAAGGTTGTTTAACCCTTCTCAGCAGTTTGTCCCTTCAAATTCCTTTTTTTTGTTGTTTGTATGTTACTTGGACACAAATGGAAAAATAGCTGCCCAGAAAATAACTGCCCATTCCTAATTTGTAATTAATGTATGATTTTATTTCAGCCTTGCATTTAACTATATTCCTGGTTGTGAATATGTAGAATATGTAGTGAAGAGTCGTTTCTCCTGTACCAGCTTACTATTATTTATTTGTTTATTTAATTTATTTATATATCCTGCCTTTATTATTTTTTATAAATAACTCAAGGTGGCGAACATACCTAATACTCCTTCCTCCTCCTATTTTCCACACAACAACAACCCTGTGAGGTGAGTTAGGCTGAGAGAGAGTGACTGGCCCGAGGTCACCCAGCTGGCTTTCATGCCTAAGGCCGGACTAGAACTCACAGTTTCTAGCCCAGCACCTTAACCACCAGACCAAACTGGCTATGAATATGTGGTGAAGAGTCATTTCTCCTGTACCAGCTTACTATGCTTCTTTGCTGGCTACAAGTGAAGTGAGCTTCTACCTCCACTCCCAGTTGCAGCTGACAAAACATTCAACAAGCGTGCATTTTATTTCTAAGGTGACACCTTCCATAAGTCAGAGACAGGCAGAAAGAAAAAGAAAAACCTTTATCAAGGATTATACCTTTGGGAGACAGTCGATTACTAACAAGACCACTTCCTTTAACACAAAGCATGCATGGGTTACAATTTCTCATCTGAACACAAGATGGGGCCATAAGATGATCTGTGTATTATGAGATGGTTATCTTGTCTTATTAAACAGAAACTTGCAAAGAATAGTTAGTTAGTTAGTTAGTTAGTTGATAGTATTTATAAACTATCCCAATTTAAAAAAACCTGAACAGTAGCATGGGTAATAGAAGAAAAACGCAGGCAGAAATTCCATTGTGTTTTGTTTACTAATGCAGAATATTTTTTTTTAAAGCCAACTATTGAAACTAGCATTTTGTATATAGTCAACTATTTTTAATGTATTTATTTTTATGTTTCATTCTCTTCTTACTGATATTTAGTAGTTACAGCTACCTGGGACACAACTTTTTGTAGAACAAAGGCATCTAATGTAATACAATTTAAATATTCATTTTTCACCTCTCTGTATACTTAAGGCAATTCCCAGCATCTAAAAAGATGCTTATGAGCACAAGAAATACAGCAACAAAATTTGATAACAATAAAATAACTATAAATTAGTTTCAAGTAAAACTTATTAATATTCACTGAAATATTCAACTATGTTCAGTGATAATTTCTAAGCATCCATACAGGGCATTCTTTCTGGATTAGAAACTTTTAAGTACAGTTTTGTTTGTTAGATTATTCCAAGCCTTAAGCCAAATGTTTTTATTAGCAAATGTACCTTTCAGCTTTTCCTAAATATGTTCAGACAGTCTCCCTCTGAGAAAGCATTCCAATAGCATATGGAGTTTATTCAGTGTCCCCATTTAACAGGTACTCCATACGTGCCCCACTGGCCTTGAACTGTAATAGAAGAAAATCTTAATTGCAATTATGGTATCTTTAGGAAAGATACACAATTAAAACAATGTTTTCCCTGCAGGTGTGAAGCAGCTAGCCCGCATATTCATCCAGTTGGATGGTGTAAAGAACATAGAAAAACACTTGTAATTCCTCCAGGTCTGTATAAGATAGTGCAACTTTACATATTTATTACACTAGATTAAGATTTACAATGAGAAATTATTAGTGTGCCAAGAATTAAAAATATTGCAGTTTAAGAGTGTGTGAGTTAGATAAACATAAATAAGAATTTATTATTGGATGTTATGATTGGACAAGTTAGTTTCACATACATTTTGGATAATGTTTCAGTAAAAAGGAAAAGATTTTAATTATATGTAGAACTTAAATGAATGAAAAGTTCATATGAACAAATGATACATGAAAAAAGTAAAAAAGGCACCATGCAATCACTAATAATTAGAAATAAACTGTATAAATTGTGAATAATATTTTGTAGCTATAAAATTAGGACATGCAAATCTACTTATTGAACAGCCTTTACATATGCTATAAATATTTAACCTGTAAGTGAATTAATTGTAGCTTCTCTGGAGCAAACTCTTTAATATAGCCCACACATATCAGGGTGCAATTCATTACCATACTATGAGTCACTTGGAAAAGCGATACTTTGCAAAATGTTAACTATTAACAGGAGGCATTTTATCAACACAGAAAACTGAAATGGGCCTACTAGGATTGAAAAAAATTCTCCCATGATAGCATTTAATATGAAACTATCCTTTGTATATACAGTCTTGTCAGAAATTTTGTTCAGTTGAACTTCACTAAGAAATTGCTTGAGCCTGTGAATATCTATATTTAAAAGATACGTATGTTCATACAGGTAGTTCTCACTTTCCAATCTCAGTTGGGTCAGGCAACTCTTGTTGCTAAGCGATGGGATCGTAAAGTGAAATGTCACATCACCGTGCCAACTTATGATTTCAGTTCTGCTGTGGTTGTTAAGTGAATCACTGTGGGTTGCTAAGTGCGATGTCACATGACCGCAAGTTGTGACTTCCTACTGGCTTCCTCATTGACTTTGCTTGTGGGAAGCCAACAAGGAAGTCACAAATGGCAGTCACATGACCGCAGGACACTGCAGCCATCATAAATGCACACCAATTGTCCAACACCCAAATTGTAACTGTGGGGATGCTGCGACAACCGCAACTTCATGGACCAGTTGTATGTCTCCATTTTCAGCCCCATTGTGAATGAGCAGTCGGTTAGCAAGGACTACCTATATTAGTATATGATCCAGCAAAGCATTGAACTAAAATGTGCAGACCTCCCAGATTCTGTTGCCTAGAAGGGAAAAGTTGCAGCAGAATTTTTGGGAGACTTGCTGTTCATTATGTTTTGTAATACTGGTTTCTGTTTGACATTTTACAACTGGAGTGCATTGGATTATTTTGTCCATTCTGTCTTTACAATGAAGTCCCTCTATTGCATGCTATCCAAAGCTCTTTTTCTTACATATAGGCTAATCATATATAGAAGAAAAAGTAGAGCTATGATGCTGGAATATGTCATGTACACTTAGTGTAGAAAGTAAAAAGAGGTATAGAAAGATGAATTTGAGAGCAGCTACTCAAAATATTCTTCCTGAGGGATGGTTTCTACTGAGAAAAAGAAAATATACTCAAAAGTGTCTTATTCTGATATACTGTGCTGCAAAGGTAAACCTGTTTTTACAGAAACTGTTTGAGTAAATATAATTGCTCTCACCTCCTTACACAAATTTGCTGTCCATCTGGTTATATTAGCTCTTAGAGGGCTGATCAAAGAGCCAAAGAGGCATTTATCTCCCAAGATGAGATGTGAGACATCCAGGGACAGCTTCTGGAACTTAGACAGTTTTAGGCTACCAGATCTAGAGGGCTTTTTTGTATCTCTCTGCTGCTATCTAGTGATTGTCCTGAATTTTGCAGTCTAGATTTGGTAGCCTTAGTTATTTCCATTAAAAAAAAAACATTTGTACAGTACTGTGCAGTGGGGAATATTTATCCCTCCAGAAGTTACTGAATTGCATCTCCCAGCAACCTTCAGCATTAGCTATGTTGTCTGAATCTGCTGAGTGTTGTGGATCATCTGCTACAAGGCTGGGTGACATCATGCAGGTAACATTTATTTTATTCCTTCTTTTAACCGAATGAGGTCTGAAACACATTCAGTGCACGATATATTTAAATCTTGTATCATTATTTATCAATTAGACTATCCCCATGGCAAACATTTTTCTTGGGAAAAATATTTGGAAGAAACCAGTTCTTTACCTGCACCTGCTAGGGCTTTTAAAATGGTAAGAAACATCTTTTGTATTTTCATACTTATTCTGCTTATTATCCATCACCACTGTTGCTGCTGTGATCAATATTATATCTATCCTTATGATCTTGTTGCTTTGACTTTAGATATGCTTTTCCCATTTTTTATCTTGTGTAGAAGTCAGCAGTAGCTGGCCTTCAGGCCAAATCCAACTCCCTGACAATAGCTATTTAGTCAGACTTAAATGTCTGAAGTTTTATTCTTTTCCTTTTCATCCTTTAATGACATTTAATGAAAAGAGAGTTGAGGAATGCCCTACCTAAACATGGCTTATTTTCAGTGTGCCATTTTGCTTCCTGAACCAACACAAGAAAAAAGACGGCTTGTTAATCACTAGAAACATGGTTTATTTTGTTTTTATTTATTTACTGAGCTTATAGGGCTTTTAATTGGGATTAAAAGCGATATAAACAAGTTTTAAAAAAATGTATATTATGATTACATAAATGATAAAACTGGGAGAAATACTCAGAAGAATAAAATCAATCCTGCCGCAGGAAGGATGGTTACAGTGAACTAGCCCCCTGATAGAACAGCCAGAATTTTCACTAATTTCCTGAAAGTCATGAAGGAGGGGCTATTTTGATGCTGTGGGAATATTATTTGATGGAAAGAGGACAGCAACTGAGAAGACATGATTTCTTGGCTCCTGAAGATGGCATTCTCTGATAGAAGTGAGTTATGTGGGTGCCATGAGATGCACCCATAACTACTTGACCCACTGCATTTTGGACCAGTTGTAGCTTCCAAATGCTCTTCAGGGGCATTTCCATGTAGAGTGCACTGCAGTAGTCCAATTAAGAAGTCACTGAAATGAGTCCAGATAATCAGTTTTCTCCAGAGTTCTTGCAGCTGCAGCCCAACCACTTTTTCCACAACCTTCCCCAAAAGAGGAGGTTGGAGACAGGTCAGTAGTTATCCAGCATACCTGGGCTGAGCAACGACTTCTTGAAGAGGGGGCACACCACTGCATAGTTCAAAGAATGCGTCCTCTCTCAAGGGTACATTAACCACCATTCCATCACCTCCCTGGAGGCTTTCATCAGGACAGGGGTCCAAACTCAGATGATTGAGCTGCTGCTACAGAGAACTATGTCCATTTCCTCAGGATTTGCAGGGTCAAACTCATCCCAGATAAATCATCCCAAGGTTGATTATCTGAAGCTAAAGGTCTAATGGATGAGACCAAAGGGTGTATAAGTCAGGATGGACAGCTATCTGTTGACAATTCTCAAGCTCTGGGTTTCTTGAATCAAATCAGGAACTTGGACTAGATGGCTAACAGGCTTCCTCCAACTATATGGTTGGGTTCATATTTCATGTATGAACCATGGTTTGTCAAATTAGCTGCAATGGCCATATTCACATAGCACACTAAGCCATACCAAAATTAGTCTTAGCACTTTGCCTAGATCTGATCCAGAACCAAGGTTATCTTGAAGACAAAATGTCTGCGTTTGATAGTTGAGTTTTATTTGTTTTCAGTGTGTAATAGTATATTTTCAATTTAGTTACATTAATCAGTTTGAGTGTTAAAATAATTTTGTTGCAGTTTGGATCTGCCAAGGCGCAAAAAGTGTTTGTCTTTCTTCTCTGTCTCCAAATCTTAACCAGATATTTAAGAGTTTAAAAATGATTTAATTAAATAAGTATAAATACTATCTTTTAGACAAAGTATCAGGCATTCCTCATAATCTCTGAGAATAGTTTTAACAAAATATAAAACATAGTTTTGTTTTTTTTTAATTGGTGATGATATTATTATTGCTATGATTATATTGTTTTTTCTTTCTATAGTAAGCTACTTTGGTTAGCATTTTATAGACCATTGTGGTATAAATAATAGATACAATTTAAACTATTTTTTTTTTATGTTGTAGAAACTTTCTCATGGATTTCAGAAGAATATGAAACTTGAAGCTGTTGACAAGAGGAATCCTGGGCTTATCAGAGTAGCCACTGTGGTTGAATCAGATGATCATAGAATTAAAGTAATTTACATTCTTTTTTTCAGCTCTTGACTTTTAAACAGGAACGTCTATACTCTGATGAACAATTATAAATGATAATACCTTATTACACACAGTACTCCTCTGGTTTTTCCATTCACTTCATTGAATAAGAGGAACATAGCTTCACAAGTGCAGAAATGCCTTCATTCAAGGCAGCGGGCTAGAAACTGGGAGACTGAGAGTTCAAGTCCAGCCTTAGGCATGAAAGCCGGCTGGGTGACTTTGGGCCAGTCACTCTCTCTCAGCCCAACCCACCTCACAGGGTGGTTGTTGTGGGGAGAATAGGAGGAGGAAGGAGTACTAGGTATGTTCCCCGCCTTGAGTGATTTATAAAAATAATAAAGGCAGGATAGAAAATAAATAAAGAAATAAAGTCTGTAACAATTTAAGTTCCATAATTATACATGAAAGGGGTTTTTTTTAAATGAGGTGGGCTGATCTCAGATATATACTCACCAGTTGTAACAGAAAGTCTGTCTGGAATGTAGTGTGGTAGACTGCCCAAAGAATACCAAGGTAAGGTCTTGTTTCAGTTCTGTTTAATAGAATTTTGGTGGACTTTCAATCAAAATTGGCCTTTAACTTCACAGGTATCTGTACAGTGGGCAATCTTTTTGCAATGAAGAGTTGCACATAAAAGTAAGCAGCACATCAGGGCTTGCAAGCTATGAGTGGACATGAGGCTTTCACACATACATAGACACCCCATAAATTTGTACACTAGATCTCCTGTAAACACATATTCAAGAAAAAACACTCACTTTCCTGCTGTCTTTCTCAGTTTGCAAGGATTGTGAGGTTTGCATCCTGTGGAGATCCCATATTATGCTTCCCTCCTAATTACACTGTTAATTTGTGCTGTCAGTAGTTAAAGAAAGAATCAGCTGTTTTCAGTGTTAATCCAAATGATTGCACCAGCTATTTTTGCTGTTACACTATAGTGAAGGAAGTGACACATTAGTTTGGGAAAAGAAGTGGGAAATTAACCATGGTTTGTGATTTCAGACCTACAAAGTCAATCATCATCATATGATTTATCTCTGTCTGATAACCAGAATTTGATCTCTTGGGGTATATTTACTTAACTCAGAATTACAGTATAACATCTGCACAGAGATTAGAATAAAGAGCTTTCAGGATCTAAACGTTTGATGCTTCACTTTGGGATACTTGGAGTACAATTTGCAACAGCTTAGTTAAGAGAAGTTATACAGTTTTCAGAATTATAACTCAGGATGCATTCATTTGCAGTTTTAAATATACTATTTCATAGATTCAGTTTAGTTGTTCAGGACTTATTTAAGCAAAGACACTTGCAGCAGGCCCAAAATTCCTGAAACAAATAAAGTCAAGCAGAACACACTGGAATTCACTCTCCTGTTTTCGCAGCATGCCTTGGACTAAAGCAATAGGCTCTATCAAGCATTTGGCAGGCTTCAGAAAAAATGGACTGAGCTTTACCATTGGGAGCCAAACATCATGTGGAGATTGGATTCAGGAGCATTTGTATATTCAAGAAACTTTAAACTCCTGCATTAAAATCTTAAAGAATGAGTTGGAATATAACTGGAATTCCTATCTCAGCAAAGTAAATGTAAAGCCACCATAATTAGAGGCTGATAAGTACTTTTGTACCATTTGTCATTTACAGTTCTTCATAAAGGTAATGCATGCTATATGCCAGCAAATTTGGAAAACACAAGAATGGCCATCAGACTGGAAAAAATCAACTTATATCCCCATACCAAAAAAGGGAAACACTAAAGAATGTTCAAACTATCGAACAGTGGCACTCATTTCACATGCCAGTAAGGTAATGCTCAAGATCCTGCAAGGTAGACTTCAGCAGTTCATGGAGCGAGAATTGCCAGACGTACAAGCTGGGTTTAGAAAAGGCAGAGGAACTAGAGACCAAATTGCCAATATCCGCTGGATAATGGAAAAAGCCAGGGAGTTTCAGAAAAACATCTATTTCTGTTTTATTGACTATTCTAAAGCCTTTGACTGTGTGGACCATAACAAATTGTGGCAAGTTCTTAGTGGTATGGGGATACCAAGTCATCTTGTCTGCCTCCTGAAGAATCTGTATAACGACCAAGTAGCAACAGTAAGAACAGACCACGGAACAACAGACTGGTTTAAGATTGGGAAAGGAGTACGGCAGGGCTGTATACTCTCACCCTACCTATTCAACTTGTATGCAGAACACATCATGCGACAAGCTGGCCTTGAGGAATCCAAGGCTGGAGTTAAAATCTCTGGAAGAAACATTAACAATCTCAGATATGCAGATGATACCACTTTGATGGCTGAAAGTGAAGAGGAACTGAGGAGCCTTATGATGAAGGTGAAAGAAGAAAGTGCAAAAGCTGGTTTGCAGCTAAACCTCAAAAAAACCAAGATTATGGCAACCAGTTTGATTGATAACTGGCAAATAGAGGGAGAAAATGTAGAAGCAGTGAAAGACTTTGTATTCCTAGGTGCAAAGATTACTGCAAATGCTGACTGCAGTCAGGAAATCAGAAGACGCTTAATCCTTGGGAGAAGAGCAATGACAAATCTCGATAAAATAGTTAAGAGCAGAGACATCACACTGACAACAAAGGCCCGCATAGTTAAAGCAATGGTGTTCCCTGTAGTAACATATGGCTGCGAGAGCTGGACCATAAGGAAGGCTGAGAGAAGGAAGATCGATGCTTTTGAACTGTGGTGTTGGAGGAAAATTCTGAGAGTGCCTTGGACTGCAAGAAGATCCAACCAGTCCATCCTCCAGGAAATAAAGCCAGACTGCTCACTTGAGGGAATGATATTAAAGGCAAAACTGAAATACTTTGGCCACATCATGAGAAGACAGGACACCCTGGAGAAGATGCTGATGCTAGGGAGAGTGGAGGGCAAAAGGAAGAGGGGCCGACCAAGGGCAAGATGGATGGATGATATTCTAGAGGTGACGGACTCGTCCCTGGGGGAGCTGGGGGTGTTGACGACCGACAGGAAGCTCTGGCGTGGGCTGGTCCATGAAGTCACGAAGAGTCGGAAGCGACTAAACGAATAAACAACAACAACAACATAAAGCCTCTGATATAAATAATAAATAAATAACCTACTAATGATTTTGTTTAAGTTGTCCGAGAGACTACAAGGAAAATATACTTTGTTTTAGTCTCACCATTTTGTATCTTTGTGTTTTAGATCCACTTTGATGGCTGGGATAGTATTTATGATTATTGGATTGATGCAGATAGCCCTGACATACATCCTGCAGGCTGGTGTGGAAAAACTGGACATCCTCTTCAGCCTCCTCTTAGTAAGATAGTAAAAATGTAAAAACACAATAAATATTTGCCAGTCTGTTTTCTTCTGGGTCAACAAAATAATGTGGCATTGGTTACTGTTGTAATAATTCATGTGGAAACCAAGGGATCTCCTGGGGAACACTGATGATCAAAACATCTTATAAGTATAATTGTGGGTATTCTGATTTTCAAGAACAGAAAATGTATACATGTTTACTAACCCATGAAAAAAATGACAGATTCCTTCAAAGCCGTAGAAATAATTGTTTTATCTATATAAATACAATTTGATTGAGAAGGCAGTCAAATTGTTGCAGTATAATTCAAATATTTTATCTTAACTTGGACTGTCTTTAACATTTAAAAAGGGATTATAGGGACTCATTGTTTACATTCTAGTATGATTTGAGTAAATATGAGGCACACCTTCTATTCTTGCTAAAGTTGAAGTTGGTTTTTATGCTATTTGTCTAGGTCCACTGGAATTAGTAGAAGCTTTAGAACAAGGAGGGTGCCCTACAGCAGGCTGCAGAGGAGTCGGACACATAAAAAGAGCCAGGCATATGGGCCATCACAGGTACGTGTTATGAAGAACTGATGCTTCAGTAGCTCAGCCCCATTAGAAGGCGCCATGAATTTGATTTAATTGCTGTCCATGAGACAAGATATTGTTGCTAAGAAAAGGACAGTCGGGTATCCATTTAGTTAGATTGTTCTGGAGATCATTCTGAAACAACATACAGTATGTTGTTGGTTAATTTTATTGGCATAATTCAGGATTACCATTCAATTGCATTACCTCATGGTAGCCAGAATATAGCACCTGATCAAGAGAACACTCGCAATTGAGCAATGAAGTTTCAGCTTTTCATATATGGTGTTCTCTAGGACGAGATTTCTCCTTAGCATTCAGTTAGGTATATTTGCCTGTGGAATATGGCCATTATTTTGTGCGGAACTGTTAGTCTGATTCCTTGATGAAAATCAAGAACTCATTCTGTATTGTCATTAAAGCTTAAATAGATTTTTTTTCATAATTTTGCTCCAAGTTATAAACAAAATAATTGAGGTCCATATGCTATTATAACTCAGAGTCCAACCAAATGTTTCAGCTGTATCAAAATTGATCAGCAAATTTTATGCATTTGTCATTTGGCAAAACCACAATTCAAGTATTTATCCAGCTTCAATATTTTACAATGAATGTGGAAACTAATACTCTATCTTTTCTTTAGCCTTCAGTTTTTCAGGCCCTCTTGCCTACATTCATCCTATCCATATGGGATATCAGGAAGAATATCTTTCTTTTGATTCTATCTACATTTGCTTTTCCTTCCCCTTGAACTGGACTGGACTAGAACATAGAGTTTACCTTTTGCCTTAAATAGATTTTTTTAATACTTGTATTGTGAATGCCAGATGGCCAATAACAAACAAAAAATACATCCAATGACCAGGCATTATATCGATACTAACTAACCCATTTGGCTAAATCAGTAGTTTTGAGAAATTAGGCTTACTGGGTGTCATTTTCATCTCTTGATAAATTGTAGGCGTAAATGCTTTCCTTGAGCTGGAGTGGAAAATAGCATGTGCAGAGAGAGTCAATAAATACATACTGCATTTATTATTGTATTTTGTATATCGGTTCTGGGAAACATGAGCAGAAGGGTGCTATTATCTTATGGGCTTCCTGTCAGCAACTGGATGGCCACTATGAATAATAATGAGGAACTAAACTATTAAAAAGCATGCTTTTGTTTAAATAACAACAAAAATAGTTGTAATAACTTGCATTTGCTGCCACTGTGGTTTGTAATTTAATGTGGGTACAAATTTGCTATACAAAAAGCATGGAAATATAATAATGTAAGTACTATTCAGGGAACAAACGTAATATTGATATCTCCCCCTGAGCAAATCCATGTTGTCCCTGAACTCTCAAATTGCAATTCCATTTGAATTAATAGAGGCTGTGCAAAATGGGTACAGTTATTCCCATCAGGCTCCAGTCCATTGATTCTTTTATCTCTGTTGAAACTCTACTTAAATATGCTTTTGGATATGTTCATGACAAGGTGCATTTATGTTGTCAAGTAAATGTCTGAAAGCAGGTTGATCAGTCATTTTCTGATAGCACAATGCTTAAATTGGATGAAAACGTGCAGTGATTAATTATGACGGTTAAAATGAACATCTTTTTAAATGCAAATGTTAAAAAGGACCTCAGGGTTCTACAGTGGTAAAAAAAAAGTTCAGGTTTGCATACAAATGAATTACTCAATATCTTGTGTTTCTTTATGAGAAACTCCGTATTACATGCTATATGGAGTAGAGTAGACTTTCCAACTGTTTTGTAACTCACACATCCAAGTTATTAAAACACATACACTTGTGGTAGTTCAGTCTGCTAGTCTTCTAAACCTTATGTATGTTCACAAATACAAAATGACAAAAGAATTAAATGTAATCCATTGGCTGGGCTCACCCGCAGTAAACAATAGCATACACAAGAGCTAAAATGCAAGATGGAATATTATAAAATTTAAAACATCTGGGAGAATAAAAAGGGCCATATCATAGTTGCCAAGTGAGCCCTTCTTGGGAGGACATTCCACATCCTTCTTGCTGCCACTTTCCTCACCTTCTTTGGTGGGGGCATTTGGAGAAAAGGACATTCACTGAACATTGCTTGAGGCTTCAACAAGACATAGAGGCAGATAGGCTTTAGTTGTATAACTTATTATTTAGCTTAGTTGGAATGGCACTGCAGTTATGCAAGTTTGGGAGCTAGGATTGAAAGCAACTGCATATCAGACAGTAATGGGGGTGGAGCAAAGGTGATGAACTTGACTGATACTAGGAAGAGTCGCTGCATTGTTTTATTGGCACACGCTGAGCAAAAAAGGTAGAACCAGAATCTTATCAGGATGGACCTGGCCAAACAGTGATTATGAAAAATTTCGATGGAGTCAAGGGTGTCAGGATAATGGAAAGTGTACCTTAAGTGCCTTGACCAATCACAAATGAAGATGGCAGGGACCAACATCAATGAACTGCTGAACCTAGGTTTGTTTTTTTCTCACTGCTTTATCTGTTTCTGTGTTCTTTAGGTTTCTGGTTAGATCAACTACCTGACTAAAGCCTATAGCAATTAGGAAAAATCTTTGTATTTTGAAATAAAAGAACAATAGAAGAGAGTATCTGTAGCTCAGGGTTGAACTGGGGAGTCCTTGGTGTTCTCTGAGCTTGGTTGTTTGCTTGCAGACGTTTCATTACCTGACTAGGTAACACCATCAGTGCGAATGAGTGTGGGGTTTGCTCCCTGTTTATATTCAGTAGCTTTCCCTGCCAGTTTGGGTGGGGGTGTGGTTTTCTTCTTGGTAGTTCCTTGATTAGGGTATGGTTTTCTGCCTGATCGTTTGTCTGGTGTTGATCCCTGCTTGCCTGGGTGTTGGCTGCTGGAGGAGGTACAGTATGTTCTGGTCTTTTTTGTTTCCTCCTTAGCTTTTTGTTGTCTCTTTTGAATGGTGTGTAAATACGGTTTATTTCTATGTGTCTATTGATGGCTGACTTGTCTGAGTGCCCAGCTTCCAGGAATTCCTTAGCATTTTTGGATTTGGCTTGATCTAGGATGTTTAGTTTCCATGTTGAAACTACGGTTGAGTCTGTCCATGTGTTGTGAGATTAAGGAGTTTTCATTGTGTTTCTCACTACCAGTTGGTGTTCATGGATGCGCTCTGCTAGTCTTCTGCAGTCTTCTAAAAGAACAATTTCTGTGAAAAAGAATTACTTAGGATTTTTGCCTGGCTGGTAGAGCTTACTTGCTTGGTTTGCTATTGTCATAAAAGCATTGATTGTGTTTCAGATTTTGGGGTTTCCCTCTATAGATCACCAAAACCATAAAAAGAACGCACTGTAGGAAGGAGCCGTTCTGCCAGCCAGCAGCAGGTAATTAAAGGAGTAAGCAAGAGTGTTTTCAGAGATAAGGCTGTCACTAGTCTACGTATTGTAAGCCCAGAGAAGAGGGAAAACCCCAGCTTCCACCTGAAACATGAAGCACATGGAACTCCTGTACTTCTGGGGAGAAGTATAATTCCCAGAGGATCTCAGTGCTTTGAATATAATTCATTTCTGGCCAGTAGGTGTCTTTAGTTGGCATGTTCATCCTAGGCTATTGGTGTAAAAGATATTCAAAGAGGTGGTCAACTGACAATTCACACAGGCAAATGTTCAGTTCAGTCTTTTACTTAGAGGGCACCATGAAGAAAGTTGGGCTAAGAGGATTTCCTTTTAGCAGATAACATCATGGAAAAGTATTCCAGAGTCAGGCTGCCACCACAGAGAAGGTCGCCTTTTTTGGAATTCAGATGCAAAACTTGCAGCCCTACAGCCACATATGGCTCTTCAGATCTTGAATGGAGCACCCACAGCCCCTGTGAGCATTTCTCCCAAATTATACCAGTTTTTAATTTTCTCATTGTCCCTTCCAACTTCTTTGTTATGGCCCTATCCCTGTATTATGCTTTATGGGAATCCCAGCAGTAACGTAGCGGTGTGTGAATAACTATTGCAAGACTTCATCTGGGTGGGCTTGTAGGTATTCTATCAGTCTGAGCAGAATCAAAAGTCTGTGCATCAAGTGGCAAGAATCTTTCAAAATGCAAATTTAACCCTTTAGAACAAAACAATCCCATCCAAAATAGACAAACAATGGACAAAGCACCATAATCAATATCTCCAAAATAGCACTGGATTATTTTCTTTTTCTTTTCTTTTTGTCCTCCACCCATCTGGTTGTAATCAACATATTGGTGATCTCTTAACATAATCACTAGAAAACATCTCTCAATGATTTCATGTAGAAATTTCATGTAGAAATTTCACTTGGTTTTGAGAAATTAAATCTAGGTTTGAATGGGGCTGGATAGATCAGGAACAGGTGTGGGAGAAATGCTGATACACAAGATTCTAATACAGTTGTAAGAGTTTCTTTTCCTCACACTTGCTCCTATTGCGCTGCTTTCATTTGGAAGGATTAATCACTGTCATCTAACCCCCTATTTTTCTAGTGGAAGTTAGTTTTGCTTAGTGCTCTTAGAAATGAGAGCAAAGAGTTAATACAGAAATTCAATGTTTCTTTTGCTTTGTGTGGCAGTGAAACTAGGACATAACACTGAGGGCTCTATTGTGCTATTAAGCATGCTTAGGATCTGTGTAGTACTTACTTAAATTTAAATCCTAAAAGCCTGAAAAATCCCTTCTTAGCAAAGTTGCTGTCAAGTGAATTGTATAATTTCTTATTCTTCACAAACATCCAGTTTTCATGTTTTACTTGAAGGGGATATCCAATCCCATTGTGTTCAAAGGCTATGTCTCAATGTATGGAGTAAATCAATTAACATTCACTGATTAATGGTAGGCTTGTTATATTGAGACTTGGAGCCTGTCTTTACTCACTGTTTTAAAAAACTGTTGGCTTCAAAGGATAGGCTGAGTGGAAAAGACTCATGGTGGTTGATGGCTAGCAGTCAATTTTGCTAATAGCCAGGGATTAAGATAAGCAAAGCCAGTAATAGAGGGAACTAATTAATTCTAGTTTTCTTTCCATCCTCTGTCACTGCAAAATCAAGAACTTTCCTGTCCCTATACAATCAAATCTGAAGGCCTTTATTTCAAATGTTGTTTCCATCCACAGGGCTGCAGATGTGTATACACTAATGTGAACATAATTCTCTTTTGTTCACAGTGAGGCTTTTATCGGAATACAATAGAAAGGATTGAAAAAACATATTAATGGAGTGGGGAAAATCCCAGGCTAAACATCATGGTCCGTGGAGGTAGAAAATATACTGCCCATGCATGGCGGGGTCAGCAGGGAAGTATATAAGAAAGAAACAGTAGAATTAATGATCCTGGGAGCAGTTATGCTGGTTGGCTAATTGAAGCCTATCAAAAAACACACATTACATTTCAGCAGTTGGTCTCAGGGTATGTATATTCAACACTGCATTCATGTTTGTTGATATAGTCACATGTGAATCCCACACAACTGCACACGTGCACAGGATTGAGTTGTTGTATTCATTTTTTGTGATTTTGGTTTTATACCTCATAAAGAAAGACAGTTCAGCTGAACAAAGGCAGTTCCCAAAGTACTGAATCCAGTCTTCATCCCTTCCAGGCTTGTTGTGATGATTTTCCTTGGCATGAACTTTCTGAGGCCTTAGGCTCATAGGCCTGCTGACTTAGGAGTCTAGGAATTTAACATCAGGTTTTCTGCATGCAACAATTTTTCTACCAGTGACTTCATTCCTATTATTGAACTGAAATAAATAGGCACACCTCTTTTGAGCATAAAAAGATCAGGATGAAAAGGATCATGATGAACAGCGTTACAAGCAATATATAATAAAAACGGGGGGTGGGTGGGCAGAAGGAAATTACATGAACATGAAAATCAACTTGAAAATATTTTAATTGTCCTTTATTTTATTATTTTATTTTATTTTATTTTATTAAGTATACTAATTCAAACAGTGACCAAGAATACAAATGAGTGTAGATTTATCCTTTCATTGTTGTAAAATAATACTTGGCTTAGGCCTACAAAACAATGCACCTGCATTCTGTCCATCCACTGACCAGTAAGAAAGTGACAAAATATATTGACCCTTTGTGACTGATGAAACTCAGTAAAATGATAGATGAGTCTTATTTGAAAAGTATATATAAGGATGGAGTGATCCAAATTATTGAATAAAAATGGTATGAATAAAAATAGATTAATATGAGAAAGAGCTTCTTTGAATGCACTGCTTCTTTAGCTTAAACCCCAAAAAGCCTGGTGTCATGGACTGCTCAACAAAATAAGTAAACAGTAAACAAACCAGACTGTTTTTGTTCCCATTGCAGCTAACATTTCAAAATGATTATGCCATACTCTTTGGTTAGGACTCTGAAGAGGTTTGTGATATTAAAAACAATTCTGTCACAATGAGTGATAAATGTGGGATGGTATGTGGAAAAGTATCAATGGCTTTGGAAAACAAGAAACAGCATATAAAATGTTAAGGGTTATTTTCCTTTTCTTCTCTTACATGAAGAAAGGCCTTCTTGGGGGAGAAAGAATTAACATAACATATTTCACCTCAGGTGCTTCAGCTTATTGACAAAAAAAAGCATTTTTAAATAAGTTTATTGAAGTTTTTAATAGTAAAACCCAATACAAACTAAGCTAGAAGAAAAAAGAAAAATAAAAGTAAAGTTCAGAAGGTGCAGAAAAAAGAAAAAGGAAAGGAAAGGAAAAGAAAAGAAAAGAAAAAGAGAAAAAAGTAGAAAAGAAAAGAAAAAAGGCAACAAAGACAATGATAAAGAAGTGGCTTCCAACCTTCAACACACTGAGCATAAGCTAATATAACAATTTTTCATCCTCTTTTAAAGTTACAAATAAAAATACTCTTAAATAAAAATACTCTTCTCCCCATAGCCTAACTATTATCTACTGTATATGCAATCCAGAAATTGTCATCTTTTCAGTCCTGGTTCAGCAAAAAGTCCATTATGAGTTTCCAGAAGTATCAAACAGATAGTTTATCCGTGATCAAATAGTCCAACTTTATATTTCTTCTTTTTGCTCTTCACAATCTTAACCTTTAAATCATTCCAATGGCATCACAGGATTTGATCTTTCATCAACCTTTGGCATTCAAGAGGAGTCTTCAAAGCTTTCACCAGCCTACTTCGTAAATCTCATAAAGGGGCACTGTCCAGGATTTCTTATCACAGCTGTTCCACATCCAGATCCTTTTCTTGATTTGTCTTTTGTATTCCCATTTTGGTGATCTCAATTTTGTTGTTTTCCATGCCTTCAAACTCTATAATGTCTATATCAGGTAAAGGTTTTTAATTTTTTTTCTCATCTTCTAAAAATTTATCCATTGAAATCTGTATCCTTTCTGAAATTTGTCTGACTGAAGACGTCTCCGTGAACAAGCGGAGATGACGACCGCTGTGTAGAATGAAAGACCAGCGAATAGACCAGTCCTTCGAAGCTCTCTGGAGCAGGAGAGAATGGGAGATCGCCCACAAATGCTCTGAATGGCAGCTCCTCGCGAGGAGACAATAAACAGTCTCCCATGGGGTTGAGTGCTGCTCTCAGCAGTGGCAGAGCCTTCAATAAGAACACTAAGACAGAGGAACTCACTTTCTAATCACATTCAGAAATGTTTAATTTGACCATTTCATGGATATTAGAGACCTTCAAAACAGCAAGTTTAATTTGACACCTGGTGGGTTTTACCTTCTTGTTTGGATTTAAGAAATATTAAACAGACTTAAGAATTTAAAATAATATACAATTGGTAAAAAGAAAAAGAAAAAAGGATTTTGATTTAAGAAACTTTTAAACAGATTGGGGGACCCAAGAGATTTGGAACATTGGTTATTTTTGCTGTAAGATTTGAAAAACAAGTATATAATCAAATAATATACTCATGGGAAATGACTGAAACGGCACTAAACCCATATTAGGAGCTAAGGCTTGATGAAGGTTACAGGTGGACACTAGAGAGAACTAAACAACCAGGCAGGAAAGAGTTTAAATGGCTAAGCCGTCTATCATCTTTTCTTATCTTAAAGAGTTTTTTGATAATTGGACTGAGATATTAATAACAAAACGAAAGCATCTTTTTAATATATTTTCTGTTTAGTCTAGCAGGAAGAGTGCAAGAGTATTTTGTGTGTTCCACTGAAAGCACTATATCTGTGTGTTCCTCAAACTTTGAGGAAGTGATGTTAGACAGTTTGTGTGGCACTTAAGAGGTGTGTGAAATACAATGCCAGCGTCAGCCCCTAAGCATGCCCATTTTATAATTTCCTGACTTCAGAAAAAAATATTGAAGGGGGGCAAGTAAGTGAGAATAAGATCTTTGGATGATATCTTATGGTATCTTTGGTATCTTTGCTGACTTCATAAAGTGGGTTACCTTTTCAAAAGTTAGGGAAAAATAAAGCCGGGTGTTTTTATCTGAACAAACTAAATTGAAGAACAGAGGTACTGGAGACTAGCCACTTTCATGGAACAGTGGGTTGGAACCAAGATTTTCAAACTGTCTTTTGGGGAACCCTCAGATTCCTCAAGTAGTTGATGGGGTTCCATGAAAGACTAAAGAAAGTTCATTTGAACACAGGCAGTGTTCTATTACTAGAGCTTTGCCTCTTGATCAAAGATTACGTGTTTTTTTTTTAATGAAAAGCTCCACAGCCTGAAAGTTTGAAAAACCCCGGGATAGACTGTGAGCCTTACTTTTCTTTCCTCTTCTGGAACCTTATAAAATGCAAGCATTCTGCTTCATATATTGTATTTTTCTTGCCAGATGGTACAGCAGGGCAAGAATATTTAGTTAAAATAATGTGCTGCTATATAGTCTCAAAAGTATTGATGCTCTAGCAAAGAAGAAAGGAAAAAAGTGGGAGAGGAAAATCAACCAATTAACATTGATACACTTCAACATACTTGGCAGAATGGGATACTGCAAATAGGAGCACAAGGCATTCATGCTTCTGTCTGCTAATGAATTCCAACAAATTGCAGAGAAGTTGGAATCAATATGATGTTTGTTTCAACTAGGAAGTGTTTTCAGTGTCTAATCTTTTGGTTTTTCCTTCTCTGTCTCTAATTTTCAGTGTGGTCAACTGCCCATATTCCGAAATAAACCTGAACAAAGAGCATACCCTTTCAGACCGTTTAAGTGGAGAGACGCCTCAGAATAATCCACCGATGCATTGGAATCGAAAGTCTGAAATAAATGAAAGATCAGCCTCTCCTATAATCAAGTAATCACAATCTAATGAAATTCTGGTAGGGCTTTATTGTACCATGTGTTTTACTGTGGCTGAAGTTGAAGAACATCTGGCATCTGTGTGCTGTTCATTTCAGGAGACAAGGGTGAACTCATAAGGCTGTGATTGATATTTTTTAAAAATGTGAATTCTTTAAGTCAATTCATTTTGTATTTGTGGGAAGAACTTATTTGGAAGTTCTTTTGACTCATCAGGGTGTATTTCTAAGGCTGAAATTAGAGAAGCGCTTTAGGAGTCTGCAGTAAAGGCTGTAGGTATTCTCAGGGGATTTCTGTTTTTTCTTCCTCTTGAGCAGCTTAATCCCACATGTCATCAGAACATGTGTTTGAATTGTTCTACACTTTGAGGCTTTTCCCCATAGGCAACATGAGGAATTGCTATTCAAGAAACACCAACCCAAGTTCCACTGGGTGTTGGGAACAAATTGGTGTTTTGAATCCTGATCAATGTAAATACATTTTGTCAATGGCAGTTATAGCAGTTATATACATGCTTATATTTATAATGCATGGTTTTACTGAAGACAGATCCTTCAACCAGAGGCACACAAGCTGGGGAATTAGGTTATGATTACACATTTTTTGTTTTTGTGAAGGTAAATGTATGTGTTTGGGTAGAGAATCAAACACCTGAAAATGAGGTTTGTATATATTATTATTAATATACTCTGTGTGTGTGTGTGTGTTTAACATATTCAGTAAGCAATAGAGGAAACAGATGCCTTCAGGTGTTTGTGTAGAGGAGTTTCTGAAATAACTGTAAAACTCAAACTTTTATCATCAGTTTTTAATGGTTTGGTTTTCTATAGAATTCAGTCATAATCTAATCCATTTCAGAAATGAAGATCAGATATTCACCATAAAGGTTCCTTTCTGTTTTGTGCGAAGGACACAACCATAGGAGATCCCCCCCCCCAAATTAGGAAAGGTAAGGGGCAAGGATTAAGTTTTCTCTGCTTATGGCCTTCCAGGCTTTATTTCCCTTCCAATTATTTCCATCGAAAGACAGTCATGAAGAAAATCTGCCACCATCCCTCATACAGGAAAGTTGAAGAGAGACATTCCAGACAGAAAGAATATCCTGCCCTTTAAGCTACAGAATGGCACACATTTTTTGATGTGCAAAAATTATTAAAAAGTAAGGATGGAGATGAATGCCTCCTTCACACCAAACAGGAAGGATTTTTCAGAGTGAATATCTAATATTGCTTCCCAGTCTGATGTTCAGAAAATCCACACAGTAAGATTTGTACAAGGTGTTAGGTTTCCAGAGCGTATATAACTTCTTACATTAAATTTTAGAAAGAACTATTTGCTTTAAGACCTTCATGCATTTTGCTAAAACCCATGGTTGCAAATAAATGTATACAGTACAAAGACCTTCATGCCAAAGGCCATTTATAGCAGATACAGAAGTGTCAATTTTTAAGTGTTATAAAAGCATACTGATCAAAGTAGAGGTTGAAGATCAGGTGACTGCTTTGCACATTTCTAACAGAGGCATGTTGATAGAAAAGGCAGTAGACATTGAAAAGACAATGTTTATTGCCCGTCATAAAAAACAAATGCCATAGTCTGAAAGTTTAACTTTGGACAAGTCTGTCTCATCAGCAGGATAAGGAAACAGAGTGCTGCAAATCTTACATATGGCTCTCCTGTCATGGTTATTATTCAATAAAGTGAACCAGTCTTACATTTCAATCTTTGATTCTCTTGATGAATAAAATCAGAACATATTAACCAGCTTCCAGAAGCTTTATGTATGGGCAGAGGCACCCACAGGATCTAGTGCTTTCATGAAAATGAGGAAAACAGTGTTGTGCTATCATGACAAAAGTTCTATTGCATTTGTATGTGTATTCAAGTTCAGTAAAATTTACATCAGTAAAACGGGTGGAGTTCACACTGCATTCGAGGAGCGCCATCTGCTCCCTCTTTGAGCCTCCCATGGATGCTCTGCTTAAGGAAACAGGGGCAGCCTAGATACTGTTGTTCACCCACAATGGAAAGGTACATTTAGATTACTGTAATGCTCTCTTTGTGGGACTAACTTTGCCATTGGTCTAGAAGCTGCAGCAGATATAAAATAAGGCAGCCAGGTGGCTGAGTGGGGACCCTGACATACAATGTTAAACCTCTGTTGCAGTAACTGCACCAGTTGTCAAGTCAGTTACCACATCAGGTACAACATTTTGCTTATGATTTATCAGGAGCTAAATACCTGGAGACCAAGATTCCTGACATACTGACTTTGCTGTTAAGCATAGGAGGTCCTACTGCACATTCCAAGATTGTCAGTGTGCCATTATGCTTCCTGGTGGGTAGGTCTTCTCATTGGTGGCTTCTGCATTCTAGGATGCTCTCCACCCATGAGGTGTTCCTTCTAAGTGGCTTTGGAGACCTATTTCTTCATTTAGGCTTTCTTTTTATGAATATTGGATGAATGGTTCTGTTCTGTTCTGTTCCGTTCTGTTCTGTTCTGTTCTGTTCTGCTTTGCTTTGCTTTGCTTTGCTTTGTTCCTCTTACACCCTTTTTCATTAAATTTGTTTTTCTTATCTGCATTTCAATTTGCTTTTATTATTTGTTTTAACATTCAGTTGACATGCATTTCTTAACTGTGCTTTAATTTGCTTTTATTACTTGCATTTGTTTTAATATACATGGTTTGGAGATGCAATTGCATGGAAATTGATACATAAATCTATTTTATAAATAAATACTACTACAGTTGCCCATACTAGGGAAAAAATAGCTGTAGGTCAGTTTCTGAAATCTTGGACATATACATGTTTAAAATAAATAGCCAGGTTTATGCTAATTATAATTAATAAATAAGAAGGTAGACTCATTTGGAGGCTAATATTAAGAGCATATATAGTATTATATTCAGTAATATTCAGCTTTACTTTCTAGTTTGTTTGCATTAATGCAGGGTTTTAAAAGGTTGCTCTTTTTTTAAAATAACAGTAATAGAAAATGTCCCAGTCCCAGTCATACTGGAGTAAAGCCTGCACCTCATTTACAGTCATCAAAGGAAGAAGACACAGATGTGAAACTTCTTTGCAAAAAGCCTCTAATGTGTGATGTCAAAGAAAAAAACTACAGGTATCTTTCAGATTTGTTTCATATACTGAATACTGTACTCTGATCTATGTAATCTGAATACCATTAACTGTTGCTTCTCAGAACAAAATCTTTTATTCAGCCCCTTAATTGTATCATATAAATGATGCATTCTACAAATCCATTACTGTAGCTAAATTCTTGACAGTCGTTCCTAGACAGTTTGTTGTAGGACTTATAAATGAGGATGGTATTGTAATGATTGCCTATCCTAACAGACTCAGACTCACAAGCAAGAGCTTAAGAATATCTGGTTTATTAAAGAATAGTATGCAAGTACAGAGAAAGCTGAGCATGAGCAAAAGCGCGCCAAATACAAACTAAAAACCCTCGGCGCAAACGTAATCCCTCCCCTCGCCCAACTGTTTCAAATTCCCCACCCCAGGTGCTGGTAACGAGTTCTGCTGATCTCCTGGGAAGAAAACCTTGAACACAGTAGATAACCCAAACACATTCCATTCCCCTGAAGACAGATAACAAACCCAGCAGAAGGAGTTCACAGACCACTCCCAGACAGAACACGCATCAGCAACTTGACATGGGAAACGTTATGATGTACAATGCACATTGAAACGGTGAACATGACAGGTGTCATTCAGTTCTAGGTATTGTAGTGTTTCTAGTTTATCAGGATATTCTGAAACCTTGAAGATTAAGAATATTTACACTTGCCATTTAAGATTCTAAATGCACAAACTATTAACAAGTTCATCAAGTTGGGTGTTTTTAGAAAGTCAACTCCATGAATGACCTAATCCCTTGATCATTACAAGAACTGCAGGACATAGTCAGACATTTAGTGTAAGGGGAAAAAAAAACCTTTTCCTAATATTAAGCATTATGTGATAGAGTGCAGTGCAGTGCAGTGAAACAATGCAGGAAGTTGCATAAAGATACTAGCAAGTTTTGTAGATACATATTTTTAAAAATATATAAAATGAGGCTCCTAATAATGTCATTAACATTTCTTTAGCTAGCAGGGGCAAACAGAAAGGGTCATAAAAGTCACGAGTGCAGCTGTGACCATGCGGTCAAGGCCCTATTACTTTTTGCCATCGCACATGTAAAAGAGAGCCGAACTTTGATTGTCACAGCCGCCATTTGAATGACTTTTTTGAATCTGCCTGCAAATGCCCCTGTTAGGCTTTAAATTGGTACGTGTTATGATTAAACAAAGGTGGAGAGAAAATCTATGCATGAAAAGAAGTTATAAGGATGTTTGTTCTCCTGTTGGGTAAGGGGGCTGGAAAAATCTTTTTTGTAAACAGTCTTTTGTATCAAACCTGTAAATGGGCACAGGTTAAAATCAAGCTTTGAATTCTTACAAAAGCAACTAGGAAGATCCACACCATTATCGTTAGTTATTGCCTACATATTTTATTATTTTTATTATATTGTTTTATGATTTGTTTCATTTTATATACAACCTAGAGCCTCTGAAGTGAGGTGGTATATAAATCTTATGAAGATACACAATTTAAAAAATGATAATGGCATTCTCAATATTTAGCAATACATATGTTTTTATCTAAAGTTCATTTACTGCTACATATTTATTTAAATCTTGAAGGATTTTACAATGATAGCAAAAGACAAAAGCAAAAAAGGAATCTCGTGTAGAAATGAGCGACTGAGGTTAGCCAGTCCAAAGGGAACCTATAATATGCCAGAGTTGGGGCTTGCCCAGAGGACATCTATAGAGGGGGGAAAGGGTCAATATGGTGTTTGTGACGACATAATTTAGGCCTCATTCTTTTTTATGTTCATTGCACATGTAATGCAATGTAAAAAAAGTGGGGCTTTGATCTCCAGGTTGTTACTGACATCTTGACTTTGTTGACCATGGATGCCCCTAGGTTTGGGCAATATTACTGGCCTATAGTTTTAATTCCATTCTTAAATTAAATGTTCTGTAGTCCTTCACTTATCTATAGAAATTCTTCTACATTCTTTTCTGCAGGTATAGATGTTTATTGCTTTAATTTTTTAAAAAGAGAATACTTGTGTGTGAAAGAAAAAAGAAAATAACAACACTAATATCACTAAATAAAGGGGACAATCTCTGAGAAAGTCGATGTGGTTATTATGCCACAGATAGGATAATGGAATATCCCAAATTTAATGTTAAACATGCTATATTCATAACATCCATAGTGTTAACTGATTATAACAACACGTGACTAGGGATAAAGCACTATGTTGGGAAAGTTAACTGCATGGAGTTCATATCTCACAGTATTGTTTGGATTACCAAAGCTTCCTATTTAATTAAAAAGCAATTCAATCCCTTGAAACCTGGATCAAATTATTTTCAGTAATTACAATGTCTAGAAGCTTATTTTTCAATATTAGTGTCTTCCTATAAAGGAGAACAGAATAGCCAGAAACAAACATTCAATCTTTTCTAATTATTAGGAAATTCTTCATACCAGTGACAAGAACTGTAACAGAAATTCTACATCCATTTAAAAACTTCATTAAACAGCTTCTTTACTATTTTAATGTTTATGTTCTATTTATATTTTCTATTTATTTTTGTATTTTCCAGATTCAGAATGTATAATAACTCATTCTTCCTGTCACATTTGTTTCTTGAATCCAGGCTGTTTTTAAATGAGCATCACATACCTTTGAGAGATGTAACATAGCCACAAAGAAGAAAAACATTAGATACTAACTAGCTCCTAAAAGTAGTAACACATTTTTATTAACCAACAGAATCTTGGTTAACCCACTGTAAACTCAACAATGACTAAATTTTCCTGGAATGAGTGTCTTGGTCTTCAGTAGTTAGGCTCTTCAAAACATTTGAAAAAGGTGCTTCACAAATGTAAAGGAGTGCAATCCAATCATTTGTCTTTGATTTGTGAAAGCAGCCATGCCTTTTGCAAGGTTCATGTGGCTGCTTTGAAAGTGAGATATCAGAAACTGAAGCAGCCACAGGAGCCTTGCACCACTGTTGGCTGCTTTAACTGTGTGAACAGAGGTACTTTATTTTCAGTTCTCTGTCTTGCAATGCACTTTTGAATGCTTTGCACAGCCCTATTTCGTGGCTTGGAGCTACAGTTTTCACTGTTTTGGTGATTCCAAATTGGCTTGCCCTTCCCAGGACACAAGGATGCACTTAGCTCTCTTCATACATACATGCATAACCAGAATCTGCTTCCTGAACCTGGAAAAATATGAATGTGAATGGCTGTTTACACATGACCGCATTCATAGGTCACACTAAACCATGCTTAACAATTAGGTGGGTTCACAGCACATTAAGCCATAAACCATGATTTACAACTCACAGTGGTGAAGTTCATACAGCATACTAAGCCAATATCAAAGCCAATGAGTTAATATTGAAGTTTTCTTCACTGTATTCTGAACATTATTGAATTAAATAATAAAGATGAATGTGGTCTTGCATTGCCACTAATGATAGGGAGTCATGGGTAACTGTCTTTATGTATTTGAATCTGCATTTTGTTTTGTCCAGTTTATCTGTTTTCATTACTGAAGAATATCATATTTTTCAATATTGCACACACTTATGAGACTTATACTTACGATTGTAAGTGCAAATAGCAGTGGAATGATTGATTGAGTCACCTGAGTGTTTTTCCAATAAATTCCCATGTAACTAGTTTCTGTTGCAGTTATTTTCTTTAAAACCATACTGTCATGAGTGCCGTTGAGCTAAAGTAATCAGCGCAATGGCACTCATGACAATGACAAGGAAATAGGTGAAGGGGTACAAGTTAAGTAGCCATCAACCCACAACGACTAACGGCTAACAAACAATAGATAAACGGATCACGGAGCCACCCAAGCCATCAGCAGCAATACCACGGGGATCGCCCAGCTGAAAGCAATCAGCAGAAGAATGAAAACCTGAGGATGGGCGATCCTAGAAACCCTCAACCAATGGCAGGGCAACGCATGGGACAAAGGGGGGTGACGTGACCGAGAGCGAGGGGGCGCTGACCGGCGCGGGGTATTTAAACCCCGCACCGGCGCGCTCCTGTCACTCTCAGCTTTTTCTAACAACGTTGTACCTATCCTGAAATAAACCAGAGCCTGCTTTGCAACCCAGTGTCTGAACGTTATTCAGAGGTAGGCAGCGCATGACATAAAGCTGAGAGTCATAAACTCAGCCTCGCCGAGCCCCACCGGACGACAACGAGCCGCGGGAGGAGTAGACGGCGAGAAGACCAGCAAGATGAGGCCGGAACGGCGCGGGCAAGGAGGGCGAGCCGCGCGGCAAGAGACAGAGGAGGACCGACCGAGGCCAGAGGCACCGCGGACTCCCGGAGCCATGGACGCCCGCCCCACCCGACCCGAGCCTCAGCTCCAACCCCAAGGGGAGATGGCGACGGAGGCAACCCGACCGCGGGAGGGAGCAGCACGACTTCCGAAACCAGCGGAGGACCCCGCGCCCCACATCGCACCCCAGCAACGGGCGTGGAGCGACAGCCCCACGGTGCTCGACACGGAGGAGGACGACGGAGACACCCATCAGACGGAGGAGGAAGCGGACCCGCGGCGGAGGGACGATGAACCCCCCCCCCCCGAGGACGCGCCAACGGAACCGGCCCCAGCGGCGGTGCGGGCTGTGGACGAGGAGGCACGAGCTGAACTCGCGGCCATGCGGGCTCAGCTGACGGAACTCCGGACCATGCTCCAGGCGCTTATGCCCCCCGCGCCACCCAATGACGTCCCCGCACAAGCCCACACCCCGAGCGAAGCACCGAACCCACACGAGCCAGCGGAAAGCCAGCAGACGGCACAGGCGGCCGACACCACATCCCGGGAAGCGAGAGGCGGGGCCGCGCAAAACGCCCGGGCCCCAAAGGACTTCCCCATCTTCTTCGATGGGACCCCCTCAAAACTCTCGTTTTTCGTCACCAACGCTAGGGAGTTCATGGGGAGGCACGGACACTCCTATGACTCCGAGGCCGACAAGATCGGCGCCGTGGCAATCAAACTCCAAGACAGGGCGGCGGACTGGTACGTCCAACTGTACGAGTCCAGCTCCCCCGCCCTCGCCACCTTCCCTGCTTTCATCAACGAGATGAAAAACTATTTCGAAGACCCCCTAGCCAAAGTACGGGCGAAAAGCGCACTCCAGAGACTTAAACAGGGCGCACGCACGGTCCCTGACTACGCCCTGGAGTTCAAAGCCCTCGCGGGAAAGGTCTGCGACTGGTCTGAGACCACCCTGCTGGAAATCTTCAAAAAGGGGCTCAACCGCGACGTTCTCCAATGGGCCCTCTACCGCGACGACCCAGAAACGTTACACGGGTGGATCCACCTCGCGGGGAAAGCCGAACACGCGCACCGCACCTTCCTTATGACAACCACGGAAGACACAAACTACGTCGGGAAAAAGGTACCCGCACCACACGGGGGGATGGCCGGCCCCATATACCCTAAAAAGAAGTTCAACCGGGAGCCCTGCGGGAGGTGTGGCAAATTAGGGCACAAGACGGCGGACTGCTTCGCCAACCGACCGCCGACCAGCGCGCCCAAGCCCGCCCCGAAAATTAGCCCCAAACCACCCAACCCGGGGCCGCCCCCTCACCGCCGAATGACCGTGGCCACAGCGACACCGGAAGAGGGCTGGGACGCTTACTGGGGAGAAGAGGACAATACCGACCCCGACCAGCCGGCGGGAAATGCCCCCCGCTTGCCCTGAAACGCGTGGCGAGGCAGGCGGCGGGACAGCAACGCGAACCACCTCAACGAAACGACAAAAGCTCCGTAATATTGGCAGCAATTCAACTCTCTGCCGGCAACGGAGCCACCACGGCCGCGGCACTAGTGGACTCGGGGTGCTCAAAAAACCTTATCCACCCCGACCTAGTCGCCAAACTCGAACTCCGCTGCTTCCCCCTCCCCACGCCGCTGGCATTCCACCAGCTGGACGGCTCCACAGCGGGGGGGAAACCAGCCACGCTACAAACCGAGCCGGTCACCCTGCAAATGGGCACTCACACCGAGCGCACATCGTTCGTAGTCACGCCCATCGGACGGCCCATTGCAGTCCTGGGGATGCCATGGCTCGCGAAAAACAACCCGCGGATCAACTGGGCGACCCGCACCTTCACATTCGGCGACGGCGAGTATCGAGCACCAGTACCAGCTGGCAAAAGCAACCCCACGGTAGGACGAGCGGAGGCGACCACACAAGACAACGCCGCTACCACTGCAGACCTACCGGAACAATACGCCGACTTCTCCGAGGTCTTCGGAGAAGCAGAGGCAGACCAACTACCCCCCCACCGCAAGACGGATTGCCGAATCGACCTACTGCCCGACGTCCCCCTACCTAGACCAAAGATCTATTCGATGACCCCGAAGGAGATGGCAACCCTCCGGGAGTTCATCGATAAAAACCTAGACAGGGGATTTATAGAGCCAGCATGCTCACCGGTCGGAGCCCCCGTCCTATTCCGGGAGAAGAAAGACGGGACCCTACGGCTCTGTACCGACTACCGGGGCCTAAACGCGGCTTCCCTGTCCAACAAATACCCCTTACCCCTGGTGAAGGACATGCTCGCCCACCTGTCCACGGGCAAAGTCTTTTCCAAATTGGACCTGCGCGAGGCGTACTATCGCATCCGAATCAGGGAGGGGGACGAATGGAAGACGGCGTTCAACTGCCCCCTAGGCGCTTTCCAGTACAAGGTACTGCCCTTCGGACTCGCGGGGGCCCCTGGGGTGTTCATGCAGCTCATCAATGAGGTACTGCATGAACATCTGTTTAAAGGGGTCCTGGTCTACATCGACGACGTCCTTATTTACACAAAAACATACGAGGAACACGTAACCTTAGTCAGGCAAGTCCTCGACAAGCTCAGAAGGGCGCAGCTCTATGCAAAGCCCACAAAGTGCGAGTTTCACAAAGACCGCCTAGACTATTTGGGGTATCGAATCTCCGGGGACGGCATCGAGATGGACCCCGCAAAAGTCGAAGCGGTACTAAACTGGGAGCGGCCCCGCAACAGACGGCAACTACAGAGCTTCCTGGGATTCGCGAATTTCTACAGGTCCTTCGCCCGGGGGTTCGCTGAGATAGCCCTACCCTTAACGGACCTCCTCAAAACCAAAGGGGTGGGGGACACCAGACGCGCCAAGAACCCAGGCACAGTGCTGAATTGGACTCCCGCGTGCCAGACCGCATTCGACAAGCTGAAAGCGCTGTTCACGACGGAGCCAATCCTCGCGCACCCGGACCCAGAACGGCCGTTCGTGGTCCAAGCCGACGCCTCAGACTTCTCCCTGGGAGCCATCCTCCTACAAAAAGACTCCACGGGGCTCCTGAAACCATGCGCCTACCTGTCAAGGAAGTTCTCCGAGACAGAGAGGCGATGGCACGTCTGGGAGAAAGAAGCCTTTGCGGTGAAATCGGCACTAGAAACATGGCGTCACCTACTCGAGGGAGCCACCCAACCATTCGAGGTCTGGACGGACCACCGGAACCTCGAGGCCCTACGAACGCCTAGACGCCTTAGCCCAAAACAGGTCCGATGGGCACAATTCTTCAGCCGCTTTGATTTCCAGTTGAAGTTCATGCCGGGCAAGAAGAACTTCCTGGCCGACGCCCTCTCCCGGCTGCCCCAAGACGAAGAGCCCGCCCCAGACACCATTGGGACGGTCCTATCCGCCTCGCAACTGGGGATGGCCGTGACCACCCGAAGCGGCGCACGGAGGCAGCTCGACGCTACGGCGCAGCCGACGGCGGGACAACCGGCGACGGAAAGAAGGCAACCGCAACTACCAGGGGGAATGCGCACGGACCTCGCCGCCGCCCTCAAAACCGACCCCTGGTTCCTGGCAAACCCCGACAAGGTAACGATGGCGCAAGACCTAGCATGGGGGGAAGGCAGAATCTACGTCCCGGACTCGCAACGCCAGGCGATCTTGCATAGGTCACACGACGCCAAGCAAGCGGGACACTTTGGGTTCCTCAAGACCCTACACCTAACACGGCGGCAATTCTGGTGGCCCGCGCTCAGGCGAGACGTAAAAACCTACGTGGCGTCCTGCCCAACGTGCGCTCGGGCCAAACGGGCACCAGGCAAACCCGCGGGGCTATTGCAACGGGTGGCAGAACCCTCCCGCCCATGGGAGGAAATCTCTATGGATTTTATAGTGGACCTCCCACCCAGCCAGAAGAAAACGGCCATTTGGGTGGTGAAGGACTACTTCTCAAAGCAGGCCCACTTCATCCCCTGCACGTCAGTCCCATCCTCACAACAACTAGCCAAACTCTTCCTCATCCACGTGTACAGGCTACACGGATGTCCCGCACGTGTGGTGACCGACAGGGGCACACAGTTCACCTCCAAATTCTGGCGGGCCTTCTTGAAGCTGACGGGGACCCAACAGGCCCTGTCTACGGCTTGGCATCCGCAGACGGACGGAGCCACTGAGGTTCTTAATGCCACCTTAGAGCAATTTATACGATCCTATACGAACTACCACCAGGACGACTGGGCTGAACTGCTCCCGTTCGCCGAAGTCGCATACAACAACGCCGTCCACACGAGCACGGGAAAAACCCCGTTCGAAGTGGTCTCGGGGCGCGACTTCGTCCCCATACCGGAGCTACCTCAACCCCCGGAACCCCAGGTGGACGCCAGCGACTGGGGACGGAAGATCGCGGAAGCATGGCCAGTAATCACGGCGGCGCTGAAGGAGGCACAGGCTGCTTACAAAGAGCAGGCCGACAAGCACCGGCGCCAACAACCGACGTTCCAGGCGGGGGACATGGCCTATCTCTCCACCAAGTTCCTAAAGTCAACCCAACCCTCGAAAAAACTGGGGCCTAAGTACATCGGGCCGTTCCGAGTCACGCAAATAGTGAACCCGGTAGCAATACGCCTGGACCTGCCACACAACCTCCGGAGGCTCCACCCGGTGTTCCACACCAGCCTCCTAAAACCGGCAACCACCTCCCGATGGCACCCAAGCACGCCTCAGCCCGCACCGCTTATGATCGACGGGCAACACCACTTCGAGATAAGGGACATCCTCGACTCACGCAAGCAACGAGGAACCCTACACTATCTGGTCAGGTGGAAACACTTCCCCCACCCGGAATGGGTGGCGGCGCACAACGTTAAAGCGCCTGACCTGACCAGAGCATTCCACCGGGCATACCCCGACAAACCGCAATCAAGGTCAGCAAAACCAACCCCCCCCCCCGCAGGCCTCCCCCCGCCTCCCGTGCCCCAAGGGAAGGGGCCCCCCCCAAGCCCGCGACTTGGGTGGACCTTCCCCCCCCCGGGACTCACTCCCCCCGCCCCGGGCCCACGGGGTGGTGACAAACGATCGCCAGCACCCTCCCCCCGCCCCCTGGCCGCGGGGGAGTGGCAAGCAAGTCAACAGGGCAACCTGGGGGCAACGCCCAGGAGACACAACAAAGGCGACACACTCCAAATAAGCAAAAAAGGGCCCTACCTGGAGCTGAGCAGCACCCGACCAGCCACGCCTCTCGCCTCGCCGAACTGAGCCAAACAAACAGGGTGTGGTTGGAGCATGCGCACGCCAGGTCAGAACCCGAGCATGCGCACCATGGACACACCCTGGGAAGGCACGTGGTAGAGGGAGGAGCAAAGGGAGGGGCGACAACTACTCCGGCGGGAACTTTGAAAAAAAAAAAAAAAAAAAAAAATGGCGTTTTGACAGCTCCATGGGGGAAACCCAGAAACCCGGGGGAGAACACTATTCGGAAAGGGGGCAGTATGTCATGAGTGCCGTTGAGCTAAAGTAATCAGCGCAATGGCACTCATGACAATGACAAGGAAATAGGTGAAGGGGTACAAGTTAAGTAGCCATCAACCCACAACGACTAACGGCTAACAAACAATAGATAAACGGATCACGGAGCCACCCAAGCCATCAGCAGCAATACCACGGGGATCGCCCAGCTGAAAGCAATCAGCAGAAGAATGAAAACCTGAGGATGGGCGATCCTAGAAACCCTCAACCAATGGCAGGGCAACGCATGGGACAAAGGGGGGTGACGTGACCGAGAGCGAGGGGGCGCTGACCGGCGCGGGGTATTTAAACCCCGCACCGGCGCGCTCCTGTCACTCTCAGCTTTTTCTAACAACGTTGTACCTATCCTGAAATAAACCAGAGCCTGCTTTGCAACCCAGTGTCTGAACGTTATTCAGAGGTAGGCAGCGCATGACACATACCCAGTTGTTTGCGCTGTTACTGATACTAGAAAATTGTTAATTATCTTCTGCATTTCAACATGGAACATCTAACAATTAAAGCTTAATTAAGTGCATCTTTATTTGTTAGATCATAGAATTGTTGGTTAATCTGTTCTCTAATCAAGCTTGGGTTTTTTTCACATCACTGCAGTTGCAAAAGAAAATACATCTAACAAGTTTTATTTTTACTTGGAAACACAGGAAATTAAAACAAAGGAATCTGATGAACAACATTTTTTATACAACCAGTTCATGTCATAATAGATTTCGTGCTGCATACCTGCTTTTATCATTTAAAAATCTGAGAGGGGCATTTCTGCTCCATAGGTGAGATAATGAAGAGTCCTGCTGTTGGGTAGCCTGCTGTTGAGATAAAAAGGTCAATGTCTTCCTTTTTCAGCACATTTTAGTTAATGCATTTCCACATTAAATGAAGGACAGAGAGCTCTTTTAGGGCACTTTCAGGCTGAGCAGCAACTGGTTTCCTCATCTAGTGCCACCTTGTTATAGGCACATATGTGGACCTTTGAAGGAAATAGGGAGAATATTGCAAATAAATATGGTAGCTGTGCTGCTCACACAGCAGTGGTAAGCCAGAATTCTTAAAAGGAAAAATAATGGTCTGGTTCTAATCTAACATAATACACTAGGTGAATCTACAAAGATAAAAATTGCTTTATGACTTAGCTGTGACCAAGACTAGTGATAGCAAATACAGAATTCAGATATTCCTTCCCTTGCGCCTTTTGCCCACATTCTTACTTCATCTGCATGTCTAGTTGAAAAGGACTGATGCTTTGGTGTGCAACAGCTTATGGTTTGGCATAATTTCCTAGCCCTGAAAATAGTTCAGTAATTTTTATGGAGTATAATGGGGTACTGTAAAGTTCACTGGAGGATCTGAACAGCCTTGAATGTCTTAAGCTTGACAGCTGTGTAGTGGAATATATCATGAGAAGGTGGCAGGAAAATTATAATTACAAATTATCATCCTGAAAAATGCAAGTTTGCTGTTTTTCCTCCCTTGTTTTCAAGGTTGTCAGCTTCCTGCAGCTTCAGTAGTCAAACACCAAAGGTTTCTGGTCGACGTTAGTTCGTTATGAAGTTACTTATTCATAGAATGGTAAAATATCCCACTAAGGCACTGTTCTTCAGTGGTTCCTCCTTCCTCTGAAGCCAGCTCCAGTTAGTGGCGATAGGGTGGGGAGAAATACACCCTTAGCCTTCTGCTTTGTTGGGTGCCACAGGGCCCAATACTCCCCCTGCTCATTTAACATCTACATAAAATGGTTGGGCAAGGTCATCCGTCAGCATGGGGATAAGTGTCATCAGTATGCTGATGATACTTAGTTGTACATCTCTGTCCTGGGCCATCCAAATGAGGTGCTTTCCCAGTGCCTGGAAGAAGTATGGGTCTGGTTGGGGAAGACTTGGCTTCAGATCAACCTTGACAAGACTCAGGGGCTTGAGCACCCCAGATCTAGTGATTTTCCATTATTAACTCTTAATGGGGTTGGTGCACAATGAGGAGTTTCTACTGGACTCACAGCTCCAGCTTGAGGAGCCTTTGCACAAATGCACCTTGCACACCAGTTGCGTCTGTTCCTAAATTGGGAGGCATTGCTCGCAGTCATTCATGCCTTAGACATCTTTTAATAGGACTATTGCAATGCACTACACATGGGGCTGCCTTTGAAGGCCATTTGGAAGCTTCAGTTGGTCCAAAATAAAGCAGCACATATACTTTTGGGCATACCATGATATGCCCATATAACACTAGTGCTACTGGAATTGCACTGGCTCCCAGTAGGCTTCTGGGTGCCATTCAAGATGCTAATGGTCACCTTTAAAGGCCTACATGGCGTGGGACCAGGTTACTTGCAAGACCACCTATTTCCAGTGGTTTCTACCCATCTCACAAAATCTGGCAGAGTGAGCCTGCTCTGGGTCCCTGGGTGAAGCAGTGTCACCTGCTGGGTCCCAGGAAGCATGCTTTCTCTATCATGGCACCAGCCCTATGGAACAGTTTCCCTTGAGATATGGATGGCCCTGACTCTTGGTCTTTCAGAAGGCTGTGAATACCTGGCTCTTCCTCCAGGCATTGGGGCTGGGATGTTAGTTCTGGAGCTCTGGCATGAATGTATGTGATAAGTGGGAAGTGAGATTTTTATTGGGGCCTTGATTTGGTTTCTTTTTTATTTTAATGGAAAGTTATGTTTTATTTTGTTCATTGCCCAGAGTTTCTTGGGTGGATGGGAGACCATATATATTGGGTAGATGGATAAATTTCCTGTAATTTCTAGATCAGGAATATACAGTGCTTTTAGTTTTTGACCACTGTGCCTGCAAAACAGTTATTTCATGCCCTGATTATTTTATTTCTGGGTTATAATAGTGGTTTGCTTGCTTCTTCCTGTCTTCACTCTTCATTCATTTGTTCATGTCCAGAACTGTAGCTCCCCACTTTTCTTGAACTTCTGCATCTTTTGAGGCAGGGTCTCCACTGGCTTTGAATTTAGTCATATGACTTGGTGGCTTCATACTTTTTAAATACCTTACATGCCTGAGCAAGTAATATGGTTTGTAGATCAGAGGGTGTTGTCATTTCTATTCACTAGAAATGTGATATCACATTTTTGGAGTTTTATATGCCTGGTATCCATTTGGTGGAATCAATTACCTTTGACCCATCAATTAACATTAATATAAAACTTTGGAAGGAGCTTAAAATGATGTTATCTGATGCCCCACTCTAGGGAAAACACTTTGCCTTCTAGAGATCTAAAGATATAATTGATTTGTGTTTTATTATTTGTGGAAGCCAAAGGAGATGGAAATAATTATGTTGGTTCTTGGTTTTTACTATATTATAGCCAGCAAAGTGGATTGTGCAAGTTAGTTATTAGTTAATGAAACTAGACTTGTTGTTAGCATTTGTTTTGAGAAATAATTTGATTTCAATTTGTATATTGTATTTTAATTTGTATTACATATCTTATAAAATGCTTAGCTAGAAGTGAAAAAAAACACATTATCATCATTATCAGTTAATTAAATGTGAAAGTTTTGTATTACTTAGGGGAGAGCACACCAAGGAACTTGCTGGGAAAGATGGCTGTGAAGAAAGAAAAATGGAAAATGAAGAGTTGTCTGTAAATGAAACCAAAGGTAACTGTTATTTCATGCTATACTTGCTATACAAGAGTTTTTATAATGCCACAAATTAATACTTTAAATTGGTTTTATGGAATAATTTCATTAATGAAGCATTTCAGGAAAAGTCAGATTTGAGATGGTTGCCTTCATGGGACTGTTTCGTTTTAAAATTGTTTTTAGGGTATAAGGTATATCCCCCTGAATTCTACCATGGAGTTCATGTTGGCAAAAAATCAAGATATAAGTAAACATGCAAACAATGAATAACACTAAATGACAAAGGTGGTATTAACTTACTTATTATTTTTAAGAGGTAGAAATCTTTTGAATCCCAAGGACTCTAGGCAGTGTACAGAGTAGAAAACTTGCTAACAAAGTAGTATATTGTCGTCGTCATCATCATCATCATCAAACTGGTAGTTGTAGACAAGGAAAGAGAGCAGTTCAACCTGTAAAAATGGAGGAGAAGCAGTCTCACGCAGAAGAATGTAGAGGTCAAGCTTTCATGGGTGATAGGTGGCTTGTGATTGAAAAGCTATGAGTTGCAGTGAGTTCTTCAGTCAGGACTAGTTTGTGGTGGATTTGTGGAGCTGGTAGTTATTGGCAACCAGAGAAAGGAGTTTTCAGGAAAGTTGAACAAAAACGTTACACTGGAGTGCCCAGTGAGGAATTTCAGGTTCGTAACTTGAGGAGTTAAAAAAAAGGCTGTGAGAATTACATCTTTAGGTATATTTCCAGTTGGAGCTGAAGCAATTCAGCTTCAGAGATCAGGATGTCCCCGACCCTGTTGGCCTTCCATAAGGCCCTGAGGACCTTGTTATGTGCCCAGGCCTGGGGCCCCAAGTGTGTTAACGGCCCCGTTTCTTGATTATGTTAACATCCATGCATTGTTTACTTGGCAACTATATATATTTAGTTTGTACTTTTAATTGTTTTTAATTATTTTAACTGTTTTATGGTTTTTATGATTGTAAGCCGCTCAGAGTCACTTGTTGAGATGGGCAGCTATAATGAATGAATGAATGAATGAATGAATGAATGAATGAATGAATGGTATACTTTCAAAGACAGGGGGAAAAAAGATGGCTCAACAGTTTCCAGTGCATTGTTTTTCCTGACAAGCAAGCACATAGAGTAGCTAAAACTGTGTCCAAGGAAATATAGTTATATATCTAGCTTAGAAATAATTAGTATAGATTAGAGTATTTCTTAAGTAATGTAATGCTATTTGGTAATAATGAATCAAATGTGCTGAATACGTTAAACTGAAAATATCTTTTTTTTTCTTTCCTTTACAAGTGTGGTCGTATGCATGTACCATTTAGAACTGGATCTAAAACTTGTTTTATTATTGCTTGCAGACAGCAAGGAAACCAATAGCAGAAGTTCCCATCTGCAGCCAGTCATTTTATCTTCCAAGCTCACAATTCCTGCATTTCCATTGCGGTGGGAACAGCAGAGTAAGCTCCTTCCTACGGTGGCTGGAATTCCTGCCAGTAAAGTTTCCAAGTGGAGTACAGACGAGGTATGGCTTAAAATGGAATTTTCACTTTGAAAGATTAGAAACCTTTTATGGACTTTTTGCTAAAAGAAGAAAAAAGTGAAATGATGATTTATGGATTATATGATTGAAAAAGATGAGAATTAAATAAGAGGCTGAAGGGATTTCTGGAATAGCTAAGGGGGAGGGGAGATGATGGATTTGTTAATATCTGTTGAAAAGAAGGTTGGAAGTCATCTACTTTCGTTTCTTTAGTTGTTCCTCTCTCATTTTTCTTTCTTTTTCTTTGCACTTTATTTTCTTTCTCTTTTTCTTTATTAGATTTGTTTTTTAATTATGAAAAAGAAATCTTTAACAAAAATTATTTTTTAAAAATGGAATTTTCACTGATGTTCACCGTCAGCTAACATTGCTTGATAGAGTTCTATTAGTATAGAATATAATCAATTGTGATGATATATTCATAGCATATTGCTATTGCTCTTTCGATTTTGTCCATTTTACTGTGAGGGGTTGCTATTTAGAACTTTCTTTCATAATAATGTAGGCTAATGAAAGTTAAAGCTAATCTGTTTATAGTTTTACATTTTTTCTATCTTTTGTCAGGAGAAAGATATTTTGTATTGTCCTTTTTATTTATTTGTTAGATTTATATCCCACCTTTCATTCAGGCACTCAAGGTGGCATAAATGGAAGTCCCTCTTCCTATTTTTCCCCTCAACCACAGCCCAGTGAAGTAGGTCAGGCTGAGAGTGAGTGGATCCTAACTCCCCCACTGTCCTTCCATGGTGTCCCTCTGCTCCTAGCAATGCTGAAACCACATCGGTTTTCTAAATGTGCTTTAAAGTTAACTTGTTCCCATTTTCTTCCTCCACCACTGCCATAGAAGTGAGAGAATAGAGAATCCAGTGTCTGGTTTCTTTGCCTTGGGTGAAAGATGGGGAATCTCACAGGTGATGTGTACACGTGCTTTGGCTCTGTATCTGCATCCTTATCTTGTTCTTCTGAATTTCAGTGAACTGAATTTCAAGTTTATTGTCAGACTGTATTTTTTCATGTATCTTCCTTAGGATAATTTTAGTACAGGTCACAAAGTCCAAAATTAGTATCTTCTTAAGGGGATTCAAACTTTACTTCTTTCTAGGTATGTCCAAAACTTACTGTTCTGGAGATATTTTAGGGAACATTGGAATGCTCTGTTTCTCCTCCAGACCATTTCAGTCTGGATGTTAATCTTCCAAACTGGAAGCAATACAAACTATTCTCTACATGGTGTTCTGGATGAAACAGGCCTGTTTTGGTGCTGGATTCCCTTCAGTGTTCTGTTCCCAGACTTTTGGTTTCCCTTCCTGTCTATGAAAGCAACACTGTTCCTTCTTTATGTCCTGAGTAGTAAACAGTATGTTCTTCTGACTGAAAGTGTCCCTTTCATTTTGCTGATGCCTTAGATGTCAATATGTAGTCAATTCATTTCATCTTTCACTGTGCTGAGCTTTCTTATGTTCTTGCTTCATAAATTCCATGTTCCCACCATAATTCTGTGTTTGCAGCCTTGGATTTTCTTTTCCAGAATGGCAACATCAGCGACTAGAGGTCCTGAAGGCTTTAATCTAGCTGTGTAATAAAATACATTAATCCTCCAAAAGATCCTCAGCTCTTCCTCTGTAGCAAGTTGAGGGCCATCCAACCTGGAAGGCCATCATCCTGCACTATCTCGTCAATCACTTTATATTGTTTATCAATTTAGTTTTCTTGGTAGAATACAGGTTGGTTTATCACTGCCTTCTCCCATTCAGTATGCCTTTGCTATTGTCACTAAAATGATCATCCATCTCCAGCATCTTCCTGTATTGCTGCTACTTGATATAGGTGCCTGCTTGCTTTAGCTGGGCAGCTGGGATGACCTTCATGGCTTGATTGATCCCACTGGAAGTATCTATCTATCTATCTATCTATCTATCTATCTATCTATCTATCTATCTATCTATCTAATTTCTCACCCCCATCTCCTTCCACCAGAGGGACTCTGGCTGGTGTACAACAAAATAATCAATTAAAACAAGCACTCTTGGCTGCCAACATCCTTTGCTCATCCCTCCCAGGAATACCTCCATGCTGCAGTGAGGCAGCATAGGCAGAGTGGGGTTGGTGTTAGAGTCTAAATGGTAAGCAATGTTGGCCATCAGCCAATAAAATTGAAGAGGTAGAATTCATGATTTGTAGATGAAGTGCTATTACTTTAAACAGGACTAAAAGAGGTTAAGTGGAGAATAGGATTTAGAGAATTTGACCATTACTATTTACAAAATTGGAAGAAGGCATAGCACCCTTACCATCTTTTGAAACAGATTCTGATTTTTCTACTTCCTATCATTTTGCAGCAAGATATTGAGCTAAATGGACGGTTACTCTATTATTCTAACTCTTTCACTCCGCTAAACTTGGTTGGCAGGTCTCAGAGTTCATACGGAGTTTGCCAGGTTGTGAAGAGCATGGCAAAGTGTTCAAAGATGAAGTGAGTATAACAGATCAGTCCTTTGGTGATCAAGGTTCAATATTCTTACAGGGTTCTATATTAATGTTTAGTTGGCAGAAGTTAACAACATTTTTTTAATTAAATCAGCCCTGTTTTTAATTTCATTTCAGAAGACAGTCTCTCAGCATGGTTTTCATCAAAATTGGTTTCAGTGAAACAGAACAGAACCTGTAAACAATTTTGCCCTAGAAATTCAAGTGGAACTTGATTTCTCGAATCAAGGCTGCATTTTTCTGTAAAAAAAAATGGAAATACGCCTTTATTTAAGCATGGTTTGTTAGAACTTTTTAAAGTGTATTTTAAATTACAGCATGTGACAATGTTGTGTACATGTGGCAATGTACAATGTGTGGCAAGTTCAAATTTTCAATGTGATGTACTCTTCAGAGACTATAATTATTCTTGGAAGTAAGGGATTCAGTAAAAAGAAATCCAGCAGTGATACTAACCTCCCTTTTAAAAAATCAATTAATTATTTTTTAATATAGTGGAACGTTGTTTACTGCATGTGTAACAAACTTGTGAATTTTTAAATGCTGCTAATCTAGTACCAATCCAACCAACATGGTGAGCAGTGTAATTCAGTGCTATCAGGGGGACTTTGAGTTCTCCATCCCTATTTCTTGCTTGTGAAGGAATGAAAAAAAGGGGAACACTAAACTAATGCAGTGGCTTTGATGCCATTTCTGTCTTGGTTAATACAGAGAGAACATTTAGGAAAAATGTACCACTGTAATAGAAAATACTAGGATTTCTCTGAAGGATATGATACAACATAATAACTTTACTGCATATATCTCCTATTTACTTTTTAACCCGACTAAAGAGTTAAAATTGCCATGCAGGAATTGGCATATAATCAGTGTGACAGCGTTCAAAAGCTCCATATCAGGGCTGTGCCAATCCTTTGAAAAGGGGGCTTTGGAACCATATCTCATCTTGAATTTGCTTGAAGTGGCTATGCATGCACACACATGCAGAGGCAATTTTAGGCAGTTTCAGCATCAATGAAGCAGCTTCTTTAAGAACATGAAAAGAGCTTTGTATGTGTTTCTGCCTGTTCCAGAGCACTTCTTCTGGAGCCTTTATGTATCCTAAATACAGCAAAAGCATCTCAAACAACACACTTCTGGCTTGTCTGTATTTTAGGAGACAAATTTTTCCTATTGGCATCACATCTCTTTAGTCGTTTGGTAAAAGTTAAAGGAAGCTCAGACTTAGCTAGAATCTTATTGGCATGAGGCGAATAGGTGCTCAAACAATTCTGGAGTAGTTTTTACGAAAGCCATCCTGACCTCTGTTCTTATAGCTCAATCACTTATACTAACTATAGTGCACAAAAGGGACAGCATTCTTGGGGGAAAGCTGATTTAGCGCTGCTGGGGAATATTTCTCATGGGATCAAAAAACGGAGAATTCAGAAACAGAATTTACCTTTCAGATTAACAAATCCCATTTTGATACATCTGAAGTGAATATTTGGTGCCATTTTAAATTACTGTTACAGAGTTGAAAGTACACTCATAACTGTGTGAAGTCATTAACATGTAGATTTTTTTTCTTTAAGCAAATTGATGGAGAAGCTTTTCTTCTAATGACTCAAGCAGACATTGTCAAAATAATGAGCATTAAACTGGGACCAGCCCTAAAAATCTTCAATTCAATCCTGATGTTCAAAGCTGCTGATAAGAACTCCCATAATGAACTCTGATAAAAGCTCTACAGGACAACCTCTGCACTGCAGCTGATGTTTTACCCAAAGCACAAAGATACAGAATGATAACCCAGGATGAACTCTTCAAAGGGAAAAAGTCTGCGTGCATGAAGTAGAGATACTTTCCAAAAGCTAGGGCAACTGGACACTTCTGGGAAGTGCTTAAGGTTTTTAGCAAGATAAAAATTTAGTACAGCAGGTACCTAATGTTTACCAACCTGGTGGTTCTAATTTTCCCACAATTAGCCACCTTAATTTAATTGGGGAACCAGTAACTATGGGAACATACTAGAATCATGGTTATATTAGCCTTTTTTTAAGGAGTCACAAAATACATACTTCATGAACTTACCCATTGGGCTTAGTTAATCTCTTCATCCTATTTGATCATTTTCCTAACAAGTTGCTCACAATTTAAAAAGAAGTGGGGTGCAGTTTAGTTAATGGAAATGGTTAACTTTAATTTTGCACTACATTGAAAACTGCTATGGAGTCTGGTCTGTTTATTGTAAGAAAACATTGCTGAAGATCAGTGCTGTTTTTTTTAATTATTTTTGCATGGTTAAAAGAAAAAGAAATACTTCCAGTAGCATATTTGGTATGAAGTTATTAATAAGAACTATAAAAGGTTAATGTAATTATATTTCATGTTGCATTATATTACTTTAGTTCAGTCTGTTCAGATAGATACCAATTAATTGTGCATATGCAGAATAAAAAATAATCCTGCGTCTTAAAAAAACACAATTTTATAAGAAATTAAATTGGTAGAGCAGGAATATTACACCCAATAATCTAAAGATAGCAGTAAGGTAAAAGTTAAATAAAACAGTTCTATCAGATTCAAAAGGAATTTGTAAAAGTTAGATTGCTTGACTTTAACATGTGCAATAGAAAACAATGTGAAATAAGGTCATCAAGGGTTATATTGCATTGTTCTTTTCAGTCTTTTTTATAAATGTTGCATCTTTTATATTTTGTTCTGACTTTTTACACTTAAAATTGCATTTAAAATTGTTACTGCTTCATAACTTCAAAAAATGTGGGAGAACTTTTGTATGATTCATTTTTCATGCAGTTCGTTTGTATCGTTATTCAATATTAGTACAGTCATATTTTCCCACCTGTCTTAGTTTTCACTGAAGGTTCTGGTGAACAGTTTGCTTCAAAGGTGAGAGAGGCCAAAACATTTAAGCGTATTGCACAGCCCTTGGGGAAGTGGGATCTCAAAGACACAACTGGAAGCCGGAAGAGCAGCCAAAGCTGTGGCTGGTTTCTCCCTTTCCACCTACAAAGAACATCCACGCACATTTATATTAAATGGCATTTTATTTCTAGCACCTCTTGTTCACACTTTCACCTGGTTTAGAAAAATGCTTGTAAAATCTACTTACACAAATTCTGGCATGACTTGTATAGAAGGAAAATGAAGGATTATGAACACCATCATTCTCTCAAAACTTGGCAGAGAAGTATCTGCCTGCCTCTCTTTTAGGTCTTGTTATTAATTTTGTGAGTCTGCCTAAAGGACATGTGAATTGGTACCAGCTTTCTCCTCCCTGATGGCTGGAACATTTCTGGCATGAGATGATTCAGGGCAAGAGAAATAACACGAAGATGGCGGTTTCTGCCATTTCGTCGATTTCCAGCTGACAAAAACAGGTAGCAGATTCAGGATCCAACCCTGTCCCCCTAACTCATTTACAGTGTATGCTATCATTTGTGTAGCTGTGTGCTTTCCAGTCAGTTTTGGCTCCTGGCAACTGCCTGCATTTTTCAGGGCAACATTTTCAGAAATAGTTAGCCCTTGCCTCCTTCCTAGGGCTGAGAGACAATAACTGGCCCAAACTCAACCAGCTGGCTTTGTGCTTTAGGCTGGACTAGAACTCACAGTCTCCCGGTTTCTAGCCTGCCTTGCCCTGGCTTTCTTTACAATCATTTAGCACCTTGTAAATAATGAGCTATTACTGTCCCTAAGAGAACAATTAAGTACTTCCATCTTCTTCAATGTCAGAAGCAAAGGCAGTGTTGAATTCAGAGAAAATGGTTCTTTCCTTGGTGCTTATCTTATAACCCAGGAATGACAGCTCAAGAATTCAAACTGAAAAAGCAGGCTAAATAATAAGATCATTACCAAATAGACTGAACTGCCGGCCCTCATACTTAATACTAAGCAATTAAGTATGAGTTTCAGAAAAGTATTGTCAAAGAGTAGATAAGACAAAAATCTCCACATTTGCATTGATTTAATGACCAGCATTAATTGCATCTTTTGCCAAAGATGTTATCTGAGGGAAAAAAACATATTGTTCCCTAGGCTACCCCCAGGTGTTCAGCTCTTTACATACTTCCTCATTAACACCAGCAAACAAAAACAAATCTCCAACACATCTGGTAAAAGTGAAGATGTGGCTGTCATCTTCATACCTGGCAAAGTTGAGGGGGAGGGGATTATTCCAGGATTACACCAGCAGTCAAGAGTTTTCAAAAGCAAGAGTGGTGGCCAAAGCAGAATAAATTTTGGTTTTTTTCCTTAGTGCTTGATATATTAATAAGCAGATTGTTTCCACACACTATCAGCATGACAAAGGTGTTCATTATCTTTAGAATGAGAAATTAAACTTTTTTTTTTCAGTCAAATACTGTAGACTGTTTAGATCGGTGCTTTTCAAATTTGGCAACTTAAATGTGTGGACTTCAAGAATTCCCCAGCCAGCATTCTGGAAGTTGAAGTCCACACATCTTTTCAAAACACTGGTTTAGAGTCTACTTAAAACCCAATATAATGAGTCTGGGATGAAAAGCTAATTCCTAATACCCTTTTACTCTTTTGGAGGTAAATTTAGTTCACAAATAATGAATGTTGTTCATTGTTTTATATTCCGAACTGCTTAGACCAACATTTCCAAATGTTTTCATCCATGTGTTATTTCAGACTTTTTTTTTAAATAGAACATCAATTTGATTGTTCTTCACCCAGTTTGCTGTTAATTGTGTTCTCTGAATATACTTCCAAATCCTCAAGAGCTTTCTTATAAATATCCTTGTGCATTAGAAACTGAAACTCTGTAAATAGCTAAAGGGAGAAAAAATGGGATATAATTCAGAAAAGGGTTTTTAAGCAACTCTCCCTACTGAAGAAAAAGGCAGGCTTAAGACTCACTCTTCAGTTACTGTTTTGAGCAGCATCCAGTCACATCCCGAATGTCAGCTGAGAGGCCGTGAAAAGAAGTTGTCTAAGTGTCACTCTCTTGGCCAGATAACAATACCCTGCAGGAGATGCAGGGCAGGATGAAGTTTGCTGTGTACAAAGTCCTTTTGGTTTCTCCAAAAAGCCCAGAAATAATGCAAAATCCTGCATAGGTTGTGTGGCTGATACAGTTATTTTTGCACTATCCTAATCAATGGAAAGTAGGAAGCAATGGTCACTGACCCAAACCATTTATGTTGCCAACAACAAAAGGCAGGGCAATGAATGTGACAGTTGTTCTACTAGGCAGATCCCAGATGGGGTGTACATTGTTCTAAAAGGTACAAATGCTCACTTTTCTATAAACATGCTGAAGCACGGGCAATGTACAGTAATCATTAGGAACAGGGCCTTACAGACTTCTTAAAATGGGAATAACCTGAGGATTTTTCACCTTATTCCTAACGTTTTGGCCATTCTATTACTCACTTCTACCCAATTTTTCTCTCTCTCCATATATTTTCCTTAAGCGTTCATCCCAGTGTCAGATTCTTCACTGTGAACATTGTCAACTTTCTGGACTGTGCATTAGTTAATTTTACCAAAGTGCATTTTTCCAAAGAATAGTCACAAGTGAGAAAACAGCAATGTAGCCCTAAATCAAGGGCAGCTCTACCATTAAACAAAATGAAGTGTTACAGCTGCTTTAGGCAGTGGAGTGGGACAGGTGCTAAATTAGGATCATACCCCCAGCAGCTGCTCTTCTAATCCATTTTTTATCTATTTATTATCATATTTATGTGCCACCCATCTCACAGAAACATGACTCTCAGCAGTGTACAATAAAACCATAAAAAACGTAAGTATTACAAATAGAGTATTACTAAAATACTTTAAAATTAAAACATAATTATAAAAAAACTAAAAAGTATAGGGAGAGCATAGATATTACACACAATGTAGCCACCTCAATAAATCCCCACTTCTGTGTGACACCCCCACCCCACCCCAAGCCTGTTGAGATTACCAAGTTTAATGTAATTCCGGAAGGACATCAGGGAGGGGACCAGGCTCATGGGGGGGGGGGGGGGGGGATGATGTTCCACAGGGCAGAAAATCCCCATCTCCTGGGTCCCACCAAATGTAGTTCCTTAGCAGGCCTCTTCTGCCAAACCTGATAGGGGTGAAAGTAATCAGGGAGAGATGATCCCTCAGGTAACCTGGCCCCATGCCATGAAGGGCTTTAAAGGCCAAAACCAGCATCTTGAATTGGACCCAGAAGCAAACTGGCAGACAATGCAGCTCATGGAGCAGAGGTGTAATGTGTGCTGTTCTAGGGACACACACAACTGCCCACACTGCTGCATTTTGCCCCAGGTGAAGCTTCTGTATACTCTTCAAGGGCAGCCCTATGTAGAGTGCTTTATAGTAGTCCACCCGGGAGGTGACCAGGGCATGAGTGACCAGAGCCTCCTGGTCCAGGAACAGGCACAACTGTCATACAACTTGAAGCTGTACAAAGGCCCTCCTAGCCTAGACAGCTACCTGCTCTTCGAGCAGGAGTCGCAAGCCCCAGAGGATCCCCAAGTTGTGTATCAGGTCTGTCTGGGGCAGTGCATTCAGTACCAAAGGTAGTATAGTCCCAAAACCCAGAGCTACTCAGTCTTACCAGGGTTCAGTTGAAGCCTGTTGTTCCCATCAAGATCCCCACAGCCTCCATGCACCAGGTTGGACATCAACAGCATTGCTTAGGTCACCAGGGGCATAGATGATAACCTCACCCCATGGTGACGGCCGAGCTCACCCAGCGGCTTCATGTAGATATTGAATAGGACTGCAGAGAGCACTGAACCCTGTGGCATCCCACAAAGTAGGGGCCAAGGAAGAGATCTTTACCCCCAGTCACCACCGACTGGTATTGACCCCAGAGAAAGGAGGAGAACCAGCACAGTACTATGCCACCCACCTCAATCCCTGGAGCCAGTCCAGAAGGATACTGTGGTTGATGGTATTGAAGGCCATGGAGAGGTCAAGAAAAGCAAGGATGGATGTACAACTCCCATCCAACTCCCACCAGAGATCATCCAAAAGCGTGACCAATGCTGTTTCCATCCCATACCCAGGCTTGAATCCTGACTGAAAGGGATCCAGTTAATCCTTTTCCTCCAGGGTCCTCTGAAGCTGCTGCATGACCACCTTCTCTATCACCTCCCCCGAAAAGGGGAGGTTAGATACTGGATGAAAAGTGTCCAGTATAGTGGAGTCCAGTGATGGTTTCTTGAGGAGGGGGCAAACCAGTACCTCCTCAAGAGATAGAGGAGCAACCCCTTCACCTAAGGAGGAATTCACCACCACCAGAACCCACTCGCACGACATCCCTGGGGCAGCTTTAATTAACCAGGAGTGGCATGGATCTAAAGAGCAGGTGGCTGAGCTCACAGTCATAAGGACCCTGCCCACTTCATCAGGCCCAACAGGTTCAAACTGTTCCCAGTTAACAGGGCAAGACTCCTTGGGACCTGAAACAAGGCTGGCATCCAGCTGAGAATGAATTTGAGCAACTTTACTTGGCAGGTGCTTAGCAAATTCTTCCACACAGCCCTGCAGAGGAATCTCCACACCCCCTCTACCCAAGATCACCCAAAGCAGGGCTGTGGGACAACTTTCTGTGGACACAGCAAGGGTGGAGAAGTATTGTCACTTTGACACCCTTACTGCCACGAGGTAGGCCTTAATAGCAGCATGAACCCATGTTCAGTTGAGTTTGTTCCTCATTGTGCACCAGTGATGCTCTAGCCATCTCTTCTCCTGTTTCATCTCCCTCAGTTCCTCCCTAAACCACAGAGAATGATGGGATCCACAAGAGGGGAGAGGTTGCATAGGCACGATCTAATCCTTGGCAGCCCTCCTGTTCCAGGCAGCAACCAAAGCCTTAGATGGACCATGCAGCAGACCAGCAGGAACAACCCCCAGCTCCCTCTGAAACCCATCTGGGTCCTTTAGTGGCTGAGGGTAGACTGATCTAATAGGTCTTGCCTCCCTGCAGTGGATGCCAGCTCCCCTACTGATCCACCATCCTGAGCAGCTACTTCATCATGTAGTAACATCATGTGTTACTTTGAGAATCATTTCATTTGTATATTTGAGGAGAAGGAGAAGGAGAACTGCAGCAGCAGCAACATAGGCCACAGAGGGCAACAGAGGAAAGTGGATCCTCTTCCTAGATGGAAGCCAATCCTAGTGAACTTAATGAGGCTTGCTTTTGATTTAATATGCACAAAATTACCCTAGAGCAGTACTATCCTAATGGGACACAACAGGGAGAATCTACGGCAGAGGAATAACCAAATCCAAAGCTTTTGTCTTGCTTATTGGCTGCTGTTTTTTACTATTTTCCTTCCAATTGGATGATGTACTCTACAACCATCCAAGGATTTGGGGTGGCGAGGGGAGAAGGAAAGTGGATTCCAAACCATTCCAGTGCTATCAAAATTCCTCTTTTTCTGTACTGCTGGAGGTACAGAAGCAATGGCAGTAATGTTTTCCAGCAATGTATCTACAGAGAAGGTCTGTATAAATCCTATAGCCTTTGAGATACTCTCTCAGGGATCACAGGATAGGAGCATTTATTTTGCTAAATAACTTCCAGATGCACAACAGTTCTCAGGGATGTTCACATTTTCAGTTTTTCAGTGACAGAAAATCCACGTTTCAGTACTAGACAGTTCCTTCAAAACTGGCCTCTAAACTTTATTTTTTAAACAGACAACTGAATTTTTTCCAAGCTAGGTATTAACACAGTCATCAACTTCTAAAATAAAGAGTTATTTTCTTTCAAGTTGTTTCTATATTTGGTGGCAATAGTCTTTAGGTGTATTTGTAAGATAAAGGCATCCCTTTGTAAGCATTTTTCTATCCATAATTCACTGGAAAACCGGAACCCTTAAGTACATTCCAGTGAATTAAAAACACTACTTATTTATCATTATTCCTTGGACCAGAAATGTGTTATTTGATGCCAATTTGGTGCCAACTTAGTTATGCATTTAATTATCTGGAGAAAGAATCCCTCCTTATAATCACCACAATTAAGTAATTTAAACATTGGTTTGAGCAGTTGATAACTCTGTGCTAAAAAGAGGATTATTATAGTGTTACTAACTAAATCTAATCTCACCAGTAACTACAGGATAATACAACTAGTAATTATCATGGGTAGCTTTGAAACTGAATTAGCATACATGAAAAATACAGGATTAAGTTCCTTAAAAGTAGAGGGAAATATGTTTTTTTTTAAAAAAAGATTAATACTTTAGCTAGAATCTTAGGATGCATTGGAACTGATCAAATGTATTAAAAGCAACATTTCATCCAAAACTAACATGGTACCTACCAGTTTCATTATAGCTTTCTCTGTATAAATCAAATTGCAATAAGCAAGGATACATTGGGAATATTTTAGCAGAATCTGTATCCTCCAGAATTCCCTGTTATTTTAGCTATTATGGCTTCCTCACATCTGGAAATAACCAGGTAGGGGAGGACTAGGCTACACTATCTTTCTATGGAAATACCATTGTTTCTGTCATGGGGGGCTTGGGCTCAGAGTCCATGGGGGGTTCAGGCTCAGAGTCAAGAGTCAGATGGGGACGGGCGGCCAGCCTCTGATGTAGAGTTGGAGGGCGAGCAGACAGGTCTAGATGAATGGTCGGGCACCTGAGTAGTCAGAGGAAGTGGGGCTGGTCAGCAAGCAGCAGGCACAGGCGCCGCTGATGAGTGAGGACGAAGGCTTCGGCTGCCGCCCCCTCCCAGTGCTCGAGAAAGGAGAGCAGAAAGCAGGGAGGAACAGCAGAGGTTGGCAAGGCCACGCAGAAGAAAGTAGCCCCACCCTCCTAAATAAGCTCCACCGAGTCTGCTTCTATAAAAAGGGCCCCGCAAGCCCAGACCGGTCATGGGAGACAACCGTCTGCTCAGGACCACAACTGGGGGGGGGGGGCAAGCGGGGCATGTGCCCTGGGCGCCATGCTGGGGGGGGCACCAAAATGAGCACTGGGGAGGGCGCCAAAATGAGCACTGGGGGGGCGCCAAAATGGGTGCGGAATCCATGTTTGCCCTGGGTGACATAGACCCTAGTTGTGGGCCTGCGTCTGCTTACCAGACTCCATGTTCCTTGACTCCTGATCGGAAACCTCATGATCCAACTTTTGACTCTTGGACTCGCTTGACTAATCTTGTTTTAAATGTGAAACTCCCTTAAGGCAAGCTCACAGGACTTTTGGGGCTTGTTTCTATAGAGTGTGTGCATTTGTGCTCTCACTTCTTTGCCACCTGCTCATTACCTCACAAATTTATCTCACCAGTTTCTCAGTAAAGTTTTACAACCGCCTCCCTGGTGTATTGTGTATGATTGGGCTGGGACAGGACGGTTTCTAAGCATTCAGGTTCTGAACACCATCCCTCAGCTCAGGAGTAATATATTCATCAGACAGTTCAGTTATTTGCATATATACAAAAACAAAGAAGTCACCAGCAGGCCATTGATAAATAAATGACCATCTCTATTAGAAAACATTTAAGAGACTCAGAATGTGGCAATACCTGCTAGATTTTGTCTGAGCCTGGAAGCTAAGCAGAGTCTGACTTTGTTGGTATTTGAATGAGAATCCTCCAGAGAATACCAGGCTCTTGGATATACTGGGAAGTTGGAAAACATCCTGGGAAAGGCCAATGACAAATCACTGTGAACAAGGAAACTGCATGGCTGTGTCCATGTACAGTGTTCACCAGGGACAAACTCAACTCTTCAGAACAACAGAGGAAGACATATCTTTAATTACTGCCCATGTGGAGTTAATTAAGAAGGTTGATAATGATACAGACCAAGTTTATGAGAGAGAATGTCCCCCTCTCCTCTGGATGATCTCCTGCACTGCTCCAACAAAATAAAATCTGGAATACTGGAACGGCACATACTGGGATGGGAAGAAATAATTTGGATCATAAATGTAATTTCATTTAAGGAAGTTCATGGAAGAAATACGATCAGTTTTCCTCCCACCTTGGAAGTCACTCTGTATCCCTCCCCTTTCATTCAAGAAGGCCTTTCCTTCCTGAGCTTTAAGTCACTATTGGAAAGCTGATCCACTGAAATCAATGGAATTTTAGTATTCAATCTTGGATTCCTTTTGGAAATCAAAAGAAGATTCTGATGGGTACAATGACTTCTTCAGTTGGAGGAAGCTCAATACAAAAAGATCCAGCCTTTTCCTTCTCCAGTACAGACAGTAAAAACAGATATGACCATTAGTTCTCTTTATTTTCTGAGCCCCTCATGAGATGGATGAGAAGAACAAGAAGTCTTCCCACTCCCCACTATAAGGAGAGGGCAAGTGAGTAATCAAGATAGAGGCAGCAGTTTTGTAGTTCAAACATATTGTTCTCAGGATCCATTCCAGGCATTCAACAGGTCCCAAGCAGCTTAACTCCAGGCACACTGCCACTGTGCTTTTGGACAAAAATCTAGGAAAGGCTATATTATTATTTTAAGGGATGCAATTCCAGCCCATGGAAAAGCTACTAGATTACTTCCTACATTTAGCTCATCCAATTCTAAAATCGAAGATTGATGTAGAATGTAAGAAAGAAAAGAAAAAAGGTCTAGTTTTAATCCAGTCTATTGCAGCTCTTCCATAAAAATGTAATTGCCTATTTAATTCAAGAGGACAGCAGCACAATAGAAGTGCATTCATTTTAATAGTCACAAACCCACTTTCATCCTGATCAAGGAAAGGGTATGCCTGCAGCAAACAGATCACTGCATTGTACTGTTCAATGATATGACATACATGTTCATCTTGTGTGCACCGACAAGTCAGCTTGTTTAAAGTTCTGTATGGAATATATTACAGACTTAAATGCAGAAAAAAGAACAACGGCACTACAAACAAAGGTTTTAAATCTTTTTATGTTAATGTTTGGCTTTAGCTTATCAGCAAATTGAACAAATAGTAAGATTCTTGGTTCTTTCCATTCATTCCTCTGCCCTGTCTTTACTGTTGCTATCACCACTTTCAGCTATAAAATAAATAAAATAAACTGGGCATCCAGGAACCTGAGACAGGAGAAGGTATGAACTTCCAGGTGATCAGAGAGTGAAAAGAATTTTATGATACTTTGCTAGTATGGTACATATGGTACAGTATGTTTAAGCAGTGCTGATTGCACTGTGTTCCTAGCACTGTGAGTTCTACTCTATATTATATGTCTTTAATCTTCACTGAGAACTATACTAACTTCAAAGTTTTCCATTTTAAAGACACACACACACACACAGTGTATATATACATATACATAGGCCAATCAGCCAGACATTGTGGTAGTAGGCAAGGACCAGAAGACAGCGGTGGTGATAGATGTAGCTGTGCCAAGTGACAGCAACATCAGGAAGAAGGAGTATGAGAAGCTGGAGAAGTACCAGGGCCTGAAGGAGGAACTAGAGAGGATGTAGAAAGTGAAGGCCAAAGTGATCCAGTGGTGGTAGGGGCACTCGGGGCTGTGGCTCCTAAGCTGGGAGAGTGGCTCCAACACATCCCAGGAGCAACATCAGAGTTCTCTGTCCAGAAGAGTGCAATGCTAGGAACAGCCAAGATCCTGCACAGGTCCTGGGAGAGGACCTGAGTTTAGGGAGATACTTTTCACTCATAGGGGTGAGAAGGGAATTTTTATTTATTTATTTATTTATTTGGAAAAGCAGACTGTTTGATCCTTTAAGAATCTATTGCTTAAACATTGATTTAGTTTCTTAGAAGGTCTTCCAGTCAGAATAAACCATCTAACCACCCAAGCTACATCTATCAGAAGCAAGTACAAAAACTCTTTATCTCTTTAAGTTTTCCTGCATTATGGTAAAGTATCTTCTAAAATAAGGAGTCTTTCAGATGTATTGGAATATATTTCTCATACCTCAGCCATCTGACAGATCTGGAGAATGCCAGGTGGTAAACATTGTCATAACACAATATTAAACTATCTCCCTAGGTTTTCCTACATGTTAAACCTACCATACCACATTGTCTCACTACTTCTAATAATAGATTATCTTTCCTCTACCAAACATTTCCTTCCCAAATGGTAAAGTCAGGTCTCCTTCAATCACCCTGACTTCTGGTGACATCATAAATACCTCTGTGCAAAAGTTGTTTGCCATTTCAGGATGATTCTTTTACTCCCTGATCTAATCTACAACACCAGTGTTCCTTGGTGATCTTCTCCCCAAGTACTCATTAGGCCAGACCCTGCTTAGATTCTAGATCCAGTCAGTTAGGACGATATTTCTCAACCTCAGCTACTGTAAGATGCTGACTGGGAATTCTGGGAGTAAGTCCACATACCTTAAAGTAACTGAGGTTGAGAAACACTGGGTTAGGGGTTACTACCTGTTGTTCGGTTGGTATCAGCTGGAACATCTGTAAAAAATTTTTGTTATCATTGAACTTACTGTATGATTCTGACTATAAGGCTATACATCTGGCTATACATCTTGCCAATAATTTCTGGAATCATTCTTTACAGCATTTACTGTGTGCAATTTAGGAAATTTTTTGGATGCTACCCATCAACTTTCTTCTTCATGCCTTATTACAAAACTTAATTTAAAATCTGGCAAATTGGCAACATTTGCAGAATGCCATGCAGGATGCCAATTATCTCAACATCTGTGATAGATAATGGTCAGGTCATTCTTCCATTCTTCCTGGCTCTCTGCTTGACATCTTTATCCTAAAGGAAGGGACCCTGCTAGAATTTGAGTTCACAGTACATATTTTGAACTACTAAGGTTATTTTCCTGCATGCTACATTACTCAAAGCATGTAGCATAAATGAACAAAAGGAAGCAAAATCTAAATGTAACTATCTCATGCAGCAGTTACTGGGAGTTAGCAGTCAGGTCCCTATTCCAGTGCACAAACAAAAACCCTCATATATTTGGGGGTTCAGCACATTCCAAAGAGAATCACTGTTGTTTACTCACCCTGCAAAACAGTTGAGAACCTTCTTCACATCCCTGGATCATGCCCCTCCCCAACCCAACTACTGCAAAATTGGTGGTAAGATTATAAATGCTTGCTCTACCATGGCTACAGAAATCACATTATACTGTACAAATGAAAAATAGAATAAAATTTAGTCTCAACAAAGCATTATTGCATACAATAATACAATGGTGTTATTTTAAAGAATAAGGTACAGTCACTAATCTTCCCTTTTCAATGTTTCTAGACATTTCCAAAGAAAGAGAATAATATATCCTACCTAATGAACTAAATTGGCCCAGATCTCCCAGCTTGACCTTTCCCCATTCATTTCATCTTGCTGATCTGCACCACAGACAAGCCAAATCTATTCATCATATTGTTAGGGGCAAATACCCTTGGACCTTCCTCCTGTGAGTAGCACCTATACCTTATCTAGAGTTCCACTGTACAGGTGAAGAAAAACATGGCAAGATTTTTTTTTCTTACCTTCTTTCTAGCCCAGGACCTATAACCCTGTTTCTCCTCCCAAACTTGGTGTAGCTTGATGACTAGGAAGTAAAGCCAAAATTTGTAGGCCATTATTCCCAGAATTTATCAAGTTGCTTTGCAAAAGAATAGAAGTAACGAATGGACTAGATCCTGGCTCTCCTCCAGGCTTCCCCATTTGATTCCAACTTCTTGGCAGCTCCTATTGCATTAATTACATCTTACCTCTAAGCATCTTTCACGACAAAGTTCACAGCAGGCCGAGATCAATTTATTATCATCCTTATAGAAATTCACCTCACATCAGGCTTCTCCCACAAGGCAGAATGCTAAAAACAGCCATACTTACAGTGATCCATCAAAGTACTTTATCATGTCAGCTTGCAAGAATTCAATTATCCAAATTCCCATACTGTGGTCAGAGTACTTCCCCTCTGCTAATACACATTTGACATCATAAGGAAATACGGGCAGAATATGCGAATGGGTTCACTGCGGTACTTGCTATCTGGCTAAAACATGTTTCATGTTTTTTTCTATTAAGGGAAGAGGGCACAACTCTTATTAGCTCTTTAAGTGCTAATACCCTGGGGATTTTTAAAAACTGGTCCTGTCAGTTGCTTCTTTATAATCAAGGACAAACCAACCTTGATTATCAAACCAAGTCTTTGTGTTACCATAATTTGTTCTGCAGAAAGGTGAGTTACATCTAATGTTACTCCACAGATTCTACCCAATCTTCTGAATGCAGAATGGGTTTCTTTTTCAAATTAATGTCCTTTATAAGAAATCATTCTTTCCTATCATGCAGAGCTCAGACATGAAGCTGTTCAAGCACTCTGCATTAATATTATGGATCCTGCAGAGGGGTTCAGCAGAAGCACTGTACAAAGGTCAAAATAAAGTCTAACTCAATGAAGCCATTAGTACAGAGTTAAAGTAAGGTGTAAAGGTAAAGGTAAAGGTTTCCCTTGACGTAAAGTCCAGTCGTGTCCGACTCTAGGGGGCGGTGCTCATCTCCGTTTCTAAGCCTTAGAGCCGGCGTTGTCCATAGACACTTCCGGGTCATGTGGCCAGCATGACGACACGGAACGCCGTTACCTTCCCGCTGAAGCGGTACCTATTGATCTACTCACATTTGCATGTTTTCGAACTGCTAGGTGAGCAGGAGCTGGGACTAGCAATGGGAGCTCACCCCGCCGTGCGGTTTCGAACCGCCGACCTTCCGATCGGCAGCTCAGCGGTTTAACCCGCAGCGCCACCGCGTCCCTCAAAGTAAGGTGTAGTGATGGTCTTATTTTCCAACATTTGTATTATTTTAATTGAACACTCTTTTAGACCTGTTCCTCCCAACTTCTACATCCCTTGATCCAAGGCACAATGCTATCATGAGTCTTCTTTTCACCCTTCTCACCCCAAAAAGTATATGCATATAAATATTTCATTCTGCTGGGGAACACACCTTCTTAGGGTAAGATGTCTTAGAGTCGAAAGCAGCTATTCTGTGAACAGCAGCAGCAACATAAGATGTTAGTTTAAAATAGATTAAACATAAGGTCTTGTAAGTAAATCTTCTTGGCAATATTACAAATATTCAGATATTTTTACCTAATGTATGCAGAATCAGCAGATTTTCTCATTAATTTGCTTTTGTTTAAGAACTCTTTGGTTAATGGATTCATTCTCATGGTTTTCATTAACAGAGAAAGGGTTGACTTGTTCTACAGCTGGCTGAATGCCAAGGGTCCTGTAATAAAATCAAACACTGATTGGTTATAACTTCTACTTAAGCACAGCTATGTAATGATATTGCATAAGATTTTTTTTAATGGTGAGGAAGAGTAACAGAATACACCAATTTTCCTCTGGACATAAAACTTCCTGTTTTTTATAGTAATTTTATTAAAGATTATTATTATTTTATTTGCAACAATAAAAACTAACACAAACTAAAAAGAAGAAGAAAGAAAAAGAAAAAATAGAAGGTGCAAAACAGAAAAAATAGAAAGAAAAATAGAAAAGAAAAAATAAGAATATAGTAAAAAATAAAAAAGAAATATATAAAGAAGTGACTACCCCCTTCATCACAACAAGTATAAACAATTTTAGTAACTTATGACCTTCTCTTAAAATACAACAAATGGTCTCTTCTTCCCATATCCCATCTCTTATCTATAAAAAAATCCACAAAGCCTTGTCATTTCAATCCTGGTGTCAGCAAAAGTCCATTAAGGATTACCAGAAATAAAATCATACCTATTTTAACCTTGATCAAATAAACCTACTTCATATTCCTTGTACATAAAACTTTCAATGTTCAGAAAATTTCTAAATCCAAAATCATCAGAGAATGGAAGCTTAATGGAATATATAAGGCAAAGTGTCTCTCTATTTGAAAGACACTACAACAAAAAAGTGTGAACCTTTCTGGTAATTTTATCAAGGAATTTTTATTAAATTCTTTATCAGAAAACTACCAATGGTACAGCAGAGTTAATCAAATTTCATCACAAAATTTCCCTTGAGAATATAATTGCCAAACTAGAAGCCTATCCACATGTTTTGAACAATGCAAGTGAAGACAGTTCTTTAAAAAAAGTAAAACTGTAATTACATTAATAGGAAAGGGCATATTACAGCAGTACACAGACTTTACAATGCTATGCCTCCTACAACAGAGAAAGATAAACATTTGATCTTTGCTGACATTGAATAAACATCAAGAGGTGGATGTAGATACAGGTAGTCCTTGACTTACAACCACAATTAGGACTGGAACTTCTGTTGCTAAGCAAGGTGTTGTTAAGTGAGTCACACCTGATTTTACAGCCTTTTTTGCTATGGTCGTTGAGCAAATCAATGCAGTCATTAAGCAAATCCTGCTTCCCCCATTGACTTTGCTTGTTGGAAGCTGGCTGGGAAGGTTGCAAATGACGATCACGTGATCCTGGAATGCTGCAGCTGTCTTAAGTGTGAAGCTGGTTGCCAAGTGCCTGAATTTTGATCATTTGACCATAGGGATGCCACAATGATCATAAGCATGAGGATCAGTCATAAATCACGTTTTTAAGCACCATCGTAACTTTGAATGGTCGCAAAACAAATGGTCATAACTTGAGGACTACCTGTATAGATATATAATTTGCTAGCTGTATTGAGTGGCATGTGTGCTTGCTCAGATCGGGATATAGGAATTGGCCCGGAATATGCTGAGAGTCAATTAAATTGGAAATTACCCACAGTAATTCTCCAACCACAATGACAAAGCGTGATCAAACTAACATTACTAAAGTGCCTTATAAACTCAGAGGGTTGTTTTTTTAAAAAATGTCTGTGTTCAAGTACATCAAGCAAAGAATATTCACTATATGTTTCACTAAGCTTACAAATGTATGGCTTTAGGAGCATTCTGTGAGTGCAAATGAATGAGCATTACAATCCAGAAGAGATTGCACGCAGTGCCATTATTTCGGCTACTTTTTAAAAGAAACTTACCCACTAGTTGCTCCTGGTGACTCAGAGTAGAGCTGTTCAGAGAGAAGGGCTAGCCCCCTGTCTGTTCTTTGCATGTCTTCATCAGATCCATTAGCACCGCCTGGTGCCCAATTTTCTTGACCAGCTGTTGGACTATCCTATCACTGAATGCCAAGAGAGCACCTCTGCTCCCATCTTCCCTTACGGAAAGAATCAAGTAATAATTACTTTTTTATTCCCCTTTGCTGCTAGTAGGCAGATGTTTCTAGGCACTCAGAAAAAGGCACTCAGAGTCTTTTTGCAACTATTCAGAAAGAGTGCTCTGTAAAAATTGAAATAAACAATTGATTTGGACCATGTATTACCCCCTTTTCATTGCATCAGAGGATTAATCAATGTTTTTAGGATAGCTGCTAGCTTTTTAGACTCAGTGAGCATCCAGGACTTAATTGCCAACAAGTCAGGAGCCAGGTAGAGGTCCTGTTTTGTAAATGCAGAACTCTTTCCTCCAATCACATTCCCAACCATTAGGCTCCACTTACCTAAAGAAGCTGAAAGTGCATGAAGGTGAAGAGGCCACCATGTTTACAGTTACTTCAAATGCTGTATGGCTGAGCCTTAGCAATTAAAAAAGGCTTTATAGGGATAACTTCTGGGCTTACTTTGCCATTCAGTTTTGGAAGTTTTGGAAGTGAAAATGCCTTTCCTAGACTCAGAAACCACAATCCCATAGCAGGAAAGAAGGGAGGCAAATATTTACTTTCCAAAGGAATAGTTTCAAACACAATGAATAATTAAATATATATAGTATATGACAATCTCATTCTATTTAACTCGTTGATTTATGGCATACAAATATATACATGTTATATATGCCTGCACAAATACAAGCATACAGAGAGAAGGAAATAGGGTACACACAGTCTACCATGAAATTTAGGAACCAGGTCTCCCAAATTTGTCTCCAGCAACCAGTTGCAGACTTGCTAACTGACCAACTTTCCATCTTTGGATACTTTGATGGTAGCTTGAAGAATAATATTTATTATTTTGAGTTCTCAGTTTCCCCTTTCTCCAAAGATCTGCAAAGGAACTCTTTTTTGCATAGGAACTCTTTTTTGCAACATTATGTTAATGTTGTGGGATTGAAGCTGATCAAAGCTTCAATCCCACAACATTAACATAATTCATTCCACTATTTTTACATGCTCCATTCATGCCTGCTGAAAGCAGCTGGTTTCATGATACCTTTTTCACCTGCTTTCAATATTCCAGTCTTGTTTTTGTCTGTTCCGAACAGGGAGCATAATACTTCACAATACAGAGCACTCCCAAATCCCACACCATTAACACTCAGGTTTCCACACAGACATGAGAAATGTGTGAAATGCACCACCGCTACCACCCTTCTCATTAGGAAATGGCTGACATTTTACAGAAAGAAGGAGAGGAAGAGATTTAAAAGCACACAGAGAAGAGCCTTTCAAGTAGACACGTGTAATTATCTTAGCACAGTAACCCTGTCTGCTCCATAAAGAAGTTAGTCAAGTGAATATTTTGGTCCAGAGAGAAAGCACAGTGAGTCACATGCATCTTTTCTGAAATCATCTGCATGATCTATTTCAAGGAAACAAATATCTTTGTGGGCAACTTTTCTGCTCCTTAGAGGACTGAGCTATTGGGGCCCAATTCCTATCACTTAGAAGAATTGCCCAAAGGAGTCAGAGAAAGAAAGAGGCAGTTGTCTCTCCTTTGACCAATTGTCCAAGGGAGTCAACAAGCAAACAGTGGTGTCCTCTGATCTTTGGTATGCAGGAAACATTCCCAGCCTAATTCTTTCTGGCCTGGTAACACAGAGAGGGAGAGCAAAACAAGGTGGCAATAGATTCTGCCTTCTTTGGTTTGTGGCTCTTTTACAAAGCTCAGGGGAGTTGCTACCATAGGGAGGAAAAGAGGGGTGGGAGTTCTTGGCAGAGAAGTCATCTTTTCTGATGGTGCTGGAGAAGGAGAGAGTCTCATTTAATGTTTCTTTGGCTGAGCTGCATGGCATCCTGGACAATAGACCAGTTAGTCACATTTTAGCTGATGGTTTCTGCAAACCTAGCCCATATGATTAGTTTATGAGTTAGAGCATCATGACAACTCAGAACCCCATATTAATTCAGTAAATTGTGTTTCAGTTAATCATTGTGTAAATATAGATGTTCCTCTTCTACTCCAATTCACTCCAGAATGCAGCAGCATGCAGTGCTGGGTGCATCTAGATTTGCCCATGTTACCCCTCTGTCACACAAGCTGCACTGGCTCCCAGTTTCCTTCTGGGTGCAATTCAAGGTGCTGGTTATCACCTTTAAAACCCTACATGGCACAGGACCAGGTTATTTGCAGGACCGCCTCTACATGAGAGTGCCTGCCTGTCCTACCAGATTAGATAGGGTATGCACACTTCAGGTCCCTTCCCTGAAATCTTGCCATCTAGTGGGACCGCAGAAGCTGCCCTATCTTGTGGAACACCCTCCCCCTGGTAAACCAGCAGGCCCCCACCCTCTTAGCCTCCCAGAAGGCCATCAAAACCTGGCTTTTTATGCAGGTGCCGAGGTAGAGTGAGGGTATCTGGGGTTGGTGATGGATTTTGGGTTTGGTTTCATGTTTTTATGGTTCTGTGGTTTTATTGTTGATGTGAGCTGCCCAGAGTTGTGCTTTAAGAAGGCCAGCCATACAGGTTTTTTTAAACAAACAAACAAACAAGTAGGTTGCTCTTCTTTCAAAATAAGAGCAACAGCATTCATGTCCTTTTCCAAATATTCCAGTTATAGCTTTTCAAGACCAGATAAAATTTGACAGTCAGTATCTTTATTTTATTTTTGTGCCAACCAAAATAAGATAAAAGGGTATGCAAGCTTTTGAAAACTTTAGAGTTCTTCATCTGACAGGATGTCCAATGATATTTATGTTGAGGTTTTCCTACTAACAGATTAAGCTGCTGTTGTACCTAGTCATTTTGGCCGGGTGAAAAGGTTGCAATTGATTGTCTCCTCTCACGTGCTTCATGCAAATCACCTGGGGGAGGAAACCTGCCCGGACTTGTTTCTTACTTCCTCTTTTTTCTCTGCCGGCAATGTAGGCAAGCAAGGCTTGCTCCAAAGGGAGCTAAGTCCTTTAAATATGTTTTTTGTTTTGCTTTCTGTAAATAAATTATTTTTATAGAAATGCTTGGTGTGTGACTTTTTTGACCTCTCCTGGGCTAAAGGCTTTCCCAGCATTCTGCCAACAGGTTATGTGCCCAGTGAGCAACGCAGTAAAACCCAGAGAGATCAGCTCCACACCTCATGCACAATTTAAAGGCAGGTAGCAAAGACCTGTGAAGATTTTCTTTGGAGCCACCTGGAGATTTTCCAGCAACTGCCGGTCTACAGGACAAAGAAGCCAGCTGAGGTGACTTGCAAAAGAAGGAAGAAGCCATGGCTACCTCCCAGCCCTCAGCGATGCCTCTGGAGCGCCTATCAGAGACCAACTATTTGAATTGGGCCCTGAAGATGGAGATGTATCTTCGCAGAGAGAATCTTTGGCTGCCAGTTGGTGAGCAAACCCCCCAAAATCCCAGTGCTGAATGGCTGAGACAGGATGAGCGGGCTAGAGCCACCATTATCTTGGGAGTTGAGGACAATCAGCTAGTCCATGTGCGAGGCATGCAGTCTGCAAAGCAACTTTGGAACGCTTTGAGAGACTTATATGTAAAGGCAACAGCAGGGAGTAAAGTTACTCTGCCGAAAAAGCTGTACAGAGCCTACCTTGCAGAAGGAGAAAGCCTTCCTGAGCACCTGCATTATATTCAGCAACTGTTTGTTGAGTTGCAGGAGAGAGGAATGGAATTTACACCTCTCACAAAATCCTATATCCTCCTGTCCTCACTAAATGCAATGTGGGACACGCTGATTTGTACCCTGGAGGCTATGCCTGAAGCAGACCTCACCCCATCGTATGTTACACAGCGCTTACTCGCTGAATGGGAGAAGAGAGAGGAAAGATCCCCCCCATCTCTTCTGGAAAGCTGCAATACCAGAAAATGAGGGAAAAGAAGGGAAAGGAACCTGAGGCCACAGCGCTAGCAAGCCAGCGATGCTTCACTTGTGGTTCAGCTGGACATTTGCAAAGAGACTCTGCCATGAGACCCAAGAGTAGAAAGACAGAGAAGAAGAACACAAGGGCAACACAGAAGAAGGCTCTTCAGACAACCCAAATTGCACAGGTTGCTGAGAAGGGTAATTCTGATGTATGGGTGTTAGATTCTGGGGCCAGTTGTCATTTATGTAATTGTAAAAGCTCTTTTGTGTCACTGTCTAAAACTGAAAGACAAAGTATCTTTGGCTGATGGGTCTGTGACCAAAATTATGGGACAAGGTGACTTGTATTTATCCTGCTTAGGAGAAACTGTAAAAGGTGTGTTGTATGTGCCAAATTTACAATCAAACCTTTTATCTGTGGCACAATTGGCTGCAACAGGGTATATCATAACATTTAAGAAAAATGGTTGTGAGATACGAAAAAACGGGAAATTGTGTGCTACTGGTATGTTAAAAGACTCCTTGTACATTGTGCAAAATGCAAGGAAGCCAAGCTGCAAGGCTGCAGTTGGCAACACTCCATATCATGACCAATGTGTACACCTGATGCACAGGAGATTTGGTCATGCTAATTTCAAGTATATAGCACAAATGCCACAGCTGTGTGCTGACCTAAAGATAAAACCCTGTGATAAATACTTAGACTGTGTAGTTTGCAAAGAATGCAAAACACTGAAAGCTCCTGTGAGTAAGCACAGTGACAGAGTTACAACTAGACCTTTGGAAATTGTACACTCTGACATTATTGGTCCTTTTGCTCCAAGTCTTGGACAAGCAAGGTATGCAATGACCATCATTGATGATTTCTCAAGATACACATTTATCTACATCTTAAAACATAAAGATGAGGCATTTGAGAAATTTAAAAGTTTTGTGACATGGGCAAATGGAAAATTCCCTAGGCCTGTATCTGCACTCCAATGTGATAGAGGAGGAGAATACCTTTCTCACAAATTCAGAAGGTTCCTAGTGGAAAAAGGGATAGAACAAATTCTTTCTAACCCGTACACCCCTCAGCAAAATGGTGTTGCTGAAAGAAAGCGCAGAACCTTGCAAAATGCGATGGAATGCATGTTAAAAGATTCACGATTATGTTTTAAGTTCTGGGGAGAGGCAATATCGACTGCCACTTATGTTCAGAACAGGTTGTATAACTATGATTCAGGACACTCCATTCCATTTGTTTTATGGTGTGAAACCAAAGGTAAGCCATCTTAGAGTGTTTGGTAGCACTGCATGGGTTCACATTCCAAAACAGCAGAGAAGGAAAGGAGGCCCCACAACAAAGAAAGCCATCTTTGTTGGCTATGAACAAAGCCAGAGGAGCTACAGGTTCATAATGGGAGAGAAATTAATAATTAGCAAAAGCGCTTCTTTTGCTGAACAAAACTGGGGGAGATTAAATTCTAGCTCTCCAGTTGAACTGACCACCACAAGAGAACAGCAAGGACTTGCTGATGGTGATCTTTTGCCTGATGAGGACATTAAACAAGAAAAGCAAACTGAAGATCTGTCTGATGAGATAGATGCTTCTCAGGAAAGTGATAGGAGTCAAAATTTAAGCCCTTTATTACCTCGCAGATCTCAGAGGAGTAATAAAGGCGTTCCTCCATCACGTTTTCAGGCTGAAACAGTAAAGGCTTTTCACATATTCACAGAACCTGAGTCTTTAGAACAAGTGAATGCTTTACCACCTGAGATTGCACAAAATTGGCATTCTGCCATGCAACAGGAATTAGCATCCTTGAAAGAAAATGAAACATGGAAACTGGTAAATCTACCTCCCAATGAACGCTGTCTGGGTTGTAGGTGGGTTTTCAAACTGAAAAGGGATGCTGATGGCAAAATCCAAAAATATAAAGCAAGGTTGGTTGCAAAAGGGTTCACTCAAAGGAAAGAGTTAGACTTTGACAAGACTTTTGCACCAGTTACTAAAGGTGAATCAATGAGATTACTGTTAAAAGTTGCTGCACTAAAAGGAATGTCAGTTAACCACTATGACATTCAAACTGCATTTCTCTATGGAGATTTAGACCACAAATTATACATGCAGCAACCCCCTGGCTATGAAAAAGGGGAGAATCTAGTCTGTGAACTGCAGAAGTCAATCTATGGGTTAAAACAAGCTGCTAGATCCTGGAACCAAAAAGTAGATGAAAAACTGCAGAATTTTGGTTTTGAAAAAGGAAAAGCAGATCCCTGTGTATGTATGAAGAAGGACAAACAAGGCTGTATGTATCTGTGCATTTATGTTGATGATTTGCTGCTGTTCACATCAACAGAAAAACAAAGGCTTGATTTTGAAGCCTGCATGAAAAGCCATTTCACATTAAAAAGCCTTGGAATTATAACAACCTAGGTTTGGAAAAACATAGGAAGAAGAATGGTAGCTTTCTGTTAAACCAAAGGGGAGATAATGGTAAAGTAATGTGAATGGAAAGACATATAAAGTTGTCAGAGAAGATTGGTTTGCAACTTAATCTATAGTGTAAAAAGGGGAGTGTTGAGGTTTTCCTACTAACAGATTAAGCTGTTGTACCTAGTCATTTTGGCCGGGTGAAAAGGTTGCAATTGATTGTCTCCTCTCACGTGCTTCATGCAAATCACCTGGGGGAGGAAACCTGCCCGGACTTGTTTCTTACTTCCTCTTTTTTCTCTGCCGGCAATGTAGGCAAGCAAGGCTTGCTCCAAAGGGAGCTAAGTCCTTTAAATATGTTTTGTTTTTGTTTTGCTTTCTGTAAATAAATTATTTTTATAGAAATGCTTGGTGTGTGACTTTTTTGACCTCCTGGGCTAAAGGCTTTCCCAGCATCTGCCAACAATTTATTCATGCATTCGTTCGTTCGTTACTCAAATTGTATGGCTGCTCATCTCAAACAAGTGACTCTGGGAGGCTATAACAGTATGTGAAAAAGATCTTGAAAGATGGGGTGAAGAGAAGCTCCTTAGGGAATGGTCAGGTAAGAGAAGGCATAGCCCACAGCTAGATAGTGGGTAGAGAAAGAGGCTCAGAAGGGACCCTCCCTAGCTTCCCAGGCTGTAAAGAAGACAGCGGGAGATTTGTACTTTCAGACTTGCAAGATTCTGTTAATATAGAGTTACAATAAAGTAGAATTAGCTCACCTGGTCATGTTTCCTGTCTGGTCTACTTGAGGCGAACAATCATAAAATCAATTGAAAACTGAATTACAATCACAATACTAAAAATTAAATACATATAGCATCTGAGAAAAATATTACAATCAATAAATGTTAACATAACCAGGAAACAGGGCCCTTCACACACTCAGGACCCAGGCCTGGACATACACCCAGGCCTTATGAAAGGCCAACAGGGTCGGGGCCATCCTAATCTCTGCAGGGAAGATGTTCCAGGAGGCAGGTGCTACAGCAGAAAAGGCTTACCTCATGGTCCCTGCCAGCTGACATTCCTTGGCTAACAGGACCCGGAGCATGCCCATCCTGCTAGACCGGATTGAATGGGTAGAAACAACTGAGAGAAGATGGTCCTTTAGGTAACCCAGTCCCTAACCCTAACCCTAAAGGTGACAACCAGTATCTTGAATTGCACCCGGAAGCACACTGGCAACCAGTTCAGCTCATGAAGCAGTGGTGTTCCATGTGCCGAGTAACTGACACCATTTACTACCTGGGCGGCTGCATTCTGCACCAGGTGAAGCTTCCGAATGTTCTTCAGTGGCAGCCCCATGTACAGCACATTACAGGAATCCAGGTGGGAGGTTACAAGGGCATGAGTGACAGTGACCAGATATATTGGTGAAGAATTGCAGTGGGAACTGAGGTCTTGCTTTATTATTTATTTTTTTAATGTGATAAAAAAAGGAAATTACTAAACACAAGGGGAGCGGTCATTCTAATGGAAGGTAAACGATTTAATTCTGCTTACTTTACATTATAGTATATGTAGTTTTATCCTGCCCCAGGCACTTTGGGGAATGCATGCCATTCCAAAGTGAAATTGATCCCCAGCGTAAAGACATGGTATGCCCCTGATTTGTCATTACTTCTCTGCTAATCCAGCACAGTTGTTAAACATATGGTTAAAAAATAAAATGTAGGATCTAATAACCTTTCCAAATTCATGAATCTCAATTTGGAAAATGTCATGTTCTATACATAATACTATCCCCTACAGCTCTATACAAAAAATTCCTATGAAGTTCTCATATCTGAAGTTCTTCTATTTGATTTTAAAAATCTAAACTAATGCAATATCTTTTTAAAGAATTGTGGCAGCAGGTTTGACTAGTTAGGACAACAGAAGCCAACACTTGTCCTGCAAGGAACAAGTAATAACAAGTGTGAGAAATCATTATTTGCTGAGAATTTGGTGCAAATTAAAAATCACACCTCACTGTTATACACCTTGCTTCCTTGAATAGATAATGATTAAAAATAAGCATACCCAAAGATAAAATAGCATTTTATTGGAAAGCTATAGTAACTCTTATTACACTTCTAAAATTTTACATTAACAGAGCAAAATTTCTATTGCTTAAAAATGCCTATGTGGGTACTTTAATCCTTAGTTCTTAAAAGCAGAATGACTACAATAAACAAAGATGAGGAAAGCTGAAGTTGTAAGCACGTTTATTATTGTGTCATTGACAAATTCCACCTAATAGGTTCTCTCCATCCCCATGTTGCAAATATAATCTCTTAGCTACATCTAGCACATTTTGGAAGTGTAATAGTGCATCCAGTGAGTCTCTAACTCATCCTCACTTGATCAGTTCCTCTGCAGACACTGGTAGAGACTTTACCCAAGTTCCAAGTAGCTTTACTGGATCATTAGGTGAAAGCTTCTAAAGAAACTGAGTAAATAGATAACAGAGATTCTGCTCTCAAAAACAGGGTCCATTTTTGGAAAAGATGAACACCATGTATCCTGAAAGGTTCCACAAGATGTTACAGTGAGCCACTGAGATGCCTTCTCTTCTGGATGTCGATGAAGATTCTCAGTCATCCAGGTGGAATTGTCTGTAGGTTGAGTCATGGCAACTGGATTTCTTTCTTTTCGGTTGAAACATTCCGCTGCTTGTCCAAGCAGCTTCTTCAGTCTGGGCAAAGGTTGGTAAGGGGACCCCATCGATAGATAGATAGATAGATAGATAGATAGATAGATAGATAGATAGATAGATAGAGATAGAGATAGAGATAGAGATAGAGATAGAGATAGAGATAGAGATAGAGATAGAGATAGATAGATCTTCCAGGGTAGCTGCATTGTCCCTACACCTGAATGGCTTGTTAATGGTGCCATGGAGGTGTGGATTGTCTTTGGGATGCCTTACTCCGAAATCCCTCACTCATCCCCAAGTGGATCATTAACAGTGGCCTTCCTGGTGAACTTGTGAAGTGGTCTTAATCTTCCTGGGGCTAATGAAAGAGCAGCATGAAAAATGGGGGACAAGTTGTGTCTGAGGCCTCCGCCTCTATTGAGGGAAGGATTTTCCACTTTGGCATGAATGGATTCCTTAACCCGTCTCTCAAAATCCAGTTGCTGTGACTCAATCTACAGACTTGTCTTCTGGAATGTCAAATTGTACCAGTCTGTTTGTCATTTGGAATAACTCCACTGGAGTATGGAGGTGTAATGATTGCCTATTCTATTATTCATCAGACTGATAAGCAGGAATTCAAAGATATCCGATTTATTGAAGAACAGCATGCAGGATCACAAAGAAAGCTGAGAATGCTGAAAGTGCACCAAATTCAAACTAAAAACCCTTGATGCAAATGAAATCCCTCCCCCTTAGAATCTTCCCAAGTCCGCAATCCCAGGTGCTCCTAACAGTTTCTGATGGTCTGCGGGAAAAGTCCTTGAGCAGAGAAGATAACCCAAACACATTCCATTGTACTGATTTCACATACAGAGTTTGGTACAAAGTCTCACAGCAGCTCCCTCCCAAACAGAAACACGCGTCAGCGCCATGGCATGTGAAACGTTACGATGGTTGAAATACATGGAAACAGTGAACATGACAGGAGGAAAAGGTTGTCAGCATCACTACCACAAGTATGTCCTCAAATATGCTTAGCTCAAAGTCTCCTTCCAGCATTGTTGCAGTCGTCTTCCTACCTACAGCCTTCCCCAAACCCAGGGAAAACTCAGATATGGCTTCCCAATTATAATCAGGCCATGGTCTTCAGTTTCTTGGACACTGTCTTGCATTGTGTGATGTTGAAAGCAAAGTGAAAATCATGAACTTTGAGGTGGGCTGAGCCTACCATCTGAAAGAGTGAGGCAACCACCTCAAATGACAAATGCTAGGAGGCACAGTGATAGTTCAGTATCTATTTTTCTTCTGCACTTTCCTTTCTTGGATGACTGGGCTGTGTGTGCCACATCATCTGTTGTACAACTGCCTAACTTAGCCTGTTGCCTTTGAGAGTCCAGTTCGATTGCTAGTGTTGATATATGATAAATAACGTTGAAATGAAACTGATATATGTGGAATGGAAAAGGGCACCATTTAATCTTTTGCCTCAGCCAATAAGGGACTTGAGCTGACCACTTTGGAGGATATTTCAAATTCCTTTTATTTATACTTTAGTAAGAAAGGAGGAAATTTTACAGTTTCTGGACAGTAACTGTGTTATAGTATCAGTGCCTTTATTTGTAATTACTGACAAAATAATTTGCAATGCCTTATATCTGGATGCAAAGAAAAGCATTCCCATAATCTGAAATTTCTGCCCATGATGCAAATGTACTTAAAAGCTGTATTTTTTTCACATCAGCACCCTTCTAAAAGCTGTACTTTCACATCAGCACCCTTTAAGTTAAGTTCGCATAGATTTCTTTCACTGTGCTTTTATAATGCAAAAAGGTGATATGGGTAGAGAGATACTACTTGACCAATAGGAAAAGTCCTTTGTTATCCTCCAGTGAATCCACTGAATGATTCAGAGCATGTCTTAGGAATCCACTCATTCCAGATTATTTTCCAAGATGAGTGTAGAATCCAGAGGAGCAACCCAAGAGCCTCCCACCACCCATTTAGCACTTAGAAGAGGCTTTGTAGCATGTTGGACTCTGGCTGTTCATTGCACATTCTGTTTTCATGACCTCCTAGCATTTATTATTCTGCTTCAACTGAAAAGGTAGAGTTTTTCCAGCAAAGTAATTACTGTACAGGTTCCACCGGGGCATCCTCTTCCAATTTAGCCAAGCACCATGAAATGTAAGTATCAGCAGCATATACCCATGTCTTCCCTACTCATAAGGCTAGTTGTTGTGGTCCCATTGACAGCTGAGTGAAGCAGCTCCATCTCCAGGTGTCAGTGCTAGGTGGAACTGAGGGAGGGGCAGCCCTGTTCATCTTCTAAGATCAAAGCAGGAACAGATAGGCCAAGCTAATCTAACCTTCTGAGTCAGAAGAGGAGGTGTCGCCGGCAATGTTCCTGCTTTCATTTGGCCTACAAAGTGAAATGGGCCGGAGCTCCAAGGGCTATGTTTGGTATGTCCCTTCAACCACATCCATCTCCATGACAAAGTAACTGGAAAAAAGCAGGTGCTGTGGTTTGTGATAAGATTAGCATCATGTGGCAGCTCTCTAAAAGTCAGGCCAAGCAATTTCACCCCATTCTTGCTGACTGCTTTAATGATAACTATTCATAATGATCAATTACAGGAGAAAGACAGGAAACCTGTTACAATGAATGATGGGAGGCTTTCAATAAATACTCACGAATGTGAAACTGTGCTGAATAAATCACTAGTCCAGAAGCAGTAAAATAATAGAAGAGTCTTAGCAATCTTTTCAAGGATGCATACACTGCTGAAATTGTAAACTGATTTTCCGATTTGTGATATCATCCAGAACAAGATGATTCAGATTATTTCCTTAGTTAAGAATTTATTACTAAGCACCATTATCTTTTGTCTTAACTCTAAGTCCCTTCCAAAAAACCAACCAACCAGCTAGCCAGCCAACCAACTCTTGTTGTCTAGCCTTTCTGCTGGAGTAGCCTCTTTTTTGCTTTCAAGGTTCCCCAACCAAGACTCTTCCACAGAGCAATCTCTTCAATGAAATGAAAGCTATGTTTTCAGTACACAAAGCAACATCCCACCCCCCAAAACAACCCATGATGGTGATGGATTAATATCAGTTGGGGCTGTTATTCACAGTTGTGTTAATGTGCTATCTTCCAGCGCTTGGGTTGGCAAGGAGCACTGAGGACTCTCCCTCCCACTTCAACTCCTCCATACCTATATACTATCCATCAAGTTAACAGCCTTGGAAGACGGGCAAAGGTTGATGTGGGAGAGAGGATTTGATAACAGGCAAGGTCTATTAATACTGCAAGGAAAGGCAGCAGTGGTAAAGAATGGCCACAGCAAACTGCCTTAGAAAGTGAAGGAGGAAAAGAGACATAAGAAAAGGCAAAATGGCACCCCCTTTCCCTCCACCCAAGTAATAAAAGCTATAAAAAGTACAGGAATGTGAAACCTCTTGACAGCAGAAGCCATGGCAAAGCTGCAGTGCATTCAGTGTTGACCAAACCAGCAACTTACAGATGGTAGAATCTGGCTCTCTTTCCTGGTTTAAATCAACCATCTGTGCACTACAGAATTCTCTGCTAAACTTGTATTTAAAAACAGATCTAGCAATTTTTCAAAACAGCACTAAACCTGTTTGGATAAAGGTCTTCTGTAAGAGTTGACCTACTCTTCAGAAAGTGCTGGTCCAGTGGAAAATGAGGAATGAAAATGTGGTTTGGGGAAAGGCACCAGCTCTTGCAAATAGGACATGTGTTTAACAGAAAGGAAGCACTTAAGGGGCTTTCAGCTTCTTTCTATGCCCAAAAAGCTAGACCATGCTCAAGATTTTTTGCCACCAAGGCCAAAGCAAAAAATTGCATTGCCAACCAAGTCCAGGTGACCAATGCCCAGAATTCACTTTAAAATAATCAATTTCTTTAGTTGGCAGAATTAACATAATCTCTGTTAGGATTTGCTTTTCTATAGGGGCTCCCAAATCCAGTGAATTGAAACAAACTATTTGCTACAGGGTACAGCCAAGCCCAGTGGCTTGATATAAGCAGTGATTAACCTCCAGGCAACATATGGTACGTTTTATGGGCTTGGAAGCCTCCAGGATAATTTGGTAACACATTTTCAACAGCGCAAAATTTCACGTTTTTATTTCCAAAACAAGGTCTAAAATAAGTATTACATTCTGCTAGGCTTAACATATCTATGTTGACTTAAATCTATCTGGATCACCCCTAAGATACCCCAAATCTGCAACTGTGCATACATACACTTTTACCTACCCATCATGCTATTCCCTTTTGGGATAAACATTGTTATGCAGAGTCCAGAAATAGTGTAAAATTTTTGAGCTAAAGAAATGAAAGGCATGACATAAGAATAAGAAATATTGCTAGATAAATGTATACCAAAAACATTCATGATTCCTCTCCATACTTTTCTATTTTTGCAAACCATCCCTGCTTCAACCACATTCATACACTACTGTATTTCATGCATTGCCTGTTCTTTAAACTTCTTTCTTAATGAGGATCTTATCAGCTCCATCTACCAAGACTTTCTAGGTCTTTGACTTTTTTTTAATCCATTCACTCTTCCTTCATACATTTATTTTGCAATGCAATCCCCATTCATTCCTTCTACATGACCAAAGTACTCAGTGTGGTCATTCATTTTTGTATTTAATCCACATTCATTCTGTACCCATTCATATTTCACCTATCTCATATTTCACTACATACATTTCTCAAGTACCACATTCCCATTACATACTTTTGTTTATCCTGATGTATGAAGCTCTGATTTCCATATCACAAGCCGGGTAGAAGCAAGCTGTTATTTTTGCATCATTTGACAAACTTTCATTGTAATATGCAACTTGCTAATACAACCTTTTTATCAGTGTTTGAATATTTTAACATTTCTCCAGTATTTTCCCTATAGTAAATATTCCACCCGGGTATACCAATTAATCTGCTTGCTTCATTTTTTGTATTTCATGTAACTTGCCCAGATACACAAGATATCTATTTGTCTTCGATTTATTTCACCTTCTTTACTATTTACTCCTCTTACATTCCAAGTTACACTCTTAAACATGCCAATGAAAATGAGACCATAGATACTGACTTCCACCATCCATCTTGCCCTGTCCAAACTTCAGAATACTGTATGAGAGCAAGTACGATGTCCCCTTTTCTTTCCGCAGGCAGTTTGATCTTTTCCATGTTGGCAAGCAGCTGGTGGTGGTGGAGAGTGTGCAGGAGAAATGTCTATGGAAAATTATTGCCATCTTGGCCAATCCAGCTACTCATCCTCTGTTGCCTGAAGCTGTCACCTACTTTGCCTGATGGTAAAACTATCCATAATGTATTCCCTACTATCCACTGAGATTATAAGCCATATGGTGATATGGTCTTCCTAGGATGCATATGCATTATACAGAGTGCTATGCAAGCTAGTTACAACTACTTGGGGAATATAAACTCAGCAGTCTTCCACAGCTAAATTTTACTGGGGAAGACAAATTATTGTCTTTTGCAGAAGTGAGATCACTCTAGCTGATCTTACCATTAAGAACCCCCCAATCATCTCTGATGGCTCAAAGGGATTCTTCATAAGAGAACTTGAAAGTAGCATGTTAGGACTTCAATTTTTTTAAAAAAAATATATCCCAGGAAGACTGTTGATACAATTATTACCTTCTGAGTATTAGTTGTTCTACATTGCTGCAAGTCCTGCAACGGTTGTCTCAGTGTCTCTATTTTTCATTTTCCAGTCACTGGGATTGAGAAAATTTTGTAGTCTGATGAAAACCTAATAATTTCAGAACAACAATTGTTCTTCTGTACAGTTTTCTGAGATCTCAGTTAGGGCAATCAATACCCACATGCTGTTCACTGGAAATAGAATCTTTGGGGAAAATAAAATGGGAAAGGTGTGCTTTTATCACAAATATGTGGTTGGAAGTATAAAATCATAAGTGCATCTTGGGACCCTGCACAGCAGGTCTCTTAAAAAAAAAAGTTCGGAATTGGGCATCCTCTTTAAAAGCCATGCTTAACATAATATGCTCAGAAAAATGTCCTCAAGCAGCAACACATTACAACATATGGCATATACAGAAACATCCTATATGTGCTTACTATTTAGAAGTAAATTCCATTGATTTTGATGGACTCACACATTTAAAAGTGTGCAGAGAAATATATTGCATTATTTCATCTGTATGAAGGCATCTGGGGTGACAATATGTCTTTAGTGCCACCTGCAGCCAAGATAACAGAATGTCTGTCAGATTGTTTATTCTGAAAAAAAAAGCCTTACAAATACTTATGCCAACATATTCTTGGAATACTATCAGCCTCCATCATCAGTAGATTTGCCTCCATTGATTATGCACTGAAGCAATTTGCAGTAAATTTTTTAGATACGTTAGAACTAACGAAGATAAATGTCATGACTGCATCAATGTTTACTTGATTTCTTTTCTCAACATATTCTTGCTGAACCATAAAAAAATGCATGGTACAAGTACTGAGTGTCAAGTGTACGAATAAATATTTACCCTAGACATTGATGCAGGCAGACAGACAGACAGACCCATCATACTAATCCTGTTCAGGATAAGCAACTTTATGCAAAATGCAAAAAAATAGAAAGAATTAGTGGGGAAAAAAAGGAAGGAAATACAGGAAAAGTTTCTAACTAAATCTAGGGTTCATCCATTATAATTCACTATCCATCTGTCCTTGCAAACTATTCTTGTTTCCATCATATCCATACACTAATTCATATATTGCCTTTTGTTCTTTAAACTTCTCATCTCTCTTTCTGAGGATCTCATCAATTCCATCCAACCACTGTTTTCACCATCTTTCCCTTCCTCTTGGTGTATTTATTCTTTTATACTGTACACACACACACACACACACACGGATTCAGTCTTCATTCATTCTCCCTTTGTATGATCAAATCACCTCAATGTGCTTCTTTCATACTTGTCAGTCACTTTTGTCTATAATATGCATTCATTCATCACCCATTTATTTTTTATTCTACCCTTCCTCACTCTTAAGTAACCCATCACCATTGCAGTCAACTTATTTTTCTTCTTCTGACATTTCCATATAAGAACGTGAACAGAAGCACACTTTTACACATAGCCATTTTCACTTCTTTCCACAAACATTCATTCCTTGCAACAGACCACATCTCCATTATCTTCCTACCAGAATTTGCACATCTTAAAATTTCTCCGTCCATTTCTCTCATCTTTGGTAAATATTCTACCAAGATGCAAAAATTCATCTACTTACTCTGATTTTTTTTACTGTTGACTTATACCTTGGTTTATTAATTTTCAGATCCAACGTTCATTCTATCATACAATCAATCTAACATTCACTACAAATTGTAAGCTAATAATATGGCACTGTCTACATAAAAAAGTACACACATATTCATGCCCCCAACAAAGACATTAAGTCTCCACAAGCTTTCCTTATATACGTACTGTGTTGTTGTTTATTCGTTTAGTTGCTTCCAACTCTTCGTGACTTCATGGACCAGCCCACACCAGAACTTCCTGTCCGTCGTCAATACCCCCAGCTCCCCCAGGGACGAGTCCGTCACCTCTAGAATATCATCCATCCACCTTGCCCTTGGTCGGCCCCTCTTCCTTTTGCCCTCCACTCTCCCCAGCATCAGCATCTTCTCCAGGGTGTCCTGTCTTCTCATTATGTGGCCAAAGTATTTCAGTTTTGCTTTTAATATCATTCCCTCAAGTGAGCAGTCTGGCTTTATTTCCTGGAGGATGGACTGGTTTGATCTTCTTGCAGTCCAAGGCACTCTCAGAATTTTCCTCCAACACCACAGTTCAAAAGCATCGATCTTCCTTCTCTCAGCCTTCCTTATGGTCCAGCTCTTGCAGCCATATGTTACTATGGGGAACACCATTGCTTTAACTATGCGGACCTTTGTTGTCAGTGTGATGTCTCTGCTCTTAACTATTTTATTGAGATTTGTCATTGCTCTTCTTCCTAGGATTAAGCGTCTTCTGATTTCCTGACTGCAGTCAGCATCTGCAGTAATCTTCGCACCTAGAAATACAAAGTCTTTCACTGCTTCTACATTTTCTCCCTCTATTTGCCAGTTATCAATCAAGCTTGTGGCCATAATCTTGGGTTCTTTGAGGTTTAGCTGCAAGCCAGCTTTTGCACTTTCTTCTTTCACCTTCATCCTAAGGCTCCTCAGTTCCTCTTCGCTTTCAGCCAGCAAAGTGGTATCATCTCATATCTGAGATTGTTAATGTTTCTTCCAGCGATTTTAACTCCAGCCTTGGATTCCTCAAGCCCAGCTTGTCGCATGATGTGTTCTGCGTACAAGTTGAATAGGTTGGGTGAGAGTATACAGCCCTGTCGTACTCCTTTCCCAATCTTAAACCAGTCCGTTGTTCCGTGGTCTGTTCTTACTGTTGCTACTTGGTCGTTATACAGATTCTTCAGGAGGCAGACAAGATGACTTGGTATCCCCATACCACTAAGAACTTGCCACAATTTGTTATGATCCACACAGTAGTTATCCACAAATACATAAATCAAAGGGACATAACACATCCTTGTTTTATGTATGCTCAATGTAGAACAATTTGCTAAGCATTCTATTTATTCTCCTCATGCGTGGTTTGCTTCCATCATCTTATTGCATTCAGCAACTAACCTTCAATTCCATTTTTGAACAAAATGTTTTGTACTTGAAGTTTCTTTCACAGGTATAAAAGTACATAAAAGTTAATCTCTTACCATTAATTAAGCATTTAGTAACAATGTATCTCTAAAATCAAGCCATTCAATCATCAAAACCTAAAATCAAGACTTCATTCTTTTGCATTACAAGCAAATAGTCTAGAAGGGTCTTTATTGCTAGGAGGGTAATGTGACACAATTTTGAAAGCCCATCAAAGCAATTATTGTGCTCAACCTATGTCTAGCATTATTAAGCCTGAGTTGCTGTAAGCATATTTTTCACTCTCCTCCCTCCCCTCGGCTAAGGTGCGTCTTCTGCAATGGTCTTTTTTCCTCCTCCACTTTCCCAGAGTCTGTTAAACATTCAGTCACATGCTGTAACTTATGTTCTTATATCAGGCATCAGGATGCAAGTACATAATGGCAACATTTGTGTATAACATCACCATGCAAGTGTTGTCATTTTGGCCTCATTGATCTAGGCTGTGGGTATTCCTACTACTTTAACTAGTTACTGTCATTTCTTTTCTTTCTTCCATGTCTATTTTTTCCCAAGATCCACTCTTACCACTGCCAAAAAGTAGACTGTCTACATCATAATAAACTTGTAGGAATAAAAAACCTTGATGTATCTTTTATACCATTCAATAGGATAGTCATCCAGTCAAGGAGATTTTCCAGCATTTATGGATTTAGTACTATCCATTATTTCTTGGAGAGATGAAGGTGCAGTTAAATAGATGTAGAAGGCAGAGGGAATGGCTTGAAGGATAGGAGGAAAAGCTGCTACCGAGGCAATGGTCAGATAAAAGGGGCCTGAGTCCAGGGCAAGAATATAACATGAGTAAACTTCTTAGGCAAATCCCTTCCTAGTTCACACAAAGATAAGGGAGGGGGGTATTTTCAGACTTGCAAGACTCTGTTACCATAATTTTACAATACACAGTAAGTAGTTCTGACCTACATGACATTGGATTTCTAGTCTGATCTACCTTAAAAGGCTGACAATAAACTTCGTCATGCATGATCAAAAGAAAACTAATTTCATCCTGTTACATTTGATTCAGCATTATACAGTCAAGCTGTATAAACTTATTGAGTCTGAATCATTCTATATTTTACCCTGGATATCCCTAATAACAGAAATAATACGACATGTTTGCAATTGTTTCACTCAAGGGGCTAATCGTCTACCAGGCCTTTCACCTTGTTCCCAATAGCTGTGCTTTGTACTATTCAATGAACATTCAATTTCAAGTCCATAAAGGGAATTTGATTCCTATTTAGTGCTCATAAAAACTTTATATAATTCTGGTGTAGGTCATCTTGCCTATGAACTGAAAAGTTACTTAACTTTTTTTTCAGATGTTATTGTTTCCCATTCAGCATAAGCAATGATGCAACAAAACATGGGGGCTTGTTTTACAAACAGAGGGTCTTCTGAAAAAGATATATTGGATGTGTCCTCTCTGCCTTTTCTTTGTCGTGCATCACTACAGCCTAAATTACCTTAGGAATTAATTTCTTCAGCGAGGAGCTAATTCTACTTATGTGGGTTCTTCATGCATATTTCAATTTTAGCAAATCTGGAAGTTTGTTCCAAGTGAGTCAAGTAGCTGAGCTCAAGAGCTGTAATAGAGGGCAGCTGCATGCACACACTCTTGCTCTCTAGTCCGTCTTCATTAAAGACTTCTGTTGCACCCTCCCACAGTCTGGAAGGATCTATTCGTAGGTGGCCACCACTAGACTCATTTGGGGCCATTTTTGCCCCTGTACTTTACTCTGGTGGGAGAAAGAAGAAGATCTGACTTCTTTGATTCCATCTTTCTTTTCTATAGTGTCAGAGCTACTTCTCTGACAGAACGAATGTCCCAGTATGAGGAAAATACCAGGGGGGTGGGGGTGTAGTGGGTTTTGTATTCGGGGCTTTATTTTTGTAAGCTGCCCAGAGTCACCGTGAGTGAGTTGGGCGGCCATATACTTCTCTTTAATAAATAAATAATAAAAATCAATAAGATATAGAATTGTTTATCATGTGTATTCACAGTTAAGGAACCAGTTTAGAATTAAAAGGACAATAGTGAAAGGAAAAAGGAAATCAGAGTTCTTGTCAGCAGCAAGGACCCTACATACACACAGACACACACACAGAGAGAGAATAAGATAGTAACAAGGACACACAGAGAACAGCTCAGAACAATCCATACTTTAATTTAACAGAAGAATTCTAATTACATCCAGCAACACATTTTCCCTAGATGACTAATTTCATCTGATGAACTTAAAACCTCATTCCAGATTGGGCTGGTGGGCCCCTTCCTGGCAGAAGCCATCCAGGAAAGATAGCATCTTCCCATAGTGAAAGATACAGCCCAGGCCAAATGGAGCTGGCTTCCTACCCCTTTAAAAGCAAACCTGAGAGAGAGAGAGGGTGGGGAGAAGTTCCTGCTCCGGTTTGGTTGCTTAGAGTTTGAGGCTTTGCTGGACTCTGCAACTATCTAGATCAGTGGTCTTCAAACCTGAGATACCAAAGGAACCCTTCTCAGTGTGACAAAACAGTGTGGAACCCATTAATAAATACATTTAATGTAATACATTTTATTTTTTAAAAAATGTTACAATTAATGTTGCAATAATACATTTCATCCAATGTAAATAGGAACTGTTATGCTGAACCCCTGGATGATTCTCATAGAACCCTGGAGTTCCAGGCAACCCAGTTCGAACACCGTGGATCTAGACTAACAGATCGATTAATTCTTTCATATCTGAAGCTCTGGGGGTATTTTCTCCACATTCATAACAGGAACCTTGATCCAACTTTTGCTGGTTCACCAGGAACTCACTTTCCTGGGGAAAAAATATGTGAAAAATGAATATAAAATGATACAATGATGTATTTTTCCACCTTCTTCCTGAAAGATGTCTGAGCAACATCTACATTTCTAATCACTGAGAACCGACCATAGTTCATGCCTTACATTTACTCACAGATGCTATTGTATGACAGGTCAAGTTTTTTGAATACATAAAAAGAAAAAGAGAGCATGTCGCTACAAAAGCAGAAGCCATTCTTCTTCCAATGTCGTTTGCTGATTTAATCTTCCCTGAGAGCTTTACAGATAATTCAATGTTCCATATTCAATTCAACTGTTGTGATTAGAGAGATTGGAAGCCTCTTTGACTGCATTTTCTGTAGGAACAGCCATCCACAAAACCCAAAATACATCTTTTTTTTAAAAAAAAATTATCCCCCTTTATTATTTTTATAAATAACTAAAGGCAGGGAACATACCAAATACTCATTCCTCCTCCTATTTTCCCCACAACAGCCACCCTGTGAGATGAGTTGGGCTGAGAGAGAGGGACTGGCCCAAAGTCACCCAGCCAGCTTTCATGCCTAAGGCAGGACTAGAACCCACCGGCTCCTGGTTTCTGGCCTGGTGCCTTCACCACTAGACCAAACCAACTTCATGCCTCATATTAAAAATATTTTCTTTCCCAATGAATAGCAAAACCAAAGTTCCACAGAACGTTATAGGTTGGGCTTAGAACTTAATTCTGAGAATTGGCGCAGATTGGGACATAGACCTATTTCTGGGTAAATGGTTTAATCCAGTTGTTTTTAATGGTTCACTGTTTCCATCCAAATGAACAAGGATTAATGCATTATTGGCTGCCAACCGGGGCACACACATTTTTTTTCCAAGCCAAGAGTCCCTTTGGCCTTTCAATTGGGTGCCAAAATCTACACCCCAAAAGAGAATAGGCCAGGATCTAAAAGAAAAATTTAAATATTAACTATGGACAGATTTTTCAATTCCTTGTGCATTTATGACTGTCCTCCTTGAATATTTGGGGACCATGTTTAGTGAGGCTCTGGAAGCTGCATCCCAGGCATTAGGAGGTCCCCAACAACCCTGGAGCTGCAGATGGAGCTCCTCTGGCTTAACAGTTGAAACACTGCTGGTGAGAGTGTCTCTTAAGCTGGAATTGGAAAACTCTCCCAGTGCCTTAAGAAACTTTTTACAAAATATTGACATGCTTATTCATGTTAGCATTTTGATCCAAAACGAAAAAGCTGGCATGATGTGAGATATCAAGTGCTTCTAAAAATGTCCTTCCTGCTCCTGGTAAGGAAAAGAATGATGAGCAGCCACATGAAGTGCTAAGTCTCTCAGGTGCCAGAGTTCCACTAGGTGGCAATCTAATTAGACTTTTGTTGTTCTTCTAGCAAAATTAAAGAAACCCTTGCTAAGGGTCTTTTTAAGAGTTTTACGAGGTCTTTTAAAGGTTGGATTCCTCCACCCCACCCCCTCATTTTCTAAGGTTTTATTTACATTATTAGTATCCATCTCAGAAGTGAAATTCTTGAATTTTGCTCATGAAGCTAAACCTTGGGGCTGATAAGCAGATGTAACCGCCATCCCTATTGTTATACTGCTGGTGGTGTCATATAACACATGTAGCTATAGCTATAATTCTGGGTATAAATATAGATCATTGTGAAATCCTGTCCAAATGGAATATCCTTAGTACATCTCTAATTTTGTAGTAGCTCTGAGGAGGCAAAAACCATACAGTTATCAGGAACCTAAGTAACTAGGTTAGTGGTTCTCAAACTGGGGGTAATTACCCCCAAGGAGGTAATTAGGGCATACTCTGGGGGTAATAGAGCAATTTGTAATTGCTTGTTTGAGTCAAGGATCCAGTTTGGGACTGCCATGCCAAGAAAACAACAGAGCCTGTTTTTTTGTTTTTTGTTTTGGTGGAGGTAATACCATTATTCAAGACCGGGGAAAGGGTTTAATTGGGTCAGTTTAAGAACCACTGAACTAATTAATACAGAATATTAAAGTCATAGGGCTAATTAGAAGCCAAGTTTCCTTCAAGTCAAGTTTGATTTCTGAGGATTTAAAACCATAAGGCTACCAGAACTGGGGTGCCATCTAGTCATCATGCAGATTTTTTTCAGCCCAGACCATGTAACTCTACATAAACACATAGTTATGACGCACCAACATGCAGACACTAAGCTGCAATCATAACTTAAGTGCTCGTTCCCATACCACTTGTCATGGCACTATAGTGTATTTTGGCATCATCTATATCAGGGTTTCTCAACCAGGGTTCTGTGGCACCCTAGGGTTCTGCGAGACATCACTAGGGGTTCCCTGGGAGATCACGACTTATTTAAAAAATTATTTCAAATTCGGGCAGCTTAATTAAAGAGGTAAGTTTCATTCTTTATTTTAAGAAGACTGTTAATGCATATAGACAGGCCTACACATGAAATGAATATAATAATTTTGTAACTTCTGGCCTATATTTGAGCCTGAATGTGCAGGGATTCCCTGAAGCCTGAAAAATATTTCAAGGGTTCCTTCAGGGTCAAAAGGTTGAGAAAGGCTGATCTATACATGAATGATACTGGCAATGTGGGGGAAAAAAAGACTGAAATATATACAGCGTTGCTGCACCTACTTACCTTGTGGAACAACTTGCCCGCTGAGGTGTAGAGGCCCTTACCCTCCATTAAGACTGGGCTTTTCCCTCAGGCACTGGGTCAGGAGGGGAGGGGAGTCCAGCCTTTGTGGTTCTGTGATGGGATTGTTATGGCCCTTGGTGGTTTGAAAGAGTTTTGTTTTTTTTAATGTTTTATCATTTGTTATTTGTTTAATTGTTGTTAGCCACCCAGAGTTGTTTTTTGTAAGATGGGCAGCCATACAAATCTTATAAATGTTGAAGATCCCAGCAAATCAGCATGCCTCATTAGCATGTGGATGAGTTTGTTCTAGGATACAATTCTCTATGTGCTTCTGGAGGAAGCTGTTTGTTGTCCCTCCCACATTCCTTAGTCCTACCTCCTCCACCATCTGAGAAGGGAGCATCCTGCTGCTGCTTCTTCCATCTGGGGCCATGCATAGGCTTAGATTCAGGAGGTTCCCCCTTTCTGCATGCAGCCTTTAGCAGCAATGAGAACTAAGAGTTAATTTAGTTTAGGGAAAGAAAGAAGAACAAGAATCATTTTTTTCTGAATGGATGTAACTAGACCAAATAAATGAGTAAGACCTTTCTTTTTGCTTACTTTTGAACCTACTTTATCTAAGTGTGTAATTCTTTATGCTTGGGTGGGCTAAGTGTGTAAGATCAATAACCTATATTTCTCTAATGTACTCATCAATGCTATTTTAAATAATATCCTTTTCTATGTGCATCTTTTTTGTTGTCTTAAGCTCTGCTCCATTCAGTAGTCCTAGCGGTCCACTAATGGCTTCAATAAATACATAAATAAAATCTGATTTTGCCAGAACTCAAATCTCTATGGAAAAAATCTCCACTAAGGCAACATTTATTAACCAAAATCTGGGCTGAATAACAGACCCATCAATATTGATCAAAGTTTGGCCTATTACTGCTCTTATCACTCAAGAATGTCTTCTCTGTACACACATTTGGTGCCTCATTTTCCTGTAGGTTGGGTGAGGAGGAGAGTCCCATCTTCTGGTTAAGAAGCCTCCCCATCAACTTGTCCTAGCAATTAGGGAAGAAGCTTTCCTCAGTTTCTCTTAACAATTAGGACTATTTTAAAAGCTTCCATTGGCAACAATGGAAGTTTGTTAAGGGACCAGATGGTTATATGGTGTGTGTATATAGTTTTGGAGAGAATTCAACTGAAGAGTTAGTTCAGCCTTTCCTCTTCATGTCTTACAATTCTCTGAGAAGATCTCTCTTGCATAGCATGTAGACAAGAGAGACAGATGTAAGTGAAGGGGGCAATATTCAGGGAAATGGCAGGAGCTAGAAATAGAAAGAGTCCTTCTTATGCCCTATGGCCAGAGTGTGGGGTGGTCCTTCCCACTTTGGCCTTGAACACCTCCAACATAAAGCTTTGGCTCCATCAGCAGTTGGTATCCCCTGCCCCAGAGTTAGCCCTGAAGGAATGCAATCTTCAAGCCAAAAAGGGTTCCTGCCTCTCTTAGAAGCAAATGCTGTACATACTTATATTAATCATAATTCTAAAACAAAACAACAACAATATGCCCTAAAGCAATTTGGTCGCACAAAGGATATGTCCTTACAAGAACCAAGATCAGTGCTGCCACATTTGCCACGTAACTTTTCTGAATCCTAACTTTTTTAATAATAGTTTTTAAGTACCATCTTGTCTGCATGAACATTCTCTCTTGTAACTCAACAGTGCAATTACCTGATTTAATAGTCAGCCTGCAAACTCAGCGTGCTCTTGCTGCATTTTCTGCCAGACCTGCAATCAGCTAATGGTTACGTTTCTTATTAGTTAGTCCTTTGGTTTTATAAGAAGTCCTTTAGGCATGGAATAGACTCATCTTCTTTTCCCATAAAAACCAAAGGTGCTTCTTGACCTTTTTTTAAAAACCCGCAATGTTGTATGCATCTCCAAAATATTCTGCTCGCATTTATTGTCTCACTTATCAACTCCCTTTCATTATAAAAGAAACATTTCGGGGGGTTAAATTCATTTCCCACATGAATTCTATTCCTGATATTTAATCACAGGGATTCGCTGCCGGTCACAGATTGTTTGAACTCTTCTCACACCGTAGATCATTTCAACCATATCCTCTGATTAAATTATAGCATTGCTCATTCAGGGATGATATATTCCTTTATCCTGCTAGGAAGCAAAATTGGATAACAAAAGGTCTGTAACAGAGCCTTGTAAATAGCTCCGTTCATAATCTCAGAGGATACAGCTCTCTATTTGTTTATATAACTTGTTAATTCTATTTTATATCTAGGAAGCAAAGCTAAAATTTTGAGGATTCTGGTGTTTATTTATTTATTTAACATGTTTTTAGAGTGTTCCAACTTTTTAGAACATTTCAGAGAAATACATAGTTAAAATGGGGAGAAAAGAAAATTAACATGCACATGTGTGTGTGTGTGTGTGTGTGTGTGTGTGTGTAAGGAAGGAGAAAAAAAAATAATCTACAACATTTACACAGGGATGTGTTTTGGACCAGTTCTTCAAAGTCAAAATAGTAGCTGCTTCCCCAATATCCTGGAGGAGACCAGAGGTAGCTGTCACTATAGAGAATGCCTATTCATGAATAAATGCAAGGTAATTGCCTGAAAATTGCACAGCAAGCAGCAAGTGATTGTCTACATCTATAATGAGGGAGATCAACCTCTTGGTATAGTCCAAAGCTATGTAGAGCTTTATGTGTCTGAGTTGCTCCTCAGTGGAAGCAGGGCAGTGGCTTAAGTACTTATTACAGTACAGTAATTTAAAAATCAGGTTACCAATACATAAAGAACAGTTGCTAGGCTATCCTTCTTCTGAAAAAAGTGAATTTGGCATACCAAATGATTCTGAGACTAGGCAAAAACTCCACCCACCAATGGTATGGTCATTCCTGATGTTCTGAAAATTAGAATGGCCCTGAAGGAGGGGGGTTACTGAATTTGCATATATCCACAAAGATAGAATCAAATAGCCTTGATAAAAGGATGGGCAGACTGCTTCACCTCTATTCTTCAGAATTAGGCACTAGCAGAACTGTGATATGGACTGGAGCCTCTACTTACTGGACAGGTTGGCAAATGAAATTGGTATTTCAAATTGGCCCTTCAAAGAGAGCTGGGGACATCTCAGGGCCTCTTCACCTTGGTTTCCCCCAATTACTGGAAGCAGCTCCAGTGAAGCTGAGTCTGACAGGAGAGCTATATCTCAGGCTTAAAAGCCTTCTTGACAAATATGGACTGGGAGAAGAAAAAGAAAGGAGGAAGCCACCCTGCAGATAGATGAGACAAGGGGAAAATGTACAGAGGGAGGGAGGGAGGGAGGGAGAAACTGTTTGGTTTCCAGGTGTAAATAGTGCAGTGAAGAAGGAAGGGGAGAGAAATGGCTGCACTGTCTTACTGAGATCTCCCTACATGTGGCATTTGCACTAATTCAGCATTGCTCTGTTCCTATGATGTCATTGTCCCTGAACAACCAACCTGATTTTCTTTCAACTCAGTTATAGTAAGGCACAAATTTGCAAAATTTCTGTTTTGTGGGCTTTGGGGGTAGGTCATTTACAAGAACTTCTTCCTTCTCTTACCTGAGCTCAGAACTTTCCAATTGATTTCACGGCCATCCTTTATCAGCAAACCCAATCTTAATCCTAGTCAGTTTCACAATCCCAATAAAACTGCCTGGTTTGTTTTCCTTACTCATATTAGCAAGGTAAATAAACTCTTGCCTCCTGGCATTCTTCCTCCTGACCTCAAGTTTTCTTTAGTCTCCCCTTGCACAAGCACATGCACAAAGGATGAGTGCACACACACACAGACACAGAGAGGATCTACAATACAACAGCAGTGTACATGGGGAGCAATCAAAACCTCCAAGATGGCAGGAATGACATGGCGGTCCAAGCCCCTTTTGTACATGCGTGTGACATTGGGCATGTTCAAAAGGGGTGGGGGGCTTACATTGCAACATTGTGCCCGCCACCTTGCAGATTTTGGTGTCCCACCACCACCATACACTTGCAGTCATTGGGGAAAATCTCTTGATGCAAAAGTATGTTATCATGCCACCATCATAGCTTTCACTGAGAATTTACTGTATATGCAGGAACTGTGACATCTTAGTGGCCAGGCAGGTATTTCCTTGTACCTTTTCTTTATGTATACATGTTATTCCATGAGCTGCTGTAATTCTGGATGTAGGGCAGTGGCTGAGGCCATTTCCCTACTAGTGCTTGACAGTGTCTTTTATAGTCATTGAGCCATCATAAAGCCTGTCCTCATTACTTTACTTTAGCACAAGACTTTGATGACTCTAGAGCAGTGTTTCTCAACCTTAGCAACTTTAAGACGTGTGGACTTCAACAAATGGCTGGCTGGGGAATTCTGGGGGTTGAAGTCCACACGTCTTAAAGTTACCCTGGTTGAGAAACACTGCTCTAGAGGATGTTATAAGCTAATAGTATGGATGCTGCTTGAGTGATTATTTTTGGCATTTCCCCATTGGTTGGCTAGAGGCAGCCCTAATTGGCTGGTTGTGTTTCCTGCTTTATCTTCACAGTTCCAAGGCTGATGAAGGTGATTGCATAGACATTGAGAAGTGGCAATTGAGAAGTGGCAATGGCGCTGTTTGGAAGTGTTCCAGTAAAGAGGACTCTAGAAAAAAGTGGGCATGGAGTCCAAGTATAAAAGATGGACACACATTTTTTTCTTGGGTTCTCACTTTCAGTGAAGCAGATGCAGCAACTTCTTCCTGTTTATTCAATTTGACTAGCATCTGCCTCTGTTTTGAGGCTATAAGATTACTTTTCCTCTTCAAAGGAGGGAGGAGAACTTGTGTTTCTTTGGAGTAAATACAGTATTCTGAACATTCCTATATTAAGTGATTTCTAGCCTAGGATTTGACATCTTTAGTGTCTCATATTTGAATTTCTAAACTTCAAGGGTTTTATTTATTTATTTATTATTCAAATTTAATTACCGCCCATCTCCCCCAAAAGAGGGACTCTGGGCGGTTTTGAGTTCTTATGTTTACAGTGTTGCATAATTACCATCTACCAGACTGAATATCTACATAGTGCTTACTTTTTGTTCTTTCGAATATTTTCTCATACTTTGGAAATGATATACATATTTCCAATTCTTTTTAAATATACAATTACTGACTATATGATTTCTTAACACAGAGTTTAATTACTATTATGATTTTAGTAAAATTATCAACGATTCACACCTCAACAGATGTAGACATAATTCCTTTTTAGGGTTTTTCAATTATCCATTGACTAACGTTGCGTAAATGTAAATAACAGTACAGCCAGTACCACCAACAGCATCTTCACAGAGGGACCAGCACCAGTTCAAAGCAGATCCAGGCCTTTGTGATCCCATGACACCGGGAATATTTGACAGCTGAGCCAATTAATTATAGACTATGCTTGGTTTATGCTGTATTTGAAACCACAATTAATGAAACTTTCATTTTGCTATACTAACAGTCTGGAGAGCTTGTAGGTAGGCTGGTTTCCCATCAGCAAGAACTCTTACATCACTCTGGTGCTTGGCTTCTGGGCACAACCTAGTCTCACCATTCCCAGCAGAGGATCAGCCAGAAGAGTGTCCTGCTAAGTTGCTATTATTCCATTGTGCTTTACAATGCTCCCAGGGTTAGAGTCTTGGTGTCAGCCCAACAAGGTAGACAAAGTAAGACACTAATGCCATATAGGCCAGGACTACTTTTCTCATAATAGCTGTAGTAACAGAATCTTGTGAGTCTGAATGTGTTTCCCGCTTCCTCACTTTATCTTCTTGTGAACTAGGGAGGGGGTTGTCTGAGATGTTTTATCAAGTTATTTTCTTGGCTGAGCTCAAGCCCCTGTTATCTGAACACTGCCTTGGTAGTGGCTCTACCTCCTGTCCTTCAAGGCCATTCCCTCTGCCTTCTACACTTGGCAAGTTGGCAACTTCTTCCCACCAACGATGATTGCTTCCATTTTTGGAAAACTCACAGGACAAATGCATACAATATGAAATTAAAATGTGAAGGAGAAGCAGTGTATTGACTGCCATTTTTGGCACTCTGTAGTTGGCCAGCTAAAGGAAGCAACCCAAGGTTTTTGGGTTGGCAACAGTGAAGACTACTATGGATCAGCTTGAAACTGCTTTTGAGGAATTGGGGAATGCAAATGGTGGAAATTTGGAAATGCTCTCACTCAGATGGAACCTATTAGATGGTATGTTATCTAGGCAAGATCTTAGATGTAATATGCCTGTCTCCAAGTTATTCATGAAACAGGCCAATAGGGCTCAATGACAACGAAAGATTCCTGTATAAAATGTCAGTTGTAACATAACAAAGGAACAGTAATTTACCTACTATCTTATACAATCTATTGAATGAAGCAAGATGTCAACTTAAAAACAGAGCTTTTTCTTCCAGTAATGTAAAATGCTGAGTTGAACTAACTGTTAGCACCAGCAAATTAAAATTGCTGATGGAATCTTGCTGAGTGACATATAATTACCCAAAGAATTTAAGCAGCAATCCAATGTCAATACACCAGTATTTGTCCAGATGAGATGGTAAAGTTTAGAAGGATGGAATACCAGGCAGAGGTCACTAATCCATCAATTTTCAGGAGGAATTTTCCTCTGACAGTTAAAAGTTGAAAATAAGTGCTTTTTAGAGCTGAGGCTTCTCCCACTTTGGGAAAAAAAAATAATGAGTGGTAATAAGTGCTTTGTAATGCCAGGTCTGTTAACAACAAGGCCCCCCTCATTTGCGATTTGATCGCAGATGAGGGGGCGGATCTGACATGCATTACTGAAACCTGGCTGGGCCCGGAGGGAGGTGTCCTTTTTTCAGAGATGTGCCCAGCTGGGTTTCTAGTATGCCACTAGCCGAGATCTCATGGCTGTTGTCATCCGGGAATCTCTTGTGGCCTTCAGGGGCCATGCTCCACAAGTGACTGGGTGTGAGACCCTGTTTTTCAAGTTGGGTTCTCAGGAACAGTTGGGGTTGTTGCTAGTGTACCAGGCTCCCTGCTGCATAGCAACCTCCCTGCCTGAGCTGCTGGAGGCCATCTCAGGGTTGGGGGTGGAGTTCCCCAAGCTTATGGTTCTGGGGGACTTCAACCTGCCATCCCTGGGATGGACCTCAGAGGCAGCTCAGGAGTTCATGACCACCATGGCGGCCATGGACCTGATTCAGATCATTCGAGACCCAACTCGGGACAGTGGCCTCGCCCCGGACTTAGTTTTCTTGTCGGAGCAATGGCAATGTGATCTGAGGGGAGTTACAGCTATCCCCACTGTCATGGTCAGATCATGCCCTGGTGAGCCTGAGATTCCCCTATGCTGCCCCCCTCTGCAGGGAGGCAGGACCTATTCAATTGGTCCACCCCCAGCAACTAATGCACCCAGGAGGGTTTCAGAAGGAGCTGGGGGTTATACCCGGGGATCTGCTGCACGGTCCAGCAGAGGCTTATTACCACTCATTACCACTTCATTCAATAGATTGTATCCTTGGACAGGATCGCGCCTGTGCGGCCTCTCTTATCCCATCGAACCCGACACTTCCCGTGGTTCACGGAGGAGCTGAGGGTTCTGAAGAGGATTAAGAGACGCCTAGAGTGCTGCTGGAGGAAGACAAAGATCAAATCTGACCAAACACAAGCTAGAGCGGCTATTAAGGCCTACCTTGTGGCGGTAAGAGCAGCGAAACGCCAGTATTTCTCTGCTCTTATTGCATCCGCACAATGCCGCCCGGTGGCCCTGTTCAAGATTACCTGATCCCTTTTGGGGAAAGGGGACCTAGAGATCCATCCTCAGGGCCAAGCTGAGGAGTTTTCCAGGCATCTGCAGGATAAAATTGTGCAGATTTGCTCTAAGTTGGACTCTGAGTGTGAGGCAGTATCTGGGGAGAAACCCGGGGAATGTTCTTACCCTGTTATCTGGGAACAGTTTGATCCTGTTGGGCCCGAGGAAATGGACAGGATCCTCTGGACTGTAACACCACCACTTGCCAATTAGATTCATGTCCCTCCTGGCTGGTGAAGGCAGCTTGGGAGGGGACATGTGGTTGGGTCCAGGCGATGGTAAATGCATCCTTGAGAGAGGGGGTATTTCTGGTAGCCTTCAAAGAGGCACTGGTGCACCCCCTCCTCAAGAAACCATCACTGGACCCCAGCATACTGGACAATTTTTGCCCAGTCTCCCACCTCCCCTTTTTGGGGAAAGTGGTTGAGAAAGTGGTGGTGTTGCAGCTCCAGAAGATCCTGGATGAAACGGATTATCTAGACCCCTTTCAGTCAGGTTTCAGACCCGGTTATGGGACAGAAACAGAATTGGTCACACTTATGGATGATCTCTGGCAGGAGCGGGATGGAGGCAGTGCATCCATCCTGGCTCTTCTTGACCTCTCAGTGGTTTTCAATACCATCAACCATGGTACCCTTTTGGGTCAGCTCAGGGAGTTGGGGGTGGGCAGTGTAGTCTTATGCTGGTTCACCTCCTTCCTCCAGGGCTGGTCCCAGTCAGTGTTGATGGGGAGGAAAGATCGGCCCCACGGCCCCTTCTTTCTGGGGTGCAGGGATCAGTACTCTCCCCTCTCCTTTTTAGCATCTACATGAAACCACTGGGTGAGATCATCCATCACCATGGGATGAGGTATCATCAGTATGCTGATGATACTCAATTGTATATCTCCATCCTGGGTGAAGTAAGTGACACCGTGACCACCCTTTCCAAGTGTCTGGGGGCTGTGGGGGCCTGGATGGGGAACAACGGGCTTCAACTGAACCCTAGGAAGATGGAGTGGCTGTGGATTAATGGCACCTTGTGTGCCAGGAACTTGTCATCTTTAGTGCTGGATGGGGTCGCACTGCCCCAGATAGATCTGGTGCGTAACTTGGGGGTCCTCTTGGACTCACGACTCCTGCTCAAAGAGCAGTTGGCAGTCATGGCCAGGAGGGCCTTTGCACAACCTCGGGTTGTGCGCCAGTTACGCCCTTTCCTGGACTGAGAGGCCCTCCGAACAGTCACTCATGCCCTGGTCATCTCCCATATACAGTAGATTACTGTAATGCACTCTACATGGGGCTACCCTTGAAGAATATCTGGAAGCTACAGCTGGTCCAGAATGCAGCCACGTGGACAATCTTGGGTGCTCCAAGATTTGCACACATAACACCTTTGTTGCGTGAGCTCCACTGGGTCCCAGTTTGCTTCCGGGTCCAATTCAAGGTGTTGGTTATCACCTTTAAAGCCCTACATGGCATGGGACCAGGATATCTGAGGGACTGTCTCATCCCTATTACATCGACCTGCCCCATCCAGTCATGCAGGGAGGGCATGTTACGGGCCCCATCTATAAAAGAATTCCATCTAGCGGGGTCTTGGAAGCATGCCTTCTCTATTGTAGCTCCTGCCCTTTGGAACATCCTTCCCCCAGAGGTGAGACAAGCCCCCTCGCTCCTGGACTTCCGCAAAAGATTAAAGACCCAGTTTTGTAGGCAGGCTTGGAATGGGAGGGCAAATAATTACACCTGGGGATGGCTAGCGCCATGAAGTGATTTGGAGGAACCTACCACACTGAAGGACTGATTAAGATCTCTTCTCCATGTAGATTTTATTATATTTATATTTTTATTGTATTTTGTAATCAAAATGGTTTTATATTTTAATCTTGTTTTATTGTAAGGCGCCCAGAGTCCCCCTGTAGGGGAGAGATGGGTGGTGAATAAATTTATTAAATAAATAAACAAACAAACACAAATGTCAGCTGGAATAGCAGCTCTGGCTGATTCAGGGAATGAGAGTCCAGTTAAGAAAGTTTCAGAGGGCAAAAAATGAAGCTCTACTCTTCAACCATATATGGTATCAGTAAAAACTTTATAATTTCCCCCTATGATGGGTGAATCACTTTATTGAGGGGAAGAACTCAAGCTTCTAACTTTCCATAGGTTGGCAGGTGAATGTCACTGTGAGAATTGTGGCCAGAATTATAATGTTTGCTTTCTGGTGAAAACAAGATGGGGAACTAAGAGTGGGAATAAAAGTAATATTGTTCCCATTACACAATTAAAACTCTGAAAAGTGACTTGAAAATTGCAATTTTTAAGTCGATTTTTGGATGTTTTTCAGGGTTTTAAGGGGCTTAAGAATGGGAGTACTTTGTCCCTCAGTTTTATTTTCTATCCTTAAATTCCCCAAAATTTCCCCCAAAAAGAATGAAAATCATTACCCAGTTGAAAACTTGGGGGTGTGTTTTGGTTTTGGAGTGAGCTTAAGGATGGGAAAGAAAAGGAAAAAAGGAGTGACAAAATTCCCTGCTCTGGGTGCATCAGTTATGGCCTTTCTGGACCTCTGACAACAGTTCTCAATGCCCCCATTGCCTCATGGCTTGACCACTGCACTGTACTTTACACAGAGCTACCTTTGAAGACTACTCAGAAGCTGCACAGTACAAAACAGCTGTCACTTTCACATAACACTGATTGCCAACAGGCTTTCAAGTACAATTCAAAGTGTTACTTTATTCAATAAAGCTTATGGCTTGGAACCTGGGAATTTGCAAGACTACCTTCTTCAGGGAGGTACGTTTGGAATTCTCCCCCCACCCCACTGAAAGATCAGAGGAGGGGGTCATTGTTTCTCATGCTTTGTCTCCATTATGGAACACCTTGCCTCCATACATTTTAATGGCATCCTTCCTTATTGTTTTTCATAAGACAGTCAAGACTGAACTTTTCTGGAGGGCTTTGATGGTTGAAGTTGATGGTAGCTGTACAGTGTCAGGGTATAAGTCACATTATTTTGCTATTTTTCTTGTTTTAATTGATTTTTTTCTGGAGTTGTAGTGTCTAAATACAGTAAATAAAAATAAATAAAGATTCATCCATTTTGCCACTGAATTTGGTTGGTGAGATTTTGGGATGCTGGGGTACAATAAATGAGAGTTCTGGGTGTGCCACATGAATCATGGCTTACCTATGCCTATCCTACTGCTAGAGCTTTTCATCATAGCTACATACAAGTCATTGTGCAAATCATTCCTAAGGCAGCTTTCTATTTTCATTTATTCCAGCTATGCACAAAAGCTGCAGAGAAAAAAATCTAGCCAGAGTCCAGTTTCAAATATAATGAGCAGGAGAAAAGGCTACGCTGATTGTATACAGATAAGGAAGATTCCCACCACCACCAAACCCAGCACCAAACATCCAGTTAATCATATCGAAACCAAATAATCAGGCCCATTAACTATCAAATTTTCACACACAAAAAGTTCTCATCATGAGGTTTTGGGTTTTTTTGGCAAAGTAATTTGCTTTACGTAACCTACGCCCCACTATTCATTTCAGGTTGGATACTTCATCCAAAATTCAAGAGATCTCCAGATGACAAGTAACAGAAAACATTGAAACCAATTAGATCTTTAGAAATTCCAACTTCCATTTCATTTCTTTGACTGATCTACCTTATTTTAGTGTTGCTGTTGCTGATTTAAAGGTTCAGGAAACTTGCATTTTTATATCAAATAATTGATAGACATTTCTGTTTGCACCCCTGCACAAGATTTTGCTGGTTTTAGCAAGGGCTGCTAGTTTAGATTTCAGAAGGATGAAGGGAAAAGGTTGCAGAAAGATACTCTGTGAGAACAATATGACGAAGCAGATACTTTTCTTTCACAGCTTTTGAAACTGGCCTACAAAATAGTATAAAACTCTACAGTCATCTCATAGCAAAAGTAGAAGTTGAGTCTGTCATATCAAAATGGATATAGAACTGCAGTAGCAGCATTGTCTTAACATCCTAAAATAAAATTAATTCAATAACTACCGCAGGAACTCCCTTGATCCAAGGAGCCAACAGCAATCTAGTCTTGTCCAATAACCCAAGTTATTTAAATCCTGCTAGCCTGGATGGTGCATGAAATGGCAGCTTTTCAAATATTTTCCACTGCTTTCGTAAACTAGTGTTTCTGTGATATTACTTAATATTCATGGCTTATAACCAGAGTTTTGGCTGCTAAGTTCTGATCAATATTTGAAATGTAATCATTTGTGTCTTAGTGGCCTTCCTAAGTCAGAACCACCAAAGTATGGGTTTCTTTCTCCACACTCATTAAGGGATGATGGTATCACAGACTTCAATAGAAGAGAATCTCTGTAGCTCAGGGTTGAACTGGGGAGTCCTTGGTGCTCTCTGAGTTTGGTTGTTTGCCTGCAGACATTTCATTACCTGGCTAGGTAACATCATCAGTGCATCATCAGTTCTTCCTTTTCTTAGGCTGTATGGAGTTATCTTACTACTCTATCCCTGTTCTGAAAAGAGTAAATTGTGGATTGTGATTTTTAATTAATTTAACATTAAATAAAAAGAAGGGGTTATCCCGGGGAACTGATCAAACAAACTCACTTGCATGGGCATTCCGGTTTTTTTCTTTGGAGATCATGTATTAATGCATATGTAGAACTCATCCTTCATCTGTGTTGTGGAGAAGAATACCACCTTGGAAAGATGGCAGATGACTAAATAGCAACCCATAAATTCTATTGTGATTCACATTACAAATAAATGGGAAGAGATCATCTGTATATAAGAACACACCCTTTTCTTATTTTCATAAATATTTTATTTTTCTACGATGCTGCTGCCAATGAATGGTTAGAAGCAGTGGCCCACTTGCCTGTGTTCTTTACTGCCACAGGTAACAGAGAGAGAAGTTGATCTCCTGTGAAATGGTCTAAGCCTTGGAATATTCATCAAAATTAACTGTAACTTTGGGTTCAGCTAGAGTAGAATACCACATCTGAGGATATAAATCAAATCACATAATTTAATATTTCTTGTACCAAATACCAGCTACCAACACTGCCACACTCTGATGGCTCTCTAGGCAGAATATGAACTTGCTTTAATGACTGTTTCTGACAGGAAGACAAAGAGCATTAATATAGCTCTAATTACAGCTGCCTTTTCAAAAAGTTTGTTCACAAGAGTTCAACATTTCCACTTTCGTTCAGTTAGTTACGCAAATTCCTATGCACAGTGATATTTGCTCGAGACCTATATAAAGACCTTGTAAGAAGGAACTTAAAATCACTCCACACAAGCAGACATTTGTGATGCATCACCTCCCACATCACTAATGTGTGGCATCACTGAAAACTGTCCTGGCAGGATTTCAGTATTTTCTTTGGCACCACAAGGAAGGAAAGCTGCTGTGGCTTCTTATATTTTGGGCTGTCAACAAATCAGCACTACTAAAAATCTAACAAAGCACTGTAATTCCAGTTTGGGAAAGAAAGGACAAGGAGGATGAGTAGCAGATGGAATGTGATGTGCATCCCATGTTCTGGCATTTTGGTTTTAAATATTCAACAGCAAGTTATCTGATATTTACTGGTTTCTTATTCTCTTAAAGTAGAGCAAAAATAATTGATGAAATAAGAAACTGCTGATCATCAGCCACAAACTTTGAAAAAAGTACATACCAGTTATGAATACTGACTTGACTGGAGCATTATGATTACATGATGTTAAGATGACATAACCTTTTTGAAGTTACCTCATTTTTTGCTCCAGTTCAAGATATAAAACTCTCCTTAGCTGACTACCACTGTATCTGAATGAATGCTTTTTCCCTTATGGCCCTATCCATATCCTAAGACAGTGTTTCTTAAACTTTTTTTCTCCCAGGATCTCTTCCCACTTTTAAAAATTATGCAGGACCCCAAAAGAGTTTTTGTTTGGGTTATATTTATCAATATTTACCATATTAAAAATTGAAATTGACACATTCACTGCTGCTACCACTTCTCATGATTGTTTGATGGGATTTTAATATTTTATTATTTTTCAATGTAGTCTGGCAAATAATTTTGATTTTGCAGACCTCTGAGAGGGACTTGGGGGATCCCAGGGGTCCTTGGACCACACTTAGAGAAACACTGTCCTAAAATGCTCTGTTCTCAGTCACTCCCAGGCTGAATGTGGCAAACAACTGGTGCTTCAGTTTTTTAATGCCTTTCCCTAGCCTGACACCAATTTGGTTCTCTTCCTGCTACTCAGCAAATACATTTCTAGTCTCCCAAGCCTATTTTATATATTAATACTGTATGTTTGGATGCTGTAGCAAAGCTTTTTAACGTATCTGTGTTGACTATGCTTCTTCTGATTCTGTATTATATTCTTAATCACTGTTTTAGTTTTAAAAAATTAAAATCAAATTATGATTTTAGACTCTTACCAGGGAAAATACATTTTAAAAACAGCTTTGCTGTTTCTAATGCATTTTAGAAATAGATACATAATCTATCTCTGCTCGCTTTATACATTTTTGCTTTATTAAACTTATGGCAAATAGTATATATCTATACCTGCCTGTATTTGTAATAGTATATATCTATACCTGCCTGTATTTGGACTACCAAGCTTAGAATGTTTTGCCAGCAGCAAATACAGTCCATACCCAGTTGGAGCTGGATGGACTACAACACAGACGAAGTCTGAGTAATCAAAAACATTTTCAGACTTGTGCTAGCAGAAGGTTGGCCAATAAAACAGCACCACGGGCTTTTAGCCTGCTCACATAAAATTAACAGAACAGTAGGTTGATCGTGATCACAACATGCCTGTTCCTTCCTGATCAATCTCTATAATGAGCCAGGAAGCCTGAAAATGTCGTGTCTTGTCTACTGATCAAACAAAAGACACTATAATTTGGAGGAGCTTTTTTTTTATTGGTTGCTTTACTGAAAGTTCTAGAATTAACCCCCTGTGTCTACAAAACTTACAAAATATACAGACAAGCCAAGATAATCAAGCAACAATGCAAGATCTCAGGCATGCTTAATCAATTAACAATTACCTAATAATTTATAGGAGTTCTTTACTTGTGTTACACTTGTTTTCAGAAAACAATTGTGTTGTTCTGTTGAGTGAAGCAAGTTATTCAAACTGCCAAACTACTCTAGAGCAAGGCCACAAAAGGGTAGATCTATTGGTTGATATTTATTCTGTTGATAGAGCTCTGGGTGATTCATAGGAGATCAACAAGGTTGATTATTAGTAAGTATAGTAGCAACAAATGATCCCACTGAACCATTGAAATAAAGAAAGCTTTGGGTAATCAGAAATGGATTTTTGTGTAAAGGAATTGTGAGCTCCATTCGGTTCTCTTATCCCAAACAAATGCATAGTTCAAAATGCTTTTTGGTACCACACTCTTATTTGTAGTTCTCAATGTATATTTTGTAAAGCTCAGATCTCCTGGCCTCCTCTTTTTCAGGAGAGAAGTTGTTTCTTAGCTGGTGGGATCCATGGACCATCCTTAGGTTTGTTAGTGATGGTCAGCTGACATTTCTCAGCATTCATTCTCCAAGTGGAATAAATTGGGCAGAATGGGCTGCGAAGTTTGCAGTCATTCTCAAAGATGTTCCCATTGGGAACCTCTTTGAATGGCAGTAGCATCTTGCCCGTAAAAAAAACTGCAAACAGTAGTGTTTTATTTCAAGAAGAGGATTTAGCTGTGGAGATAATATTCATGAGAGTGCCAAAAAATGCTCTTTTTCTGTCACAGTGCAGTTCTAAATCAGTGCTGAAAGCCAGCATTTCTCACTAGTTTTTTGAAACCAACAATATGAATTATTTCAAGTTATGTAAATTTTGCAGGTAATTTGATGTACTGCGCTCAGAAAGAATTAATAAGAAATAATGTCATAAGATGATATGATTTAGGTATAAAGAAGCAAGAGAAGAGAAAAATAATTTCCATACTTCCTAAATTCATGAAAAGTACCTATTCCTAGAAGGGACGCGGTGGCGCTGCGGGTTAAACCGCTGAGCTGCCGATTGGAAGGTCGGCGGTTCGAAACCGCATGGCGGGGTGAGCTCCCATTGCTAGTCCCAGCTCCTGCTCACCTAGCAGTTCGAAAACATGCAAATGTGAGTAGATCAATAGGTACCGCTTCGGCGGGAAGGTAACGGCGTTCCGTGTCGTCATGCTGGCCATATGACCCGGAAGTGTCTACGGACAACGCCGGCTCTAAGGCTTAGAAACGGAGATGAGCACCACCCCCTAGAGTCGGACATGACTGGACTTTACGTCAAGGGAAACCTTTACCTTTACCTTTACTACCTATTCCTAGAGAGAATATATTTCACTTCTTTCTTGATTCATCAGTCCAACTGGAAGCTCCTGATGGATTTTCTTTTCTTCACAGAGACAGACTTTGTAATGCTCATGACATTTCCATGTGTGGGCATTCTGTTGTTATGGTAGTAAAAATCACACAATGCATTTTCCACCTTTCCAGCAAAGCAAGATAAATCTTCATCTCTTTCGTTGACACTGCTCAGTATGTCAAATATTGATGTCACACACCTGCTCCAGATGCTTGCTGACCTTTCCCATGCAAAAGAACAGCAAAGCATATGTTGAAAGCACAAAAACCTTCAGAGAGCTGAGCATTTATGCTGCTTCAGATTCCCATAGTTCAATCAGCATTCTTTGGATGTAGTGAAAGGTAACATCACTGCCTGTGAAGACAAGAACAAGAATGCTGCCTCCGTCTTATCCTTTGGACATTTCCATTGTCCTTTTTTTGCACAGGTGAGCTTCTGAAACACCTCTAATCTTTCCCTGGCTTCTGAGATCATTCACAAGATGGTTTCAAATGAGAATTCTTCTGCCAGTATTGGACTTCTTGGTATTCTAATGTCACTTGAGCTCTTGAAGGCTGTAGTTAAAGGGCCCTTCAAGGTAGGCAGGGTCAAGAAACAGGAACAGCAGGGATTTCAGGTGTGCTCTTCATTATTGTAAAGTATTATAACAGAATCTTCAGAGTTTCTCTGTACCACAGCTTATACCAAACAAAAGCAAGGCAGGGTTATTTTGAGTTTCTTTTTCATGCTTTTTTTCTTTCCGGAAATTCTTCCCTTAATGGTTTGTTCCCCGTTCCCAGGACCAGGCCTGAATTCCCTCAGAGTAATCCAAGAAATCATAGCAATGATATATGGGATCATCAGGAATGAAAAATAAGGTATCCTAGGTAATTCGGGTTGTTATATTCTATCAGCAGATTCTGCACCACAAGTTTCTATTGGGGGTTTCATTTCTCTTTCTTGGAAGAGGCCCCCTGGACTGATGACTCGATTCTTGGAACTTTGCATTATGAGTGAGTGCGGGAGTAATTCAGGAACAACTGCCTTAGTTTTCTGCTAACTGGTGTTGTTTTGAAGGTTGTTGTTGTTTCAGCCTTTTGAAAATGGAGGTGATCATCACAGCTGAAACTTGACTACAAAAGATTCAGACTCCTTGATCATAGCAATTTGACAGAAAGTGCCTCCCTTGTTTGTTTCTTCCCTATAAACAGAGAGCAGATAAGTAGCAAGGTGCCCATATTGTTTGTTTAGATGTTTTATTCTTCCATAAACCAGAGACAGGTAGCAAGTTAATCTGCGAGTTAGGCTTGGCAGAATTTATTCTTAGTAGGGGAAAAAAGTCATAATTGATAGGCTGAGGCAGGGCCTGGGAAATCTCCAGTCTGAAATCCTAGAGGGCTGCTTTCAATCAGTGCTGACCAACCTGCAGTCTGATGACCTTTCATCCTCAGTTGTTAGCCTAGGCTGATAAGGGCTGTAGTGAATAATAATAATAATAATAATAATAATAATAATAATAATAATAATAATAATACCTAGAGAGATGCTAGGTTAGGACAGATGCTGTAGCACTGAGGTAGATAAAACAGAGGCAACATAATGCAGCCTTGTCTAGTCTAATTTAATTCTTTAAAGCAAATTACTCCTCAACTATTGCTTGCTTGTTTTTCTATATGATCAGTCAAGTAAGTTTTGCTATGTTTTCTCTAAAGTTTTCACTCTATGGATTTGGGTACCCAATGTTTGGAAATGAAGCAGCTTTAGACCTATGGAGGTAATTGTACTGAGTGGTTTCCATATCTATTTTTTAAAAACTTCCTTGTTAAATATATCCAGCAACATTGGAGTGAATTGCCTAGACTTCTGGCCATAAAAATGGCTGGGCATTTATTCCCATAATCAGTCATAAACAGTATAATGGGTTTTTATATAGTTCATTCTTTTATATTTGATGGCTGTTATGAAATAGCAGCTGGTAGTGACCTGTGGGGCTCTCCATGCTGGCTGATGGCTTATAGTCCCAATTCATATAGAGGGTGGAGAAGGCTTTCTACCCTATTGCATTCTATTAAAGCTTCTTCTCTTATATGTAAGGAATAAACTATATTTAAAATATGTCTTCAAAGCCTTCATTCTTCTACCAATTTACTGAAAGGAGGCCATGAGATGCTGTCACCTAAAGCAAAATGAAGTAGTTGGAAGGATGACTCCTTAATCATTCTGGTTATTTTCCAGTCAGAATTTCCCTTCCAAGTGTTTTCTTGAGAATGGGAAAACAACTGGGGAAATATGATGTAGAATAAACAATTGGGAAACCTCCATGATCTCATTTCTTTTGCTTTCTCATTCCGTCTTATTATTTCTCTTCTCTTTTCAGCTTTTGCTTCATCTTCCTGTTTGTCCTTTCCAACTGTTCAGTTTAGCCCATTCAGTCCTTATGTCCTCCATAAACTGCAGCTTGCTTTCTGAATGCCCTGCTCTCCATTTGCATCATTTTGCCCATCAGGACCATCGAGAATCCTTTAAAATTTGCTGATGTTTTTGAGGCTTCCTCTGCATAATTAAAAAAAAAAATTGAATTGCTAAAATGGAACAATTCTATTTGCCATTGTTCAAAACAGTCCCATTTGTTTCAAGATATTGATTTACTTATCAAATTTCATCACCGTCCATCTCCCCACCAAAGGAGGGACTCTGGGCAGTTTACAAAAAACAGAATTTAAAATTCAATACCATTATAAAACAATAAATATAAATATAAATAAGTAAAAGATATAAAATATGATAGGATCCAGATGGCTAAGATTGTATCTCATTCAGTGGGTATAAAGGGCCATTCTAAGGTGCTAGCCATCCCCACGACTGACTATTCCTCTCAATATTGCTACACTATCCTTCTCCTTCAGTATAATAAATCAGTTGTAGTGCTATGATTACACTTAAAAAAATACAAACAACAAAATAATTCAAAATGCAATATCCAATTAATAGCTATCTCAGCACTCTATTAATATAATATGCAGGGAGAGATGAGGTTTTATTCCCTATCAGCAGAAGAGGAACCAAGCGCCAAGCAGAATTTTCACAGATGGCCAGACAGTGGAAAATAAATATAAAAACGAACACATTACTAGCACTATTTCAGTGGGGTCATTCACTTCCAATGAGGTTGGAGGTAAATTAATTAGTAAACGATTGTTGAAATATTACCATAAGCAACCAGTTTCATAATTAATAGATGAAAATAGCTAGGTAACTATGCATCTGGGACAGCAATCCTCTCCAGATAATGTCTCTGGAAGTATCAGTCTTCTGCATCAGCAGAGAATAATTTTGATGTTGAGAATATCTCTGAAGTTAGTATTGGTCAGTTACTACAATGAAAGAAGTACATTTTATACTCAATGGCACTTGGGAGATTTAGTAACCATACTTAGAATGTTTCACGTGATAATTGTACAAGAAAGGAAAATGAAAGCAGACTTACCACCTTTGTCTCTTTGTCAATTTTGAATACAGGTAGTCCTCACTTAATGACAGTAATTAGGTCTGGGAACTCAGTCACAAGGTGATGCGTCATAAAGCACAACATCACGTGACTGCACCAACTAATGATGGCAGTTGTGGCAATTCCAGCTGTCATTGCTAGGCAAATCTTATGTGGTTGCAGCGTCCTGCAGTCATGTGATCGCCATTTATGACATTTGCCCCATTCAGAGCCATTTGCCCCATTTGCCCCATTGACTTGGTTGTTGGAAGCTGGCAATGAAGGTCATAAGTGACGATCATGTGACCACGGGATGCTGCAACTTTCATAATTGCGAACTGGTTGCCAAGTGCCCAAATCACAATCACGTGACTGCGGGGATGCTGCAACAGCCGCAACCAAGAGGAACGGTCGTAAGTCCCCTCATTCAGGGCCACCGTAACTTTGAATGTTTGCTGAATGAGTGATCATTGAGCGAGGATGACCTGTACCAGTTTCCATATTTGGAAGTCTCTGTTCTTGCCTTCCACACTGAAGGAAAAAAGTGAGAAACAGTCAACCTGCCTACGTTCTTTATTTGCTTTACTATACTGATTCTACCAGATCCTAAATTGGCTATGGAGGCTACAGTCTTCTGTCTCTGACTGTGGAAGGCTGCAGTAGGAGGTTGACATGAGACGAGGGCCATTAAATGTATGTGAAGAAAAATGTTCCAGTAGGCATTTATAGTTTAAAAAAATTGCTTTCACAGGCAATATAATCACTGCTAAAATAGGTTCTTCAACTTTTTCTTTCCTCAGCATGATCAGCCAAGGGTCTTATGAGAGTGCAGTTACATTTTGTACAAAGCCACAATTCTGTTAACCATGATTTGTGGACTAAGTCACAATTGCTTGTCTTCACACATTACATTAAGACATAAATGGTGGTTTGCAAACTATAATATTTGTGTTCCTATATCACACTAAGTCACAGAGAAGAAAGCTACATTATGGCTTAATGTATGAACTATTGTGGCTTATTCAATAAGCCATGGTTAAGTAAATCATGGTTAAGCATTATGTGTGCCTTGGTAACAGAGATGCATAAGGAGAGAACTTTACTAGACCTTTAGCTGCTGTTCTCACCACAGAGGGGAATTAGTTGAAACAGTTTCTGAATGTCCAGAAGAAAGAAGCAAGGTGCAAATTAAAGACAGAGATATTGAATCAAACTGAATCAGACTAGCCTCAGAAGAAAACCCTTGTGAGATAGAATGAACCTTTGGGCAACCATCTGCTATCTAGAACTTATATCAAACTGAAGTAGGTGATACTTTTTGATGCTTCATCTCATATGATGATCTTTTCCCTGTAAATTATGAGTGGCTGCTGACAAACTTCATACCAATAAAAGGCAATACATCTTAACTCAGTAGTCATTTAATCCCATGCTCAAGGACTTGCTTACAACAGAAGCTCACAAAGGTGGTAAGACCATGTAAATTGCTTTCCTGGATGTGAGATAGAAGTTATATACACAAAGAAGATCAGGATCCTGCAGAACCACATACATCAAGCCCCATCTGTGTATCTGCTCCAGGGTTTGAATCAGCAGCCTTTTGACCTCTTCTCTTCCTAGCTTCCTTGGGGGGCTCTGCTCAATATTTGCATAACAATTCTACCTAGCCTGAGAACCACTGGTTCTCTCTTTGCCAGCCTCAGCCTTATGAGTGGGAGTTTAATTAAGTTAACTTTAATTACATTAAATGTGAAATGTAGTGTTCCATTCATTGCACCACTTTGAATATTCTATTAGATTTTACTGCACATAAAGTAAATAGTATCTACTGCAGAAATATAACACATGGAACATTCCTTCCCACAAGCCCAGGGTCACTTCTAGGACCACATCAAATTTGGTGGCAATCCAGTGAAATTTGCCCCAAAATAGCTGTTGAAAATAGATCTAAAAAGTGAGGGGAACTATAGTATGAATTGTGATAAATTTTGGGGAAGTGCAAGAGACAATTTATTTTTAATTTCTGCCAATTAAAGTTGCATCAAAAATTGTTCCAGGCAGGTGCCAATATAGATTTTTTTAAAAGCCCAATAAAAGAGTTAACTAGGTTTAGAAAGCAAATCTCTATGGGACTGAATGGTTTGGAATAACTTATGGATCTTCATTCAACCACGTTGTGATATGGAACATTGACAGACAAAATATTCTGAAGCATCTTGACCTGGGGTGGTAAATGGCAAGATTAGCCGAAGCAGCAGGAAGGAAGAACGCTACCCTCAAAGAGCCCATTCCTTTGTGGAGTACATCATAATTAAAAAGAGGCTTGCCAGCCTGGCTGGGGCAGCAGCATTCTTTCAGAGAAGTTGCCCCCTTTTTAGTTTTCCTTTATTTGCCTTTCGTTGTTTCTCCCAATACCTATTGGTTATCTAAGCTTGGCTTGGCCAGGAAATGGTGAAGATGGCACTACTGCTACTGCTATCCAGTTTGTCGCAGGTAGTTCCCCATTTGGTGGCTCTCCAGATAGCCTGCTTCCTTCCACAGCAGCTTGGCCCCTTGAAGTGTGCATGGGTGCAGATATTAGAGCTCATACAAAGAATCTTCAATCTCTACTTCTAGCAGCAGCACTGCAGCGAGTTGTCTCAGGACATTCTCAGTCTTTTGCCATCAAGGCTGTATTCCTTATCTCTGCCCAGTATACTGTGTGGCTCATGCTTTGACCCTCAGCCTGACCCCCAGTCATTTGAGAGCCCCAGCCATCACCACCATCATAATTACCATCACCGCCATCACCACCAGGTCTCTCCCTACCATCTGCTTCAACAGAACTCTCTAGCAGTTAGACATCACCTCTACCCTATGAGTCATGCCACTTCTGTGGTTTTCTCAGCCACCATCACAGCTTTTTTTTCCTGCTGCCTCAGCTTTCTCAGTGTCTTCGTTTCTAATTTTTCTAAGCTGCAAACATGCAACTCATCACCAGCACGGTTTTACAATACTGTGAGTAAAGTCAATATGCATCAGTTAGAAATCCAAGTTTATTTATTGAGAAGTGGGGGTAAAAGGATGGCACTGAATTTCCATCTGCACAAATACTATTGTCACAGGAACTGTTTAGAATAATTGGAATTATGTCAATCTGTATTAAGCAGAAATTCATCAAGTCTGTAAGAAGTGACTACAAAAGGATTATGTTCTGCATGATGTGGGTAGTGGGTAGAATTGGGAAGCATTATTCCTTCTGTTGATGGAATTTTTTCATCAGGAGCATTTTGATCACATGATTAGGGAAGCTTTAGTGCCTGGATACATCCCTCCCCAAGCCAAGGTTGATCTGAAAGTCCAGTGCGAACTGTGGGTGCGGGGTTGTAACTGCAATAGCACATGCAGCTCAGCAAACTTATAGCTTCTGTTACATGGATGTTCAACTTTTCATACTGTCATCTTTAAACCTCCATTTTTAAAAAATTATTTATTTTGTGTACTTTCGTGCCTGGTCTAAAAAAAGGTACAATTTATTCCTCTGAGCAAGATCAGTATGTTAGCCAGACCTTATGAAAGACAGAAGTTGCATTATTAACTGACAGAGATTTTGCAGGGCGACAGGAAGTTTCCCATCACTGATCATGTTTAACTGGAGCTTCAGGGGCTGAATATAGAATCTTCTTTCTGCAAGGCATGTGTTTTACTATTGCACTATAATGTCATTACTGTACCTTTCACAGGAATACCAGAAGAAAATGTCAGGGAAAAATACTTTATATAATGACTTTTCCAAGAATATGCATATATATAAACTTTTTTTCCTACGTTTGCCTCGCAGAATGATACCATCAGTCATTTTCTTCATGTCAAATCAATATCTGGGCTCTCTGAATATATTATAGGTAATAATTGCAACAACCTTTGATTTATTCTATAGAAAACTCTTCTACCATTCTTAAGAATATGGAGCAACTTGCCTATGGATATTGTGGACTTGATGTAATATGTTTCATTCATAAAAGGAATAATTTCTTGAACAATTAAATTGAGGTTTGTTAGCTACTATTATCTGAGTCCTTAAATAAATAGTAATACTTACATTATTACCAAAGGGGGGAAGACAGACTGCATTTCCCTCCCAAAATGGCATTGGATGGCATACTTTCACACTGAGCTTGCAACAAATAGTCGCCAATGCCTTTCCGTCCTTAATGCACTTGTGAAGGGTCTGCGACTAACTATACAATCTTTGGCTGTCAGCAGTAGAGATGAATAGATGGGGATGCAATATTGCTTTATCTTCAGCATTTAATGAGACATCTGCTTGTTTTACATTTGTTCACGAAGCTTCTTTTTTATTTACAAAATGCTGGAAAGGACTGTAAATGGAAGTTTTCTATGCAGCTATGATTTGTATTTTCCCCTTTTTCTGTCTTCTGTCTGTCTTCTCTCTGTTTTGCTTAAAATGTTTTAAAAAGATTAAAAAGCATTTTTAAATTTTTTGTTCTCTTTAGCATGCTTATTAATAATATTAATTATTATTTAGGTCAATTTCACTAATAACATAGCATTTAATTCTTTTTTAAGTGCACATAAGTACTAAGTTTTAAAAAAGGGAACTGGTTCTTTTAAAACAAGATTCATTCTTCCAGAAAAGAAACAGTTTTCATACAGTGCTTGAGGGGGAACAGTGTATATAAATGGCACTTCTAAAAGTATTTTTACTTTAATTAGTAGATTCTCTAAGCTGATTGTCAAAGAAATATCAGGTAAGGTATTTTTCTTATCGTTAGGAGTCATTAATTAGCATGGTTAAATTTATATGGACTCTCCATAAAAATACATAATTAGGTTTTTTTTTCAACATTTATATAGCATGTCAGTGGATCATATAATAAAGGAGGGCATTTGAATCAACTTTGGATCTCTTTCTAAATTTCAACATGAATACTTCTTTCATTCTACAGAATATTGAAGTGGTTTTCATCCAGGCCTTCTTGGTATTCTAACCCCTTAAATCCTAAATTAAAGCATGTGATAATTTATTTGGAGGCCATAATTTCATTCTTCAGGAAATCATTCATAGATTCTAGAATGTTAAAATATTTTAATTGTATAATTCTAATTTTTCATTAATAGACAATGAAACTCTTCTACGGTATGCTATATGCAATTCCTACAGTTACCACAGGACCAGGTTATTAAGTTTTCCCTACCTCTTTGTCTTCAAGAAATCATTGCTACAATTCAGCTATGAAATTCAGGAATGTTCCTAACCTGGATAGATTGGCATAAAAAGTATACTGATTTCCCATCTCCTCTTTTATAAGTGGCATTTGCTAATGCTGAAGCTTTCTAATAGACTCCTAGCCACAGTTTCAATGACGTTTATATGACGGTCCTTCCCAAGCTACTTTGTGTTTTAATTAAAGTTCTATTTCTTTGATACATCAGAATGCTAAAATTTTAACACTTTTTATTACCAATTTTGTTATAAATGAAACAACATCTAGACAGTCTAGAGTTCCTTTCAGTATTTGTGGTAAAATAAATGTGATTAAGAGGAATTTAACTTCAAGATTCATTTGTATTTATATTTTAGGAGAACTTCCTATTTTGAGCAATTGATGTGCTACTAAACAACTTGCATTAGCAGGTACATTTGTTAAGATTCTCATTGCATAAAGTCTAATTTTCTGTCAGAAAAGGTAGATTTGATTTTTCAGATTTCAGGCTGTCTTTGGTCTTTATTTCAGGCTCATTTATTTTTGGAACAAAGAACCTCAAACATACTGTTTAGGAATACTGAAAACATGGCAGATACTGGAATCCTTGTTCATGGATTGGTTTCAATATCTGCATTTACCACTATCATATACATATATGAAAAATATTGGATCGAAAGTATAATTTTTGTTCCTTTTACCTACACAAAGCTAATATTATGGTAGTCCTACATAAGAAAATAAATGTTTTATTTGTTTATTTTTAAGGGAGAGGGTTAACTAGACCTTTCATAATAGTTTTGATTAAACATTAAAAATAAACTTTTGTAGTACTTAAAGCTGAATTTGATATACCTCAGAGAAATATTGGCAGTTTATTCAATTTAAACATTTAAAATGCTTCAATTTAAACATTTGCTTCATGGTATAGGGCCTGGTTATTTGAGGGACTTCCTATCTGCAGTAGTCTCCAGTAGTGTCGTCAGGCAGAGTGGATGCACGTCAGGTCCCTTCAGTTAAACAATGTCATCCATCAGCACCTAGGAAGTGTGCTTTGTCTATCACAGCACCTGGGCTCTAGAACAGCATCAAGCCAGAGATCTCACCCTGATGATATTTCAAAAATCTTTAAAAACTTGATTTTGCTCCCAAATCTATGGGTAAGATGGTTGTTGAGCCTGCTGGTTTTTCTTTGGTGTGCTGTGTTTGTTTCTTCTGGACGTGCAGGAACTTTTTCTCTTCTTTTGTTATTCTTACTTTTAAAATCCAACTTGCCCAGAGTTGTTTGGAGTTGGGCAGCCTCTAAATTTAATAAAAGAAATAAACATTTGGACTTTTTTGATCCTGATGCTGTTTCTGCCTCTGAAATACTGTTTTTGTTAGCAGTCTGGGAACAATGAACTTTATAAGGCTATCGTTATAAAAAGTTAAAAGAAATAATTAAGTGTCCTATGTTGTACACCAGTTGGAAATCTGCTTTAAAAAAGTAAAGACTATTTGTTCTTAACTTACCATGCCATGTATTTTAGATATCTCAGAACTTTTATTGAGAATTCATTGCTGAAGAAGATGAAGTTAATGAATCAGTGCATTAACCCATATGGACTGGTCTATTCAACTATTGCCATATTTGGGGATGAAATTCACAGGGTTTTCAGCATAACTTTAGAGCAGTTGCTGCTTGTCAAGGATGTATAGGTTCTGCTTGATAACATCCCCAGTATTTGGAATGCATCAAAACATCACAAATGTACACCTGTCATGCATAGTTAATGGCTGAAAGAATTATTAGACAAAACTGGAAGAGCAAATATACATGTGATTTGCAGCAGTTCTGTTGTTTAATACTTGAATTGGGGTGGGGGGTATCAAATGAACAAGAAAGAGGAGTTTAAAGCAATTGGATTGAATTTTAATTTTTTTTTCTGATATGAATTTACAGGCTTTTTACTTTTTGCTTGAAAAATCTGTTCTGTCATCACTAACAATATTGTCAGTCACTGACCAAAATTGTTAAATGTATAGAAGAAGACACAGATAGAAAAGTTAATGAAGTACATTTTAAATGTTCTGTTTATTGTTTAGGATTATCTCTGGCGCTAGGAAAACGCAAGGCAAGGGTTCTGTTTTATGTTGCACTCAGTCCGCTATCAGTTTCTACCTCTGCTCTACAACAATGTTCTCCCAGAGACAGTAGATTCTCTGCTCTCATGGAGCAGACGGAGATACTGAGGGACAAGAGTCTCAGTAAAACTAAAATATTCTGTCAGTTTTCAGATGTACTGGAATAATTTCACCTCTATCTGGTACTTCCTAAAATAGCATTCTTCCAGCCAAACTCTTTGACAGTTGAGTACACTGGTAGAATTTCACACTTGTGGAAGAAGAGTTCAGAAATCATAGCTAACCCCACAGTGCTATATTCACCTGAAAGTGTGGGAGTTATGTTAGGAGCTAACATTTGGAGCAGAAATGTCAGTTATGTCAACAACCAACAGTTGCCTAGATCGAAGGCTGAATAGTGTAGGGCTAAATATCAAACTGTGTGAAAAGCAGGAAAACAAATGCCACAATTAACCATCACAGTCATAAGAAGTCTCTTCACTTTATGTTGACAGAAGGCAATCAACTACTGTGAAAGTAGTTTTCTTATTTAGCCACATTACGTTGAGTGTCTAGACATCTTCTGCCAAGTTCAAGGCAAGGAGCCTGACAAAAAGCAAGACAACTCTGAATTTAAGATGACCCCCCTAAAAAGGAGTGACAGAACAAAATTATAAACAGAGTAAAAACATCCTGTGCAATGGCTGGTGTTGCCACCTCCAGCTGAAATTAATTCTGTAAAGGTGTGACGTACATGTAAATCAATACATTTGTGTGTATTGCTTTTGCTTTTGACAGATGTATGTATGTATGTATGTTAGAAGCTACATCTCAAAAAAGAGCAGGTCCATGGCAATACAGTATTTTAATTGGATTAATAGGTACAGATTAAATTGACCGTCTGTTTTACACTACTTTATCCCTTATCTGCATATACCAATCATTCTCTCATACACTAACCACTATCACACAATGAAACACAAGTACTAGCACACACCCATAAACCCTCTATCAGAAGAAAGAGGAGGAAGAAAGACAGAGATGGGGTAAGCTCCAGAATAATATAGCTGCACTGAAAAGAAAAGAGAAACCCAGTGGGAGGGGAAGGAAATAAGAAGGGAAGATGAAGTTCAACAGGGAGGGGGAAAAGGGAAGCCCTATTTAGATGTTACTAAAAGGGTTAAATTCACCAGGCAAGCAGCCCCTCACAAGCAATGATTAAGGCTAACCTTTAGCTTAATCTTCCAAGGTATGTCTATAGCTATTTAGACATTTCCTCATTTGCTTGTTTTCAAATGAGCAGAAGCAAATGTTAAACAACTTCTGTAATTTATAGATAATTATTCCAGGGGAAAATGTCCATCTTCCTGTTGGGTAAATGTGGCAGTTGCCTTAAAATGGAAGGAGATGTTGTATGGTGCAGAGCTGATGGCTACGTAAGACTTCAGTGACAAGCCACACTCTAAAAACTTAAGTGGATAAAATCAGGACAAGGAAGGGTGAACAGGACAAAAAAAGAAATTGAACTTATTTAAATAAATGCAATTGATGTAATTATTCTTCATTAAGTCATGCTATGCTGCTTCATTGTGGTGGAGATTTATCCTGGGAGGGATGAGTGAAGGACTGCATACCACACCATATATTCACATCAGGGTCACCCAGGGCATGAAGGTCATCCCTGCCCAGCTAAAGCAAGCAGGCACCTATATTGGACAGCAGTGATATAGGAAGGTACTGGAAGTGGATGGTCATTATAGTGACAATAGCAAAGACATCATTTCATACTGCAGAGAAGGCAATGGTAAACCATTTCAGTATTTTACTAAGAAAATCATATGGATAGACAAGATAAAGTGATTGATAAGTGCTGGATTATGGGACTCTCAGGTCAGATGGCTCTCAAGATGCTACTGAGGATCTTTTTGGAGTATTAATGGTGTTTATTACATGGCTAGATTAAAGCTTTTGGGATATCTATTTGTTGTTGATGCTGCCATGCAGAAAAAGAAAATCCAAAGTTAAAAAGACAATTACAGTGGGAACATGGAACATGAGAAACGTGAACATGGGAAAGCTCAACACAGTAAAAGGTAAAATGAATAGACTACACATTGATATCTTAGGCATCAGTGAATTGAAATGGATTGGAATGTGACACTTTCAGTCATACTGTGTATTACCCAGGACATAAAAAAACAGAGAAGAAATGACATTGCTTCTGAACATAAGAAGGTTAAAACAAAGAGAGAAAGCCAAAGAATACCAGGAATAAGTCAATATGTACTTCATTTATTATAAAAAGGCCTTTGATCGTGTTGACCATGTCAAGTTATGGAATGCCGTTAGGAAAATGGGAATCCCACAACATCTCATTATCCTCATAAGAAGCCTATGCAAAGGACGGGAAGCCAGAGTCTGGACAAACATGGTGAAATTGACTGGTTTCAGGTCTTCAAAGGAGTGAGACAAGGCTAAATATTCTCTCCTTATTTATTCAACCTATATGCTGAATGTATATTGAGGGAGGCTGAATTGAAGAAGATATCTTTTCAAAGGTCTTCATTGCTACCCTATCAAGTGATAGTTTACAGAATATTGCTTGACTACTGGTTCCTTTACTGTTGATAGTGGATCCCAAAAGGCAGAAAGTATCCACCACTTCAATATCTTCACTGTCTGTTCTAAGGTTGGTTGCTATACCTGTTCTTATTAGTTTGGACTTTTTTATATTTATCTTAGCTCCATATTTTCACTTTACCCTTGACTTCAATTACTAGAACTTGCAAATCATTTGCATTTGCAGCTAGTAGTGTTATCAGCATAGTGCAGGTTATTGATGTTTTCTCCCTCAATTTCATCTTCAAAGGTTTCCCTGTGACACTCTATGGAAGCTAAAGTTTGACTTTGAGGAAGAGTAGAAATAGTATTGACACTTTTGAACTTTGGTATTGGAGAAGACACCTGAGAATATCATGGATAACCAAAAAACAACCATCCAAATGGATCATAAAACAAATCAGTTCAGTGTTCTCATTCAAGGCATAAATAACCAAGCTCATATTCTGGACACATTATGCAAAGACACAGCTCCTTTGAGAAATCCATAATGCTGGGAAAGATGGAAGGAAAGAGGATGATTAGCAACAAGGTAGATGGACGATTACAGCAGTAATGCATGCACTGTTGGAAGATCTGAAGAGTGGTATGAGTGGTATGTGTCTTCCTCAATCTCAGGGTCCTCTACCAGAGGGCTGGGAGTTTGAAGGTTCTGCATAGTATCTTAGCTGTTCCTAGTACTACACTCTTCTGGACAGAGAGCTCTGATGTCGTTCCTGGGATCTGTTGGAGCCAGTCTCCCAGCTTAGGAGTCACAGCCCCGAGTTCCCCTACCACCACTGGGACCACTTGGCCTTCACTTTCCACATCCTCTCTAGTTCCTTCTTCAGGCCCTGGTACTTCTCCAGCTTCTCCTTCTTCCTGATGTTGCTGTCACTTTGTACTGCTACATCTGTCACCACTGCTGTCTTCTGGTCCTTATCTACTACCACAATGTCTGGTTGATTGGCCAGTACCTGCTTGTCCGTCTGGATCTGGAAATCCCACAGGAGCTTAGCCCTGTTATTCTCCACGACCTTCTGTGGAATCTCCCATCTGGACTTGGGAGGGTTTAGCCCATACGCTGTGCAGATGTCCCTGTACACAATGCCAGCTACTTGGTTGTGCTGTTCAGTGTATGTTGTTCCTACCTGCATCTTACACCCTGCCACTATGTGTTGGACTGTCTCTGAGGCCTCTCTGCACAGTCTGCACCTTGGGTCCTGTCTAGTATGGTAGAATATACAGTGTGTGTGTGTGTGTGTGTGTGTGTGTGTGTATTCATATATACAATGATTTCCCCTTCTGTCTCATTACTAATTACAGTATTTGGATCATGTTTGCTAAATCAGACCAAAAGGCTATCAAAATCCAGATTTTTTTTCTACCCACAGTGGTCAGAGAGAGGCCCATGAGAAATCTTTAACAGTTTTTTTTTCCTAAACTAAAAAACCTAAGATTCTAATCTTTTCTCACAAAGTTTTTTTTTCTCCTGTATATTTATTGCAACCTCTGGCCATGATAGTTGATTGTTACTAAAGTTTTAGAAATCGCTATTTGTTGAAGGGCTGAATTAAGATGAGTTCCCATCCTATGGAAAAGAATGACCTGCATTGCCATGCCATTCATATGTTAAAATAAAAAAAAATAGGATTCCACCTTAATGTATACTATCTGGATGATTATCACTGAAAATATCTGTTGCTGATATGCAACTGAAAAGAAAGAAGTGCATAACATCTCCCATTATAGAAGCCCACGTGTGCTTTTGATATTTGAACATGATCATTTGCTTCCTGTTATTTGAACAAGTTATTTGCTTCCTGAGTCAACAAAGATATGTGCTAGGTTTTTATTACCACAGCAGGGAAGGATTATGTACCCAGAGCAGCTGTTAAGTAGCAATATGATCACTATGAATGGTTTATAATATGCCCTGTGTGCTACCAAGCTACATAAAGATGCAGTTGCTGTCACAAACAGATCGGCCTTCTTCATATTCTCCCTCTCAAATTAACCTTTAGAATAGTGTAATATATAAAATAAGGGCATATGAAATATTTGGAACATATCTTGATTTTTTGTCACTTATGTTTGTCATTTTGTTTCTATTTTTTTTTATAATAATTTCTTGAATCCTAGTAATATCAAAGGGCATATTTTGATAATTCAATGTTATCAAGAATGTGCGTCTCTGTACGTGCATAAAGGAGTACATGCAGGTGACTCTCTGGAAGAATGTTCCTTCAAGGATGAAGTCGACTCCCAGGAACCCACTCACCTATGGCCTGTATGAAGGCAATATCAACATTATCCTTGTCAGCCCTGTATTGAGACCTTGCTAAGCCACCCCAAGAATATAGACACCTGGAGATTCAGAACCAGAAGTCTGAGAAATTCAGGAATTACAATGTATATTCAAAAATCTCCTTCTATGATCTGTTTTACTCAAGTTATTAGCTTCATAATTACTGAAAATACTTAACAAGTATTTTATGTATACCATCAAACTTTCTTGGGGTGGGTCTTCCTGGGGTCTTAAAAAAAGTTTTGTTATACAGAAATAAAAGAAAGAAAATACAAAAGAGAAAGAGAAAAATATAAAGAAAGTAAAAGTATATTACAATTCATCGAGAAAACAGATCAGTTTTTAACATAGCATTAAACTTTCATCACATCATTGATCAGACTTTTCCTTATGTATACACTGAACAGTTGAACAGCAGAGAGCAAACACATATCAATCCATGATTGTAACCTGGGAGTAAAGCTGTCTTCCCTCAGTCTTTCCTGCAACACTCTGTGCTCAGTAAAGTCAATATTCTTCATATATTGAGAAGTTAGTTACACATTTTTGGTATATGATTCGTTACACCGACATCTTTAAATCTTGTTATTCTTTCTGTATCCAAAATAACTTGACATAACACCATCATCTTTCCCAAATCATAAAGTAATTTTATGTCAATATCTATAACAATGCATATATTTCTGAGGCAGAATTACAGATAGGTTGCTTTCTTTCAGTCCTTTCCCAATCCTTTTTTTGTTCCATTGGCCAATACTTCTTCCAGGAGATTTTCTGTATATGATTCAAATAATTTGGAAAGATTCCCATCCAAATGAAACTGTGCAGGCAGTGCTTCTTCTCTCACAACAAGTCTAACTGGGATTGATTCCTTACTTTTAAGAACCTTCTGACTGGTTATTCCCTTGCAAATGGCTGCTCACACTCCATGCAGACTCTGGATGTCACAGTATTAAAGTTTTTGGTTGAGAGCTGGGTGGCACAGATCTGATTTTTTTGCTGCTCTTTCCTGACTGATCAAATTCTGACCACCTTCAACATACACACACACCAGCTTCTTAGAATGCAACCAGTAGCACTGACTTCATTATTATTTTCTGCTAAGACTGTGCAAAGCTTTGAAGGGTGTTTTATTTTCATGAAAATATATACTAAGCTTCCTTTCAAAGCTGCTCCAGAAAATATCCTCCCTCTGCCTCTTGAAAATGAAGTGGCCACACTTGTTCAGTTGAGGTGTCCTCCAACATTTCCCAAAGCCTGGAGAAATTGTTTCTGTTTGTCTGGCCACCCAGTAGCCGAACAGAAGTGCAAAAGAGTCTTACACAATGCAAGTCCAGAGCATTTTCCAGTTGTTGGAATGGCTTAAGTGAAGTTCTTCACTGAGAGAGACTCTGCACACCCACCTGAGCCATCAAATGCTTTGCTGAGGGAGCATGAAGCCACCTTAACACAGGCCTGCTGCCTTCCATTGGCTGGCCTTTGGACTGCTACTTGACCAATCACTAGTTGTTTTAGCTTGAACCCCAAGATAGGGCAAAAAAAGCCTACCATTAGGCAAGAGTGTGAAACCAAGTTTGGAAAATGGAGTTGCCTTTCCATAATTTGGTGACATTTTGTTCTTCAGGAAGTACCTGTTGCCATTGTTGTAATATACTTTGCCCCAGGGGGAGGAGCTGACCTGCTCTTTTTCTCTTCCCACTACCTCTGGGAGGGGCTGCTCTCCTTGAATTACCAAATAGATTCTCCTGTTTTGCTCTTCCCTCCCCCGGGGCTGCCTTAAACACATAGACCTTAAGTTTGACTGTGAGGCATCTCCCACTCGATTAATGGCCATCAAGCGAGAATTTCCTACTCACATTCGCCTGTCGGTCCGGGTCTCCCGGGTACATTCCTCCCTGACAGGTGAATCACACAATGGTATAAAAACCATCACATGCCGGGAAGAAAAGCGAGGATTGGGCCAAGTATTAGTTATTGACCTTAGGTGTTACTCCGCGTTAATGAGCACGACATAAAAGGAAAAGTTCGTCTGTACCAATTGTAGGAGCTCTGCGTTGCTGCCAACGAATTAAAAAGACACAGTGCATGTAGGTAGTAGGTAAAGTTTACTCTTTGGAGAAAATCCCTTTTCCGTATCCCAGTACAGACGCCTGCCTAAAGGCACTGGCGACAGTGTTGCTCCTTCGGCCAGAGACGGGATGCGCCGGTGGTGGCACACCTTGGCTGTGCCCGGCGCCCACTGTCTCAAGGTCTGGCTTAGCCTGGGCTGAAGAAGGCTCCTCTACAGACAGTGCGGGAGCGGCGCAGGTCAGACCGCGCTTTCCCTAGATCAGCCAAGCGCTGAAAACTTTCCGATCCCGTTTCATCTCCTGCTCCTTCTTGCCGACCCTTTGAGTGACGCCTCCCATCGCCCGCCGCCGCCGCGGAGGGACGGGCTGGCCCCGCCCCTCGGAAAGAGACTCCCCCAAAGCCACCTCTGCCTCTCCCACCGAGAAGCAGGCGCCTTCCACATCTGGCCGGCTGAGGTGAGAGGAGCAGGAGCGGCGGCGACGCAGGACTTTCGAGGAAGTCCGGAATAAACGCCCCAGTTCGTAGCTCTGCCAATCCTGACGGCGCGTTTCGGCCCCTCTCGCGCCACACGCGCCCTCTTCTTGGTTTTTTCCTGCCTGAGCTCTTCTGAGGATGAGGAGGGGGAAGGGAGGAGGAGAGAGAGGCGCTCCCGCTCTGGCCGCCGCTGAGCCATCTCTGGTGTGAAGGAAAGGCGGGCGGAGGAGCCTTCGAAGAACCCGAAGCGGCAGAAGCGGCGGCGATCTCCCGCCAGGTAAATGCTTGATGAGACTGGGAGGGGCGGGGGACGGGCGAAGAACGGCTCTCCCTGCGGGCCTCCTCGCTGTATTTCTTGATACTCCATTGCTGAGGAAATGCCCGCGCCTCGGAAGAAGGAGGGCAGGCACCGCCGCCCTCCTAGGGATTCCCGCGGCGTGGAAGAATAACTCTTTGTTCTTCCTCTGCTCTCAGATCCGTTCTGGGAACGTGTCCGAGGAAGACCTGCGAGGCTCGCTGAGAGGGAGGGGCAGGCTGAAGAATCGAGGGTTGCATTTCCCAAAATAGGGCGCTCTCGCCTTCCCGATAGAGCCACTTGGTCTCATTCGGGTCCGCCCGTCTTCTGCAGCTGCTACACCCTCTTTTGTTTGACTGGCAACATTCTCAAATTCTTCAGTAGGAGTCCATTCCTAGCCAAGCCGCCGAAGGCGTGGAAATGGAAAGAGGCGCTGGGGTGGCTTCTTGGGTAGTTTCTCTCTCTCTCTCTCTCTCTCTCTCTGGGGGTTTAAAAGGGCTTTGCTCTTTATATTTAGCTTCTGGTTCATTTGTGTGCATAAGTACACAACCAACAGTTGTTTGGCTCTTGCTTTCTTACAGCCAAAGAGGATCAGAGTAAGAACATTACTTTTCCCTTGCTTGGCAGAAATGGTGAGGCATTTCAATTCATCCTAAATTGCACTAGGATCTGGTCTGAACGGATTTTTAAGCTAGCCTGATTGCAAAAAGAGTGTCATATTCAGAAGACCTGCTAAGAGTTTAAATGGACCATAAATTGGTCACTTTGCACGCATTGCTGCCCAGTTGTTGTTCTGGAGAAGTAAAAGTGAGCATAAAACAAGTTCCAAAGTGAAGTATTTGGGGAGGTGACAGAATTTTCTGATTTGAATGAGTTAACCCTTATGTTTACATTCATTAGGTTATAGAAGAGCTTTCCCCAAATATAGTACCCTCTACATATGTTAGTCTAAACTTCCATCATTCTCCACCAGTATGGCTAAGCTGGCTGTAGATGATGGGAGTTTTGTCCAGTGTTTCCGAGGAGTTGGGCACTCAGGGAAAAGGTTGTAACAGATAAACTTCTTTGCAACTAGAAGTCCCTGGCAAACCAAACTTGAAACCTTGGACGGTAAAATTCTGAATAAACTGAAGTTTTCAGAAGCCGTGTGCCTAATTAGAGAGATGTCAGGATCTTGTCCTCGCTATTTGGTGTTGGTCTTTCTGTAATATCAGTTTTTTTTTTTAAATCCCAACTCAAATATAGTACTGAACAAATGTGCTTGAGTCTTGCACATAGTAGGGTTATTGAAATCCACTTACTTTACTGTTCATGGCCACAGCCAAAGTGTTGGATTGTATCCTGTTTAAAACAAAGCAAAAAACAAACCTTCCAGCAACTTGGAATTATTCTTGAAGCCTCTCTTTAAAATGTTCCTTATTTTATGACTTGATAGAATATTTTGTATGTTGAAAGTAGAACATGCTCTAATAACTCTAGCTTTGGCAGACAAGCATGCAAATGTATTGAATAATAGAAGTGTTTCCACTTTGATAATTGTAGAAGCTCTACTTAAAAAAGGAGAGAAAAGCTACAGTGTAATTAAATAGAAGTATGAATAGTTGAATGATTTAGGAATGCTTCTTCATCTGATTCCTAAGTAGGAGCATTTTAATGTCTATATTGCTACTAACATTTCTTTTCCAGCAAAATACTTGTTAGAGTATAATCAAGAAGCAATTTGGATAATTTAATGCATGGGTAACAATTAGTTTTTGTTCTGAACGAAAAGCAGTGTTCATATAGAGGAAAATGAAAAGCAGATATGCAGTAATTTCGGGAAGAAATCGTGTGTACTTTTTGTAACCTGGCACCAAAATATATATTACTTGTTGCTCCTTTGTTGGATTAGGGTGATCCAGATGGAAAAACATAAGACTAGCATAAATTTACTTACGCCTTCAGCTATGGAAAGTGTGGGCCACATGAACAGTTCACCCATTCCCATAAACAGATCTTTGACTTCTGGAGTGTGTCTGAAGTGAGAATGCAGTTTTAGGTCTTAAAAGGTCAGTTTAGATTACGTGAAGAAGATCATCCTTGCATATTACTGATTCACATCAGCAGTTTCCCTATGTGAGCCTTTTCTTTCCTATTGTTGTTTATTCGTTTAGTCGCTTCCGACTCTTCATGACTTCATGGACCAGCCGACGCCAGAGCTTCCTGTCGGTCATCAACACCCCCAGCTCACCCAGGGACGGGTCCGTCACCTCTAGAATATCATCCATCCACCTTGCCCTTGGTCGGCCCCTCTTCCTTTTGCCTTCCACTCTCCCCAGCATCAGCATCTTCTCCAGGGTGTCCTGTCTTCTCATTATGTGGCCAAAGTATTTCAGTTTTGCCTTTAATATCATTCCCTCAAGTGAGCAGTCTGGCTTTATTTCCTGGAGGATGGACTGGTTTGATCTTCTTGCAGTCCAAGGCACTCTCAGAATTTTCCTCCAACACCACAGTTCCAAAGCATCGATCTTCCTTCTCTCAGCCTTCCTTATGGTACAGCTCTCACAGCCATATGTTACTATGGGGAACACCACTGCTTTAACTATGCGGGCCTTTGTTGTCAGTGTGATGTCTCTGCTCTTAACTATTTTATCGAGATTTGTCATTGCTCTTCTTCCTAGGATTAAGCGTCTTCTGATTTCCTGACTGCAGTCAGCATCTGCAGTAAACGTCGCACCTAGAAATACAAAGTCTTTCACTGCTTCTACATTTTCTCCCTCTATTTGCCAGTTATCAATCAAGCTGGTGGCCATAATCTTGGTTTTTTTGAGGTTTAGCTGCAAGCCAGCTTTTGCACTTTCTTCTTTCACCTTCATCATGAGGCTCCTCAGTTCCTCTTCGCTTTCAGCCATCAAAGTGGTATCATCTGCATATCTGAGATTGTTAATGTTTCTTCCAGCGATTTTAACCCCAGCCTTGGATTCCTCAAGCCCAGCATGTCGCATGATGTGTTCTGCGTACAAGTTGAATAGGTAGGGTGAGAGTATACAGCCTACTCCTGTACTCCTTTCCCAATCTTAAATCAGTCCGTTGTTCCGTGGTCTGTTCTTACTGTTGCTACTTGGTCGTTATACAGATTCCTCAGGAGGCATACAAGATGACTTGGTATCCCCATACCACTAAGAACTTGCCACAATTTGTTATGGTACACACAGTCAAAGGCTTTAGAATAGTCAATAACACAGAAATAGATGTTTTTCTGAAACTCCCTGGCTTTTTCCATTATCCAGCGGATATTGGCAATTTGGTCCCTAGTTCCTCTGCCTTTTCTAAACCCAGCTTGTACATCTGGCAATTCTCGCTCCATGAATTGCTGAAGTCTCCCTTGCAGGATCTTGAGCATTACCTTACTGGCATGTGAAATGAGTGCCACTGTCCGATAGTTTGAACATTCTTTAGTGTTCCCCTTTTTTGGTATGGGGATATAAGTTGATTTTTTCCAGTCTGATGGCCATTCTTGTGTTTTCCAAATTTGCTGGCATATAGCATGCATTACCTTGACAGCGTCATGTTGCAAGATTTTGAACAGTTCAGCCGGGATGCCGTCATCTCCTGCTGCCTTGTTATTAGCAATGCTTCTTAAGGCCCATGCAACCTCACTCTTCAGGATGTCTGGCTCTAGCTCGCTGACCACACCATCAAAGCTATCCCCGATATTGTTATCCGTCCTATACAGGTCTTCTGTATATTCTTGCCACCTTTTCTTGATCTCTTCTTCTTCTGTTAGGTCCTTGCCATCTTTGTTTTAGATCATACCCATTTTTGCCTGGAATTTACCTCCAATGTTTCTAATTTTCTGGAAGAGGTCTCTTGTCCTTCCTATTCTATTGTCTTCTTCCACTTCCACACATTGCTTGTTTAAAAATAATTCCTTATCTCTTCTGGCTAACCTCTGGAATTTTGCATTTAATTGGGCATATCTCCCCCTATCACTGTTGCCTTTTGCTTTCCTTCTTTCTTGGGCTACTTCTAGTGTCTCAGCAGATAGCCATTTTGCCTTCTTGGTTTTCTCTTTCTTTGGGATGTATTTTGTTGCCGCCTCCTGAACAATGTGGCGAACTTCTGTCCAGAGTTCTTCCGGGACCCTATCTACTAAGTCCAGTCCCTTAAATCGATTCTCCACCTCCACTGCATATTCCTTAGGAATATTAGTGAGCTCATATCTAGCTGATCTGTGGGTCTTCCCTAATCTCTTGAGTCTGATCCTAAATTGTGCAATAAGAACAAAGGTGATCAGAACTACAGTCAGTTCCAGGTCTTGTTTTTACCGACTGTGTAGATGTCCGCCACCTTTGGCTGCAAAGGATGTAGTCAATCTGATTTCGGTGTTGTCCATCTGGTGAAGTCCATGTATAAAGCTGTCTTAGGTGAGTGATTATCTTGGCAAAATTCTATCAGCCTATGTCGTGCTTCGTTTTGTTCTCCCAGGCCATGCTTACCTGTAATTCCAGGTGTCATTTGACTGCCCACCTTAGCATTCCAGTCTCCCGTGATGAAAATGACATCTCTTTTAGGCGTGTTGTCCAGTAGGTGCTGCAGATCCTCACAGAACTGCTCTACTTCAGCTTCTTCAGCATCTGTGGTTGGGGCGTATATTTGGATCACTGTGATGTTAGATGGCTTGCCCTGAATTCAAATTGAGATCATTTTTCTTTCCTATATCCACCTCTATTCTTCACCCTTTGTTAGTCTGTTCTGATGTTCACCAGCTGTACTGGACCATGTAGAAGACAATGGTTTTTTTTATAGATTTTAAAATTGGGATGTTTATATAGTTTCACTCACTGCTCCAATGATGAACTTCCTTTTGACCACTTGTCACTTTTTCTCTTGTACGAACTAAGAGGACAGAGCTGACATTAGGAATATAGGATACTTCATGAGTTACTTTTTCTTATGTGGAAATGAATCTCTGTTGGAAAAATGCTGGACTCTTAAGTATGAATAGTGCCACACATTGATATGCATGCTAATACATGCAGATGATTCTTGATACTTGTGTTGGAAGAGGAAGAAAAAGGATATTTTTATGAAGGAACTTTTTCTATTATGGATATTGAATTACATGTAGAACAATAAAAATTAACTAATAATGCAACAGATCAGTATTATATGTATTACAGTGTTTCAGATAGGAATTTTTCCTAGTCCTATGTGGAACCACCAGGAATTAAAATAGGACTTTGTGTATGCAACATAAAAATGAGTAAATTAGTACTATTATTTATTCTGCACATGGCTAAAGGCCATGTCCACTTTGGCAAAAGTGACTCAACTTCCTTTCTTATGTAAAACTCTTGGTAGAAGTAAATACACATACAAGCACACAATTCAGTGTGGGGAGTTTTGTAAAGACAACCTTAAAAATCTGGCTGCAGTCAGGATTCATAGCTCATTCTAAGCCACAAAGCTAACCATAATAGCTGGGATTATAGCAACATGTTAAACCAATTATGATTATAACCATAACAATAACAATACATGTTTATCATCAACATTGTCTATAATAATAATAAATTAAATTTGCATGCCACCTGACTCCCAGCAACTCTGCCTGAATTTGATTTAGCATGTTGTCTTGACACTTGAACATAGTCTAGATGATGCTATAATTTTTCATCCTGAAATCTGGAAGCAGGGTATTTTTTGTTTAGACCGTATCACCTAATAATGTTACTTTATAGCCTTAAACCTATCTTTAGGTTGGCAGGTGTGGTCCAAGACATTGCTGCAACTGCTGTGTCATTTAAAGTAGTAACTACCGTGCCCAATGTTTTTCCTCCAGAATCTTCTATCAGGAAGCACTCCAATGCCCAGAAGAATGGGTAGCAGTTTCAGGTATATTTATATTTAGAAACACTGGTTCTTGATTGAAAATACTTGTAAATGAAAAGCTAAGGGAATAAAAAGAAAACCAGGTCCAAGATTTTTCTGGGAGCAAAATGGATTTCATAGAACAGTTTGGTGTGGTTGTTCTGGTGCTTGACTCTTACAGTGGAAAACCGGGTTCTTGTCCACCTTAAATCCTGGAAACTTACTGGGTGACTATGGATCATCATTTTGCCTTGGCCCAACCTAATTCACAGTGCTCTCATCAAGATGATCATGACGACATTTATAGAACTGCAGTCAGGACCAGAAATATTGGAACAAGGATAACTGTTTTGGCATTTGGCCTCTGTACACCACCACATTGAAGTTGAAAGGAAACACACCCAGATGGGAGCAAAGTTACAACTTTCAACTGTAATTCAAGGGGTTTGACAAATGTGGGGCACTAACCATTCAGGAAGTACAGCCAGTGGCATACACACCCCCCCATTGTTGGTGGCTCATAAGTAATGGAACGAATGGCTGACAAGCAGCTGCATGGCCAGGTGTGGCCTGTTTCCTGGGTACCCCATGACCAATCAAGCAGATAAAAGGCCTGGAGGTGGTTCTGAGTGTTACATTTGCATTTGGCAGCTGTTCACTGGAACTCTCAGCATGAGGTCCAAAGAGGTGTCCATGAGAGTGAAGGAGGCCTTAATTAGGCTGAGAAAACAAAATAAACCCATCAGAGAGATAGCAAAAACATTGGGAGTGGCCAGTACAACAGTTTGGAACATCCTGAAAAAGAAGAAATTAACTGGCAAGCTCAGCAACAGCAAAAGGCCTGGAAGACCACAGAAGACAACTAAAGTGGATGACTGCAGAATTCTGCTCATGGTGAAGAGGAACCCTTTCAAAATATCTAGCCAAGTCAAGAATGCTCTTGAGGAGATAGGCATGTCACTGTCAACATCTATGGTCAAGAGACAGCTTTATGAATATTAATACAGAGGCTTCACAACAAGGTGCAAGCCACTGGTAACACTCAAGAACAGAAAGGCCAGATTAGACTTTGCCAGCAAACACCTAAAAAAGCCTGCCCAGTTCTGGAATAAGCTTCTTTGGCCTGATGAAACCAAGATTAACTTCCACCAGAATGATAGGAAGAGAAAAGTATGGAGAAGGAAAGGAACAGCTCATGATCCAAAGCATACCACATCATCTGTCAAACATGGTAGAGGCAGTGTTATGGCATGGGCATGTATGGCTGCCAGTGGAACCAGGTCACTGGTGTTTATTGATGACCTGACTGCTGATAAAAGCAGCAGGATGAATTCTGAAGTGTATAGGGCTATACTTTCTGCTCAGATTCAGCCAAATGCTGCCAAACTGATAGGATGCCACTTCATATTACAGATGGATAATGACCCAAAACATACAGCAAAAGCTACCCAAGAGTTTCTCAAGGCAAAGAAGTGGGATGTTCTTCAATGGCAAGTCAGTCACCTGATCTCAACCCAATAGAGCATGCTTTTCACTTAAGACAAGATTGAAGCCAGAAAGACCCACAAACAAGCAGCAGCTGAAGGCAGCTGCAGTAAAGGCTTGGCAAAGCATCTCAAGGGAGGAAACTCAGCTTTTGGTCATGTCCATGGGTTCCAGACTTCAGGCAGTCATTGACTGCAAAGGATTTTCATGCAGGTATTAAAGGTAATCCTTATGTTTGTAATGATGTTGGATTGTTCCATTACTTATGAACCACCAACAATGGGGTGTGTGTGTGTGTATGCCACTGGCTGTACTTCCTGAATGGTTAGTGCCCCGCTTTTGTCAAACCCCTTGAATTACAGTTGAAAGTCCTGACTTCGCTCCCATCTGGGTGTGTTTCCTTTCAGCTTCAGTGTGGTGGTGTACAGAGGCCAAATGCCAAAACAGTTACCCTTGTTCCAATATTTCTGGTCCTGACTGTAAACCATGGGCACCATTACATTTGTAGAGTACGATACACTAAGCTGGTGGTGGTAAGGCACAGAGCAGATAAATGTCTTGAGGTGCCTAAGGAAGTTTTATTGTATTGCCCAGCACATTTTGGACATGTGGTTTCTTTTTCAAGAGTACTGTAGTTAAAGGACACAAAAAGAAACGTGAAATACATACTTATGAAGACAAAGTGTTCAACTTCTATTAATTCAAAAGAATCTCTCATCATAGAGTAAAAATGAATCATGCTATTACAGAAAAGCTTTTGTATTTCTTTTTGTATTATTTAACTACAGAGCCTTGAAAAGGGATCCACTAGTCCAAAATAAGTTATATAATACAATGAAACTTCGTCAGGTAGTTGTTTTTGTATGTGATTCCAATTCATCATCCCTTTAATATTGCCATGATGTGTAGCAAGCATGTATTAAGGTTTATATTATTTCTTGGGTGAAAGGAAAGGTGTACTTCAGCTTTTACGTAAAGAGTGAATCATGTAATTGTGATGGAAAGACACCTTAATTGTGGAACCATTCCAAAGTATCTTTTCACGATCAGTGTTAAAAGTCTTTTTCCCCATAAAAACCTAGAAATAATTGGCAAAAGTATATCAGTATAATTTCCTGTAAAATTGTCAGGCTCTCATAAGAAACCATTGCAAAGCATGTTGAGCAAAATACATTACTCAGAAGATAGCTGAGTGAATATTCTGTTAATACTGAAAAAATTTGAAAGTCCATATAAAATGAATGCTTTTCTTTCATAGTTAAAATGTATGCAGACGAGATGGAAACTCGAATACTTTCCTTTAACAATGTTCTGTTTTGTACCACAGTTAACTTTAACGGTTAATACTATATGATGAGAAGTGTGATAATTTTTCAATGTTTCTACAGTCAAAACTTTTCAATTAAACTTTGTGGCAACTTTGAAGAATTAATTAAGAAATTATCTGAGCTGGGAAATAAAAACTGACACACAATTAATCTTTGCATAAGTTAATCAATTCCTAGAAAGGATGATGCCTCCACTGTGCTTGGTGAGGAAATTCTTGTTAAATAATGTAGTTAAATAATGTCGTTCCCCTTGAATCCTGCTACTAACTATATGGTTGGATTGCTGCATAAGAGGCACAGTCTTTACACAGGAGCAATTCATGGGAGCAACTCCCACAGCAATCAGTGGAACTAACTGTATTGGAGCCAAGTATTATGACAATAATAGAAAACTCTATCATATGCAACAGCGGTGTTCTGGTATCATTAGACTAATGTGATAATGTTGCAATGTGAGCATCATACACAGTAGCTAGCTTTTTCAATGGCCTCTGCTCCTAAACCTCTGTCAACTTTTTGTGAAGTGTTAAGGATAACTTTATCTTTCTGCTGTATATACTCACAGATAAGCTGAGAATTTTAGATTCCGACATACACCTAAAACATTGAGTTTGGGTTATCTGCAGACGGGCTTATTCGCAAGTATGTGTGGTAATTCTTTTTTAAAGTACCCTTATGTACTTACAGATAAGCCAACCCTTGAATTTTTAACCAAAATACCACGAAAAATGTGCCACCCACAGATAAGTCAATTGTGAAAATTTAAATTGGAAGCTGTTGGAAAACATTTATTGATACAAAATATGAAAACAAATGAATTTATTGAAAAAACATAAGAAAATTTTGAGGGTTGGGCTTATCAGCTGGCACGTTTTTATGGTATTTTGGTTAAAATTGTTACGGTCAGCTTATCCATGGATGGGCTTATTCATGAATATATACAATAGTTTTTGCATGTCATATGGCTGTTAAAGACACAAAGAAGGACTGACTGATTAATTATGTACCATCAAGTTGCTGTTGGCTCTTCATGACAAATAGAGGCACCCTCACCAGGATGATCTAGCCCCAACCTGGCCTTTCAGGACTTCCAGCAGTGCAAACATCACTGCTGTAACTGAGTCCATCCACCTTGCTTCTAGTTGTCTTCTTTTTCTATTTCCTTCCTCCTTTCCTAGCACTATACTTCTCAAAAGACTTAGGTCTTCACTTAATGTGAATGTTCTGTCAATTTTAGTTTGAACGTTATTGTAAAACTCATCAACAACTACTTCTGCATCAGTAGTTGGAACATAAATTTGGATAACCATCATATTAAAGGGTTGTCTGTAAAGTCAATTGTTATACATTGATATTATTCAGTCATTGATTGTATTGTACTCAAGTACTGTCTTTGCTATATCCTTCCTAACTGAAAGCAACATCATCCTTTCTTTGTTTTTTGTGTCTTGAATGGTAAATAATATGATCTTTTGAATGAAAGTGTCCAATTCCTGTCTAACTTGCAGATAGCAGTATGTAGCTGATTAGTTTTATCTTTCACTGAGCTTTCCCATGTTTCTGCTTCTTATGTTCCATGTTTCCACTGTAATTCTGTCTTTGCAGAGCTGTATTTTCTTTTCCTGCATGGCAACATCATAGATATCTCAAAGCTTTCAATCTACCCATATCATAAACACCATTAGTACTCTGAAAAATCTTCAGCTCTTCCTCAGTAGCATGTTAAGTGCCGTCTGATCTGAGGGGCCCATCATCCAGCATTATATTGCCAATTACTTTATATTGTTTAAATTGTCTATCCATGGGATTTTCTTGATAAAATACTGTAATGGTTTACTCTTGTATGAAATGATGCCTTTGCTGTTGTCACTAAAATGATCACCCACCTCCAGACTCACTGCTGCCCAGTATAGGCACCTGCTTACTTTAACTGGCCAGGTGGAACCTACTGGAAGTATTTTATTTGATTTTTTAAAATTTATATGGCCATACATCTCAAATTCATGAGTCTAGACAGCTAACAACAGTTAAAAACACAAGAAAGAAACATATAACAATAAAACAATAGACACACATAATCAGCAGCCAAGGTTAAAAAGAAACAACCACAGGAAAAAAAAATACTCTTGATGTACAGTCCCCTCATTCTTGGCTCATCCCTGGAACATCCCTCCCTTTTATGAAGCACCATAGCAGGACTTTAGGGGGAACAAAGCAGGATAAGCAAAGGAAAAAATAATTAATGTGTGTCTGTGCAGGTATCTCCTTAGCTGGATATCAATAGGAAAATAGGTATTTTGTCTTTAAACACCCATGTACATATGTCTGGGAATTTTGATCCAACTGAGGCTGCAGATGCATGCATGGTGTGTTCAGGGCATATATCTGCTATTCATATTTTACACACTGATATTAGTTTGCTGTACCTGTGGCAAACCTGGCTGCAGCATAAAATATCAAGTTACCTTGCTGCAAATCCTGTTTCTTGAGTTAAAGTTACCTTTCTATTTTTTTGTCTAGTCATTACTATAGATACTTAGGTGTCTGAGAACCCCAACATTAGGGCTCTTCATAATTCAAAAATGATTTGGAAGAAATGCTTTGGACACCATATAAGCACAGCACTCTTCTGCTTTATTTATTAAAGCAGATTGTCTTTTTTCAGGCTTGTGAGGAAGCTTGTAAAGAGATGAGTTGCTTTATTGAAGTGTCATGCAAAGTCTAAAGTACTTCTTCCTTTTAGAAAACTTTATTTAAGGATTTTCAAAATATACATAAAAACTAAAAAGATTGAAACAAAGAAGCCTACAAAGAAAAACAGAACTAAAAAAGGAGTGAAAAAACACAAAACAAACTACTACAAAGTGACTTCCGACTTTCTATAACAAAGACATACATACATCAATATCAATCCCTTACTCCATATTAAACATCATTTCTATAAAGCATTTAAATTCTCATTATTACATTCCCTTCTAAAACAAAGTTACCCTCCCAATTAAAGAAAAACACACAAAAACCTTCAATCATAATTTGGAACGTCATATGGTAACAAACACTGGCCTTCTTCGCTATAATGTGCTCCTCTCTGCCAACTAAACTAACATTAACCAAAAATAAAAGAATTATCCAAACAGCACAAACATTTATCTAAACCCTTAAAAAACTATCTTGATAACCACATTTAAACAATAAGCTAGGCATTTACCAAAAATGTAGGAATTTTCAAAACAGCATAACCATTTATCCAAACCTTTAAGAAACCGTCCTGATAAAAATTATCCCACTTCAGAGTAAACCAAGGCATTTACAGGTCTCCCTATTATGTACAGAGCTTTCTTCCTGTCAATTTCAGATTCTACAACCTGCTTTAAAAAGCCCAAATATTTGTCCAAAATCTTCCAGCCTCTAGAGTTTAATTCTCTTTCTTGATCATGGTGTGGTGGCAACACTGCCTTCTTATCTTCAACTTTTGACAACTCAATTTTCCTTTGACTATTTAAATGTAAGTCACCAATTCTCATCTTTTTCTTTGGAGAAACTACTTTACTCTTAAGGTAGTTTTCAGCCTCACCAGTTTCTCTCAATTCTTGTGACAATTTGGGCTCCACAAATTCGGAGAAATTCTGAGAAATGCTCCAAGACTTGAATAACAGCATTGTAGATATCTTTAAATATCAAATTAATTTCCTCCATATTTCTTAACAGTAAAATAGATTATGGCGCCCTGTAATGCCTCAGGCGTCATTAACACTGTAACTGAACACGCTCCAGCCTTTTTATCTCCAGTGTGGCCAATCAGGAAAATAAGAAGTAATAACAAACATGAGAAAGTGAAAGCAAATAGATCACAACTCCAATCCACAGATTCATCAAAGAAGAAAGTTTTATATTCCTCAAAAATCACTTTAATAAAAAAGCAATAAAGAAAAACAAAACTCTTTAAATCTTAATTTAACAAATTATATATAAAAAGCCAAATTAGCAAGTTAATAATTTTCAAAAATAATGAGAGTCACCAAGAGATTCTGCATTTCTTTGTTGTAGAAAGCCCCTCTTTGGTAAAATTTAAACAAAAAAACCTTAGTGCTGTAGAAATGGGGTGGGCAGCTTTAAGATCTGTTTTGGCTTCAGGGTGGCTTGGGAAGAGGACAGCCCTGCCTCCCAGCTGATCGCTTACCAGTCGATCGCGAAACACCATTTTGCAGTCTTCTGGTTGCGACCAGCCGTCTGGAGAACACATGGGGTGGTTCCTGGGGTTCTCCTTAATCCAGAGAACGCTTCTGGGCTCCAAGGAAGCTTTCCTGAGCCCAAGAAAAAAAGCCACTCTGACAGGTCAGTCTGCAGACAGCGGAAACAACCAGCTCAATCTGCCATTGTCCCCACCAGAAGTCCTAAAATACTTCCTCCTAATCATTTTTAAAATGTGTATACTTCAGTCCTATTCAGCATGTATTAAATGTGTAATCCAGTAAGATTCAGTGGCCATATTCAGCTGAACATATTTCATCTTATTAAGCTGAGAAGTTTTATAGCCTTTTGCCAAAGCATATAGTTTTTTTTACTCTTCATTTCAATCCATGCTTAAACAGGCAGCCTGTAGAAATACTTTTTTAACTATAAGAATTAGAAATTGATGGTGCCTAACTACAGAACAAGCCAGAGTATTTTAAAAGAATAACTTAAGTTCTTAACTTGTTTCAAAGTTTGTCTAAACCATGTATGATTAGTAAAGAGCCAGACTACATTTCTTCCCATTTTCTGGCTTATTACAGACAAAGCAGAAGCCATGGTTTAAAATAAATTCCAATGAATTTATTTTACATGCCAACTTACTTTCCTGGCTTATTTCAGAAAATACTGATTATTTTAAACAATAGCTCCTGGTTCATACATAATAACAAGCTGGAAATTGAAATTGAATCCTGGTTTATTCTTCCATCTATCTCTTTAGGAAGACAATTGAGAAGAAGGGAGTATGAAACTTGGCACTGGACTGCTTTTGTTGTGCTAAGCCATGGTTTAGCATCACATCTGAACATTCCGTATTATTTATCTGAGACATCATGATTAAATTACAGCTCACAGGAATAGGCCCTGATCATATATATCATAGTTTAATTAGACGAGGGAGTTGTTTGTTTAAAGAGATTCTTAGTTGTTCTCTGAAGATACCTGTTTTGTCTTTTGTGTGTGAGGGAAGGACAAGGAAAATCAACATACAGAAGTGAAATATAGTGACACATGTTACTTCTATATGAAACTTAATTCAAATTAATTCAAATTTATTCTTATAACAGATTCTACTTGCATTGATAATTCCAACTCCTTTCAGTGTATAAATTCTCTTTCCAGGAGCTGATAATGAGAACTGACATGAGATACTGTTTAAAAAGGAAAGCAAGGTACTGAGGGGGTACTAGCATTTAAAAATTTTTCATTATATGCCAAATGCTTAGTAATAAGCAAAAGACAAAGGTAAATAAAAAGGTGTTGCATTCCTCTGCCTGGTTCACATGTTGTTCTCACCACCCAGTGCCTTCAGAATGAGGGTTGTAGCTCAAGTGTTGTGGAAACAGCTTACACTGTGACAGAGATTACCTGTGTGACCACCTTGCTTGATAATACTGTCCCCTGAGGAAGGATCCCACAGAGTGTGGCATTGGGACCTGATGGTTGTGCTTAAAAAGAGATAAGAGAGTGGGAAGCTCTCCAGAGATGCCAGCTGCTTCCATAATTTTCCAGGGTGCCTGCCTGGCTGAGCAATCAGCCACCTGGTGCCTCGCTTTCCATATGACGCATTAGACTGCACTCTGCAGCCAGCAGGCAAGGAAGGTGCCACTGAGTAGTCTCAAAAGAGCCATTCTTCATATTCTTCCCATATCTTTGTTTATTTCAGAATCAGTGCTCAGCAACACTGTGACGCTACACTAAGCTATTAAGTTCACCAACCACATTCTGCCTAGTGTGTTGTGTGGACCTGGTCCATATAGTCAATTCAGTATGTTGTACAATCTCCCTCCCCCCAAATTAGTTTAATTCAGATAATCACGGGCCAGTTAAAGTTGGATAAAGTTACCATGCAAATTCACTCATTATATTATACCTCAGCAGAACTTGTCTAACTTCCAAGAAGACTGCATTACAGTTAGGGTTGAAGCTGGGGCGCTGTGTATATGTTGTGAAAACTCAAGTTACTTTTCTGTGAAGCATCTTAAAGTGAAACTTAGCCGCTTTGCAAAAAGGCTTGCACTCTCCTGTTTATTGGCAGTCTGTCATTTTTTTCTTGCAACCATGCTTTTTTAAGTCTTGTGCTGAAGAAGGTCGTCCTTTTCTTACTTGTTGATCAGTTTATAAAAGCAATTGTTGCTTGACTGCTATGCAAGTGCAAAGGAATGTCACTCCAGACAGCAGCAAAATTTTTCTTAATGTTTGACCTCATTGGAAAGAAATATAGTTTGAGTCAGAAAGTATGGAATTGTGCATAGAACTGAGGGAATAAATTCTTACAGATGGCATAGCCAGAACAACTTTTGCAATAATTTGAGCAATTGGACAATTAATACACTTCGAGGTAAAACAAAGTACAAAAGAACATTTATATATACTCTCAGACCCAAACTCTGATCTTCCATTTTCCCACTCAGGCTTTGATCTTGGTAATTAGAACTGCCACATCTGGGATGCAGAAATCTAGATGGCTACTAGATAGCCACAAAAAGATACAGGAAAACTAATTCTTTGCTGCAGTCTAGTATTTGTTCAAAATTTTGCTTATAGTAGCCCTATAAGTAATAGAAGTGCATGAGCAACTAGCCTATTTATTCAGAGGTTCATCTAAATTCACATAGCACATTTGTATCTTAGCCTTGAAGGAGCTGAATGCCATGTGTAATAGGGCTGATCTAGTTTATCTTTGCAGCAGCATTGTGATATAGCTCAGCATGAAGAAGAAAAGTCTGACCCCGGGACTCCCAATGATCACTGGAAGCCAGAACCACCAGCTTCCAGCCCAGCTATTTACAATATTGACTCATGCTTCTGTTTTTCATCTATGGGACACATACTGTGTTGTTGTTGGAAATTAATAAATGATATATCAATGTATCTGTAGTTCCTAGGCATGGTGAGAAGGAACTTGATTCCACAGACTTATTGAAGCTAAGCAGGTTTTGGCTCTCATCTGTGTCTGAGACTCCCTGAGAATCCTTTGTGTGCTGAGTCAACTGGAACATAGTACTACGTTGCTGAATTCACTTTATGCTGGTTGGGTGCTAGGAATGAACAGAGAGCATGATGAGAATCTGTCTTTTTCACTGATGTTACTACTCTCGGCTGTGTTAATGTCTTATTAATAGCTGAGAAGAATCAGTTTAAGTTGTCCAGTTATGGTCTCATTATGCGAGATTTCCAGCTTTGAGCAAAACAGGAAGTTATTAGTAGCCCTTTCAAGGAGAGATGTATTTTCTGACGTATAGTGAACAGTGGCCTCTGATTTTTTGCTTGACTAGGACTGCAAAAGCCTCACCTATCAAGAATCAGCCAAACCACAATATATGATGAGTAGGAGGTGTTTGGCTTGATGAATCACAAACTGCAGGCCTGCTGTACAGTTACAGAGATGGTGTTCATTCTTAATGCAAAGCCAGAATTTTTTAACTGTGGTTTGATGAATAATGCATTATAGTCTGGCTCTTTGATAACTCACATTGTCCTTTAGTAATGGGGACAGCATTTAATATTTTATGGCATGATGGTTGTACCATTTTTGAGAGGATTTCGAAGAGGTATATTTAAATATATTAAACCTGTTTTAGGTTTATGTTACAGCTTGTGTGTTTTCTTGGGTCAAAATGTCAACAGTGTTTTTCAGAGGACTGCTGGTGCCACAAAAAGGTGGTGTAGATGGTCAGGTTTCCAGTGCAAACCATGAAATACCGCAGTAGGTAATTCAGCTGTACATTTGTGCTCTGCAGGAACAAAGTTAATGGCCCATCTGAGACTAGATCTCAGATAACTTCCTTTTATAATTTAATTTCAGAGTACTGATATTGGAATGATTTAAAGGATTTATTCATGGATTTCAGGACAAATTCTAATGTTCTAATTCCCATGTTTCTTGAATAAATGTGTGTAATCATTGGTTGCTATGTTAATTAAAATAAAATATAACTAACTGGACTGTGAATAAAACCAGGAGGCATAATCCAGAACCTCTAATCATAATTTTGTAATGATTAAAAATAGGTTAAGAATTTTATAGAGAAATGCATACATAATGTACTATTGTCAGGTTTTCTGGAGTCCTCAGAAGCTTGTACTTCCAGTGTGATATAGGTGAAGAAATGCCCATCATCTTTCTAGGTGGTGGCAGCTCCACCATGTGCGATGCCTCCTTAGTTTTTTAAAGTGTAGTTATAGATAAATTTAAAAAGGAATGCTTTTGGTGATGTTAGAGGTTTATTGGTTGGGGATCTGAATGTGCACATATAGTTGTATGCAGGCGATACCACGTTGTTGGCCGAGAACCTGAACGATTTGCAGCTAATGTTAGATCAGCAGAATGATGCCTTGAGGAGTGTGGATCTGAAGAATAAGGTATCGAAGACCAGGTTCATTGTTGAAATTGCAAGTTATATATAAGCATAAAAAAGAAGAGAAGGTAGATGACTTAAATACGTTGGTAGAATGTTTATTAAACCTGGAGAAATGACTCGAGAAATCCCAGGATAAGCAAATGTCAGTAGAAAAGTAATTGGTAGTATGAGGTCCATTGCAAGCAAACAGTATTTGCAGAAAGAAGTGAAAATGGTGGTGTATAAGGGCATGCTTGTGCCTCCTTTTTATATGGAAATGATAGCTTGGCATGTCCAGAGAAATGTAAAAATAAGTTGAATGTACAGCGAATAGGTTACTTAAAATAATGCATACTAAAACAAGAAGCAATAGCATCAAGAATAAGTGATCAGTACAAAAGAAATAAATTTAATAAACAAGTGAGTTTATTCAATAGACTTTATTATGTTTTATTCTTGGATGCATTCCTATATCATTTAAATTAGGTTATTTTTAAGACATTTGGCATAACTGAAATATTAGAAAAATTTACAGAGAATGAAATAATTGGCTATACTCATGTTCAATCCAGTGATACTAGGATTCATGTCTATCATTCATTTGCATAATGCTGAAATTTTAGGGGCCAGATCTAGTGAAATCCAGTGAGTGTATCTCCAAGTAACTCTGAGAAACACAAGGTAGAAGTGTTACTACTTTTTAAATTCAGTAATTTGCAAGTTTCATGATTTAAATTGCCAAGAGTCATAGGCTTATTATCAGAAACTAGTGATTCCAGAGCCAGTTTGAATAATTCAAGCAAAAGAAAGTTCGTTAAAACCTGAATGCGCCAGAATATTCTGCAAGCGTATTTCATGGTATACGACAGATAATTCTTTATGTTAATATTGGTTAGCTCAAAAAAAGATAATCATAATCTGGTGATTCCTAGAGCAATTACATGTTCTGTCTGAAGTTGGTTAGGATTACCAAAAGGATGGAATCTTTAATTTTTTTTTCTTCTTCAGGCTTTCTGCTATTCTTGGCCTCCTGGTGCGTTGACAAAGACATACATTTGCTTTCAAATTGAATGGTTCCCTTTCAAACTGTAAGGCTTTGTACTGCTACTAGAGTTTCTCAGCTAGTCTGTTAAGATTTAGATTAATTAAAGAAGCAACCCTCCTTGCTTGTTTTTTATCATATGTCTCTAAAAGTTTCAATATCAGCTAATTTAATTTGAGTTTTACATTCGTGTGTGTCAACTCAAATACATTAGAGAAAATGAGTTCTCTTATAATGTCAAACCTCACTATAGTAACTGCAGGACTCGATCCATTATTCAAATAAGGAAATTCATTAGTTATTTATAGATTGTACAATGAGGATTTTAACTTCAGTTTAATGGTAGCTATTATTCACAGTGAAAAACATTTTTATATTAATAATTGCATTATCAAAGAAGATTAGGATACTATTTTCTTTCAGGTAGCAATGTGATCAAGTCAGTGTAATGTACACAAACATATCTAGCAACTTTGTTTTTTGCTTTTGGCCCAGAAACACAACTAGTTTGTTAATTGTTATGAGTGCTTTAGCCTACTTTGACACTTTTTTATCCTGATCAACTTGGTTGGCTCTTTCTGGATTTCAGGGATGATTAGGAAAGCTTGACTATGTACCTGGAACTGTGACACACGTCTAGGAGACTTCAATCAATGGCTGATCATCTATACTTAGCATGAAGACTATGCAAGTTTAGGCTAATGTAATATGAGACTCTCAGGCCAAAATCTTTCAGGCCAGAATCAATCAGTGTCCTCTATTCTACATTCCATCCACTTAACCTTCATCTGTATAATTCTTTACAATTTGAAATAAATTACTGTTTTCATATGGTAGAGTGAAATGGTGCCCTGCCACATATGATTTGGAATTATTCCCTACACATTCTTTTTCTTGGTAGAATTCCAGACCAATTTGCTCTGATATTTATTCCATATATTAAAAACATTTTCCAGTTCAGTGACCAAATGAAAAAAAAAAAAAAAATCAGAAGTATCATAATATATCACTTAGAAATTCAGAACAAGCAGTTATTTATGAGTCATCAAGATGGTTGAATTCTTTATGTGGGCAATTTGTACCATTAAACTGTATGTTGCTGTAGTAGTAATAGGTTTAATTGATATAAAAAGTAGAGAATACAGCTCTGATGTACTTTGAATGGAAGCAATATTTTACATTCCAGTTTAATAAAACTGAGATTTAAATTTACATGGAGCACATGAGGGCAAGATTAGAGAGCTCTGAGAAGATTGTATTTTGACACTTTTGTTTTAGAATCAACATTTTTAGAGTGCCAAAGTGCAAATAGGACTTCTGCACATTTATGATTTGTGTAGGCTGCACCTTGAAAAATCCTCCCTCTTCTATACAGTTATTAAAAGTACAAAAGTAGAAAAGACCAGGATCAAATCAGTTTAAATTATTAAAACATCAGTGAATAAAAGTCAATTAAATCACAATTTATTCATTAGTCAGGAAGATTCTGTAATAATAATTTATCTTAAAAGTGCATTCTTTTAGTTTATTACAACCTGAATAAATATACTTTGATATTCAGAGAGGTGCAGGCTTTGTATAATGAAATTATTCTGAAAGCTTTCAGATTTTCATCAGCAAATGAATTTAGTAGCAGGAAAGCAGATGACTTGTAAAGTCATTTTTAGATGAAAAATAGGCAAAAAAGGGGTCAATTTCACTAAAATCAGTGAATTATTGGGTGGATTATCAGTTCAGTCTATCTGTGTCTTCCTCTTTCTTCAGAATCTGGAAAAGAAAGTCAAGCTTCTCTGCTTTTTCAGTTCCAAAATACTTTAAATTTTGAATGTATTAATCCAAAGGAACAAAACACCTTTTCAATGCTACCATAAATGACTAAACTTAAAAGTTGGATTACTACTTTAGTAATCTCCAAATCCAAATGTTTAAATGACTTCCACCATTGAAGAAATGCATTCTTTGTCCTGAGATTTATTTATTTATTTATTTGTTTGTTTGTTTGTTCGATTTATTATTGGTAAGATTATGGAGGAATTCCTTGATATTCGTGTCATAGTAACTCTTCTGTTTCACCAGTTAAGGACTGACTCTAATACAGATTACTGAGAATATTGCCAAGAAAATGAGCTGGATACTGTTCTGGTTCTATTTACTCTTAATTCTTGTAGTCCATTTCTCTTTTCAAGATTACACTCAGTCCTTCCAAACTAGAACACAATTAGTTATTTCTTTTCATTTATTCAACGCCACAGAACTAATCCTCAGTTAACATTATTTACTAGACATAGATTCTAATATCTAATGTCAGTGTTTCTCTATATCCCTGAATTGAGAATTCTAGCCCCCAACTATTCTGTTTCTTTTTTGTTAAGAAATTGTCATCAGACTAAGCAAGCTCTTGATAAAACACTTGAAGCAGTCCACTAACATTTTCTTTTGGACATTTCATGAGAGAATTACTTCAGTTCCTACTGTTGTCATCTGCCTAAGTGGTTAGGGTAGAAGTATTTTGCAGTATCTACTATATCAGCCTTTGTTTCTGGAACACTGAAGTCTTTTATTAGAGGGTGCATTAAGTGAGCATTGAAGCATGTGCTATGAAGACTTCTTTCTCTCTTAAATTTTCCTTCATCTCAATATTCATGTAGCATTATCCATGGCAAAGCAGAGTACTGGCTATTTCAAATTCTTTGGACAGTTTGTCATACAGGTAGTCCTCGACTTAGGACCATTAGTTTAACAACTGTTCGAAGTTATGATGGCACCGCAAAAAGTGACTTACGACCAGTCCTTGCACTTAAGACCATTACAGCATCCCTGAGGTCATGTGATCAAAATTCAAGCACTTGGCGACTGGCATGTATTTACAGTGGTTGCAGGGTTCTGGGGTCATGTGATTGCCATTTGCAACCTTCCCAGACAGCTTCCAACAAGCAAGGTCAATGGGGGAAGCTGGATTTGCTTAACAACCATATGATTTACTTAACCACAGCAAAAAGATCATAAAATCGGGTGTGACTCACTTAACGGCCACCTCCCTTAGAAATGGATGTTCCAGTCCCAATTGTGGTCATAAGTTGAAGACTACCTGTAGTTTTCACTGCTACTTAAACATGTTTAGCAATATATACATTTCCTGATGTATCATTTCTTTCAGTAACCAAAATACTCCATTCTTTCGTTGATATGCAAACACAGTGTGGATATTGCTACCTATCAAGATTCAGAATAAAAAAAAAATTTCTCTAGATTATTTGCACACTTTATCCCTCAATTCCACTGCAATATTGCTTTTTTAGTGATCGAAGTGACTAAGCCATGTTGATTATTTAATCAAAGTATGTTCTGAATCATATGGAGAATTTATTGCATAAAAAACTGAACTATTTTTTCATTAATTGCTTTTTGCTGTAATCTACTGGTTTTTAGTAGAGCATTATCTCCCTATTTCTACATGATAGTTTCCTTTTTTCTTTTTGCAACAATGGGTAATAACTCTTTAATAGCATGGCATTGTGGTTTAAGATGTTGCACGAAGACTTGGGAAATTTGGGTAGCAAATTACTTTCAGCCTTCCACTGAACCTTTACTCCCCAGAGCTGTTATGAGAAAAAGTTGATTATTGCACCTTGAAGTCCTAGAAGAAACATGAAACACAAATTGAATAAATAAAGGTATAGCTTGAATATTATCAGATCACTTTAAAATGGTAGAAACTGATGAAGGTGGTGCAGAAAGGTGGTGCAGAAAGAGGAGCAATCTCTCTTATTTTGAGAATGGATTCATCTAAACAAAAGAAACCAGTGCAGCAGTATGTCTATTGCTTATTTAATATTATTGAGTGCCTGTTTTATTTAAACTATCATAATGTAATTACAACTAAATTTTGGTTCAAACATGAGAATTCTAGTAGTATCTTGAACAGCTTGTTCAAAAGTAGAGAAGACTGTCCTTAAGGAAAAAAGACAGTAAGATGGAATAAACAGTTCACATAATGTTGATTTATTATGAGCAAACAAGTGTTTGCATTTCTTTGCTGCACCATTTGCATATTGCATGCTGTTAAGTCTTACAAGTGTAACATTAAAATATTCCCAGATGGGGTCTCATTTATGCCAGGCTGTTATGATTAGATTTCAGTTAACATTCTTTAGGGCCAGAAACCTATTGCTCAAATCCAAAGGAATACAAGAATGTGTTATACTCATTTTTCATTTAATTTTCTGCATATTCCTCCTATCTCTTCCATTTATTCCAGACTTCTCCTCCATCACCTGTAATTCCCCTCCTTTGGCTTTGCATTTCTTAGGGAGGGATCATTTACTAGATCTGTTAATTTATCTCCATATTAACAAGTAGAATAGAAGGTAATTTGAAGATCATGATTATATATTTGAACTATTTTAATACAAGTTTTAAACTATAGTGTTTTAACCTGATTTAAGAAACATTTTTAATTCTCACCTCTGTGTGTTTTTCTACCCCAGTGATTAAGCTTCCTGACTACATAACTTTTTAGGTCATTTAGAGATGAATGCAAATGCAGTGTAATTTTTTTGGGAGGGCAAATGCAGAATAGATAACCTTGGTATATAGTTGGTTTCAAGTTTTACCTTCATTTGAACTCACTACCCAACACAAGAGATTTTATTCCCACCCCCACCCACCCCCATATTAAATAATGTTGGAGAAAGTACAGATGTTGCAGAAAAGGGCAAAAATCAATTAGAGTTAAGCATATCTTGGATCATTAATTTTGAACGCAATAACATAACATTGAATTTAATTAAAATATTAAATTAATTTTCACTGGATTATGCCTATGGCAAATTTACCTAATTGTTTATCTCTAAGACATTGCATATCTCCTATTTTTCAATATGATAGTCTTTACAGTGATACAAATTTAGTCAGTAAACCATCTATAAACTTTACTAAGTTATTTCCCTTTTTGTTAATATGGAAAGTTTGCATAGCATAAAATTTTTTTACTCAAGTTTTTGTATTTCACTCAACCATTTTCAGGTAGCCTATTCAGGTAGTTGAATAGCTATTCATGTATGTGTTTGTATATACGTATATGGTTTATGTAGAATGAATGACTCAATTTCACATTATACTGACAATGCAGTTCAAAACCATTCATGTGTTCAGAAAAAAATTGAAATGGTCTAAGCTATCCTAACTGAATGGGAGAAGAGCAGGATTATTCCTCTCGTTGGATAGGGGATGGGGCTGCTGAGTGAGATTCTGTAGCCCACTTGATCTTCATAGAACAGAACAGAACACAGTAGAATAGAACAGAACAGAACAGAATACAGATAATGGAATGGAATAGAATTTTATTCCCACTGAAACGAGTGGGAGTATCTCACAGATTTTTATTTATTTATTTGTTTGATACCTGACTCTGGGCAGTGCACAACTTCAAAATAAAGAAAAAATACATACAGTTGTTAAAAATGAACTGAAAATAAAACACACAGCAGCTGGAGAATCATAAAAAACCCTAAACATACCCAGGACCGAGGCTCCATCACACATCCAGGGCCCCAGGTTCGAGCATAGAATCAGGTCTTCAGGGCCTTATGAAAGGCCAGCAGGGTGGGGGCCAGCCTGATCTCAGGAGGGATGTGTTCCAGAAGGCAGGTGCCATGGCAGAAAAAGCTTTTCTTCAAGGCCCTGCCAGCTGACACGCCTTGGCCGACAGTAGCCACAAGATGCCTCTCCTGCTAGATGGGGGAGGACAGGTAGAAACAATTGAGAAGAGATGGTCCTGTAAGTTACCCGCCCCCAAGCCATGTAGGGCTTTAAAGGTAACTATCAGCATCTTGAATTGCACCTGGAAGCAAACTGGTCACCAATGCAACTTGTGGAGCGGTGGTGTCACATGTGCCAAATAACCAGCACCATTAACTCCCTGCGCTGCTGCGTTCTGCACCTGCTGAAGCTTCCAAATGCTCTTCAAGGGCAGCCCCACGTAGAGCACATCGCAATAGTTTAAGAGTAGATCTTCAGGATATGAGAAGGGATTTTGATCCAGTAAATCCTAACCTGTTTCTACCCATAATATCTAATATCTGGGATTAATCCTTGTGGATTTAAGGTCATGGAGTTTCTGACAATGTAACAGAAGCTGCTGGGATACACGGGACAGAAGAGTTCTTCTAATACTTCAGTTACTATCTTGAGAAGTTGTCTCCAAATATTTATATATTCCAAATATTTATATAAGATGGTATATAAACTTTTCCTTTTAAAAAATGTATTTCATTTCTTGCACTCATACAAGAGTCCTTGGCTATATGTGGTGAGGTCTAAATAATTAGGCCCAGGGTCTAATTTTAAGGGTGAAATGAGAAGTGAAAGGTCCCCTGTGCAAGCACCGAGTCATGTCTGACCCTTTGGGCCACTTTCGCGATGTTTTCTTGACAGACTATAGCAGGGTGGTTTGCCATTGCCTTCCCCAGCTGTCACCTTCCCCAGCAAGCTGGGTACTCATGTTACCGACCTTGGAAGGATGGAGGGCTGAGTCGACCTGAGCCGGCTACCCGAGTGTCCAGCTTCTGCTGGGATCAAACTTGGGTCGTGGGGAGAGTTTCGGTTGCAATACTGCCGCCTGCCACTCTGTGCCACACGAGGCTGTCAGGGTGAAATAGGTACCCCTTAAACCCTCCCCCAATGTAGTTAAGGCCTCATATTATTGGACCTACTCTATCTGGGGGCCATAAACTGATAAAACGGGATGCACGCAGACTGAACTTTTCGTATTTCTAAATCAAAGGGACAATTTTATCTCTTTGGTACCTAGAAGCTTAGCTTGAATTGCTTGGGTTGAATCGGGATGCAGTTCACAGGCACGTTGATATCTTTTCTATAAATTATAGTAGAATAGATTGACAGGTGTCCCCCATTTCTCTGTCACTCACATGTATGCACACATACACATACATGGGAAAATACAGAAGGAAATATTCATGCTTTCATTAAATTTTCAGGTAAATTTTGTAGGAAAGATCAATAAAATTTTGATTCTGATTCTCTGCTTCTATCCATTTATTCTACAGATACTTCCGAAAAAGAGTCTTTAAAAAATGGCATACATTCCCATAATGTTGCCTGGTATTTTGGTGGAAGAAATAACTGGCTGTGAAAGGAAGGAGAGAGATAATGTGTATTAGGCTTCACAGTATTAGCCCATTTCTATGTACATACAGACAAAAACTGTTATATATGAGGAAAAAGAAAGAGCAGTTCAAAAGTGTATTGCACTTTTTTTTCCTGTGGGATTGCAAGGCACTGTCTCAATGAGATAAAGAAAAAAACAAGAGAACTCTTCAGTGAAATCAGTTCTCCCCTCTTCCCTCATTTATAAGATGTTCACCAGGCAAAAGGTTTAAGTTGCCATTTCCATGCTGGTTTTGGAGCTTAAGCTGCTATGATCCCCATCCTGCACAGCTTTTAATCATTTTGGCTGAGAATTATTGGAGCTGATGTTCAACACATTTGGAGGTAACATGCTTGGGAAAGCCTATGTATATCTCATATGACTCATCTGCTCCCACCGTGCAGAAATGTGGCAAAAGAAAAGTAAGTGGAAAAAATGGGGGTAAGGTAATGAATTAAAATGGGAGTGATCTCAGGCAAATTTATTTAAAAAAAAAAAAAAAGGTCCCAGCAGGAAGCATTTAAGGATGGGAAGAAAATGATGCATTATTGTGATGATAACCATTGCCTTCATTATTTCAGGCATGAAAGCATGAGGTGCCTACATCCAGACTTTCTTCAGGGAAACAATTGAGGTCTCATTTCTTTTCACTCCATTTTGTTCAAATTGTGCAGATTTCTAAGCGGAGCACATCTCTTTCTGGAAGAGTATTCACAATGGTTATATTAACTTAAAATGCTTAAGGGAGAATTGCTGCCGTTTTCGTGAAGCAGGACAGTATGTCCTGTTTTAGCATATCTAAACAAAGCATTTTAGAACATGGTTTTCAATTTGTGTTCTCACAGTGTTATTTGGCTTGTTAAATGTGTGTAGTATGTATGCATGTATATGTATTATATTCATTTATGTAAGTAGGGCCCAGGGATATCTGGGGAATACAGAGGAAATCAAACAGGCATTTTATAGCTGGAACTTGGAATCCACCATTTTCCCCAGTGTGCTATCCTAGGTCTTAATGGTTCAAATCTCTATCTTCAAGGACAGAAGGGTGAACATGTACCCCTCACTTGCAAGAGGAAAAGTGTGGCCAAAGGAGCATCTGCTCATGTATATGTCTGGATATGTACCTGGTTATTGTGCACAGACATACATTTCCTCATAGTGCAAGGGTTACTCAAGGCCCTGGTTCCCCCTTTTTTATAATTATTTATTTTTAAACTGGTTCCAGTAGAAGAGAATATTGGTAGCTCGGGGTTGAACTGTGGAATTCTTGCTGCTCTCTGAGCTTGGATGTTTGCCTGCAGACATTTCATTACCCAACTAGGTAACATCAGTGTGAGTGAGGATGTGTTGTAGTCTTTTTGTTTCCTTCCTAGGTTTTTTATTGTCTTTTTGGAATGGTGTGTAAATAATGATTTATCTCATCCCCTCCAGCAGCCCACATATAGATAAGCAGGGATCAGCACCAGACAAACCATCAGGCGGAAAACAATACTCTAATCGAGGAATCACCAAGGAGGAAATTACACCTCCACCAAACCTGGCAGGGCAAGCATACCCCACACCCCACACCGATAACGTTGCCTAGTTGGGTAATGAAACGTCTGCCAGCAAATAAAGCTCGGAGAGCATGAAGAACTCCACATTCTTAAACTGGACAGAGTCTGGACACCTTTCAGATAAATTGAACTATTATCTTTAGTTAGGCTACAGTGTCTTTTAAGTCAAGATGGACTGTAGGTAATTTCATGGACACACCCATGCGGTTTTATGTATCCATTTATTTATTAGCTTTATTAGAATTAGACCCCACCTTTCATTCAAGAGAAAAGTCCTGTGTTTTCCTAGAGTAGCTACCCTGAAAGGTAGATCAGGCTGAGAGGTAGTTTTGCAACTTTATGGAAGTGGTTTGCCACTGCTTTTTTCTGGGATGGGTTTTGATTTGCCAGTCTGGCCTACAACTCTAGAATTTCCTGGGGGTCTTCTCATCTGAGTAGTAGCCAGGCCCACTCTTGCTTAGCTTACCAGCCCAGATGTGGTTGGCCAGGTGCTAGCTGTGCTGAAGAATAGTTAAACCAGGGAACAGAGTTTTTCAACATTATGAACTATTTCAAGGCACAGTACTTTATTATCAAAGCAACACAGCTTCCATAAACTTGTCAAAGATTTGGTAGATTGGCTTGCCTTCAGACATTTATTTACTTGCTTTCTTACTAAAATTTACAGACTTGGGATTTGGGGCAGCCCACAACAGACAGTCCAGAGCCAACAGCATCTTATCAATTCTAACAGCAACATTAAAAGATGAGTCAAATTCATAGAATCATGTTTAATTAAAATAGTAAGGGTATAGTCCAGTGCCAGTCCCCAGTGCTGCCCTGTCTTCCAAATGCCAGGGCATTCTGGCCTCCCAAATGAAGGGGGGGGGACTGTACACATCCCAGGAGGCAGCATTATTTTCCATAGGGCCAGGGTTGCCATTGAAAAGGCTTGCATTCAGGCACACTATCCCCTTATTCCTCTCATGGAGAGGAAGCCCAGACTATCCCCCTTGGGCTGATTGAGTAGGATGCGTAGATGCCCTCTGGAGATGATCCCTCAGTGTTAATGAATTGCAGTAATTAATGTATAATAATTTATTCATGTTAATGAATTGCGGTAAATTTACAATATGTATAGTAAATATTAGAGCTTACCTGCTTTGGCAAAATGCTAAGCTCTTATTAAGAACTAGAATGAAAGCTTTTGAATTTCTGTTCATGACTATCCTGGGAGAAGAGAGGAAAAGGGAAGCCGCTTAAGCCGTAGTCCTCATTTAGCAGCCACAATAGAGACCGGCAACTCGGTCGTTAAGTGAAGTGGTCACTAAGTGAAACTGCCTGTGCTTATGATCTTACTTCAGCTTTCCTTTGCTTTACAAACCTGCAAAGGTTGTAAATGTGACGATTGGTTGTAAAGTTTTTCCTCACTGTCATAACTGCGGACGGTCACTATACAAGGCAGTTGCTAAGCAAGGACTACCTGAATGAGATTTTATAAAGCTCTGACAAAATAGCAAGCTTGGTATTCCAACAGTCATGAAATATGGGCTCAGATTCTTTCTGGGTTTTGTAACAGACTCAAAAAACAAGAAATGCTAATTAACTTCATTAACAGTCTGTAGCTGAATTTCCTGTATCAATAAGATAAGCACCTGTCAGTGGGCCATATTTTTGCAGGACAAACTGCATGTGTTCACCCAGTAAGCCCATGTTTCTCTACTGTTGTATCATCTTTCAGTTGTTTTGAAGTAACAGCAACTGTGTCACCTGTTGCAATCCAGGCAAAACATGCAGCTGTTTAAAAATATGCAGACAGGTGCTATGTTCATGCCCCCATCTGTGTTGGATAACCTTTGAAGAATTGAATCTGAAACACTGCACAGCCGTAGTAGTAGTAGTTGTTATTATTAAAACTACAGCACCAACATAAAATCCAGCAGTATTTATATGGTGGGAAAAGAACCTCCGTTCATTGGTGGGGATTAAAATAAACTAAAATAACAAAAAATGAACAAAAATACAAAAAATGTAATAAACATTTAAAAAGAAAGGAAACTAATTAGAAAAAGGGGAAAGAAAAGGGAAAAAAAGATCCATATAATAGGTCTTTAGTATCAATACAGAATTAATTCAGTCCTTAAGCTTATCATTAAAGGTAGACCATATGTAAGCACATTGCTTCATCTTCACTTTTTTAGAACATAAAGACTTTGCAAAAATAGATAACAGAATCATATACTGAATCTATTCCTTAGTATCACCAGGAACAATTTCTTTCCATTTATCTAAGATTATCCTCTTCTGCTAAGTCCCAGGCTTGGCAGAGCCAAAGCTCTTCATAAAATCCAAAATTCCAGAATTTAATCTCTGAGAATATGCAGCGATGGCAAAATTAAGAGCATGTATTCACAACATAAGTTTAACCAAATTCAAGCAAGAAAGGTTCCCATGTATACAATATATTACATAACATGTCTAATATCAACACTTACAGTATGGCTTCTAAGTTAGAAACCAAATAGCCTTTTTAAAAACTTTTTGTTATTGTTGTTTGTTTGTTTCCTTTTCCTTTTTTCTTTTTTTTAATATGCACAAACAATATTCTGTAACAATACAGTGGAGACCTTAGTGCTAAGTTTAAGACAGAAACCATGATCATATTATAAATGATTGAATGTATTTTGCAATTGTCTGTTAATGTCACATTTAGCTTTAGATGTAAAATTTAAACAACCTTATGCTTATCAACATTAACAGTTTAGAAATCATAGTTAATATTGATATAATCTTTTTTCTTTATCTTTTAAGTAGTTGTTATCTAAACATCAGTGTTAATAATCTCCAGTCAACACTGTATAAATACCACTGTACCCAAATAATATAATGTATTACTTGTGTTTTATAATAATACAATAAAACAATATAAAGGAAAAACTAAAAACTAAAATACAAAGTTCTATATTTTAGAAATATAGTTTAACATCACATTTACCTCTTTATTATATTTCTTTCCAAAGTTGTATTAACATATTTGAAACCAAAACAAAGCTATGGCTAGACAAGACCAAATTATATGAATTAAAGAACTCTAAAATTTCTTATAATGCTAGCACAGAAAATCTGATGTCCTACCCTTTTTAAACGTTCCTTCAGGAGTCCAACTGACATGAAATATTTTTGATGAATTATTTTCATTTGTAAATCATAAGAAGTATGCCTACATTTCTTAAAACCTGGACCCACTGACTTTCCAAGATTAGGTATTCTTTGTTCCACAGTTCAGATACAAACTTACCCCAACCTTCACTCTGTCTTTAATTCCTTTTAAAACTGAATTGTTGGTTTTGCTTCCTAGGACTGCCGATACTACTGAGGCTGCTAAAGCATCAGGACCATATTGTTTAGCCAGTGCATGTTTCATTACACACACACACAAACACAGAGTATATGTTACAGGTAAATCATATTCCGAATACAATATTTCAAAGTCTTTAAAACAACCATTATAAATCAACTGATTTAACATATTTATGCCTTGGTTGGCCCAGGCATTCCAAAAGAACATCTTACCACTATCTTGAAGTTTGGCTTAGTCCATAATGTCAATTTCTCAAGTGATTCTGAATTAAAATTTAACTGCTTATCTATTTAAGAGTCATATATGTCTCATAGCTTTCAAGGTTAGAATGAAAATCCTAGTTTTATATTCTTGGATACTAAAATTTGCCAAGATTTCAAAGGGTTTGCACTCTTGCTTTCCAATTGTGACTATTTTCAAGAAAGTTCTCATTCCTGAAAAATACAGTTGTTAAAATGAAAGCCTAACAGTACTGTTGAAAAACTGGTAGATAAAAGCCATCTTCATCCTTTGACCAAAGATGTTTGAGGGATTATGGTTTGCCAAAATTGTATTAGTTTGCTTATCTGTATATCTAATAGGAATTAACACTGGAATCTCTCTTAAAATATACATGAATCTCAATGTAAAATGTGTTTTAATTACACTAATCTTATCCCAGAGACTTAATGGAAGTTTTTGCTATTGAGTTATTTCTACTGAAATTGCTCTATACATTTAAGATATATTATATGTGTCACTACGGCAGAAATTTTGTGGTATTTTACAACAATATTTTGTATTGCTTGTATTATAGTAGTGTATTTTAGTAGTGACTATTAATAAGTATGATATATAAAGTAGATTTTTTTCCCCTTTTCTTTGTTAGTTTGATTGGATTTTTTTCTTTTCTTTATTTGGGTTTCTATTATTTTTTTCTTTAAGTTTAAATATTGTTTTGTTAATTGTGCTTTTTTTTAGTATATTTAGGTTTTTTGTCCATTTTTTCTTGTAAATTGTAATTTGTGTGTGTGTGTGTGTGTATATAAAGCCCTGTCAGCCTCCAAAGAGATTCAAACAGCCAATTCTAATTTATATGCCACAATCTCCAACTTTATTTTTTGAACCAGTGTATTGTTAGTACATACACTGATCTCATCCATTGCTCTTATATTCTCTTTGGACATACAGAAGAATTAGCAATACAGGTAGTCCTCATTTAGCAACCATAACTGGGAGTGCCAACTCAGTTGTTAATCAAAGTAGTTGCTAAGTAAAACTCTGACTGTGCTTATGATCTTAATTCAGCTTTCCTTCGCTTTACAGACCTGTGAAGGTCATAAATGGAAGGATTGGTTGTAAAGTTACTTTTTCATCACCGTTGTAACTGCAAACAGTTACTAAATGAGGCAATCACTAAATAAGGAGACCTGTAATAAAATCTATGTAAAAGACCCTTATGCCATTCTTGCAATGAGGAGTATTCAGAGAGAAGAAGCAAAGATGAAAGAAAATAACATTTTTAAGAAGAATACAATGGATTACAAAACAATGCCTTAGCTTTCCTCATACCAACTTGCATCAAGTAAACAGAAGCTAGATTAATCTTCTAACAGGATAAATGGAAAGCAGACATAAGGAAAGTGGATGTGGAGGCTGCTTGGAACAGAGTGAAAAGAATTCTATTACAGAGTGCCAAAGAAGCATGTGGAGTTAAAGCAATAGGACCTATGAAGAAGGATACTTGATAGAATGATTAATTGAAAGGGGTTGTAGTTGAAAAGAAATATGTATAAGGGAACAATTTCTCCAAAAAAATGAGAATAATTGAAATACATTGTATAATGTATTTATAGAGAAAAGGATAGTTGCGAAGAATGTAGTTGTCAGGCTCATGCCAACTCATCAAAAACATGATTCCCACAGTGTTGTCGTTTGCAAGATTTGCTGAAAGGATAAAGGATAAACTTACAGACATTTTAGTAAGTATATTACTTTTACTTTAGAGCCCAATATATCATACAGATTGGTTGGGTGGAAACTTTTGAGTTTCTTCATGAGCATCCATTAACAGGAGAGCTGGCTATTATTTTCTCAGGTAACTAAAGAATTAGCATGTGGGTGATGTTTTCCAAATCATTTCCTGACTCTTCCTCAGGCTCTAAAGAGACCACACAGTACTCAAGCAGAGCAAGAAATGGCTATATTGAAAGCAGAGAAAATGTAGAATGGTTTTAATGGAACTTAAAAAATGTTTTTTAACAAATGAAATAGGAAAATAATCCTTGAGGTGAACTGTTTACTTCTCCACATAATAATCATTCACACTTCTGCCAATGATGGACAAGCATTGTGATGGGAGCCTGTAGCTGAGTACATTGGGGTTTTTTTCTGCCTTAGTCCTTTGTAACTCGAAGTTACAAGTCCTTGTGGAACCCAGTTTGAAACCCTCGATCATCATCAGCTAGCTGTGCTGTATCTTCCACTCCAACTTTGTTCCAGTTATGTTCTCCCACCTTTTTTGCCCTGACAATACCATCCCTGTGACTGTCCAACTATAGTCTTCAAACTTTGGTCCCGAGGAACTTGTTACAGACTTGTTACATTTGTTGGTCCTGAGGAACTTGTTACATTTTCAAAAAACATAAGAAAAAGATGTATCAACAAAAATGTTATATATCACATTAAATTTGGTTGGTTGAGAGGAGGTTTAGGATAAGGAAGAATCAAGGAGTCCATTTATGTTTCACATCTTAGATAGTGGGTTTCTTGTATCATCTGGAAGTTAGACTAGATAACCCCTGAAATACAAAATTCTAGGAGCCACTCTTTTTGTGTTCTCCCAAAGCTTTTGCTTGTTTAAATGTGGTCTGGCCATTTGCTTGGGCTTGGCAGAGATTCCGGAAAAATACAGGAATTAAATTTTACTTTTCCAGAATGACTAAAAGTTTCCTTTGTGTGTCTGTTTACTGTAGACCAGAATGTACCGCAGGCAGAGTGCAAGTTTATTTCAAAGAGAACCTGCAAAACATACAAGCACAGGTGTCAATCCTTTAGACTTGTGGTCCTTTGTTTTGTGCTTCAGTTAATGGTGTTGCTGCTTTCATGCATTCAGCTATGGGATGTCATTTAATGCCATTTCAAACTTTGGTAGAATTTATATTCTGCCCACCAGGTGAAGGAACTTATTCTCTGCACATTGGTTAGTTCAACAAAGAGCAATATTCAGTCTTTAGTAAACCTAAGAAAACTTGCCCAAGCAGTTTTCAGGCTATTTTCTCTTAAGACAGGTGCAGCAAAGCAAACAGCTATTAGAGTTCACTCTAATTACTTTCTCTGTAACAGTGTCAGGACAAGGAAAAGGTAACTAGAAGGGTGCAGTCATTCCTCCCAAAGGAGAAAAAACTGTGTTCTTTGGTTATGATTGTCTTAATTTATTGGCCCAGAAGGGAAAAGGGGTATCAGATGAATAGTTAGTAAAGCAAAGGGTGCTGGTATTAGTATCATAGTTCAATAACTGCTGAAAGTCAAACAGCGCTGAACTGACAATTTTTAAATTATAATGTTATTAATATTCATAATAAAAAGGGTTAATTTACAGCTAGGCAATTAGCTCTAAATCAGGATACCCTGAGGGCATTTTCTACTCACCAGTAGTAACCAGGCAACCCCTTCATGACAAGCCTGCATTGAGGGCAAACAGGAACACTTTCACAGGCTTTTCAGGAGCGTCTGGCTGGCAGCTTTAGGAATGGAATGATGGGCCTGACAGACGTTGGTTTGATCTAGTACGAAATTGGCCAACCCCTGCTAGGATTCAAAGATACTTCAACTGCCAGAACTGTTCCCACATCTGTGTACCACATTCACAGGAAGCCTTTTGGCCAAAGTCATCTTTCAAGCTATTTCTCCCATTATTACACTCCTCTGTTTCTGTTCCTCCCACGTAATATAAAAGAACTGGCTTTACCTCTGCCAGTCCAGCTCTGATTTGTTTCTGTTTCTGCCCATCCTGTCTCTCAATTAAAGAAGCAGAAGATTAAGGGAGTAATGTAAAGATGGATAGTTGCTCTCAGTTAGCAACCTCCTGCCATGTTAAATCAGTCTGCCTCCGGTAGCAGACCTTCTGTGCCATCCCTGCTACCACAGCTGCCCAGCTGTCGATTTTTAAAAACAGTTGATAAATGTGAGCAGCCATATGCATAAGGTTCTGCATGCTTAATATGAAGGAACATCTATTTATTTTGATCTTACACATGCACTGATTCTTTTATCATTTTTGCTGCTCAAGAATCTCTGCTTAGAATATGTTGGAGCTCAACGCAAGAAAATCTTGTTTGCTGAAATCTAAAGACGCAGAATTACTGCTTGTTTACAGTCTGTTTACTTAGCATTTATTTTTAGGAAACAGTTCTGTGATGGACGGGATGTATTCAGTGCAGAACGGAAAGGCCAGTGAAAAGATTAATGATTAGATTTTGTTGCTGTGCATCTTCTTCCAAGCAAAAATTGCCTGTCTATGTCCAGAATCCTGCCTACAGCAAAATAGACACGGTCTTGTTTAATAAAAGATTGTGCAAGACTTGACATTCCAGAGAAGCAGAGACAAAGGGCATGATACAAAAAATCATGGACATGGAGAAAATGGTTCCTTAGGGGCCATAAAGAGCTCGATGGGCCCTTAAATAAATAATGCTAATGCTAGAAATAGTGGGATGTGTTAGAGATAAGTGAGAACAATATTATACTTTGATTAACCCTGTAGCACTCTATTTAGGACACTTACAGTATCTCCAGCCAGCCAAACCAACCAAAGTCATATGTTATGTAGGACTATAAGAACTTGATAAGTTATAAAACTTCCATAGAAGCCTTGTTTCTACTATTTCAGGCAGAATCCCACCTATTCTGGAAAAAAACTGTATGTTTAGAAACTGCCTAGAGCATCATTATTCAAGATATCAAAACCATTCAGATTTATCAACCCTACAAACTAGAGTGGACCAATGCTATAAAACACAAATAATCTAGGAATGCTGTTTATTCCACATATGTACCAGTATCTTGGAACTGGCCCAGAATGCCAGCTTTGCAGTAAGTGAATCATCAAAGGTTTTTATATGTGTGTCACTGGGGAAATTGGTTGGCTGGTTTTGCTGGGAGATGGGTATCCCGTATACTTTTGCCCTGTTCTGGATGGCTTGTGCGTGTTGCCAGTATTAAAAACACATAATACAAAATAGTATAAACAAATGAGTTCCGGTTCTTAAAAATATTTTTCTCATTTGTCCTTAAGACATCCCATGGTTTTGGATATCAGTTTAAGTGTCCATTATAACTAATTCTGTCCTACCTTTTACACTGCACTTTCCTCACCTCTCAGGCTTAGAGAGCAAAATGCACTCTCAAAGCCAAGTAGCTTTCACCCACTTTAAAAAAGGTATGATGGACTCCAGAACTCCAGAGTCACTTGTTGAGATAGGTGGCTATAGAAATTAATCAAATAAATAAAAGGTTTTCCTCAGAAGTTTCTCAGATCATCAAGTTGTGGCAAAGATATATCGCTGGGTGAAGATACTTTTCTTCCCTTGAGGGACTTTGCACAATGTCTTTGAGCTAAAACACTAGCAAGCATTCTGCCCATAATTTTGTATATGCCTGCATTCTGTATCTGCTTGTTTGTCTCCCTCTCTCTTTCCCACACATGTGATTCCACCCTATGATTGTAATAGTTTTTTTAAAAATACTGTACTTTCATGTATATTCAGAAACGTTCAGTGTTTTAAAAGTCAAGAATTTGCTTTTTTTTCTTGCTTGTGCCTGATGTTTCCATAAGGCTTAGATTTCAACCCTGAATATAACAAAATTTTACTTTAAAGTGCCAAATCATAAATGGAATGAAGTGAAGAATCAATTCTGCTCAGTTGCAGAGAATTCATTTTGAGTACAGTATTCTGTGTATGTCCATAATAGCGCTAAAACTGTAGACACAGCATCAACAAATCATGCCTCTGATGATGCTTTGGAAACTATTTTAGGCCAGGCCTCAGAAGCCTGCCCTCTGTAAGAATAGTTTGCTGAAGCAGGACAGCAGCAACCTGTATGTTGGGTCCATTCCATCAAAGCACAATTCAACATGCTAATAATAAGGTAAAGCCTTCTGTATGTCAAGTTCAACTCTTGAGAAGGAATGAAAGAAACATAGATACATTGTGTATCTGTGAAATTAAGAGAAAAAAGGACAGATGTAGTAAATCTATGATAGTGGTCTGATCTTGTGGAGTGGAGCTGATGAATTAGTAGCAGTAGTAACATTTATTCAATCAATGGCCAGCAAAAGCTGATGAATACATGCAGAGAAGTGAAAGTAGGTTTAATTATGAATGGAAAGGTTAAAATATGAGTAAAAAAATATTTGGTGTCAAGTAAATGGCAATGGGTACATATGAAAGTAGGAGTCCATAGACTGGAGATAGTTGCATGTTATATTCCAGTGAATGGTGATAATAGAAGAACTCAGTATAATTTTTGGCAAAAAGCAAAGGAATAGATTAGGAGGCACAGAAAACGCAGACCAATTTTAATGGAAAAGTATGTTTTGAAAGTGAATGAATAGGTCTAAAGAAGGAGCCTCCAAGTGTGAATAGATTTTTTTTTAATCCATTCAGTTGTGTCCGATTCTCAGAGACTGCCTGGACAAGTCCCTGCAGTTTTCTTGGCAAGGTTTTTCAGAAGAGGTTTGCCACTGCCTCCTTCCTAGGGCTGAGTAAAAGTGACTGGCCCAAGGTCACCCAGCTGGCTTTGTGCGTCAGGCGGGACCTGAACTCACAGTCTTCCAGTTTTTACCCCATTGCCTTAACCACTACACCAAACTGGCTCTCTTGAATAGAATTTTAAAAGTTATTAAAAATAACAGCAGTGAATTGATTTTAATAAAATAGAAGTGAAGGAATATTGGAAGAAATAGTTCAGAGATTTGTATAGGATTTTTTTTTTTAATGTGTGTGTTTGTGCCTTCAAGGCATTGTTGACTCCTGGCAACTGCCTGGACTAGTCCCTGCAGTTTCCTTGGAAAGATTCAGAAGTGGTTTGTCATTGGCTTCTTCCCAGGGCTGAGAGAGAGGGACTGGCCCAAGGTCACCCAGCTGGCTTCGTGCCCAAGGCGGGACTAGAATTCAGGGTCTCCGCCTGGTGCCTTAACCACTACGCCAGACTGGACCTCAGTATAGGAATTATGGTGATATGCTGAAGAGTGGAATTGAAACGAATGCTTTAATTGTATCTAAAAAAAAGAAAATCATAAATGCTATGAAGATATTGAAAAATGGCAAGGCTGCAGCTACAGATTGTGTACTAGAGATATTTTAAAATATGGATAGGGTCCACTTATGGACTGGCTGTGTAATTTGTTTAATTGGTGTGTGACTGATGGTCGATAATTGGAAAACTGCTACTATTGTCACCCTCTACAAAAGGAGAGGTAGCAAGAGTGAATGCAAAAACTATAGGGGGATTGGTCCCCACCTTGCTGCTGTTCCAGAAGGCCCTGAAGATGTGATTTTGTCTACGGGCCTGGGGATCCCAAGCTGCTTCCGAGCCAATCAAGTGGCTGGTATGAACGTGTTTGCTGCCGGCGGGGTTGTCTGTTGTGTTTTTGTGGTTTTTGATTCTGTAAGCCGCCCGGAGTGTGTGAGTTGGGCAGCCTTATGCATCTGTTTAATAAATAAATACATAAATAAATTTTAAGACCTGTAAGTGGATAGTATGTGGTCAGTTGTGAGGAATTAATGTTTGTCAAGAGAAGTGGAAATGGCAATTGATAAGGTTCTGCCCTTACCTTATTATATGGAAGTGAGTGTTGGGTAGGCCAGGAGAAACATACAAGTAAATTGAATGGAATGGGAAAGGGGTACTTAAGAAGCATGTATGGTAAGACAAGAGAAATAAAAAATCAACGGCTATGAAATGCATGTGAAAAGTAATAACCAGTGTGAAAGAAGTATCTTCAGATGGTTTGGTCATATAGAGAGAATGAATGAGGAGTGAACCACAAAACAAGTACAGCCTCTCCTTGTTTAGCAACTGCAATCCGTTCCTTAAATTGGAAGCAAAATGGTCGCTAAGCAAACACATGACAGAGAGATGCTGTGAAGATCACTGGTTGCTGCCGTCTTGTTCAGATAAAGTTCTCTCATGCAGCTATGCCAGCATTACTCTCACTTCAGCGGGCATTGTGGTCAGGTGCAGAAATTTGGGCATTAAGTGTGTGCATTGGTTGGAAATTGATTTTTTTTTAAAATTACCATTGTATTTGTAAACAGTCGCTAAATGAGGTAGCCACTAAACTAGGAGTGGCTGTACATAAAGGCAGAGTGAATCAGCCAAGAAGAAGGTGACCAAAGAGGTTGTAGTTCAATGAATTGAAGAGATTCTCAAAAGAAATAGGTGAGAAATTTAAAAGGACAAGTGACAATTCATGAAATATTCTGAATATGGTGGAAACAAGGATGCTTTGCAAAGATAGAAAAGTATGGAGAGACATAATAAATTGTGTTGATGTAAAGTAGATTTATCTTTCTCTTTCTTTTCTTATCTCGTATATTTAATTTCCCTGGCCTGCCCTCTGTGCTTTGCATATCATTGCTCACCCCGAAAGGGAATAACATGATGGGTCCTTGGCACAAACTGGTATTAACATCCCCTGCAAACAAGATGAAAATTGTTATTTGACAATTGTAGAAAAACGGTGCAGCTGCACATAATTATTAATGTTTTATCTGTTATTAAAATCTTTATTGTGGCAAGTGTTTCATAAGAAAACATTAGGTTCCATATTTGGTGTGCTATTCTTCTCCCCACCAGAGCAGATGTTCAGACAGAAGATATGGCCCTTAACAAGGCAGTGGATTTCATGCCAAATTGTTTGCAGATGTGCTCAATTTAAATTCATCCTTGCATGCCGTCACTATGATAAAGAGATAAATAACATTCAGAAGTTTGATTGGGGGACATGCTATGCTGCCATGTTATAGTACAGTTCCATACTCCCTCCTGCCTTGCTGACAACTTTTCTTGTAGGTCATCAAATGTAGAGGTCATCAAAATTAATAACATAAGTAGACCTGATTTATACATGGCAAAGATTAACCTTTGCCCAGTTGAAAATGCATCAGTCTGCTGACAGTTTTAAAGCATTAAATGTTCCATAATGGTTGAGCAAGGATCTGTGGTTACAAGGCTTATTAAAAGATCTACCATATTATTTCAGCTATTATTTTTTAAAGGGTGCAGGATAAAGCTAGGCTGTCCTGTTTACATTCTTAAGGTTACCAGATTTGAGGTCCAAAAATCCAGACAACCACTAGACTGCAGCAAAGAGACAGAAAAGTCTAAATCTCTCGCCCTCTGGTCATGGACTGGATTTTTACAGTCCAGATCTGATAGTCCTAATATAATGAATGTAAAATAAGGGTTCATATGACTTTTTTTGTATGTTAGATATATTTGCTACACATAGAGGACCTGTGGTGGTGGGGGGGGGTGTTAGAGATATAGGTAACCGTTCTACTCATATCATGTGGACAAGAAAGACAAGAATGACATAGCACATATCTTTAAAAAAGATCTATCTAGACCACCCATATCAATTATTTCACCTATTCAGAGCATGGCATTGGAAAAGACTGTTTCAAAAGTGTCTAAAAATGGTGACTATCTCAGACTGGTAGTGGGGAAATAGCTTCCCAGTGATAATTTCCAACAAAATCCAACTACACGTTTCAACAGTGGCATCATCAAAGCAGTTAGTCACAGAGCAAAATCCTCTTGAAAATACTTGCTTCTATTCAGGCTACCTTGTCCTTCATAAAATAGCATAGGTAACATTTTCAGATTGTTCTTACTACAAGCTTCAGACAACATTTTAAAGTCCCCCACAATCAAACATTGCTGCAGAAGCAGGCAGTGTATGCATGTATAGTGGCAGGTGGGCAGAGAATGAGTTCCTGTTAATGTCTCATCTGGCTTGGATTAGATCAATCCAGCAACTTTAAATGAAGTAGTGATGCAACAAATTTGCATTCCACTTCTGCATTTCTTGATACTGTTTTCCACCCTTCTATTTCCAGTATACTGATTTTTCTTCAGAAAATATAGGATGCTACTGGGTTGAAGCTACTGGGACAGTAGGTTCTGTGAGGATGCTGAAAGTAAAAAATGGGTATAATTTAATGCATAAATGGGGAGTGCAGAGTTTAGTATCTCAGTATCCAGTTCAATATGCTTTTACTTTGGAACTCTTGATGGAGAAAGAAGGTTTGGGGCTGAAGGGAAACTGATCTATTTTTCCTTTTTCCAAACAAGTCAAGCCTTTTGAGAAGTGCTTGACTTGTTTGCAGGGAAGGATGAACAAAGAACACAGATGTGCATGCATCCTTCAGTATTTCTCACTTAGAATGCTTCAAGAACAAAAAAGCACTAGAGGAATGTATTTGAAGCTAGTGGCAGGAAAGCTCTTCTGCCTAGTCACATTTCCAGAAGCAGGTGTGCCTGTTCAGAAAGGACAGGCAATATAGTTAACATGTACAGTATCAGCATTCGCATGCTTAATTTGGCTACAGCATTTTTCTTACAAGCACTGCTTGCCAATATCAATTCACAACTTCGAAGTCAGTCAAAATCACAATTGTAAACATGACTTATGTTAATGAAAATATTGCCATAGAAAATTGCTTTGAAAATGGAAACGAAACAGTGCACCATATTGCTCTTTGCAGAAACCTAGATTTTTGGGTTTTTGTTTGTTTGTTTGTTTGCATATTACAATTTTGGAAATGTTAAAATTAATCTGTGACCTGATGGTGTGCAGGATAAGAGATAGTTGCTATTTCACAATATTGTATCAATATCTCTTCTCTGAACAAAAATAAATTTGACTTGAAGCTTTTCCTAATGGTTTGCCAAAAACAGCAGAAATGCTGAACAATGGGACTGACTTAAAATTAGTTGTGCAGTCCAGTCCTGTGAATGTTTTACTTGAAGAAAATCCAACTCAATTCAACTCGTATAGGTCTGCAGCTTTAATTCTTAATATAACACTCTGATTTAAAATCTGCTGATTCATTTCTGACTACATGCTTTGAGCTACTGGGGAAAAAAGAGGTTTGATTCTTTAAGCATTCATACTCTTGTGAGGGAAAGTTTAAGTGGTGAATTTAAGGGACAGATTAAATATGCACATCCTGAAGCCCCAGGGTTGCATGAAATATCCAAAAGCTTTGAGTACTCTCCTGGACATTTTGGGGAGCTGGTACTTTTTGAATATCGACTTTTAATTGTAATATAGTATTTAATAGCAAAGAAGATAAATTGTTAAATACCTGACTAGAAATTATCAGGTTAATTTTATTTCATTTTTATGATATTTAAATGTAAATGAAATGAAATGAAATTTAGTTCATTGACCAGGCCCCACCATCTACTAAAAGAAGCCATCAGCACGTCAGTCAAAAATGGTATGTTATCCTTGACTCAGAAGAACTTGGATTAGACCACAGATGGATCATCTGCATCCCAAAAGTCACCTGTAGCTCTTGAAGGGCTTCAGTGTGGCCTGTGAGGATGTGTTCTGTTTCCTTGCTGTTTCCTTCCTTGACAATCTGCAGGTAGTTTATGAGTGTGCACACACATGTGTAGCCCTGATACCTGGTTTGGCATCAGATGCAGCCCTCAAGGCTGAACCCATTGCCTGCTTATGGAATAAATGGAGGGATTCATTTAAAGCAAATTTCTCTCCTGGATTTTCCTTGATGCTGTAATCATTTGAGCTTTCTTGATCTGCTGAAAATGAAACACTCAAGCTGAAGTTTTCAAGCTCAAGGGTAAAGCCTTTCAGTGGCTGCACTTAATACATCTTGGAGGAATCAAGGGCCACATGAGTAGTGGGGGAGTAGGATTGCTGTTTTTTCCTAGCTTTTACTGGAGAGTTTTTTAAGCTTTAAGCCTATGTTAAGGCTTACACTACAGGTTGTGGGTGTTTCCTGCCTCAAAACAGCAAAGGAGACCCTCAGAAAAGTAATTGGGGAACCACATTGATGGCCCTGGTTCCTATAGCCATCTTCTAATGAAGTTGACTGGGAAAAAGTTCAGGGACAAAGAAAAGGAAGGCCTTCACATGGCATGTCACTCACAGTGTAGATTTTGCTAGCATAGATTGATGGGAATTAAAATGAACACAGAGGAAAATACTCTCAATTAGTAGTCTTGATGGCAATATATTACGTCTTTCAATACCACTTGCTTGGAAATATGAGTAGAAGTGTGTGTTTCTGCTGGCATCCGCTTTTCCCCTATGTGGAAACAGAATGCTGGACGAAACAGGGTTCTAACAGCTTAGGCAGTATCTGCTATATAATGTTTAATAAGAAAAGCAGGAATTTGAAAACCTCAAAAATAGGATATGTTGTGTTTGCTCTTGCTTCAGAAATATATTCCTGCAATATTTGAAGCCTGACAGAATTTACATTCCTCACTAATTCCTTCCTAGATTTGAGATGCCAGCTCAGGATCAGGCTACATTTACTATTAATCATTTCAAACTTGAAAATGAAGTTGTGTGTGATGCATGTTATAGATGAAATTATTTGACTGTCTGTGATTGAACATCTATTTATAATAATGTCACTAGAGCGTCTGTTAGATATTTGGTTGCTTCCCCAGTGGTTTTACATGTCTGCTTCATTTTGAAACTAATTAAACCAGAAGTGCACAACCTATGTCAGCCCAATTTTCCCCAGGTAAGTTGTTTAGGGGACACATGTCCATGGGAAGGCTGCCTGCTGGGAAGGGACGTCCAGCCCATGGCTATTGCCTGGAATCCCAATTACTTATTCTCGCTCACTATTTTCATGCAACTGGATGTGTTTCACATGTTCATTCATAGTCTGGCTCACTGGAAAACATTGCTTCAAGACGCTGAACAGGGATGTCCTAGAGAAACAATGCTACAAGTCATTGGGAACTGTTTGAAGGAAGCCAACTTTGTATCTTTCCCTTCCTTACTGAGTACAAAGATGAGGAAGATTCTACTGTCCTTATTTTCATCCACTGAAATTAATAGTTCAAGTTAGTCATAACATGTCCCATTTATTTCAGTGGGAACCAAGTGTAACTTAGGTTGGTTCAAACCCTCTGCTTCTCTATAACGCTGCCTGGAATTTGTACTGTCTATCTGCTTTAAGGAAGATCATCTAGCAATGGATTTTTTTTTTTCGCATATTAAACATCATGGATTTAGAGAACATAAAAATCCAGAGGCTGGTGAGAAAGTGTTACAGAATAAAACATGAAATGGAATCACAGGAGAGGGGAGAAACATCAGAATTATATATTCAATATTATTTGGGCACTGGAACTGGATTGTATTCAGAACTGTGGAGAAGGTACTAGTTGTTTTAATAAATTGATTTAACATGATCACAATTGTTTTTAACTTATGCTTACACCCAATTTTTAGGTATATGTTACCCAACTGGATTGAACTGGAATGTTATGTTAGCTCTTTATATTTGTGTCTGGCGTTTTGTTATGTTGGTGCTTATATTACAGTGTTATTTTACTTTGAATATTTAAAGTATCTAGCAATTCTGTCTTTTTATAAACCACTTGTCAGTTAAATACATCATTATTAAAAAGGAGACTCAAACTTACTGAACATCAAAACTTGGGGAACATTAAAATCTGTTTTAAAATAGAATGGATTAGGTTATAAATTTTTAAGATAGTACCTGTTATTTCATGAAAATTTTATATATATATTTTTCACCAACATAATAGAGTTGCATGGGACTAGCAATAATACATCATAGGAAGACTAGCTGAAAGAAGAAAAAGTATTTTTCTCTCTCTGTTTTCTGTGCTTGCTGCTAATCTTAATAAAGTTTATTCTAGTCTGTTCTCTGTCAGTTTTCAGTTTTCATCTGAAGGAAATCTCTTTCAGGAAAAAAAAAACCTTTTGGTACTTTAAACAGTAACAAAGTTGTTATGACATGAGCTTTTCCAGAAGAGAGTGGATTTTAGTGTACAAAAGCTAATGCTGTCATGCGTTTATTGGTCTTTACAAGGTCATAGTTCTTTCTTTTGTTCTGTGAAATGCCCTGCTCCAACAATAATAATACCAGGAGAAATCACAAACCTTGCAATGGGACTCCTTTTTTCTCTCCTCTATATTACCACATCCCCTGCCCTTCCAATTTTCTCTGGAGAATCAGCCAAAGTAGTTTTGAGAGTGTGCTGGAGGCTGCTAATGGGGGGCTAATAGCCATTCCACTGGCACATCAGCGGGACAGAAAATGCAGCCTATAGTGCTGCATAGATTTGATTTAAATGTAATGCAAATCTGGTCCATGGCATCTGTAGCAAAATCATCCAAATAGAATCTGGGCAGCTGTGAGCTAGAGACATTAGAAGTCAAATACCTTCCAGTAGCTGCCAGTTTTCAAGATGGCACTGCATTTTGGAAAGCATTTATATGTGTGTGTGCCCTTATACAAAAAACACCCCCTGAACCAAATAATCACAGCTCATTTCCACGTGTTTTGAATAGATAGTGCAGCTTTGAAGCAAGATTGACTCTAACCCCTCTTTTTCAAATGACAACTTTTCTTAATTATATAATTTATCCTCTTTGTTTATTAAACTTTTAAGCTAAGTATATGTGTAGGAATCCAGAAACCACTGTGGGAGGTCAGCTTTTATGGGAGTAGATTTGGAACAAAGTAGTTGAGGATCAGATTTAAAATTAACACTTCCACCTTGCATGTCTAATCCCGAGTCTGCATTGTGACTTCCATGCTTACTCCAAAATTACAAAGGTCAGGTACGTATTGGGTATCAAAGGTAATTTGACCTTAAACTCTGTCCAAATAGTTGTGCATGCAGGGAAATTATTATGGTTTTTTATATGCTTTTGTATTTTGTATTGTTTTAAATTCTTGTATTGGCCAGTTGTTTTGCTATGTTTTAACTGTTTGTAAACTGCCCAGAGTTAAATACATGAGATGGGTGGCTATATAAATTTGAATAATAAATAAATAAGGAGAAAAACAGTCATTCATATTTTTGAAGTCTATTTTTGAAAGGGTCACATTAGCATATTGAAGTAGAACTGTTACCATTCTTTGGGTAATAGTAGCCATTAAGCCACAGCAAAGTGGAACCTTCAAAAAGGTTGACTTATCCTTTCTCTGCTGGAGATGTAATGAAGTTGAGAAGGAATTATGGTATACATGGGCATGTCCATTTATTGGTATTATCTGTATGGTAAATCAGGTTCTTGGAAATAAGGGTTAAAAAGGTTAAAGTATATTCCAAAACCTGGAATCTTTTGATCTATGAAGAACTTTGGATAAGTTGAGCTTTTGCTGATTGAGATGATTAAATAAATACTCTTGGAGAAACACTTGTGCCTAAAGGTTGGCTTAACAAAATTGTGCATCCTCAACCTTTGAATTAGCTTTGTAGCAAAGGAAAGGCAAGATCAGGCAATATGATTCTCTATGGGCTAGGTTAATTCACTGTTCAGTAGTAATGTAGAGATATATTACTGTATTATTTTTATCAGCCTAAGTCTATCTGCTGCAGGATGAAAGTGTCTTCAGTGAAGTTCATGGACTATAATTTTTAAAATGTGGGTTGGTAGATAGATGTTTTTTGACTTCCCAGCCTAGGGCTGAGAGAGGGTGACTGGCTCAAACCCAACCCAGCTGGCTTCTGTGCCTAGGAGAGGATTAGAGCTTGGATCTCCCCAATCCTGGTCCAGCATCTTAACTACTATACCACATTGGCTTGTATATACTATATACCATATACTATATAGCCTGGAAGACCCCTTAGCTATCACTAGAGAAGAAGGCTCCTCTGAATCTTCTCCTACGCCACTTGCTCACAAAGATTTCTCTTGACCTTGATCCACAGAGCTCACCAGAGAGGCTCCTTGGACTTGTTGTGCCACCTGAACTCAGTGCAAAAAGCTGAGAAAAGTCCCAAAGCAATCTGAAGTGAAGCCACAGGATCACTTCAGCCTTAGAAAGGAGGTGACCACTGCTGCTTTGCAAAGTAGTTTCCAGTGGTGGTTTATTAGAAGCTTTGTCAAAGCGAAGCCGTCCTTTTATGGTGTCACTGCAGTGGCTTATAGAATAGGGTCTAAGCCACCATCTTACATATAAAATGTTTTCAAATTGTAGCCAATTAAAAAGGAATAGATGGCAATGGCAGCCTGTCAATTCCTCCTTTGTACCCCATTACACAAGGGTGCTTTTGCTAGGCAGGTGTGAAATGGCAGGGAGTACATAAACTAATAGAGGGAGAGGAGTTTATAGTCCGAAGAGGAAGGTTATTCTGGACATTAAATAAGAGGAGCCAAGTTAATCCTATTCAAAGCTCTGGAACCAATCCATTCTGTAGCTCTGTTCCCTTTTATCTTGCACAGCAGATTTTTACAGCAATCTGGCCATCAGTTTGATTGTTAGTAGGTGCAGATGTGTATCAAGTCATCCAGTATTCTCAATCCTCACTTTATAGTGCTCTGTGTTTTATTAAATGAGACCATCTGTGCTTGGCAATGTTGAGGCTGCATAAGAGATTCTCTGATGTGTGTGTTGAAATAATGAAAACAGTAGGGCATAAAAGAATAAATATAGCACAAAACATCAGGTACTGTGAGCATAGGTAGTATAATCTATGGAATTGTGGCCAATAAACAGTTTTGTCAAAAGTATTATGAATTTTTGTAAGGGCATTTTAATTTTTATTTTCAGACTGAAGATAATTTTTCAGATAATTTGTCTCTGTGCTTGCTGTGGCCTCCTTCACATTTTAGATTTGAATTCCATTTATTCATAATTTTGTAATTTGTCTTTCCAGATTGCTTTGCTATGATTATATCTACAGGTAACTAAACTATTATGCCCTTAGAATTAGATTCATGATAGCTAATAAACAGTCAAATCTAACAATGCATAATTTGACCAGCCTGCTTTTACAGTTTAAGTACATGGATTATTCACTCTGATTAAAGAGGACCGACTGGTGTACTTGCTAGCATCAAATTACAATCTTGAGTATCCAGTCAAATCTCAATTCAACCATGCTCTGGAACCTTGAAGAATCATCAGCTTTCAGCATAAACTCCATTGAAGGATTAATCTGAGGATAATATAAAATAGGAACCATGTGCGGTACCTGCAATCCTTAGAAAAAGGAATATAAATATAAATACGTAACTTATATGTAATTATGGCACTTTTGCAGTTTTAAATGTTCACTTTACATTTCTATATTGTTCCATTCTATCTTTTTGCTTTCCTGAACATGTGTATTTCCTAATAATTGGAAACTTGAATATTTTTTTTTCCATTTGAGTTACAGGTCTGTTAAAATATAAATCCATAATTTGGTGGTCCTCACATTCAGAATGAAAGTAGCTATAGTCCAAACATCTGGATTACATTGGGAAGGCTGAAATCTCTGTCTCTGTCTATTATACAGGATATATGCATCAGGATACTAATATTAGATATGTCTCCTCCATTTAAATGTTGGCTCAGTGATGACAAGTTTATAATTGGATAATGGATGGTAGATGCATGGGATTCACAACTGAGGATGGAGGAAGATTTTGATACTAAAAGAGAAGTGAAGCACTGAGCAGTGAAAATGACGAGCTTTAATTATGCACACTAATCATTCAATGGGATATAGTGAATAACAGTAGAACTAGAAGAGGAACAGCTAATCATTGCTGAGACACAAAGCAGCCATCTGATTTTGGTAATCACACATAACACATAGGCTCCTTGGTCTTACTAGATCTGACTTCACCTACCACCTACTGTAAAACCACCAATGGTATGTTTGTTGCTTTAAAGGTGTGCCCATCTAATTGTTTTTTATTTGCCCTTGCAAATCTGTTATTTAGAAGGAGAAACAAAAGGGAAAAATCTTGAGATGGGAAGGGTTAAATAGCAGCCAAATAGGAAGTCTATGGTAAGATGTGCATTTGACCTTTAATTTTGTTTACACTGTTGTAATAATATTCACGTCCATATTCCTAAATAGCTTGGAATTATACAGGGTGTGTATCTTTTGACACTGGTGTTCCTGCTTGGGAAGAGAGCAATTATAATTGCCTTTAAGCTACCGTATTGTGCTGTTATTCTCTTTGCCTCTTTGCCCCTCCTCAGCTGATTTGTTATGAATGCTGTAGCTCTTGAGGCTTGAAGTGCTTTGTGAGCTGCCATTTTTAGAGTAAGAGAAAAGCAATTATGCTCTTTGCAGAATAAAAGGCAGGTGGGTCTTCAGGAACAGCTTTTGCTAACCTTATTTAAGGAAGATGAATGTGGTGTTTTGATTACTCTAACTTGCTTTTGAAGGCATGATGGATGAAAAAGTGTCCTCAGCCCTTGGGTACTAATTCCTACCCCCACTTCCACTTTTATTTTGTGGTTGTGGTTTTTGTAGTGGTAAAAGCGTAACTACCAGATTGGGATGTGGACATCAGGACTGAAAAAAAATATATGAATATATATATTCAAAATAGAAAAGAGTGTCATGATTTAAGGAGCTTAGGGCAATCTATGGGACAGCTTGTGCTTCATACCAAATGGTTGTCCTTTTGTTTTTATTCATGTTCCATTTGCAGATAACTGCTGGATAGTGATGAGCGGTTGTCTACAGGCAACAAGATGTGATTGCCACCACAGATGGTTCTGAAGAGAAAAGATGTTTGAAAGGACAGTCTTTTAATAGTTCCTGTGTGGGGGTAGGTACATCAAGAGTGAGGGTGGCAGAAGTTAGCAAGTAGAAAGGGAACAGCAGCGGCTTGTCAGGTTTGAAAAAGGTAATGTTCCACATGCCTGAGTTAAAAGAGAGAAGGTGCCATGGGTCAGGTTTCTATGGCTTGGTCTCCTTGGACGTATTTTCTACCTGCCCTAGCAACAGGGTAGTGCTGTCATCAACAGCCAGGGAAGGGCTTCTTAGCAGAATGTTCAGCTGAAGTTTGCTCATCTAATGTATCATCTGGTCACTCAGTTACAAGTGCTCAAGCCTTTTAGTTATCTTACACTTTAAGTGGGCAAAGAGGAATTCTTCTTTCAGGGCAGACATTCCTAGTAAGATTCCTTACTATGACAATTTTTGTGCTGAACATGAGGAGAGTCACACATTCCTTGCTTCCCTAACCTGCTCTTAAAGTATTTCTGATGCAATATTTTACTGTATTTGTATTTTCTGCCCATTGTGTGTGCCTTCAAGTCAGTGTTGGCTCTGGGTGACTGCTAGTTTTCTTGGCAAGATATGCAGAAGTGGTTTGCCACTGCCTTCTTCCTAGGGCTAAGAGGAGTGTGACTGGCCCAAGGTCAACAGGTTGTTTTGTGCCTAATGAGTGACTGGAACTCATGGTCTCCCTGTTACACTCTAAAATTAAAATTAACAAAACAGAAGAAAATTAGGAGAAATAGTTAATATTTAAATACAAGAGAACTAGAATACATTAGAATAATTCTGGGCAATTGACTCTGCTGGCTGGGCACAAGGGAAATATAGAGCCACAACTTCTCTTGACCCTGTTGAGATAGTCCAACATGCAGAGAAAAGAGGGGGGTAAAATAATATTACACAATTCTTTCAATGCAAGTCCCTTTTTCCCACAAGAAAAGAAAAACATAGGCTGCTATCCCAAGATTCATGAACAGAAATCTTTTTCAGTAGATGCAAAAAAAAGGGAGGAGGAGAAGAAAGTTGTTCCTTTTCAGGAACTTCTTTCTGCTAATGAATTTTGGGAACCAAACCATCACTTCCTTTTCATCTATACTGGCCCTTGCTTTACTTAACTTGATATTGTATGCAAAATATGCATAGTCCTTATTTTTTAAAAAAGTGAGTCTTGAGAACATGCCTGCATTAACTCTGGGTTTGACCAAAGCCACAGAGATAATATGAAGCAATATAAAATCTCAGAAAGCAAATTGGAATCCTGTCATTGCGTACAGCTCAAGTTATAGTTTGTCTTGTGTTCAATTGATAGAGAAAGAGTGAGAGAAATAAGGGTCACAGAGAAAGTTGACTTTCATAAAACAGAAAAAGGTTCATCCCAGAAGAGATAATAAGTTCTGATTCTGTTTTATAGATCTACTGGGGCTTCATTTTTCATTCTCATATTCTTTTATCTTTGTGAACTTGGACTGGAAACCATAGCTGATGGAGAGTGAGAGAGAAATGTGTTGTATACATTGTAAAATAGCCCCCTCCCCCATGCTCCCTTTTAAGCAGTGCAGTTTCTAATCAGATAGCCTCCTACTGAGATTATTGATGGTAATGCAAAGCTTGAAGAACTTTCTTGAAGACCAAATACAGTGTGAAAAAGCATCACTAACTATTATTTAGGACTTAACAGTTTTTGAAGAAAAATGGCCTCTGAAGGGTGGTTAATAGTGTGTTTAGAAATGCTGTCTAAAGGTCTTGTTGACTGAGCCTGTTGGTTAGCTTTATCCTCTTGACATCTGTAGTGTTAGATGGAAACTTGTGGACCAGTTTTTTTCATATAAACCCTCCAGGACTATCTGGGGAAATATTACAGACTAACCACCAGGCTTTATTCATGCAGAGAGATAGATATGAGAATAAGAAATTCCATATTGGGCGTAGATATATTGGAGTTGAGGTAATGTGATCATAATCGACTGAAAAGAGATGGATACCCTCATGCAAAGTGTTAAGGCTGGCCCATGAAAGTTGGTCTCTGATGAACCAAGTTTGCTTCCCCAGTATTGGCATGGGTGTGCTCATTGTTTCTAATGTACAGTCATGAGAAAAAGTAAGTACACCCTCTTTGAGTTCTATGGTTTTACGTATCAGGACATAATAAAAATCATCTGGTCCTTAGCAGGTCTTAAAATTAGGTAAAGGTAACCTCAGATGAATAACAACACATGACATATTACAGTGTCATTACTTATTTTTACAAAAATAAAGCCAAATGAAGAAGCCGTGTGTGAAAAAGTAAGTACAGCCTATGATTCAATAGCTTGTAGAATCACCTTTAGCAGCAATAACTTGAAGTAATTGTTTTCTGTATGACTTATCGGTTCCTTACATCGTTGTGGATGAATTTTGGCCCACTCTTCTTTACAACGTTGCTTCAGTTCATTGAGGTTTGCAGGCATTTGTTTATGCACAGCTCTCTTAGGGTCCCACCACAGCATTTCAGTCGGGTTGAGGTCTGGACTTTGACTGGGCCATTGCAACACCTTGATTCTTTTCTTTTTCAGCCATTCCATTGTGGATTTGCTGGTGTGCTTGGGATCATTGTCCTGTCGCATGACCCAATTTCGGCCAAGCTTTAGCTGTCAGACAGATGGCCTCACATTTGACTCTAGAATACTTTGGTATACAGAGGAGTCCATGGTTGACTCAATGAGTGCAAGGTGCCCAGGTCCTGTGGCTGCAAAACAAGCCCAAATCATCACCCCTCCACCACCGTGCTTGACAGTTGGTATGGGATGTTTGTGCTGATATGCTGTGTTTGGTTTTCGCCAAACATGGTGCTGTGCATTATGGCCAAACATCTCCACTTTGGTCTCATCTGTCCAAAGGACATTGTTCCAGAAGTCTTGTGATTTGTTCAGATGCAACTTTGCAAACCTAAGCCGTACTGCCATGTTCTTTTTAAAGAGAAGAGGCTTTCTCCTGGCAACCCTTCCAAACAAACCATACTTGTACAGTCTTCTTCTAATTGTACTGTCATGAACTTTGACAGTTAACATGCTAACTGAGGCCTGCAGAGTCTGAGATGTAACTCCTGGATTTTTTGCAATTTCTCTGAGCATTGCACAGTCTGACCTTGGGATGAATTTGCTGGGACGTCCACTCCTGGAAAGATTATCCACTTGTGAATAAGTGTCCTCACTGTAGAATGATGGACTTTAAATTGTGTGGAAATGGCCTTTATAACCCTTCCCAGACTGATGGGCAGCAACAATTGCTTCTCTAAGATCATTGCTGATGTTTTTACACTTTGGCATTGTATTAACAACACCTGAATGCTCGAGACCAGCACACCCCTAAAACTTTGGCTTTTATAGAGGACACGCTTGCTGATGATCAATTAATCAAGGGCATTTGATTAGCAGCACCTGGCTGCTACTTAACCTCTTAATACCTTTGGAAGCAGTAAGGATGTACTTACTTTTTCACACATGGCTTCTCCATTTTGACTTTATTTTTGTAAAATAAATAATGACACGGTGTAATATGTATTGTTGTTCATCTGAGGTTGTCTTTACCTAATTTTAAGACCTGCTAAGGACCAGATGATTTTTATTATGGCCTGATACATAAAACCATAGAATTCAAAGAGGGTGTACTTACTTTTTCCCACGACTGTATTCCTTACAGTTTTTAACATATCATCATCCCCTGGTTGTGAAACATAGGTTCCTCTGGTACTTCTAAAGTAGCCAGATCAAGTAACTCTGGAAATTCTGACTTTTGATTTCACAAATGTGCTCAGTTCATGTAATGGTGCAAGGATGCATGGAAACCCCAATAAATGGACTAAACCAAAGAACTAAGTCATGTTGAAAGTGGCACCATGATAGTTTGAGTGCTTGCCACAGTAAATGCATAAAAAGAATTAGATAATTTCAAACACACAGGAAATAATTATTGTTCTTTCCATAGCACCATCAATGTACATGGCAGTTTACAGGGAAATAAAAGCAAAAATCAGATTTCCAACATGAGCAGCTTATAAATTAAATATAACTGGGAAATGGACTAAGGAGGAAGATATCAGAGAAAAAGGACAGGAAACAAAAAATGATGTTCAATCAATGTTCTTACATGTAACTGGACTTGGTTTAAGGCAGACATGTGAAATAAGGCTGTCACTGTAATAGCTTTCCTCAACTTACTATCTTCCAGTTAAAAACAATAACTTCACCATCTCCTTCCTTCCTTCCTTCCTTCCTTCCTTCCTTCCTTCCTTCCTTCCTTCCTTCCTTCCTTCCTTCCTTCCTTCCTTGGTACCACTACACACTACAAAGAAAGATATGTTATGGAATCATAGCATTCTTTTTTCTTTTTCCTGCCCTACTTCATTGACCACTCTGCCCAACTCAGGATCCTCATACCATCCTGGACAAATGGCTGTCCAATGTTTTTTTGAAAATGTCCACTGATGGAGCACCCATAACCTTAGGAGACAAGTTGTTCCATTGCTTAATAGCTTTCATGGACAGGAAATTCCTCCTTATTTCAAGTTTGGGTCTCTCACTGTAGAGCTTCCACCCGCTGGTTCTTGTCTTACCCTCGGGTGCTCTGGAAAATAAATCCACACTATCCTCCCTGTGACATCTGTTCATGTATTGAAAGACTGCTACCACATCTCCCCATAGCCTTCTCTTTTTTAGGCTAAACATACCTAGTTTCTTCACTCTTCATAGGATTTAGCCTCCAAGCTCCTTGCAGCCCTTGGTCTGGATACATGAGAATCCAGGCTTACTTATGGCTTGCACTTGGAGAATTGTAGTCCCAGTTTCTATTTCCCATAACCACTGGGCTGATACCATACAAATTTACCCTATATCAAGGCTTCCTGTGCCTTCAGTACACATGGACTTTAGTCCTTGCTGGCTGGCTGGAGACAAAAGCAAATTCAGAATGTACATTGGATGACCTAACCAGGTGTCTTTCAGGTGAATAATTCAGTACTTGTTTAGCATAAGACTGTGTCATAGGGGAATTCAATCAGAGATGCACATTAATATAGACTTTGGTCTATGTTTTGGCATGACAGGGTCATATCTGAGCTGTAGAAATCCAGGTGACCATGAAATGGCTGCAAAGACATATAGAAAACTCTTAGCTCTTTGCTGCCATCTATTGGTTGTCCAGGTTTCTGCAGACTAGATCTGGGAATGACTTGTCCAAAGAAAAGGCACAGGAAAAGGGATGGAAGGACTGGACTTGTTAAAATCACATGTCTTAGGAGCATAAGGAACAGCATGTCAAGCTACTTGTCTATCTAACCCAGTGCTGAATACACTGACTGGCAGCATCTCTCTAAGTTTTGAGGCAGGATTTTCCAGCCATACCTGAGCTGCCAGGTCTTCTGCAGGTAAAGTGTGTGGCCTGCCATTAAGCTGTTTTCCTTTTCTAGTGTCCCTGATCATTTGTCACCATTCTTACTTATGTATACATGTGTGGATTGTAATCAGTACTGACATGTAGTGGTACCACCTAAAGTGTGAATTCGCTTGAATATGTATGCAACGCTAGGATTGTTTGTGCCACCCTTAGCTCTGTTTTTAGTCTCAGTAAATCTGTAGCAGGTATGCCAAGTTCTGATTTTGTGCCCCTGCTGTGAGGCTGGCCAACGGCAGTATACCTACTTTTTCTTCTTGTGCTACTGCTGTCATGGCAACCTGCTGTACCAGGCCTACCAAGAGGTCTGTAGGCTCTGTGTTGGTGTTCTCTTGTTGCTAAGCATCTGCAGTGCTTGCTCCAGGCAGCATTAGCTTTTTCTTAAAAGTCCTTTGAGCAGCAACCTGCTATTCACTTCACAGAATCCAGTCCATCTTTCGAATTCACTGATCTACTGCTGCTTTGTACTTCATGTAATAAATGTCTGTGCAAGGAAGAGAGATAGTTTCAAGTTTTACAAAAGTTGTTTCAGCATAGAAATCTTGTCTTCATGCTTCCCTGCAAATTGGGTTGCTCCTATGTTCATTTTTCACTCTCCTCAATATAAATCATTGAAGCATACTTTCATTTCAATCTACTATATCAGCCCTACACCATCTGACATGCATTTAGCTTTAATGGCTAAATCTTCTTTGCTGTTTAAAAGGATAAAGTTAGTGCAATTTAAAATGGTTGCTTCCTCACTGCTTATTTCCTCGCAGTGGAATCATTTTTACAAAGAAATGAAACTTAAGATTCTTCAGTGTTGTTTTCTGCCTTTTTCAGGCTTGATTTGTACCAATATTGCTCTTAAACTTCATGCAATATCAACTTGTCCCACGCGGATTTCCAAAATACTGTTATTGTTTTTCCTTCCAACTAGCCCTTTAATTAGAGGTATCTTTTTGCTTTTTTCTTTAAAGTAGCTTCTGCTTCTTGGTTCTGATTCTTAATTGGATTAATTAGCCACTGTGTCCTGGAATTGCATGGCACTCCTAAGTCAGTTCTTAATAAGTTTCTGTTCCTTGCTGGGCGAGAAGGGCAGGCTTTAATTACTTGTGCAAATAATCCCTGAAGAGAAAAAAACATCCATTGATTTTGCACCTCTGTTACACCTATGCAGTCCCATCTCAGTTAATAACTTCTTAATACATTCAGCAAGGAGAGCCACATCCAATGCTCTAATTCTCCAGAATACACTTGGGTAATATACATCAGCCTTCCTCCATTTGGGGACTCCAGATACGCCGGTTTACACAAGTCAAAAATCCTTTAATTGCTTAGGAACATTTTTTTAATGTTTGAAGGACAAAATATTTTCTTTAATGATATGCAGTGGCATCTGTAGCATGACACCAGTGTCACACAAGCTCTGTCCCTTTTGTATGCATGTAACAGCATCACATGCACTATTGGGGGGCGGGTGGATCCTGTTCACCCTAACCCTAATCATACACAGAACAGGCAGGCTTTCTTCTACATACTCCTTACTTCCTGTGCCACTTTTTCTCAACCCCTCCTGTCTTCACCACCTCCTATTACCACTTCTCTCACACATGTTCTGTTTTGTGTTGTGATACATGTCCAACTACCCTGAATTCCTACCTGCATTCTCAAGCACGATATGACAGACGTTTTTACTCTGGGGTACCTAGCTGAGTTGCTTTATTATAGTTTAATGGTCTTAGTCAGATGTGTACATGCATGCTACTCTCCTACTTCAAAAGCACATTTTGTACATGATGCACCCATGTGAGTGTCACAGCTTGACTATCTCCATGTAGCTCCGTTAGTTGCTATGCATACCTGATTGTATACAGCTGAAGCTGGAAGATGGTTTCAGGGTGTAAACAGACAACAATTTCCATCTGGTTTATCTACTCCAGATTTTAGAAATGCAGACCATTACTATAACTCTCCATTTCTTGTATATAGAATACCATATATTCCCTCATTTCCAAATTTTTTTTAAAAAGCTAGTAACGAGTTAATATCATTACGAATACACTTATTGCTATTACAAATCAGGTTTTAAATCAGAGCAGAGTTCTATACCTGTTCATCCTGCCTATATGAAATAGAGACTTCATAGTGGTTGTCCAATGCTCATGAAAAATTGATGCCCTAACTTTAAGTAGCACAATGTCTAGGTTAATGGAATCTATCATGCAGATGCTGTTGTATAACACAAATTGAAAGATAAAAATGTTTTGATTTCACTCTAAAATACATTTGTTCTGATGCATCAAAGGCAATCTTTACTTAGAAATAAAAATAGAATGCCATGGTGTTGGAAGAAAGGCTGCCCACACTTAACACCTGTGTCATATTCATAGTGAACAAATAAAGTTGATGGGTATGATCCCATGAGACGTGTATTTAAAAATGCAACTACTGAATCTAGGTTTTACTCTTTCCCCCCCAGACATTTGGTGAATTCACAGTTCCAACCATCGGTTAGGCACATGAGATCCTTGTATGAAGCAGCGCCTGCAGTGTATGGTCCTGCATAGAAAGATCTTGTGATCCAGTATGTTGATGACTTGAGTCGTATGAAATAACCAAGTAATAACATCACAGTTCCATTCAAGACTGGCATCTAAAGGTCCATATTCTTCTCTGTTACTGATTTTTCTAGATAAGGGATTTTACTACTGAACAGACATTTCATTATTACGGGCATTCTAGTTGCTTCTTTGCTCTGCTGAAAATCCATGTATTGATTTACAACTGAAATGATTTTTTTATAATTACGTAAGGCAGCTGCGGAATATATTCAGCATATATTATGAAGAACACAGTGCTTTGTATTATGAAGAGTTCTTAGCGTACTAAATTACAGGTTAGAGTTACAGAGTTTTAAAGGGATAGTACTGAATGCTTCATATTTAGTGCCTGTTGTAACTTTCTGGAGTCTTTTGTTTTTGTTTTCAATTCCAGATCAAAGTAGAAAATTATGATAGCTACCGGGGGAGTCATAACAGGACTGGCTGCCTTAAAAAGGCAAGATTCTGCCAGATCCCAGCATCACCTCAATCTCGCAACATCACCAGCTCCTGAAGAACAGAAACCAGTTAAGCGTCGACCGAGGACAGATGTGGTTGTAGTCCGAGGCAAAATCCGGCTGTATTCCCCATCGGGATTCTTCCTTGTCCTGGGAGTGCTGATTTCTTTCTTGGGAATTGCTATGGCCATTCTTGGTTACTGGCCTCAAAAAGACCCATTCCTAGAGCCTGAAGACAGCTTGTTGCTAAACGAGACTCAGGTAGTAGGAAAAGGAGATGGGTTTATAATGCGCTTCCTTGAGCAGCATTTACATTCTGATAAAATGAAAATGCTGGGGCCTTTCACTATGGGGATTGGAATATTTATTTTTATTTGTGCAAATGCCATGCTGCATGAAAACCGGGACAAGGAGACAAAAATCATACACATGAGGGACATCTATTCCACTGTAATTGACGTACATACTCTGAGAATCAGTGAGCAAAAGCAGCTGAATGGGGCCTACACAGGCTCAGCAGGAGAGAATGATATCAAGCATGGTGGAAACTCTTGTGCATCACGTCTGGCTGCAAATACAATTGCTCCTTTCTCAGGCTTTGCAAGCAACTTTCAAATGGTTAACAATGATGAAGAGGATGAAGTTGCTAAAAATGAGGCCAAGAAATCATCCACAAATCTTACGTCACCTTTGCTGATGGAACGCTCTGGTTCAGTCTTTGGCCTTTACCCTCACTCTGGAAAAGCAAAGGATGAAAGAAGCAGTGGCTCTCTAAAGTGTGAAACAAAATCAATTGTGTCATCTTCCATTAATGCTTTCACGTTACCTGTAATTAAACTAAATAACTGTGTTATTGATGAGCCAATTATTGACAATATCACTGAGGATTCATCAAGGAGTAGAGACAGACCTAGAAATTTGTCCATGGACTCTTTAGCTCTTCCATTAATGAATACCAGTGATAGCTACAAACCTGCCAATGCTTTGATGCCACGCAACAATTTATATGGAGACTCTTCATTCAATCAGTTCAAATCTTCAATGACTCTTGGAGCCAGCACTGGACAGCTCTTATCACCTGGTGCAGCCAGAAAACAGTTTGGGTCCAACACTTCTTTGCATCTGTTGTCTGTACATTCAAAATCCCTAGATTTAGATAGGGGTCCTTCTACTCTCACTGTCCAAGTTGAACAAAGAAAACATCCAAGTTGGCCACGACTGGACCGGAATAACAGTAAAGGTTATATGAAACTAGAAAACAAGGAAGACCCTATGGACAGGCTTCTCGTACCATCAGCTCCAGCAAAGAAGGACTTTACTAATAAAGAAAAGCTTTTGATGATTTCCAGATCTCACAATAATTTGAGTTTTGAGCATGATGAATTTTTGAGTAACAATTTAAAGCGTGGAACTTCAGAAACAAGATTTTGATGGTTAGACAACCACAGTTAATATATTTGCCAGTATTTATTTTATAAAATAAACGTTCTGACCCACCCTTTCATTTATTTTTCAGTGCAACCTTGTTATTATTGAATATTTCTCTCTGGTTAAAATTGCCTTGTGTTTGCAAATATTTTTTCATCACTGCAATGCCAAAAGTTTAATATTAAGCAGCTTGTTCATGAAAACATGGCCCTGGCATAATGTTATTTGGATAGTGATTGCATTAGGTGGCAAGTGTATGGTAGATCAAGAATTGATAATGTCTTAATTTACAGCTACTATACCATACACTATCATTGTTCAGCATATCTGAGTGACCCAAATCCAAATTGCTTCCAAGTAATTTCTCCTTTGTTTCTACATAAGGATCTTTCGTTTCGTTTTGTTTTTCATAGTTAAAGGTACAGTTGAATAAGTTTCAGTGTTCAGAACCATCGGTGACTATAAGTTTAAGAATGGTATTTTTTGGCTCAGGATGGAAGCAGATGCAAAATCTGCAGTACCAGGGCCATATTTAGTATCATTTGTAGAATCAACAGAGATACTTGAGGTGCATTCAGAATACATTTCTGGATGTTTTTGCTTTGCCCACCCTTCTGTATCTAAAAGCTTTCATCTGCTATCAGAGAGATCCATCGTTTGCCTGGGTTGCGGCTGTTTAAACAACGAAAATCCAAATCTAGTTAGGCATGGAGAATTGCGTAGTTGATTGAATTTAGGCTGAATACTTTACAGACAGTGGACACAAGGCTATTCCTGTCCTGTAAAAGTCACTGAAATAATAGTCTTTCCCAACTGGATATGTTGGAATGCCAACCCAGCATTGAGAGTAATAGTTCTAACACAGCTGGAAGGCACAGGGTTGGGGAATGCTAAAATAAAGTGTATCATCCATCCAGTAACAGTTTCCACTTGTTTCCATAGGTTGTGCCCATTTTTCTTTTATATATAATGGAAGAATATTGATATAAGTGAAACAAGATTAGAAACTTGTGACTTCCTGGAAAATATTGGGGGGGAGAAGTATGCAAATTAAAAATGATAGTATATAAACGGAATCAACCTAATTCCAGTTTCATGACCGAAGGAGATCCGTTATTGGTGCAAGGATGTACAAACTAGATATTTTGTCATTCATTAACCAGGTTTGGGTGGAAGGAGAGTGAAACATTTTTTTTTATCTTTCTTTCCCAGAATTATTTCTGAAGCAGTCTGGCACAAAGGCCCTTGTACCTTTATTTGCCAGTTTATCTAGGAGCAATATCTGCTGTTCTCATAGAAATGACCTACCAGTTAGAGGGGTATTCACAAACTTTTTTTTTATCACTCCTATTTTCTGCTACAACCTCTCTCTCCACTCCATCCCAACCATCCACTGTCAGTCTGTTTACTGAAGAAAGGCAGGCTTTAACCAGGGGATCAGCAACCTAGAGCAAGCTGGTTGGAGATGATAGGAGCTCATCATCAGGAGGGCTATATATGACTTTAACTCCATAGAAGGGAATTTGCCTGTAGGGTTCATCTAATTTTACATTTTAAAAGTGTTAATAGTACTTTTCATTTTGTAATACAAAAAGTTTAAAGTAACAGCACACACATACACACACACACACAAACACAAAACCTTTGCAATTATTTACCTGAAATTTTGGTAGGCTTCATGTCTTAAGAAGTGTTTACTCTGTCTAGAAATTTCACCCCATTCCATTAAGAAACATAAAGTTCTGGCTGTTCATGATTTCCATTGGAAGATTATAGGTTAAGATTCTTAAAAATCTTTCTTCAAATTTGTCCAAGTTGCATACTGTTGCCTCAGTCCAAGATTAAGTCTGCTTTTTATTTCAAAATAGCTTAATACCTGACCTGAATCCTATGGCTGGTTCACTGTTATTTCTGTAATACAGACACCCTATGCAAATGTTCCTGGAAAAAATGAGAAGACAGTAAATGCAAATGGAATTTTTAAATAACAGAGCATTGGTGTCCTGCTGCCCAGTGTATTTTAATATGAATTGAAAAAGAAATTCCTCATGCCTACCACCATTCAGTACAAAGCTCCTGTGGACTGCGCATTTCTTTACTGTAACACAACTTATTGCAATGATAAATCTAATTGTGAAATGCCACAAAGACAGAAATACTGATTGACACTGAAAATTATTGTTAAATTAGTAAGGTGAATTTGTTTATTAGAAATAATCCACACACCTCTCTAAGGAGCCTTCTTCAATCTGGTGCTCTGCAGATGTCAACTCTTTTCTCAGCCAGCATGTCAAAGTCCATGATATCTGAGAATTAGCAGCCCAAGATATTTGAGTGGCATCAAGCTGAAGAAGGTCACCCTGGAGCCTATTCTTGCTAAATAGACAATAGTCCATCCTTGTTTGAGGTTTTGCCTACAAGATCACAGTATTAATCGGTTAGAAGATGTCGGACTTAACTTAAGTAACTCAGGAATTGATTTAATAGCTTCTCCCAAAATAAAGAGTTATATGTCAAAATGCTGTACTTTAGTTGACTATGAAAGGTATTTTTTCTATAATTGTTCAGCTCTGTATTCCAATAATAAACTCTTTTTTGTGACAAAAGCATTACTTGCCCAGTGAATTGAGGCATAGTGTTACTAGAATTTTAAGCCTAACTATTGTAACAGAGTTGGCTCAATATTTTGCTATGAAGCTTTTAATAAATTTCTGGTCAGTGTTATTAATACATTTACTATTTTTTTAAATAAAAACCAAACATATGACTCTGCATGTATGGTAAAGTGTGTTTCCTTAGTATTCAGTAGTTCTGCTATTATATCAATAGAGGGAAAGACTAGCTCATTCTTCCCACTAGGCTAGTCTTGGAAGTTGAAAAATCTGCTGAAAGTGACGTTTATCCCAAATACAAAATTCTACATCAGACAAAGGAAGGCCCAACAAGTATGTTGTGTTTTTACTGAATTCTCCCAACACCAGGTAATATTTTTGAACATGACTGAAAACTTTTGTAAGCTTCATCCCAATCTTCTTTTATCTTTATTCTATTTAAAAAGCAAAATAAAACCTTTATTTAGCTTTTCACACAGCAATTAGTAAAATTATCACAGGGGAAAACAGTGACAGCCTGTGTAAAAAAATATGCAGCACGTTTCCACCATCAGTGTAATTTATGAATAGCAGTAAAATCCATTTCAATTTGCCATGCTAAGCCTGAAAAAGAAGCAGTGTAATAAAAAACAATCTTTAAAAAGTTCTAGAAAACATTGTAATTTCTACAACTTAGAAAAAATAGCAACGTAAGAACATAACTGATATTTAGCTAGAGGCATGCTACTCCCCTATGATCCAGAGATAATACAGTCTTCAAAACTAAAAGCCTTTGATAAACCTGTCTTCCATGACCATTCTTACTTATTTGTCGTCGTCGTCATCATCATCATATCCAACTGGGCATAAACAGACAAGAAAGTGGGAGTAAAATCAGACAATTTACAGGTTGAAAAAGACTTTCTGTAAAGACCCATATCTTTGCCAAATCACTCCAGGAATTGGAGCCAAATAGCAAGGATGAAACCTAATCACTACTACAATAATTAGCTTGTTCTGCATCACCACCTTCCTCCAAATAATAATTACATTGGTCTGATAGCACTCCAAATGGAAAGACACTAGCCAGTTTTTTTTTTCATTTGCTGGAATCCTTTCCTCATTCTGCTTAAAACAAAAATGTTGCTATCCTAGAGCAGAGGTGAGCAGAAGTAAACCAAGCAGTTAAAAGAAACGTAATCACTTTTGAGTATATTAGGAGAAATTTTTTAAACCACAAGAGCTGTTAAACAGTGTCTAAACAAGTCTGTCTAGAACAGTGGTAGACTCTCTGGCTGGAAGTTTTCAAATGAGGTTATTTATTGGGGATGGATTAATAGATTCTTGTAGTGAACAGGAGTTGGACTAGATGGACTATACAATTATTTCCAACTCATGCAGCCTGTGAAAATAGTGGATCTCTGAAGGATTTGCATTCAGCAGTAACATGTTTTGCCTCCTCTAAAATTACTATTGACATACCAAAAAAATGGGAGTGACCAGAAGAAGTAAAGGAGTAGGTGCTGTTCAGTTTAGTATTCAGATCAGGCTTCTGACCTCAAAATGCATGAATTCAAATCATAAATCTTTTGCACCAGATACTAGATGGTACATCTCAAGGTTCCAGTAAAGAAAAATCAAAGGAAATTCTGTGATTCTAAAGTCTATCACACTACATGCAAGAGTTTGTAGCCCAATTAATATGGGTCCTGTTTTTGGTTGTCTAAAGAACCATCAACATTTATCTGATTAATGCTATCTACTCTGTATCATTATTATAATGATTATAAAGCTTTCAGAGAGGTATCACTTGTTGTTTATTCATTTAGTCACTTCCGACTCTTCGTGACTTCATGGACCAGCCCACGCCAGAACTTCCTGTCGGTCGTCAACACCCCCAGCTCCCCCAGGGACGAGTCCATCACCTCTAGAATATCATCCATCCATCTTGCCCTTGGTCGGCCCCTCTTCCTTTTGCCCTCCACTCTCCCTAGCATCAGCATCTTCTCCAGGGTGTCCTGTCTTCTCATTATGTGGCCAAAGTATTTCAATTTTGCCTTTAATATCATTCCCTCAAGTGAGCAGTCTGGCTTTATTTCCTGGAGGATGGACTAGTTTGATCTTCTTGCAGTCCAAGGCACTCTCAGAATTTTCCTCCAACACCACAGTTCAAAAGCATCTACCTTCCTTCTCTCAGCCTTCCTTATGGTCCAGCTCTCACAGCCATATGTTACTATGGGGAACATCATTGCTTTAACTATGCAGACCTTTGTTGTCAGTGTGATGTCTCTGCTCTTAACTATTTTATCGAGATTTGTCATTGCTCTTCTCCCAAGGATTAAGCGTCTTCTGATTTCCTGACTGCAGTCAGCATCTGCAGTGATCTTCACACCTAGAAATACAAAGTCTTTCACTGCTTCTACATTTTCTCCCTCTATTTGCCAGTTATCAATCAAGCCGGTTGCCATAATCTTGGTTTTTTTGAGGTTTAGCTGAAGGCCAGATTTTGCACTTTCTTCTTTCACCTTCATCATAAGGCTCCTCAGTTCCTTTTCGCTTTCAGCCATCAAAGTGGTATCATCTGCATATCTGAGATCGTTAATGTTTCTTCCAGCAATTTTAACTCCAGCCTTGGATTCCTCAAGCCCAGCATGTCGCATGATGTGTTCTGTGTACAAGTTGAATAGGTAGGATGATACAGCCCTGCCGTACTCCTTTCCCAATCTTAAACCAGTCCGTTGTTCCATGGTCTGTTCTTACTGTTGCTACTTGGTCGTTATACAGATTCTTCAGGAGGCAGACAAGATGACTTGGTATCCCCATACTGCTAAGAACTTGCCACAATTTGTTATGGTCCACACAGTCAAAGGCTTTAGAATAGTCAATAAAACAGAAATAGATGTTTTTCTGAAACTCCCTGACCTTTTCCATTATCCATCAGATATTGGCAATTTGGTCCCTAGTTCCTCTGCCTTTTCTGAACCCAGCTTGTACATCTGGCAATTCTCGCTCCATGAATTGCTGAAGTCTACCTTGCAGGATCTTGAGCATTACCTTACCGGCATGTGAAATGAGTGCCACTGTTCGATAGTTTGAACATTCTTTAGTGTTTCCCTTTTTTGGTATGAGGATATAAGTTGATTTTTTCCAGTCTGATGGCCATTCTTGTGTTTTCCAAATTTGCTGGCATATAGCATGCATTACTTTGACAGCCTTATGATGAAGGTGAAAGAAGAAAGTGCAAAAGCTGGCTTGCAGCTAAACCTCAAAAAAACCAAGATTATGGCAACCAGCTTGATTGATAACTGGCAAATAGAGGGAGAAAATGTAGAAGCAGTGAAAAACTTTGTATTTCTAGGTGCGAAGATTACTGCAGTTGCTGGCTGCAGTCAGGAAATCAGAAGACGCTTAATCCTTGGGAGAAGAGCAATGACCAATCTCGATAAAATAGTTAAGAGCAGAGATATCACACTGACAACAAAGGCCTGCATAGTTAAAGCAATGGTGTTCCCTGTAGTAACATATGGCTGCGAGAGCTGGACCATAAGGAAGGCTGAGAGAAGGAAGATAGATGCTTTTGAACTGTGGTGTTGGAGGAAAATTCTGAGAGTGCAAGAAGATCAAACCAGTCCATCCTCCAGGAAATTAAGCCAGACTGCTCACTTGAGGGAACGATATTAAAGGCAAAACTGAAATACTTTGGCCACATAATGAGAAGACAGGACAGCCTGGAGAAGATGTTGATGCTAGGGAGAGTGGAGGGCAAAAGGAAGAGGGGCCGACCAAGGGCAAGGTGGATGGATGATATTCTAGAGGTGATGGACTTGTCCCTGGGAGAGCTGGGGGTGTTGACGACCGACAGGAAGCTCTGGCGTGGGCTGGTCCATGAAGTCACGAAGAGTCGGAAGCGACTAAACGAATAAACAACAAAAAACTTTGACAGCATCATCTTGCAAGATTTTGAACAGTTCAGCTGGGATGCCGTCGTCGCCTGCTGCCTTGTTATTAGCAATGCTTCTTAAGGCCCATGCAACCTCACTCTTCAGCTCACTGACCACACCGTCAAAGCTATCCCCAATATTGTTATCCTTCCTATACAGGTCTTCTGTATATTCTTGCCACCTTTTCTTGATCTCTTCTTCTTCTGTTAGGTCCTTGCCATCTTTGTTTTAGATCATACCCATTTTTGCCTGGAATTTACCTCCCATGTTTCTAATTTTCTGGAAGAGGTCTCTTGTCCTTCCTATTCTATTGTCTTCTTCTACTTCCACACATTGCTTGTTTAAAAATAATTCCTTATCTCTTCTGGCTAACCTCTGGAATTTTGCATTTGATTGGGCATATCTCCCCCTATCACTGTTGCCTTTTGCTTTCCTTCTTTCTTGGGCTACTTCTAGTGTCTCAGCAGACAGCCATTTTGCCTTCTTGGTTTTCTCTTTCTTTGGGATGTATTTTGTTGCCGCCTCCTGAACAATGCTGCCAACTTCTGTCCAGAGTTCTTCCGGAACCCTATCTACTAAGTCCAGTCCCTTGAATCTATTCTTCACCTCCACTGCATATTCCTTAGGGATATTAGTGAGCTCATATCTAGCTGATCTGTGGGTCTTCCCTAATCTCTTTAGTCTGATCCTAAATTGTGCAATAAGAAGTTCGTGATCGGAACTACAGTCAGCTCCAGGTCTTGTTTTTACCGACTGTATAGATGTCCCCCACCTTTGGCTGCAAAGGATGTAGTCAATCTGATTTTGGTGTTGTCCATCTGGTGAAGTCCATGTATAAAGCCATCTCTTAGGTTGTTGGAAGAGAGTGTTTGTTATGCAGAGTGAGTTGTCTTGGCAAAATTCTATCAGCCTATGTCCTGCTTCATTTTGTTCTCCCAGGCCATGCTTACCTGTAATTCCAGGTGTCATTTGACTGCCCACCTTAGCATTCCAGTCTCCCGTGATGAAAATAACATCTCTTTTAGGTGTGTTGTCCAGTAGGTGCTGCAGATCCTCATAGAACTGCTCTACCTCAGCTTCTTCAGCATCTGTGGTTGGGGCATATATTTGGATCACTGTGATGTTAGATGGCTTGCCCTGAATTCGAATTGAGATCATTCTATCGTTTTTTGGATTGTATCCAAGCACTGCTTTAGCCACTTGACTATTAATTATGAAGGCTACTCCATTTCTTCTGTGGTCCTCTTGTCCACAGTAGTAGATCTGGTGGTCATTTGATGTGAAGCGGCCCATTCCAGTCCATTTCAGTTCACTGATGCCCAAAATGTCTATCTTTAATCTTGACATCTCACCAATCACCACATCCAATTTGCCCTGGCTCATAGAACTTACATTCCAGGTTCCAATGGTGTGTTGATCCTTAGAACATCGGATTCGCCGTTCACCACCAGCACCGTCGGCCGCTAGCCGTCCTTTCGGCTTTGAGCTAGCTGCGTCATCACGTCTGGGGCTAGTTGAACTCATTCTCTGTTCCTCCCCAGTAGCATTTTGACCATCTTCCGACCTGGGGGTCTCACCTTCCGATGGTATACCGACATATCTCTGGTTGTAGTGATCCATTTAGTTTTCACGGCAAGAATACTGGGGTGGGTTGCCATTACCTTCCCCAGGGATCGCATTTAGTCTGACCTCTCTGTCATGACCTTCCCATCTTGGGTGGCCCTTCACGGTTTAGCTCATGGCATCATTGAGGTGCTCAGGCTCCAGCACCATGACAAGGTAACGATCCTTTGCTGAAGGAAGTATCACTACAATTCCTTTAATTCACAGCCAGTGTATTGGAGGTAGCTCATAGGGGTCGCAGTCCAGTCCAGGCACCAAGTTGCAGAAGGTTACCAAAGAGCTTGAAAATGTGTGCTAGTATTATTGAACTTTGTTGGTTTCATATGTACAATGTAGTCTTCCTTGTTGTCTAGAGCCCATACACCTGCAAATACATCCTTTAGAAGAATACTCTACACGTACAAGTCAAAGTTGCCTATGACTTCATCTTGAGTTTTTTCCATAAATTGAAAGGCTTTTAGTGAAGCAAAAGCTCCCACTGGCAGACATAAAAGGGGGAGATTTTCATGGATTCCCTCCATAGCACCTTGTGTTCTGTTCTGAAAAGATCCTCCCAATCTTTCAGTCCTAATTTTTTGATAAACTGCAAGGAAGTTGCCTAAAATTGCCTCCCCACCCAGTGGGATCATGTTGTGAACAGAGTTTCATTCATAGTATCTCAAGTTCCAAGTAAATGAACATAAAAATCTGATTTGTTGTGGTCTTAGTACTGTGATTTTGAACAAATTATTACATCCAGGTTCTGTAATGTTTTGCAAATCTACTTTAGCTCATTAATATCCATATATTATGGTTTTTTTACTCTTTTTGTTCAATTTCAAACAATTTAAGATGAGAATTCTTGCACGGCCAACAATACTTTACATTTACTATTGGACTTTAATTGTGTTTTGTTGTTGTTAGTTGCTGTTGAGTCATTTATGACTCATGGCGACCCTACGTATAACACAACAAAATGCTGTTCGGTCTTGCGCCATATGCCTGACTGTTCCAATGTTTTCCATTGTTGCTGTAACTGTTCCAATCCATCTCATTGAAGGTCTTCCTCTTTTCCACTGGCCCCCGACTTTAGCAAACATGATGTCCTTTTCAAGTGATCAGTCTTTCCTGATGATGTGCCCAAAGTATGAGAGTCTAAGCCTAGTTATCTTTGCCTCTAGGGAACATTCTGGTTGTATTTCTTCTAAAACTGGTTTGTTTATTCTTCTGGCAGTCCATGGTATTTTCAATAATCTTCGCCAATGCCACAATTCGAATGCATCAATTCTTCTATCTTGTGAAAACCCTATGGATTACAACAGAACGTGTTGTGTTAATAGTATGAAAAGTTTTGAAAATCTACTTTGAGCAAAATACTCTTTGAACCTGTCATGAAAAGCAATTTCCACTTCCTGTTTCAAAAAAGAGAAGCAAAACTGCCATATTGCATCATTTTGCGCCACTCCAATTACTTACTTGCGCACTCCATTAACCAGAAAGGTTTCTCTGTGGGCCCTGTGTGGACCCACAGTCTCTTCCATCTACTGGATATTTTATCTATCTATCTATCTATCTATCTATCTATCTATCTATCTATCTATCCATCCATCCATCCATCCATCCATCCAATTTGTCCTGGCCCATCTCCTCCCATTGGGGGGCTCTGGGCAGTTTACAACAATATGGTAGAGGATATGGTAGAGGAAGCCTCAAAAATGATATGAAATGCCTCATAGGGTGAATACTGTTTTCTATACTCCTTAGTGAGGTGAGCCAGATAGCCTCTGCTGTACTAAATATCTTATCTGGGCGAAGTGCCATCACCCAGGGGGGTGTCTCTGTGGTCAAAGGGGTGGGGCCTTTGATTGCATGGGCATAATTGCCATCTTGACTTTTTGTTCCCTTCCTGTGGAGGGCACTGCTGCCACCTCACTCAGGCCTGTGATTTTCCTTTAATAGGTTACCTGTTAAATGTGTGCTCTTTAATCAATTGTTAAGTGGGTCTGCATTTGAATTTCACTGTACTCCTGTTAATTCCTCTAACAAAAGAACTGGTGATAAAAGCAACCGATTTACATAACCTTCATTATACTTTCCTTATTAATTCCTTTTCTAGGAGTTAGAATATTCAACCATCTTTTCTATAGATCTTTCTTCCATTTCTTTTCTTTTTTTTCGTGTTTTTAAACTTTGTTGAGATCTTTCGGAGAGAACCAAGTTGAACAAACATTTTGCAAGGAAAAGCATCAGCCCTTGACATGCAACAGTGAAACCACTGAAATAATGGTTTCAAAATAACAACATCCAGTTATCTTGACCGTTTTACATGTGTGACCAGCCTTTCCATCTCCCAACCCTTCTGACCCCAGTATGAAGCATATGCCTCAGGCAGAGATGAGAAAACATAAGTCACAACATCCCAACACAAACTCTAGCCTTTTGTACTTGCCTCCTGGTGTCAGACTCAAGTACGTAAATTGTGCGGTTTCTGTTGGGATGTCATCATGCATGTTTCACCCCCATGCTTCCCCCCATGGAATCCTATGGTATGAGACTGAGACTAATTGTGGGTCTATTCTACATTGTCCCTTCCTTGCAACTTTTCCCACTGAAGGTGAATGTGGGAAGAAATGACCACAGGTAATCAGAACTGTGAGGTGATTGAGGTTTTGTCTTGTCTATTTGGGAGAGAGCCACTGCCTTAAAAAGGAACTTCCCCACTTCCAAAACACAACCCCCAGATCACATGACTGTTTGCCCACTCAAAACTCATCATGCACCAAAAACAGACCGGCACCTTCAACTGGGTTTTTGTTTTACCATTTCATACTGAAGGGGAGGCTTAGATTACACCTCCGAAGAGCAATCACTCAGTTGAAACAGATACTCCTTGTGAATTTGATCTGATTTTGTCACTTGTTTAGAGTGCTCACTGTTACATCTTTTTCAAGGACTTCAGCCACTGAGTCAACACACATTGGAAAAGAATTTTGACTGCCTTTTAAGTACAGGCTGACCTTGAGAGTGGGTTGTAATGAAACCGTAACTGCCCCTGCTGAAGTTTCATTATCATTTTAATAAAGAATCACTCTGATATATTGCACTAAGTTACATTCTCGCCAGTCACGTAGCCTCTTGAATCCCAAGCAGTCTCTGAGAAGGAAGGCTGGTGATAAATGTGTAGAAAGTGCTATAAAGCAAGAAGAGTTACAGAATGACATTGCTCCAAGGATGACTGCCAAGGATCAAAGGGTGCAAATGAAACTGCTCCCATGTGACCTCTATTTAAAGGAAAGACACTTATCTGGAGCAGAATCTGGTGAACCGATCATAAAGTAGGCATTCCTTTCGATAAAAAGGTGAGTGCATATTTGAAAGAATCTATCTGCAATCACACAAGTCCACATAATTTGGTAAAAGATTGATGATAAATGTGCAAAACTAACATTTATTAAGGAGTTCGTTTGAAGGAGAAACATGTACATCTAAATGACAATGATCATAAACTCAGGTCAAAAGTTCAGCAAAGCCCTAGAGTTAGGCCCTGCATATCATAATGTCATAGAAACATAGAGTAGGAAAGTATCTTAGTGCTCATCTTTTCCAACGCCCTTGATCAGTGCAGGATCCACTGCAGTATCTCTGACAGATGACCATCCAGTCTCTGTTGGAAGACCTCTGTTTTTATCCCCAGGCTGTGAAACCTGTGAGTGAAAAAATCACAGAACCCCTATCAAGAAGAAACATTCTAGCGATAGAAAATTTGCTGCATTCAACTTTTTTTTTTTTTTGCCCTTAGACTCTCACAGAACCACATCAAGTTCTCATGAAACCCTTCGAAAAGGTGGGACACAGTTTGAAAAACCCTGCTCTAGTGAAGGAGATCTTGCCACATCATGTTGTTGTTTATTCGTTCAGTCACTTCTGACTCTTCATGACTTCATGGACCAGCCCACGCTAGAGCTTCCTCTCACTTGTCACCACCCACAGCTCCCCCAGGGATGGGTCCATCACCTCTAGAATATCATCTATCCATCCTGCCCCTGGTCAGCCCCTCTTCCTTTTGCCTTCCACTCTCCCTAGCATCAGCATCTTCTCCAGGGTGTCCTGTCTTCTCATTATGTGGCCAAAGTATTTCAGTTTTGCCTTTAATATCATTCCCTCAAGCGAGCAGTCTGGCTTTATTTCCTGGAGGATGGACTGGTTTGATCTTCTTGCATTCCAAGGCACTCTCAGAATTTTCCTCCAACAGCACAGTTCGAAAGCATCGATCTTCCTTCGCTCAGCCTTCCTTATGGTTCAGCTCTCACAGCCATATGTTACTACTGGGAATACCATTGCTTTAACTATGCAGACCTTTGTTGTCAGTGTGATGTCTCTGCTCTTGACTATTTTATTGAGATTTGTCATTGCTCTTCTCCCAAGGATTAAATGTCTTCTGATTTCCTGACTGCAGTCAGCATCTGCAGTAATCTTTGCACCTAGAAATACAAAGTCTTTCACTGCCTCTATGTTTTCGCCCTCTATTTGCTAGTTATCAATCAAGCTGATTGCCATAATCTTGGTTTTTTTCAGGTTAGCTGCAAGCCAGCTTTTGCACTTTCTTCCTTCACCTTCATCATAAGGCTCCTCAGTTCCTTTTCGCTTTCAGCATCAAAGTGGTATCATCTGCATATCTGAGATTGTTAATGTTTCTTCCAGCAATTTTAACTCCAGCCTTGGATTCCTCAAGCTCACCATGTCGCATGATGTGTTCTGTGTACAAGTTGAATAGGTTGGGTGAGAGTATACAGCCCTGCCATACTCCTTTCCCAATCTTAAACCAGTCCGTTGTTCCGTGGTCTGTTCTTACTGTTGCTACTTGGTCGTTATACAGATTCTTCAGGAGGCAGACAAGATGACTTGGTATCCCCAAACCACTAAGAACTTGCCACAATTTGTTATGGTCCACACAGTCAAAGGCTTTAGAATAGTCAATAAAACAGAAATAGATGTTTTTCTGAAACTCCCTGGCTTTTTCGATTATCCAGCGGATATTGGCAGTTTGGTCCTTAGTTCCTCTGCCTTTTCTAAACCCAGCTTGTACATCTGGAAATTCTCACTCCATGAATTGCTGAACTCTCCCTTGCAGGATCTTGAGCATTACCTTACTGGCATGTGAAATGAGTGCCACTGTTTGATAGTTTGAACATTCTTTAGTGTTTCCCTTTTTTGGTATGGGGATATAAGTTGATTTTTTCCAGTCTGATGGCCATTCTTGTGTTTTCCAAATTTGCTGGCATATAGCATGCATTACCTTGACAGCATCATCTCGCAAGATGCTACATCATATGGCACTCTATTCCACCGGCTTCACACTCTTAAAGTCCTAATGTGTAGCCTGAATGTCCTTCCTTTTAAGTTTAACCCCCACTGGTCCTGGTCTTGCCCTCTGAAGCAGTAGAGAATTGGTCCATTCCCTCTTCTGTGTCACATCCCTTCAGGTGAATTGTAGCTCACCCACTTCAGGGGAAGGGCATGGCATGCTAGTTTGCACAGGGCCAACTTGACTGTTTATACAACTGATCCCACCCGAGACAGTTTGTCTTTCCATCCCAAGTCAGGGGGCAAAAGTGTCTGTCAGAGGATGAGGGTATTATTCATCCTTTGCATTCCCAGCCTAAATGACTTAGCACATAAATGAGGTAATTAGCTGGGTTGTTCAAATAAATGAATAATAATTCCACTGAAGTAAGGGAAAAAGGGGCAAGCACTCTTTTGTTTGGAAGTATATATTTTTTCTTTTATGGGCCCAGCTAATCTGTTGCAACTAATCTCTTCACCACAACAAAGTGAGTTCTTTCCTGAGATGATAATCATTTTTTCTTGAGTCCCTTATTTCATGAAGCATTTTTTTTTACTTAAAAAAAAAGCTTTTCTTCAATAAGAAGCTTTCCTTTGGGACTATAGAACCCTTTGATCTACTGAAATCAAATTGATACAGTTGAGTCAAATATTAGGTAGTAAGATGATCCAAGAAGTTATCAGCCCCATATTGGAGCTTGATTGCTACAGCTGAATTTGTAAGCAGCAAACTTATAAGAAAATGCCATTTTTGTATTTAAAGAGAAACTGGAATACTTTTATGTTGGTCCAAGTGTAGCATTCTGTATATGGGCTGGATTTCCCAAAGACCTCCTTCCCCTATCATTTAGAATGGTGTTTCTCAACCTTCTCAACTTTAAGATGGGCAGTCTTCAACTCCTGGAATTCTGGTTGGGGAATTCTAGGAGTTGAAGTCCACCCATCTTAAAGTTGCCAAAGTTGAGAAACATTGATTTAGAATAAAGCCTCCACACTTCATTCATGGGAAGTAGTCACCAATGGCATTCATTCATTAGAAGAGGTGTGGGAGCTCCCACTGTTAGGTTGCCTTGTCAATGTTATCAAATAGCAACTTACTCCAAATCAAACTGAAGTAGAAAACACCTTACAAGGTTTCTACAGGTCTGAAAAAAAAAAAGTTGGATGCTCAAATCTATGATCTGAAAGTACATTTGCAAGGATTTATTAAAATTAATTATGAATAACTTTGGTGTAATTCAGATACAGGATTCAAGGCATTTTTAAAGTAGAATTCCAAAGCAAACAGAATACTTGAAAAAAGTATTATTTTATTTTTGTTGCTGTTGTTCAATGGTCAAAAAAACTACATTATACAGTATATATTGTTCATTAAATATTTTATTTACAAAGTTTAATAAAGCAAATACTGAGCCAGTGGTAACTTTCAACATTGTTTTAAAGGAAAGATCCCAACCTTATTAAAAACAGTATTGTTTTGTATTACACATATGGATATATTCAAATTGTGTTTTTCTGGTATTATCACAACCTACCCCCTCATTTATTCTGTGATTAAAATATATTGCAAATTTCACATACTTGCATACGTTTGTTTGATTTGCATATTTTATTTTGGGTGCATACTTAGAAGTGAGTTGTTTCTGAAATATTGAGAGATGGTAAGCATGGAGAAATAGAGGGACTTAGGTTAAATGTGCAGTTGCTAGGGGAAAAAAAGAACGTACATTAATCAAGTTTTTCTTTTTCCATATTATTTAAGATAATTTATATTATGTCCTGATGTCAAATGATTTGCATCATTTCCCAATATCAGCAGTCAAGTAAGGAAATACAGACAATTATGCTTTTAGGGGTACAGCTGGGATAGATTCAAATTCCCTCATGTGTTGCTGAGAAAAATCCTGAACTTCAGCCAGCATGACCAATGCTGAAAATGCTTTGAATTATTGTTTAGCAACATTAGGAGGCCTGCAGATTCCTCATCCTTGTAAAACAGGGAGGTTGTCCTAGATGTTACGGAAGGTGAAGGGAAAATAAAGTGAACATGTGTCCTTTCTTGTATTTAATGGAGCATATATATTTAGCCTCCTCAATTAAAGAATCTTAATAATTTGTCAGTGGGTTCTACTTGATATAATACACCATTTAAAATTTGGAAGAGATTGTCTCCATATATGTCGGAGAATGGATCATTTTAAACCTCTTCATCTTATTAGTCATGGGGCAAAATTAAGATGGTCTGGGTTTTTGTTTTCCATTAATTTATTTGTTTTTTTTTCCTAGTCCTGCAGTATTTTTTTCAAAGCTATTACCACATCCTTTGTGAAGTCTTGTTATTTCTTCACTTTTTCATTGTATTCTGTAACCATTGCAAGGCCTCAAACAACCAGACTTGATTTGTGACACCACTGAGACCACAAGCCATGGGACTTGAAGGAAAATATTTTGCCTTTTTTATCATCTTCGCATGTGAAACCTTTTAGTGTTCAGCTGCCCAGTGTTGGGCTGTGCTTTGGCCAGAAGCAAATAAACAGCACATTTTGTGCAGCATTAGAGATTATTACCCTGGAAGAGCTGAGCACAATGTCTTGATGAATGCAGAAAACTACTGTATAGGGCTATGAAAATGTTACCTACTTAACTTACACATGGAACTGATCGTATGTTCCAGCAGAACAGTTACCCAGAGGGATTTCTTTGCATACAATATGCTGATTTCCCAAATAAGCATCCAGAATACACCAAGCACCCTCCCACTTTGGATATGGGGGACGTACATGCAAATAAAGGTTGTAGATCATCACAAAGAGAATCTTGTCATTGCCCTGGGAGCATATGAGCTCACCTTTTCCTTTACTTTTCAGTAAAGAAAAAAATGATTGATTCAATGGGATTCGCTTTCCCTTGTCTTACATATGATGGATGGAAAGAGGCTTTCCAATCTTTCCCTCAAGATGTCCTGCTTTCTGGATCTGGGTTACAAAGAGGAGTGCTCAGAAGGAGGTAAACCTGACATACCAACAATTAACCTAGGTAGGGATTCAGTTTCCTTCATTTCTAGCAACAACTGGCATTGTCATCTTACTCACAGAGGTGCATGTTTTTAACCACAGGGTAGCTCTGGGTTCAAAGGTAGGAGGGGCCAGGAAAGGGCTCAACATTAAATGGCTTTTTTTTTTTTTGGATCCCAGCAACAACCCAAGGGTGGCTTATGCTGGTGCCCTGTTTTTAAGCTTGAATATCATGTTAAAGCCAGCCTCCCCCAGCTTTAATACTCGCTCTCCCTTTCCACATGATGGATTGCAACTGCAGGATTATGGGAACAGCTGTCTCATGCATCTGGGAGTCATCAGGTTGGAGAAGACTGAGTTATGCTTTCTCCACTGTGCAGGACATGCAATCACAAAGGGCTTCAGCTATTCATTTCTATTTGTAAGCAGCTACAAACAGCCCAGTGCAGCAGAGGCAACATTCCTTTTTCCTCTCAAGGCTGCAGAGCCTCTTTCTAAGAATACTTGATAGGAAACACACACAGTTGCAATTCTCAAAGCATCACTGCCAGCCTGACACAGAGCTGAAAAGAATTGGCAGTTAAATAGATAGCAGAACCTGGTGTCATGATTACTATTGTTATCTAGCCACACTCACAATACTAGTAAAAAGAACTAAAATTATATATATGTGTGTGTGTGTGTGTGTGTGTGTGTGTGTATATATATATATATAGTATTATTATAATGGCATAGTACAGGTACGTAACAGCATGCATCAGGTGGAGAAAGTGGATAATGAGGTCCCCCCCCCTTTTCTCACAATATTAAAAAGGGTCATCCAATCAAATACTATGGTAGGTTTCAAGACACACAAAAATAAGTTTTTAAGTGTTTGCACTTCTGAAGGCTTGTTAGTACATGAGAGGTCCAAAGTCCATGAAGCATTCAAAGGCACAATCCAGGAGAACAGTGCTGAAGAGAAGGTGATAGTCTAAACACTAACTGAACCCCTTGGTGGGGTTGACAAATATGGAAGAAAAAAGGTTTTACTTGCCAAAGGATCATTAGCTGGATCAAGACCAGCTGTTTGTCCATTTGACCCAGACAGAGAACAAACGTTTCCACTAATACCTCTGTAAGTTCTTTTTGACTGTAGAATTAGGAAGAGTAGATAGGGTTAGAAATAAAACAATGCAAATATACGTTAAGCTTTTATCATATTCTACACAGGATACATGTTAAAAGCTGAGCACAGCTCAAAGTTGGAGTTCAGAAAAAAAATGTCCTTCATACATTTGAAACACTGTCTTATCTAAATCTAAGACATTCACAATGGAATGTCTAGTAAAACATATTTTTAGAACTTCAGGCTGAAGCAATAAAACTGTTTTTCTGTGGTTTATCAGCAGTTTGAATAAACCGGGAAAAATCCTTGGAATGCTGTTGTGCACTATTTCAATCAAATTCTTCAGACCTCTATATGTATCCCATGATTGGAACTTAAGGCAGTCGATATGAATACCACCTCTCATCTTATCCTCATACCTGCGCTGTGAGATAAGTTTAGGCTAAGTGACAGTGATCAGTGCAATGGAACAGAGTCAATCCTATTGAACTTGAGTCTCCCAATCACAACCTCACACCTTGGGTCTTCTGTGCGATATGAAACTGTGGAAATTGCTATCCTAAAATACAGTGATGGTCACCAATATGGACACTTAGAGATGACAATTTATGGAGAGCTATTCTATCAGTGGCTATAATTATCCAGTATCAATACCAACTGTTGAGGAACACAACTTCTATATATTTGTGTTGCACCTGCAAACTCCAAAGAGGCATCTGATTGGCACGAAAGCAAAATAAGTTTTTGTTCTGGATCAGCAGTTATTCTTATGTTCTTAGATATAGAATACCATATAAAAGAGATAACCTTGGTGAAAACTTTCTTATTAAAGTGTCATGCAAAAGCAGAGAATGGCCATTTTTCTGGGGCTCCCTTTTTTCATGGAATATTGTAGCCTCCAAATGCTACAGAAGGTACTATGCAATGATATCACTGTGGGAGAGGAGAAGGAGGTATGTGGTATTTCTAAAAAGAAGAAATTGGTCATCTGCTAAAATTTTATAATTTAATAAGTTTGATTATTTAGCATCCCTTGAAAACTCAGAAGTGGATCCTATTCAAAATAGCAGAACCATTGTTGCCATTTGGGGGAAAATCCTCTTGGAACACACATTTCACAATTCTTTGTGGGTTTTATCATCATCATCATCATCATCATCATCATCATCTTCATCAATAATTTGGTGTTATCAACTAATTTGGCAGTCCCACAGTTCACTCCATCTTTAGAACATTTATGAATAAAGTATAAGCATCAGTCACAGTCACATCCCTTCACTCTGAAAATTGTCAATGTTTCCTATTCTCTGCTTGTCTTTTCCTTATCCAGTTGACAATCCATGTTTCCTACTTAACAGCTTTTGATAAAGGATTTTGCCAAAGGTTTTTGGAAAGTTCAAGTTCACAATGTCCACCAGATCACCTTTAGCCAGTGTCTGAGAGTGGGTGATATGCTGCTATTAACCTTTACACAAATGAATGAGTGAATCATCAAACTACTGACTGGGAGTTAGAGCTGCTTCCATTAAGCAGCATGGATTGTGTCTTGCAGTTTTAGGCTGAAGAGATTGTATATAATTAGAGCTTTAATTAAACATGTGGCAACTCTAATTAACTGCTCTCTTCTTTTGTGGGCATTTGAGAAAAAAAATTGACTGCTGCATGTATTGTTTAATCACAAATAAAGAAGCTTACATGGGAATATTGGGTTTAGATCTTTTTTAGCAAATAGGAAGCAGACTTTAAGACAATAACATTAGTCTACCTAGAAAGCTGTTTCTTCATATGTTGTCAGTCCCAATTGTGGTCGCTAAATGAGGACTACCTGTACTTTGTGAGATATTTTGGTTCTAGAGATGACTGTGTCATTAACTGGCATCAAATTTCTAGCTCTTCTATTTTGACTTCCACAAAGAGAACGGTCTATGCATTTTCTTCCTCAGGGGTCAAAATAACTTAATATTGTACATCTTAACTTGTTGGAGAAGAGGCAGTCATTTGCTCCTCTGCCTCAGACAGCAGCATCTAAGCTTCCTCTGGTTTCTATGATGGAGATATGTAAAGGGATAAGCTCCCCCTTCAACATCCGTCTCAACAAGGGAATTTGTGCAGATACTGCTTTTTTCAGCTTGTTTTTTGCCAGGCGAAACCTTTGGACTCCAACTTGTCTTGTGGGAAACGAGTGTTTTATAATGGGCCCTGTCCACAATGGCAGATATTTTGCAAGGTGCTCTCAAAATTCTAAAGGTGTTCCCTAGTCCCCAAAATGTTGGGGAGTGGGATTCCTCCATCATCTAAGGCAGGTTCAAGAAGTGCAGGGAATCTACCCTGTCACTGCTGCACACAGGCTCCACTAAATATAACCTACAGGTATATATGCTTCTTCAAAGAAGAGGCCCAGATTCCAGCTTCAGCATGTTTCTCCTCCTCATAATTGATGAGGAAGGAAATCCTCATAGGTTCACTGAAAATCCTCTGAAAATATGGGACTCTGATTAGGAAGCAACCCAATTTTTTTAACCTTGATGCATGGCATTTTGTACAATGCCTCGATAATGAGTTTTTCCCCTTTGATTTATGGCCTGCTCAGTATGCCAAAGAATGGTAATTAAGTCTGGCTTGATCACATCTCCTTGAATGAGTCAGACACCCAGCACTTCTATTTAAAACTGTTCCAAATCCATTGTGGCCTGATCTTGGAAATAAACTAATGCCAACCTTTGGCATTTCTTTGATATATGCAAGCACTGCTCAGCTGAACAGGCACTGAAAAATTCATCTGATATTTTCAAATGTACCATGTCTGCCATTATAGATAGACTGTGTTTAAAAGATGTTATGGAAGAGGAACAAGTTTTACTAGACAAGACTGAGATTGATCTGAAAGTGGATTTTAAAATGACAGGTTACAAGAATGATACGGAAAAAGATGCTACATTGGATATACAAATGTAACTGGCTGATGTTTTAATAATTAAAAGGGATATACAAGTAACAAACCAAAAGAGTGACTTGGATAACTTTCCTATATTGGATTTACAAAAGAGACTTAAAGCTTTGAAGAATTTTGTGAGAAGGACAAATAAAAAATGAAAAGAAATCAAATTCTAGGACATGATTTGACTAAAGATCAGGATTGTTAAAAGTAAAAGGAAGGAATATAAAGTTGGTTTATTTGATCAAGGTTAAAATAGATATGTTGCTATCTCTGATGGCCCTTAATGGGGTTTTGCTGATCAGGACTGAACAACAAGGCCTTAAGGATTTGTTTAAAGATAAGAGATGGGAAATTCAAAGAAGAGTTCATTTGTTGTATTTTTAAGAGAAGGTGATAAGTTACTAAAATTATTTATACTTGTGATGAAGGTGGAAGTCATCTATTTTTCTATTTTTTCTTCTTTTCTGCACTTCCTATATTTTATTTTATTTTATATTAGTTTTTATCTTTTTAATTGTAATTTTTAATTAAATTACTATTAAAAAAAGGTATTGCTAAATGTACCATATGGACTTAAGTTGAATATCCAGAAAAGATTAATTCAAAATGCTTATCTCTTGATTCAAGTATTGCACTCAGGAAATTAAATTTATCTTAAAGGTGGGCAAGGCTTTGTGATGTTTTGAGAACATTGTTGATCTGCATGGCAGCAGATAACGTTGTGTATTAGAAATACAAGCATCATTATGTTCAGGGAGAAGACTGATGATGAATAAGCATGTTTCAGCTGGCCACTTTGCTTTTAAATAGAAACCAGCCATATTGGACTCTGCTGAAGGATTGCTTTCAGATTCACACGTGTTTGTTTCTTTCTCCCAGTTGTGGCACTTCCTTGAAACCATACATTCAGGGGAGATGGAAGCCCAAGTGAACTAGTACAGCAGCCAAGATTGGAAAAGATTGTAATTGGAGTTAATATGAAAGTTTTGCCTTAAAAATAAATGTGACCTAGTTTCAAGCCTGCATTTTACAAAAGTATAAATAATATAATGGGCCCTTTGGTTTTAAGACAGAAGTGCATTATGTTTTCCAGGCTGAACCAGCAGGGCTAGGACAGAGAAATGTGGGCAGTCCTCTTGCATTTCCTATTTTCCCATTTCTATCACCTTAAAAGGAACCTTCTATGGCAACTTTTGGAAAAGCCCTGGTGACTGTATTTCCAAGGCTTGGGAGAATCTGGATGCATTCAGAAGGCCTCAGTTTGTATCCCTCTGCCAAACCTGACTGGTCCGTGTCAGACCAAGTCATCAACTGCCAAGCTGTTCTGGGAATGTCGTAGCAGCTGTTTGGAGTGATCTTCTCTAGCAGCATTTCTATTTGCATTGAGCAAAGATAAGCATGAGGAGATGATTTGTTTAAAGGAGACCTCCCTGCCTTTATCTAAAACAAACACCCAGAAGATTAGGTAATTATATGGGCAGGAAGCACCAGTCCTGGGGAAGCCAATGTGAGCTGAGGGTCAGGTCTGGGCGAGCTTGATTACAGCATGAAAAGAATCTAGAAGCTTATGGCTCAAAGATGCCATTGGTATACTGTACAAATCATTTTTTACATTCAGTTCCTTTCCTTTCTCCTTTATTGTGGGTCACTAATTCTGAACCTTCAGAATGTAGATCACAATTCATATGCAAGCCACAAACTTACCTACTGTGGACTTTGGTGATATGAGGTTTCTGCAGAGGCCTTCTGCTCCTTTATCTCCTCAGATGTGCCAGGCTATGTCACGCTTCATTCCCAGACAGGCTGATGAAAAGCAGGTATCTCCGGATTGTTTAACTCACCTGCACTAATGGAAGCTTCAGTCAGATTTGCTTATTTTGTCTCTTGCAAAAGAAAGAAGAAAGCAACAAAAAATGTAAAAGCTGACAACAAAAAGGGGTTTAATTCATAAATCAAAACACATCCACCCTCTTTGGCACAGACTTTTCTCTGTTAAACAGCTTTAAAAAAAATTCCTGATCCTTCCAAAATTAAAATGCCAAGTTCCTGAAACGATTATATATTAAAAACATCTCGCCTTTATATTTAGTTTTTTGTTTACTATAAGTTCAATTTCATATCTTTTAAATTTGTTTTTAAAAGGCGAAAATGCCATATAGTCAGCATATTACCGACAGGAGTACAAGTGCTTTTTTGAAGCTAAAAACGTTTGCTTGAGTTCAATTCACTTGTATTAATCTAAGCCAGGTTGCTTGCTTATTTATTTTAAAGGTACATCAAAATGTTGGTTAGTAAAGTAATCCATGCAGCTGTGAAAACAAACACATTCAGCTGAACTAGCAGACATTGTATGACTATTTATGTGGTATCTCCCTAGAGCAGTGTTTCTCAACCTTGGCAAATTTAAGATGTGTGGACGTCAACTCCCAGAATTCCCCAGCCAGCATATGCTGGCTGGGGGATTCTGGGAGTTGACATCCACACATCTTAAAGTTGCTAAGGTTGAGAAACACCGCCCTAGAGATTTAATGCAATGGACTTGGATCGGCTCCTTTGGAAGGCAGAGAGCATATGGTGGGCATTCATACTAAAGAGCAGCTAGAGGGAGTAGATTCAGAAAATGGCAGCCATAATGGGCATTGTCCATGGGTAAAGAGGTGAGACTAGTTCTTGCTTCTCCTAGTTCCATGAATACTTCCAACCACCACAGTTTATTTTTGTGTGGGGTGGCAGGTGGGCATATACTTCTAAATAAAGAATGAGTCAGCAGTCATCCACTCTTCTAATATCCACCATATTCTGCCTGGCTAATGCCAGTCAGACTCAGAGGCATGTTGGAAATTAAAGATGATGCCAGAGGTTGGCTCTTGGCTTTGCAACATTCCAGCATCTCCTTTAAAATTAAAACAATCTTTCAACAGGCAAAGAAATCTGTTAAGGCAGAAGCTTGCGAGTACTAAGGGAGGAGTATATGGACATAGTGGCATCCCTGGCAGTAATTATAATCTGCTACAGTCTTTTTTTATCAATTAGAATATGTGTTTGTGTGTGTGCGTATGTGTATAAACACAAACTAATTGAATCATCAGACAAAAGGCAGGTGATTAATCAGGTAGAAAGCCTTTAGCAAGCCAACAAACCCAAGTATATATAGTCACAAATTCATAATCTGGCATTGTACAACTAGTTAAAGGACAAATCTGGCCTTGTCAGATACTCAACAGATATCAAAAGGATTATATTGTTAACTGGTTGTTCCCTGAAAATATTTTGGAAATGTCTTGAATAGAAAACAGATTTAAAAGATAACTATTTTATCACTTCCCAACTAAGCATGAAATAATCCATGCAACTTTGCAAACAAACAAACTCAGTTTTAATTAGTGGACGTTGTATATTATCACAATTATGTGTTGTTACCCTAGATTTGACGCGATAGACTTTGACTTTTGGTGAAAATGTTTAAGTTAGGCTGCCAAATATGTATTTATTGCAAATGTAAATACTGCAAAATGTAATTACGTCTCAGAGATTGCTTTCCACGGGAAACAAAACCAGATTAAGTTCTGTAGCCCTAGAATTTCTCCTTCATAAATGTGGGATCTGCATTCTGCATGCAGTGGAACCGCCTCTTTATCTATATCCTATATGCATACTTTAGAAAAAAAGTAGCCTTTGAATTGCTGTGATTATGAAGACTGAAGGATATCCAAGACTTTTTAAGAGACAACATTAATAATTCACAATTTCTGTGTATTTCTGTATGTACATCTGCCTACTTACGGATAAATTCAGTATGGAGACTTTTTCTACCATCTCCTTACCTGATTGTCCTTATGATTTAGTCATTATTCTAATAAATGATTGACTCCGTTTTACAGATGCAATGAAAAATTCATGATGCAGATTTAACATTTTTAATCAGTTGGCTTACTTCCTGAAAGATTCCAAACTTTGAACCCCAGCCAACATACAGAATACAAACATCACTATTTCCATGGAAATATAGATCACCTTGGAGATGATTAATGCCATGATGACTTACAGTTTGTATGATGTTGAAGAGTTTAATCATGCTTCGATACCTTATAACTTAACAGCTTGGTGGAAGGATTATTAAAGGATACACCATAAAAACAAAACAAAACAAAGCTCCCAAATTTTATTTTTTTACTTGTAGAGAAAGTGTCCTGGCTGGAAAGCCCACCCTTGACTGGAGAAGAGATATTGGTGAAGCTCATCAGCCAGGTATCATCCTGGAGGTACATCTGTCATATTTAGTCATTTAGCCACCAGCATCCACTAGAGAGTAAGGTGTGACAAATGACAAAAAGTGCTTGATAATGTCATCACACAAATGCCATGATTTACATACTTGTGTCAGACGTCATGCAAATATGTAATTGCTCCATTGTCATAATGATGTCATCATGCGCAGGTCATTTTCATGTCACTGAAGTTTTTACAGATACAACTCTATTTAGTAACACATAGATTCAGTTAAGGTTGGCAGATTCAATTAAGGTTTGTTTATTTATTTGTTTAGATTTAGATGCTACCCAACTCCAAAGTGACTCTGAGTGTCTTTGTCTGTTCTTTCTTTTCCCAGAAAGAATATTTTGTCTTTTGTCTTTTGTCTTTTTTCTTCAATCTTTTTTAGAAACCAGAATAACAAAGTGAGACTCTTACTAGAAAAATACATCCTGTGATTCCTAGCAGTTCTGTTAGAGATTTTGTCTTTTTGTCTGTCATTTCCAGGGACAGGATGTGGGGAAGTTTTTTTTTTTTTTTAATCCAAAAAATTACCCTGGAATCTAGTATTTTTGTACATGGGGTTTTTTTTTTTGATAGTGTTATTTTCAGAAATAGTGTTTGATATATGGTGTTATTTGAAGGCTTGTTTTGGTCCATGAGAATATATCTATATTTAGTTGTTTCTGCCTATCCAATTTGATCTAGTAGGTTGGGTAGGCTGCAGGTCCTGTCAGCCAGGGAGTGTTGGTTGGCGGGAGCTACAAGGTGTGCCTTCTCCTCCGTAGCACCTGCCCTCTGGAACATCCTTCCTCCAGAAATTAGGATGTCCCCAACCCTGTTGGCCTTTCGTAAGGCTGTAAAGACCTGGCTTTGTGCCCGGGCCTGTGGATGGTCCCGTCTCTTGGCTGTATTAACATCCATACATTGCTCACTTGGCAGCCATGTATATATATTTTGTATTTATTTTATATTTTAACTGTTTTAATTGTAATTGTTTTAATTGTTTTATGGTTTTATTGTTGTAAGCCGTCCAGAGTCACTTGCTGAGATGGGCGGCTACAGAAATCAAATAAATGAATAAATAAATAAATAAAAATATATCTATATCTATTGTTGTTGTTTATTCATTCAGTCACTTCCAACTCTTTGTGACTTCATGGACCAGCCCACGCTAGAGCTTCCTGTCGGTCGTAAACACCCCCAGCTCCCCCGGGGACGAGTCCGTCACCTCTAGAATATCATCCATCCACCTTGCCCTTGGTCGGCCCCTCTTCCTTTTGCCTTCCACTCTCCCTAGCATCAGCATCTTCTCCAGGGTGTCCTGTCTTCTCATTATGTGGCCAAAGTATTTCAGTTTTGCCTTTAATATCGTTCCCTCAAGTGAGCAGTCTGGCTTTATTTCCTGGAGGATGGACTGGTTTGATCTTCTTGCAAGGCACTCTCAGAATTTTCCTCCAACACCACAGTTCAAAAGCGTCTATCTTCCTTCTCTCAGCCTTCCTTATGGTCCAGCTCTCGCAGCCATATGTTACTACTGGGAATACCATTGCTTTAACTATGCGGACCTTTGTTGTCAGTGTGATGTCTCTGCTCTTGACTATTTTATTGAGATTTGTCATTGCTCTTCTCCCAAGGATTAAACGACTTCTGATTTCCTGACTGCAGTCTGTTGGCATTTCTTTGTTTTTGCTCAGACCAAGCTATTAGGTTACCATGGTAATTGAGTATTTCCTTAAGTATCGGCAGGGTGAAGAGGTCAAATTGAATTGTCCTCGGTTTGGGTGTTAATAGCTGCATTGCCTGGGGGAGGAACCTTGCCTGGACTTGTTTTAGTTTCTGTTTCCTTTCTATACGCAGCCTCTCAGCTCAGTCCTCTCTGAGCATGTGTGAATGCACAGCTTGTAAAATATGTTTTTGTACTTTCTGTAAATACATTTATTTTTATAGAAATGCCTGGTGTGTGTGATTTTTCTGATCTCTCGGGCCAAAAGCTTTCCAGCACACTCTGACACAGTCAGCATCTGCAGTAATCTTTGCACCTAGAAATACAAAGTCTTTCACTGCCTCTACGTTTTCTTCCTCTATTTGCCAGTTATCAATCAAGCCGGTTGCCACAAACTTTTTTTTTTTGTGGTTTAGCTGCAGGCCAGCTTTTGCACTTTCTTCTTTCACCTTCATCATAAGGCTCCTCAGTTCCTCTTCGCTTTCAGCCATCAAAGTGGTATCATCTGCATATCTGAGATTGTTAATGTTTCTTCCAGAGATTTTAACTCCAGCCTTGGATTCCTCAAGCCCAGCATGTCGCATGATGTGTTCTGCGTACAAGTTGAATAGGTAGGGTGAGACTATACAGCCCTGCCGTACTCCTTTCCCAATCTTAAACTAGTCCGTTGTTCCGTGGTCTGTTCTTACTGTTGCTGCTTGGTCATTATACATATTCTTCAGGAGGCAGACAAGATGACTTGGTATCCCCATACCACTAAGAACTTGCCACAATTTGTTATGGTCCACACAGTCAAAGGCTTTAGAATAGTCAATAAAACAGAAATAGATGTTTTTCTGAAACTCCCTGGCTTTTTCCATTATCCAGCGGATATTGGCAATTTGGTCCCTAGTTCCTCTGCCTTTTCTAAACCCAGCTTGTACATCTGGCAATTCTCGCTCCATGAATTGCTGAAGTCTACCGTGCAGGATCTTGAGCATTACCTTACTGGCATGTGAAATGAGTGCCACTGTTTGATAATCTATATCTATATCTGTCTATATCAATAAAGTTGAAGGTGCATTTAAGAACAAAAGATGAGCCTTTAATGGATCATGCCAATGGCCCATTTAATCCAGCTTTCAGTGCTTTGGGGAAAATTATAAGCATTACATATGGGCAATTGCCCTCTCTCACTATTGGTACAAAATGTGGCAGTGTGGGCAGCTATGTGTGCCTTTAGAACGGCACCTGTTTCGCTTCTGCTCCAAGAGCTGCAGATGCAGCTGGACTTGCATTTGCTTCCAGATTCAATTCAAGGTGCTGTTTTTGACCTTTAAAGCCCTTCATGGCATGGGGCTGGGTTACCTGAGGGACTGCTTCCACCCAATTACATCTGCCCATGGGGCCGCAACTATGGTCTGTGTCACCCGGGGCAAACATGGATTCCACGCCCATTTTGGTGCCCCCCCAGTGCTCGTTTTTTTGCCCCCCCCCCCAGTGTGGCACTCAGGGCACATGCCCCACTTGCCCCCCCATAGTTGTAGCCCTGCGTGTCCATCCCATCAGGTCCGCAGCCATCCCTCAACAGAGCCTAAGACTCTTAAAAGTTACTGCAGATTGTTCTATATTTTGGAGATATAGCATAGCTGTCTGTTGTGAATATCCCTTTTATTACCTTTTTGTTCTACAAAACTAAAGCAGAAGCTCATTAACAATGGGAGATCTCTAAAGAATCTATTTGTCTTGCTGCCACCACCAAACACTTTTCCCGTATAGAAATTCTTCTGCTTTTTTCTGTTATTTCATTATTATGTCTCTGAGGTAAAGTACTAGGAGAACGTGGGCAAGATAGAGGATGGTACAGTCCGTTTGTTAACATTTAAGCAATGAAAGAAAATAGCCTATGTTAAATAACTTAAAATGGGTTATAAACAATTACAATTATAGCCCGTAAATCATTATCTTCCCTGGTAATAACTATAGTTGTAAACCTGTCATTCTGACAGATGGAAGTTTTCCTTAGCTAGGATTTTGAGCACCCCTCAGATTCACCTTTCTACCCACATCTCCCTAATCCCTCACTCCTAGGTTCCTTCCTGCCTCTGGAATATAAATGTGAGGAGGAGCCTTGTATCACCAGTCTTTTTTTGGCAATTTCAACACCCAGTTATCACAAGAGAATTTTGCTCAACGATCAGATCTGGCCTGTAAAAACCTTAGTCCAGGGTTTCTCAAACTATGAGGTGTACCTCCTTTGGGGAGGTGCAGACAGAATTCAGGGGAGGTGTGAAGAACCTGTAGCTATTTATTGCCACCTAGTGGTCATCCAGATTTTTGTAGTCCAACCCTAACCCTAAGTTGGTAGCCCTAATATTACAGAACCACAGAACAAAGGAATGTGTATTATTTTAAACATCACTGTTTCTGAATTTCTCTGGTTTGCTCCTATTGCCCTTATGAGTTGAAGGTTTGCAAAAAAAATTTCAAAGAAGGCACTACTGAGTGAAAAAAGTGTCTACTTGAAGCTAAAACAAGTCCCTTGGAAGAATTTCACAGTTTTACCAATTACAACAACTATCTATATATAAGTTTCATGGGAATTTAAAGTGTTTTCTGGGCTCTTGGAATGGCACGTATCAGTAAGATCACATCTCTCTTTTCCTTGAATCAAATTCTGTTTCTAATACACAACCTATGGATATTGATTTACTGAAGACTATAAAACCTGCAACAACTTCCTGTTGATCACTCTTTAGAGATCATTATAAAATAACTGATTGCTTGGATCATAGCAGTTCTCTTTCATCAACTATTGTAGGAGGAGAACTATAGTAGCAAAGATAGTCTACAGTAGCAAAAAAATCAGAAAGTGCCTGGTGTAGCCCCTTTTCTCACTAACAAATTCTATTAAAAGGCATAAGCTTTCATAAGCCATGGCCCACTTCATCAGATGCTATATTTGTTAGTCTGAAAAGGGGCTACCTGATTCCTCCTGATCTAAGTAACTAATGAGGCTAAAACTAAGGCTACCAGAACTGGGCTGCAAAATCCAGATGACCACTAGATATCAGCAACAAGACACAGAAACTCTAACTCTTTGCTACTCTCTAGTGGTCTTCTGGATTTTTACATCCCAGATCTACTAGCCCTACTGAAACAGATGCCTGGCAGAGAATTATGCCTTATTTCCTGAGATGCATAATGCCTCAGGTGAACAACTCTAAGATCTGTGGACAATAGCTTTCAATGGAAGGCATTAGTGGAAAAATATACTTACAGAACCAGTATTTGGATTAATATATCCACATGAATTAATCTGGAGAGTAGGTTGGGTGACAGTTCCATATACAAAACTGTCTTGTCTAAGAATGCACAGCCCTGCTAACAATATTTAACTACCAAGAGCTATTGTGGTAGCATTTTGTTTACTGATTAATAGTGCTAAAAGATAGTTATGTGTACCGGAAAATATAGCTCACTGGCTGCCAGTGACTGGGTTTTCGACAGCTCATAATTCCATCCTCAGTGCAGTTTCACACTGTTTCTCTAAGTAGGTTTCCACTGAAAATTGTATTTCAGGTTGCCTAGTACAAACCCAATTCTTTTTGGGTGCATGTGTGTGTGACTCCTGCTGTTCCTTTAACATCCTTAAATTTCAGCAAATCTAATTTATAAGTATGAAATCTTACAGACTTCCTGCTCATTAATATTGAGAGGTGCTATTTGCCTTGGATGTTCTGGCAAAGAAATAAAATACACAGGAAAGCAATGACAGGGAAAGCCTGAAAGCGATTTCTGAAATACAATGTGGGTGTGCAACAAAACAACCCAGTAACTAACGCAGACACTCTACTTCAGAATTCAAGGATGTTATTCCCTACAGCGTAGCTGACTTTCTTCTCTTGGATTAAATAACAGCAAAGCATCCCCATGCTGAGCTCCTTCTACACCAAGCAAAGTACTGTTCTGCCCTTTTCTAGCACTTCTTCCATAATCAAGTAACTTTTGCTTTTCCAGACAAAAGGAGATGCAATGGTGCTGTAACAGTGAAACACAGATATTTTCAGACATAAGCTTGAAATCAGCTCTTGCAAATCCGATGTTCTAAGGATCAACACACCATTGGAACCTGGAATGTAAGATCTAAGAGCCAGGGCAAATTGGATGTGGTGATTGGTGAGATGTCAAGATTAAAGATAGACATTTTGGGCGTCAGTGAACTGAAATGGACTGGAATGGGCCACTTCACATCAAATGACCACCAGATCTACTACTGTGGACAAGAGGACCACAGAAGAAATGGAGTAGCCTTCATAATTAATAGTCAAGTGGCTAAAGCAGTGCTCAGATACAATCCAAAAAATGATAGAATAATTTCAATTCGAATTCAGGGCAAGCCATCTAACATCACAGTGATCCAAATATACGCCCCAACCACAAATGCTGAAGAAGCTGAAGTAGAGCAGTTCTATGAGGATCTGCAGCACCTCCTGGACAACACGCCTAAAAGAGATGTTATTTTCATCACGGGAGACTGGAATGCTAAGGTGGGCAGTCAAATGACACCTGGAATTACAGGTAATGCATTACTTTGACAGCCTTATGATGAAGGTGAAAGAAGAAAGTGCAAAAGCTGGCTTGCAGCTAAACCTCAAAAAAACCAAGATTATGGCAACCAGCTTGACTGATAACTGGCAAATAGAGGGAGAAAATGTAGAAGCAGTGAAGGACTTTGTATTTCTAGGTGCGAAGATTACTGCGGATGCTGACTGCAGTCAGGAAATCAGAAGATGCTTAATCCTTGGGAGAAGAGCAATGACAAATCTCAATAAAATAGTTAAGAGCAGAGACGTCACACTGACAACAAAGGCCCGCATAGTTAAAGCAATGGTGTTCCCTGTGGTAACATATGGCTGCGAGAGCTGGACCATAAGGAAGGCTGAGAGAAGGAAGGTAGATGCTTTTGAACTTTGGTGTTGGAGGAAAATTCTGAGAGTGCCTTGGACTGCAAGAAGATCAAACCAGTCCATCCTCCAGGAAATAAAGCCAGACTGCTCACTTGAGGGAATGATATTAATGGCAAAACTGAAATACTTTGGCCACATAATGAGAAGACAGGACACCCTGGAGAAGATGCTGATGCTAGGGAGAGTGGAGGGCAAAAGGAAGAGGGGCTGACCAAGGGCAAGGTGGATGGATGATATTCTAGAGGTGACGGACTCGTCCCTGGGGGAGCTGGGGGTGTTGACAACCGACAGGAAGCTCTGGCGGGGCTGGTCCATGGAGTCACGAAGAGTCGGAAGTGACTAAATGAATAAACAACAAACCATCAGTAATACCCTGATAATGTAAAACTTACACTGGTCATGATGTTGCTTATGCTATTAACAGCTCATTTCTGAACTACTAATAATGGTGGGACATTCATACATATTGTAAGAGCTAGTATGAGACAGACAAAATGTCAAAGTTTGGCAATATTTTCTGATCCTGGGTACCAGTTCCACAACACATGAAGTCTCTCCTGAGATTGTAATATTTTCACAGAAATCACAGCCTTTTCACAGGAATTTTTCTATCCATTTAAATATAAATATAAATATATTTAGTACTTTGGCCGTAGCTACCAGGGAGGGGATCAGGCAAGTCTTGACATTGTCCAAGGAGATCATGTAAGCTACAGTACCCTACGCTGTTAAAGGTACAAGTAAGCACTTGAACTGGGAGCAAAAACCTTTACATGATAGTTTCACAATAAAATGTAGGATATACTGTAGCTATTATAAATAAAATTAATAAGAATAGTTTATGCAACTGAAGTTTGAAGATTGAAGTAAGGTTTCCAGATTTTGGAGTCAAGCCATCTAGCATTTCTAGGTCACCTTCAGGAACAGCTCTACATGAAGTCCATTGTGAAGCCAATTTAGTGGCCTGCTAGAACCACTGAAATGGAGCAAAGCTTATAATACAGCTGAGAAGCTGGCACAGAAAAAGAATATTATCTTAAAATAGTTTCAGTGAGCTTGTCAGAGAAACACAGGTTATTGATCTTACACATTCAGCCCTCCCAAGCATAAAGAATCACACACTTAGACAGATTAGGTTAAGATAAGTAAAAGAGAGTTTTACTGACTTTATTGTTTCTTCTGTTACAGCCATCTTGGTGGAAAAGAAGAAGTTCCTTTGTTCTTCTTTTCTTTCTAAATACTTAGTTTGCCCTAAACTCTCAGCCCTACAGATGCCAAGAGCTGCGTGGAAGAAAGGGGCAGAATCCCTCATCAAGGCCTGAGCACATGGCCCTGATGAATGGAGAGCAGAGCAGCATGCTTGCTTCTCCCTGGGTGGAAGAAGAAGGAAGAGCAGAGAGGAAGTGGGAGTGGCAACAAACTTCTTCCTCAGAGTTGCATTGTGGGACAACTCAATTTACATGCTAATTCACATGCTAATGAGGCATGCTGGATTTGCCAGGACTTCCAACACATTGAAATACTGTAATCTAAATTAAAAGAACAGTGTGCCACTGCAGTCAAATCTGACTGTTTTGGATTTTTTAGCCAGTTCCCACATAGGACTAAAATTGAGATTTTAGCATTCCAGCAGATTAATGTATTTATTTGTACCATATATTCTGTTATTTATCTTTGCTTCATAACATCTTGAGCAAAATAACATTTTAGCACTCCCTGAAGGCCTCTTTGAAGCTGATTTAGCTATGAAAAGTGAAACCAGCCACAAATAGGAAGAATAAAACATATCATTCACAGTACTTCTGAGTTTTGAAACAAATTATAATTACTTCCGTGGGTTACATGATTATCACCATGTAACAAGATTTAAACAAGATCTCAGTAGGTATAGCTGAACAACTGGTGCATGATTCAGTTCTAACAAAACAGTAATTCAGACTACACCGAAGCATAAATCTGTTCTTAAACTCAGAATGGATCCTATCTGAAAAGATTAAGGTAACTCCAAAAGAAGCTAGTGGGTGGAACCTGCAACAATGTGGAATGCTTTGATTCAGGATTCTTGCCACAATTTCTTGAAGAATACTCAAGAGCAGAGACACCAGTTTTGAAATGAGTTGGTTGCTCCATGCAATTCCATAGCTCCAAATTGGCAAAGGATGCTTTGTAAGTTTTGAACCTCTCCTATTTCTTTTTTATAATCCATATTCATTTGATGCCACCTTAAGACAGACAGAAAGGAAGAAAGAAGTGCATTGACACGGAGTCATTCATTTTCAGCAGAAACGTTTTTATTTCTGCATTCTATCAGTCTTGGCAATGATTTGAGCCTCTTGAAGTGTAAATGCCTCTTGCAAAGGCACTTCAAGTGCCATTTAAAAAAAGAAAGACAGAGAACCACACGGAGAGAAAACCCTCAATGCACAGAGAAAGTCGGCTGTGCTGCATGCAGATTAGGACCAGCAGTTTATGGTAATTTTTCACAAAATACCTGCCATTTTCCCTGTAATAGTATGATGATAATGTTTCATTTTCTGTGTCCTACACAATGCATTCCCATACCTCTGGCTTTATTCTGGAGAATTCTAATGGTTATTTCAAATTTTATAATGCACTTTTCTGCGTTGGTATAACATTGATTTCACTTATGACTGGAGATGGTGGAAAGGAGAGATGGAAAAGGTTGTGTGGGAAGAAGATTAAAAAAGGGAGGAAACAATTCAGTTAATGACAGAAATTCACTTCCTTGGGAAGGAGGATGGCTGCTTTAGCAACCAGTGGTGGCAGGTCAACAGAAAACAAGACCTTATCACAATTTCAACTAATTTGCAGTCTAGCTAGAAGCTGCAGTGAGAGTCCAAGAATTAAATTGACAGTCAAAACTCCTACTTCTTCCTCAAGGAGGGGGACAGGACTGAGACAATTTGTCACAGCAAATGGGGGCATATGCAGTGGAGCACAGTGGCTAATTAAAAAGTGCCGGTCTCCAGAATGATTGTTCAGGGAGTTTTTATAGATTTTACCATCAATACTTTTTTTAAGTGCAAGATAATGGTTTTGAAGCCTGACATTTTGTGTGTTTCCCACTAGCAAGATTGCAAGGCTCTATAGCAAAAATTTCTAGTCATGTGAGACATAACTTTTCTCCTGGCTATTATTTTAGGGTTGATAGGAAGGATAGTAGTAGTAGTACTGCTGAAGATTTGCTGTTGGATTTTTCATTTTTCCAATACAACAGAATGTTGGAAAGAAATTATAGAAGATGCTTGTCTGTTGGCCTAGCTATCCCTCAGCAGGGTATTGCTCTAAAAACTGAACAGAAAAGGACCACTCTTGGGGTGGGAGATGCCAGCAAAAGAAACATTAAACTGAAAAGAGGACCCAGGCTAAACAGAGTCACTGCAGAGAAAAGCGTTCCAGAAAAAGATCCTCACTGCTTCCTCACAGGATAGACTCAGAACACTGCTGGTTGCTCCATTTCATCCCCCTTCTTACTTCCTGGCCAGGGGACCGGAACATCCCTATTGTTAGATTTAAATCTTGCCTTTCCTACAAAGCTCAAAGCAGAGTACCTACATAGTGCTCCCTCCTCCCATTTTTTACCCAGAACAATCCTGTGAGGAAGGTTGGGTTGAGAGACTGGCCCAAAGTTAGCCAGTGAATTTTCATGGATGAGAGTGGACCTCAACCTGGGGCTCACTGGTTGTGGTCCAGCACCTTAACCACTGCATCTCCCTGGCTCCCTATTAAGGGATTGGAAAGAATTCCAAAAGCCATGCTTTGCAAGCTGGATCAGATTGGCGGCGATGGAGAAATATTTTCTGGGGGAAAAAAATCCTCCAATGCTCACTTGATCCAGAACAGAGCATATGTAGCCTGCCTTGTGCTTCTCAGTACACTTACATGCATATACATGGAATAGAAGAAGAAAGCAAAAATCCCACATGCCCAAAGCAGCAACATATTTCTTCATTACACATAAGAAAATGCAGAATCCTCTTATGACTACTGTATTAAGGGGTTGGAAATAATTCCAGAAGCTGTGCTCTGCATGCTTTCCCAACCTTGTTTAAAATAATTTTGATTTATCTTTAACAATAACAAAAAGCAATTGCATCAGTGAACAAAAAATATCCTTAACCAAGAATATTCATCCTTTCAAGTTCTAAGAAATTCCACACAATATATTACTACCTGCTCTTGGACGTAAGACAAGATCCTTATATTCAAACCTCTGATATATTCTGTGACTGTTCACTGGAAGTACTAATAATGAAGGTTAAAAAAAAAAGTAGACATCTAGTACAAAGGCAAGAATCACTGGAGAAATCCCGATGCCTGGAAAAATGGAAGCCAGTCAGAATACAGACCTACCAAAGAGAAGGTAGATAGATGCTACTACTGATTGCATAAGTGTACACTTAAAGTAAAGGTAAAGGTTTCCCTTGACGTAAAGTCCAGTCGTGTCCGACTCTAGGGGGTGGTGCTCATCTCCGTTTCAAAGCCTTGGAGCCGGCGTTGTCCATAGGACACTTCCGGGTCATGTGGCCAGTATGACTCACGGAACGCCGTTACCTTCCCGCCGTAGCGGTACCAATTAATCTACTCACATTTGCATGTTTTCGAACTGCTTGGTGTGCAGAAGCTGGGACGAGCAACGGGAGCTCACCCCGCCGCGCGGTTTCGAACCGCCGACCTTCCGATCGACAGCTCAGCGGTTTAACCCGCAGCGCCACCGCGTCCCCATAGTGTACACTTACATAGTGTACACTTACAAGTGCTCAAAGTAGCAGTCAGTGACAGTCTTAGTGAACTGATGTTCACTGGGTCATGAAGAGTCAAAAGCTTTTGAGCACAACAGCAGCAGCATACTGGTGTCGCTTCGCCCACCATAATGTGTCTTAGTTCTGCTGAAAATGCAGCTTTTAGAATTGTCAGCCAACGTGGCCATTGAATTCGACTGATTTCTTTTTATTTTAATCCCGCCTTTATTAATTTTATATTTGCACCGGGAAGGCGAAATCTTTCCTTTCCTGACTCTCTGAGTAAAGGTCAATCCAGTTTTTCCTTCCTTGGGCATCAGAATGTCTCTCTGTCTGTCTCTCCCTATTATATGTGTGGCTAGCTATCTCTTGCTTCTATGCCTGTCCTCCTGTTCCTGTCCCCTATTTGCCTTGTCTGTAGATATTGCACATCTTTCTCTTTTGTGCCAATCCATCTCTGTCTCTGTCTCCATGCCTGTCACTGTGCCTAACCCACTCTCTCTTCTGCTCCCTCTTACCCTTGCTATTTTTTCACTCCATGTGTACCCATAATTCCCCTGTCCCTATGTCTCTCTATGTATCTAAAAAAGTGAGTGTGAGAGATAAACAAGGTTCTCCCAATGTTTTGATATTAGACTCATCCCCTACAATGCTCATCCCCCACCACTCAAAACTGTATGCATAATTCTTTTTAAAAATGCCAAATATCCCTCAAACAGAAGGCTCATGACAGTAGCAGGAAGAATTCAAAGGCCAAAAATGTGATGCAAGAATGAGCTTGAAATCAATCATATTACACCTTGCCCAACCATCCAATCCCTCCAGAAACCTACTCAAACAATAATATACAGTATGAGATGAAGCCCAGCATGGACTGTGTCAGTAGATCTCGCAACAGGTCTTATTTTTAATATTATTGTTATCCACCCCAAAAAATATCAATTCACATTCAGAAACAACTACTGACTTTCCTTCTTCCATTGATTTTTACAGGACAGCCCCAATAAGTCCACAGTTTGCCCTAAGCAGCCCAAAACAGTTTGTTGTTGTTTATTTGTTTAGTCACTTCTGACTCTTCGTGACTTCATGGACCAGCCCATGCCAGAACTTCCTGTCGGTCGTAAACACCCCCAGATCCCCCAGGGACGAGTCCGTCACCTCTAGAATATCATCCATCCATCTTGCCCTTGGTCGGCCCCTCTTCCTTTTGCCTTCCACTCTCCCTAGCATCAGCATCTTCTCCAGTGTGTCCTGTCTTCTCATTATGTGGCCAAAGTATTTCAGTTTTGCCTTTAATATCATTCCCTCAAGTGAGCAGTCTGGCTTTATTTCCTGGAGGATGGACTGGTTTGATCTTCTTGCAGGCCAAGGCACTCTCAGAATTTTCCTCCAACACCACAGTTCCAAAGCATCGATCTTCCTTCTCTCAACCTTCCTTATGGTCCAGCTCTCGCAGCCATATGTTACTACAGGGAACACCATTGCTTTAACTATGCGGGCCTTTGTTGTCAGTGTGATGTCTCTGCTCTTGACTATTTTATTGAGATTTGTCATTGCTCTTCTCCCAAGGATTAAGCATCTTCTGATTTCCTGACTGCAGTCAGCATCTGCAGTAATCTTCACACCTAGAAATACAAAGTCCTTCACTGCTTCTACATTTTCTCCCTCTATTTGCCAGTTATCAATCAAGCTGGTTGCCATAATCTTGGTTTTTTTGAGGTTTAGCTGCAAGCCAGCTTTTGCACTTTCTTCTTTCACCTTTGTCATAAGGCTCCTCAGTTCCTCTTCGCTTTCAGCCATCAAAGTGGTATCATCTGCATATCTGAGATTGTTAATGGTTCTTCCAGCGATTTTAACTCCAGCCTTGGATTCCTCAAGCCCAGCATGTCGCATGATGTGTTCTGCGTACAAGTTGAATAGGTAGGGTGAGAGTATACAGCCCTGCCGTACTCCTTTCCCAATCTTAAACCAGTCCGTTGTTCCGTGGTCTGTTCTTACTGTTGCTACTTGGTCGTTATAAAGATTCTTCAGGAGGCAGACAGGATGACTTGGTATCCCCGTACCGCTAAGAACTTGCCACAATTTGTTATGGTCCACACCACATTTGTTATGGTCAAAGGCTTTAGAATAGTCAATAAAACAGAAATAGATGTTTTTCTGAAACTCCCTGGCTTTTTCCATTATCCAGCGGATATTGGCAATTTGGTCCCTAGTTCCTCTGCGTTTTCTAAGCCCAGCTTGTACATCTGGCAATTCTCGCTCCATGAATTGCTGAAGTCTACCGTGCAGGATCTTGAGCATTACCTTACTGGCATGTGAAATGAGTGCCACTGTTCGATAGTTTGAACATTCTTGAGTGTTTCCCTTTTTGGTATGGGGATATAAGTTGATTTTTTCCAATCTGATGGCCATTCTTGTGTTTTCCAAATTTGCTGGCATCTAGCATGCATTACCTTGGCAGCATCATCTTGCAAGATTTTGAACAGTTCAGCTGGGATGCTGTCATCTCCTGCTACCTTGTTATTAGCAATGCTTCTTAAGACCCATTCAACCTCACTCTTCAGGATGTCTGGCTCTAGCTCACTGACCACACTGTCAAAGCTATCCCCGATATTGTTATCCTTCCTATACAGGTCTTCTGTATGTTCTTGCCACCTTTTCTTGATCTCTTCTTCTTCTGTTAGGTCCTTGCCATCTTTGTTTTTGATCATACCCATTTTGGCCTGGAATTTACCTCCAATGTTTCTAATTTTCTGGAAGAGGTCTCTTGTCCTTCCTATTCTATTGTCTTCTTCCACTTCCATGCATTGCTTGTTTAAAAATAATTCCTTATCTCTTCTGGCTAACCTCTGGAATTTTGCATTTAATTGGGCATATCTCCCCCTATCACTGTTGCCTTTTGCTTTCCTTCTTTCTTGGGCTACTTCTAGTGTCTCAGCAGACAGCCACTTTGCCTTCTTGGTTTTCTCTTTCTTTGGGATGTATTTTGTTGCCACCTCCTGAACAAGGTTGCGAACTTCTGTCCATAGTTCTTCTGGGACCCTATCTACTAAGTCCAGTCCCTTGAATCAATTCTTCACCTCCACTGCATATTCCTTAGGAATAATAGTGAGCTCATATCTAGCTGATCTGTGGGTCTTCCCTAATCTCTTTAGTCTGATCCTAAGTTGTGCAAGAAGAAGTTTGTGATCTGAACTACAGTCAGCTCCAGGTCTGGTTTTTACCAACTGTATAGATGTCCGCCACCTTTGGCTGCAAAGGATGTAGTCAATCTGATTTCGGTGTTGTCCATCTGGTGATGTCCATGTATAAAGCCGTCTCTCGGGTTGTTGGAAGAGAGTGTTTGTTATGCAGAGTGAGTTGTCTTGGCAAAATTCTATCAGCCTATGTCCTGCTTCGTTTTGTTCTCCCAGGCCATGCTTACCTGTAATTCCAGGTGTCATTTGACTGCCCACCTTAGCATGCCAGTCTCCCGTGATGAAAATAACATCTCTTTTAGGCGTGTTGTCCAGTAGGTGCTGCAGATCCTCATAGAACTGTTCCACCGCAGCTTCTTCAGCATCTGTGGTTGGGGCGTATATTTGGATCACTGTGATGTTAGATGGCTTGCCCTGAATTCGAATTGAGATCATTCTGTCGTTTTTTGGATTGTATCCAAGCACTGCTTTAGCCACTTGACTATTAATTATGAAGGCTACTCCATTTCTTCTGTGGTCCTCTTGTCCACAGTAGTAGATCTGGTGGTCATTTGATGTGAAGCGGCCCATTCCAGTCCATTTCAGTTCACTGATGCCCAAAATGTCTATCTTTAATCTTGACATCTCACCAGTAACCACATCCAATTTGCCCTGGCTCATAGATCTTACATTCCAGGTTCCAATGGTGTGTTGATCCTTAGAACATCGGATTCGCCGTTCACCACCAGCACCGTTGGCCGCTAGCCATCCTTTCGGCTTTGAGCTAGCTGCGTCATCACATCTGGGGCTAGTTGAGCTCATCCTCTGTTCCTCCCCAGTAGCATTTTGACCATCTTCCGACCTGGGGGTCTCATCTTCCGATGGTATACCGACATATCTCTGGTTGTACTGATCCATTGAGTTTTCATGGCAAGAATACTGGGGTGGGTTGCCATTACCTTCCCCAGGGATCGCATTTAGTCTGACCTCTCTGTCATGACCTTCCCGTCTTGGGTGGCCCTTCACGGTTTAGCTCATGGCATCACTGAGGTGCTCAAGCTCCAGTACCACGATAAGGTAGTGATCCTTTGCTGAAGCCCAAAACAGTATCTGTGTGCTTTCCATCAATGTTATAAATTTTAATGTGAACAACTTCACATTAAAGAAGTAAGTTTCATTCTTTATGTTTAGTTTAAGAACACTGTTAATGCATATGTACAGGCCTACACATGAAACCAAGATAATAATTTTGTAACTTCTGGCTTGTATTTGAGCAGGAATGTGCACAGGTTCCCCAAGGCCTGAAAAATATTTCAAGGGTTCCTCCAGGGTCAAAAGGTTGAGAAAGGCTGGATTAGTATTGCCTCTTATAACAAAAGTATTATCTTTGGAATATCTTTGGATCAGCAAATACTATTAAGATATGTCTGTGTGAACTATTCACACTCTTACATTCCGCTGCTGTTGAGATTTAGGATGCCTTTAAAAATGAAGTAATTCTTCATCTTCAAAGGCATTCCAAAAGCTGTATAATCAAGATAACAGGAATACATAAAGAGCTCACAAACCAACAGTCAAGTCCCTTTGTCCACCATTCTCAGAGTTCTCTACATTGTTTTGGTTACCTGGCTGGTTGAGTATTGGCTCTTCTGGAGCTCAAGTGCATTTTTAAAAAGCTAAGACAAAACTCCCCCTATATGGTGTTTGATTGACTTGCTAAGCTTGCAATGTTTACTGCACTCTGAATTACCTTGTGACTTGCTGTTTGTAGGGAATTTAGAGTGCATTTAAAAATGAAAGCACTTTCATCCACTATTCATGCTCTTGTACTGATGTGGTCCCTAATGAATTTTGCTTCAAAGACATGTTTGCATGTGTTGGTTCAGCCTGTTTGTTGCTGCTGAGTTCTTCTAACACTAGGGTACTTCAAGTATAATAGGGTTTTTTGTGTGTGTGGGGGGGGGTGTTGCTGAGCAATGGTGTGTGCATAATTCATTATTGCCTTTTTGTTCTCTGCTAAAAATGTAGGATGCCAGTACACGTAGTCAGGCATGGAGGCTTTTTGGTTTCCTGCTGGGTCTGTTTCCTATGTAGGGAAGTAACACTTACTGGTTGGTTTTTCTTTAGTTACTGTTTTTATTCCAGCAAAAGTTTGTTGAGAAAGTGGTCAGGCTGCAGATTCAGAGAAAGCAGATTATCTTGGATCCCTTCTAGTCAGGTTTCAGGCCTGGGGACAGCAGTGAGATAGTAATGATCATGCTTGTTGATGATCTATGGCAGGCTCAGAATAAGGGTTTTGCATCCATTCTGGTCCTCCATGATCTCTTAGCAATTGTTGATATCATCAATCATGGTTTCCTTCTAGATTGGCTCATTGGAGTGGGAATGGAAGGCATGGTGTTCTTCCTTCCTCCAGGGCTGTTTCCATTTGGGGTTAGTAGAGGGAGAGATCCAGCTCTAGGCCCTTGTTTTACAGGGTGCCTCAGGGCTAGATTCTCTCTCCACTCCTGCTTAATATCTAAATGAAGTTCCTAAGTAAGATCATCCATTGGCATGGAGTTAGGTATCATCAGTATACTGATGATATCTCAAGTCAAGACTGGTCAAGTTATGTCTTTAAGGCTCTTTCTCAATGTCTAGAGGCAGGCAGTGGGGTTTGAATAGCAAGGAAAAGGCTCAAGCTAACAAGACTGAGTGGCTGTACATTTTGGATCCACCTAGATCTGGAGGTTTTCCATCTTTAAGTCTAGATGGGGTTATACTGGTGCACAATTTGGGGTCATCCTAGACTCATGGCTCCTGCTGAAGGAGCAGGTAGCAGCTGTGGATAGGAGGGCCTTTGTGCACCAATTGTGCCCATTCTTGGATCAGGAGGCCCTATTCACAGTCACTCATGCCTTGGCCACCTTGCATCTGGTCTACTGCAGTGCACTCTACTTGGAGTTCTCCTTGAAGACCATTTGGAAACTGCAGCTGGTCCAGAATGCAGCAGCACAAATAGTTACAGGTACACCTTGGTACACCCATGTAACACCACTAATATATGACTTGTGCTGATTGTCAGTGAGCTCCTGGCTGCAATTCAAACTGCTGATGGTCACCTACAAAGCCCTTCATGGCACAGGGCCTGGCTATTTGCAGAACCACCTGTCTCTGACTTCCTCTGCCCACCTAATAATATCTTGCAGTGTTGGAATGTCTGGGTCCCATTACTCAAGCATTGTCATCTAGTGGGACCCAGGAGATATGCCTTGTCTATCACTGCACCTGCCTTTGGAACAGCATTCCCCCTAAGATCTGGATGGTCCTGACCTTGCCTGCTTTCAAAAAGTTTTAAAGACTGGCTGTTTCTCCAGGCACTGGTTCTGGAGGCTAGGTGGACCTGTTTTAATTGTTTGAATATATGCACTATCTTCAGCATGATCTCTTTTAATTTTCTGGTTTAATATGTGCTGTTTTTGTTTCCTTGTTAGCCACCCTGAGTTGTATGGTGAGCAAGTGGTTATATGCACCAAAATAGTAAATAAAATAAATTAGTGGCAGGTGATGGTCAAGCTACCCCAAAAGGCTAAAACTGCTGGTTTAAACTCCAAGGGAGTCAACATTAACACAAATTAAATGTGGTGTTGAAAACATTTTTGAAAGAAACCTTATTTATGGGATTAAATTTAGGCAGTCTGTCCTCTGGGTAATTGAAAGAAATGCAGAAAAATAATATGTGCTTTAAAAACAACAGAGCCAGTCCCCTCACATTCTTTTCAGTTACTATCCTCCCAATGAAAGAATCTCTGGATGGTGGCATAGGAAACAGTAAATTGCTTCCATATTTTTATAGGATATTTAAATAGTTTCAAAAATGGTTTTAAAATAATCTGTTAGGTCAATTTTTCTGATATATCTGCCACAGCTGGAGCATGGACTGTAGTTTGTCACTCTGAAGGCAATGGGGTAAAAACAAGGCATCTAGCGACTTATTCTCAGTTCCCGTTGTTTTGTATGGCCAGAACACATGAAACTTCTTGAGTTTTGCTCTGCCAGAACATGGAACAGTGAACCTGGTTTGAGTTTTATTCTGTTAAAATATAGGTAACTCAGAATATTTCAATGGAATTTCCAGTTAGAGCTATTTTATTCCATACCTGAAACAAAATACATTTTCTGTTTCTTGCATACCCCCTATTTAGACCTATATTTATTAACCTGATTTTTAATCTTACGCAGGTACTAAGTTCTAAAATAGACTATAGTTACTAGTTCTAACATACAGACTACAGGTCTGTAGTCATGACCATTTCCAGCCAGTGAAGTCAACTGCAGCCATCATTTTACAGACAGGTCCCTAATAATCTGATTTGTTTACTTCCAACTTCATAGCAACACTGATTTAAATAATTCATAGCTTTATTCATTCTTCCAGTATCTAATGATTACAGTACTTTGCCTTAGGCTCTGTTATTATATGTTACTTTATGAACAGCTTCTCAGTTTCATTTTTCAGCAGTAATTTAAAATGAAGTTTCCCATGCACCCCAGTGGGCTAGAGGGTATAATCAGTTCTGACCAAACATTTTGAAAATATTATTTAAAATTTTAAACTGGATAAACAGTGAGTACTTTCAGGATAGGAAAGGTGGATGCATTATAGAATAAACCATTAGAAAAGAACTTAAAGAATATTATACCCCAGTGAATTTCAGGTAGGAAAAATGAAAAAGAACATTGCATTCATAAATCACAGTTAGCTACTAATATGCAACAGTTACAATGTGCAGTTAACTGACTTTTAATTTTTGTTTTGGAAAATTAGGACAAGCTGTATTAGCAACAATTTGAATTTTTTTTTAATTGATTCCATTTCCACCTAAACTTTCACCAATCCAATTTGTTAAATTTAAATCCTTGTAAGTTTCCTAATCAGCAATGTGGCTTAAAATGTAAATGATTGGGGTGGGGGGGAATCTAATTCAATGCAAAGATCTGAGGGACAGATTCCTCTGGTTTTGGTTGACAGTTAGAAAGACACAACCCAAGTTAGGAAAGTCCAGATTGAAAATTTTATTCAATGACAGAATGCTCCAAAACAGAAAATACAATATGAAGCTTATAAAAAGAAAACTTAGAAAACTAGAAGGATTTGGTTATTCTAAGCTATACGGGGGCTAAATATCCAGCCCAGAAAGATTAACTTGAAGAGACCAACCTAAGCCTGGTATAAAATCTGCGAAAAAAAGAGAACATATTTAAAACAACAAAAATTAAAGAAGAAAAATGAAGAACTAGAGTCCTAACAAATCTCCTAGTCAAAATCTACTAATAAAAAAACTAAAACAGAAGAAAAATCAAACCTGAAAAAAGGAAAGGGAGAGGAGAGAGTCCCAACCCTGGGGTGCAATTGCCCCCAAGGTGGGTCTTGTCAGATGACTACCCCCAGGCCCCAGCATCAGTCCTTTTTCCTGGAAGTAGGTGCTGAGGCTCAACCTGAGTAGGATCCTTTATAAGATGAAGAACAGTTTCTACCCACACACTACTCCAAGTTTCAACTTCTAAGCCTCTTTTTCCTGCCTTGTATAACAGACTGGTTGTGCTCCGTTTCTCATACAGCCTGGTGGTTTGACCCAGATCAATGTTTACACAATGGTCTTTTGTGACCCCAGACTCATTTCCCACCTCCCTAGCTTCAACCTCCACAGATATTATCAGTAGCTGTTGAGCTGTTGAATCACTGTGGTCGACGTTGCTCTTAAAATAAAGAGTGGACTTAGGCATTTCAAGGTCTCAGGGACAATTCTATTTTGGATAGAGGCATTGATTTTTCTTAAGGTCATTTTCAAATTACACCCAACTTAGCCTGCTGGTTGCCTGTTGTGGCTCAACATTTGAGATGACATAAATCTAACAGAAGCAATGTTTGTTTCTGAAATTGCTCCCCCTGCAACTTTGTTCCAGAAAGCTTTTGCTAAAAGGAAAGTATTATTTTTCTTCCTAGTTGTTGTTTTGAATCAGGTACTCAAATCATACATTTACATACCTAGTGGAGTATGAAGGTTTTGGTTACTGTTAGATTTTAAATTAACTTAAATTAAATCTTCAGCAAAGGATCGTTACCTTATCGTGGTACTGGAGCTTGAGCACCTCAATGATGCCATGAGCTAAACCGTGAAGGGCCACCCAAGACGGGAAGGTCATGACAGAGAGGTCAGACTAAATGCGATCCCTGGGGAAGGCAATGGCAACCCACCCCAGTATTCTTGCCGTGAAAACTAAATGGATCAGTACAACCAGAGATATGTCGGTATACCATCGGAAGATGAGACCCCCAGCTCGGAAGGTGGTCAAAAAGCTACTGGGGAGGAACAGAGGATGAGTAAAACTAGCCCCAGACGTGATGACGCAGCTAGCTCAAAGCCGAAAGGACGGCTAGTGGCCGACGGTGCTGGTGGTGAACGGCGAATCCGATGTTCTAAGGATCAACACACCATTGGAACCTGGGATGTAAGTTCTATGAACCAGGGCAAATTGGATGTGGTGATTGGTGAGATGTCAAGATTAAAGATAGACATTTTGGGCGTCAGTGAACTGAAATGGACTGGAATGGGCCACTTCACATCAAATGACCACCAGATCTACTACTGTGGACAAGAGGACCACAGAAGAAATGGAGTAGCCTTCATAATTAATAGTCAAGTGGCTAAAGCAGTGCTTGGATACAATCCAAAAAACGATAGAATGATCTCAATTCGAATTCAGGGCAAGCCATCTAACATCACAGTGATCCAAATATACGCCCCAACCACAGATGCTGAAGAAGCTGCGGTGGAGCAGTTCTATGAGGATCTGCAGCACCTACTGGACAACACGCCTAAAAGAGATGTTATTTTCATCACGGGAGACTGGCATGCTAAGGTGGGCAGTCAAATGACACCTGGAATTACAGGTAAGCATGGCCTGGGAGAACAAAACGAAGCAGGACATAGGCTGATAGAATTTTGCCAAGACAACTCACTCTGCATAACAAACACTCTCTTCCAACAACCTAAGAGACGGCTTTATACATGGACTTCACCAGATGGACAACACCAAAATCAGATTGACTACATCCTTTGCAGCCAAAGGTGGCGGACATCTATACAGTCGGTAAAAACAAGACCTGGAGCTGACTGTAGTTCAGATCACGAACCTCTTATTAGACAATTTAGGATCAGACTCAAGAGATTAGGGAAGACCCACAGATCAGCTAGATATGAGCTCACTAATATTCCTAAGGAATATGCAGTGGAGGTGAAGAATAGATTCAAGGGACTGGACTTAGTAGATAGGGTCCCGGAAGAACTATGGACAGAAGTTCGCAACATTGTTCAGGAGGCGGCAACAAAATACATCCCAAAGAAAGAGAAAACCAAGAAGGCAAAATGGCTGTCTGCTGAGACACTAGAAGTAGCCCAAGAAAGAAGGAAAGCAAAAGGCAACAGTGATAGGGGGAGATATGCCCAATTAAATGCAAAATTCCAGAGGTTAGCCAAAAGAGATAAGGAATTATTTTTAAACAAGCAATGCGTGGAAGTGGAAGAAGACAATAGAATAGGAAGGACAAGAGACCTCTTCCAGAAAATTAGAAACATTGGAGGTAAATTCCAGGCCAAAATGGGTATGATCAAAAACAAAGATGGCAAGGACCTAACAGAAGAAGAAGAGATCAAGAAAAGGTGGCAAGAATATACAGAAGACCTGTATAGAAAGGATAACAATATTGGGGATAGCTTTGACGGTGTGGTCAGTGAGCTAGAGCCAGACATCCTGAAGAGTGAGGTTGAATGGGCCTTAAGAAGCATTGCTAATAACAAGGCAGCAGGAGACGACAGCATATCAACTTATATCCCCATATCAAAAAAGGGAAACACTAAAGAATGTTCAAACTATCAAACAGTGGCACTCATTTCACATGCCAGTAAGGTAATGCTCAAGATCCTGCAAGGTAGACTTCAGCAATTCATGGAGCGAGAATTGCCAGATGTACAGGCTGGGTTTAGAAAAGGCAGAGGAACTAGGGACCAAATTGCCAATATCCGCTGGATAATGGAAAAAGCCAGGGAGTTTCAGAAAAACATCTATTTCTGTTTTATTGACTATTCTAAAGCCTTTGACTGTGTGGACCATAACAAATTGTGGCAAGTTCTTAGTGGTATGGGGATACCAAGTCATCTTGTCTGCCTCCTGAAGACTCTGTATAACGACCAAGTAGCAACAGTAAGAACAGACCACAGAACAACGGACTGGTTCAAGATTGGGAAAGGAGTATGGCAGGGCTGTATACTCTCACCCTACCTATTCAACTTGTACGCAGAACACATCATGAGACGTGTTGGGTTTGAGGAATCCAAGGCTGGAGTTAAAATTGCTGGAAGAAACATTAACAATCTCAGATATGCAGATGATACCACTCTGATGGCTGAAAGCGAAGAGGAACTGAGGAGCCTTAGGATGAAGGTGAAAGAAGAAAGTGCAAACGCTGGCTTGCAGCTAAACCTCAAAAAAACCAAGTTTATGGCAACCAGCTTGACTTATAACTGGCAAATAGAGGGAGAAAACGTAGAGGCAGTGAAAGACTTTGTATTTCTAGGTGCGAAGATTACTGCAGATGCTGACTGCAGTCAGGAAATCAGAAGACGCTTAATCCTTGGGAGAAGAGCAATGACAAATCTCGATAAAATAGTTAAGAGCAGAGACATCACACTGACAACAAAGGCCCGCATAGTTAAAGCAATGGTGTTCCCTGTGGTAACATATGGCTGCAAGAGCTGGACCATAAGGAAGGCTGAGAGAAGGAAGATAGACGCTTTTGAACTGTGGTGCTGGAGGAAAATTCTGAGAGTGCCTTGGACTGCAAGAAGATTAAACCAGTCCATCCTCCAGGAAATAAAGCCAGACTGCTCACTTGAGGGAATGATATTAAAGGCAAAACTGAAATACTTTGGCCACATAATGAGAAGACAGGACACCCTGGAGAAGATGCTGATGCTGGGGAGAGTGGAGGGCAAAAGGAAGAGGGGCCGACCAAGGGCAAGGTGGATGGATGATATTCTAGAGGTGACGGACTCGTCCCTGGGGGAGCTGGGGGTGTTGATGACCGACAGGAAGCTCTGGCGTGGGCTGGTCCATGAAGTCACAAAGTGTCGGAAGCAACTAAACGAATAAACAACAAAGATTTTAAATGGCTCTTTTAGAAAGTTGCCTCAAATCTACTAATTGTATTTCCATGTAAACCTTTTCTTCTGGGATTGAAAAATTCACTTACTAAAGCATATTTGCTCTACAAATAATGGAGTGCAATCCCCTGGGATTTATTCATAGATTTCACAAAGATCTCACTGATCCTGCTCTGAGTCTGCATCATTTCCTGATATCCACATAAACTGGTCTTGCTTTGAATCACTCTGTTTTTGGTGGAATCATTAGCTCGTGATTTATAAATTATTTTCTAATGTAGGAGAGAAAGGATTTGTGGACTAAATATGTTCTTTCTACCCAGCCATGATTGGAGAGGCAATCAACTGTAATGTCAGCAAGATCATAACTATGTTAGAATTAACCATAGCAAGTAGTTTGAGATGAGCTAGCAACCAGCATCTAAAGCTGCACCAGGATCTGTGGGACAAATCCAAAAGTCAGATAAAAGAATAAACCAGGAGATGGAACCAATGAGAAAACTGGAGGCCAAAAGAATTGTGGAACACAGTAAAGCTCAGGAAGACCTATGACAAGGTAAACTAAAACAGGAAGCTCTGTTTTGTTCATCTCTACCCCACACCCCCCAAAAAACAAAAGAGCTGCCCAAGAGAGATGACTAGTCTTTCTGGCAACCATAGCACAAAGAGCCACAGAGCTGAAGAGCCTGACAGCCAGATAGAAAGGGGTGATCTCACAGCAGATCTGCTGGGCCAATTAGAACTCAGGAGATCACTGACCTTTGGAGGTTCCTTCTCCTCCAGGTGCCATGGACTGTTCAGGTGGGAGGTTTTCTGACACAATAGCTGGGAAAACACTGCTGTTTGTGGCAGAACACCTTGGACCAGCTTTGGCTTCCTCAGCAAATGATAACTGGCGTGTCTTTGCACTATGGGAAGCAGGCTGCATGGATGAGCACTATGATACTTCACTATTTACTTCAAAGATCTTCAGATGTCACTGAGGTACTAACTGAAACTCCTGAGGATTATGGTTCAGCAACACCTGGAGGATTACCAATTGTCCATCCTACCCTAGTTAGATATTCTAAATTGCAGTCAATGTCTTATCATCTGGAACAGGTGCACACAGATCCATAGTTTGCAACCAAGCAGCCTACCACTACTACTACTACTACTACTACAGTACTACTACAGTACTATCTAGTACTGTAATGTTAATATAAGTAGCCTGATCTGTCAAACACTATTGGAAGTGTTAAGGGCAGGAATCTAGGTATTTATTTTTCAGTCAGATTGCCTAGATTTATTAAATGAAAATTTTCCATCCCATTTTTCCAGCTTATTTTATCCCATCTGAATCCTATATCAGATTTCCAGAGTGGGTTAAAGTGCACCAGTACCCATAAAATACAGTGTTTATGAAACCACCCTAAAAACTTATAAATAAAGCCCCCAAACAAGTTGCAGAATGAAATCAAAAGACCCTTTGGGAGAATACTAAAAACCCCTTTGCCAGGTCTTTAAAAGCCAGGAGAGATTTAGTTAGTTAAACTTCCCTAAACATGTTCCCAAGAAACATGTCCCAGGTATACTCTAGGACCTAACTCTTCAGTTATGTCTTGAAAGAAGGAAACCTGTGAAACAATTTGTCATCTTTTGCATGCACCCAGAGAATTCCTCAGCAATGCTGAGGTCCAGGGTTCACCTGGAGCTCCTGCCCAAGCAGGCATTCCTATTCACCAAAATGAAGTAGACACTTCTGCACATGGATTATAGAAGGATCCCCTCCCTTCCATTGCTCTAAGTAAAAAAGAAGCCTGGCTAAGCAGATACTGCAAATCATAGCCCCCTCAGCAAAAGAAACCCTTGAACAAAAGTGACAGTGATCAAGCTGATCAGTCTGACATTGCAAAAACTCTGAAGCCTTTTCTTGCTGAAAGGCTTCAATCGCATAAAAGCCCAGTTGAAGAATTTGCACCTGAAAGGCAAAGCGGCCACGTGTGAACACGTTTGTGTGGCTTCCGATTGTGGGCTTACAATGACCGATTTAAGGGCACCACCATGTAACTTGTTCTTTGCACAATTAACTTCTAACAGGATCAGAAGAAAGGGGGAAGGGGGGAGGAGAAAGAGGCAATCGGATGAATCAGACCTGTGCCAGTAAAAAGAAAGTAGAAGAAAAGCCTTCTTTGGGAGGTGAATTTTCAAAAAAAGGATTTCAAACAGTGTCTTTGCCTTTACAGAAGGTACTTTTTCTCTTTGTTTACAAGCAAAGTCAAATGTTAGTGAACGATGGATGAATGACAGATTATGCTATTTTGAAAAGGCCTTTATGTTCACCATCATTTTATTTCTTTACCCTATGGAATACAAAACAGAACAAAACATTTCTGTGTATGTAACCAGGGAAAACAACTTCTTCAAAATAATTTGTAGCTGTCCTTTGTTCTCTACATTAGCTGCTAACCTGCAAAGTTTAGTTGCATAAACTCACAAGGATACATTGTGCACTTAAATAAATACTGTCAGATGAAATCCATGGATTTGGAGAGTGAATTGCCAAAGGAAGTATCACTTGACAACCCACCTTCTTGTTAGCAAGCCTTACAATGAGACAGATGAGTGATCAATTTCACTTTGCTAGGAAATGCAGCCTTATAGCCCACATACAGAAACGGCGGAGCAAAGATGGTGAATCCATGGAACATTTCTGCTGCACATGGAAATGTGTGTTGGGCAGAGGAGAAGCTTTGCCTGTCTGATCACCACATGTCATCCAGAGCTCAGTGTTCAAATGTAGCAAGGCCATGACAACTTTCTGCCTGACGGGCTAGAATCAATTAAACCAGCATACAAGAATCCGGGAACTTCAGATCAGGAGTTTTATTATAGAAAAGCAAAGAAACCATCACAGAAGAATTCCAGCAACTGCTCTTTATCAAATGCAAATACCATTTGTAACAATTAAAGTTCGAATTTCTTGTTTCTTTCTCCTGCCCACTCTATGTAAAGGGCTAAAAATAAATCTATTTGGGGCAAGAAAGGTAGTTAATATCTGTTCATTGTTTTGATAATAGCTGGATCTATTTATTTTTAACCATCAACCATATGAGAACTAATTTTCATACGTAGAGTCCTGCACTAATAGGACAGCTCACCCTGTTCGTACGTGGCCTAAGCTACACACTTTTTCCCCAACCATGAAAGAGCTTGGATTATTCCATACCCAAATCTGAGCCCTAATGGATGAGAGGGAAAGAGGAAAATTGGGAGTTGAGGGAGATAGAGACAATTCTGGCTGGGAATTATGAAAATGGTAGTCCAACCCATGTGGTGGGGAGGGGTATCATATCAACAGAAGGCTGATGCTTGAGCTTAAATCCATCCAGTTTATTGAACTAAACTCCCTAGCAGAGACCTATCTACCAGTTATGTTGATGCCTTATTCTTGAAGACACCTTGAAGTTTCAGCTTGTGTTGAATGCCGCAGCTTAGACCATAACTGGGACCATCAGGGGCATCATTTTATTCCAAAACTAAAACAGTTGTGCTGGTAGCCTGTATGCTCACAGGCCGAATTCAAGATATTGGTGCTTCTCATGAAAGACGTAGCTATCTCCAGGAACACCTCTATTTATGCCAGCAGGCCTCAGAAGAGACTCTTTTTCAAGTATTCTTATTATGTAATGTGTCAGCAAAGAAGAAAGAACCATCTCTGTAGAATATGTTCTTTATAGAAATCCAACTGGTACAAGGTATGGAAGCAGTTTGCAACTTATTTGTTCAACTCAAGAATTTTAAATTGATTCGGTGAGCTGGCTGCTGGGTGTTTCTCCTGCCCACCCTTTCCATCCTTTCTCCTATATAATTGATGCTCTATTTTTCCAGTATAAAATGGGATTTTAAAAAATTATGTAATGTGTATAGTATTTTGGCATCATAACATGAAAGGAATTATTTAAATACATTCAGTGTTTAGCAATCTTAAAAATAGTTCAACAGATTTTTCCTTTATGCAATTCCAAAACAAAATGCTGAAAATCATGCAGGCAAAAATTTGAAATGATATGCAAGAATTCACTTAGAGATGTGAGACTGTGTATCCTTTGTGACTTTCATTACAAACTCTTGCTTCTATCTGAATCACCAGGGATCTCCCAAACGTGATAATAGAGAAAATAATTTCATGACTTTTTGGTAGGCCATTAGCCTACACAAGAACTTCTTAATCTTTCATTACCACTAATGATGGGTCACATCTGACTTGCAGATTTTGTTTCCTGTATATGGAGAAATAATTGCCTGTATCCTAAAGCAGGAAGTTGCTCTGAATTTTAAAGGTTACGTTTAACAGTGTACAATCTATTTTAATGAGGGCTGAATCCATGTCCTGCAAGCAGCAAACAAGTTTTGCTGTTTCCATAGAAACAGAAGGTGGTACTATTAAAAGAGAATACACCATTCAGTAGTTGCTTCTCTTTAGGGGATCCTCATCTGCAGCCGGCTTCAAACAAATGGTACACAAGGATTATACCACCCAGTGTTAAAAATCATTTGATATGCCTGTTTAAGACTTTTCTAACTGATAAACATAAGGAAACACTGAGAGATTAGTAGGAGACAAAAAAGTAGGAAAGTAAATAGATATTACTGCATAGTATTACTGTATTGCAATACATCTGAGTAGCTAAGTAAAATAAAACACTTCTTTAAAATACCAAGTTGTTTCCAATTCATTTGCTTCTTAGAGCAACATCCTCCTCAATTCTTCCCCATTATACTATATTTGAGCAAGCTTTTTCTTTCATTCCTTTGTATATCATAAAAGTCAGTTGACATACACCTATAGATCCCAACCGATACATTTGACAAGATACAGAGGGGCTGTGAGATGATATGACAATTTATTTTTTGTCAATGTTGTGTCATTCATACTGGCAAGATGCCACTTGATCCACCAGTGAACACTCACTGAAGAACTATGAAGTTGAAACAAATTCCTTTGTCATCTACTATATCATCTCATCTCGGGGTCCCCTCACCTCCAACATAACCAGTTCCCTCTTTACAAACTTGGCAGCTGAACTCATTTCTCCACCAAATTATTTTTCAAGTTCTTCAGTAGGTGTGAGTTTATTCTGATAGCCACACTATATGGCATATATAAGCCTGAAATTTCCTATCTGCTGATCTGAATTCATGGTTCCTAACAAAGGCAACAAGCTTCTGGAATCAACCCCATTTCTATGTGATTATTATTATTAATAAAATTCTGATTTTACAGTCAACATTTTGAAACAAAATCAATGGGAGCACATCTCAGAGTTTGTGGATTAAAGTAACTTGGTTGGAGCCAATGTGCAGTGGCAGACCACCAGGTTTACCACAGGAAGGCTGCATACAACATCTTCAGGTAGATGAAAATTCTGAACTGGAATCCTGGAATGCTGCTACCAATTAGCATTAAAGCACTGGCTACATAGATGATGTTATGACTCCAGATGGGGCAGCTTCCTGATATTCCTACTGGGTTCTGCAGGATTTAATCTCTGATAAATATACTTAAGAAGGCACTTAACATATTTTATTAGTCATGTATAAGTCCCACTGAACACAGATTGGTGTACTTTGTGAATAAGCATGCATAGGATTGGATTGCTTAATCTATTCAGTTTGCTGCAAAATCATCAGGGATATTTTATATTTTAAATATATTACAATTCTTATTTGCCTCCTAGCAAAAATAGAAATTAGGATAATTGGGTCATATCTCTGAATATTTGACAAGCTAGTGTTGAGCTGCACATATTCCCTCCTGTTATTTTTATATTTGTATGAAACCATATGGCAAACCCACTTTGATTTCTATTTCAGTGGCTCTGGGGACTCATATTGCTGGCAGAAACTCCATTACACAGCCACTATTAATAATGGTTAACATCTTTAAATGTGCACAAATCCAATTACTGAGTGAACTGTAATGCTCCTGCCAACACTCACTCTCTTTAACACACACACAAACAGAGAGAGAGAGTGAGAAAGAGTGGGGGGGGGAGAGAGAGATCCCTCCTGTTGTTTCAATAAAAGCAGAAACTTCTCATTTCTCCCTCTTTGTGGAGCCAAATTTTCTTTCATTATTTTTAAGTAAAAGTTTCAGCTTTATGAATTCCCATCAAAAGGGAAGTCTGGGCCCTTCAATATCTAAACCATGATCTAACATATTTCCAGCAGAAAGCTCATGTTTGGCAGCTCTTCTTAATCAACTCTACAAGGTAGCCATGATTTCTGGAGCCTCTAGTCAACATAAGGAAGTGTTACTCAGAAACAACAGTAGAAGTGTGTTCATAGGAAACATAAACACTTCTTCAGGTTGTAGCTCTAGAGCAATGTGTCTCAACTTTGGCAAGTATAAGATGTGTGGCCTTCAATTCCCATGCTGTCTGGGAAGGCCACACATCCTGAAGTTGCCAAGGTTGAGAAATACTGCTCTAGACAACTGTCAGGACTAGGCTAAATAAACGACAACTATAATACCATTCTTTTTAACTTGATAAAACAGACAAAGAATAATTTCCTTGGATAGAAAGGAACAAGAAACACACAGTGAAGACTGAGAACACTGTCAAATACTTAAAATATGTCCTATTCGTTTGAGCTAGCTTACAAAGTTCTAATTTTAAAGCCTAACAACAAAAATGCTGAAAAGAAAGAGCTATATCCCCAGGATTTCAGGAAATCTGCTTCATTATAATCCCAAACTCTTTCCAAACAATTGGATTTTAAGTGAGATACTGAGCCAAATCTACTGCCAGATATCCTTTTTAAAATAAAAACATGGTTCTGTGTTGTAGTTATTCTTTCATCCTGTGTCTGCTCAACTGGGATTATAGGACAATTTGTTGGGGAGGATATGGATAGAAACAAAAAATGGAATTTTGTTGCTCCCAATGGGATCCAAATTTTACAATCAGGCTGCCATTCTACCAATATGGTTACTCATGAAAAAAGGAAGTTTCAAAACGAACTTTGTTTAAAGGATCCACGTTTTGCTATTTTAGAGAAAGTACATAAGACAACCAGAGTTCCTATGGAGTATATCTTGAAGGAGGCCATATTGGCAGAGTCCTACTGGCACACTGACTTTGTTGGACAGCTTTCTTATTTTCATGGAGCTTCAGAAACATTTCCTGGGTGTGATGAAATATTTTGAGTACAGACCATCTGCTGCCCATGGAATTTTCCTTTTTATATTTAAATCATTTTTAACTATAAGTTCTATAGTTGTAACACACACCACTGTGGCTTTAATCATTTCCTACTAACCTTAGAGAACAGAAAAACAGAAACAGACTGTCAATAGCTTTTTATGTAATAGAGATTTTCCTAGCAGATTTATTAATATTGTAACAGTCAGCTTTGTGACTAGATTAGAAATATTGGGATAATCCGATATAAGCCACAGATCTGAATAACACATGGTGATTTCATTTAGGGGCAGTACTACAAGTTTTTATTCTTTTTTAAAAAGGCCTTTGTGAAAACTTCTGTAACACTGGATTAAAAAGTTCCTCAGAAAAACCAAATTCTTTCATTTATCACCTTGCCAGAAGAGATGGATCTTCTGTGTAAGTAGCAGATAGCAGCAACTTCTATATCACATTTTCCCACTAAATAGCAATTATCAAATTTAAACATGCATACTTGCAAATGGATATTAATTACTGTTATAAAATCTTCATGGCACTAAGACTGCTATCCTATTATGATTAACTTAAGACCAATACCATTCAATTCAGTGAGAATTATTTCTGAATAAAGTTGTACAGGATCACCCAGCACATATCTTTTTCAGAACTTTATTGAGTATAGTTAAAATATGATGATGATGATGATGATGATGATGATGATGATGGTGATGATGATGATGCAGACGACAATGTGCACCTTGTTATTTCTTTTGATTTCACAAGTAGCTTTATTCAGGATGTAGCATGGGAGAAGTTCCTGTTAAAGTTGGAATGAACTGTGTCAGAGATACAGTCCTGGAGAAAAGAGTTTTACAAGCAGTTCTTCCATGCAAGGGCAGATCTCAGTTTAAATTGGCTTTGTTTGCCTTCACCAATGTCAGGAATTCGTCAAACCTATTAGATGCCCATTGCTATTATACTGTATTTGATCATATTTAATCTGTAGCCCTAACTGTCTGGGATCATTTTAGGAGGGGGATATTAACTCCTAACCAGAACAAAAACATGACATGGAAACATCAGAAGGCTTCTGATCTTGCCCCCAGCTTTCAGATGGGTCATGTTTGCACATAGAAAGGATTTTTTCTCCCAGAACATTATTTGCTTCACCACCTGAACAGCTATTTTTATCAAGCAAGAGGAAATGAGTAATTCCTAACTGCAACCCTAATGTTGCTGTAGCAATAAACTCCTTAGTCTTTACACCATTCTTATGGATTGTATGATTGCTCAGATGACATCTATTAAGGCTTGCTTCACATATTGAGAAATTTGTATTGATTAGAGACCATCAGAAGTATAACAAACACAGTGGCATCTCATGCCTATGAGAAATTCTGCTTTAATTCCAGCACAATACAGGTTGTATCAAATGTTTATTCAGGACAGCAACTTCAAGAATTTCCCCCCCTTTTGTTTCTGTTTTCACTTTGCCTTGGATTATTTTAGTGTACATTAATGATCTGGTTTATTAATTGACTTAAGTTCATGTGATACCGTGTTACTCTCTAAGATAGCAAGAAAATGAACACAGCTTCCACAGCCCACCAGCCTGGGAGGATTAAGTGAGGTCCTTTCTATAAAGTTACTTTTCTACTTCCTGAGGATTCTTTCTAGTCCTGCACAATGAAGTATCTTTCCCTACTATTGAATTAAAATGCTAACCACCCGTTCTTGAGTCATCACAAAATAATGTTGGCATAAGATTTGTTTTCCCCACTGTCTTTGCTGCATCTGTTCTGAATCATTGGAGAGTGACCTTGTCCTGATTGGTGAGAGTAGAACTCTCAGTGCATAAGTTGATTGGTTTCCTCCTCTGGCTTTGCTGCCACCCTCTTCAGTAAGTCACCAGCAGCAGGGAAAACATCTACCAATCAAGGCAATACAGCAAGAATAAGGTGAGACTGACTTCAGAACTCTGGCAGCCTTCCTTAGACTGGTTTGTCTATCCTTCCTCCCATGGGTCATTTGGACATCTCCCAAGTTAAAGTAATGTAAAATAAAGAAATGGAGGGGAAGATACCAGAGCAGAAAAGTCCCAGAGAGGAGGGAGGCAGTTCTGTAGAGGAAAGGAACTGAAACTGGTAGGTAACCACCTCTGTTACTCTGGTGACTATGCATCAAAAGCCTCGTTCAACATTCTCACTTAGAGCACACATCAGTGAGAAAAAGGGGGCTGCTGCATACATTCTGAAATGTTCTTGAAATGGAGCAACGTTTATTCTTCAAATGGCAGAGCTCCACTCATGTCAGAATACTGTTGACATGGAATAGGACTAATATGACTATTCTTCTTCTCCAGAGAAAAGGTCCGTTCTCCTTTACTTTGTTGGAAACCTGGAGAGAAGTTGGTGTTAAAAATGTGGTGGTGGGGGGGACTTGTGCTAATAGAGAGGACCAAAAATGTAAGAGTAATGGCTGAGGTAGGGGCTGGCTAATGATCAGAAGGAAGACGGTATGCTTGTGCCTCCCAGGCCGCCCATGGCACGCCTCTGGTGATACCCACCAGGCATCACCTGACCAACCCTTCAAGAAAACAAGGAATAAACTATTATGGATTGTAGACACTGTGAAGTGATGGTATGGCAGAGTCAGCTTAAGGGGGAAAGGACTCCTTTAACAAAAACAGTATACCTAATGATGACTGAAGGCTGCTTCACTCATGAGCTGGGGAATGAGATGAGGGCAACACTGGGGATTCAAGGGGGAGATTGTTGCCCATGTTAAAGTGCAAGTGGGGACTGAGCCAGTCCCTCAGCTGAAAACCCCAGTTGGCTTCCGCTGGGCTGAGCAGCCAGAAAGTTAGCAGCAGCACAGGCTGGCAAAGTGGATCATCATCTTTCTATGTAGTACGTGGCATTTGAACAACCAGTTGCTGTTTTGTTGATTTGCCTTATCTCTTGACATAGCCCAGGCTCTTCTGCCCTGGTGTGCATTGCTCAGACTTGTATCCCAGGGTAATGTATCAAGAGGGGTAGTTCTAAATCCAGACTGGGCATTTTGAACCCTCTAGAGCCATGTTTCTCAATCTTAGCAACTTTAAGAAGTCAGGACTCCAACTCCCAGAGCCAGCGTGCTGGCTGGAGAATTCTAGGAGTTGAAGTCCAGACACCTTAAAATTGCCAAGGTTGAGAAACACGGCTCTAGAGCACCGCTTCCCAAACTTTTTCTTCCATTACCCAAAACCGCTTATCAAAAAGTCATTTTTACCCAATGTAAGTAAAACAGTTTAAGTCAATTTAAATGTCTCTGTTCTGATTGGGTAATGGGTTTGTGTGTCATTACCCAAAGAAAAACCACTTTTACCCAATTTTGGGTAATTTACCCAGGTTTGGGAAGCACTGCTCTAGAGAGATGCAGACAACTGGGGAAGAATCAGTGTGAAAAGTCATAGGCAAGCACAGCCTAGATGAGGACCAGCTTAGGGTTAGAGTGGCCTTTAAAAAAAGGGCCTGATGTTAGCTTCAGCACAATATATTTTGTTAGCTGAGGTGGGAGGACATATCCAGCTCCTTCCACTTATGTGTAGGTGTTGGTGCATAGATCTACCTGATTGCTGACTGCAGCATTAACAGTAGCATCACAACCCCTCTCTTCTGTCAGTACTGCAGTCTGAAGTGGGCCCTTGCAAGTCAGTGAGATGCTTCCCCTCTGGATCTGCTCCTTGCAACTGAGAAGCAGCTACACTGAGCCTTTGAACAGCTGCAGCTACTTTGAGGAACAGATCCAGAGGGACCAAGAAAAGCACCATGTTGAATAATGTCACAGGGCCTTTTAAGAGGAAGGAGACTGCCAAAGCTGCATATGCTACCACCTGACAGGCATTCTCCATAGCCATCTAACATACAGTACCCTGCTCTGAGGAAGGACCCCTAAGGGTGAGGCTTTGGGTCTGGTACATGTTTTGGAGAGCTCATGTTGAGTGCTTTACCCTGCAGGATCCTCCGTTTTCTTCATGCAGCACTTGTTGCAGTAAAAAACCCAGCCAGCCCGCTTTCTGCTCCCTGAGACATTTCTCAGACTACAGCATTGGACTGGGTTGTCAGTGATGCAGTAGCACCAGCCAGTCAGTTGATGAGGATGGTGCACTCTCACCCATTGTGAAGAAGGATGCCTCCTGCTACCTCTTGCCCACTATCACCTGAGATGGGAGACTCACCCTGCCACAAAGAAATGCTGCCCATTGAAGTTTGAAGAAAGACAAAGCATCTGCTTTAATTAGTCTATATAATTCTCATCCTCAGTGTTCCCTGATAGGCCTAAATGCTCCATGCACTTCCAAATGGCTTCCACGTAAAAGTGGTCTACACATTGTAGTCACAAATACAATGATTTTTCAGCTCCTGCAATCAGTGCAACACAGCACAGTTTTCTGATGAGCTGCAGCTAAGAGGTCAAATGTCCTTTAGCTTTTAAGAAGATCAAGTTTATCTTTCCTTTCTCCCCTGCTTGGTCGATGTAAGAGCATTTTGGGCACCCCGCCTGGTTTCTTGCAGTCCATAGTTAAGTTAATCTCTTTCACAAGTTAAGCAATATTAAGAACAAGATAGGTAGAAGGAGAATTGTGTTGACCTTTTCAAACCTTTAATTAGATCAGATCTGATGCACACTGAACAATGTTATTTTAGAAAAATAATATAACTCCTGGAAAAGTTTGGAACATAAAAGTAATTGCAAGGCCATTTAATTACTCGGTATACCTAGAATATTGTTTTCCTATTGAGAGATATCCATCAGAAGCCATCTGGAATAAAAATGGCATCAAGGGACAATCTTGTTGCCACCCATATGAAATGGTACCTTCTGATGCTTCAAACTTCAATGAATAGAAAATTGGACATTTGGTTGATCTGAAAAAGCAGACCCCGCACCCACAGGAAAAACACTAGGAAGAAAAAAAATAGTACAATTTGAAAGGTGGTAATGGCTGTCCTTCATCTCCTGGCAAAAATAGCATCTAAATACCACAATGATGTATAAGTATCTATGTGATAGTTTGATACTAAGATCATCATTCTATTTTTTTAATGAAAAATAATTAGAACAAATTTCAAGTAACTATATTAAACAATGGTATCTTCCATGTTTTCTGAAAACTAAAAAATATGTATTCATAGAATGCCCTTTTACTTATAGAATCTTCCTTAAATAATTCAAATAATGAAACTGAGTTATCCTGACCAGTACTTTGAAGCATGATTTTAATCCATTTGATTTCAATCAAATCCACACTGACTCTAGAAGAGAAAAGTGGGGGAGACTGAGAAGCATTTATTATCAACACGTTTGTGTGTGCCCCTCTTCATTTTCCAAGTCGTCCCCCTTCCTTGTCCGTATTTGGATTCATCTCAGAGAAATGTAGCTTTCTTTCCTAAACCAAGGAAGCTTTGCAATAGCTTGACAACAGTTCCAATAAAGTACCACAAAGAATGTGTGTTAAGCTCTGATTTCAGAAATTTGACTTCTTTCCAAAGAAGGTCAAAACTTTGTTATGCTTTTCTTTGGAATCCAAAGGAAAATATCATGCCATCCTTCATTGTGAAGCTCTCAGGTGCCAATTCAGAAAAACTGCACTGGCTTTAACACAATTATTGTAGAACTAAAGATACGTAAATAAGGGCAGAATCACACTCATTATAACATATAACCGTTTCTGATTTTCTGCCTGAGGTACAGATTAGAGTTTATCTGGTTTCCTATTGACAAGATTATTCTTTCCCTCACACAGAAATTAATACTGCATAAGCTGTTTCATATTGAAAACTGGTCATATTTAGAAAAAATGAAATCGGAGAAGAAAAGGTCATATCATGTCTCAGGAGTGAGAATAACAGTTTGAAACTTATAGCTGATGTATTTCTGGCACTTTAGAAAGCTGATGCCTGAAATGCACACTGCGCTCACATAATTCATCGTCTCAGATCTGAAAATGTTGGAGTTAACAGTTCCATTTTAATAAACCTACTTCTTCATCTATGTCTGGTGAATTCTGTCTTACAATGAATGAATGAATATATACATATCCACACCCACACCCTACTCAGGACAATACACCCAGCAAGTATCAAGAATTCTGGGGTATTCTGTGCACAGACAACAATCCAGCTGGGATCCCCCAGAAACTAAAGGGAATGTGCATGCATACACACTTGTATACACAACTAGGATGTAGCTAATGCTTCAAGGAAAAAAATTCTTTGCCACCAATAGCTTGTTTTACAAAATACTTCTTTCCAATGCTTTGCACAACCCTATTATTTGATGTCCTGGGAAAAAGAACATGGTGGCCAGAATCTGGTAAAATGAAAACTCTGCTTCTGATCCTAGAAAATGGCATCTAAAAAAAATGTTAAAATTTTGAAAGAAAACCACAGAGAAGCTGCCAAAAATTCAGCGGCTAGTATCCTCATCACCTCTAGGGCAGGCTAATGTGTCAGTGGAAGTAACAAAGAGGGAAATTTGGGTGGAAAAAGAATGAAGAAAGCTGGCTCAAAGCCTCACACCTACCAAAAAGGGTTCCTAAGAAACACAGTTGCTCATTGTCAATTCCAGCAGGCCTTTCAAACACATTCAGAAGACTTATTTCCAGATACGTAAATTAGAGTGCCGATCAGTAGGAAAGCAAACTCGGGTGCTTTTTAAAAAGAGGCCTTTAATGAGTCGAGGGGGAACAAATATTTCAAGCAGGGCAGAATCGGATGGAGGGTGAGATCTGACCTTCTGGAAATGTATTTCCAGTGAATGTAGGGAAGCAAATTAAATTTCCTTTGAGCCCACGTATATCCAAACAATAACATCTAACAGCAAATATCGACTGCCAAGGAACTTTCCAGTTGCAGTTGCTTTGCTAAAATTAGCAGTAGAATTGAAGAGCTGGGATATTGCAAACCAGCCCACAATACATGTAGGGCTTATTGGTTCTGGGCCAGGAATTGGAAAATAAGAATAACAATAACAATAATAACAACAACAACAAACACATGAATAAAAATGTTTGGGGGAAAAGCATACTTCCCCTTACTGAAACCAGGTATGTCAATAAACGAGAAGCACAAGGTGGAGTATAGCTTTTTTTAGGGCTACATTTGGTCCAGAAAAGCCTGTTAGTTACAGTTTTCTGAGGATAATGGATACCCATTCTTGGGGGTGGCTCGCACCCTAGAGGCCCTCCCACCAGCTTGGAATTTTACACCGTCTTGGATTTTACATTTATTTATTGCATTTTATAATCATTGTAATGGGTCCGGCTTTATGAGATTTTAGCATTTCTGATTGGAGTTTGATTTTATTGTAAACTGCTCAGAGTCCCTCTTTTGGGGGAGATGGGGGGTAATTAAATTTGAATAATAAATAAAGAAATAAATAAATAAATAATGTACATTCTTATAGCAGCAAGTTACAGAAGCTATTAGGAGCAAATAATTAATTATGCTGCATTTATTTAGATTAATAAGAATTGGGCCTTATTGCATTTAGAATTTTGTGAAGTTATAATTATATGCATGGTTTTCTCTTTCTGATAACTATAATTCTGTGTGACCATTTAAAATTTTGTCTCATTTGGGCAATGCAACAATTCATGTACTATTACCCAATATTCCCTTTATCTTAAAGGCCTGACATGTTTATGCTGGCACACCTTCTCTGTGATTGCATAGCATCTTACGTCTGGAGAAAAATATCATGCTTATTGCAAAAAGACAACTATTTATTTATTTATTTATCAGGTTTTATCACTGCCCATCTCCCCCGCAAAGGAGGTTCCCAATGATTTTGCTTGCCAGAAGCCAGCCAGGAAGGTTGAAAATGGTGATCATGTGACCACAGGATGCTGCGATGGTCATAAATGTGAACCAGTTGTCAAGCACCCAAATCGTGATCATGTGACTGTGGGGATGCTGCAATGGTCATAAATGTGAGCACCGGTTGTAAGTTGGTTTTTTCAGCACCTTTGTAAGTCTGAACCATCACTAAATGAATGGTCATTAAGTGAGGACTACCTGTAGTGAATCATCTGTACATCAATATGACAGCCTTCTGGAAGAGTCTGTAGTAGCTTTGTGGTAAAGTGCACTGTTAGCATGTAGTTTGGTGCTCCTACAAGCCATAGAAAAGAAGAAGTGGGCTGAGAAGTTTCAGCCATACCCCTGGCAGGGAACATCACAGCAGCACTGAATGGCAGCTATGCCCCCAAGCCTACAAATATTGCCTTCTCCTAATTATAATGGAAAGGATGCCTAACTTACTCTGCCTATACGCACTCTCTGGGCCTTTAGAAGTCGCATCTTTTTATCACAGCCCCATTCATGTGGTGGTTTAATTAAGGCTCAAGACTGCTTTTACCACAAAACGTTTGGAATCACAAAAGCAGATTCTGCTCTGGCATCGACGGCAACAATTTTTAGCTTGAAAAGTCCATACTGACCACCTCAAATGTAGAAAACAGCATACATATCCGTGAGTATGTGAAAAAAAACCGCTTGCATTTCAAAAGCTCATATATTCAGGGAAAATTGCAAAACAAATTGTATCAGTTTAGCTGCCTAGAAAAAAAAATAATAATGCGCAGGAAGTAGTCATGGTTTACATAGAAAAATATAGTATATACGCCAGCCGCTGCACATTCTCTGGGCTTTTAGAAATGATTTACTGAGTAATTGGATGGAAGAGAATTGTACGGTATAAACACTGAAAATGGGTTGACATCATCCAGACACCTCTGCCTCGTGACAGTATCCATGCAATTCTACTGTTGTTTACACTTCCAAAATAACACATGTATGTTTGCTAGTTATGAGAACAAAGTGATGCGTTCCAACGACTCCATATTTCTTGTATATCATAATACTATTTTGAGCAAGCTGAACATAACACAGGGATGTGTAACTCCTTTCCCGTTGCCTTTATATTCATTTACGCATCTAGGTGGTTGTTTTTATCTGGCAAAAATACATCATAAATACTGTTGGAGTAAAATCAAAAACAACTTGGTGACCTCTCAAAGGACGGTCTGAACTGGTACACAGAGAAAATGTAAAAACTCTGGAGAAATAGAATATAGAGAGTAAGTTGTCCAACTGGACTGATTTTTCATTAAAGGTCAGTAGTAGTACATAATCTCAGTTAATAATCTCCCTGAAATTATACCTGAACAGATTTTGATGTTACCAGGAACTGTAATCAAAATAATTTTTTGTTTGCTTGACAAGTGCAGTGAATAAAGATCAGGAACTTATTAACCATTTCTAGCAATAAAGAGATTAAGATATCCTGCGTTGTGGAGTGCCTCAGGGCTCAGTGCTTTCTCCTCTCCTGTTTAACATCTACATGAAACCATGGGGGAGGTTATTGATGGTTTAGGGTGAGGTAATATCAGTATGCTGACGCTGATGATGGTGAAGGGTCCCCTGTGCAAGCACTGAGTCATGTCTGACCCTCTGGAGGGATGCCGCTTTCGTGACATTTTCTTGGCAGACTATAGCGGGGTGGTTTGCCATTGCCTTCCCCAGTCGTCGCCTTCCCCAGCAAGCTGGGTACTCATTTTACCAACCTCGGAAGGATGGAAGGCTGAGTCGAACTGAACTGGCTACCCACTCCGCCCCAGGCCACCTGAGTGATGCCATGGAGCTTCTGTCCCAGTGCCTGGAGGCTGCGGGGACCTGGATGGAGTGGAACAGGCTTAGCGAGACTGAATGGCTTTGGATTTTTGGACCTCTTGGTACCAAAGCCTCCGGAACAACTTGCTGGCTGGGGAATTCTGGGAGTTGAAGTCCACACATCTTCAAGCCACCAGGGCTGAGAAACAATGGTCCATCAGGTGCCTGGAGTGGACCATTCAAATAGACCCTGCCTTCCTGAAGGGAGGTATTACACAGAGAACTCCATAGCCAGCAGGGAGTGATCTGTCCATGGCAAGGGACCAAGAGTAACATCCCCCAACCAGATCACCTTGCCACTGCCCCAAGATAAAAGCCAGGCCCAAAGTATGGTCTTCTGTTTTATGTCAGGCCAGAGATGACCTGGGTCAGGTCCATAGATGTCATGAACTTCCAAGCTGCCTCTGAGTCTGTGCCTAAGGATGGCAGGTTGAAGTCCCCCAGAACCATAAGTCTGAGGAACTCCACCCGCAACTCAGCCACAGATTCTAGCTGCTCCAGCGGGGAGGTTACTATATGCAGGGAGGCTGGTACGCAAGCAACAGTCCCTTCTGATCCCTGCATCCCACTTCACAAACAAGGCCTCACACTCAGCAAATCTGTGGAGTGGTGCCCCTGGTGGCCACTAAGGTTTCCCGGATGACAATTGCCACACTTCCACCCTGATCCTGAGTTTGTGGCTGATGCCACCCATGTAACCCAGCTGGGCACATCTCTGAAAGTAGAACCTGTGGTGGGCTCTGTCTATGGTGTGCTTTGCCCACACTGAAAATTGGTGAGATCATGAAAAGCAACTGCAGACACAAAGAAGGGAATAAGAGGTTCCAGAGCAAATTCCAGTTAATGTAATTGTAAATAATTAAGCAGTAGGGCTGCAAAGACATCATTAATAGATTGCAGGGCACTGCTAAATTTCAGTAGCAAAGGCTAGGAATTGCACAAAAGACCAGAGGACAGGCAGCTATCAGCCACAGTTTGCTCACCTCTAAGGAAGAATTGAAAGGAAGTTTTAGCCTAGTTGGATATATATTCTTAAATAGTTTGGAGCACTATTAGGGCTTTCCTGATGTCCTATTCTGTGCTCAACTAGTTCAGTTACATAGCTAAATAGTTTAATGGATTAAAAGCTGCCTTATGTTAAGTCCAATCACTAGCTGCCTAGCCAGGAGCAGTTCACTAAGGTTTTTGAATGGGATCTCAGTAACAAAGGCCACCATTTAATAGGTGTCTTCTGCTCCAAAACCATTGCTTCAACCTATAGTTAGCCTAATCAAGAAAACTGAATGATCACATGGAACAGACTAACTAGATACAGCCCTTGTTCAGCTGGCAGAGGGATTTAACTAGATACAACCATATTACATTCCTTTTTTAAAAATTCATTGGAACCATTTTAAGAAACTATTGGCATTTTATTTTGTTTGAAAGAAAGCAAGAATATTCCGTATAAAGGATCTTTTCACCCATAACTACACTGCATAATCTGGCCTTTTATGCATTATGTTGTGTGCATGATTGTGAAAGATGATGCATCTATGCCATGCAGAACAAGTTTGTCACAGTGAAATTATTCAGTGTTCTTGATTGGCCAAGTCTGGATTAATATTTTATGTGGGGAATTGCCATTGCTTGTGCTTCGGTATGCATTCACAGCAGCCTGAGACAAATCCCGCTGGTTTGCATTTCAGTTTAATACATATTGCAAGTGGGGAGAACCTATTTATATGGCAGTGTGCTGTCAGATGCGTGGGTTCATTTGCATTGTTTCCAGATGAGCCTGGAGAAGGGTAAACAACCACCAGATTACACATGCCTTATATTTGGATGACTAGAGGGGGGTCAGTTTAAATGTATAGTTATCATTTTTAATGAATCCCACACTTTAAGACATAGTGTGGGAACATACGATCCCCCCTCTTCAAATGCTGTTGCTGCTTTCTGCACATGGGGGAGTAATTTTGCATCAAGATCACAGTGGCAGGGAAGAATCCAACTTGCGTGTAGCAAGTTTAATCAGCTTCCCCATAGTGTTGTTTAGGTAAACACTTAAGATTCACATGACACATTTTAATGCTGTTCAATGACTGCACTAATTTAGAATTTAATTCTAAGATTCTCCTTGTTATGGCTGTTGTATCTTGAGATTCTAGGAAGAAAAAAACAGGAGATCAAGAAACCTAACGACTTTTCTGTCCTAAACTGGGGAACCAAACTGGTAAAGAATTAAGGATTGATTAGATTAGTCACTAATCTAATCAAATTTCCTTAGCTGTGGCTCTGGCAGCACAGTTACACTATTGTAATAAATCAACATTTTGGAATGGAATCTCTAGGAAATGACAGTATCCTAAGAAATCCTATGAGTATTTGCGTCAAGAATATATTGGATGATTTCATTGCATCGCAGTAAAATCTCCATTTAACAAACCAGGTGCAGGGGACATATTTCGAATCTGGACATCTCCCTGAAATAATCGACAAAGTACACTAAAGTGAGGTTTTATGGAAGTTTCCAGAAAGTTCTGAGAAGTTTGCAGGGAGTCAGTGGGCTGACAGAAAGAACGGTATGATAATCCTTGGATGATTGTGGCCAGCAAGCTGCTGGAAATATTGGCAGCATTGACAAGAGGGTTCTTGTGAAGGTGATTTAATGCCTTGGGGTTTAATTGACTGGCTTTTGGTGTTTACACAGCACACCGATCTCCCATTTAAACATGAGTCCAGGAATTGTTTTCTGTATAAGAACTGAATTGAGGTCACATTTTTTTGTATACAAATCCACTCCAAGTTACCCAAATTTCCTACATTTTAGTAGTCTCATGCAGGTGTCTATTACAAATTGGAAGAGCAGAATACTTTCAGTCCCCACTAGCAAAGCCTTTCTTCCGTGAGTTCCCCAGTAAAGATAATAATAATAATAATAGGCTTCTGTCAGACAGGCTAAACCTCCTGACACTGGCTAGCTGTCCAGCTGGAGAGCTGTAGGCCTGGTACTTGGGATTTCTCCTGTCAGCCCAACTCTGAGAAAGTAGAAGGGAAAGTGCTTTGGATCTTCCTACCCAAAGCCCAGAAATAAAGAACTTAAAAGCATTGGGTCAGTCCTGAAACATAAGGGGCGTAAGACTATGTAACTGTGCAGTCTTGCATGTGGTGAAGATTTTAATGACAAATTCTCATATTAATCCAATTTAGGCAAATCCCTAAATAACATTCCCTACCCCCAAAAAAAGAAGAAAAGGAAAAAGCTTATTGGGAAAGGAAACATACAGAGAAAATGAGAAGGCGACAGTCACAGAGATTTCAGAATAAAGTCCATAAAGTCCATACAACTACCTCAATGAACCAGTGATTTATTAATTTCTCAAATAAATTCTTCAGTGCCAGTACACGTTCATTGGTGAGAGGATGCTTGGAAAGAGGTCATTTAAACCTCCTGTTAGGATGTTATTACATACTGTAGGTCCTTCCTTCTTCTTGAGCACTATCCTCAGCTTTATAGAATGCAGCCAACTCCCCAATCAAAGAGAATGCTCCATCTCTGTAGTCCTGAGTCTCCTCAGCAAATCAGAAATTATACAGTGGCTAAATCCAGCTTTCAAATGCTTCTTGATGGACTGACAAAAGAACAGTCTAGTTTTTAGCAGCTGTGCCTTTTTTTAGAAACAAAAGCTGCATTAATTTCACAAATTACTAGATGCTTTAGGGGACACTGTTATGCCATTCCAAAACTAGAAAGTTTACTTATCACAAAGTAATTTGATTGTTGCTGCTATTAAGTCTGAAAGTCTTCAGCTTCAATGCAACTCACTCACAGATCTTTCATTAGAATCCAATGCTCTTTCTGCCTTCCCTTGTTCTGGAAATCAAATTATGGCCATTCTACCATCTAGTGGTGAAGGCTCTGGGCTAGAAACCAGGAGGCTGTGAGTTCCAGTCCCACCTTAGGCATGAAAGCCAGCTGGGTGACCCTGGGCCAGTCACTCTCTCTCTCAGCCCAACTCACCTCACAGTGTCGTTGTTTTCAGGAAAATAGGAGGAGGAAGGAGTATTTGGTATGTTCCCCAGCTTGAGTTATTTATAAAAATAATAAAGGTAGGATAAAAATTAAAAAATAAAAATAAAAAATAATCTGAAATGGGGAACCTTAACATTGCAAAGGTCTGCTATGTCTTGTTTCTGAAGTGCACATCTTGCAAACTTAACAGAAGTTTATGATGCACACAGCAAACAAGTATACAATGCATTAGGAACACTAGTGTTGTTTTGGACATAAAACTGGCATTAGAATTTATTGAAAGGGACATCACTGGTACATTAGATGTTATTATTTCTAAACAGGTTGAGCAAAACATCTGACACAAATAGGATGACAACTGAGTTCCATGGGATTTAAGTAGATACAGGATTGTGATCTTAGTTTCTAATAGGTACAGGTAGATTGTGGATTCAATTTTGTTATTTTTGCTGTAAGGATCTAGTATTGTCAAGCTCTAGGCATATTCCTCCCCCAGGGGAAAAATGTGCAATTTCTGACATGATGCAGGCTCTCCTAAGACCAGAAAATGCATGCAAGTTTGCTAGGTTTTGTAAAATAAAAATCTGGTTCATCTGTATCTCAAGTTCCAGCAATTTTACAAGCCTCCCCTGTGTTTGTTGTTGTTGTTGTTGTTTTGATAAATAACAGGTGCTGGCATTTGTAGTTTGTGCTTAAAAATATAATGAATAATCAAATATCTCTAAGTTTGAATTTGAGCACTTCAGTAGGATGGGCCATGCTGACAAAGAGATTGAAATTTAACCAACAATGCTGTCAGGTGAAACTATACTAAGGTTAGCTTTGGAATCTGAATGAAGAATTAGCTTTATTCTTATTCTCCATCCTTGCCTTTACATTAGGTTTGTCAATCTGAGGCCCCAGAAGCTCTAAGCCTCTTTCTGACACACATAATAGCCCCTGCAACTGCCATTACTGCTGCAATGTTTCATGCCATTTTGTAGCAGAAGTGCTCTCCCCCCACTCCAAATTATAGTATAAACACTAAAATAGGTTAACAGTTTTTTAAAAGCCTAAAAAGCCCACGTTGTAAAATAAATTGTTCTGGATAGTCATGTAACTTTGGGCATTGAGGTTGGTGGCACCTTCAGCTGATGGCTCCTTAAATAAAATAGCCACTAAAATGCTTTTAAAATATACTTTTATGAAGGGGCGTTTACGCTTTAAATCTAAGCAGCCCTGAGGTTTTTTGTATGCCTTTGTTTGAAATGATGTCTCTGTTTATTTGGAGAAGGGTAGAAATCCACTTCTGGGAGATTAAACATCATGGCTATGTTTTCTGAAGAAAGACTGAGATAGTACAGGTTGAATTAGCATTTTCTTTACTTGTAGATCTGAATCTAATTTCATTATTCCTTCACCTCATGAGGTATTTGCAGCTTTTCTTCTAGAGTAAACTGTGGGGGTGCTAACTGAATGTAGCCTTCTTAATACTTTCAAGGCATAGTTGCTACAAACACTTCAAAGCTATGATTATAAAAAATAGCCATTGGTTGCTGAATTCATACTGATGAAGAACTATCTGGCTGCCTTTATGCATGCAGACTGCTCCAGCTTTCCTAGCAAGGCAGTTTGGACGCAGACTTGAAAACAATCTCCCAATTCATCCTGACATTTTGACATGCTGTCCATTTCATTATCTACCAGATGTGCCTGTGTGCCAGTAGAAAGCAGCTAATATTTCCTTTGATTCATCAGGGACATTCTGCAGTTAGCATTTCAGGGCCTCATTAAACTGTTGATTGGAAGAAAAGAGATGCTTCTTTTGGCTTTCTACAGGGATGGGGAACCTTGCTCTTTTCTTTAAAAAAGGTTCCCCATTGTGCATGCAACTAAACATTTCCTTCCACAAGTGAACCACTGCCAGAGAATTTAGCAAAAAGCATTATTTAACCCAGCCATTAATGTTCTAGCATTAGAAACATTCTAGGGCTTTTTCTAATGACCTGTGGAGGTTTCACAACATGTAATCACCAGCTCGAAGGTGATAAAGTGAAGTATTGCATGGCAGAGGTTTGGTAATGATGGGAATGTAGAGCCTTGTACTAACCCTGCAGTAACAGGGTTACAGGGACCACTATGCCATTACGGCGGCCCTCAGTGTTACAATGTGTTTCGCTCAGTCTATGAAGAAAACTCTTCTACATTACTAAACCCTTTCCAATGGGTTCAGCGATTTATTTTTATATTGTTCAACATTTTCTAGCATTTCTTTACACTACTGTAAACCACTTTGATCTTTTTTTTTAAATTTACAGCGATATAAAATGCTCAAATATAGGACATGACAGCGAGGTTCCACCTCAATCCAAATGTATTCCTTGGATTCTAGCATCACATTGGCCATCCCCAGCAGCAATGTTGTTGGTCATTAATGAGGAAATTGTTCTGCAATGCATTTTGAGAGGATCAGCTTGGGAACAGAGTCATTGGAATACTTATATCAAGTACTCAGGGGCCTCCATGGGTACTTAATATAAATGTCAGGATGGCATGATTGAAGCCCCACCCTTTTTTATGTGAGTTGCGCATGCAATCATCTTGCCTAAGTTGATGTCCTGCAATTTAAAGCTGAAATTAATCCACCCAAAGACTGTTTTTCAGACACCTTCTAGAAATTTTGTAAGGGATGGACTAGTGGTTATTTGTATTGATGCTGCAAAAAAAATTGAGGGCACTTTAACTCATATGTTATGGTCTTGTTCTTCTTTATACTCCTTCTGCAGTAATGTTATACAATACATTGACAAAACTACCAGGAAAGCTTTGGTTTTTAAAAATATGCATATTGTATTACATTATATAGCTACTACTTGGAACTGAACATGTTCTGCACAAAGATAGGTTTTTCTTACTCTAGGAATAGCAAAAAGAATAATTCTTAGGAGATGGAAAAATACTCTAACTCCAGATATAAAGGATTGGATTTTAAAGATGTATAATCCAGCAATTTTTGAGAAAATTATAGATTTTGTCAATCAGAAAATGTCACATTGTCTCTCCCTTTGGAAAAAATTCTTGGTCAGGCTTGGTGGACATTGAAAGCTTAGTTTCCTCTTTCAAAGGGTTATAAGATCGGAAACTTGGAATATAGTTGTAATTATAGGCATTGTGTCTTTTTCTATGTTGTTATTTGTTGTGTTGTATTGGTTGTTTTTCCTTTTGAGTGGTGAGTTGTTTATTGTTATGTATATTTGTTTGAAAAATGGACTGTCTTGTATAACTGAATTAATTAAATGCTCTCAACTTTTCTAATCCCCATTCCCAGCATGGATGACCTATGGTGAGTATGCAGAGGTTGTCTTATAGCCCATGGTTGAAAGATATCCCTGTGAATGAGCAAAGAGGCTCAATTGTCATTCGAATTTTGTTGCTCCCAGTTTTCACTGTAAAAAGAGCAGAGGAAGATTCTGCTGCCGTTACGTGCTCTTGAATACAGTGAAAACATTTCACCATTTTAGTGCTGTTTTTATTGATTGACAGATTCTATGTATATACACAGAGAGAGAGGGAACTAAAATCACAGCATAAACACCTTCAACAGAAGCCCAAAGGAGATCTCTTCAACTCCATTGGTGTCCATAGGAACACAAAAAAGTCAAGTTGGCAGGCATGACATACAATCAAAGCTACTGTCTTCACTTTTCTGACCTCAACCCCTCCCCATGGATGCCCCTGTTTGGCAAACTACAGTATTTGCCTTTTTAATTGAAAGGATTTATTTCAACTGTGGAGATACTAAGAAAATATGGTTGCATGCAGGAAGGGACACATAAAAATCCCAGTAAGTAAAAAAACTAGTACTTTTTTGGTGAAAGTATTTTTACATGATTAATATTTATATAGTTACAATTTTTCGGGCTTTTATCTGGAAAGAAGCTGGCAGTAAATGCCAAATTCCCAGACAGGAATGACAGTGTCAAGCCCAAATAGTACAGTATGCTAATGTAATTAAAAACTCGTCTGAATAACTTCCAAATCACAACCTTAAGAATTCCTTAATTCAGGAACACTTCCAGACAAACCTTCTGTTATTTGCTTTTTTTGGTTGGTTAAGGCCTCCAGGTAGGAGGCATGCAGTGGCAAATGTCCCTTTGAGAAAGGTGGTGATTCTGCCAGCTTTGAAAGAGGCATTGGGGCACCCACTCCTCAAGAAACTATCCATGGATCCAGCCAATCTGGACAACTTTCATCCAGTCTCCAACCTTCCCTCTTCCCACTCCTTTGTAATATCTACATGAAGCCGCTGGGTGAGGTCATCCATTGGTCCAGGGTGAAGTATCAATATGTCAGTGATACCCAGTTATATATCTCTGCCCCCAGCTATCCAAGTGAAGCTATTGAGATTCTGTCCCAGTGTCTGGAGACTGGGAGGGTGCTGGATGGGGAAGAACAAATTGGGAAAGGATAGGCAGAGTGGCTATGGGTTCTGGGTCCCCTGGATCCAGGAACTGAAGTGTTTCCTTCTTTGGTTCTGCATGGGGTGGCACTGCCTTGTTCAGACTCAGTATGCAATCTGAGGCTTCTCCCTGACCCACAGCTCCTGCTCAAAGAGCAGGTGGCAGCTCTGGCCAGGGGCCATTTGTACAACAGCGTCTTGTGCATCAGTTGCAGCTGTTCTGGACTGGGAGGCCTTGCTCATGGTCACTCATACATTAGTCATCTCCCATTTGGACTATTGCAATACACTCTACATGGATCTACCCTTAAAAACAGTCCAGAAGCTTCAGTTTGTCCAGAATGCAGCAGCATGAGTAGTCTGCTTCAGGTACAAATCAAGGTGCTGGTTATCACCTTTAAAGCCCTACATGGTATAGGGCCAGATGGGCTTACTGGGGGACTATCTTCTCCCAAGAACATCCCCCACATGTTCCATGTTCCCTCCTACATTGCTATCTCATGGGACCTAGAAAGCATGTCTTTTTGGTGGCTGCCCCTGTTCTCTTGTATGATCTCCTCCCTCCCCATGTACAGCAGGCCCCAACTCTACTTGTCATTGAGACCTGGCTTTTCCCTCAGGTTTGGGTCCAGTTGAGTGGAGTCTCCTTTTGATCTAATTAATCCCTTTTAGTTGCCATTTTATATTTTACTAGTCAACCCTGTGACTTGTTGGGTCATCCTTTGAGATAAGGTAGTACCATCTGCCAGCTTCTCCATTGACTTTGCTTGTGGGAAGCTGGCAGGGAACATCAGAAATCATGATCACGTGACCATGGGAACGCTGCAACAGCCACAACTTTGTGAACAAAACTGGTCTGAACATTGTGGAAATTTCAATTCCCCTGGAGTAACGGGTCCCAGATTTGTTTACGCATTCTTTAAGTTAGCAGAATTTAGGTACCTTGATTCAAAAATTGTTGTGGTATAATGCACCATTTGGGCTAACATGAGGGTACAAACAGATAAACACAATGAGAGTTTTAGTAGTACATACTATAGATATCATGGGTTGTTCTTTTTTAACATTCTATAGTTATTTTTCTTTGTTCCTATTGTTTGTTTCTATTGTGCCATCCAGTCACTTTGTTTGAGTTGGGCAGCCCTATAAAATCCAATACACAAATAAATAAATATGTGAATAAATGACCTTGCATAAAAGCACTTAAAATACATTTGAAAAATCTTTCATGTATCTATCTATATTTTCCCTGACAATTTTACCTTATTGGTTCCAGTATTTCCAGATGACCTTTCTTGATTAAGGTCCTTGCTTATCCCAGGAATCTCACTTTAACTGTGGTTTATGGTTGACAGGAATCTTAGTAAATGATTGCTGCTATCTAATATTTATTCACTAGTTATCTGGATATGGAGGAGGGCGTATATCTTGACTTATAGCAAGTGACCTTTTAAACCTTGCATTGATTGTACTTGAGAAAAATAAAGACAGATAGCTTTAGGGCAATATTGTGTGTTCATGACACATGATTAAGTAAATTGATCATAGTTAATTCAATTCATTTTCTGGGTTCATATGATTTCACTGACCCATGACCGCATCACATCAGGAGATAGGCTAGAGATCAGAAACAAAACTTAACATGGGCTTCCCATGGGAATGGCAAACTGAATGGCTGTGCCTGCTGGTTCAGCGGGTGGAGCCAACAATGTGGTAACTTTTTTTGGGCTCAGGCAGGTTTTCCTGAAGCCCAGAAACATTCTCCGGATCAAGGAGAATACCTAGAATCATCCCATCTGTTCTCCAGATGGCTGCTTGAAGCCAGAAGATCTCAAACAGCATTTTGATTTCGACTGGTAAGAGCCAGCTGGGAGGCGGGGACTTCATCACTTTCCAAGCCATGCTGTAGCCTTAAAGGAACACTAAGACTGGCCACCCAATTTCTAAATCATCAATTTGTTTTTTGTTTTTTTTAAGCATATGTACCCCAACAGAGGTTTTATACAGTGAGGAGAAGCTGGTCCTCTTGGTGCTTAACATTATTTTTGGGATTTTGGATTTCATTTTTCTTCCAAGGAAATTCCAAAGATTGAGAGTGAACAGTTGTCTTCCTGTTATTATTTCTGTATTAAATTTGAAAATATTAGCATTTTCCTACACGTTGAATTGGCTGATTTGAACCTTCAGTTTTCTGTTCTCACTTTCCCTTGAGAACTGTCTGCTATCTCACTCTCACTTTTTGTAAATACACTCTGGAACTCTTCCATATCTTCGACTCTTGCTGGTTCAGCTCCTAGGGGGCGCCATAATCTACTACGTGAGACATGGATGATTTCAAACTGATTCTTTCTGACTTTCACTAGGATTTTAAACAGATTTTCTTCTGACTTCTATCAAGCTTTTATTTAAGATATCCAGGACATTGTGGAAGATATGAGATCTAAAATGTACCATCAAGTTGGGGATGTGGTGGATGAAATTGAGGAATTTAAGAGTGATAGAAAGGTCTTTTTTAAGAGTGAGACTGGGATTTTTATCAAGATGCTGGATGAAGATTGGATAATGGAGTTGGAGAAATCTGAGGGAGAGAGTGATCTGCAAGCCATAAGTAAAATTGATCTCCTGGTGGAATACCATGAAAAGATCCTGGAATCTTTGAGCAGGGCATTTGGGCTGTTTGATTCTTTCAAGAGGAAAGCTCTGTGCACATTGTGGGGACGTGTAACTGCTCTGGTTTATTGTGAAGTGGGATAAGGGTTGAAGAATGTTCATCTGGTTTGCTTTAAGGATTAATGCTATTTGCCTTTAAAGATTTGGATTTACTGTTTTGAATTGGCTTTGTTTTTTGGGTTTATTATGATTAAGATTATTAAAACTGTTGTATTAAAGAATGTTCATCTGGTTTGGTTTAAGGATTTGATTGATGTTATTCCCTTTTAAAGATACGGAATTACTGTTTTGAATTATCTTTGTTTTTTGGGTTTATTAAGATTGGGATTATTAAAATTGTACTATTAGGTATAATAGCAGACAACTTATGTGCTTTTAATTTGATTCTTATTATAGTAGACAGAAATGTATAGAATAGTGATAGGAAGGGAATAATTAAATATGTTTTATCTTTTGGAGGGGTGAAAAATGTTTAGGAGATTTATATGACTTTTTTTAAATTTTAATATAAGGGGAGAAGTAACCGTACTTAGTGATTTTTATTATGTGTTAAAGTGGAATGACATAGAAATAATGTGGTGTTTTGGTATAATATAGAGTAAGAGATTGATTATGGAATTTTTTGTATATCCTTGCGGTTAATAGTCAGAAGTCACATCTTTCTGTAAATTTGAAAAAATTTTCTCTTGTGTTTCCATACTTTTTTAGTTTTTTTAAAAAAAATTTGTAGTTTTTTGTTTTTTGTAGTTTTTATTCTTCTCTTGAAACCTAATAAAATTTACTATAAAAAAGACACAAAACTTAACACAAGATGTTAAGGGAACTATCCATATACAGCCAGAAGCAAGTTGTACTCACACAAGACTTTGGAGCTTCAATAGGCAACCACTTTTTGTCCTAGCATCTTGTACAAATATGATTAATGATTTAATTAATGGTATATGATTGAATAACTGAAACTTACCCATTGTTCCAAAATTGATGATTAAAGCTAAGCCTGTGGAAGCTTCTTCCTAGCTCTAGGCGACCATAATCAGGACCCTCTGGAGAGAATGTCTCCTCACAAGTAGATCCGTACTTCCAAGAAAGCCTTTATTCTTGAGGAGTGCTGTTTCTCAGTCAGCACTTCATTGATAAGCTTGAAACCTCATCTGCCTGCAAGCCTGAGTTCATTCAGAGATTTTTGGCAATGCAAGTCAGATCTTTATGTCAGAGATGGTTCTTCATGAAGATGACATGGAGATCTGACTAGCATTGCTGAGGATCCCTGAACCTTTAAAATCAGATCTGGGATTTCATTCAGCCTCAGGGAATTTCTACATTAGGAGTAGATGCCCTTGGAGTACAATCCTTAGTGGCTGTTCTTCCAGAAGAAAAGTGATAAAGTATCACATTTAGCCCAGTAATGTAAGGGCACCAATTGCAGAGATGCAACATCTTTTCCACAGATTTATTTCCTAGCCCTGTTTTGAACCTGCCAATATCCAGGTTATAGATAGTTCACATGAGGTTGAAAACCACTGAGCCACGAGAACATAATTTTATTTCAGTCCCTGAGTTTCTCACTTAAATAAGTACCTTTTTTCCTTTTTTTTTCCAGTACCCCTCACTCCTTTCCACAAAAAGACTCATAATTATAAATGACACCCAAGCAACTGATGCATTTTTCTGTAGACCTACAGTTGAAATTTATGAGCTTTTCTCCATGGAGCAATACATCCAGAGCTTAATTATTTATTCATTCAATATTCATCCTTTCCCATTGGGAATGTAGCCTGGTAGACAAAGATAATTTTTGCTGCTAACTTTTTACCCTATTCAGTCTACACTTTCCATCTTCCTCAGTAAAATGGTGACTTCCTCTCTTCCTTTTGTGGTCATTTGAGGTTTGTGAGCAGCTCTAGAGTGAAGTGAGTGAAATTCTTTGGATTATGAAATAAGTCACACAGACATTAGTTTCAATCCAAGTTGAGATAAGATACTCTGATGTTCACGTGGAATGGGGTGATTTCTGCCAACTCTTCACTCTTCCTGCAGTCTTTGTGACTTAGGGCCCTTCCTCACATCTCTGGGGATGCGTGTTCCTTCTGACCTTGATATGGGGGGAAGTGGAGAACTGTTGTCTCCAGTCCAACAGTGTTTCCAACACATTAAAAACAAGGCTGAGGAAGTTGATGCCATCACAGCAGAGATGGTGGGGTTTGCGGCTGCTTTTGGGGACTGATCTCCTTCTCTGCTGCCTGTCTCTCTCCCCCATCCCGCCACGCACAGATTCCTCACCACCCTCCACCATGGTGATCCTTGCCCTTACCTCTGTGCTTGCTGGAGAGCTCCACTGTGCCCACAATGACGGAAACACTGCTGCTGTGTTGGGGGAGGTAGCAGGATTTCCCAGCAAACACAGACGTAAAGGCAGGGATGGTGGTGGCGAGAAGTGTTGGATGTTACCAGTAAGAATGCTATATTAATCTATGAAATGCCTTCCACATCAGTATAGCCATGAAAGAGAGAGATAAAACTCTGGCTACTGGGGGTTAGGCTTGGTTCTGCCCATGAGCAGACGGAAGGGGTAGCCTTGCAGCAGGCCAATTGGAGCTCTGCACACCACCAACTTCCCTCAGGCCCCTCCTCCAATGCAAATCACCAGGTTCACATAAGGGATGGCTTGCACTCTTTCCCACACATTTCCTGCCATATCACATTGATCCAACCAGGCTGCTTCTAAAATGAAGGCTGCAGTGTAAGGACATGTCCTCAGTGACCAGTGATCAAGCCACCTTAGAGCCAAAATAAGGGAGCTGTGTGGAGTACTTTAGTGTCTAGTGTTTCCTGAAATATCTCAGGAGAGAGTGGTATGGGTTTGTAGAAATTAAGGGAAGATACAAAAGCGCAGTTTTGTTCATAGTAAGGCAGTGGGTACCCAAATCCATGTTATCTCTATAGTTATATGTTTATAATCTTCATCTGGGTTCAAGCTGTAGATGCTTTTCTTGCCAAGTCATTTTGCATATTACCATTCATTTGTCCTCTTCAGCTACATTTCCTTGACAAGCGTTCTACTGCCTTTGGCAATGGCAGTACAAATCATGGCAGGTATTGGATACTGTGAATTTTAGTTAGCCACTTTACAGATTCCCCTGCCTCCAAATGTTAAATGGCTCAGTGAAGGTAATTGAGAAGAATGGCTCTATTGATTTTTTCCCCCACAAATTCCGTTCCTCTGAACATAGATGTGAGCAAGCAAAGAAGGCCAATTGTCTTTTTATAAAATACTCACTGAATATCCTTCACCGGTTTGAAAAAATTGCCCTTAGGCAGTACAGCCCACAACAAAGATACAGGAAAACGAAGCACTCAAGTTTTTGATCCATACTTTGACAATTTTCCCCAGACTGTTCTATAATCTATTTATATCTATTTTCTAATCTATATCAGATCCCACTGAGAACCTCTCAGTAATCAAGTATTTAGAGAATCAACGTTTATGTCACAAAGATGCATACAGAGAAGCTCAGAGCAGATGGAGAAGCATAACATCCCACAGTATAAATTCTCATAAATCAGAACATACATAATCAACAGGACACTTAACTGGAACATCTCCCTGGAACCTGGATTACCCTCATGACAGTGAATGCCAATGATTGCTGCTTAATGAAGGCAGTCATTAGCATAAGCACTACTTAGAGGAAATATATTCAAATGACAAGGATATTAAGTGTTTCCTCACCAAATATGAGAGTCTGAACTCTGATCTCTTTAGTTATGAAAACACCAAAGAAAATGTTTAAGTTAAAGAAAGTTGAACTAAAGAGATTTGCAATAAAACCCCCCCCACTAAATAACACTTCACAATTTTCACAGAATCACCACTGGTGTCATTCAGTCCAAGCCCCTGTGTCATTTAAGAAACCAAATTAAGCCCTCCACAAGAGATGACTGTCCAGCCTCTACTTGAACCTGGCCAGTGAAACCCACCTCTCTGGGTTTGATGGTCAAACTGCTGTTAAGAAATGTCTCCTAACATTCAGCCTGGTTCTGTCTCCCAGTGACTTAATATTATTATTTCTTGGTTAGAGAAAACAGGTTGTGGCTTTCTTCTGTGTGGCATTCTTTCAGATATATATATTTTTAATTTTATGTATGTATTTATTTATCAAAGTTTGAGGCCAACCAACTCCTGAACCAACTCTGTGTGACTCACAAATAAAAACACATATCATTTCCTTGGCTGGGTAGATAATAATATTGCTTTTATCCACTCATCTGTTTATTTTAACCTAGATACTATCTGTAGTCAGTTCACTTGAATTCTGAATATACTGTATATGCATACTTTTAACAGCCAGTTTTTATTATAGTCACAGACCAGAGTAACAGTGCCATCTCAGTTAAAATACATTACACATCATTTAGCAATGTTCAAACAATGCATAAGTAAATTGATGGCAAGAATATTAGCAAAATCATGCTACAAACAATTCTTAAGCAATTCTAGAGTATAGGGAGGTTAGGTGGCTGTTAGTTCGATGCTGGAATATTCTGGAGACTGCTACAGTGAACTTGCCTACATTCTTGAATCATGATTACAAAAAAATATTGTTGAACCTAGAATTCATCAGGCTGGCCAGGGAGGGTTTGAATGTGGGCACCATTAACTTAGTCTGGGTGGATATCAAGGAGACAGTGACTGCCATTATTAGGCACTGCCTTGGTATTAAGTCAGACTGGGGTGAGCCTTCTGTTGGGGGGAGACCGGGCTGCCATTTCCCAAGCCCTTAGAATGTTGATTTAATGAGCAAGGTTTTTGTGATGTGGTTAGACTGTCTCATCTGTCCATGTTATGTTTTCCAACCTCAGGAGCCATCCCGTATTGTAAATCTACCAGGGGATCACACTGATTACTTAATGGAAAGACATCTTCTGCACTTACTGGCATGCTGACCTGTTTTGTAACCAGAACATCAATTTGTAACTCTTTCAAGTTACAAACTCTTTCTTGTTTGTCCAAAGTTGGATTGCAATCTCTTCTTTTTTCCCCATGTTGCATCATTGTTTCAGGTGATGTTGTGGTTAAATTGATCATACATTTACACCAAGGCACTAACACACAGGTCAAGGGTAATAGCAATGGGGAGCTAATGGAGCCTATTTCTACCTGAAAAGGGGACAAGCAAGGATGCATACCTGTTCCCTGCTATTCAACCTTTATGTTAATGATATTGTTGAGTTTTTTGCCAACCCAGACTTTTGTTTTCCCTCTCTTGCCGTATCTATTCTTTTCTTTTATATTGTTCACAGTCACTCATGCCTTAGTCACCTCCCATTTGGATTACTGCAATGTGCTCTACATGAGACTGCCCTTGAAGACCATCTGGTCCAGAATGCAGTGGCGTGCACAGTTTTGGGTGCCCATGATTCATCCGAGTAACATCACTGCTGCGTGAGCTGCACTGGCTTCCAGTCGCTTTCCAGGTGCAATTCAAGCTGCTGGTTGTAATTTTTAAAGCCCTACATGGCACAGGGTCAGGTTACCTACAGGACTCCTGTGGTCCATGAGGATATCTGCCTGTCCTACTCAGTTAGATAGGGTGGGAGTGCTCCACGTCCCCTCCTTTAAATGTTGCCACCTGATGGGACCTCAGAGGCACATTATCTTGGTGGCTGCCCCAGCCTGCCTTTGGAACAGCCTCCCACCAGAGATCTGAGGGTTCCCTACCATTTTAGCCTTCTGGAGAGCTGTGAAGACTTGGCTCTTCCCCCAAGCATTGGGCTAGGATGGGGGTCGAGCTGTGAGGATGTTTGGTCTGGCGCCTCTTTGTTTTTAACCATGTTTTATGGATTGTTGTGAGCCACCTAGAGTCATTGTATAAGATAGGCGGCCATATAAGTCCTGTAAAATAATTAATAAATAAATAAATAAATAAATAAATAAATAAATAAATAAATAAATAGCAGATGATGCAACCCTTTTCTCTATATCAAAAGTTGGAGTGTTCAGGTGTCTTAGAGCATTGTCAACCTACTGGATAATGTCTCGAAATAAATCACTTAAAAACAACTTGTGTTTTCAAGAAAATGTTTTAACTCCTTAGCTAGATGGTGAATAAATGGAACTGCTATTGAGCAAGTGAAAATTTTCAAATATTCTGGTATCTACATCCAATCTTCTACCGGCTGTGATAACCAAATAAGTGAACTAGCTACAAGGGCCCAAAATGCATCTCTAGCAATTACAAAATGTGCAAACCAGCATGGGAATAATTTTGTCCTATCTGCCATTAAGCTATTCAAGGCCCAGGTTTTGCATATGTTGCTGTGTAATACCCAGGTGTGTGTGTATAAGAAGATCTCAGTCATTGACTCCATTCAAGCTACATTTCTAAAATCAATAGATTGCAGCCTGATTCTATTTGTATTACAGCATTAGAGCTCAAGTGAGGGATATGCTTAAGGTCTTGGGCAAAACAAATCCTTTTAAGGACCTCCTTGGTTCCACTTACCCTGAACAATGGATTTGTATCCACCTTGCAAAGGCAAATTGATCAAGATCTGATGTATTGTGGTCTGTCAGTATCAGCTTTACTTACTTTTTTTTAAAATCTGTTTAATTTTGTCCAATTCTTGGAATCTCCCAGACGAGCCCCTGCAGTTTTCTTGGAAGATTTTTTCAGAAGTGGTTTGCCTTTGCCCCCTTCCTAGGGCTGAGAGAGGGGGAGTGGCCTAAGGTCACCCAGCTGGCTTTGTGCCTTAGGCAGGACTAGTACTCACTGTCTCCCAGTTTCTAGCCCAGTGCTTTAGCCACTACACCAAACTGGATCTGCTTTATTTACTTTAGGCCTTAATAAAATTGTAGCAGAACTCAAAGGGTCTGGGATTTAGATATTCAGTGAGTCAGGACCAAAAATTTCCATCTCTATTACAGTAGAATTGTCCCATCCTCCTGGATTTATTGTTTTAAGATCATGCATGATCCACACTGGAGACTTTTTTCTCTGGCCTGAATTGATGCACTATCCAGCAGGGTGACAATTGAAACCTGTCCCATGTGAAAATCGTATTTGTGTATCTTCAGATGCGGAGGTTGAATCTGTATCTCCTGTTCTATTAACATGTCCATTCTAATGGTGATTAAAAATTTATAACCCCAATTATTACAAAGTTTAATTTCCCTCATGACAAGAAGATAACTGATTTCCTTTTAAGTGACCGATTTCGAAATGTATTAACAGCAGTGGTAAAATTTTTATCTGTCTGTATAGGAATTAGATTGTTTTGGGCTTCTATGTAATTAATGCATTTTTTTTAAACTTCTGTATTTGTTTTAATGCTTGTTGGTTTGGTCTTAGACTGCAGATTATGCCCAAGGATATCTAAATCTACTTTTATTGAGACTGGCTATAATAAGAGAATCTGGCAAGTCTGATTGTATTGTATCTCCTCCTCCTTCTTATGCTCCAGTGAGTTAGAGCAAGGTCTGCCTCAGCCACTTCTGAAAGTTATCTCATTGCTCTGGACTTTAAAAATGCTTCAGCCCCTTTTGTCTAAGCAATGGTGAACTTCCTTACTCTCTACAGTAGCATCTGTCTGAATCTCAATTAGCAAGAATGGATAATTTTCAGTGGACTTCACAGAACAATTTTTAATGTTTATCCTACCCCTAATCTATGCTCCTGGAAGGTAGCATATTTCATTGTTGGAAGTTTTGGCAAATCCAGCATGCCTCATTAACATATAAATTAAGTTGCCCAAAATGCAACTCTGAGGAAGCTGTTTGTTACCACTTCCACTTCCTGTTTTTCTTTTTCCCTCTTCTCCACCCAGGGAGAGGCAGCATGGATGCTGCTCTCTTCATAAGGGCCATGTGTTTGGACCTTGATGAGGGATTCTGCCACTTTCTTTCACACAACTCTTGGCAGCTGTAGGGCTGAGAGTTTAGGACAAACTATGTAATTAGAAAGAAAAGAAGAACAAAGGAACTTCACCTTTTCCACCAAGATGGATGTAGCAGAAGCAACAATGAATAAAGTCAGTAAGCTTCTTTTTACTTATCTTAACCTTCTGTGTCTAAGCGTGTGATTCTTTATGCTTGGGAGGGCTGAATGTGTAAGAGCAATAACCTGTGTTTCTCTGGCATGCTCATTGAAGCTATCTAAGATAATTTTCTTTTTCTGTGCCAGCTTCTAAGCTGTGTTGAGCTCAGCCCCATTTCAGTGGTTCTAGTAGGCCACTGACTTGGCTTCATCGGGTTATGGGCCCAGGTTTTTTCAGAAAGAGAAATTTTCTTTTGGGCTTGTTTTGTTTTTGCATGAGCATTGTTGTTTTTGAGAGAATACTCAGTTTAGCTACTGAGGGGTTACACAAAAGAAAAAGCCGTAAGCATAAAGTGAAGACATTTTTCTTTTTGAAGTGATTTTTAAATCCTTTTGCTTAGACAAGATGGCCAGTATATTGCCTTACAATCCAGTGATTTTTAAACTCAAACCAGGAGAGTTTTATCCCTGGAGAATTTGGGTGGAGAGGCAGGCAAAGATTCTGAATCTGTATAATGTTTTGAAGGAAGATCCTCCTAGTCCAGATTCAGAGGGTTATGCAAACTGGGTGGCCAGTGATCTGAAACTGCAAGGACTAATTATGAATTCCTTGGATGGATCAATGTTGGTACAGATCCAGCACCGGGAGGCTGCAAAGGGAATGGTGGAGGAATTGTTTAAGCTCTTTGGGGAAGGAGGAGATTCCCAAATTGTTAATTTGGTGAGAGAGTTATCCAACATAAAGCTGCAACCAGATGGAGATATTGATGAGCATATTTCCAAAGTTCAATCATTATTGCACAAGCTTGCTTGTAATTATGTGATTTTGGATAATAGAATTCAAGCTGGATTTTTTATTAGGATCTCTCCCTCAAAGTTTCTCAAGATTTGCTGCAAGTTACAGGAATTCTACCTAGCCACTCTCAAATTTAATTCAGGAATTAAAATCTGAATAATCTAGGAAGGCTTTCTATTCAAATGCAAATCAAGCCCATCAAGAGGCAAGCTATTTTTCAAAGCCTCAGGGCAAAGATGGAGGTCAGAAGCAGAAAGGTGCTTCAAAGACAAAGAAAGCCATGGATTCCTTGGTGCTCTCTGAGCCTTGTTGTTTTCTTGCAGGCATTTCATTGCCAGACTAGGCAACATCTTCAGTGCAAAAGTGCACTGAAGATGTTGCCTAGTCTGGCAATGAAACGTCTGCAAGAAAACAACAAGGCTCAGAGAGCACCAAGGACTCCACAGTTCAACCCTGAGCTACAAATATTCGCTTTGATTGGTACAAAGAAAGCCATCAAGTGCCATTTTTGTGGAAAGAGTGGTCACTTAAAGAGAAATTGTTGGGCCAGGAAGGCAAATCAGAAAACCAACAGAGAAAAGGTGCCAGAAACAACTTTTCTTACATTTTCAGCAATTAATAAAAGTTGCTCTTCTTTTATTATAGACAGTGGATGCAGTATGCACATGATACTTCTTTCTTTATTGACTTGAACCCAAGTTCAAAGGAAGGGATTGGTTTGGCTGATGGAAGAACAATCCCAGTGAAAGGGGAGGGGTGCACCCTCCTAAGGTGTGGAAATGGAACCACGCAGAGAAATATAATTGCAAATAACATTTTGTATGTTCCAGGATTGAGAATGAACCTGATTAGCACATCTGCCCTCATGAAGAAGGGGCATACCCTTCGATTTAAGAGTGACAGATGTGAAGTAATAGATCAAAAGGGTGTCTTTTTAACAGGATTCCTAAATCAAGGTTTGATTTTTCTCAGTTGTGAGAGGCCAGACAAGGCATGTGTGGCTAGTTACCAAGGAAGGGAGGACAACAGAGCCACTTTCTGGGACAGAAGATTTGAACGCAGAGATTCAAATGCAGTTCTTCAAGTGAAGAAAAAAAGATTGGCAAGCAAGGACTGTGATAAGACTGATGCAAGGCACAACGCCTGCATGTAGGGAAAGGCCACAAGGCCTGCAATTTCAAAACAAACCACCAGGCACTCTAAGCAGCCCCTAGAGCAGATTCACACCAAGCTGTGTGGGCCAGTTCAGGCCTCTGTTGGGGGTAACAGACAGGGGGAAGTAGCAATGACAAAATAGATTACCAACAAAAGCAACAGATGAAACAGAGCCAAATAAGAATCCTCTAACCAATAGCACTGCAGAAGGGGTAGGTGATGATGACTTGTTCAAAGTACCTTACCCAGTGTTTCCAGGTGCAGCGAGCAGGCAAGCCCAGAGAGAGGACATCAAGACGGAGACTCCGCCTGAGTCAGATGATGAGGAACCAGGAGGAACAGAAGGGGCAGAGATGCAGTGTCATCCAGACCTGAGTCCTGTTCCGGACCTGAGGTGCCCATCGCGACCCAGCAAGGGAGTTCCAGCCAAGCAGCTGTCCTACCTCACAGGAGTGGCATTGCCGAAAGAGCCTGCATCGTGGAAGGAAGTGCAACAGCTCCTGCCAGCTGAAGCAAGTAAGTGGAGGAAAGCAGCTCAAGAAGAGTTTGAGGCTCTGCAACACAACAACACTTGGACACTCACAAATTCTTACACCAAATTCTGCTGTCAAAATCCTGTTAGAATTGTCTGTTGGTTATACACCATGTGTGACAAACAGACAATTAAAAAAGCTAAGACAGAACCAAAAAGACCAGAACACATCCTCTATAGCAGCCAACACCCAGCTAAGCAGAGATTAACCCCAAACAAACAATCAAGCAGAAAACAACACCCTAATCAAGGAGAAAACCACACCCCCACCAACAGGGAGCAAGACCCACACTCACTAGCACTGGTGATGTTACCTAGTTGGGTAATGAAACGTCTGCAAGCAGGCCCGCAACTAGGGTCTGTGTCACCTAGGACAGACATGGATTCTGCGCCCATTTTGGCGCCCCCCCCCCCCAGCACGATGCCCAGGGCACATGCCCTGCTTGCCCCCGCCCCTAGTTGCGGCCCTATCTGCAAGCAAACAACCAAGCTCAGAGAGCACCAAGGACTCCACAGTTTACCTTGAGCTCTCTTCTGTTGCAACCTGTTAGAATTCCCTGTATGCTAACCCAGCAAACAGATGAATAATGATTACTTATGAATGACAAGGCATTCATCATACACATTATTTGCCTCTAAATTGCATTAATCCTCATTAACATTTAAAGGAGCGACTGACACAGGACCCACTGATTTCATTAATGTGTGACAAACTCTATCTATAATGAATGTAATAAAGGATTAATTCTCAGAAGGATAGTATATTATCTTGTATTTCCAATTCACTACTGATTTCATTAAACCTATAGTTACAGGGCACACCTATATAGACAGACATCTCCAAATAAATTTGGAATTGTGAATCTAAACAGGTGTGATTCACATGTTTCTTAGGCCAAACTGTCTATTATTTTAAAAAAAGAAACAAAGGACTGGATTTTAATGGTACTCCTATCCTCTCTCAACCACCAGGAACATAAAAGTCATTATATACACATACTGGCAACTGTCACAAATCTCCTGTGATTGCTACATTTTTCAAACCGTCTTTTTGAATCAGAACCTTGCTCTGGAAAAATCCAGATGCCAAATCAGCAAATTGTCTGGGAACAGTTCCATATGGTTCCTCCCAGATTCCTACTTTTTTCTTTTTCTTTTTTTCCTGGAAGTCGGGAGGCTTCTTCTGGACATACTCATTTGTTGCCTGTTTTGTCAATGAAGGATTCGTCTTTCTCCTGTTATTGGAAGCCAAATCTTTTTCCATCTACAGTACTTAGGGGCAAATGCAACTTGGTTATAGTAAATTGACAACTCTAATAGATTGCCTCACATCTGCAGTTTATTCCCTTTGCATCCCAGACTTCAAGAATGTATTTGCTTAAATAACTGCCATGAGTAGAGAAGAGAGATTCATGGGTAAGCCTAGCTGATGCATGCTATATGAGATATAAATTATACAGGTAGTCCTCATTTAGTGACCACAATTGGGATTGGCAACTTGATTGTTAAGTGAAGCAGTTGCTAAGTGAAACCACGACTGTGCTTATGATCTTCATTCAGCGTTCCTTTGCTTTACAGACCTGCGAAGGTTGTAAATGCAAGGATTGGTCATAAAGTTACTCTTTCATCACTGTTGTAACTGCTAATGGTCACTAAACAAGGCAGTTGCTAAACAAGGACTGCCTGCAACGGTCTTATGCCTGATGATATTTTATTTCAAGTCAGTGATCAAGAAGGGGGGATGCAGGGTTGGAAGTAAAAGAATTTAGGGATTATTTTTTTCAGGAGGTATTGCAAAATTGTAAATACAGTCAGTACTTCCAGTTTAAGCTCATATGGTTTAATTCTGTTCAAGAACTGTGCAACCCTTTGACCTGGAAACAAAACTGAACTCCTTTGGATCTGCTTCTGAATAGGTATGTATAAGATTGCACTGCATGAACAGCACTATATTCCCATATTCTAAAAAAAGAAAGCGCTTGCATAAATAGTTTTGCACTGACCCTGAAATAAAAGGGGTCAAGTAGAAAAACTTGCTCTTGGTTATCTGTGTGGCTAGTTTATTGTCTAATTCTTTACAAGAAGGCTGTGATCACAGAAATACTTTCCTGGGAATGAATCCAACGAAACTCATTTCTGAGAAAGCAAACAACAGTTTTTGAACTGATGGCTTTGCCTTCTTCCAAGGAGCCACAGAGGGAGATAGGTGTGTGACCAATACACAAGGGAGTGGTGTATGCTTATTTTGGAAGTGTGGGGCGCGGAGGTGGAGGCCTCTATTCACTTTAGTCTCATCAAGGTAAAGGCCTCAAACTCCTTCTGAGAATTAAGCCAACCAAGATTCTCCTACCTCAGATGCAAACATATTGAACACAAGGAAAAATAAAGAAATAATTACTTGGCTGTCTTGTTTGGTTGGACCTAGACAAAGCTATCCTACCAGGGCTTATGCCGGGGTGGGATGGAAGGATGTTAAGAGCTGCATGTTGTGCTATACGAGGTACATTAAAATAATTGCGTCCCTATTTCTGATTCTGAAATACCTGCAGACCTTTATTGCTAAGGTAGATTATACTTTTTTCTCAGATCACCTTTTTAAAAAGTACAATTAGGGAATTTGAACTCCAGATGATAAGATTAGCATCACTGTGTTGATGCAAAGCTGCAGAATTTGTTACCTACCATGTCAAATTCATTCACTGGGTATTCATTTTTGGAATACAGATCACCATGTTGCTTTTGCTAGCTACATGTAGTCTATTTGGTTCATTAATTACTCCCCAGGAGAGAGCATCAATCTGCTGATACTAACATTCAGTCATCTTCAGAGTTTTGTTACCACACAGTAGAATCTTGTATTAGTCTCTCTCTCTCTTTTTGGTACTTGGAGGTCATATGTTCCAGGATATAATTCCATTTAACTTGTTTTCTCTGAATATCAGTTGCACATTCTACCCATTAGGCTACATGTTTGCAGAACATGGTATGCATAGAAAGAAAAGAATAAAATTGAAGTTGTGTTGGTAGGAAAGTTAATATACCTGATACTTCTTGATAACCATTTTAACTGCCCATATGGGAAATATACTGTAAAAGCTTGTAGCTGATGACACCAGTGACTGAAGGAGATTTGAAACAAACATTTCCTCCGCATCAAGCAGTGATGAGCTTTTGGGCTGAATGGCCGTGGTCTAGTTTTCTGGTGTTCTGACATTTCGTTGACAGCCGTGACTGGCGTCATCAGAGGCCGAATGAGATTCTTCTAGTGTGCTCTCAGCAGCTCACAGGGAACTGAAGAGGGACAGATTGGGCTCTTGTATTTGTACCTGGCATGTGATAGGTCTCCTAAGAAAGCTTGGTCCTGATTGGTTCCTCATCTAGGTAGACTTCCAAATGGTCTATTGGAAAGCAGCCCTGAAGATACCAGCAAAACATCAGGACAGCTGATAGCTCAGTACTACTTGATTGACCCTGGCCATGAAAGCCTACACTAGTATATTTCCTCTGTTGGGTTGGCTTATTTATTTATTTATTCATTCATTCATTCATTCATTCATTCATTCATTCATTCATTCATTCATTTTCTATAGCCGCCCATCTCAACCAGTGACTCTGGGTGGCTTACAACAATAAAAACCATAAAACAATAAAACAATTACAATTAAAACGGTTACAATACAAAATAAATATACATGGCTGCCAAGTAAACAATGTAAGATGTTAATACAGCCAAGAAACGGGACCATTACCATGCTCAGGACCTCAGGCCCAGGCACATAACCAGGCCTTCATGGCCTTACAGAAGGCCAACAGGGTCGGGGACATCCTGATCCCTGAGGGGAGAATATTCCAGAGGGCAGGTGCTATGGCTGAAAAGGCACACCTTCTAGTCCCTGCCAACTGACATTCTTTGGCTGACGGGATCCGTAGCATGCCCAATCTACCAGATCGAATTGGATGGGTAGAAAGAACTGAGAAAAGGCGGTCCCTTAGGTAACCCGGTCCCAAGCCATACTGTACATTGGGGTATGCTGATATAAAATAATAATTAAAAAATGAACATACAAAATGATGGCAACACGAACCTTGAACTGAGCTGCTAGGCAATTAATACTATAGTATCCAGTTTATTTCTTCAAAATCCTCTTCAATAATCCACACATTGTTTGCACTGAATTTAATCCAATTTCTAGAGAAATAGCAGCAGCCTAGTATAGTTTATATAGATGTGATGCCATTGCATTCAGTGGTGTGCTTTTCAGAGGGCAGCCTTTATTTTCAACTGTTCCTTTTTTCAATCTTGCATTCTTCTGTAGCCATCACTGTTATTTGTAAAAATACAATTAAACAGCAGTCTGCGGGATGAAGACATTTTTCTTCCTTCTCGTTATTACACAGACTGACTCCCATGTTATCTTTTTAACTTGCTGTGTTTTGACATTTTCAATGCTTTCAATGGCTTTATGTATATTATTTGATTCTCCAGGTTACAACCTGTCAAGTGTGACGGAGGCAATAATTAAAATCCAAAGGCAATATAAACTGACAAGCCCAGTTTGGGCTGTGTCTCTTTGTGCTGATTTCTATTAGACCTGTATCTTGCAATAAGCCTTTTGCTTCCAGTGCCAGATGTGAGCTGAAATGCTACAGGAGGCTGTTGGCGGATGCCAAAAATTGCTAGCAATGTGAGCCAGCCACTTGTTTCTGCTTTAACACTTCCTAAGCCGGTCTGTCTGTCATGTGAGGCTCTGCATTGTGCAGTGTGAATGATGGAGTGAGTGACAGGGCTTTCTGTCCATTAGCTAGATCCTGATATAGCTCTCTTTTTTTTCTTTATAATGGTCCTGATTCAGAAATGCATGCAGCAAGTAACTGTGCGCATACAGTATGCTGCATACTCTGAACAACTAGCCAAGGCTGAAAGCCATTTGGCAGAATTAAGATGAGAATGGCTGAAGTTTCACTTGAAAGCATGGAGTTATATTTTTTTTAAATTAGATACAAATAAAAAGGGCTGGTTGGCCTTTTAGATCTCATGGGTATCAACACTGGTTTCACCGTGCCATTCAAGGTTGAAGCTCTAGAATCAATTTCTGGGAGATATTCAGTGGGATTTGCTACTGAGTAGACATTCCTGACAATTGCTTTGTAGTATACCAGACCTTCAGGTCCTTGGAGGATGTTGCTGCCACAATGGAACCTCTGAAGAATCAAATCCCTGCCAGGTTTACACCAGCCGAGCGGAAGTGCATAGGGGCAGTAATTTATTAGGTCTACCACATTTGAGCTCTAAACACTGGACAATCACTAGATGGAAGAAGAAATTGAGAAAAACTCTCTGCCATCTAGTGATCTCTCTCTCTCTCTCCAGTCCAAATACGTTAGCCCTACTTTTACATTCCCTGGGCCAGGATGTATCTTTCTTAATCCTTTTCCTCCCATTGAGGGTTGGGGTAGTTCTTCCCCCAACCCCAAATTTGGAGACATGTTAGTAGTAGAGTATCCACTTCTTCCAAGGCACAACATGCCTACTTTGATTTGATTTCTGAGTTCCTACATTACAGAATTAAGGATGGCACAAGTTTCTCCAGAGACTTTATAGAGGCATTTAAGGTTGTATCCCCCATCCCAAGAGCAGACCCCTCTTTTGAAATAAGAGAGCTAAAAAATCCTTTGAGACTTGTTTTTAAAATCCCCCGCCCTTACAAAAGTATTTGTCATGCTGCCTTTGGGAATGCTAAAATAGGAAAACAGGTCAGAAGCCTGCTCAGATCTTCCATTTGAACCTTCCATTTGGAAAAGTTTTGTGGCCATCACTTAATTCAGTTAATGTTTTCATGTTCTGTATTTTCCCCCCTAGAAAAAGTGGCCAGTGGGAGGAAAAAGATGTATAGCAGTGCTAAGGCTGGTATCAATTCCCAAAACTGATGGCTTTTGAAAATGTTGATCTGGATCTACATTTTCAAAAGCCATCAGTTTTGGTAGAATCAGAATTGATACCAGCCTTAGCACTGGTATACATCTTTTTCCTCCCACTGGCCACTTTTTCTAGGGGGGAAAATACAGAACATGAAAACATTAATTGAATTAAGCCATATGGTGAGTTTTTTGTTTTGGGTATAGTTTTATGTGAACCTAGCCACTGTATTTTGTTTTTGGATTAGTATATTGTGTGAGTCAATCGGCCATGATTAAGTAAAGATTAAGATTTGGGCAATATGTAAAACCAGTTCTCCTCTCTTTCAAAATGCAAGCACAGGTTTTCATGGGTCTCAGTCCAAGGTGGACAATTTTCTGCATTTGAAGGGCAAGAGCAAAATAACATATCTTTCCCTTGCTCTACCTTTCCAGGAACCAAAAGAACGCAATTTTACTTACCATAATAAATTAAAACATAGGGATACCATAATGTCTTCTTCCTCTTCCTCTTCTTCTCCTTCCCTTCACTGTTAATCATAACATGTTTGTTGGGTTAGTTAAGATTTTGACTTTTTCTCATGTTGGATTTAACAACACTGAAGAATCACAAGGGAATCCAGCTGTTACAATAATTATAATTCCTATGATAATGCTTTCTTGTAGTTCTGAGTCTGATTAATGTACTGTTTTGTCTAGAAATGTAATTTGTATAATTAATAAATGCCTCTTCTTTTACTTAGTAAGAAAGGCCTTTATTAGATATACAAGTTAGGATTTCAAAAATTAAAAAACAAACCTTTAGCTATCTCAGTGGAAGATCTGAGGCTTTAATTACTTTTGACTGAACAGTATTTTCACTAATATTTCACCTAACTGTAGTATTGGGCTTGGCCTTTCTCATGTAGTGAGCATTGTTATACTACACACCTGTTAGAACTGATAAGCTAGGCAAATTTAAACTAGCTGATATCAGTCAGATTGAACTGATAAGAGTCGTACTCTTCTTTGTATGTTTTATTAAACTTATCACAGCTGGTGGCAATAGTTAGCTGACTTGGCATTGGCTTGGAGGCTAAGCAGGGTCAAGCTTGGTTTGCACTTTCATGGGAGACTCAAGAAATAGCACAGCTGTAGGCTGGACTAGGAGATGAAAAAGCACATGCTAGAAGGAGATAACAGTGGATCGCTTCCATACAGTTTCCAAGAAAACTGCATGGACAACTTCAGGGGTTGAATATGATTTGAAGTCTAATCTTTACCTATTATAGTCATATAATATGGTTTTGTAGGTTTCTTTCCTATTCATATATTCTGGAGAAGGTGTGAAAGCTGTTATAGGTATGTAATGTGTCCCATTTCTATGCCCTTTGTACATGTCTTACCATAAATAACCTTTATTCCAAAGCTTGTCACTTGACCAGCAAGATGCCCTCCTCCAATCTGCTAGTAATTATTTATTAGTATTAATTACCTGAAAGGGAGCCTCATTTTCTCCTCACTAATTTACCTCTAAAATGGAAGGATTGTCTTAGATTCTCTAGGATATGGTAGTGGTGGCAGATGAGATTTTTTTGTCTAATATTTGGAGGTAGGAATTGCCTTAAATTCAGAGTCAGCCGTTCAAATAAGATGGTAATTTTTATGATGGCTTATAATGTTTGTAGTTTAAGAAAAATATAGCATTATTTCAAGTTTTTTTATATGCACATTTCCGAGAGCAAAGGGAATTGCAAGTCCCAAAGTGTTGAGCTTCTTAATACCATATATAACAACAACAAAAATGAACTGCAAAAATATGAGTAGGAAAAATGTGATTTAATAATAATATAAGCCATTCCTGGCATTATATACTGGAAATATTAACCATGAAATCCAATGACTCTCCACCAGTATAGGAGGATGATTTCATCTGTAATCTCTGAGCTCACCTACCCAAATCTGCTGAAAATGTTGGAAGATTTGCAGAATAGACAGGCTGAGATGTTGCTGAGGGAAGAAAGGAAGGAAACATTTTGTTGCATGATCAGAAAGTTACATCTATGAAATTGGATATAAGTAAATCAGTTGTCAAGCTCTGATATAGATCTTACATGGTAACCCCACTTTTCTACTTCATTTCTAATGCATCTCATTATACAGGATTGGTAACTCAAGAACTGCATTACTAAGCAGTGTATAAAAATGGTTTATGGGGCATGGCTCCAAGTATGCTGACCCTGTCCCTGTACTGTCCTCATTTACTTTGTAAAAGACCTGCTGTCTTTTATACGCTCTGGTGGAATTGAGAGGCTCATCCACATGCATTGTTTTCCCACTGACCTCTCATTATGTAAGATTCTAAACTTTATAAGACACATATTGCTAAAACAGCACACTGATTATTGTAGAGGCTCTGACATTAGGGTCCTTCACACCTGTTGGTAGGATTCCTCTGGAAGTCAGAATTGACTTGTGAGGTTTTTTTTAAATACATGTTCAAAAGTCATGTTCCTGCCTTTGAATTGAAGCCAATTTAGTGGCCTGTTAGAACCACTGAAATGGAGCAGAGCTTATAACACAGCTGAGAAGCTGGCACAGAAAAAGAAAATTATCTTAGATAGCTTCAATGAGCATGTCAGGGAAACACAGGTTATTAATCTCAAACACTCAGCCCTCCCAAGCATAAAGAATCACACGCTTAGACAGATTAGTTTAAGATAAGTAAAAGAATTTCTTACCGAGTTTATTGTTGCTTCTGTTACATCCATCTTGGTGAAAAGATGAAGTTCCTTTGTTCTTCTTCTATTTCTAAACACTTAGTTTGCCCTAAACTCTCACCCCTACAGCTGCCAAGAACTGTGTGGAAGAAAGGGGAATTCCAGACCCACCACATGGTGCCCAGAATGGAGGAGAGCAGCACACATCTGTGTGCTTGCTTCTGGTGGATAAGAAGGAAGAGAGAAAGAGGAAGTGGGAGTGGCAACAAACAGCTTCCTCAGAGTTGCATTGTGGGACAACTTAATGTACATGTTAATTCACATGCAAATGAGGCATGCTGGATTTGCCAGAACTTCCAAGATGAATGGAATGGTTTCTTGTTCAATTATGGTTACCAGTTCAGGGCTGCAAAAATCCAAATGGCTACTAGATTTTTAAATTTTTTATTTATTTATACAATGTAGAGGCCACCAACTCTGAATATCTCTGGATGGATTACAATTTTAAATGGTAAGAACACTGAAAAGAAACAGAAAAGAAATCGTAAGCAAGCCAAAGACAAACATAAGCAAAGAAAAGCCCATCTAACGGGCTCAACCATCACCCTGCCCAAAGGCTAGGAGAATAGTCAGGTCTTTAACAGCTTCCTGAATGCGGTCAGGGTGGAAGCCATCTGGATTTCTGGGGGGATATTATTCCAGAGGGCAGATGCTGCAACAGAGTAGTCATGCTTCCTGGGTCCCGCCAGATGATACGGCTTAATTCAGCTGAACCCTAAAAGCAATCCAGATAAATATTCTTAAACCCTTATCCCACTTCAAAATAAACCAAAGCATTTACATATCCCCACAATGAGCACAGAGTTTTTTTCTAAAAAAAATCAAACAGCCCAACTGCCCCCCCCCCAAATTCCAACTTCTCTTCAGGAGACCTCCTATCCATAATAACCTCTTCTTTTCCATAGTGTTCCATCAGAAGATCAATTTCACTTATCACTTGCAACTCGCTCTGTCCCTTTAATTTCTTCAACTTGACTATCCGATCATCATCTAGCATTTCAACAGAAGTCAAAGAGACATTTCTGTTGCTGTTGAGTTCCTCAGTTTCATCCATGACATCCCCAACCAGATGACACATTTTAGATCTCATATTTTCCAGAATGTCCTGAATGCCTTGCATAAAAACTTGGTGGGAATCAGAAAGAATCTGTTTAAAACCTTGTTGGTAGTCAGAGAAAGTCTGTTTAAAATCCTCCATGTCTCAAGCAATAGATTATGGCGCCCCCTAGGAGCTTAACCAGCAAAAGTTGAAGATATGAAAGAATTGCAGAATGTGAAAGTGAGGTATGCAGACAGTTCCCCAGGGAAAGTAGAAGCAGAAAACTGAAAGTTGAAAACAGCTGATTCAACATGTAGGGGAATGCTAATATCTTCAAATTTAGTACAAAAATAATAACAGGGAGACAATTATTTACTCTCAATCCTCCTTAATATTTGGATGGAAAACAAAGTCCAAAACTTAAAAAGAATTTTTAAAAAAAATTAATCCCAAAAATAATGATAAGCACCAAGACAGCCCACTTTTCCTTGCTGTATAAAGCCTCTCTTAGGGTACATGTACTTAAAAGAAATATAAATTGGGTGATTTAGAAATGGGGTGGCCAGTCTTAGTGTCCCTTTAAGGCTACAGTGTGGGTTGGAAATGGTGACATCCCAGCCTCCCGGCTGCTCTTACCAATCGAGCGCAAATGCTGTTTGCAATCTTCTGGCTGCAAGCAGCCATCTGGAGGACAGATGGGGTGATTCCAGGTGTTTTCTTTTTTCTGTAAAAACACTCCTGGGCTTCAGGAAAAACCTGCCTGAGCCCCAAAAAACTGCCCCTTTGTCAGTTCTGCCCTCTGAGCCCGCGGGCACAGCTGTTCAGTCCGCCATGTCCCCATCAGAAATCAGATGATACGGCTTAATTGATGGGATACAAAACATGCCCACTCAGCCTGATCTCATCAGATGACAGCAAAGAGTTAGATTTTTCTGTAGCTCTTAGCCTAGTTATTATGGAATCATTAAAAAAAGGAAGGTATTTAGAACATTTGTGCTTTCAAATATCTATTCAAAAATTAAAATAAAAAGCGATTAAGGTGCTGGACTAGAAACTAGGAGACAATGAGTTCTAGCCCTTCCTTAAGCATGAAAGCCAGTCGGGTGACTTAGGGCCAGTAATGCTCTCTCAGCCCAACCCATCTCATAGGGTTGTTGTGGATGAAACAGGTGGTGTAACATTATCTATGCCACCTGGAGTTGTACAAAATAAAGGTGAGATAAAATGAGGAGGAGGATGACTTCACATTATAGTAAACTTGGCCCAGCTATAAAGACTTAAAGTAACACTCCAAGGATGTGGCTGTTGTTCTCACAGCATTCTGAGCCAAAACAAATCAAGCACATTTTAGACTTGAGTAGCTCATTTATGGTTCAGGGTGTCATGTGAACAGAAAAAATCGAGTTGAATATATCATAGCTTAATTAACAATGGAGAAGAGTGTCATGTAAAACATCCTCAATCTTGATTCCTCCAATATTATATTGGTTTCAGACATCATAGTGGGCTATAGTTTCCTGTAACCACGATAATTGAACAAGCCATCTGGTTCACAAATAATACTAAGACTGAAAACATGATTTAAAAATCACAGTGGTTTGCTCATACATTATACTAAACCCAAACAAAAGCAATCAGACAGCTTGGTGTCATATATGAACACAACCATTATCCAAAATCCTTTCTCCATGCCCTAGGAAGAGGTCTGCTGCAGATCAAAATTATGGAACACAAAGTAAAAAAACCTTTGTATTTAATTAATTCTATGGAACCCAATCATAGACCCATTTTAAATAAATCTTTTAATTAACAATGCCTTGCTGTGAAGACTGAATGAGCAATCAAAGTCCAATAGACAACACCATGAAGTTCACATAAGTCAAAATGTTCAGAGAGTACACTTTTAGAATTAAAGTATTTATATAGGATGCGATCCTGTACACACTAATCTTCAGCTCAAATGAAACAGCTCAGTGGAAAAGTTTTGTTTAGGTGTTTTTACTGTTTCACTATTAAAAATAAATTATCTCTTTCAAAAATATTTTAAGAACTGTAGGGAGACAACATTTCTTATAATTAAGCAAGTTGTAAGCTTGTGAATTCCTGTGCTCAGCAGATTTACAGAAAAGGGGGAAAAAATCATTTTTTCCCCATTTTTTAAATTGACATTCTCTCTAGGTGGCTGTGCTCCCCATGCCAATGTCTTTTTAATACGCCTTGCAGTTAGGTTTTTTATGCTAACACTAAACAGACACACATCTTTTTCCATGCTAAAGACTCAGGATTGCTATCACACTTGTTTCAGCTGTGAAATAATTTCAATTAATTATAACTAAAGCTGCATCATTGTTGCTAAGTTAAACCCACCATTTCAAAACAAACTGATTCAGACTTAATACATACAGATTAAGATATTTTAAAAATAGAACTTTTTTTAACAAATCCAATGCATTCTTCATTCACAGATAAAATTGAGGCTTCCCCAACCCTTGCAAGCTTTTCTGCATTGGCTGCTAATCTTTCCTTACCTCTGTTCAGGCAGACTATTCACATCTACATTTAAGAATGCAAAAATAAAGAAAAAATCAAGGAGCAAGCATTCTTCAGGCCATCCTTTCCATCCTGATATCCCCACATTAATAAGAAATATTTGTAAGAAACCAACAGTTTTCAGCTGAATGTAATTACAGTTTCCCCGCATATCTTCCCTGGCAACACAAGGAGATGGAAAGGGTTGTGTTTTCCATCTCTATCTATGAACTGAACATGTTAATATGGTAAATATAACTTTGTGTGTTTCTCCTGTAGGCTTAAATGTGGGTGAGAGGTGAATGGAGGGTAATGTACCTGCTTGTCACAAGGATTCTTCCATTTAGTGTCGACAGTTGGATGTTGAATTGATCTCCCAAGCCTCTTGTCACCCAGATGAAGAATGCCCACTTGGGACCACTGAGCAGAATGGAAATTACCTCAGACGATTTCCCACAAATGCATTGTGCCTTGGCAGCTTACTGAAACATGCATAGATGACTTACATACATGATTTAGTTGTTTAAAGAAGGCCCTACTATACTGGAGGTGGGCTGCTTTTCAGATGCAGATCACCCTTGCTGCAATGGCTATGTCATCTTGGCTCCTCTACATCCCCTACCGCCCTCAGGATTGAGGTGGTTGATCAATTGTATTAATACCTGTACACAAACACAGAAATGTTTGAGAAGCAATTCAAATATTTGAAGACATCTGATTGGAATTGCAACACTACGGACTTTTTCATACAATCCTATCTACATACAAAGATCAGTGTTCCTGGGGAGGGGCAAGGGGTATGGACAAATGCGGTATTGTAGCATCACAGTGCAAGCCCCACCCCTTTTCAGTGTGTGTTCTGACACTGCACAGATGACAAAAAGAGGCAGAACTTTTAGCCCAATGCTGCCTTTGTTACTCTGATGAAAATAGCAGGATCCTGCAGACAACAATGACCATCCAGTTGAGTTGATGGCATTCCAGGAAAATCACAGCATGGAGCTATAAGATATTTTTCAACAGTACTGTGGATCTCCACGTTTCTCTGTAATACAATGCAATATATGGGACTACTTCCAGCACAAGCCACCATTGAATTCTAAACATTTTTATTTATTTATTTATTTATTTAATAAATGTATAGGCTGCCCAACTAACACACAGTGAATATGGGCGGCTTACAAAATTAAAACTCATAATATAAAAAACCCATGACACCCCCCCCCGCCCCCCATGGCAGCTACAAACACAATCAAATCAACCACTTGATTGGCTCCGTCTCAACCTGGGGTCTCCAGGCCTGCTGACAGAACCACGTCTTCAGGGCCTTTCATAAAAATGTCAAGGTGGAGGCCAATCCAAACTCTGGGGGTATGGTGTTCCACAGGGAGGGAGCCACCAGGGAGAAGGCCCTTTTTCGTGGTCCCACTAGATGAGCTTCCCTCATAGAAGGGACCCATAACATACCCTGCCTCCCCACTCTGGTGGGCCAGGTAGATGTAACTGGGGAAAGGTGGTCCTTCAAATAACCAGGCCCAAGCCATGTAAAAAGGTAAAGGTCTCCCTTGACGTAAAGTCCAGTCGTGTCCGACTCTAGGGGGCGGTGCTCATCTCTGTTTCAAAGCCTTGGAGCCGGCGTTGTCCATAGGACACTTCCGGGTCATGTGGCCAGCATGACTCACGGAACGCCGTTACCTTCCCGCCGAAGCGGTACCAATTAATCTACTCACATTTGCATGTTTTTCGAACTGCTTGGTGTGCAGAAGCTGGGACGAGCAACGGGAGCTCACCCCGCCGCGCGGTTTCGAACCGCCGACCTTCCGATCGACAGCTCAGCGGTTTAACCCGCAGCGCCACCGCGTCCAAGCCATGTAGGGCTTTATAAATTTATAAAGTATTAGATTAGTTATTTTTCTTATGGTTGAAACCACTGTATGCAAAAAAACGGTACATCTAATTTTCAGGTTCCCTTAGTCAAATAGCAAATCTTACATTTAGATGTGAAGTGCTGAATTAAAAGCCACATGTCATTGAATACATCTGCCACTGAAGGATGCTCTTTTCGGGAAGCAGTTTGATCCAAGTCCAACTGGAGAGATGCCTTCAGTTTTTATTCACAGAGAAAAACCTGTGTCTGTCTATTAGCCTCAAATATGCTGATGGACATATTCTACATCTTTTATTAAGGGATTTTTAAATAAAAACTGAGAAGAAGAAGATATTTGTATTGCTTTTGCCTGTTGGTTCCAGTGACATCATTTATCTTGAAATGCTTGGCTGATTTAACTTGTTATTTATTGCCGACTCTAACCTAAAGTGACAGCACTTCACAATCTGATTCTCTTAAACATTTGCAGATGCCAGACACACTGACACGAAGTCAAAGTTCATTTCTATTTTCCATTAGAGGTGCTCACATCTCAGCTGTATTCTTTATTTTGCTACAAATTTGGTTTCTAGAGCATAACATTTAATATGACAAGTTTAATCCTTACCAATTAATGCCATCGTATGTGCAAGAAGTTCTAAATCATAGGGTTAAGAGGATCTGTAATACCAGTGTTGCTGAATGTAAAACTAATCCTCCTTTCACATTACCCCAGATTAGGGGAAAAAAAATCTATTCAGTATAGTTCAAATTCAAAAATGTTGATGACACCTAATATGCGAAAGCAAGAATGCCCAGATATATTGTCATGAGTACTGCTGGTGAACAGGAGGGGGCCCCTATCCAGGGGGAGAAACCCATGCGTAGTTTAGAAGCTTTGAATCTCCCATCGAAAAAACTCAGAGCAGGCCCACCTTAGATTTCTGGGTTTTATCTGTGTGGGTTTTCCCACTGCCTTTCAGTTCAGCAGGATTTTCTGTCTAGTAGAGTAGAACAATAAACACTAGAGATCAAACCAATCATCTCAGTGTGGTTCTTCATTCCAAGATAGGACACGTATTCACCTTTTGTCAAAATACTTCTCTGATGATGGATATTTTCTATACTGCAAGGTTCCTCACTCTGATGATCTTTTGATCGGTTCGCTTCTTTGGCCATTTTGGCTTGGAATCATAGATGTTGCTGTTGAGCACCTCTGGGGAACATGAGATTGGAGAAGGTTGGTTTTCTGCTTTTACATAAGAGTAGTGCTGTTTGCCTGATATTTACTACTTATTTATTAAAGGTCTAATTGAATGTTTTCAACTGAGGTACAATTAAGTAGTCTTGGACAGAATTGGCCTTAATAGCTTTAATTTTACATGCAAACATTCACTCACACATAACCATCTCTTCAGATTGCAATACAGATTCTTTCATTTACTCCAGATTCCAGCTTGACTTGTGGCAAAAGCTGTGCATTGCTGGCTTAAACATCAGGGCCACATTCCAAAACCTAGTGGTGGAACCCTCTCCAGTTATATATTTTTAGGCCTGAAAGCTGGCTGGGTGACCTTGGGCCAGTCACTCTCTCTCAACCCAACTCACCTCACAGGGTTGTTGTTGTGGGGAAAATAGGAGGAGGAAGTAGTATTAGGTATGTTCGCCGCCTTGAGTTTTATAAAAAAAAATAATAAAGGCAGGATAGAAAATAAAATAATAAATAAATAAATAAATAATGCTTTCCTCTTTGGTCACATTAAAAATTGCAATATGATAATAATTTATGTAGACATGTAAGGCTTTGAGGGCAAATAATTGAGGCTTCAGACTATGCACCTCTGTCTTAAGGTTTTAAATTAAAGTGGGGAGGTATGTTCCCTTATGCTTTTTAAAATTATTTTCATCTTATTTATTTGTTTGTTTGTTTGTTTGTTTGTTTTATCTTCAGTTACATGATGCTCCCAAATGGCTGAAAAAAACAATAACATTTAGTACTGTTGCAATAAGATCGATGCTTTTGAACTGTGGTGTTGGAGGAAAATTCTGAGAGTGCCTTGGACTGCAAGAAGATCCAACCAGTCCATCCTCCAGGAAATAAAGCCAGACTGCTCACTTGAGGGAATGATATTAAAGGCAAAACTGAAATACTTTGGCCACATAATGAGAAGACAGGACACCCTGGAGATGATGCTGATGCTAGGGAGAGTGGAGGGCAAAAGGAAGAGGGGCCGACCAAGGGCAAGATGGATAGATGATATTCTAGAGGTGACGGACCCGTCCCTGGGGGAGCTGGGGGTGTTGACGACCGACAGGAAGCTCTAGCGTGGGCTGGTCCATGAAGTCACGAAGAGTTGGAAGTGACTGAACGAATAAACAACAACAACAACAACTGTTGCAATGCTTCAGCTAGAAATATTATCCAGGCAGCGATTCTTTTGGATATCAAGAGACAGGGTTTTCCTGTCTGTCTGAAGAATGTCATGGGTTGCAACTGGAATTTCCTGCAGGTGCTCTACCCCTGAGCTACAGTCCTGCCCTGTAGAATGTTTTGTGGTCCACATCATAATAAATAGGTGGCCATTTCTTTGGAAGTTTGCACATTTTAGGTTTTAAAAAGAGCCAGAACCAGGGGATTGATTCTATCTCATGCTAGTTTAAGAGAGCCATAGTCTGGCCCACAGGTGGTGCAGATTAGAGTAGAACATGAAACCATCTCCTAATCCCAACATGCCTTAAATCAAGGTATGTTTGCACCCCCTACTGGGTGTACTGTGAACATAGAGCAAATTATTCCCTGTGGAACAATTACTGAAGAATTCATACAGTTCCAGAGGGTTTCAAAATGTCCAAGGAAACTTGACACTGAGGAGGCCACAATCCTGAAAGTACTAAAGTATAGAAAGTATATTAATCATCAGTATGATTTTGGTGAAGAGTTAAGATTTGAGGCCACCGAGGAAGGACTCGAAATGTGTCTGGCCCACTGAGTGTCAAGTTTCCTTTGGAATTAGGAAAACGCTGTTCATCTCCTCCATACTATGTTCTACCCTCAGACCAGAGGACAGAGAATCTACAGGAGAAGGATATTTCATTCATGGACTGTGCAGGAAATTTACCTCCCAGGAATCTGGGGATTATATTTCATTTGGGCATTTTACAGATGCCTATATTTTTAAACAGTATTTAATTTTGAGTAATTTTTCTAAAGCATATAACTTGTTTTCTATTCATATTGCTGCTCATAAGGATTTAACTTGATTCTTGCTCTGTCTTTACACAATCTTTATTAGGTTTTGTCAACTTGTTTTGCAATCCCTCCTGGCTCATGCAGGATGAACTATACAGAGAAAAAACACATTCAACAGAAACAAAAGTGTTTTTTATGCCCTGTCCATTTTGCTCTTCCAGCCAAAATACTTCAGTATTTGGATAGATGGTATCAGTAGATATTTGCAAATCCAAAGTTTTTCTAATGCTTGTTTAAACACTCTCTTACAAAAGGGGCCCTTCTGCCCAGGGGAAGCCAGGATTTGTTGATTATTGTTTCAGAGTGTGGATTTGCATTTTCCAAGTCTCCAGGCCCTGTTTCCTTCATCTAATTAAAAATAGGTTGATAGAAATGAAATAGATGGGCTTGAATGGAGTACTTTACTTGTATGAAGCACCTGGGAGTACAGATTATTCAAGAAGAGAAAAATCACAGCCCTCAGGACCTGGCTCTGCAAATATGTGTTTAGTTAAGTGACAGTGACCCTCAATCTATCATCACTTCCTGCTTGAAACACCTTCTTAAAACCTGTTTTTTCTGAATATCTTAGTTGAGACACATCTTTTCAGTACTGTCTTCAAGCAGCTCATGCATGTATGGCTTTTGTCCTGTCCTTTTCTAAGTTAAGCTGAGCTAAGATAAGATAATATTTTTAAAGTGTTATAAAAAGTTCTTCACCTGTGGGTTAAATTCAGTTTTAATCTGATTCACAACTCTTCATATTTACTTATCTATACTAACTTTTACCTTTAGAATGATTTAAACTGGAGCATAGATATGCATCCATGTGTACATTCTTTTCCTGGCTTAAAAAATTATAGACAGGTGGAACACTTCTATGGTGACAGGTAAGGAGGATCAATAATTAAATAACCAAAGGACCCAAGCTCTTCTAGGAAGAAAACAGGATTTGCCATTTTATTTTTCAGTCTGGCTTTTTGTCATCCTGATTTTTTTTTCTGTTTGCTCTCCCAAAACTTCCACTGATCGAGGAGATTACTATCAAAGGCTGCTTAAGCCTTCCCTCTTTATTAGAATCATATTGGCAGAAATGAGGATTTTGTCTGCATGGGATCCATTATCTCTTCCAGGATGCTTTTTTGAACTCCTACTGTCAATGGGGGTACAATTGTGCAATGGTAATTGTCCATCAAATTCTGGATGAGCTCCTAGCTTTGCACCCTAAACAACAACTGTAAAATTATCCAGGGTATTGGGAGATGGAGGAAGCACCAGTAAAGTCACCAGTCCTAATGCTACCTACAGCCAGTTTCTCCTTTCAAAAACACTCTGAGATTGATCAATATAGATAGAGAGAGATGCTGTATATGGATGTAGAGGTACAGGTAGAGATATATTTCAGAGGATCAATGGGAAATAAACGGGCTTGGACATAATATAGTCTCCCCACCCCACCCCATGAACAGTACAATTGTTTTTATTCATAGATTTTACTTTCTCTGAAGAGGAGCAGCAACCACCTAGTGCACTGCCTCACATATTCTTTAATGTTCTTTAGTACAATTTTATCCCACCTAGACCAGAAGTCTTTCTCCCCCTTTCCTACTCTAGCTTCACAGATCTGGAAAATGGGTTATGCTGAAAGATGGTGACCAGCCCAAAGACATATAATGAGCATCATGGCTGAATGAAGAGCTGAACTTGTCTCTTTAAATCTTAGTCCAGCATAGACTAAGATCTTAATCCAAGTATCTTCTTCTTCATGCATACCTCTAAATGCTATAGAGTAAGCATGAGTTATTTTTATATCCACTTACTTTTGAGCAGATGGTCATGGTAACACCCTGATCTTCCCAGACTGGGGGCAGCTCATAGAAGCAAGAGCAATTTTCATAGAATAGGTTCTGATGGGGCTCTTCAATAAAATCAAAACAAGAGAATACATTTTCCTTTGTGTTATATTTTTATGCCGTGGGCTCTACAGGTTAATTTTTTGCCTTGTCCAGTGAAACAATAACATACATAACACAAAAAGGGGATTCAGGTGCCCGTATTTTTTGGCTGTAATTGGCATGAAAGTAAGTTATATTTACTGCTGAAATACAAAAGATTAAATAATGGAACAAATGGATTATAATATTCTGCCCACACTAAAGAGCTTTAATTAGTATTAGAGAGAGGATGGTTTTCCATTTTTAAGAAAAGAAACAACATGGCTATTGTCCAAAGGGACTCAATTCCTAGCAGATAAAATGGTAGTCAGTGGAAATGCAAGATAATTTATACTTCTTTTTGATTAACTGTCCTTGAACAGCTGTGATAAGAGATGTACACAAACTTTACTTGCTGCTTTTGGTTAGCAATAAAACATTCTTGGACTGCTGCCTGTTCTGAAAGATGGTAAAATTAGGAAAACAACCTATTTTTCTGAGCACTGATCATATAATGTGTTTTGTAAATAATCCTGGCCACTCCTACTCCAGTATAAATCCTACAAAATGCAATGGGATCCCAGGGAAGGGAGTCTTAATAATACTAATCCACTTCAGGAAGGTACAAATTCCTACTAAGCATTCAGCTGTAGAAATTTGAGTTTAACAGCTGGAGTTACACAAGCTAAAAATGTACAGCTGTGAAGGATACAGCCATGAACTGGTGACTACCTATGTTACGATTTTGTTGCAGAAAGCTAGCAGGATGATCAAACCTGGTTTCAGTGTGGCTTATGCTGCTAGCTTCAGTGTATTTTTCTGTTACCTTTGGTGACACCAAGTGGTAAACAGAAGCACTGTTATTTTAAATAACTTACTATGTACATATAGAACATGAAGAGAATAAAAATATGGTTATAGTGTATAGCTGACATTTGATTCATTAAGGTTGAAGTCCTAAGCATAGTTACTTTGGACTAAGCATCACTAAACAAGGTAGAAACAACAAAGTGTTTTTGTGCCACCTTAACAAATTACTGCATATGTTGTGGGTATGCACAAGTCACTCTGTGCATCTGATGAGTAACAAATGCTTGTGTGATAATGAATTTATTAGGTTTTAAAGTGCCACAAGATTATTTTTGCATAGCTGCATCTTGGAACCAAGTAAAGTAGGTCTTAGTTACTTCTGAACACTAAGCTCACCCCTTATTCTTTGGAGAATGCATAATTGCATCAATTTTCATTTGCAGATCTTTATGTCTATGATTTAAATTAGTTAACCAAATTTGACTAATTTAGTTAACATAAGAACACTGACAAATCCTACTGAATCATCTTGAAGGTCTGTTGTACTTGGATTCGCATGATGTGTCCAGTCCTAGGCTGAGTTCCCACATCAATCTAAGCCAAAATGAGATTCTTTAGTTTCAGTTTAACACAGCCTTTCTCAACTTTTTGACACTAGAGGAACCCTTGAAATATGTTTCAGGCCTCAAGGAATCCCTGCACATTCAGGCTCAAATATAGGCCAGAAGTCACAAAATTATTATCTTTGTTTTATGTGTAGGCCTGTATATATGCATTAACAGTGTTCTTAAATTAAAAATAAGGAATGAATCTTACCTCTTTAATGTGAAGTTGCCCGAATTGGAAATAATTTTTTAAATAAATTGTGATCTCCCAGGGAACCCCTAGGGACCTCTCACAGAACCCTAGGGTTCCACGGAACACTGGTTGAGAAACTCTGGCTTAACATGTAGTATGAAGCCTATAATTGTAAGTGATAAGTATTATGGCTTAACATCAGGTGTGAACCAGAAAGTATAGTTTCTTTAGTTTTGGTGTAGCATGTTGTCTGTGTTGTATGAAACAAATCATTGTGATTCATAAAACATGGCTCATGGTTTAACATTATGTGTGAAGCATGCCATTATGGTTTATTTTAGATATGGTTGCTCAACAAATCATACCTCAATGTAATAGGTAGACTTAGCTTCCAAGGCACAAAATAGCCAGTCAGGGAGACCAAATGCTTTTTGCAAATACCTGTGCTACAGATTTAGCAAGTGTTGCAAAAATCTGTACTTTCCAGAATGTTCCCCACTACAGTAACACACACTTTAGCAATGGCATGATTGTCCCTTAATATGCCCCATAATAAAAGCAAATGTATGAAGTGCAAGGCACATATCATTACATTCAACCAACATTTTGAAAGTGCACAGCTTACCATCCATACTTCTAAAGGTTTAGATTTTTTTAACAGTAGCACTCAAATTTGGGGGTCCTTGAGTCATTCAGTGCACTGCCAAAGGTGCACTGAAATGTCTGGATGCATCATTGCAACCCTCTCTAATCTGGGGTCTTCAACTCCCCTTCACTTACAGTCAGCTTGAGCTTCAACTCTCATAACATCCAGTCATTGGTTTAAGGACTTTGCTGTATCAAACCAGCTAAGCCAATGGCTACAAAGAAGACATGAGCCACCTGCATGCCAAGCTGCCCTGGACAGTTGAGTCCCAAGGTGTTTGTGGGCTTTGGAGATGCTATTTTTGAATGCAGCAAAAGGATCAAAGCAATTCTTATTGAGAATAGTATTCCATTATGTTGTGTAGAATAAGGAATATTTCCATTTTCTTAATGACATAAGAGAGCTCTCCTGTGTGTTTCACATCTAATGATAAAGGAAAAGCTAAAATTAGGAAGATGATTAGCACTTTGAAGCCATCCATAAATTATTTTAATAAGCTTTACCATAATTCATGTCCTTGTATGTTATTTTTCTCTCTAAAGTGGCAGTGAGAACAAAGTCAAATCTTTGTAAGCTCATCAGCTTCTGCACATTGTCATAAGCTTGTTAAGAACTCTTTCTGTGGCAGACATGCTCATTTATGGGAGATAACATGGGAAATGTACACTAATATATTAATGATTATATGTCATTGCTTTCTGCCAACGGATGTGGTATGCTGTTGGTTAGGCCAGTTAGCCCATGGAATAATTATTTGCCTTTCCAGAACAAGGGAAAATTGAAGTCACAATCTCCATTGCCATGGGAAAATAATGTATTCTTTCAGTGACTGATGAGGTAATCAATTAAGGATTTGTTCTGTTCCATTTGCATAAAATGAGTTTGCAAATAGCATTTGTTTCCTTGTATTGTAGATTTCTACAACAAGCAGGTTAGAAATTCTGTCATTCAAACTCAACCTGAATGGTAATTAAAAGCAATCTCTTTGTGCTGTGAGATAGGATTAGATAGATTTCTGGGACAAGAAGCTGTATAATATTTAAGAATTCACCCCTTTTTGCTAAAATTAATTTAAGAATGTAGATGAGTCGGCCCCTCTTCCTTTTGCCTTCCACTTTCCCTAGCATCAGCATCTTCTCCAGGGTGTCCTGTCTTCTCATTATGTGGCCAAAGTATTTCAGTTTTGCCTTTAATATCATTCCCGCAAGTGAGCAGTCTGGCTTTATTTCCTGGAGTATGGACTGGTTTGATCTTCTTGCAGTCCAAGGCACTCTCAGAATTTTCCTCCAACACCACAGTTCAAAAGCATTGATCTTCCTTCTCTCAGCCTTCCTTATGGTCCAGCTCTCACAGCCATATGTTACTACGGGGAACACCATTGCTTTATGCGGACCTTTGTTGTTATGTCTCTGCTCTTAACTATTTTATCGAGATTTGTCATTGCTCTTCTCCCAAGGATTAAGTGTCTTCTGATTTCGTGACTGCAGTCAGCATCTGCAGTAATCTTCGCACCTAGAAATGCAAAGTCTTTCACTGCTTCTACATTTTCTCCCTCTATTTGCCAGTTATCAATCAAGCTGGTGGCCATAATCTTGGTTTTTTTGAGGTTTAGCTGCAAGCCAGCTTTTGCACTTTCTTCTTTCACCTTCATCATAAGGCTCCTCAGTTCCTCTTCGCTTTCAGCCATCAAAGTGGTATCATCTGCATATCTGAGATTGTTAATGTTTCTTCCAGCGATTTTAACTCCAGCCTTGGATTCCTCAAGCTCAGTTTGTCGCATGATGTGTTCTGCGTACAAGTTGAATAGGTAGGGTGAGAGTATACAGCCCTGCCGTACTCCTTTCCCAATCTTAAACCAGTCCGTTGTTCCGTGGTCTGTTCTTACTGTTGCTACTTGGTCGTTATACAGATTCCTCAGGAGGCATACAAGATGACTTGGTATCCCCATACCACTAAGAACTTGCCACAATTTGTTATGGTCCACATAGTCAAAGGCTTTAGAATAGTCAATAAAACAGAAATAGATGTTTTTTCTGAAACTCCCTGGCTTTTTCCATTATCCAGTGGATATTGGCAATTTGGTCCCTAGTTCCTCTGCCTTTTCTAAACCCAGCTTGTGCATCTGGCAATTCTCGCTCCATGAATTGCTGAAGTCTACCTTGCAGGATCTTGAGCATTACCTTACTGGCATGTGAGATGAGTGCCACTGTTCGATAGTTTGAACATTCTTTAGTGTTTCCCTTTTTTGGTATGGGGATATAAGTTGATTTTTTCCAGTCTGATGGCCATTCTTGTGTTTTCCAAATTTGCTGGCATATAGCATGCATTACCTTGACAGCATCATCTCGCAAGATTTTGAACAGTTCAGCTGGGATGCCATCGTCTCCTGCTGCCTTGTTATTAGCATGCTTCTTAAGGCCATTCAACCTCACTCTTCAGGATGTCTGGCCCTAGCTCACTGACCACACCGTCAAAGCTATCCCCAATATTGTTATCCTTCCTATACAGGTCTTCTGTATATTCTTGCCACCTTTTCTTGATCTCTTCTTCTTCTGTTAGGTCCTTGCCATCTTTGTTTTTGATCATACCCATTTTGGCCTGGAATTTACCTCCAATGTTTCTAATTTTCTGGAAGAGGTCTCTTGTCCTTCCTATTCTACTGTCTTCTTCCACTTCCACTCATTGTTTGTTTAAAAATAATTCCTTATCTCTTCTGGCTAGCCTCTGGAATTTTGCATTTAATTGGGCATATCTCCCCCTATCACTGTTGCCTTTTGCTTTCCTTCTTTCTTGGGCTACTTCTAGTGTCTCAGCAGACAGCCATTTTGCCTTCTTGGTTTTCTCTTTCTTTGGGATGTATTTTGTTGCCGCCTCCTGAATAATGCTGCCAACTTCTGTCCAGAGTTCTTCCGGGACCCTATCTACTAAGTCCAGTCCCTTAAATCGATTCTTCACCTCCACTGCATATTCCTTAGGAATATTAGTGAGCTCATATCTAGCTGATCTGTGGGTCTTCCCTAATCTCTTTAGTCTGATCCTAAATTGTCCAATAAGAGGTTCGTGATCGGAACCACAGTCAGCTCCAGGTCTTGTTTTTACCGACTGTGTAGATGTCCGCCACCTTTGGCTGCAAAGGATGTAGTCCATCTGATTTTGGTGTTGTCCATCTGGTGAAGTCCATGTATAAAGCCATCTCTTAGGTTGTTGGAAGAGAGTGTTTGTTATGCAGAGTGAGTTGTCTTGGCAAAATTATATCAGCCTATGTCCTGCTTCATTTTGTTCTCCCAGGCCATGCTTATCTGTAATTCCAGGTGTCATTTGACTTCCCACCTTAGCATTCCAGTCTCCCATGATGAAAATAACATCTCTTTTAGGCTTGTTGTCCAGGAGGTGCTGCAGATCCTCATAGAACTGCTCTACTTCAGCTTCTTCAGCATCTGTGGTTGGGGCGTATATTTGGATCACTGTGATGTTAGATGGCTTGCCCTGAATTCGAATTGAGATCATTCTATCATTTTTTGGATTATATCCAAGCACTGCTTTAGCCCCTTGACTATTAATTATGAAGGCTACTCCATTTCTTCTGTGGTCCTCTTGTCCACAGTAGTAGATCTGGTGGTCATTTGATGTGAAGTGGCCCATTCCAGTCCATTTCAGTTCACTGATGCCCAAAATGTCTATCTTTAATCTTGACATCTTACCAATAACCACATCCAATTTGCCCTGGCTCATAAATCTTACATTCCAGGTTCCAATGGTGTGTTGATCCTTAGAACATCGGATTCGCTGTTCACCACCAGCACCGTCGGCCACTAGCCGTCCTTTTGGCTTTGAGCTAGCTGCGTCATCATGTCTGGGACTAGTTGAACTCATCCTCTGTTCCTCCCCAGTGGCATTTTGACCATCTTCCGACCTGGGGGTCTCATCTTCCAATGGTATACCGACATATCTCTGATTGTACTGATCCATTGAGTTTTCATGGCAAGAATACTGAGGTGGGTTGCCATTACCTTCCCCAGGGATTGCATTTTGTCTGACCTCTCTGTCATGACCTTCCCATTTTGGGTGGCCCTTCACGGTTTAGCTCATGGCATCATTGAGGTGCTCAAGCTCCAGCACCACAACAAGGTAGTGATCCTTTGCTGAAGAATCCCATGTATACAATGGCACAATTGGTGGAAGTTAGATTGTGCATTTATAATTCCACAAGGAATCTTGGGAAGGTGGGCTTAGCTACTGCATAATTTCTTCCTTGTTTGCCAGGTCCAGAACTTTAGAGGTGGAACATTTCTCTTTGCCTGGGCAAATCAGAGTCAGATGGTGACTTTCACTTTTATTTAATCTTTTATTGATAAACCTTAGGGTAGGTTTCTCCATAAATCCTAGCATTCCCTGATAGTCCTTTGGTGTATCTCATACATTAATCAGTTAAGAATAAGATGAATCAGATCATTCTTTATTTTAGATATATACAGAGAGAGAGAGGGGGGATATGATGTCTCCTGCAGTGTTAGATGTTCTGTTCAGAACTGGAAATCTGTCCCAGGAAAGGAACAGTAGTAAGAGGGCAGAATGGGAGGAGAGAGGAGAAGAGAGGGAAAGGAAGCAGTTGGATAGGATGGATTTTACTGCAATAAAGCTCTTGATAAATAAAGGAGAGCAACTGGGTTCTTGTGTTCTCTCAGATTGGTTGTTTTCCTGCAGATATTTTATTACCTGGCTAAGTAACATCATAAGTGCATGGGAGAGTGGAGTTTGCTGATTGCTTATATATAGTAGCTTGCCCTGCTAGTCTTGGTTGGCATGTAGTTTCTTCCCTGATTATTAATCTGATACTGTTTCCTGTTTATCTGAATGTTGGTTGCTAGGACGATGTGCTCTGGACTGTTTGTTTCCTTTCTTGACCTTTGATTTCATATGGCTTATATGGGTAACCACTATGCATCTGTTGATGGCTGATTTGTCAGAGTGCCAAGCTTTCAGGAATTTCTTGGCTTTTTTTTTTTTTTGCTTGATCTAAAATCTTAAGTTTCCCAGTTGAAACTGTGGTTGAATTTGTCTATGTACTGAGAGATTCAGGGATGTTCATCGTCCTGTCTTCTGACTGCCATTGAAATTCGTGGATGTGATCTGCCAATCTTCTACCTCCCTGTCCTATAGAGTGGCTTTTACTGTCCTTACAATATAGGTGTCTTTTTTTCTTTTGTTATTGATGGTGTTACCTGACTTAATAACCAAGCTCAGAGAACACTAAGAACTCAACAGTTCAGCTCTGAGATATGTCCTTTACTATTGAAATGGGGACAAGGTAGGATTTCCACAAGCCTGAACCATCAGTAAGTAAAGACTGCTTGAGAGAGGTAGCCAAGGGATTATGATTTTAGACAAAGAGAAAAACAGGACTTCATTTTTGTTTGAATCCAAGGGGAAGAAACATCTGTTTCAAAGTAATAGTTCTTACAAATCATATTTAATCAAAACACATGATAATTCTTTATAAATAATCTTATTTCTGGCAGAAACCCCCAATTTTGCATTTATAAAGCACTGTTTCCTTAGTGGTATGGTGACAGGGCAGGAAAAACTGCTACATACTCACTTTCATGTATAGGTTTCTATGGAGACTGTCAATTTTTTTTTTTTGGTCATTCCAGCTTTTATTGGTGCCTTATTTTAGCTCAAGAATGGGACTACTGGATATTCTAATGTCACAGAGGCAAGTCTATATCACAAATTCATCATTGGTCATACATTATGCAAATTAAACCAGGCAGTCCTAAATGTGTATATATCTGAAGTAAGCTCCAGTGAATTCAATGGAACAAGAAAGTATATGATTATAACTTAACTGTTTGGTGTCAGGAAAAAATCTTGATGACAGGTGAGAATGCAGGAATACTTGTCTCTTAAAAGTATGATTCCCAAGTGAAGAGACGGTTGTTTAAACAATTCATGTTAGCAGTGTAACAGTGAATGTATAACAGTGAATGTATAAACTTCCAAAGTATTGAAATTATGATTCACATGGAAGTATGTTCCTATTTTATACTCACCCAGTATTTCCTGTAGTCAAAAGCTTAACATTTGATCAACGAATTGTGAAAGTTGTTTCTAAGTGACGCTCAAAGCATATTAGAGATATTTTAAAATGTTCCTTGAGAAAGCAAGCAGCTATTTGCAGAAGAATGGAATCAGTTTTCTTCGTGCCAGACTGGCAGTGCCAGATTCATTTTCCTGCTGCAACATGGCTGCCAATTGATGAAAGGAAGTCACCTGGACTCATTTTAAGAATTTGATTCTGGGAGAGGAAGGTTTAGAAAAGGGGGAGAGTGCTATTTGACCAGGTACAATAGGTATACTATACGTAAGTACCTGGGAACTTTACAAACTGGGCTGTTTAAGTCATACAGGAAATACAGTTTCTAGCTGAAATCTTCCTACAGCCACTATGTCAGAACTAACAACACTGTAGAATTTCCAATCAAAAACAAATGTTAAATCACTGTGGGCTTCTCAATCCCAAAGTTCTGTTTTTATTGTCAACCTGTTATTATTTTATGCTAGGAAAAGCAGCTACATAAAAGTGTTGACTTAAGGCAGGTGAGATTGTTGAGTTTGCCACAAGACGTATTTCTTACCAAGTTTTCTCTTTCTTACCAACTTTTCTTTTTCCCTCAACTAATGAACATTCACTCTGGGGCCAAAAGCAGCTTAGAGGTTATTATTTTTAGGAGAAAAGTTACCTTTTGAGAAAGAGAAAAGCATCTCCAGTCACTCCACCTTATATAAATCCACATACACACACGCAATCTTGCAGATCATATTGTTTACATGCCTCAGGATAGTGCAAACACACAATCATAGACAAAACACTAATATGATGGTATGTGACGTTGTGATGGAACACGATGTGTTGGTGGAGCTTCTGTGCAGCAAACTCAAATCTAGGCATCATTATGGTTTCTTAAAAAATATTGGGGTTGTTCTCTCAAACATAAAGTCTCTTTTTAAAGAAAAATCTCAGTGGAATTTGTCTGTTGAATAAGAAGATTTATGAACAAGTAAATGTTCTTTAAAACCTGGGTTTATAGATTTTAGGGTGAATTGTTATCAGAAAGTACATAAAGCAAATCCTCAGGTATTAACTACAGGAAATCCCTTGTAAAGCTAACTTTAGCTATGCTGTTCTTAACTGTATGTAAACAAGCTTGCTTGAAATGAAATATTTGACAGAAAATAAAATACACTACAAGAACAAAACCCAACAGCTTGAGGTAATTTTTTTTTAATTATGAGGCTAATTGGGGGAAGGGAGATCATTATTTTAAAATGTAGTTGCAGTTTCTGGAAAATCTCAACAATACAGTACTTGGATGAAATTTGGGCTAGTAATGAAAAAGTATGGTCAGAAGATCCAAAGAGCAGAGTTGGTCCTACCATTAGACAGTATGAAGCAGCCATCTTCGGCAACTCAGGGTTAATGAAATAATAATGTATTGTTTCAGTTTTCCATAATTTTAGGGACTAAAGAGAGAAAGAGACAAAGGAGAAGGTTTCTGCCCAGGACAAAACAATTTCACGGAGCTTGGATTTGGCCTGGGAGGATTCTGCCTCAAGCAGCAAAATGTTTTAGGCCAGTTTTGCCAAGGAAATAGGAAATCATTGAGGGAAGTTTTGAATCAGAATTGTATATTCTGTTTCTAAGAATGGAAGGGAGCACAGTGGCAAGAGAGGAGTGTCTATATGTTCTTAAGCTAAGATGAACTCAGATTCTGTACTATAGTTGCAGAATGTGTATGAAAAAGATAAAGATTCAAAACAAAACAGATAATCCTTTGACTTCTTCCCTCTCCACTGTTGGAAAAGGACTTGCTGGTATAAACTGACCTGGTGATTTTGTTATGCTGAATCTCTGCTGCCTTTAATTCAGCTTGCATTGAATTAAAGGCAGCCATGCGTGCTATCAGAACCATCACCTGTGAGGCAATGGCTTTCTTAGCAGATAGAGAGGCAGAGGCAGAATCAGTCTGATTAGGAGAGTCATCACAACTACCCAGCCACTGAAAAGGGGAGGAAAACATAACAAACAGTGTGGAAAAAAGGAAATACCAGTAATTTCACTTTATCTTCAGCAGTAAAGCATTTCATTTCTGCAAAGCCTGTACCATCAATTCAGGGGGATAAAGTTTACTGCTATTGCTTCTTGCCAGGCATGCAAAGCCAGACCAAGAAATACGTTCACATTTTGGAGGGAAAGGCCTAGCAACAGATTTAGTTTACTCATGAGGTTTGAGGGAACACTGTGGAATTACTCTGTTAACACTTTAATGAGCTAAACAGCAAATATATGCAAGCTACACATAATGAGACCTCAAGAATACTGTCTTGGAAGAGGCTGATCGTATTGTTTCAGAGGCATTTGGATGGGCTGATTCTCTGTTGACACATAAATTACACTTTTTCTCATCAACATTATTCTGATACCATGGCTTAAAATTTAACTAGGAAAGGGTGGCCAAGTCTCAAACTTTGAGAGCTGATAAAAATGAGAATCTCTTTTTGGAACTCAGAATCATGAAGCCTCACTGCTGATGCACTTCCTTGATGCACTTCCTTCCTTTAGGCTGTTTCCAGTGCAGTGGTACCCACTGTTGCCCTGTGCAGTGCAGGCAGAGAAGGGGTAGGGGACACATAATTCACTACCGACGTCATCATCATCTGTCATGAGCAGTGTGGTCGTTAATGGTGACTTGCTTCCAGAATTTCCAAATTTCTTTACATTGCCAACACCAGATAAGGCAACAACTGTTAACACAGTTGCTTACCATATCTCCCTTGTCCTGTCCATTTTTTCTTCCTTGAGGCTTGTTCATAACAATTCCATTGATTAAAGAGAGTTGATTAAAGAGAGTTGCCAGATTACCACCAAGGAGCTGGCCCCAACAGTCACCCTGGCAGCAAAAACAGCTAATTGAGAAGAGCTCTCATTTTTGGAATAGCTCCATTGAATTGGCCTCTTTGCCTAGAGATTGCTTTCCCTTGTAGGTCCAGAGAGCATTACCATCTGTCATGGTGCCCATGAAATGCAAAACTTATTTCCCTATGCAATACGTATTTCATTACCAGCTCCTAGACAGGACCTTCTGTTGGGGATGTATCAGTTGTGATAGTGAAGAATAGAAGGCAGAGCTGGTAGGGAACCTACTATCAAAGGGCACCTTTTAAGTGTCTTTCCATATCAAAGGATGGCTCTGGGATGGCTCATAATCTAATAATTGAATGAATGAGCAACTTAGGTGCATTTCTTCATATAGGCTTGAGGCATTTCAATTTTCAAGCAAAGCTAACTGTTTTAGGGCAATTCTGCATGGCAACTTGAATGCTTGGCTCCCATGGTGCTCCTAAAGTAAAGGTAAAGGTTTCCGTTTAGTCGTGTCCAGCACTAGGGGGCGGTGCTCATCTCCATTTCATGGCCGAAGAGCTAGCGTTGTCCGAAGACACTTCTGTGGTCATGTGGTGAGCATGACAGTCACGGAATGCTGTTACCTTCCCACCAAAGCAGTACCTATTTATCTACTCTCATTTGCTTGCTTTCGAATTGCTAGGCTTGCAAGAGCTGGGGTGAGCATGGGAACTCACTCCATCACACGGCACTCAGGTCTCGAAGCGCCGAACTTGCAACCTTCTGGTCGACAAGCATGGCGTCTTAACCACTGAGCCACCATGCCCCTATGGTGCTCCTAGATGTTACTTAAACCTCAGTCCAGACTATGGCTGCCACAAGACCATACAGTCCATTTTTTGTCCTTCTGATCCATGCAGGGAAGGCCAGACTTGCTGGCTGGCTGGCTGTGTGAACCAGTCTTCCAAGTTCCTACTTTTTCTTTTTAGGGATTGTTCCTTCCTCACCAATCCCTGTGCCTTTCTTCTACTTTTCCAGATGTTTGCACATTTGGATGCCTCCACCCCCTTCTCATATCTTCTCCTTTGACACTAACGCAGACCCTTTCTCTTGACTCCCCTCCCCCCAATTTTGTAAACTCCAATGCTACAATAAACCAAGCAATAGAGAAAAGGTTGGTCTTTTGCTCCCGCGTTCCTCTGTAGCTCCATGCAAACTTTGTAGGAAGGAAGTTCAGCTTCATAGAAACAAAGTACTAAGCTTTGTATGTTGCAACTCAAAAAAGTTTCTAAAAAATCAGGGGTGGGGTAAATTTTGCAGTGCTTGCATCCAGATTGGGCAGAAATCAAAAGGTGTCCACTGGGAGGTCCAGGGATTAAATGGAATTTGCATTGAGGTAATGTATTTGCTATTTATAGGGTTGATATAATATATTTACTCCTGCAAGCTGCTCTACCTACTGTATCAGCACTTTTGAGTTACTCCTGATGTAGTGTAACCAACGCTCTGGCACCTGCTTTCAGTCCCAATTTGTTTGCCAATCTCTGTTTTTATTTTAGGACTACTACAAATGGTGCTAACTAACCTTTTTTTTCCTTCTGTATTATTTGTCACTCTGTGATAAAAATTTAATGTTTTCTCTGAAAGTGAAGAAAACTGTCTTCTGTGATACTTGCTTCTTTGGAACACAAAGCAATGCTATTTATGTATTTATTTAAGCAACAAGGAACATTCTTCAGATATAGGCCAACAGACAATTACTGGAAGTCTTAGAGCCCGCTGTGAGCAATTAGCACCACATTTTATAGATAAAATCACTTGCACCCATGCCAACTTGGATAAAACTTTTATGAAGTCAAAGATAGATGCAGCCAGAATGACTGTCTAGTAATGTTATTACGGATACTTTTCAGCTTGTGTAGCCTGGGGATATATACAAGCTGCTTGTTCTGTCCCAAATCTAATGTAGTGGAAATATTTAATCTCCAGAATCTAAATAACTAATAAACCTTTGGAGCCAGTCCTAGGAATGAATCATTTCACATCCCTGGGGGAAAAAAGGAAAAATTAAATAAGAATACAGAGAGGAGACCCTGGAGAACAAGTGTCAGAATATATATTCATATGCCAATATTAAATATTTCTGTCATTTTTTTTCTTCTGTGCATGTGTACTTGGGTATGTTTGTGTGTATAATCTGCCTTACTCTTTTGGTACATATACATTATTCTGGATGGCTTCTATTTTGATTTTATTGAGCTGATCTCTGAGACTACGGGAAGTGTGTGTGAAGGGTGAAAAGGAAAGATGGTAAGATTATAATAGCTTTGGATTCTCTTTCCATGAGTCATCTTGTCACTGGTCATCTTGGTTTTATCATATCCCATCAGACTGCATCAACATGCAGCAGAACATAGCTATCGTATGTTCTATGATGCCTCCAGTGTTGGGGGTTTGTTACAGTAAGGATCAGAGGATGTGGTCATAAAAGTCAAGATAGCACCCGTGATGGTGTGTTCAGAGCTCTACCATCTTGACTTTTGGACAACCCGGGTAAAAAATGTTAAGTATGGAAAGAAGACCCAACTTGCAAATGGACACACACCAGGCAGTAGTATTCGGCCACAGCTCTGTGAGAGCTTTCCTCAAGCGCCTGGAGGCCACCTCTGCTCTTCATACTTTCTCACATCACAGCATTAAGGCAGCTAAAATTTGGCAGCAGCTTTGCTGGAATCCTTCCCATACTGTTCCTCTGTCATCTCATTGAGGGCTTGGGATATACAAATGTAAAAGCTATCATTAAAAGGTGTGTGTCTGGGGGAACAACACAGAGTAAAAGCACAATGACAGTAAGGAACCACACAAATCCCCTTAAGCGCTCATTAAGGCTTACCATATGCACAGTACACTGAAGTGTTCTTTGCTGCTTCTCAGAATAAACAGGAGCTAAAAGGAAGTTGCAGAGCTCTTCCTTCCTCTCATTTGGCTCATAACCAACTGTTTTCAGAGTGCATTAACACAGTTTTCATTCACATCAGCTGCCATTGGTAATAACTGAGCAAATCAGAGATTACAATAAGCTTTAGTAATAAAGTTCTGAAACTGGAGAGAGGGGTGGTGGCAGATGGGCAGGGTTCCCTTGCCCTCCCCTTGCTCCTCTCTTCCACTGAATTAGATGTTTCTGGGCTGCAAGAGTGTTCCAGACAGATGTTGGCAAACTGGGGTCAAGAGATGGCAGGAGACTTCCCTTCATGTGAGTACAGCATAGCAGTGGACCTCAGTATCTCATCTTCCGGGTAGCTGTCAAAAACCATAAACCTGTGATATTGGGCCCATCAAATGATTTACACTCCAACAAGCTGAGAAGTTATTTTCTCTAAAGTCTCACCTAGAACGAGATCACACTTCCAAAAGTGCAGCTTTTCCAAATGTGCACTGAATAACTGAAAGGATCTTGTGTGAATGGAAAAGGGAAGCCAAGGGAGATGTGGGGAATTGAATGAAATTTAAATGCTCAGCTTTTAATGGCAGATAAACCATTCTTGTGTCTAAGTTAAAAGCAAATTGGAGGGTAGACAAAAATGGGAAACTATTCTTGGAAAGCTGCCCCTCAGCTTCCATATGGAAAATGTAGCATCCATATGCATCCCTTGCTCCAGCTGGACAGGGAATCATAGCGCTGACTTAATAAAACTTGACAAATGAAAGAAGAGCAGTTTGTTTGCCCCATCACTCCATAACATCTGGCAACAGCTGGCTGGGGTGTCAGGCCAAGGTCTTAATAACATTTCTTCTGATCCTTGTAATGGAAGATGTCAGTGGTTTTATCTGGGATCTTCTTCATGCAAAGTGTTTGCTCTGCTGCAAGCTGTAATCCTTGCAGGATGGCAGTGCAGATGATCTATATTTTTATCTATAGACACAGATGATCTATATTTTAAAATCATGACACTGCATGCAATACTAAAAAAGTTAAGCATCATGACTGGAAATGCCCTTGGGGTAAGTTGAGTGAAGAACAGTCTGCTTTCTTAGACAAATGCTCACAAGGCTAGTTTGGCTGAATTGACACATTCTATGGGCTGCAGCCCTGAATCTCTGCAGAGTTAGCTCATGGTGCACTCAGAGGCTCTTGCAATTAACAGATGAACCACTCAATATACAAGTTAACTAAAAAACAGGGAACAGGGTATGGTATTGGACTTCATGATATAGCAATCCTCCAAGCAAATTTGTGCAGTGAATTGAAAAGCTTAATGTATGTACTGTATGTCAGAAGTTGGAGTTCTAAGCCTAGCCCCATTCCTGCTTAGAGATGGGAATGAGCTGTCTATTGGTGAAGCTTCCTGAAACTAGGAAACTGTAGGTATATATACCAGTATTCATCACTAGACCCAGGATGCTAAGTCTACCAGCTAGAAGAAGACTCCACAGATCCCAAAAGCTAGGAGATCTCAATCAATCAATCAATTTTATTTCAGTCAGACCAGCATACAACTAGTAACATAACAATTATGCTAAAATAGAAATAAAAATATAAAGTCATATTGATAGCATAAAATAAAGATGAAATTATCAAGGTAAAATTACAGAGTACAGGTATTAAAAAGCAAAAGAATCCTATAAAATTACAATTGTTTTTACAATGAATAATCTAAATACTATAAATAACTAGGGCAAATAACTATAAAAGGACATAAGTAATACTAGAATTTATAAAACTACAAAAGTGTAAAGCTACGCTAGCTTATATTAAGCTAGGAGATATAAAACAGTGCTAGAGGCTGGTAAAAGGAGGATGAATGAAGGAGGTTTAGGAGAGAGAACAATGCCTTTTGATGCTTCAGGGACTCTGCCAAAACAACAACAACAAAACTTTCTTGCATAGGAAGAAGAAACAAGCACTTTCTAACTCCCAGTCTCTCTCAGTGAGGGAGGAAAAAGGCACCAGTTGAGGCACCTTATCAGAGTTTAGCAGATTAAGCAGGTGGGAACAGAATGCATGGGTTGAGTCTGAGCTCTTACATATCTTGTTCATGGGATTCATTAACCCTTGGAAGTCCAGTGAAGTAACAAGGGCTTTCACAAACACCTGGCTAAGAAGGTAAGCTGTAAACTATGCACAAATGAGGATTCTTTTATAGTACCATGCAAACCATTCAAAAGAAGTGTTTTGCAACAGGCAGGAGAAGAGTCATCATGGATCTTAAGCTTTCTTCAAAATGATGGAAATGGCATCTTGTCATCACAACACCAGCTTCGCCCCTTTTATATATCTAAGAGACATCATAACATATGTACAAAAGGGTTAGAGATTGCATTGTGATGGTGTGGTGCTACTTTTGTCACTTGTCGCACTGTAGCTGCCTCTGAGTGGAAGTGCAAAGAATACACCTCTTTGTTCATTGTTAAAGCAGCCGTGTTTTTACAAGGCTCACAAGCTGCTTTGGAAGCTACTTCTAGACATCTCCGCAGCAAAACAAAATGGTGGTGCAAGACACACCAAGTGATCAGGGATAGAACTGACCAAAGTTTATTAGCAACAGGCCAGATGGATCTGCCTGTTTTCTTCAGAGTGTGCTACAGAGACAAAGAAGTTCTCATTAGTTTCAACAAGGGATGAGCCAGCATGCAGAGCACCCTGGCATTCTGTTTATTTTTATTGGCTTGTTAGCTTCAGAGGGAACAACAGTTGAAACAGTTCTTTGTGCTCCTAAACAAGGAGAATATATTGGGATTTCAAACAATTGTGAGCCTCTAGCCATAACACTTGATTAGCAGGAGACTCATCTTGTGCCAAAATGGGACTGCACCTTTGTCTAGCAACCTTCTTGTTTTTCAGACAGAACAAGTATCTTTTTACCTATCTACCATCTATCAGAATGGCTGAAAAATGCTAGTATTTCTTTTAGAAAACTTCACCCTTCCCAGCATTCTTAATCTTTAGGAAATATTGGTGAGCCTCTGGCCTGTTTTCAGGTCACTTACATTGCCAACATGGACTGGGAAAATATCTCAAGAGGACTCTGTGAATTCACTTTTAATGTGAGGAGCTGATTGGGAGGAAGAGGACAAAAGCTGTGTGACCTTTGATGGAGCATCCTCAATTCTTCATTAGGAAGAATAAAACGTTGAACATATTGCTCAGGGGAGGTTGCAACTTAATTAGCTCAGAAAGGGCAATGCTGTGAGGCTTAATTTAGAATTGCTCTTTGTGAAGTGTGCTGAGGCTGCACTGACCGTGGCAATGGCTTGTTGCTTTGGAAAACACAACAAAGCTTTGCTCCCTTGTGTGGCTACAGACAGGAATTCTCTGGCTTCCACGTTCTTATTATGACCTTGGAGCAGCATTTCTAGGCATCCTGGAAATCACTGAAAAAATGAGCCAGATTTTGGGGAGGGAAAGCTTCAGCAAGCTGCTAAATAGCGGCCATGCATTCCTTCTAGTGGTTCATTTCTATACAGACAGCCAAAGCAGAATTTTGCTGAAACCACACCCATTATCAAGTTCTGATGACTCATAATAGGCTTCTCAGTGAAATTATGCCCAGAGGCTTTTATTGCAATGCTGCATGTCTCTGAAGGAATCCTGACTTGAAAAACAAATCTCGCAGTTGCACTATTATTACCAGAAACAACATTTATATATTGTAGGCCAGCCTTGGGTTAAGTCAAGGTTCAACGGATGCCTACCAGCATGTATTTTGCGGCCCCTCAGAACCACTTTAGTGTGAGCGGGGCCCAAAATATGGGATCTGTTTTGCAAGTTTGGGGTGGGGGGCTTTAACAGAGTAAAAATAATGCCTTGGTTGGATAGATGCTTAAGGCATAATTTTTACCTCTTCAAATTCTAAAAACCTTCTCCCTCCAAAAACAGGGATTCCCCCAGTGTTGGAGTGTAGCCCTTGATATGCTGTACTAGGTCTGGTGCAGCCTTTCAGATAAGCAGAGAGAAGTATCTGACTCAGGATTGTCCTTTGATACATTTTGAAAATACAACAAATGGCTCAGTTTATAAACTATTTTGGGTTCCAAAATAGTCTGTGGGTTTGGATACTGTGTAAATTGGCCAGGAATGGGTCTTCGGCTTATTGTGGTATATGAATGTAATTACAAGCTCATAAATCTACTTGATGGGAGAATATCTTGCCCATCTTTGGTGAAGAGGAAAAAAAAACTTCCTCACAGGGAAGGGCTGCCTGTCTTGTCTGAGCCATGAGGTTCCAGACAGTCAACATGCAGGTAGAGGGTTAAATAAATCACAGATCGTCCAAGAGTCAGCTAAAGCAGGTGATGCTAGTCCAGAAAGCACAAGGCAAGACAGGTCAAAGTCCAGGCCAGGTCAGAGTCCAAAAAAAAAAAAAAAGCAAGGCAGTGGTCCAAGACAGAATTAAAGAGCTAGTTATAGGAATGTGTAAAGTACAGAAAATGTTTCCAGCATTGGGTTCCTCTCAAATGGCAAGTTTTATACAAAAGCTTCAAGTCTTTACTTCCAGCAGAAGTGGAATGACTAGAACTTCACCCAGCATGTAGACCCACTTGGGAGCAAGGGATCCCAAATAGATTATTTCCAAAAAGTTTTTTCTTGTGAGCTCATGTTTCTATGCTTCTCATACCTTTTGTGATCCTGTGACACTGCTGCCCTTGTGGGCTTGGAGGTCATTCTGAGGAACCCAGACTACTGTCTGGGGCTTCAGGTCCCATACTTAGAGGGACAAATGCCACTGTTTGTTATGCTGGGGCCTGATTCAGTGCATTCATTGGTGTCTAAGGCCTCCTTGGTTCTCCCCATTTTCAGCAGATTATGATCTGCTTTGTTTTTTCTCCCTTAATGCAATTACCCATTTCATCTATCATCTCTTTTGACCCTTGGTCCATCTACCATTAGTGTCAGCAGTTTGAAGAGGCCTGGACTAATGGAGGGGCAGCTACAGTTGCAAGCAGTTCCATTCTCCTATGAGTCATCTCAACATGTCTGACTAGCTTTTAAATGGTCACATTTAGCTCAACTTTTTGATTTTTGCTGAACTTCCTAACTCAGTTAAACTAATACAACTGAGTAGAATCCGTGTGTACTTCTGCTGGCTTTGTGCCTAATCTCAGCTACAGCTACTAAACAAATAGTGTGTCCCTTAAGGCATCCCTAACAAGTGCTAGAATTTTGAAATGTCAAAACTTGGCACAAATGAGATATGCCCAGGAACAAATTAAGAAAGCTGGAGCAGCCGTCAAGATGAAGGCAACACTCTGAGCATCCATGAATAGCAGAGAAAGCAAAGCAGTAAAAGCTTCAAAGGCATTGTTTTTCCATAAAGAAGGGGGGGGGTGTTTGCAAAAAGATTGCTTTCCTCCTGAAGAAAACGAGCAATAGGAAAGATCAAGATACTTTCTAGTCTGCCCTCTGAGATACTGAAAGGTGATTTGATATTACACTGATGGGCAAGGCCTGAAAACAAGAGGCACCCTATAGCTTATGCAGATAATTGCTTTTGATGCCTGTGTGTCAACAGAAGCTTATTAGTACCAAAACAAGTAAAAGGAATGGGTTTTTTTGGGGGGGGGGGAGAAGAGGAGATTAGAAGGGTATGAATCATCCATTGTCAATCACTTAGAAAAAGGCTGAAGCTCTAAAGGCACAGACACTGACCCATATAGCAGCAGCAGCAGCAGGCTTGTTTTCTTAGCAGCAGGTTTTTATCTCTAAGCAGTTTTCAGTTCGGATCCCTGGTTGCACGACCAGTTAGCCCTTGTGCTTCTGTTCAAATCTACCTCCTCTGCCAGCACCCCAAGCCTTCTTAGAATGCCTCTCTTTTGGAAGATGCCTACTAGCATAACCAGTTTAATTGCATTTTGATTACATTTCCTGGGTTATTTAAATATATATTTATATATTTATTATTTTTTTATTTTTTAAATTACCCACTGGGCATTGTTGTGTGTGCAGCCTTTCCCAAGCTAGGGTTTTGACTACTTCTTTCCAAGGGTGTGCCAAAAAGAATGGGAAAGAAACTTGCTGGAGCCCCCTGTTAAATTGGGAGGGTTATCAGAACCCCTTGTGGAAACAGTTTGGTAACATTTAACCCTGCAGCCATGGAGAGTGGTGAGATCATGTGGAAAGAAGCCCTAAAGAGGGATTCACTCATAGTGGCAGATTGCAACTGCAGGGGCAAAGGAAGAAAGATGGGTTGCAGTTTGATCTTGCTTAATGAGGGCTGAGTGTGAGAGCACTGAGGAAGACCAGAGAGAAGATGTTATCTGGCTGCATTAATTACTCTCATCTCTTCTTAATTGGTTCCAGATGAAAGAGGAAAAGGGAAAGTGAGACAAAGAGGATGTCTTTATTTTTGCAGACCTCAAATACTTTTCTCATCTTTCCTCCCTGCTCCACATCTAGCCAAAGACCATGCTGACTGAAAATCATGGGAGTTGTCATCCAAGCACACCAGGTTGGGAAAATTGATCTATCCTCTTCTTTGCTTGCTCTGGTTTATGGGTGTGCAAATATTTTCAGATCCAACCATAAATATAGTATATGTTAGGATGATGGTAGATTGATTACAATAAATACAATTAAAGATATAAAACATAAAAATGAATAAAACAGTCCTAACTAAAATATTTTGTCTCTAAATGTTTCAGGAGTGAGATGTCATGAAACTTTCCACTTCATGTGCTAAACTAGAGATCAGCCATTTTGAGCATTTGGGGGATATTTCAAGCTTGTGTGTGCCAAGGTCAAAATGCTTCTGAAATGCATGGGATGGTGGGCTTCTGGAGAGGAATTATGGCGGGCTGATGTCTCCAAAGGAGTGGAGAGACACCATGGCTGAGAAAGCAGGCTGGAAGGCAGATGCTGGCCTGTGAAATCTCTCCGGATCAGAGAGAGATCGTGAAATAACCCAGTTGCACTCCAGATGGTGGCTCCTTGTGGGTAAAATGCAGAAATGGAAGTTTTTAGCAGTCAGCTTGGGAGTTGAGCAGCCGGGAGTCCGGGATTCCATCTACGCTCACAATTGCAGTGCAGCCTATACAATAAGCCCTCCCATTCTCATTTCTTAATCACTTTGGGAAATAATTAATCTACAGATATAGATTTCCTTTGCGTCAAAACTTTTTTCAGGATTGCAAAAAATAAAGAGAGACTTTAAGGACTTAAAGAGTCAATAAATTTTTGCAAAAAGCGTAATGAAGAGAAGATTTAAGAAAGTGTTAAAACGAATAAAGGGGACAGTTACTTTCCTATTTTTAAAATTTTTACTATTTTTATTTTTGTTGAAAGTGCTTTTGTATAAACTTGAACTAAACTAGTTAAAGAGACCAGAGCTTCTTGGGAAGGCTGTTTGTTTCCTGTTAAGGATTGCATCTAATTGGTAGACTCTACATAACAAAGGATAAGGTAATGAACTAGACTGTGACATTTCATTACTATAGTGATGTGATTTGTGATGTGGCTTAAAGTGACAGAGAGCTATCAGAGACAAAAGTGTTAAAGCCACAAAAAGATAAAAGAAGGGGAAAAGAAAAAAAGGGGGAAGCTTGCCATTTCCTCTTGCTTGTTTGAGATACTTTCACTTTTGGATTATAATATATAATGGCAACTACAAGAGAAGGCAGGAAGGGATCGCTAGAGCAGCCTGCAGAGAAAACAGTTACACCTGATTTGCTTCAAAAACTATTTCAAGAAATGGGCAATAAGATAGAAACTTTTGAAAAAAGACTTGATGAAAGACTTGCAAAGATGAAAGAGGATGACAAAAAGATGGAAAGTTCTATAAAGCAAGTATCTGGAGAGGTAAAACAAATCAATGATAAAGTGGAAATTTTAGAGAGTAAGACAGAAGTTACAGATAGAGAGTTGGAAGGAGAATTCGATAAACTGGCTTTATTGGAATTGAGAGAGAAGGAATTTTGTTTGAGATTTAGAGTTATTCCAGAGGTTTCTGATGAAGATATTAGAGAAAGGATTATTAAAGTCTTGGCTAATTTTCTGGATTGTGAAGAGGAAGATATGGAGACAGAAATTGATAAAGTTTATAGAATAAATTCTAGATTTGCCAGAACAATAAATATTCCAAGGGATACTTTGGTGCATTTATTTAGCGTATGGCATACAATGCCAGGAAGTCTACAATGTTTTTACACACAACGGATGTTCTGGCGCCGACAGTTGCTAGTTCTTTGTTGCACCGGTGCACCACAAGAAGGCGAGCTAGCTTCGCACTGGCTGGCCAGCAGCGTTCCTAGGGAAGTCGGCTCATCCGGGGCTTTTTCTCCACCAATCCTCCACCATCCGCGTCCAGGCAGATCCAGCGCCGGTTCCTGTTCCTGTGCAGAGTGCCACCAGCATTTCCCCCCACCAAAATGGGGGTACCTATTTATCTACTCGCAGATGATATGCTTTCGAACTGCTAGGTGGGCAGGAGCTAGGGACGAAATGACGGGAGCTCACTTCCGTCACATGGAGCTGGGCTCGAACCGTTGGAGCGTCAATCATTTTTGGCCAGCAAACTCCAGCGTCATTAAGCTGCTGCGCCACCGCGTCCCCACTTTGGTGCATTTTGTTAGGAAACAAACAAGGGATCAAGTTCTGCAGCATCATTTTAATACAAGTTTAAAAATGGATAATACAGATATAATTGTTTTGGAAGAAAATTCTATTAGAATTTTACATAAGAGAAAAGAATATGCCTGTTTGGCTGAAAAATTAAAATAGAAAAAGATCCCATTTGGATGGGATAAATTGGAAAGTATGATTTTTACTTTTAAACAGCAGAGATTTAGACTGTATTCTGTTCAGACGGTGAGAGATTTTTCAGAATGATTCACAGAAGAATTGGAGAAGATGCAAATGGATTTTATATATGACAACTGCAGCAAGATTATTATATGCTCAAAAGTGGAAAGGTTCAGCACTACGCCCAATGGAGGAATGGTTGGTGAAGATGATGGAACTTGCAGAGATGGCTAAATTGTCTTCCTTGATTAAAAAAGATACAATATTTACATTTATTGCTGACTGGAAACCTCTTATAGACTTTTTGCATGAAACAGAAAAAAATGAACTTATGATTTGTGGTTTTGATTAGAAAAAAACTAGATAATAGAAAAAAGAGAGCTTGTCTTTTTGTAGCCACAGAGTAAGAGATAAGTTTGTAATCATACTTGTATTTGCTGCAAAGAAAATCAGAAGCTTCCTCTTTCTATTTCTTTTTATCTTTTCTTTTTGCACTTCTGTCTTTTTTTTTCTCTCTTCCTTTCTTCTCTTCTCTTCTTTACTTTATATTAGTGTTAGTTTTTCTTTTTAAAACATTTAATAACATTTATATGGGGAAAAAAATGAAATGCATGAGATGGCCTGCCTTGCACTTTGAAGGGATTCATTTTGCAATATGTCAAGTAAAAAACATTTGTTTCCCATTTTTCTTTTTTTTGTATACACCTACTCTGGTGAGACACAGTAAAGGAAAAGCCACATTCAGAGCACACTGGCAACATATATCATACTGGCTGATATACTGACTTATAAATACACCATGGAAGGAGTCCACTAGATGGAGGTGGACTTTCCACCTTCCTTTCAAGAATCCCCATCCTCAGTTACTATTATCTGCTGTATCCGCAGGATCTCTGATCCTATGAGTAGCAATTTGGGAAGCTGGAATGGTTCCTATATCTGTGCACACATCTGAATCCAACCTTGTGTGTGTAATAATGGTTTGGCAATCAACAGGGAATGCAAGGATCTTCACATAAATTTACTCAGTTTAAGCCCCCAGCCTGAGTGATGTTCCAGAAGAAATCAAGACTGTAGTTTAGCATTTATTATCAGGTTATGGTGGAAAACTGAGGATAAAAAATAGGGTGAAGCTTAAAATAGGGCTTTTCTGTCAGGGAAAGATTATGAGGAGCAGGGAGACAACTGAGCCTTATTGTGATGCAGAACTATAGTACTGAGGGGTGAAATGTGGTAAATTAAATTAGCATTCACAAGAAGTGAATGGCATGCCATGATGAATGCCAAATGTCATTTTTTATTTCATGTCACATTACACCTGCCACGGGTAAGTGACAGAAAGTATTTAATTCACCATCGCTAACAATGGTGAACTACAGTAAGTCTACAGCATTCATAAATAGCAATTTCATGCCTTGTAAGAGTAGTCATGCCAGCCACATGACCACGGAAGTGTTTACGGACAATGCCGGCTCTTCGGCTTTGAAACAGAGATGAGCACCGCCCCTTAGAGTCGGACGCAACTGGACTTAATGTCAAGGGAAACCTTAAGAGTTTCAAGGGTTTTAGGGCTCCAGCCAAGATATACAGACTCCAGTATATTTAAATCAAGCCCTCTTGGGTCACCGGGGATCCCCAAATATTAATCCAGCCCTAACCGCACTTTCCTTTTGGATTGCCCCTTGAAAACTTAAAAGAAAGTAGTTTCTTTCAGCCACTATCAGATCTGTTGAGATAAGATTGGCAGGGCACAAACTGTTGGATTATCTCAAAGACTCTCTCCATCCTGGAAATCAATATTGTTGGCAGAAGCAAATTAAACATGGGAAGTCTCAAGTTCATTGCACAGAGCAACTCTCTGCACGCAAGAGTGTAGAATGTCACTTCACTTGTTATCCAGCTGATTCACCTACCACATACCACACTAAAGGGGTATTCCATTGTGATTATTATTCAGATTGCTTTTCTTACACCTTGTGTCACAGCTGCTTCTTTATTTTAGCTCAAACTGATCAGAATAATACTATTCACTTGAATTCTAATATAGATGCTTGTGATATCTTCCAATTTATTTATTTTCCAATTTTGAGGCTGCCCAACTCCTTAACAACTCTGGAGCCAACGCTCCTTACAAATAAAAGGAAAACTGTACTTATAAAAAGAAATCATAGCCAACCAGAAGCACAATACAACTAGTCATAAAACCAAACTTAAGTAAAGGGGACTCCACATCCATCCTACCCCAAGACCTGGGAGAACCACTAAGGTTTTAATGAATGTCTTAAGGATTGGACATACGTTTGAGGAAACATAATTTTTAAGCACTTCTATATGATTGAGAATCTTGAATGAAATTAGAATATCTAGCAGAGATTGTATGTTGACAGTTTGGAGAATATAGCTTAGAAAAACAGCTATGGAAAATTTTAACCAGAAATCTGTATGGCTCCAATCCTAACAATGTTCTGAAATCTTTGAAAACTTGCTGTTGCTCCCATGCCTCAGAATAAAATGGTTGCTGAATCCCTGTTGTTGTTTTTTGGAGTGGGGTGGGGTGGGGGATTGTTGTGCTTGTTTCTTCTGGATGTGCATGATCTTTCCCTTTTTATCTTACAGTTCTTTACTTTTTAAAGCGTAAGCTATCCAGAGCCTCTATCAAAAAACTGAAGTGTCCCTCACTATCACAAAGTTCATGTTCCATATGAATGTTAAGACTGCTGTTAGACATAATAGCTACCCACATGCTTTAGTTGAATATCTACTAATACAAGTTTGTCCAATCCAGCTCCTAGATCTAAAAAAAAAAAAAGCTTTCATTAAGTAGAATATGTATACCAACATCTGGTTGTAATTTTTCCAGCTTGTTACACATTTGTCCATTCTTTTTATTAATCTAAGTGGGTTTACATTCCAACTGACTAGTTTAAATACCATACTTTCTTGTAGTCAAAAATATTTCTCAAGGTCATTTTCCCAGGGTGAGAAGAATTTTACACTATAATAAGCATAATAAATAGGAAATATATAAGGAAAAAAGATTTAACCATGTTTCAATGAAGCTACCTCTGATACCAGTACATATAGTTATCCTAACTCTTACTCTAGCACCCAGTCCCAATGGTAACATAAACATAAAGCTACTAGTAACCATTCAACTGATTGAGCCTTGAATCAAACATTGCATCCTAGCTGCCAGCTAACTGGGAAGATGGGAGAACCTTCCTGCCAGACCCATTCTTCCTAGGGCTCCTGAAGATTCTTGATAGGCTGGCACTGGCCAGGCTGAACCTCTTGACACCCTCTAATCCAGAGTTTCTCAAACTTGGCAACTTTAAGATGTGTGGACTTCAATTCCCAGAATTCTCCAGCCAGCCATTGATTGGGGAATTCTGGGAGTTGAAGCCCACACATCTTAAAGTTGCCAAGTTTGAGAAACACTGCTCTAATCTATCTAGTTGGGTAGTTCTTCTACCAGGCATCTCTCCCTTCAGGCCAGCTCTAGAAAAACAGAAAGGAAAATGCTTTGGATCTTCTTGTCCAACGTCCAGAAATATAGAACAACTCTTCTGCCAATTCTGAAATACAAGGGATAGTTCTACAACCATGCAAATTTAAATGAGACACTTCTTTTTTAAAACCAATGAAGCCAAATCCCTAGTTATAAAAAGTTTATTGAGGAAATAGGAATACAGAAAAACCTAGGAAAAACAACCATCACACAACACAGAATTCCAAATAAAATGAATATACTCAGCCTAACTTAACTAGGTACTATCTGCTTGAGTAAGATCTTAGGTTTCAGCACATAGCCCAAGTTCACTGCAGGGAGGATTGCTGAAAAAAGTTAATTTGGACCTCCTGCCTAGATGTTGTTAGCAGGCCTTACTTGCTTTTTCTGCCTTGAGCACTGTCCTCAGCTCTAAAGTTTGCATGTGAAAGCAGGACTTTGGGGTGGGGGTGGGGAGAGAGAGATTAACTATTGATTATCTAATCAGGTAAAATGCTGATGTCCAATGTTTAGCCAGCAAACAACAAATTATCTAGTAACTGAACCCATCTTCTTATGAGTCTAGATGGAATGATAGAGATGCAGGCAAGGTTTTACCAGTTATCCTATTATATAAAAAGGGTTATATGAGAGAAAACAAAATAGGAATTCCATCTATTCAGACCTCTCAGCATGAGTCAGCTTACCAGATGCTTTAAGGGGCACTGTTCTAGTGCATCAAAAACTAGGGTGTTCTTATACCACATCTCTCCCTTCAGGTCAGCTCTAGTAAAACAGAAAGGAAAATGCTTTGGCCCCAAATAATTTGCGTACTGTAAGTTGAGAGAGATGTCAGGAAGAATAGAAGACATGAGAGGCATGTGCAACAAGAGCAGAATACGAACAGACCAAATATAACAAGTACAATTACATCTCCATAGGCATAATTTCAGCTCAGCAAGTGGCTAAAGTGGTACACCACTTGTATACAGAAAGACGGGAGCAGCATATAAAATAAGACAGGTAGGTTAAAAAATACATTGTCACTGAAATATACACATGCAGGAAATCAAGTAAAATTCCCTACTAGACATGGGCTATTCTGAGTGAGAAAGTAATAGTTTCTGACATGACATGGTAATATTGACTTCTACAACCTGATAATAGAACAGAATAAAAAATTCATGATTATGGGTATCTATTCTGTCATATTTATTAAAATAGTTGCTTAGTTGAAAAGATGCTTTTGTGAAATATCAGCAACAAATTTGCCTCTTTTGTCATTTGAAGGATGCCTTTCACAGTCAAACCATGTACACATGTAAGATCCTATTTTCACTGATTTTGCAGTTCTGTGTCAGCACAGCAACACTAAGTGTTACAAATACATAGACATGGCATCCATAAAGTAAACTAGCCACTCTATAAGCAACCAATTGCCTGTTGTTCAGTCATTTTGATTTTCATCTGATTAAGTGCAGTCCTCCACTGCTTTCATTACTCACAGACAACATACAGTTCAGAAAGTTGAGCAGCAATCCTTGAGAGATTTGTTTTTATGCTTTATTTGGTTGTGAATCATCAAATAACGAAGCTTCAAGAATAATTAGAACAATGCATAGGATTTATGTTAGTTAGGTGGACGCTATAGGTGTGTACATCTGTTTCATATCTGGATATGTCAATATGGTTTTACTTTATATGGTTCTGATTGGAGAAAATGCATTGCAAATAAAAGAGAATCAAAAGGACTCTAATCAGATTAGAGTAGAAAAACTCCATGAACAGGTTGAAATGTCCCCTTTGGATTGATATCATCATATCTGCTCATGAAGATAACGGAAGAGATGAAGAGACACCAAGGACATTTCAGTGCTCAATGATTTCTTAGCATTTCATGTGTGATTAAATTGATCTATTAGGAAAAAAAACACATCCTAGGCGTTTATCTTTCAGCTTGTATCACTAGTTCTATTTAAACATCCAAAATATCACATTGGATGGTAACCCCACTTTCTTTGGCAACACACCTTAGAATTTCTTAGGGGCATCCAATGATAGCACCTAATCCCCAAATATTATGCCATATTTTCTGGGAACAGAATGAGAGATAATAAATAGCAATATCCACCACCTTCCTGTGCAGAAAAGTAGCTTTCAGCACATAGTAAAGCAATACAAATGCCAAAAATGCATCATATATAACATAATACTCTTATATTAACTGTCTTGATTATAGTAACTAATCAGGGGAGAAGACATCCGAACAATGATTGACTGCAGGAAAGAAAAGAGAACTTCTTTTATTCCAAGTCTAGTCTAATTAGACCACTCTGAGTAATTCCAACAGTGTTTTAAACTTTGCGCTGAGTAACTCTGTAACCAAGTGGCCTTATTAGAAATCACAGGCTTGTACAAACAAAACAAAGTCCAGAAGGGAAAAAAATGTCATAAGGACTGAGCAAAGGCCCTGCAGCAGAAGCAAGGATTATCAAGGAACGCAAACATAAGTTCACATTTAGTAGGCCTACATAAAAACTACTTGTGTTTGCTAGGCCATGGGATATACTCTAGCAGTGTTTGTGAGCAAGGTGCCTGGCTGGTTTCTCTTCACTGGGATCTTCCTGCCTGTAACTTTACTTCTATTACTGCTCATTGCCTACCTCCGGATCAAGCTGAAAGAGGGTAAGTCAGCCACCACGGGAGGAGGGTCTGAAAGGTGAGCAAGAAGGCAGCAGTATCATAATATAGAAGGTTTTGCCTTGAAGTTATACACGAATTAGGACTGAATAGTTCAAGCTGCCTGTTGAAATGCTAAATACCCACTATCTTACTTGTAATTAAGATTATGCTAAATACACTCCAACATAGAGCAGCCCTTCTGATAAGGTTTGCCAGTATATGAAATGCAAATGCCTTCATGCCTGACTGCTGGGACAGCTGGTTGGGACTGCTGGAAGCTGGATTAGCGTATTTGGGAGAAAAATAGGTTATCCATACCTGAACAAACTTTTTTGGATTGTTCAAGTATGCCTCATGTCCACTTTCTGTTTCAAGCCCTTCCATAAAAATTTGACTATTGCAATGTGCAAAATGTTCTTCTGAGATGTGGAAGTCTTTATCCTCTCTCATTTATTTCTAATCTACACTTGATCTTAGCCAAAAGGCCAAGAAGCAATCTGTTTTCATTGTTTGGGAAGTAGATATACTATGATTCTTACCTAACTTGCCTCCAATGCCCTAAGAATAAAAATGCTTTCGTTAAATATTCAAGTTAGCACATTATTTTATCACAAGGATTCTCCACCTAATTGTGTCTTATTGGCCTTTTTTCCATTCAACAGTTGCAAATGTTTTTATTCTTTTCAGTGAACAAGCAGTTGTCTCTGGCCAATAATCCCACAGATGCCGTCCTCCAGTACTATGCCAAGTGCAGCAAATTGAGGAGTTCAAAAAGAAAGCAAGATCTTCAGTAAGAAGATGATAACTTCTTTGGAGAATGTCATTTTGGATGATAGGTTCAGCTTCATCTATTTACTGGAGAAATTCAACTGCAGCTTACTACTATACAAAACCCGGGAAAGATATTCTGATGATGTGGTTAAGACAAAGATAAAACAAACCATTATTTAAAATGACTTTTAGTTAGTTTGCTTCTTCTGATGAGGCAACATCTTTCTGAACCTCATCCAGAAAATAGCTTCATTTTCTGTTGGGGAAAAAAACCTTACAAGATAGAAGCACAGAGTTTTATTCTGTTTTTTCTGTATCGGTATTTTGAAATATTTGCAATTGTTAAGTGATAGAAATAGAGACAAATGAAATACTGTTCTGATACAAACAGTAAGAGATGATGCACAAAAATACATACAACAAACATTGCTGCTTTCTTCTGTCTAATGGTTTTGTCTTTACCTTGCTTAGGACTAATGAATTGGGGTTTTGTTGCAAAGAATTGTCTTTCCTGACTACATTATCTTTGCCAAGACCACCTTCCAATTACTACTGCTAAACATTGATGACATGTTTTCCTTTCATTCTGAGGCAGGAAACACACACAAATTTTAGGCTGAAAATAAATATCATGTTTTAAAAGATATTACTGTAAAATAATTACTGTAAAAAGAACAGGTAAAATGATATTTTCCCCTTTGCATTATCATTCCACCGAATGCGGCTCTTGGATCCCCCAAAATGTTAGACTTATCATGAAGCTGACCAAACAATGCATAACACTAAGTGTTTTGGAAGACATCTTTTTCAATCTGGGTTCTGGCTTGGCTTGGGACTGAATCAGCCTTGGTCAGCCCTGACTTCTTATAGGTAGGTAGGTAGGTAGGTAGGTAGGTAGGTAGGTAGGTAGGAAGGAAGGATAATTTTACTCTGTTGCTTTGCTTCATATCTCAGCTGCTTTTGATACTGTATATTACAATATTTTCCTGGACCATTTGTGTGAGCTGGGAATTGGAAGCACTATGCTAGACTGATTCCAATCTTACTTGCAAAAACAATTTCAGAGAATAGTATTGGTTGACCATGCCTCTGCTCCCTGACAGCTGTTTTGTGAGATACCATAATGCTCTATTTTATCCGCAGAACATCTGGCCATGCACATGTTACGCTCTGCTGAAGCAACTGCACTGGCTGACAGTTAGCTACCAAACCAGGTTTACCTTTGGCATGTAAACAGTCTCAGATACTTGACAGATCACTTCCCCCAGTAGAGTCCTGCATAACCAGTAAGATTAACAGAAGACAACCTGCTACATTTGCTGTGATTTATAGTCTGCAAATGTTTGCCATCTTGCAGTCACTTGCCCCCTCTGTAGTACCAGCTCTATATATTCTTTCCCCCAGTATCTGTGAGGTGCTTACTATTATATCTTTTAATAATTTTAATTCTACTACTTGTACATTGCTTTAAAACTAGGGATTATCCTGGTTCAAATCCACCCTAATTCACAAAATCTCATTCAGAGTACTGTAAATGCAAGAATGCAGGACATAGATTTACAGAGTTTGGCAAAGTGAATTCATTGTTCACTGCCACCTGTTTCAAGCAACATAAACACAGGCTATACCCCTGGGATCACTGGTTGGAAAATATACTAGGAAATGTGAGATGGTGAAGTAGAACCCAGTCAGCCAGTGCAGATTGTGGAACAGTTCATGAATTACTGGCATCAAATGTACATGTTAATTTTAGAAAATTAAGGAGAGGGAGCATTTGGGAAAATATTCCCAAAATTTCAAAGAGGAAAAAATTCAAGGGGCTTTCAGAACAAGACAGCTGGAGAACCAGGGAGGATGAAAGCCTTGGAGAAGGAGAATATATGGCAACTGAACACAGACTTTCAATGTCAAACAAGAAATGATAATAAAAAATATCTCAAACTAGATGGTCATCACTAAGAAAAAGGAAAAAGGAGAGATGTTCTAAGATCACAAAAAAATCAGGGAAAATTACAGCTAAGGCAGGATTACTGAAGAGTAAATATGGAACAGTTCTAAAAGAAGCAAATGAAGTTAAAGAAGCCATAGAAACTATATTTAAATTTTATTTTTATTTTATTTATCAAATTTGTCACTGCCCATCTCTTCCCACCGAAGGGGCTCTGGGCAGTTTACAACAAAATAATCAAAAAACAATAAACATATAATAAAATTCCAGTATAAAAGTGCACTATAAAACAATTACACATAGCTACTAAATATAAATAAAGCCCAGATGGCTGTGATCTCATTCAGTCCTTGCATAGGAGGGGCACTTCAAGGCACTAGCCAACCCCAAGGATGACTATTCTCCTCCCTGCCTCAAGCCTGGTGGCAGAGCCAATCTCCGAAAGGCTAGGAGCGATGGGGCTAACCTCACCTCCGGGGGCAAGATGTTCCATATAAATGCTTTATAAATGGGATTTTAGAATGATAGAAATATTTACAGACAGAGAATATATTCAGAAAGCAACAACACTAGACCAGCTGTTAAACAGTGAGGCAAAAGACCAGCTGTTAAACAGAAAACACTAGATGTAGCTGAAGTTGAAATGGCTAAACTACAGGAGAAGGGGCAATTGAAGTGCTAACAATTCTGTGTTAACAAATAAGAAGGAAGACCGTGTACTGAAATTGGAAAAGAATGGTGTATGTACCTATACTGAAGGTGGCAGATATAAGATATAATGTACAAATTACCAAACCGTTGTACTAACTCCTCATGCAGGCAAAATTCTGCTTAAGGTCTTACTAAGGAACACAGCCATACCTGGAGAAAAAAATGACAAACAAATAGGTAGGTTCCAGAAAGGGCAAAGTTTCCACAGGATCAAATAGCTAACATTAAATGGATAATGGAAGGAGCAAGACAATTTAAAAAGATTTACTTTTGCTTTATTGATTACAGCAAGTTTTTTTATTATGTACCTCATGCCAGAATGTGAAAGTAAGGCTACTGGATGTGCCAGAACATTTGGTTATTCTTTTGAGTAGTCTTTACAGTGAGCAAGAAGCTGTTAAGAACTGAGTTTGGAGAAATATTGTGGTTCAGAATAGTGCAGGGAGTAAGACAAGGATGCATACTGTCCCTGTATTTGTTTAACTTAAATGGCAGGATTGAAAGCTGGAATCAAATTTGGAGGTTAAATACTAATGAGATATGCAGAGTACACTACTTTGTTAGCTGAAAGATTCAGAAGAGCTCACTGTGAAAGTAAAAATGGGAAATGAAAAATCTGGGTTAATGTTAAATAACAAGAGAGTAAAAGTATTGTCAACCAGTATACTTAGTAAACCCACATTGAAGAAGTGAAGATAGTAGATACTTATGTTTTCTTGTGCTCAGAAATTAAAATGGGGAGTATGAAACATTAAAAATGAGGTTTATCCTAGGGAAGAAGATAATGACAAACTTAATCAAGGTAATGAAGGCTAAGAACATTGCCATGACAACAAAAATCAGAATAATTAAAGCAATGGCTTCTCCAGGAGCAGTGTATGTCTGTTGAGAAAAAGAAATAAGATAGATGCCTTTAAATTATGGATTTTAGAGTCTGTTAGTCAGTTACTTAAAGAGCCATGGTTTGGAAGAAGAATCAACAATACATCCTGGATGAAATAAAAAACTGACTATTCTCTTGAGGGAGTATCAGCAAGCAGAAACATACTTTGGTCATTTGATATGAGAAGATGATAGATTAGAAAAAATGACTATCCTGGGCAAAGTATCCTTTGGGGGAAGCATAAAAAGGGGAAGAAAATAGGTAAGATTGATGGAGGGGACCAAGGATGTTATTGGAATGTCATTGAAAGAGCTGTGGATTATCACTGGGGACAGGTTGCGATGATTGGCAGTCACCAAGGTGTGGCTCAAGAGTTTGTAACTCACAAACAAGCTGTGTTCTTTCATTCCACTATCTGAATTTGTACTTCCTAAAAACCTTACAATTGCTCCCACTTAAAATCTGAATTGATGTAGCCCACTTGTTTTAATGAACTAATAAATTCTACATGGTTCTTCCTTAGTTACTAATTATTTTATTTATAAAAATAGGACCTTTCATCATACAAATGGTATATAGCAGGTCCCCAGTTTAAGAACAAGTTCCGTTCCTAAGTCTGTCCTTAAGTCGAATTTGTATATAAGTCGGAACAGTCATTAAGCATCAGTTAGTCAAACGTCAGTCTTAATATATAGTATATATTTTACCTTTCTATACATATAAAACACTTAAGAAACACTTCAAATACACTAAAACATCTTAAATATAATAATATACAAAGAAGTATTGAGTATTTAACCCAAAACATTGTACTTAACTCAAATTTTTAATACAATAGCCATTATGGCAATCTGTTCTTACCCAGGAGTCATCCGTAAACTGAGATGTTCTTAAACGGGGGACCTGCTGTAAACCCTACCTAACACTAACTGTAAACCATCAACATTTTTAACAGGTCCACTGCATCTTTGGGATCTGAGGATGGAAATCAGAGGTAGAGCTCAGAATCATCAGCACACTAGTGACATTTCAGCCCAAATCTTCAGTTTCATATAACTGCTAAAAAGCATGAGAGCTACAAAGGAATTTTATATAATCCAAAAGATCAGTGGCCATAGGGTGGGACACAAGTCCCTTTCCCTACTCTCTAAGAGTGATCCTCCAAGTACCAGAATTATCTTTCTCTAGAAAAGCAAAGCACTTTAGATAACATGTATTTAAGTAAACAGAAGGGAGAAAAGCAAAGTAATTTAGATAACATGTATTTTAGTAAATAAAAATATGTTCCTAACAATTTTTTCAATCCCTACACAATATATTTATAAAAGTTAAGCCATGCTGATAGGCTGGCATTCGTTTTTTAATGTCAAATATGACAGCAGTGAAACATTTAGAGAATAAAGAAACTTTATTTTATAACAGTATTATGGAAGTAAAATATCACTTAATACAACTTCAAGCTACTATAACTTTAATATGGCATTTTAACTATACAGTACATATGGACAACAATGGAGAAAAATAGATATAGTTAACAGGTTTTCATAGAGACCTCCTCAGTAGCAGGCACCATTGATAATGGGCCTAGGCCATACCCTTGGTTCCTTATAGTCCTCAAAACCTGTTCCTATTATTAGGCAAACTACTTAAAAACAGTAACTGCTCAACAGATGTGTCAGTTATAAACAGGAGTTAATGAGTTTTTACTAGGGCTGTGCAGTACTTAAGATTTAAAGGCAAAAAGGCACTTCAAACGGCCCAAGAGACCTTCTGTAGTACCTGACTGCAGCTGCTTAGGTGAAACCTGTCTATTCCTGGGATCACATAGACAATCCCATGGAAAAAACGAGTTTTGTTTAAGGAGTTGCAGAGGGATACTGCATGTGCTTGTTTCCACTGTATGCTCTGAAGCTTTTCTGTATTTGAATCCCAAGCACTGCACAACCCTGCTTTTTATGCAATGCAGACTTTCAGCAGATGCATTTATATAATGAAAGTTTTTGACATTTAGCATATTAAGAGAAAAGCATTAAAGTTTTAAGCTGCCTAAATTTGCTGGAAGGGAAGAGAATAAAGTCCTTCCAACCCTAGAATGTTGCAGACCACAGATCTCTTTGAAGAGACTAGTTGAGGACAGCGAAGTGCAAAAAAAAGGCTACTTGAACAGTGCTCAGTCAGTAGAAATATTTTTATAACTAACTCGCTTCTATATGAAACCAGCACCAGTTCCCTCAAAAAGCAAGAGACCCTCAGAACAAACAGAAAACGTTTATATAGGAATCTATATAAAATTCATACAAGTTTTCAATTTACTTTCCCTGCCAAGCTATAAGAAAATTTCGTATTTTTTTAATGAAAAGAATATTTTTCTTGTATTGTTTGATATTTACCTGAAAAAGTAAAATTATTCCAGTAAGAGTCTTTGAGACATTCTGAAAAGGCTATATCTAAATTAGTCAGGGCTTCTTTTCCCTGCTTATTAAAACTGCTCAAGTAAACAGTGCTTCCTAAATATTTTTGTTTACTTTCATGCGAACAAGAAATCAGTTATACAAAAATAGCAAGGAATTGTGCAAAAAAAAAATCCTCTAAACCTTATTAAAAATCCAAGAATGTTAAGAATTGGTTATAAAAACAAAGACAGACATGAGAAAAGGTAAGGTTTGGTGTTGGCCATTCAGTCTAGAGGTGTTTGGTCCCTGTGGTGAGGCTTGGTAAATTCAGTGAAAGAATGGTGGGGATACCAACTTGGAATGATTTAAGTTCTTCATAGTCTCAAAGCATTCTTCATAAATCTAAAGAAGCAAGCAATTTAATGTAATTTTTAATGTTATTATACATGTCAAAGTATATTAAAAACATTTTTACCAAATTGCCTCTTTTCCCTTTCGGAAACATTTTTCCTTTTTGAGGCCCCATGCCACATTTTTCTGATAAATTCCAGCTCTTTCTATAATGAACTGGTCACATCCAACCACCATTAGTTGGAGATGGACAGAACCTGCTACTTCATTCTATAATTATAAACAGCAGAATTACCCTTAGATTTTAGAACCTGAAGACCCAGCTATGGTCGAAAATCCTTATATATCTTTAGGTAAACATAACTCCCATTTATGGAAATAACTCGTTATTGGAGCAGGTTCTAGTCAAATGGTAATTTGCTTCTTATTGTCATGACCAATATACCACCAAATAGGAGAGTATATGATATAAAAATTAAAATCTCTTCTATCTAAGTATATCATATTTCTTAAGTTAGGCATGCCTAGTTGTGTCCCTGTCTTAAGAGAGACTGCAGAGACTAATAAAGTCAAGTATCTGGTGCTACATACTTCCCTTCCACATCTGGATAACTTTGGAAAGGCAATGGTATCAGCGGAGAGGCTCAATTTCTACCCATTTAGGACACAGATTACTTTGAAATCCGTGGGTCTCTCAAGATGCTGTCATTATATTGATCCAAAATCCTAAGAATGGGAATATAACTGATACTTCCCTGGGACCCAGATCTAGTTGTGACTTCAAGACAGGTATCAAAAGCTTTTTACTACTTAACTTACGGTAAAGTCATTCACCCGGAGAGGACGCAAGAGAGATTGCTTGGCCTCCATAATGCAGAAATTTGGTAATAACATTTTTTGTATTATCTGTACCTTAAATTCAAGGGTTGCAATTTAGAAACCACAATTAGGGTTAGCATAAAGCTCAATTTCCATCAAGATCACTAATGACTGCTGGAATACACTGTTCTTATAAGCAGCTTGTGAATATCTACAATTTGATATGTCAGAGTGTTTGAAAATCCATCTGGTTATTAATTCATCCAAAGCATTTACATGCGACTTAAAAAAAGTCTTATTACTGAATAACAGGGCACACAACTTTCTTACCACACTTTGGATTTTTTTTAAAAAATGTTGAATATCATTGGAGGGGATAGCCAAAATTTTATCTTTAGGGGAATGTAAAGCATCTATTTTTCTGTTGTTTTTTTTAATCGCAAATGAACGAAGTATCTCCGCATAAAAAGCAACATTTAAATTTGTGGGCTTGTCACCATATTTCAGTGGAATAACCTAGGGGCTGCAAAAGAGCTCATCATGTAAGTGATCAGATACTTAATTTACCTCTGAATCAGAGCAGTTGCCCCCTGCTAAGTTTACAAGCTGTGTGACAAATAGTCACCCATGGGAAAACCTGCCCAGTTATTACTAAGAGGGCCTTCTCCAGTGTGGCTCTCACACTATGGAAGGTGCTTTCTAAGGAGCTGTGTTATTTAGAAAGATGGTAAAAACATACCTCTTTCACCAGACTTTTAATTGTTAAGTATTTTAATTATGATTTTAAACAGATTAATTTTATGTTTTCCACTCTATATTTTCTTTGCTGGAATAAACAGAAGGGTGGGGTATAAATTGAATACATATATAAAACTTAAATAGGCTGTCCATTAAATCTTCCTGCATCAGGAAGACAACAAATACTGTAGGTTGGAACAAGAGACTGTATTAGATCTTCATGCATGAATATTTAATGTAACACCAGGTGGTATCAAATTATTTTGTCAGTATTCTCAATAGACAGGCATCCTTTTTTCCAGCTCTCCATGTTTTGACACTACAAACTGCCTCCATTTCCTTTTGTTTTTTGCTCCTGTATTCTTGTTTCCTCAACCTACCTTAAAAAAAAACCAAAATGGAAGAGTAAAATCATTGCAGAATCAGAGAAGATCCATTTACCCGCCATCAGGAATATTCAAGGCCAGGTTTTCATGTGATTGGTATCAACAATCAGCACTTCTAAAGCCATAATGAAGAAAATTTCCTACAATTAACTATTATATTGAGTACTGTTGTAGACATTATGAGTTGAAGATTCTTACCTTAATGGGCTTCCTCTTCAAGCTCACTTTCCTTATGCACCACTACTCTTGTTACAGACATATCAGGGTGCTGCTCTTTGGCTTCCTTAATGGCTTGTGCCAGTGCCTGCAATGTCAGGAAAAATGGACTAACTATGGGAATTAAAATTAACAGTGGGTTTAATGCGTAATGGCTAGCAAGGCTCCTAACACTAATCTTCCTGGAACAATTTTATTTTGGGAGGAAAACTGGACAGATAAAATATACTTTTCCTGAGTAACTTTGTATGTTCTAGTCTGTGTACTGAGGTACAGGTAGCCCTCACTTAACTACGGTAAGTTGGACTGGAATTTAAAGTGCGATGTCACATGACTGCATCGCTTAGCAACGGCAATCCTGGCAGTTCCTGTTGCCATTAAGTGAAAAATGCGGGTTGTTAAGTGAGGACCTCACATGACCGCAACTTGTGACTTCCTGCTGGCTTCCTGCAAGCAAAGTCAATGGGGAAGCCGGCTGGAAGTTGCAAGTCCTGGATGGCTTGCAAGCATGCTGGAGGGTAAGTGAATATATGGAGTGAGGTGGCGAGTGCGTGTGGGCTGGGGAGGGGGTGCTGCGGCATGAGCACGCTACAGAGTACAAGGCTAGAATAAAAAGTGGCAAGAGTGACTTGCAGCCTTCCCTTCCCCATTGATTTTGCTTGTGGGAAGACAGCAGGGAAGGTCGCAAATGGTGATCACGAGACTGTGGAGGTGGTACAATGGCCGGAACTTTGAGGACTGGTCATAAGTACCACTCGTTCAGTGGCACTGCAACTTCAAACAGTTGCTGAACAAGTGGTCATTCACCCAGGACTACCTGTATTTTATTTATTCATTAGAAAAGTTATCTTAAATACATAACTGGGCAGTGAGCAAAGTAAACAATACTTTAAAAAAGTAACCAATCTAAATAATCCAATGCAAGAAAATAATAACCAAGCAATACATAACAATTGGGGACCCTTAATATCCTGGCCCTAATTCTTGGGGGAAAAGCCAGGTTTTAACAGTTTTCTGGAAGGCCAAGAGAGTTGCGGCCATCCCAATCTCAGAGGGGAGGCTGTTATATAGGGCAGGTTTTTATTTATTTATTTATTTATTTATTTTCTATCCAGCCTTTTAATGGCGAACATACCTAATACTCCTCCCTCCTCCTAATTTCCCCACAACAACAACCCTGTGAGGTGAGTTGGGCTGACAGAGAGTGACTGGCCCAATTATGACAGAGCAGGCCCTGTTTGACAGAAGGGACCTGGAGCATGCCCACCCTGTCAGATCTGGTGAAATGGGTAGAAACCCTCAGAGGCTGGCAGTCCCACAAGTAACCTTGGCCCATATATGTTGGGCTTTAAAGGTGATACTTAGCATCTTTAATTACGCCTGGAAGTATACTAGTAGCCAATGCAGCTCACTCAGCAGCAGTGCTGCACAGACAAACTTTGGAACACCCAAAACTGCATGTGCTGCCATATTCTATACTACAGGTAGTCCTCGACTTACAACCATTTGTCTAGCGACCATTCAAAGTTACTGTCAGAAGCAAGCTTGTCTCTAACTCAGAATTAGTTTCACTTTCTGAGTCAGAGGAGGAATTGGAAACTTCTTGGGCTGGAATCAGAGAAACAAAACTCCAGCATGACTCAGCAGAGCGGGAAGAACTTACAACGCTGATTGGGTGAGATCTGGAGGAGGATTTGAATTTGCCAATCAGTGCACGCCAGAGACGGGCTGAAAAACGGGTGACGGAGAAGGCAGCCCGATTGGCTACAGGAGACTCCAAACGCGCCAAAGATCAGGATAAAAGGCAGCCGCGCCAAGAGCAAGCTGCCTGAGACAACCGATCCTCTAAGCCTGCAGCTTCGGGAGAAGAATCCCTACCAGCATCAGAAGCAGTGTCTGTAGTCGAGGAGGAACCAGCGCTCGACTTCCAGCCTGAAGACGGGAATTTCATGCCTGCTGCATGTGAGGAATCAGAGTCACCTGAGCCCAGTAATCTGCGTTGTTTCAAGCCTCGAAGGCTCGCATTCTCCTCAGTGGCACAGCTACTTTGGGAATTTTCCATGCCGCTGTTTGATCATAGATCGCTGCAACCGCTCTTCGCAGACTCCAGAGAGTTTCGGAGATTTTCACCTACCTTTTTCAGGATTTGGGTTCGTGGCACACATGGTCCTTCCAGCCGAGTCCAGCCTAGTTCCGAGTTCCAAGCCTTGCTCCAAGATCTCAGTCCGGAGAATTCCGCCTAGTCCGGAGCTTCCAGCCGAGTCCAGCCTAGCTCACGTTCCAAGCCTTGTTTTCCAGCCTTTGTGTCATAAAATACAACCTAGTCCAGAGACCTCAGTCGAGTCTAACCTTGCTCCAAGTTCGAGTCCTGATTCAAGTCCTCAGTGCATCCCTGTCTGCTGCTCGCAGTCCTGCTTCCAGGTCAAGTGAGCCAGTTACCTAGTATCTATGCTGTTCCAGTATTGTTCCAGTTTGAGAACTGTTGTCTCCAGCTCTTGAATTCTGGTTGAACCCAGTCTTGTCTTCAGTGGAAGATCCTCTTTGCTGCCTTGCCGTGCCAGTTAACCTTGGTTCATCTAGTCTTCATATTTCAAGGACTATTTGATTGTTAATAGTTATTTAATAAGGAGTTTTTATTAAGAATCGGTCTGGTGCATAGTCTGAACAGGATAGTTAAAACAGCGCTGAAAAAAGTGACTTGCAGCCAATCCTAGCACTTACAACCGTCGCAGAGTCCCCATGATCATGGGATCATGTGATCAAAATTCGGGTGCCTGGCAACTGGCATGTATTTATGATAGTTGCAGGGTCCTGGGGTCACGTGATTGCCATTGCAACCTTCCCAGCCAGCTTCCAACAAGCAAAATCAATGGGGAAAGCTGGATTTGCTTAATGTCATGATTTACTTAATGACCAAAACAAAAGAGGTCGTAAAATTGAGCACAGTCATATGATGCCTCACTTAATGACTGCATCGCTTAGCAACCAAAGTTATGGTTCCAATTGTGGTCATAAATCAAGGACTACCTGTAGTTGAAGCTTCAAAGTGTTCTTTTTTTATATACTGTATCATGTACTTCAAATATTTATAGCCTCTTTTTCAGTTGAGTCTCACTAAGTGGCTTAATCAAAAATATTAAACTAAGCATATAATGCACATAATGAAACAACAAACTATGCAAGACAGGAAAAAAGAAAAAAACTTTTAAAGTAGCATAGTAGAAGTTAGAAATACATTTACAAATTTGCTGAATGATATCAAGTAAAGTACTGTCAGAGTAAGGATTCTTTTTCATGTTTTGTTTTGTAAGGTACAGAAGACTACACAGTTGCATATGAATAATAAAGCAATTATTTTCTTCTGCTAACTTCCAATATGCCTTCTTCTAGTATTTAGCCTATTTTCCCTACTTGAGCTGATCTAGAATCTCAGACTAATGAAACAGAGTTTACCAAACAAACAATGGGCACTTGGAAGAGTTAAGTATTTCCCTCTTGCTAATCATTTCTACTCTACAATTTGGTCTTTCCCTCTTCAATTTGTGCTAATGTGGTAACTGCAGAATTTGGAATATGTGTTGCCAGAACACTAGACAGTAAGTTTACTCTAAATGTTACTTGTTGATGTGGAAAAGGTCAGCAACTTTACCCAAGTGATCTTCTGAAAATATAATTGGGGATAAACAAAATCAATGTTAGTTTAGCTTTTACAGATATACTGGGAAATCTCAATAGGATCTAAGCCAAAATAAATAATAATTGCTTTCTATATACAGTTATACTAAACTTCAGTTGAAAAAAAATGCAAAAACAAACCCTAAAGAGCAATATAAAGGAATATACAATCACATCTTTTTTCTGTGCCTAACATTTCTTTAGTAGTAATATCTTAGAATGTATGGAAATAACAAGAATAAAGAATAAAACTGGATAAAAAAGATTCCTATTTAAAGTCTATCACAGATTGCAATCTCTTGAAACGCTGCCCAGTATACTACTGAATAAAAGCATCCATGTATTTTACAAGAAAAAACAAACATTCATGGAGCCATACAAAGATTAGAGTCAAATAGATGCATAGGACCCACTGCAAGATTACTTTAGGATGCCATAATTTTATAGACTCCTAAATGGATTATACTGAAAGGAGATAAATTTAATTTTATTAAAATAAATATGTTATCTGACCTTTTCAAACTCCCCAGCTGTACTGAGCATGTGCTGGAAAGGATATCCCTCAGGTCTAACACTAAGCTGCTCTGCCATTTCATTTCAAGCTTCAAGGAGAGATTGAATTTGTCACATACATCCAAATCTCAGATTAAATTTACTTAGAGGCCTTCATACACTACCATTAAGAAATTAAAATTAAATCCTAGTTTCATTTATTTATGAAGAGCTTAACAAGGGCTAACTATGAGTTTAATGAACATTTGTGATTTTTTTGTTTTGTTTTTATCCACAATAGTCGATCTTTTTGTAAATGAAGCATTTTGCAAATTAAACACATTTTAAGTATTGTTCATTTTCTTACTAGGTCCAATTCTTATATCTTATATATATTCTTATATCTTCCTTCCCTCTATATACAAAGAGATAATTGCTTCATTATAGGCTAAATAGGGTACAGAACACAGCATTAAATTTTGCCTCACCTGATCATGATCAAGATCTGCATCTCCGGTGATAACAATCCGCTTTTCAATTCTGGTTTCTGACACACCACCTTTTACCATCTAGAGGTTTCACAAGAAAAGGGTTATATAATCCTATAATGCTGTGAATTTGCTTGACAAATATCGCAATGAAATAGAAATTCAACAGAATCTACCTGTGCAAAATTAGACAGAACTACAATACTTAAAATGGAGTCTGAGTAGAGAGGAAAAAGCTAATGCATTCTCACTTCTAGATTAATATTCCTGCTATCCACATTTCCCTGACCCCTATTGTATATGTTATCTACTGGAACTGTTTCTGCTACAGGTGCACTTTATTGATAACTGCAAGCAGTCATAGACTCTTTTCAGCAAAACTTCCTCTGAATGCATCATATTAGGAAAAAGATGGCTAGAGAACCATTTATTTAATAATGCAAGAAAGAAAATAATAACTGGAAACAAAATTCTCAAATATATGTCCAGCTGAATACGGCTTGGAACCTTTTAGTGTTCTACTAGCCTCCCAATCAGAAAAACAAGATTCAAAATGCAAAGTAAAATAGTTCTTGCCTTGCAAATTCAATTGTGCCAAAGTCAGTGCATCCAGCACCTCTCTGCCTTCACTAGCCAAGGAAAAATAGGCATCACGGATGAAAAGGTAAATAGAGGTTTTTGCCTCCATTCCAGCAACTAGTGGCTGCTATTTGTTTGATGGCTGGCTTCATTTGATTCATATCTTTATCAACAGGGGAGGAGGAAGGAGGAATTCTTTTCAAAGGTAAGCTTGAAAGGGAAAGAAACCCTTTCTGAGAAGGAAACCCATAAAGGAGGGGAACTAGGGATAGATTTGGCTCTTGAGCTAGATTCCATTCCCTGCACTAGGGTTAGATGAGAATTAAAAGAGTTCTCCTATCAGTTGCCTGGCTTTTATTAAATTAATTGTTTGAAATCAACATTTTCTAGAAAGCCCACAAACAAGAAGATACTGGGGGTGAGGGGTAGGGTGGAAGAAGAATTAATCTACTCTACATTTAAAATGGTCAGCAAAGCCCCCCTGTTGCAGAGTTTTGAAATGCTCTTCTATGTACTTCTTGATTGGCTCCAACTTTTACAGTATTTATTTTTATCAACTGCTCTGTTGTTCATTAAACATTCATTTTTTATTTCTGACATAGGATCATAATTTTATTATTGCTTTGTTTTTGTTTGTATGTTACTTTAATAATTTTATTGTGCAGTGCCTTGAAGTATTTGCTGAAATACTAAAAAAGGAAAAGCATTAGCAAGATCTATGTTTCTTAGCGTAAAGTAACATACAAAAGCATATAGAACTTTATGAAGCTAGTATTCATATCTGAGAAGCCAACTATAAAAGCCATCTCTAACCAAGCCAATTACAATTAAAATAAATATTCCTTAGGGGAATATAACCATATCACAGTAATAAAAAAATTCTGATGTACATGAATACATAGGCTTGATTACTTTGGCTTCACTCATCCTTTTAATGGCATATTTAAAGCAACTTCTACAGCATATTTAGATGGACATATGCAAATATGGCTTCAACTTTGTTTAGTTAGGAAAAAGAACAAGGACCTTTATGAACTGCTGAGTTGCTCCCACAGCAGGAAGAATCAAACAGAAACAAATGACCTTGTTCATATAAACCAGAATTACAAAGCTCAAAGACTCAGAAAATAGCTGAGTTACAAAAGCTTCACATTCTAAATTATTCCATTTTTCCTACCTTAGTAATATGTGTAGTTGTGGTAGTAGAGATAGATTCCGATGTGATCGTCTGTGCACTTAACAGCATACCGGCATCACCACCATCATCAAACTACATGGTCAAGAAGAGCACAGAGTCGATTTTGATTAAGAATTAAACAAAAACCTAACTTCATGAATTCGTTAAGCAAAAACAACCTTGTAAGAAATCAAATATTGTCTCTCATCAACTACGTTATTGACTGCATTGTACTCAAGCACTGTTTGTTATTTCCTGATTATGAAAGCAGTGCCATTCCTTCTCTGATTGTGACCTTATAGTAAACAGTATGATCTTCTGACTGAAAAACATCCAATTCCAGTCCATTTCAAATTGTTGATGCCTAAGATGTCAATATGTAGTTGATTCATTTCATCTTTCGTTGTGTTGAGCTTTCCCATATTCATGCTTTTTCTATTCCATGATCCCACTGTAATTTTCTCTTTGCAGAGAATTCAGATTTTCTTTCCTGTTAGGCAAGTTCAATGACTAGATGTACCAAAGACTTTAACCTAGCAGCATCATAAACACCATAATTACTCCAAAATACCATCAGCATATACTCCAGGCATTCTTCGCTCATGACTCCCAGGAACACCCCACCACCACCACCACAAGGAAGCAGCATAGCAGGAACCTGAGGGGGAATGATTCTTTAGAAGGGATCAATTTCTTAGAGAACAGAACAATATTTTCTTGTGCTGAGGATATATGAAGAGGTAGGCTCTTGTACTGGGCAATCAGACATTAGAAACATAAAGATGGGCTTGTGACAGGCTTACAGACTTACTAGGCATCCCAATTTGTCTAGATAGGCTAATGTATAGTGTGTGGGAGAAATCAGTAATTGTGGTGCATATTATCACCCTATTATTACCTATACAGGATCAGAAACAATATTTCTCTCAATAACCATTTGGGAAATATATGAAAAGAAAGCCACTGTTGTGCTCATTATTTGCTTGTAACTTCCAAGAGGCATCTGACTGGCATTTTTCATATCTTCTTAAGTTCTTATTCTTATTTAGATAGGCAATCCCTTTCAACAAACTTAGCTAATTTAAATTAAACCTCTATACCTGAGGAGATTCATAGGTGATCGTTTTAGTCTCTGTCTGGACAATTGGAACTTCTTTGGTGGATATTTCAGTTCTTTGTGAAGCATCTGAAATCGTCACCATCTCAGTTTTAATAAGCGGAGGCTAGTATTCAGAAAATACAGAAGGCTGAATTCAAAAGTCATGAAACAGTAAAGTATATAGTATGTAGACTACAAATCAAGCTTGATGTGAGAAAATAATGGTTATTGTAAAGATATTCCTCGATTTCCTAAAGTCAAATCTTAACATGAGGGACACAATCCTGACATACAATATCATCAATAACCTACCTAAAAAGCATTTTCAAACCATATTAGATATTCTTTCCTATATAAAATATCTGTTAACAGATAAATAATGTTAACAGATTAACAAAAAAAAATGTCCAAGTCCTTCAAATGTGCAACTCCTAAACATCTGAAACAGCTATGAAGTACAGAACAGGCGTTATTTGGCTTTTCAATATACCAGTGATGCCTGGCCAGGTATGGTTAAGTAAAATCTACTTTCATTAATTCAAAAGACGACACTCAGTTATGAATCTATACAGATTCCAGAGCACACCATATTGCTTAAACCCTGCCCCTCCATATACCCAAATCTAGCTGATTGGCACTATTAGTTTTTTTTTAAAACAAGATTGCTTACTAAATATATCATATGAGATAGGATACTTTAAGTTATGTTTTATTTCCCATCATTCAGTATAATTAGACTGCATATTTTGGACTCAGAAAATTTTGATTTACCATCTACCATAATATATTAGCGTCTTTATAGGCCTGTCTTTATGATGTAAAATAATGATAACAGTAGATGCAAAGGCTTTTGGCAAACAGCAATAAATCTGATAATGAATATATCCAATGATGCTTCATGAAGCACAGATATCCATATATGAATGTAGTGATGTTGTGCCAAGCTCCAGAAAATAATTTCATACAATATACAGGAAACATATATGTTTTAAACTTTTACAAATATTTTACAAAATCTTTTGTTTTAAGAAGTAAATTGCATGTTAAACATACTGTTTTTACTACTCACATTAGAAAGCTTTATATTGGGTCATGAAAGACCAATCAGCTAAATGCTAGAAGACTCATACAAAGCAACACATGCAAACAGAAGAGGAACATGAGAAACTTAAAAAAGAAAAAAAAGATGATATAATCCCAGACAAATTCCTTCTTCTCAGAAGAAATGTCAAAGACTGACTTTGACTGCCAACATTCTCCCCTTCCCTCTGCAGTATTATGAAATCTGAATAAGACAGAGAAGAAGAAAGGCAGAAATATGTGACCCTGTGGTGAAGACAATTCCAGGTCACTTCCTCTTCTACCATTTACCTCTGAGCAACAAATTAATTGTGGTGAAACATCGACGTCAATATGCGATGCTTCTCCATTTAGTTTGGGTTGATCTTCCTCCTTTTCTTCTTTTAGGCTTCCGTCATCCAATTTTCTTAACTTTGTCTTTTCTGATGTCTTTGTGGAAGCTTCATTTGTCTGGGCCAGAACGTCAGTCAACTGCTCATGCTCAATTGCTGTTTGGATTGGACTAACTTCTTCTGAAAATTGAACACACGCTTCTGCTGATGAGTCGTGTTTTTCCTCTTTGATAGTTTCATTTTCTTCCAACTCTTCTCTTATAGAATCTTGCATAATCTGCTGGTGTGGCTGATACTCTCCTGCTTCATCTTCACTCTCACTACTGCCGCTACTGGATGACAGTGATGAAGAGTCTTTTTTTGATAGATGTTCCATCTTCTGACTTTCCCCACCACCACAGACAAATGGTATTTTCCCCCTGTTGGTATCGTCTGTGACTACTGTCTCTGCTATCCCAACCTCTGCCTGCTTCTTCTCCACTATGTCCAGAGTCTCATGTGAACTCTGCACAAAACAAATGGATGAGAAAAAACAGAAAGTACAACATATGAATAAACAAAATAACGAACATAAAACTAAGTGACGGGTGGTTCAGGTCATATGAAGAGCAAAAATGATTTGCAATTGTTAAATGAAAAACAACACCAATAACAAACAAAAGAAGAAAGAAGGTTTTGAAATGTAAAAGCTCAATGGACTATGGCAAAATAGTAGAACCTTAATAGTCCTGCTGGTTCCAATGGAAGGCTCTTCTGTTTGGAAAGTAAATTTCTGTGAAACAAAAAGTAATTGGAAGATATATAAATACAATTTTTACACTCAACTGACACAAACATCTGACTTTACCATTTTCCAACTCACGGAGGGACTGACTAGACACTCATACATTTATGGTGCAGTTTTGTTAGTCACAAAAAAACAAGAATGCTGAAAATATAAGAGTACTTGGGCAGGTGACTCTGCTAGGGTCTTATTATGGGATAAGTTAAACGCCAATATAAACTTACTTTCTCTCTTTCTCTCTCTCTCTCTCTCTCTAGTATTGGTAATAAAGTACCATTTCTCTCATAAATAACAAAGGCCAAACCATCCAAGCTAATACTAACTAGTACAGGCTTCACTTAGTCAAATTAAAGAAATGTCCATCAATTTCATATACAGTATGTACCTGCAATCTGGTTTCTAACTAACTTGTAGGCATTTCTGAGTAAGTTGCTACAACTACCAAATATTCGTATTTCACTGAACATAACAACACTTCCTAAATCATTATAATGTAAGAACTGTGGAGCTAATGTAGCTCGAAAGAAATGTGAAATTTGTCCATATAAAGATATTGTATCAGGTGAAGGAGTTCAATTAATAATGGAAGCATAAAGCAGTATTACTACAACATAGTAATGATTTCCTGCTTCAAAGAAATTGACACTGGATATTAACATTTAGCATCTTTTATTACCTATGCCATAGGTCCTAGCGTATAGACAAATCAGTTAATAGAATTTAAAAGCTAAATGATGTAGAAATATGAACAAGTAAGCAAAGGGCATTTTTTAATTCAATTAAACCTAGCACAGCATCTGTGACATGATGGGGAATTTTGGTTTTAGCAGGTATAAAGGGTTGATGTAGTTCAAGTTGATGTGCTTTCAAATACATGTGAGATAGATACACACACACACAAATAGAAAGAACTTTTGTTTTTTATGATCTATCCCCAAGAAACATACAGATTAATGGTGAAATAGTTTTACCTTATTATTTTTACAAAAAAAAAATCTTTGCATTTAAAATTTCATTAGCTATTGAATTTTTTTTTTTTTAAAAACAGAATGTAAGTGCCTGTAGTGTAGTCATCTATTCTCAATGCATTTAGGGACGTAACTCTGAAAGAACATTGATGGAAAAAGCCCACCATACAACATTATATGTTTTTTAAAAAATGACTGGACACTGAATTTATTGGACATAAACATTTATCTGACATGTTAAAAGTCACCCACCCACAACTCTATGGCTTTGGTTTGGGAAAAGGAAATGTGTAAGAGCACCTCAGGTAATAGCTGAGAGATGGATGAGGCAGAGTGTTTTTCAGAAGGTGCATTATCTTTCCCAACATCGCCCTCTGCTGTCCACGAGAAAGCTGAAGTGAAGGCAGATTTCATGCTAGTGGAAAACCCCTCTTTACTAAATAAAATGGATGCTATCTCCTCTTCTAGGCTCTAGACAAGTTAGAAAGTGGAAATCAACAAATTAACACTAGAAGACAGAAGTGATCTAGAAGAAAAAAGAAAGAAAGAAACAGGGAAAAAAGGGAACGATCATGCAAGAAGAGTGACAAACACAGAAAGAATAGTACATTCAAAGATGTTTTACTTCTAGGACAAAAATATATATTTAAAGTTAATTCAATATTTGCCATTGCATATAATCCTCTTTCTTCTATTTTTAAAACTACAGATTTCAAACTACAACACTCTGACATGGCCATTAAAATTTGGTCACATTTTCAATTGTTTTCCCTCTACATGTTGGCTGAACTTGCTTAATAAATATTTCACTTTCCGTGGGATATTAATACTAAAGATAAGAGTAGGTTCAACGATGAATGTAATAAACCCGCACAATCAATGTGAACCAAATGCTTTCATTCTGCTTAATTCTGTGGTTTTATTTAAACTTGCACATTATATGCAAAACAGTAAAGTAATACCTGGATATGGAAAACGGACAGTAAGCTAGAATTAATTTGTAACACAAACTGTAATACAAGTAAAGTTGACCTAATTTTAAGTTTTGATTGTCTCTTTAAATTTTTTAAAAATTAAATGATTTGCACATATAAAACATGAGTTAGGTCAAATAGGAGCACTTATCAAATGATTTTAGTTTATTTCAAAGTACAGCAAAAAAGGACCTTAAGATATTTGGATATTCCTTGAAATAAAGAATTAAAGCTTTTTGAAGGGGGCAATTACACAACAATTCTCTTTAAAAACATATATTGTTCCATTTATTTAAGTACTGCAAAACATCACTCTTTCTTTGTAAAGCTCTAACTTCATTTTCCTCGTAAGGCTGCAAAAGTTCTACATCTACATTTATTGATTAAACTTAGTATACTTGCCATACACCAAGGTTTCTCAGTATGTTCAATACTAATACGTTTAAGTTAAAGTATATCTTGATCAGGAGTATCCTACACAGCATCTAAAGTTGTTCTAACAGGTTATTGTAATCTTTTCGTTTACTAAAAAGATCCCATGCTTTCAAATGAGTTAAATAAAAGCAATATGCAATGGTTACTGATGTTTCCTCACTTTAATATGTCCCCCCCTCTCTCTGTGTGTACATAAGCACACACACAGTCTTTATAGGAATGATAAAATTCAGGAATAAGACTTATCAGTGCTGTTATAGAGCATAAGAAGCTGCACTAGTAACTTTATATAACTGCATATAACATTCATGTGCATAGGGTAAAAGACAAGAAGAAGAAAAGTGTGAATTAGAGGTAGACCTTTTAGCTTGTAAACATTATAGATTTTAGATGAACTAAGTAAATATGTCTGTATATCATGTATTTTAATACTATATAAATTCTAGCCTACATGAATGAAAATGTGTACAAAGGTTACCACTATCATAGTTATCTCATTAAATGGGTACAATTAAATGAACTACTACTACAACAACACCGCTACAATTACATTCACTTTCTGCTCAGTAATTTGGTATATCTATTGGTACTGGATGAAGAAATATAGCACATTACTGAAAAGGAAATCCAGATTCCTGGAAGTTATATAAATAATTTTTGCAAAATTATTCAATCACATATGCTGTGCTAGGCAATAGTGGATGAAAATGCTGTTGAAAATACCCCCTCACCAAAGATAGTTCATTAGGGGCTCTGAATTTGGAGAAAGAACAAGCAGTCTTCAAACTTAAAAGAACTGCCACTATTTAATTGCCTGTTAAAGTTTCAGTTGGAATATCTACTTTGGACATTGCTATTTGGTAGACAAAAAAGACAGAAATTGAACAATTAAGTAGTAACAAAACAGATAACAGAGCCCCAAACACTTGGAAGTATAGAAACAAAGGATAAGGTTCTAGACAGCTTCATTTGCCATTCCTTTGTGCTCTTTTGTCAACCTGTGGATCCTTTAAGTCCATTCTTACTCCACTGAAGGCAGATACCCATTCCTCCTTGTTTACATTCATTGTGGGAATTTTGTATTTTTTTTTTTCCAAATCAAAGAAATGAACAGGGAAGTAGCTTTACAAAGCATCAACACAAGAGGTGGAGGACCTCTCAGAAACATAGGCATTGAAATGTATGGAACTTTTGTACTCAGATCCCACAGTCATTTCATGCATGAATGTCCAGTAAAATGCTGGCACACCATTAAAAAATGAAGTGTCTTATGAACTAGCTAAAAAGCTTGTATGCTGTCTTGCACGAGAAGCTATATGCTACTTTCCCCAAAATACTCAAAATATGAACGTCTAGCAGTCTAGCAATAGGATATCACTTATACTGTATAAATACATTAAACTTATTTTATGTATCTATAATATGACACTAATACAGCTTATAGAAAAATGATGAAAAAGCTCTGAGCCTCCTAATGCATACATATTTTATAATGAAGTTCTGGTCAAATCAAGAGGATAACCCCAGAGTCAGTAATTTCAGGACTGCCATGTTCATACAGATTAAAATTGTGTTAGAAGAGTACTATGAAAAATATGTGGCCCAATATTCAAATTCCATATATCTGTACTCAAATTGGTAGCAATTTCTAACAAGAATCTCTAAATGCCAACTTATTAAGGGGATATATTTATTTGTGAAAGTAGCTTTCTAAGTTGGCGTCCTTATTTTTCTACAAAATTGTTAACTATGACCCCTAATTGAATAGTGAAGATATTGTACTAAAGTTCTATGGACACCTTGAATGCTATTATGTTTCAGGATATTTTTATAATATTATAAATCCCTGATGCTTTGACTACATTGCATCCTTCAGCAATCTTAAACACATTAGTTTGTGAGATGGAGAGAAAATGCTGTAAATGATGCTTCTCTCCTACTTTTTTCTGACAGACTGCTTCCTCTGTCATTTACTGTAAACAGTGAGCAAACAAAGCCACTTAAGAATTTTGAATGAATATGATTAGAACTGCACTACCAAATGTTACTCTAATGAGGTATGATTCTAAAATGGGCAATATCTTCAACTCTGGTTTCCTTACTACTTGTGAACAGAAAGCAAAACATGCACAAAAAGTTAATAAGTATTAGCTGCAAATAAATCTCACATCAGCAGTGAAGAGACAGTCCTATTTTTCTTATGAATATGAAAAAAGTCACATAGTTTACTATGGAATGCTGACAAGGGTCTTTAATGACATACCCCTTGTGCCTGTAGAGTTAGAGGTGTGATACGCCGTTTTTCCCATTCATTGGGGCGTGGCTCAGGAGTAGATTCCATAAAATTGCGCTTGAGTTCACTAATGCTAGCCTGATGCTTCAGTAATTCATCCTGAGTCTTATCCAGCTCCTACCAATGTGTAATGTAAAAAGAGCAGGGTAACATACAACAAACAAAGATAATTTAAAAAAAAAAAACACCATGAAAAGTGCCTAGTATTTGAAAATACAAGAGCAGTTTGCCATTTTAAAAATATTCATCTTTACTTTTTTCAGGAAAACAAATACCTTGTTTTTATTTCCATTAGAATGTTGAAAATCATGCAATGCAAATATTTCAGATAAAATAAACATTTGATGTTGCTGCATTACTAGTATTTTGCAGGCACATTTTAATGCTTTTATGCATTGTGATGCAACATGATGCACACTGACCTAAAAGGGACAGACCGTTAAGTTGATGAGAAGAAATACAGTACTTGGGCAGGGGACTGCCAGGGCCTTTACACTACCTACTGGAATGAAATCCATTCCACAAATATGAGGAACTGATGTACATGTAAGGTTATGAATCCTATTATGCAACAAGTGAATTGTTACAATGAGTCTGCATATTCTAAGGTTTCTTACAAGTACTACCTTGTAATTGTAATTGCCTTTGTTACAGGTATTACAATTAATCAGACTATTTGTTCATTTTTATGTCAGTGAAATATACTAGGAAAGGAGCTGGGAATTAGAGTAACTTGGCTTAACTATCAGAAGAAGAGCCAGAATATGCTCTCACTACAACAGAATCTCTATCAATGAATCTGCATTTATTTGCAGCAATACGTAACGCTATAGAAAAAAAGTAGAACAGTTCATTTGGAGACACTTAGCTGGAAGGACCACAATCTTTCCTTGTCTACCAATGAATTTACTACAAGAAAGCAGCAAATTACAGCTGCCTTTTTTAAATGAAACAAAATATAGCTTAGTGAAAACAGATGACTTTGTCATCCACCTATTGAGCTTTCAGCTGAATTATTTCAGCGTACAAAACTGACTTCTGCAGTTTTTTCTAAATAGTATGTCATTGTTAATGACACATGAAAAGGGAGGGATAAAAACTACTTTGCAATTAATTTGAAGACATCTCAAATATTATTTGTAAAACAAATGAAATAGTAAAGAAGTATGCCATTGGGCTAAATGATTAATTCAATCAAATTGAGAAGCAGAGTTCAGTTCTCCTTATATGTTATCCTTGTGTCCATGAAGCCAAGTGGATACATAGCAGGGGAGAGTGAGAAAACTAATATATTGTATATTCTAAGAAACAAGAAAAAAACAGAATCAGGATTACGCTGGGGAAGGGCATTAAAACAGGAAGTAGAGAAAACAGTTTCCCACAGACTTGGGGAAACAGGATGTTTTGTGCTGCTATTCTTATCAACAAAAGTCTTATTTGACAATATTCAAGCATCACAATGTATGACAATATAAACTGTATAAATAAAAATAATTTCAAGGGACAAGTGAAATTTTAGTGGCAATCTGAATAATGGAGATTAACTGGAATTTATTACAACTTGTATCAATTCAATATTTTTAAAAAATAAGTTTGATTAAAATTAGGCACTTTTCTTGGATTTGTTCAATGCAATGTTATGCAATAATATCTACAATGTTTGGTAAAATTATGCCAAGATATATTAAATTATCAGAAGCTGCCAGAAAGCAACAGAACATATTAGTAAGGTTACTGTAAATCTACAGTTCTATACATCATATATCTATCTACCTATCTCTGAGATATCCTAAATTTAAGATTGGAAATAGCCCCATCTGGATGTTCAACTTTGTTTTTTACTTACAAATTATGCTGTCAAAAGAGTCTAACGCCACAATTTCATCTTCAAAGCACTTGGCAACCAGTACTTCTTGCTATCATAAAAACTAATTTACAGTATGAGAAAATTAAACTTACAATACTTTAGAAAGGATTGCATGTTGCACACAACTTATTTAGGAAGAGAACTCAGAACTTGTGTTCTAACTTTAAAGCAACATTTTCTCAGTCAGGTGTAAGAAGTGGTATAAGGCAATGGGCTAGAAACCAGGAGACTGAGAGTTCTAGTCCCGCCTTAGGCATGAAAGCCGGCTGGGTGACCTTGGGCCAGTCTCTCTCTCTCTCAGCCCAACCCACCTCACAGGGTGGTTGTTGTGGGGAAAACAGGAGGAGGAAGGAGTATTAGGTATGTTCCCCGCCTTGAGTTATTTATAAAAATAATAAAAGGCGGGATAGAAAATAAATAAATAAATAAATAAATAAATAAATAAAATACGCCTTGAGTTATTTATAAACATAATAAAGGTGGGATAGAAAATAAAAATAAAAATAAAGTAAAAATAAAATATACTGAACATTCCAGGTGGAGCCTCTATAATGTGACAGGCATTTCTAAAAAATTCTGTCTTTTAAGTCTTTAACATCTAAACAGGGCTATGTCCCACTTGCCACTGTAAAATGGTTTTAACAGCTGCCAACTTAACTCATTTTATAGAATTACCAAGACAGAACATGCATGTTCAAGTTGAACTTCCCCATGCATTTCATGCATTGTGCCCAAAACAGCCTGCAGGTGATTTCCCATCCATGCAGCCTAGCAGCCCATGAGAACAGAAAGTACTCCTTTGATTATACAGACCTCCAACATTAAATTGCTATGTCTGACATAAATATTTTCCCCATTTACTCTCAAGGAATAAATCTGTAAAATTAAAGCACACACACACACATAAAAGAGAACAGGGGAAAAAAAAAGCCCATGATCATCAAAACAGCCAAAAAGTGCTTAAAAGTTCAATAAATAGGGCTCTGAAATTAAATACAGAAGGGCACCATGCAAACATAAACTACAGAAGCTTCAAACACTGGTAATGGCAGGCAGCAACCTTCTTGTGAATTTTGTCCTCTTCCATCTCCGCCTACGTAGTGGAGTCACCCAGAGATCAGCAAAAAAAGGAGAATTAGGGGAAGCTACTGAAGCAGCACAGAGTCTTTAACTGGAAATACTGTGAACAACTTAGCCTATTTCCAAGTACTGAATGCATTGGCTTCATATATTACTCAATTTATTAAACCACTAGTCATCTACCCATAGCACTCAAGAAATGGCTGAAATGGAAATTCTGTCTCTCTACAGACAGAACTCTCTATTAGTGTATTTTTCTCCATAACTTTAAAGGAGTTTTAAAAACAGAGCATTGTGTAAAAAAACCCAAGTTTTTTAGTTTTGAACTTTCTAAGTGAACTCTCATAATACCAGAATACAGTCTGCTGTCTATGCTCAATAAAATAAAGTGTCTTGACTTTCGGCAGGGACATGGCAGACTGAACAGCTGTGCTCATGGGCTCCGCGGGCAGAACTGACAATGTGGCAGGTTTTTTTGGGCTCAGGCAGGCTTTTCCTGAAGCCCAAGAGCGTTTTACCGGGAAAGGAAAACACCTGGAATTACCCTATTTGTCCTCCAGGACGACAGCTTGCAGCCAAGAGATTGTAAACTGTGTTCGCACTTGACTGGTAAGGGCTGCCAGGAGGCTGGGATGTCACCATTTCCAAGCCATGCTGTAGCCTTAAAGGGACATTAAGACCGGCCACTCCATTTCTAAATCACCCAATTTATTTTTCTTTTAAGGATGTGTACCCTAAGAGAGGCTTTCTACAGCAAACAGAAACAGTTCTCTTGGTGCTTATGGTTATTTTTGTGATTATTTTTTAAAAAGCAGATTTTTAAGCTTTGGATTTTGCTTTCCATCCAACTATTAAGGAGGGTTGACTATGTAATTGCCTCCCTGCTATTATTTTTGTACTAAATTTGAAGATTTTAGCATTTTCCTACATGTTGAATCTACTGTTTTGAACTTTCAGCTTTCTGTTGCTACTTTCCCTGGGGAACTGCCTGTTATCATACTTTCACTTCTGTAAACATGTCTCAGAATTTTTCTATTGTCTCCCACATTCGTTGGTTAAGTACCTAGGGGGCGCCATAATCTACTGCATGAGTCATGGAGGATTTCAATCAGACTGTTTCCTACTTTCACTGAGACTTTAAACAGATGTTTTCTGAGTCCTGCCAAGCTTTTATGCAAGGTATTCAGGACATTGTGGAAAACATGAGGTTTAAAATGTGCCATCTGGTTGGGGATGTCGTGGAAGAAATTGAAAAGCTTAACAATGATAGAAATGTCTCTTCTAATAGCGAGATTGGGGCTTCTGTTGAAATGCTGCATGAAGATCGGATAGTTGAGTTGAAGAAATTAAAGGGACAGATCGAACTGCCAGCCATAAGTGGAACTGAATTGCTGATGGAATGTAATGGAAAAGAAGGGGGTTCTTATGTACGGGAGGCTTTTTGTTAAGAAGTCGGAGTTCTTAAGGGGGCAGTTGGGCTGTCTGATTTCTTTATGAAAAAACGCTCTGTGTGTGTTGTGGGGAAGTGTAAATGCTCTGGTTTATTTTGAAGAATTTTTAAGAATATTTATCTGGATTGCTTCTAGGGCTGGTTTGACTTCATTCATCTCTAACAATTTGGATTAAGATTAACAAGGTATAATAATAAGTGCTTGGTTTTAGGCTTAATATGATTAAGATATTATAATTGTTGTATTATTAATTACAATGGCAGGCAATTTATATGCCTTTTAGTTTGATTTTTATTACAGTAGATAGAAATGTATAGAATAGTAGTAGGAAGGAAATAATTAAATAAATGTTATCTTTGGGGGGAAGTTGACTAGGAAGTTTATACACACACACACAGTGTGTGTGTGTGTGTATACAAAAGCATATATAAATAATTTTTTCTTTTTCTTTTAATATAAGGGGATGGAGCGACTGTATTTAGCGATTTTTATAATGTGCCAATGGAATGATTTATAGAAATAATGTGATTTTGGTTTAATATAGAGTAAGGGATTGATTATGGAAAATTTGTTAAATATCCTTGCTGTTAAAAGTCAGAAATCACCTCTTCTTGTAATTTAAAAAAAATAATTATCTTACGTTTTCATTCTTTTTTAGTTTTTTCTTTTTGTAGTTTTTTGCTTTTTTGTAGTTTTTATCTTTGTCTTAAATCTAATAGATAGATGCAAGATATATATTTATTTGGTCAATGACCAGCAAAATTTAAAAGAAAAAAAAGTACAATCAAGAAATACAATAAACTACAAACTAACAAAATATATCACATAATGATACAGCATTCACTCTGCCATTACTGTATTAATACATTTGTTACCTTATGGGGTGAGCCTAAAACATTAGAAATTATACAATAATAAATTATAAAATGAAAGTAAAAATATATATCCCCTGACAATTTATCAATTAAAATATTTCAAATTTAAAAGTACTTTTTAAAATAGGGAGTTATTTCCTTTTCTGGATTTGTCTTATTTTCATTGCAGCAACACAGAATTTGGCAACTGTACGCGTAATGTAAGGTATTAAATCCTGACGTAGATAGTTCATGTAAAAATTATCTGGATACCCAGGGAGTTTTTCTATTAGGGGCAAAATGTAAATTGACCTGATATCCCTATAAAGTTTACAGTGTAGCAGTACATGTAAAATGGTTTCTACTTCCTCTTCACCGCATGGGGAGATACGCTCAGCTATGGGGACTTTGTTGTATCTGCCTTGGAGTAGTGCAGATGGGAGAATATTGAATCTGGCTTTAAAGAATGCGATCCTCAACTTAGGAAATGTTAAATTTAGGAGATATCTTGCTGGTTCCCATACACCCCTGTTTATCCAAATTCTGTTATGTTGTGGGAGCCTATTAAATTCATTCTGGAACTCCATGTCCTTCATTCTTTGGATGACTATTCGTTTGGCTTGATCATAGCCTAATGATGTTAAGAATAGAGGAGAGAGTCCATACGAAGCCCGCTTATATTCTACCGCCTGCATTAGATCTAATAAAATTCTTATAAAACAAATAAAATAAATTGTCTTTCAGGATTTTCTTTGTTCTATTGAAAAATGTTTAAAATCAACTAAGATCACTCAAGTAACACAGCATAGTTCTCCTAAAGTTGATAAATAGATCTTGGTTCATGTATAATGTTAAGCTATGATTAAGGTTTTGTAATGAACTCCTTGCAGCTCCCCCACCCATCATATACTTCACTGAATTATTTTATCTTTAATTCAAGCTCGGTACGTACAAAATGTTTCAAATTCAAACCACTTCAGCATGATGTAGTTGTCCAGTTTCCAGCATGAAACCGATTGTTGCATTGATTCTGAAAGTGTTTTGAGTGCTGGATACACTTCCAATATGGTTGAAATAGACGATTTGCCTCACATAATTGGGTTTCCTTCTGAATCTGAAACATTTTGCCTATTCCTTGCACAAGCCATATTGTGAATCACTGTTTGCAACTAGTTGGCGGTCCTTTTTAAGAGGGGAAGCACAAACCATTATTCAGTTCTTTAGATGCAGCTGATCTGCATTAACAAGGAGACAAGACATTACTGGAATAGATAAAGAATGTGACTGAAAATACACAAATGCACAATTCACTCATATAATATCAGAGGATGGTTTGGTGTTAAGGATTAAATTATTCCTCCCCTTGCACAGTCAGGAGGAGACATCTGGAAAGTCTTGTCAACCCATAGCTTTTTGTATTGTAAAAATCCAGTAGTTAACCTTATTGATTTAGAGTCTGTCCTGGATAACACAGGAGAGAGAAGATTTAAATCCAAAGAGATGTAGAACAATTATAACCAGAAAGGTTATAAAATCAGAAGGTTTAACATAAAACTTCAATGATATTTTTTAATTTTCTCTGGAAATTACTGATTTTGTATGATCCATGTTGGAGAAGTTGGGGTGGGGCCAATGTAAACAAAGACACCAGGACAGAGGCAGCACAGAAAGCCATGTCCTTCTCACTTATGAAATATTATTCAAACATAATGCCAAATACAACTAAAGACAAGTTGTCTTCAACAGGATTAACATGTTTAACATTTGCCCATATCAAAGAGATGTATATTTATGTGACCTCTGGTAAACTCTGGCTTCAATTCTAATTTTTTCCCCCAAAGTTAAATTCCCCTCCCCAAACCCCAGTAATATTGTTTCACATTCTGATTAACACTGAATTACAGTTCCAACACAGGGCTTTAAATGTACTATATACAGAATTCAGGACCATTCTCCCAGTTCTTTTTCTGGGCCAAGGGTAATATTTGACCTTTGAGTGGCATGCTAGAGGCCACACTCTGAAAAATAAAGGATGGATTCATGATTTTAAAAAATAATGTTGATTTGTTTCATTAACATTTAATTAAATATAAGTGTATTTAATATGTTTGCTCTTCAATATGCTTAATAAGTTCTAACAACATTTGGAAAACTCTAGAAGCCACAGCTAAACCTTCCAAAGGTCACAGGCAGCTTTGCTATGGCATGACAAAAAGAAAATCAGAATTAGCTGCTGAATTACTGAGTTGTTGCCACTGTTGAACAATTCACCAAACTGGTTTTAAAAATGATTTATGGACAAAAGAGAGTTTCACAGAACTTGCTTTAAAGTATGTTTGTATCAGCAAACCCCAACTAAGACTGTGTTCAGGTCTGTGGTTTATTATTAGCGAAAATAAACATTTCCAGTCTCCTCCTCACAGCTACACTGGAGGAAGGGATAACATACAAACTTGCATTGTATAAAGCCTTATTCTAATCATAATACACAACTGCTTATTGTTACATCTGAACAAAGCCTTTTGAGTATTTGTCAAAACTAGACAGCAGTATCTAAAAGAAAGTGGCAGAAATATCTAAAAGAAGGGGGAGAGAACATATATTAAAGGAAACGAGTTAAAATATTTCTCAAATAACTAAGGAATGCTAAATAATTTACAGAATACTGTGTCTAAAGGCCAGCTGCTTGCTTGGCAGGTTGTATGTTTCACTTCTGGGAATGCTTTGACCTAGTCTGTTTTGGAAGAGACATTCTGTAAGAATAGCACCTCCGTACATAAGTTTGTATGGACTTGATTGCTATAAGCATGAAGCAAAGGTAAAACGAAAGGGTTTTATCTATTTCAGTGGTGTGCAATCTGAGACCCTCCAGTACTCTAAGATTGCACTTCTGAAAACGGATGGTCAGTTTTTGGCAGTGCAATTTTTCACTTGATTTGGGATATTCTTAACATACTAGAAAATATTTTAATGTAGCTTGTGTTCTAAAACTTCTCTTTAAGAATAGTATCAAGTAGATCATACTATATATCTACTTTTTAATTCATATAGAATTAATATAGACAGTTATACATCAATAGATGACATTAAACAAACAGCCACATTGGCCTCATTCTGGAAGTATGAATTACCTCTAAATATGTGCAAGCAAATCTGCATACAAAAGACAGTTAGGCAACAGAGTTACACACCTTCTCTTCCTTTGCTTTGTCTGTTAGAGTAGTGCCATTAAAGACACTCAGAGAAGTTGCTTTAGGCTCCATGTTGCAATGTAACAAAAGGACAGGAAGGGACAATGTGAGTGAAAGAGGAACTGGTCAGAAAGTAGGTAGAAACAGCACAAATAATGAGGAATGAATGAATGAACCAATGAATGAAGGAGAAGAAAGACATTTCTGAAGACCAACTGGGAGGAAGGAGATGCAAACCTCTGGAAACGTAGGGAATCCAACCCAGCTATCCATATCAAGCCATGAAGGGAAACTAAAGAAAACCATTTTCTCAAACTAAATAGAAAACTAGACATAGCATCTTCATTTTCAGTAATTTTATCGGTTTCTCTGTCTATTGCAAGAGGAAGAAAATGATCTTTCACCATTCCATGGATTACAAGCTACTAGTTGGTGAATGATTTATCTTCATTTCTGTTACATTCTGGCTTTTCAGCCAAAGAACTATGGTTCATGCTCTCTATACAGATTTACTAAGGTTATATGCTCTAAAATACCTAAAAGCATGTCCATTTCATGAATATCAAGTAAGTTTGAGGAATGGGATGACAAGGAATGAATGAATGAAAGGTGAAAACTGATAAATAAATGTATAAATACAGACTGAAGATGGGGGTGAGGAGAAGCAAAATGGGAGGAGTATGGTGGTAGAGAAAGTCTAATCACAGATATAGATATGACCATAATATAAATGTATATTTATAGGCAGAAGGAAAGCATGGAGGAGGGGGAGAGAGAAATCTGTTAGTGAGAATTTTTACTCAAAAGTAGGATAAGTAGTACCATTAGATTATGGATGTATAAACATTTATAAGCCCCATTTGTTATCTAATTACGTAAACAACATACAATCCAAACATTTGGATTATACCGTCTCAACCAGCTTTTTGTTGTCTGTAAAGAGTAGTGTAAACGGAAACAGACAGACATTCAAAGCTTTAGCAGAAGGGGAGAAAGCAGCACAAGGTCACGTAAAGCTTCTAATTATAGATCTCAAGAAATGTCCAGTTTTTAAAATTCAGTCTTACAAAGCAGTTAAATATTTAGAAATGTGAATGTTTAATTGTTAAAGTACAAACATCCACTATCTCAACAGTTACTCAATGGTTTAGCATCCTAAGAGATAGATCATAATCTGATCTCAAAGTGTTATGCCAGTCAGTGCACCAGTCCACATCTTCTCCAATGTAGACAGGTAATACAGTCATAAAAACAGCCACAGAATTTGAAGCTACAGTATATCTCCACTATATAAGCACTCTAGTTTAATATTTTTCCAGAACCTATTATTTCTACAAAATTGACTGTCTTCAACAATCATACCTTTCCATCTTCTAATTGTGGCATTTTAGCAATGCCTCCATCCACATCTCTGCCTTCCTCATCTTTTAACTTGAGGTGTCCGGCTGCTTCAAGGGTCTTCTCACCAGCAACAACAGGAAAGTCTTTTAGCAGGCTGTGGTCTACAATACCTACTGGAGCTACAAAAATATATTTAAACCCCTATTAGTTTTCAGATAAATTCTAACTTGTTTCCTTTAAAAACAAACAAACAAACATTCCATCAGGATAAATGGGTACATCAGGGTTTTCACCCTGTGGATTTAGAGCCCCTGGGAGTTAAGAGCAACTGTAGGGGGTCATATTTTTTTATAAACCTGATTAGTCTTGCATGGAAGCACTGGGAGCACTGCCACTCTGGGCTTTGCTCTTCATTTTGCCTGTGCAAGCCTGAACAAGGCAGCTGCTGTCCTACAAAACTGATATAGATTATGATATAGAAATTAAAATTTAATTACAAAAAGCAGTATGCTTCTTTCTTGCCCAACATTAACACCAATGAAATAATTAGTTCTGTGGCTTGCAGATGTTTCATTACCCAACTAGGTAACATCATCAGTGCACTGTTGATGTTACCTAGTCAGGTAATGAAATATGTGCAAGCAAACAACCAGGATCAGAGAGCACCAGGGACTCCACAATTCAACCCTGAGCTACAATTATTTGCTTCTATTGGATAATTAGTTTTATTCATGCGGGATGGAGTTTATCATTTTAGGGGAGTATGAAACCACATAGTTTGAGGATATATGACATGTCAATGAAGTTTTGCAAAGGGGGGAATAAAACACAGTAAGACAGATAGAATTACATTAATAAAATGTTTGAATTTGTCTATAAGTAAATGTTACATTACAACAAATATTACTAGATACATTTTATAGATGTATAATGCAAATATAAACCACCATGCTTTATGACTATTAGGACTATTAGTGGCAATGTTTATAACTGTCCTGTTTTTGCATATTTGTGCATGCATAAGGGTGAAAACTGCTCTACAGATTAATAACACAGAGGGCCAGGCAAACATCACCTTCACCTAAGCTTCTGATTTACTGCCAAATGCACTAGTCCATGCCTAATGGCTCCTCACTCAAATGGCAGCTTGTAAACTACTTGTCTGTGGTAAGTTTGGTTAACCGTATTGTCCATACATAGGATACAGATCACTTAACCCAGGCTATATTCTCCAATTAGTTTTGAATTGGTCTATCCTCCTTGTATTTGGATGAGACACTTAACCATAAACAAACCAAGGACAAGTGGTTTGATAGCCACATTGTTTTGAAAGAGGAGCCAGTGGCAACTTCTATGGAACAGTTTCTTCAGTATGTTTTTTTTAAACCAATCCAATCCATTATACTGAAAAAAAATAGCATGTCCATCTTAAAGAACAGGTTTGGCAGGATTTGTGAAAAATATACTAACTACATGAAAGCTAAAAGACAAACAGGGTTACCATCATACCAATATGTAAGATTCTTTTACAGGTAATAAATAAGGAAATCACTGGTTTCTGTCCAATTCTTACCACCATCAAGACTCCTGGAAATTCGTTTGCTTGACGTCCGTTCAAAGTATGGGGCAGGTCTGTCTATGAGATTGCTAGCCTGCCGGGTCTGTGCTTGGGTGCGTCCACTGTAACGGAACTTGGAACCCAGGGTCAGAAATTTGGCTTTTGGAGGCTGTTCTGGTGATACAAGTCTACAACCACAAAAAGTGAACAAGGTCACTTCCAGACTATAACATGGTAGTCACCAAACGTTGTACCTCTTTTATATATCATACCAACTGATTTCTAGAAATTATAAACCAGAGTCTATACATTTCTGAATATAGCTTCTTAATATTCCCTTTCTGCATATGTAACAATGGCAATCTTCATACTTCAGAGGATAGACAGTGTTCAAAGTGTTCCTCCTCTACCACACTCCTTATTTGCTTATATACAATTTCTTGTTGTTACAGGAAGAATGTTAGGACTTAAATACAAGGCTATTTTAGTATTACAGAGAAAATTTCTAGAAGGACTTGATTCAAATGTATAAAAGGTAATCAAGTGAAGAATGAAAATAAAGGTGCTAACTCTAACCCTAACCTTTGTGAGGGAAGTTGACACTTACTCCCAGGCTAAGCAACTCACATTAATGACAGTTGGAACTGCTACATTCTTTTGCCTACCAGCTCCTTAGAAACAAACCATGAATATATATCATTTGTTGGCAGTCATAATATGAATTTCTATTTATTTCAAAGACACCTGCATAAAATCTCTGTGTGATTTCAACTGAAATGAATGCCAGTAACAAAACAGAGTATTTTTGTTCCACCCTCCTCTCTCACACAGAGATTGATTTTGCTTATCTGTTGGTATCTAAGGAGCACATGAATGTGAAAATTGTTATTGTCGTAATTATTATAACTTACATGCTGCTCCATATCAGAACATTCTGAGCATGTTATAATATTAATACAATAAAATAAAAAAACAATAATAAATACAATAATAATTAAACTAATGGGCCAACATTTGGGGGCAGCATGATCTTACTAGTCCCAAAATGCATTTCTGAAGAATCATGTTATGGCACTCCATTAATGTAATAAGGATGGGGTGGTCCAGATATCTTGGGAGTAAGCTGTTTCAAAGGAAGAGGGTCATCACTGAGTATACTTGAGCCTGGGCTCCCTGGAGATGCATTCCCTCCACAGTAGGACTCTCAAGAAGCCCACACTCCCTCCTTGCAGTAGATGGCCAGATTCAACTCAGAGAAGGCAGCCACAGAGGTAGCCCAGCCCTGAACCATATAAAGATTTAAAGGTGACAACCAGCACCCTAACTGGCAGCCAGAGCAAATCCTGTGATGATGATGTTATATGGGTGAACCTCAGAACTGCCATAATTGCACCATCTGAAACTTCAAGGATGATCTTCAAAGGTAATCCCATGAAAGCGCATTGCAATAATCCTGCTGTGAAGACACAAGGCCATGCGTGACGCTGTGTAAAGCCTCTTGATCCAAAAAAGGCCACAACTGGCACACAATATAATTGTGTAAAGCCTTTCTGGCCATTGTCTCCATCTATTGTTCAAGTGGGAGCAAAGAGTCCAGGAGGATCCCTGTATTTCAGGACAGCTTCATTGAGAGGAGTACTACCCCATCAGAGTCAAAGATAGACTATCAATGAACTTCTAAATCCATAGCCACTCTATTTTTGTGGGATTCAGTCTACACTTCCCATCCAGACCCTATCAGCCACCCTCCCTTGAGAGTAGATTTATATAGTACTTGGAAATCATCATCAGATTGATGATACCACATTCAATAACAGAAAATTATCTCTTCCACTGGCTTCATGGAAATTTAAATAGTAGGGGGAAGAGGATCAAACTGCTGTTTATTGCTGATTAATATTTGTAACGGCATTGGTCACGCTTTTGGATGACCTCTAGCGTGAGTGGCATGGGGGTAGTGCATCCATTCTTGCTCTTCTTGACCTCTCTGCATCTTTCAATACCACTGACCATGGCATCCTTCTGGACTGGCTATGGGGATTGTGGGTGGACGGCACTGTATTATGCTGGTTCTCCTTCCTCCAGGGCCAGTTCCATTCGGTTTGGTTTGGGAGTGAGAAGTCCTGCCCTTGGCCCATGCTTTGCGGGATCCCACAGGGTTCGGTGCTTTGTCCGTTCCTGTTTAACATCTACATGAAGCTGCTGGGAGAGGTCATCCATCACCGTGGGGTGAGGTATCATCAGTATGTTGATGATACTCAGTTGTATAACTCTGCCCCTGGTAAATTAAGTGATGCTGTTGCTGTCCTTTCTTAGTGTTTGGAGGCTGCGGGGGTTTGGATGGGGAACAACAGGCTTCAGCTTAACCCTAGCAAGGCTGAGTGGCTTTGGGTTTTGGGGCCTTCGGGTTCTGGGGACTTACCATCTTTGGAGCTGATGTGTTGCACTACCCCAGACAATTTGGGGATCCTTCTGAACTCAGGATTCCTGCTTGAAGAGCAGGTGGCAGTCATGGCCAGGAGGACCTTTGCGTAGCTTCGTGTTATGCACCAGTTGCACCTGTTCCTGGACTGGGAGGCTCTACTCTCAGTCACTGAGGCCCTGGTCACCTCCCAAATGGATTACTGTAACACACTGTACATGGGGCTGCCCTAGAAGAGCATCCAGAAGTTTCAGTTGGTGCAAAATGCAGTGGCAGAGAATATATGCTCCTTGTTCAGTGCTTATTAAACCTCTGCTCCACAAACTGCATTGTCTGCTTTCAGGTTCAATTCAAGGTGCTGGTAATAACTTATAAAGCCGTACATGGCCTGGATCTGGGCTGAGGGACTGCCTCTCCCTGGTTACATCTACCCATCCCATCAGGTCCAGCAAAAAGGGCATGTTAATGGGCCTCATCAGTTAAGGAGTGTCATCTGACAGGACTCAGGAGGAGAGCCTTTTCTGCCACATTGCCCATCTTTTGGAATGTCACCCCCTTGGAGGTTAGATTGGCCCCAACTCTGGTTGCCTTTCAAAAGGCTCTAAAAACATGGTTGTGTCAATGGGCCTGGGGATCCGGTTATGGTTTGGAGCCTGCTAGATGGTTATACCGATTAATCCATGACTTGTACTTGCCCACTTTTTTGTTTTTTGTTTTTAATTAGGTTTTTTATTTGATTTTAAGGGTTGTTAGGTTTTCACTGTTTTCCTGTATTTTGTCTATTGGTTGTGTTCTTCAGTTGTTTTTAACTATGTGAGCCACCCAGAGTCATAAATGTGAGATGGGTGGCTATACAAATTAAATAAATGAATGAACAAATGAATGAATGGATGAATAAATGAATAAATGAATAAATAAAATTTTGTTTTGTTGCTGCTGTTTTAAGTCACCCACATTATTCAAGGTGGGCAGGAATACAAATTCTATAAATAAATGACCCATTAGTACCCCATAACACAGTGGCTGAGAATGCAATCTCTTTCCACCTACCCCCAACGAGAACCAGACACTCAGGAAGGAGGATAGTCAGCTAAGACCAGTGCCCCCCCCCTTCCAACCCTTGCTACTGGTCCAAAAAGTCAACATGATCCATGGAATGAAAGGCTATTAAGAGGTCCAGGGGGACCAGGATAATTGTACTTCCTCTTTCCTCGTTCTGCCAAATATCAACAAGAACAACCAATACTGTTTTGGTTCTCCACCCAAGCCTGAATCCTAACTAAATAAAATCCAAACAATCTATTTCATCCAGGGCTCTCTGAAGTTGTAGTCCAAGTACCCAGTCAACAGTTGCCTAAAATAGCTGGATTGGGTGATGATTACTTAAGGAGGGCATGTTACCATCACTTCTTTCAAGATGGAAGGCATTTACCACTGTCTACATCCAGTTCTTAGCAGTTCCCTGGCTGCTTTCACCAACCAGGTAGGGCAAATATCTAATCCACAGGTGGCAAAGCTAACAACACAGATTACCTTGTCTTATTTTCTTAGCATTCATAGGCTGAAAGCAATCCCAGATAACTCCACAAATAAGCCTTCTGTTATCTCAGCTGGATTTGCCCAGCTGGTGTCCAATTCCAAGTGAATATGAGTGATTTTATGTTCCAAATGCCTAGTGAATTCATTACAATAGCCTAGTAGACCATTTTCCAGCTTGCTTTTCTCTTACAGGGACTATGAATTTATTATTCTTAAATCAGGATTTGAATTTCTTAGGGTTATCTGCATAGTGACATCTGTTGTAATAGATAATATAAAATAGCAGGAACAGCACAATTGGGCACTTTTAGAAACATGCTTTTTTCCTGTTCAGAGCTAGGATGAAAGCTGCTCAGGTGTTTGGCTATATAAGATATTGTGAAAATGTCACAATTTTTTAAAAAAAAATGTTTTTACATTTATCGTCTGCTCACTCACATGTTCAAAGTACAGTATGCAAGTTTCTGCTTGCTAATTACTGCCTCATGGAAAGTCATTCTTTATATCATCCAGGACCAAACAAGTTTAATTCAGGGGTATGAAACCTGAAATCTTCAGATGCTGCTAAAATACAACTCTCAGCAGCCCCAGCCAGCCAAAGATGTGGTATGCTGGAAGTTGTAATTCAACAGCAACTAGAAAACTAATATGTTGTAGCAATAAGACTCCTGTTATGAACATTTCTTTATATATTGTCTGGAGAGCAGTTTCTAGGGGTAGATTGCGAACTAGTGTCACTAAGCTTACTCCTCATATTAATTATCTTCATAGAAAAACATTGTTTAGACACAGAGTAGAACTGATATGCAGATTTCTCAGAGTCATAATCCTTAGCATTGGTCAGTCACTAGATTGAATACAGATAAACCTCGCTTACCAACTGCCTTGTTCAGTGACTGTGCAAAGTTACAACAGTGCTGAAAAAATAACTTCATGACCAATGCATGCATTTACAACCGTTGCAGCATCCCTCATTCATGTGATCCTGTGCATGACCTGTTTGCTTTTTTCCCCTCTTGCAGAGCAGAGAGATTGGAGAGGAAGGGATTACAAGAGAGAAAGCAGGCACATAATGGGCAATACACATCAAAAGTAATGCACTGGTGCTGGCAGCCATGAGCATGCTACTATTCCCCATTGTGTGCCTGCTTACTCTCTTGTAATCCTTCCTCTCCAAATCTCTCTGCTCTGTGAGAGGGTGGGGAGAAAAAACAAGCAATTTCTATAGGCCATCTCTCCTATGCCTGACCGGTTTCCCCTCCTTGAAGAGTGGAGAGATTGGAGAGGAAGGGATTACAAGAGAGTAAGCAGGCACATAATGGGCAATACACCAAGCTGTTTGTGTAGTGCGCTCTTGGCTGCCGGCAGCAGTGCATTGCTTTCAATGTGTATTCCCCACTGTGTGCCTGCTTTCTCTCTTGTAATCTCTTCCTCTCCAATGAATGTAAATGCAAACATTAATTCCCTTCTTGCTAATTATCCCAGTGCTAGGGTGAGCATTCCAAAGGGTGGAGGAATGGTTAGGACAAAACAAAAGCTGAAGGTGTGAAATTGATTAGTTTTGTCAGTTTTGAGCTGGCTATCCCAGCACCACTGAGGTGACCATTCCAAAAGGTGGGGGAGTGGGGAAAAGGAAAGCACAGTCATAGTGACATGATTTCCCACTTAGCAACCACTTTGCTTAGCGATGGAGTTGTCGGTTTCAATTGTGGTCACTAAATGAGGACTACCTGTCACACTAAAGACTAATCCAACATCTTTTATACTGTTAAAAATGTGGATCTGGGCACAAAATGGGCAATTTGGAAAAAATATTTGCAATCTCGTAAGAACATCTGTGCAATCCAGAATTCAAGTAATATGGAAGTATAGTACAGCAGATATAAAAATTGCCTGATAAAAAACAAAAAGTGAAATAAATGATTTATTAGATCCATTAAAGCCTGATCAAGAGCATCAATTTCTCCTCCATACCAAGGCATTCCTTGCAGGGCTTTGCTTTTTTCCAATAAAAGATTACCAATGTTTCCAAATGGAAGAAAATCATTCTAGAACAATTAAAATGGTGATGCCAGAAGATATTAACACATGATAATAAATTTCCTGCATTTTGTGTACTTCATTTTCTTTTTTCATATTGTTAGGTTTTTTTCTATCTTCCACCTCTACTAAAGTTTTGTTTGATTTCTGGATTATTCTTGTATAAAGTTTGAATATAAAGTCTTTAGCATTAATGCTCTCAAGTTCCCAGTATTTTCTGCTACCATGAGTAGGGTTTTAAATATAACAGAATGAGACTCTAATCAACAAAATACAAAATGCAGGTATCGTGTTCTGTCTGCACACACCTGTGAGTTACAATCACACAGCACCATTCAATTCTCCTCCCACGTGAAAAGATTTTCAGGAATTAATGAAAACAGAGCCCCATATGCTGGGCAGTTTGATATGGATACACATGCTCTTCAGATAACCTTGTCTTAAACCACTTAAGGTTTTAAAGGCTAAAACTAGCTCCTTAAATTAGAATGAAAACAATCTAACTCCTGTAGAACAGATGTAGCAAATAGGCTTAACATGATGAAAGCACTTAGCTCCTACAAACATATGTGTTGCATTTTGTACTTAGAAGTTCTTGATCATATATAAGGGCAGTCCTCCACAAAGAGAATAATCTAATCCAAATGATTTAAATTGCAAGCAGGCTATCTGGTGTCTATGTGAAAAATTTTAATTATGAATTAAAAATAAAAGGATTTTGGACAAATTAGTATTTTGAAGTTAGAAAACCAGAAGCAGGTAAAAATGAATTCCTAGTAGAAGGAAAAAGAAGCCTGGTATAAATCCAGTCCTTGGGTCCACTAGCTGACCCTGAAGCAATCACTGGAAAGAAAAAGTAGATGTGTTTTGCAGCTCAAAAAGCCAATGAACAGTGGTGGCATTTTCTGTCTGTAGGGCAAACTGGAAAAATAAGGCCTGTTGTTTTCACTCAAACTTCTTTCTGTGCTGGGTTCCCCTCTAACAAAATTAATATTCTATGTTACCATTGGCAAGTTATTATAGCCTACAGTTTTATCAAAGGAGTCAAAGAGAACAAAGAGAATCAACCATACTGAAGGCAAAAAATCTCGAATAACATGTGGCTACAGATGGAGGGGGGAGTATTAGGATTCAAAACAAAATTCTATTTTCACCAGAACACTTTCATTCTATTGATTGACTCAATGAGCTGTCTACTTAATACCTGCAGTCTATTTCTGGGCTACCTGTGGGGAATGGCAGACTGAGTGGTACTACTTTTTTAAGCAGCACCAATGGCGCAGCATTCTCTGGGTCCCTGCAGCCTGGAGAATTCTCTGGGTAAGGAGAATCCAGGAAATCATCCCTTTTGTTCTCTGGACAGCATTTTCTTGCGGTGGGGGGGGGGGGTCACAGAACCGAGTCCCTGCGATCAATCAGTGATTGAGAATGCTGGGAGGTGCAGATGTCATCAAGTTCAGGGCTGCACTAAAGCAGTAAAATAGACACTAAATCTTGCCACCCCATTTCTAAAACACCAAGGGTTTTTGTTGGTGGTGGTATTGTTTATTTGTTACCAAAGAGAGGCCTTTTGCAACAAAGAAATGTGAAGCTCTTGGTGATTTTCATTATTTTTGGAATTCACTAATTTGGAAAGTTGGCCTTTTTAATATTTAAATTCTAATATTGGGATTTAAAGATTTTTGCTGTTTTGTTGCCATTTTCTTAGTGTTTTGAGGATTATAAAAGATTTATCTACTTCGTTGAATCTGAGGAGTTAAATTTTGACCTATATGCCTATGCTTTCCTGTGAGAACGGCTTTTGTTGACATCTTTCTTCTCCTGATAATGCACTGTGGAGAGACATGGAAGAAATGAAAGCGATCTCTGAAGAACTCTGTCTTGACCTCACCCAAACCCTGGATCGTTTCTTAGAACTTGTGGAGTCTAAAGCCTACCAACAACTTGAAAAAGAAGACAAGAGTGAAAACTACTTTGAGGGTAGTGCTCCTTCTTTAAAGGAGAAAATGAGGATTAACGTTTCCAAGTCAAAAAGTGAAGGGAGAAAAATTGGACTGTGGAGAGTTAACTTTAATTCTGAAGAAAGAAGAGTTTCGGCCCCAAAGGGAGAGGGTTGATTGGCTGTGTTCCTGTGTTCCCAAAAAATCGGGATCAAGAATCAAGGTTGGCTGCTTAATTTGAGACTTGTAAGGGGAAAGCTTTGTCTGAAATATTGATATATGTAAATGCCTTAGTCTATTTTCAAGTCAAGTAATTGTTTAAATATGTTTATCAGGATGGTCTCTTAAAGGTTTAGACTGATGTTTTTGTTTTGGGGATAATGATTTTGTTGTTTATTCGTTTAGTCGCTTCCGACTCTTCGTGACTTCATGGACCAGCCCACGCCAGAGCTTCCTGTCGGTCCTCAACACCCCCAGCTCCCCCAGGGATGAGTCCGTCACCTCTAGAATATCATCCATCCACCTTGCCCTTGGTCGGCCCCTCTTCCTTTTGCCCTCCACTCTCCCTAGCATCAGCATCTTCTCCAGGGTGTCCTGCCTTCTCATTATGTGGCCAAAGTATTTCAGTTTTGCCTTTAATATCATTCCCTCAAGTGAGCAGTCTGGCTTTATTTCCTGGAGGATGGACTGGTTTGATCTTCTTGCAGTCCAAGGCACTCTCAGAATTTTCCTCCAACACCACAGTTCAAAAGCATCGATCTTCCTTCGCTCAGCCTTCCTTATGGTCCAGCTCTCGCAGCCATATGTTACTACGGGGAACACCATTGCTTTAACTATGTGGGCCTTTGTTGTCAGTGTGATGTCTCTGCTCTTCACTATTTATTGAGATTTGTCATTGCTCTTCTCCCAAGGATTAAGCATCTTCTGATTTCCTGACTGCAGTCAGCATCTGCAGTAAACTTCGCACCTAGAAATACAAAGTCTTTCACTGCTTCTACATTTACTCCCTCTATTTGCCAGTTATCAATCAAGCTGATTGCCATAATCTTGGTTTTTTTGAGGTTTGGCTGCAAGCCAGCTTTTGCACTTTCTTCTTTCACTTTCATCATAAGGCTCCTCAATTCCTCTTCGCTTTCAGCCATCAAAGTGGTATCATCTGCATATCTGAGATTGTTAATGTTTCTTCCAGAGATTTTAACTCCAGCCTTGGATTCCTCAAGCCCAGCTTGTCGCATTATGTGTTCTGCGTACAAGTTGAATAGGTAGGGTGAGAGTATACAGCCCTGCCGTACTCCTTTCCCAATCGTAAACCAGTCCGTTGTTCCGTGGTCTGTTCTTACTGTTGCTACTTGGTCGTTATACAGATTCTTCAGGAGGCAGACAAGATGACTTGGTATCCCCATACCACTAAGAACTTGCCACAATTTGTTATGGTCCACACAGTCAAAGGCTTTAGAATAGTCAATAAAACAGAAATAGATGTTTTTCTGAAACTCCCTGGCTTTTTCCATTATCCAGCAGATATTGGCAATTTGGTCCCTAGTTCCTCTGCCTTTTCTGTACCCAGCTTGTACATCTGGCAATTCTCGCTCCATGAATTGCTGAAGTCTACCTTGCAGGATCTTGAGCAATACCTTACTGGCATGTGAAATGAGTGCCACTGTTCGATAGTTTGAACATTCTTTAGTGTTTCCCTTTTTTGGTATGGGGATATAAGTTGATTTTTTTCCAATCTGACGGCCATTCTTGTGTTTTCCAAATTTGCTGGCATATAGCATGCATTACCTTGACAGCATCACCTTGCAAGATTTTGAACAGTTCAGCTGGGATGCCATTGTCTCCTGCTGCCTTGTTATTAGCAATGCTTCTTAAGGCCCATTCAACCTCACTCTTCAGGATGTCTGGCTCTAGCAAACTGACCACACTGTCAAAGCTATCCCTGATATTGTTATCCTTCCTATACAGGTCTTCCATATATTCTTGCCACCTTTTCTTGACCTCTTCTTCTGTTAGGTCCTTGCCATCTTTGTTTTTGGTCATACCCATTTTTGCCTGGAATTTACCTCCAATGTTTCTTATTTTCTGGAAGAGGTCTCTTGTCCTTCCTATTCTATTGTCTTCTTCCACTTCCACGCATTGCTTGTTTAAAAATAATTCCTCATCTCTTCTGGCTAACCTCTGGAATTTTGCATTTAATTGGGCATATCTCCCCCTATCACTGTTGCCTTTTGCTTTCCTTCTTTCTTGGGCTACTTCTAGTGTCTCAGCAGACAGCCATTTTGCCTTCTTGGTTTTCTCTTTCTTTGGGATGTATTTTGTTGCCGCCTCCTGAACAATGTTGCGAACTTCTGTCCATAGTTCTTCTGGGACCCTATCTACTAAGTCCAGTTCCTTAAATCGATTCTTCACCTCCACTGCATCTTCCTTAGGAATATTAGTGAGCTCATATCTAGCTGATCTGTGGGTCTTCCCTAATCTCTTGAGTCTGATCCTAAATTGTGCAAGAAGAAGTTCGTGATCTGAACTACAGTCAGCTCCAGGTCTTGTTTTTACCGACTGTATAGATGTCCACCACCTTTGGCTGCAAAGGATGTAGTCAATCTGATTTCGGTGTTGTCCATCTGGTGAAGTCCATGTATAAAGCCATCTCTTAGGTTGTTGGAAGAGAGTGTTTGTTATGCAGAGTGAGTTGTCTTGGCAAAATTCTATCAGCCTATGTCCTGCTTCATTTTGTTCTCCCAGGCCATGCTTACCTGTAATTCCAGGTGTCATTTGACTGCCCACCTTAGCATTCCAGTCTCCCGTGATGAAAATAACATCTCTTTTAGGCGTGTTGTCCAGTAGGTGCTGCAGATCCTCATAGAACTGCTCTACTTCAGCTTCTTCAGCATCTGTGGTTGGGGCGTATATTTGGATCACTGTGATGTTAGATGGCTTGCCCTGAATTCGAATTGAGATCATTCTATCGTTTTTTGGATTGTATCCAAGCACTGCTTTAGCCACTTTACTATTAATTATGAAGGCTACTCCCTTTCTTCTGTGGTTCTCTTGTCCACAGTAGTAGATCTGGTGGTCATTTGATGTGAAGTGGCCCATTCCAGTCCATTTCAGTTCACTGACGCCCAAAATGTCGATCTTTAATCTTGACATCTCACCAATAACCACATCCAATTTGCCCTGGCTCATAGATCTTACATTCCAGGTTCCAATGGTGTGTTGATCCGTAGAACATTGGATTCGCCGTTCACCGCCACTACCATCGGCCGCGAGCCGTCCTTTCGGCTTTGAGCTAGCTGCGTCATCACGTCTGGGGCTAGTTGAACTCATCCTCTGTTCCTCCCCAGTAGCGTTTTGACCATCTTCCGACCTGGGGGTCTCATCTTCCGATGGTATACCGACATATCTCTGGTTGTACTGATCCATTTAGTTTTCACGGCAAGAATACTGGGGTGGGTTGCCATTACCTTCCCCAGGGATCGCATTTAGTCTGACCTCTCTGTCATGACCTTCCCGTCTTGGGTTGCCCTTCACAGTTTAGCTCATGGCATCATTGAGGTGCTCAAGCTCCAGCACCACGACAAGGTAACAATCCTTTGCTGAAGATAACAATCCTTTGCTGAAGATAATGATTTTACCTTGGGTAAAAGGACATTAACCAAATGTAGATAATTTATTTTTTGTTTTAGGAGTAAAATTTTAGTGAAGTAGGATAATATTTGAGTATTTGCTTATTAGATGAGTAATTATGTTAGAAAAGGTTTTTTATTTTTTTAAGGGGGAGAGAGTTTGTTTTAGAGAAGAATGTTATATAGGGATGGAAACGCTTTATAGAAATGTTTATCTTAGTTTAAATTAGAATAAGAGATTGATAATGAGTTTCATATGTATTTGTTGTAGAAAGTCAGAAGCCACCATATAATATTTTTGCACTTTTTTAGTTGTTTTTTCTTGTAGTATTCTTTGTTTCATTCTTCTTAATTTTTATGTATTTTATGCATATGTTGAAAAAATTAATAAAGCTTTATAAAAAAAAATACCTGCTGTCTATTTCTACTAGTCTACAGATGCCACAGGTACCTATCAATAAACATTTTGCAGACATAATAACCATGACTGAACATACTATATCATATTACAGATTACTGAAGAAACCAGCAAATCACTATTTATTGTATCATAACAATATTTTAGGAGAATAATCTAGCATATAGCTTGAGGAAGAAAATTAAGGGTCCCTTTGTTTTGTTATTTTTTAATAAGGCAGGTTGATTATCATTTAGCAAAACAAAGGATTTTACACTGTAAATACACTGTAGATCAAGTGCATAAATTAGGGCCAAATCAAACAATGTGGGGCATGCACAACTGAAAGGCAGTTATAAAGAATGTGTATTTTTGTCTCAGGGTAAAAGGAAACTCATCCATTTTTCCCAGGAGGCTTTTCATACCCAAAACCATGTCTCAAAGTTGCTTTTTCCTCAAAAAGACAAAAGCCATGGAAATCCCATAACGCACAAATTAGAAATATATGTTTTACCTATAAAAGGTATGATGCTCCACACAAACCTTCCATAATCTTTTCGCAGCCCTGTGATTTGGCAGCTTAAAGCCAATAGTACTCTCAAACTGTTCCAGCTGAAAAAAATTCACACAATCAAATTAATATAATTTTTGGAAACTGTTTCAGCTAGCAACTTTTAGCTCTCATTTTAAATATTGTATGTCTTCCTATTATGATTAATTTTCATTACTGCCCTGAATTACAGACACTAATAAATATTTGGAGGAAAATAAAGGGAAAAAAAACTCAATGTATATAAATAACAGTTTTGAAGGGCTTTACTGGTTGGTTCCAGGGATTCTACTGACAAATTTTTCATACATTGTTTTCCTTCAATAAGCATTATAAATGTTGTAGAAAAATATATTCATTTTTATTACAGTTCATATATAAACTAAATTTTATTTAAAAAATAAAAAGATTACAGCTCCAGTTATACATATTGTATATATCAGACAGGAAGTCATACTGAAACCAGTGGGATTAATTTCTATGTAGACAGGCATTTGATTTCATTTACCCTTAAACTTCATGTAATCATTTTCAGTCACTTGGTGCAATGGTTAAGGTGCTGGCCTAGAAACCAGGAGGCTGTGAGTTCCAGACTACCCTTAGGCATGAAAGCCGGCTGGGTGACCTTGGGCCATTCACTCTCAGCCCAACCCACCTCACAGGGTTGTTGTTGTAGGGAAAATAGGAGGCAGGAGTATTAGGTATGTTTGCTGCCTTGAGTTAAAAAGACGGGGTAAAAATCACCATCACCATCACTATCACCATCTTAGAACACAATTTAATTTACAATTCTAAACCAAAGGCTCAAAGGCCTCAAGTTATACTCTGAGACTACAATCCGAAGACAACATAATGTAAATATAGGTGACAAGATAAGGGCTTTCTTGGAAGTCTTTTCCATAACATTCAACATACAGAAAAACTATTGCTACAGAAAACAAAACTGCTGCAAAGTAGGAACTAGTCTGGCAAAATGAAAAATAACATTTGTTTCTTTGTCCACTGCCTATTATATTTAATGTTCAGGCAAAAATGTGCATTCATTTTTGTATAATTAAACTTCGCACTGATTTAATGACTTGCGTACAGTATACATATGGGTAAGTTATCAAATAGCAAGTCTACAATTGATTAGATTTCATACTAATTAGTTTGTAGGACAACAATTTTTTAAAATGATAGTTGGAATCTTTTTAATTGCTCATGAATTATTTGTGAACATCAAATGCCTTAAAAAATCTCTTATTGTTCATTACTAATGGATCTGATCAAGTTTGATTCTGAAAAGTGAAACAACAAGAAAGCAAAGTGCTAGAGAAATATCAACTTTTTAAAGCATATTCAATATAGAAAACATCTCGGGAGAGCCATGCAGCAGCTGAACCAAGCGTGTGAGTAGCTATGGCTGCTTTGCACTATGGATCTAGCGTGATTTTAAAAAAAACAACTTTACCAGGCAGACATGTATCCAGTTTAATCACAACATGAACTGTTGAACCACCTGACATGTATTCATACAATTTCTGACAAGTGAATCATGATAACCAAATACTTACTTCAGTCGGTCTGATTTTAATATAGAAATTACTGCGTTTATAAGAAATCTTCAAAATTTTGGGCCAGGCAAACCGGTTTATTCTGAGCCTGTCTTTGTAAATGAGGAGCCCATTGGCACAAACCCCCAACATGATGTCCACACCTTCAGAATCCTATCAAATTAAGAATGAAAGCAATTTCAACATGATTACAGTAGGAATACACACAGGCAGATAGACAGACAATGGGACAGCAGGAGAGTACAGAAGATTATCTAAATGACAAGCATGGAAATTTAGCTGAGCAACAATATTAGAATCTAAGAAAAGACTTCAAAAGTGGAAGGATAGATGGTCAATAATGAATGAAATACTGCAGAATGATAAATGTTATTGGACTGTTGTATAAAGTTGGAAATACTAGCTGAATATCAAAAGAGTACACAGAAGATAGAAATCCAACATATGAAAGGAAAAAAAACAAAGGCTTCAATGATCAACAATCAGCAACCTATTGCCTAATCCATTCAATTTTGTAGCATGTAATAGTCTGCCTAATGTTTCAAATCATAACTATCCAAATATTTGGCTAGTAGTCTTCCTATTACCACAGGAGACTCATCTTGCTTCAAAACTGAAGCACGGGACAACCCAAGTTCTTCACAAGAAAATATTTTTATAGATGAGATTTCAGGGGAAAATGCAAACATAGACAAACTCCTATACCCTAAATGTTCTGTAGAATACATGCTGTGGGGAATTTTCACCCCACTTACTTTTCCAGATCATTCTAGAATGTTCACTACTTCCCCATCTTCTCCATTCTAGCAACTGCAGCAACATGCAGTCATGATTATAACTGTATGGAAAAGTTTCTAGTTGCAAAACTGTCAGCATGATAGCCATTCATTATCACAGTTAATAATGGTCTTTTAAAATGCATTAGGTGAATAGCAGCTTGGCAGCTTCACAAAGTATCCTTCTGGGGCAAGCACTTGGATTTTTCTTTTCTTTTCTTCTTTTTGCAAATGCCCAAAGGCAGATCAAAGTTCTGGATACTTAGGCTTGCAATGTGTTATCTTTGTGGAGCGAGGAGGGGATGGAAGAAGAGTTTTGCTATCCCAGGATTTGCAACAACTTGGGCAAAGGCTCTGATTAGGTGGAACCTTCTCCAGCTAGTCAGCTAGAAAGAAAGCACTGATGGGCATCTTAGTGTTCCCTACCTGATCTCTGTATTCAAAAACCTGCAGTGGTAAAGGCAACCCCACAGCCAGTTTACAGAGTCTTGGGACCAGAAATGGTGTTGTGTGGAAATAGCATCACTTCTCTCTTCCCACCTACCACAAAGCTGGCTACAGAAGCAGCAGCACTGGGGGAAGGTGCTTTTCCCCAGTAGTATGACCATGGAAGAAGCAGCAATTCTGTATTTGCTTGTGCATGTTGGCACGGAGAAATTGTATTGGGGAGAACACAGCAGTAGAATGCTGCTCAGAAGACACTGCTCTTGCTTAAAACAAGCCTAAACGTGCATGAAATAATGTATATGCAATTGAAATGTTAAAAATATCTCCCATGGATTTCAAATTATTCTCCAAATTTTAATTTCCCTATCTTCCTTGCAGAGGAAATAAAATACATGAAAAACTATAGCACTGATACAGGGTGGATTTAGATTGATTCACACATCTGCCAGGAACTGTAACACATACTATATCTACTTCCTGTACTCTAATCAAATCTCCCATCAGATTGATTTGGTGCCAGCAACAACACTGTCTTCTTTTCCTCACAAACAACAAGATCTTACATATTGCACACTTGGGATTTTTAAGTACATGAGTCTACCACATTTTCTAAATGAAATTTTATTTTCCATAGAAATGCTGACTAATACCTTAGCATGGTGTAAATCCACTCCATACATGGATAGTCGCTTGGCATTTTCTATGAATTGGGAATCTGCCTGTGCTGGAGTCAAACCTCTGCAAATATTTAGAAAGGAAACAGAAAAAACAATTTTATGTTATTTTGTGGTGTTGTTATTATGACAACATATGCCTTGGTACTCAGACCATGATCTATCTAAGTCAGTATTTTGTTTCTAGGCATGCCCAGTCTTTGCAAGGAGTAGCACTGGTTTGAATCCCATCCATTTCAAACATCTGACCTTGAATATTGCATTATTCCCACTGAAGGAGTGTCCATTTTCAAATGTAATAGCTTCCAGTCTTTGCATTTGTGAAAACTATCAAAACATACTGGAGTAGAAACACACTTGGCACAGACATGCCAAAAAACTGTTACATCATTACCTGATAGTTGGTTACAAACATTTTGGTAATTCTAAAAGCTCAAACAATAAAGGGAAATGCCCTGGTGTTTTTCAAAAGTCTACTATTTAAGCAAGAAAAAAAGGACTGAACTTGCTCCTGAGGGATTCAGACTACATTCTCTCTCAAGTGTAAGAATAGCCAGGGATACTGCTTTTATGAAAATCCTGATGAAGTAGTAAAGATGTTTCTCTTGACCTATACACCTGGCATTATTGAACATCTTTCCTGTGCTATTGAGCTTCTTTGGTGTAATCAGAGAGGGAGAAAATCCCTAGTTTTTAGTCATCTTTGTTTTGAAATTTCAAAATAGTACTCAGAAATAATTTTATAATCACATGGAAGCTGAAAAATATATTGCATTTTTAAGTTCCTGTTGGAAAAGAAAATTTTGTTTTCATATGTTTTACTATTATGCTTACTTGTATCCTGGCTGCTAAAACTTTGTTACCACTGGCTTGTAATTATAGACTTGCCTACTGGGAAATACGGGATTTCCCCCCCATAACTTTATTCTAACCCTTTTTCTTCCTGTGATTTCTCTTTCTTTGCTTTTTCTTCTTCACTAAGCTTTTTCTTCTTCACTAAATCATTGAAGATTATTATTTTCATTATTTTTTTCTTTCCCTCCCTAACAATCTCCTGATTAGTTTATGTATTTGTGAGGGAGTAGCAGGGACATATTACACAATGTTTGACTACAGCCAATTAGGGTTATAGATTTAATTTTTAATTACATCACTATTTTTTCTCTATTCTTCTCATGTCTTTTGGCTTGGTCTTTCAATATGGTGCAGATACCGTATGGATAAAAAGGGTATGTGCCTTTTTTCCTTGTTGGTTTTTTATTTCTCATATTAATAGCAGCCTCTTTTGTAATATGAAACATTAACAGACTGAGATTTCCAACTAAGCAGAGACAGGTTTTAGTTAAGTTAAAAAAAGATAACAGGAGACTCATGTTCTTCCCAAAGACGAACAACTTGTAAAAAAAAGCTTCCCCACCCAAGCATTTTGTATGCAGATGTATCTGAGGTTGGTTTCTACTTACATTGAAGATTATTTTCATTTTTTTTTCTTTTCCTCCCTAACAATCTCCATTTTGAGTTTATCAAAGTGTCATATTTTGGACTATGCCATTGATTCAACTCCTAAATCAAGGGAGATTCTTAATGGTGTAGCCTATCCTCGGTTATATTTATTTTGAGGTAGAAACCAAAGATTCCTTTTTCTCCCTTTCTTTTTAATCTAGCTCTAGAATCTCTTGACTGCATTATAAATTCTGTAAATAGTAATGGCATAATTATAGAGGGCAGAGTGTGAGACTTTATTATTAACAGGCTTATTATTTTAAATTACTCAATTCTGAGAAACTGTTTCTGAAACTTTTATAGAATTAAAATATGAATTTGATTCACCTGAGTTTGCTTCTTGGCAGTTTATTCAACTTAATTGCTTTTGTTAGGTTTGTTTTTTTATTGTTTTGAATTGAATTGAACTGAATTTTTGTTGTTGTTATATTGTGAGCCACCCAGAGTCATTCAGAGTCAGGAAGAAGGTGCATAAATTAAATAAATTAAGCATTTGTTATTTAGTCTATTTGTTCTAGATGTTAAAACTGGTTCTGAAATACCACAATAGTTGGAGGTTTGGAAGGAAATAATTGTGGCTCCTAAGCCTTTTTGTATGAGATGCTGAAGAAAGTTAATGAAATTCATACTCATCATCTATAGAAACTCTGGAACAAATCACAATGTCCCATTTTGATAAATGGATGGAGGGCTGTTTTAACTAACATAATATTAGCTTCCTATGATCTTAATATAAGGTTAATATAAAAAAACCAAATTGCTTCGTGTATACTGGACAGTTCAGAGAATGTATAATAAAACTTTGTTATTATAGCCTAGTTGGAATTGCAATTAAGGAGTTGGAACATTAACTCCTATGATTTGGTCCTATCCTTAGTTGTATGGATTTTTCAGACATAGGGATTGGCTTAAAAATTATCATACAAGACCAAAAGGAAAAAATTACGCACCTTAAACAATTCTAGGCTGCTAAGAAACAATACATTAAAAACATATTATAAACAATATAAAAAGAGACAAAATACTAGTAAAAATAATTGTAATACAGTACAATAACTGAGGCACCTCATGACCAGCTCATAGCACCAAAGCACACATATTGGGCTCTGCTAACAACCTGGCCGTATCACCTCAAGGAAAAAAAAAAAGTCTTCACTGCCTTCTGGAAGGCCAATAGGGTCAGGGCCATCTATATCTTGGGGGGAGGATACAGGTGTGGCAACAGAAAATGTACATCTCCTGGGTCCCACTATATGACATTTTTTTGCAAAAGGGATCCAGAGCATGCCCACAGACCTGCAAGTAACCTGATCCAAAAGGGATCCAGAGCATGCCCACAATCCTGCAAGTAACCTGGACGTGTGCCATGCAGAGCTTTAAACTGCACCTTGAATTGCATCCAGAAGCCCAGTGGGAACCACTGCAGCTTGTGCAGCAGCTATGTCACATGGGTGAATTATAGTGGCCCAATACTGTGTGCACCACTGCATTCTGGACCAGGTGAAGCTCCAGATGCTTTTCAATGGCAGCCCCATGCAGAGTACATTGCAGTAATCCCTCCTGATCCAGGAATGGGTGCAGCTGATGCACAAGATGGATTTAAACAAAGGCCCTCATAGCCACAGCAGCTACCTGATCCTCAGAAAGAGTTGTGACTCCAGGAGCACCTCCAGCTTGGGTGCATCAGTTCTGACTTGGGAAGTACTATCCCATCTAGAATTAAAGATGGAAAATCTCCAGATCCAGGGGGCCGAAAGACCTACAGCCATTCAGTCTTGCTATGGTTGACTTGCAGCCTGTTCTTCCCCATCCAGACCCTCACTTCTTCCAGACACCGAGGAAGAACCTCAGCAGCATTTTCTTCTTACAGAGGTTTCAGAGATAATTTGCTGGTGCAAAATATGTTAGCATGCTATATAAATATACTTGAGTATTAACCACTAGATAAACTGAAGGCTGGAAAATCAAATAGCTAATGTGAGGCTCACTGATTATCACTGACAATGTTTTATATTTACATGTGTAAGCTCAATATTTACTTTCCCATCAAAAGTGTTCATGAGTATTTGTGCTTAAGTAAATAACTTTGATTCATTTGAGGCTGATTTTTATGGTACATCCACTACTATATTTAACTGTGAACAACAAAAAAATTCTCTTCTATTTCAAGCTTGATCTGTCCCTAGAGTCCAGTGGAATTGGGTGGCTATAATAAATTTGAATAAATAAAAAAAAATCAAATTAAGGGCATAAAGAAATACAAAATCACTGTTGGTATTAGGTTCTACCTTGAATTCAGTACCATCTGCCACAAGCAAAACAAAAGTGAACAAAAATCAATTACTCGGAACATGACGCACCTGTGTGTCTCATGTAATTCTACTACTTTCTCCTCCAATTCCTTTGTCTGGTTAGGTGCAAACTGGAATTCCCGTATGTAGCCACTATCATGCTCCTCTGGATCATAGTCACCTAGTTCAGCTTGTAAAGTATATGAACCAAGCAGAGCATGGGTTACAAAAGAGCATGGTAGACGTCCAGAAGCAATATCTTGACGAAGCTGCAAACAAAGGAAGTACCTGAAAAAAGAACAATAATTGTCTGACAAATATTCTTACCTACTTTAATATTTTTAAAATCTGCATTAAAAGCAATCTCCAAACATAAAAAATATAAGATTGTATTTTAATAAGCACAACCCCCCCCTCCCCAAAACCCCAGAGCCAGTTTGGTCTAGTGCAGGGTTTCTCAACCAGGGTTCCATGGAACCCCAGGGTTCTGTGAGAGGTCACTAGGGGTTCCCTGGAAAAGCACGACTTAGTTTAAAAATTATTTCAAATTTGGGCAACTTCATATTAAAGAGGTAAGTTTCATTATTTATTTTTCATTTAAGAACACTGTTAATACATATATACAGGCCTACACATGAAACAAATATAATAATTTTGTAACTTCTGGCCTATATTTGAGCCTGAATGTTCAGGGAATCCCCGAGGCCTGAAAAACATTTCAAGGCTTCCTCCAGGGTCAAAAGATTGAGAAAGGCTGCTCTAGTGGTTAAGGCAACGGGCTAGAAACCAGGAGACTGAGAGTTCTAGTCCCACCTTAGGCATGAAAGCTGGCTGGGTGACCTTGGGCCAGTCACTCTCTCTCAGCCCAACCCACCTCACAGAATTGTTGTTGTGGGGAAAATAGAAGGAGGAAGGAGTGTTAGGTATGTTCCCCGCCTTGAGCTATTTATAAAAAACAATAAAGGCGGGATAAAAAAATCTAAAAAAAATCAAACACAACCTATTTCTCATGTAAAACTGGAAATTATACTATCAGTGAAGTCTTAGTGCAATTATTCTGACTACTAGTACTGAAGTTTATAGTTTTAAAATGTACAAATTCCTTTTCATTTTCCATATTGCACTGCATAATATTTGAGGCAAATTATAGAATAACTTATTACTGTAAGATTCTAATAACTGTTCTAAATAATGGCTAACTGGAACACTAGTAGAATAAACTATTCTCTTGGCAGATAAGATGAAAAATTTTAGCCAAAACTCCATGCAGTTGGCTTGAAAAAATATGAGAAACATTTCCGTGAACTGGGAGTGAAAGTTATAAAGGTTCCAGTTAAAGGAACATAACCATAGAAATGTCAGGGTTATATCAGCAGAGGACAGAACATTCCCTATTATCAAGAAATATCTTCATTCACATAAAAATTGATTTATTGAAGCATTCTTTCAACAGGAAAAGTATTTCTTCCCTCACTCACCCATACTATGATCTATGTTTTGAATATCTGCAGTTGATTCAATATTGTTGCTTTTCTGCTTTTAATTTGTTCCTCTTCTTCAATAAAAAACATTACTATCAGATGATTAACTTTTCTTCCATGATATTTATCTACAGTAATAATCTGTATATACATCTTTATACTAGATTTAGGAAAAATACTAGAAATCAAACACAGAGGAAACCAATAGCAGCTAAAGTACAGAACATAGGCCAGAAACAAATACAATACAAACAATTCATTTTTGTATCTTGGCCATTTTCTTTAGGCTTATGGGATGTAACGTTTTACAGATTTTCCAAGAGAATCCAACTCAATAATGCTTTATAGCATACCTGGTGATATCTTCCATTAACTGTGAAGGATCAGGTGGATAAAACTTCACATTAAAGGTGAATAGCCATGGCAGATCTACATTTGGCACAGTCCATAGAAAATACATAGGAGAAAAAATGAAAACATTCAGAGTAAACTATTTTTATCCATAAATAGGAAAAAAAAACCCTTTACACTAAGGACTGGAGAGAAACCCTTAAACTGAAATTGTTTTGTATCTATTGTAAAATATACTGGATTTTAAATTGTTTTGTCCATACCATTTGAGATTAATAAAAAATGTTTTAAAAAATCATCATCCTAAATGATAAGAAGAGACAGGGGAAACAGCTGAGAGGATTGCAACCAAGCACTCCGAATGGTCACTAAACGAGGCAGTAGCTAAACAAGGACTACCTGTAGTATAGGACAAGCACCACATAGGGCTTCTAAATATTATTAGTAGAAGTAAATAGTACAATAAATAAATATTCTATGTAAGTATAATAAATAGGAAAAGAGATTGTATATCAACAATTTTATAACTTGTGAAATAAAAATGCATAAAGTAGCATATATTTGAGTACATAAACTCAACTGACATAATACTGGTCAGTGGTTGAATTTAATTATAAAGATCCCAAGTTAACAACTTCACCTTTTAATTTCATTCTATTACCAAGGGCACATGGGAGGGCATTTTAATCCTGTAGTAACTGGGACAAAATATTTGGTCTAACAGGGGGCCATCTCTAAAGCAGAACACGAGGCATCATCAGAGATGAAAAACCATTGCTTAAGATTAAAGAAAGCCAATTTCAACTTCATTTCCTTCCATCCCTCCATCTTTCTCATGTATATGTATAGGTATAGGTATATGTACAGGTATATGTATATGTATATGTGTGCATGCACATGTTCATACTGCTTTTAATTCAGTGTAGATTTGGTTTTTAAAACACAATTTTTATTTTTCTAAATTTTATATAGGTTTCATATGTTAATAAAAGAGGAATAAAGTATATTAAGTAAAATATCTATAATAATAAAGGGAGGTTGTTAGGAGATATTAGGTATTACACATAAAGACTTCAGTCTGTGATTTGAGTGTGATAACTGAAGTATCAAGAAGAAAAACATTACAAACAAGTCACTCAACTCTTGAGAGAAGGACAACAAAAATATTACAAATAATTCATTTCCATTTGTAAAAAAAATGTTCTTTGTAAGTAACAAAATATAAAACCTCTTGATGATTATTATATTTGTTCTCATAATGCAAATACTTCAAAAATATTTGACTGGTCTGTCTAAAGCTACTTGGTGGATAATCAACCAAGCAGCTTCAGAACAATGAGTTGTTAAAACTGCTGAGCTGCTATACAAGCAAATCATTAAAACAGACTATACAGGTGGCACCCATTTGCTGTTCCAGCTGAACAACAGTGCATAATGAGACAGTGAAACAAGTACCACAAACATGCACAAAAGCCCTTTCATCGTTTTCCACATGCATAAATATACAAAAACATGCCAAAAATCATGGACAACAAGGGTCCCTGTACATACTGTTTATTTGTCTGAATAACATCTTTTGAGCCTCACAACCCTCACAAGGTGCCCACAATAAAAAAAACTAAAACTTACCAAAATGAAAGAAATGTATTTAGCTAATTGCAAGGTAACAGGCAACTTGGTAAGTATGTTCCAATCACAAGAGTTACAAAAGGGAAGAAAAATCTCCTGCCAGCAACATGAATGATGAAATACTTGGGCCTGCAAGTATGGCAGCCAATAATAATTTTATAGGCCAGTGGTCTGCTACTTTTTGTACAAACAATATGCAAGTTTGCATAACTGCAGAATCTGGGTTACTCACTTGCACTTGCATACTCATCATGCTATTCCCTTTCAGGTTAAGAAATGTTCTGCAAAGTGCAGAAAGAGAGTAAGAAATAATAAACTAAAGAAACTAAAGGCACGAGATAAGAAAAAGAAGCATAGCTAAATACAGGTAGTCCTCAGTTAATGAGGGCAATTGGGACCAGGAACTCTGTCACTAAGCGACATGGCTGTGAAGTGTGACATCAGTTCCAGCAGTTTCAGTTGCGGTTGTTAGGCGAATCCCACATGGTCATTAGGCGCAGCATCATGTGATTGTCATTTGTGACCTCCTGCCGGCTTCCCCATTGACAGCGAAGGTCCCAAATGGTGATCACGTGACTGCGGGATACTGCAACGATCGTAATTGCGAGCTGATTGCCAAGCACCCAAATTGTGATCACATGACCACATTGTGACAGCTGCAACTTCGAGGACCAGCCATAAGTCTCCTTGTTCAGCGCTGTCATAATTTTGAATGGTTGCTAACAAATGATCATTAACCAAGCAGTACCTGTATAGTTTACATCAACATCTCTACATCATTACCTTTACATCCTTACTAATACCTCTCTATACCCATCTTTGCAAGTCTTCCTTGCTTCCACCATATGAACAGTATACACCACCACCTACATTCTCTTTAAACTTCTCTATTTCTTTTTTGAAAATTCCCACAAATGCATACAACCATGACTTTATTTTTTTCATGTATAGTTTTCCTAGTCGATCCTCATTCATTCTCTTTGTATGACCAACCAACTCTATACAGATAGTCCTCGTTTAGTGACTGCTTCATTTAGCAATTGTTCACAGTTACAATGGTGATGAAGAAGTAACTTTATGACCAATCCTTGCATTTATGACCTTTACAGGTCTGTAAAGCAAAGGAAAGCTGAAGTAAGATCATAAGCATAGTTGTGGTTTCACTTAGTGACCACTTCATTTAATGATCGAGTTGCTGGTCCCAATTGTGGTCGCTAAACAAGGACTATCTGTATACTTTTTTAATCCTAGTGACTCACTTTTGTCTTCAATCTACATTCATTTAGCACTCATTAATTCCTGATTGTACTTCTTGTCTTATCACATATATTTCTTAGGTAACTCATTCCCACCGAATTAAGCTTTCTGACACACCCAACTCTCATTTCCATATAAAAAAGTGAACAGAAGCATCCTATTATATATATACAGTAGTATAACATATACTTTCTTTTGACAAATATTCACTACCCACTATCTTTCTACTAGCACTTGCATATTTTAAAATTTCTCAACCCAGTTTTCCAACTTCAGTAAATATTCTTGCAAAATATACAAATTTATCTATTTGCTCTAGCTTTTTAAATAGTTTGTTCTATTTCCTCCATTTACTTTGGCCTTTGAAACTTTAATTTTTAGATCCACACTCCTCACTGCATCATACAATCCCTACATCGTAACATTTTCAGCCAACAATATAGCAATGTCATCTGCATACCAAAGCACACGTACATTCATGCCCCCAACTAAAACGACTCTGCCATCACTACAAACATTCCTTGTGCATTAATTCTTAAACATATTAAACAATTAAATGGACATTATACACCCTTGTATTGTTTCCTGCTCAATTTTACCAATCACTGAGCATTCCATTTATTCTCAGGCAAGTTTTACTACCATCATATGCTGCTCTTACTGTATTCAGGAACTAAGCTTCAATTCATATTAGCACAAAACACTCCCTAATTCAAGCCTATTCACCTCATCACATCCTTTTTTTCAATCAACATTCAACAAAAGTTGTCATATACATACATACAAGTAGAAATTCTGCATCACCTTATTTTTTTTTAAAAAGAAGACAAATACACACATACATTCAATACATCTATTGTGAGAAACACAAAAGGGTTCATGGTTCTTTCTTTCCCATAAGAAAAATCAAGTGGGTGCCAATAACTAGCTCCAGCAATAGGATATAAAAGATAATAATAAATAAACAGCATTCCATCTAAGAGACAGGGAAAGGTCTACTTGGAGAATGATGAGTGACAAGCTCCTCACCATCTATATTTCTCTTTCTTTTCTCAGCTACCATCCTTTCTACAACCTCCATCTTGAACAGATCAGTGAACTACAAACATTCAGCACTAATAGCAAATGTGGCTGCTTGCATTCATTATTATCCCGACTGCTAGTATCCACTACTACTATCAAACGTGGCTACCAGAGGACACTACTGCTTCTGATATTCTTAATTCTTCAGTTATAGCAACTAATTACAGGTAGTCCTTGATTAACGACCATAACTGGGACCGGAATCTCGGTCATTAAGTGAGATGCCCATGTGACTGCTCAATGACCACAATCCCAGCACTCCCGGTTGCAGTCGTTAAGCGAGCTCCTAGGCCATTAAGTGGACAGAGTGAAAGAGCTGCCTGCCAAAGTGTGTCCCCTCTCCTCAGTGCACGGAGGGGAAATCCTTCATGGGGTTGCTGAAACAAAGCATAAATCTTCAGGATTTGAGCTCCGTTCCTTCAGCCTGCCAAAGCCTCTTGCAACCTTCCCGATTGGCTTCCCCATTGACTTTCTGGGGAAGCCAGCAGAGAAGATAGTAAATGGTGATCATATGATCGTGGGGCATTTGGCAACCGGTCATAAATGTGTGCCGGTTGCCGAGCACCTAAAATGCAGTCATGTGACCACGGGGGGCGGGGAGAGCTGGGGGTGGTACGATGTTTCACGACAGTTGGAAGTGCTTGGAAAAGCACCCTTTCTGAGGCTGTTGTAACTCTGAATGGTCGTTAAGCAACCGGTTGTTATACGAGGACTATCCACATTACAGTATTTAGAGACCAAAACGCATTGTAGCAAATCAGTAAAACAAAATAAAACAAAGGACAGTACAGGGCTTATTTGTTACATTTCCAATAACAGACTACCAAAACAACAGTAACAGATCTCGCTCACAAACATTGAATCAGAAAAGAGGAAATTTAACAACTAACTTCAAAGATGTCATAACACTAGCACTAAAATGGAAATACAAAGAGGCAGGACGCAGTGTGTGTTTACCTGACAATAAGTGGACACAAAAAATAACATTGTGGTGGGCCTATAACTGCATATGCTGCTTGGCCGACGGAGAGATGGACTACAAAAAGGTCTCAGTTCCAACTAGAACATCATAGAAAAAGCCTTAACGAAATACAAATATCTGTTGATTGCTCTGGGTATCAACACTCCAGATGAGTACAATAAAAAAATGTTAAAGTAAAAGTGACTACGAGTATCTGCAAAAGGTGGCTTTTACCCAATTAAAATTCAAAGATTCATGCCTGAAATCGTAAGAAAATCAAAATAGGGTTCACAGACATTGCACTAATACCAGATTAGATTATGCAGTTTTACCAAATGAGCTTTTGGAGTATCATGCCAGACTGATAAAGTATTTGCCTCTGTTCACTTTTCAAAAACCTGATTTTTCTAGGAATTTTTCTAACAGATGACTTGGAAAGTTCACCAGAATTTAAGACGCTAGTCACCAACAAGGGATTAATCTAACTCTTAATAGCTGACCCTCCTCATCTAGTTAGACTGAAAGGTCTAGATCATTTAACACTGTGCATGCTGATGGAGATTTCTAACAATCTTAAAAATACTTATAAATACAGTAATTGATTATGAACTTTTGTGATTTTTTATTATGCTAACTTGGAGCTTTATTATAAAAGCCTTATTTAAGATACAACATTACATCAGAAGGTCTGACAAAGTTGCGTATGCTATCTAAGCCTTGAGGCATAGAAGTGAGCCATCTGTTTCTCATATTTAGCCAGTAAAAAACAAACAAACAAAACCTCAGAAAGACTCACTGGAAAAGCCCATTAAGAAGCATGTAGTATTTATCAGCATTTATCTAGCCTTTATCTAAGAAATAGTATTAAACAGTGTTATCTCAAGTAGACCCTTATCATATTAATTAGAAAAAGTAGCATACGAGGATGGTTCCCTACATATCAAAAAAGCTACTGCGCAGGCTGTCCCTTCACTGTCAAATGAACACAAATTTTCTTTTCCATTTTTAGCATGCAACTATTCTAAGTCAGCAGTAATGTACTGCTAAGAAATCAGATTGACAAGGTTTTGTCCACAAATTGTCCACTAAAGGATTAATTTAAAAGCAAAAATAAAGACTGAAGCACTTACTGCGAATTTGCTTCTTGATTTCCTTTGAAGAATCAAGCCAATTCTAAAAAAAGAAGTGACACATAGTGAGAAAGAAATATTTAATATGTGTTTTATAGTATAACTATTGTTGGTTCATTCAAAATCAGTATACTATAATACTCTGAGATTTTTTCATCTATCAATTTCTAGACTGTCTCAACCACCGGAGTAAGTTTGGGCAGCTTACATGTTGGGGTTAAAACATCTACAGAAATAATAAAATACAAAAACTGATAATAATAGATGGCCCCGCATCCTGGAAGGTAGTCAACTGAAAACTATTATAGACAATCAGGAATAAACTGCCAGGGAGTAAATCACTGAACCTGACTTTACCCCTTCCTATCTCTACTAGAAAAGCCATGTTTCCACAGCTTTACAAAAGCCCAACAGCATTGGGGTCATACAAAGCTCTGGGGAAATGCTGTTCCACAAGGCAGTATAGCATGCTGCCTAGGTCCTGCAAGATGACAGTGCTTTTTTACTGGGATGCAAAATGTGCCAACCCTTCCAGATTTCACTGAACAGGGAGAGATGACAGGAAAAAGACTGTCCTGTAAGTAAGCAGGTCCTAAGCCACGTAGTGCTCAATAGGAGACAATCAGTACATTGAATTGCACCCAGAAGCCAGATAGTAACCTGTACAGCTTGTAGAACAGAGACATAGGCAAAATGAAGAATACCCATAGCTGCTTGTGTGGCCACAATCTGTATCAGTTGTAACTTCTGAGTGACCTTCAAGGGAAGCCCCATGTAGAACATTTCACAGGAGTCCAAGCATGAGGTGATTAAGGCATGAGTGACTATGAGAAGGGCCTCCCAAGGATGCAATTGACACACAAGATGGATTTGTTCAAAGGCATTCCTGGCCATTGCTGCCATTTGCTCACTGAGCAGGATCTGAGAATCCAGGAGGGCTCCCAAAGAGATTACAATTTAAATTGGATTACATCAGATATTTTTTCCTTTCTTTTGCATTAATTTCTTCATTCATTAAAAAGCTATCCAATTTTCTTAAAAATAAGTAGATTTTACCTTCAATAAAAGTATCCCTGGCAAAACACATTCATCACTAGTAAAATAAGGCATACAGTAGGTCACTGTGGTCTTACAGTATTTTTCTTTATATATATCTAATTCACTACCAATCAATGGTAGGCTCTGAGTACTCAAAATAGTGTTTTTTTTTCATTCTCACAAGTAAAAGATTACCTGTTTGCTATATGACAATTATAAAATGCTACTGAAGCTAAGAAGATAATATTCATACAGCTGACTATATTGTTCAAATTGTCTCTCCAGAAAATTATGGTGAGAGGAATTCCTTTGAAATATGGTCTTAAATAAGTCTAGAGCAATGAGGCCTTTTTAAAGTCTTGTGAGGGCAGAAACATTTACAAGATTTAATGCTTCCATCATTCTGACTTACTTAAGATTTTCATTTTCATTTTGATGAAAGCAGTGTTGTGCTGATGCTTTTTCATTTGCACCCTCCCCTTCCTGTGGAGAAGTATGAGTAGGAAACAATTTTTATCTTGGATAAGCTGCTGATCAGAAGATGAGTTTTTCCCCTTTCCCTCAGGATAGGAGATGCACATCAAAGGTAGAAAAGAGGGGACAGCTTTACAAACCAGATAGGAAACTCAGAGACTAATGCTTCCTGTGCCTGTTTTAACTGACAGTGTAAAGTTATTATCTATATATAAAGGTAAAGGTTTCCCTTGACGTAAAGTCCAGTCGAGTCCGACTCTAGGGGGCGGTGCTCATCTCCGTTTCAAAGCCTTGGAGCCGGCGTTGTCCCTAGGGACACTTCCGGGTCATGTGGCCAGCATGACTGCACGGAACGCCGTTACCTTCCCGCCGAAGCGGTACCAATTAATCTACTCACATTTGCATGTTTTCGAACTGCTTGGTGTGCAGGAGCTGGGACTAGCAACGGGAGCTCACCCCGCCGCGCGGTTTCGAACCGCCGACCTTCCGATCGGCAGCTCAGCGGTTTAACCCGCAGCGCCACCGCGTCCCGGATTATTATTATTATTATTATTATTATTATTATTATTATTATTATTATTATTATCTATATATAGTTGCAAGCTATTTGCTGTTTTACTGAAGATTGTAAAATTAAAATGATATATGTCTCATATTTTCCTGTCTGCAGCTTCCTCCCTAGCTGAAGATTGCTCGGGATCTAGCTATGTTTGTTTACAAACTCCTCCTGCACAAATCACTGCCTTTTCATGAGCGAGAGAAAGGGCATAAGGAAAGGTAAAGAAAAACACGAAGAACTCCAAGTGCCTAGAAAATTTCCTCTAAGATATTAGCTGTGATCGTCATAAGATAATTTAACTACTTCTTCAAGTATGCACATCACATGAGAGAATTTCCTTTTAGATTGTCCTCTACTGTTTCTCTAATTCTAAATTATTTTTCTACAGATACTGCTCTTTCTATGCTAGGAGTTCATGAAAATAGCAGTTCCAGTCTTAGTCATATACCTGTACTGATGTTCAGCATCTCTGTACACATAGAACTCCAGTTAAAATTAGAATAATGAAATTCTTAATCCTTTACAAAGCAGTGTTAGAAAATCTAGCTTTCACAATTAGTTATCTATGTATAGGGTATTTTTTCTGATGAAAAACCTTCAAAGGATAAGTTTTTCTTGCAAAACTTTTGTATCTTTTTGATTGCATTTGGTATACTAGTAAAATGTTCATGCTTGCTATGGAGCCCTATAAGTTTATTCTGAAAAATCTGAGTGGGAGGGAATTCATGTAAAAACATCTCTATACATGTTTTCTAATCAATATCACACAATGTCCATACTAGGCAATATATGTTTAAAATGACATCATATTTACCATTAGAAGACAACAATGCAGCACCCCTTCACATAGTCTTCACTGAAGCCACTGAGGTTTTTTATCATATAAAATATAAGTTAGCAAATAAAGATATATTGGGGAGCACTAAGCCGTCCACTGGATTTGAAGCTCCAAATTTTCTTCCAGAAGAATTAATTCCTTCCCACAGTTAAAAATGAAAGTATAGACCAATACTTAATATAACATTAGTTAAACATTCATGATTCTCTTTGAATGTATAGTTCTTTAATAGGTACTTTTGATTATATAAAACAATCACTAGATTAATTGTTTACTAGATTGTTTACTTTGATTTAAAATATATCAGGTGGGCTTGGCCTGCAATATATCACCAAGGTTGTTTCCTCAGATAGCCCAATTAGGTAGCCTTCCCATAACATTTTGAGGCTATGTTTGGGAACACTTCCAATTCTATGTTTTAGCTTCCAGGTTGTCTTTAAAGGCACAGAGCAAATTGCAGTAGTTTAATCAAGTAGGGTTAGGCTTAGGTTAATATTGTGAAGTCCTTCCTGTTCAGGTAGCCCACACATGGCACACCAGCTATACTTGGACTAAGGCAAAGCCCCGCTTTGCCATAGACTCTACCTGCCTATCCAACAGTAGCCATGAGTCCAGGAAGATCACTAAATCACAGATCTTATCTCTCAGAGGGTAGTACTACCCTTTGAAAATCAACCCCAAAGCTGCCAGAAAACTTTAATGTACACATAGCAAATCTGCTTTACTCAGATTCAACTTCAGCCTGTTTCTTTCCGTTCAGGCCTTCAGGAGTCTCCAGACACCAGGATAAGACTTCAACAGCATCACTGGCATAATTCAGGGTGGTGATACACAATTGGGTATTATCAACATACTGATGATACTGTACTCCAAAGCAACCTATCTCAATGGTCTCATGTTGATAGTGAAAAGTAGGGAGAGGACTAAGATCTGCAGCATTCAACAAGAGAGTAGCTACCAGGCTGACCTCTGTTCCCCACAACCATGGACTGGAATTGCCTGCAGAGGAAGGAGGAGAATCACTGTAGTACAGTGTTCAAATCCCCAACACCTGCAGGTAGTCCAGAAGTTCAATATTATCAAAGACAGCTGTGAGGTCTAACATGACCAGAAGAGCACACTTCCCCTATGTAGGTCCAGACAAAACATCATCCACCAAGCAACCAATATTGTTTAGGTCCCATGCTCAGATCTGAACCCAGACTAAAAGGAGTCCAAATAATCAACTTTCCTTCCCCAAAAGGGAAGGCCAAAGACCAGGCAATTGTTGTCAATTATCTCTCTTAAACAGGGGGTGTGTTGGAGCTTCCTTTAAGGTTACAGGCAACATCTCTTCCAAAGTGAGGCACTGAGCACACTCCAGTTCCAGAACATCACACTCCCTCCAGCCCCATGAATAAGCCGAAAAGGGCATGAATCTTGTCTACAGGTGGTAACCAGAGAGCATCCTATCTGCATCCTGAGACTCCACAGACCAAAAGGAATGCCAGCTAACATGACAACATGTTATCCCAGTCACTGGCATAGACTATGTCTATGTAGTCACAGGAAGAGTCAAACCTCTAGCAAAGTTGAGTCACTTTATTGGCAAAGTGCTGTGTAAAACTGTCCAAGCTGCCAAGTGGGAGATACTGTATCTCTCTCCCAAACTGGGGGTTGCCACCATAAACAAGGCAATCAGTCAAGAGCTCATCAGTGCTTCTGTTACCACCTCAATGTAGGCCTGAACTTGAGCTTGTACCCATACTTAGTCAGGTTTACTGCCACTTCGTCTCCTGGAGCTCCTTAGTAAGCCAATGAGCCAATCAGGATTAACAAGAAAGAGAGGCTATTTAGAAGCAAACTCAGTAAGGCTTCCTGTTCCCAGTGGTTTATCATATAAGCAACAGACCTAGCTGCCAAATTGTTGCCCTAAGTGTCTGCCGAATCTCTCTAGATCCATAATGTACTTGAGGCAGTCTATTGTATTAGATTTGTTTGCTCAGTGGAGGGCATAGTTAACAGTCAATTTTATCGGAACCAGGAAATGACCTGACGACAGCAAAAGACTTAGGGTAATTAATGCCTTTTATATCCAGATCATTAACTATCTGTTCTGAGATGAAAACAAGATCTAGTATATGACCATCTACATACGCTGGGGTGGAAATTACCTGGAACAAGCAGTCACCATTGTGCTTATGAATTCCTGAGCCTTCCCAGTGGCCTAGAACTTGAGGTCCCCCAACAAGTGACTGGAGAGCAACACCAGCCCTGAGACTAGATCTAAGAACTCAGGAAGAGATCCTACCCAGCAGTAGAGTGGCTGGTACATGAAAATTTGTCCCAGTGGCCTAAATTAACATACAGGCATTCATATTTCATCACTAGGACAGAAGCCCTGGTCAGAACCAAAATGTTTCCACAGATTAATACCATTTGCCTGCCCCAAACCTAACACTGAGATTACTGAAAGACCTAAAATCCAGGAAGGCTGATCTTCAAAAGGGCAACATAGGCACCTCTACCCAACCAAGGTATCAGTAATACATATCCAGTCTATCTGCTCATTAGCTACAGAATTGTGGATGAGCATGGCATTGTCATATTGCAGACAGACTTGGTGTTTACCATCAATAATGTGAGGCAAAGGTCATCAAACCCCCTCCCCAAAATGATACGTCTCCCCGCACATAGTTTGTGAAAGGTGAAAGGTCCCCTCTGCAAGCACCAAGTCATGTCTGACCCTTTGGGGGGATGCCAGTTTTGTAATGTTTTCTTGGCAGACTATAGTTTACTGATCAACAATTTACTCTGCCCAATCACCTGCAAACTATCACCCTTGGAGGCCAGCTATCTGGTATGCTACTCAAGTTGGTATTTCACTTATACTTGTCCTCCTAACAACCCTTATCCTTGACCTCCTAACAACCCTTCTTAAACAACCAAAGGGTATTCCAGCTTTAAGGAACCCTCCCAATAGTGCTAAAATGTGGTAGTTCCCGGCCTTCCAACACCACACCCCGTTTCTACCTCTGGCACTGTGGACAGTTAATTTATGTTTTTAACTTTTTATATTCTGTTTTTATTTTTAAATTGTTAGCTGACCTGAGTACTTAATAGGGCAGAAACATATGGTATAAATCAAATAGAATATGCCTCACATGAAAAAGCTAAACAAAAAAAACCTGCTTTATGTTAAAGAGTATTAAGTTCTTATACATTCAATTTCACTCTAAAGCAGTGCTTCCCAAACTTTTTCTTTCATTACCCAAAACCACTGATCAGTAAGCCCTTTTTACCCAATGTAGGTAAAACACTTTAAACCAGTTTAATGGATTTGTGTGTTGTTACCTAAAGAAAAACCACTTTTACTCAATTTTGGGTAATTTACCTAGGTTTGGGAAGTACTGCTCTAAAGCATAACTAGATTTATTTTGTAACAATGGGAATATAAAGACACTGATCATGTGTCAGTTGCAACATGATGCAATTGACCTACAGTATATAATATGCATAGGGTTAGATTTTCTGTATCCATTTTAAAAATATCCTTTCCAAACTTCAAACAGTTTTATATGATTATTAATTACCATGTTAGCATAAATCAGACTAAATGCCAAAACATGGTGAAGAAATTTTAGCCCTTAGCTACTTTGACTGCAAAATTTAGATATTGCAGGAGGAAGTGAACGTTTCAAAGGTACACAGGTACAAATGTTGGAATCAATGAAGTTACTACAGACTGATGTTTTAATACAACTGTTTGAATGACTTTTTTACTCAGATGACAAAAAATGTTTATCTTATTCATCCTAAATTTGCAGAATCTGCTTAGTTTGGTCAGATTAGAATCATGTGTTAGTTAACTCAAACCTTAGCTTATAATTCTGGATTGGCCAATATAGATGCCTACATTGAAGGTACTGGTGCTGTCATTATGAGAGAAGGCTTCCTCCTATTTAGCGAGAGTGTCATTGCTACATATTACAAGGTGCCCCATCACAGGAGAGTGTTTGAGATAATACATTACCTCCTGAAGTGCTAAAAACAGATCTGGCTACCAGTTAACACCACAATCTGTGATTTAACCTTGGTATCAGTTGCCTTATTCCAAGAGAAGTGCACATGATCTTGGGAGAATGTACAACACAGGAAGACAGAGCAAATGTCTGCCTCTTTGGGGACAACTTCTTCTTCTATAGATGTAAGCTTGAGGTAATAACATGCAAAGATAACACAAATTAAACAGAAATAGAAGTCCAAAATAAAAACAAGACAAAGAAATTTTTAAAAATGTTATAAATACAATTCAGCTCAGCTCTTCTGAGGAGACAGAGAAAGAGGGATAATGAAATTTTCTATTATACCATTGCTACAATAAAAAAAAATTATGAATAAGAAAAGAATCATATCATTTCACATACAATGCAATGGCAGGGGCAGAGTCCTGAACAGAGCCCAGCATAAGCATACAACTCCTCTGTGTGGTATAAACTACAGGGCTGGAACTGTACAGATCCAATCCTTACCTCCTTTTCTAATGTAGAAACCACCACTTAACCAATATGCACTGCAATCCTTCAGGAAAACATGAAGGAGATTTCATACTGTATGTCTTATCTTCTGTTAAAAAAAATTGTGTATGTCCGCCTTATGGACAATTGGTTCTTTTCTGTCCCCAGTGTTAAAACTCCTTCATCTACCAGACCCTACATGCCAGTATATGCACAGTACACCCCCATAAAGCAAGATTAACAGTGAGTATTACACTCAAATTAATTGTTCTAACAATGAAGATGTTGTTCTATTTCAAATGTAATTTTAAAAGACAAGTGAAAACTAGAGTTCAAATGCTTTCAGTCAGCTTTCTCCCCTTCGGCTGATCACAGCCGTATAGCATCTAGGCAATGCAAAAAAAAAGAAACAAAGAACAAAACCCACAACTGAAATGTACAAAGGAAAATTTAGCCAAAGGTTCTGTTGTTTTCTGTACCAAGAATACAGGAATAGAATTCCTTGCCTATATATTGTCTTCTGCAGCAGTGAGACAGTGACTGCATTTAGACCATCATCCAGACTATCATAATCCATGGTTTGGAAGGCTATGAAAGAACAATAGAAAAGCCCAGGTTTGACTGCTCTCTCCTCTTATGGAGTTTATTATGGTTTATTAGAAACAGAAGATGCTAATTTTGTTGTCACACATGGTGATAAAAGAGAAGGAAAGACTAGACAAGCCTCAGGCTCAACAATGCTTATTTCCAATTCTCCATATTAAGAGTTGAAGGTCCATCTGAACATAGTTTGGACCTAGAACTAATGCTACTGGCAATTCAGCATTTGCCCAGTTCAAAGTATGGTGTCTCTTAAAAGTATGTTGCCAACTAGAGATAGTGTTATAGCTAACTTTCTTCTGCTCAGAAATCTGAGGCTCTGGACTACAATAGAAGACTTAATGTTCAGTAACAAATTTTCAAATATTACAAAGGTTCCCAGTCTTCTAGAAGTTATTTTTACACAACATTTAGTACGTACCTTCTGATCTGTGTGATCTTGAAATAACAAGCCAAAGTAGTCCCTTTCCAGTAGGTTAAGATGCTCACACACTATGTCAAACAATACCTGTCCTTTTGCTTTTTTCTAGGAGAAAACAGGATAAATTAATTAAACATTTATATCATACAATGCTAAATATGTTTTCTTTTGAGAATCTAATTTAAAACACACCAATACGAAAGAAAGTTACTCTATATTTGTTATCGCTGGTTTCAATTTGCTGATTTAGAAAATAAATCATATGTGAGTAGATGCTTCAGAGTCTATACCCAGCACATAGGAAAGCTCTGATTAAAACCATTGGAGGGGAGGTATTTATTTGAATAGCTGAAACTTAAGTAGGACACATGAAAAATCAGCAGTAATTCTTAAAATCCTGAAATACTGGTGTCTATTTAAGAATCACCGATGTCTCTCAAAAATTGTTTTTAATCAAATATATATGTAGTTTGTTATCCGAGTACTTGCCAATAGTACATTATATTTAATGGTTAAGCAACTATATTGCTTTCAGTAGCACTCTGTAAGTTTCGCATAATAAATCCATGAAAACAAAAGAACAATTAAATGCATCATACTATAATAAATACTTAAGTATCTACCTGACCATTAATGCAATTCAGAACAGTTAAAGCTCACTACAAAATATGTTTGACACAAAATCAATCACTTAACAACTAAACATTTAAATCAGAGATGATTAGCCAAACTCAAAAAATTGGATGAAATCTATGAAAAATTCTACTCCACTAGATATGTTATGATTTCCTGGCACAGAAATGTGAATTTTGGCAACTCATAATGTATATCAATGGTACCAAATGACCACTGGTATTCCCAATATTCTTTAATTCAAGTTTTTTTTAAGTATGTTTAAATGAAAATATTTTTACTGTACTTTGAGTACTTTTAAATTTTTTAAAGGGGGCTTAACTCCTAGACACCAATTAACTCTCTCAAAGGTTTCAGAAACTCATTGGCAAACTCGGTGATGCTCCAAAGCCTCGAAGAATATGAATTTGTAAATCTGGAATCTTTTTTTTTAAATCAGCTATTTAGAATACTCCTAACTTACCTTGCAGACGTTTCATTGCCAGACTAGGCAACATCTGAACACCTTAAGATGACACTGAAGATGTTGCTTAGTCTGGCAATGAAACGTCTGCAAGAAAACAACAAGGCTCAGAGAGCACCAAGGACTCCACAGTTTAACCCTGAGCTACAAATATTCGCTTCGATTGGTAATACTAACTTAAGAGGGCAAAACCAAAACACAACATATATATTCATTATCTCTTAGATCCTAGTAAAAAGAAACAAAAGACCTCCTCCTAGGCATCTCTGTACTGAATGCTTTTTTGAATTTACGAAGTATTGAAGTAATTAGTGGTCTATGCCCATATGAGCACATAGCCCAAAATTTAACAGGCCTATTCAGCTACTACAAGGTATGTTAAACTGTGATATGTGAACCAGGCCTGTATGTACCCAAGAATGTTAACAATTAATGTTCTTTAAAAATATTTTAGAATTATTGCTGTGTAATCGTAATTGTCAGATTAAAAGAAGGGAAAGAGAAAGGGAAAGGGAAAGGGAAAGAGAAGGAGTTACTGTTGGGCCTTGAATCTCTCCCCCACCCAAATAAACAGTCTCCCTAAAAAGCAAAGCAAATGTTAAAATAATCCAAGGTATGAGGGAGTTAAAAGCCCTGGATACTTTTCTGAATTAAATGCCTTTATACAATTCCACGGTGGAAAAATTCAAACACTGAAATTTGTGTAAGATATATTTCTCAGTCAGAAAGAGAACATAAAAAGGGACAAATAACAGAGCGGGGAATGATGAATGAAGCACTGAGATGGAAAGCAGTGTGAAGAATAAAAAAAGGACAAACAAGCACATGAACTATATTGTAGACAGAAGGTCTTTGAGAATAAGAATAAGAAATCTGAACAGACTGTGGCAACTATTATCTGCAAACCCTTTAACATTTCTGGAAAATAATGCATCCAATTTATAGGTTGAATCCTCTTATCTAAATGACAAATTATTATAGTTAGAACTATTTTATCTAAAGTAGCCACAAACTTCAACACTCCCAGATACCAGTGAAAAGTCAGCAAGTATCTTCAGCTCTTATTTCTGGTTATTGCTATAATCTGATATTAATACAAAAAGCTATACCTTCTCAAAACAACATCAAGTCATACAGGACTTGGATAACTATTGCCTTCCTCTCATTTCAGTTGAGATTCTTCCATTTCTTGTGATGTGAGCAACTGTGAAGATCCTGTTAGGCCCACTCTGTTGCCTTATCTTCATTTTTATTCTCATCTGCTCTTTTCTTGCTATCACTACAACCTGATCCTACATCTAAGCTCAAAGTACCATTTGACTATTAGATTATTTTGGCAACCACAAAACCAAGATTCCAAGTAAAGACTAAAGTTTTAATAAACTTGCCTCCAGCCTAAAGATTTACCTCTGACATTTCTCCATATTTTGATACAACCGATGGATGTCCTAGTACTAACTAAACTGCTCAACTAATTTTAGTTATATTTTGCACAGTTGCTCACATCACAAGAAATGGAAGAATCTCAACTGAAATGAGAGGAAGGCAATAGTTATCCAAGTCCTGTACGACTTGATGTTGTTTTGAGAAGGTATAGCTTTTTGTATTAATATCAGATTATAGCAATAACCAGAAATAAGAGCTGAAGATACTTGCTGACTTTTCACTGGTATCTGGGAGTGTTGAAGTTTGTGGCTACTTTAGATAAAATAGTTCTAACTATAATAATTTGTCATTTAGATAAGAGGATTCAACCTATAGGTGGCGCTGCGGGTTAAACCGCTGAGCTGTCGATCGGAAGGTCGGCGGTTCGAAACCGCGCGGCGGGGTGAGTGCCCGTTGCTCGTCCCAGCTCCTGCACACCAAGCAGTTCGAAAACATGCAAATGTGAGTAGATTAATTGGTACCGCTTCGGCGGGAAGGTAACGGCGTTCCGTGAGTCGTGCTGGCCACATGACCCGGAAGTGTCTATGACAACGCCGGCTCCAAGGCTTTGAAACGGAGATGAGCACCGCCCCCTAGAGTCGGACACGACTGGACTTTACGTCAAGGGAAACCTTTACCTTTACCTAACTACTTATTTCATTTTCGTGTGGCAGTATTACCAAGGTTTTTACTACTTACTCAGCACTCAATTATCTGAGGAGACCCTAATACTTAGCATGAGCCTCCTTGTTATTTTTGCTCTGTGATTTAAACATTAGACTTATGAAACAACCCCGATTTAAAACAGAACTGTTAGCCATCAATGTACTACCAACTAATGTTTCACTTGTAATAAAGAAATATAACATTGTAGTGATTTATTGAGTCTTATTTCAGTTCATTAATTTTCTTCTTTCCTTGTATTAAATATAAGCTTCAGATGCACTCATAGCCAGCACCATTCAGCCCCAATAAAACCTGAATCAATTAGAGGATAATAAAAGTTATTAGAATGATTCACAGAGGCTACGGGGGAACATGAAAGAATCAACATTTCTTCAAGTCACTTTAATAATAGAGATACCCCCCAACTACATGAAAATAAAAAGAATAACAAGTTTAGCAAAATTTTGAAGAATCTGGGGCATAAGAAACTGACAGAAGAAATCTAACAGAAATAACTTTGTTACCATCATATGATATTTAATATTTCCAGATCGCACACAATATGTGAGCATTCAATTAAATTAACATTTTAAATATTTTGGGGCAACAAAAGTACACAGTAGGCAAGCAGATAACATTTTTATCTATTCTAATATCTAATAACTATTAAGTATTAATAAATGTATTAATTATTAATATTAATGACAAACTGGGTGGAAGCATCCAAGAGAGAAAATTTGGGACATTCAGAGTAGTGTGGCTTGATTTGAATTAATAATTGAGAACAGAGTAATTAGCCTTTCTGGCTTTTGAAGATTTGTTGAAAAATTGAAATAGTGTCTGCTACTGGCAGAAATCAAGAGACGCAGCACACTGCCTTATATTTTCAAGCAAGTCCTACATCCCTATTTGGCTATTTATGGCATTTAAAAAACAACTATAATGTGACATTTTTGAGACCTGGCAACTGAAAGGCATTTTTGCAATTGCTTATCATGCAGATTTCAGTAAACGCCACTGCAATTCCAGAGAAGTCCCTTCCAGTGCCTATGTGTAGGCTCTTGCAACACTAAAGTTATTGTGCCTGATAGTCAGAGACAGAAAGCTCAAAACTGAACAAGCTATCTATGCTGTTGAGCTATGTACTACACAGTAGTTGCGAGAAACACTGTACAAGTACAAAGGACAAGGGAAAAAAGGTATGCAATAAAACTATCAAGCTCAATAAAAGCATTGTTTGTTGTCCAAAAGAAATCAAAGAACATTCATACCAAACCGAACTGCTCAATTTATATTCAGCATTTCCAATTTTAACTGGATCATTCAGTGTTACAACTCATGAGTTGAAACACAAGGAATAATGTAAATAAACCAGTGCAAAACTATTTCTAATAATAGGCTCAGGTACAATTTGGGAGGGAATGGTTTCTTAACTTGTATTCTTAACTGCTCAAGAGATTTTACTGAGTTTTGCTTCTGGCCTTACATGATTTATTTATTTATTTATTTATTTATTTATGCTCATATTTATATGGCTGCCCATGTCACACAAGAGGACTCTGGGCAGCATACAACGAGATAAAAACAGTGAGTAAATACAATTATAAAAGATAAAATGATTATTAAAAAGAATATTATCACAAAATTTAAAATATACCAATTCATCATTTAAACTGGACTTTAAATTTTAATAAAAAATAAATCCAGATATTTAGGTACCCTGGCTTAAATTGGATTAAATATGTAAAAGTTCCAGTTTAGACTTGTATTAAAATGAAGCACATCCATCTGTCAAATACATTGAATTGAAATTGTCATTATAAATACTATTTTGCCAACTGACTCTTGGCACTTATGAAATCCAACTTATAACCCAATTTTACTGACTTATTTCTTCAGAAATAAGCCTGACAAATCAAGCTTGGGTTTCAAGAACATCAGTTTTCCTAACAAGTTACCATTCAAAAATTTCTACCTTCTCTGAGCAAAAATTCTACAATGCACATGGATTATATGATCATTATGCTCTTCGGTAGTATTTCATTAACAGTATTTTGTTAGAACAACCAAAGAGAGTCTACTCATGCTGAGAAAATATTGATCTTAAATCTTATCATTTATCTATAATTTAAAAACTGATTTATATGAAAAGATTTAAATAAAAGAAATCCTGTTTAATCAGACCAATGAGCCATCAAAACCAGTATCATGGACTAGTGGAATGGCAATGTTTAGCAGAAAAATTGCATAAATTGAATTCTGATCTCTGCTGAAAGATCCTCAGTTGTATTTTTTATGAAAAGATAGATGTGGAAAAACTCTTGTCAGAATGGATGTTACATATAGCTTTAGTCTATCTCAAGTTCGAACCTAAAATACTATAAAACTAGTATGTTATTTTATTTTAGTTACATTTCTAAATTTAACACTATATTCATGATTACCAAATCTTTTTGCCGAAAACGTAGTTTAAAACAAGAAAAATACTTGGAATAATTTAAAAAGAATTTTATTTATTTATTTTCTATCCTGCCTTTATTATTTTTATAAATAACTCAAGGAGTTATTTATAATAACCTAATACTCCTTCCTCTTCCTATTTTCCCCACAACCACCACCCTGTGAGGTGGGTTGGGCTGAGAGAGAGTGACTGGCCCAAGGTCACCCAGCCGGCTTTCAGGCCTCAGGCGGGACTAGAACTCTCAGTCTCCTGTTTTTAGCCCATTGCCTTAACCACTAGATCAAACGTCTTATTTTAGCATTTTGCTAAAACATAATAATATTAAATGAACAATGTTCATGTCTAAAAACATGCTTTATACAGCTTCTTATGGCCAGGAAATCACTAGCAAATTGTAACACATATGGTACTTGAGCATTTAATTTTTCATAAGATAGCAAGTGTACTTTTGTACTTCAACCAAGCCCTTGAACAGTTATGTCATGCCCAATACACTTCAGTTGTTCAGACGTGCATAAAATATAGCCATGCAGTCATATTTAAATGTCCTTGTCATAACATTTTAATTAGAACAGAATGCCCTGTGTAGAAAGCACTAATGAAAATCGTATTTGCCTTGGAAAGAGATTTTACAATAAGTCAGCTGCCTAGATCTCATTATGGCATTCTTTAGACTTGATAAATTTAGACTTAATATTTATATGATTGAACCCTTAAAATTAACTATAACAAAGCTTCTAACATAATCTCAAACATATATTTAGATACTTTAATTCAATGAACAAAAGGTACATTACTGGATTTAGTATTTTCTACTTATTAATAAATGCTATTCATTCATTCATTCATTTATTTTGTTTGTCAAATTTATATAGCCACCCATCTCACAGGAAGTGACTCTAGGCTGCATACAATAATAAAATAAAAGCAATACATATATAAAAACAAGCACTGAAAATATAAAAATATAAAAATCAACATTAAAAATAATTAGAACAGAAATATACGCAAACCCCAGGAAGAGAGAGAATGAGTACACTCTACCCTACATTCTATTAAATTGCAAATAACCAAGAATGTATGACAATGGAACCATTAACCATTCCCTTAACATTTATTCCTCTTCCATAAGACTGAAGGGCAATGCATCTATAAGAAGGGAGAGGGAACAGAGAGGAAGCTGGAAAAAGTCTGAAAGACATGTAGGTCAAGCTGGCAACATTCCAATACGTCTACGTGAGGAAGAGTTCGAGCCAACTCTGTCTTTTAACATTCAAATGTTAATAGCAATCAGAGACAGGATAAGTCCAGCTTAGCACAATCAAGGCCAGAATGTATCACAGACAGTGAAACTCAGTGAGTCAGCTTTGTGCACTGTACCCAGCTATGGTTCAGTTGCTGTTAGACTCGTGCACTTCTTAGTTTCCATCAAGCCCAAAATTTGGTTTTCCTGAATTCCAGTTTTCTCTAAGCTTGAATTTCCTTGAGGCAGATGTATGACTGCCACATCAAGGAAGGGGAAAACCATGTGAGGAAAGAAAGAACTTAAGAACCAGAACAAAATTTTGTTACTGAATATGTGAATCAATTCAATTCCTTGTTTTTTTCTCTCACACATATATACACACAGAGCTGTATATCAGCTGGGTTTTACATACATTAATTTCTAGCTGACTCCCTCAAATTCGAAAGAAATATTTGCTGGCATTTTTCCAAATTCAACCTCAAGTGTAAGCACAATAAAGTTTTCAAAACAACAGAAACTGGAGGGCAGTTTGCTTTAAATATTTTTTCTCATCCTTCATTTGGACAAATACATCTACAATATTTTCATACAGGGAAAGTGACAGAGATAAAATGAATAGGCTACAGAGACTTCTTGGACAAGCCATAAATTTCAGGTGAATATTCTTAGAAATTTGGACTGGATCTGAAACCAAAGTAGTTGAATATGAAGTTGGCTATTCAAAGACTGAGGAACTGTTAAGTGTCAGTGCACCAAATCTGTAAAAGATGTTAACATTTTACAAGAAGGTTGTTCTAGTATTGAAAAAGTGGCCTAACTTCAGTCATTTGAAAGCTGCAGCTGCTGCCTTTTTAATTGAAACCCCAAAATCTATTTATATGCTTTTACTTGAAAAAGTAGACATCCATGCCAGATACTTCAAATATTGTGGAGTCCTTGGTGCTCTCTGAGCCTTGTTGTTTTCTTGCAGATGTTTCATTGCCAGACTAGGCAACATCTTCAGTGCAAAGCGGGAGTGGGCCTTGCTCTCAGTTTATATACTGTGGCTTGCCCTGCTTGCGTTGGTGGGGGTGTTGTTCTCTCCTTGGGAGTTCTTTGATTGGGCTGTTGTTTGCTGCTTGGTTGGGTGACTGAGTTAGTAATTCTTTGATTAGGGTGTATTGTGCTGTTTGGTTGTTTATCTGGTGTTAATCCTAGTGTTGATTTTTGCATATCCAGGTGTTGATTGCTGGTGAGGTGTTCTGGTTTTTTGGCTTTTCTATTGTCCCTTTTGAATGGTATGTAAATGTTGTTTACCTCCATGTGTCTGTTGATGGCTGCTTTGTCTGAGTGCCAGGCTTCCAGGAATTCTCTGGCATTTTTGGATTTGGCTTGGACTAGGATGGTTTATTACATTAAAGATGTAATGGTTTATTATGTTTAGAAACTAGACTTATTGAACTGACACTTATCTCTATATCTCCAGTAATTAAAAAAAGCTCTGCCCTCTTCTATAACAATTGTTCACATGCCCAATACCATCAGGAATTGTGATCCATGCATGTGTTTCGGCAATTCTAACATGTGAGGAAAAGCAAAACCTATATAATAAAGGCATTGCTGCTGTGAAACAGCCATTGGTAAGGCTTCCTTGTGAATGCCAGAAGGCTGGTAAAAATGTTCTTTGTAGGAAACTGCTATACTTCTGTGTGTCTGTTAGCTGACTATTTTAGTCCACAGATTTTTGCTTTTTAAGTCTTCCATAATGAAATTCATTCTTTTTCTTTAGAGAAAAATGTGCTGCTGACATGAGATTCATTATCATCATTTATTCTGATGGTAATGAATTAATATATTCAGGTACATAGCTATGATCTTTAAAAAGCTGTTCTATACATGTAATATGAGCATCTGTTGCAAAAACACACATGTCAAACTCAAATGAAAGAACTGATCATGAAACCCTTGTACAATGTAATAAACGTTTGAATTTCAAAAATAGTTGCTGATCTTCTTGAAGAGTACGTAATTTGACACTCAAAACAGGTTCAGTGCCAAAGAATTAGAAGGTAGCCAACGTAACACCAATTTTCAAAAAGGGACCCAGGGAGGGGAATTATAGCCCTGCCACTTTAATATCTGCTCCATGCCATTTGGTAGAAGTGGTACTCAAAGAAAAAATAAATAGGTTCATAGAAGAACAAGCTTTGCTGAAGGAAAATCAGCATGAATTTTATAAAGGTAAATCCTAATTCACCAACCTTCTGAAGTTTTCTAAGAGTAACAGCAGGACCTGGATGGAAGTAACCCTGCTGTTACTGTATACCTGGGTTTTCAAAAAGTTTTTAACAAAGTTCTTCATTGATGGCTCTTAAACTTAGTGGACATAGGATAAGAGGAAATGCTTTTTTTATGGATTGCTAATTGGATAAAAATACAAAATAAACTAGAGACTAAATGGGTAACTTTTTCAATGGAGGGAAGTGAGAAGAAGAGTCCCTCAAGAATCCATCTTAGGGCTAGTGCTCTTTAACCTATTCATAAGCGATCTCAACTTAGAGGTAAATGATACTGACTTGCAGGTGGTATTAAGCAGCTTAGGATGGTAGGAATCAAGTGACTATGAAGAACTCCAAAGAGATATTTTTTATTTGGGTGAATGGTTAATCAAATGACAAATATGGTTCACTTTAAGTAAATGTAAAGTGTTGCACACTAGGACAAAAATTCTAAATTCATACATATGATGAGGACTGAGTTGTTTGCAAGTAACCAGAAGAAAAGCTTTTGGGGCCATAGTGGATGGCTAAGTGAAGATGTCAACTCAGTGTTTGACAGCTATGGAAAAAGAAAATTCCATGCTATAGATTATTAGGAGAAACACAGAAAATTAAAACGCCAACACTGAAATTATTTTATATAAATCTATTGCGTCTTTGCATTTGGGGTGCTGGGTAGACGTCCAGCCATATTTGAAAAAGTATGTAACAGAGTTGGAAAAAAGTGCAAAACAGGGCAACTAAATAATCACGGGGCTTGAAAATCTTCCCTGAAAAAAAGTTAGAATGTTTGGGATTTTTTTAGCTTGGGAAAAAAGCAGCTGAGTGAGATATTGTTCACGTGCATAAAATCATGCATTGCATGGAGGAAATGGAAAGGTGGGGGTGGATTCTCCATCTCTTAAAACACTAGGACCAGGGACCATCTAATGAAGGACATTGATGTAAAACAGAGGAAAGAAAGCACTTCTTTGTACAGTGTTTAAATGATCTATGGAATCCATTACCACATGATGTTGTGATAACCACTAAGCTGGATAACTTTAAGAGGCAATTAGATAAATTTATGGAGGACAAGGACTATTGGTCTTGAAGAATCAGTGCTACCCAAGGTTGGGGGCAGCACATCTCCAAACACCAGTTGCTGGGATACAATTAACAGGAGACGAACATCTCTCCATTTCCTGCTTTCAGCACCCAGAGGTATCAGGTTGGCCACTGTGAAATACACAATTTGAGAATAAGATGAGCTTACCAGCAGGGCTATCCAGCAGGGCTGCTCATTTGCAAAATAAAAATAGGGGATAATAGATTTGTAGATTTCCTATGGTTGTCAGGAGGCTTTAGGACTGAGTTGTAACCTCATAAAATGTGGATATAAAATGGCTCAATAATCATTGATAGGAATTCCATTGTCTTTTAAACACCTTGATTAAAACATATTAAATGTTTAGTTCTCATTTCTATAAAAGTATTGCACTTACTTCTTCTGAGAAAGAAAAAAATTAAGCTCACTAGCTTACCTCAAGGTCACAGCTGTATTCTATGCCATCCAAAAGCACAACTTTAGCCTGGACTATCCTGATCTTCTTAGGAGTTTTTTGAAGGACTTTTTCTACTTTGACTTCATTTGTCTGGACCTCTTTCGTCTCCCTTTTCCCATCTTCTTCATCTTGCTTGTTTTCCATAGCTTCAGCAACTATTTCTTTATCTTCTTTAGCACGCTGTGCACGGAAATGTATGTTACCATACAGTAAAGCTGTATTTACAGAATTGTAAATTTAATGAAATGCAGTTACATATATTTCAAATTACACTGTCAGATAACCATTATGTAAGATACACATATCTACTTTATCATTTTGCTCAGAGAAAATCCAGATTGCCCATAGAATAAATTTGCAGGAGGCATCAAGCATCCTTCACTAATGAATAAAACAATTGTTTTCCATGTCTCAGGTAAGTAAAAAAGTGCCTGTTGACAGGGACAACTATTCTCAGATTCTACTGTGTAAAAGTAGAGGAGATTGGCCACAAAGAACCTAAAGACTATCATGACAAAATGCTGTCCCATATTCTTTATAGAGCTCAGTTAAGTCTAGATATAAAGTGCAACTGTGCCTCATTAGTGCACCTACAGTCCAGATTGAGAGCTCTGAAACAAGCACCCAGGTATATGCCTAATGCCATATTTCAGCTGGAAACAACGCTACCAGGGCTTGGGAGAAGCATGTAGCTTTCCATGTTCAAGTACTGGCTAAAATCAAATCTTTATCCATCAAGTCTAGCTCTTTGTTTAACTATGATTTACACTCAGCTTGGAAAAAGACTATAACAAAGAAACCAAATAACAGTATTTTTTATCTATGTTGTGTTATATAAGAGCTGTTTAGATTTCATACATCACAGACATGGAACTGCAAGTCAGCCTAGCAACTGTCCCTTTAGATTACCAACCTTAGAGACCAAATCTCTAGTACACCTAGTTAGCCTGTTATTTTGAGACCTTGGCTTGCTCAACTATTGGAAAGAATTCTTTCTTCTATTGGAGGACAAATTCAGTTATATAAAACAAGTGGAAGCATACACTTATGTTCATTTAGACATAATATCTAGTTGCAAGTCTAGTTTCAATCTGTCTTTCCACATCAATTCTATATCTCTGCCAGAATCTGAATCTCTTAATACTCTATGCAAGCAAGTGAACACATTTCCTTCTTTAAGAATAAAATAACTATCTATCCAGCTAGCCTATTCTGCTTCAAGCAGCAGCTACCTGCAGGCTTCCTAGCGGTCACAAATAGGGTGTGAATGCAAAAGACTTCACAATATTCTGGAGAGCCATGAATGCCACTACTGAAAGACCTATCATGCATATTGTAGCATCTAAGCTAGTTGCTTAGTACCTTTTTTCATAAGTTTTGACAAACGGGCTATATAAATTAGGAAGACCTGGGCTGGGCAGAGTTGGAGGGGAGAAGAATTACAGGAATTACAGTGGAGAATAGGTAGCATTGATGCAACTTCAATATCTTTTTCATTATTGTAATTGGCTCGCAGATTAAAGGCACTGAAAATTAAAGAGCATCAGGTTGTGGAAAACCAAATCATATTAATACTTTATAATAAGAAAGAAATTGATTGGGGAAGTAACTGTGGTACTCATCTCCATAATCTTATTTTCCTGTTTGCAGTGCTGATTATAGAAACCAAAGCTAAGCAGATGGAAAGGGACTTTTCTGAAAATTTTCATGGTTGGATATAATATTTGAAAAATGAAATCATCATCATCACCATCATCACCATCATCATCTAGTTTGAGATTGAAAAACAAACCCAAAGTTACAGAGCTTGAAAAAAATATTTTAAAAGTCTGAAATGTGTTTTACTAACCCTCCCAACTCCTGGAGAAAATTTATCTACATGGTCTCTAAGAGATGACACCAACTTGAAGGCAAACAATTATCATCAACAACCCACAACATAATGCAGTATTACTTATTTATCTTATTGTTACTTATTCAACCATCAGCAAACAAGATAAACCTGTATTCTAGTTTATAAAAAAATAGTTATACTAAACATGACTGTTTCTCAGTATAGAAGAAATCAAGTAAATTTCAAGGCCTTCATTTTAAATGGTACAGTAGCTTATTCTGAAGTTTCAGAATCAGAGCATTAGGTTAGGCCCAAAGGCACATTATGAGTCACTGCAAGATCAAAATACACCTCAGAATGAATGGGTATAAAGTCATATTAACAAAAGAAAATGTAACATAACACATTCTCCACAACAATGCTGAGGCCACTAAAGTATGTTTCCTTTTTGTTTTGCTTTTCTTTCTAGTATACCTGTGACTCAACATAACGTTTTTCTTCTTCTCTCTCACCCACTTCAGCTTGTTGAACATTCTCAGAAATGTCCTCTAATTTTCCTTTAGGTTGTGCTGCCTCTTCTGAAAGACGACATTCTCCTTCCTCCACTGCTGTCTCTTCTTCTGATGCTGGCCGCTCTCTTTTCTTACTTTCATCTTTGGGTTCTGACAAGGTGTATGATTTTTGTTTCCTAAGCCAGGGGGGGATAAAACGAGAAATACCCTTTCCTCCGGAGCTACTAGGGCTCCTTTGGGTAGCTGCAGTCGGAAGGACAGGAGAACCTTCTTCTATTTCAGGTTTCTCTTCTTTTTGACTCTCTGGAGCATCCCCAGCATTTTCGCTTCCTGTGTTTTTCCTCAGCTTCTCTGATTCTTTTACTTCGGTGTCTGAACCAACTTCAGTCGTCATAATCACTGGTTGTACTAAAAATACAACATAAATTTTAGTTTTAGAACACGTTTTAAACTGATGACATTTTTGTGATTGTAATCAATTAATATAGGCCTCCAGATAAAATACAGTATCAAAAACTCAATTCTGAGTTACTGAACTCTTTTGGTAAAAATGCAAATAATATGCTGCGAAGTTCTAGAATTATGTATACTGGTAATGAAATTTGGTAATGAAATGTAGAAAGTAGTTAACCATGCAAGTGCATAATATATTTCACATTTTAAAACATTAATATCAAATCTGTGTGATCAGATGCATCCAACTTTTCTAGTCCCTACAAGTATAATTAGAAGCTGTTATTTAGATACATTTCCTGAAAAACTGTTCAAGTAACACATTTCATTCTTCTACCTGGATCATCATCCTTACTAGGAATAACCCTCACCAAACTCAGTGGGACTCACTTCCAAGTAGACACATAAAATTATACACTTAGTGAAGTTAAAAGGCATTTATTGTGGGATGTTTAGAAGTAACTTACAGTTTGAATTTTATTGCAGTTAAAATAAAGAAACATTTAATAATCTATAATTGCAAAATTGCAAAAGTTATAAAATGAAGTTTTGCAAAAAAAATTATATATCTTCTATGCTTACTGTATTGCTTGCAATTATATTCTCTCTCAATATTGTTGAAATATCAAGCAATAAGACACAATGAATTTACTGAAAATTTTAGAACAACATGCTGTTTTCTCATATATACTTCCAGTTTGCTACTAGTCAAGTTCTGAAATGGAAGTTTCTGAAATAATTCAGATCGCTCCTGAAGTGCTGGCTGTTCAGTACAAATATTCTCAAAAATTAGAATTCTGGATCAACAAGGTTTTAATGAATCTATTTGGATGAGACAACTGATCCAAGTGTACAGTTAGATTTCAGTTTCTACAACTTTCTTAAAATATTAAGTTTAGTGTTTTTGAGTATATTCTAAGTAACAGACAAGAGTTAACAAAATTCAAAATACCATTAAGTTTAAACACTGGTAGCCTGAAAGGATTCATTGGCGTAAATCTTCTTAATTCAGATACAGTTCACAACACAATTCTCCTAGGACTTGCAATCTTACAATAAATTCACACCAATATTACACAGTACTTAGAGAAAACTGGCATAAGATGTTTAACTGCTGGTATATTACTCCAGTATTGATTGCTATAATAGGCATTTTCAAAATTGTTGGAAATGCAACAACCATGTTGAATTGCTTTTACATACTTGGTGGCAAAACTATAAAGCTCAGCAACTTTGGAAATGATTTATAATAGACTGAAACAAATTCTAAAGCCTGAATTTCCTTTCCAACCTATTTTTATTAAATATTACTAAAGCTTACATTCCGACAAAATATACTGAACTTTGTAAATGGTAATTCTGTAGGATACCTTATGCTTCCTATTGGAAAGCACGTACAGTTCCTTCTGCAGAAAACAGACTAAATTAGTTGTGGGAGTATGCCTCAATACCCAAAGTAACTTTGTATTTCAAAAATAAATTTGACATAGGGACTTCCACGGGAGATATGGCAAACTGAAGACGGCTCCGCAAATGCAGGGCCAACTGCAGCAAAGACTAAGGAACCAGTGAGTAGACCGGCTCCCTGGAACCTCTCTGGATAAGGAGAGGATGGGAGATCGCCCACATGTGCTCTGGACAGCTGCTCCTCATGAGGAGACTGGAGGACAGCAGTTTTCTGTGGGTTTGAGCACTGGGACACAACAGGATCAGCCAACTTGCTTACGACTGTAACTTTCATCTTTGGGTTCTGATAAGCTGTATGATTTTTAGATACAAAGTTCTCAAACCTCACTTTCTAATCACTCTCAGTAATTGCCTATTAAACATCTTAAAACTATTAGAGACCTTCGGAATGACAAGTTTGAAAAGTCTTAATCAGATGGGTTTATCTTCAACTCTGAACAAAAGAAAAATTTATTATAAGCTTAAGAACTTAAAGAATTTGAAACAAACAGCAAAAAGCTAAATAAGATTTAGATCTAAGAAAGTTATAAATGGATTATGGGTCCAGATAAATTTGGAATATTGACTTTTACTACAAGATTTTGGAATTAATTATAAAAAATAAACAGCTTTTCATGGGAAACAGACTTACTTTGGCTAACCTGGCGATTGTAAGTCATAACTAAGATAAGTGATGATTTTAGAAACTGGACACTAGAGAGGACTGATGATTCTAAGCAGAAGATTCTAGTAAGAGTAAGTCCCAGTATTAACTGACATCAAAAACAGTTTTGATGTTCTAAGCAGAAGAAAAATGTTCTGTGTAGAACATCAAAACTGTTTTTGATGTCAGTTAATACTGGGACTTACAAAACAACAAAAATGTTAAAACTTTGGAAATATTAAAGGAGATCTTTGAAGAACAGAGCCATAAATTAGTAACTACCATATCAATGCTGTCAGTAATGATGTCTGCTTCTATGGATAGACTATGTCTAAAAGATGTTAATGAAGGAATGACAGATATGAAACAAATTCTATTTGACAAGACAACAACATTTGACTGAATTAAAAATTAAGACTGTTAGAAGTAAAAGGAAGGAATATAAAGTTGGTTTATTTTATCAAGGTTAAAATAAGACATTTTTGCAAAGTTCTGGCAACCCTTTATCGAATTTTTGCAGACACCAGGATTGAAATGTTGATGTTTTATGGATTTGCTTATAGATAAGGGATGGGATATGGGATGAAGAGATATCTGTTTGTAACCTTATAGGGGGTGAAGAGTTATTAAATTTGTCTATGCTTGTGATGGTTAGGAGTCACTTCTTTATATATTCCTTTTCTTTTTTATTATTATTATTTTTTTTCTTTTCTTCTTTTTTCCTGCACTTTTTCTTCTTTTTTTCTCATCTCTTTTTCTAAGTTTAGTTCGTACCAGTTTTTAATACTGTAATTAAAATTCTTAACAAAAATTATATTCAGACAAAAATAAATTTGACACAGATCTTAACTCAACTTGGAAACCATTTTTAATTATTATGCTATATATGGCCTTATACTACATTCAAAATATGGGTTGATATTCTACTCAATGATTTGTTAAATTAGGATAGTCTTTCAACTGCGCAGATAGCAATTACTGTAATTCCTAATCTCACATTATGATTTATAATGTTCTGATTATTGTTGTTGATATTTACATTACTTGGTATTTAACAATGATCTATAGTTTTAAAAAGGATATAATGTATTGTTATTTAAAACTCATTATTTATTATTTATTTATTATTCAAATTTATATAGCTGCCCATTTCATATATATGACTCTGGGAGGCTTACAAACGATTAAAACAAATATAAAACAATTATAACAAATATAAAAACAAGAAAACAATTTAAAAACCAGAAAAAATATAAAATCACTATAAAAACCTATCATAACAAACAATCAATACAGACACTGCACCAGTTCCACCACACTCCCATGTCCCCATGCCTGCTGGCAAAACCACAACTTCCTATCGACACTTACCTGGGAGTAAGCCCCATTGATAGAGGTGTTTGAAAACAGTGTTATTTACCTTACTCAGAGGTAAGCCCACTGTATTCAGCAGGAAGGTGTAATCCTATCCTACTCACTGGAAACAAACATCTCTACCCATTGAGTATAATGGGATTTATTTCTGAGTAGACACAGGATTCAGCTCTGAGAAACTATTATATATGGTCAATATACCATTGCTAAAACAACACATCTCATGGTGGCCTAAGACTTTTGCACAGTGTGTGTGTGTATTAATATAAGGGGAGAGAACAACTGTATTTAGTGATTTTTATAATGTGCTGAGACACTAGAAGTGGCCTAAGAAAGAAGGAAAGCAAAACAGCAGCAGTGATAGGGGGAGATATGCCCAATTAAATGCAAAATTCCAGAGGTAAGCCAGAAGAGATAAGGAACTATCTTTAAACAATCAATGTGCGGAAGTGGAAGAAGACAATAGAATAGGAAGGACAAGAGACCTCTTCCAGAAAATAAGAAACATTGGAGGTAAATTCCAGGAAAAATGGGTATGATCAAAAACAAAGATGGCAAGGACCTAACAGAAGAAAAAGAGATCAAGAAAAGGTGGCAAGAATATACAGAAGATCCGTATAGGAAGGATAATAATATCGGGGATAGCTTTCACGGTGTGGTCAGTGAGTTAGAGCCAGACATCCTGATGAGTGAGGTTGATTGGGCCTTAAGAAGCATTGCTAATAACAAGGCAGCAGGAGATGATGGTATCCCAGCTGAACTGTTTAAAATCTTGCAAGATGATGCTGTTGATGCATGCCATATGCCAGCAAATTTGGAAAACACAAGAATGGCCATCAGATTGGAAAAAAATAAACTTATATCCCCATACCAAAAAGGGAAACACTAAAGAATGTTCAAACTATCGAACAGTGGCAATTATTTCACATGCCAGTAAGCTAATCTCAAGATCCTGAAAGGTAGACTTCAGCAATTCATGGAGCGAGAATTGCCAGATGTACAAGCTGGGTTTAGAAAAGGCAGAGGAACTAGGGACCAAATTGCCAATATCCGCTGGATAATGGAAAAGCCAGGGAGTTTCAGAAAAACATCTATTTCTCTTTCATAGACTATTCTAAAGCCTTTGACTGTGTGGACCATAACAAATTGTGGCAAGTTCTTAGTGGTATGGGGATACCAAGTCATCTTGTATGCCTCCTGAGGAATCTGTATAACGACCAAGTGGCAATGGTAAGAACAGACCACGGAACAACGGACTGGTTTAAGATTGGGAAAGGAGTATGGCAGGGCTGTATACTCTCACCCTACCTATACAACTTGTATGCAGAACACATCATGCGACATGCTGGGCTTGAGGAATCCAAGGCTGGCGTTAAAATCGCTGGAAGAAACATTAACAATCTCAGATATGCAGATGATACCACTTTGATGGCTGAAAGCGAAGAGGAACTGAGGAGCCTTATGATGAAGGTGAAAAAAGAAAGTGCAAAAGCTGGCTTGCAGTTAAACCACAAAAAAAACAAGATTATGACAACCAGCTTGATTGATAACTGGCAAATAGAGGGAGAAAACGTCGAGGCAGTGACAGACTTCGTATTTCTAGGGGCAAAGATTACCGCAGTCGCTGACTGCAGCCAGGAAATCAGAAGACGCTTAATCCTTGGGAGAAGAGCAATGACAAATCTCAATAAAATAGTTAAGAGCAGAGACATCACACTGATAACAAAGGTCTGCATAGTTAAAGCAATGGTGTTTCCCGTAGTAACATATGACTGCAAGAGCTGGCCCATAGGGAAGGCTGAGAGAAGGAAGATCGATGCTTTTGAACTGTGGTGTTGGAGGAAAATTCTGAGAGTGCCTTGGACTGCCAGAAGATCAAACCAGTCCATCCTCCAGGAAATAAAGCCAGACTGCTCACTTGAGGGAATGATATTAAAGGCAAAGCTGACCACATAATGAGAAGACAGGATATCCTGGAGAAGATGCTGATGCTGGGGAAAGTGGAAGGCAAAAGGAAGAGGGGCCGGCCAATGGCAAGATGGATGGATGATATTCTAGAGGTGATATTCTAAAGCTGAGAGAGAGTGAGGTCACCCAGCCCGCTTTCATGCCTAAGGAATTCCTAGAAATACTATTTCTTTTTATTCATCTTGCATAAGAATTTTGAAAAATAAATACCTTAGAGAGACCAAAGTGAACTACAGCTAAATTAAATTAAATTCCATTTCTTTCTGCAATAAGACATAAGGATCCATTTACCATGTTAGAAGTTCACTACATTTTAGTAAAAACACTGATGTATAAGTCTTAGATTATCATTATACCATTTTTTTTGCAGCTTTAAACTATAGAATATCTCATTTCAAAGTTAAAAAGCACAGTTTTGAACTACAGTATTTAGATGGCCAACTTGACCACTGATTATACTATACACATACTAAAATAGCATTGGACCATAAGTCAAAAATACGCGTTTATTTTATAACAGACTAGAATCAATTCATACTTCCCTATTATTGAAAGTTCTATTTTGAAGGTTTTTTTGACATACTGATTTACTTAGTTTCGTCCTGGTGCTCTCTGAGCCTTGTTGTTTTCTTGCGGACGTTTCATTGCCAGACTAGGCAACATCGGAACACCTGAAGATGTTGCCTAGTCTGTCAGTGAAACCTCTGCAAGAAAACAACAAGGCTCAGAGAGCACCAAGGACTCCACAGTTCAGTCCTGAGCTACAAATATTCACTCCGATTGTTACTTAGTTTCTACAGCATAAGTTATAAGTTATATACAGTTTTAGGGAAATCAAACCAATATTCAATCAGTGGTTTGCAACTCATAGATACTAAAAGTGATGCAATTATCAGATGAAAATCTAGTCTCTATAATGAGTAAGAGTAATGCTACCCAAGCCGCCGACTTTGCTGGAGAAATCATCTTTAACAGAAAACAGAAACTGTTTTCTATTCCTTTCATTCTAGCAGCCATAAATATGTATGAGACAATCTTGTTTCCATTTTTCTAATTTCAAAAGCAAAGGACATGAAACAAAAAAAACAATTAACCATGACATGTCTAGTAACCAGACAAATCTGCTGCTGTTTGGATCTATTATTCAGCTATTGAAATGTACACTAATTTGTTCTCAAAACTCAAAGCAAATAATTAAGTAAATACTGGTAATCTATGTGCAAACTCAAAAGAATTACTTTCTAGTCTTTCTAGAAGCAACTCAGAAATTCAGGCTTTAGCATATCTGTGACAGAGTTGTAACTTATTTACCCCAAAACAGAACGGAGGAACAAAATAGGTCTTTATAATATTTCTAACTTAGTTCTAACCTAAACTAATGATTTTTTCAAGTAGCTAAAGACATTTAATGAGCTGTCCTTCCAGTGAATGAAGATAAAGCCTATAGTTGTTTTAAGTATGTAGCAAAAAGCAAGATAGTAGCTGAGAGACTATACATTATGCCAGGACTTCAAGTAACTGCATACCTAGAGGTGGAGATGGGGCAAGAATGGTCTAAGACAGAATAAATTTACAGAATAGTTTACAATTATTCTTCATTCCCCTGGTGTGCTGAATTTGTTTCTGCTTTGCATGCCCAAGGCCTCAATTCCTGACTTCTCCAGGCACGACTGAGAAAAATAATCCAGTTTGAAACTATGGGAAGCAGCTCTCCATCTATATAGACAGAACTGAGATAGATTGAGTGATGGTCTAACTGGGTAAAAATCAACATTCTATAACAGGATCATGACCCTAATTAGAACTTATGATCCCTTTCCTGACAAATGATGTAAAGTTATTCAACAAATGAAAAAGATGTGGCTGCAAAAATCTAACATTTTTAGACTTTTTAATTGTGTTTCTCTATGCAACATAGTGCAAGAGAAGAAAGCACACTTAAAAGAATGGATAATCACATCCTACACAGCAGTCCCCCAACTCTGGAACAATTCTTGTGGGCAATAATAATGAAGGAATTACTGTATCATGACACAATTCAAGTAAAAGGCATATTTCCAAGATAAAATATCTTTTCAAAGAGGCAATGATGTGGGATGGAATATTTTTCATAAAAATGTTAATGTACTTTATTTTTCTGCAGGAAAAAAAATCACTTAATTCACAGTAATGAATTATGTTAATTTTAAAGACAATGAGACAAGTTGTCACTTTCACATTTTAGTGCTTTCCATGTGATTATTCATATATAGAAATCTAGTATCTATACATTTCTCTCTACTATATAAGAAATAGAGATAATTAAATATTAAATCTTCCAGTGCAGGTTATTTATGTCTAACTGACATAGAAAAAATCCCAGTTTAATATTCTTTTGAAAAGCTACATCACTCATAAGGAAAATATAACTCATCTTCTCCTCTTACTCTGTGCTAACTGCTAAAAAAAATTACAAAATGTTTATTTTACCTTGGGTAAAATTGACAATTATAATTTAAAAACAAAATAATATATGAAGACATATCTCAAAAAACTTCCTGTCAGAGAATTTAAATATGAAGTGCCAATCCTTCAAATTCCTCCGTTCGGAGATGGGAGGTGACAAATCTGATAAATAAATAAAATAAATAAATAAAATACATTGACTATTTAAAAATACGCTACTCAAATTTTAAGAATACCTGTACAAAATGCAAGATTATATTGTCAGCTAGGCTTTTTGGTAGGCACATTAGGTCTGAACATGTTTTGATTATTCATTAGCAAGAGAAACACATGTTACGCTTATTCAGTGGTATTTTCCTGCTTGAAAAGTTAATTCAGCCATTGATTTGGAAGATATGATTCTCAGAAGAACAATGGTTATGACAGTTGTTATTTGCAGAGTAAGGGGAAAGCCTATGTCCAAAACAAGAACAGGCACAAGAAAAACATGCATATAAGCTGAAGTGATATATGCTATGCATACAAATAAACATATGCAATGCAACTGTACTACAATTGAGCAAATCCCAATCTGTCCCTGGTTACCTCTGAATGTAAGTCAACAAACAGAAATAGTGTCTGAGAGAAAGACTGAAAACATCAGTGAACTGAAAGAGCTCAAGGTCAGAAAGAAGTGGGAAATGACTCATCAAACCCATTTGCTTTGGCATTTTCTTCATGCTGGATTCCACAGCTATTCTCATGAAGCAACATTAAACTTCTTTGCAGTTCAGATTTGTCATGACAGGCAAATGAAGTTAGGTTTCTCAGTAAATAAAGGAGAATTGAGTACACAATTCTATTACTTTAGCAAGCCTTTGCTGGTGGCCTAGAAGCAATTTTTATTTGCTGTAGTTGGATAATCAAAGGGTTAATTACAAATCTTATAGATTTATGTAATTTGAGTGTTTCCTGGAGAAAGGGATAAATTGGAAAGCAATTAGAATTTCAGTATCACAAAGGCAGTAAGCCAAAAAGTGATTTAGCCTGGCCTTTTCCTTTTTTAAAAAAATATTTGTATCTTAAAAATGAAACCTATCAAAATTATTAAATCTTGAGTACTTAAGAACTGCTTATATATTTTTGTAATGGCAAATAAACTGTACATAGATTTTCAACCATTTACAATAAATCACAAACCAGAAATGTACCAAAGTAAGAGAATATAAAGACTGAAATGGGATTCTTCTCTAGCTTCTCCAGCACTGTCATTTACTCTACATTATTCAGATTCATTTAGATTTAGATTCTTAGTCTTGCTTCTTTTCATACGACTAATCTGACTTAAGATAAATTCATGACTTACTAGCAATATTGTATTGCAATCATTTCTTTATAGTTCCTATGTAAGCCTTGTATCACCTGAATGGTACTCAGTATATACAACAGAGATGTTTTGCATATTGTTTTTATATTAGAAATGCAGCTTTATGGAAACCAGTACTGTTGCTTGAGTGTTACTAGAACAGCAACATTATGATGGACTTTCATATATATCTTCCCTTTTCACCAACCAACACAGGATGCAGCCATGCACAGACAAGCCTTTCTGGATGTTCCAGATTTGGTCCATAACCATTTCATTAACCAACTGTCTTTCAGTGAATGACTTCGTCATAGAAAGCAAATGTAATTAGACAGTGATATTAAAAATTCTCTCGTGGGTTGTTTTTTAAATCTGTGCTAGCTTAGTAAATTGTGACAAGTGGGAAAAATAAATATTGCAATCATCTACAGTTTTCTCCTATAGAAACAGAAGTGTATCATACATAGTTTTAATCTCATTTGAAAGACAATTGCATTAAGTCCTGCCAACTCATTGAAACTATTTCAGGAGTTTTATAAAAGTAAGGTATCTGTTCACTGACTGTCACATGGTTCTAAGTGTCTATAGGATAAATGCATGTAAAGCAGTTTCTCAAACATGGCAGGAGAAAACAATAGAAAAAATTAACATTTTAAAAATGTATCTTTAACAAGTACTAAAACAAAATAAGGATGCATCTGATGATTGTGTCCATTTTATCCTAGCCTACACAATGATATATTATCCTTGTCACAAGCTTCTCTACAAGCTAGCCATTCTGAATAAAAACATCACTGTAAAGAATTAGTGGAACTGGCATGTTAGATACAGTACAAAGAATGCAGGACATCTGAAAAGAATTGTGTTTAAATGTACTTTCATATTATCTGGAATATTTCATTAAAATAAAGGATATTAAATTTATAATATTTATTTATAAATGACTTATATTAATTATACCCCGTGTCTTCAACATAAATTTATGTTGCCTGGGCTGCTAATAAAATAGTTAAGAAAAAAAAGTAACAAAGTTTTAGTCTTGATAACTATAAACTGCCACGTAAGATACCTTAACTCCATTCACAGAATACAATCTAGATTGTCAACACAAAGGCTACTACTGCAGATCTGGATGGCTTATGAAAACTAATAATTTTACCAGTCATCTAAAGGATAGTAATAAGACTGAATATCAGAGTATCTATGGATCCTAATGGATTTGAGATTTTGTTACACAAAACATTAAGTAAGCAGAATTTCTACTAAATTAGATCCTTGTCATGCCAAAAAGAAAAAAAAGTTAATAACTGTATATTATTCATAAACCTACACACTATCCCACAGGAATGGGAAACTTTTAGTCCTGTAAATGGTATTATATGCCAGTCCCTGAAGATCAGTGGTGAGAGATACTAAGAGTAGAACTTTTACAACATTTGGAGAGCCACAGATTTCCCATCATTGTACTAAATATTAACTCCTAGAATTCCAAAAACTACTCGACACAGCCTTCCATCCTTCTGAGGTTGGTAAAAGGAGTACCCAGCTTGCTGAGGAAGGTGACGACTGGGCAAGGCAATGGCAAACCACCCCGCTCTATAGTCTGCCAAGAAAATGTCGTGAAAGTGGCGTCCCCCCAAAGGGTCAGACATGACTCGGTGCTTGCACAGGGGACCTTTCACCTTTTTCAAATATGATGCAGCTCTCCTATTTATTTTATGGGGGTGGGGGGATTTGACACTCCCCCGTTGAGAAATCAGACCTACTAATGCAAATCCTTCAAAAGAGGTGGAAGTGTCTACAACTGTTTCTGAATTGTTAAAGACAATGTGTTTTTCATATGCTCATGCAGCTGTTCCAGAAGTTGTTCGATCCCTCTGCATGTGTGTGAAGCACAGCCACTTTTCTTTGCTTCTCTCCCCTCTCCATAAGCTCCTGTATCTTCCAAATCATAACTTTTGAAGGATTTTAACATTCCTCAAATTTAGTTCAAATTTGCAACATTTCCCAATCTGTTTCCCTCCACTTGCTCAACTACAATTCCCATGACAGCTAGCCAGCATGGCTCTTGTCCAACACAGCTGCAAGGCAAAAGGCTGAAAGAATGTAAGGTCAGAGGAGGCTGCAGTGGTGAATTAAAATTCTGATCAAAAGGGTCAAGAACCATCTGTTATGTCCAACATGAGATACGACTAGAATGATAGTTCAGAGTTTGATTTATAGTGACTCTTACATATTGTGTACAACCTACACGTACATTTTATATTAAGGTACAAACAAGAAGAGTAAAGAAAGGTCACAATGTTTTTTCAAGTGAAAAATGTAAATTTCATAACGCTGATGTGTTAAAACTTCAGGCTGAACTGGTATGCGGGATATGTGATAATACCAGTTCTCATCATTGCTGACACAAGAATCCTCTTGACAGCATGGTAGTCCAACTGGTTAACCTCACTATTTTGATAAACTATCCTTAACCATTGTTAAATGAGCCACAATGGCTGGGTTATGCACTGAACAGACATATCCAATGGTTTACAAATCACAATAACTGGAGTCATACCAGACATTAAGCCAAAACCAAACAAAACACATTACTACTTAATCTGATACATGAACCCCAGTAACAGATCTTTACCAAAGGTCAGCAGCAACAATCAAAACCTGCAAAAATATCTCCCTCTTAAACCACTTAAATACAGTACATAGAAATATGCATCCTCTTCTCTACATTTCCACAAAACTATATGAATCTTGCTTCCTTACATTTGCCTTTACCTCATATTTTTTATTGTTGCTGTTTCATTTTTTACCAGTTTATCAGTTAACTACTAGTCACTCATCCCTAAAGTCATATGCCTTGCTAGAAAGCTCTTATGTTACCATGCTGAAACTTCAGTCAATTTTGGTCCAAGTGTTCATCCTACATCTGAAAAGACAATGATTTTCATTTGCAGTCACTTCTCTCTGGAATAGTCTTCTCTTAGAATTAAGGTTTGCCCCATCTCTTTTAACATTCCAGAAGCTACTCAAGATGGAGTTTTTCTGAAGAGGATGTGGTGGGCAGTTTGTTGCAGCCATCTTTATTTTATTTTGGAGGATTATTATGTGTATTTTTACTCTGAATTCCACTTGCTGTGGAAGTGTTAAAGTGGTTATCGTATATGGGGGATCTTTTATTGTTTGTCATAAACTGCCATGAATCAGTTGATTTGGTGGTATACAAATAGAATAAACAAATATTATTTTATTGAAAGATTATTTATATACTAGAGACAAAGCCTCAAAATCACAAACTTAATGGATAAAAATGTTAGTTTTTATCTAATTATTCAATATGCATTCAATCACCTTTGTCCAATCAGATGCAATCCAAATCTGCTGGACTACATCTCCTCTCATTCAAATACATATATTTATACAGAATCTAGGATACTTTTTTTGTAACTATTGAAACAATTTATTTTGTAATTAATTTTTTTAATCCTTACTACCAACTGTCAAAAATGAATTTGCTCATTTGACATCAGCATACCCCGCCATTTTCAAATTGCATGAAGTCAATCACATGTCATGATTATGAAAAATGCCACTACAAATTTGCTAGATTTCTGTTCCTCATAAACAAATAGATTTCTTTCCAAGGCTTCTGCAGTTACCATCTCTATCCTCTGTATCCCTCTTTACAGCTTATAAGGGAAAACTTCAACAGTAACATAATATTTTAGGTGCATTTCAAATAGTTACCTTAATAGATTTGCCTATAGCATTGCTGCCAAATAATCAGTCAGAAAATCAAAATAAAACCACAGTTACTTTGTTGGAAATCTGGAAAAAATCTAGAGTTGGTGATCTATATACTGATTGTAGCAAGAACAGTTATGTAACACAGAATTGGAAGCAAAGAATTTTATCCTTAGATTACTGGCATAAGCTGCTTTAGTATATGCAATGGGAGAAAAATTAACCCATCTGTTACATTTTCAAATAATCTAAAGGATACTTTCTGAGAAATGGGAAGACATTTTTCATCAGCCAAAAAACTACTCTATGACAAAAAACTGCCTGTTTGTTACACTCAGATATGGAAAAAAATGTACTATTTCTAAAAGGGTCTGAGGTTTGTAGATAACACTGATAATTATACAATCCTGAAATCAATGAAGTTTATAACATATAAATGTTTCTATATTACATGCTGTAAAACTGGTGTAATGTTAGCTTATTTTTAGTTATTAAATATTCAATATTTTTTGAAAATATCAGAAACAAGAGTTACGTAAAGCTTTTTTAGAATAAATGTAGGCATAGCAACTAGCAATCCGGTGACAGGGCAGTTTATGCTGCACAGATTTCAGAATAAACCTCAAGACCACAGATAAATCAACACTTAAATTTTTGAAAAACTGTTCAAACTCTTTCAAGTCATGATAGGAAAGTCATATATCACTGGGGTCGGGGGTTCCCCTCCTGGAAATGTGCCAAGCTGGGTTTTGTCTGTGGCATCAGCCGAGACTCCAGGGTAGGGGTGGGGGTGTGGTGGTTGTCATCCAGGGGTCTCTTATGGGTTTCAGGGGCACTGCTCCACAGGTTACCAAATATGAGCCTCTGTTCCTTAAGTTGGGATCTAGGGGTCAGTTGGGACTGTAACTACTGTATGCTGCCTCTGTGCTGCATAGCAATCTCCCTGCCTGAGCTCCTCAACTCGGTTTCAGGGTTGGCAGTGGAATTCCCCAAGCTTATGGTCCTGGGGGATTTCAATCTGCCTTCTCTGGGAGCAGGATCTGAGATGGCTCAGGAGCTCATGGCCATCATAACAGCCATGAGCCTATCCCAGGTCATCCAGAGCCCAATATAGAACAGTGGTCATACACCTGATCTAGTCTTCTTGTTGAAGCAGTGGCAACATGATCTGGAGTTGGGGGAGCTCCCTGTGGCTCCCTTGTCATGGTCAGATCATGCCCCAGTAACCATGAGATTCTCCAGCACTGCCCCCGACTGCAGGGAGGCAGGAACTATTAGAGTGGTCGGCTCCCAGCAACTGATGGACCTGGAAGGGTTCCAGAGGGAACTAGGGGTTGTTCCTGATGGTCTGTGCATGGTCTGACTGAGGCCTTAGCCATTGCTTGGAATGTGATGGCAGCTGCAGCCTTAGATCAGATTGTGCCCATGCAACCTCTCCCTTCTTGTGGATCCTATCACTCTGTATGGTTTACAGAAGAGTGAGGGAGATGAAGTGGGAGAAGAGACATCTCTAGAACATCGCTGGAGGTCAACGAAGACTGAACTTGACCAAACACAGGAAAGAGCTGCTATTAAGGCCTAGCTAGTGGCGGTAAAGGCAGCAAAGCATCAATACTTCTCCGTCCTTATTGCATCTGTGGATTGCCACCCAGCAGCCTTGTTTCAGGTGACCCAAGCCCTTCTAGGTAAGGGGGACCCAGAGATTCATCTGCCGGGCTGTGCAGAGGAATTTTTCAGAGCATCTGTCTGACAAAATTGCTCAAATTCATTCCCAGTTAGATGCCAGCCTTGGTGCAGGTCTGGTGGATATCCTGCGGCACAGTCTTGCCCTGTTATCTGAGAACGTTTTGAACCTCTTGGACCTGAAGAAGCAGACAGGGTCCTTATGACTGTAAACTTGGCCACTTGCTCATTAGATCCATGCCCATCCTGGTTAGCTAAGGCTGCCTGGGGAGTGGTTGGGTTCTAGTGGCGGTTAATTCATCTTGAGAGAGGGGGTTGTTCCTCTACCTCTCAAGGAGGCATTGGTTCACCCCCTCAAGAAGCCATCGCTGGATCCCACCATACTGGACAACTTCCATCCAGTGTCCAATTCCCCTTTTTAGGGAAGTGGATTATCTGGACCCCTTCCCATCAGGTTTCAGTGCAGGCATGGGATGGAAATGGCATTGGTCACACTTCTGGATGATCTCTGCAGGAGCAGGATGGGGTAGTGCATCCATCCTGGCTCTACTTGATCTCTCAACAGCTTTCAGTACCATTGACCATGGTATCCTTGTGGATTAGCTCTGGGGATTGGAAGTAGGTGGCACTGTATTGTGCTGGTTCTCTTCCTTTCTATGGGGCTGATACCAGTTGGTGTTGATCAGGAGTGAGAGGTCCCGCCCTCGGCCCCTACTTTGTGGGATGCCACAGGGAGTGGTGCTTCTCCACTCCTGTTTAACATCTATATGAAACCACTGGAGAAAATAATCTGTCACCATGGAGTGAGGTATTATCAGAATGCTGATGATACTCAAGTATATCTGCCCACCCTGGCAAACTAAGCAATGCTGTTGATGTCCTGTCTTGGTGCCTAGAGGCTGCGGAGTTCAGAATGGGGAACAACAGGCTTCAACTGAACCCTGGAAAGACCAAGTGGGTTTGGGTTTTACAGCCTTTCAGATCTGGGACTTTACCATTTTTGGTACTGGATGAGGTGGCATTACCCCAAACAGACCTGGTGCACAACCAGGGAGTCCTGCTGGATGCCTGCTCCAGGAGCAGGTTGCAGTTGAGGCCAGGAGGGCCTTTGCGCAACTTTGTGTTCTGCACAAGTTATACCTGTTGCTGGATTGTGAGGCCCTCCTCATGGTCACTCAGGCCCTGGTCACTTCCCAGATAGACTAGTGCAATGAGCTCCACACGGGGCTGCCCTTGAAGAGTATCTGGCAGCTTCAATTGGTGCAAAATGTGGCAGCATGGGCAGTTAGGTGTGCCCCTGACACACGTTACACCTCTGCTCCATGAGCTGCATTGGTTACCAGAATGCTTCCAGGTCCAATTCAAGGTGCTGTTTTTGACCTTTAAAGGCTTTCATGGCATGTGGCCAGGTTACATGAAGGACTGCCTCTCCCTGATTACATCTACCCTTCCCATCAGGTCCTGCAGGAAAGGCATGTTGCAGGTCCCATCTGCTAAGGAATTCTACCTGATGTGGCCTAAGAGACTAGTCTTTTCTGCTGTGGCACCCGCCCTTTGGAACATTCCCCACAAGGTGAGGTTGGCACCGACCCTTGTGACCTTCCGGAAATCCCTTAATGTAGCTTTTCCAGCAAGCCTGGGGATCCCCTGCCAACAGGAAGCCCATGTGTTAGCTGCATCATGTTTAATATCCTGATATATTCCTTTTTGCCACCTTGATTTTATTTATATTTGTTTCAATTGGTTTTCATATACTGTTTTAACTGTTGGTTTTATTCATGCTGCCCAGAGTCACCTTGTGTGAGATGCGTGGCCATATAAATTTGATAAAGAAATATGTAAATAAATAAGTCACATGAGGAACAAAGATATACTGTAAATAACTCCTAAGCAGATAAGCTGTAAACATTCTTAAGATTTCAAAGCTTTCTTTGAAGATACTGAGAAAGGATAAGCAGACTTTCTATACAAAGCAGGGCATGAGACTTCAATGGACTTCTGATATATTCTTCTGATGCTATCAAAGGATCAATGGTATTTTTAAAAACAAAAACAAAATCAAGTTTTAACTTTAATGAAAATATAGCATTTGTTGTTCCAATACTAAACCAGCTCACATGTGCTGGTCAGGTTTTATTTCTTACAACCCATAATACATGGGATATGCCTGAAAATCACTGTAACTCAAAGTGCAGTATTATACAAAGCAAATATTGAGAGTACAAGAGCTCACTTTTTTTACCAAAAGACCTCCCAAGATCACATTGCACCAAGCAGTTTACATGAAGGCTATTTTAAATCTTCAGTGTAGCACTGGGTTGAAATTCCTCAGAGGATGTCTCAATGTCCTGAAAAAGTAGGAGCTCTTCTGAACTTAGCTTCCAATAACACCTAGGGCCTTTCTACTGTATAGCCTTGCAGGACAGGCAGAAATTTCCACCTCTGATCAGGTTCTCCTTTTCCTAGCCTGAGGAAGAGGAAATAATTGTCTATCTGTTGCCCATATTTCCAATAGATTATAGGAAATTTATGAACATTTTCTGGATGTAATCATTCAGGCAATAATTGTTTCATCATTTAGCCCATATTTTACGATTTTATTAATGAGGATATCACTAGAGACTTCACTGAATTTACTAAAGTCAAAATACAGTATATACCTTATTAGATAATTATGATTATGTCTGAAACCTCCCTTTTTTAGGGAGGGTTATTGGAAGGTAGTGGACTGCAAGCTCAGTTGTGGAGGAAATGTATCATCTAGTCACTTTTTAGTCAGGATTCAGGCCTAGATGTGGTGCTGAAACCACAGTGATCACTCAGGTGGATGATGTGTGGTAGGACTGAGATAATGATACTAGTACCCTCCTCATCCTACTGGATCTCTGTGGCTTTTGGTATCACTATTCACGGCACCCTCCTGGACAGACTTCAGGAATTGGAAATGGGAAATATTGATTTACAATGTTTCCCTTCCTTCCTGAAGGAGAGGTCCCAGTCAAGGGTAATTTGGAGAGAGAGGTCATGCCCTGTAGGGCCCTCTGATGTGAGGTGCCATAGTTCTTTAAAACCCTCACCCCTCCTTTTCAATTTCTATTTGAAGCAGCTGGGTGGGGGTCATCCAATGGAAGATGGTCAGGTATCAACAGTATGTTCATGATACTTATAAATCTTGAGTTGTGTATCTCAATTCCAAGAACAAGAGTTGTAGTAGAATACCTACCCTGGTGCCTGGAGGCTCTCATGATCTGGGCAGGGAACAACAGGCTGAGGTTTACTTCAAGCAAACAGAGTGGCTGTGGGCACAGAAACATTCCAATTCCAGACATAATAAATCTTTGCTTTTGGATTATATTTCCTCATGAGGAACTGGTTTGTAATCTGAGAGTTTTCTAATTCACAGCTCATGCTCAAAGAGCAGGTGGCAGGTGTGGCTAAGAAGGCTTTTACACAGTTACATCTGGTGCATCAGTTACCACCATTCTTGGACTGCAAGGCCTTGCTTCCAGTTATGCCTTATTCACGTCACATCTGGCAAGTTATTGTACATATGGCTGCCTTTTAAGACTGTCCAGAAATTTCAAATGGTCAAGAATTCAGCTACTTGAGTAGTGGTAAGAGCATCTACCTTTTCATCAAGAACTGCTTCTGGATACAACTGAAGGTGGTGGTTGTCACCCTACATGGCTCAATATCTAGGTATCTATAGGATTGGGTTTCCCAGTAGCTTCTGAAGGTCCAATAAAATTGAAAAGGATAGGCTCCTTCCAGGTCCCTTCTCTTAAAGACTAGTAAGAGGACATGTGTTCTCAGTTGCAGCCCCCATTCATTGGAGCAATGTACTTCTTAAAATCAGATCAGGGCCCATCCTATTAAGTTTTAGGAAAGCTATCAAGAGGGTCCTGGAAGTGGAATTTTGAGTAGTGGGCCCCTATTATGGGTTTTGGCTTGATGCTGGATTATCCCTCAGTGTCAAAGTTACTATAATTGCAATTGTCATAGTAAATTCTTATGTTGTTCGTTTTGATTTTAACCTTCTTACTGTAGGAGGGGAATATAAGCCACTCAAAGTCCTTCAATATTGGAGCAGCATATAAACCCAGTAAAAAAATATGTCCACAGCAGTGCCCCAATCTATTAAATTAGCAACTCTGTCAAAAGGAGAGATAAGCTAGTCCAACATTACTTGTTTGTAACCAACCCATGCTGGCTCTTATTCACTGCTGCATTTCTATCCAAGTGCTCATTAACATGCTGTTTAATAATCTGCTAAAAAACCTTGCACAGTGCAGAAATCAAGCTGACAGGTTTGCAATTTCCTGTTCCTTCTGTTTGTTTAACACATGGACAAGATTTGCTCTCCTCCAGCCTCTTGGGACTTTGCCAGTTCTCTGTGCGTTCTTAAACAGTACAGATACTGGTTCTGTGCTAACCTCTGCAAGTTCTTTCTGAACCTTAGGATATATTTCATTTGGCTTGGGAGACTTGAATTCATTTGAATTAGCTAAGCATTCTTTAAACCTCACTTTATCCATCCTAAGTTGCAACCCTCTCCTTTCACTGGGGGCATAATGATGGCCACCTAGGGGTTTGTTTTCCTTCTAAAAAAAGACAGGCATAAAATATAAGTTAAGACATTCTGCCTTGTTACTTGTTATCAATTCATCCCTTTCTCCTGTCATCAGACCTGTACCCTATTTGCCTTCCTTTCGGTTTCTTTCATAACTCAAAAAAGACTGTGTGTTGTTGGGGTCATTTCACAAAAGCCTGAGCTCATTCCTTCAGCAAAGGATCGTTACCTTGTCGTGGTGCTGGAGCTTCAGCACCTCAATGATGCCATGAGCTAAACCGTGAAGGGACACCCAAGATGGGAAGGTCATGACAGAGAGGTCAGACTAAATGCGATCCCTGGGGAAGCCAATGGCAACCCATCCCAGTATTCTTGCCGTGAAAACTAAATGGATCAGTACAACCAGAGATATGTTGGTATACCATTGGAAGATGAGACCCCCAGGTCGGAAGATGGTCAAAATGCTACTGGGGAGGAACAGAGGATGAGTACAACTAGCCCCAGACGTGATGACGCAGCTAGCTCAAAGCCAAAAGGACAGCTAGCGGCCGACGGTGCTGGTGGTGAACGGAGAATCTGATGTTCTAAGGATCAACACACCATTGGAACCTGGAATGTAAGATCTATGAGCCAGGGCAAATTGGATGTGGTTACTGGTGAGATGTCAAGATTAAAGATAGACATTTTGGGCGTCAGTGAACTGAAATGGACTGGAATGGGCCACTTCACATCAAATGACCACCAGATCTACTACTGTGCACAAGAGGACCACAGAAGAAAGGGAGTAGTCTTCATAATTAATAGTCAAGTGGCTAAAGCAGTGCTTGGATACAATCCAAAAAACAATAGAATGATCTCAATTCGAATTCAGGGCAAGCCATCTAACATCACAGTGATCCAAATATACGCCCCAACCACAGATGCTGAAGAAGCTGAAGTAGAGCAGTTCTATGAGGATCTGCAGCACCTACTGGACAACACGCCTAAGAGAGATGTTATTTTCATCACGGGAAACTGGAATGCTAAGATGGGCAGTCAAATGACACCTGGAATTACAGGTAAGCATGGCCTGGGAGAACAAAACGAAGCAGGACATAGGCTGATAGAATTTTGCCAAGACAACTCAATGTGCATAACAAACACCCTCTTCCAGCAACCTAAGAGACGGCTTTATACATGGACTTCACCAGATGGACAACACCAAAATCAGATTGACTACATCCTTTGCAGCCAAAGGTGGTGGACATCTATACAGTCGGTAAAAACAAGACCTGGAGCTGACTGTAGTTCCGATCACGGACTTCTTATTGCACAATTTACCATCAGACTAAAGAGATTAGGGAAGACCCACAGATCAGCTAGATATGAGCTCACTAATATTCCTAAGGAATATGCAGTGGAGGTGAAGAATAGATTTAAGGGACTGGACTTAGTAGATAGGGTCCCAGAAGAACTATGGACAGAAGTCCGCAACATTGTTCAAGAGGCAGCAACAAAATACATCCCAAAGAAAGAGAAAACCAAGAAGGCAAAATGGCTGTCTGCTGAGACACTACAAGTAGCCCAAGAAAGAAGGAAAGCAAAAGGCAACAGTGATAGGGGGAGATATGCCCAATTAAACGCAAAATTCCAGAGGTTAGCCAGAAGAGATGAGGAATTATTTTTAAACAAGCAATGCGTGGAAGTGGAAGAAGACAATAGAATAGGAAGGACAAGAGACCTCTTCCAGAAAATTAGAAACATCGGAGGTAAATTCCAGGCGAAAATGGATATGATCAAAAACAAAGATGGCAAGAACATAACAGAAGAAGAAGAGATCAAGAAAAGCTGGCAAGAATATACCAGCTTTTAGACCTGTATAGGAAGGATAACAATATCGGGGATAGCTTTGATGGTGTGGCCAGTGAGCTAGAGCCAGACATCCTGAAGAGTGAGGTTGAATGGGCCTTAAGAAGCATTGCTAATAACAAGGCAGCAGGAGATGACGGCATCCCAGCTGAACTGTTCAAAACCTTGCAAGATGATGCGGTCAAGGTAATGCATGCTATATGCCAGCAAATTTGGAAAACACAAGAATGGCCATCAGACTGGAAAAAACCAACTTATATCCCCATACCAAAAAAGGGAAACACTAAAGAATGTTCAAACTATCAAACAGTGGCACTCACATGCCAGTAAGGTAATGCTGAAGATCCTGCAAGGTAGACTTCAGCAATTCATGGAGCGAGAATTGCCAGATGTACAAGCTGGGTTTAGAAAAGGCAGAGGAACTAGGGACCAAATTGCCAATATCCGATGGATAATGGAAAAGGCCAGGGAGTTTCAGAAAAACATCGATTTCTGTTTTATTGACTATTCTAAAACCTTTGACTGTGTGGACCATAACAAATTGTGGCAAGTTCTTAGTGGTAAGGGGATACCAAGTCATCTTGTATGCCTCCTGAAGAATCTGTATAATGACCAAGCAGCAACAATAAGAACAGACCACAGAACAACGGACTAGTTTAAGATTGGGAAAGGAGTACGGCAGGGCTGTATACTCTCACCCTACCTATTCAACTTGTACGCAGAACACATCATGCGACATGCTGGGCTTGAGGAATCCAAGGCTGGAGTTAAAATTGCTGGAAGAAACATTAACAATCTCAGATATGCAGATGATACCACTTTGATGGCTGAAAGCAAAGAGGAACTGAGGAGCCTTATGATGAAGGTGAAGGAAGAAAGTGCAAAAGCTGGCTTGCAGCTAAACCTCAAAAAAACCAAGATTAGGGCAACCAGCTTGATTGATAACTGGCAAATAGAGGGAGAAAACGTCGAGGCAGTGAAAGACTTTGTATTTCTAGGTGCGAAGATTACTGCAGATGCTGACTGCAGTCAGGAAATCAGAAGACGCATAATCCTTGGGAGAAGAGCAATGACAAATCTCGATAAAATAGTTAAGAGCAGAGACATCACACTGACAACAAAGGTCCGCATAGTTAAAGCAATGGTGTTCCCCGTAGTAACATATGGCTGCGAGAGCTGGACCATAAGGAAGGCTGAGAGAAGGAAGATCGATGCTTTTGAACTGTGGTGTTGGAGGAAAATTCTGAGAGTGCCTTGGACTGCAAGAAGATCCAACCAGTCCATACTCCAGGAAATAAAGCCAGACTGCTCACTTGAGGGAATGATATTAAAGGCAAAACTGAAATACTTTGGCCACATAATGAGAAGACAGGACACACTGGAGAAGATGCTGATGCTAGGGAGAGTGGAGGGCAAAAGGAAGAGGGGCCGACCAAGGGCAAGGTGGATGGATGATATTCTAGAGGTGACGGACTCGTCCCTGGGGGAGCTGGGGGTGTTGACGACCGACAGGAAGCTCTGGCGTGGGCTGGTCCATGACGTCACGAAGAGTCGGAAGCGACTGAACGAATAAACAACAACAACTGAGCTCATTCTGCATTTTAGTTGTTCTGATACAAGCCCCATCATTTCAAGAGTCTGCCTTGTATCTTCCTTTTGTTATATGTCCCTCCTTCCATTTCCCACAGGTGCCTCTTTTTCTTTTCAGCATTTCAGAAATCCTGGTGAACATCAACACTAGTTTCCTTAGATGTCTTACATTTTCCTTCTAGTAATAATTGTTTGCAATTGTACCTTTAGTATCTCAATTTGCAGGATTTCAAATATTTATATGTTATATTTATATTTTTATTATGTACTTGTTTTTATGATTTTAATCTGTTATTTTAACTGAATTGTAAACCTCCCAGAGTCACTTGCAAGATGGGCAGTGCAGAAATGTGAGAAATAAATAAATAAATTTCCCAACCTTGCCCAACATTTTTCATCTTAAGGATTTCAAGCCATGGGATATGGTCTATCTTCTAAGTTGGTCAAAACCTGCTATCCTGAAATCCATCATACCAATCTGACTCTTTGCTATTCTTTTTATCCTTGATATTGTGAAGGATAACATGATCATTTTTTCCCCAAAGTTCCAGCCAACTTCACTCCGACCGATTTCTCCCTCTTGGTAAGAATAGGAGACCCGTTCTTCAGCTACAAATGATTAAAAATTGCAAATGTAAATCCTTTGAATACAAATTGGAAGCTACAATTGATCCAAAATTTGGTGGCTAGACTGATAGCTGGGGAAACTTGCTATTCTAGGATTACATTTATTCTTAGATCTACTGGTTACCCATAGACTCTACATCCAATTCAAAAGTTCTGGGTGGCTATTTCTAAAGCATGGCCAGCATATTATCATTACTAGAAATATTTCAAAAGAAAACCAAAATGTGGACTTCAGGAGTTAAATTAAACATTTCTCAAAAACTGAAAAGTATTAGCTTGAAACAGACTAAATCCTGGAGACAAAATCTATGAAGTAGTCACCAATAGCCAGAACTTTGAAAAATTCTCATAGGCCTATCTCATTTTATATATACTAAAGCATTGACTCTGCTTGAAAAGAATGGTGACACCTAAAATTAAAACTAAATAGCTTTCAAGTTCCTCATTTATGGTTTAATCATGAATATGTTTATAATTGGTATACATTATACATTTAATATTATGCAAGCAAATGCCCATTAATACAACTAGACACTTTTGGTTCTCCTTTACCCTCATGCCACAAACTTGCTCTGAAGGTTGTTTTCTCTAGTTATAAAATCAAGATGAGACTACCAGATGAAATGCTAGATCAACTGACTCAATAAGATGCTATTAACTTTAACTATTAGTAATCATCAGATAGTTTGGATATAATCAGAAATCCAATTTCTTTCTCCAAAGAAATTAGATAATTTCGATTAAACTGCAAAGCTATCATATAATTATGGAATGTCCACATTTTCATACAAAGTTTTTTCAGAAATATGTTTCATTTCAAAGTTTAAGCCTTAATATCTTTTGCGTTACAGTCTTACACTCCAATGCCAGGACATGCAATCTTTGAGAATCAAATTACATCCAAGGAATACTCTGCACTTACAGTTAAACCCACAGTGTAGTAATCTATCTATGCATGAGATTAATATATCTATACACACATACATACATATATGGAGAGAGCATGGGAAATTGAAAACTCTTGTTCCATTATGCATGAACATGTCAAGTCTTATAAATAAAACATCCAATGAAGAGAGGGGAAAGTTACTGTTTCTAGTTCATATTTATACATAAAGGACTCTAATGGTAAAATGGATGGAAAATAGCACATGAGCTTCCTGCATGCCTTGCGAAAAGGACTGGCAACAGCTCTTCCTGCTTTTCATACTGAAGTACACACAGGACAAACAAGTCACATACATTGCACATTTACAAGAGATCAACTACCAAACTGACAACTGTACACATTGCGGACTTTTTTTTTTTTACTCTGGAACTTTGTTTTGTTTACACCGTACTCTGTGGTGATTACCCTCTTGTGGATAGGATAAGGGCAACGATGAGGCCGTACAGCCCCAAGACTCTGGCGAAGATCAACATCAGGATCACGCCCACAAATAACCTTGGCTGCTGCACTATCCCCCAGACACCTGTGCCACCCACAATGCCAATGGCAAAGCCAGCAGCCAACCCGCTGATAACTATGCTTAGTCCAGCACCCAGCTGAAGGAAGCTCTTGAATAGCGAGATGTCATGCATGAGGGAATTGGCAATAAGGACTGCCATTTCCAACCCACAGATTGCTATGATACCTGCCATAACCACATGGACTTCATGATCAGCTCTGGCCTCATGACCAACATGGCAGCAATACCTGTGCCACTCTTTGTTGTACCATAGGCAGCACCAAAGGTGCTAAAGACCACGGCAGCTGAGGTGCCCATGACAGCGGAAGAGTACTCAGGACCAGGCAGGGGACGGGGCATGCCAGAGCCAGATGAGGGGCAAGGCAAAGGATGGTTGCAGCACCATGAGGAGGTCAGGCAATGGGAGACTTTGGCTTCTGCTTCTCCTCCGCCCTCGCTGCACCGCCTGGGAACAAGGCAAGATAGCTATCTTTTGGTTAAGCTTCCATTTCTTAATATCAAGAACTGTTGTTTGGATTACAATTTTATTCTCAATGGTGTTCAAACTGAATACATACATTAAATACTGTACTTCCATTTCTTCAAGAGCTCTCTATTTAATATAAACAAGGGAAGAAAAAACATACCATTATCAACCCAATGTTGGGTTCCTCAAAGTTGAAGCAACATTACTGTGAACTCAGTATCTAGCCATTTTCAAAATTGTTCATGTAGTTTATAATATTATCAGGCTACAAATGTACAGACACAGTACAAATCAAATTTCTCCAAGAAATGTTTGCAATCCCATGAACATTAAGTTTGCTCGAGCACTGGTGAAATAGTGTGCCATAGGCATTTTGAAAATTTAAGCATGCTGTGTCAACATGTTCACCTCTATCCATATTCCTGCTGGCACTCTAAAAACACTCTAAAAATTTGGTAAGATGTAAAATCCTTAATGATTTTCTTTCAACAAAGCTTGTTCACCCATATGCTTAATTTTTTTTTCTTTGATTAAAAAGATCCATGAAATTATATCTCAAAGATTGGTCACACATCACCAATAGCAATAAAGCTGTTTGAAAAGACATAATGCCAACACTGTTTACATTGCTTCCTCAATATTTTCCACAATGTCCTTCAGATTGCTTACTCAACATACACATTTTCATTAATGAGTACATGTATTGCAATCCACCACTGATAAAATGTAAATGAGCACCTGCAATCTGCAATTGAAAATTTTTTACATTGTGAATTTTTCTACTTAGAGATTATTTTCCATTAAAATTGGAATAAATTTTTAAAATAAATAAATTGGACCAGCAGACCCTGTTATTGCTATATGGTATGCTATAGTAAATATGCAACTCTTAGCACTTGTACACCACCAGCATATTGCACTTACACGGAATACATCACTATCTGACAATTTGGGTTATCCCTCCAATCATCCAGCAAAATTCTTTGGTAAACAACAATAGCTGTCACCCCAAAAGAGACCATTAGAGACCATTTCATCTCTATGAAACTAACTAGCATCACTTCAGAAATAGCCTGAGATGGGTTCCTTTTGAATTACATGCAATTATGGGAAGCTATTTATTGAATATTTTTCCTGTGCATGTGACAGTGGTGGATATACAAAGATTTTGGATTTAAATATATAAAAAGAATGGTTATTAAATACATAACATACACATACAATATAAAACTATTTCAAATCTAAAGATATTAAGCTTCCCATTGTGAAGTTAGATACCATGCCCTGTTTTCGAATGGGCCAGACAAGAAGTTTATGCTACACCATAACACAGTTTGTTTGTTTTAGGAGAACATGTTGTGAGTCCAGCCACTGTGATTCCAAACATGCAAATTAAACCATAATGGCTTGTTAAACTAATTGTAGTTAAAAGAAAACTTTGCTCATTATTATGTATTTTTAATAAACAAAAATGCAGTTCCTTTATGGTACATGGCTTTGAGAAAACACTAGACCTCAGGTTTCACTTTATTTCATACAGGCAGTGGCAGTAAAACACTTTGATTTTATGACAAAACAAGTCCAAGCATTTTGTACAAGTTGAGAAAAATAGGACATTTGTTTTCAGGTGTTCAGTAGAATCCAACAACTAGTCATGGGCTCCCATTCCCTGAACGTGTTCAAGCAACTAGAATCCATCTGACAGAGATATTTTAATTTAGATTCCTGCACTGAGTAGTGAAGTAGACTAGACGGTCTAGCAAGATCCTTCTAAATAGCAAAAAATAGTGTATGCTTTAGTGAAATTGGGGGTACCAACGAGCCAAAATTATCATTCCATGAATGAAAGGACTCCTACACCAGAAAGAGTAAGAAGGTAATTTTAGCTAACTCCCCCTTCCTGTTGCAGCCGCGCAGGGTACTCTCAAACACTGTTCCAAAAGTACCACAACCCACCAAAGTAGTTTTTCCAGATGGCTCAGGAGAGCACAAGGGGAAGGAAGAATTTTAATAATGTCTTCTTCCAGTATAGGTGTCCCATGTACAGTTTTTGCCTTACAGGAACTGTTTCTAAGCCTCCCTACTTTTGATTTTTCTAACTCAAACACAAGCTGTAATCCATAAGCAATTTATTTAAATACACAGCAATTTATGTCTATGCTTTCCACAAATATGCACTGTCATCAATTTCAACACTTGCTGAATAAAGAAAAAAAATCACAATGTGTTAGTAATATATCTCAAGTGTTTGAAAAAACTACTTACGCAAGAAAAAGGAAACAACCATCAACAGGAAACAAAAGAACAGCTTACTGATCATACAGCACTATGCTGACAAGTGTGATGCTGCTATTTGGAACACATATGAAAAGGCAAAGGTTAAATTGCAAGCCTACTACTATGCTTCCTGAAAATCATATCCTACCTATTTCAAATTATGAAAAAATCCCTGATACTGCTTTGTACATACAAAGATACTGGCAACCGATTTATCCATTATCTTTTCTTAGCAGATATTTCAAGCAACACAACATGTGGATTTCCAGTTACACAGCAAGACATCTCTTCCACTGTCACCCCATCCATAGCCTAAATCTTCTCCAGAGGATCTCTCCAGATTTCCAGAACATTTTTAAGCAATGTGGACTGTTCTTCCAGCAGAACAACATCACTGGAAACAGAGGAGTAGACCTGAAATGGGAATACTTAGCAGTAGACTTGAAATTGGAATACCCAGGTTTACACTTCCTTGTTAACTCCAGAACAACACAAGATCACTTTAGACCACTGACTCTTATAGCACAATCAGGCACCTAACTCCTTAATTTGAAGAAAAGGAGACATGCTTAAAACTATTTGAAGAGACTATAAGTGGCCAAGGAATGAATTAGTGTGATATCCATGAGGCATATGAGTATTAATATTCATAGACACATTTTTGTTTTAATACTATTTACAAGTAACTGTTTAATGGGAAGAGATAGATTGGATGAATCTTTGTTATATTTAATATCAATAACATATTTAAATGAAGTAAAAAGTAATTCAAGCTTACCCATGTAAGTAGGTAATTATTAAGTGCACTAGCTGAAGAAAGTACTATGTGCCAAAAACATTTGGCCCAAGCATTATCAGATCCATTCCCAAGATAGCAAAAATAGCTGATAAAAAATAGCAGATAATCAAATGTCATAGCAGAGGTGTACAATCCATGTCTAGGTCAAAACGGTTTGACCCCAAAATATCTTGTCCTGAATTCATCTTTAGAACAACTTGTCATTAGAACAACTTGATCCAATCTTACCAGAAGCAGTTCAATATTTCAACTTCACAATGTTTTGTACACCTCTAATTTGAAGTCTGCTTCTCTGTGGCACTCATATATGGAAAGGGCTGTATCTGCCAAGACTATAAATAATTTGAAACATGTTTGTAACCAAGTTTTTACTAAGCTTTGAGAAATTTTAGAAGCATTATATATAAATAGTCCAAATGAATAATAAACTGACTTTGTAATTTGTACTAAATTTAATATATTCTAAGATATACTGTTATATAAAACTGTTACATAAGTCATATCAAACATTCTGACAGCACATAACATTATTAATGGCCACAGGTTGAGCCAGATTACTTCTTATGAAGGTATAAACCAATATAAATTATTGAAGACATTCAAATACTGCCTCACTATTAACTGAAATCCTGAAAGGAATATCAATATCCTCTTATAACAAAGGCCACAAGCTAATCTTAGATCAACCTACTTCAATCAAGCAACGAATGTGAATACCATATATTACCTTTTCTTAGAATGACAAAAGTGTTTACATTACCTTTGAAGAATTTTAATCAGTAGGGAGAGCTACATTACACTATATTCTAGTACAATCAACTTTCTAGTTTCTCAGTTTAAATCATTCCGGAACCTAGAACTATAAACACTGCAATCAGTCAAGCCTTTGTAACATATTCTAGTTTTAACTTCTTTACAGCCAAGAACTATGGACCATGTGTCATGTACGATGCCTTGAATTCCTGGAGGAAATGTGAGATATAAATCTGATATGAATGTGAGAAATCTGAAGAAACAAGTTTAAAAAATAGGTTAAAAGTTCTAAGACACTTGAAAGGGAATACACTGGGAAAAGTTAAGCCTTGGAAGGACAGATTAAATTATTAACTTCTCCTTGCTACATAGAAGAAATAATATTAAGAGACCTGGTGCTAAAAATGTAAAAATGTTTTACTTATAAGTATAATATTTATACTATTATATAACAGAACTAGAAAGCAAAGGTAGTAGATTTCTAGACAGATGTTCCTAATGCTACCAAACAAAATACATCATGCAGCTATTCTGTTTTCATTCTGAATGGATTTTTTGGAATAAATGAAAAGGGCAGAAAAAAAGATGGGAAAATACAGGTTACAAATGTATGATTTTTATAATAAAATTTCAACAGCACAGCAAGACGGTATCCCCCCCCCCAAAAAAAGACTGGAATCATGAAGAAACTAATGTACAATTACATTTTCTAATTAAATATGAAAAAACACACCTCCTGGGGATCTAACATTTCCCTGATTTCTGACAACAGCAAACATACTATAAAAATAGAAAGTCTGGGTTCCTTCAAAAAATTCAAAAGTGCATTTATTTAATATATTTCTTATTGCTTCTCTTTTTAGCAAATCTCAGAATGTTTCACAATAGAGCAATTAAAATGTAACAATAAAATATGCCCAGCTAGGTTGCAGCACCTAGGCAATTCTGGATGATATGTGAGAGATCACCAAATTTGGCTAGGAAGACTAAACAGCTCAACTTGAATCTTTACTTTTTTAATATAGTAAGTTAAAAGCAGAATAAAAATAGCATCCATTTAAAAAGATCAGAGGGGAAAGAAAAAAAACATGGAAAGTATTCATGCAACATTCATACAGGGAAGTCCTTATGAAAAGGTAAATTTTCAGCAAACACCTTTAAGACGCTACTATAAAGGCCTCACTAATAACAGAAAGGACTGCATTCCATGTGCTAAAAGAGAAAAGGCCCATCTGAAAATTTGCAAGATGGCACTCTGTAGTTCTCAGCACATGTAGGTTAGCCATTTACTCTTCAAAATTAGGAGAATAAATATCTCCTAAAGCACCAAAGAGCCAAAGTTCCCTGGGGTTTTAAAAGAAATATGTTGTTTCTGTAAAGATGAATAAAAAACCAATATGGCTTAAAATATGTTTATTTCAGAATTACATCTCCACAAAGGACGGGGAGTCCTTTTTGCTTTACTAGCTTCATTACATTTTTCATTCTATTTGTGTGTAAATAGGGAAAGCAAGTCAATTAAAGCAAGCAGTCTCAGCAGGAGACCCCCCTTCTCTTCAAGCAACAGAAGGTAATGTGTTTCCTGTTCCCTAACCTGGCAAGCAATCTTACATCCAAAATCATGTAATCACCCCAAATATTTATGATGGCTCAATCATGACCAAAAAATCCCATTTGTAGACCTGGAAGAATGTTTTAGCCCAGTGCTTATGTTGAAGATACTAATAGAAGACTTGAAGGACCAAGTTAGGGCCCAATCATCATGGAGAAAATGTATCTATGTGGTCAGTAAGAGCTGATACTGACTTCATGGCACATAATATGTTGCAGATCTTGGAAGAAACTCAATACCATAAAATGTTGAAATAATTCCTAGAAATAGACTTTTTATGAGATTAAAGAAACTCTGTAAATTAATAGTATTTTTGCTGTTTACATGTACACCAGCTTGTGCTGTAACAGAACATCATTAACTTTTCAGAGACTTGGAAATAATATTGTTATAAAGGTTACATTATCTGAAGTACACTTATCAATTTTTTTCTGTTCCATTATCTGATTACACTAATTCTGTGTACGCTAAACTTCCACCAATACCCAGGAGAGGGGACAAAATAGCTTGTAATTATTGTTGCACAAGTAGCTTATGTTCAAAAATTATTACCATGACTTTCTATTGTTCAATAATCAAATCCTTTCCCCAAAAAACAAGTTGGAAATCATATTCCTTAAGACTGTAATTGTATATCCAGTGTATTCTAAACTTATTCCAGAAACTACTGATCAACAACTTGGATTAAATTTCAAACCACTAAAGAAACTATATTGAGATAATATATTTATTAAAGTAACAAAGTTTACAAAGCAATTCCATGATCAAAGTTTGAAAAAAAATTCATGAGACAAGACAGATAAAAATCCAGAAAAAAGGGTGCGGCAAAGAAATGTAGCTAGTGTTCAAGCCACATCTGTACCAAAGTACATTCTTATATGAAATATCTCTAGATATATACATTAGGCCTTTTCCAGGACAGAAGATTGGTTAAATTACAAGAAATGTTCTCAAAGCTTGCTGGGAAAAAGCAAGGAAGACAAATAAAAAAGAAAGCTAATAAAGACAAAACTCTTTCTATCCTACATTTGCACCTACCATGGTATGTCACAAGAGAGAGAAATGAGTTCAGTCTACCCTCTGAGATTCAACACCAAAGCCAACCTAGACAGAGTTCTTGTTCAAGTAAAAGAAATATATCATCTATATATCCACCATCCTTAACAGTTGTTGTTTATTCGTTTAGTCGCTTCCGACTCTTCGTGACTTCATGGACCAGCCCACGCCAGAGCTTCCTGTCGGTCGTCAACACCCCCAGCTCCCCCAGGGACGAGTCCATCACCTCTAGAATATCATCCATCCACCTTGCCCTTGGTCAGCCCCTCTTCCTTTTGCCCTCCACTCTCCCTAGCATCAGCATCTTCTCCTTAACAGTACCCTAGCTTAAAACTTTCTCTCACTTTTATCACCAAGCTATCCAGAAACAATGCTTCACCATTATTACAAAATAAAAAAATCATAGCTTTCCCACTCCATCCATTACATTTTCTCATTCTATAAGATATCCTAGCCCCAAGGATCCCTCATCAATCAAAAACAATTAGCTAAATAAGATTAAAAGATGGGACATATACTCATATGTCTTCACTCTTCAATGTATGAAGCTAACATACATCGCTACAGTTCTCTACATCTTACCTGTACTAAATCAGTGCTCTAACAAAAAACAGAATTATATCACTTGACGCTTAATCCTTGGAAGAAGAGCAATGACAAATCTCGATAAAATAGTTAAGAGCAGAGACATCACACTGACAACAAAGGTCCGCATAGTTAAAGCAATGGTGTTCCCCGTAGTAACATATGGTTGCGAGAGCTGGACCATAAGGAAGGCTGAGCGAAGGAAGATCGATGCTTTTGAACTGTGGTGTTGGAGGAAAATTCTGAGAGTGCCTTGGACTGCAAGAAGATCAAACCAGTCCATCCTCCAGGAAATAAAGCCAGACTGCTCACTTGAGGGAATGATATTAAAGGCCAAACTGAAATACTTTGGCCACATAATGAGAAGACAGGACACCCTGGAGAAGATGCTGATGCTAGGGAGAGTGGAAGGCAAAAGGAAGAGGGGCCGACCAAGGGCAAGGTGGATGGATGATATTCTAGAGGTGACGGACTCGTCCCTGGGGGAGCTGGGGGTGTTGACGACCGACAGGAAGCTCTGGCGTGCGCTGGTCCATGAAGTCACGAAGAGTCGGAAGCGACTAAACGAATAAACAACAACAACCTAAACATTGCACAGAGAACTGTGCATACAATCCTAAGTGATTGTTTCTCTATGTATATATCCTCATACTGATTGAGACTCATTAGCATAATCTAATGCCAAAAGTGTCTTTTTAATATTCATGTTTAAGTTTAATAAATTAAATTTAGGATTTTACAAGCTCCACTGCTTTGGGGACAAGACAAGCCTTTTCTTTTGCCCTATTTCTCAAACATGCAATAGAAAAATGTTTGGATTCATTCTGAATGAAAACTGTTATACAGCACATAATGCCACTGTCTCAATATTTGAGAGCCAGTTTGGTCTAGTGGTTAAGGCACCAGGCTAGAAACCAGGAGACTAAGAGTTCCAGTCCCACCTTAGGCATGAAAGCCGGCTGGGTGACCTTGGGCCAGTCACTCTCTCTCAGCCCAACTCACCTCATAGGGTTGCTGTTGTGGGGAAAATAGGAGGAGGAGGGAGTATTTGGTATGAATAACAATAAATAACCTTGAGTTATTTATAAAAATAATAAAGGCAGGATTTTAAAAAATCGTATTTTTTAATTTATTTTAACAGGACAAAAAGAAACCTTATCATCTCAGTTTACAAATATAACAGTGCTATTGTGGGTTTTAGACTTTTAAAAATATTTTAAAGATACACATAATAGTGAAGATGGTAGATGTAGCATTGGGGAAGCCACCCTCAGCCATGGAGGCTATCTAGATAACTTTTCTCAGTCCAATTTACTTCATAGGGTTTCTGTTATGGGAAAAATTGGGAGGAAGGACCACTACCCTACACTGCCTTGGGCTCCTACAGGAAAGGCAGGATACAAACCTAACAAATATTGTGATATTTTCCAAAACTGTTAGAAGTACTATCATTTTTCAGTCATAATTCATGTAGCACCTAGCCCCTTTTAGTTAGCTGCGTTCATATAAATACTCCTGCATTCCCTCTTAAACTATTTCAGCATGGTCTTGCCTGGTGGTTTTCTCCCCAAAACGAACCACAGCAGCTGTCTCAAATGTATGGCTGAGACTGTCCAACGTGTAACAATAGAGTCGACAGTCCTCCCACCTCCCACACGCAGGGGCTTTCCTAATGAGTCACGATCCCGAGACTGTGTGGACCAACTTCCAAAAAATCGTCAGCGTCGCCGCCGCTCATTCTCTCACTCGCCCCAGGCCGCACATCGGGAGTTGGGCGCACATGGGAAGGTGTAAAGGAGGGAGATTTGAACAACACGAGCGCCGGCTCCAGGTTGCAGCTTAATTGAACGAAGTTTCCGACGGCGAAGGAGCTTTTTTACAACTGGCATTAAAGCCGCCGCTCCCAACCCAGCGCGAAAGAAGCGTCTCCGGACCAGCGTACACCTCTGCATCTCACTCCGCTAGACGCGATGCAACTCGCCAAGAGCGCGAGTCCGGCTCGGGCTCGTTGTCCGTCTCCCCCTCTCGATAGGCCACGGTCCCCGCTGCCATCCCACGAAAGGAGGCAAACGGATTTCCCGAGGCCGAGCAGACAAGCATCTTCCTGGCAGAGCAGCTGCTCCCGCTGCTGCCCCCCTTCGTCCTCCCAGCCCGGACTGACTTTCGCGGAGGCGGAGGCGCCTCCAACTCTAACTACATCACTAATCTGGCCCAGAGGACGAGGAGGCGACCGGGCGGGAAAGGGGGGCGGAGAGCAGAGCAGAGGCAGCACTCGTCATCTCCTTCCCACCCGCCCTAGGGAGCCGCTCTCCTGCCTCCGAGTCTGGAGCTGAAAATAAATAGGAACCGAAGCTCCGTCGGAGGCAGTCACCGCCGCCCGGGCAGCAGAGCCAGCGGACCCCCACTCACCTCCAGCGCCCGAAGAAGGGGAAACCCAGCTCCTTCCGCGCTCCGCCTCTCCCGCTCGCTCGGTGTCCCGCTGCCTGCCCTCACGCCTCCCCACTCCGAGCCCCCGAGGGGAGGAGAAGAGCCCGACGCCAAGCCCCGCGTTCAGCCGACCACCTTTTGCGTGCGCTCGAGCCCCCCAAAACAGAGCAGGCAGGTTCGCTCTAGCTATACGAGCTCAGCGTTCCCTACCTGCCGTCCTCCAGCCCGTCCCCGCGCGCCCGTCGCCCTCACTCTGACTCGAAATTGAAATTCCCTGGCCGAGGCCGTCAGCGCCACCCCAGCCCTAAACTGCCTCCGCCTGGCACCCCGCCCCCTTCTGACCCAGCCGCGACTCTTAGCCAATCAAGGTCTCGGGACAGCTCTTGGCCCCACCTATGCCCTCTTGGGGTTTTTCCTTGGCCCATCAATCACAGCCATGGCCTGTTGCCTGACTCCCTCCGGCTTTTTCTAGCCACGCCTATCAATCGCCAGACTGAAGTTTGAAGAACCGCGCCTTCATGCCCTCGGGGCTCGCGCATCCTTCGGGTTATTATTGTCTTCTGTGGTGTGGGCGAGAAATGCAGGGAAAGGGGAAAAGAAAATAAGCTGCCATAAGTGAATCAACGATTTTAAATATTCAGTGGTTCCTTTTCCCTGCCAATTCGTTTATTGAAATTTTAGGCGCGCAGCAAACCCGGAATACAACGCGGAGACTGAGTTTGGTGAGGAGCTTTTAATGTGGCGTATGTCATCGATCATGTTCCATAAGCATTGCCCTCAGGATAACTTGGGACGCAGTCTCACGAGATACTTTAATCAAACGTGGACGGAGCAGCAATCTTTGCTGGCTCAGTCAATCTTGTTAATTTTATTTCTTCCAGGTTTTATATATCACCCCAATCACTAGGATTCTGGGTGGTGCACAAAATTCAAAAAAGAGAAAAAAAATATTATAAAAAATTATTTTTAACATAATAATGTCCCACATATTATAAGCCACTCAGAATCTTCCTGGAGTCTGGTGGGCTTGAAATCCAATAAATAAATAAGCAATCATAAAGGGTCTTTCTGAACAAAAGGAAAGTTGGGACCACTGTATTTCTAAGGTCAAAGGGTGGGGAGTCTTACTAAAAGGGCTTGACATTTTGTCTGAACCCCATCAATCCCTGGTGGTGGGGGAGGAGGCAGAATTCTCCACAGGGCTTCTCCTGATGGGCAGAATGCCTTTGTTAAGGCAATTCCTAGTATATCGTAGAGCCATGCGTTAGAAATAGCCATTCAGAACTTTTGAATTGGATGTAGAGTCTATGGGTAACCAGTAGATCTAAGAATAACTGTAATCCTAGAATAGCAGGTTTCCCCAGTTATCAGTCTAGCCACCAAATTTTGGATCAATTGTAGCTTCCAATTTATATTCAGAGATAGCCTTATGTAGAATATGTTGCAATAATCCAGTTGTGTGGTGATCAGCGCATGAGTTACTGTCGCTTGAACATCTTGGTCCAAACTGCCATAAATGACACACCAACTGGAGCTGAGCAAAGGCGCCATGATTTCCACCTGTGAGTCCAGGAGGATACTCAAGTCACAGACAAGTATTTTTTGGGGGGAAAGGGAGTGCAACCCTGTCAAGAATCACAACTGGAGATGATACTCCTGGACACTTACAAACTAACAACTCTATCTTTGGTAGGAATTATTTGAGCTCATTCCTCCCCACCCTATCACTTCTGGACACCAATTCAGGACTTCCACAGCATCGCCAAGGTGGCAATATACAGTGGAGTATCATCAGCATACTGATACACCCCTCTCTTAATTGACAGATAAGTTTCAAACAGATGTTAAGTAACAAAGGAGGTAGAGGCAAGCTCTGAATCACCCCCACCCAGAATGGCTGAGAGCTCTACTGCTTAACCTCTACAACAATTTCATCCAGTGCCCTGCTCCCTTCTGTATTCCAGAAATCTACCAAATGCAGACAGAGCTACCTGCCAAATTGTTGGGAAAGTCCCCAAGTCCCTTTTGAAAACCCCCTGGATTGATCTTATTTATTTATATATTCAATTATTTTTTATATATGTATTATTTATTTATATTGTACATATTTTAAAAAATAAAGTCATGGTTCAAGGTGACTTACCTCCCATAGCATTTGCATCTATGCTGCTTTGCAGAATCTTTGAAGTAATATTCACCATTTATTTACTGCTCAGTATAAATCTGTATGTACAGATACACATGGATAGCTATTTGCTTTTCTCTTACCTGAAGGATTAAAATAATAAATCATATATCATATCACCTAAAATGATGAGATAAATTGATGTCGGTTGAAGTGGGGAGAATAAAACAAATTCAATTATACAGGGTTTTTTAAAAATAAAATGGAATTAGTAAAGCCTTACCCCTTAAAATTATGGATTCCCCTCCAAAAATGTAGTTAGTAAAAATATTCTCTTTTGATGTTACAAAACTCTTCAGCTGCTAATTCCTAGCCCCATGGCAGTTGATGTGGGATGATGGGAGCTGCAGTCCAACATCTGGTGGGTCCAGGTTGCCCCCTGTTGCCTTAAGCAAAGAAGTCAACATACTCCCAATTACATTAAAATGGAGATTGTTACAAATCAGTTAGGAGTTAATTCAGTTTCATTTTACCTGATGGGCCTTCCAAAATGTCATTTCTCATACCAATTTTCAGACTGAATAGCATGATACCTCCCATGGTGCTTAGCACAGTAATTCTTAGTTAACCAAACCATCACTGTGCGTGAACCATAGAAGAGCAAAGCAATTACTTTTAAACAGCCTGTGTATAGTTTAACTTCTTGGCAGAGTTTGCACTTGCAGTTGAGTCAACATGGCTTATGTGTTTTCTCCACATTTCTGTTTTCCCTAGGGTTTAGAAAATCTCAGAAAGAATGGGAAGAATGTTCTCCAGCACTGACCCTGCTTTTCTCCAGAAGCAGCAGCAATTTTTGCCTTTAAAGATTTTGAACCTCTATAGATACATGAGAGACACACAAACCAGTTCCTTTTTGGCTCTGATACTACAATGGCTGTTAATGATTTTAATGGCACTAGCCTCAGCAGGTTTAATTAACACAATGTTATAAACAACTGGAGCTAGGAGCCCCTTCTCTCAATTAGGCCTCCCAAGGATATTGTCACTAGCAAGATGTTTTCCTGGACAAGACAAAGCCAAACAGGAAAGGAAGCATTTTGCAGGTCCCTTCTTCCCATTTTTCTTACCTGCTGTCTTAATAGTCGGAGAAGCTTAGTATCTAACATTCCTTCCATTGCATGCAGCAGGTTTTGACTCCTTTCTGACTTCTCATGTTTTTAAAACCATTTGTCTCAGCAGCAAATGTGACCCAGTAACACAGGCTTGTACAAAGCGAAAAGAAAAACCTCGGCCGAAAGTAAACAGTCTAGCTGTCAGCAATGTTGGTTTAAACAACAATGCTGTCTCCTCGCTCCTTCATGGCTTTCACTTATGCTTTGACAAAGAGGAATTTATGAGCTTTAAGCAAGCTTTTGAGGGATACTTCTTCCTTACAGCCCTCACTGCCAAAAATTAAAAATTAAACTGTAGTTCCATAAAAGTTTATCTAAACTGTTCATTGATTCTGGAGGTGACTAATTCCAAATGGGGTTAATGGTCAGGGTCTTGGACTAGGAAATTCAGTCATTGTTTGCTGCTGTTTCTATTTTTTCCCCATCATTATATTCTGGTAAAGACAGAAACAGTTTGGATTTTATTCACTGCACTTTGTTTTTCCACAAAATGAAAAGGGCATGGGAAGGAATGAGGAAAAAACAAACTAAGGCACAAATTTATTAAGCTCTCAAAATGATCGAATCAGAGAGAGGAAGAACTAAAAACAACTACTTCTCTGAGAACATCTTCTGGGGACAGACCTTGTTTCCCAACACTCTCTGCTGCAGTTTGATGGGATGGCAGCTAAAAGATGACTGTCAAGAAGTATTTCTATTTATATTGCCACAAATACAATTTGATTAGTTTATCTTTTGCCAGTGTGTTATGCAAAACTAGCCAACTGTGTTTTACTCTAGAAATAAATGTTGCAATATTAAAATCCTTATTTTGATATCTTTTATGTCATGGGTCACAGGTTCAAGGGAATTATCTATATTACATAAATTAACATTAGACTTACTTAGAAGGAACGAGTGAGCACTATTTTATCAGGTATACATAAGAGAACATCAACATCCCCCCCCCCCGCCGCCCCCAAGTCTGCCAATCATTCCATTGCCTTTTCCTTGAATGATTAACTGGTTGAGGCTTGGATGAAATTTATTCCTTGTTCCTGCAAAATGGAGAGCTCCAGTTCCACATTAATGGGCACTTGTCCAGGTTTAGTGGGTTAGCAATATCGCAGTGGAGAGGTGCAAATCATTATCAGGAAGGAGTTAACAACTTCCAAGCACATACTCTCAGTTCCATTACCATTCATTTTCCTTTTGATCATAATGGCCTGGCCTCTTGCTTCTTGTAGTTACAGGTTGGGACTGCTTGTAATCCAACAACATTACATTTCTGGATGGCATCAAATCTAACAAAGCAGGAGAAGTGTATTTTTGAGGTGGAAGCCTTGTAGTGTAATGGTTCCCACCTCCAGGTCATTTTAATTTTCTTTCAGCTTGCATTAATGCCATTATCTACTTTCTAATCAATGTCTGTACATTAGCTTGGACTGGAAGCTGCATATTTAAATAGCTTCACTAAATCATCCGTGAGCATTTAACATTTATTGCTGGGATGAAAGGTGGCTGATAATATGTATGGCAAGTCTCCTTATTAGAAAAAAGATAAAAGCTTATTGTATCCCACTTTGAAAGTACTGCTTAAAATGGTTTTTTAATGGCACTTACAAGTGTAAACTTAAGGGGGTGACAGGTCATACACTCCCCCAGATGCGGCCCCCACCAAGCCAACCACTGTCATCAGCTCCTTAGAGTAGGGAAGCAGTGACTAACCAACAAAAACACCACCTGAGACTCAGATGCCTGAGGCTACAGTAGTTCCTGCTCTGCCCCCTCCCAAGCTAGATATAATGGTATGTGGGAATGATCTTGGCAGACAGGAGAAGGAGCTGCAGACTGGACAACCGGCATGTAAAAGATTTCTCAGCCCACAGAAGGAGACCAGGCATGGGAAGCAATTTAGAAGGGACCCTCCCTAGTTTTCTGAAGAGTAAAAGGAAAGGAGGGGGAAAATACTTTCAATCTTGCAAGATTCTGTTAATGTAACCATATAATAAAGATAGAATTAGTACTCATGGTTGTGTTTCTTCTTTGGACTACCTCGAAGGACTAATACTATACAGTAGTCTGACCAGCCACACTGCCAGAGGGCACTACAGAGAGAAAGGGGGGAGATTCAACATCTGTCTCTCTTCTTGCCTCTCTATTGCTACTGCTTGCTCTCTCTGCCCTTCTTTGTCAGAATAATGGCCTGGTCTAGCTTAAACTAGTCAGGTCAATTTGCATTTGGGAAAAAACCTTTCCATCCATGGGCCTCAGCCAGGAGGGTGTAAAATCTGCAACATGGTGGGCTCGAAGTCACAATTGAAGCCCTACCCCTTTTGCATGTCAGCATGTACAAAAGAGGCAGGGCTTCTATTGTAATACAGGTAGTCCTTGATTTACAATCACAATTGGGACCAGAATGTCCATTGCTAAGCAAGGTGGTTGTTAAGTGAGTCATGCCCAATTTTACGATCCTTTTTGCCACGATCGTTAAGCGAATCGTGGTCGTTACGCAAATCCAGCTTCCCCATTGACTTTGCTTGTGGGAAGCCAGCTGGGAAGGTCACAATGGCAATCACATGACCCAGGGACGCTGCAACCATCGTAAATACATGCTGGTTGCCAAGCACCTGGATTTTAATCACGTGACCACAGGGACTGTGTGACAGTCGTAAGTGCAAGGACAGGTCGTAAGTCACTATTTTCAGCACTGTTGTAATTTCAAATGGTCACTAAATGAATGGTCATAAGTTGAGGACTATCTGTACCAAGCCTGTAACTCTTGCAGATTATGACACACACACACCGCCCCACAGATGCCACTGTTTCCATCACTATGGAAAGGTTGCCAATAAGAAACTGGAAAAGCAGTCCTGAGACAGAGTCAGTTTCATGGGTGATGGCATGTGATGTTATATTAACGACAAATAGCTCCAATACCTCTAATATGGGGCATACCATGAGTTGATCAACTGGGAATGTGATAAAGAAGGAGAGTCCTCACAGGTGAGAGCTTTGGATGAGACTATGAAGTGGAAGCCAGGAACAGGCACAGTGCAGACATATGAGTAGTTCCACTATGATTTAAAGGCAGGCAAAGATTATTGCAGGATTTGCTGCTTAGCCGGTCAGATGAACGTTCCTCTCCCCAGTGAAAAGGTGAAAGGTCCCCTGTGCAAGCACCGAGTCACGTCTGACTCTTTGGGGGGATGCCACTTTCACGACGTTTTCTTGGCAGACTATAGAGTGGGGTGGTTTGCCATTGCCTTCCCCGGTCATCACCTTCCCCAGCAAGCTGGGTCCACATTATACCGACCTCGGAAGGATGGAAGGCTGAGTCGATCTGAGCCGGCTACCTGAGAATCCAGCTTCTGTTGGGATCGAACTCGGGTCGTGGGGAGAGTTTCAGTTGCAATACTGCCGCCTGCCACTCTGCACCACATGAGGCTCTCCCCGGTAGTCTCAAGAAATAAGGATGCCTATGGAGCCTTTGATAATTCAGGCAGGGTTCTCCAACTAGAAGAAAGTGCTGGAGAAGTCAAATGGTTGTCAGCATTCTAACTTGCACTATGCAGCTATCCACATTGCAGCTGCTAGAAAGGCTGGGGTAAAATTTGTTCCTGTTTTTAGAAGGTTAAAAAGTATGTAATATGCTAGAACAGTGCTGTTGTCCATCTTATCCCTTTTATATATAGTCTGTCGAGTTGTGTCTATCTGTGACCATCCTGAAGAACAGTCACAGCCAATGCATTCATCTAGAGAGGTCATTCGATGTAGTTGAGACATCCCAGATTTCATTGAGATGCTTTGTCCCCAGCTTCCTGTACAGCACTAAAAATGATGGAAATGTCATGTCTTCTGTTTTGCATTCAACCTAGTATATGAAAGGGGTTTTGGACATCTGTTACTTGACTGCAGACTGCCCTACATCTGCAGACTGCCCGAATTTACATCCAGGATAGCACCCCCATTTGGCCTTCATTCAGCTAAAGCCTCATTTCAATTTTCAGTTAAATGTTCCATTGCCCTTGAAGTAGCTTGCTGCAAGAAACCTTTTGAAAGGCAATAGTAGCCAGAAGTGGGGTTCTTTTGGGCAGGCATCTGTCACGTGCCTGGCCTGGATTAAAAGCATATTTCAAAACAGGCCCCTTAAAGCTACTTTTGCTTAAAAAAAAAAAGCAGTCAGCTCAAACCCACTTTTGAAAGAGTGAATGTCTAAACGGAGGTGTGGCTGAAACCAAATGGGAGAACAGGTTTGCTGGCTGTAAACATTGTTTTGTTCCATTTTGGTATTCATGAAGTTTTTGCTTTTCCGCTCATCTCTTATTTTGCAGTTCAGTTATTTTCAGCTTAGTTCATAGCAATCCTCCTAGTTTAACACATAAATAAAACCTTCCAGTTAAAACAGAAAGGAAACATTGTTTAATCTTTCACTCATTCTTACCATCTAAGATATTACTGCTTTACATAATATTTGCATACATAGATCTTTCTAGTTTTACAAATAAACAAGGGTATATTTTTCACACCCTGCACAAATTGCTTTGATTAGGAGACGAAAGACTATCTAAAATTCTGCTCAATTATATTTTGATCAATGTGTCTCTAGTATCCTTTACATGTTGTTATTGGTGATCTTACAGCCATCATGAGCCAACCAAATAACATTCCTAACCTCACCTGAACTGGCTTGGCTCTGACTTGATAATCTCTGAAACATCACTTAAGAGGTTCCTTACATTATTATGGATTAGCCTGTAAATGTCTACTGTACAAGTTTCCTATTTGAATGGTGTGATTATTTTTTTCTTGTTTTTAATGCTTTTATTTGTGAACTCCAAGAGTTGAACAAAGTCAGATGGCGTATAAATTTAATAACTAAATATCATCATGAAGATAAAAACAAAAAGGGATGTTAATGTTTCAGGCTATCAGCCTTAACAAAGAAAGGTTTTTTTCTCCAGATATTTGCTTAGCCCAGGTTTAAAAAAAAGGATCCTGAGAGGTTTTGAACCTGTACTTTTGTAATGTTAGCATTTATTTCCAGTATAATTTCTTTTTGCAAAAATATACATAAAACCATTGTACTGATCATGGTATAATCGTTGTATGAAATCTGTTTAATCATTGTAAGAACTCCTTAAACTTAATCAATATACTATATTTCATCAACCTTGTAGACACCAATTATGTGAAATTATGGGGAAGAAAAAATACAACAGATGAAAATATGCAAGTCAAAATTGACTCCCTGATTTTTTTATTTATGTTATTAATTAGAATTCCACCTTAGATTTTGGTCTTTTATTATTCCATTGAAGAAAGCTCAACAGTCTTCGTTAAATGTCTTATTATGCATAATTATGCTCCAGCAAAGCTTGTCCTATTTATCTGTGATACTTCTAATGCAACCCCTTAAAATATTTAATATGCAAGTATCACTGGTCTTATTCTTTTTACTGTACCACTAATCACAAACTTTGAAATGAACAGCATGTAAGTGGGCATAAAATATTCCTAGTGATCTGAATCAAGTAATCCACAAACTCTATGATTCTTTCAGTAGATATTCTCTAATTATTCATATTCTAATAGGAGCAGATGTATTTCAGCTTCAGCATGAAAAAAGAAATAATATATTAGAAAGTTCAGATGAGATGAAATTTGCTTTGAAAACAAGTTTTTTAAAAAAAATTATTTTGGAATACAAAACAGTTTGAAATTCCATTTTTTATAAGCTGGGATCTCTCATATATAAGATGCAATCTTATATGAGAGTCAATACAATTGAAATCAGAGGATTTACATTTTAGTTTGCACATATTAGATTATGCTGAGAATCAAATAAATAAGAAGTTTTATGGGAGCAGGATCCAGTGTTGTAAAGCCAGTTTCGTCTAGTGGTTAAGGCAACAGGCTAGAAACCAGGAGGCTGTCAGTTCTAGTCCAACCTGAGGCATGAAAGCCGGCTGAGTGACCTTGGGCCAGTCACTCTCAGCCCAACTCACCTCACAGGGTTGTTGTGAGGAAAATAGAAGGAGGGTTGAGTATTAGGTATGTTCACCGCCTTATTTATAAAAATAATAAAGGCAGGATAGAAAATAAATAAAATAAATAAAAAATAAATAAAAGCAGATGTCCACTTGAATAATAGAATTTTATGCTCATACCTCCTGTCTTGAAAAGAAATTGCTCCAGAGGTCTTCAAGTCCTCCAGAACAGAATTTGAGATTATACTACAGAAAGCAAAAGACAGGGAATCTTTGATTCCACTGATGGTGGAGGTTTTCTTAATGGAACAAAAAGTTCCATCAGTGGAAACCGACTACTAAAGTTTCCACATAATATGTTGTTATTAACATGTAATGCTTTGCATCTTTCTTAAAAACTAGGAACTTGGATTTATTACAGGTTATGGATTTGTTTCTTCTTTATTCTAAAAGTGTCATCAGCATACTGACATAACAACCCAAAGTGACAAATAACCTCACCTAATGGCTTCACAAATATGATAAATAAAGAAGAGAGTGCATATGCCTTTAGCACTCTATACTGGAGCATCCAAGGATTACAACTCTGGTCCCTTATGATTACATGCTGTAACTGTCCACTCAGGAGAGGAACCACCGAAGTATATTGCCCCCAACTCCCCCACTCCTTGCAGATGGTCTAGCAGGATACCATGGTTGACAGTATCAAAAGCCAATAGGGCCAAGAGTGATGAGTTCCCCCCATCAAGATCTTAGTGACAGTCATCAACTGGAGCAACCGGTGCCATTTCTGTACAATGTACAATGATAGGTCTGAAACTTGAACAAGGATTCAGATAAACTGTTTCTTCTAAGATCCTCTGTATCTGAATTGCCATCACCTTCTCAATAACCAATAACCAATTAACCAACCAAATAAGCTCAATTACCAAAAGGGGCAGTGGGAAACTGAGCGATAATTATCAAATTATCTTCTTCAGGTGAGGGTACACTACTACCTCCTTCAAAGCAGGCAGCATTCCCTCCTCCCTCAAAGAGGAACTGATAATTTCCATGCTTATAGGTAAAGGTAAAGGTTTCCCTTGACGTAAAGTCCAGTCGAATCCGACTCTAGGGGGCGGTGCTCATCTCCGTTTCTAAGCCTTGGAGCCGGCGTTGTCATAGACACTTCCGGGTCATGTGGCCAGCATGACGACTCGGAACGCCGTTACCTTCCCGCCGAAGCGGTACCTATTGATCTACTCACATTTGCATGTTTTCGAACTGCTAGGTGAGCAGGAGCTGGGATTAACAACGGGAGGTAAAGGTAAAGGTTTCGAACCGCCGACCTTCCGATCGACAGCTCAGCGGTTTAACCCGCAGCGCCACCGCGTCCATGCTTATACTCACTATTATAATGCAGGTGCTGATTAATCTTAATAAAAGCCTTACTACTGTGAGTGTTCTTAAAATTATATAATTTTTTGCCATTAGCGAGGTTATAGAAATGCCTTGCACAATTGATTACAGTTAACATTATTCATGAATTTGTGCATGAATAGAATGTAGAAAAGGAGTGTGTGGCTGTCCATTTTCTGAATCATAAATAGTACTGGCTGGGAACAGTGCCAACCACACACACGTTCATCATCTTTCTGTTGGCCTAAAGGAAAGCTGCACTGCTCCTTGAATTGAAATAATAAGGTCCACCATGAGAACCCATGTCAATATTAGTATCGTGCTGAAGCTGTGATGGTATAACTGATAAAATTTGGACAAACAAGCAAGCAAATAAATAAATAAATAAATACTCACTAATTGGCAATACCAACATTTATTAGCAATTATTACTATAACTACAAATCTGCAAAAATTAATTCTCCCCCAATTTATTACCATTTATAAGGTGATAAATAAAACAAAGTAGTTCACTTTTGATGTAAGGATGACCAGCCTTCATGATAGTTTACATTTGTCATGATATATAAATAATTTACTAAGCCCCCTGTGATTAAGAAACGTTGTCCAAATGCAATGTTTGGCCATCTGTTCACACGTAAGCAGTCACAATAGTTTAATTAGAGATTTTTGCTGAATCAAAGGCCACACTCATAGCACTCAGTAACACGTTTTGTCTGCTTAACATATCTGAGTGCCGTTAGTACTACATTTATCATTTCAGTTACATGACAGAGCTGGTGTGAAATGAAGCAATTTTTTTTATTTTATGTTACAGTCCTTGGGTTACAATGGCAATTGGGACCGGGACTGCTGTCGCTAAGCAATGCGATGTCACGTGACCGCATCACTTTAGTGATGACAATCCCAGCAGTCCCAGCTGCTGTCGTAACCCCAAGACAGGCGGGTCATTAAGCAGGAAGTGGCAGGAGTCCCAGGTAAGGAGCATGGGGCTGCCAGGGAGTGTGTGTGTGTATGGGGGGGGGGTGCCACAGGGGGGTGGGGGTGCTGCAGGGGGATGGGGGAGGCCAGGGGAGGCAGGCCACATGCGAATGCAGGAAGGCCAGGGGGTGGTTGGCGTGGCAGGGCACGAGCTCAGGAAGGCCGGGGAAACTTACCACAGTGACTTGCGATCTTCCCTGCCAGCTTCCCCACTGACTTTGCTTATGGGAAGTTGGCAGGGAAGGTAACAAATGGCGATCACGTGACTGTGGGATGCTGCAACTGTCATAAGTGCAAGCCGGTTGCCAAGTGCCTGAATCGTGATCACATGACTATGGGGGTGCTGCAACAGCTGGAACTTCGAGGCCCCGTCTTAAGTACCACTCATTCAATGCCGTTGCAACTTCAAACAATCGCGAACAAGTGGTTGGTAAGTGAGGATTACTTGTACTTCATTTATATCTAATAATTCTTCCAGGAACTCAAGTGGCATATATAGTACTTTCCCCTCCCATTTTTCTCCAGAACAAAGCCCTGTGAGGTGGGATAATTTTAGTTTAGTTTAGTTTAGTTTAATCAGATGTGTTGTGGCCACCCATCCCAGAAGTTTTTGGGTGGCTTACCAAATCCCAAATAAATAAATAAATAAATAAATCATAGATACTACAGAAATTCTGAAAATCATTACTGAAAGATAAGAATATCCCTAAGGGCATGTTATAAGGTGGTTAAAAAGAGATATATCTTCCTAGAAACTGCACCCTATAATCTAGATGTAACGCCCGTACTCCAGGATGTACAGAAGTCAATTCTAGTTCTTAAACAATATAAACGTGGAGTAGCATTAAGCTCATGTGTATTGCAGGAAACATACTTCAGTGCTGAAGCCTTCCATTGTGTACAGCAACAAGGTGTAATCCCTTTGTCCAGTGAATTGCACAAGGTCTGCAACTAGAAGGTGTGTGGCCATATGAGAACACAGAGAGAGCTCTGGATTGGAGAGAATAGATGAAATACACCCAGCTTTGCCCCAGATCAGCAGACCTCATGTCAACAAGGATGTAGATATGCCCTCATAGGGCACAAGTATCCATTAGCATATGTAACTAATCTGATTAACTGGGGCATGTGCAGACATAAGAAAACATACTGTATAGTGCCACTCACCCAAATATCAAGACAATAATTTTTTCGAAGGCCTTCTTTTTAGATATAGTTCTGTTTAAGCATGCAAATAAATCTCTCTGTATATCTGTGTAGCTCCTGCAATCCTGTCAACTATGTTGCCACACGTAAGCAGCATCATTATGTCTATTTTCAGTGTTCATCTATGAGCAGTTACTTCTGTAGCAGCACCTATGCCCAGGAAGAAAGTTCCCATTGGCTTTGAGGAACCTGGTGATTCCTCTAAGAGAAGTCTCGGCAGGAGGATCACCCCACCCTCTGTAGGTATACTTCAAGTTCCAGGTGACACTGCAGCAGACAGGAAGGGGAAGGGTTTAAGAGTTGGTTAGAAAAGGAGACAGAATGAGAAAACTATGAGAGTGCAATGTCTAAAATTAAGAACCCTTTCAGAAAGAACACAGCAACTGGCAACAAGGGTGGGATCCTGGAACATCACATAAGCATGGCTCATTCTGGTTTTGCAGGTCTGAATACAACCAACCCCCCTTGCCCAACTTCACTCAAACAACATGAAATACCTCAATGGACATGAAGTGGTGTGTGACTGTTTGGACTAAGAGCAAATGTTAGATGAAGGGAAATTGAATGGAGTGGCTAGAATTCCGAAGAGTCACCCACCCTGGGACTGCAATATTTTGTTGCCAGTCCCACTTGTCTTCCTGAGTGCAGTGTGACTGTTGCATCATAGTCATCAATTCCTACATGTTTAGACTTGCCTTGATTCTTTGACTAGCCAAAGGAGAGGCAAAACCCTTTCATTTCACTTCAACAACAGTGACTTTACTGTACAAGGGAGAGAGAGAGACCTGTAACTAATGTGTAAAATACAGCATATTCTAACACATTTCAGGGTCATATTTGCATTATAATGCCATGGGTAACAGGGGTTTCCAGTAAAAGTGTGTATTTTAAAATCTCAAACCATTATTCCATACAGTTTCCAAGTGTTTAGTGCAGTGTATTACGGTGTTCACCATCTGGCTCTCCAATATGGAAACAACATTAAAGAAATCAAATGAGCTATAGGTACAGAATCTCTGCTGGTGGACAGAGCACCCCGTTGTGAAACCACAAATAAAAGTTAAGCCTGGGCCATATCACAGTATGATACATTTCAAAATGTCACTGCAAGCGTATGTTCTTTTTCTCCATTTCCAGTCCAATGGCTTACATAACATATCCCCTGTGTACATATACAGTACACTACGAATACAGCTCATAATTTAAAGATATTCTGCAGGTTGAGCATATGAGGAGACTAATGTGTTAATTTTACTTTTTAAGAGGTCAGCTCCATTTTTTACCTCAACATAGTTCTTGTCTCATGGAACCCTGAATATGGAACTATCCATTTAGGGACCATCGCCAATGTAAAATATAGGTTTGTATTTCAGTCCAGCTGTTCTCTTGCAAATTGGTATACAGTATATCCTTGTGAATAAAATATCCCTTTATAAACAAGGACAAAAGATATGCTTCTCTGCTCTGGTAATGTTACCCAGAATAAAGAAACTCAGAAAAGCTCAAAGACACAGAACAACCAGCTTGTCTTGGCAAAGAAGTCTACATTACTTTCCCCATAATGGTTAGCTCCTTGCTCTGTCAGAAAAGGCAATCAAGAGTTACATTCAAATGTTTGTGAAAGAAAAGAAAACCCATTCAGGATTCTTAGGATGATGTATCTCCTGGGTCAAAGTGACCCGGGCCGGTTGGTTGGAAATGTTCTGAGAAGAACTGAGTGAAGAGCAAGTGATGTGTAGGAAATTGTAAATGTTTTGAAATGTTTTGATCATTTAAAAATCATGGCTATCACTACTTCTGATATTCGTTCTTTTAGGTGTCTCACTTCAGCTGTAGCAGTACAAAATTATGAATTGGGCTTTTCCAGCTAAAAACCTGCTATAACTGGAAATAGGGTAGAAGCCTGCATTTTGGCTGTTACAACTAAGATTCAAATTATGAAAACCCATACTGTATCACTTTGAATTAGTACTGTACTTTAAATAATTTTGAGTTAATATTACTCCCTAGCAAGATTGTGCCTTGATCAGGGGTCCCCAAACTCTTCAGGTCATTGACCACTTCATGAAGTTTCAGATTGTTCATCAACCCTCAAACATTTATTATATGAAAATAATTTAATAAATACTACTTTAACTAATAGTATTATGAATAATAACAATATTATCATAGATCATAGATAATGACTATAAAAATAGGTAATATTTAAAATATGAAAAATATAAAATTCAACATACCTTTTTTTACTGAAACTGTTGACATCCACCTCACCTTCAGGATTAGGGGCTGGCGTGGAGCTCTACAGAGACTCCAAAAGATTAATTGACCCCAATCAACCTTCCATCATTTATCAACCACTTATTGATCCCCAAACATTTATAGACCCCTTGGATAGTCCCATTGACTCTTTGGGGTCAATACTGAGCATTTTGGGAAACCCTGGGTTAGATGGATCTCCACTACTCAGTAATCCAAAGATATTTCTTGGTTTACTATTTACACATATCAGTAAATCATTCAATGTCCTCCCACATTCAAGCTGCGTCTGCCCAAACACCAATGCTCCCTGTCCAAGGCACAATAGACTGCAATGAGAAGGAAAGAAACAATATGGACATTGCAGCCTTTGGAAGTCAAGGTGTGAGAAGGAATCTCATACAATTGCTGGGTAATATTTTCCAGGGGGAATGAAAGGTTACAAAGTCAGGAACTGGCGGCAGAGGAAAGAAAAGAAAGAAGGCAGTAGGTAAAGGCAAACAGTGGATTCCAGCAAAGAGTAAGAGGAAATAGAGAACACCAGCTTCTGGAGCTGGATGGGGAGATCTATACTCAGAATAAACTTGATAGCAACTTGTATCCTCCTGTACAGATTCCAAGATCAGTTTGCAAGATACTGACATCTAAAAGAAGTATTTTGGCTGCTGCAAGTTTTTTTCTCTTTAAAAAAGCCTTGCATGATCTAATAAGGTGATCTCCTTTAGGAGGAATATATAGCCCTATTTTCAGTTTCAAATGTGAAACAGTCTTGGGAAGAAAAACATATAATGATGGACACCCATATTTGTTTTATGTTCAGACATTAGGATGAGAATTAGTCTGCCAGTTCACATGTTATGAAGATCTGTAAAATGATCCAGTTTGTCTTCTGTAAAAAACAAAGGATTGCCACTGTTACATTTCTGTGCTTCCATATACATACAGTATGTGTGTGTTCCTAAAGTACACTTATTAACCTAATTTCCTCATTGCTTATAAATTAAAGTATGCTTTTTGCATTAGTTTTATTAAATATTGTTGGAATTTTGAATGAAAATTTGAACTTAATTAGTGATTCAAAATATGTGTGAAATAACAAAAAGAATAGTATATAAAACTATTGTCTGCCCTGGATAATTTAGGCAACTGACCCTACATGAGAGTATGTGTGTGTGTGTGTACACACACATATATACACACATATGAATGAATGAATTTGTAGCTATATGGGGAAGGAGGACCTCTTGCAAAATAACCCAACTTCTATTACCACAAAAAATTGTAGAGATAATTTTTTTTCTTAATTTCTGCTAAATTTCTGCCTTCCAATTTCCTGAGAAGGAAATTCCTAAATGCACACTATACTCCATATTAACATTGTTGATTTTGTTTTAATCAATTTAATAAAGAGAGTACAATAATAATTGGAATACAGTAACTAACAGGCAGATCTGTGTCTAGCTTTTAATCTACTTTCCAGTCTTCACCACATAGCTAAACTTTATGAAAGTATTCATAAATCCAGCTCATCCCATGCCCGAGAACACTGCTACCATATGGAGAAAACTGGATGCCAGCCTTCGTTAAACCAGGTCCAGTTACATTCATCTTTGGTAGAAAATGAAGTTCCTTGTTTCTTCTGTTCTTTACCTATACTTGGTGATCTCTCAGCCCTATAGCTGCCAAGAGCTGCATGTAGAAAGGGGAATTCCAGGCCCACCACATGGTGCCCAGAGATGAAGGAGAGCAGCACACAGTTGTGTGCTTCACTCCCAGTGAAGGAGGAGGAGAGAGAGAGGAAGGGGTAGTGGCAACAAACAGCTTCCTCAATAGCATGGAGAGTTGCATCCTGGGACAACTACATCCTGGGACAAACTCAATTTACATGCTAATGCACATGCTAATGAGGCATGCTGGATTTGCCAGGACCTCCAACACATCTAGTGCTTTCTTTATCCTTCTACAAACCTGTTTTGCAATTTGGCTACCTAAGCATTTGCACCAAAGAAAAATGGAGAGGCAACAGTAACCTCTATTCCACAACCTAGCCTTTTGGACAGGAGAAGAAAAAACAATTTTAAAAATCCTAAAAGGATAAAACAAATGATACACCTGCAATGAAGGGTAAATTAAAAGGAAGCATACACAGAAAAACCAAAAGTATAGCATTTCACAAAAAGTAATGTTGTGGAAGCAGGTTTTAGAACTGGGTTTTTATCCAGCAAGGAATTTAGTCTTAAAACAGTTATTTTACTAGGTTGCAAATATGCATGTCTTCCAACTGGAACAGGGTAATTTTTGGATACAATTCTGCATTCCTCACTAAAAATCCCAGTGAAGTCAATTAAGTGTGTTCTGGTTTGTTGGACAGGATTGTAATGTATGCACATGAGCAAAAATGCAAAATCTGGTCTTTTTGCTGGAAAAGAAATTGCCTCACAGCTTATGCATCAATCTGAAATTATATGTTTTATTGTTGATGTTGCTTTTTAATGATCTGTTTGACACATTTTCTCTGTGCTCCATTTCAGATTGAAGATTAATTCAAAATACTTACAGTGTTGGAAGATTTCCATCCTTTTTTTCCTTCTCACTCCAGACTGCACAGATTTTTCAGTGTTGTTGTGTGAGAGAGGCACATTTTCCCCCATCAGCTTTCCTCAAAAGTATGAGATTTTTGGACTTCAGTGAGCTGTTTCATGGCATCCTGCTTTGGTGAATAACTACTGATAATGGCCTCTCAAGCTCATATCCTTTTTCTTAGAGATACATTTTCATTTGGAAGGGCAGGAAACAAAAATGCAGCAGACATCCCATTGAAGCAGTTTCCTGCTTTGTGCTGACTTCATACAGTAATGCCATGTGGCATCCTGGAATGGTGTCAAAATTCTGCACTCAGAAACTGTAAGTTATATGCATTTTGCTTAGAGGTGTAATAAACCTCACCATGTAATACTGAGAAGTGCTATTTGGAAATCAGTAAGGCCTGAATGCGTCTTGGATCCTAAGCATACAGAAAGCTCTCTGTATAGGATCAGATCACTTGTTTAAGTAAACAGAAATGCTCCTCAAAAAGTCATGTGTCTCAGCAGCACAGTTAAAGACATCATCATTCCTTGTTTCCAAACAAAGATAGGATTACACGTTTTGAAAATACGACAACAGAAACCATTGTCTTCATATCTTACAGGATTAAAAAAAAACCCACCCAGCTACAATAGTTGAAACTCCAGATCTCCATAGCATATCAGGGAATTTAGAAGACCCACAAGAATATGATATTGAAAACTTAATTGTTATAGTTAGAAAAATTAAACATTCCAAATTCATAACATTGCAGCTCAAACCCCACAGATTAAGAATACAAGCATTTCGCTATATAATGCTGTCCAATGACCACAATGTGATTTACTAGAAAAATAAAATGCAAACTAAAAAAAAAAGTATGATAAAATCAGTTGGAAGCCAATACATCAGGAGGAAGCAAGTGCCGGAATAAAGAAGTGTATCTTAACCTTTTTTTTTGAAAGCTAAGTCTCCTTCAAACGTGCCTCTTTGGGACATCATAGGCATATCCACGCAGTTTTCTAGGAAACAATATGGAAGTGGTTTGCCATTGCCGTCTTCTTCCACATTAATTTTAGAATTCCCAATCTAATATGGGACTAATAAGAAAACAAATGCTCCTACCAGTGCAGAGTATGCCACAAGTGTGCATGGGATTGCTGCCAACCCGCATCCAACCTCCCATAAATCAGTTGTCAAAGATACAAAAATATAGGGATATGCAACATTCTATGCACCAACTGTTCTGTGTGCAAATAGCTAGTTCCAGGTGGCTAGAAATGCTTCAGGGGAAGAGAGGGAAAAACCCAAGGTTATTGGTGGGAGCTAAGGGGATGTAGGGAAAGGAAGGTGCTAGAAAATAAGGGGGAGGAGTAGGTAGGCTGAACAGCCAGCTACTGTTGCTGTCAATGTCCTTAGCTTTGAGTGTGACATATCTAATTTGTACCACCCAAAATGAATAGTTTTGCCACTGAACTTTGAGAGCATGATGGAGGGCTGCTGGGGAGGTTCATATGTGGCCTATGGAATGGTTATCTGACTTAGATTACATAGGTATGTGTACTAGAGCCAACTAATTAATTTAAGACAATTTTAACTATATGCCAAGGTCCTGACAACCCACTTCAATAGAAAGCAAGATCTTCTTAGGATTTTATGTCACAATATTGATTGAAAGAGGATAGGGGGAAAACTACAGAAATCTCAGCAACTGGACTGCTTTCAACTGAGAATGTGATTTATCTCATAGATTGCAACACTGGAGACTTTTTCAGTCTTACTCACTGACTCTGTGTGAACTGGTGAAGAAGTTGGTCTCCTAACTGATAAGTGATTTAAAATAAAAGGAAACCCCAAGAATTCTAAATTCAGGAAGAGCAGAAATCCCAGTCCCTATCTTTGTACCTCACATGGTCTTGCCTACTTTACTGTGTCCCCAGTGTCCTCCAATACCTTAACTTAATCAAATCTAACCTAGAACCCTCAGCTTTTTATCCCCACAGAAACAAGTGACAGGCCTTGGGGTAGCATCTAATAAATTTGTGCATATATTGGTGTTGGATTCAACTTCATTGATTACTAACATGAAGAATCAACCTTCCATATTTTATACTTCTTTGTAACCTCTTAAATTGAACAGATACCATTTGAGAATCTTTGATTTATAGACATTCCTACTGAATATGGAAGGCTGCAATTCTAAATACTTTTAGAATACTAATTCCTGGGGAATAATAGTGGAAGAGGGCTACCACCCTCCTATCCATATTTCTGAGCTTACTGTACATGCATTTGGTTAGTCAGCATGTGACACAGAATGCAGGATCAAATGGGGCTTTAAATTGATGCAGTCAGCCTTTTCCTATGTCCTTATCCTAAAACTTTCTGCTCAGAAATAAGCACTATTCAGTTTAGTGGGGTTTAGTCCTATGTAGGAGGTCACAAGTGTCAACCTTGTTAAAAAGTCAAAACAATTGAATATAGTGGGTTTTACTTCCACATGAATTCACAAAGAAGAATATCATAAATGGTTACTGAATTCTAACAAATATTCATAACATTACTCTGCTGAAATTCAGTAGCCATTTATGATGCAATAATATTTACTCACTTCCTCTATCTGCAATGAAGGTTGCTTCCAGATACTAATGCACAGCACTTCAGTCTTAGGCTGAAATCCTATCTGCTTTCATATTTATTTATTTATTATTTATTGTATAAATTTATTCACCGCCCATCTCTCCCCAACGGGGGGACTCTGGGCGGCTTACAATAAAACAAATAGAAATAAATATATAGGATTCCACTCTTAATGTATTAAGGTAGCAACCTTTCCATGTCAATATTTTTTGTGGAGGGTGGGTCCCCAGTCCAAATGGGCAATGTATGTTGAAGCCTTGAAATCACAGCACACCCCATCATTTCTATGTATACTCACTACCTTCTCTGACCTACAGAGTGACACTGATTCCAAATGTCTTTCCCTCTCCTTTCTATAATGTGTATCTATATTGGTTCTCTCCCTTTCACTAGGGTTCCATTGTCTGTTTTAACTCATTTCAGCTGAAATCCAAGCAATCCAGCCTTCCCCATGACATTTCCCAACTTATTCCAAGACCATTGATTCCTCCCTTATTCATTTTCCAGCCAAATTAGATGAAGTGACATCTGCTAACTCTGTAAAAGGCACACAAATCACTATGCAGTCTAGACTCCAATCACAAATCCATCTCTCAGAGGATCCTACATCCCAGTCATGTATCCCATGGCAAATAAATCCTCAATGGCATTTCTTGTTTTGGGGTATGCTATATAAAGGCTAAGTGGTGATCAGTAATATTTCACTTTTTCAATGCCTACTTGGTGTTTAGATTTCCATTGTTCTGTTCCAGGTACAACGCAAGTTTGCTGCCTTTAGAAAACCTTTGTTATAATTAGTAAGAAGTGGAAAAGGCAGGTCTAGTTAGGACATAAGTCACTCATGATTAGTTTTGCCCTTTGAAATGTGCCATTAAATAAGAAACTCAGGCTACCAGGCCAGGTTCAACTGGTCTTTTAGCATCCTGTAGCAGAATACTAGCTTTGATGAAAAAGGTTTCTTAAGCCTGCTCTTTAATTTGAATGTTCTAACACACCTTGAAAATCACTGGACTGAGTAGTAAAGAACCAAGAAGATACTGATAGATTAAAACTGCAACACTGAAAAGATCTCTTTATTCTCCCCCCCCCCCCTTAAGTTCAAAATCTGGAAACACTGGTAAAAAATGAGCTGCATTCAGAACTATTTTGCTCAACAAATTTGCTAACTCCATCTTACCGGTCACACTTTCCCCTTAATCTCCAACAAAAGGGCTAAAAAAATATTTCAGTTCATTGCCAGCTGCTCAAGATGTGTGTTGTTGCATTTCCAGAAAGATAACTCTTCCATTAGCTAGCTTTCTTCCTCTGGAGGGAACATCCTTTATAATACCGCTGTAATTGGTTCCATATGAAGATTTTTCCCTTTTCTTTCCAGTGCCTTATTAACTCCTTCCTTCCTCCTTAAACTTCTGCTGCAGTTTCAGTTCTATTAATGCTCTGATGGTGAATTTGCAAAATGGATAATCTTTGTTTTATTTTGTTAAATTATCCATGACGATTCCTACAAGCTTCAGTGGCATCTCTCTGGATATTTAACCCCAAATACATTAAATTTCTTCCACTCTTCCCAATATCAGACAGTAACATCCATCCCCTCTCTAAAACTGTAAGATTACCCCAGTGTCTTGATGGAAATATGCTCCCAAATACCAGAATATTTTGACAAAGTTTAGGATTATTTCATTTGTTTATTAGACTTAAATCTTGCCTTTTATGTAGCAGTTCAACATTGTATGCATAGCTCTCCCGCCATTATTTTTTCCCACAACAGTCCAGTGACATAGATTGTGCTAAGAGAGAATGACTGGCTGGAAGTTACACAATGAGCTTCCATGACTGAGGGAGAACTGGAACTTGATTCCCTCCACTCCTTAACCTCATGACAAACACCAAGCATACAAATGGCAAGGCAAGAGCATAGAGATTAAACGTTTTTAGGCTCCTCTCAAGAAATTAGAGTTGTTTCCCCAAGAGATTATATAGTTTCTCTAAAGGCAAAATTAGCTAGGCTTCAGATTTGTATATACTCAAATATGTTTGCCCAAAACCACAAAAATGGAACGAGATGGGCTCTGAACGATGGCAGTTTGATCAAAAGGCTGGAACAGTCAAGTCATGGGAATATTTCAAAGACCATCTGCAAGGAGAGAGATCCAAAAGGCAAGATGGTAGAAACAGCATTGCTATACAAACTTCACTCCTTTTGTATTTGCATCTATATCACACACATACACACATCTATAAAAAGGGCATGGTTTGTATTGTGACTACAATTCCATCATCTCTTTTGGTGGACACCTTTGCTCTGGATGAGTTCACACATCTAACTAGCTCATGATTAACTACCTTCGTTTCCTGAGTTAACATGGCTGGATTTACATGCTGTAATCAAGCATAAATTAACCATATTAGCTGAACTTCCACAATACATTAAGCTACGAACTAAACAACCACAACTGAGTCTAATATGTTGTGTGACCTCAGCCTTTGTGTTCACTTATTTCCCTACACTGGGCAAATTTACGCAATACATTTAACTGGTAATTTCTAGATGTAATGAATTGTGCCAATGCACAAACTCAATTTATAGCCAGGAGATGACCACCCTCACCCCACAGCACCCTACGTAAATTATCAATTAAACCATCTCCCAGTCAGGCCTTGTTCTAGAAACCGAGAAGCCTATTCAATTCCTGTTTATATTTCCAGTCAGGTATATGGACAGGGAGAGCCAGTTTGGTGTAGTGGTTAAGGCGCCAGGCTAAAAACCAGAAGATGGTGAGTTCCAGTCCCACCTTAGGCATGAAAGCCGGCTGGGTGGCATTGGGCCAGTCACTCTCTCTCAGCCCTATGAATAAGGCAAGGGCAATAGGAGGAGGAAGGAGTACTAGATATGTTCCTTGCTTTGAGTTATTTATAAAAATAATGAAGACTGGATTAAAAAAATTCTTTAAAAAAAAACGCTTCTGAAAATCTTGCCAAGAAAACTGCAGGGACTTGTCCAGGCAGTCTACAAGAATTGGACACAACTGGAGATATAGACAGACAGACAGACATATATATTTATTTATATATATATTTTTATATATATATATATATATGGACAGGTGTAGAGCAGCTGAAAACACAAGGCATTCTTTATGAAGTTGGCTGCCAATGGTTATGCAGTCATAGCATACACCTTCCAAAATGGCTTGGCTGCCATACCCACCACTTCCTGTTTGAAGAGGTCACATTGCCACAGTGAAGTTACCAATGCTGTCCTTGCACAAAGGCTCATGGGATACCAGGCAGAATTCCATGAAGTACTGTAGTGAGAAACACTGGATGGTCTAGTGGTGAAGGTGCTGGGCTAGAACCCAGGAGGCTGTCAGTTCTAGTCCCACCTCAGGCTGAAAGCTGGCTGGGTGACCCTGGGCCAGTCCCTCTCTCTCAGCCCAACTCACCTCATAGGGTTGCTGTTGTGGGGAGAATGGGAGGAGGAAGGAGTATTAGGCATGTTTGAAGCCTTGAGTTATTTATAAAAATAATAAAGGCGGGATAAAATTAAAAAAAAAATTTTTTCCCCAAAATGGGCTCTCTTCATCCAGTTAGCAGTTTTGCACTGCGATATCCAATAAAAAGGGGCTTTGGCGGGATTATGGGTTATGTGGTTCAAGAATATATGTGGGTCAGATACAGCCAGTGCTCCATACCAAGAGCTCTGGTTCAGCCTTGGCCCTATACCAGTCAGAAAATGCAGAGACATCGGCTTGTAGTAGCTACCTTCCGAGCTGCGAGAACGTAGAGAACCCCGAGAGGGCGAAAAAACCAATAGCTGGAAATTCTTTCCACACGAGTAACAGCCGGTCCCCTCCGCACCTAACAGAAACAAAAGCCCAATGCCATTCACTCTCAAGAAACATTCGGAGCAACGTCACAATATACGGCTGGATCCTCCACCTAATTTCGAACGAACTCTGCAGCTGCGTTGCATGATGGGAGTCGTAGTTTTCTGCAATGTAGACGTGCGGGTAGCAGAATCATGTCTGTTCCGCTGACCGAACGGGAATGATCGATGGAAATTTGCTTTGACTCCTCCGCTTTTCCGTAGGTGCTTGGACGGAGGCAAGAGCCGGGACATGCTACCGCGACTGCCGCGGCTTCTTTTCCGGACTCTCCGCTCCGCTCGCTTCGCCGCAGGGGCAGCTGGTTTCCCTAGTCCCCAGATCCCCTGGACGCCCCCAGAGGCGGGACGGGGATCTCTTGGCTCCGGGGCCGTTATGGCTGTACAAGGGCCCTCCCCTCTCCGAGCGGACTCCCAAAGGCTGGAAGCGGAGGAGGAAGAGGAGAAAGCTGGGCAAGGAGTGGGAGGAAAAGTTCAGCCTCCCCCTGCAAGCAAGCAGTTGTCACAACAGATCGGTGAGGAGGAGAAAATAAATGCTAGCAGCGGCCCTAAGGCCAAGAGAGGAGCGTCCAGCAGGCCCACCCTTCTCTCCAGCCTTTCCTTCCTTCGCAGGGGGCGGTGGGGGGGGACTTCCATTTTGTCTCTCACGGTTTGGCACTAGCAGATTTGAAGCCCCCCTCCCTCTGAAGCCTGTGCAACGCTCGTTCCGGCGCTTAAAAACGCTGGCCTGCAAGTTCTGAGCCCAAAAGGAAGTTCAGCGATCATAAAGGCATCTAAGTCCCTAGAGAGACCATCAGATGTGTGAACGAATAATAATAATTATGAGTATTCCACAAAAGGAAAAAAGGGTGAGAATCCTAAAAGAAAATAAGCGCTTGGCCAAAAGACTTGGTGCAGTAGAAAGCCTTCAGTCATTAAAGTAGGATATTGTTTGAGTCCTGTTCAACTTTTGGATATTAAACAGACATGTCTTTGTTGTTTTCTGGGCAAGAGTACAAAAGTGGCTTGCCATTGTTACCCTCCTTTTTTTTTTAACTTTTCAGTCTAGCCTGCTATTCTGGTATTTTCTGGTGGCCTCCTTTCAAGTAACTGACCAGGTCTAATCCTGCTGCTGGTTAAGACATTGGGGATATCTAGTGCCTGGCAGCTGGAGGTAACTACTAGGAGTTATGATGTCCTTCTTAAAGGGTAGTAAGTGAGCATGTAAGTACATGAACATGCCAATATCTATCACACCATGCATTTTAAGTAAACAGCTGGTGAGAAGGAGGGGCATAAAGCCCCAATTTGTTCTGCATAATTAGCACAGAAAATAAGCAACTGCCTTATAAGCCATTGCATTTTGTTTATTAAGTCCTCTTTTTGTTTTACATATATTATGACTTCATATGAGTATTTTGTTCTATTTTTAGTTGGTGTAACACATAAAATAAACTAATTTTCTTTCACAGTATGTTTACCCTGTTGGGGAAATTTGACCAAAACTTGGTGGTACATGATAAACTTTACGGTACAGTGTGAAGTTGAATTTTCTATCCACCTTATTCCATTATCTCAAACTTTTTTAGTTTCCATTAAGGTTAGAGGTGCTTTTTGTGCCCCTTGCCCTTCCATTTTCTCATAGAAACTTTAGACACTGAATTCTTTGTTGTTTATTCATTTAGTTGCTTCCGACTCTTCGTGACTTCATGGATCAGCCCACGCCAGAGCTTCCTCACAGTCGTCACCACCCCCAGCTCCCCCAGGGACGGGTCCGTCACCTCTGGAATATCATCCATCCACCTTGCCCTTGGTCGGCCCCTCTTCCTTTTGCCCTCCACTCTCCCTAGCATCAGCATCTTCTTCAGGGTGTCCTCTCTTCTCATTATGTGGCCAAAGTATTTCAGTTTTGCCTTTAATATCGTTCCCTCAAGTGAGCAGTCTGGCTTTATTTCCTGGAGGATGGACTGGTTTGATCTTCTTGCAGTCCAAGGCACTCTCAGAATTTTCCTCCAACAGCACAGTTCGAAAGCATCGATCTTCCTTCGCTCAGCCTTCCTTATGGTCCAGCTCTCGCAGCCATATGTTACTACTGGGAACACCATTGCTTTAACTATGCGGACTTTTGTTGTCAGTGTGATGTCTCTGCTCTTAACTATTTTATCGAGATTGGTCATTGCTCTTCTCCCAAGGATTACGTGTCTTCTGATTTCCTGACTGCAGTCAGCATCTGCAGTAATCTTCGCACCTAGAAATACGAAGTCTTTCACTGCTTCTACATTTTCTCCCTCTATTTGCCAGTTATCAATCAAGCTGGTGGCCATAATCTTGGTTTTTTTGAGGTTTAGCTGCAAGCCAGCTTTTGCACTTTCTTCCTTCACCTTCATCATAAGGCTCCTCAGTTCCTCTTCGCTTTCAGCCATCAAAGTGGTATCATCTGCATATCTGAGATTGTTAATGTTTCTTCCAGCAATTTTAACTCCAGCCTTGGATTCCTCAAGCCCAGCATGTCGCATGATGTGTTCTGCGTACACGTTGAATAGGTAGGGTGAGAGTATACAGCCCTGCCGTACTCCTTTCCCAATCTTAAACCAGTCCGTTGTTCCGTGGTCTGTTCTTACTGTTGCTGCTTGGTCGTTAATACAGATTCTTCAGGAGGCAGACAAGATGACTTGGTATCCCCATACCACTAAGAACTTGCCACAATTTGTTATGGTCCACACAGTCAAAGGCTTTAGAATAGTCAATAAAACAGAAATAGATGTTTTTCTGAAACTCCTTGGCTTTTTCCAGTATCCAGCGGATATTGGCAATTTGGTCCCTAGTTCCTCTGCCTTTTCTAAACCCAGCTTGTACATCTGGCAATTCTCGCTCCATGAATTGCTGAAGTCTCCCTTGCAGGATCTTGAGCATTACCTTACTGGCATGTGAAATGAGTGCCACTGTTTGATAGTTTGAACATTCTTTAGTGTTTCCCTTTTTTGGTATGGGGATATAAGTTGATTTTTTTCCAATCTGATGGCCATTCTTGTGTTTTCCAAATTTGCTGGCATATAGCATGCATTACCTTGACAGCATCATCTTGCAAGATTTTGAACAGTTCAGCTGGGATGCCATCGTCTCCTGCTGCCTTGTTATTAGCAATGCTTCTTAAGGCCCATTCAACCTCACTCTTCAGGATGTCTGGCTCTAGCTCACTGACCGCACCGTCAAAGCTATCCCCGATATTGTTATCCTTCCTATACAGGTCTTCTGTATATTCTTGCCAGCTTTTCTTGATCTCTTCTTCTTCTGTTAGGTCCTTGCCATCTTTGTTTTTGCTCATACCCATTTTGGCCAGGAATTTACCTCCGATGTTTCTAATTTTCTGGAAGAGGTCTCTTGTCCTTCCTATTCTATTGTCGTCTTCCACTTCCACGCATTGCTTGTTTAAAAATAATTCCTTATCTCTTCTGGCTAGCCTCTGGAATTTTGCATTTAATTGGGCATATCTCCCCCTATTGCTGTTGCCTTTTGCTTTCCTTCTTTCTTGGGCTACTTCTAGTGTGTCAGCAGACAGCCATTTTGCCTTCTTGGTTTTCTCTCTTTGGGATGTATTTTGTTGCCGCCTCCTGAACAATGTTGCGAACTTCTGTCCAGAGTTCTTCCGGGACCCTATCTACTAAGTCCAGTCCCTTGAATCTATTCTTCACCCCCCACTGCATATTCCTTAGGAATATTAGTGAGCTCATTATCTAGCTGATCTGTGGGTCTTCCCTAATCTCTTTAGTCTGATCCTAAATTGTGCAAGAAGAAGTTTGTGATCTGAACTACAGTCAGCTCCAGGTCTTGTTTTTACCGACTGTATAGATTTCCGCCACCTTTGGCTGCAAAGGATGTAGTCCATCTGATTTTGGTGTTGTCCATCTGGTGAAGTCCATGTGTAAAGCGGTCTCTTAGGTTGTTGGAAGAGAGTGTTTGTGATGCAGAGTGAGTTGTCTTGGCAAAATTCTATCAGCCTATGTCCTGCTTCGTTTTGTTCTCCCAGGCCATGCTTACCTGTAATTCCAGGTGTCATTTGACTGCCCACCTTAGCATTCCAGTCTCCCGTGATGAAAATAACATCTCTTTTAGGCGTGTTGTCCAGTAGGTGCTGCAGATCCTCATAGAACTGCTCTACTTCAGCTTCTTCAGCATCTGTGGTTGGGGTGTATATTTGGATCACTGTGATGTTAGATGGCTTGCCCGGAATTCGAATTGAGATCATTCTATCATTTTTTGGATTGTATCCAAGCACTGCTTTAGCCACTTAACTATTAATTATGAAGGCTACTCCCTTTCTTCTGTGGTCCTCTTGTCCACAGTAGTAGATCTGGTGGTCATTTGATGTGAAGCGGCCCATTCCAGTCCATTTCAGTTCACTGACGCCCAAAATGTCGATCTTTAATCTTGACATCTCCCCAATAACCACATCCAATGTGCCCTGGCTCATAGATCTTACATTCCAGGTTCCAATGGTGTGTTGATCCTTAGAACATCGGATTCTCCATTCACCCCCAGCACCGTCGGCCGCTAGCTGTCCTTTTGGCTTTGAGCTAGCTGCGTCATCACGTCTGGGGCTAGTTGAACTCATCCTCTGTTCCTCCCCAGTAGCATTTTGACCATCTTGCGACCTGGGGGTCTCATCTTCCAATGGTATACCGACATATCTCTGGTTGTACTGATCCATTTAGTTTTCACGGCAAGAATACTGGGGTGGGCTGCCATTGGCTTTCCCAGGGATCGCATTTAGTCTGACCTCTCTGTCATGACCTTCCCGTCTTGGGTGGCCCTTCATGGTTTAGCTCATGGCATCATTGAGGTGCTCAAGCTCCAGCACCACGACAAGGTAATGATCCTTTGCTGAAGAGACACTGAATTATTGGGGCAAATTAAATGTGTCTATCTCTTAAACCCGCTTAGAAAGTGAAAGTAATATTAATATCTGGTCTGCTTTAACAGCTGCCAGGAATTCAGACATTGTAATAGGCTTTTAATACATTTTGGGGAAAAGTGTTAGTGTGGTGCATCCATATATACTACCTAAGCCAGCAATTCTTCATTCAGGTAGTAAAATTTGCCTGTTGTTAGTTACAGACACCAAAATGGAGTAATTTGCTTTTACTCAATAATACTGAAAACAATTCAGAAAAGAAGTAGTTTATGATGCAGAATTTGCTGAAATAAACCATGGTGAGCATATCTCAAGAGCAGATATGGTAGCACAAATAATGCAGAAATACCTATTTTGGAGATGCAAGGGTTGAATGCAGGTATATTCATGATCCTTCCATTTGTGAATATTGCTTGAATGCACTCACGGATCCAGCTTGTATAGCTTCAGCAGAGCCTGTCTGAGATACATAGGCATTCCAGAGTCGCAAAATTTCTAATAATTGAGGATCACATGCTTCTGTATGACAGCTGTAAGAAAAACATTTGACTGTTAGAGGTCTGTAAAACAACATGCTGTCTGTCCCCAAGAGTGTGCTCATATTTTAGAAATGAACATTTTGGATAGGAATCCAGTTCGAATTGCTGTATCTGTGATAAGGAACAGCTTATGAATCTTTACAGTACAGTAGATTCCCCAAATCAAGCTCAACTCCTGATGATATAATGGGTAGGTTCATGTGATTTTATTGGTAACAGCCCCAGAAGTGGTTTGCCATAGCCATTTTTCTGGTCTGTTGTTTTGACTTCTCAATCTAGTCTACATCTCTTGTATTCCCTAGATGTCTTTTATTCAAACAGTAACCACACCCCTGCTTCTCCATAATTAAAAATGCATCTTCAGTTTGAAAACAAGGAACGAACAGTATATTGAGATGGGCAGCTATAGAAATCAAATCAAATCCATCCATACATAAATATTCTGAGAAAGCACCCAGTTCTAGGCACACTCAATCAGAGATAACCATTGTTTTATAACTATACAATCAGAATTGAAAGGAATCATTGAGGCTATTCACTTCAACCTGCTACTTATAGCAAGAATCAAATTTAAAGCATCCCTCCTCACATACGGCTTTTCAGTCTCTGAACATAGGCAGAAAAGGAGAGCAAAAGCATTCAATATTAGAGGTATACATTGGATCGCAAACCATAACTGGTCTTTTGTGAATTGGTTCTTTAATGAAGCTTATGGGCCAGTAAATAACAATAACGTGTTGGAGTTACTTTTTTCTGATCTATAAAGAAAACACACACATGCATACACAGACACATACAATGTGTGTGTGTAACCAGAACACTATCCAACATTATGACTCACTTGTTTGTCTCATCCTTTTTTGATAATTTCCCTTGAGAGAAAAAATACCTGCTTCACTTGTTGATACTGCAAATCATTTTGTTCCACAGTTACTGCTTCTTTGAGTATTGATCCTTCATAGTATTTATATTTAATTTATATAATGGTCGAAGCACAGATTTCTTTGTATTGCGAATGGGGCAATTAAGCTCCTACACATACTGGTCAGGGAAATCCATCAAAACTTTATTTTCCATTTAATACTGTCTTCACAGAGGACCAGAAAATCAGACTAATAAAAGACAGTTGCCGTAATAGCCCTTTTACTTGTAATAATTTGGGAATTAAGATAGTAAACTAGATTTGGTCAGTGATAGTGCACCTAAAAGGAACTTGTGATTAGTTTCCCAATAAATTGTCCAGATGGTACATGCATCTGTAAATATTTTAGCTGTCTGCCTAAAACAGAGCAACTGAAATTCAAGCTTCTGATTTTGGGCCAGGCCGTTTTTTTCTCCCCTTCCTTCCCATCTCCAAGTAAAAAGGCACGTAGTGGTTTTAAAACTTCAGGGCCATTATCATGTGGAAAAAGGGGTTGCTGAACTAAAATGCCCATCTTTAGCATTTTATACTAGAGAAATCTTACTAGTTTTTTCAATCAGTCACCACCTATTGCAGTTTCTGTACAGCCTCCAGGGTCAGTTATCCTTGTTATCCATCCCTTGTTGTTTTACACTTAAGCCAATTAGCTTGTAATCAGGTGGCTTATCTCCCCTAGCGCTAGGGATGAAGTATCCAAGAAACACTATACAGGGCGCTAATAATCTGGATCAAATGTTTGGGTTCTTTCACACTCCATCTATCAAGCCCCTGGTTTCTTTTTATGTCTTAAGAATTGAATGTGCTTCTTATACAAGCTGGACCTATGAGTCATTCAAGAATAGATGTGGAATACCCAACCTTGAGATGTGCTGTTCTGCAGTGATGAGAGATTTTTTACTACACTGAAACTCTTGCATGAGGGTTCCCCTCATCTTAGGGTCCCCCCCCCCCGAGATTTCTATTGTCAGTGTAAAGCCTCAAGGAAAAAAAGAAAAAAAGCCAAATACACCAAAGACTGTTAAAACCTCTTACTTTTTTTTTTAAGGCACAAACAATATTTGGACAGTACATGCTATAATCAAAATGGCATTGAGTTCTGAAAAATACATGAAGGATATGATATAGTTAAAATATGGCTAATAATGTAATGTAGTGGTATGGAACAAAACTTATACATGCTACTTTGAGTTCCTGCTTTTCAGGATGAAATCCCACGTTCATTTTTCCTGGAGCAGGCCTTGGGGAACCCAGCAAGGTTTCTGAAACTCTCTAATAAATCTCTCTAAATCTGCTTAGATTTGCAACCTAAATCAACATGAAAAAGAATTCCCACAATTCCTCTTTTATGTTGTTGCCTGATAGCCTACCACTGTGACAAGTCAATAAGTAATGGATAAGAGGAGAATATAATTGAATCATGGCTTTTGCTTATGTCCTTGAATGCATACACAGCCACAACACAACAGGAGAGATGCAGTTACTTGAGCATTTGGAATTCAAAAAAAAGGTTGAAGACGTTTATTTAAAAGTATGGGTCCCACCTTTTAATGTAGGTTTCCCAGATAGCTCTAAATAAGAAATGAGTGGTAAGTAATAACATCTAAAGCCAAATAAGTGATAAGATTGCTTCCATTTGACAGTTCCAGCTATGGAGGAGCCTGCTGAATGTATCTTGGGTGAACCATCTTTCAGTGCAGAGCTGAGTCACCAATCTTTCTTCATGTTTTAAAACACTGTTAATAACTTACTTAGCCATACCCAGACCCAGCCACACTACTGGGAAATTTGTTCTAATTTTGAAGCTTAAAAATCAGAGCAAGAGAATTAACTAAACTCCAGATTGTTATGAAAGACTTGAGTCAGCTTTGTCCCTGTTTTTCAAATGGGGATCAAAACATAGGCATATTTGTTATTGTAATGTATTAAATGTTTAAAAAATCAGTTAAAATTGCAAAATGAAGAAACAAGCAAATGCTTAAGAACCTCTGCTGTTCTACTTGAAAAACTGCCTTGTAATGAGCTATAAGTCTAGAACAGACTTTTACTGATGATGGTTTAATCAGCCATGAAATCTAAAACCCAATTCATTGTTTTAAATGTATTCCAGATGGAAAACAAACCGTGGAATGCAAGAAAAAAGAAAGAAAAAAGCAAAGAAAGGAATCATACAGTTCTAACGATTTGACTGATAATTTAATGATGGAAATGCCATTTGCCAGAGCAGATATTGAACCTGAATTTAGCAGTAAGTTTAAGGTTGCAATATAGAACTATGAAACTTTGTTAGATTGGATATTCATACTGCAGTTTAGCAAACCAATTTCCATTTAGGCCAATTTTTTTCAGATTTTTGTTCTAACTTTTACAGTTTCAAATGCCAGGACTTGTTGGTCCTGCCTTTCAAAGTGCTTAGAAGTATCAATTTTTCAAAATATGCTTGCATTCCAAGTTAATCAGTAAAAGAATTCTATGAAGTAAAAGCTTTCTGTTTTCTAGTGTTTGCTGGTGCTAACCCTTTAAGGAAATGCCACAAAAGGGCAATTAAAATAACGAAAAATGCAGTGAAAACATTTAATAAGGAAAGGTGGGATTGCTTGATTGTACATCTGAATCAACTAACTGAAAGATTAAGTGTGGCCAGAGTGTATGAACACAGGACTAATTAAAGCTTCAGGAGCAGAAGGAAAACTTAATAAGTACTCTGCAAAGGCCACCTGGACCGAATGGTGCTATAATCTGAGTTTTAAGTTTCAAAACATACACACAGGGTTACAATCACACAAGCACTCTGAAAAAAGGCGTAGGTTTAAGATATCACAGAAAATACTGGAATACAAGAATTTTGAAGCAATGTTGTATGAGTGTCTCAGAAAAGAAAAGATAGGCAAGTGAGTGTCCCTTCTGGAGAAAACTGTGTTTCTTAATCACCTTGAGCTTACTATGTTTTATGTTTTTCAAGCTCTTAAGTATAGCCCCAATTGTGACAGGTAGAAACATTTCAGAGTTTGAATTCTCAGTGTTCTTTTAGCCATGACAAATGTTTGTTCAGGCAGGCAGGACATTTTCCCATCAGTGTGTTAGAAGTTGAATTGAAAAACCATTGGCAGGATTAGGCAAACTGCTACTTGCCAGATATTCTGGGCTTTAGTTACCATTAGTTACTGCCAGTGTAGCCAGTGGTAAGGAGTCGTAGACCAAAACATCTGGAAGCTCCAGCTTTCCAATCCTTAGCAAAATATTTGGATTGGAGCCAGATTTGTACTTAACAGTATGTTGTTGGGCTTTCTTTAATATCAAAAAAGAGGGCAATGTGGTCTTTGTTTTTAGTTTCTCCTTCCTCCTGCACTCCTTAGCATTACTTCCCAGGATGGAGGAACATCCTGAACAGTGTAGGAGGTGGTGCTGGAGATTTGTTTCTATCTAAGATAGGATGGAACCTTGCCATTCGGATTTGAAAATAAGGATACAGCTTATAATGTCTGAATGGCCTTTTGATGTCGTATTTATCAAATGTTATGCATTGTTCTACTTACATGTGCTTACAGTGCAATAACTTGTTTTGCTTTCTACCCAGCCTCAAGCAAATCTAAACTATCTGTTAAAAAGAAGAGAAAGAGAATTACTGGAAAGGAGAGTGAAGAAGACAATATAATAAAGAAAAAGAAAAACCAAGACAGACCCAATTATTTCATATCTGTTCCAATCACAAATCCAAAGGTGGTCTCCTTTTTTTCCCTTAAAATCTGCTCTTTTAGTGGCCAAAATGGCATGCCGTTAATAAATCACAGTTTAGTCCTAATCACAGTAACTTGTTTCATGTTGTTGGCACAGGAACACCATTGATTTAAAATCATGTTACCTAGAAATGCTTCGCCTATTCTGATTGCAAACAATGACATCTAAGATAAATTTAATCAGTGAGAGGGTGGAAGGAGCATGGAAAGTAAGAGGGTGGTTTGAAAACAGGAGGATTTTGGAGAAATAATAATCTGCCCAACTGGCTTTTTTTTTTCTTTCCAACATAGTATCTGGGTTTGCATAACATGCTGGGTTAAAATGTGGCTGGTTAGTTTGTGCTTTATAGTTTGTTGTGTTGTGTAAGCCTAGGCAGTTGGGATGATTCTCACAATCATTTTGTGTTGTAAGAATACAGCTAGTAGAAAGGATCTATTGGGTGGTTTCATTCTGTAGAAAATAAGATACTGGTGTAAGAAGGCTCTGGTGGGACCGTGCACTTATCTGGGATATTTCATCTTTTAGCTGGACCTTTCCTTTCAACTCTTGTGGTTGTGTACTTTAATGACTAAGATAGTTGGTCTGCATATCTGTGTAGCTTTATTTACATTGTGTCTATAACTTTATTTCAAAGCATTTCTTGTTACTATTACCAGGTAGGCATGATCTGAAGAAAGTTTGAAAAAGTCAGTGATAGGGTTTGTGAATTTTATTTAGGTTCCTCCACTTAATCCCCACCTTGAAATAATTTAACCACTGCTTTTCTTAAGAGCGTTCACCAAAATGACAGTACCTGTCTTATCTTGAATCATCTCGAAAAGTCAAGCAGGGTCAGACTTTGGATGGGAGCTCCCCGGATACATTCAGGGTTGCAAGTTAGGCTGTGAAGTTGAAAAAGACATTTCAGAAAACTATAATGGCAAATCACATCTACGCTGTTGTCAGAAAACCATGACAATGAAACTTGCAAGAGTCCAGTTCAACTCAAAGGAATGGACTTTATGGTGAAATGAATACTTTTATTTGAACCAGTTCTTTATCAGACTATATGCCACTCTTTGAATTTCTATTCCCCTTTAATTTGACATTGAACTCATTGCACTCATTCATTGTCACTTGGAGACAATAGCCCTGAACTGATAGTTCTTGGGAAGCACAGTTATGGTTAGGCCTAACTCAGAGTGATCCAGATCGTTATTCTAGGCTTGCAAGAAGGAGAATCTTATGCTGGGAATTAGGAAATACATTAGATCGAAGCCGCAGTGAGTCTTGGATTCCCGTTGTAGTTCCAGATATGAAATTAGAAGCTCTTTTTGATAAAGGCAATTATGTCCATACACTAAACTGTGGTTAACCTTAACTGGTTTCTTTGAACTCGGCTCACGTCAAACAAAACATAGGCAGACAGGTCCGCTGAATTTAATACCTGCTTGCTGCTCTTGGATGAAGATGCAAACATCTCATACAGTGTTTCTAGGTTTTACTCAGCAGCTTGCAGCATATGAAAATGAATAGTACAAAAAGATAAAGTTGAACATATCCTTACCACATTTTTGTTTTGCTTTATTTCTCTGCATAGCAAAGTAATAATAATAAAAAAAACCCTATTTCCTTGTATGTAATTATTGGATAGAAGCACAAAGTTAAATAATGTAACAGATTTAGCAAAACAAGCCTCGTTTTTCAATCCTCTTTTAATAAAGTAATTAGATTAATACATATCTTGCTATAGAAAATTAGTCAGGATCACCATAGAAAACTTAAATCTAGAATAACTCAAAACAATCCAAGTAACATTTTAAAATTAGGTTGTATGTTTATATTCAGGGTGCAATGCAAGGTGCTGGTTGCCATTTATAAAGCCCTGTATGGCATAGGGCCTAGTTATTTGAGGTCTGCCTGTCTTCCATTGTTTCTGCTACCCAGCAAGATTGGAAGAGTTGGCTTTCTCCTGGTCCTGTCTATTAAAACAATGTCATCTAGCAAGTCCAATTCCTTGGACTATACTTTTGTAAAAATAATTTATGAATGATAATTATGAATTATGCACACATCAAATAATTATGTCCTTATACTATTAACTCAGGTTGGTCTCTATATTAAAATTTCTTTCATTTTAAAGAAATACCAGTAGAATAATGGATAATTATTTGAATCTCTCTAAATATTATTTAGGCTGCAGTTCTCTTATTAGAGATGCAAAAGTTATTGCCTCAACATCCTTTTTTTATGGCTCTTAGAAATAGAGGTGGAAGAGGCCATTTAGGCTATCAAGTCCAACCCCCTGTTGAGCACGGGGATCCAAATTAAAGCATGTTTACAACCTTTTCTGACAGTACTATCAAATTGTCAAGTACTATTGGTACAGCTTACTTCAATTTGAAGAACTGAGGGGTTACATTATAAAAAACTTTTAGTGTAAGCCCTAAAATAGGTTTTTTAAAAATCCTCGATGAAAATCACAGCATCTTCTCCCTACATATTATAGCCCTCATTCTCTCCCATTACGTTAAATGTGTCCCAGGCAACAAAAAATCATACAGTCCTGCTCACTTAACATGGAAGCGTCTCATTCAGATGTTTTGTGCATCTCTAACCAATGCTAATATCCACCATCCCATCGCTATGGCTGATCTTCTGTTTTCTTCTAACTTAGTGAAATTACTTTATAACCCTGTAAGTAATTGTTTGCTAGTCTCTCTACGAATTTAATGTCCCAGGCAGTGATGACCCAAGAACATTCAAACTCTTCATATTGATGTAGAATAAAATGAACCTTAATTCCTATACTGTATATATTTAATATTTGAAGATGGGCTGCTTGTTCTCACTGCTATAACTTCTAAGCTAGCAATACGTGCTGTTAAAATGAAAATGATTCAACACAGATGTTTTGTGGCAAAAGTCTCTTGCTACTTTTGTTCTGTCATTTCCAGCCAAATAGACTGGGCGTGCCCTCACATTTCTCTTTAGGAAAAAACCTAATACAATCTGCCCTCATTGAAAAATGAGTGTATTCATTAATCACAGATACTATTAGATTTGTATGTTTTAATGGGAAATCTTACTTGCTCCCATGTCCTTTGCTTAAGATTTATGTGTAGGCTAATGAAAGAAATGTTTGTGAAAGCACATAATCAGGCACAAATGGTGTACAGTGACATGCTTTTGCAAGGAGAAACCATTAACAAGATGTGACAGCAGGATGCCATTTTATCCACTAATTATTTGTTCCCCATCAGCTTCAAGTTTACTGAAGCAGATTTAAAACTCCTAATCAAGGAGATGATTATATACTTGTCCAGTGGAACAACTTTGAAAATAAATGCCATACACCGAACTAGTTTCTTGCATAAGTCCCACTGAGACATAATGGATATTCTGCTTTTGTCAGTTGTGTTCTTCCATGGCCCTATTGACTACAGTATTTGCTTACCTAGCACTAAAATGCTTGATCTTTCTCTCTCTCTCTCTCTCTCTCTTTTGCTGTTGATTGTAGTAAACTTTACAGTAATTTGGTTTTCTATGTGCTTCTGTTTTATCTTAGATAATAGATGACATTCAGACCCTCCAGAACACAATCATACAAAAAGATAATAGGCTCTCCAAAGCAATGATTCATTATGGTTCTTTCCATGTCACCCTCTTAGTGATGCACCTGTCCAGTGAAGAAGCAATTAGCAAGTACGTGTTTCATTCTGAAATCCGATGTTGTTTTAAAATGTTTCATTTAGGATAAAATGGAAAAGAATGACAATTGAATGGGAGTAATAGGTAATAGTAGAAATGATTATTTTAACGTTAATTATGACATCAATTATATACCCAGTAACATACCACTGTTATGTTATTAATATGAATTTCTTCTGAGGCACAAGAGGAATTAGCTGTGAATTAATGTTCTCAACACATACTTAGTAACTATGCAGAGTGATAGGCACACCATTGATACGTTAGCACTATACATTAGTACACATAAATTCATGATGCTTAAACTTACTTGGTGGCCTGTGTTATTGTTAATAATTTGGGTTGACAACTTGTGCACGGTTCACGTCACTCTGATCTTAAAAGGATATCAGAATAGAAAATAGAGAAGAAAAAGAATGACCAAGTAAAGGGTTTGAAGAGATGGGGCAGAACAAGGATAAGTACTTGTCCTACCAGTCAGGAACCACGCTGCGATGAGGAATAAGTCTCTAGTGTTTTATTACTGCTATATTAGATAGAAAATCCTAACAAACTGAAGAAGCGTGAGAAAACCTATACAGATAAACCCCAAAAGTCAAGGCGGGTCTGTTCTGTGTCTCTTTGAATGACTGCTCAACTCCTCACTACTACGCATGCGTTTTCCCCCCTGGATAGGGGCCCCCTCCTGCTCACCATCAGTGCTCATGACAGTACTCCAATTTAAATATAGGAGCCATTTGTAAAATAACTTTCCCTTTATCTTGAAGTCTAGAATTTGTAGTTCCAAATTATTTCAGATAATTTGATAGGAACATATTTTGTTTTTACAAAAAGTTACAGTTAAAAGTCATGGACCGGAGAAAAGGAAAGTAGGTTGAAGATTTGAAATTGTATATGAGAGAAATTCAGGAAGATAGGTAATTGGATTTTGTAATATTGTTTAATAGTAGTAACATTTTCTATAGTGCTTTTACATAGATGCTTCACATAATTTTCTAATAATAATACTGGTATTATCATATCTAATTTGCTAGTAAGCTCTTTGAGACTATGTTTCGATGAATGCATCAAATGAATGCAAGGCAGAGACAGACTGCATTTGGGATTTCCTGTTTTCTTACTCAGTTTCTTAGATGTTCTGCCAGTCTTCATCAAACTTGTGCTCTTCAGCCATCTTGGGATCATAGCTTCTGACCGAGTTGGCTGGGGTCCCTGTAAGACTGTAGAGTATCAAGTTATAGCAGAATGTCATACATCAGCTGTGACACAAAGGCTGGGCAAAGTGGCCATGATTGTGAGATCTTCATGGTGATAAGGAGCATTATCCAGGAGGTAAATAGTTGTGAGGAGGTAGGCCACGTTGACAAGCTATGTCTGCTGCTACTGTACCAACACCTAGCTGCATAACAGTGACTCTCCATGAAATCTTAGACCTCACTTCAGAGCTGATGTTGACATTCACAGTGCTTTTGATTTTGGGTGGTGTCAACCTCCCTTGCCCTGAAGGATGGTTCCAGTTTAACTTGTGAGTTAATGGCTTCCATGACAACCATGGACTTGTTACAGGAAATTGTGGCCTTAACATATTGGGCGGATGGTGGGGGACACATGCTTGATCTGGTCTTCATGTCAGAGCAGATGACATGTGATCTGAAAATGGAGGACATTTAATATCTATCCTTTGACTGGGTCAGATCATTTCTTTGTCACTGCAGTTCCCTGCACCTCTAGACCTGTGTAGGGGACTGGATCCTTTGGATTGGTCTGTTCCAGGAACCTAATGGATCCAGAGGGTTTCCAGAGAACACCTGGGGATTTTCCTGACAATTTGACAGACAGTTCTGTTTCACGTCTGATTGGTCTATGAAATATGTAAGGGCCAGAGCACTAGACGAAATTGTTCCTGCAAGGCCTCTGCCTAGTCACAGATTCCAAGCAACTCATTGGTCTACTGATGAGCTATAGGGAATGAAGTGACATAAAATATGCCTAGAGATGGTGAAAAACCAGAGGTGGCCCCAACACTTGAGATGAGCTTGTGTTTGAGACTCCATGGTGGCAGTAGGAGCACTGTGTCACTTTTTCTCCACATTTATTGCACTCGTAAATTGCTGCCCAGCTGTTCCATTTAGAGCAGCCTTTCTCAACCTTTTGACCCTGGAGGAACCCTTGAAATATTTTTCAGGCCTCAGGGAACCCCTGCACATTCAGGGTCAAATATAGACCAGAAGTTAGAAAATTATTATATTAGTTTCATGTATAGGCCTGCATATATGCATTAACAGTGTTCTTAGACTAAAAATAAAGAGTGAAACTTACCTCTTTAATGTGAAGTTGCCCGAATTTGAAATAACTTTTTAAATAAATTGTGATCTCCGAGGGAAGCCTAGTGACATCTTGTGGAACCCTAGGGTTCCACAAAACGCTGATTGAGAAACCCTGATTTAGAGTAACCTGGACTCTTGAAGAAGGATGGGTGGGACAGGCACACTGGATGAATCTGTCAGTTTCTCAGTAGATACCTACCCTGGGCTGGATGCTAGTTGAACAGAATCTACTCTGGTGAGCGAGTCATCTTTGTTTGTTTGTTTGTTTATTTTAATTTGGACTTCTTTTGAGCTTGTGCAACTAGAGGAAGTGGTTACTGGTCCCTGTAGCCTGAATTCTGCCACCTGTGGATTCGATCCATGTCCTTCCCAGTGCCTTTGGATGGTAAAGTGAGGTGTGAGCAAATTATAAGCATCTCTCTGGGGGAGGGCATAATTCCACCTACTTTAAAGTAAGTAAGGTCCTCTTGTCTGAAGAGGGCCTCTTTGGAGCCAGCCCTTTTTAATGATGTTCACCCACTTTCCAACCTTGGTTGAGAAGGTGGTGCCAAATCAACTTCAGCCTAAATGAAACAGATTATTCAGATTCTTTTCCATCAGAATTTAGGCCTGATTATGGAATAGAAATGGCATAGGTTGCTCACCTTTGTCTATTTCAAACGAGATCTTAACTTTCTAGTGAGCATATACTTACGCTGATGTTACCACTGAACTCCACTTACGTGCTTTTTGTACACTGCGGCACTTGGCTGAGGGCCCTGTGAATTTTGACCAGGAAAAAAGAGTTAAACTATCTTTGGGAACTTTGTGTTCAGCTCTGACTTCTTCACAAAGCAACTAATGGCCTGAGTTTAGTAAAAATAAATCATGTGGTAAATGGGAGGATATAATGAATCTGTGGCAGAACCTCTCAATATTACTGTGCTAAAAGCCCAAACATTTCCATTTTACTTGCTTTCAGTAATTTTAGCTGTGATCTTAAATCCTCAAGTTAGCAGATGTTGAACACACTATTGATCTGCAGCAAAATTCACTTTTAACACAGCTTTAACCTAACAATGAAAAAAGTGAAGAAGTTTCCTTTTTGACATATGCAATCTCTTGTTATATTTTATATATAATTATATATTATATAATATATATAATTATATGAGGGACGCGGTGGCGCTGCGGGTTAAACCGCTGAGCTGTCGATCGGAAGGTCGGCGGTTTGAAACCGCGCGGCGGGGTGAGCTCCCGTTGCTCGTCCCAGCTCCTGCACACCAAGCAGTTCGAAAACATGCAAATGTGAGTAGATTAATTGGTACCGCTTCGGCGGGAAGGTAACGGCGTTCCGTGAGTCATGCTGGCCACATGACCCGGAAGTGTCCTATGGACAACGCCGGCTCCAAGGCTTTGAAACGGAGATGAGCACCGCCCCCTAGAGTCGGACACGACTGGACTTTACGTCAAGGGAAACCTTTACCTTTACCTATATATTATATATAAATTATATAATTATTTATAAAAGATATGCAATGCTTATAAAGTCTTGTTTTGCTGCATCCACTGGCTTTTTTTTCTTTCTCCCTTCTTCCTTTTCCTGCAATTTCTTTGTCTTCTCATAATTCAATTTACGTTTGTGCACTCATTATTTCTGAACCCTCCTTCAGTGCCACTTGAAGTTCTGCATTATCTAGCAGTAGAAGTGAAATATGCAAATGACCACTTAAAAACTATTCAATCTGGAGTTTCAGCCTTCACTAATTAAAAGGGGGATCATATGGAAGCATGTCTTCTCCTTCAGTCTTTGCCTCAGCATACCATCAGTTACTGAAAACCAGTCCAGCAGTTGAAATACGGCATTGCTGCTGCAAATAGTTAGCTTCAGTCTGTGGTATATCTCCAGTGGAAAAGAAACCTGAGTTTTTGAGTTTATTGTTAAAATGTCTCTTTGAATGCTGTTGGCAAATGAATTCCTCTGCACATGTTGTACTATTCCTAAAAAGGCCCAAATATGAATGGTATGTTTTCCAACACCATTTGGTTTACCTTGGTCAAATACTCTTCTGGCCTTTTTTCTCTACCCTCAAACTGAAAAGATCTTCCATTTCCTATCTCACAGCACCACTCCTCTGTGCCCTGTATCTTTATTTTGATAGCCATCCAGTTTTGTGAAATGGTTACCATTTCCAAGAAAGTTAGAGCAGTGGTCCTAGCCTCTTTTAACGCTCACAGTCTCTCCCTCAGATGTTTGTATAGCTGTTAACTGACATAATTACTGTATTTTTTCCCAGCAGTCACTAAAAGGTTATCTAAATATCTTGCTATCAGGCAATAGGCTAGAAACCAGGAGACCGTGAGTTCTAGTCCCCTTAGGCATGAAAGCTGACCTTGGGCCAGTCACTCCCTCTCAGCCAAACTCACCTCACAGGGTGGTTGTTGTGGGGAAAATAGGAGGAGGAAGGAGTATTAGGCATGTTCCCCGCCTTGAGTGATTTATAAAAATAATAAAAGAGATAAAAATTAAATAAATAAAATAAAATATTACAGTATCATCTTGCTAGTTATGTTTTCTGTAATTGATTCATTCCATGGAAAGTTCAGATGTCCAACCAGCTCATCTTCTGTATTTTGTGAGGTTACCCTTATTGGAGAGAAACCTACCTGTTGCAAACATTTGTGGCCTCAATCTTGCGTTATCTTAGCAGTAGCTTCTCCAATAAGTATGTTATATCTACTGCTACTTTAGTCACAATAGGAGTTGAGGGTCACAGTTTGCTTGTTTGTTAAGCCTGACATGAAGTCACTTGAAATACTGGCTTGAGTGCATTTACTTGGATTTGACTCTGTCTTTTACCGAGTGGATTATAGATAAGGTGACCATATTTTCCTGGAAAAAATAAAGGACAAACCTGAAAAAAGGGAAAATGTGAAAGGTTTTTAAGGATTGAAAAAAAAAGTTTATGTTTATAACTTTGCTTTACAAAGGAAAGTTAAAGAGCAAAACCCAAAAAAAATTAAATAAATCTAAAGGGCAGCTTTCTGAAATAAAGGCCTGTCGATTATAATAAAGGACATATGGTCACTGTATTTATAGATCGAAAAATAGAATGAAAGCAAATAGAATACTTCAAGGATCCATGTTATGTTTCAGAATCTTAAAACTACATTCAGAGATCACATAGCTTAGGACTTTTACAGATATAACTTACTTCTCATCATAACGCATTTAAAGTATATGCCACTACTTCCCTTGACTTCTTCTTTAAAATTGCACCCAGAACATTAGTTCATTACCCCCAAACTGAAACAGGTTATAAAAAGACCACAGATGCTAGTCCAGTCTTGGGCCACCAGCATGGCAAGTTTCTGTTGTAATGAGAGATCTAGTTGACTCCAAGCATCACAACTCGCAGTGAGAAGGAGGATTGCATTTCTCCACGTGGCAGAACTAGAAGCAGCAGAAGTGAGAGTCATTTGTGCTTCTGCTTTTGTGGCTGCTCTCAGCAAATGAATCAGCTGTTGATCAGAGACAGTCAGCAGAAGGTCTGTCTCTGAGGCAGTTTATAGGGCACCGAAGAAGCATTTGTGTGTATAGGATAGAAAATGACTAGGGAGAAAGTTGGGTGGCTGAGGGCATAGATAATGTATAAGAATGTAAAAAGAAAAGTATGTAGATATCAAGACCAGTCAGTTATTAGTGTTTATGTGGCTTGATTATTATATTTTACTTATTTAGAAATTGTAGATCTGGTGTGAATGACTTTTGGAACTCCCTGCATTCTTGGTTGGGAGAGCTTACCTATAGGCTTTCTTTGTTAGTTTCCTCCCCATGTAATATTTGCTTGTTCCCACATGCAATCCACCCAGTTATTCCTTATCAGAGAATGGAAAGAAAAGCCACTGTGAAGTGGCTGGTTCCTGTACTTGTGGTGGACTGAAAAAAAAAGGGCTGCTTTTACTGCAGAAACCCGCCAACCACTGCCTGTTTCCTCAGCGTGTAGGCAGTGAGAAGCCTTGAGTTTCTTCACAGAATCTAATATTAGAAACAAACATGTGAAGAAAAAGAGTTGCTGGCCTATGCCTTGAAACAGTCTATCTTGAAATTATTTACTTGGTGCGTTTATGTTCCAACTTTTTCTAAAAACTCAGAAAAACTTTTAATTTCATGGGAATTTATAAAATTAGCCCACCCTCCCATTCTGTGCCCCATAAAAGTAGCCTTATAAGGTTGGGTTAAGAGACCAAGCCAGCAAACTCCCTGGTCAAGGAGGGACTTAAAACTGGGTCTTTGTAGTCCAAATCGAAGAGCTTATCCATTATTTTCACAGACTGTGTTACTGCTTGCTGTTTTGTTTCCTTGTTCTATTTCCTATGATAGCTGTAGTTAAACAAATTCATGATTTTAAAGCAGTGATGTTAAAGCTGTGTTCCAGGGAACACTGATTATTCTGCTCCTCTTCAGTGACTCCTCAATGAGTTGTAGTGAGCAGGTTTCTTTGCAAATCAGCTTCTAGCTGTTGATTCTCCCTGTAGTGTGTTGCCATGGGAGATTATTAAATATATTTATAGGCACAGTCATATGCTGAAGTAATATGGCTTGAAAAGTGGGACACATGTGATCTCTGGGACATGACATGGGAGCCTCTATAATTCACACAGATATTGTAGCAAAGCCCTTCGGAGTTCTACAGCAGACAAAAAGGAGTGGAAAGGGAAAGCTAGAAAATGATTGATTTGAAGGAAATGATTGTCAGAGCATATGCCTTAATTGTGTTGATCATGTTCCATGTTACTATCCTGAGCCACAGCCATGGCTGTAGTAGGCTGTAGTGCTAATCACTAAAGGAACTAATTGCATATCTTACCATTTCTTTGCTTAAGGCATACTTTATGTCAAAATGAATGTTTTTCAGTAGAATGTATGAAAGAAAGGATGCTTGCTTAAAAGGTAGTTACTGCCACCTTGTGAAAATTATGTGAATGCAATGGCAATAACAACAACAACAAAGGTTTTAAAGACCATAATAGGCTTAATAAGACTGAAATCTTAATTATGCCTATTGGGCAGTAAATCCTATTAATTATTTTTAAGATGTATTGTGTTTTAATCTTATCCTTTTCTCATCAGCATATTGAATTGTAAGATTGAACAAAACAGTGTCCTGGCCCAAGGTTAACTACCGTCATTTTGTAATTTAGCAGGGCTCTGAATCCAGCTCTCCCAAGTCCTAATTCAACACTTTAGTTCATCTGTGATGCTGAAGGAACATGATCTTTTTTTTTAAGAAATGTGCAAGACAGATTATACTAGATTTTATTATTCCTTCTATGGCAAATTATGTCATAGAAATATGACATTATGCAAGTTGATCTGAAACCATGCTAAGGAAGAAGCATTTTCTACATTGTGTGTGTTAGAGAAAGTGGTGTGCAAAGGATGCCAAAATGGGTTGTAAGGAGAGGCTGTCCTTCTCACCTCCATTCAAACTGCAAGCCTACAAGAAAATGTGTAGCTTGTCCTGAATTTATAGCTAAGTAAAGCTAGCATTTTGTACAACTGCATATGGTGAAATGATGATTTAAATTGTTCTTAGTATGTTCTAAACAGGAAAGGTATGAAATATGATAATCAGGGAGCCAATGCAGAAAATAATTAATACAGGTAGTCCTCGAGTTACAGCGGTAATTGGGACTGGAATTTCCATTGCTATGGGATGCGGTCGTAAAGCATGACATCACATGACTGCATCGCTTAGCAACGGCAATCCCGGCAGTCCCCATTGCTGTTGTTAACTGAATGCCACCAGTCATTAGGCGAGGATCCATCCTGATCCAAGCCATTCCTGGCTTGGTCTCTTCCAGCCTGGAGACTCAGTAAGGTAAGGGACTACCTCCTCTGCCTTCTCTTGAACTTCCCCACCCACCTATATCCCCCCCATCTTTGCCCTTTTGGCCGCCCTGCTCAGCAGCACTCCTCAGCGGCAGTTCTGGGGCTGAAGTAGAGGCCTGGGGCCTTCAGTAGTCTCAGCCAGCTGCCCCTGGGCCTCTATTTCAGCTTCAGCGCTGCCGTGGAATGCTGCTGTGCAGGGTGGCCAAAATGGCAGAGATCGGGGAGAGATAGGTGTGGGCAGCCTGCCAAGTGCCTGAATTTTGATCACATGATTGGGGGCCACTGCAACAGCCGTAACTTCAGGGACTGGGCTTAAGTACAATTCATTCAACGCTGCCGTAACTTCGAACAGTGGCTGAATGAATGATTGTTAAACAAGGACTACCTGTAGTAAGCTAATGTAGTAAATGTATGTATTAAACCTGATAAATATTTGTATATATTATTTTCTTCCTGATAGTGCAGTTGGTGCTTTCTTGGAGAGTGGAGGTTTAATTGAAGAATTACTGCAAGGAAAGCCTTTGGATTTATCTTTTCAAGGTACTGATCACTTCAGAAATCAAATTGGATTTGTGAAGTTGACTGAGAATGATCATACAACCACGCTTTTAAAGATAGCAGGTAAATCTTTTTTTAATATTACTGGAAAGTGGTCTTAAACTTTTTTAGTGTAGCTGCTAAATTAGTTCTTGAACAAGCTTGATCCACGTGTGAGTCTTTATTTTCAGAAGTAGAAGAGAATGCAGAGTAATAGCTCTAGAAACAAAAGAGATGAAATCACTACACTACCATGTAGAATCTCATAGAATCTTTGGCAACTGCATGATCATTCACCAATCCAAGAAGGATTAGATACCCAGGCTTGATTCAGATGTAATGGGAAATCAGATTTCAGGCTATGAGAACAAGCAGAGATACACTTCAGGCCCATGCAGTCTTTTCTTACTATTTTTCTTTCATGCCCACAAAAAGGAGCTTCCAATTAAAGACTAATCACAGTTTCCTGTGATGTCTGTAATTGAGGAACTCATAATATTGAGGCCAGACATAGTCTAAAAACATAGTTTGATCTTGACTTGTTTTTAGTAACATTGCTTAAGCAACTATAGATTCCCACACTGTGCAAAATTATTATGCTTTCACAGGTATAGAACGAGTTGCAAGCATGAACATGTGATTTGCTACAATTCTTTTATAGCTGGAAACTATTATTTTTGATTATGTCAGAAATTAAGGTGCCAATAAATGAAAGCTTATCATTGGTATATTACAGTGACAACCCACTTGCATGCAATACATAGCTGTTTCCATAAACCAATTATGAGGACAGCAACAATTGCTATCTGCAATCACACAGCTAGAGGTTTCCTTAGAGATTCAGATTCACTGGTAATCTTACTGTCCAGAAACCAACCTCCGTATTATAGAAAAAGCCACAACCAGACAGAAAAATAAGGGCTGCTATTGCCATCTCACCCATGGGATCATGTTTGAGTGGTTACAGAGCCAAGGGTTCTACATGAGATTCGCTGGACTGCACTGAGCAGTTAGGCATCCTATGAATGCAGTGCTTAAAACACAGAGCTCTGCCATAACCGCCAGCTCTCCCATTGCAAGTAATTCTCAACCCATTACAAAGCCACCCTGAGATTGCTATACTTTGTCCTTGCTGTTTTCAGATCAAAACCACTTCGCTTAATGTCTCTGTGCTTGTGGGTTTAGGATTTGCAAAGACCATCTTCTGATGCTGAGCTGGCCTATAGCCAAGGCCACAGAGGGTACAGCCAAAGAGAACTCACCCTGTATGCTTCAAATCTGCAAATTGCTAAGTGTATTGCTTCTCCAGAGCTTCCAGTGCTCCTGAGTTTAAAAAGACCTTGTGTGTGTGTGTGCGCGCACGTGCGCATATACGCACACACACGCATATACAAATATACTGTATTTTCATACATGTAGCAACATGTATCTGCGTACATTTATCTGTTGGATTGCAAAATGTTCCTCCTGGTATGATTAACAAAGAATTAATTTTAAAAATATTAAAAATGTACAGAGAAACCTAAAAAAATCTTACTCTCTCCATAGCTCTGGAGGATCCTTGAAAATGAAATGTGTATTCCCTGAGAACAATTCCTGAGAGTGTTGCTTGGCTGCAAATCTACAAGCCAGCAGTACTCTTTTTGAGAGCTTTTTTCCTAGCTGGGTTGGGTAAAACATGAACTGGGAGGTACGGGGCAACCACAGCACTGTCTTTAGTGAAAAAACAAAACAAAAAAATTCAAAACAACTTTTATGAGTTTCATCAGTTGCTTAAGTGTAAAGAGGAGAAGAGTTGTTTTTTCGAATGTATCAAGGAAGTAGAATTCTTAGCTGCTGGCACATCAGTGGAGGTTTGTTGTTGGTGTCTTGTGCTGGTGGGGATGTGTAAAATATCTGTAGGGTTTATCTCATGTAGTACATACATACTGATATCTGTCGGAGGGTATAAGTTTCATGGGGGCAGGAATGGGAAAGGAAGAAGTTAAATAGTGGAACTAGTGTCAAAGATAGGATGTGTTTTACTTTCATCCTTTGGTGATGGCAATACTGATTTTAGGGCCATATCTTAGAGATTTTGATAGCAATTATAATTTCAGTTGGCCACTCCAGAATAAAGCACTTTAATTATACAATGACACAGATTTATGAGAGATTATAGGCATTGGATCTGATTGAACAGGGCTCTTCTGATTGTCGTGTGTTCTTAAAATGGGAGCAATACAAAATGGGGTATTAAAAAACAGAAACCATCTGGTAAAGCAGACTGTTGGAAAAATAAATTAACAAAAAGATCTCAGTGTTGGATAAAAGCCTGGAGTTTGTCGTTGTCCTTTTAGACTGTTCCCCAAATTCCAGTCATTTCTTGAAAAGTTTTCCTTTAAGACATTATTAGATATAATGAATGTTCTTTTGTGCTCTAAGGAATGTGAAGTCGTACCATGCCTGAACATTGCGTGACTCACATTAGGAGCATTTTTCAAAGTTGCAAAGGCCATAGCCATCTTGATTATGTTTTGCATAGCTCAATATAAGGTTCACAGGCGTTCTATGTGTTTCTCTAATTTCCAAATGATTAGTATGAAACTGGAGGATGGAGATGGGGGCAGTTTTAGCGGCATTGAAAACATTCTCAGGGAGAATGAGATAAACATGTTGTTCTACTCATGGAAAGTAAAACACACATCCTTTACAATAAAACAGGACTTCTTAGAAAAGGAGTATTTTTTCCGACTTCGACCTTGGTAGCCAAAGACAGCATTATTTCCAGTTCTAATACAAAAGCTTTTAGTATTGTGTACTGCAATATTTAAGCATTTTTATTTTCTTATTGTATATCTCTGATATGAGAGCCAGTTTGATGTAGTGGTTAAGGCACCAGGCTAGAAACTAGGAGACCCTCAGTTCTAGTCCTACCTTGGGCATGAAGCCAGCTGGGTGACTTTGGGCCAGTCACTCTCTGTCAACCCTTGGAAGAAGGCAATGGCAAACCACATCCAAAATCTTGCCAAGAAAACTGCAGGGACTAGTCCAGGCAATCCCCAGGAGTCAACAATTACTTGAAGGCACAAACAACAACAGCAACCCTGTATTATAATTTTAGATCTCTGTACAAGAGGTTTCTAGGATAGATGAGGGATAGCCAAATATGGGAGAAATGGAAACTAGTCCTACTCATGCATATGCAAAAATAAATACCAATCACTCTAGTGTCCTTTGTTCTATCCATTTATGTATATGACTTCATGAAGTATCTCATGCCATGCTATTACATTTTTCCTGACAACTATGTTACTAGAGATTAAAACAGTTAAAAAGTAGACTCAAGTATCTACGTTACTCTTAATGAGCTTTTTGGGATGGCTTATGCAAATAAAAGTATAATTAACTTATATGACAGTGTCAGGTGATTTGAAACGGTCTGTGCATGCAAGAAACCCCTCAAACATCACACAGCTGAAAAAATTCTGCATGGAGGAGTGGGAAAGAAATCCTCCCAGTCATTGTCAGAGACCGGTAGACAGTGATACCAAACACTTACTTAAGTTTGCTTCTGCCAAAGGGGGCAATACCAGGTATTAGAGCCAAGGGTATACGTATTTTTTCCACAGAGGGAAATGGCATATCTTTTAATTTTTTGCTACAGAAATGATTGCAAAGTCAATTTTTCATAGTTTTTTGGTTCAGTTACATCACCTTGAATAAAGTTAAAATCGATATGTTTACAAATGTAAAAAAAAAGAAAAAAACTTTACATGTGGTGTACATACTTTTTTACATTATGGTAAATATTTCTTGTTTCAGAGAAATGTGTGGATTAATCAGAAATGGTAATAAAATTGAGGTTGATGGACATGGAACAAACAATGGCAGATTCTGAAATCTACATTTTTATAGAGAAAACTGCTAAAAAGTGGTGAACAGTCCTAAGATATTTTATTTCAAGATCCTTTCCCCATAAGACAGAATGATTAGTGAGCTCTAGGAAAGTAATATCTCTATGATTAAAAATTTGAGCTGTCATTCACATTATTCCCCCTTTTAGTCCTCTTATTTCTCTCTATGTTTACTTTCCTCAAAAACAAATGTTTTTGTTTTTGGAAATGCATTGCCAATATTTGTATATTCTTTTGAATCTCCAGGTCATTAACAAAGCTTCAGAAGTGTTCAGAGTTGGACTGTCTTGAGCTGTATTTTCAGTTGTGGCCCAGCCATCAGCCTCGCTCCTCCCACTTTTTGCACTGCTTGAGTATCCTCATGGTTTCTCTCCGAGCTTCAAAGGAAAAGGCAGGAGGAAGAAAGAAGGGCCATCCAGTTGTTCAGGGAAATACCAAGAAAATTAATGCCCCAGCCATTGCCCTGCCTCCCATCTTCCTACTTTCAGCACTATTTTCTTTTGCCATGTGGAAAAAAAATTGCCATTCGTGATTGCGCATGGGAGGAGGGAAGCTCAGATAGCAGATGGGAATCCCATAGGAGAAGGAGGTCCTTGCCAGTGGGAAGCCATCTATTTCAAATGTGGAAAGAGCCTCAGAAATCTTTCTGAATCCACACAATTTGCTTCTGAATCCAGAATTCATCTGAAAACTGCATACACCTCTATTTTTGTCTTTCTTTTTCAATTTAAATGCATTTTTCACTTATTCTTTCTCTTGTTTCATTCCTTTTTTTCCAATGTAATTAATTGAAAAACCAGGCTTATTCCCTTCGTTTCTTGATTTCTTTCCTAAAAGTTGCAAGAGTAGGGGCGAAAAAAGAGAGTTGTTGCTGGATGTTATTGAAGATGTGACTTCAGATGTACAGTACCATCTTTCAGCTTTTCATAACATAGTGACCACAAGATGCAGAAAGTTATAGATTGTTAGGCATTCTCTCTGTGGCTTATATCTCTTACTCTTCCTCCTCTTTGATGATGAGATTATTAATCTCAAATTCCTCCTTCCTATTTTTGCACATGAACATTCTACTCCTAACTTTCCCCCTGGTAGGATGTAGCTAACTAGATGCTGCTTTTCTGCCTACTTGATATTTTTCCTATAACTAAACCTTATTTCTGTTAGAGCTACCAAACCTGCTTCAACAGACTTTGCACAGGGTAGGCCCCACTCTTCAGCAACATAAAACACTTCCTCCAACAGATGCATCTGTTCTATATTGGGCTTCCAGATACATCTCATAAAAACAAATATAAATCATAATGATCTGTTCTCGTCCATTGGCTATCACTTGTAAGCAAAGGAAGCATTCTCAACACAGTGACATCATGTCATGTGGTTTCTTTACTAGATATTTTCACAGACAACAAAAACACATTGGATTGCTTCTATTGGTGGCTGTTGCATTGTCTGTATTTGTCTAATTTCACTGTACAGTTACGGTAATTATACTATTTTAACTGGTGAGACTATTGTTTCTACTCCGTAAAAAGGAGTATTAAGTTGTCCATTGTTTGGTACTGCACCATAGCAATTTAGAGGAAGAACGGTATAAAGAAATGACAGGAAATGAGAGCATTTAAGGTCAGCCAACAAGCAGATTATATGAATTTAATTAGATACTAATCTTGTGTTGGCATTGTTCAGATTTCTAATAACATCTAGCTTTTCCAGAGGAACTTGCATAGTTTTTGGCAGCAACTCTCTAAAATAATTTAGAAGTAAAAGTTCAGACACAAAGCAGGGCTTCAGTATATATACAGATTCACATTGTAACTGTGTGCAGTGCAGATCAGTTTGAGCAATATACTGTTTTTAGCTATACAATTATAGCACCATACTATTACCTCTTGGAAGCAGGAAGCGTTTACACCAAAATTGATATTTGGGGTGCAGTCGGGGACCTGAAGAAGCATTTTCTGCTCTTTTTAGTCATAATTTTGGATCATCTTCCAGCATATGAGCTATCAAAACTGAAGGTATTCACATCCATGAGATTGGTGGCTACCTGTTCCTATTGTGTTTCTAAATAAACTCATTTAAAAGGCTTTGTCTTTTATGCTATGCCTATCATATTTTTTTGTGGGTTAGGTGCTGAGTGTCTGAGAGCAAACATCTCAGTGGCTGTTAATTGAACCAGGGGTTTTACTGAAACAAATAATCAGTAAATAAATGAGCAACCTAAGTGCTTAGGAAAAAAATGGAACAAAGCAGCATGTTATCTTATTGAATGCACTGAATCCCTTGGGATTCTAAATGCTGCTACACAAAGAAATGGCATTCTGGCCACAGTGCAGAGCATGCATTTTACAAAAAGCAATGTACACTTTAAAACTTCCTCAGATGGTGAAATATGGTAATAGAAATCAAATCAGTTTTGTGCTGATTCCCCTGTTAATATAGAAAAAGTAATTTGATCCTAGGATGTTATTAATTAGAATAAATAATTGGACAGAAGCTGTGGTTCCTTAAATAGTGTATTTGTCAAATCTCAACAGTGTCAAACGTGAGCAAGTTCAGAGGCCAGCTTGAAGAGATGATGAGTCTGGAGAGCAAGCTGTATGAGGAAGAGTTAAAGGATCAAGGTCCATGTAGCCTAAAAGAGAAGTAAGGAGGGATAAGATAGTCTTCAAATACCTGAAGGGTTTTCACAGAGGAGCAGCACTGGGCTTATTCTCTCTTGCCCTAGAGGACAGGACCAGAGCCAGTGGGTTAAAATTACATGGAAGGAAGTTCAGGCTAAACATCAGGAGGACTTCTTGACTGTATGAGCTGTCAGTGGAACAGGCTGCCACATGTAATGGTGTTTGGTGAAGGGCCAGACATTCATTCAATCAATCAATCAATCAAATTTATACACTGCTCATCTCACTATACAAGTGAGTGAATCCTGTACTGAGCAGGGAGTTATATTTTATTTATTTATTTGATTTCTATAGCCATTCATCTCAACAAGTGATTCTGGGCAGTGTAATTGAATATAATTGATTGTTTGTTTATTTATTAATTTTTTCAAATTTTGCCACCACCCATCTCCCCCGAAGAGAGGGACTCTGGGTGATTTACAGTAAAACTGGCACATTAAACAATAACCATAAATAACATCTGAAATATAATTACCAGATATAAATATAAAAGTAAAAATAAATATAAAATCCAAGTGGCCATAAAAGATTGAATTCAGTAAGGAGAGCTCTAAGGCACCAGCCACCCCCAGGAATAACTACTCCCCTTCCTGCCCCAAGCAAGGCAGCAGAGCCAAGTCTTTAGGTTCTTCTGGAAGGTTGGGAGTGAAGGGGCCTGCCTCACCTCTGGCGACAGAATGTTCCAAAGGGCATGAGCCACTGCAGAGAAGGCCCTCTTCCTGGACCCCGCCAAGCAAAATTCTCTTACAAGCGGGGTCCATAACATGTCCTCTCTGCATGATTGGGTGGGACGTGTCGATATCATGGGGATGTGACGGTCCCTCAGGTAACCTGGACCCATGCCATTTACCTTTATGGTGACATTTTTGGTCTTTTCCAGCTATATGACAAAGGAGGGGAAGGAAATTGGTGGACATATAAAGGTTTTTGCTCAGGTTATGTGTAAATTGAGCTGCTTGTCTCCTACAGTACCAGCTACTTGTTCCCCAGAATGTCAGAAGCAACAAGACTGAGGGCATATCCTCATTTCCACTGCTTCTAGTGTCTAGCCCCTCAAAAACACCCCCCACCCCTCTTCCAGTATGAAGAGCACTCCCAAACAGCCTGCCAGTCTGCTGTTTTATGCTATGCTACCATCTTACGGAAGGTTATGCTTTGTCCTTTCTCCCTTGGCACAAAGGATTGCTCTAAAACATGCCAATCTGTCCACTGGTGAGCAGTAGGTGGGAAGAATTTGGGCAGTAAGGACCCTCGTGTTAGGCCCCATGGGAGGCAGCCATAGACTTGCTATAGACTCTAGATTGTAGAGCAGTGTTTTTCAAACTCAGCAACTTGAAGATGCATGGACTTCAACTCCCAGAATTCCACAGCCAGCATGGAATTCTGGGAATTGAAGTCCATCTTCAAGTTGCCAAGTTCGAAAAACACTGGTGTAGAGCAAGATTGGGTGATCTTTTTTGGTGGAGGTGTCAGGACTTTCCTCCTGAAATTCCCATCTGGAAGTAGTGCATTTCTTTCAAATGAATCTCCAGCATATACCATATTTTGGCAGCAAAGTCTTTTCCTGCTTCCTGGAGCAATTATGATAGAGTGTGAAAGTAAGATGGAGACTTGGTACTATAAAGGTGGGACAATCTGCATCTTATCATTTTAATGACTGCTAGTTCCCTTATCAGTCTGGGAAAATAGCTCTCACACTAGGAGCTGCATGTTGTGACATCACTGTAGTGGGTATGGCTAGGCTGACCATACTTCCTTGAGACAAAAACGGGACATTGGGATGGCAAAATGGGGCAGGGCTGGGCAACGGGCTGGATTGGCAGGCAGGAACTTCCCCGGTTTTCTCAGGCTGGGAATCTTCATATTCCTTCATTTGCGAGAGGCAAGGCTGGGCTGGAGAGTCTAGTGAACGGTTGTCCCCGAAAAGCCGTTCCTCCTCTGGGTGTGTTTTTACGTTCTTTCTGCCGTTTCAAGGCAGGAGTCAATCAGCTCGCCCTTTGATCACCGCCTATCAGCTGATCCTGTTTTTTTCCTTTTTAGGTTTCCCGCTGGGTTGAGCTCTGCAGCTTTTTTCCCCGCCATTTCTGCCGAGCTCCCCCTCCTTCCACTCAAAGTCAGACTGCATTCTGACAGGTTCGTGGGAACTTTCAAATTTTTAAGTAAGGTTTTTAAGAAAACAGGACAAAATGGACATTTATATTAAAAGGACAGAACGGTCTGGAAATGTTAAAAAAAACAGGACTGTCCCGTTCAAAACGGGACGTATGGTCAGCCTAGGTATGACTGAAATTTTTGGATGTTTTAAGAGTTTTGAAGAGGCAAAATAGGTTCCTTAATCTTCATGCTTTAATCTTTTCAAAAAGGGAACTGCCTAACTTGAGGTTTTTTTGGGTGGGAGGGGGATTTTTAAAGAGTGCAGTGACTGCTTAAGGCACGCATTTTGTCCCCTAAACCCCACCAAATGGAATTTCGTGTTACCAAATGGAAAAATGAACTGAAGTTAGAAATTGCAGTCTTCTCTCTCATACTGTGGAGATGTAGATGTTTCAACAATGCCAATATTTTTACAGTAAATATGGGGAGTAGGGGAGAGGAAAGAATCTGTACTCAAGATTTCTTTCCGTTTTTTAAATTAATTCTATGTTGTCTCAAATGTGAAACTGCAGTTTTTTGCTTTGTTGTTAACTTGATTAAGGAAAAGTCTCACTCAAGTCAAGTTTGATACCTGATAACTGATGATACATCCATGTTGTTTTCTTGAGAACAATATGGAAGCAATTTTTCTGGGCTGTTTTTTCAAGTTCCCAGCTCATTCTAAAGTGGTGGTCTCCCAAATACTAATCAGGTCCTATCTTATCTTTTTTGGCATGGGAATTGGCTAAAAGAATTATTGTGAATCCACATCTCTTTTGTAGCAATGGGTTGTTAATACATGTTACAATACTTGTAAATGTTTAAATAGCTTATTTTCTTTTTAGCAAAGGGACAAGGAAGAATACTTTTGAGCAACATGGTTGAATGTTTTAGTGTTCCTTTTATAACATACTTTTCCAGTCCTTTTCCCCACTATTTTTATTATAATTATTATTAATTTTGAATTTGCATTTTCTTGTTAATACTGCTGCATTTTCTGCTGTTAATTAGGTTTATGTACATATGAATTTAATTAACTTTCTCAAGATCAGCCATGGTCAATGAGGTACTGCCACCTACTGTCACAGAGCTGTAGACTGGGCTGAGAAATCCAAATAACATCTCAGAAAAAAGTGGTGGCAAATTGCTACCACATTATTAAATTAATTATTGAAGATTTGTGCCTTGTTAAAGTTAAATGGCACATAGTTTTTGAGCCATGTTATGCTAACTGTGGTGTTCACATTTTAGAAAGAAAAAAAAGTTACAGAAAACCCCACACTCCTTTGGGAATGAATTGTTTAATCCTAGGAAATCATAGCCACGTGTAAATGAAAATTATAACTCTGTTTGCCATTGACTTCATTGCAATTACTGAATACAAATTCTCATTCAACATTGAACATTTCCTTACCTGCAGAATCCAAAGCAGCCCCAGGGCCCCAGGGTACCTCTTCCCGAGCAAACTCAGGACAACTAGCCCTTCCAGTCTGGTGATACCTCAGCCCATAACAACACAACATCTCACATTGCTATCTGCTGCTCTCCTGAGCTACTAGATTGTCATGAGTTCAGAATCCCTGGCTTTCCAGGACTAGATGCTTTTGGAGGAACTGGAAGCTGTAGTGACTTTTGGAAGAGATGGATAACTGCTTGGGCCTGGGACTTGCCAGCCTTCATTACCTACACTGCTACCAGAGAAGATAGGGATCAGATCCATTACTCTCAAGCTTATGCTTAGTACATTGCTAAATAAATATTATATCAACAACATGTACTAATCCAACTGAGAATCTATTTCATAATAGGAAATGAGAAGGGATAAAATAGAATAGGAAATAATATATTGGCACACAATTCAGTTTTGGGAATAGTTATTAGAAGTCTAGGGAGCCAGTTTGGTGTAGAGGTTAAGGCACTGGGCTAGAAACTGGGAGACTGTGAGTTCTATTCCTGCATTAAGCATGGAACCAACTGGGTGACCTTGGACCAGTCACTCTCAGCCCGAAGAAGCAGGCAATGGCAAACCACTTCTGAAAAACCTTGCCAAGAAAACTACAGGGACTAGTCCAGGCAGTTGCCAGGAGTCAAGACTCACACAAAGGCACCCCCCCCAAAAAAAAGACTAATTAAAGGGGGGGAGAGTTTTTAAAAAACAAAAGGTTAGTGCTAGTGGGTCTTTTAAAAAGAGGAGCAAAAATGAAATCAGAAGAGTGATTTCTTGTTTTGGGGAAAACAAGATGGGTGTTGGATGCCACACTGAAATGGAACAGTTGAGACAGGTCTGTGTATAGGCTGGGGAGGGGGCCGATGGAACCTGGTCCTAGGCACCAAGCATTTGGCCTACTAGCTCCCTTTGGATCTTACTGTTTGTTTGTTTCCACCCAATGCCTGCCATATTGCAAGTTTGGCCTCAAGGACCGATGTGAATGTTTGACTTTTGATGCAAGGACTAGAAAAAGTTCTCAAGCATCACTGTTTGAGTCAGCCTTTTTCTTAGAGATGCATCCAATTTAAATGCAGGATGATTGGAGACCAGTCCCTTTGAACACTATAACTATTTCACTCAGCAGCTGGTGATGCAATCCCAAGGAAAGGCATGGCTGCTCTAAGGCATTGTGGACTGGTGTTACATTCATGCTCATGCATGTTCAAAGTGTTTTTTGGAGTTCAAACCCAAAACAATGCATTCAGTCTTACAGATTTACCTTCCTTTTCTGGCTTTAGAGCTTTGATAAGAGTAAATTGGTTTTAAACAACTACAGGATACTGAACTTTAGGTGATTGGAATATGATGCTCTTTCACTTGACTTTAGACCAGGGTTTACTCCTCTGAGTACTTTATGAGGTCAATACTATCAGCAAAAGAAAAGATTTTACATTGGCACATTATAATGTGGTATCTTTTGCGGAAAATTGCAATATCATTTCTTGAATCTGTTTACCCATGTGATATGAGACAGAGGGACATGGATTGTTATACATTCTGTTTTATGGAGATTCTCATCTAATGTATATTTTTTATCTTACCAGATCAGGATGCATTTGTTTTGGAGAAAGTGACTAGTTTTTGTGTAATTACTACTATATGTGTCAACAGTTGACCAATTCAACATAGTTTTATTACTGTTACTTTGGAATGCTGCTGCATGTTTTGTATAAATAACAATCTAAGCTCATGTTGGCTTCAAGACTGGTCTGTAACTGAAATAACTATTTAGCAGCCTGACTTGCAAAAAATGTAAACATGTCTTACTCATTTTAAAAATTAGTATGACTCCTTCAAGATTGGATTTTCTTTCTATGCTGAATGAAAGGACAAAAACCACTGGTATAGACCAAGGCATACCACATACATCATGAAACTGAGCAATTGAAAAGGAAGTAGAAGAAATATAATTATTGAGTATCTCCAGAGTGAGAGCAATCTTGAGATATACAATATATGTATACTTATGTATAAAAACTTTTAATGCAGCTTAAGAGACAAACATGGTTTTTTAAAGATGATATTGAGTATCTTCTAGGTTTGTATGTGCCATTTTCAACTTCTCACTCAGTTCTGAAACAGAAAACAATTACTGTACATCTCTTGAGAAGCTGATTAAAATTGATATTGCAACTTATGTCCAGGAAGGTACAGTTTGTTTGATGACAAAGAGGACTGGTATTGAAATGCCCTTGGCATCCTGTACCCTGTGATAATGATTCCCAAATATGGCTAAAATACTTACTTGTGCTGTGACACTTGGTGCATCAACAACTCAACAGCTACAAGTAAGGCATTATTTTTTTTTATCTCACATGCATCTTACAACCTCAGAGAAAGTGAATGGAAAGTAATTGGAAATACGTTTTCTTATTGTTAGGCTGTGAGAAAGCATTTACTTCAAATAATGACCTTTCTTTCCTTACCTATTTTGTCCTGACGGCACACAAGCTAATAATTGAAAAGCTTATGTGTTTGAAACTGTGTGGGTCTTCATTGACAATGTGTTAGCAGCGCTTATCCTGGCTCTTTGTAGCAAGAAATTGGGCTACTATTTCATAAAAGCCTACATTTACTACAGCATTACCCAGCAAACGGTGTAAAGGGAATGCATTAGGGACTACGACAAGTCTTTATTTAAAGTATAGCCATTAGACACAATGTTTGTAGTTCCAAAATATTTGTGCAGTTCAAAACTCATATAGCATAAAAGTTCCATTTGGTTAGTAGAAGTGGTTAATAGCAATGTCAGAATAAATTCAGTAGTTCAAGGTCCTCTTGAGCCCCAAATTTCTATCAAGTAAACCATTGTCCCTCAGATTTTTGCCCATGTTTCTAACACAAGATAATTGTTCTAGAATTTCCTAGGTTTCCAGAAAAGTCAAGTAAATTAATCAGTATATTAAGTGGAGAAAGAACGTTTTTTTCTGTCAAAAGCCATATTTCCCTAGAATGAAACAAGCAGGAGGTATAGCTAGAAGCAGAATAGGGACAGATAGTCCTCCTTTGTCATATTTCATTTTATCTCTGTTTCTGGTCTTCTCTTTTACTTCTCCCAGACAACAAGCTTCATGTAGGGGAGACATACAGTAGCTCTTATCAGACATCTGAACTGATTTTTTTCCATAGGGATTTTGAAAGTATGTAAAGGGCCACTTGACATTAGTCTTAGATCCACATTATTTCTCTTCCTGCAAGGTGTCGTTTGTAACAGAGACTGCTGTATTATGTTTGTGATTTGTTTTCTTCATTTTTTTTAATGTTCTCTCACTCCAACAAGTTCTGTTGGATTTCAGGATGCTCTTTGTATGATATGTGTATATAATTCTATTAATTAATGAATTTGATTTGTATCCCCCTTTTCCATACAGTTGACTCCTCAAGGCGACTTCTAATTAAAATATAAATACAACAGATTAAAACCTAGTGCTAAAACAATTGTTGATTAACAAAGTCCTGATGAAAGAGATACATTTTGTCTGCTGTTCAAAAGGCTGGGAGTGATGACTGAACACATCTCCTGAGGATGTGTATTCCTCACTAGTGCGCCTCTGAAAGTGAGAGCATCCTCAGGAGGGCCTCACATGCAGATATTAATGTCTGGACAAATCCATAACAGGAGTGGTAGTTTAGACAGTCAAATCAAAGCTGTTTTTCAAACCATTTGAAGTCACTATTTTCCTCTCAGTACAGAATCAATGCTAAATGAAAATCTGCCTCATTTTTTATTGATCATTTAATCCCATTAATTGATCAGTAAAATAGATTTGATTATTCCCACACCAGGTATGAAATGCAAAACAAAAAAAAACTTAACAAGTAGATATAAATGTTTAATTCTTAAGAGGTCCTGTACCATCAATGAAATAAAAATATGTGAGAAAGAAATGAGGCCCTGCCTGTAGTTTTTATTGTATATCATTTCTGTGTCATTTTAGAGACAAGTTAAAACATTTTTTCAGAAGTTTATATTGATAGCTTTTTGCTAGATCTTATTACAAATTTTGTTTTACTGCTTTTTTTAAATTGTTAGATTCGGCATTTCCAGTGGGCAAAAAAATTATACTTCAAATAAACATGAGATTTATTAAAAGGAGATTCAAACAGTCAAAATAATTTAAACTAAGGATAGCTAAGTGGCTGTATTTAGACATTATTGCAGGTTTCTGGACTAGTCCCTAGGAATCTTAATTAAGGAATGGTAAACTTCTATGTCTTTAGCAAAGGATCGTTACCTTGTCGTGGTGCTGGAGCTTGAGCACCTCAATGATGCCATGAGCTAAACCGTGAAGGGCCACCCAAGACGGGAAGGTCATGACAGAGAGGTCAGACTAAATGCGATCCCTGGGGAAGGTAATGGCAACCCACCCCAGTATTCTTGCCGTGAAAACTAAATGGATCAGTACAACCAGAGATATGTCAGTATACCATCGGAAGATGAGACCCCCAGGTCGGAAGATGGTCAAAATGCTACTGGGGAGGAACAGAGGATGAGTTCAACTAGCCCCAGACGTGATGACGCAGCTAGCTCAAAGCCGAAAGGACGGCTAGCGGCCGATGGTGCTGGGGGTGAACGGAGAATCCGATGTTCTAAGGATCAACACACCATTGGGACCTGGAATGTAAGATCTATGAGCCAGGGAAAAATTGGATGTGGTTATTGGTGAGATGTCAAGATTAAAGATCAACATTTTGGGCGTCAGTGGACTGAAATGGACTGGAATGGGCCACTTCACATCAAATGACCACCAGATCTACTACTGTGGACAAGAGGACCACAGAAGAAAGGGAGTAGCCTTCATAATTAATAGTCAAGTGGCTAAAGCAGTGCTTGGATACAATCCAAAAAACGATAGAATGATCTCAATTCGAATTCAGGACAAGCCATCTAGCATCACAGTGATCCAAATATACGCCCCAACCACAGATGCTGAAGTAGAGCAGTTCTATGAGGATCTGCAGCACCTACTGGACAACATGCCTAAAAGAGATGTTATTTTCATCACGGGAGACTGGAATGCTAAGGTGGGCAGTCAAATGACACCTGGAATTACAGGTAAGCATGGCCTGGGAGAACAAAACGAAGCAGGACATAGGCTGATAGAATTTTGCCAAGACAATTCACTCTGCATCACAAACACTCCCTTCCAACAACCTAAGAGACGGCTTTATACATGGACTTCACCAGATGGACAACACTGAAATCAGATGGACTACATCCTTTGCAGCCAAAGGTGGCGGACATCTATACAGTCGGTAAAAACAAGACCTGGAGCTGACTGTAGTTCCGATCACGGACTTCTTATTGCACAATTTAGGATCAGACTAAAGAGATTAGAGAAGACCCACAGATCAGCTAGATAATGAGCTCACTAATATTCCTAAGGAATATGCAGTGGAGGTGAAGAATAGATTCAAGGGACTGGACTTAGTAGATAGGGTCCCGGAAGAACTCTGGACAGAAGTTCGCAACATTGTTCAAGAGGCGGCAACAAAATACATCCCAAAGAAAGAGAAAACCAAGAAGGCAAAATGGCTGTCTGCTGAGACACTAGAAGTAGCCCAAGAAAGAAGGAAAGCAAAAGGCAAGAGCGATAGGGGGAGATACGCCCAATTAAATGCAAAATTCCAGAGGTTAGCCAGAAGAGATAAGGAATTATTTTTAAACAAGCAATGCGTGGAAGTGGAAGAAGACAATAGAATAGGAAGGACAAGAGACCTCTTCCAGAAAATTAGAATCATTGGAGGTAAATTCCTGGCAAAAATGGGTATGATCAAAAATAAAGATGGCAAGGACCTAACAGAAGAAGAAGAGATCAAGAAAAGGTGGCAAGAATATATGGAAGACCTGTATAGGAAGGTAACAATATTGGGGATAGCTTTGATGGTGTGGTCGGTTTGCTAGAGCCAGACATCCTGAAGAGTGAGGTTGAATGGGCCTTAAGAAGCATTGCTAATAACAAGGCAGCAGGAGACGACGGCATCCCAGCTGAACTGTTCAAAATCTTGCAAGATGATGCTGTCAGGGTAATGTATGCTATATGCCAGCAAATTTGGAAAACACAAGAATGGCCATCAGATTGGAAAAAATCAACTTATATCCCCATACCAAAAAGGGGGAACACTAAAGAATGTTCAAACTATCGAACAGTGGCACTCATTTCACATGCCAGTAAGGTAATGCTCAAGATCCTGCAAGGTAGACTTCAGCAATTCATGGCGCGAGAATTGCCAGATGTACAAGCTGGGTTTAGAAAAGGCAGAGGAACTAGGGACCAAATTGCCAATATCCGCTGGATAATGGAAAAAGCCAGGGAGTTTCAGAAAAACATCTATTTCTGTTTTATTGACTATTCTAAAGCCTTTGACTGTGTGGACCATAACAAATTGTGGCAAGTTGTTAGTGGTATGGGGATACCAAGTCATCTTGTCTGCCTCCTGAAGAATCTGTATAACGACCAAGTAGCAACAGTAAGAACAGACCACAGAACAACGGACTGGTTTAAGATTGGGAAAGGAGTACGGCAGGGCTGTATACTCTCACCCTACCTATTCAACTTGTATGCAGAACACATCATGCGACATGCTCGGCTTGAGGAATCCAAGGCTGGAGTTAAAATCACTGGAAGAAACATTAACAATCTCAGATATGCAGATGATACCACTTTGATGGCTGAAAGCGAAGAGGAACTGAGGAGCCTTATGATGAAGGTGAAAGAAGAAAGTGCAAAAGCTGGCTTGTAGCTAAACCTCAAAAAAACCAAGATTATGGCCACCAGCTTGATTGATAACTGGCAAATAGAGGGAGAAAATGTAGAAGCAGTGAAAGACTTTGTATTTCTAGGTGCAAAGATTACTGCGGAAGCTGACTGCAGTCAGGAAATCAGAAGATGCTTAATCCTTGGGAGAAGAGCAATGACAAATCTCGATAAAATAGTTAAGAGCAGAGACATCACACTGACATCAAAGGTCCGCATAGTTAAAGCAATGGTGTTCCCCGTAGTAACATATGGCTGTGAGAGCTGGACCATAAGGAAGGCTGAGAGAAGGAAGATCGATGCTTTTGAACTGTGGTGTTGGAGGAAAATGCTGAGAGTGCCTTGTACTGCAAGAAGATCAAACCAGTCCATACTCCAGGAAAGAAAGCCAGACTGCTCACTTGAGGGAACGATATTAAAGGCAAAACTGAAATACCTTGGCCACATAATGAGAAGACAGGATACCCTGGAGAAGGTGCTGATGTTAGGGAGAGTGGAAGGCAAAAGGAAGAGGGGCCTACCAAGGGCAAGGTGGATGGATGATATTCTAGAGGTGACGGACCCGTCCCTGGGGGAGCTGGGGGTGTTGATGACCGACAGGAAGCTGTGGCGTGGGTTGGTCCATGAAGTCACGAAGAGTCAGAAGCGACTAAACGAATAAACAACAACAAACTTCTATGTACACTTCAATTTGTGAAAAAATCCCACTATCTTTTGTTATTTAGAGCCTACTGATTAAAGAAAAGAAATTGTAATTAATGTAATATATAGATATTAAATGAAAAATTTTGAGAATGTTCATACATTTATAACAATATCTCATATCAAACTTGTGTCACATAATCTTTAATCTGAGCTGTAGAATGTATCATTGACAAACCTGAGTCAAGCTTAATTCTTGATGGACATTGCCTAGTTCTTGAAAATATTACAAAGGCAATTGCCTTTCTCCAGGTTCTATTTTTTTTTCTTTTCCTTTTTTAATTACTCTGTCTGGCTTGTAGATCTGAATTCCCTGGTGGTTTTCTATGTGAGTGCTAACCAGATGCAACATTTGAGCTTCTGAGCACAGGCATGGTTGGCTAGGCACTGAAATGCTCCGTCAAGTCAAACTCAGTTTCTGTTGACTGTACAGACATGTCCATGTAGTTTTCTTAGCAGCAATACAGAAGTAATTTGCCATTGTCTAATTCAAAATTTGGGTTGGGTTTTGTTTTTTTACTTAGTCTCACCTATAAGCCTGGGATTTTCTGGTCTTCTCCAATCCAAGGATTGGCCAGGTCAGAACAGAATAATGTACTCAATGCTTCCTTGTTTGAAAATGTTGCATAAAACTGGATGGCCGTCTGTCATTTTTAATTATCAATGAATTTTTATACATCTGCAACCTAATCCTGCCTGTTGTAAGAGATTCTGGGGCACAACAGATATTACCGCTTTGCACAAGGTACAGCTGGAATTTCTTGGACCTGAGTTTACTCAAAAGTATTCTAGAAAGTGATCATTGAACCCCCACTGTTGTACATTGCATGAGAAGACTGAAATCAGCATCAAACAAGACATTTCAGAGGAGCTTTCTGCCTTAGTAAACAAGCAGTTAAGAATACCATTTGAAAAGTACTGCCTTTCATACAGCCTTTGAAGGTTTTTTGTGTGTGTGATTTTGCAAAAAACATTCTGTGCAATTTTTTTTCAAAATTTACCGTTTTTTAAAAAAAAACAAATTTATTTATTTATTTATCAAATTTATATGGATATGGTTTGATGATACTGATTGCAGAGAGATCTTTTATTATCGTGCTCTCGCTTCTTCTGTATAGTTATTTTTATTGTCGTTTCTATAATCTTTCCTAGGTTTATTAAAATTTTAAAAGTTTATAATTTCCACTGTTTAGTGAAATATTTCAGGTTCAGTAGGCAAGCAGTTTTTAGCTTTTCCTTTTTCAAGCTTGAGCAAGTTTTGTTTAGAGCTACACCTTCACCTCTGCTAGGTTTATTGGACTATAATCAGTAGCTATAGTTCTGATGTCACTCTGCTTTTCAACATGTCTTAATCTTTTTGTGAGGAAATACAGGTAGTCTTCATTTAGCAACTGCCTCACTTAGTGACCATTCACAGTTATGACACTGATGAAAAAGTAACTTTACAACCAATCCTCACATTTACAACCTTCGCAGGTCTGTAAAGTAAAGGAAAGCTGAAGTAAGATCATAAGCAGAGTTGTGGTTTCATTTAGTGACTGCTACACTTAACAACCAAGTTGCCGGTCCCAACTGTAGCTAAATGAGGACTACCTGTAGGTTATTTGAAGGTCATACAGTTGCAGATTTATATTTCTGATTCTAGAAATGTTTAAAAACAGAGGAATAATAGTTTTTTTCCTTTCTTATAAAATAGGACCAAAAGTAAATATTTAGTTGAACGCAGAGATGGGTTGGTGAAGACAGAGATAGAACAGATCAAACTCAGCCCTGTGCAGTCCCAGTTTATGCAGAATCTCTGAATAGCCAGACTGAGGTTTCTAGTTCAAATAGAAAAATAGAGGGCATGTCTGAAAGGTTACTGAGGTATGAAATCTGAATCCAGCTATGTTCACAACTGTAAATATCACAGGTTTCTTTGCATGACAAAAAAGCAAAGGAAATTAAAATGGGAAATGGATGTCAGAAGGAGATACTGAAAAATTCCAATAAATCACTGTTATTAACATTCAAAGTTTAATGTAAACCTTGGATCAGATAACTGTAACTTGTTTTAAAAATTCAAAGGGGAGAGTTTTCTGATCTAAGACCATACTATATTAACAAAGGAAAATAAAAGATCAGTATACCAGCTGCTCAGTGAAGAAGGTAAACAAGAAAATGCAGAGCTACTTGGCTCCTATTTTGGTCCAGTTTCCTCCAGCAAAAATCAATGTGTTCCACAGCAAATTGTGAAGAGCAGGATGAAAGGACTGATAGAAACATATCATGGAAAACCCATTTAAATGTCCAGGACCAGATTAATTGCATCTTAGAGTACTGAAGGAACTAGCTAATGGTCTTGATGAAGTCTTGTGTTTTAGTTTTTGAGACACTCTGGACAACTGAAGTGCCAGATGATTGAAAGAAGACAAATGTTCCTGTCTTCAAAAATAGGGAAAAAAAACTCCAAGAAAGTATAGAGCAGTCAGCCTGATAGCAATACCTGTGAAGATTCTATAGCAGTTCATAAAAAGATTGACCTGTAAGGATCTTGAAAACAATTCAGTAATTGCTAGACATCATCATGCTTTTGTCAAGAACAAATCTGGCCAGATTAATTTTATATCATTTTTTGATTGGGTAACTTCCTTCACAGACTGTGGGAATACTGTAGACAAGCTATAAGTGCAGAAAAGCTATGCTGTAGACTGCAGAAAACATTTGACAAAGGACTCCATGACCTAGTGATTAAAAAGCTATTAGGTATGGGCTGGATGGCATTAGTTAGATTCATAGCTGGCTTGAAAATCATACTCAAGGGCTGCTTGTCAGTGGTTTCTTATCACATTGGAGGAAGGATACTGCATGGATCAGTCCTCAGCCCTCTATTTTTCAGTGTTTTAATTGATTATTTGGATGCAGTGGTGGAGGGAATGCTTATCACTTTGCAGATGATAGAAAATTGGGTGAGATAGCTTATATACAATAGAAATGAAATTCAAAACATACTAAGTTAGGAAAATAGGCTGAAGGTAATAGAGTGAAAATTTAAAATGACAAGTGCAAAATTCTTCACTAATAAAACAGAAAGACTAAGGTACAGGTATAGAATGGAGAATACCTGATTTGCTAATGGTACTTATGAAGAAGATACTGGAACAGTAAGTGATTGCAAGTGGAATATAAGCCAAGTGATGTGATTGCAAAGATGACAAATGCAATTTTAGATTGCATCAAAGAAGTATAATTTCCAGATGACAAGTACTAATCATTCTATTTTGGTCAAACTCTATAGTGAGTGATGTGTCCAGTTCTGGGCACTATATTTCAAGACAGATTGAGGAAAACTGAAAAGATTCAGAAAATGATGATCATGGAATTAGAAACTCTTCCCTATTGGAGAAACGGGGCCTTGAGAATAGATGACTGATAGCATTCTTCAAATACTTGGAGGGATATCATATAGAAGAGCAACCCCTCTGCTGTCCAGAGTGCAGAATTCAGAATACTGGCTTTAAGTTACAGGAAGGCAGAATCCAGTTGAATGTGAGAAAAAACACTAAGAGCACTTTGAAGTGGAATCAGAGAGGTGGTGGGTTCCCCTTCAGCGGATGTCTTCAAGTGGAGGCTAGACAGCCATGTGTCAAGAATGCTTTGATTTAGATTCCTGTACCGAGCAGGATGTTGGACTCAGTGGACCTTCCAGCTCTGTGGTTCTACAATTCCAGTCTCCTATTTTAAATATGTCATTATAATAAAAAAAATTCAACCTTTTGACAGATCAGTCTAAGATTTAAAAACAACAACATTGCAGTAGACTGAAACAAAATTGTTCTGCTGCCTGATCATACTTTTGTAAAAGTCACAATACGATTTGCATTACTACTGACTTGCCAAATATATTTAAGATTAGCACACAATGTGATTCAGCATTAGTATTCCTGAAGCAGATTTGAGCTGACAGTTTGCTCTCAGGCACCCCAGTAATAGCAAAATTAAGTATGACAGAGATCTCAGATAAGATAACCCTTGTGTATCACCATATAGCTATGTGTGGTGGGTAGGATTCCAGCTTTCACCAAGAAATAATCTGCACAATAGTTTTGTGCAATTAATGTTACAAGTGTGAAATTATATGGTTTAGCTGTATTTAATTTTAGAAATAAATTAAAATATTCTCTCTTTTCAATGGATTCTTCTTTTTTTCCATGAAACAGGTATGTCTCATCCTCTGATTTCCTTTCCATTTTTTTTTACCTAGAAATTGTGAAGAAGATGTTTCAAGAAAAAGATATCATCATAGATGACAAAGCTTTTAAGCCTCACTTGACCTTCATGAAGTTGTCAAAATCCCCAAAACTACAAAAGCAGGTGAAGTAACCACAATATGGCTGAGGGGCAGCTCGCACTGTAAAGATTTAGACTGTCCACATGTTATTATATGATTTTACATTTGAATGTAGCCAAGTGACAGATACACCAGTGTTTGTTCTGTTATCAGGGAAATCATACAGACATTATTTCACAGTTGAAATCTAATCCAACAGACAACAATCCAACATTGTTAAATGGAAGAAAGACCTCTGCCTTGATCCCATTAATAATTATACATATTTTATAATGGAGAATCTGGAAAAGGGAGTATGTAAATTGCCCTGAGTTGTAAGACATTAGGATGGTATATATTGGTTTATACACAAACTTACATAAATGTAGGTTCTGTTTGCATTAATTTTAATTTAAGGTAAAATCAAATAATTGTTATTTCATTTATATCCTCATAAATATTGGTAGTGTAACCTTTTACCTGTCTGCTTAGAAATCAGTCTCGCATTTACTTCCAGAGTAAATGTTCATAGAACTGAAGCCCTCAAATAATAAGGAAAATAATATAACTTTAAGTGTAGCCAGTATGAAGATGCTTGCAGATAAGATGCAGAAAAAATATATTTTAAAAAAGCATGAAAATAGAATTAAGACATTTTGTATTTTTGGAAATATATTTATTATTTTTTCCAAGATTATAAATAACATAGTTGAAAATTTTAGAACAATTTGAACCTAGGAAAAATACACTGAGAGCAATAAGTTTGTTAGCAGCTTTGTTTGATATGATATAAATGATATTGGGGGTCACTCCCCAATACTTCTAGCTTTACTGTACTCTTACTAAATTTTGGATTTTCTTCTTTCACTATGAATTAAGAGTGAAGAAATATATCTCAGTTTTACAGGATGATAGCTATCTCACTACTGGCAAGAGTTCAAAGTAAATAATGAAACTGTAGTTTTAGTAATCATAGCAAGTTTGTGTATGATTTTATTTGCATTCTAATCTAACCAGGACTAGTATCTCATTCTTGATGTAATATCACCCATAATGAATGATTTAAGAATAACATGGATTTACACGTAGTTACAAATGCAAGCCATAGGTTGCTGCTCTGGATGCAATGGCAAACAGAAAAGAGAGGGAGAGAGAAATATAATCTTCTAGACTTGATCATATACTGCCATCTATGGTTATGCTTGAACTAACCCAAGTTATCATGGATTGTAATTGTATTTAGTAACCAGTAATAAAGGGTTTTTTCAGTGTGCAAAATACCTGAATGTTCTGAATTAAAGAATTCTATTGTAAAGCTAAAGAAACTGGGACATTTGAAAGTAATACCAACATGAAGCAATAGTAGATGTTACTTTTTAGAATACCAGCATACAAAAACACTTAACACACACAATAAGGCAAAGAAAATCTACTATTAAAAAAGGAATGTTAATCCCAATTTCTTGGCATTTAAATGTTTTTACACTGTAAATTTTCTGGACTACTTTTGTGTTATGGAAATATTTAATGTGCATTACACAAATTTACAAATTAGTTATCAGTGGAAGAAAAGGTAAGTATCCTGCACATAGCCTACGTGTGTCAAAATATCATGTCATTGACAAGTTTGTTCACAGAAAAACGGAAATCTATAAATACTCTTCTAAATTTAATTTCAGTTATAATTTACTCGTGCATACATATTTATGGTTCATCAAATCCATAACAGTAGCTGTATGGTGGCTTAGCAGCATCAGGATCATAGTTTTGTCACCTCTCATTTATGGCAGAAGGGACACGCTGGTTGGACACGTCAAGCACTTGGTAAAATATAAAGGGCTAATGGTGAAGCTCAGTTTGGTGGATTATGAATTTTTCAGATTTTTGTGTATGTCAAAAAAGCAAAGAGTAGTATTTCTTTCTGATGTATTTCCTCCTTTGCACAATTCAGTATACACTATACCATACAGTTCTATTATTTATTTATTGTGTGTCTTACAATTATTCATATGCTGTCTATTCAAATCACTCTAGGTTAATATGTTACAGTATGGAAGCTGAAGAAGGTAGCACTTCTTGATTCATAAACTCCTTTAAATCCACTTGGGAATTATCAAGATCGAGGGAGAGAAATTTATCCACCAGAGATTTGCAGCTTTGCATTTGTTTCTCTTTTGAGGGATGGTCAGTACGTTGGATAGGCTTTCCACTGCGAAACAGCTCTGATACTTCTACTCCTCGGTCAATAATTTTGGGTGGCATGCCAGCCAAAGCTGCAATATTGGCTGCGTGACTGACCGTGGACACGCCTTCTTTAATCTGATAGAAAAATACAAGCTCCTCTCCATCTTGATGGGTATCCATGGTCAGATACTGCATGAGAGGAGTGTGGGGCAAGAGCTTCAGCTGCATCAAGCTATGGAAATTGGTGGCAACAAAAATGTATGGGCACCGGCTCACTTTTGTTATCCAGTGCCTCAGCACAGCAGCCAAAAGAGAGAGGCCATCCACGGTATTTGTGCCTTTGCCAAACTCATCAATTAACACCAGAGACTTTTCAGTGGCATTATTCACTGCTTTGGCTACCTGGTTGAGATCAATCATGAAAGTGGACAGTCCAAGAGACACTGATTCTCTGCTATGGATCCTTGTATAAATTCCATCTATAGCTCCTATTTCAGCTTCAGTAGCAGGGACATAACTGCCAATTAGGGCCATGAATGTAATAAGGCCTACTTGTTTTAGATACACGCTCTTACCAGATGAGTTAGGCCCAGTAAGAAGCTTAATCCGCCCATAGGTTTCCCTGCTCTCCACTGAATTAGGCACAAAAGTTTTTGCACATAACTCCATCAGAGGGTGCCTTCCATCTTTTATGTGGATAATATGAGAATGAGAGAAGCGGGGCCGGGTATATCCATTCTCTCGAGCCATCACTGCCATGGATAACAGAACATCCAAATGTGCTGTATATTCAACCACATCACTAAGTACTGCAGATTTTTCCAAGATCTTAGACTGTAGCTGGTACATGATTAATGTTTCCTGATCTCGTATTTCACAGTGAAGGTCACCAAGCAAGCTATCCAGTTCCTTTGTCCTGGCACTGCGATAATGCAGCTTTTCTTCTGACAAGAACATAAAATCTAGACCTTCAATCTCGAAGTCAGTCTTGTTCACCATTGTGGGTAGCCGTGGAATAGAAAGTAAGAACCCTATTAAAGGAATATAAATAACACTGCAGGATGGAATTCTGTTATCCAGGTCCTCTAGTTCTTTGCGAGCTACCTCTGTAAGGAAGTCTGAAAGCCCCACTAGTTTTCGTTTCTTTTCATCAATTATGGGGTCTACGTTTGGTCTGACGATGAAGTGGTTTTCTAAGATGCTGCTTTCAAAATCTACCACTTTGCTAATTAGGCTGGCTATATAGTGTAGATCATCAGTGAAAACATGTGAAATTGTCTGGAAAAGCTCAATGGTGCTGGGGAGGGAGCGACATTTATCTCTTAGGCACACAGCACTGTAAACAGTTTTGTATAGTGCCTGCCAATCACTTACCTTTGTGTTAGAAAGAGCCATCCTCTTAAGAATCAGAGGTACATTTTTTATATTTTTGAGACATTCCTGTAGGGTCAGAATTGTTTCATGATTCTGAGCTAACAAAAGGAATTGGATAACATCCAGTCGTTTATTAAGCTCTGTAAAGTTGCTGGTGGGCCTCATGAGCCACAGTTTCATCAGTTTCTCTCCCCACTTGCACCTACAGTGGTTCAGAATCCCATATAAGCTGAGTCCTTCTTTCTTCCCACTGGCCTGTTTATACACAGAAGGATGTACTTCACTTTTAAAAATCTGCAGTACACAGTAAGTGTCTTGATCCATGTTTACAATATCTGTCAATACAAACTTTTTAAAGGCCAGGATAGGGACAACAACATGACTATCTTCTAATTCAACTCCAGGCCTTCTCCTGTCAAGGAATTTTAGCAGTCCTCCTAATGCTCTTAGTGCAAGAGGGCTCTCGAAAGGTAAAATAGAGGACAAATAAAGAATTTTCTCTGTTTCGGTAATATGAGAAGGGACAAAAGGGAATTGCCTTGATAGAATCCTTTGTTTGCTTACTTCCAAGCCAAAATCCATATTTGGATAGAGGACAACCTCTAGTTTGCCGCCTCCTGGCTTTTCTTCCTCAGTGGCACCTACATTGGTCAGAAATTTTGCAATGTTAGAATCTTGTTTGGCACTACTCAATATACATTTGGGAGATACCTCATCCACCACTTTCTGAAGCAGTTTGAGGTCTTCATTGTCAGGTGTGTCAGACATGAAATATACTGAGCAGTCTCCAGTGTCATAATAAACAATTCCCAGCTCACCTCCGTACCACAAAACACACAGGTAGACTTCAGATGGCCCTTCTTCTTCTTCAGTGACATGCCGAGGTTGGAACTGGCACTGGTTGGAAAAGGTTGCAGCAATACTCATTTTCCTTGACTTCAAAGATATTCAAGAATCTGTGTAGTTGGATAAACAATATTTGTATTAGTGGCTCATCCTTTATGGTAGATATGTGCAAAAACAGGACTATATAATCTTTGTAGGCTAGAAGCGTAAAGAGTAAAAGGGCCCAGGATAAAACAGTTGACCAGGACAAAATCTAATTAATACAATAATAATAAACTCACACACAGATACATACTGATGGTCCCGGCCACCCTTAACATTTATTCATTCCCTGGATCCACCTTTAAAATTAAAATGCACATGCATACAGAGACTCAACAATCTTTCTGTATACATTTTTTTAAAGGAAGGCTTCCAAAAGTTAAAGTAAAATTGTTAGATAAGGAAGGAACAAAAATGCTAGGAAGAAAAAGTGTATTGAATGCACTTAATTTATGCATTTAGTCTTTTCTGGAATCAAAACTGAAAATATACATTCTTCCTGCACCTGTGGAAAAAAATGCTAGGAAGAAAAAAAATAGTCTTTTTAAGGTAAGAACTGACAAATAGCCATCATCTGGAATTTTTAAAGTAGAGAATCTAAATACAAATATTATGCACAATAAATATGTAGGACCATTTTTTAATGTAAATATACAGATATTGTCGTTCTATAGAAATATAAATTCTGGACAGCAACAGATGAACCAGAATAAATTTTAGTTAACAAACATTCAATCATTCTTCTGCACAATTGTGGACCACATTATGGCTTTTGTATACAGAATGAAATATCTGAAAAAAATTCACCCCATTACGGCAGTCACAGTAAGCACTTCCATTTTGTCTGCATTTGGTTTCATACAACTCATTATTGACTGCAGGCAGGTGGGCAGGCAGGCATATAGGGGAACCTGAAGTTGTCACAGAAATAGATTTGGGTGTCATCATCAGACCGAGAGCATCCAGTTCTGTATTTCCTGATGATCCCCCACCAAGTTTCATGTGGGTATTGAAAAAGATTGGAGACAGACTGGAGCAATTAATATCCACCTGAGAGATATCTCTAAGGGATCCAGTGCACTTAAGATATCTAATAATTGACTCCTTTAAACAATAAAGTATGTCTCCGAAATATATTTACAGAACTGAATAAGATTTCTCTAATAACTTCCCAGCTAGAAGTTACAGATAAAGATCAGAAGGACAGGTGGTAAAACATACCACCCCAAGTCACCTGTCCAGTAGCTTTTTGGGGGTAGACCATCCTAATAGATCCAGGGCCATCACAAAGGTGAGGTGTAGCCATTAATCCAACCTTAACCAGACAGCAGTCTGTCCATAACACTGGGGAGACCTCAGGCTTCACTGACAGAACAGCTTCCTGATCAGAACAAAAGATCAAATTAAGCATGTGAGCTGCATTATATTGACCCACTGTCCTGTTGTGACGGTGCTCTATATTCCTGAACTACTCCAGACAAGCCGGCTCCAAAGCAGATATTGAAGTCACCCAGCACGATAAGCCTGGATGATTCTAAACTTTGAAATGATCTCTGTAGGGATTCCCTTCAGCATCAGGATGAGTAGTACACTAACAAAACCCCCAATGTATTCTGGTCCCAAGCCTAAAGTACCCAGATTCTACATGAACCAGTTCCCTCATAAGTATCCTGCTAATGGAGATAGTATAACGGTATTAATCTATTCCTCATCTATCTATAAGCCACCTTTTCAGTATTGTAAATAGACGTTTTCCATGCATAACACTAATTTTCCACCTCACTTTATCCTTAACCCTGTTAAGAATTAAGAGGTTTTGTACCCAGTGTTGCTGACTGTTCCTTTTCTAAAGTGGACCTCCATTTACAGTATTTTCAAATTATTCCAATGGCATAGACTGACTTGATCAATGGTTCCTAAATCCATACTATTTGTTTCTTCCTACATTTATATGCACGTATTATATTTCAGTCTTGTGTGTGCTTTGAAAATTATTTGGAAGAGACAAAGACACCTTTGATGAGATGCTATGCTTGCATTCCTGTGTGTTCAGCACGAGGTGTGCTGAATTCTGAATCATTTCTGAGTGATGCATAGCCTTATTTTACATATAGGCATCCACACAGGTACATACACTAGCATGTTTCCTATGTACACTGTTGCAGTACAATTGTAAAAATAACTTTCCTTAGCAAATACTTTCCTATCAAAGCCCATGTTATAGAACATTTATTTTCTGAATGTGTCTATTTTTTATCCCTTGCTTATAGAAATAAACCATTTTTCCTTCACCTCTAGTCTATAAATGTCAAACACTGAAGTTTTGTGATCCTTTGCTTATAAGTGTTCCAGGTTGGCTGTATTTGCCTTAAAGAAAGAGCGTGAACCCCTTCCCTTTGACAGAGTCTCTAGGAAAAGCTGGGTCTTGTACTGCTGCCCTAAAGACCCAAATCGTACCATTTAAAAAGAGTTTTCTTTTTAAAAGAAAGAGTTTTCTTAAGATCCTAAAGATTAACTTTTTCACGGATCTCGTGTGCATTTTTCCACACCTTGCTTGAGAACTTTAATCATCTTAATCCTTCTACAGATCCTTAATTGCTGTAGAAATACACACACACACATACTCCTCAGATCATCCCTAAATAATTTCCCCTCTTCCAGTCAAAAGAGCTACAATTGCTGTTTTCTTTCACTTTCAGCATCCCAGAGAGGGCCCCCTCCCCCAAGGCTGCAGTTCCTCAGTGTGTGTTTTCCTCGCTCTCTCCTGTTGTTGCCAGAAAAAAAAAAAGGGGGGGGCTGCCACCTAGCAGGAATAGGCTTTGAGATGAGTGAAGAAACTAACATAACTCAAGGGAGCATTTAGTATGCCATAACATAAAAATAAATCTTCTTTTCAAATGGCTTCATTGCCAGCCTATTGAGGGGAGAGGACTAAATTACTTGTTTCTGCTCGCCTGACTGACTGAAGGTTAGTTAATAAATCTGGCCCTAGGAACTTACTTGGAGCAAGGCATTTACAAAAGATCTTCCTTTTCCTCAGAAACATCTCCTCTGAATAAACGAAGGGATAACAAACGGAGGGCAGGAATCCAGTCCCTCATGATATAGTTGTCTTAGGGCCTATCGTTTCAGACTCCTGAAATGGGGCTGGAAAGGGTTCAATATTTGAATGGCCGACATAAAGTAACTGTAAAGAAGAAAACAACGTGTAAAACAAAACAAAACAAAAAGTCTGCAAGCACTATGATGCAGTGCTCAGACCCACTACTAGTTTCTTCATCCAGACTTTAAACTAACTTCAGTCCTGGGGCAAATCTATTCTTGCTTTTAGCAGCTCCAGTGTACAGAGACCAATGGCTAACAGTGTTCTTCATATTCTCAGTAGAAAGGGAATTCCATTGTAAAACATAATTCAAGCAATGCTTACTAACGGGTCAAATAATTAAATAATTAAATAATACATCATATTCCTTGATCATTTCTCAACTGGTGACCCTTGAAGCAAAAATACAAAGTAAAATCTTGTGACAATAAACACAATCAGAAAAGGTTCTCTCCAGTGACATACATGCATGTGTATTTTATTTACTTTGTTTATTTACTGCCAGATTCAGAAAACGATCCCCAACAGTTTACAGTCTAAAAGGTGTCTTGTTCTCACAGACTCATCCTTGTATCTACATTTTTTCACATCAGTGTGCAGTACATAGAGAAGCAGTAGTCCACGATCTTCCACAACTTAATGGCACCAGATAGGTTGGACTGCAAATCATACCTTCTGTGGGCTAGGAATGATATGAATTATTGTTCCATGCATCTGGACAGACATGGGATGAGGAAGGTTCAATCTATAGAGGAAGATGAGATTGCATTTTCCAGTTCTTGGAAGTTCTCTTGTTTAAATTACGAAAAGGGACAAGCTTTTCAGATTTAGAAGGGTTAGTTTGTCTCCTGTTTCTTATTCATTTAAATCCCTTGGTCAGTTAATGGAATGCAAATATTGCATTAAACTATCATACTGTATTGTAGTTGCCCTGCAGGTAGTTAAGTAGCCTCTGTCCATAGTTCTTAATTTAAAATATTTGCTGTGGAACTAGAAGGAGCTAGGGATGGGATACCAAGAAACATATGTAGCACACATGATGCACCACTAGATGTCAGTCACATTTCAAGCACTAATAGAAATATATATCACACAGTAATTACGACTGGACCTCATATATATCCTTATTTTTCTGACAGTATTGTTTGGTTCTTGTGTAAATCATTGATAGAAGAAATAAAAACTATAATTACACTTATTTATGAATAACTCTAAGCAAAAAAAAAAAAAGACAAACCATTATGATGATTGATGATTACGTGCTATTCAGTCAGTGTTGACTCTTAGCAACCACATAGATAGATTTTCTCCAGGATGATGTCCCTGACCTGATCTTTTAGCTCTTCCAACTATTGCACCCATTGCTGCTGTAATCAAGTTCATTCATTTCTTCTCCTTCCTACCCCATTTCCCAGATTATACACTTCTCAAGAGAGCGGGTCTTCATGTAATATGTCCAAATATGATACTTTGAGCCTGGTCATTTGTACCTTGAGTGAGAACTCTGGATTAATTTTTCTTTAATCCATTTGTTATTTTTCTTGGTTATTCATAGTATTCTCAAGATTCTTCTCCAACACCAGAGTTCAAAAATGTCAATACCCTTTCTATCCTGCTTCTTCAAAAACCATTAGAACTAAATTTAAAGCTGAGCATAACTTTTTAATATCTGCCTATTTTATTTTAAATATTAAATTAAAGTTACATATATGATGCGCCTGTATTTTGAAGGAGTTGTTGTTGTTTATTCGTTTAGTCGCTTCCGACTCTTCGTGACTTCATGGACCAGCCCACGCCAGAGCCTCCTGTCGGTCGTCAACACCCCCAGCTCCCCCAGGGACGAGTCCGTCACCTCTAGAATATCATCCATCCACCTTGCCCTTGGTCGGCCCCTCTTCCTTTTGCCTTCCACTCTCCCTAGCATCAGCACCTTCTCCAGGCTGTCCTGTCTTCTCATTATATGGCCAAAGTATTTCAGTTTTGCCTTTAATATCATTCCCTCAAGTGAGCAGTCTGGCTTTATTTCCTGGAGGATGGACTGGCTTGATCTTCTTGCAGTCCAAGGCACTCTCAGAATTTTCCTCCAACACCACAGTTCAAAAGCATCAATCTTCCTTCTTTCAGCCTTCTTTATGGTCCAGCTCTCACAGCCATATGTTACTACGGGGAACACCATTGCTTTAACTATGTGGACCTTTGTTGTCAGTGTGATGTCTCTGCTCTTAACTATTTTATCGAGATTTGTCATTGCTCTTCTCCCAAGGATTAAGCGTCTTCTGATTTCCTGACTGCAGTCAGCATCTGCAGAAATCTTTGCACCTAGGAATACAAAGTCTTTCACTGCTTCTACATTTTCTCCCTCTATTTGCCAGTTATCAATCAAGCTGGTTGCCATAATCTTGGTTTTTTTGAGGTTTAGCTGCAAGCCAGCTTTTGCACTTTCTTTTTTCACCTTCATCATAAGGCTCTTCAGTTCCTCTTCACTTTCATCCATCAAAGTGGTATCATCTGCATATCTGAGATTGTTAATGTTTCTTCCAGCGATTTTAACTTGTTAAATCACCTGGTAGGAAGTCATTCCAATAATTATTAAGTCAGTACTTTGTTTAGGTACTAGATGCCAGGTTGATGTCTGAATCTTACATTTACTATTACACAATTGGTTGTTCTGTTCACTTATATAATACTCTTCATACATAATAGCAGAAATCCCTGCCTATCAGTACAAATGGCGGTAATTATTTTTTATTTTGCAGTAGATTGTGAGGTTGTGCAGCACTCCAGATTCAGTTGAATAAAGTATGTGGGGGTGTGAATGCAGCACCTGTCTGCAACTTGTTAGAGTAGCCACACCTTTTCTCAAGATTGTGTAGCTGTTATGAATGGCATCTGCTTGATCCTGGAAAGACACAACGGTTTTAAAAAGGCTGAGTTTGCAGCTCTGAAATACATTTTTGGAATCCTATCTAAAATGCTACACAGTGGTATTCCAAAGAGCTGTTATTCAGAAATAAACAGGGAAACAACTGAAAAAAGGGGGGAAATAGAGACGTTAGCACAGAGGAGAAGAGTAAGAAATTACTTTGTTATCCATATTTTTATTTACAGAACAATACAAGTCCTGAGGAGGGGGAAAGGGAGAAAAAAGAGTAAACTGGCAAATCTGCCACCTTCAAAATTCTGCTGTGCTTTGTGGGTAGGGCAAGCAGGTGCACCTCTCCTCCTCCTGCAGTATTTTTTTAAAACAACGTGTTTGTTACTTTCTGCAGAAAAGACTCAAATCAGATTACAGAGGAAATAACAAAGAACCAAGCTAGTTTCTATCCCAACATAGAACTCACAAAAATGACACTAAAGAAATAAAGAATTAGGAAGAAATAACACAAACTCAGGCACCAATTCTTCTCGCTGATTTTAGTGGGAGAGAGTAGAGACAGTTGGAATCCTGATGCTTCAATGAATAAGTCTTGGTAATGCAAATCCATTGGCACTGACTCTTCAACACCTCATGACCTTCTGACCACAAGAGAGCAGTAAAGTATAGATAGAGAGTTACGGATCTACTGCCTGCTCTTTGTCTAAGAGATTGCTAATCTGAGGTTACTTCTTTCTGCCTTAGTTCCCAGGCACGTATATACAGAGCACACACTATTTGGCTCTTCTCCTGGTAGGTTGGTTGGTTGGTTGGTTGGTCATTTATTTATTTATTTAATCAATCAATCGATCAATCGCATCTATATGCCGCCCATCTCACAGAATCATGACTCAGTATTATTAGTTATGTTCTAGGCTTTGCCTATCCCTATACAGGTAGTCCTCGGTTAATAACCACTCATTCAGCAACCGTTCGAAGTTACTTCAGTCCTTGAAGTTCCGGCTGTCCCAGCACCCCTGCTGTCACATGATTGCGATCTGGGCAGTTAGTGACTGGCTTGCACTTAAAACAGTTGCAGTGTCCCATGGTCATGTGATTGTGATTTGCAACCTTCCCTGCTGGCTTCCCACAAGCAAAGTCAGTAGGGAAGTCAGCAGAGAAAGCTGCAAGTTGCTTGGGTAAGTCTCTCCCACCTGTGCACCCTCCCTGAGCCTCACTGTGCTTGTGCCGCACTTCCCTGGCCACCCGCACACTCTCATGTACCCTCTCCCACCTGGCAGCAGACATCCCAAGCCCCGCTGTGCTTGCACCACACCTCCCTGGCCACCTGTACACACCCTGGCTCCCTCTCCCACCCAGCAGCAGCCACTTACCTGCCTACTGGCCTGTTTGCAAGCCACCTGGGACTTACAACTTCCTGCCAGCTTCCCCACTGACTTTGGTTGTTGGAAGCTGGCAGGAAGTTGCAAAAAGGTGCTCACTTGACGACCCGCAATCCTCGCTTAACAACAGCAATGGGGACTTCAGGGATTGCTGTCGTTAATGTTATGTGATGTCACGCTGTACAACTGCATCACTTAGCAATGGAAATTCCAGTCCCAATTGCCATTGTAACTCAAGGACTACCTGTAATGTTTTTCCTTTAAATACATCCCCTTATAAAACCTACTTCATGAATAATTGGTCAAATCAGATTCCCACTTCTCAGGAACACATGCAGAATGCTTCAACTTCCATCATAATGGTGGGGCTTTGGATCCAGTGATCAGCTTAAGCCTACTCTTTCTATGGGTTACTGGGACCTTCACTGTACACATACCTTCTTTGTTAGACCTCTTCTCCACTAGTGAAGGAGCAACATTCTAGGTATTGTGGGGACATTGAGGAAGATGTCAACCTTGGATCATTTCCTCTTGAGTGGACTTGCTAATTGCTTCACATTTTTGCTTTTATGTGCAGGGACTAATCTGCACAGCTATCCAAAGGGAGAGTACAAAAAGTATGAATGCATACCACATCTTGTCACTCTTGCCATTGCCTGCATGGTAATGCTGAACTGCCAGGAAGAGCTGGGAATACCACAGCAAAGCATGGAGCTAACAGAGATTAGCTATGAGTCTGGTGTTAACCTCAATTGCTAATTATATTATTTACTAATTAAAAGAATTGTATGTACTAATGAACAGAGTACATACACATCACGATCTATTGGAGATGGTATTTACAATTGATAGCAGGTTTCACTGTGTTGATCTTTTCCAGTGTTATGCAGAAGGCTACTTTAAGAAGATGAGAACCTTACTTGCTTAGGCTATGGCAGTGAAATTTAATGCTTAATAAATTAATATACCTGTAATAGTTTTCTAAATTAGGTCATTAGCTAGGAAATAATCAACTTTATTTTAAAATTTCATTAGATTAGAAACTTTAGTACTATCCAGAAGATTCACATTTTTCAGTTATTCCATGAACTGTTTTATATACTCATTGTATGGTGTTTACGTCCTCCTCCTCCTCCTGACTGTGCTTTTTCTTTGATGTTTCAAGGGAGTAAAAAGAATTGATCCAAGCATGTTTGCAAATTTCAAGAATCATTATTTTGGCGATGAACTTATGAAGCGTCTAGATCTTTGCTCAATGTTGAAAAAAAAGCAACCTAATGGCTACTATCATTGTGAATCTTCTATTATAGTGGGTAAGAAAATATATTTCTTAACCTTTTCTATGCTACCTAAAAATGGAGAATGTACAGTACGCGTAAAAATTTTGCTGATTTCTTTAGAGAATTTTGCAAGTGAATTTAACATTAAGAATGCAAGTATGAGTACTAGGCCTTTGAGTAAGTCTTTGAAGCATTTTTATGTAGTACTGCCCTGTCTTTAGCCATTGCTCTTAGAAAAGTGGGCTGTGTGGCATACCCGAACTGCAGTGGATACTTTTTTGTTTGGTTCCTCAGACTGAAGCATAATTCCAGTAATCTGGGGAGATCACTATAGCATCTATTGGTTTTGCTGCCACCACCAAATACTTTCCTGATTTGGAAATTCTTTTTTTTATGTATGTAATATGTATTCATATGTGTGTTTGTGTGTGTATAAAAGGTAACATACATTGGAGGAAGACAGAAAGCGTTTATTATAAAACTTCAAAAGAACTGTAAAAGCACTCCCCTTAAGTTTATAATTTAGTTTAACCTCTCTTAACTTTCACAGCAACATGGCTTCTAGTTGTTGTACAAAGTAGCTATATATCAGCAATAAATATCTGTTCACAGTGATAGTAGGAGGATTTCCTTTGTCTTAGGCTTCAAGCTTCTCATACCTACGTGTCCACCAAATCCCTCTTTCTTCACCTCACTTCCCTTTAGAATTTAAACTGAAATGTGTGTCCTGTGTTGATCCTTCTTTGAGTGACAGTTCTAATACTCAGTTATCATGGGTAGTGCTTATATTTATAAAAGCTTCCAAGTTCACAAACTGATAAATTGGATCTTTAATTGCACATTAAAATTGCTTTCTCTGTCATGCTTTAGGAAGGTAAGGCTAAAAGACTTATTTGGGATCTGCTTATCTTCCTTCTACTGCAACAGAATTGGTGGAAACAGAATAGAATTAGGGTTGTTTCTCACAGTTGATTTGAAGTGTTATGCACCTGTCCTTGAGCCAACAGAAAATTTGCTTCTTCTGTTCTGTAGAATCCTGTTCTGCTACAGTAACAAGGCCAGCAAATGGTGCTGTCATTTATTTATTTATTGCAGGCCACATTAGGAAAGGGGATTCTCCTCGCTTTGTTTCCCACCCCAGAAAGTGACGCTTGCTGGCAGGAAAGCAACCAATTGCTGTCCCTAGTATAGAGTGGGGCAAGTTTGTGTGGAAGCTTAGAAAAAGGACTTAGCCACCTGTCAAGTTGCTCAACTAATAAATGACAGGCTCAGGAAGAGGGATATCAGGGGAAATATGTAGGAATGATTGATAATGAACAAAGACAGTTTGCAAGTAGCACTGCAGGGAAGTGGCTGTGCTGGCAATCAGTGACCAAGGGATCCAGTTGACTTCATGGCTGGAAGAGTCCAGGGAACAGCTGTGGAGGACACATGTACTGGAGGAGACTTCTGGAATCATGCAATTGAATTGGTCTGCCTGTAAGAACTGCCATCACCCTGGTCTGTAATATCTCCAAAGCTGGAACAGAATGGGCAAAACGGTGCCCTTCTGCCCCCCCATTGAGGATAATAATAAGTAACCGTGGTGCATTCTACAAACAGCTATAGAAATTGCAGTTGCATGAGACTGTTTGGGAGCATTGTCTGGGCAAGGCAATAGTTGTAGCATTCTTGCAAGAGTCCTGAGAAACATAAAAGGAAATAGTAAGAAGTACAGCCATGTAAACTTTTGGTAGAAGCAGCAGAGAATCTGTAATGCATCCAGTTGTATCAGCTAGCAATACACATATGGCAGAACCTGGCTGTGTTTCCTAGTTTCTATGTGCATAGGACTATTGATATTTCAAAAAAAAAAAAAAGCACTAAACCCATGTTTTAAAAAATAGGTCAGCATTTTTTCCAAGCAGCACTAAATCTTTGTTTTTAAAGAAGTTGTTTGCATTCCCATAGAGCAGCACAGCTTACTCTTTCACTGTCAAGAGGTGGTTTACCCAGCTTGCAAGTGCAGGAGTTCTTATAACACAGAGAGAAGCAACATTGGAATTGGCCGTTTATTTGATCCTCTCCCTTCAAACTTCAAAGCTAAGGTTTGTACAGAAATAGAGCTGGTTCCAAGTACCTTTAGTCCTGTACCCAACAAATGGAAAGGTCAAAGAGAAGCAGAGAGAAACAAAGGAAGAGAGAAACAGTTTAGAATCTTTTTGTAGAGGAATTCTGTAGGCTCTCATTTGAGGGGCAAATTTAGTTTGCTGGACCCAGCTTCAGAAAGCTTCATATGAAATACATTATTTCCAGTTGAAGGTCTTGCAAAAAGTGCTTGGCAAACTCTTCAGCAGCATCAAAAAGCAGGAAATCTTGGAAGAGTTTGACCAAGTTAGTCAGGCAGGTTACCAATTAAGCTGCTGCAGACATGGACTCGGGATGAGACAAAGGCAGTGTCATGAGTACATTTGGCCCATCGTGTCCGAGATCTGTTAAATGTGGGTCCACTAAATCAAGGTTTCACTGTACACCTGAAATACCTATTTCAGCCAAGTATTTGGCTGTTTATTCTTTGTAGTTACTCTGTATCCATGTAAGAGCACTTTCTTATTTGATCTAGGGCAGGAAAAAAGATTTGCAGGAAGAAAATCCATAATGACTTTTGTTTTCAAGACTATTTCTCCCTGCTAATATAAACCACCGTGGACCTGTGAATAACACAACTGTTTTTGTTTTTTTTTAAAAACTGCATTTCTCTACATTTTAGGAACTGTGTACTATATAAACTTGCAGATAAGTCAAGAATTTTAGGTGCTAAAATTACCCAAAAAATTGGGTTCAGTTTATCCATGGACGGGCTTATCTGTAAGTGCACATGGTAATGCCTTTCTAAAGTACCTTTATGTCCTGTATATACTCACATATGAGCCCATTCACGGATAAGCCAATCCTTGAATTTTTAACCAAAATACCACAAAAAATGTGCCACCCATGGATAAGCCAATCGTGAAAATTAAAACATATAAAAGGATGCAGGATTGAATTGGCTGGACATATGTTATGGGAGACAGGTGGTCCCTCAAGTAATCAAACACTTTAATATGGCTGAAAAAAAGATGAGGTTAAGAATATCCAAACGTGAAATCTGTTCTGCAGTATAAGGCTCTTTTTTTTAACTAGAATATTTGAACTGCAGTACTGTATCTTGGGATCTCTTCAGGTTCAGTATGAATAGTGTTAGCAGTTGTATAACTAGCAACTGCTAATAAGTTTTAGATCAAAGGTGTTTTAGAATTATTTGTGAACCAAAGGTTGTGGTAAAGATTTGAAAAGATGCAGAAAAACACAAAACCAAGTGTTTTGTGCAGGGGTCTCATGATTATCCAAAATAAAAATATTTATATTAAGAAATTAAATTTTAAGAACTTCACTTTTATCTATAGGCATAGAAAGCATGCTTACTGCAGGCAATAACTAATTAATTAGTTTTAGCTGTGTATTGCAATAATTGATATACTGACTACATCTTGCAAATTTATTGGCTCTTATAATAATTCAAAAGGGACGCGGTGGCGCTGTGGGTTAAACCGCTGAGCTCCTGGGCTTGCCGATTGGAAGGTCGGCGGTTTGAATCCGCATGACAGGGTGAGCTCTCGTTGCTAGTCCCAGCTCCTGCCAACCTAGCAGTTCGAAAACATGCAAATGTGAGTAAATTAATAGGTACCGCTTTGGCAGGCAGGTAATGGCGTTCCGTTTAGTTATGCCAGCCACATGACCATGGAAGTGTCTACGGACAAACACCGGCTCTTCGGCTTTGAAACGGAGATGAGCACTGCCCCCTAGAGTCAGACACAACTGGACTTAATGTCAAGGGAAACCTTTACCTTTACTATAATAATTCAAATCCTAAGATACCACTAAACAGTAAAATACTTTATTACTCAATGTTATGCATTAATTCTACAGTATATTGATGTATTAGTACTAAATGAAAAAAGATACGATTGTTAACAGTACAGTATACTTCAGGGACATTCAAATAATTTGATTTAATTTTCTTTTGATTTAGTCCTTTTCCCCTGTGATTTTTAATATACAGTACATAGTCAGAAGAAATGAATGATGGAGGAATTAAAAGCTTAATTCTCAGAATAAATAAATGGCAACAAGGCTAACCTGTTAAAATATGATAGGATATATGGTTAAAACTTACAATAGATTAATAATGATGTGTTACTGTGGAATGATCTTATCTCAAAGCATTAAGATAAAGCTTTCTTTGAAGTTTGCTTGATTTAGCTAATGTCCCCATAAAATACTTTCTAACAGCTTTGGTATATCATTCAGGCTATGAGTTAATGCTCTAAGAATATCTATTTTAATTTGTGCAAGCACTCTGGCCCAATTTTGAAAATATTTTTGAATTGCTACTGTTATTGTTGAGGAACCCATACAGAGTTATAAATAAATGGTCACATTTACGCTGGGCTAGATTGCTTTTGTTTGGAATAAAGGTTGATATTAAAAAGTGCCATCCTGCAGAGAAAAATGAGGAGCTTTGAAGCCTGTTTCTGCTTGTAATTTAGAGGATTCAGCTGCAAAATGTATTATTAGATACAGTTAAACCCTTTGAGAATGATAGTGTACATTCTTGAGAAACCGTAATAAAGAGATTTAACTCACTTCTATCAATAGACCCTGGAGAAAGGGGAAAAGGGCTTTTCAAATAAGACAGGGTTTTGGGGTTTGATTTTTAATGTTCTTAAACATTAAAGTATTGCTTTAAGTCTTGCTTTAGAATTCAAATAATAGAATTCTTTACATCAGAATATAGTACAGCTGGGGACATCCACTGGCAATGTCAGCTGGGTCAAAATGGTGGGTGCTATTGTAGTGATCAAACTCCCGCACATGTTAGAAGAGGCAAGGCTTTAGTTGCCAGTTATGCCTGTCATTGTGATGCTGTTGACCCTGCAGATATCCCTGGCTACAACCCTGTATTGATAATTTGGCATTTATGTAACAATTCAGGCACTGTGACTTTTATATCATATAGCTCTCTGTGCATTGTGCCACAAAAGCTGTGTGGAGGAAAAGGAGGCCTTCAGGAATACCAAGTAACTTCATAAAAAGTGAACTTTTTACAAGGAAATCTTCAGGATGGCCTTCTGTTGTCCGTAGAATCCCAAGACTAAATCTATTTTAAGGAAGTCAGAGAACCGAAATAAATCTGAATCCGAAATAAATCTATTCTAATCTGTCTAACAGATCTTTTAAAATCTTTGTGTTAAGATATGTCTACCCTATTTATGTATACAGTTAGTCCTTGGTTAATGACCACTCGTTCAACAATCGTTTGAAGTTACGGTGGTGTTGAAAGAGTGGTACTTATGACCGATCCTTGAAGTTCCAGCTGTCCCAGCACCCCCACAGTCATGCGATCACTATTTGCAACCTTTCCTGTCAGCTTCCTACAAGCAAAGTCAATGGGGAAGCTGACAGGGAAGGTCACAGGTCACTCTGGTAAGTTTCCCAGCTTGTGCTGCACTCGCCCCTCGTGCGCCCTCCTGCACCCTGCAGCAGCCACCCCAAGTCCTGCCGCGGTTGCAGTGTAGCTCTCTGCCCCTCACACACCCCTCAGACCCTCCCCACCCAACAGCAGCCACTTACCTGCCTGCCAGCTTGCTTGTAAGTCGCCTGGGACTTGCAATTTCCTGCTGGTTTCCCCACTGACTTTGGTTGTTGGAAGCTGGCAGGAAGTTGCAAGGAGGTCCTTGGTTAACCATCCATGAACCTTGCTTAATGACAGCAACAGGGACTGCTGGGATTGCTGCCACTAAGCAATGTGGTCATGTGACATCATGCTTTATGACCACATCACTTAGCGATGGAAATTCCAGTCCCAATTACCATCATTAATGGAGGACTACCTGTATAGGAAAAGAGGCCCCCATTGGGTTCATATATTGTACTAACCAATAATGTATAGTAGCTTGTTTGGTTTTGCCCTAGTTATGTATATGAACAAAATCACAGTGATTTATAAGCTATGGCGTATGGCTCATGTTATTGCATGAACTCAGCCATTGTGGTTTAGTCAGAAAATCATTGTTTAGCAAATAATAGCTTAGTGTGATGAGAAAAGGAGGCCATTCTTCCTTTCTTCTCTCTGTGTTGATATACACACATATACATAGATAAAGAGTAAAGCATTTTCTTTGAAATCTCAGATCTATCCCTTTTAGTAAGGAATTGGTGGTGTGCAAGAGTGTTCATGTAAAAACACTACCCAAAATGGATGATTTCTTTTTGAAAATGTCACTGTAGTTTTAATGAACTAAATATATGAGGAAATGAAGATTTCTAACAGGAAATTTGAACTCTAAATAGGCTGTGCATGTTTGAACATTTTTGTGATATAGAATCAATGGTATCTAAAAAGCAATGAAATTTTGGTTAATGAAGAAAATTCACAGAACAGGAAAAAATATTTAATACTCATAGCAGCTAGTCCAGTAGTGATATAACAATGGACCTTAGATTCCAATGGGAACTGTCCTAACAGCCAGGAACCACGCTGAGACAAGGAATAGGTCTCTAGTGTTTTATTACTGCTACATAACAGAGAATCCTAACAAACTGAAGAAGCATGGGAAAAACCCAGACATATAAACCCCAAAGACTAAGGCGGGCCCGATCTGTGTCTCTTTGAATGGCCACCTAATTCCTCAGTACTACACATGCGCTTTACAGCCTGGATGGGAGCCCCCTGCTCGCCATCCTCACTCATGACATGAACAGAAAAAAGTAACTGGGGTCCCTCACCTCCCTGGCTTTAGTATTTCAAATGTTTGTTTGTTTGTTCTTTGATTCTGCATTAGCATGCAGCAATGTCCATATAGAACAAGTTGTCTGTTTTTTCACTTGGCCCTCCTTTTGCCAGACCTGCAACACAAAAGGGAAGAAGGTGGTAACGGAAAAGGTAGCCATGGCCATGAGAATTTTTTATTTTATTTTACTGATAGATATCTATCCTAAGAAACAAGAACAAATATATTCATACTTAAGACAAACTAAAACAAAAATAGATTACCACAGAAATTGAAATGTCGCTACAGACTTCAGGCTTCTGTCTCTGATTTCAGTGACGCTGTTCAGAAGGGGCTTTAGAGCATTGTGGGAGCCACTGCTTGTCACTCCTGACCTAAAAGGAATCATCTTCATGATGCAGATTGGGGACTGCATTGGACAGGGCCGCAACTAGGGTCTGTGTCACCCAGGGCAAACATGGATTCCGCGCCCATTTTGGCGCCTCCCCAGCACAGTGCCCGGGGCACATGCCCTGGTTGCCCCCCCCCCCCCAGTTGCGGCCCTGGCATTGGAGAGATAGCGTCTTGCTTAAACTTGCCCAGTGAGTTCAGGAGACCAATGTGATCAGTTAATCGGGATGGGAGAGAAATTTGTTCAGCTCACATCTTAAAGCATACATTTCTAAATAGTTTTTCTTGAATAAATTTGTATACAAAAATGCAATTATACTTTAATTTTTGCATCTTTCTTACCTTTGTGATGCTGTTTTTCAGTCAGAACTGAGTATAAGTCTGTGTACTTTAGCAAGAAAGTACACAAAACTGTATGTTTTAAAAAAATAATGGATAAAGATGCATTTTATTCAGGAAGTATATATTTTAGGGAAAAGAATATACTTATGAATTTTTATGCAGATTTTAAAAAATTGTAAACAAATGTAGATATGGAATGAAGTGTATTTAAAAAGTATAAAAACAGGGAAACTAAAATGAACAGATTTATGTATTAAAACCTGATTGTATATCACATCATTTTGCGTCACTGACAGAAAGTGTTCATAGTTAAGTTTTATTAAATTCAGTGTGAGAATTTTAAACCCACATTTTTCTTCACACTGAAATTATTTGGACATATTTCATTAGATATTCTTAGAAATTAACTATTTGTTGTCACTTATTTTCACTACACAGTGAAAATAAAAATCAAACAAGCATTTTTCCCAATTTATTCCCATTTTTCCTTTATAAATTAATGGGCATAAGTCCCCTGAAAAGAAAGAAATGAAACTAGTTCCCACTAGACATATTTTCTTTTGCTTTAATGACAGGCTTTTACTTATGCCTGTAGATGTGTGTTAAGTAGTCATGTTTAATTCATTTGTTCTTTAGAATATGGGTCATGTGGTTTTTTTAACATTTGATTTGACAGGCTGACAGTTTTTGCTTAAGCAGGCTTTATTACAAAATGTAGATGAAGCTGTTCATATGCATGATAAGTTCTATAGTCGATCCTGCCATATCAGAATAATTTACAAGTACCATATAATATTTCCCTGAAAGTATCACGCTAGTATTTCCATGAAAGAACCTTCTGACTTCTGTCCCTGATAAGGCAGCAAAATGATCTGGGAACAATTCGTAGCATTCTCAGGACAGGGCGTTCTGTTCATATTGTTTTAAAGAACAGTTGTGATTCAATATTTAAAAATAATGCTCCTCTGTTTTTGTTTGTGGATGATACTGCAAAGAAGAAAGTCTTCTAGCAATTGGGTACTAGTTGTTAAAGACCCAGTAAGAAGAGGATAGAGGCCTATTACATACATGTTGTCCTGTGACCAGTGATTTTTCCCTTCAAAATTTACTTCATGATTAAAGATCAAGAGAACCAGGTGTTTAGAATCAGTGGTATCATCACATTATCCCAGCTGGATTATGAGTTTAGTAATTACCTCACAATTGTTTAAGGTAAATCATAAAGAGAACGCTATAGGTTGCTGTGAAATATTAACTACTGCTCTGATTTTGGTGGGAAATGATTGCTTTTGCTGGTATTTTGGGCTGCAGCGTCAAATTAGGCTCAGCCACCATGGCACGTGGTGAAAGATAAGATGAGCTGTAGTTGCCCTATAGTCTGTAGGGTCCCATGCCCTGAGGCCAGCCCGCCCCTCCCTCAAATAAAATGATCAAAAGCGTATCCAGAATGCTTGAGGTACAAGAAATTCTGCCAGGGCAAGATCAAACAATAGGTGGCTCTTCAACTTCTGTCCTCATTACTTCATTGTTTGTGGCTGTTTCTGTCTGTGGAGCCCTTCTTCAGGGCATGTTCTATCCTCTGTTGGGCATTTTCTCACTTCTAATGGTTTTTCCCTTATAATTAATTACATAAGCATAACAAAGCATCATCCATCATGTGGTATTAGTCAAAGCCTAGGAGAATTTGATATGCTCCCTGACCTTAAAACTTGGGAAAAGAAAAAAAAAACATATACTTAAATAGAGGTATCACCTTTCTCTGGTTACATTCCTGCATCTTTGTAAGTTTTAAGTGAGGTAGGAATATAAAATGCAGGGGTTGTTTTAGAATTGAGATGTAGTGATGAAAAATGTTGTACCTCTTATATTTCTGCAAGTACTATAGCTTTTAAGGCATAGAAGGACAAGAGGAAAAAAAAATCTGAGAAGGAAACCCTGTCTGTAACATTGTCCCAACTCTAAGCTTCATAGAAAGATTTTCAAGCTAGCTATTAATATATACCAGTTCTTAATGGTGACAGAGTACTGTATCCTGATATTCTAAATTCCTGGGCAAAGAAATTGTGAACTGTGTGAAGCATCCATGTGTGTGTTTGTGAATTAGTGTCACTGTAAACCCCTCCAGATGGTAAAAATACTATCGGTGCTAAGGACAAGGAGGTGGAGCTTTCCTCATTCTTCTCAGCCCAGAGCTTGCCTGCTTTCCCTTTCCCTCCCCTCAGTGTGCCTGTGCCTTTCTGCGTGCCTCTGAGTAGAATGAACAGTTTTCCTTCAGAGTCGAGATCCACATCCAGTTTACAGTTTGGGGTGGTGTGCGCTGAAAGGACGAGGAAGAAAACAGAACCGTAAATATCATGGGCCAGCTGTGCTGTTATCCTTTTGGGAGAGAGGAGGAAAAAATCAGTAAGTCTGATTGTTTTGTGCAGTGCCTGGGATCAATACTGGGTGCAGCTATTTTAGAATGTAGTTTGCTGCTAAGAAAAGACAGCTATATGCATTTGGGGTGGACAGCTATATACATTTTAAATGATATATTATGGTTCAAAGGAATGCAGGTAAGTAGAAATTGAACATATATCTGTATGTTTATATACATGATGTATTAAATCTCAGGCAGGGAAACAAATTATATCTGTAACTCTGAATTATGAATGGTTATTCAGTTAGTGCATATAATTAAATATGACATCTTAACATCGGGGTGTGTATTTGTTTAACTTATCAGATGTACCCTATCAGATAGGGCAGTATTGCCATGCTAAAGTCTAATTCCAGTTGAAGGCTGTGCTTACTAGCAAAATGTAACAGACATGGAGGACCAAAAAGCCAGATGATTTGTTGCTGTTCTACTTAAAAATAGGAAAATGATTCTCTAGTACTTTTGCTATAATGCATTGCACCTCTTCAAAGAGAGTCTTCTTTTCTGAACAGCTGCCAGGCATGTTCCTAGTTTTATTCAGATTGCAGAAAAGGCATTGCCACAGATACATTCTATTAACTTATAATAATCATTTCACTTGAATGTTCATTTTTTTAATTATGTGTTTTAGAATAGTTTGTATAGCAACATTCAAACATTGTGTGCTGTCAGACTTCCTGTCAGAAAAGTAATTGAGATACCTGACATATGATCTCAGATTTAGTTTTAATAGGGATTATATAGGGAGATTGTTTTTAATGTTGCATTTTTGTTTTATTTTGCATTTCATTTCTATTTTTGCTATTGTTAACAATGATAAACTCTGTAGTTCTATACACATACCCTTGTCCTTTCAATGGAATTTCCAAATAAACAGCTATAAGAGTATCATATTAGCTGACCTAATATGAGGTCCTAATATTAGTAAACCACATTATTAATATTACTAATATTAGTAAGGTGGTTTAGCTGTGGCACACCCATGATATAATCATTTTAGTGCCTAATCCTTGATTCTATGTAACCTCTAGTTAATGCAACTCCTCCTTCCCATTACTATAAATTAAGTAAAATACAAAAATAGTACAAAAATAGAGTCTAAGAACTCTAGAGTTTTTTGCTATAAAAATAGTATAAAACTAGAGTCTAAGAAGATTTTATAAGGACTCAACTGGATGGAGATCCTAAGTAGTTCCTGAGAAATTTAATTGAGAGGAACAGGGTAAGAGCCAGGTTCAAAATAAGAGGAAGCGGCAAAAACATTGCTGAAATAACTGGCAGCATCTTGAAATCAAGAAACAGTGTGTCCCAAAGAAATATTGTATTATGTCAGAAAGTCATGGAACAAGTGAAATGAAATAAAGAGGCTAGTAAATCAGGACTCAGATGAAGCTTCACCAGAGAAAGATACATAGAAACTTAGATGATAACTAAGTAAATGCAGATATCTGATCCACTTTTAAATATTAGTCTGTTCTTCTTTATTTTATGGAAATTATTTTTAAAAAATCTACAATAATTGACATGCTAACCTTCAAAGTGCCTGCATTTTGTTAATCCTGTTGACTGATAAACTCTTTTGTAGTATACTCTTTCTCCAAATAGCTGTTTTTTTAGCCAAGAAATAGTTTAAGAGGGATATTAATGGTCTCCATGAATTCTGAGCTTAACTGAATCAGCATGGATTCCATCTTGCATAGGAGTACAAGTCTGGGAGATCATGATAATGCAAATGAGGTGTGTTATAAACTTTGATCTGCTACATAGGAAAGGGGAGCTGTCATGTAAACTGTATGGTCTGGTCATAATACAATATTTGTTCTTCAAAATATGCTTCCAAATCTATTTTTAATATACATATTTTTTGAATTTTTTTTGTAATAGGGCAATGAATATAATTATACCTTTTTTTTTTTTACAAAAAATTATTTCCACTTTTAACATTCATTGTAATTATAAAGCAACCAAGGACATTGAGACTCCTTTTCAAGCACTTCTTCCTTGGCAGTCATTATTATATATGCAGTATAAACAATAATGAATATATTATTTAGAAAATTAAACTTAACATATTAAACTTTTAACCCTTAAATGTAATAAGGCCGAAGACTGAAGTCTTGATAAGATTTTTCTGGATTACCCAATTGGGGCCATTAACTATGTACACGCAAATGCAAAGGAAGTTGAATTATGAAGTGAAAATGAGGCAGTAACTTTCATCAGCTATCTTTGATCTGTAGCTAAGATGCTTTGGTTAAGATTGCAGGTCAACGTGATTGCTGCCCCCCATACTAAAGAATAGATCTTACATATAGGAAAGTAGTCAGCCAGACAGAAAGCATACTCAGTTGCATAAGCTTTAATCTGGAGTTTGATATGACACATCCCAATAACGTGTTTAACACCTCTGTATACTAGAGCAATATTGGGACATCAGTGTTGACACATATCAGTCAGAAACACAAGATTGGAAACTGCAGTTGATAACAGGTTCTGGAACAGGTTTACGGAAGAGGCAAATAAAGAGTTGCAGGTGAAATTATTGGTGGCGTAGATGAGCTGATTTAAGTCAAAATGCCTAAGTAGCTTTGTTTAATTTACAGATATCCTCTTGGAGGCAGGAGCCAAGAGGTTAGGCAGCCAAATATATTTAAATTGCTTCTAGCTTTAGATCACTTTGCAAGAACAAATATCCCCAGCATTAACAGGCTAATAGGATGATGAAAGGGACGCGGTGGCGCTGCGGGTTAAACTGCTGAGCTGCCGATTGGAAGGTCGGCGGTTCGAAACCGCGCGGCGGGGTGAGCTCCCATTGCTCGTCCCAGCTCCTGCTCACCTAGCAGTTCGAAAACATGCAAATGTGAGTAGATCAATAGGTACCGCTTCGGCGGGAAGGTAACGGCGTTCCGAGTCGTCATGCTGGCCACATGACCTGGAAGTGTCTATGACAACGCCAGCTCCAAGGCTTAGAAACGGATATGAGCACCGCCCCCTAGAGTCGGACACGACTGGACTTTATGTCAAGGGAAACCTTTACCTTTACCTAGGATGATGAAATATGAACTAATTATCAAAACTTAATCAGAGTAGAACCACTGAATTTAGTCTGATTTAAGTTACCATGAATAACTTGGGTTGAAGAGTGTGGAGATAAAATATACAGTATGATTATATATGGAATGCAATATTGGAGAATATACTGTATGTATTGTCAACATATGTTGCAATGGTTCCTGATTGCTTTATAGAAAGGATCAAACCAACCAAGGAACATATATCTTTAGTATATGTGAGAGCTGACAAAAGAACAACTCCTCTTTGTTTAGTTTTAGAATCTAGGGAGAGGGAAAAGAGAAATGTGATGTAGCTCTCTTTATCATGCCATGATTATGGGATTCCCATGGGCATCTGTCTGGTCACTTTAGAAGACAAAGTGCCCAATTAGATGGAACATTTGTTACACAGACTCCAGGAGGGAAGGAAGCCACTTGGCATGTGCTTTGCACAAGTGTGTCCATTAATGCTAGAAAGGATTTTTTTTACTGCTAAAGGTGACATAGTATCCCAGGATGGCAATAGTTAAAAGATGGTAGTTCCATTGGATTTGCTAGTATGACTTGATAAAACAGAAGAGGAACAGTTTCTTCAAAATGGAAAATAACTTGCTTCAAGTTTAGTCTTTGAATTATTTGATCTGTTATGATTTACACAGCATTGCAAGGCCATGTATACAAGCAATGTCATAAAAACTGCTCAGTGAAAGTTTCCCAGCTATTATATCTCTCAAGGCTTTTCACTGTTTCTCATATTGTTAGATTAAAAGGTCTTTCTAATGCAGTTCAAGAAGAAGAGAATATGCCATGTCTCTCTATTTTTTTAATTGAAACCAGATTACTATTTCAGAGAGTTTATACATTTTCATGAATGATTTAAAAGATTATGAATTTGAATAACCTAAAGTAGGGGTATGAAAACTATGGCCCAAGAGCTGTATTTGGCCTGCCAGTATTCTTTGGTTATTTCTAAAGCTTGCCAGAGTAGTGGAGCCAAAATATGGAGCCTTTTTTCCTCTTTGGGTGTGCATATGGTTTTTAAGGGGTTAAGACAGTTTAAAGCATCCATTTTACCTCTTAAAATTCCTGAACTCCCTTCCATACTTGGATCCTGAACCTACCCACTTTTAGAGTCTAGCCCTTGATATGCAAAGCCAGGAGTAGCCTTGAAGCCCACAGAAACTGCACACTCCAACCAAAGGCTTTTGTTAGACTTTGGGGCCCAGTCTTTGTAGCAGTTTTATAAGGTATTCACTTTTCTTTCCCAAAGCTCTGTGACTATGAATTGATATTTTTTCCCTTAATTTTAATTGTCTATTGTGCCAATACTATGTTGTTGTTTATTCGTTTAGTCGCTTCCGACTCTTCGTGACTTCATGGACCAGCCCACGCCAGAGCTTCCTGTCAGTCGTCAACACTCCCAGCTCCCCCAGGGACGAGTCCGTCACCTCTAGAATATCATCCATCCACCTTGCCCTTGGTCGGCCCCTCTACCTTTTGCCCTCCACTCTCCCTAGCATCAGCATCTTCTCCAGGGCGTCCTGTCTTCTCATTATGTGGCCAAAGTATTTCAGTTTTGCCTTTAATATCATTCCCTCAAGTGAGCAGTCTGGCTTTATTTCCTGGAGGATGGACTGGTTTGATCTTCTTGCAGTCCAAGGCACTCTCAGAATTTTCCTCCAACACCACAGTTCAAAGCATCGACCTTCCTTCGCTCAGCCTTCATTATGGTCCAGCTCTTGCAGCCATATGTTACTACGGGGAACACCATTGCTTTAACAATGCGGACCTTTGTTGTCAGTGTGATGTCTCTGCTCTTAACTATTTTATCGAGATTTGTCATTGCTCTTCTCCCAAGGATTAAGCGTCTTCTGATTTCCTGACTGCAGTCAGCATCCGCAGTAATCTTCGCACCTAGAAATACAAAGTCTTTCACTGCTTCTACATTTTCTCCCTCTATTTGCCAGTTATCAATCAAGCTGGTTGCCATAATCTTGGTTTTTTTGAGGTTTAGCTGCAAGCCAGCTTTTGCACTTTCTTCTTTCACTTTCATCATAAGGCTCCTCAGTTCCTCTTCGCTTTCAGCCATCAAAGTGGTATCATCTGCATATCTGAGATTGTTAATGTTTCTTCCAGTGATTTTAACTCCAGCCTTGGATTCCTCAAGGCCAGCTTGTCGCATGATGTGTTCTGCGTACAAGTTGAATAGGTAGGGTGAAAGTTTACAGCCCTGCCGTACTCCTTTCCCAATCATAAACCAGTCCGTTGTTCTATGGTCTGTTCTTACTGTTGCTACTTGGTCATTATACAGATTCTTCAGGAGGCAGACAAGATGACTTGGTATCCCCATACCACTAAGAACTTGCCATAATTTGTTATGGTCCACACAGTCAAAGGCTTTAGAATAGTCAGTAAAACAGAAATAGATGTTTTTCTGAAACTCCCTGGCTTTTTCCATTATCCAGCGGATATTGGCAATTTGGTCCCTATTTCCTCTGCCTTTTCTAAACCCAGCTTGTACATCTGGCAATTCTCGCTCCATGAATTGCTGAAGTCTCCCTTGCAGGATCTTGAGCATTACCTTACTGGCATGTGAAATGAGTGCCACTGTTCGATAGAATTTGAACATTCTTTAGTGTTTCCCTTTTTTGGTATGGGGATATAAGTTGATTTTTTCCAGTCTGATGGCCATTCTTGTGTTTTCCAAATTTGCTGGCATATAGCATGCATTACCTTGACAGCATCATCTTGCAAGATTTTGAACAGTTCAGCTGGGATGCCGTCATCTCCTGCTGCCTTGTTATTAGCAATGCTTCTTAAGGCCCACTCAACCTCACTCTTCAGGATGTCTGGCTCTAGCTCACTGACCACACCGTCAAAGCTATCCGCGATATTGTTATCCTTCCTATACAGGTCTTCTGTATATTCTTGCCACCTTTTCTTGACCTCTTCTTCTGTTAGGTCCTTGCCATCTTTGTTTTTGATCATACCCATTTTTGCCTGGAATTTACCTCCAATGTTTCTAATTTTCTGGAAGAGGTCTCTTGTCCTTCCTATTCTATTGTCTTCCACTTCCACGCATTGCTTGTTTAAAAATAATTCCTCATCTCTTCTGGCTAGCCTCTGGAATTTTGCATTTAATTGGGCATATCTCCCCCTATCGCTGTTGCCTTTTGCTTTCCTTCTTTCTTGGACTACTTCTAGTGTCTCAGCAGACAGCCACTTTGCCTTCTTGGTTTTCTCTTTCTTTGGGATGTATTTTGTTGCCACCTCCCGAACAATGTTGCGAACTTCTGTCCATAGTTCTTCTGGGACCCTATCTACTAAGTCCAGTCCCTTAAATCTATTCTTCATCTCCACTGCATATTCCTTAGGAATATTAATGAGCTCATATCTAGCTGATCTGTGGGTCTTCCCTAATCTCTTTAGTCTGATCCTAAATTGTGCAATAAGAAGTTCATAATCGGAACTACAGTCAGCTCCAGGTCTTGTTTTTACCGACTGTATAGATGTCCACCACCTTTGTCTGCAAAGGATGTAGTCCATCTGATTTCAGTGTTGTCCATCCGGTGAAGTCCATGTATAAAGCCGTCTCTCAGGTTGTTGGAAGAGAGTGTTTGTTATGCAGAGTGAGTTGTCTTGGCAAAATTCTATCAGCCTATGCTTCGTTTTGTTCTCCCAGGCCATGCTTACCTGTAATTCCAGGTGTCATTTGACTGCCCACCTTAGCATTCCAGTCTCCCGTGATGAAAATAACATCTCTTTTAGGCGTGTTGTCCAGTCGGTGCTGCAGATCCTCATAGAACTGCTCTACTTCAGCTTCTTCAGCATCTGTGGTTGGGGCATATATTTGGATCACTGTCATGTTAGATGGCTTGCCCTGATTTCGAATTGAGATCATTCTATCGTTTTTTGGATTGTATCCAAGCACTGCTTTAGCCACTTGACTATTAATTATGAAGGCTACTCCCTTTCTTCTGTGGTCCTCTTGTCCACAGTAGTAGATCTGGTGGTCATTTGATGTGAAGTGGCCCATTCCAGTCCATTTCAGTTCACTGACGCCCAAAATGTCTATCTTTAATCTTGACATCTCACCAATAACCACATCCAATTTGCCCTGGCTCATAGATCTTACATTCCAGGTTCCAATGGTGTGTTGATCCTTAGAACATCGGATTCGCCGTTCACCACCAGCACCGTCGGCCGCTAGCTATCCTTTCGGCTTTGAGCTAGCTGCGTCATCATGTCTGGGGCTAGTTGAACTCATCCTCTGTTCCTCCCCAGTAGCATTTTGACCATCTTCTGATCTGGGGGGTCTCATCTTCCGATGGTATACCGACATATCTCTGGTTGTACTGATCCATTTAGTTTTCACGGCAAGAATACTGGGATTGGTTGCCATTACCTTCCTCAGGGATTGCATTTAGCCTGACCTCTCTGTCATGACCTTCCCGTCTTGGGTGGCCCTTCACGGTTTAGCTCATGGCATCATTGAAGTGCTCAAGCTCCAGCACCACGGCAAGGTAACAATCCTTTGCTGAAGGCCAATACTATAAGCTCCTCAAATCACCTCTATAGGGCAATTAGGAAAAAGGATGAGAAAGAGTGGAATACGAAGTGTGAAGAGTGCTTATTGTCATGTTTGGTTGCATGTACCTATTTACATCAGAGTCCTAAATAGAAGCAGTTCAGCATCGACTTGGGATCTGCTCCGAATCCTTTCTTTTCCTGTATATTTTTCTGTTGGAGGGTCTCCTAAGGTGCTGTCTGTGATTTTAGCAGCCCTCTATTTTTGCACGTAACCAATAAAGTTAAAAAGGAATATTTGCATTCTCTTTTTAAAATAAAGTCTGATTCTATTTATCTCATGTGAGATTGCTCGCAGTTCCTGTAAAACCACATGGCACGACAGTACCAAGCCAGTAGATGTCACTATGGAATTTATTTCTTTTTTTAATCTTTTTTTTTTAATTGCCAGTACGGCACACAGAGTGTGGGAGCCTTATTTCTCACAAATTGGGATTAAGGAGCAGGACAGCAGGTAGAGTCATCTTCCTGGAAGGTAGGTGGTAGCAGCAGTAACTACCAAGCTGCTAGAGGTGACTGTCAATGCAAGAGGGGCAGGTAGAGTGGGTGTACCCAGAAAAGGAGGATGAGACCACCAAGCGTTCACCCTGTGGGCTCAGCAACCACTACAGGTACAAATCAATATACTCCTCAATTCCTTTCTTCTGTGCACAGAATAAATTAGAAATGCGTTACAGCTACTAAAACCTTCTAATAGTGTAGCATTGAGGTGCACAAATTCAGGATCTTTATAGAAACATGTAATTACATCTACTTTGGCAAATTCATTGTACCCATCAGTGTATAAAGGGGAGTGATTTTTTTTTTAAGCGACTGCAAACGGTTACTCTATTTTTATGGCAATGCTGTAGATTGGTTATTCACTCTATTTTTACTTTTCATTTATTGGTGTGGTGTAGTGATGAAGATGTTGGACTAGAACTGGGAAAACCCAGGTTCAAATTCATCCTTGAATCTACACCTCCCCACAGGTGGAGTGAATTTGGACTCCTCAGAGGTGGAGTGAATTTGGAATTTAGCGGATACACATAGAAAGCAATGTGCTGGTGCCAGCAACTGCAAGAATGCTATGCAGACAGCCTGGTGTATTCCCCATTGTGTGCCTGCTTACTTTCTTGTAATCCCTTCCTCTCCAGTCTCTCTGCTTCTCCGGGGTGGGGGTGAGAAAAAACCCAAGCAATTTCTATAGGCAATCTCTCCTGTGCCTGACCCATCCCCACCCCACCAGAGCGGAAAGATTGGAGAGGAAGGGATTACAAAAGAGTAAGCAGTCACACAATGGGGAATACACCCGGCTGTTTGCATAGCACACTTGTGGCTGCTGGTGCCAGCGCATTGCTTTAAATGTGTATTCCCCATTGTGTGCCTGCTTACTCTTGTAATTCCTTCCTCTCTAATGAATACAACTACAAACATTAATTCCCTTCTTGCTAATTATCCCAGTGCTGCCAGGGTGAGCATCCCAAAGGTCACGGGAGTGGGAGAAAGGAAAGCAGAGTTGCAATCATGTGATTTCTCACTTAGCAACCACTTTGCTTTGCATCAGAGTAGCTGGTCCCAATTGTGGTCACTAAAATGAGGACTACCTGTAATAACATTGTTCCACAAGGTGTACTGGCTCCCAGTATGCTTCCAGGTGAAGTTCAAGGTATTGGTTACCACCTATAAAGCCCTTCATAGCACAGGGCCAGGTAACTTGTGGGACCGCCTATCTCCAATTAACTCTGCTTTATTCTATGACATATGACAGGATGGACATACTCCATGTCTCCTCTATTAATATCATCTGGCAGGACGCAGGAGGCATATCTCCTCTGCCACAGCACCTGCCCTGTGGAGCAACAACACCCTTGAAATTTGGATGGCCCCAATCCTGTTTCCGTAAGGCACTGAAGACCTGGTTTTCCAGGCATTGGGGCAGAATGATGGTTTGAAATTGAATCATTGTGGATTGCCCTCAGTTATGGCCTCTTTGTTGTTGTTTTCTTTGTTGGTTCTGCATTTGGCTTTAATCTTGGTTAAGTTGCAAACCCAAGACTGACCACCAGCCTCTTCATCATTTTGGTTGTGTTTTTTTCTGCATCTGCTGCAGATCTACAATATTATTTTTGAGAACCAGTTATCAGAACAGTACACAATGTTCCTGGAATGGTTGCAACATAAATTGTATAAGGCATCATGGCCCTGGCAGTTTATTTTCAGTTCTTTTCTAATTATCTTCAGTGTAAAACTTACTTCTCATTCACTGGGTTCAGACAACACATTTAACTTGGTTATTGAAGTAACCTGTTAACCATTTTCTGGGATTATGTAATGTTTAACACAATTTGCTAAGCCACAAAAAAGCACTCACGTTAAAACTATGCAGCCCATAGGTCTTTGAGTGACACAGAGAATTTTTTTGCTTTCCCTCCCCCCTTATTATATTGTTATAAATCTTGACACGTATTGTTTCAATACAGTGATGTTTGTATGGTATGATTAGAGATTATTAACATTCTATTTTTTAGATAGCTTAAAGTATTGAAAATAGAGAAAGGAAAGAAAAAATTCTTTCAATATTAATTATAACTTAGGATGTCAGTATTACAAGCATGAAAGCCAGTTTGGTGTAGTGGTTTAGGCATCAGGCTAGAAACTGGGAGACAGTGAGTTCTTGGGCACAAAGCCAGCTGGGTGACCTTGGGCCAGTCCCTCTCTCTCAGCCCTAAGAAAGATGCAATGGCAAACCAAAAAACCTTGCCAAGAAAACTGCAGTCTCCGAGAATTGGATGATTGAACAGATTACAAAAAAAATTACAAGCATAAAATTATTTGGCGTTTTCATCCAAAGTTAAATATAACATTTAAAAAATGAACCACTGCAACTCACATCAAGGTATTGGTTACATGATAATGGTTCTGATCTTAAGCTAATTACTTAATATTAAAACCTCCATTATCTTGTTACTATATACTGTGTGTGTGTGTGTATAATATATATATATATACACACACGTACGTATGTAGGGACGCGGTGGCGCTGCGGGTTAAACCGCTGAGCTGTCGATCGGAAGGTCGGCGGTTCGAAACCGCGCGGCAGGGTAAGCTCCCGTTGCTCGTCCCAGCTCCTGCTCACCTAGCAGTTCGAAAACATGCAAATGTGAGTAGATCAATAGGTACCGCTTCGGCGGGAAGGTAACAGCGTTCCGAGTCGTCATGCTGGCCACATGACCCGGAAGTGTCTATGACAACGCTGGCTCCAAGGCTTAGAAACGGAGATGAGCACCGCTCCCTAGAGTCGGATTCGACTGGACTTTACGTCAAGGGAAACCTTTACCTTTACCTACGTATGTATATAAATAAATAATACGTTGATAAAAGGGAAAAAAAGATTGACAAAGCAAATTTAAGAAAAGTTAAAATACCTGAAAAGTAGAAAAAAAGTGAAAAAGGAAAATAATAATAATAATAATAATAATAAAAAGAACGGTTGGTATTTGACTCCCCCTTTTTATACACTTGCTAATTTGCAATAATTGTAATATTCAGGCCCCTTTAAAAGCCAGACTGTAAATGGTTATATTTACCATGCTGCATGACCAGTTGAATGTATTGCTGATCCTCAACTCCAGAACATTAATAAACAAATTAAAACACACACACACACACACTAACCAGTACATTAGTAATTCTTGGAGGAACTATATTGATTACATTCAACTACTGGTGTGTGTGTGGTGGTCAATTTATTCCTTTCTCTGCTTTGTGTTTGAATCCCTTATCCTCTGGCTGATAGGTCCTTAGTGGAATCCAGCCACAGACTCAATCCTGATTGGGGGGGGAGGGCTCCATTGTTCTATGGCATGGGCAAGGGGTAGGAGAAAAGTTGGCTAGGAAGTTGAAAAGGAAGCTCCAGACCCTCCAGAAAGGGTCATCTGGAGACTGACTGAATGCTAGGTGAGCAGAGAAAGGGGGGGAGGAGAATGTCACCTGAGCGACAGGCTACACACCCTCAGTTTGCTTCATTAGGCTGTATATGAGACTGTGGCCTCCTGTTAGTCAGGGAAAAGAGGGTAAAACTGTTAGGTCATTACGCTGATGTTGTAAATAATGATGAAAAAAGAATTCCTCTTAAGTGTTTTTTTTAAAAATTATTTAGTCAATTTATATGTCCATCCATCTCAACAAATGCCTCTGGACAGCGAACACTGTTAAAAAACTATACATAGACACACACACATACACACAAACATATTAAAATACACAGCAGCGAGAAAATCACAGGAAGCATTAGCATATATATATTCACCCATACATCTTTGGTAAAGAAAACTGTCCAAATAAACACTGTCTACCAAGTCACCTCATCCACATGCTTATTAACATTTTTCAAGTATTCAGAGAATTTAATAAGACAGGTTATTAACCTTATTAACAGGTGGAAAAACTATGTTAATTGTTCTTTAGCAAGAGTTATCCATTTTTGTATGCTTTGTAATTTATCATGGCTTCTTCTGATATACATAGCATGTGATTGATTATCTGTATTCCCCTCAGTCTCTTCTTAAAACCTCATGTTAAATTGGCCACTTTCCCTCGACAGAAGCCAAACCAAAGGTCCTAGTAGACACTTTTATTACGATAATAGCAATTTCATATTTGAGAGAGTTTTTTTTCCAAATAATTGTTGAATGAGCACCATCTGGATCTACCATTTATTCTTTTCAGTTTGTCAGTATCCAGCAGTTTCCCTTCATGTACTGAAGGTTCTTTGATCCAGTGGAGATTTTGTGAACAGAAAGGAGAGAGGTAATTTGTTGATATTCCCTTATCCTCCCCTCCCCTCCCCTCCCCTCAAATTTAGGAAGTAGATTTGGGGACTATTTATTTATTTATTTATTTATTTTATATCCCGCCTTTATTATTTTTATAAATAACTCAAGGCAGCAAACATACGAAATACTTCTTCTTCCTATTTTCCCGACAACAGCAGCCCTGTGAGGTAAGCTGGGCTGAGAGAGAGTGACTGGCCCAAGGTCACCCAGCCGGCTTTCAGGCCTAAGGCGGGACTAGAACTCAAAGTCTCCTGGTTTCTAGCCCGTTGCCTCAACCACTAGACCAAACTGGCTTCCAGAACAGTGTGGAAGGTGGCATAGAGGTAGTTTCCAAAAATAATCTCTCTCTATTTTCTTTTTCACACATGGAAACCTCTTTTGGATTATAGCACTTGAATGGAAGGACAAGATTGGGCATAGTCCCTTGTAATGCTAAGAGGAACCAATATTCCTATTCATTGGGAGCAAACATTATTCAGGAACACTAGCAGAAAATTGAAACCTAGGAAAGCAGCCATATACCAATCTCCTTTAGCATCTCAAAATATAATAACAGTAATATTACTGTCCCTGCCCACTATTTCTCAGACTTGGTTTTATTTGCAAGTGACATTTTCAGTCCATTAGTAATGAGTTGCTTAGGAGCAAAAAAACAGTTTTGCTTTAAAAATGAAAGCTTTACAATAGTGTTAGTTTCATAGCAAAATATAAATTGACTTCATTCAATAGGGTTGTAGACTTATAAACTACACTTTGGTAGAAAAATATATGATTAAGCAGCTAGGGCATATTATATATTCATTAAAAAAGGACTTCCACACTGCCAGCATTTCCATTTCCCAGTTCCTCACAAAGCAGTTTCAGATTGGCCTACTGTATATTTCTACTAGCCTTGAAAAACCAAGAACACCATGAGTCAATCAGGACTGACCACCCTCTCCTCCAGCTAACCAACAAGAATACATCACCCAATCTATGTTCTGTCCCCAAAGCTACCACCATTTAACAAATACCCCTCACCCCTTCTCCACAAAATAAAATAAATTGCTAACACCATGTTTTCCATACATCCCTTTATATATTTGGCACTTTGCAAAAGAATTTGAGAGATAGCAATGATGGGAAGCTGTATTCAAAAAAGGCACTGCACTCTTTCAGTGGCTTTCTAGCATGTTATTTGCTTTTAAAACCTCTGTGAGTTATGAAAGTGAAAGAATAGCAAGTCATCACTTTTTCAGATGCTTTTCCCAATACTAGGACCACGATTGCATGTTGGCAATCATAAATAATATAATATAATAAATAAAATATATTAAAACAAAAATAAGATGAGAAGGGAGAAAGAAAAGGAAGAATTAGGCTTTAGGAACCTGAATCTTTGTGGGAGGAGAGTAATAGGTAACTTAACCCTAACTCAGGAGCAGTAGGTGGGATGAGGCAAGATTTCTCACCAGTAGGAAAACTAACAATGTTTGCAGGATTGCAGTGATTCAAAGGAAAATACTAGCCTTGCTCCAGTTTCTACTTCATACTATATGATCAGTGAGGTATGGAACCAGTCCAGGAGTGGTGCAAAACATAGGTATGGAAGTGCCTTATGTTGGACGTAAATATGAAACAAATAAGGTTTCAAGTTAGGGATCTTTGTATAACTTTGACTTGCTATTTCAATTTATAAATTATTTGGCTAAACATTGCATAACCAGAAAATAAAGGATTATTCTGGAGGATAAGCTCTATGTGAATTGCATTTCTGTTTAAAGGTATTTATTATATTTTTGGTTATTGCTTCTTAGATGGTCTCCCAGTAGACACCCATCAGGCCTTCTTATCTGAGCCACAATTTCACAACTTCGACAAGACTATAACACAAATCAGTTGCAAATTGCACCTAGATTTATATTTTGAGTTCCTGTAATAAGATGATTTTCAAAGTTTATGCTGAGACTTTGGGTAGTTGTTGGATCAGGAATATTCTTAAGTGCAAAACAGGTAAATAGAACAGCCAGAATCCCTGGGAGGAGAAGGGAAAGTAAGGCAGGATGGTTTAAAATTCAGGCAAAGAACTGAGGAAGAATTTGTAGCTTGCAGCCCCACTACGTAGACCAAACCAAGAAATCAACTCTACAAGAAGGCTCAAACTACTTTTATTATTATTGACTATAGTAGCAGAATCTTGCAAGTCTGACTGTGCTTTACTCCCCTCCCTGCCCCCACCACCATACTCATGTGAATTAGGCAGGTGCCTGTCTGAGTTGCTTACACATACCTTCTTCTTGTTTTAGACTTAAGCCATGTTTTTGCCCTTGTCACTTTGGTAACAGATCTGGCCTATCTGCCAAGGTCATCTTCCATACTGTCTATAGTAGCAGGCTCTTTTGTTTCCTTCTGAAGGATTTGCAGAGGGTCTGGAACCAAAGGAAGCAAGAACACCCTGGTGAATGTGCATTCCATGGGCTGAGGAGCTTTTCCCCAGAAGTGTGTATTGCATGCAGTTTTCCCTGTTCAGGTGTACTGATTTTTGTCTGTTGTGGTGTACAGGTGAAAAAAAGGGGGCAGAGCCAGATGATGCAGAATTGCTGAGCCTCAGCAAAAGGCTGGTGGAGAATGCAGTCCTCAAGGCGGTACAGCAGTATCTAGAAGAAACTCAAAACAAAAACAGACAGAATGATTGTGGGAGCCCAGTGAAAACTGAGGAGGTGGCCTTTGGAAATAGCAAGGAAAGTGAGAGTGATGTTAGAAAATGACTGCTCTGGAGGCCAAAGAGGCAGGGCTCTAGCACCAACATCCATGACTCTGCTCCCTACTCTTCAGAGTTGTCCTGGCTGGCATGATGGTTATGGTTTGTTATCAGATTATTCTTCTGAACTGAGAACACAGAGCTTTATGGAGCTTCAAGATACAGATGCCAATGCTACTGAGAATAATAATAATTTAAAAAAAACTACTGAACTCTGGGAAGGAAGATAAGACAGAGAGAGGGAAGGACAAGAAGGACTGAGAGATCTGACCCCCAAAAGTGCCCCCTTTCTTGTGCTCTTGACTACAAAGCGATCCCTCCATTGCATTCTTTGTGTGCTGCCTGGAAGCAAAATGAATGGCCAAAGAAACAATACCTTGAATTTTGTTCAGCAGAAATAAACAACTCTAAAGAGTTTTGTTGGAGAAGAAGGCAATTTATTGTATTGAAGAACAGTCAGTACTGAAGTCTTACTATGAACCACAGTTACTGTTATCCAATAGAACATAACTGGATAATGAATTTCATATGCTTCATTTTTAAGTACTATTTTCACACATAAATTGTATTTTTCTCTGATTAAAGTTTACCCTTCATAGCAAAAAAAATGCATACAAGCAAAATGATGTATTTTCCACACAATGGTATCTTTTTGGTAATTTGTTCCATAACATTTTAATCACCATTAATTATATAAAAACATATATGTTGTTATTCTTTTTCCTCTAGGGAAGAGCCCTGAAACAGCTATAGTAAAGGAAGCTTTGCATAGAGAATTGTTGTCCCTGTTGACTAAAGTGAATCAGATAAAAGAACTTTTATCCAGTCCATCAATTCGGATGAAAATATACAAGGAACTGCTTGAACAAGGACAGCTCAGTGACAGCATCTGGGAAAATGTCACTAATCCTACTTCTTTAGTGTCTTAATTTTTAATGGCAAAGTATACAGATTCATTTATAGTGGAGATTATTTACATACCCAACTTGTATTGATTTTTTTTAGAGGAAGAGACGTATCCAAATAATTGAAAGTGATAGGGAAAAAATATGTAAGCACTCTCTTCTAAGATCCATCCTATTTGGTGAGGGGTAAGGAAATCCAACTGAGTCAGAAGAAGGCAAGTGTATTGTAAGTAGGTACATAAAGGCCTCCAGTGCTACTAATATTTTTCACTACATGAAAATACAGTATACTGCTGTAGTATTGATCGGGAGAGGTCATGATTTGTGCTATGACTAATCTCACCCTATGCATTTTTTGCTGGCACAGGAAAGTCGAAGGACAAAACTTAGATGCAGACTTTTATTGCTTGGAGTATAAGATAAAGTACAAACCAAAAACTGAGTTAGGGACAGGTACTATGTGGAGTGGAATTGCATGCCCTGGTCTCTTGTATGAATCATCTCATCTCATTAGCCTTAGGTTTTGCTTTCTTTTCTTTTTCTTACCATTTACCACATAGACCAGATCATGTTCTCTCTCAGCCAGTGTTTATTTTATAATAGGTAATACTATAGATTATTTCTATAGCTGTGAACTTTATAACAAGGCAACAAGTTCTATTAAGTGGCTTTAAACTATATCACTTAGAAGAACGTTTTGTATTATATGTCTGTCTTTTATCTATTAATGGTGAAATTTTGTTTTTGGACTGCTTACTTTTTTAACACATCAGAATTTGAAATCTTATGTACAGATTCTGACATATAGTTTTTGCTATTGTTTACATGCGAAACAAGATGGTTTAAAATGTTTTAATATTTATTGTAAAATTGCAAGTGGTCTTTATTTAATCATTTGTTACGAGTATGCTGATTTTAAAAAGAGAAAACAAATTCATTTCAATGCCTTTTGTGAACATAGTTTCTGAAATTTGAAAAGGGCTAAAAGTGTCTTTGGGGGTAGTGATAAAACACTTCATATTAATGTTTATACAAAGTGCATTTTCTCTGTATGCAGGTTTGTGCTTCCAACAGAATTATCAAAAGTATATGGTAGGCTAGCCTCTGTCCTCTACCTCTGCAGGCAACTGGTGAAGGAAGGAAGTTGATCTCTTCAAATGCGTTAATGGTTCTTTGAATTCCCTTGCTCTTATTCCATCTTTAAATTCAGTTTTCTGGATATTCATTGTTGCTTCTTCCAAATCAATTCATAGAAGCCACATTTCATACTTAAATTAATTGAACTTAGGGATGCTGCTGCTGAGGTTTATATGGTATCCATCTTTGCAGCACTATAGTGTGGTCCAGGGCTGATATCTACATCCCCAGGAAGTCAGCAATCCAGAAATTGGATATGGATGTGCCATGGCCTGAACGTTCTGAAGAGAATGCTACCTTTTATGGCTTCACAGAAACTTCTGGGAGAGTAAGAACAGAGAGATACACCTGATCCACCATGCAGATTGACCATTAAAAGAAAAAAGGGATGTTGTGTGCACAGGTCCTAACGCAGAAAGGATTTTAGCATATCAGGGGAGCCTAGGATGGTAAGCTTCATGTGGGTCCAACAGTTAATAGGGGGAAAATGAAAATTAATGATAGATAATTCTTTAGCATGTTTATGGAAACTTGTTTCCCTGCATTTTTCAGCTGTTGTCCAGCTCTTGTGAGATGTGCAGAAGCCAATAAGAAGCAGTGTTGGTAAGAAAGGGTGAGATTATAAATTTTGAAGACAAGGACTTTTTTTTTCATCTATTTACTTTGTGTAATGTAAAATATATTTGATAAGGGTGATGTTTTTCCGTATTTCCAAGCCAAGATTTTAAACAAACAGGGAAAAAAACCCTGCTTGACATGGCATTAAAAAGAGCCAGGATCTTTGCTATGCTCAGCTGGCAGAATCCCAAGGACCAAGTGCCCAAACAAGTAGCTTGATTGCTGGAATACAAGTTTGTGTGCTTTGTCTTGATACTGCAAGTGACAGCCAAAACCAAAATGTAAACACACAAATAATAAATCCTTTATTTCACAGGCTTGAGAATGCAGTGCTCACCAGAACAAATGCCAACTATCTCACGTCACCATCAGCCCTGACTCCTTTTTCCCCAGACAATTTGAGTTACTCCACTCAATCACAGCATGGCAGCATCCATGACAATATATAAGAGCAGCCATCAGCCCCCAGGCTGAGTGCCACTCGGAGGCTTTCCATAATGCCTCCTGTGGATGGTGGACCTGTTGCTGCCCTTCCAAACCTTTCTCTGCTATCACTGCTTTGCAGTGGGAAAAAAGGCAAAGCCATCTCGCCCATTTGAACCGTGCTCTGGACAGCCTGTTAGGGAGGAGGGTGAATAAGTACGTTCTTGGCATGCTGTTTATATTGCATGCCCATAATTATGCTGGCCCAGGACTATAATAAAGAGTTGATGTGATTTGCATGCCAATAAAAACAGGGCATATAACAAGTAATACTTCCTTTTAGGAGGGTAGTTGGTTTGCAGCATTCTATATGTAATGGTGTGACCTAGTTGAATAATGCTCTCAGAAGAAAATTAGCTGGAGGGGAATATTAGGAATGTACTAAATTGCCAAAGGAAGACATACCAAAAAAGCAACTATTAGAGTTTCTCCTGGGAAGCCTCAGTTGCAGGTGGGGGTGCTTTCGGATGGGGTGGCTCCTCTGCTGTCAGTCAGAATATATTGTTCAGTGATTCTGTCTTTGCTTCCTTTCTGTAAAGAGGAAAAAAACCAACCAAGATGTCTGTTTTCATATTGGTAGTACAGGTCTCCACTTGCCATAACATTTTGTGAAGGAGACAAGGGGACTTTATCAAAAGAAAGAAAGCCTAGTCTGGAAGCACTCTTAATTGCTAGGCTTAAGGCATTTGCTCAAATTGGTGCAACCCAGCTTCAAGCGTGCCTGCAATATTAAAGCAAACACACGTTGTTTGGTATTCTGCATTTATTGGTGCACTGGGTTTCCACATGCACAGTAGTGTTATTCTTACATGAAACCTGTTTGACAGATCTGATTCTGGACCAATTTAATCATAATAGTCTATGTTAATTACATTGCTATCATAACAAGTATAATAGGCCAAACTGATCAGAGAACTTAAAACTGTAACCCTTGGTTTTCATCCATTTTGTGCTCTGATACCCTTGAGTAAATCCATACAGATATTGGACTAAAAATAACAATGTTCAGGTAGGGTTAGGGTTGGTTTGGGTAACATCACAAAACACGGAGAAAAAGTAAAGAGTTAGCTCCATATACAGATGATTCTTTCCATCAAATTGTCCTTTGATTTCTAAAAGGCACTCTGTGCCATTCAAACATGAACATTTCGTGAAATACCACAGTGTTCTCCAACGGCTCATTACAAAAAGCCATTTGGTCATCTAATTCCTGGGAAAAACCTAATGCTGTAGCAGTTTTGCTTCACTTTTTTTTGATCAATATATACAAAAATCTTGGCTTGTACAAATCTCATTTATATTCTTCCCATGTTAAATGTCTTCCTAATGAGAACATTTGTACTACAGAGAAACTGATTCTGCAGAGGCTAAAATGTACTTTCACATCCAAACAATAATTGGAAGCCTGTTGAATTAAAAAAAAAAAAACATTACTAAGAAGTATCTGCAATGAGGAAAGCAGAATATTACAGGAATAATAAACTCAAATATTTCTCTTGTCTCTATTCTACTTTTTTTCACAGCTTCCATTAGTGCTTTGATTAAATAAAGCAACCGTTACATGTCTTTGCTGAAGCTCTGGAATGTTTGGAGGGCATACCGAGACATATTGTGTATGTAATGTTAATACTTGAAAATCATGATCACAAATTGTTCATCTCTGTAAAAATTAAGCTGAAATTAAAAAATGAAAACACTTGGAAAAATGAATCTAGCATTAAACTTAAAGCTTCTAATTTCAGGGCATTCAACTATACTTTTATTCCATGTAGTATGTACTATATGTAACTGGTTCAAATGGCTGACCAATTGCTTCTTTTTTCCATGTCAAAACTGCAGGTAGAAGACTTTAAGAACTCCCTAAATATACCTACCCCCCCACCCCCCCACACATAAAAATCATCAGAGAAAAGGGTGAGCTGAAGTCCTTCCCTCTGACACCTAGTTTCCTATATGCAGGGAATGTCTTAGAGATGTGTTCTAATGTAGTTTGTTTATTTGCAGCCTAAACTTATATATCAAAGACTGCTATTTTTAGTTTCCAATTCAATTCTCATATGAACGTTTGAAAGAGAGTGGCATAATTAAACGTATTTCTACCTGCTGTTTCCTGTCTCATGAGGTATCATTAAGATTGCTCAAGTTAATATTCAACCTGTGCATACCCATCACACGATTCCTTTTCAAGTAACCAACATTATGGAAAGTAGGAGGAAAACAAGAATGAGAATCAATGAACAAAGATTAAATGCAAGAGATGAGGGGGGAAAAAAAGAAGAAATGTAACTAAATCTACTTTACACCAAGACCATTCACTAACCTCACCAAACGTTCTAGCAATCCATACTTGTTTCACACCAGCTACATGCTGGTTATTCTTTACAGCTGGTATTTCTCACTTTTTGAGGTTCTTGTCAACTCCATCTACCCATGACTTTTTCATTTTCCCCCTTCCTCTTGACCCATTGACTCTACCACCAAATATTTGTTTGTGATTCAGTCTTTATTCATATTTTGTATGTGACACAACCTTAATATGTTTCTTTCATACTGGCCACTCATTTTTGGATTCAGTCCACATCCATTCAGTCCACTCAGTCTTGACCCTATCTTTTGTTTTATCACCACATTTCTTAAGTTCACACTGCATCTCAACTTACTTTTATGTTTTTTCCTGCCATCCCCAACTTTCACTTCCATATAAGTAAGCTGTAGCAATTTTCACTTCTTTTGACAGACATCAGTTCCATATTCTACCCATTATTTTCTATTGGCATTTACAGTTCTTAAAACGTCTCCACGTATTTTGTCTTTAGAAAACATTCTACAAAGATACAGAAATTTATCTACTTCCTGTAAGTTTTCACCACTGATGTGCAACTTAAAATTGTTCTCTCTATTTTCCTTGTCAAACCTGGGCCTTTCATGCATTAATTTTCAGATAATACACCCTTACTTCCTGCTAGTATTGAACTATTCACTAACCAATTTATTCCCATACTGCTTTTACTTCCATCACTCTTAATGTATTCTGCAACCAATTTTCAGTTATTCAAAATATTGCATAATTCAAACATTTATTTTGCCACTTTCTCTAAATTTCAACTTTTTTACATTCATACATTTCTCTATGAGCAGCAATTTGAATTGCTCATCCCTGTCCGGTATAAAAATGTTTCATTTCCCAAATTTTACTAATTGTTACCTCTCATATCTTTTCTGTCAGCATTCCTCCAAATATTTTTCCAAACATGCTTTACAAATTAATCCACCTATAGTGTTTGCATTTACTATTACTACTTTTCCATTTATATTTATTTGATTACAGTACGTGCCATCAAGTTGGTTTCGACTCCTAGCAACCACATAGATTTTCTTGGGGATGACTATCTATCCCTAACCTGGTCTTTCAGGTCTCCCAACGGTGCACTCATTGCCACTGTAACTGAGTCCATCCACCTTGCTGCTGGTCATCCTCTTCTTCTCTTTTCTTCCACCTTTCCCAGCATCAGAACCTTCTCCAGAGAGCTGGGTCTTCACATAATGTGTCTGAAGTAGGATAACTTGAGTCTGGTCATTTGTGCCTCTTCCCTTTATATAGGGGAATTATAACAGTATTTTCCATCTTCACACAAAATGTTAAAGAAGTTGCCACCTCATAAATCAACCACCTCATAAATCAACCACATCAATGGTACTGTACTGTAACCATCAATACCAATTTAACTGCTTGGATTTTATACTTATTTATTGCATTTTATATCTGTAATTGTGTTTATAGATGTTAATTATTATTATAGTCTTGGTTTTATTGATTTTATTGTAAACCGCCCAGAGTCCCCCTTTTGGGGGAGATGGGCAGTAGCAAAATTTGAATAATGAATAAATAAATAAAATACTAACACCAACTGCCTTTCTTCAATATTTTCATAGCATTGATAACTTCTTTTTCATCATTTTTTCCTTGCACATTAGCATTTATATCATTAATTTCACTGCCACTCTTCAATGTATCACTATCATAAAAACCTCTAAAATACTCTTTCCAATATTTCCTCACTTTGATGCCATGCCATTCTTAATCCCATTCACTTTGTTGGAAGCTTTGTCTTTATCCCTTGCCATCCATTTATAAAACATTTAAAAAAAAAAAATCCATTAAAATAATGCTACATTTTATGCCTCTCTTAATAGGTCTGGCTCCCTAAATTCTTTGCAGCTGTATTTTTTCTCTTTACACATTATGCAATATTTTTCTCTCATCATCTTTGTAGCAGCCATTCCCTTATGTGCATTTTCCTTCATCCACAGCCTCTTTTGCTGCATCATTCCACCAAGCATCCTTTTTCATACAGTACTTTCTATTAGTACCCACACGTTCCAGTGCCACTTTGTAATGTATATTTTTTCACTCTGTTCCAAGCAACTTCCGCATCCTTTATCTTTAATGCTACTTTCCACTCATTCAGTTGAAAAATTAATCTGTATTTTTTTTCATACAGGAGTTACTTCATTGTGAGATGGGCAGCTATATAAATGTGATAAATAAATAAAATAAAACTGCCTTCTATTTTTGCAGTTCTGCTTTATCTTCTGTCACTTCTTCCATGACCATTCTTCCCCTCAATATCTGTTTTTAACACTATCAAACAATGGTTTGCTCTACATTAGAACTTGTCACCTTGTTGCCTTCATCAATTGTCTCAGCTGTTAATTAAAATAATAAATCATACTTTGCATCAATCATACTTTGCAGGGCAGCAGGGGTGGCAGAGTGCAGGATGGCCAAAAGGGCAGAGATGGGGAGATAGGTGGGTGGGGGGAGTTAAAGGGGAGGCAAGTGCAACAGGGCAGGAGGAGCGTGATGTCCTTGCCTAACGATGGCATGGTCCTGGCCTAACCACTGCAACCAGGACTACTGAAACTGCCCTTGCTAAGCTCTGCAATCACATGATGTTTCACCAAATGACCGCATTGCTTAGTGATGGAAAGTCCAGTCCCAATTAGGGTCGTTAAGTGAGGACTACCTGTACTCCTCTTACATCCAAATTGCAATTTTCTGGATGCCATGTCCATCATTAGATGGGCCCATGGATATTGACCTCAACTTTTCTAAACTGAGTCACTCTTATAACACTTCCTAGTAAAAGAAGGAAAGGGTATACTATATCATATCTGTGTCTTAGTCATTCCCTGCTAATGATAAAGACAGCAGCAGTCATTTCTGGCCATTTAGCCAAGTATGCCACAAATGTACCTAACACCCAATTTATCTTCAAGCATATTCACTCTATTCTGTGCAAGCTAAGATCTCTGATTTATGGACTATCTTGCAAGCCAACATACTGTGGATCTATCTCACCAATACAAGGTGCATGCTGGGTACTGACCCACTCGGGCTACATTAATATTCAGTTGAGTCACATCTTGATCTTTGCAGATTCTTGAGAGAAGCAGAAAAGAAAAGGCTGGTTTACCTTTACTTTCAGAAAGACCAGTTAGGAAAGTTTACAGTGCCAAGACTAGCTTGGGGAGGCTTTGTAAAGTTCTTTCCCATCATCAGCCCTATTATACCTGTCAATCGGTCAAATGGGAGCTATCATGGATGGATTTACCCAGGAACCTTCTGCATCAAAGCATGTGCTATACCACTAAGCTGTGGACTTTTTCTTTGTTTACTAAGCTACTAGAGACCCATAGTTAAAGTGATTCTTGGTTTAGGTTGAACTTTGTGTTGGTGAATATATCTTTGTTGACATTATAAACAATTCATTTTAGCAAAACTATTCCAAGAACAGAAGAGCATTGTCTGACTTTAGGAACAGTAGAAATCTAGGAGTTCTCACTGCTGGCTTCCTACTAGGACTGAGCAACCGCAGGTTATTTTCATGAAAGCCTTAATATTTCTAGGTAAACATTTGTGTGGGATGGTGCCTCTAACTGGTTACTGGGTAGTTACCATGGAGAAAGAGAAGGTGTGTTTTGTGAACAACAGCAGAAATAAAACCTTTATGACCCATCACTCTTATTTGCAGAGTTAGAAAAAGGCAAGTGTTTGTTGCTTGTGGATCTGATAGAGTTGTGAACAAGCCTGAACAAAATCATGACCCCAAAAAGGATTATTTAGATGAAGCAAACATTAATTATGTCCAACTTATCTACAAATATAAGATGGGCTTTTTGCCCATCAGGTAATCTCTGTATTTTATACATACAGTAAATAAAAGTATTAGCAGAAAGGAAATTGACATGCCCTCCCTGATACTTTGTTTTCTGTGTGGAGAAGTACTTTGAGTTGGAAGTGGGGTGATGGGGAGGGATGTGGGCTTTATTTTATTAAAAATAGTTTTTAATGTTGCTGTTTTCTATTTTGGGAGGGAAACAATTCCATTTTTAATATTGAAACTGGCAAACCAGCACATTCTTTGCAGTGAATCCTGCTATTAGATTGCCATCACCCCAATTCTTAGCTCACACCTCGCCTTACTCAGATCCAAATACAGGTAGTCCTCACTTAACAACCATTCATTTAGTGATGGTTCAGACTTACAATGGTATTGAAAAAATGACTTATGACCGATTCTCACACTTTTGACAGTTGCAGCGTTCTTGTGGTCACATCATGATTTGGGCGCTTGGCAACAGGTTCACATTTATGACTGTTGCAGCGACCCGTGGTCACGTGATCACCATTTTCAACCTTCCCAGCCGGCTTCTGGCAAGCAAAATCAATGGGGAACCACATGATTTGCTTAACGACCACATTGTTCACTTAACGCTTGCAGTGATTTGCTTAACAACCACCACAGAAAAGGTCATAAAATTGGGTTGGATTCGCTTAATGACCACTTTTCTTAGCAACTGAAATTCCAGTCCCAATTGTGGCTGTTAAGTGAGGACTGCCTGAACAGGCACAAGAATTCCCTTCTATTTTCCATTCCTTTTATCAACAGCCAGTTGCATGGGAGATTTCCTAGTCTGTTTTTCTTTTTTTTAAAGTCTACTAGCCAGCCCTTTCTTGTCTCATATATTTGCCAGTGATACCTCCTACATGTGCCTTTATCACATATACTCCTGAAAATTTTCCAATAACACCAGCCATATGTCACTTGGGTAAAATCTTCACCAAAATGCCTTTATTTTTTGAACTACTTTCTCTGTACAGTGTTCTCCACACATGTACTATAGGTGCTCAGCGGTCACTCATTAATAAATAGATCCCTGACTGTATTCTATACTTAGAGCATGATCAAGTACCATTTATTGTTATACTTGCAAGAGCAGAAAGGTCACACATAGCATTTGTGTTTATCTGGGAAGCCCTTATCACAAGCGTAGCAAGTCCGAGGTGCAGTTTTAAAAATAAAGCAGGTGCATTTTTATTTACAGTTGTCCAGCTCTGTGTAAATGGAGGATAAGATCAAATTTCCTCCTTATATATATATATATATATATATTAATTTGGTTGGGATACATGTGCATTCAAAGCAACTGGCTTTGTAACTGACAAAAGTTTCACAACACTGGGGGGTTAGAGAATTACCTTTCAAACAGCTGGTTTCAAGCACATGCACATATTCTTATGTACTTTCTCAGCCAGTATTTTCTTCTAAGGAGAACATTGCTGGCTGTGTAATAACATTACCAAATGATTAAACATGACTTCTGAACCAGATAATAAGAAATTTGATTATATTCCTAGTCTAGATATCAAAGCCTTTTTACTTCAAGTAAGTTTTCATTCAGGATGGCTTGTACCATTTTGCTTTAGCCTATATACACTTATCTTGGGAGCATGGCCCACTGAACAGAGTAAGGCTTCCCAATCAAACATATTAAAGATTGTCTTCACTTCAGTCAACTGCAGAATACTGACTTTTACACTTTTCATTCAGAGTGTAAAATCCCACTGAGAGCTGGGGCAGCTCATGGAATAACCAAAATCCATTCACTCCAGCTTGACATGGAAAGTAATAAAAGTAAAATACCCAATGTCTTGGAATGGCTGGATGGCTGCCTGGCCACAAGGCATATACATTTCCAGTTGAAAAATGTAATGATGGTATGGCATCAGAGGGCTCCTCCACATGGCCTGCTTGCTGTAGTGACAGACACTATCAGGGATATCTGCCAGGGGTGTGGGGGAAAAAGTCAAGATGGCACTCATGATGATGCAATTGAAACTTGGCCTGTTTTTTTATCTGCACAGTCTTCAGAAGGTGTGCTCTGTTTGGGGCAGTCAGTGAATCAACTACAAATGGCTGTGCTTGGGGACCATCCCTTTCTGGTCATTGTCCTCTGTACCTTCATAGCTATTTTGTCTATAGCTACAAGAGGAACTAGATACCTCACTTGCATAGCCTAACTCTTTTTCGGTGGTAGGGGGTACAGTGGGGATTGGACATGGGTATATCAACCTCATGGAAGACCAAATGCAGGACTTCCAGGAGATTAACGTTCCCATTGGCAAGTCCAAATAATCCTAAGAAATTCACCACTGAAAAGTTCCAACTGTCATGGCCCAGAACACAGACGAAGCTGGTCCAGCTGAACCAATAGAATGTCAGCCTCAGGAAACACCAAGCCAGAAATCACCTGAGGCTAATCAAACACAGGCAACTTTGTAACAGCTGGAGCAGTCAGATGATGAGGTATGGCCTCCAAGCCTTGAAATTCGGTGAATGGAGCAGAGCAAAGATGTTCAATGAGGCTCCTTGCCAAGCAAAGGAGTAACTATTTTAATTGAAGATAGCTGGCTGCAGCCTGATTTAAGAGGCAGCCCTGACCCATGTTTCTCCATTGGAAACAACTGTCTGATCTCCTGCTTTGGCCTGTCCTTCCTGTGAAGTCTGCTCGTGAACCCTGACCTTTGGACTGGCTACCAAAACTTACTTGGCTCTTTGAACTTCAGACTGGATTCTGACTTCTCTTCTGTGGGTACCTGTTGAAAGTAAAACTATCCAGGCAAGCTTTCTTTCCCAGAGACTGTTTTGATTTAAGTTCCTTTCCTTGTCCACTGAGCCTTGAGTAAGTTGGTATTTTCACCTAGCAACTGTGTGCATGTGTGAGTTTGAAACCTGAAACAGGACACCAACAAATTTAGGAGGCGGCAATTGTGAGGGTTGCGATATCCATACTACTTGAAGCAATCCAAAACCTGGGACCTGCTGAGACCTGGCAAGCCTGGGAGGACCAAATCTGGAGTGCAAGCCATACTTTTTGGGGTGACTCTGCTTCCTGGCACTGTGGATACCTGGGAAACAATTGAAAAGTGTAGGCTGCCTAAAGGTCCCTGACCTAGATAGGATCCCTTCAGCTGTGGCTGACATGCAATCCAGCATCAGCCAAGGCAGCAACCTGACTGCTATCATGAAGTAAAGACACATCAGATCCAGGCACACAGCAGGGTTTTGCCAAGTGGCAGCTGCATCTCTGCAGAGCAAGTGAGGAGGTTTCCACCAAACATCCTGTAAGTGCTGGGGCATGATGTTTCTCATGCTGGGGACCTGGAGAAAGCAAAGCTAGGCATCACGAGGCTTTAGGAGCAAGTGTTCAGACATGGGAATCCTTGCCTTTTATAGCTATCACACTTGAACTCAAAATTGGCAAACAAGAGGAGTCAGAATTACTATCCTGAGAGTAAGCCAAAAATGCACCTTCCTGGACTATCTTTGATTGGATGTGGGAGAGGAGAGGCACTATGGAAAACTATGATTGGTGATGGGATTCCTTTTTGTGTATCTGAGGCTCTCTTCCTCCCTTTCCCCACAACCTGTTTAGGTCCCAAGGTGCAAAGAAGAGAGTAGAAAGGTTCCAGAGGATTCACATGACAGGCCTTAAAATCACAGAAGGTTTTTTTTGAAAAAAACCACCTTGGAAGAGCCAATAACTTTTTAAAGACCATTCCATGAATTTCAGATCCCTTAAGAAGAACAGTGGTCCCCTCCCTGCAAGGTTACTCCCCTTCTCCCATAAGCAGGCAGGGAATAAGAAAGACAGAATTGATAGATTACATGCCATCAAGTTGCTGATGACTCTCAGTGGCCACATAAATGGATTTTCTCCATGATGATCTGTCCTTAACCTGATATTTCAGGTCATGAATCAATGCACTTATCGCCCTGAAACTGAGTTCATCCACCTTGCTGCTGGTCATCTTCTTCTCTTTCCTTCCATCTTTCCCAGCATCAGAGCATTCTCTGGAGAAAGAAAGGCAAGATACCTATAAAATAAAAATGACAGCTTGAATGCCAAGCCGTGCCCTTTCCACAGACATTCACATGTTCAGAACAAGTAGTGGTTGGTTTTTCCAGCAGTAGGAGATGGTGGGTGGGAGGGGAAGGACAGTCAGGAATGCACCAATCTTTGTGCTAAAGGTAGCCTGCATTGCACTGTTTTCCTGGTAGCAATGCTAGCCAGCTTTGTCCCTGAGATGTGATAAAGGACAGTGCTTTTTAGGTCAACATACTTTCCTCCTGACTCGAGAGTAGTAGGAGAGCATGTTTCTATGGCCATGAGTTTAGTGCAGACTGTTCACATAAGCAAGGAAAACAAAACGAGTTTAAAAAAAAACAGGGATTTTGAGACTGACTAAAAGGATTAAGATCAGGTTTACTGATAAGATTGCTTCTGGAATCTAGAGAGCAGAGCTTAAACTGGAGGAGAGGGGCAGATGAGACAAGAATTTCCCCAAATAGGAAAATAGCCATCCCCAAGCCTTATGGAGCTCTAATACTACAAATGGCAAAAGAGAAGTGTTGTGATTATTGCTGCTCCACTGCTGAACTGCATGAAGAATCAGAGGACAGGTATAATGCCATGCATCAAGAGACCTGAAGTTATCTAGTGGATGTTGTTGAATTAAAAGTTAATTATTTCATGTATCAGCAGATTCATCCAAGAGAAGGAATGTAAAATCAGGGCCAGGTATTTTATGATTTGTAAGTACAAGACATTTTATTGCATCTTTCTTCGGAGAATCTCCTCTAGTTGCATGACAGTGTTTCATCAGAACAGAAAACTAATATTAATGATGTTCTTTTTCAGCATTATGAATTGGAAGCACATGTTTAAGAAGCACATGATATGAATAGAAAATATTTACTTTTAGGGCAAACCTAATTTGGCATGGATATCTGTGTATCTGCTTCCTCCACTTCATTTTATTAAAAAGCCTGCAATTGCATCCCATTCCTGAAGCTGATTCCCACCAGCAGATGAAAGATACCAGTATGTGTAGCTTTTCTCCCATGGTGAAAAGGAATGTGAGAAGGGCAATTTCAAGTTTCTTTTTTTTTTAAGGAACTTTTGTATATATTTCTTTGCCAAGCAGATTGGCAGACTGCCAAGTTTGTGTTTTGTTTTAATATGCAAGATCCAACTTCATGGCACTTTTGGACCTAGTTCACACAATACGGCTAATGTGGTTTTATTTTTGTTTTCATGTGCTGTGTGAATGCAGTATTTGTGGTTATTAACCATGTTTATTGGCTTCTACATTGTCATGAACCCAGTCAATTGCAGTAAACTGCTTGTCTCCCATGCTGCTTCCAGCTGTTGGATATCCACCTGTGGGATATTCTCAGATACGGGATGTATCCACTGTGGGCTGGGAATGGCAAGAAGACAATGTCATCTGTTCCTGCATTCAGGAAAGGGAAAATGGCCTATACCAGGCAACAGGCCTTTCAGAAAGTGAGGATCTGCTCATAATGTATTAAATAAGACTTATATTAAAGCAAGGCCTAATATATTGTGCAAGCTAACACTTTCATTTAATGAAGCATAGTTAAACAACCATGTAAACCAAGACCTTGGTTTGCTTTTAATAGCAAAAGGTAAGAATTACACATTGTAAAAAGAAAGGAAGGTGGTGCCATATACTGAACCAGGGTTAAGTAGCTCAGTATTCTGTACTGTGACTGTGGATCTTTCAATTTCCCATTTAAAATTTTCCTGAACTTGACTGAATCATGAACCCTCCGCAGGAAGTAATTGTCTGCCACTGAGCTACAGAATGTTTGTCTGCCCTCCAAATAGATGGTCATGTATCTGGACCAATCTCCAAACTGAAAGGAGGCAAGCCCACAACAATGCAGAAATGCAACAGTCAGCCTCCTCTGAAAGGGGACCCTGCTATGGCATCTCTGCATAGGTAAGGATAGACCCAATCAGATCATCAGTGTGGACTAAGACAGCAGAGTGACTCAGCCCAGGAGGAGGCCAAGCCGAAAGGGGAATCCTACAGCAGATGCTGCACTCAAGCATCCTTTCTCTAGATGAGTATTTTGGAATCATAGATGTTTTCAGTAATTTATTTCTGCCTCCAACCCCAGTGACCTCATTTGGAATTGTGGTATGTATGGCTTTTTGAAACACAATTTTGGAATTACTATTCTAAAGTGCTTTTGTTAACAACATATACAGCAATACATAATGGCATGAAAGGCAATGTGCTGTGGCTGTCATGGGTACCACTATTTCAAAATTCAGATTATTGCTATTCAGAAACATTTCAGGGCACATTTTTGGCCTTCAATAAATTGAATAGACAAAGGTATATTATATAGAGCCAGTTGTCCAATTGTACAATGCTTTGCTGCTGGTACATTAATCAGTTGGGACTTAATAAAATCCCTTGCGTTATTTCAAACCGAGCTGTTCTGGATGGTGGAACTTGGAAATATGGGAAGTTGTCTTGGAGTTCATCTATATATCCAAACTTCCTCCAACCAGGTGCCCTCAGGATAAATGGGACTACAGCTTCCCAAATTGCCAGCCAGACTGGAACTCTGATCCAACCTATCTGAAGGCTCCCAAGTTCAAAAAGGCTCATCTAAAATATGTCATGCAGCTCACTTAACATGAATCAGACTACATGTCCATAAAGACCAGCCTTCTCTAAAATGAGTGCCCTCCAGATACGTGGACCTCAATTCTCCAATTTCTCAGCAATAGCCATGTTGGCTGGAAATTCTGGATATTGAAGACCATACACCTGGAGGGCACCCAAGTTGGAAAAGGCTGATGTAGCCCATAATTTGTAGAGCAACTGCCTTGCATGATGCTTTTAGTAGCTGAAGAGGCTTCTTGCCTGAGTTGTCCAGGTACAGCAGAAGCCTTTTCTGGCATTTCAAATAGTGCCCTTATATTAAACACCTTTTCCTACAAATTGCATCACAGCTGTGGTCTTGGTCAGAAACCCTGGCTTAGGGGTGTAAATGCCAGATGTGTTTGCTGAATGTTGGTATACCCAAGCAGACCCAAACACCTCAAAGTGTTATGTCCATAGTGGCCTCTCCCCTCTGTCATGTATGTTCAAGCTGTGGCAATGTTTTTGATCAATTTAAAAATAGCAATGGTCATGATTAGCACTGAACACACACAAAAAAAAATGATCCCTCTTTCTAATGAATGGAACTGCTTGATCAGAAAGGATACTGGAAGTTCTGCTTTACTATCTAGATAATTGTTATAAAGAAGCACAGATAGTACTTGATTCAAGTTAGAACAAGTGGAAGAGGACTGAAAAAAAAGGTATTGAATAATACTTTATGGGTAATACTTTAACCATTCAAGTTAATACAAAAGGACTGAATAAAAAGAGGTATTGAATACAAGGTTAAAAACTACATTTAAGTGGATAAACAAAACCTAGCTTGCATACTTTTAATAAGACTCTTGTAGAACTAAAACTGATCAGTGGAAACAGAAGGGAATTGAAGGAATGATGGCTTAAGATGTGAAACTTCACCACAAAAACATGAAGGTGTTGATCACGAGGCCCAGGGACTGTTAAACACAACGGGTAAAGGAAAATAAAATATTTATAGACCCCTTTAATTTCAATAAAAATATCACAGGAGGAACAGAGAAAAGAGACATGAAAACACACGCGCACAAACCCCACAACCTTCAACAGGAGAGCAAAAGGAAGTGATGGATCAGAGGCATAGTAGGCTACTATTAATCTATTTATTAATACATGAATTAATTATCATTTCATATATGTACTGAATGTATTAACTATTTAGGTATTCTTATCCCATGTGACATTTCTCAAACAATTACTGTACATTAAATATGAATACACAGAGGTTTCTTTGGATATTGATAAATGGAAGTCTTTAAGCTGCACCCTTTGCAGTAGGATAAACGTCTCAAATAAGTGTCATTTGTAGGATACTTTATATTTTGCATGGAATTCCCATATGCATATCTGGAAAATACTTTCAAAAACTAAGGACACTGTTCTGTAAATTTCTGTGGGGTTCTTTATTTCCTAAGATATCTTTGAAAAAGATGCAGTTCAGTTAAAGTTGGGGGCATTGGTTTCCTGAATCTTGAATTGTACTTTTATGCATACTTTTTGACTACTATCCAAGTTTTGGATGGGTTTACTTAGTATAAATTCTCCTTCCTGAGCCCTTTTGGAGTATTCATATATGGCAACTTTAGTTAATTGGACAGATTTGTCTTCAAAATACAGTAAGTAGATATATCTCTTCTCATTATTACATAAGTTTAAAAATTATAGTATTGCATTATGATCCTTTTCTTCATGACAAATTAACACTATGGGTAACCCAGACCTTAAAATGAACAACCCCACTGCTATATGGAAGATTTGGATGGATGCTGGGATTTTGCTTTAGATTAATTATGGGATGATAAGGGTAAGTGTTTATCATTTCCTGTTTTAAAAGACAAATATCATTTCCCTGTTGCCATCAACAGGCAGCATTTACAACATCAACATTTCCTGACATCTCAATTTGGACCAGCAGCATTTTCAACTTCAGAGACATTTAAATTATTAGAAGTGATCCTTCAAGACAACCTCCCCCCCACAATTAATATTTATTTAAAAAATGTAAATGTAATGGACTGAATGGAACAAGGAATTGGAGATCCCCACTGTGTTTGAACAATGGGAAACTGTCTAAACAGCTGTATCCAAAATGTTTAACAGATCTTACCAGAGCTTATTAAAAAAATAAGATTTATTGGACCCTCATTATGTTCATATAGAAAAGAAAAAAGTAAATTATTGTGTTCTTGGAGATGCAATGAGAATAATGCTTCATTAAAACACACATTTTTGTGATATTTTGTTATATTCTAGGAAGAAATAATTATAGTAATTTCACTTTGAGGCATACTTTACTTTTTTCAGCATCCATACTATTTTCAGCTGCATGGAATTGACAACTAGACAACAGAAATGGACTCCACACTATTACTAAGACACTAGTCTACCAACATTGGAAAGATAAATTTATGGCCCCAGTTAGTCAGTTGACTGAAAACCTGATGTTGCTTGCAACTTGGGAACAAACTACTTGCAAATGTAGATTATGTATAGGTGCTTACAATGTAATAGTCCTCTTTTATTGAAACTGTTGTGTAAAACTTTATATACAAATATACATATATGAGAAGCCCTTGAATAGATCATCTTCTTGTAGGTGTTTGGCTCTTGTTTTGTTTTTTCTATTTTGCTTCAAAACAGAACAAAACCATATCTAAGCTGCAAAACTTTGGATGCATTTTTGTATCTCAACTGGCATATCATGTTCATGTGGATTTTTTACAGCCTAGATATTGTATGCCAATAATAAGTCTAATCAGATTGGTGCTTGTTTGAATAGGAGTGCAGTTCCTTCATTCTGCATGCCAATTAAGTTGGGGTGTGTGTGTAGTTTCCTTCGATTCATTGGGATTTGCAAGATTTCAGCAAACATATTCTAGGCATGGGTCCCAAATACCTAACACTGCAAATCATATAGCAATGGCATCCTGATCCATGTGGTTCTTGGGTTATTTATTCCTGTCGACATATAAATCAAGTACATGGTTAAACTTCCATGGCCATTTTCTGAAATCTAATGTTCTCTAAGTCAATCTCCTGCACATGAATTTTAGGATTTTTACATTTAATACATTGTAAGGTGCATTAAATCAATAATTTGACTCAATCCTATTTCATAAGCATGAACATATGCCTGCTTTTGCTGGCTTACATTCTGTTCAATGTCATTATAGGCCTGGGGCTTTCAGCCTAGAAACACACATCACTTTTTCCTGACACTCAAGTATTTTACGGCATTGCATGGCTCACTGGTTCACAACACCTTCTGTTGCCATTTACTCTATGTAAATAGCACTAAATCTATCAGGGAGCAATATTAAGTAACTGTAGAGCTTGAATAATTTCCAGATAAGTTACACCTTTCATTAAATGCTGAACTTGGCTACAATTTTCTGTTCAATATACTGCAATCAGGACTGAATCATATGTGAAATGCAAAATGAGCTTGGAAACACCTGGTGCAACTGGGCAATGAAGAAAAGGGCTTAGACTGATTCTGTTCCATTAACAGAGGGGTGCTCTGCAGAAATCAGCAGGTAAGTCATTTTGTCACTTACCAAAGAGGACTCCTGGGCATTTCTATTAAAGGGATAGCAATAGAAGGGCTGGTTCAACATTTTACCATCTTATGTAGCATTAATGAAGGTGTTGATAACTGTCTAAATGAGACATCACTGGGAGTACACAGTAGGTTGTGATATGATTGGTAAAGGAAGAAATAATATATACAGGCTGTGCATGCTTTGAAAATGTGAAGAAGCATTTTAGAGCTCAGGGGTCATTTCCAAAGCTTGTGTAGCTTTGATTCATCCTTCATGATCAGATAGACACAGCCTTTGAGAATGTTGCCACCAAAAATCTTAACATGCTGGCTGGGGGATTCTGGGAGTTGAAGTCCACACATCTTCAAGTTACCAAGGTTGAGAAACATTGCTGTAGATTAACTCCTCTCTGTTTGCTCAGGTTCTCTGAATTATTTTTGTTGTGTTTCTCATAAATTTATTGGGTGCTGCATTCTTTAATTGGCTTATGTACTAGTTTACTTATATGCAAGCTTTATTGAGAAGACATCTGTCTTGAAAAATGGAATCTAAATATTTGGATAAAATATGGAAGTAAAATGTTACAGACATTAGTAGGTATTTTTAAGGAACTCGAAACAACTTATGCAAGATCCTAAATACAAGCCATCTCTGAGTCAGAAATCCCAAAAGTAAATTCAAATTGTTGCTTCTGGTTTCAGCAGGTGTCTGTTTCAACAAAAGACAAACTGATAAGATCAGAAGACAAGACTTAGCTAAACACCTAAATGCATAACAAAGATGGGGGCCAAATTTGGTCCTGAGTGCTTGGTTGATAGCATGCAGCCTTAGCATGCAGTCTTACCTAGCTCAGGTCAATGTGGTGCTGGATCAATGCACAGCAGAGAAAAGTTCAGAGATCCCCTTCTCGATCTGCAACTCTGGCAGGGTGAGTTGTCCTGATGGATTTGGAATGATGCAATCATCTCAGTATTAAAGGTTTTTCTCTTGTGGGCCAAAAATCAGGCTTGTGTAGGTATTGAGAAGCTTCATGGCTGATTAAAACACCTGGATTCAGGGACATCTGCTTTCTAGCTGTAAAAAAGGGCAGACGATAAATAGAGATGCGCATGTCTGGAAAGTTCCTCTCCTTTTTTCTTGTCCTCTGGCAGACTCTCAGAAAATTGCAAAGGTCCTCTAGTTATGTGAGGCTATAACTCCCTTCATTCCCCACTATCAATAGTTATGGCTGGGATACTAGTAGTTGTATTGAAACCACATACAAGGCACTAAGTTGGGCTGTTCCTGCTTGTGAAGAAAATATCCATGCCTATCTGCATATAAATTATCCCGGTTTCGATCCCTGACATCCCAAATAATTCCTAAACAGAACAGGGAATGTCCCTTCCCTGAAACATCAGATTGCTGGTCTCAGCCATAGAAAACAATACAGGTAGTCCTCACTTAACAACCATTCATTTAGTGATGGTGCTGAAAAAAAGACTTACGATCAGTCCTCTCACGACCTGTCAGAGTCAAGCCTGCCTCTGACTCGGAAAGTGAAACTTACCGGCTGAAACTGGGAAAACAAAACTCCAGGATGAGTCAGCAGAGCAGGAAGAGTCCAAGGCGCTGATTGGCCAAGATTCGGGGAAGGATTTGAATCCACCAATCAGCACGTGCCAACGATGGGCTGAAAAGCGCATGAAGGAAAAGGCAGCCCGATTGGCTGCAGGAGGGTCCAAGCGTGCCAAGGATCAGGATGAAGAGTAAGCTGCGGGAGACAACTGTGTTAATATGTTTTCTACTACAGATTAAGGTTACTATAGTAACTAATCATTTTGGCCGGGTGAAGACGTTGAATTTAATTGTCCTCTTTTCGGATGTTAATTTTTGCACCTGGGGAGAAGAACTTGCCTGGACTTATTTTAGTTTCAGTTTCCCTTCTGTGTAGGCATGTAGAGAGTTAAGCAGCTCTCACTGAGAGCCTGTAAATATGTTTGCTTTCTGTAAATAAAATTATTTTTATAGAAATGCCTGGTGTGTGACTTTTCTGATCTCTCCTGGGCCAAAGGATTTCCTAGCAATCTGCCAACAAACTGATCCTCCAAGCCTCCAGCATCCACGGAAGAGTCCTTACCTGCATCAGAGACCGTGTCTGTTGCCGAAGAGGAATCAGAACGTTTGCTCCACTCTGAAGAGGACTTGAATCCTGCTTCTGCTGCCATCGAGGATCCTTTGCCTGCCGAGCCCAGCAGTCTCAGTTTTGCCTCCAGTCTTGAAACTCCACGATCTTCCAAGTGGCTTCTTCATACCTTGAAACTCCAGCACTGCTGTGTGGCTTCAGTTCCATCCAACCGTGCTTCATGTGCTTAGCTGTGTTCAGGGATTTCACACCTATCTTGTTCAGGATCTGGAGTCCAGCCCAGTCCAGGGCTTCCAGCCAAGTCCATCTTGTTCCAAGTTCCCAGCCTTGCTCCAAGTCTCCAGTCCAGAGAATCCAGCCTAGTCCGGGGCTTCCAGCCGAATCCAGTCTCATCCCTAGTTTCCAGCCTTGCTCCAAGTCTCCAGTCCAGGCAGTCCAGCCTAGTCCAGGGCTCTCAACCAAGTCTAGCTTTGCTCCAAGTTCCAGTCTTGCTTCAAGCCTTCAACCCAGTTCAGAGTTTCTAGTCAAGTCCAGCCTTGTTCCCAGTTCCTAGTCCTGCTTTGAGGTTCCAGTTGCTGCTTCCAGTCCAATGCAAACTTCCAGCTATCTAGTAATCCAGCACCAGGGCAGCTCCAGTATTGTTCCAGTTCGAGACCTGTTGCCTTCAGCTTCCTCAGCACATTGTGTTCAAGTCATCCAGCCTCCAGTTCCAGTTAGAAGTCCTGTTCCACTGCCTTGTTGTGGCCCAGTTGGGTTCATTGAACCCAAGTCTTCGTATATCAAGGACTTATTTATTGTAAATACTTATGTAATAGAGAGTATTTTTGATATTACTCTGCCTGGTTGCATAGTCTGAACAGGACACGACCATCCCTACATCCCCGCAGTCACATGATCACAATTTGGGCACTTGGCAACTGGTTCATATTTACGACCGTTATAGTGTCCCATGGTCACATGATTGTCATTTTCGACCTTCCTGGCTGGCTTCTGGCAAGCAAAATTAATGGGGAACTGTGACTCAATTAATGACCATGTGGTTTGCTTAACACCCATGGTGATTTGCTTAATGACTGCCACAAAAAAGGTCATAAAATCAGGTCAGATTTGCTTAATGACCACTTCTCTTAGCAACCAAAATTCCGGTCCCAATTGTGGTCATTAAGTGAGGACTACCTATACTTACTTAAACATATTGAAACTTTAATTTGATATAAGTCAGCTTTCTTTATTCTTTTTTCTGAAGTCCGTGAATAAAGAAAAGGACATAAATTGTTCAGTTCCAGACAGATTATATATGCCCCCTTCATGTTTTTCTTTCATGTGTTCAGAATCTACTCATGCCTTGAGTACTGTGAATAAAATAAAGGAAACCACAGGGGAAATATAATGCATGATAGATCACTCAAAGAACTTGACTTTTCCTTGGATGCATTCCATCCCATATAACTGGGTTCAAAACATTTGGATGTTTTTATTACAAACTCACCCAGAACTTTCTAATTATAGGATAATGGTAGTTCTTAATGATTCATGCAATGTGTTTGAACAACAGCCATAACAGCACAGTTACAAAAGACTTAATCAAAGTGAAATTCAACTTCAGCTGCAGGAAGATATTATTTCTGAGCAGACAAAGCTAATTTTCCAGTATTTATTGCTTGCATGCATTGCAAATGGAGACAGGTGAAAATGTAAGGAGGCAAGTAGGGACTGGGACTACAGGAAGGGCATCTTCTGTATCCAGCTATCCACACCTCACCCTACCCCACCCTGTGATTCCATAATCTTGAAAGGGACTATTTCTGTATTTGCATTTTAGAATGGAAATACAGCCAGGAAGCCAGAAGATAACATGCTGGAGTGTGTTCATAGCATTCCCACTTTCAGCAGTTGAAAAAGGGATTGAGATGATTATTCTTGCTTTGGATAAATTACCATTATAGCACAGGGCATACAAATGATGGAACTTAGCAACATCCCCAAATCAAAGACCAGCTATTGACAATCTCTACCATCATCATGTTAATTAGTTTGAACACTTATGGCAGGCCACAAATAATCTGCTTTCCTATCTGTCTTCTTTCTAGACAGTTTATTGTTGGCTTCTAGCTTGCTTCAGGCCAATACAAATGCTTTATGCTTTCTTTCCTCTTGTCACATGAAAATGAATTCTAAGTCCTAATGACTCATATTTCTCTCACAGAGTTATAACTGCATGAGGAAGAGTCCAAGCCAGCCACTTTTGCCCGCACTGACTGTTCAAAAGAAAAATCTGAAGAAGGAAGCCATTGCTGTGATGGGCCATGCCTGCCAGGGTACCTGTATTGTCAATAGGCAAGTTTCTCACTGCAGCAATTTTGTGATTGCACCCATAACAAGCTCTCTATATTCCAGATCCATCTAAGCAAATATTTGTAGCTCAGGGTTGAACTGTGGAGTCCTTGGTGCTCTCTGAGCTTTGTTGTTTTCTTGCAGACATTTCTGGCAATGAAACATCTGCAAGAATACAACAAAGCTCAGAGAGCACCAAGGACTCCACATTCCAGATCCGTCCCCTTCACCTTTGGAGAGCTGAACATCAAAGAGGGCTCATTTATAATCTCTATCAATCACCAGAGAAGTGGATGACCAGCAGCAAGGTGGATGGACTTAACTACAGTGGTGATGGTGGCACCATTGGAAGACCTGAAGGACCAGCCTGGGGACAGATGATCCTAGAAAAAGTCTATCTACAGTATGTGGACACCAAGAGCCAACACCAACTTGATGGCACATAATCAATCACTTACTGTATCAAACTTGCAATGACTTTCCACCCACCTTGAAGTAAGCTGAGTTAAAACTCAATGCAAATGAAGCCAGATTGTCTATAACCAGTGCTAGACTCCTGCTAGTCATTGCAAGATGCTGCCAAATGGCTCCAACTCACCATGGCTAACTCTGTACCCATCAGTTCCATAGCTGATACTATTGCTGTCCCTGCTATGGGGTCTGCCTGCCATTTGTTTGTTTTTGTTTTTGTTTCCTCCTCTCTATTGGTATAACTTGAGGCTTGCTTGGTAGGAATTTCCAATCTCTGCTTGTCCCTGCTCAGTTGTCACATTTTTTCCCTCTGTTCTTTGAAGGGTAGCTCATACAACAATATTTTTGATTAGCTTTCACCAGCAGGAAAAGCTTCACATTTTCATTTACAGCTGTTATTAAAGATATAGAAGCAGTAGAAATGCAGCAGACCTCCTAAGGATGGGGCACAGGAAAAACTGAGTATAGGAATAGACTATCTAGAAAGTTGTAGAATAAAATATTTGGATGACTTTTAAAAAGACTGGATAGTATTATAAAGTCATCTAGTGAACCAGTGTGGTGTAGTGGTTAAGATACCCAGTAAGAAGTAGGGAGACCCAGGCCCCGGTCCTCCCATAGGCATGGATGTCAGTTGTGTGACCTTGGGCCAGTCACTTCCTTTCAGCCATAATCATCATAAGGCTCTGTGACAAGTTGACTGAAAAACTAGGCAAGTGCAATGCAAAACAGGCTGCAATGAAGCAGGACGAGGAGGAGGAGGAGGAGGAGGAGGAGACAATGATTATAAAGTCTTTGAACACTGTGGACAAGCCCCCGTGCCAAGGATTTTGCGTGTGTATGTGTTTAGTATCAGCACTAATAATTTGTAACATCACCCAGCCATCACTGTGGTGATATAAAGAATGCCCACTTTCATGAAGGGTGCTCCTAATCAAGAAGTCAGCCAACCTTTCCCTCTTCCAAAGCATTCCTTCCTTTTTATTCCCCATCCTAAAGCCTATGAATATTCTAGGACTCTTGGGTGAAGACTATTCCCATTAGACAGTTTTGGGGGAGGAATGGTTATAAAGAGTAAAGAATAAATGCAAATGTTGGCATTCTCCCAAAGTGAGACTTCATGTGTGTTTATGTATTTGTGGTGCTGTTTTGGCGACATAAAGGGTAATATAGTCTGAATATCAGATATGTGGGGAATGATCAATACATGAAACTTTTCTCCAGCACGGAGATGGAAAAAGATTTCACCAGATGATTTCTGCTTGATATAGAGTGATCGAAGACACAGAGGTATACAAGTATTTCAGAACTAAGGGTTTTACTAATGATTAATTGGAACTTGGTATCTATTTCAGCAGCACAACGAAAACCACTGTTCTTTGAGCTCTGGCTCCCTGGGGATATAAATATCTCCACTAAAATGTTAGAGAATTATCAACCATGCCAAATCCTTAGCAGCAGAGAGCTCTCAGGAGCTTTTGGAATGCAAAGATATGTTCATGGCTGCCTTAAGAAAGATTTGGCAAATACTGTATTTCAGAAAAATTGAGGGCTTTCACCACTGTTTCCATACCCCAGTCTCTAAAATGTGCTTGAAGCTGACCTGCAATTGTCTTTTTTCTTCTTGGTCTCAAAACATAGAGGACAATGCAGTGGCAAGATATTGGAAGCAGGAGTTCAGAATTGCTGCCAATGGGGAACAGATCCTAAAGGCTCTGCAGAGCTTTGAGAAAAAAGACAATTTTGGTGCTATTTTGTATGTACAGTAGGGAAAATAGCAATGGAGCAATTTAGCCAGAGATTAATTTAGCTGACAAGAAGGTCTAGAGCTCATTTTGAACTGATACAAAGATCCAGTGCCCTTAGATTGCCAAGGACTTAGTTGTCATTAAGTTAGAAATGTGGGTCTCTTCACAGCCAGAAAGCTGTGATTGATCAATTAGATTGGGTTTTATAAGAGAAAGGTAGACAAGTAAATGGTATAATAACTAATAACCAGAAATGGTTTCAGATTTAAATAAAGATGAGGAAAGATATAGCAAAAAACAAATCATGAGGTCTGATTTCATTGTCACTGTGTAATGATTGCCTATTCTAAAACACCATCAGACTCATGAGCAGGAATTCAAAGATATCTGATTTATTAAAGAATAGTATGCAGGATCACAGAGAAAGCTGAGAATGATGAAAGCACACCAAATTCAAACTAAAAACCCTCGGTGCAAATGAAATCCCTCCCCCCGCAGAGTCTTCTCAAGTTCACAATCCCAGGTGCTCCTAACAGCTTCTGATGGTCTGCGGGAAAAGGCCTTGAACGGGTATTGTACTGATTTCACATACAGAGCTTGGTACAAAGTCTCACAGCAGCTCCCTCCCAAACAGAAACGCGCATCAGCGCCATGGCATGTGAAACGTTACGATGTATAAACTACATTGAATCAGTGAACATGACACACTGCTGGGTGAAATTGGAATTGAATTAAATTAGAAGGTGGTGTTCAAAAATTGTTTTGGTTTAGTCCTGTTCTCTCTCTCTGCTCCATTCTCACTAGTAATTAATATAAACCCAGGGCCTGTATTACTGGCTATCGGACCACATGCAGAGTTAGGCCAAGAATATTCAAGCAAGGAGAAAGGAGAGGAGAAACTGGGTTCTCTTTCTAGTTCTAGTTAAGTTTTCTGCCCTCTACAGATTTCAAGAGAAAACCTGAGCTCACATACAGTGCTAAGACATAATGTAATTTCCTTGGTTTGGCTTAAACCAGCCATTATGGTTTTTAATGCGTTTATTTCCAAATAAAAACACATGGGATTGAGCTGTATGAATTACAGCAGCTGTTGTATTTTTCATTTTATTGTAATGGATTTTCTACACAGTTGTCAAAAATAGATTAACCCAGTCCTTCTAGCATCTGAAAACTATAACTGACCTGTGTACCTGTGGCTCTTTCTCATAGCCATGCTAACTTTCTATCCTCTAAACCTTTAGTTGCCCCTCCTACCAAAAAAAAATGCTGGAATAAATGTTGATTCCCTGATTTTATTCTTCCTCAGTGGTGAGACCATTAAGTGGTGCTGGATAAATTAAAGGGAAAAAATTGATGGAACCTCATGGCTTTGTTTCCCCTCCCTCAGGGTGTCATCTGCTAGTGAGATAAACAACCACCAATTACTCCCTAATGTATGGTGAGCCAGCATGGGATGAATCTAGGCAAATGGTTTGAACAATTTGTTTACTCACCTGCTAATTGGGCAGTTAGTTATTAGTTATCGATCTCCTTGCTGAGTTTCCAGAATGGTGGTGGAGAAGAGTGGCCAGAGGAGGCATGCCTGCATGAGTCTGTAGCTAGGCCAGTCCCAGCCCCTGACTGCATCATCAACCACACTGTGGACACAGAGTCCCACAATGCGTCCATGACAAAAATAATGGCAAGAGGAGAGGAAAGCACTATTTAAAACCAGGATTTTAAAACTGTGGCACTCAAAACTGTTAGCAGGGCATATTCAGCCCATGGTTAGAGGAATATGAGGATACGCCCTAGGGGATCTTCTTCTGCCACAACGTAATCCCACTTACTTACTTACTTACTTACTTATTTATTTATTGAAGGTGAAATGAAAAGTTTGCTTTAATGGTACAGCAACATTTTTGATATGTTTTAAAAAGTGTGCTGAAACCAAATGATGCAGAGGTTTGGAGTTAATGGTTGAATTTCTTTATTTGATGTTACTCTTCTTTAATGCCTAGCTGTAAAGGCAGAATACCACTAGACCTGGATAGGATGGGACTTTCTAGCAGGCCAAATAAAATAACATACATGAACAAGGGTTGCCCTACCTCTATGAAGGATGATGATATCATCACAGCGAGAAAAACTTCATGTGGCCCATTTTTGTTTGTAAAATATCTCATATGTTGAATTTCAGCCTACTGAAGGGAGGGCCAGGAGAGTGGAAGAGGTGAGACCAGACTTTAAGTATTTTGAGGTCGCAGAGAATATCAAAATATACTGCGTCATCCTTTGGTTGGTGATGTTGAGGTGAGCTCTAATGAGACAATAAGCTGCCTTTAGAGCAGTGTTTCTCAAACTTGGCAACTTTAAGATGTGTGGACTTCAAGTCCCAGAATTCCCCAGCCAGCATGGGATGGCTGGCTGGGGAATTCTGGGAGTTGAAGTCCACACATCTTAAAGTTGCAAGTTTGAGAAACACTGCTTTAGAGTTTTCTGTTTATTCCAGTTATATTAAAGCTTGAATATTAACTCATGTCATCGTGGAAATCAGTCTTAGTAGTACTTACATGATAATTGTGTATTTCCTTCAGCTTCTAGATTTATAAAAGCTTGGAAGACATTCAGTGGGAAATATAATCTTGTAAAGCTTCTGTCTCCATACTAAGCTTGCATTGGTTGCATTCTATAGAAGCCATCTCCAACCAGATATTCTTCATATCTGTTGGGACTCCAGCTCCCATAATTCCTAAGCATTGGCCATGTTAACTGAGAATTCTGCAAAGTGTGGTTACTATAAAGCTTAGGCCATGTCCAAAGAACATTAAACATGCTTCTCCTGCTATAAATCCAGAGATATCCCACAGCTACCCCATTTTTTCCTCTTAAAGCAATGAGTAAAGAAAAGAAGGAGAGTTACAATGGAAGATTACCATGTTTGCAGACTTTGCAGTATTTTGAAGGAGGCAGCTTAATTGCATAATAAAACCTATGTTGAAAAATGCCCTTCCTTTGCAGTTTTCCTTGCAAATCTAAAACAAAGTGTTCCTTTGACAAATGCATCTTGTGTTGTTATTGTTAGATTTATGTCCTCTCTTCCTTCTAGAAACTCAAGATTGCTGCAGTTTTGCAGTGGATGGACAAACACTCTGAATCTGTCCCACTGATTTCTTAAATAACCACTCCATTTGCTTTCTTTGTGTTGTTTTCTTAATGTAATTTGATTTCTTAATATAACGGCATTTGTTTTCGTAATATCATTTGCTGTCTTAATATAGCTGCATGTATTCCTATAATTCAGTGTTTCTGTTTCTTGATCAAAAAGGGAGATCCTGCTCAATACAACAAATTCTATTTTGGATACTTCTGGTCCCCTCTTCTTTTTTAAGAAGGGGAAAATGACTATAGTGCACTTGTATAGTCCCTTTTCCAGGGGAAGACCCATTGAACCCAATGGTATTTAATTTTGAGTGCATGTGAATAAGCTTTCTCTGGTTCTTGCAAACCCAGACAGGATTGCATGGTTGGCTGCTGTCTGTCGATCCTTCAATATAATAAAGGTTACTTGCTCTGGCACAGGGCAAGCAAAGAATGAAATCCTTAAAATTGGCAAGGCTCATTTTTAATTAGGTACTCAGAGTTGATAAACCCATTATTGTTCACAAAATCGGGTTTCCCTTTTAGAAGGGTACACCGAGGTGATGTTGGCAGACCTTGAAAATACCCTGGAGGCCTGTTACTATACAACTGAAAAACCACATGGACTCCAGTTCCTTTGTTCTTGTATTCCAAGTAGGTTTGCCAAGCCAAAGAAGTTTGCTAAAACTACATCCTAGGAATTTTTATTGGAAAGAAACTTGGGCTGTATTCAGGGGAGCTTAGTCCTCAGCACGTGCACATAGGATAATGGCTTGTATGTTTTTGCAGCTTATGTGTCTAGGTATGAATAAGTGTATCATGGACTAAATGCAAGGGATGTTCCTTATTTTGTTTTGTTCCTATTGTTTGCATGTCTTGGTGGAACCTTTGCAAGGTGTTTTAAATCAAAGTTTCCACCCTGCCATGAATTGCTGCTGCTGTGAAGGAAGGGAGGGGGTTGGTGCTGAAGGAAAACTTGCATGGGCGAAACGGCTGGCGTTCCTTAGCAAGCCAGTAGAGATATGAGGGAGACAAAAAAAGCTGCCAAGGTCAGATTTTTGTGCCTGCTGAAGATGGCTGAATAGATGCATAAGAGGGGCTAAATGCGGGGAAGTGAAAGTTACAGAAAAATGCTGTTTGTGTGCTGTGTGTGTGTGGGGGGACTTAAGCTGCTGAACTGCACGCCAAAAGTTAATCGTGACTTTGCTTTGGAACTGGATGCTGATTCTCTTTGAATAAACTTAATTCATATCCTACATGGCTTGTGATTAAGTTGTATGTAGGACAATTCAGAACTGGGTTCATCACATTGCGCTTGAATTGGAGGGTCTTTCATTTCATAAGCTATGGTAGAAGTATGCCCCTTTTTTGGACTGAGGCTGTAGGGGGCCTGCTAGGCTGCACTCTGAAAAGTAGACAAGGCTAGCTCTGAAACAGGGGATGGAGCCATGGAAATATTACATTTTATTTCATTTCATGTAATCAAATTAAAAACTGTAATGTGATTATTTCCTACAGATTTCATAGTGTTCTCCCTCTGTTGCATTAAGAATTACCATTGGAAGTTTTGCTAGGGCTCTGAGAAGTTACACCTAAGGCTTTGGGGGATGGGGTAAATGTTGTTGGGCTACAAGCTGCAAATCCTTGCCATACAGCACAAGGATGGGTGGGTGGGTGACCTGGAGCTCTTCTGCTGTTGTGGGGATCCAGCTCCCTTCAGCTTAGCCAGCGCACACACAGTGGCTAGAGAGGATGGAACTGACTCCTCCCCACAACTGAACCTTGTCCCATCTTAGTTGTTGGCTGAGCTAAGGAAAAAAAAAGATTAAACTAGAGCAGTGTTTCTCAAGCTTGGCCCCTTTCAGATGTGTGGACTTCCCAGAATTCCCCAGCCAGCCATGTGGGCTGGGGAATTCTGGGAGTTGAAGTCCACACATCTGAAAGGGGCCAAGCTTGAGAAACCCTGAATTAGAGGTTCTCAAACTGTGAGCTGTGAGCTACTTAAAAGTTGTGGGGGAGGGAGTCTCAATAAAATGTTTATTTAGGTATAATAGTCAAGGTCAGCCTTTGAAGCATTACTATCCTCTCCAGGTTTTTCATCTTCTTTCCTCAAATTGGTTTTTCATCTATTTTCTTAGCAGAGAGGCTCAGGATTTCTTTGAATCACCATCATGATTGTATTCTTGAAATTGTTATTTATGTTATAGAATGTTTCTCTGGAAAATATTCTTGTGCCACCGGGTATCTCCACCAGCACAGCATGTAGTAGTACACCTATGGTTTTTGGAGTGTCTGCGGAAGTATGCCTGTAAGTGTGGGTCATAACAGAAAAGCTAACAACCAATCTATTGGAAGAGCTGCTAAAAGCTTGTAACGTCTTATTTGTGCAAATTGGGATTCTCTAATATTGCTGCTGTTGTGTAAACATAAAATAGTCATCAAACATAAATGAAGAATGAGAGTGGCTGTTTCAGAATTGAAAGATTTTGGAAATTACACAAATGTAAGCAACCTCATCCATCCTTCCTATTAAAAAATAGGAATTTTTTTTTGCTTCTTCCCAGTGAGATGTTTAAGGGTGCAAGATTTTATAATAAACCCTACTGTATGTGAGTTGTAGCAATCTGGAAAACCACCATATGGCAGCCAAGAGTCTCCATAAAGCAAAGGGTAGTGTCTTTGCAGCCATCTAGCAATTCTCAGTATTTTTGCTGTCCAGGTATGCTAGCCCTATATAATTGTTTTATCTGAGACAGAGAACAAAATGTAATTAAGTGGTATATTTATTTCTTGCCCAACCATAACCCCAATTAATTAATTAATTATATTGGGGGGTGTTACATCAATTAATTATTTAAGGGATTGTGGTGTCTCAGTGTTTGAGAACCCATAGATTAATCAATGCTGTACTTCATGTGTCCCAGAACGAATCTGCCCATCCAGTGAGGTTGGGGAGAAACAGCTTGTTGAGGGTCCTGTCACCAGGGGAGTTTCATCTGTAGAGACCCCAGAATTGAGGTGTCTCAAGGATGATCCCCCTTTTCTGGAATGGCTTCTCCTCCCACACTGAGACTGCTTCCTCCCTGCTGATTTGGGGGGGGGGGGCTGTAAAAACCTGTCCATTTGATAAGGCCTTGGGCGGATGTTAGCTTGTGCCTCCCCAATGAGTGGTGCCTTTTTTATAGCATTGATTTTGTCTCTTGAATTTAATGCATCTCCTGTTCTTGTAAGGCATTCAGAGCCCATCTGGAATGGAGCAGCACAGAAACCTTAGTCATAAATAAATAATAAATACTTTCTGGATATCCATCATCAAATTTCCAGTGCATTTGACTGTTTCACCAGCAACTGAACATATTCCAGATAGAGAAGCTTGTAATCAGTCACTGCATTGAGGAAAACAAAAAAATTAACTCTTGCATTCGGTCTCTGAATCCTCACAGATTCCTTTTTGAAAGCCAGCTGTGGTTGTTTTTTTTAAGTAGAGAGGTTTGTCTGCAACAGTTACTTTTTTCTCTATAAAAAGTGGCCTTAAAGAACTAATTTATTCTCTCTCCTTTATCCTATTTCTGACTGGGACTTTGCTTCATGATTTTCTCTCACAAATGCTAATTGTTCATGTGAAATGAAACTCTTCTCCCAGAGCAACACTTTTTAACATTTGCATGCAAAGTTTGCCTAGGCTGATCACATGCAAAAACAAGGATGCTGTACTTTAATGGCTGCCCAGAAGAGGGAATTTACTGTACCAACAGGACAAATGTACATGATGCTTCACCAGAGTAGCATTTGGCTGTTTCCATCCTCAGTGAGAAGTTATGTTTTTCCACCCAGATCTGCTTGTCTTTTTTTTTCACATCCAGCACTTTAATGCTTTCTTGTAACTTGATAGCTACTACTGCAGGCATTTGCATGACCCACATGCAAAGGGATCTTTCTAGAAAATAAACGAATAAGGTTGTCAAGGCTCTGAAATGGTACTTGGAGGAGTGCTTTGAGCCTTGCGCAAGTACACTACCTCTCTTCATTACAGCAGCCATTTTTTTCCAGATTTCCTCATGAGTCTGGATAAAAAAATATGAATACTTTAAGAGTTGCATCAAGTTTAATGAACTGGCTTTTTTTTTTCAGACTTATGCAGAGAGCCTGAAAACAGAGAGCCTGATTTAATGACTAGCAGAGGAGGGCTGTGCTCCTCTTGAAGTCTGAGGCACTTTGACTTAATAATTTTTAAAGTGTGTACCACCCTGTAGGAGGAACTCAATTTTCCCTTTCCAAATGTGTGCAGTGGAATGAGGAAAAGCAACACATTAGGGCAGTGTTTCTCAACTTTGGTATTTATATGTTTTGATATTATTTTTATTCTTTGTAAGCTGCCCAGAGTCATGTGTACGAGATGGGCGGCAGAGAAATTTAAGAATGAATGAATGAATGAATGAATAAATAAATAAATAAATAAATTGGGAAAGGAATGTGCTGTATGATTTAAATACATTGCTTCTGCATATTTATACCTGCACTGCAGACATTTTCCCTCCTGTTAGCTGTTTTAAGAAGAGGCTGTTTATTTCTGACCTTGTACAGTCCTGCTATTTTCAATTCTGTTTTACACCTCACTCGTTTCCTCCTTTCTTTCTCAGAGGTGTATCCATTGCATCATAATTATTTAGTATTTTGGTAACCAGAAGCAAACAGCTACATATGTTCCGAATTCTTATTGTCATTCTTATAATTTAAGGAGCCTTAAGTCCTAATTTGGCTTGGAGACCCACTGTATTTGGAGTCACCTCCTGATAGTAATAAAAAAGGAAGTTGGCAACCGGTGTTTTTTTTTTAAGAAAAAGAGAAGACCTTGCATTGTGAGATTCCTATAGGTGCCATGCTGAATTTGGGAATTTTAAATGGAAGGTGAAGCATTTATTATTATTATTATTATTATTATTATTATTATCATTATCATCATCATTATCATCATCATCATCATCATCTGACTGTCAACTCAGTGGGTAGAACAGATAACTAGGAAATGTTCCATCCATCATAATGTATCCATATGTGTGTTCAGATTATCTACGCAGAGTGGTTAAAAATGGAGTGTGGTTCCTCTGTCTTTTGCCAGTCAGCTGCTGCCTTGATCTGAGTGATTGTTCCTTAGCCTGGTATAATAGCCTGATTGCTTCTTGGAGGAAATTATCCCTGCACTGTAAGTCTATTGAGCAAATGTTCAAGAAGCAGAAAGTGGAGAAAGAAAGTCACTAAGCTGGGGGAACTATTCAAAGCCTGGAAGTGCTTGTGATGTTAGCTAAACCAGTGAGGAGTTTGTTAGCAATCCAAGCGTGCTATAAATTTCCAAGAATTTGACAGCCTTTAGAAGACTGTTACAGTATTGAGTTTTAAAATGACCACGGCATTCCTAATTCTTGCTGACAGCACATGATTCAAAGAGTGCAGAGAGAGCATCCAGTGATTACTCTGTCTGACAGGAGGTCTCTGAAGATATGAGAACATCTTGTTTTTAACTCCATATTGAGTCATGTGAGTTAGACATAACCAAAGGAAGTGAACGCTCTTGGCTCCCTCCATCTCTTGGGCATTCCAACTATTTAAAGGTTATCAGGGTGACACAAGCAAGTTGTCAGAAACCTCATCATGCATTATGCGAACTTGACAAATAGATAAGTGAGTCCTTAGCCAATGTATAAATAAAGATTTCTACTTATGAACATCAGTATTATGTCACTGAATTTTCAAGGGCTCTTCTATAAACCAGCACAGCCTGCTTCTATATGTGGCCCACAAGCTTGCTGTTGTAAGTGCTGAAGCCCCCACCAATCACAACTGTTGAAAATGGGAGTTGTAGTTCCTTGCAGGAAATACATGGAGGTTACATGAACCCTAAAATTCAAGGGGAAAATATATTTTGTTCTCGCTTATATAGATGACAGTGCCTGGGCTTCCTGATATAATCTTTCAATCCATTGTGCTTCAGCCCTCCTGATATATTATGCGACACTGCTAGATACCATAGACTGCTCCCCCTACCATGGCAAATGAACCGGGAGGCAGGGGACAAATTTCTGTTATTTTCTTCATAGAAAGAACAATGCTTCAATCATCTGGAGTGGTATTTGCTAGTGTGGTATAAACCTGGGTGTTTTGGAAGATGCCTGATCTCTCTGTTTGGTAGGCAAGGCATAGACAATGACTGGTTCAAATTTATTCAGTGAAAATCATGGTTAGACAAAGATGCAGACTCTGCAAGATAAAAAAAAATCCTTCAAATCAAGCTTTATTCCTAATGACTACAAGGACATTGGCAGCAATATGGAAGTAGCTTGTGATTACTTTCTTCTGGGACATCTTTTTCACTGTCCCAATCAAGCCTATATACCTGGGTTTTTCTAATGGTCTCCTGTCCAAGTACTAGCCATGTCTGAAACTACTTAGCTTTTTCAACATCAGCCAAACTTGGCCTGCTGGGACTTGAATCATTACATCTATCCAAACTTACGAACTCCTCTTGGCATGGGGCTAAAAGCCTGGTCCTGATAAGCAATATTCTCCAAAATTTATCAGATCTTCGCTGACTGTAGCGAGCATCCATTATTTGTAAGTCTAGAGTCAGATGTAGTCTCTCTGAAGTCACTTTGCTAGGCTCATGGCCTCGTAGTGTGTAAGAACTGACATTTATTTATGAACCCACTAGGAATGGGTAAGTATTTAATTTCAGTTATGTTTTGATAAGAATGATGAACATTAAGAATTAAAGACTTAAGAGATAAATTTAGAAAAATGGAATGTAGGAGTATGTGAAACTGAAATATTTGTCCAGGCAAAGGCTTGAATCAGTGTTCGGGCTTGAATTCTTATACATTCGGTCATGCTTGAAGTTCTGAATTAGAACAGTTTCTCCTCCTTATAGGTTTGTTCATCTTTAATATGGACAGGAATGTACAGTATATTCCTCTACATGCTAGAAATAGCAGTATAGTCCTTGCTTAACAACCATTCATTTAGCAATGGTTTGGACTTAGGATGGCACTAAACCCCGACTTGCAATCGGTCCTTCCTCGCACTTATGACCATCACAGCATCCCTGTGTTCATGTGATCATGATTTGGGTGCTTGGCAATCAGTTTGCATTTATGACCATCACAGTGTCCCACAGTTACGTCATTGACATTATGACCTTCCCAGCCAGCTTCTGGCAAGCAAAATCAATGTGGAACTGCATGATTCGCTTAACAGCCACCACAAAAATGGTTGTAAAATCTAGTCAGACTTGCTTAATGATGGCATCACTTAGCAACCAAAATTCCAGTCCCAATTGTGGTCATTAAGCAAAGACTACCTGTATTTATTGAATGTGGTGCAGATGACTGAGAATGTTGTTGTCTGTTTCATATTTTCATTACAATTTACCAAAGTAAGACAGTTTCTTCAAAAATGACATGACAGGGACTTGACATTAGCAGAATTTAGAAGTGGAAGGAAAGGACACAGACATCTCCATCCAAATTTACCACTTTAGTGAGTGTGTTTGTGAAACCCAAAGGAGGGTGTCTGGGATTGCATAGATCACATTTATTTGATGAACCAATCTGTGCTGTTCTAGGTCTCCTAAGAGTTTGTTTGATTTGTTTAAATCATTTGATCCATGGCTTTCCCCATATTATATAACACTGTATTCTCTTAGTTGATATTGTGTTGCGCCAAAAAAGTTTACATTGAACCCGGTCTAAATTCTATAGTACATTGTTATGACAGAAGGAGAAAAATTCTATCCACTGTGACTGTGTCTTTTCCTCAACTTGTTATTTGTAATTATCCACTATGTGATTATGAGAACGTTGTTGCATTTATCCATCTTCAGCAAGATACATTTAGAGTATCTGGAGAGTTGGTGTTCAACCCAGATAGTCTCTTTCCCATCAATTAGTGAAGTGTGTGCCAGGAAATACACAAAACAAATGGCTCAATAAGGTATTTAGTTTTTTTTAAATTCAATAATCTCAGATGAAATTGCTAATAGCTCACTTTGATACAGTTTGAAATGATGGAGCACTTAGACAATTCTACTGACTGTGATTAAGCCAGCTACATTGAAATAATAATAATGTTGTTTTTCTGTAGTAGGTAATATAGATTTGCTCTGCTAAATCCCTTCCCTCCATTAAGACTGCAGGAGGTTCTGTCTTGTACATTCATTGGCTTCTACATTCACACACTTTGCTAAGCAATAGTTTGAACTACAGGTTAAAATAACCTGGTTTGTTTAACAAGCCACAGGGACCTGTCTCATGCATAATGCTAAGCTATAAACCTCACTTTGCAAACTACAATACCTGGGTTCATAATGCATGTGAAGCCAACATCAAATCTACCACTTTATGTTAAGCACAATATGTTAAGCCAATGTGCTGACAAGCCTGAAGTCACTGCAGAAGAAACTCTGTAGTCACACCTCCTGAAGAGGCACTTCATTCCAGCAGGTCTTCCAGTCAGTGTTGAGAATCCATTCATTACCTAGCTCCCAGACTAGTTCTTTTTATTTCTCAATCTATTTCAGATTTTATTCTATTTTATTGGCTTTTTTCCACCTAGCACTTAAAGATTTTTTTCCCCTCACAAGTTCTGAGCCTGAAACTAGAGAAAGATGTATAAAGAGGTTAATCCACAGAGTCTGTAAACTGTTTGGAAAAAAAGGTGACTCAAGAAGAAAGCTGCTCTTAGGTACAAATATTATGCACGTGTACAGCAACTAGTAAATATACTGTTGCATACATGTTCCAAGTGTTGAGAATTTTCAGGGATTCCAGTCCATACCCAAAGATTAATTCTTTACAATAAGGTAATTAGTTGAATGTGACTAAGATTCAGTGCATAAGTATTTCAACATTTCCAATTCTGGCATAGGGATTTCTAGAATCTTATTGCCATGGAGAGCAAAGTCAGATCTCTGGTTCCCTTTCAGAACCAGCCCTGTCAGAGAGTAATTTCTAACTTCATGTGGGTCTCACCCTTCTCATCTCAGTCAATGGTGACAGGAATGATGCATCATCTCTGACACCTCCTTTGCCTTCTTGTTCCATACTGGCTCTCAATGAAACATTTAATCAGAACACAAAGGGCTTCCCACTGCTCTTTGTTAAGTCTCAGGAGATGTTACTTCTAGCTCTACTTAGAGAGAAATCTTAACATTAAGAATGACAGGGCTTTAATAGTCCCTTGAGTTAATCGTGACTTAAGTACCTACCCATAACAATATGATCTCACCTCTATCAAGTATGTACAGTGTCTTTGTACTGGGCATTGTATGTATTTAACTCTTCCTGTGTTTATTAATATTATTGTTGATAGAATAATGTTTGACTGTGTGCGTGACTGGTGCCTTACATTGGATATTGGCCCTTGGTGAACCATATGTTCATAGAGATTAACATTGTTCTCTTCCAAATTAACTATGAGAAGCAAAACCTTCACTGAATTAAAACAACAAAGCCTCTCTTGAAACAGAAGTCTTATTCCTGATAACAGAAGTACAAAGATATCCTAACTAAAAGAGCTCAAATCATTTTTTTTTTAAGAGATGAATTTTCTTTTTCTGCTCTAGCAACATTTCATTAGGTGATTCCATTCTTTTCTGGGAAAAGGAAGTTCAACAATCTTGAATAGTACCACCTTTTTCCTTTACTTTTTCTGTCTTACCAGTAGCTGAAAACAGGCGTACATTCAAGGATATATTGTCTTTCCCCCCAGAATGGTCTCCTTTGTGGAAAGAGAAAACAGAAGACATAATAGTTAATGGGGGATAACAGGATCTAGGCAGCTGGTAAAATTTTGGGCTCATTTAGTAGAGTACCATCAGATCATATACAGATGACCTGATATGATAGAGTTTTCCTCCTTTCTGATCTCAGCTCTGTACAAATTTGAACAAGGGGAAGTTCAAAGGTCCACATTGTTCTTTACATATCATTTTTCACATTACACCATAAACAAGATGAAACTTAGAGTTTCCTTGTCCATTGCATCCATGATTGAGTATCTTTTTAGAAATTGTTTGTCTCAAGAGGCATTGGATAGGGAATTTCTTGACTACTAGAACCTTGGGATACAACTGTGTATGGGACCAGATGTGATCATCCCAAATATTCTGTTCCATATCAGGTCTTCTCTTTTCTCATAATATGGGATTTCACCAAACCCACTCATAGAGTAAAAGGGGAGCAGTGCACAAACAATGGGATAAGGAAGTCTAACAAAGAGAGGGACCATATACATGCAAGAGATACCATAATTTGGTTTACACATCATATTAAGCCATGGTTTGTTTAAACACCAGTTTATTGAATAACCTGTGATTGGTTGGCTTTGGATGTCACTAAAAACCATAAAATTACCATCATCTGCTGTTCTATGGGAAGGATTCCTAAAGAGAGAGAAAGGATGAAAAGCAGCTAAGGACTATTCCAAGGTCTGATTTAACTGGACTTCCTCTCCTTCTCCCCTCCTCTCAGAGCCAATACCATCAATTGCTTTATGAAAAGAATTTGTTTATTTTAATGTACACATTTCTGCCCTTGAAGGCCTCTGGTTCCTTCTGAGAAGGTGATTGTTTCTTTCTAAAGCATATTTCCTGTTTTCATGGTTATGAGTCTTTTCTCATAAATCTGCAGGAGACAGACTTCACTTGAGGAGCTCTTCACCTTTTTATTGTTAGCAAAGTGTTTTCAGCAGATTTTTTATATCTCCAAAGGCAGGATCAAATTTTTAAAAAAGAAAAATATGCCTGGATTCATAGACAATGGACTAAGCAAAAACCAAAACAAGCCCTATTATTGCTTACACTTATTTTCTCATCCTATTTTAACAGTCTCTCTTATTCTATGAAACATGTAATTCTGCCTTTACTACTGTGATATTTGAGATCTTGTCTGTAGGATCTCAGACTTATTACACCTTCTTCTCTATTCTGAGATCCTGTCATGAGTGCCGTTGAGCTGAAGTCATCAGCGCAATGGCACACATGACAATAGCAAGGAAACAGGGGAAGGGGCTCAAGATAAGTAGCCATCAACCCATAACGACTAACGGTCAAGAAACAATAGCTAAACGGATCACGGAACACACCCAAGCCATCAGCGCTAATACAACGGAGATCGCCCAGCTGAAAGCAATCACCGGAGGAATAGAGAAACCGATGATGGGCGATCCCGGAACGCCAGCGGGGCCTCGCAACCCCTCACCCACCGGCAGGGCAACGTATTGGACAAAGGGGGGTGACGTGACCGCGAGTGAGGGGGCGCTGACCGGCGCGGGGTATTTAAACCCCGCACCGGCGCGCTCCTGTCACTCTCAGCTTTTTTCCCGATGCTGTACCTACGCTATGAATAAACCAGAGCCTGTTCCACCGAGTCAGTGTCTGAGCATTATTCAGGGGTAGGCAGCGCATGACATAAAGCTGAGAGTCATAAACTCAGCCTCGCCGAGCCCCACCGGACGACAACGAGCCGTGGGAGGAATAGACGGCGAGAAGACCAGAAAGATGAAGCCGGAGCGACGCGGACAAGGAGGGCGAGCCGCACGGCAAGAAACAGAGGAGGACCGACCGAGGCCAGAGGCACCGCGGACTCCCGGAGCCATGGACGCCCACCCGACCCGACCCGAGCCTCAGCTCCAACCCCAAGGGGAGATGGCGACGGAGGCAACCCGACCGCGGGAAGGAGCAACATACCTTCCGAAACCAGCGGAGGACCCCGCGCCCCACATCGCACCCCAGCAACGGGCGTGGAGCGACAGCCCAACGGCGGTCAGCACGGAGGAGGACGACGGAAACACCCAGCAGACGGCGGAGGAAGCAGACCAACGGCAGAGGGAGGCTGAACCCCGCCAGCAACCCACCCCCGCCGACACACCGATGGAACCGGCCCCAGCGGCGGCGCGGACCGTGGACGAGGAAGCACGAGCTGAACTCGCGGCCATGCGGGCCCAACTGGAGGAACTCCGGACCATGCTTCAGTCGCTCATGCCCCCCGCGCCGCCCAACGACGTCCCCGCACAGGCCCACACCCCGAGCGAAGCACCGAACCCCCACGGGCCAGCTGAAGGTCAGCAGACGGCCCAGGCGGACGACACCACACCCCGGGAAGCGAGAGGAAGGGCCGCGCAAAACGCCCGGGCCCCAAAGGACTTCCCCATCTTCTTCGATGGGAACCCCACGAAACTGTCGTTTTTTATAACGAACGCCAGGGAGTTCATGGGGAGGCACGGACACTCCTACGACTCCGAAGCGGACAAGATCGCCGCCGTGGCGATCAAATTACAAGACAGGGCGGCGGACTGGTACGTCCAACTGTACGAGTCCAGCTCCCCCGCCCTCGCCAACTTCCCCGCCTTCATCAATGAGATGAAAAACTACTTCGAAGACCCCCTAGCCAAAGTGAGGGCGAAAAGCGCACTCCAAAGACTTAAACAGGGCACACGCACTGTCCCAGACTACGCCCTGGAGTTCAAAGCCCTCGCGGGGAAGGTCAGCGACTGGTCCGAGACCACCCTGCTGGAAATGTTCAAAAGGGGGCTCAACCGCGACGTACTCCAATGGGCCCTCTACCGCGACGACCCAGAAACGCTGCACGGGTGGATCCACCTTGCGGGGAAAGCCGAACACGCGCACCGCACCTTCCTCATGACAACCACGGAAGACACAAACTATACCTGCAAAAAGGTACCCGCACCACACGTGGGGACGGCCGGCCCCATATACCCAAAGAAGAAATTCAATCGGGAGCCCTGCGGGAAGTGTGGCAAACTAGGGCACAAGACGGCGGATTGCTTCGCCAACCGACCGCCAACCAGTGCGCCTAAACCCACCCCGAAAATTAGCCCCAAACCACCTAACCCGGGGCCGCCCCCTCACCGCCGAATGACCGTGGCCACTGCGACACCAGAGGAAGGCTGGGACGCCTACTGGGGGGAAGAGGACAACGTAGACCCCGACCAGCCGGCGGGAAAAGCTCCCCGCCTGCCCTGAAACGCGTTGCGAGGCAGGCGGTGGGACAGCAGCGTGGACCACCTCGACGGAACGGCGAAAGCCCCGTAATAATGGCGGCAATTAAACTCTCTACCGGCAACGGAGCCACCACGGCCGCGGCACTAGTGGACTCGGGGTGCTCAAAAAACCTCATCCACCCCGACTTAGTCACCAAACTCGACCTCCGCTGCTTCCCCCTCCCCACGCCGCTGGCATTCCACCAGCTGGACGGCTCTACAGCGGGAGGGAAACCAGCTACGCTGCAAACCGAGCCGGTCACCCTGCAAATGGGCACTCACACCGAACGCACATCGTTCGTCGTCACTCACATCGGATGGCCCATCGCAGTCCTGGGGATGCCATGGCTCGCGACAAACAACCCGCGCATCAACTGGGAGACCCGCACCTTCACATTCGGCGACGGTGAGTATCGGGCACCAGTTCCAGCGGGCAGAACCAACCCCACTGTGGGACGAGCGGAGGCGACTACACAGGACAACGCCGCTACCATAGCAGACCTACCGGAACAATACGCCGACTTCTCCGAGGTCTTCGGAGAGGCGGAAGCTGACCAACTACCCCCCCACCGCAAGTCGGATTGCCGGATCGACCTGCTGCCCGACGTCCCCTTACCTAGACCAAAGATCTACTCAATGACCCCGAAGGAGATGGCAACCCTCCGGGAGTTCATCGATAAAAACCTAGACAGGGGATTCATAGAGCCAGCATGCTCACCGGTCGGAGCCCCTGTCTTATTCCGGGAGAAGAAAGACGGCACCCTACGGCTCTCCACCGACTACCGGGGCCTAAACGCGGCTTCCCTGTCCAACAAATACCCCTTACCCCTGGTGAAGGACATGCTCGCCCACCTGTCCACGGGCAAAGTCTTTTCCAAATTGGACCTTCGCGAGGCGTACTATCGCATCCGAATCAGGGAGGGGGACGAATGGAAGACTGCGTTCAACTGCCCCCTAGGCGCCTTCCAGTACAAAGTGCTGCCGTTTGGACTCGCGGGGGCCCCTGGGGTGTTTATGCAGCTCATCAATGAGGTACTGCATGAACACCTGTTCAAAGGGGTCCTTGTCTACATCGACGACATCCTTATCTACACAAAAACGCACGAGGAACATGTGACCCTAGTCAGGCAAGTCCTCGACAAGCTCAGAAGGGCGCAGCTCTACGCCAAGCCTACAAAGTGCGAATTTCATAAAGCGCGCCTAGACTACCTGGGGTACTGAATCTCCGGGGACGGCATTGAAATGGACCCCGCAAAAGTCGAGGCGGTGCTAAACTGGGAGCGCCCCCGCAACAGACGCCAACTCCAGAGCTTCCTCGGCTTCGCGAATTTTTACAGGTCATTCGCCCGGGGGTTTGCAGAGATAGCCCTCCCCCTAACGGACCTCCTCAAAACCAAAGGGGTGGGGGACACCCGACGCGCCAAGAACCCGGGCACAGTGTTGAATTGGACTCCCACGTGCCAGACTGCATTCAACAAGCTGAAAGCGCTGTTCACCACGGAGCCAATCCTCGCGCACCCGGACCCAGAACGGCCGTTCGTGGTCCAAGCCGACGCCTCAGACTTCTCCCTGGGGGCCATCCTACTCCAAAAGGACCCCACGGGACTCCTGAAACCATGCGCCTACCTGTCAAGGAAGTTTTCCGAGACAGAAAGGCGATGGCACGTCTGGGAGAAAGAAGCCTTCGCGGTAAAATCGGCGCTAGAAACATGGCGACACCTACTCGAGGGAGCCACCCAACCATTCGAGGTCTGGACCGACCACCGGAACCTTGAGGCCCTACGAACGCCCAGACGCCTTAGCCCAAAACAGGTCCGATGGGCCCAATTCTTCAGCCGCTTTAATTTCCAGCTGAAGTTCTTGCCGGGCAAAAAGAACTTCCTGGCCGACGCCCTCTCCCGACTGCCCCAAGACGAAGAGCCCGCCCCAGACACCATTGGGACGGTCCTATCCGCCTCGCAACTGGGGATGGCCGTGACCACCCGAAGCGGCGCCCGGAGACAGCTCGACTCTACGGCGCAACCGATGGCGGGACAACCTGCGACCAGACGAAGCCAACCGCAACTACCAGGGGGAATACGCACGGACATCGCCGCCGCCCTCAAAACCGACCCCTGGTTCCTGGCAAACCCCGACAAGGTAACGATGGCACAGGACCTGGCATGGGGGGAAGGCAGAATCTATGTCCCGGACTCGCAACGCCAAGCGATCTTGCATAGGTCACACGACGCCAAGCAAGCGGGACACTTTGGGTTCCTCAAGACCCTACACCTAACACGGCGTCAATTCTGGTGGCCCGCGCTCAGGCGAGACGTGAAAGCATACGTAGCGTCCTGCCCAACGTGCGCTAGGGCCAAACGGGCACCAGGCAAACCCGCGGGGCTATTACAACGGGTGGCGGAACCCTCCCGCCCATGGGAGGAAATCTCTATGGATTTTATAGTGGACCTCCCACCCAGCCAGAAGAAAATGGCCATTTGGGTGGTGAAGGATTACTTCTCAAAGCAGGCCCACTTCATCCCCTGCACGTCGGTCCCGTCCGCACAACAACTAGCCAAACTCTTCCTCATCCACGTGTACAGGCTACACGGATGTCCCGCACGTGTGGTGACCGACAGGGGCACACAGTTCACCTCTAAATTCTGGCGGGCCTTCCTAAAGCTGACGGGGACCCAACAGGCCCTATCCACTGCCTGGCACCCCCAGACGGACGGAGCCACAGAGGTCCTCAATGCCACCCTAGAGCAATTCATATGCTCATATACCAACTATCACCAAGACGACTGGGCTGAACTGCTCCCGTTCGCCGAAGTCGCATACAACAACGCCGTCCACACGAGCACGGGGAAAACTCCGTTCGAGGTAGTCTCGGGGTGCGACTTTGTCCCCATACCGGAGCTACCTCAACCCCCGGAACCCCAGGTGGACGCTAGCGATTGGGGATGGAAGATCGCGGAATCATGGCCAATAATCACGGCGGCGCTGAAGGATGCACAGGCAGCCTACAAAGAGCAGGCCGACAAGCACCGGCGCCAACAACCGACGTTCCAGGCGGGGGATATGGTCTACCTATCCACCAAATTCCTAAAGTCCCCCCAACCCTCGAAAAAACTGGGGCCTAAGTACATCGGGCCGTTCCGAGTCACGCAAATAGTGAACCCGGTGGCAATACGCTTGGACCTGCCACACAACCTACGGAGACTCCACCCGGTGTTCCACACCAGCCTCCTGAAACCGGCAACCACCTCTCGATGGCACCCAAGCACGCCACAGCCCTCACCGGTGATGATCGACGGGCAACATCACTTCGACGTAAGGGACATACTCGACTCCCGCAAGCAACGAGGAACCCTACACTATTTGGTCAGGTGGAAACACTTCCCCCACCCGGAATGGGTGGCGGCGCACAACGTTAACGCGCCTGGCCTGACCCGGGCTTTTCACCGGGCATACCCCGACAAGCCAAAACCAAGGTTAGCAAGCCGTCCCCTGCAAAACCCCTCCCCCGCGGCCCCCCCGCCTACCGTGCCCCAAGGGAAAGGGGCCCCCCAAGCCCGCGACTTGAGTGGACCTCCCCCCCCGGGACTCACTCCCCCCGCCCCGGGCCCACGAGGCAGTAACAAGCGTTCGCCAGCACCCTCCCCCTGCCCCGGGCCCATGGGGGAGTGGCAAGCAAGTCAACAGGGCAACCTGGGGGCAACGCCCAGGAGCACAAATAACAAAGGCGACGCACTTTAAATAAAAAAGAAGGGCCTTACCTGGAGCTGATAAGCACCCGACCAGCCACGCCTCTCTCCTCGCCGAACTGAGCCAAACAAACAGGGTGTGGCCGGAGCATGCGCACGCCAGGGCGTGACCTGGGCATGCGTACTAGGACACACCCTGGGAAGGCACGTGGTAGAGGGAGGAGCAAAGGGAGGGGCGAAAACTACTCCGGCGGGAATTTCAAAAAAAAAAAAAAAAAAGTGCCGTTTGACAGCTCCACGAAAAGAAAAGAAAAAAAAAAAAAAAAACCAGAAAACCGGGGGGGAGCACTATTCGGACAGGGGGCAGTATGTCATGAGTGCCGTTGAGCTGAAGTCATCAGCGCAATGGCACACATGACAATAGCAAGGAAACAGGGGAAGGGGCTCAAGATAAGTAGCCATCAACCCATAACGACTAACGGTCAAGAAACAATAGCTAAATGGATCACGGAACACACCCAAGCCATCAGCGCTAATACAACGGAGATCGCCCAGCTGAAAGCAATCACCGGAGGAATAGAGAAACCGATGATGGGCGATCCCGGAACGCCAGCGGGGCCTCGCAACCCCTCACCCACCGGCAGGGCAACGTATTGGACAAAGGGGGGTGACGTGACCGCGAGTGAGGGGGCGCTGACCGGCGCGGGGTATTTAAACCCCGCACCGGCGCGCTCCTGTCACTCTCAGCTTTTTTCCCGATGCTGTACCTACGCTATGAATAAACCAGAGCCTGTTCCACCGAGTCAGTGTCTGAGCATTATTCAGGGGTAGGCAGCGCATGACAGATCCCTTCAAGATTTTCCATTCCCATTTGTTTGGATCTCACTTATTTTCCTGAAGGAAGAAGAGTTGATCATTTTTAACTTGGCTTTATACTCCTGGAAAGAATAATTCCCTACACATACAGTATTTTTTTTACTTCCACTCTGAATACTTAAATGGTTAGAAATACAATTTTAAAAACTGTCAGATAATATTTCTCTTTTGGCCTTTAAACATTTCGCTCAGCCTTTCATACATTTCTTTTCTATGCTTTTTCCTATTCATAATAGAAGCAACTGAAGCATCCTATGGTTCTACCAGGAGAAATTGATTTAGTTCCTTACAGTTCAAGAAGATAATGCTGGTTGTGGTACAAAAATAGACAGCTAAGAATTGGAAAAAAAAAAACCCACCACATACAAGATAGGCTGCTTTTAAAAGGGCATATATCCTGGCAATTTTATTTTAAACAAATTAAAATAAAGACAACATGTGAGCTATTTTTTTGTGAATATTTTCATCACCTACAAAGGGGAAAACACCTGTTCAGCAGCCTTGTGATTTCCTGATAATTTCCTATCCAAGTTCTAATCAACTCCAACCTTGCTTCTCTAAGATGAGCCAACACTGGCTAGTCATGAACTGGGGCAGGGTGGAGAGACAACAAAAAGTTCTGAAAAAGTAGATCAAAGGCCAGACTACTTCAGTGTCCTGTTTCTCACAGAAGGAAGTGGCTTACTAAGGGAAGCCCCACTAGCATGATAAGACAGGACTATCTCCTGTGTGTGCTCCTCTTCAGTAGTTTTTAAACATACACAGCCTCAGATCCTGGAGGTGCTTTGTAACTATGGTGATGCTTAGCCATTAATATCTTCATCCTATGCTATTCTCCAATTCCTTTGTAAATTATCTCGGCTAGTAGCCAAATCATGTTTCGCAGTAGCAGAGGAATGTCGGTCCTGAATATCTTCTGAATTTTTCCCCCTTTCCCCTCTCATCTATATGATGAGAGAAAGAGAGGGAGAGAGGGAGAATAAATAATTCCTGTGTTTCCATCTACTCCACATTATACATAATCTTACCAGTTTCTACCATGTCCTCCCCCAACTTTTCCCAACTTCTTATTCTTTCCAACCCAGGGGAATGATGGAAACAAATTATGTAAAGGGTTTGGGACTCTAGAATGTTACCATCTCTGCCATTCTAAGCCTCCTCCCTGTTGGTCATGTGATCAAGAGCAGAACCCAGTGCTTCCCAGTGCACACAAACACTTCGTTACACAGTAGAAAAGACAGGAGCCTCCTACAGCCACTGCTGGTAAAGGGGTTGGAAAAAAATTCAGTAGCCATGCTTACCTTGTTTTAACATTTTAAGTTTCAAAGGTCAACCATGCTTCATCAGAATGTTACTTCAGACCTCTGAACAACTAACATCTCTTTCCTACTTATTTTCCATTATTTGAGGTGCGACAACAAGGTCTATACTCATATTCAAAGTATGTGGTTGCACTCTGGATTTCCCTAATGGCACTGTTCTGGCAGAACAACATTAGTTGTTCTGTTTCCAGCTCATTATAAGGTATCTAAACAAGGAAGTTGTCTTCTTCAAATACTGATAAATGTTTCCATTGCACCATCTTAATACTTTCTACCACAACCACATGTTATCACCAGCTGAGACCCCATCACTTAAATTTTGGATTAAGATTTTTGCCCCATTTTGTTTACACTGACTTGGCTAAAAAGACTTCTTGAAAAAGCCACAAAGCTGGGCTTACATAGAACCATAACTAATAGTTTATAAATCCTAATGAGTCTGTTCACACAGAATGCAAATATGCATACACATAACATGGCTTTGTACAATATATGAATATATGAATTCAGTCATTGAATTGCCTTAGTTTTTTTACTGCCCATTCTCATCCCTTGGAAATATCCTTTTGGTACTCATTTCACTCCTTCCTGCTTACTGTATGTCCCTATAAATAATTTTGTGTCATGTAGAAACTTAGCCATCTCATTACTTGTTTCTCCAAATTATTTCTGAAAAAAGTTAAAAAGCATTGCTATTAATACAGTTCTTTGTGGGAACCCGCTCCTTATTCCATCATGAGAATTGCAGAGGATAGCTGAAAAAAGATGGAAAGCTGTATCCCTATTGACATTAATAGTCAGGTGCCAACTGGCTGACATCTAGAAATAAGCTATTAACATACTGAATGAGAATTTACTTTAAAAGGTGGGTATTCCCATCTCAGTTACCTCACAGTACTAACCAACAGCTCCTGGCTAGTACAAAAATTTTGCCAAGATGACTAATTCTTGTGTCTCCATAAACATATAATTGGACCTGGGAAATGACCTGTTTCATACTTTAAAAACCCTGCATCCACATTGATAAAAAGATAATGGCACCCTCAGAACTGAGCATAACTCTTGGTGACTATACAGAAAGATCATTGCAGGGTTTTTTTTGTCAACAGTATGGAAGTGGTTTGACATTGACTTCTTCCATAAAGTTTTCCCAACTTTCCACTCTACAAACTGGATGCTCCTTGGTGGTCTCCTATCCAAGTACTGACCCTACTTAACTTTCAAGCACAGAGAAGTTCAAACAAGTGCCGCCACCTGATAAGACAGTCACACTGAAACCCAATGCTTTAGGAAATGTCCCAATTTTCTCTTCTTCAAAAAGGCAGGTGATGTCAGAGAAATCCCTCAAAGGAGTTGTGGCAGCAAGATGTAAAGTCTGTGTGCTACTTTCATCATCTGCCTGGAGTGGAAGTGAGGGGGCCATTTTATTCCAGGGATCACTGATAGAGGAATGATACGGCCAAAATAAGCAAAAAAGATAAGTAGAGCAATCTCCATATTTTATATAGGACACTTTGATGGTCTGTAAAAAGATGAACCAACAATAAACAATGTGAAACTCTTTAAAGACATTGACCAACCATTGATTTGTCTTAGCTGCCCCAAGTCACTGCAGATACCATCATGATGTTGGTTTCTGGAATTCAGCTGGACTAAGGTAGCCTAAAAAAAAAAAATCTAATGATAAGTGTTTCCGGGACCTTTGCTCTGTACTCCATCTGCTACTGCTGCAAACTGCATTTCAAAGAAAAACTAAGTTGACAAATATCAGCCCATGTGGAGAGAAGAGAAATTTGTTTTCTGTGTTTTTAGCCACTAATGTGTCATTTACAACTACACATATGGATTTATGAATCTGGACCATGAAAGAACATAGGTCAGCTTCAGAACCTAAGACAGCAGACCTGATGTGTGCCCTTGCTTTGTATAGTTGCGTCTGGGAAACTACGGGGATGAAACCACATTGGGTATGAAGGAACTGTGGGAAATATCCCTACTGTGGGAAATTTATCAAGAGATAAATTATTAACTCTCTGCCACTGCTGCAAGATAAGGTAAGTTCACTCTGTTGAAACCATCTGAACTCTGGTTTCAACAGAGTGAACTTGGAGTGGGACCCTGCAAGAGTACCGCTTTAGATATGATTCTAGAACGGGACCAGTGCCTTCTGGCAGCTGGAAGCAGGGGTTCACCATTATTCTTAGTATTATTTTTGGAAGCCTGGAAACACAGTGCTTCCTCCCTCCATAACTATTTGGTCCTCTGTCTGGAAGTTTAACTTGTATTCTTTTATTTTCTGTGGAGAATCAGTGGGAAATTGTGCAAGAGATATTCAGCTGTTTCTTGCAAAATTTTAGTTGCACAATTTGCTGCTGGGAGCTGCAAAAACTGAATTTGCAGGCTACATGTGGTCTACTGATGGTAAGTTGCTATTGAGGCTTCTACAGGAAGAGTGTTGAAAAGGTCAGGATGGTAGCAGCATGATAAAGGCAGCTATCTTGCCTTTTTTACCCTTCCCCCCAATAGATACTCCTGATTGTTATGTTCCTGAATATTTTCTCTTCAAAATCACTGTGCTACATGCTAATTATGCAAAACTCCCCAGTTAGTTATGACCCAATATATTAAATTTGAAAAAAAAAAAGATTGATACCATTTGACATGCAGTAAGCTACAGCGAGTTTAAAACCTTTTTTTTAATTGCAATCGATTTCATGTTTTCAATGTGGTTTCAGAACAGCTGAAGCCAGCTTTATTTCTGTTTCTAGTTTAGGATGTTCAAATGATTTCATTCCTTGACCAAAGAAAGACCTTGTCTTTTGCTTGCTGTGTACAAACAAACTGGTGATTATAAATACTTATCCAATCTGTGAGAGATACACGCTATCCTCATTAAACACCACCTAATTTAAAATCTAAGCAACAACACTTATTGAAAAATCTTAAAGACTACCACATCTATTGTAAGCTTTTCACAGGCTCATAAATTTGCTAATCTTGTTGTTACCTCTCTCTTTTGGTACCACAGACTTAACACAACTCCCCCTCTGAAAATTAAAGTCTAGCACTTCACTTAATGGGTTTTATATTTGCCCTGGCTGTACAAAATTATATTACAGAGGGTGCATCAGAAATCTTATTTAAGAAACTCCTATTTCATTAAAAAAGCAGTAAATAATTTATCCCTTTCCTTAATGTTTGATAATATGATCTTCAAGTTCTAACAGAAAAGCAACAAGAAGTCTTGGCTGTCTCTTGAATAGACAGGAACACGGGATTTGCTAATGGACTGTGCAGCCTTTCAGTTCTAGGGCTTTGGTTCTGATATAGATTTGAATGGCCATGATTAATACTACTACTTACTGGGTAAATTTGTCATTTCTTGTGCATTGATTCCTGTGCTACAGCTATAGTTTATTTACACACACACACACACACACACACACATACAGGGAGAGAGAGAGAGAGAGAGAGAGAGAGAGATACAGTAGATGGATAGATAATTGATATTCATCTATCCATCCATCTACTGTATCTCTCTCTCTCTCTTATTACTATTAGCACAATGTTACTTTTACTTGCAAGGAAAGATTAATGCTCCATTTATTCTATATGTAAATCCCAAGGCATGATAAAGGCATGTCAACTGTACTGTTTGTTTTCATTAAATATCCCATTATATCACTTCAGTGCTCAGATTATAGGAAAAACTCTTATCTTTCATTCCAGGCTTTTTTTTTTCTATGAAGTGGGAGACTGAATTAAAATAGAAGAGAATTATCTGGAGCTCTGCCCTTTTATTAATGGATTCTCTATCTCTTCCCAAGTTCCCAATGCTCCTTAATTTGAGGCTGGGTCCATTTATTGTAAACTTGTTTCATCCTTTTGAAAATTGACGTAGTTAAGTGGCCTGGAGACACTGAAGTTCATCCATTAATTAGGCCTATACTTTTTCCTGATCCTCCCGTCAACAATATTTCACAGTATTTTGCAAATGAGAAAGAACTGAATTCCAGTTTTTTCCTTGTTTTTTTTTTCCGTATGCAGCTTCCACTGGGACTAGGTCATTGAGAGAGCCAGATTCAGAAGCTGGCATGGTTGGGTTTTCTGCCAAGGCCCAAGCATTCAGAAGGTCCATCACCAACCCTCTCCCTGGGTCTTCTTGCCGGAGAGCTATTGGGGAGGGGCTGCCTTCCCCACTCCTGCCCTCTTTGGCATTTCCTATTGGGGAATCTAACATGGTAGCTGCTGGGGAATGGATCACAGCCAGCTAAACTCTCCTGGAAGGGATAAGCAGTGATGGAAAGTCATGGTAACTACTCTGCTATGCATGTTGGTGGCCCTGAAGCAGCAGCAGTCTCAGGAGGGGGCTAAACGACACCAGGCACCATGTTCAGGGTCTGCCACTGAACATGGTGCTACTAATCTGCTACTAATTCTGATTGCTTTATTCTTATGTAATCACACAACACAACTAAAGCTGCTGAAGATGCTTTTACCCCTCAGTAGCATATGGGATTGCTTTGGGATCACATAGCCTTCCTTCCCCAAGACTCGGGGTGTTTTTGTTCTTGTTGTTCTTGTTGCTGTTGTCTACTGGCAAAAGAGAAACAAGGTGCAACAGCTGGGCTTCAGGTGACCTGCTGAGTTGAAGCGACTGAATCTTGTTTCTGATCCCTGTCAGCACAGGGTAAGTCTCTTGTGCGATATGTGAATGTTTCCTTCCTTCATCACCCTGGAAGCAGTAGGAATGATTTGCAATAATTGCAAACATGTCTTGATTAGAAAATTTGAAATGCTTAAGACTGTCATCCAGCTGACAAATGGTATGAGTTAGATCTATTCAGGTGTTATGCTAATTCAAGTAAGAGGAATGGCCTAAAGACTATTCAAATGTTGAAAAATAACACATGTCAGCAATCCAACAACAAAAATTTATTTATTTATTTATTTATTTGTCACATTTGTCACTGCCCATCTTCTCCCACCAGAGGGACTCTGGGTGGTTTACAACAAAGGTAGTCAATTGAAACAGTAAATATAACATACAAATACAATATATAAAAATATAAATACCATTAAGAAATAGATATAAAGGTAAGAATTAGAGTAAAATCCAAGTGGCAAGATCTAATTCAGTCCATGTGTGTGAGGAGCGCTGTAAGGTGCCAGCCATCCCCACGTGGAGCTGCTCCCTTCTCCACCCCAAGCAAGACAGCAAAGCCAAGTCTTTAGGTACCTCCAGAAGGCCAGGAGTGCTGGGGCTAACCCCACCTCTGGAGGCAGCATGTTCCACAGGGCAGGAGCTACTGTTTGGCCAGTCTTTAGCTTATTTCATCCCTCTGGTGTTGTTGTATAATTATTTAGGCCTCATTCTTTGTGCAAAAAGTCAATAAATAACAAATATTGGAGATATAGTTAAGCAAATCGTATGCATTGTTAACTCAGTATATTTGCTGTAATTCTAAATTAACAAGCATATAGATTGCAGCCCAAAATGTAGCAATAATGAATCTGGAGCAGACCATATGAGTTATTGTTCCAACTCCTGAATTACATCTCCAGTAAAAGGCTATTGTATCTAAAGATTATTAAACATTCTTTGAAGTATCCAGTATACGCAAGAGAAAATTTGCATTTGCATTAGTCTCAGATTTGTTTCTCTACTCCATGTAAATCTTTCTCATAAGTTATAAGGAACATTTTTTAAAACATATTATTTAAAAACCACAGAAAGATAGAACATAAGGTCAATTTCAAATATACCCACTGACTAATGGAATGAAATCTGCCAGCTGAATGAATTCCCTTAATTCTGAGGTCTCCAGTACTCCCAGATCTGGTGTGGGAGACATTCTGGAGCAAATATTGGGAGAGATGGCAAAAAAGAAAAAGTAGAAAAAATCTATATGATCAGAAATCTTCTATAATAATGTATATTCATAGGAATGTATGAAGAGTGAGGGGCCGTCCACTCCAGCATTCTCTCTCACATAATGATCTGATAGATACAAGAGAAGTTCAGATGCCTGAGCAGCCTGTGATTCAGATGATATCATACAGACTTCAAGGACCTTTCCTCCGTGAATTTGTATATTTCCCTTTTATTCTTATTTAAATTGGTGTCTGTCCATCATTACATTTGGTGAGAGCAACTGTGCTTTGTACTTAGTTGCAGGTATTAGTATAATCAAATGTCCACTCATCTACGCTGCATCTCTGCACTGTTGAAGCATTCATTTGTTCATTCTTTCGAACTGTTCACCTGTTCAGGAATCTTGATCTTCTTTGCAATCACAATGCCATACAGTACTTTTATTTCCACCTGTGACTCACTCAGCTATGACTAAGATGAGGCTTGATCCAGTTAAATTAGCTGATGCACATACTGTAAGTATTCTTTCTGAACACTGCATTCCCGTTTGCTTATATCTTATGCTACACACATTGTCTACCCTCCCCCTTTGTTCTCTCCTTTTCTCTCCCCCTTCCCCACCCCAGGCAAAAGGCTGCAGGGAGCAACTGTAGAGAGCAGTCTGGTTTTAACTCCTTAGTATTGAATTATCCCTTTCATAGGGGATTTGAAATTAAGCTGAGGGCTCAAAAGAGTAGTCAGTATCCTATCCCTGATTAAATTGGGGGTGTCTGGATTTGCATTTCTCTTTCTGTATAAACCATGAAAATTTGCACCTTCTTTTGTTTTACTGGTGCATTTCATTTTTGGAGAAGTCTCTGGGGATTTAATCTAGTGTTTCCACAAGCTTCAACTGAAGACAGTTTAAAAAATTTAAAAGGACCTTTCTCCTAAATAAACAAGGATAATCTTCTAGCAGAAGCAGACTTCTCATTGATACCCTCTTCAGTAGTCTTTGTTATGGAAGAGACAGAACCAACATCAAAAGCTCTTATACTCTGTTCTTAATACAGTTCTCACATTTTAGGTGAGGTCCTGTTTCCTGACACTTATAACTACTCCTTGCAATAGGTAATTTGATGCTGCCGAGGATGGAGGCTCTGAAGGCCTTAATAGGCCTTAAAATCCTACCATGTCTTGGCAAGGATAAATTCTAGATAAAAATCACAATAAAAGGTGACAGACATGTCATCAAAATTCAAGTTCCAGCCCTAATATACCTTATTTAGATTTTCATGTTCAGGGCCGCAACTAGGATCTGTGTCACCCGGGGCAAACATGGATTCCACGCCCATTTTGGCACCCCCCTAGCGTGCCACCCGGGGCACATGCCCTGCTTGCCCCCCCTAGTTGTGGCCCTGGTCATGTTTTTGTCTATTTCAAAATGTTTAAATTATTATTATTGTGCTATTCTACCTGTTTTTTTTAATTAAATGTAACATGTTGCAAAAATCCCATTATTAATTTCTAATGATTTCAAATGCAGAGTTTGTCAACATGGAATAGATATTTGTGTTCACATTATAACCTGTCTCTTGAATTCCATGATGAGTGATAAAACATGCTGATGTCCTTCACATCAATGAGGACATACCTTTCAAGATGTTGGTTACTTTGAAATAAACATTTCTTCAATCCTGCTGTGGGCAATTAAGGTTGTCAGTATTTCCAAAAACAGAATGTTCCTACCAGTGACAGATTTTGAAATCTCTTCTGTCAAAAAACGCAAAAGAACAAAACCCAGATTGTGAAATTCATATGGAACACAAACGACAGACATTGTAAATGAAGAGGGAGAAACAGAATAGCTGTACTCTTGCTTTGAATTAGTTATGGTACTTCCCCTAGTTTCTTCCATGGGATGTACACCAGTGACCTCAGGGGTGGCCTTCCTTCTATGGAATTATTATGGTTGGTTGCACAGTCAGCCAGATATTTAGACTGGATTTGGCATTTTTATCCACCTATCGAGTCCTCCCCAAGGCAGATGTTGTAGTTTGATGGTGTTAAAGGTATCGTCATAGGATGTAAGCTGTTCCAAGTAAAGCTGCCTTTTGCAATTGACTGATGGTGATTTTGCCAATGCTGGTGGTGGTGGTAGTGTTGTTATTATTATTATTACAATTTATATAGTCACTTATCTCATGTACATAAGTCTGGGTGGTGTACAATAAAATGATCAAGTAAACAATTATAAGAGACCTTGGGAGACAGGAGGAAGAGCCACAGACTGGACAAGCTGTATGTAAAAGATATCTCAGCCCACAGAAGAGAGGGTGATGTGGGAAGCAATTCAGAAGGGACCCTCCCTAGTTTTCTGGAGAATAAAGGAAAGGAGGGGAGAAATGCTTTCAGTCTTGCAAGATTCTGTTAATGTAACCTTACAATAAAGATAGAGCTGGTACTCCTGGCTGTGCTTCTTGTCTGGACTACCTCACAGGGCTAGCATGAACACAGCCCATATGGATTGGAGTGGTCTATAAGCAAATGCTATTAATAAATAATAAAGAGTAATAATAAACCCTAAGAAGGACGCGGACATACTCCTTCAAAGGCCTTTTTCTTTCTGCTGAATTAAGTGCTCTCCACCCCTCGAGCTGAGAGAAAACTCTGCCAGCATGAAAATTGCTATCCCCGTGGACTGTCCCCATCCTGCTTCTTTTCCCAGTCATTTTCAGCTGCACTGTGCATTACCAGCTTGTGGATTGACCAGTCTAACAGCTTTGTACATTGTAAAGTTGCTTTTGGATGGTATCAAGGTAAGGGGGTGGTGGGAGAAAAGACCACGTTAACAGCAGTAGAGCTAAGGAAGACTTAAGCCGGTCATATGTGCATCGGCTGAGGATGAGCTGAAGGTATGATCAGGAAGATGTGTTAGGAAAAAAGTTTGTTTGGGAATGTTTGTGCCATGTTAGGGGCAATTAGGGAACGGCCCAAAGAGTCCAGTTACACAGTGCTTAAAAACTATATGTAAAATTGTTTAGCCACTACTTAAAAATAAGTACGAGCTCCTTGGTCACTGTTATTTAATTTTTAATGAAATACAACAAAATATTTTACTAATAACTAACATCATTTTTATCATGGATGTTTGAATTTATGCAGTATTTGTGTTGATTTTTTGTGTATTCTGAATCTGATGGTAATCAATCAATCAATCAATCAATGCCAAAGGTTCTCCTGAGAAGCCTAAATTCTCCATTCCAAGTTTTGTAACTGTTGCCTCTGTAGAGGAAGTTCATAGGGCTATCAAGCAAAAGCACTGCATAGCTAATTTGCATTTCTGTCCTTAATTGATTTCTACAGATAAAAAAGAAGAGGCAGAAAAACAGAGGGCAGTAAGAAATGGGATGAAATATAATCTGGCTCTTTTTAAACATCTTTGATTCTGACCGGTCTAATTATGGAATCAAAGCCTCACTGGGAAGCATCCTCAGATAGTTTATTGGTTGCTGATCTTATATATTGGCTGGTTTCAAGGGCTGAATCAGTGGTTTGGGTGTGTGCTAATTCATATGAAACAGAACAAAGCTGGAACTCTTTTTGCAATGCTGGGGTAAATGGGCATCAGTTATTCTTCCAGGGTGGAGCCTTTCTCCTCCCTGGCCTAAAATACACTCTATCTAGTTTTCTAGTGGGCACAGTTTAAAGTGCTGCTCTTGACCTTCAAATGCCTAGAATCTGTTTATTTGCAGGATTCTTTCTCCTGCTCTGAACCTGCCCAGTTACTTAGATCAGCAGGAGAAGCTCTCTGAAATTGCCCCCACGCATTGCAAAAGCTCAGCTAAAAATGATTCAACCCCCCCCACATGAATGCAATCATTTAATAACTTAATCAACATTGATTTAACCATGGTTTTGACTTTAACTGCACCAGTTTTGTTGTCTGTTTGCATTACTGTAAGCCCTCTTAAGGGTTGGAATCAACAGAAAGAGTATACCTTAAAATGAAGTAAGTAAATATATACCTAGGCTTTGAACTGGCATCACTATGCCTCTCAGCTCTGGAATGCAAGCAAGGACTTGATTAACAGCAACTGCAACCTACAATCACAATGCTGTGGTAGGAATATGGGCCACCAGATCAAGGATTCCCTCTTAATCCTCCTAATCAGTTTCACAATGCCTGAAACAAAGACTTGATGTACCCTAGTGGTATAAGCAGACTTTATCTTCAAAATCCATTTTAATCCTTCTGACCGGTTTGCATTCTGTTTCATGAGCCTTGTAAAAACAAGCACCACAACTCTTCAGCTTCATTTTCTCTGCTTCTATAAGCAGCATATACCAACCCCTTGTTTCATTCCCCCCATCCTGACTTTGGGCTGTAGTGAGCCATCATTTTGCCTCTGTTCCAAAAGGCACAGGGGATTTGAACCTGCAACCTGTATCTGGGTTAGAGTTAAGGCAAAAAGCAAAAACGTCTCCATCTGATCCAGACTGCAGAGGCTTCAGAACAGAAATAGGAAGAATGATGCCTTCGTGACAGAGTTGCTTCTCCCTCAGCAACTGTTCAGTTTGATTCTATTTTTGTAAATATCTAGCAAAAGCACTCCATGTGTTCCAAAAACCTAGACTGGGGTGCATGCTGTCAATTTATTTCCAATTTTTTGGGGTGGATGGGGAGGGATTGGGAAGAGATTTTTATTACTCCAGGAACTGTACTAGTGTTTTTTGGAACCTGTTTTGGGGTCCTGTTTTTTTTTTTTTTTTTACTTTCCTACTGATTAGTTGGAGGAAAAACTGATTGGCTCATGGGATTTCCTGTCTATTTTGAGCATTTTACTGCTGGCAGAAACAGTGGAATCCTCTGCAAACTGTGATGATTGATTATGATGAAGATCACATGCCATCAAGTCACTGTCGATTCTTAGCGACCACATAGATTTTCTCCATCGTGACCTGTCCCCAGCCTGGTCCTTCAGCTCTTCCAATGGTGCACTGATCATTGTTGTTACTGAGTCTATCCACCTTGCTGCTGCTCATTCTTGTCTTCTCTTTCTGCATCAACTGTGATGACACACAAATAACACCACACATGTGGTGATGTCATAATATAAAATAAGCCATTACATTCTCACGCCCCAGTCTCTGATGCAAGTATGTAAGTCACGGCATGCATACGATGACATCTTACTGTTTTGCCATTGATATCTCTTTGCCTTCCTGGACAGATACCCAACGATAGAAAGGAGGATGACTGGGGTCAACTTCAAAGTGATTGATGAAGGATTGGGGTGGGTGGGTGATAGAAATGGAGGGATAGTTGTACCACATGGAAATGTGCTAAATGCATCCACAAAATGAAACTGCAGATAGAAATGCTTGCGTCAGGGGAAAAAAGTATACACATAAACACATTTCACTAGAACAGTATAGCTTTACCACAACTGTTAAGACTAGGAATATGTATAGAAAACTGTGTCTCTTAAGAGAAAGATATATCAGCTATTTTTCCTGCTGAATTAGCAAACAAATGCAGGGACAGGCTGAAAGTAATTTATGGCTGGGAATACGGAAAAACAGAAAGGAAGCTGAGAAATCAACAAGATCAAATTCCTCATCCCTCTTTTGGAAGGCAACCATTACATTTGAGACTTCTCATCTGATGGGTCCAACCTCAACAGAACCAGAAGCCTTGGAGAAGAAAAGGTTAAACTGGTTTCTGGGTCAGATCAAACTGCATAATTAAATTCCTCTGTGAATTATTTGCTATTATGGGGGTAAAAAGAGAACCTATATTTGAAATGAAATGACAAGAACATCATAAAGAATCTTGGGTGCTACTCAAGAGACCACATCAAGGGGTTTTACATGAAATGTATTTAAATCACAGCTGCATCTAACTCGAATGCATAGTGATTGTTCAACTTTTGCATCATACTGAAAGAGATAACATTGTATGGGCAAAGGGGGTAACTCTGTCAGCCTCTGGATTGTGACTTAATTAACATTCCTGGTTTTCATGAGATAATACAACCGGCAGTCTACTTTGTATACACACACACACACACACACACACACACAAATTGTCATGAGATTGACGGGGGTGGGGGAATAGCAAACTAGCATCTATTTTTGTGAGCATTTCATTGGTGCCCTTGTTGGAAGGCTTCTGCTTTTCAGTTAATATTCTGCTATAGACTGTTCAAAACATTCTCACCCATCGCTTTCTGCTAATTAGGTATGGTAAAATCTCATTACAGAAAGAAATGACATGGCGATGGTTGGCAGGCTTTCATGGTTTAAAGAAGCTTTCCTGATTTCATGCTGAGTCTGAAAATACAGCCTGCTGGAAGAGGTAATGCGGAGAAAGAAAATGTAAAAAGGGAATCTCCTTCATTTTACTATCAGTTTGTAGAATGCCTGACTGCTGCAGATTTATTTAAGAATGGAATTAATATTTACTATCAGTAAAGATAGCAAAGCAAGATACTGTAGAGAATACCAAACTGCCAAAAATGGCTGCTAGTACACCGACACACACACACACACACTCAGAGAGAGAAACACATACATGAGTATATATTAAATATACACCGAGGAGGGATAAAATTGCCCAACTCAGAAACCAGATAGAGGCATAGTTAATTTTCAGTTAATTTAACCAATTCTTCTTTAATCTTACAAGTAATGCTTCCTATTTTCATCTTTCACAACCCAATTATTATTTTCAGCTTTCACCTTCATTATCTTGTTCTCAATCATGTTATACTGACAGTATGTGAAAAATGAACGTTGGATCCCTGAGTCTCTCCGTGTGCTTCCTTAGAGCATCATTCTCCAATGTTTTTTGAATGCAGCTTCTTGAAGTGCATCATTTCCATCCTCTGATTTGGAGAATTTTGCTGAGATTTCATGTGCATGGGTGCGTAGGATGGAAAAGCTCAGTTGTCTCCACACATGCATGTGCTGTAAATTATAGCTTTATTTTTGTAACGCAGTCTCTCAGACCAAAATGGGTATCCCGCTGCTGGAGTGCCGTATGCTGCTCCCTGCCTAATTTAATGAGGCCTTTGTCCTCATGTCAAAATCCATCTGCAAGTGCTCAGTCAAGATCTTCAGTGAAGCTTCTCTCTCTCCTTCTGGGAAAGACAGAAGAGGGTGTTAGAAACAGTGAATGAGAGAAAAAATGGTGGCAGAAAGTAAAAAAAAATCAGGTGTCAAAAAGACAGAGTGAGCAGACTCATCCACTTTAGTCTCCATTCCATCTGAGACTTACATCAACTGACCCATCACTGATATACAGTATGATCCGCTGGAGATCATACTGTACTTGGGATAATCCCCCCTTCACCTTCCCCTTCCCCTTTCCTCTATCCTCCTCCTCCCCCTCCTCCTCCATTATTCTCTGATCTCTTTTGCATCGCTAGTACCAAATGTTATTGCATTTGGCTACTGTTTTTCTTTTATGTTCCTTGCGGGACTGCTTGTCTTCCATAGTATCTGCCTGGACAATTTGATCTTGTAGGGATGGCAAATTGTAGGGTTTCTTCAATGGGACCCCAGAAGTGAACCTTTTCTGTAGCAATGCCTGCCCTCTGGAATGTGGTTCCCACTCTGCTGCTGTTTAGAAGAGCCGTGAAGCCCTGCATCTTCATCAGGCCTTTGGTGAGTGTCCTGACTAAGCAAGAACCACGCCGAGATGAGGAAGAAGTCTCTAGTGCTTTATTTTTGCTATAGTAGACAGAAAATCCTACCAAACTGAAGAAGCATGGGAAAACCCAGACAGATAAACCCCTAAAAGTCAAGGTAGGTCTGTTCTGTGTCTCTTTGAATGAGAGCTCAAACGCTCTAAACTACGCATGCATTTTCGCCCCTGGATAGTGGCCCCCTCCTGCTCACCATCAGTACTCATTACAGTGAGGGAGGGTGAGACCCCTTGCTTCCTTCCATCTGGTCTATTGTTCTTGCCATCTTTTTTTCTTCCTTTTAATTGGGTTATTGTAATTTCTTTGTTTTGATTGTTGTGAGCCACCCAGAGTCATTGGAAGTCAGGCAGCATACAAATTTAATAAAAAACAAAAAGCAATAAAATATTTCTTTAAAGAAAAAAGCTAAGTAAGCAGAGGGCTACCATATCTGGGTTGCAAAAATTCAGATGGCCACTAGATGGCAGCAAAGAGAGTTTCTGTAACTTTTTGCTGCCATCTAGTGATTTCTGTAGTCTTAATAAAGTACCAACAATACACAAAATGGTCCATACATACTAGTCTGTGCCCAACCCAAACTATACATGTTCTGGACCCACAAATGTTCCAGACGGGACAATGGAAGAAAAGGCAAAGCTGGCAGTGGTGTGTGGCAGCAGCTAAGGGAAGGTCAGTGGAAGGAAGGCCCTGGGACAGTTGGAGGAAGGGGCAGTGGATGTAGGTTGGTTGGGTTACACCATGCTTGAATTCAAACATAGCAGGAACAGCAAAGGGAAAGGAGGTCTTTAGATGACCAGGGGAAGGGCCGGTGGGCCGGTACTTGAACTCCAGCCCAGGACTGGCAGTGAAAAGAAGGGGAAGAAAGGGCCTGGGATGACTGGTGGGTGGGCTGGTTCACAGGCTGTGCTGAGGAGGCAGTGAAAGAAGGGAGAGACGTACTAGACTTGTCTTGCTCATCCCACGAGACTTGGCTGAAATTTGACTTGGCTGAAACCCAGAACAATCAACACGTTTGGTTTGGCCAGACTGTGATCTACTCAGACCCAGTCCTGCCCAACCTCTGAGCCTGCAGTGTCTGAATGAAACACATTTTCTTTTTCATGCATACTTATTAAGTAACATTTAGCCTACTAGCTTTTACAATGCATTTTTTGCAATATACGCTTATATGTCCAATAGTTCTACAGTGGCAACAACCCTGCTTCCAGCTTTTGGCTAGGGACTTCTGAAGACTCATAGCATACGGGCACCAGTGTATGAATCTGTCCCAGCATTTGGTTCCTTAGAAAAACTGTGGGTGTTCACCTAGCAGCCTGTTGGCTGGATCCAGCCCCTGATGCAATAGTATCTTGGTGGCTCTATCTCGTTTAATTACAGCAACATATATTATAATTTGGTTTAAAAATTGTCCACAATTCTACATGAAAAAAGAATATTTTCCATGTTTAGAAAATGGAAATGTCTTTTCTTTAATATCATTTTGAATTTTGTACATAGTATACTTGTAACAGGTAAATCTGCATATTTGTATGTCACATATGCCCTCAAAGTCAGAAATGCTGACTGCCACATGGTGCCAATTTTGTTATCAAGGCCAAGTGGCCTAGGGGAACAACTAGAACAGAAAAATATACTTCTGGCCTAGAAGTCCTAAGATCAGTTTTTGGACCCTTGTGAATACGTAGGTTGGTCTTTTCTACATCTGAGTTTATTGATTATGTGCCATCAATTCATTTTCCACTCCTAGCAACCACATAGATAGATTTTCTCTGTGATGATCAATCCCTATCCTGGTCTTTCAGGTCTCCCAACGGTGCACTCATTGCCACTGTAACTGAGTCCATCCACCTTGCTGCTGGTCATCCTCTTTTCTTTCCTTCCACCTTTCCCAGCAGTAGAGCCTTCTCCTCTAATGTGTCCAAAGTAGGATAAGTTGAGCCTGGCATTTGTGCCTCGAGTGAGAATTCTGGCTTGATTTGTTCAATGATCCATATGTTTGTTTTCTTGGCTGTCTTTCAGGAGTCTTCTCCAACTGAGTCTGTCTACTCAGAGGAAAGAATAGTTTTTTTTTAAAGTTTGTTGCCACCTTTTAAAAAATATATCATCCTGTTAGTATGACTGGCAAAACTGTTCCTGATGACCGGCCGTCATTGTTCAAGAGCTGGGTCTTTATTCAAGCTGACAAAACAGAGCCGTTTCCTTACTGTTGTTGGCCTCTTTACTGAGGACAGTTCGGGAAAATGAGCAATTTGCCTTCTAAACATAGAAAAAATGACCACCTTCAGATGATGCCTCCTACAAGATGGCAAATGCTCCCTAGCTTCACCCTTGGGCCTCAGTGGCATTCTGAATGCCAGCCGATATACAGCTCTTGAGCATGTCAGGCGGAAGGCCTCAGGCTGAGGGACCGCCTCCCTATTTGCCCCACATTTTTCCTATTCTGTCAGGCGGTTCTGCTTTTGGCCTTTGGCTTAGTGGTAGCTGGCCTGGTTGTGAGCTGCTTTTCCCCACCTTCCCTTTCTTAATTAATATCTTCACTGTGGTAACCAAGCCTCAGCTCTGCAGTTGTTCATAACCTTGAAAAGGCATCAAGGTGAGGGAACGGACAGGCAGAGCCAGCTGGAGTATTTGTAGCTCAATTTGCATCACAACATGTGATGCTACTTTTGCTGCTGGGAATCATTTGCTATCCCGCGTAGTGTCGTTGTAAGCTTGAGGCTGCCCTGTGTGTTGGATTGATTGCCAATGAATGTCAATCAGCCTAGCAAAGAATGTACCTCGCAGCAGCCTGGCAGGATGGGTGTTGAGGTATTCTGCTCAGATGTGTGCCAAGAAATAGCAGGAGGGTGAGAAAAAGGGCAGGGTTTTAGTCCAGCCAGTAAAAGCAAAGTACTTGTAGCTAGCTGGTAAAAAGCAGCTTTAGAACAATAGGTTTGGGGGAGACCGAAGTTCTTCTGAAGTAGGGAAAGGCAAACATTGCCACCTGAGACTCGCATGCCAAGCCAGGCAAAGGATTGGGTGAGTTACACACCTGCTTGCACACATATGAGCAAATATGGGCATATGCAAACACACACTCATTTGTACACTTGTTCACATGCTATGAGTTCCCAACTGATTTCAGTAAAAAGATGTGGTAGAGCACAGAGCAGGACTCATATCGGGCATTAGCACTGGGCCCCTCCCCATTAATAAATTAAAGTGCCATGCTTCCATCCTTCCATCCATCCATTCACTCACCTTTGGGCTGGCAGAAAACAATACCAGCTTTAAATGTGTTGCCCTTATAGCTGATCCCTATCATGCCTCTCTTGCATCTGTTCTGATTCAAAGTCGAGTGATGCTGCCCTGATTTTGTGGGTGCAGCAAGTGATAAGCAAAGTGATTGGTTGACTCCAGAGCAGAGAAAGAGAGTGTTGGATTTCATGCCTAAGGGAGGCCTGGAACGCACAATCTCCTGGTTTCTAGGCTGGCATCTTCACTGCTACACCAGTCATGTTTGTATCATGGTTAGATACAAATGGGGAAAGGGCCATTGCTGAGAGTCTGATGCAACCTGCTACTTAGCACGGCCTGCCCTAATTCCCAGACAGACCTTCCTGGCCCATCCAGGATCCCTTCCCATCATCCCTGCAATTGCTTGTTTACTCTTCCCAAGTATGCAGGGACTGAAAACTGGGGAATACCACCCATTACTTACCTCATCTGGATAAAGCGCGGACCAAAGAAGGAAAGGACATCTGGGCAGCAGCAACGAGAATGTAGAGAAGGATGAAATGAAGGGCAACCTTGAGGGTACCTAATCCAACTATCTCCATAATATTACCAGTTATGAAAACTTACCACAGGATAGGAAAAAGAGCTCTGGGGTTTGGATGAGGCAAGCAAAACAATTCCTTTTGAATGAGAGGAAAACTAATCTTTTATGAGGATGCTATTTTAATGCCAGTCATGTAGAATTTATCATATGGCAAATGTTGCCTCAGAAGATTCCAGGAAGCAAGAAAGGGACCATGGCATAATTTTTGAGGATGTATATATTTTTCAGTTTATAGTTGCCCCAGCTTTCATTTGACTTCAGCTCCAAAATCTGACTCTTAAGAGGCACAGTACCAATGTGTGCAATTAACTAGTGCCGTAATGTAGAACATTTGTTAGTTTCTAATATTCTTTGCCAAGTGCTTTTACAGAGCATCCTCTAATGACTGCTGCTCTGTTTTTGATAGAAGCCAGTTTAAGGAAGCTACAGATGAATGAGCCAAATTCTCGAAAGTGATTACAATTCACAAGCCAATGCATAAGGACATCTCTCAAAATAATGTCATAGGTTTCATAACATAACTTCTAACTCTTGGAGACATTATATGTCTTCAAATATTAAACCAACTTGTATTTCATAATTTCCTGCCTGTATCTGAATATGCCCTAGAGAAAATCTATGCGATTGTTAAAAGTGGACACTGACTTGATGGCACATAATCTGAATGAAGGATGGATTTAGGGCCATCAGGTGCAAGAAGGAAAATGCTGGAATTCCCTCTTTTATTCAAACATCTGAATTAAAAGTGTTAGCTTCAGCAGCTGCTCAGCCCACATTGGATCAATTGAATCTGGAGAATCTTTTTATTGAATTTTTCAAATGTAATTAAGTGACTTTATCTGATTCAAATGGTATAAAACTCCTCCTGGGAGAAAACAGGTCTTTTCTTCCATTAACTAAAGTGATGTGTCTACTCTGCTTGTTGACCAGGTAAGCAAGCTAGAAACCATGTTATTATTTTTAGCCCCAGGCAAAGACAATCCGCTTCTTCTAGGCATGTTTATGTTTTTACACTCTGACTTTAAGTAACCATTCTGTATAGCAATACTAGGTTTTCTATGTTTTATGTATTTCTTCTATTTATTAATTTCCTTTGTTTGTCTGCTAGGGTGTTGCATGAATTTGGACACATTTAATATTTTCAGGACAAAATTCTCCCCGAGAACTTTGGTGATTTGGCAGATTAGAAAACAATGAATGAATGAATGAATGAATGAATGAATGAATGAATGAATGAATGAATGAATGATAATAAAAAGAGGACTTCTTTCAACTGAGGGCATTGTGGTGGTGGTGGTGTCTTTGCTTGCAGGATGAAGGCTGGTTTCCCTCACTGACCGGAAGCTTTAGTTAAGGAAAAGTGAAGAGCATGAGATTTGTAATTACTCTCTTTCCCTGTATCCTTTCTGTTCTGCTAACTACTTCTTGCTTTCTGGAGCAGTTTTAGAAAGTGCTTGTAGGGAAAGGAGGATGGCTGCAAATCTAGTTGGATGCCTTTCCAATGACAGAAGCTGTCAGTGAAGGAAACTAATAGCAGTTGGAATGACAGGGCTGTGAACCTAAATATTCTGGTGCAGAATTCCTAAATTGTAGGTCTGCATTAACTCAGGGGCTAGATCTGTGCTCTCCAGCCACAATTTTCCCAACAAAGTCTTCTTTTTTGAATCTGTGTCTCCTTCTTTGTATCTCTTGTGAATTAGTAATAGTACTTTTAGACCACACCCTGACACCATGTTGGGCTGATGATGAAAACTTGCTTGATTTTCCCTGCGCATTCTCCTAGATTCTCCTAGATAGAACATACAACAACAGTTGTTCTGATTAAATGCTCTTGATTCTGGGGAGGCACCCAAACCTTTAATCTGGACACACATCTACTTCTTTCAGATGTTTCTGAAAGTTTTATGACATGCAAATATTAAAAGAGGAGCACAGCAAACTTCAAATACCTCCTAAAATACATTTACCACAAATCTTAAAATAATGGCAAAAAAATGTTTTGGTGAATTGAATCCAGTCACCAAACTCTTCCTATTAAAATAATTTTTACTGGAAAACATAATGCACAGAAAATCAAAGTATTTAAGCAATTTCTTTAGGCAACAGCAAAAAGACCACAGAGTATCCTCATTCTAGCTGGGGGAAGTCTGTGATTCAGTTCAAAATAAAGAGTAAAAAAGGGAAAAAGGCAAGCACGGAAATTCAGTTCAAGGGGATTGGGATGATGAATATGTAGAAGCTCCAATTTAGAGACAGAACCCCTTGGGGGGAGGTTTCAAAAGATTAGCTTTCTTAAAGGTCCTGTAGAGCCAGTCTAAAAGTGTCTGGAATACAGAGGTAGTTTGAATCTAAGCTGCAGAATAATAAAAGTGCTCAAAGCAACCTCTTTCCTGTCCTTCCTGTCTTTCCTTGGATAGGACCTTATTACTATGACATGATGTTTTACTGTAGCCCTTGAGAAACTTCATCTCAGTTCGATCCTAAGGGCCCTGCCTACCTCTTCAGATGACAGGCCCAGCAACTTGGCCTTAGTGAGTGTTGTTGTTTATTCGTTTAGTCGCTTCCGACTCTTCGTGACTTCATGGACCAGCCCACGCCAGAGCTTCCTGTCGGTCGTCAACACCCCCAGCTCCCCCAGGGACGAGTCCGTCACCTCTAGAATATCATCCATCCATCTTGCCCTTGGTCGGCCCCTCTTCCTTTTGCCTTCCACTCTCCCTAGCATCAGCATCTTCTCCAGGGTGTCCTGTCTTCTCATGATGTGGCCAAAGTATTTCAGTTTTGCCTTTAATATCATTCCCTCAAGTGAGCAGTCTGGCTTTATTTCCTGGAGGATGGACTGGTTGGATCTTCTTGCAGTCCAAGGCACTCTCAGAATTTTCCTCCAACACCACAGTTCAAAAGCATCAATCTTCCTTCGCTCAGCCTTCATTATGGTCCAGCTCTCACAGCCATATGTTACTACAGGGAACACCATTGCTTTAACTATGCGGGCCTTTGTTGTCAGTGTGATGTCTCTGCTCTTGACTATTTTATCGAGATTTGTCATTGCTCTTCTTCCAAGGATTAAGCGTCTTCTGATTTCCTGACTGCAGTCAGCATCTGCAGTAATCTTTGCACCTAGGAATACAAAGTCTTTCACTGCTTCTACATTTTCTCCCTCTATTTGCCAGTTATCAATCAAGCTGGTTGCCATAATCTTGGTTTTTTTGAGGTTTAGCTGCAAACCAGCTTTTGCACTTTCTTCTTTCACCCTCATCATAAGGCTCCTCAGTTCCTCTTCACTTTCAGCCATCAAAGTGGTATCATCTGCATATCTGAGATTGTTAATGTTTCTTCCAGAGATTTTAACTCCAGCCTTGGATTCCTCAAGGCCAGCTTGTCGCATGATGTGTTCTGCATACAAGTTGAATAGGTAGGGTGAGAGTGTACAGCCCTGCCGTACTCCTTTCCCAATCTTAAACCAGTCTGTTGTTCCGTGGTCTGTTCTTACTGTTGCTACTTGGTCGTTATACAGATTCTTCAGGAGGCATACAAGATGACTTGGTATCCCCATACCACTAAGAACTTGCCACAATTTGTTATGGTCCACACAGTCAAAGGCTTTAGAATAGTCAATAAAACAGAAATAGATGTTTTTCTGAAACTCCCTGGCTTTTTCCATTATCCAGCGGATATTGGCAATTTGGTCTCTAGTTCCTCTGCCTTTTCTAAACCCAGCTTGTACGTCTGGCAATTCTCGCTCCATGAACTGCTGAAGTCTACCTTGCAGGATCTTGAGCATTACCTTACTGGCATGTGAAATGAGTGCCACTGTTCGATAGTTTGAACATTCTTTAGTGTTTCCCTTTTTTGGTATGGGGATATAAGTTGATTTTTTCCAGTCTGATGGCCATTCTTGTGTTTTCCAAATTTGCTGGCATATAGCATGCATTACCTTGACAGCATCATCTTGCAAGATTTTGAACAGTTCAGCTGGGATGCCGTCGTCTCCTGTTGCCTTGTTATTAGCAATGCTTCTTAAGGCCCACTCAACCTCACTCTTCAGGATGTCTGGCTCTAGCTCACCGACCACACTGTCAAAGCTATTCCCGATATTGTTATCCTTCCTATACAGGTTTTCTGTATATTCTTGCCACCTTTTCTTGATCTCTTCTTCTTCTGTTAGGTCCTTGCCATCTTTGTTTTTGATCATACCCATTTTTGCCTGGAATTTACCTCCAATGTTTCTAATTTTCTGGAAGAGGTCTCTTGTCCTTCCTATTCTATTGTCTTCTTCCACTTCCGCGCATTGCTTGTTTAAAAATAATTCCTTATCTCTTCTGGCTAACCTCTGGAATTTTGCATTTAATTGGGCATATCTCCCCCTATCACTGTTGCCTTTTGCTTTCCTTCTTTCTTGGGCTACTTCTAGTGTCTCAGCAGACAGCCATTTTGCCTTCTTGGTTTTCTCTTTCTTTGGGATGTATTTTGTTGCCGCCTCCTGAACAATGCTGCCAACTTCTGTCCAGAGTTCTTCCGGGACCCTATCTACTAAGTCCAGTCCCTTAAATCTATTCTTCACCTCCACTGCATATTCCTTAGGAATATTAGTGAGCTCATATCTAGCTGATCTGTAGGTCTTCCCTAATCTCTTGAGTCTGATCCTAAATTGTGCAAGAAGAAGTTCGTGATCTGAACTACAGTCAGCTCCAGGCCTTGTTTTTACCGACTGTACAGATGTCCGCCACCTTTGGCTGCAAAGGATGTAATCAATCTGATTTCGGTGTTGTCCATCTGGTGAAGTCCATGTATAAAGCCGTCTCTTAGGTTGTTGGAAGAGAGTGTTTGTTATGCAGAGTGAATTGTCTTGGCAAAATTCTATCAGCCTGTGTCCTGCTTCGTTTTGTTCTCCCAGGCCATACTTACCTGTAATTCGAGGTGTCATTTGACTGCCCACCTTAGCATTCCAGTCTCCTGTGATGAGAATAACATCTCTTTTAGGCGTGTTGTCCAGTAGGTGCTGCAGATCCTCATAGAACTGCTCTACTTCAGCTTCTTCAGCATTTGTGGTTGGGGCGTATATTTGGATCACTGTGATGTTAGATGGCTTGCCCTGAATTCGAATTGAGATCATTCTATCATTTTTTGGGTTGTATCCAAGCACTGCTTTAGCCACTTTACTATTAATTATGAAGGCTACTCCATTTCTTCTGTGGTCCTCTTGTCCGCAGTAGTAGATCTGGTGGTCATTTGATGTGAAGTGGCCCATTCCAGTCCATTTCAGTTCATGACGCCCAAAATGTCTATCTTTAATCTTGACATCTCACCAATAACCACATCCAATTTGCCCTGGCTCATAGAACTTACATTCCAGGTTCCGATGGTGTGTTGATCCTTAGAACATCGGATTCTCCGTTCACCACCAGCACCGTCGGCCGCTAGCCGTCCTTTCGGCTTTGAGCTAGCTGCGTCATCACGTCTGGGGCTAGTTGAGCTCATCCTCTGTTCCTCCCCAGTAGCATTTTGACCATCTTCCGACCTGGGGGTCTCATCTTCCGATGGTATACCGACATAACTCTGGTTGTACTGATCCATTTAGTTTTCACGGCAAGAATACTGAGGTGGGTTGCCATTACCTTCCCCAGGGATCGCATTTAGTCTGACCTCTCTGTCATGACCTTCCCGTCTTGGGTGGCCCTTCACGGTTTAGCTCATGGCATCATTGAGGTGCTCAAGCTCCAGCACCACGACAAGGTAACGATCCTTTGCTGAAGCCTTAGTGAGTAGGAGTCATCTATCACTGTGTCTGGGAAAACCAGGGAATTTTCTCTTGGGTCTTCTGGAATCTTTTCTTGCTGGGTCACCAAGGCTTTCACAAAACCAGTGGTCTATGACTTCTTTCTTGAGGCATACAGTTATTCTGGCTTTCTTGGGGAAAACAGAAGTTTGGGTAGGTCTGGGAGTGTGAGAATGGAGTTTGGGGGTCTGGACATTCAACTCTGCTTGGCTAAGCGTGTGGGTCCACCCAAAGAATGTCTAGGAAGACTTCATTAAAGGACAGAAGGATTAGCACACATCTTCATTGCTGTAGCCTACCAAAAAGCAATCTACCAAAAGAATGATGTCATTGGGGGGAGGGAGGGGGAGAAAGATTATTATTCAAATGTACTCAGGCTTTGAGCCCATTAGCTGGAAATACCTCCTAACTCTTGATTGGGTTAATCAAAAGTTGTCAAGTCTAACCTGACTGAGAGGCATGTTAGATAGACAGATAGATTATAGATATGTATGTATGTATTTAGCAACCCAGAGGGATTTAATTAAGTTTAGGCTATTCTTTCATTTCCAAATAAACAAACATTTCTTTAAAAATACAATTAACAGGATGAGACTTTTTAAAAAATACCTCTCTTGACTACTAGGACTCAGTCAAAGCGTCTGTTTTATCTTTGATTACCTTTTTCCAGAATCAGGATGGGGAAATTTCTTTCTTTGATTCCAAGCCATGAACTTAAATCTGATATTTATATATGTAAAGGAAATATTCAGAAAAGGGAGCTCTGAAACATGAAGGATGGAAGCATACCACTTTTATACATTGCACTTTAATTGTTATGCAACTGTCCCTAGAATCCATAGGATGAAAGGCAGTCTCGAAAATATATTTATCAAAATGAGAAATTAAATTCAGTTTAAATATTAATAGAACTAATTAATTACAAAAGTTTTTTAGTAGTAGAATATTTCTAAATTGGCAGACTAGAGCAAGGAAGAAAAGATAGGCCAGCATCACTTGAGGATTTTTTTAAATATAAGGATATCTCCGCTTGGAGTATTTTGATGGCCCGCTGCATTGCTTAATCTTTTCAGGACTGTGACTCTTTTGTTTTACAAGACATCCATCTCTTCCCTCACCATGACAACACGGAGAAATATATGATTCCCAAGAGGAATTTAAAATGATATGCCAGAACTTTTGAACACTTACTTTATTTTTCATCTTTTCTTAAGCACCCTAATTTCAAACATGCTCCAGATAGCCAGGATTTCTGCTTCAAAGTGGGCTGCATTGTTGTCAGAGAAGGCAATGCAATTATTCTGGGATGTGTGTTTGTGTCTGTAGGGCCAAAGTAAGTGATTAAAATAATGCTGCATGGACTTCTTAGCTGACTGCAATAACATGTGGCTTTGGCAGAATAGGTGGAAATAACTTGAGATATTTGGCTTAGTTGCCACTGAGCTAGACCAACCCATGGTCACTAAACAGATAAATGGCTGCCATATTGATCTCTCTCAGGAGAGAAGTCATAGATTTTCCAAGGACATTCCTGTGGTCTCTTTCATCCCATTTTGTTTGTGCCTTTGAGTCAGTCAGTCAGTCCCCCAGGAGTCTGTTGACTTGACTTTAGTTTTGCCTTTGAGTCAGTCCTGACTCCTGGACAAGTCCCTGTAGTTTTCTTGGCAAGATTTCTCAGACATGGTTTGCCCTTGCCTCCTTCCTAGGGCTGAGAGAGTGTGACTGGCCAAAGGTCACCTAGCTGGCTTTGTGCCTAAGGCAGGACTAGAACTCAGGGTCTCCCAGTTTCTAGCCTTAACCACTACACCAAACTGGCTCTCATTGATATCATAGAAATATTCTTATCCTTATGATCTTACGTTTGTCATTGCCTTCCCTCTTAAGACTGAGTTTTCCTGCACTCTGTCCATCTTTATCTCTCCATCTTTATCTATTTTTGAGTGCAAGGAAACAATCTACCATTTGCTATCAATTTTGAATTCACTGGGCAAGCTGGTTGACATTATTTTTGTCATCTTAATAGTTAACAATAGTCCAGATTTACACTTCCTGTTTTCATTGTCATAATGAAGTTTTCCAAATCTTTTTTAGTCTAAGCTAACAAAATAGTGTCACCTGCATATCTCAAATTAGTAAAGTTTCTACCTCCAGTTTTAATTCCAAGTGTCACCACTTGCAATATTGCCATCCTTTGTCATAGCCAATATACAAATCAAAAACTCATATAGGAATAATAAATCTTGTCTTACCCCCTTCCTTTTTATGAACCACTCTGCTTCTTCAGAGTCAGTTTTCACAGCAACTTCTTGTTTTTTAGAAGCATAATCAGGTATTCTGGTGTACCCATTAGCTTTAATTGTTGCACATTCTGGCAAGTTCTACACAAACAAAGGTGGTCTTGTGGTTTTTACAAAAATCAAGCTGTTCTACTGCTCTTTCATTATCCAACCTATATTAGCTATCTGATCTCATGTCCTTCTGCCTATTCATTTGGCATTTCTTTTTCCATGTGTTGTAGGTAAGATCTTAAGCAAAACTTTGCTTATTCCAGGCATTAGGGCAGTAGAATGGTAATTTGCACATTGGTTTGTTCTTCAGTACACTGGCACCATCAGTGACCAAATTTCCTTGTGATTTTGATTTGGTCATATCATCAGCTCCATATCTATTTGGGAAGGTTATTCTCCAATAACTAGAGGACTGCCTTTTGACCTTGGGGGAGGGTTCTCATCATTTGGGACTCAGACATGTCTAAATATTTCATCCGTATAATTTTCTTGATAATCATACAGAAGTAATTTGCTACTGCTTTCTTCCAGGTTTGACTTTGGCGTTTGTTCTTCTGGATGGATTGCCTGTAGAACTCCCCCCCCCCCACCTGCCCCTTTAATCTTGCCAGTAAGGGTGACCCAACTGGGGCTTGCATTCCCCTTGATACCACTCTCAAAGCAGTGAAGCTACTGAGCCCTCCCACAGGAAGAAGATACTTGGGAACACTGTATAAATGAACACCATCAAAGGATGAGATTCTCATTGTTACAAGACAACACAGAATAAAGATAAGAGATGAAGAGGGTAATGAGGGAGACAAAGATTCAAATTAGATTAGCTCAAGAACTAATTTGAGCAAAGCTTTGAGGGCTTTTCTTTCTGGAACTCCCAATACATTTCTGAATATTGCTAACTTTGGGTAAATAAACATTGGTTGCTTAACTTTGTTAGTTGGCCAGTTAAAGTTGTAAACCTCAGGATAGTTTTTTGGTAGCTAAGAAAATACTGGCATCCATGAGTAAGTAAACCAAGTTTTTCATTATGCATGTGTATGTAGAAACATACCTTCATATGTGTAATCTGATGCAATTGGTCCAATGATCATCTGTCAGTGATAATATACTTCTGATGCTTCATTGAGAGGTCTCAAAGGCATTTGCTGTCCTCTGTAGAAAACAGCACTGGATGAGATGGACCTCTGGCTCAAAAGGCAATGTTTATGCTTCCACTTATCATGTTATTTCTTCTAATTGATACACAGAGGGATTTCTTTTGTTTGAAAGCAATGGCTTTAAAGGGGAAATAACTTAATCCTCATAAGATTAAATCCACATTTGCTTGTGATTCATACACAGCTAAGTAGCTGGACAATGCTGTTTGGCATGCATGCTGTGAAGTTAAGCAAAAAGTTTCCCTACTGTCTCCAGTGCAGATTTCAAGGCATTTATTTTCTTTTAAATTTAAGTGATAAAAAACTTCTCTGCCTTTCCTCCATCATTTAAATGCAGTCACTTTCCCTGTAGGATGTGCATTAAAGATCCTCTGTACAATCTATGTTTCAAATCTATATTAAAATTCTCCAGTACTCTAGATTCACTCCTGAGACTCACTATCCTATAAGTGTTCAAATGGATGTGACAATGGCATGGCAACTTGTTTGAAAGGGGAAAAAAATAAAACACGATTGATAAGATTCCAGAAACAGCTCTATCTGCAGTTTGAAGGTCTTCTATCCTAATTAACTGAATGTTTTGTCATTTTCACATTTTGCTTGTAACCTTTTCAGAATCTTGAATTCAGCAGCCTTTTACCCAGGTAAATATAGAAAGCATCCTTGATCTTCTGAGACAATTCCTTGGTTATTTATGTCACATGCATATAAGATTGCAGTGCTTAATTTTATATCTAGGGAACTCTGTGGGTGATAATAATGTTGACTTCCTCTTTCTATTTGCCAGATACCAAAAATGGGCTTCATTGGGAAGAACTGCATCAGTCTGAGCACTGTTAGAAAATGAACCAGCCTTGTTCTTTTTCAAGGAACCTGACAGACTAATGTACACTAAGTCAATGTATTCAAAGCCAGAATGTTCTGAAATGGAAACTCTGAATTCTACAAGTTTTGTTCCTATCTGAGATTTCCAGTGCTGTGTCCAGGGGTGTCTGGCACCTACAATAATATGCCATGGAGCTTGTGAGTGAGTCACTCACGAGTCATTCTCTTCCACCTCAGATTGTTCACCAGATGGTGTTTCTATTGCTCTGATGCCTGTTCAGAGTTCACAATCTCCTTGCTCATCTGTGAGGTGGTGAAGCTTTTCCCTTCTGACTGATCTGACTCTAGCAGCCAGAGGCATTTAGATTAACAGGGAGCAGACCATGGAACAATGCCAAGCTGGTAAGCTATGCAAAGCAGTGAGGAGAAATGGAAAAGCTGTAACTGGAGCAAGATCTGGAAGCACAGAAGCAGGGCCTTGTGGAGGGTTGGCAGTGCAATTCCCCTTTCTTGTTGGCTCCCTGTGCACAAATGAATTCTCAAGAGCAGCCCCCCTCAAACTGGGCATCTCCATATTTGTGGATTTTCCAGTTTTCAACTTGCTTGAAATGGTAAGATATCATATCAATGAATTTGGGCATCAGTTGTACAAGGAATTTCTGGAGTTGGAAAAATGGGTCTCAGGGGCCACAGATCTACCACCTTCCCTAAATCTTATTGCTGTTGAGGGGAGTCTTCTTTTGAACCTCCGTGGCTATTGAGACCTGAGAGGGCCTGTGACCTTGCATGTTGCAGACTCACTTCAGAGAAAGTCACCTGGTGCCAGCTTTGATCCCTTTTTGGTTCCACTGGGGCGGGGGTGGTGTTAGTGGAATATTTGTCAAGCGCTCCAGGCCAGCCTTTTTATGGCTGCAGTTGGATTTTATCAGTAATAGCTTTTGTTTTATTCTCCTCACTGAGTTTATAATTGTGTCTTATTGTGGGTGGGGTTTTTTAAAAAAAATCTGTATGTGCTTGTTGCCTTGAAATCTCTGCACAAAAGGAAGGCAAGTACATTTACTAAATGAAGTACTTAAGCACATCATTTTTGTGGTATATCAGCTACAGCAACCATATGTGGAGTGTGAAAAGATCCCAAGGCAAGGACTATAATTTGAAAGTGGAAAAAAAGTATTTATGGAACACAGAATTTACACTGCACTTTAAATTAAAACTGAAGAAAAATATTTAAGCAATAGCCACATGGCAGGAACCAAAACCACATGGGACATTATTATCTTCATGGGGAGAAAGTTTCAAAGTATCTCTTAAAACTGACTTGGTTCCAAATGCTCATTAATCCAGGCATTTGCATGTCAGAGACTGAAAAAAGCATCTGCCTTTGAGTGGTGCTTCAGTCCTGGATGTGGTTTTCTTTGGCCACAGTTCAGAAGTGGTTCGCTACTGCCTTTTTTCAGGGATTTTTCTCCCCTAAATTCCTTGGCCAGCCTACAGTCCTGGGATTTCCTAGTGAGGCCCTATTGAATATTAACCAGGTCCTGCTCTGTTGAGATTTTTTGAGATGATCAGCCAATGGAAACAAGGTGTTCCCACCTGGCTGGACTAGGCCGCTTGTAGAATAGCTGGCAGGCAAGCCTTTGTACCCTGCAATACTGATTGTGTTTTTGGCTTGTGTTTTTGCATGCTGCTGATCTGGGGACAAATGAGCAATCTGTGGTATGGGTGGGTTGAACAGATTTGTAAAACACTAAAAAAAACTTTTAAAGGGATTATTCGAAGTCTGTAATATGCTGTTTGTGATTCAGCTCTCAAAACATCTCTGTTGACCATTGGTCCATTAAGGCTTTCTGTTGTCTGCCCTAGCTCCTTGAGGCTAAGAGGTCTTTCTCCAGTATATTTCTCAGCTTTGTTGGCTTTTGGGGAAAATGGCAGAGCAATATAAAGAATTGAACTGACATACAGCACTAGTTTAGAGCTTTAAATCTCCTTCCAACTGTCAATACCAAATCAAAATAGGTAAAAAGGGCATACTTGGATTATTCTTTGTTCTACCTCGTTCCTGGTGAGATGCCTGTGTAGAGTAGGATGATCTTAGGTCTGATTAACCCTGAGAAGTGGATGCTTCTTAACTTTGAGGTGGCTTCATCACTACCTAGTATAAACAAAGACTCCTTGGCTTGATGGTCTCATTCTTGGCAGGAGGGCAAAGCATTCCAAGATGACAGACTTTCCTCCTTGTCCTTGGTAAAATCCAGGGAGATGAAACCTTTGAAGACAGGTGCCCTTAATTATGATTCAGAGCCTGTGTTAGTTACTCAGAAAGCTCCATGGGATGGAACCTCAGTGTGGAGCTAACTCGGAGGGTGCTGCATGTTTGCTGGTTTGAAGGGGTCTAACTGCCATAACCTCTCGGGTTCCCTGACTGGCAGAAGGGGCATAGGGTCCTTCTTTCTTTATTGTCTTCTTGATTTTTTGTTATTGCTATCTTGGGTTAATATTCTTTTATTGTTGTGTTGCCTTATCTTACATTCCTGTATATTCTTTAATTGATTTGTCTCATATAATGTGATTATGTTATTTTCTTTTACTGCCTTGGGAAAAAACCTCAAGTACTCATATTGGTGTGATCACTGCTCCCAAATCCAAAAGAATCTTGGAATACCAGTGGCCCAACCCTGCTGCTCTGGGGTCAGAGTAATACAAGATGATACCCTGATCATTTCTTTTTTGTTTTGGACATTCCTCTGTTTTTCAAGAAGGTGACTATAAAACAATATATGAAAACAGTGATAGAGCAAGCTCAACCCCTGTAAGTCTTTTCTTACAGTAGGACTGTAAGAATCATAATAATTACAGAGGCCCCAGCCTAACAGCCACATTATGAACCTCTTTGTGACTTTTAATTTTTAATTAATGTTTAAATGTGTTGGAAATCCAACAGTTTTCTTTTTTTAGTTGAGTTTTCCGCATGCAGAGCCTTTGTGCTGTCACATGAGAAAGCAGAACTCTGCGTATTGATTTATCTCTTGTTTGTAGAACATGCAGATGTCACCTGTTGAAAGAGCAGCTGTACTGTTGTGACAAAGGTTGATATGAGCTTGCCATTAACTATATTTTGGAGACTAAATTGTCTGCTCAGATCAGTTATAAACCTTGATCTCTTTCCTTGAATTCTAGAACTAGTTCAGTCATCTCCTATTTTTGTGAAAGAATAAGAACAATTATAAGAAAAAAATAATGCTGCACAGTTTAATTTGGAATCTAACAAATAGTAGGAACCTCATCATTAAAAAGTGGTTTAGTAGGCATATACCATATAGGTTCTGGCCACAGGATATTTTACTGTAGAGCAGATGCCTAGTGGAATCCCTTCCAAGGGCTGGCTTGTAAGTTCATCCTCTGATGATCGTGCACAAAGATGCAGATATTTTACTGCTTCACTTCACACACAGTGCTTTGCAACTCATTGAACACTCAGTGAGAAATTACGCTGTTAATATATGCCTGAATTAGCTGAATGCCTCTACAATTCTGTGTTAATAACATTTGCATCAAAGAATTAGGCTAAGCTGAATGTTGTTGGCATAAAATTGATTTCCTAAATTCAGCAGCGAAAAGATTTATCATCTTTCACTGCAGAACAAACATCTGACTCTTCTTTGGACAGAAGTGCTTGCAATAGTGACTGCATCATATGATGAAGGCTTTGAATTCACAACCTTCCTCAATCACTTGAGTAATAACAATGACCTACAATGATGCTACTGAACAAGAAGCTGACGTGTCATAGTCCCAATCACTTGACTGACAACTACAAAGGTTAATCTTCCCATCAACTGACAAGACTCGCTTGAGTACAAAACAGGGTAAAAGAAGTAGATTTAATGAATTCATCAGGATTTACTTCTTATATACTGTAGGTTCAGGCTACATAAATAATGCCAAATTAAAATAGTAGCGAACGTTGCAATTGGCTTGGATAAACTTTACTCTGCTTGTAAACAAGTTTTTAATCAGCAGTTTTATGTTTTGTTTTTGTTTTTTATTCATTCAGTCGCTTCTGACTCTTTGTGACTTCACGGACCAGCCCACGCCAGAGCTTCCTGTCAGTCGTCAACACCCCCAGCTCCCCCAGGGACGAGTCCGTCACCTCTAGAATATCATCCATCCACCTTGCCCTTGGTCGGCCCCTCTTCCTTTTGCCTTCCACTTTCCCCAGCATCAGCATCTTCTCCAGGATATCCTGTCTTCTCATTATGTGGCCAAAGTATTTCAGTTTTGCCTTTAATATCATTCCCTCAAGTGAGCAGTCTGGCTTTATTTCCTGGAGTATGGACTGGTTTGATCTTCCTGCAGTCCGAGGCACTCTCAGAATTTTCCTCCAACACCACAGTTCCAAAGCATCGATCTTCCTTCTCCCAGCCTTCCTTATGGTCCAGCTCTCGCAGCCATATGTTACTACGGGGAACACCATTGCTTTAACTATGCAGACCTTTGTTATCAGTGTGATGTCTCTGCTCTTAACTATTTTATCGAGATTTGTCATTGCTCTTCTCCCAAGGATTAAACATCTTCTGATTTCCTGACTGCAGTCAGCATCTGCAGTAATCTTTGCACAGAATTAAATTGTTCAGTTATAAAAGCCACACAGAATATGATGAGTGAAAATGTGATGTGGCTCATACCAAATACTAAGCCAAAATGTTTGTTTCTAGCTTAGTATGTAGTATGAACCCAACCAATTTAGCCTGTTAATCATGGTTTGTGACTATGTTTATAAACCCAACTAGTTGTGGTTTATTTACTAAAGCATGGCTAATCCATTGATTGTTAATCCAAATTACATTTGCCACTAATCTATTTTTCATACTGAATTATCTTTTCCAGATGCACTTGGGTTGTTCTTCACATTAACTGGTAGACTTGAAAGTATGTTGGAAGTAAAGAGTTACAACAATATTAAAATCAGATGTCCTATCTCATTTTAAGTTGTATTAAAAGTAATCTAAACAATAATATATGACCTTCCAAATTTTTTGAAAATGTTGCTTTGGAACATATAGGAAGATACAGAAAACACTTTTCCAAACATTCCAGTAGCCTAATCTTTTCTGGACTTCAGCAGCTGCTTTGGAAGCCAATTCAGGCAGTTGCTGCCTGCATGTGTGCGCACAGCCCCAAAGGATGTAAAATTGAGCCTGGCGGGGATTTCACATGGAAGGAATCAATGCAACTCACAAGACACATTCCATCCCAAGCATCAACAGACAGCAATGTGTGGAGGTGACTGGGATCTGTCATTCACTGTTCAGAAATGTGCGTGATGAAGGATGTCTTTGGAAAATCCATACAAAAATTAGATGATGCATCCAATATACCCTCCCCTTTTATATAAATTGGAGGTAGCTACATCTTCAAAAAGTGTCTATTGAGTTGAATTTTAAAAACCATACATTTAGGGCAAGTTACCTACAAGGCTTCGTGTATCAGGGAGACTTGTGAACTAGAACAGATTTCCCATTGTTAGCTTTTGATATTTTGAGGCACAAACATTAGCAACGGGGGAATAATATATGAAACCTGCAGCCTGGAAATTTTGTAGTTGATTCATCATAGTTGTATGTGCTATGCTGTGCAAAAAACAGAAATCACCAGAAAATAACTGAAAATGAATAATAATATAGCCCTTGAAAGACAAGTACATTTATTAGGACATAAATGTTGATTATTGGGACAAGCAACACCTTGTGCAACCATTCTGCTCAGTGGGTGGAGAAAGAGGGAAAGACCTCACTCACATGCTGGTATATATGAAAGACCTGAAGAGGCAAGGAAAACTGTGTCTGGGAAAATCCACCCTGGAGATCTCAGAGGGAGAATGAGTCTCAGGCATAAGGTTTCGATTGGCCTAATCGGCGCTCCCGTTTCCAAAGGGACAGGTAATCTGCTGCACTGACTTCTGTTCAAGTGAGGTCTTTAAAACATGACCGTTTTTGTACCCATTGAAACTGCTCTTGAGAGAGTGATGAAGTTCCTGCTTCGTATGATAATGGAAATACATACGTTCTGACAGAATAATGGTCATAGTTAGCAGAATAAATGTCTTAGGAAGTAGATGTCAGAATAATTCCGTGCTTGTTTTCTGCAGCGAAGAATTAAGCATGAATTTTCGCATTTCTCTACTTTTTATTTTGCAGACCGACTCCAAACAGTTGCTCTGAGGAATGGTTAAAAAGAGTGTGTAATGCCCCTTCAGGGTTTCCAACCTATCTTGTTCCTCCCCTTCACAGGATTGCATGTACTTTTTTGTTTTTTTTTAATATGATTTCTAAAAAAAACATTTTAAAAAAGAAGATAAAAACTAATCCAAACTAATATAAAGTAAGGAAGAAAAAAGAAAGAGGAAGAAAGCAAAGTGAAAGCAAAAAGTGCAAGAAAAGAAAAAAAGGTTGACAAAAAATAGAAAAGAAAGAAAAAAGATACAAAGCAGTGGCTTCCAATATTCTTCACAGCAGTTATAAGTACAATTATATTTTAACCTCTCTCTCTAAAGTTACATCATAATACTCTGCTTTCTATAATCTATCCTGTCTAATCATCAAAGCCATAAATCACAAGTTCATTTTTTTCATTTTTACACAAGAAGTCCATAGGAGGTTTCCAGTCACCAATAAATGTAGGTGGTGTCTTTTCTCTAATCAAAGAAGCCAATTTATCCATCTCAGCAAGATCTGTCAGTAGGATTGCATGAGCTTATTTGGAACTCCAATGTTAGGGGAAAAAATGCCATCTTTAAAAAGAAGTAGATGTCACAGCTTAGAAGTTTGCTTCATCCCTTTCCTCTCAATGTTTGGAGCCTGTTTTTTTCCCCCTTCCACTCAGATATTTAAGCCTGATTTGCTTGTGACTAACCAGATATAAGATAGACTTATGTGTTCTATCTCTGTTCTTACTCATATCCTTCAGCCATCTGCAGGGAAAGTTTTTAAAAATTCTTACAGTCTAGAGTAATTTTATCATAACCAGACAACATCTTAACTTAAAGTTTGCACTCTCATTAATGTTAATAGGCTCAGAGCCAATACACTTCTGAGAAAAAGACTTATCTTTTGAATGTTAGCGAGTAGGCATGGTTTAATCACACTGGACAGCTTTGTTTGCGTGCCAGGTGAGAATATCTATTAATGCTGCAATGCTCTCTGAATCGCATTGAGCTACCACAGTGTAGGCCGGCTTTCCCCAATCTTTGGCCATCTACTGTAGAAGTGTTCTAGAAAAATCCTTATTACTGTAAGCCAACCTGCCCAGTTATTTTGGGAGGATGAGAATTGTAGTCCAGTACTTCTGGAGGCAGCAGGTTGGGGATATAACTATTGTGAATTGACTGATCATGTTAGAGGAGAAAATAAATATTTGAGAAATGTTTCTACTGTTATGATGTTGCCCCTGGAAAGCATATTGTTGTTCTGTTTTAGACTGAGGCTGGATTTTGAGTGTTTGCTCAGTGGTGGATAATTTTGTCGTTTGTGTGTGTGTTATTTTTCATTAGATGTTGATTCTGCCTTTCATTTAGGTGTGAAAGGTGGCATACATGACTCTCCCTCTTTTTTTTCACCTCATAACAACAGCCTGCAAGGGAGGTTGGACTAAGAAACAAAGAGTGTTTGACCCAAAGTTATCTAGTGAACTTCTGTGGCTGAGGGGGGACTCGAATCTGGGCCTCCCTGCTCCTAGTCCAGCTTTTAACCAATTGAGTGGAGACTAGGAAGAGATGAAAAGCAGTCCCAGGCAATGGGATTCTAGCGCTGAATTCAACGTAGACTGATTCTTCACTCATAGGACTATAATGTTACTGCTAACCCATTCTTGGTCCAAGCACCTCTGGATTTGTATTTGGCCACAGAAAAAAAATCAGTCTGTAGTTGCATGCAAAGAAATAAACTTCAGGAATATGTTAGTGAGACTCAGTAATTGTAAGTAAGCTTGTTGATTAAGTGCAGATGCTGCTGGGATACCAAGTCATCTTGTCTGCCTCCTGAAGAATCTGTATAACGACCAAGTAGCAACAGTAAGAACAGACCACGGAACAACGGACTGGTTTAAGATTGGGAAAGGAGTACGGCAGGGCTGTATACTCTCACCCTACCTATTCAACTTGTACGCAGAACACGTCATGCGACAAGCTGGGCTTGAGGAATCCAGGGCTGGAGTTAAAATCGCTGGAAGAAACATTAACAATCTCAGATATGCAGATGATACCACTTTGATGGCTGAAAGCGAAGAGGAATTGAGGAGCCTTATGATGAAGGTGAAAGAAGAAAGTGTAAAAGCTGGCTTGCAGCTAAACCTCATAAAAACCAGGATTATGGCAACCAGCTTGATTGATAACTGGCAAATAGAGGGAGAAAATGTAGAAGCAGTGAAAGACTTTGTATTTCTAGGTGCGAAGATTACTGCAGATGCTGACTGCAGTCAGGAAATCAGAAGATGTTTAATCCTTGGGAGAAGAGCAATGACAAATCTCAATAAAATAGTTAAGAGCAGAGACATCACACTGACAACAAAGGCCCGCATAGTTAAAGCAATGGTGTTCCCCGTAGTAACATATGGCTGCAAGAGCTGGACCATAATGAAGGCTGAGCGAAGGAAGATCGATGCTTTGAACTGTGGTGTTGGAGGAAAATTCTGAGAGTGCCTTGGACTGCAAGAAGATCAAACCAGTCCATCCTCCAGGAAATAAAGCCAGACTGCTCACTTGTGGGAATGATATTAAAGGCAAAACTGAAATCCTTTGGCCACATAATGAGAAGACAGGACACCCTGGAGAAGATGCTGATGCTAGGGAGAGTGGAAGGCAAAAGGAAGAGGGGCCGACCAAGGGCAAGATGGATAGATGATATTCTAGAGGTGATGGACTCGTCCCTGGGGGAGCTGGGGGTGTTGAGGACCGACAGGAGGCTCTGGCGTGGGCTGGTCCATGAAGTCACGAAGAGTTGGAAGCGACTAAACGAATAAACAACAACAACAGCTGCTGTTTTACACCAGTGGGTTAACTGAGTCATAATCTTCAGCCTAGAGTCAGATGATATGCTCATTAAAACACACACACACACACACAATATGGTTTACCTTGGTTTGGAGTCTTGATTCTTACTTTAAATAGGGCTACCAGATCTGGGCTATCAAAACCCAGGCAACCGTCAGATGGCGGCCAAGAGATTCAGAAAATTCTGACTCTTTGCTGCCATCTAGTGGTCATCCAAATGCATGAAGCCTGGATTAATTGAATGCAAACAGCAGCAGCAACAACAAAGAGATGAACAAAACAAAGTGACAAACAAAGAAATAAAACAGAAGGGGAAAAATAATACAGGTCATATATTCACAGTATAAAGTATAAAACTTATATATAAGCATTTCAATAAGTGGTGATATCGTTCAGTAATTGGGGCCATATGTGTGTCTTTCCAGTGCTGCAGAATAACCCTTTTAGGTAACACTTGGGCAGGAAGAATTTACTTACTTTGTCCAGATATCCATTTCCATGCAATAAAAACATAGTTCAGAGAACATGAACGTCTGGGAATAATAAGTCTTGTCTAAAAGTTAAGCCAATAGATGCAATGACTTCCTCCAAAAGAATGTGGTAGCCCTGTCGAAGAGGCTTACAGGGCCACTGACCACAAGGTCTGTTATTGCACCTCTTGGAAATGAAATTTTCTTGCCAAAAAAACCACATTCTGTGTACCAGCAGAATGCCTGAAAGTCAGGAATGGAGTTCACATTCATGGATCTGCTCTTTCAGTGCCTCAAAATAGGTTGGCTTGTTGTATTAATTTCTGTCCACTGGAAGCTATTATAAATTCTGTGGGAGTTTCATCATTTCCATGTTGGCCTATTTTTTTTTTATTGTCCCGCTCTAATAAAAATTAAAGTAACTCATAATGTGTTCCTGTAACAATAAATAGAACATGGAACCAATTATGCACATGAGCCCTGTTAGATGACATCAAGCTTTTGTGAGAGAAATTGGCAGAAACCAAATGGACTTAGCAGTCATGTGGAGTAGTGGTAAAAGTGCTGGACTAGAAACCAGGAAACCCAGGTTCTTCTCCCTCAGCATGGAACTTGCTGGGTGACTTCAGGGCCAAGGGCAGTCATTCTCTCTTACTCCAACCCAGGATGTAAACATAGTAAATAAACATAATACCAATGGTCCCCAGGCATTTTAGGGCAATATCTGGGATTGCTTACCCCTCTGCAGTTCCTGAAAGTGACTTTAAGATGTCGGTTTGCTGCAACTGTTCCTTTTAAATCTGCAATCATCGTGCAAGCCCAGTCTTTATCTTCAGTGGCTTATGATTACTAGGAATGACCCAAGCAGACCTTTTTCTCCTGGGGGTGTTTTTCTAATCTTCAAGTGGGCCAAAATTTTAACTTGAACATAGAAGATTAAGGAAGGGAATTTTGGCCTTGACATTAAGTCAGGCTAGGATACCATGTGTGGGGCTGCAAAAATCCAGATGATCACTAGATGGCGGTATCTAGTTTTCTGCATTCCTTTGCTGCCACCTCTTGGTCTTCTGGAATTCTAGGGACTGCGTGTCATAGTAAAGTGGATAGACATGGTATGTCTGGTCTAGAAAGCAGCCATGGTTTCACCGTTGAACCATTACCCTATGAAGAAGCATGATCCACCCATATCAAATTGTAGCAAGTAGGAGTCTGGTAGCCAAGGGTGGAAGAAATTGCTGTCAGTTAGATGCAAGAACCTTGACTAAGAATGAAGGTTAATGGCAACTTAACACTCACTTTTTTACTTAAAATCTAATGTTATCCCCCCCTCCAAAATGTCTCATTATATTAACTGCTTCAAGGGGCCTTGCCACGTCTCTGTTTGATAGGAAGCCTTTATAGTTCCTTTCTCAGTTGCTGCCAATTGTTATCGCTCAGAAATCAGTCTGTGAGTCATCATCAGCAGCTGCCATCCCAAACAAGCTTTTTGTATGAGTGCACAGTGAGGCTTTGTTTTGAATCTTGGGCAGCAGGATGCGATGGCTTCAAGCAAGGGGTTTCTTCCACCATGGCAGGACAAATGGTTCAGTTGGCTTTGTGATCCAAGAACATGGTTTTGCATATAGCTTAGATTTTTAAAGATCAGGTTTTAGAATTATACAAATTTAACTTGAAACAAAATAATTGCAATATAAATGCACTTGTCTAATATCTTAGTCATTCAGGACAATATTTGTCTCAGTCCAGCCCCACTTACAGAGTTGTTGAGGGGAAAATTGGAGGAGGGAGCATAATGTACACTGCCTTGAGTTATACAACTAAAGGCAGGATTTAAATGTAATGAAACCTTAAACCTTTCAAATCTTTAATTTTCTTTAATGAGGAACATTTATGACTGTTTGCTTTTTAAAAGGTCAGCAGTGATGGGAAAGAAATTGAAATAAATAATTTAATGATACTTGTTATTTTCCTTCCCATGAATGCACTGATTATAAGTCTTAAAGGTATAGATATGTTTGCACGTGAAGGTATGTTTCATCAAAAGCCTTAGAGCTGGGAAAACATTCAGCCTATCCTGGTATTTGGTCTTGGTTGTGGTGAATGCTGAAATCCACTTTCTCCAAACTATGCTGAAGGAAGCATAGTAGGGCCTTCCATGCCTTTTTTACTTAAAAGCTCATGTCCTTGGTGAACTTCCTTTCAGATGTCTTCAAGCAATTTCCCCCCCAGCTGTTTCAGTGTGATCTTTGAGGAGAGATCGTCCAACATCTCCTCTTTGTGGATAAATTACTTGTTTGGCTACAGGGAGATCTAGCTTAACAACTGCCCTGTTTAGTGACTAGTGCGGAAAAAGTAACTTTACGACCGGTACTCACACCTATGACCGTCACAGCATCTCACAGTCATGTGATTGATTTGGGCACTTCACAACTGGCAAGTGCTTGTGACGGTTGCAGTGTCCTACAGTCACGTGATCACCATTTGCCTGCTTCACAGCCAGCTTCTGACAAGCAGATTCAATGAAGCTTGCAGTAAAATCACAAGTCACGGTCACATGATGTCTTGCTTAATGACTGCATTGCTTAGCAATGGAGTTGCCAGTCCCAACTGTGCTTGTTAAGCGAGGACTACCTGTGGTGAAGTTGAACGTATTCAAAATCCACAAAAAGCTCCTCTTGGTCCCTTAGATCCGCTTCAGATTGCTCTGGGAACAGTGTTATTCTACAAGTCATGGTTTAAGAAACATGGCTATGGGACATTGCATTCCAATTCTTTCACTAGCCTGTTTTCATCCTATTACCAATGGTCAATTTTGGCAGCCACAGTGGGGTAGTATTTTGGCTACATAATCATAAGTTGTCAGCATTAGGTATTTGGTATAGATGACATGATTTTGTAGACACAATGTAATGTGTTGATTTGGTATTTTTTCTTCCTGGTAGGACCGTGAAGGGGTGGCAGAAGGTCCTGCAGTGTTACGAGAAACTGGATTACTCGACAAATTAAGAGCACAAGGTAATAGAAAATAAAATATTCATTAGGTTATAAGAGGATCCAAAAATACTAAAGGAAGATTGTCCATATTTCAGAAAAATGATGGAAGAACTTCCATGTTGATTATACTGAAGTTTAAGCTTTCTGTTAATGAGTCAAGGACTTCAGGGATTGCTATGGAGTTGATCAAATAATTGGTCAATCAAATAATTTGAGAATGTTCTGCTGTCTTGACATCTTTTCTACATGACTTTAAATGCTGAGGAACCTCCTAGGACATTATTAGTTTGTTTTTCCTGCAAGAACTGTTGGGTGTGTGTTGTGGGATGGTGATATCACTGGACGGAGCAGGTTAATCTTTTCAGTTCTTTTTATGTATGTTCTTTGTGGACCTAAAGGAATCAAGGCAAATTTTTGCCTTAAAACTGGGATTTAATGCATAGTTTTCAGACTTAATTTTGTGGAGAAAAAGTAAAAGCACACCGAGAAAGATTTGCTGTAGAATCTTGGGGGACAAAGGGAGGGCATACAAACTGGGCTGAATGGACTCAGAGGCAGACTCCAGAGAGTGGATTGCCTGTCCCTGTTGCTTGATTCTAGGACTTATTCTGCATCTCACGTTGAGTCCAAGTGATGCTGGTTAGGCCTGCTAGATTTTATGATTTCCCAGGGCATATTCAACATATATTAGCCAAATATTATAGTTGACGTTTTGTCTACTGTTCATTTCTATATGTATGCTTGGCACAGAAAGCATTAATGTTATTTGTCTGCAAGTAATTCTTTGTGACAAGAATTTTGCTATGCACATTTCTCCCTGCCTTTTCTCCAGGATGTAGTGTTAAAGATTATGGAAATCGGCACTTTGATGTCTTTCCCAACAATAACTCATTTAATAAAACGAAGAATCCAAGATGAGTTGGGAAAGCAAACACGATTTTAGCCGATGTTGTTGAAGATATAAAGAGAAATGGGAAAATCTCACTAGTTCTTGGGGGAGACCACAGGTACTTGTTTACAGAGAACCAAATCCCCAGGGAGGTCCCAGAAATTAAGCTCACCATCACTTGTTTCTTGCCATTTTGCTATAAAAAGTGCTTTTTGTTAAAAAATTTCAACTATAATGCGTAATTGTTGAATTGTTTGTTTCCCTCCCTTGTGTCTGCAGCCTGGCAATTGGGACCACCTTTGGGCATGCTGCACTTCATCCTGATCTCTGCTTAATTTGGTTAGATGCCCACACTGACATCAACACCCCATTAACATCTCTAAGTGGCAATCTCCATGGGCAACCTCTGGCTTTCCTCATAAAGGAACTTAAGGATAAGGTACGCTCAAGCTTATCCACCTATGAAATCAATGAACTATTGTTCTGTTAAGCTATTGCTGTATATATCTTACTACTTGAAAACATAATTATGTAACTATTTCTTTTGTGTTTTTAAAAGATATCATATATTAAAATAGTCCTTGACTTATGACAGCAACTGGGAGTGGAATTTCCATCACTAAGAGATGCGGTTGTAAAGCATTAGATTATAAGCAGATCCAAACATGCTAAAAGGAAAATGTGACCACTTCACTTAGTGACAACAATCCCTGCAGTTCTGGTTGCTGTTGTTAACTGAATCCCATGGTTGTTAGGTGAGGCAACTTCCTGCCAGCTTCCCACAACCAGGGTCAGTGGGGAAGCGAGAAGGAAGCTGGAAGTCCCAGGCTGGCAGGCAGGTAAGTGGCTGCTGCCAGGTGGGGGAGCGAGGGGGTGCACTGGGATGTGGGGGAGGGTGCGTAAGAGACGCGGCAGAGGTCGGGGATGGTTGTGTGAGGGTGTGCGAGAGGCGTGGCACGGGTCAGAGAGGGTGCATGGCAGTGCATGAGCGGCCAGCATGGCACAAGCGCAGAGGGGCTGGGGGAAGGTGTGCAGGCGGGGGACACTTACCCAGTTACTTGCAACCTTTCCTGCTGGCCTCTCCACTGACTTTCTGGGAGAGCCAGCAGCGAAGGTTGCAAATGGCGATCGTGTGATCCCAGGGTGCTGCAATCGGTTGTTAAGTGCAAACCGGTTGCCAAGCGCCCAGATTGCGATCATGTGACCACAGGGATGATGGGACAGCCGGATCTCTGAGGAGTGGTTGTAACCACCATTTGTTCAGTGCTGTTGTAACTTTGAACAAATGGTCATAGGTTGAGGACTACCTGTACTTTAAGGCATTGTTATCTTACACTTGATTGTGACCTGTTAAGATTTGCATTGTGTGTTATCGAACTCTCAGTGTTGCTTGGCCTTGAGAAGGTTTAGCACAGCATTCTTGTCCATCTTTTCTGCCCAGGTAGATGTATACTGTAAGGCAAAATAATTACTAACTATGAATAAATAATGACAGAAGTATTACATAAATGTTTTTATTCAGAACATCACACTTTTGCAAGAAAATTGATACTGCTCAGATAGTCCAATTCTGTGCTACTGTGCTTAAGGGGTCCTCAGGTGGGGTCATAAAAGTCAGGATGGTGTCTGCAACCGAGCTAAGAAAGCTCCACCCCTTGTTACATACTTCACATATAGAATGACCAGTGAGAAGAGTGGTTCTGTATGATCGAAGTCCATATGGTGGCAACAGGATACAAGTGATAAATGTATGCTTTGCACTCAAATTGTGTGACAAGCTAGGTATTCTAAGCAGTTAAGATGCCTCTCTCTCACACAGACAATGTCATGGAGCTTTTAAGTGGTACTGAAGTCGCTGTGTGGATTCATGTGACTCCAAAATAACTGATTCAGTGGGAATTTCAGTTAACCTTCGAATTGTCTTGTTCCCTGGCTCAGACATCTGACCAAATACGTAATTTGCAAGTGTCTGTCTGTCTTGGGAAGAAAGGATTTTTTAAAATGAATTGCTGGCTTCTAAATGGATTTCCTCCCTGGGTTCAGCAGTTTTAAACATAAAACAAGCTCTGGATAGGTTGCTTAAGAATCACAGGTAACATTCTCTCAGGTTCTCTAAATAATTCTTTGGGGAAAAAATGAAGTAAGTGTGGGTAAGTGTGAGTCAGAGTGGTGCTGTAATCCACCATGTAATCCTTGATCATAATTAAACTTTTTTTGTGTGCGGTGGTGGGACTCTTCCCAATAAAAAGAATTATTAATATGTAGGGTTTCAGCTGAGATTCAGTTGGGCAGTATGATCGTTTAACTCAACTTTTTTGAAGAATAATTTGCTTAGATGCCTGATGTCCCTGGATTCTCTTGGATGAAGCCATGCTTGTCAGCCAAAAATGTTGTATATATTGGAATAAGAGATGTGGATCCTGAAGAACTGTGAGTTTTGATCTTCCATTGAGTTAAACAGGACTTACGCTCTAGGAAGTGGACTAAGATTTTAACTCTGGCTTTAATGCCATTGCCCAAATATCTAATTATGAATTCATGAAATGTGAACAAGCGTAACCATTTCTCCCTACATTCTAAGCCACGGGTTTAATTCAGAAGCCACAGATTCCTGGAGCCTAAAATGAAATGCCAACTGTATAGAAAATGGAGTGTTTCCACAGTGTTCAAAAACTGACTGTGGGCTCCCAAAAAGCTTTTAAGCCACGGGTTTCAAATAAAAGCAAGCTGTGGAAAATCAGTCAAGATGTCTGAGCATGAGAAAGGCTGGCAGTGTTTGCAGGGTGCCTGCTCCCTGGAACAAGGCAGAGAGCAGAATAAGGGCAGAGTGCTCTTGTTTGCACTGCAAACTGTGCCCTGCAAACTGTGCCAGCCTTTCTCATGCTCAGACCATCTTGACTGATTTTCCACAGCTTGCTTTTATTTGGAACTAATGCCAGAAGACTTCCCAGCTCTGCCTCCGAAGAGGCAAATGCCCTGGCTCCAATGTTGGAAAATTACTAGTTCACATTTTTTCCCTAACTTTCTAAGAGCTTAGTACTGTGTAGTTCTACTATGACAACAAAAGAAATCCTTCTTCTGTAGCCGGTGTGGGATTGCACGGTGCTGGCTGCTACAACAGTCTGTAACACCAACAGGTAATAGGCAGGAGCTGTTCTGGGGATTGTGCGAAGAGTGGAATATGCTAGGGCAGAATTCATGCTGTTGCGACAAATGAACAGGAAGACTGGCAACAGTCAGTATTAGTTTGAGGTGCAGGTGAAAAAAAGTCACTCATGTATCCTGTATCTTACACTTCTTAGTAACCTTGTGAACTCTCTTGGAATCAAATGCTATTTCATGTCTGAAGTAGATAAACTTGGAATTGGGAAAGTGATGGAAGAAATGCTTGCATATTTATGGGCCAGGTAAGTGCATGCAAAGTTTTTAGATGAGGGGACAAACAGAGACCGGGGTTGCGATCAAAACTGGGAGGAGCACAAAGAATCACCCATGAAACTCCTAGCACTGGGTTGTGTAAAGGAAGCAAACTGTCATGTTATTATTTTAAAGTTCTTCAAAGGAGCCACAATTTTTAAACAAAAAAAACCTGTTTCTACTCTTCAGGAAGAAGAGACCGATTCACTTCAGTTTTGATATTGATGGCTTGGACCCTGCACTGGCGCCAGCTATGGGCACCCCAGTGCCAGGAGGAATGACTTTGAGAGAGGGCCTCTACGTCGCTGAGGAGCTTTATAAAATGGGTAAGGTGACTGCTTTTGAAAATGATGTGTGTATTATGTGTACTTAAATATTTATTTTTTTAAGCACCAGAAAAGTCTTGGTGGCAGGAGATTTTCAGTTCAAAGGAACAAAACACAAGAATAAATAAAGATAATTGAGAGAAAAAGTTCTTACTGGACAGAAACTTTCCATGAACAGAATAAAATGGGGGGGCTACTTTAGCCCATCCATTAGCACTGAAGTTACACTCTTTGTGATCCTAAGATTTCAGGTCACAGAATCACGAGTTGGAAGGAGCTGTTTCAGCCAACTCCAATCCCTCTCAATGCAGGAATCCAAATTAAATACGTCTGCCATGCTTTCATCAGTTCTGAATGTTGTTTGATTAGCACTGTTAGAATTGGAATGAAGCAGGCGTTTATTTTTACAGGGTTGCTATCAGCTGTGGATATAATGGAAATCAACCCAGCTTGTGCCAAGGCACCAGAGGAAGTGAACACCACAACCAGCTCAGCCGTAGCGGTGCTCTTGTCATGCTTCGGAGAGTCACGCGGAAGGATCTACAGTCCTACTGCTGTGTCCCCTGATACAGGGGACTAAATGGAGCAGTTCGTTCTCAAGGCGGCTAGTTAAGTGGATAGGCAGATCAAGCTTGCTATTCTTTATTCTTCACTGTGCCACAGATGGTAGTTCAGTACAACTATTCAGCATTTGCTCTAAGAATATAGTATAAAATACAATATAAGCTCAGAGGCATTTTCCTATTACATGAATTTAGACAAAGGTCAATGTGGTGTGGAGAAAAATGCCCATCCCTTATGTTCTGTTGGAAGATGAGATTTTAGGAAAAAAAATTCTATATTTGTGTATTCCAGTTACTAGTTTGGGGAAATGTAGTTTTGCAGCATTTGGGAAGTTAAAATAAGCAGCACTGATACTAAATAATTCTAATGAAAATATTTACTGAGTTATAAAAACTATTTATATTTTTTTCAAATTCTATGCAATATCAGCAGTATTTTACAAATCTTAACAGCTGTCAACTCATAACTCTCCCTATAAAATGCACCCCTATATTAGACCTCAGTAGAATAGAAAATTCAATCAAAGAAATATAAATACAAGTCCAAAATAAAGTATACAATACAAACACTGGAAACTTAAGCGCACACAACTTGCAGAAATATACAGATTTTAAACATAATTACAGTAAGTCAGGTGCCTGCTGAATGAACTGAATTTATTACTTAGTGTTTGAATTAATATTTTTACTACCTTACTTTCTGCAGCATCGCTGGTGAAGGCACAACCAGCAACCACAAATTCTGGTTTCATAATTCTTCATTTTTAGTTGATTCCATTTTGTATTAAATTAAATGGAGGATCACAACCTTTGTTTTTGACATTCATGTCATTTTCCAAAAGCAGTTGTGAAACCAATGTCCTATTTTCTAACGTGATTAATGGTGACAAGAAAAATAATTAAATAGTGATTAAGAAAAACAAGCAAAAATGGGCAGAACTGTTATATCAACAATTTGGTCTTTCTATAATCCTCAGAGCCCCCTTTGCTTAAAGTTCCTCTAAGCAGGAAAAAGGCAGCAAATACATGATCAGGAAGAATATAATGGGAGTTTTTATGCAGGCGTTACTGGGTGGTGTTTCATCCTGGCTAAAATTAAAAAGTCCCCAGAGCTCCATCCTTTGTTCTATTGTGACACTGGCAAAGCAACATTTACTGGGACCTGATTGGGCTGAGGTGCTGGTGAAATGTTGCTGATCGACTGCTGAGGAACAGAAGCTGCCTCCATTTTGCTGATGTGTATGAAACGCAGACGAAGCTTCAAAGCTGGCCTTAAGTTGCAAATAATTTTCTCAATCTTTAATAAAAAGAAAGAAAGGTTAAAGAAATATCACAATAAATTATGCATTTATTAGCATTAGCTTGGTTTTTATCCTGTTGTCCTTGAAGGCTCAGGGTTTTAGTTATTTATTTATTAGATTTCTAAGGCAGCAATAGACAAATAAAAAACCCCAGGGCTACAGTTTTGTATTTAAAATGAGGGCAGAGAAACAAAGGTTAAGAATGTCTAACAAAATATAGAGTGCAAACTTCCCTCCCACTTCCAAAACCACCTTTGCACACATCATGCACTTATTCCCTAAGTCATTTGTTTTTGACATCAGGTCTCAGTCAGCCAGCAGTCCCATCTCATTTCCAGTTTAAACTGATTTCTACTCTGAAACAGTTTAAATGGCAATATGGTGAAGATGGTAGCACTGAGACTTCAGAAAGTCATTAATACTAATCCTAATTAAAATGGTCTACCAACATTAGAAAGGCAGGATATTAAAAAACAAAAACCTGAAAACAGATAATTACATTAAAAAGTGCTAAACGTTTCACACTTGATTCAAAATGTCTAAATTTTTTTCTGTATAAAGCTTGAAGATAGGAAAAAAGTGTTCAGTTTGTTTCTTCCTATTCACAGCACGGGTCTTCTACAGTGGAATTTTCATCTGCTGACCTCATCTGGAAAGTGGCTCATAACTTGAATTCTACAGCAAAGTGCTTATTTCTAGTGAGAACTACTATTCACTTACTTGGTCTTTCACACTGTCTCCAGTAAACATATACTTCACATGATACAGAAAATCACAGATGGGATCCATGTAGTTGAGATGTGTGTTGCATTGATCCACCTCCAGAAGCATTTCATAAAAAGCTACTCCAATCTATTGCCAGATACAAACAAAAACTGTACTGAAAACACGTAATATTTTTTTTCCTTGTTGTGTCAGTTTAAACTTGATTTATTTTTTATTTCTAACTATGTCAGAAATATATTAGAACGTTAACATTTATATTAGAGTTATATTATTTTCTATTTTTTTCATTACTTTCTGTAAAACTTGTTAAGGAATTAATAACTCTAACATGTGCTTCTCTGCCAAATGGAGATCCTGGGAGGAACAGGTAGCCCTTCTGCAAGAAGTCACTAAATCAGCAATACGTGATAGCAAAAAGAAAGGAGACCCCTAAGATATCCTAAGTTTACTCACATAATATGGGCTGGTCTTAATTTCATAGTGCCAGTTTGGTCTAGTGGTTAAGCCACCCAGCTAGAAACCAGGAGTCTATGAGTTCTAGTCCTTGTTCACCGCCTTGAGTTATTTATAAAAATAATAAAGGAGGCATAGCAAGTAAGTAAGTAAGTAAGTAAGTAAATAAATAAATAAATGAACTATACTAAGAAATCACAGTGCTTAATGGCCCATTTCACTACAGAAGCAGATACAGCTGAATTCCGCCACAGACAAAACAACCCTGATGCAGAAATGCCAGAGAAAGAATACAAATACTTCTTCACTAACTCAATTCTGCTTGGAAGTTTATAAAGACAAACTTGGAAGTTTGCTCTGAACGTCCCTTCAGAAAGGGAACGTTTTGCCCGCTTCAGAGAATTTCTGACCTACAGTATCTTCTTGTAAACTACAAACAGTGCAGCTATTTCTCTTGTAGCAACCTACCTCTAGCATGCACCTTGTCCTCTCCTGCTGGAACCGCTGTAGAAATGGGCCAACAAGGTGGTACACATAAAGGAGCTGGAATTCGGTCTTCACTATTGGAATCAACACTTCAGTAAGAAACCTGTAATATTTCAGAAGCCATTATAAATTAAACCCTCCAAAAATGAAAGTAACCGAAGATGGTTAAGATTATTTATTTATTTAATGTTTACCCCACATTTATTATTTTTATTAATAACTCAAGGAGGGAACATACCTAATCCTCCTTCCTCCTCCTGTTTTCCCCATAACAACAACCCTGTGAGGTGGGTTGGGCTGAGAGAGAGTGACTGGCCCGAGGTCACCCAGCCGGCTTTCATGCCTAAGGCAGGACTAGAACTCACAGTCTCCTGGTTTCTAGCCTGGCGCCTTAACCACTAGACCAAACTGACTCTCATTATACATTATACATTTTGAAAGCTCCTAAATTCTACCGAGACTCAATTGTTACTCGTAACAATAGGACACAAAAAATTAAATTTTACTACACCCGTGAGTAAGAGAAGTTTTTAATGAATTTGTGATCTATGTACAGCACATACAAACTACTGAAGATGATATTCACCAATTGCAGACAACACCCACTATACCTACTTTGGAATAAGGGAAAGCTGGCCAATGCTTGAATGGTGCCAGACAGCATGTGCCAATGCTAATGTGTAGCTACAGCACATCTCAGAGTAAGACTGGTGACAAGCCGTGAAGTCAAACAGCTGGAATGGATAACCAACCCATTCAGTCTCTGAAGTCAGACTAGGACTGTTGATAACGCTCACGATCCGTTCATGGAGGACAATCCAGTAGGGCTCCTTGGAAAACAAAGCCATCCCCCACAACAAAGATTAGAGAGTCTTTAGCTAGTATATGCATAACTTAAAAAAGAAGCCTCAATCACAAGATGTGGTTTCAAGCTATCATGACAGGGAGACTTAATTCTTACATACTACTAGCAGCCTAGTTGTCAGTCCCTTCTAGCTCAGTATTACAATATTCTAGGAATGCAGTAATTCAGAACCAGGAGAAAGGGGTGGGATCATGTGGGAAGAGCCTGGTGGGCATCAGCTACTGATGTAGGAAACAGCACTACATCGTCAAACAGCAGTTCTTGGACATTCAAAATGTTGTACAAACTTACAATCCAAAGTAAAAAAAAAAATTAAAAACCCAACTCATTCCAATTTCTAATTATTTCTCAAGTGCAGGAATTGGAACTTTTGCACTTAACCTTCAGCTCCCTTTCTCTTCATTTAATTCGAATTTTAAACCCCAGGTAACTTACAGGTAAGGCAGTGATAACCAATCCAATTGCATTCATCCAGGCTGTGATATTGTCTCTGGGCACCAGAGGCTGACTGTTAGGAAGTCGAGAGGAAAATCACAGTTTTTGTACTCAGTATTTTGGCATAGCCACATTAAAGCCACGTAAACATTTTAGAAACAAATCAACTAAATAAGCTTCAATAAACTTTCCTCTTTTGACCATATTAAAAAAATAACACTCTACGTTCTAGCTTTCTAATACTGGGGCTATTTCTCAAAAAAAAAAGAAAGAAGTTCTACATACCTCTTCAAGACAACATTCAGAAGGGCGTTGCCTACATCCTTCCCTGGAACAGCCAATGCCATGAGTTCAACACAGGTCACATGGAGTGCATGGGCAGCTGGATTAGGAAATTCATTGAACCTCCAATCACAGTTTGGGAACGGGCTAGATGATTTACCAGCCATCGGTGACTGCAGTTAAGCTAATAAACTACTAAACTATTCAATAGGAAACAAGTATTGAAACAAGATGTCATAAACCTGACAGCTGCTTCCTGGCAGGATCATCCCAAGACATTGCACCACCTGGGAGGGAGGGAGGGAGGGAGGGTGGCCCAAACAGCTGTTAGGCTGGTCAGCTGAAGTCTTGTACTGGCTCATGGAAGCATCACTCAGCTATCACAGCATTATAATACATAGGGCAGTGCCAAGTACCCAAGAGAGGGGCTTCACAAAGCACCCCTCCTTGAAGTATGAAAGCTGTGGCATGTCTAGACAACTCTTCAGCCAACAAAGTGAAAAGGCTGTGCATGCACATGCGCGCACACACACACACATGCACCCAGTTGGGGAGAACCTTCCAAGCAGCCACACAAGCTTCCTAAATGATGCTCTGCTGCTTGAAGAAGGGATGTTCATTCACACTCTTTGCAAATACCTTTCAACTGCTTTGACCAGCTTTAATAATTTTATACATACACATGCGTATGTTAGCATTTCGTACCAAAGGACACAATATGTTATTACATTATGAATAAACTACCCCAACTCCAAGATTTAAAAGTAAACTAGCTAAGAGATAATTGATTTTTTGCTCTTGTAGTTTTTTTTAAATTTAGCATACTTACTAAAATAAGCCAATTTGCTAGGAAGCAAATTGTCCTTTTCCTTAGTAGGAGTTATTTCCTAGTAAACACAGATAAGGCAAAAAGTTGAAATTGCATATACTGTATATTGTCCTTATTTTGCAGTGATAATCTGAATGCTACTGTTTAAGACAGAGAACTATTAATAACTGAATGCTACAGAAATGACACCACAGCACAGCTGGTTTCTTGAGAATAACCACTGCTCTATATTCTAATACTTTTCATACATTCACTCATTCTTTTAGAAAGGATATTATCAACCAGCCTCCCAATTAGTTTGCAATAATACATATCATCAGGGATCCACGGATTATCTTCCCGCTGATTCATAGCGCATTTAAGATAGATATCACTTAAACACCACCCTAAAGGCCGGTTATCTTTGAGGGAACCGATGATGGCATGGACAAGCTTCCGTTTGAGGTGGGTTCGTTCTCGGAGGTGCCCCTCATAGTAGTGAAGGGTGTTGTAGAGGTAGGTCACTGGCCGATCTGTCAAAAAAAAGAAAATCCTAAGCAGCCATGTTTAGACTTTTACAGCTAGAGCTGTACAGTCTGGACGACCATAAAGTAAGTCTATGCCAAGAACCTGATCTGTGCTTTGCACAAATTATACACACTAACCATTCTTCACATTATTCTTTTTTGCCTTTTTTCTGGCTTTGCATAATTTAATATAGTTTACCAGCTGTAGAAGAAGTAAGGTCATTGAAACCCCATTCCCAGACATGGGAATCTCATTTAGCAATTGTTTGGGCTTCTGAGATTTCAGATTTCATACACGTTCTTTTCTTATCATCTTTGTACATGTATGGCCTAGAAAAATGAAATTTTCAAAAGAAAGCAGAGATTTTCAGGAAGCTTAATTCTGCCCCAAGAATATGTTTACTTTCATTCATCATTTACTTACAGTTCTGCTCAAAACATTAAGACAAATCCAGGATAAGAATTTGAATAAGTGGGGGGACTTCAAGGGAAGAAATGGTAGACTGAAGATGGCACCGCGAAAAGCGGAGCCAATGACCGTGGTGGAATGAAGAGCTGGCGAGTAGACCAGCTCTTCAATAATTTCTCTCTGGACAAGGAGAGGACTTGAAATCAGCCACAAGTGCTCCAGAGAGCTGCTCCTTGTGAGGAGACCACAAGACAGTGGTCTGCAGCAGGTTTATAGCTCTGGGAGACGAGGGAACAGCCATCTTGCTCAAACTGCGGTTGACGCCTTTGAAAGGACACTGGGTTCGCCTACTTCCTTTTCTAATAACTTTCAGAAATTGCTCGTTAACTGCTTTTCAGCTATTAGGAACCTTTGGATTGACAAGTTTTATAGCACCGGGTGAGTTTCCTTCAATCCTTCGTGAAATAAGTTTTAAATACAAGTTTTAAAAAAAAAATTGGGGGGGAATAAACAGCAAAAGGGTGATTAAAACTTTGATTTTAGGAAGTTACAAACAGACTAAGGGTCCAGATAAATTTGAAATGAGATTTTGGAATTAATTATAAAGAATCATTCCTGTACGAAAATGCTTTTGTTTTGAATTCTTTAAAAAAAACTTAATAAGACTTTAAAAATTGGACACTAGAGGGAATTAGAGGGAAGATTATAATTAAAGGAGAAGAACACTCAAACTTAACTTACAATTACAGAATGAAACAAAATATTTTAGCATTGGACATATTGAAGGATATTTTTGAACAATGGATCCAGAAGTTAATTTTAATAGTGTCTGGCTCTATAGATAGACTGTGTTTAAAAGATGATGTATTAATAATTAAAAGGGATATTCAAAGAACAAATCAAGAGAGTGACTTAGATTTTCTATATCAGATTTACAAAAGAGGCTTGTTAAAGCTTTGAAGAACTTTGTGAGAAGGGGCAAAGAAAAAATGAAAAGAAATAAAGTTCTAGGACATTATTTGATGGGACCAAACATCAAGATTGTTAGAAGTAAAAGGAAGGAATATAAAGTTGGCTTATTTGATTAAAATAGAAGTTGGGCAGCTCTGATTAAAAACACAAGGTAGCAGTTGTGTCTCAAATATTTATATAAACTCAAATATTACTCTCTATGGAATAACGTTTGAATGTTCAAAAAGGGAAGTTTACCATCCCTTCCCTACAGGAGTATTCTGCAAAAGTGATCCTAATTTATTAACAGTGCAACCCTCTGCACATTTATTCAGAAGTAAGGGCCCAGCAATCCCATGAGATTTACACCTTGCAAAGTGTATCTAAAATTGTAGCCTTAATATCCTGCAACAATCAGGCCTGGGGGTCCCAGGAGACTGGGTAGGTTTTGCACTGGCTCCCTTACTGTGGTTAATATCACCCCCTTATTTTATGCTCCTTTTTATAATTATTTTTTAATTGTGACTGTTTTTACGTATTTTAATTAAGTGTTGTATGCTGCCCAGAATCATTTCTACATGAGATAGGCGGCTATATAAATATAACAAACAACCATACATTCAACCGCATTGAAAATATTCTTGTAGATTATTCTGACAAAACGTAAGTATTTTATGGGTGTTATAGATGAAAATTTTAAAAAATACTTAGAGTTGCTTTCTTAAAGGAGCATATGTTTGACTTTTGCAAGCATTTGTAGGAAGCAATGAGATGGGGAGACGGAGGCAAGTATTTTCAAGCATTCTGGAGCGCCTGAAAACACATCACTATAGCCCCCATCATTGTGGCTTGGAAAAGAGGGAAGCTTTGGGATGCTTAGGGGGATGTGGAAGAGGATTGCCAATGTTGAGGAGACTGCTGAAGGTCTATATCATGGGAGGAGGAAATAGAGAAACTGGGTCTAGCATGAGAGAGCAATGGCTGTAGGGATGCTACAAAGAAGTCTAGCTTTGGTAGAAGGAAAGTTGAGTGTGTATGAATATGTGAGAAAGTAAACGTGAGAATGAAAAAAGTTCCAGAAACAGAGAAACGGGTGACTGAAATTAATTCAGGAACTCAGACCCCATCTCTTCTTCATGCTCAACTTTTCTAGCATTACTAGTTTCTTATTCTTTTAATGGGATGATTTATGACTATCTGTACATACCACCTGACTCAGCAGGTGAAGCTCCTGGCCAATCTTGTCTGGATTTGGAAGCTAGGTAGCATGAGGGCTGGTTAGTGCTTGGGTGGAGTTCTCCAAAGAATAACAGGGCTGTTTGCTAGACAGGGAAGCTGGATAAACTTCCACCTCCAGATTGTTGCAAACATTAGGAATCGTCTCTGAAGGCACCAAGAGTTGTCATCTCAAAGAATATGGAATTACACGCACCATGTAGTCACTCTGTAATAACCACTAAGATTATGTTTGCTTTCTTCCTCCCGCTCTATGTACAGTTAGAAGTGCACCACATGAAAGGCTCTACCTCTTAGAATTAACTACTGTAAATTGACAATTAGACTTGTTTTCCAGGCATCTTTTAATCATTCTTTGATTAAATTCTTGTAACTTAAAGGATAACAAATTCATTTAGCATTTATATTTTGCATAATAAATACTGCCAACTTAATCCAATTTGCATCGATCTAAAATCCAAGCTGTTGGATTGACATAATTTGAGTATTTTAAACCATGGAGAATTAATATCTTCTTTAAAAAATGTTATCAGGAGGAGGAAGAGAGGGGACATGTGTGCTCATGTTATTAGGATTAGAAGATGTTCGCAATGCAGTGTCACATTTATCTCCTCAAACGTATTACTGAAAGAGAATTATCCTTGTTTCCTGCAACTTCAAGAGATTTGATGCTTGTACAGTGCTCAATACAAGCCAAGGTTTTCTCTTTTTCTTGAACAGTAAGGACAGCTCTCCCTGGGTCCATCTACTCAACCCAAGCACTCACATGCCTCAGTATTTTTGATGAGGGCTTACTTCTCAGACCTGCTGCACTGCCATTGCTGAAATATATCTAGACCCAAGGATTCGTGACATGCTTGCCTGCAGCTTCCGTTCTTCCTGGGAATAGTTTTCTAGCAGCACGTCTGACAATGCAACTACTTCTCTACCAGGCTTTTAAGACAAGCACAATCACCACAGCTGGAGTAAGGCTCAGATATATCATGAATCAGTAGGAAGCTTAATTACAGAGAACATTTATTATCAATGCAGAAGAGTTCAGTAATATTACAGAACTGAAACAACTTCCATTAGGAACTTACCATGGAATTTGTACAAGCCCCCTAAGTGATCTAGCAGAGTCTCCAAGGATTTGGATACTGGTAGAAGTTCCAGAAATCTGTGAATCACAATGTCGAACACTGGCAGGAAGCGGAGGCAAACGTTCCCAAAGTAAATTGGTAAATACTGGGGCTGGATTTGAACAGGAGGATTGACTTGCTCTGCTAACCCTTCAAAATACAGCTTCTCAGGGTATTTCTGGGGAGAAAAATGTTTTTTTTGATTAATTTAATTTGCCTTGCTTTAGTAAAGTGATTTATTGATGTTCTATTTTCTTCCCACATGTTTAAATGAGATCCTCTTCTTGCACTTTACATTCATATTTTAATGGAAAACATCTGGCACAAGTTGAGTTTTCATAACATCTACATGATCAGTAACCAATAATAATGATGACGATGATGATGATGATGCATATCAACCCCAGTTATCACAAATCTTTTGTACCCAAGATCCCTAATCTTCTGCCACTAGGAAGTACAGTCGTGTATTTGTTTTAGAAGCACTGCTGTTTAGTGCAATTAAGAGGATGAACCAGAAGTACCTTATGATAGCTCATGTGCTTCGTATGCCAGTCATTCTGTAGCCAATGCTCAGGAGAGTTTTCCTTCACAAAATCGCTCACTCTGTTTCGGAAGTCATTGGGTTTCAGTAGGAGCAACTGGATGATGAAATAGCACACTTGGGCTTCGTTGCCTTCATGACTACGCATTGCCTATATTAATAATAATAATAATAAACGAATCAAAGTTGAACTATAAGACAACCTTGCAAAATACCTACAGGAAAATATCTTCAATTTCCCCTAAGTATGGCTCGAGTGAAAAAAGAATTTGGAGCTCACTATTAAATATAAAGCTTCCCATAATTTTTTTCAGCTGAAAACCTGCTCAATAAAACCAGAAAAGAAAATGCATTTTTATAGTACTGTAGTTGAAAGAAGTTCTAAACTTATTTTTTTCTTAATACCATTCAAAGAATCGAATAACCTTCTCTATTGGACATGATAATCCACTGACATTAATAACTGAACTACCTTCAATTCTTCCATAATCATGTAAAGAAAATATGCTACAATTCACTAACACCTTTCATTTCTAGATAAGGAAATGAAGTGAAGCAACCAAGGTTTACAGAAGCCTAGTATGTGACTCAGTCACCAACAATTTTAACTTCCTGCTCATATCACTGTATTGCTGTAATTATTTAGTAACACTGTATTACTCTGAATGCCTACGATTACATGATTAACACTAAGACCCCCTTTCCCATTTTAAATCAATGATGTGCATTTTAGCAGTGGTTTTGGATTCAGGAACTTTTGCAAAGTCTTTGCAGAAGCAATTGACACCATATTGTGATTGTGATATCTGATAAATTTCCAAATAGATAATGGCAGCTTCTTTCTGAGGATTCCTTACCAAACACAGTATCAGCCGATCCAATGTCACAATGTTGTACTTCCACACCATGTCATTAAGAATTTCAATGCACTTGTTGAGCTGCTGGCCCCCAGCTGATGTAGAAAATTCATACACCAGGAAATCTGCAAATGTCCTAACATGAGCAACCAGAGCTCTAGCTCCAATTCTTTCTAGCACTCTGAAGGAGGAGAGAGAAGTATAATAGCACTAATCAAATAATATGAAGACCAATTCACCAAAAAAGGCTGTGTTATCAAGCAAGCAACCCTCAAAGTTCCACTCTTGGAAGGTTCTGCATACCTAAAATGCATGACTAAAATAGATTTGATGAAACTACATAGTAAAATGGAGTGGAGACACTAGATTCTTTGATTTTTAAATGGATTTATTCCCAAGGCTGCTGGCAGAAGCACACTTTGGGCTGATCTGCAATGAAAGCACCTGTAAAAAAAGTGGCTTTCATCATATGACTAGCAACCTATTTAATGCATTATATTAATGCATTACAAGAAAAAGTGCACCTCGTACTTGTACCTGTGCAACCCAGTATTCTGCCAACCTTAGCAAAACATTTTACATGATATGTTAAAAGAACAGCAGCTACGCACAAAATGTTCTGTACCTCTACAATGCCCCAAACATTCTTCTATTTTAATGCATGGTGCCACGGTATATAATTTAATCTTTTAAAACATACCGATAACCAATTTGGTTAATGTGATCAGTTTCTAGGAGCATCTTCCAGAGGAGACAAAGGAAGAGAGGAGGGGAGCCTTGCATAGAAAAATGAGTGATTATATCATTTTCATTTGACATGGATTTCCACTTTCGGTACTCCTCTTCCACATTCTTCTTCAGGTTAAACCGGCTCTCTTGAGGTACATTGTTCTGTTTGAAGAATGCCTGCAATAAAGCAACGTACTAGTCACTAAAACAACTTCATTTTTTATCTAAAATTTATTATATTTTGTGAGGTATTCCAGTTTCATAATTCAATTTTCCTACTATTGTCCTAAATTATGACCAACTGTCTGCTCTACCCATGCCCACAATTTTACCAAATTCCAGTCTGGACAATTTAATTCTAACTTTTGCCTTAAAAAATAAATCGTATATTAAACTAGAAACAAAGGACTTTAAAAGTGGATAGTAAGATGTGTTTTAAACAAAGGGCCCCTTACAATACAGTGGTTCAACTTTCTTATTTATCTCAATAAACAAAGATAAACATAAAATTGACGTATGAATGTTTGAAAATTTTTTCTTGGTATGCTGATAGCTTAACATGGAGCTTCTCAGGGATGAGCTAACAGTCAACACTGACTTTGTGGAATATAATCAATCATTTCTGTTAGTATTGCCATATATATATATATATATATATAAATACACACACACACACACATACACACTTACATACATACACACGAATGCATGCATGCTTTAAAACTCTTAATAAGTAAAAATTAAATTGTCCAGACTGGAATTTGGTAAAATTTAAAACCTAGTAAGAGTTTTAAAACAAAAATATACAAAACCAGCATTACATAGCTTTTTTTCAAGTTGTCAGCTGAAGTGGAGTGCCTGAAGATTTTACTGGTATTGCATTTCAGTGCAACTAATATGCAGACTGAATCTGATAATTCTGTAATGCAGTTCTCAGTTCAATATTTATAACAACAGAGGATGTTTATAAATGTGCATTTTGTAACAAGTATGTTAAAAATACCCACTGAAATTTTAGTTTTTGTACAGATTTCTAAAAAAGGAAGGTTAATGTGGAAACGGAGGAAGAAACATATAAACAAACACAAAAAATCTAACAGACAGGAAACAATATTTAGCTCGAAGTAAATTTTTCACAAGAATATAATTATTGCCTTTCATGACACAGATTATCTAACCCAGTGTTTCTCAACCTTGGCAAGTTTAAGTTATATGGATTTCAACTCCCAGAATTGGTTGGGGAATTCTGGGAGTTGAAGTCCTCATACCTTAAATTTGCCAAGGTTGAGAAACACTGATCTAACCTAAACTATTACCTGCAGAGGAGCTGGAAAACAACTCAAAGTATGGGATGCCCAGTTATGGGGAGTAAAGCTCATGATAGTCTGCAGGATATCTTTGCACCAAGTCCCTTGAATGGAATCTGAACCTGTGAAAAAATCTAAAACAGAAAGGTAAGCATAACTGACTATTCAAAGAATTAAAGCAAACACAATTGGTTTAATGAATACGACTGTCATCATGTAGTAATTCTTTTTGCATTCCTTCAGTTGCTCTTAATCACAGCACACGTTTAATTCTTCATTTCTGATAAACTCTGTTAAATGATTGCTCAATCCTTGAAGAGTCCAAGTCCTAAATGCCACATGGTTTATTCTAGTCAGAACTATGCCTTTACTACAAACTTTTCTGCCCTTAACTGTAAGGATGGAGAACCCAGGGGCAATGGTTAATTGCGCCTGGGTGCTCTAACCTTACACATCAAAGGGAAGGAAGGATAGAGGAGAGACTACGAGCAATGAAGGGGCAAGGGATAGGAAGAGAGCAGATGGTAGCAACCCCGTTCACAACTGAGAGACTGAGAGGCCACCATCACGCAAGCTGTCAAAGCAGAGGAAGGGGTGGGACAAAGAAGAGGCGGGAAGACAAAGGAAGGAGGTGGGAGGAAGTGGAGCCACTTGTGGCTTTGACAGTCTGAGGTAAAGACCTAATAAAGAACTTCGCATATCCATCGTGGCTTGTGCTGTGAGTTTCTGAAATTAGGCCTTAAAATAAAAACCTCACACTAACTTTCTCAGCTAGGGGAATGTAGCGTGCCTCTACAGCTCGTCATATAAAAGCCAATTTCAAACTCAAAAGCAGATGTCAGCCACCCAACTATTCCTGATGCAGCTGCAAGAGGAGTGGACCTCTAGGAGGATCATACAACGTCTGCATAGAATATTGCCCTACACCAGAATCTACTTGTCATATCAAGATGAAACAACTGCATGTACAATGTGAGAAGTTTACCTGTAGAGGTAAATAAAGAACAATAACACATAGCATTTAAGATCCTTGAAAAACTAGCACAGTTCATATACTGTTCTTTCACATATTTCTAACTATTTCTATTTAAAATCCATGAAATTGTGAGATTGTTACCTGTGACGTGCGTTGCTCTTGCTAGAGTCAAAATAAGCGCTCTGTTAAGTTCCTCTGATTCTGCTGAAAGCACTGTTTTGGGCTCGTTAAGGAATCGTGTAAATTGTGGCTGGACTTCAGAGCTACCCAAGGCAGTAATCAGGCGCAGAGCTGTGCTTTCCACACTGTCAAAAGAATATACTCTTAAGGATCTCTTGTGGTAATTACAGAAAATTGAAGTAAAAGACACCTAGTTTCAATAAATTTTACTCTAAAATTGCACAAGCCACATTTCCACATATTCAAATTATAGTTAGTGAAATACATGGGATCTTGAAGGCCATTACAGGAAATAAATAAACAGGGGACTTAATCAATGTAGCACTATTTGGATTTGTAACCATATTTTTTTATTATAGACTAATATTTTGGAGATATACTTGTAATTTTTAAGTGGCTTAGCATGACAGAAATGCTGCAACAAATTTTAATCTTCAACATGGCTCTGGAGACAAAAATAAATATTTTAACTTCTAATTAAAATTACAAACTGTAATTAATTTCAGCTACATTTTGCTTGAAACAACTCAGATTTAATTCATGGATACGTTTTTTGAACTAGAATCTGCTGGGGCTAGATGAAATGACAAGGTGTACTTTGTCAAACAATGAAGCAAAATATTCCATCCCCAAGATGGAGCTGAGCTGAAGATGAAATGGAAAGCTGATTCTGTCTCATTCCAATAACAAAGGCCATCACTTACAATAGCCTCCCAAAAACCTGGTGGCTATTTTAATGAAGGAAATCCAGAATGTATCCATGCATCTGAATTATTAATTTGAGTTTACTTCTCAAAACAGGTCAATGCTTACTAAATCACAGTCCAGAACTAGAAAACAATGCTTGCCTATCAGCTCATCTCCTTCCTCCCTCCCTTGGAACTTAAAATCTATTGTTCAATTAAATCATCAGATGAAATTGGAATGGTGGGTAAAACATCAAGTCAGTAACCAGAATTGCAACTGAGGTTTAAGTTCTTGGTCAGCCAGTTGCCACTAAAAATAATTAAACCACAATGACAGTTCACAGGTAACACAAAGTTATTATTTTTATAATTTCAGTGTATGTCCCATGATTGAATCTAGAGCGCTCCTTAAAATCACTATAGCTGAAACTTAAAAAGCTTAGCTAAGTCTTGAGTTTTGAGTCTTTTCCTACAATGTATTGCATAGCTTTTTGAACTGATCATGAATACAGTTTAGTGTTATGTTTGAATGAGCTTATTATGGATTGTTCCATGGACCATGTTTCTAAAAGCCCTTTTTTCAGTAAGCAATTTTATATAAGCTCCAATGAAAGGAAGAAGCATGGGAAGGGGAGAGGAAATGCCTATGAACTCCACCACCCTCAAGTTTGTTCTGATTTGTAAAGCTCAAACACTGCTTTGCCTTCATTGTCAGAAACACATGATACATACGTAAATGTAACAACTCACTACATGAACCTGCCAAAGCAATAAACAGCTTTAAAGTCTTATGGGTCACATGCAGTGTTACCCAAGCTGACTTCCAGTTATGCAACACAACTGCCTTCCTCACTTTCCCGCTGAACCCTTCGTATTCCCTAAAACTGTAGGGAAGAGAAGGTAGCTCCATTTCACAGGCAATGGGCATCAGGCATGCCAGCATTCAAGTCTGTATAGACTGCTATCAAACACTTTTTCAGAAGCTCTCAATACGTGCAAATTAGCAGGACTGTCATAACTTAGATGCATGGATTCTGTTCCATTTTTTTCCTCCTATGATTTCCTGACAGGCCTACTGCCTCTAAAGCAAAAATGATGAGTTGTTGAAAATACTGTTACCACAAATGAAGCTGGTTTTGATTGGTCTGTGGAACGGCAGCTACAGAATGAAGATTACTAAGTAGTTGGACTCTGTAATGAGGCTGGATGTGGTGCATACGATAGCTGAACATCTCCAACAGGGTATGCAAGATTCCCCAAGCATGAGACTTAAATACTGTAGGCAGCAGTTGACCTGAGAAGAAAAAGAATCCTGAGAATTATTTTCTAGTGAAAAATTAAGAGAAAGCCAGCTTCCTTGCAAGCATAAATCCACCCAGATCCTTATATTTACAGCAACTCTCCACACTTTTTCAGAAAAGTAGGAAGCCCATTTAACAGGCATATTATTACTATACAGTTAAGCATGTCACAGGTTTTACTAAATCACCACTCTGTTACACACAAGCTTAAAAGGCCCTATTTAAAGAACAAACCTTTAGCAAAAGATGAAATACAATCTGAAGAAAAAACAGAGAACAGATCAATTCACTGTAGTGTAGTTTCAGATACAAATCTAAGCCAAAAAAATTAGTTGGGTTCACACACTGCACTACGACATAATGTGTATGTTTAATTGTAACTTAACAGGTGACTCAGTTACAGTGGTGATGACTGTACTGTTGGGAGACTTGAAAGAACAGGTTAGGGACAGATCATCATGGAGAAAATCTATCTGTGTGGTTGCTAGGAGTCGAAAATGACTTGATAGCACAATCAATTTAGCCGATGATATGAACATTGTGAATTGTACATAATATTGTAGTTAATGAAGTATGAATTCAGCTTATTGTGATTTATTCCACAAATCATGCTTCTGAAATTATGGCCTAATTTGTATGAGTAAGGCTGTTCACTACATAACCTTGGGCCAATGACCCTCTTTCACTCTAAACTGTCTACCAAGGTTATTTACAGTTTTCAAGATATTAAACATTTTATCTGAAATTTCTGAGAGGCAGAAATGGTAAAAAAAATATTAGAATATATATTTTAATATAAATATTGTCTCTGGTGGGCATAGAGTTGGGAAGGATAAATCTCAATTTCACCAGAAGATACCTAAATCAGAAGAGGTTTTGTTTCGCACATCTTCTTCCCTCAGTTCTGGCTAACATGGCCAATGGTCAGGGATTGTGGAGGCTACAGTCCATCAATATCTGGAAGGTTACAAATTGACTGGCATCATCTCACTTGAGGACAGACAAATTATTCTCTCAAGTGTCTGAGTCCCTCCTCAGAAATAATACCGCATATTATATAGATTATTGCATAGGGTTAAGGAATAATTTATCTGATGCTATAATGCACAAAAAAGCAATTTTTTCTTCACCACCCAGAGTCACTTGCTGAGATGGGTGACTATAGAAACCAAATCAAATCAAATCAATAAATAAGCTGAAACAATTCTTGCAAGGTTGTTATTGTAACCTTACAATAAAGGTAGTGTTAATACTCATCTTCTTGTCTAGACTACCTTGAAGGCTCACATCAATATTGCAAGTCTCAAAGTGCATCTCTCCCCTCTTGCTTTTACAGTTCAAGAAACCAGGGAGGGTCCCTTCTGGGACGCTTGCCATGTCCATGTCCTTCTGCAGGCTCAGCTGCCTCTTATCTGACTGTTGCCTAGTCTGTGGCTCTTCCTCCTCCTCTCTCAAAGATATTCTACAGATCATTACAATTGCTGATGATTCTAAGCAATTCAGCTTGGAATTTACATCATAAATATTAACAGTCTGAAACAGTAATATTAATGAAATGAAGTTTTCTTACTGATAAAACCTTTGATGCCCAAGGATTCTATTTCCATGTAAACCAGGAGACGACTGTATGTTTCCACAAGAGCTGGAGCTAAGGCCAAGCTAGACTTTGCATGGGCCAGTTTTATTACTCTGGTGGCTATGCTGTGAATGAGGCTAGAAAAAAAAGCAGAAGGTGTTATTTTCGATATCAAATTCTTGAAATTAGGGCTCTGGAATTCAGGAAGTAGTAGTTGTGTTTGCATAGCACAACAGTGAAGGTGCACATCACTTTCTTAGTATTCCCATGACTGCTTAGCCATAACTGGCAACTCCTCCATAATTCAGCACGTCACAAGAATATAGAGCAGCCACTGACTCTGACTGGCACTAACCAGAATCCAGAATCATAGTTATTTGTTGGTTTCAAACCCTAGTTAAGGCTCAGTGGAAATGGCATGGGATGCTTAACCACAGAGAAGCCACCAGCTATCATGAAGCAGCTGGCGAACCAGGTTTAAGGAGAGGCCCACACATTCATGTTAACTATCCAGTCCAGTAGAAGTCATGGAGAGCTTAGGGCCTCTATAAGGTAAGACATTTTAACAGAAATTAAGTCACAAATTACCAATAAAATTCAAATATGAAGGTTAGAGAGAGGTGAATTGGATTTTTACTGGATCTGGAAAGATTACATGTATTACATTAATAAGAATAATAGCTCTAATTTTGGCAAACCTTGTGCTGTTTGGAAACTTTGAATGATTTTTCATTTATACTGTTATTGAATGAAAAAAAAATGAAATAATTGAAAAAAACACCCCAAGTGGTTTAACACGTCAGGCAGATGCATCCACTGTTGATACTGATTATATTTTACCTCATTTTGGCATGAACCGTGAGTGAGTCCAAGAGGTTCATTGGCAGTGGTGTGACTGAGCCTGAAGCCATGCAGTTGGTTCCTGGGAGAGGTATTCTCATGTTGCCATTCCCATAAATAGTTTCCACCAGAACGCCCATGGGTAACGTAAAGCATTCTGAATTGGTGGAATAAGCATTGCATAGCAAGGCGATCTTGTAGTCATTCATGTGAAGACTTTTATTCCTTAGACTCTGTTGCAAGAACCTGGATACCCAAAGATACTTAAGTGAAAGAGAGAAAGCTGTTTATGTGCAAAAGATCTGACACGCTAAGCATCAAAAAATGTATACAGGTAGTCCTCACTTAATAACCACAATTGGGACTGGAATTTAGGTTGTCAAGCGATGAAGCCATTAAGCAAATCTGGACATGATTTTACAGCAATTTTTGTGGCAATCGTTAAATGAATCACATGGTCATTAAGCGAATCATGCGGTTCTCTATTGATTTTGCTTATTGGAAGCTGGCTGGGAAGTTCAAAAATGGCAATCACATGACCTATGACCGCAGACTCTGCAGCCATCGTAAATGTGCGACAGTTGCCAAGTGCCCAAATCACGATCATGTGACTGCAGGGACTCTGCAATGGTTGTAAGTGAGGAATGGTCATAAATCGGTTTTTTCAGCACTGTTGTAACTCCAGACGGTCACTAAACAAAGGTCATTAAGTGAGGACTACCTGTATGTGATAAGAATCACAGGGACAGTAACTTTTTGTGGACAAGAAAGCAGTTACTACTTGCAGTAATTCATAGAGAAATTTGTGCACTACATGCTCAAGTCATCTTTTCTTATCACATGGCCCAATTCTAAATAGTTGCTCTTTAAGCAAAGAGGAAGGCAACCCATGGATTCCAGGTAGCCCCATTAGAGCAACTCTAGAATGACATGCCAAAATTTAGCAGTACAATTTCCCAGTGTCTCCTCCTTGCACATAAGCAAAATGAGTATGTCAAGCTTCTGCTAGGCTGAATACATTTACTTTACTTTTTTTTTAAAGATAAAGGAAGTGTGTATACTATAAAAAAGATAGTATGTAGTATGTACTACATGAAAGTCAATCTCAAGAATGGTTATTTCCTTCCTTCTTTTGTTCAATAGAAATTGTTCTGCTTAATTTTAGTCTTTCAACTCTGTAGACTGTTTTGTAATCCTGCAACTTTAACTGCAATACTGCTTTCAAATGTTATTAAGGTCTTTTTCATTTGAGATTTGTGTTTCCTGGTTTTAAACATAGATTTCTGATGCTTTGTAGGTACAGAATATGACATACATTTAATTTAAAAGATTAAGATATATACTTCTTGTGTGTCAGTATAATTGTTCATCCATTCGAGGATGATCATTACTGAAAAGGGGATTACAGAACATAATTACTCATGGTGGAGCTTGAGAGAATGAGGAATTGGAATTTGTAGTTTAGAATTGTCACTATGAGCCTTTCTGTTCAGATGTATCCAGATACAGGTCATTGCAAAAGCATGGGTTGACTGGGGTTTGTTGATATCAGGCACAGGAATGCACTAAGGAAAGAAGAAACATGACATTAAATTATATTCTATTGTAATTTAGCTAGTACATAAATATGGTGAATCAAAATTTAGAAATGGAGTAACTACGTTTTCAGGAACTTGTGTATCTGTTGAGGTAACTATCTCTTAAAACATGTCACCAGTTCAATCTGCTAGTGTTGACCTTCTGGGCTGTGGGTACAAGGGCACTAATTTACCCTAACTTCAAGTTTTCTCTTTGTTCATCTTGACCATGCAATCAGGGTTGCTTAGTTATCCCAGATGTCAGATTGGCTACTTTATCTTTGAGAGTCTTCTCCCAATCTAGCTTTTACTCTTTGGAACAGACCACTGAACTATGTTGTCAGCCTTGCAAGGTAGCCCAGACAAGAAGCACACCCAGAAGAATTAGCTCTACCTTTCTTGTAAGGTTACATTAGCAGAATCTTGCAAGTCTGAAAGTATATCTCTGTCCCCTTGCTTTTACAGTCCAAGAAACTCAGGAGGGTCCCTTCTGAGATGTTTGCCATGTGGGCTCAACTGCCTCTTATCTGATCATTGGCTCCCAAGGCCATTCTCACATACCATTCCATTATGTTTGGAGTTTGATCTCCTGAAATTTAAAAAGGTTCTTAAAATGCCTTTTTTTCCAGGACCACTGTGAAGTTAGAAGATCCATTATTTTCAGTTGCAGTACCTAATACCAATTTAGATTACGGTAGTGCTAGGGTTAGGTAAAATTGGTTAGGATTTGTAAAACCGATATATAGTATTTATGAACCACCTCATTCTAGAAGCTCTAGGCAATGTACAAAGTTGAACACAGTACAATGTAATTAGAAAAAGAATAAAATTGTAAGCAGTAACTATAACGGCAAGGATCTCCCTCAAGCTGCTAACTGGAGCCAGGTTTTAACTATTATCCAGAAAGCCGTAAGAGTGGGAACCATCGTCGCCTCAGGGATAACCTGTTCGATAAGTCTGTGGATATTATGTTGTGATTTTTACTGCTCTTTGTATTGCCCTTACGTATAAGCATATCCCAAATAAAAATATGACTTCTAGTAGTAATATCATAGAGATATGTATCACCAAACTGAAGCCACTCCGATAGATTTGCAAAAGAAAAACTGAAGTGTCAGAATGAGCCCACTGAACTAGCTGCAGCAGGCATGGTGAAAATACTAAACTCTCCCAGCACAAAATAAAGGTCCACGTCTTGTTTCGCATGATGCCGTAAAGGTAACCAGTGAGAGGTCTTGAAAAGTGTTCCATCCTCTCATTCCCTGCACTTGGGGCAACAATCTAAGAGCAGCCATAATGGGCATTTTCAGGTGTGAACCTGGCTGCCACATCTGAACTCTTAAATCATTTTCAAAGACAGTTTCATATAATGCACATTATAGAAGACTCTCTTTGAAGGTGTCTGTCATGTCATTATATATAATTATATACAAATATTATTATATACACTTTTCTGTCATACGTGAAAGAAATATCACAATAATGTCTTCAGCAGGGTTACAAAAGATGCAGAGCTGGGGAAAGCCAGCAGAGGAACTAAAGTTTACCTAAAGTTAAGCCTGGGTCCATAAGCTTTCCCAGACTATGAACTTGTATTTTCAAGAAAATGTTACTCTATCCCACAGAGCTTTTACAGTCCCTCTAAATACAGATACAGAGAGTTGTATCAGAAGATACAGAGTTGTACCTTCTGCCTACTGGGGACACTGTCATCCACGTCTCAGATGATCTGACAGTGATCTTATACAGATGTTACCTACAATGAAATGTAAGATAAAACCTCGACGGATGAGATTTTAGGCCAACAATGGCCCACTCTTCCTTATATAAAAAAAGATGCTCCTGGAAGCATCAGGCTCCCCTTTGCCAAATTATCATCTGGCCTATGGGAAAAGGAATGGTTTTATCCCTTGAATATCCGTTAAAGACTAAAGCATAATTAATAAATAATAGTAGAAATATATCACAGAGAAGACTCACTTCTTTCTCAGGGTAGAGGAGGTCAAAAAGCTTCATAACAGGAAGAAAATCAGCTAATGCATTTTTCTGAATGCTTCCAGAGATAAACTGTAATAATACCCACATCAAATGGTCTCTGCCTTTGATTAGGCCTCGTCCTGCCAACTATAAAACATACAAAGAAACAAACCCCATGAATACCAAATACACACTCCTAAGAAAACTCTCACAAGTTTCTAAAAATGATGTATTTTGACACCTGCAAAGATGATTTCCCCACAACTTATTTATTTACCAACATTTATATAACACCAACTGTTCTGATTCTTGGCAGCTCAATACTAAAAACTGAAAGACTTAAAATCCAAATTCTGTATTCAGCCAAAAGCATCAGAAATGTTTGAAGGTATCTGCTTCCTCTAAAACCCCCAGCTAACTTCAAAAATTAATTAGATATCTTGAGAGATCTCTATCGAAGTAGGATTATTAGGGCTGTGCAAAGTGCACACGCATGCAGGACAGCCAAGAGCAGCTTCTGAAACAGGCCTGGAAAATAAAGCTGCTCGAGATATGCTTTGCATATGTTTTCTGGGATTTCTGCAGCTTTTCTTCACAGGCTTTGGATAGCCCTAGTACTTGTGTATCAAGACAGGAAGGGTAACTTTCCGAAAGACAACAATACAGTGTCATAATAGGAAAGGGAAGCAGGAGCTGTTGTGTTCTACATCTTTCAGTCTGAACAAACATGGATGGCTTGTTGCTAGGTGATGTACCAAACACTTCCCAGTGTATTTTTTCATTACTGGCTAGCTCTCTCCTGCTATAAAGACTTGATGTTAGCCTCCAGTGTTAAAACCACCACCGTTGGAATATTATTTTCCCATGCTCTAGATATGCTTGCACATAACGTCCACACGATGAAGAAGATCTCTGGATACCCACTTACCAAACCAACAATTAGCGCCAGAATTGCAGGGTCATGGAAGTACAATGACGTGTCTGTGTGTGTGAATTTTAAAAAGCTTGAGAAATAGTGATCTACTTTGATCTTGCTAATGATAACCTACCTTTTGATGCAGAGACAGGACCATGTGAGGGAAGCTTGCAAACTGAAAGAGTACAAAGAAGATAAGCTGACTGGAGAGGTGCTGCCACAGCAACTGGCTGGTTCCCCCATCATCAAATTTCTCCTCCGTCTCTGAACGCTCCATGGCATATACCACCAAATCGACCAACTGGTCCTCCAGCACAGGGCATCGCTGTTTGTGCTGCAAAGCAGAAATCAGATGCAATATTCCAAAGACTAGCATTTATCATTTCCACTCTTTACTTCAGTACGTTGGGAAGCATGACACAAGATCTCAACGTAAAGATTTACAAGGTAAGCCAATGCATTAAAACTGTCTGATGTTACAGGTCCCTTTAAATGACAGCTTCCTTACGATGCTCATTTACTAAGCCCCTTCTCTATGGAATGGACTGAAAAGACTGTTTATGAGAATACATTTCCAGCCCTGAAGAATGATGCATTTGGATTAACAGCCCAGGAATCTGGTATCTTGGAACAGCGTTGCAACTGATTTGTTTTGCCTATTCCCGGTAACTGGAAAGCTGAAGTAACGTAAGGCACCGGAGCAGTTGGCACGTAAAAACAAACGGCAGTGCACCATAGAGATTGTGCTTTTCTGTTCCTTCCTTTTTACCTTGTGAGCTTTTTATTTTATTTATAACTAATTAAGCGTGGTTTAATTAATTAATTCAATTTACAAACCTGGGAGGGGTATCAAGCATAAATAGGCCTCCTTGTTCTGACTTTACTTTGCCGCAACTCAGTAACTTAAGTAGAATGGGCTAGAGGAAGAAAAGACAAGGTGCTTATACCCGAGTATTAGGATGGATGTGGAAGTAACGGTTTGATGTTACCCATGGACAAACTGATTGCATTCATGGATCCTGCTAAGCCAGATGCAGGGGATAAGTGAAAGAGCAGGAATGAGCCTTAGCAGTCTCAAGGTGGCACTTTTATCTACCTGGAGCCTGTCACGCTGCCCAGGTAACTGTGGTTAGCACAGTTAGTTTCAAACCATCCAACGGTGATTTGAGAAACCGCTTGCTGAAAGTAGACACTGCTCCAATTTGAAACAGTGCTAAGTCAGGGCGATATAGCAAGCCGGTGGAGAAGTTCCAAACCTTTCCCAGCAGTATAGAGGGCGTGATCAGGGGGGTGCCTTGCTGCTCATTCCTCTTCCTAAAACTCCACATGGCTTGGCGTGCAAAGGTAACCACTGGACTCATAAACTCTGCTTTGTGCTCTGTGTGTCACTCCCAAATAGCCCCACTAGGCTTGGGCAGAGACTTGAGCGCTCAGTAAGGAGCTTTGCCTTGCGTTGTGCCACTTAGATTTATCTGGACATTTGAATCTTGGCCTGGTCCTGGACTATGGGCTCCACCTAACACTTTAACAGTACTTTCTCTGTATTTTGAACTCTGGACTGGGTTTTGATTCGCCTTGGTAAATTTCCCGTTTTGTACACATCTCAAGTCTACATGACCCGTGGCCTATTAAACTTGTTACTTGGACTGAACATTTATAAGATTACACTCTAATCTGAGAAGTAAATAACTGTGGATTCATGCACCCTTGATACCACAGAAGTAACTGGACCATTTCTGAGGTTTTTTAAAAAAATACTCATAGAATGTCCGTTTTAGATAATGGACCTGTAACATAACACAGCTTTAGCATGAGGAAAAATATATTATTTTAAAGAGACAATACAGAAAAGATACGGAGCTGCTTAGAATCTACGGATGAAAATGCTGTGTCCCTTTCTAGAGGCAAAAAAGGGGGATTTGGTGGTGGTTTTCTTTTTAAAAAAATTTGCCAGGCTATCCAGATAGGATTTACTCAAAACGTTTTAGCACTCCTCTGAATGAATTGTTCTTTGACTAACAGGTAGCCCACAGTGCTCCTCTAGGATTAAAAAGGAAAAGAACCCTGAAAAGAGATACTTATTCTAGCCTAAACCAGTGGGGGTAGCTTTTTGCCATGAAAAAGGGATTATGCTTTCAAGTTAACAACACAACGCAAGAATGGCAAAATTTTGGACGAAGTCTGAGAACAGCACTCTCTCTTTCACATGCTCTTTGCCAGCTCAAAACTGCCCCAAGCTACGGTTCTAGCTGTGCTTTCTTGAAGCATGCTCAAAAACAGAAGAATTCTAATTGAAAAGAAAGCATTAGTTGCTTCTGACCCTCTCTTTCAAAATCACAATGCCATCATCACGGATCAACCACATTACAATTTTACAAAGGGCAATATCAACACCAGTTGAGAATACTTTTCTTTTCCAAATGCAGCTAATTATGAAGCAGAGCAGAATGCAACAGACAATACTACAAACTATTTAATGATTCGGCATGCAAAACTACTGTGTTCAGGGCTTGAAATTCACTATAATTTGATATGGAAAAATACAACAATTGTTGTGGTTATTATCAAGCCAGGATATGTCATTAGAATAAAATTCATGATTTTTTTTTAGTTTGGAAAAAATATAAAAGCCAGTTCTTGGCCTCCACAATACTCTAACTTGACCAGGAAATGGAACCCACAAAGCAGCAGATGTAATTATCAGTTGTTCTCATTAGTTCTATGCGAGAAAGGCTTAACAAGGAAGACGGTTGGGATCTTGGTGTTCGCCGAGTTTTCTTCTTGCAAATTATGTAATACTCTCAGTGCTCTGACACAAGGAAACAGGAAAGGTAGAAGTCAGACTGTTAGAAGGACAACATCCGATCCTCACCTCAAAAACGGTTCCTGACAGAAGGTACAGGCAAGTTCACTGAGATACATTATACATCTCCTCTCCCCTGTGATCTTCTCAGGGCTACCATCATGGTTTCTTCCAAAAGCCAGCAGTACTCATTAGTATATTTCTTTCTGTACTCTAAGTGCCAAGCTATGAAGTCAAGCAGCTTGACTTCCTGGACATATCCATGCTATTTTCTTGGCAATAGTATGGAAGTGGCTTGCCCTTGCCTTCTTCTGGAAGGCTGTCAAGTTCCCAGTCCACCCTACATCCCTGGTATTGCCCAGGACTCTCCCATCCTAGTGTTAACCAGGACCAACTCTTAGTTTCCAAACCCAGACAAGGTGCTACATGCTGACGTGTCAGACTATATACAATGTAATGATGCGTATTGCTACTTCTTGTATACTGAACTCATAGACAAGTGTGCCATTCCATTCGGAAGTTATGAAGGGCCTACATATGCACATGTTGGAGGTTCTATAATCAAAGGATTAGCATGACTTTCTTGTGCAGAAGCCAGCCACCACAATCAGCCAAATGACTCTGAGCTCTTCTAAGAGATGCTTCCATTTCTTAGGTAAGAATGGAACAAATAAAAATGATACCTTACTCTCTGATTTCCAACTGTCACTGGAAGAAAGTCAGCATTTTTAAATATAAATGTATAGTTCCTAAAAATGTAACTGTATTAAACTATTTGCCAGTTAAATTATTTGTAAGCATTGGAAATCAAGAGACCTGGTATCATGTGTAAGATACAGAATATGGACTCTTATTCCTAAAGTCTGAATCTCTTTCCTTTTGAAAAGCTGCATAAAACCAACAAGAAACCATTTTTTCCAGTATTATTTCACATTTTATGTGAAAGCTGGTTTGCCTATGAATATAATTGCCATTGCAGTGGGGACATGTACCAGTACATGGTGGAACCTTAATGGATATATTAGGTCCAAAAACTCTCTGAAGCACACAATCTGTGGACATACAGATCAGACATCTCTTAGGCAAGGAGTGCCTCTTAGCTAATTTGTAAAATTCATTTCACTTACAACTAGTATCAGGAGATATTTGGAAAAGAATCTTCTGTAATGATAGCAAGTTAATATTCTTAAAAGAATAATTTGACAGATTTTGCTAAAATGGATAAATTGACTTCTTTGATTAGAGAAAAGACACTATCTTGTGATTTATGGCTTTGATGAATAGGCAAGATAAATTATAGAAAGAAAGTAATATGATGTAACTTCAGAGAGAGAGGTTAAAATATATTTGTACTTATAACTGCTGTGAAGAATATCAGAAGCCACTCCTTTTATCCTTTTTCTTTCTTTTCTATTTTTCCTCAACTTTTTTCTTTTCCTGCACTTTTTGTTTGTTTTTTCTTTGATTTCTTTTTCCTTTTTCTTCCTTACTTTGTATTAGTTTGTGTTGGTTTTTATTTTCTTGTTTAAAGGCTTTAATAAAAATTACATTTAAAAAAGATTCTTAAAAGAATAATTAAAATGTTTGATATATGAAACTCAATAGATAATAATCCAGAGCCCAGTTTCTATTGATTTGAGATTTTTTAAAAACTCTTTTAGTAACCATTGGGATAAAAATCAACAGGAATGAAATTGCCAATTTTAATTTGAGTTGACAACAAAGAACTGGTCTTTTGAAAGCAATGCCTGTGCACCTCATAGAATAATAAGAGATATTGGGAGCTTTACAAATTGTTTATTAAAAAAAATATATATGGCCACCCAACTCACACACAATGACTCTGGGTGGCTTTTACCTGCACTGCAATTTTACCTGCATGCAATAAATTTCAGCAGTGGTAGATGCAGAACAACTATGCTGTACAGACACTTTGGGCTGCCCTGTAAAGTAGTATTTACAGCTCTACGCTGAGGCCACTAGCAGATTTAATTTTTAACATGCAGATTAGCAGAAAGACTGCACGAGGGCCAAAATAGACATCCACGTACAGGACGGCACAGCCAAAACATTCCTTAATCCACCTATTACCTCTGAATGTCCAAGTCCACTTTCAAAGTTTCCACAGTCTCTTCCTCTTTAGGCAAGAGGGGTAATTTGGCTGATTTACTCATGTTTCAAGTTCTGAAATTCTTGTTGCACATTTCCAGCACCTTTCCCGTTTACAAGTTCAGATCTGAATAGTTTCCAAGTTCCACTCTGAACACTGTATAACTACAAATCTTTATGTAATATGAAATGGCTCTTTCCTTTTTTCTTTTCTGACATCCATTAACGCCAATTAAATGCTTAGTTCATAAACTTTGGGCCGAAGCCAGATATTGAACTGCAGCAAGCAGGGCAGATACAAAACTTATTATCAGCTAAACGATTTATTACTTTAAATAGATTTTTTAAGAATGTGAACACTGGTAAAAATTTTGCTTGAGGAAATACAATATGGACTGAAAAGATGATAGTTTTTAAATCAATTTTAATAAGGGGTGATGTCAGTAAGACTGATGAAGTAGCCCTTTTATCTATAAATCATGACTACCTAGGAAAGGCATTGTTCTTATAAAAAATGAACTATCCAAACTTCTCTTCTATTAATGAGTCTAGATTCTGAATGAACAAATATCTGACAAATTTCACAAGCATCTATACAGGCTTTCTTTTAATTCTTGTTTTTTAATTTATTTAGAGTGTATGGTTTATACTGGGGTTTTCTGAAACACTGCTCTAGATTCCTCTTGGAAAAAGGACAGTATACAAATGATGATGATTATAATAAATATAATCTAAATGGAGTAAGATCTGGGGCTATTGTTTGGACTAGAAATACCCAGAAACAACTCTGAAACAAATCGTTTCTTTTCAATTTCAAAAAACAAACAAAGGAAACAATTTTCAAATAGCATGTTCCTTAAAAGTCAATGTCCCATCTTGATAAGAGGTGAATCATCATTGTCCTATTCAGATCAACTAAATTGGAAAGAGAGCTCCACTCTGGTAATCTATTTACAGAAACAAATATTGGAGAAGTCATTTGAGAGTAATTTCCTAACACGTAATTATAAAGGGATTATTCTTGGAAATAAAAAAAAATCAAAGAAAAGGACAGAATTATTATTGGAATGTGTGGCAGAAAGAGAATGGCAGAAAAAAATATTTTTCCCGTTAGCATATCTCAGGACTCCCATATGAAAATAAAATAAAATAAAATAAAATAAAATAAAATAAAATAAAATAAAATAAAATAAAATAAAATAAAATAAATAAAATAAAATAAAATAAAATAAAATAAAATAAAATAAAATAAAACCAACCAACCAACCATTCTCGTGTAATAACACTTAGACTGTTCACCTTATCCAAAGAACTGTTCCTAAGAAAATCAAGGAAGACAGATCACATGGATAGGCCATACCACATTTCACTTCATATCCCTAGATTTTTATCTGCAGGAGAAAAACACACTTGGCACATGGAGTAGTGTGAGCAGGCAGGCTTATATTTTTAAAGTGTATTTCAACTGAATGATTTGTTAGCAATGTGCAATATCAAATTAATGAAATTTTGGTGAGACTATAACCAGCTGTGATATTGTTGTCTAAGCTCTAAAGTACCGAAGATATCTCAACATACCCCCTATGTCCCAGCAGGTTATCTATCAACCACTAATTTGCACAATTTGAATATTGGCCAGCTGATGTAATTTGCAGCATCAGCTCTGAATTCCCATCAAGAAATGTCACACATGATTCTTCCATGCTTTTCCACTGACAAATGAACAAAAAAATTCACAGACTGTTGTTATTATGGCAGCACACCTACAACTCAGAGTTTGTCAGCATTTCCATTAAAAAACCATTAATTCCAGGTTTCGATGCTTGACTATAACTGTTTGCTCTAGGAAAATTTAGACTAAGCGATAAGTCTCAGTGTTTCGTAACTCATAATGAAGATTGAAAGAGCATTAGGCGATGACTGTTACATTTCATTTCTAAAATTAGTATCATGAAACTTTAAAGAGTTTAACCCACAAAATCTTCATTCTTAATTCAAAAGCATTAATATACTGTAAAGTTGAAAAAAAGATTTGAGGGAGGCAGTAAGCAGGGCTCTATAAACATAGCAGAAAGGAAATACAGACAGTATCTTGTTTAAACTTTTGGAGTTCAATGTTTCTCTTTTAGGGGAGATGGGCAGTAATTAAATCTGAAAAAGAAATAAATATAGAGCTCACTTCCCTTTCCCAAGCAATTGGGGGGAGAAAGTTGTGCCTCTTTAAGGACTTTGTATGGTTTGAATGTGCTTAGACGGAGAGAAAAAACTCCACATACAGAAAAATTCAGGATCTTTATGGTTAATAGACTTAGTAATTTTTATCTTTTCTAACACATCAGAAAATCCTTCCTGTAGGAAGCTATTTAACAAAGAGGAAAGATAAAGTGTAAGAATACAGCTTTAAAAAAGCTAACAAAGCTAGGTACACAAGGTCAAGTAATATGATAAACTCTGTCAATCCTATAGATCAATTACTATTTTATGTAATGAGTTTGTCTGCTATGTATATATGTTTTGTGGGATGCTAAATAACCTAAAAAGTATATAGAATAGTATGCATTTATAAATACCAAAGAACTGATATCAGTTGACTATTCAAATAATGCAGAGGGGAGAACAGCAAGGAATTGTAATTGTGTTGCTATTCTAATTTTTGTAAAGCACTTTGATTTTTTTTTAATGAAGAGTGGTACCTTCAGAAGATAACAATAGATTGACTGACATATCTCCAGGGAGTTTTCTCATTTGCATGAAGATGCCACCTGCCTCTCAAAGTCTGTGGGTTTAGCAATCAAGCATCATTGCATGTCCCTTTGTCAAAGGTGAACTGGCCCATTGATTAGCATGCTGTTCTCCATTCTAATCGATTTTTATCTTTTTATAGAAAAATGAACACATGTGCCATACTACAAAATTTGATATGCTGTCATACAGTGAAACCTCTGAGCACACAAGGAATTTAATGTGCAGTATAATTTTGAAGTGTACTGGGAGCTCACTGAATTGGGCAGATATGTAGCCAAGATACAGGGAAGGAATAGTCTGCATGTAAATAGGACTTTCTTCTTGCCATCTATGGAAAAGAAGTTGTTGTGTTCCAACAGCTCAATCTGCCACAATCCACACTACACAGTTCAGGTTCTGCATTATGGCCAAAGTATTTTAAATTCAGCTATAAAGTGGAAGGCTTTCCCAAAATAACATGTGGAAGTGTTTCAAAGATTGTGGGAGTGGGGATTTATTTATTTATTTATTTACTGTACCAATGTTTTATTTTCAAGCAAATGTCATGGTCAAGCACAATCCATGAAATAAAGAGTTTTTTTCAGAATGAAAACACTGACACAACCTTCACTATAGTATTGCAAACACCAACGCCATCGTACTTTGCTTAAAATAAAGTTAGATCAGAAACAGACTGAAATTGCCAATATTTCAGTGTACAAACAGGCAAGCCTAGACAGTAAGTAAAAGTTGCAAATTTTCAAAATTTTCCTCCTTTTTTCTTCTACCTAGTTCAGCCCATTTGGAGCTTCTTGTGAGGGCATTTATTAGAGGCTGAGAATGACCTTTCCTAGTCAAGTTGAATTTTTATTTACAAATCTTATGTAATGTTAAATTCAAAAAAGGGAATTTTCTTTCAGATCTTTTCATGCCAACTTTGTTTTTTTAGAGATTTTATAGTCTGAACAAAAATAACAATGGAAGGATTGGACAGTAACGGATAAATCTTGTCCAGGTACTGAACTGGCTATGAATATCCTTTGGTAATCTCATAACCTCTGATTGAAGAGGAAGTTGCTCTTATCATTGCATGTGCTGGTCCCACCAATTTCAAGCCCTGGCCAGATGTGTATTCTCGAACTGGAATCAGTGGCTAAAAAGCAGCCAGCGAATCGTTAGTCACAATACAACAGTAAGGTTGTGAACATACCTGAGCAATGTTCAAGGTCTAGAGCATTGGAGGATGGGCAGGACAAGACAGGACAGAACAAAAATAAAGGAAGAAAAAAAGAAAAGACAAAACAGTGACTATGAGGCCAGCCTCAAGTTACCCCAAATCAGACAAGCCCACCCACATGGTCAGGCAAAAGACAAAAAAAAAAAAAAAAAGCACAAAAACCTTAAATAAAATAAGTAAATATCACTTAACAGTAGACTATTCATTACCAGCAAAGGTAATGAAAACATGCCAAGGCATTCAACAGACAAATTCTATGGACTATTCATCTAAGCAATACATCTATCACCACCACCCATCAGTTAATCAATATTGAATGAGAAGTTTGTCTGCTGTAGATCAAAATCTGTCCAGGGTATATTTGAGGCTGGCCTTATAGGGAAAAAAAGCAATGCCAAAAATATCCTTTAAAAAAAAACCAAAAAACTATCTTTCAATTTAGAAGTCTTTAAAGCAATATGTAAGTAACAGAAATAACCGTGCCCAATTAACCTAACTGCAATAATATTGAAGGGGAAATATGATCTGATCCTCAACTGTTTTGCTTAGTTAGCTACAGCAAAGAAAAAGAGAAAAGAAAAGTGCAGGTTCTATGCAAAGGAAAAGCCATTACAGCACAATACAGTACCTGCTTGTTTAGACCTAGCATATTGCAGACCATATCTCGGGAATAGGGTTGCTCCAGCACATACCGCAACAAGGCAGTCTGAGGCTCAAACAGATCCTTGAAAACAAGAATAAAAGCAAACAAATCCCAACCTATTGGCACAAAGTAAATTTGAAAACTGAAAGCAAATGCACTGTCCACATAAAGCAGCATTTGGCAACGTCACACCCATGAGCACTAAAGCACCTGTGATACCCCCAGCCAGCCTTTGCAAATCCTTCAGCTAAAACAAACACATAGACTAACATTTGACTGATGTATTGCAAGATCATCCAGTCTTGCACTATGCGGGCATTCACACGTGAGAACTCACAAGATTTCCCGTAACCAAACTGAAATTGTTGGGTGAGATTGAAAGAAGTCTTACACATGACTTCAGACATTTTTTTTGAAGGAGTCTACCATGCAAAGAAGCACGTGAGAGTGCCCAGACCTGAAAAGACTGCCAACTGCTGAAGGAAAGCATTAACTTTGATACATGTCAAATTGTCTCTTTAATCTTAAATGATTTCTCTTATCTCAGGCTTCATTTTTTTAGATGACAGGAGCAATTCATTACAAATATCAGGCAACATCTGGCAGAATCATTTATCTACAGACAGGGAAATCAGACTGTGCAAAGCCTCTAAAAGAGGAGCTTTACAATGCATTCGGCCTCAATAAAGTACCATACCTCGCTTTGCATCATACAAATGGCTGTGATGTCTGCAAGAACAGTATCTGCTTTTTTAGACCTAGCATACTGCAGACCATATCTCAGGAATAGGGTTGCTTTAGAACAGCCTTTCTCAACCTTTTGACCCTGGAAGAACCCTTGAAATATTTTTCAGGCCTCGGGGAACCCTTGCACACTCAGGCTCCAATATAGGCCAGAGGTCACAAAATTATTATATGCGTTCCATGTGTAGGCCTGCACGTATGCATTAACAGTGTTCTTAAACTAAAAATAATGAAACTTACATCTTTAATGTGAAGTTTCCTGAATTTGAAATAATTTTTTAAATAAATTGTGACCTCCCAGGGAACCCCTAGGGACCTCTTGCGGAACCCGAGGGTGCCATTGGACCCTGGCCGAGAAACCCTGCTCTAGAGGATGTTTCCAGTTGCCTCCAGGCACAGGGCCCCTCTGCTTCACTGGCAATCCCGCTAGAGGTTTTGTCAGTGTACAAATTACTGGGGACAGTTTTTGAAACAGCTGCATGAAGTTTACAAAAGATTTAAAAATTTGAAAAAAAACCAACAACTCTTCATTTGCACTGAGGCTAACCCTAGTGGACAAGAAGTCATATTCCCAATGATTTTACCATCTTTGTTTTTGAAGCATTTTATGTTGGAAAATTAACAGCAAATAATCACAGTCAAAAGAAAGGTGTAAATTTATCCACAGAACTTTAATGGGTACAAAAGCAGGACTCATTCAAGGTGCAGGTCCAATTAGTTGCTACTATAACTGCTTAGTATCCAAATAGAACTAAGGTCGTTTGTATTTTATTTGGGCTTCTTTTCAGTCGCTCTGGAACCTTTTTTTGATGGAAATCTCGTTTCCTCATTAATAACCTTCTGGCAGGTTTTTAAAAAAATATTCTTGCTGTACTGTTTTTCTTGCTGATACTTTGTATTTTATATTTCTGTGGTTTGGAATAATTGTTTTGTTACTTGTTGTGAGTTACCTAAAACTTAATGCAGCATGGACAGCATATTACTGTTTCAAATAAATCATAAATAATATTGGAAGAGGTACTGCATATCGAATGTGCATGCCTTATACTGTGCCCAGGATTGATCCTGATTTGCTGCATTATGAGAAGACTCTTTTTTAAAATAGTTTCCTTTCCTTTGAATAAATTTAAGGGAATCTCTGAGACATCTTGTTGCCATCAAAACCTTTCCAAGGCTCACTTTAAGGTCAGCAAGATGCTTTATCCTCCTATTCTACTTTCTAATAGATAAGGAGAATCTCCCTAATCATATGAAAGGAAGGAAAGAAAGGAGGGAGGGAGGGAAAGCATCTCTCTGTTTTCCAAGATTACTGCAATGTCTGGGGCATCCCCCAAGCGTTCAGAAAAAACAACAACACCTGTTTAATGTTTCTTTTAAAAGCATCCAATTAATAAGCTAAATCTCGAATTCCACTGAATTTTTGCAATAGGACTAATATGCTTATCTATTCTATGCAGTTATACTTCACAGCATTCGCAAATGGCACATGCACATATACCTTATCATACGGCAAAAGGCCTTTCAGTGGAAAACGAAGTGTTGTAGGGTCCAGCTTCCATGAATTGCAAATAGCACCAGAGTTGTTCACTACAGGAAGAAGACTACATCGTCCTGAATGCATTGGACACCAAGGAGAGAAAGAATAATTCACAAAGTATATCACACCCTAAATGTAATGGTTACAGTAACTGGGATATTGTTACTTGCTTATAAACATGCAAAGCTTCATAGAGATAGCTGCAGATTGTACTTTATAGGTATTTTAAATGTCAACATGTCCCATTTTCAGATATTTTAGATAATCAAGTTATCCTGAGCTATATGAGTACCAAATTTCAGCTTTCCAGTTGTTTTTATTATTAGAGATTTTCATTTTATAGACGAAAGTATATAATCCGAAGATCTAATCTTCTCTAGAAATACTATCTGTAGTACCTTGGCCATGGGAATTGGACCTGACCATTGAACCCTGCCCCCTTGCAAAGGTTTTCTCCCTCTCTCTCTCCCTATCTTCCCAATTTGTATGCTGGCTCAATTAATAGTACAACTGTTGGCAGCTGACATAACAGTGTTAAAACAACTAGTAAAAGTGACAGATAAAAATAACACAAAGGACAAAATCAACCACAACTGCCATGCATCAGAGAAAGGTATTTAATACAGATACACTCCCAAAAATAAAATTAAAAATGCATTAGGGATGCATTCCCTACCCCAGGGCCCCCTAAAAAGACCCAGGTCTTTATGAAAGCCCAACAAGATTGAGGCCATGTAGGTCTCAGGAAGAATGCTGATCCACAGGCAGCCACCAATAAGGCGCAACTCCTAGGTTCCACAAGATGACAACCTTTACAGCTGATGTTAGTTCATCTGGATCTTACTGGCTCAGCAGAAACAACAATGAAGAGTCCTAAAGATAACCAGGACCTAAGCCATGAAGGGATTTATAGGTCATAACCACCAGCTTGAATGCACCAGAGGCTCACGGGAAACCAGTGCAGCTCATGGAGCAGCAGCATTACATGGGTAAAACAAGGAGTACCATTAACTATTTGCACTGCTGTTATTTTGGACCAGCTACAGTTTCTGAATGGTTTTCAAGGGGAGCCCCAAGTAGACCACATTGCAGTAGCTCAGGCAGGAGGTGTCCAGGGCATGAGTGACAGTGAGAAGGGCCTCCTGATTCAGGAAGGGATGTAACTGACACACAAGATGGACCTATGCAAACGCCTCTACCCACAGAGCCAGAAGCTAGAACAAAGCTCTCTTTCCTATGCTGCTTTATGGGCCTGCAAGGTAAGCAGAATTACTATCAATCGTGCTTCTTACAAACCCAGGAAACACTGCACAAGCCATTTGTGTAGTGCAACAGTTAACGTGCTGGGCTTCACTTGATCACTGAACTCATTGGATGACTTTGGGCCAGTCACTCTTTCTTAGTTCAGCCTATTTCACAGGGCAGTTGTTCCGTGGATAACATTCAAGGAGACCCTATATGCTCTACTTCGAGCTATCAAAAGAAAAGGAGGGATAGAAATGCAATAAATAAGTTCTTATCATGCCATGTTTAGCCCGATGACCAAATCTGTAGCCTCTGTTCTGTTAACTGGTCTGTTTTGTTTGATACCAAATGATAGATTACTGGTGCCCAGGAACCAATGGTAACTACAGGTAATAAACAGACATATTAAATGTCTTCAAACTTTATAGACTAGAGAGAGTTAATCCTTCAGTTTCCCCAAGTACAATTGCTACATATCCAGTAAATGCTTACCACAGATGGAATTTATCCTTGCTGTAGGCCTGAAGGAATCCACAAAATCTGATACAAGGTTGCCTAACAACTAAAAAAATATAATATATTAAAAAAATCATCTTAAAGATTTAAATGCTAGTCACAATTACAGATTAATTCAAAAACCAGAAATCACAGTTTGCAAATTACCATGAAAACTGCAGTGCAATGGACTTCACATGCAATGATTTACCTCGTTATGCAATGAAGTAATCTTTATCAATTTACATAGTTTGCATAACATCATCATCCTGCAAATGATATAAAAGGTACAAATGATGTAATTTGCAGGGTGCCATAACGAGGCAAATGACATAAAATAGACTAATAATGCAGCTTTCAATTTATCAAATGTTCATTAACAATGGGCTCCCCTCCCAATCAGTCAACTGAAACAAAATTTACAAATCAACAAAAAGAGGCTCTTAACTGACCAATAACTGAAGATGAAACTAAAGAGGCAACTAAAAAGGTAAAACTGAACACAATTCCAGGACCCAATGGTATTTCTGCAATCTATTACCAGACTTTTCAAGAAATACGGATGAAACCTGTAATTAAGTAATGAATGAGATTCAGGTATGTGAAGGACTCCCTTCATCATGGAAGTAAGATTTTATTTCCTTGATTTAGAAAGAAGGATTCAACTCGTCCTGAAGCATATAGACCCATCTCTTTACTGAATGTGGATTCTAAACGCTTTACAGTAATCCTTGCTAACAGGCTTTCTGTTTAAGATAATACAGCCGATCAAATAAAGAGGGATATTAGAAATAATATTAGATATATTTTAAATGTTATTGATAAATCAGAAAAAACAAAAATTGGCCATGATTTATCTTTAGCCTTTGACAATTTGGAATGGACCTTTTGAGTTGCAGTTCTTAAAATAAATGGGCTAGAATCCTAATGTTTGGACATGGATACAAAGTATTTGTAAAGAACAAAAAGCTAAAATCGTTGTAAATGATCTTCCTTCTCAGCAATGCACTATATCAAAGGGAACAAAACAAGGATTTCCTCTCTCCTTTATTTTTATTAGTACTAGAAGCACTGGCAATTCAAATACACTAAAAAAAGAATCTTGGGGATGAAATTAGCTCCACAAGAAAAAATTGAAATTATTTGTTGATGACAATATACTAACAATCACTCAGCCCAGAATTTCCTTAATAACGCTGATGGAACATATACAAACAACATGGTTTGGTGTCTGGGTACAGAATCAGTAAAGAGGAAACTCAAATGCTGACATGGAATTTGGCAGAGGATGAACAGTAAATTTGTGTACTGACTAAGAGGCTAAAAAGGTCAAATATTTAGGGAACATTTTGACAAAAAAACAGTAAAATTCTATTCCATTATCAAATTAGAAACATAGATATTTCTAGATGAAAGAAATTAAATTAGTTTTGCTTAGGAAGAATTGCAGCAGTTAAAATGAATATTCTTTGTTGTTTATTCGTTTAGTCGCTTCCGACTCTTCGTGACTTCATGGACCAGCCCACGCCAGAGCTTCCTGTCGGTCGTCAACACCCCCAGCTCCCCCAGGGACAAGTCCGTCACCTCTAGAATATCATCCATCCATCTTGCCCTTGGTCGGCCCCTCTTCCTTTTGCCTTCCACTCTCCCTAGCATCAGCATCTTCTCCAGGGTGTCCTGTCTTCTCATTATGTGGCCAAAGTATTTCAGTTTTGCCTTTAATATCATTCCCTCAAGTGAGCAGTCTGGCTTTATTTCCTGGAGGATGGACTGGTTGGATCTTCTTGCAGTCCAAGGCACTCTCAGAATTTTCCTCCAACACCACAGTTCAAAAGCATCGATCTTCCTTCGCTCAGCCTTCCTTATGGTCCAGCTCTCGCAGCCATATGTTACTACAGGGAACACCATTGCTTTAACTATGCGGGCCTTTGTTGTCAGTGTGATGTCTCTGCTCTTAACTATTTTATCGAGATTGGTCATTGCTCTTCTTCCAAGGATTAAGCGTCTTCTGATTTCCTGACTGCAGTCAGCATCTGCAGTAATCTTTGCACCTAGGAATACAAAGTCTTTCACTGCTTCTACATTTTCTCCCTCTATTTGCCAGTTATCAATCAAGCTGGTTGCCATAATCTTGGTTTTTTTTAGGTTTAGCTGCAAGCCAGCTTTTGCACTTTCTTCTTTCACCTTCATCATAAGGCTCCTCAGTTCCTCTTCACTTTCAGCCATCAAAGTGGTATCATCTGCATATCTGAGATTGTTAATGTTTCTTCCAGAGATTTTAACTCCAGCCTTGGATTCCTCAAGGCCAGCTTGTCGCATGATGTGTTCTGCATACAAGTTGAATAGGTAGGGTGAGAGTATACAGCCCTGCCATACTCCTTTCCCAATCTTAAACCAGTCCGTTGTTCCGTGGTCTGTTCTTACTGTTGCTACTTGGTCGTTATACAGATCCTTCAGGAGGCATACAAGATGACTTGGTATCCCCATACCACTAAGAACTTGCCACAATTTGTTATGGTCCACACAGTCAAAGGCTTTAGAATAGTCAATAAAACAGAAATAGATGTTTTTCTGAAACTCCCTGGCTTTTTCCATTATCCAGCGGATATTGGCAATTTGGTCTCTAGTTCCTCTGCCTTTTCTAAACCCAGCTTGTACATCTGGCAATTCTCGCTCCATGAACTGCTGAAGTCTACCTTGCAGGATCTTGAGCATTACCTTACTGGCATGTGAAATGAGTGCCACTGTTCGATAGTTTGAACATTCTTTAGTGTTTCCCTTTTTTGGTATGGGGATATAAGTTGATTTTTTCCAGTCTGATGGCCATTCTTGTGTTTTCCAAATTTGCTGGCATATAGCATGCATTACCTTGACAGCATCATCTTGCAAGATTTTGAACAGTTCAGCTGGGATGCCGTCGTCTCCTGTTGCCTTGTTATTAGCAATGCTTCTTAAGGCCCACTCAACCTCACTCTTCAGGATGTCTGGCTCTAGCTCACCGACCACACTGTCAAAGCTATCCCCGATATTGTTATCCTTCCTATACAGGTCTTCTGTATATTCTTGCCACCTTTTCTTGATCTCTTCTTCTTCTGTTAGGTCCTTGCCATCTTTGTTTTTGATCATACCCATTTTGGCCTGGAATTTACCTCCAATGTTTCTAATTTTCTGGAAGAGGTCTCTTGTCCTTCCTATTCTATTGTCTTCTTCCACTTCCGCGCATTGCTTGTTTAAAAATAATTCCTTATCTCTTCTGGCTAACCTCTGGAATTTTGCATTTAATTGGGCATATCTCCCCCTATCACTGTTGCCTTTTGCTTTCCTTCTTTCTTGGGCTACTTCTAGTGTCTCAGCAGACAGCCATTTTGCCTTCTTGGTTTTCTCTTTCTTTGGGATGTATTTTGTTGCCGCCTCCTGAACAATGCTGCCAACTTCTGTCCAGAGTTCTTCCGGGACCCTATCTACTAAGTCCAGTCCCTTAAATCTATTCTTCACCTCCACTGCATATTCCTTAGGAATATTAGTGAGCTCATATCTAGCTGATCTGTGGGTCTTCCCTAATCTCTTTAGTCTGATCCTAAATTGTGCAAGAAGAAGTTCGTGATCTGAACTACAGTCAGCTCAAGGTCTTGTTTTTACCGACTGTACAGATGTCCGCCACCTTTGGCTGCAAAGGATGTAATCAATCTGATTTCGGTGTTGTCCATCTGGTGAAGTCCATGTATAAAGCCGTCTCTTAGGTTGTTGGAAGAGAGTGTTTGTTATGCAGAGTGAATTGTCTTGGCAAAATTCTATCAGCCTGTGTCCTGCTTCGTTTTGTTCTCCCAGGCCATACTTACCTGTAATTCGAGGTGTCATTTGACTGCCCACCTTAGCATTCCAGTCTCCTGTGATGAAAATAACATCTCTTTTAGGCGTGTTGTCCAGTAGGTGCTGCAGATCCTCATAGAACTGCTCTACTTCAGCTTCTTCAGCATTTTTGGTTGGGGCGTATATTTGGATCACTGTGATGTTAGATGGCTTGCCCTGAATTCGAATTGAGATCATTCTGTCGTTTTTTGGGTTGTATCCAAGCACTGCTTTAGCCACTTTACTATTAATTATGAAGGCTACTCCATTTCTTCTGTGGTCCTCTTGTCCGCAGTAGTAGATCTGGTGGTCATTTGATGTGAAGTGGCCCATTCCAGTCCATTTCAGTTCACTGACGCCCAAAATGTCTATCTTTAATCTTGACATCTCACCAATAGCCACATCCAATTTGCCCTGGCTCATAGATCTTACATTCCAGGTTCCAATGGTGTGTTGATCCTTAGAACATCGGATTCGCCGTTCACCACCAGCACCGTCGGCCGCTAGCCGTCCTTTCGGCTTTGAGCTAGCTGCGTCATCACGTCTGGGGCTAGTTGAGCTCATCCTCTGTTCCTCCCCAGTAGCATTTTGACCATCTTCCGACCTGGGGGTCTCATCTTCTGATGGTATACCGACATATCTCTGGTTGTACTGATCCATTTAGTTTTCACGGCAAGAATACTGAGGTGGGTTGCCATTACCTTCCCCAGGGATCGCATTTAGTCTGACCTCTCTGTCATGACCTTCCCGTCTTGGGTGGCCCTTCACGGTTTAGCTCATGGCATCATTGAGGTGCTCAAGCTCCAGCACCATGACAAGGTAACGATCCTTTGCTGAAGAAAATGAATATTCTACCAAGACTAAATTTTCTATTTCAAACTATTCCAGTTTTAATTGATAATAAGGTATTGAACGACTGGCAAGACAAGTAATGAATTATATATAGTCTAATAAAAGGTCAAAAATTAAATTCAAGAACTTGCAGAATTCAAAAGAATGAGGTTGTCTAGCGGATCTGAACTTTGGATTGTACTATCATACCAGCTGTTCTGGATTTCAGAATAGATTATATTTCTTCATAGTTCCATCACTTCTATGGAAGAGGTTGATCTTCCAGAGGGCATGCAAAGATATATTTGGGTCAACACAAATAGAAATAGACAATTCTTAAGAATCTGTGCCATATTAAGTAACTTATTGAATGTTTGGGATAAATACAGGAAAAGAGTAAGTCTAGATTTTTCCCCTCTAGTTTTGTTATTGAATGTCTATTTTTATGAAGATGAATGCACTAAAATATGCTCAGTGGAGAGACAACAGCTTGTTCAGACTGCAAGATTTTATTGTTAACAGGACAATCTTAAGATCTTTCGAGTCTCTTATTATACAGCGCTCTTCCACACTTAACTGGTTCCAATATTTTCAAATAAGTAGCACTGCAACAAAATAATTATAGAAACAAGGGAGAACAGTGAAAAACTTGACTGAATTTGAAAATCTTATAGTACGTAATAACAAACATTTGTTAGGCACAATTTGTAAGCAGTGAAACAGAACTCAGAACCAAAACAAGTTGAAAACTGTATGATTAAATTGGATGCACAATATAAATAGAGGTATAAAGACAGAACAGTGGGAATTTCAATGGAAAAGAACAGTAAATTCACCTTGAATATTATACTCAGAAAGAACTGGTACAAGATGTTTTATCATTGGTACATCACTCCAGTCTTGATGCTAAATTGAATAATTCTTTTTTTCTGAAAAATGCTAGAAATTTAACAATTTGGATCCTTCTTCCATGTGTGGTGGCAATGTTGTAAAACTCAACAATACTGCAAAGTAACCCATTGCAGAATGGAATAAATTCTGAAAGTTGTAATCCCATTCCATCCTGGGATATTTTTATTAAACTTCACTAAACCATACATTCCTTCAAAATATATCGAATTGGCATTGTATATATTAACGGTTGCAAGGACTTTACATGCTTGATACTGGAGAAGATCTTTGATTCCCTATATGGAAGAATGGCTGACCAAATTGTGAGAGTATGCTCTGATGTCTAGAATAAAAGTATTTAAAAGTAAATCTGATATACAATTCAATTCTACTCGGAAAGTATTTTACAATTTTATACATGGATTTGTGCCATATCGACAATCTGGGTTTTAGAATTTACATTCTAACTTGACATACTGTATAATTTACAGTGTTGTCTTAACACTGTATATTCTTTGTTTCTAGTTTCTCTTTTTCTTTTTTTAATGTCTTCAATTGTGTTAAACCTTTAAAATTTTATAGAGACGTACTTTGATTAGAAAATGGATATAAAATTCTTATAGTATCACAGGCACTTAATGATGTACTAAAGCAGTGTTTCTTAAACTTTTTTCTCTCAAGACCCCTTTCCACTTGTAAAAATTATGGAGGACCCCAAAAGAGCTATTGTTTGTATGGGTTAATATTTACCATATTAAAAGTTAAAATTGATGCAATTGCTGCCGCTACCGTTTCTCATGATTGTTTCATGGGATTTTAATATTGCATTATTTTTCAACACAGGCTAGCAAATAATTTTCATTTTGCAGACCCCTGAGAGGGTCTTGGGGGATTCCAGGTTCCTAGAACTACACTTTAAGAAACACTGTACTAGTGTCCTAACAGTCAGAAATCACGCTGAGATGAGGAGTAGGTCTCTGGTGTTTATTACTGCTACATAAAACAGAATCCTAACAAAATGAAGCGTGGGAAAAACCCAGACAGATAAACCCCAAAAGTTAAGGCGGGTCTGATCTGTCTCTCTTTGAATGGCTGCTTAATTCCTCAGTACTACGCATGCGTTTTCCACCCTGGATAGAGGCCCCCTCCTGCTCGCCATCAGTACTCATGACAACTAGAGCATATTAGTGATATGATATTTTAGATCTGTTGGTTATCCACCCATACTTTTATTTTTGGGTTATTTATCTGTTTTCTATCTTTCTGTCTTTCTTTTATCCCTTCGAGTCACTGTTGACTGCTGGTGACTACCTGAACATGCCTGTGGAGTTTTCTTGGCAAGATTTCAGAAGTGGTTTGCTACTGCCTCCTTCCTAGGGTTGAGAGAAAGTGACTGGCCCAAGGTCCCTCAGCTGGCTTTGTGCCTAAGGCGGGACTAGAACTCACAGTCTCCTGGTTTTTAGCCTGATGCCTTAACCACTACACCAAACTGGCTCTCTTACCTGTACTACCTATTTTTATATTCTTTTAAACTTTCATTTGTATTAATTTTTTCTTTTATATAATAATACAACAATAATACCTTTTAAAAAGATACTGTACTATTACTAGAAATTTGTGCAGACCAATAAATTTTGCTGGATTGCCAATATGACTATATAGTCATTTCAATTACCAGAAGAGTGATACAACAGATTCTTGTGGTTATCATCATTTCACAAGGAATCAAAACAACTTACAATGATGTAGAGTTTAAAAGGCACAAACTGACCATACAGGAGAGCATACAATATATAGAGATCAGTTGTGCATTAAGGGCCAATTTTCCAAAAAACCATCACTCTTGAGACATCTGCTTTTCAAGATGTTTTTTATTTTTAAACATTAACTCTTACCCAGTGAGGAAGTTTTCCTTCTGGATACAACTTTCGGATTTCTGTGACTGCAAAGTAAGCAGGTAATAAGCATGCATTCCTTTCCAAAATATATGCAACAACCTAAGGAAAAACCAACAAACCAGAGAAGAGTTACATTTATACAACCAATATCTGAAATGGTGCAGTGTGAAATCCTGCCCAGAGCTCTAGTCAGCTTCCCATATCTTCTTCCAGAAATACTTCCATTTTATTCTTCTCTGTTCCATCTTCTTTTTAAAAAATGTTAGATATTTTGCATTCACCGGTGTAGTTCTACCTCCTAAACCGTTGCCATATTTCTGAAGATCTCATGAGTTCCCACAGTTATGCTCTTGTTTCTCACTGGCCCTATTTCAATTATGGGACTATTTGCTATGAGGTAAGATTTCCTACCATACTGGAATTAAATAAATATACACAGTATTCAGTTTTAAAATTATGCTCAAAATATGCTGGGCCGTAAACAGGTTTATTTAAATTATACATGTTTCAGAGTTTAAAAAAAACAGTGTAAGTGCAATGAAAATATTACATTTGGAAACATTAAACATTTTCAGGAGGACTGGAGAAGAAAGAATGGTCTTTTCTTTTGTTTTAGGACGTAACACAAAAGCAGCAAAGCAAACTAAATTTAAATATTACAATCCACGTATTTTTAGCATTTGTAAATAGCTCACTTTAAACAAAGAACTGCCTATGCTGAGTACCTCAGGGAAGCAATATCTATTGAAAAGTGCTATTAATATCTCCAAATATATTTTACAAATTACAAAATAACTTTCATTAGCAGAAAAGTTTCAAAATGTTTCTTAGTTCTCTCTCTTTTTGTAAAATTTAAATATAAACTTTGAACTATTAGATTGGAAAACAGGAAGCCACTCAGGTCTAATTTTCTCCATTTCACATGCTTACCTCTCTTGCTGCTAATAGTTGCTGCACAACAGCAGAGCTCACAGTGTTAGGAATAGTTAGGATTTTTTCTAGGATACCCTTCAAAAGGTCTCGTACACCCTATAACACACAGATCAAATTATGAGAAAAATGTAAAATTCAAAAATCGTCTTTTAATTTTGTATAAAATACATGAATTAAAATTACAACACTAATACCAAATTGTATAAAAACATTTTATGCCTGTCATTCTACTGTATCTAGAGTAGAATGTATCCACACGTAAGCTTTTTTATTCCAGTTGTGCTACCTGATTTGCCTTTAAAAAAAAAAACCCTGCAAAAACATTTGCATAGATTCTTCAGGTGAGTTAGATGTTGTTCAGCGCTCTCTCTAGTTAGAAGTTACATGTTGCTTCCCTGATGTAATTTAGGAGAACTATGTGCAGAAGCAAACTGCTGAGCAGTGATCTTCTTGATGGAGTGGAATCAAGGCAGATGACAGAGTACTTCCTGCATCTGATATCTCCATTCATCTCTAATGGCTCTGCCATGACCCCAACCCAAGACGACAAACGTCCTCCTTTTATATCTGGTCCTACAGATCAGATATGCATGCATGGCCTACAATCGTATAACAATGAGTGAAGGAAGTGGATGAGAAGGACAACGTGTGTTCCAACCCATTTGAGATGATCTCGTATGAACCCTTACAACCAGAAATACTTGTAGTGTTGACTGATCCGGTAATAACTTAGATTGTAACATCAGCTAAAATAATAGAATCACTGGAGCATGTAATAAAGGTCCCTCCAATTCTACTACTGAATTCATTATAGTCTATGTTATGGCCCATAGGTCATTATAACCTATGTCAGGGTAAACTATAGACCTATCTCCTACCTTTACAATAGACATTTAATTTTAATGTTATATATTGTACAACATTATATGGGGGGGGGTTGTTGTTTGTTTTTTCTGCTGTATGCCATCGAGAGTTACACTGTTTGAGTCGGACGGCCTTATAAATCCTAAAAACAAATAAATAAATTTTATTTTTATATTTTATAAGTATGCACCCAAATAAAAATATAAGGAAGATATTAATGCTGCATTATAAAAAAATAGGACATAGTATATATCTATAGTTATTACCTTGTAATCTACACCACCAATTATTTTTTGAACAAGTTTAAATGTCAGAGACCAAAGCTGTGTCCTTTCCCATTCTAGATTGTCAGAATTCAGCAGAGATTCACAAACCATTCTAGAAAAATTGAAGAAAAAAAATGAGTGGTATATTTTCTAAGCAAATCTCATGTATCATTATTATCATCTCTAAGCAACTGATCTCCTGTAATAAATTCTCCATTGCATTATTTCAGTTTATCTGAAAGAAACATACCTAGGCGGCAGTAACCCAGTCTCCACAGCCATTGCTAAACAGTCATATAGAAAAGAAATTCTTTTAGGACTATGTTGACTATGTATGAACCTTACAATCCACTGAACACACTGTTCATGAGATTCCTGTAAAATAAAAAATTAACATACATTCAATGACTTCACTTCCTAATCTGTTAAAAACTAACAGTGAAAAGATTTACCTGGATAAAAACTTGCCATAAGCAATACAATCTCAACGTAAGAATTAACAACTGAAAATTCTGGGTTGTACTGTTCTTACTTTGATAAAACTCTCAGGCTGAAATAATTTAAGGCCTTACATAAAAACCCAAAGGCCTATATACAAATAGAAGCTGTAAACAGTAGAAAAGAGATGGGCAATCCTCTTAGAAAAGGATAATGCAGCCTATCCATAAGCTGTTCATCAGGATCTGCCTGTGAAACTACTAGAAACTCTGCCAGGGAATTTACAGGTATCACAGATTAGCCAAGTTATTGACAGAAAATGTTATGATTATGAACAACTGATCTGTCACCTTATGAAATGACTAGAGAAATTGTAATTGGATGTCATTAAAAAAAATAAGCAACAAATAAAATACTTACCTGGGAAAGATTGCTCCAGAACTGTCGAAAGGCACTCAGACAGCTAATTAATTTAGTTCTCTCATCTTCTGGTGTATCCATAAACATGCTAATACAAGTAAAGCCAAGTTATTTATAAAGTATTCCACCACTAGTAACTACAACAGAATCTCTACAATTATACTAGGAAATAGTTGTAGTACACGTACCCAGGAAAAGCTTCCTCTATGACCTCTGTTTTCTATAAAAGAAAAAAATATATCATTTGTCTAAGAACAAATTAGCTTTTATCCTACATCACCTTTACTCCATGTTCAAATCAGAGTATCCAGAGTGGACAGGGGAAGAAACATTCTGAAGTAAAACATTATCTACTAAAACCAGCTAACCAAAAGTAAAAATTCCCCTGTATGTATAAGCACTTTAGTAAATTTCATTGTAAACAAGTGGAAAAAGATAAGGATGGAGCAAAACGAAATCCCAAATTCAGGTATCAACCGGTGGTCTAAGCTGGTAGTCAGAGAAAAGAAAACCTTTGGGGTATGGAGAGGTGGTTGATAAAAATACTGATCTAGTGCACAGCCGGTGCAAGGTATTTTACTACCTGAGACAGAGGAAGTCCTGCAACCTGGGCTACAGAAACTGACTTGACTGCTAAATGAATGCGAGGATTATGTCTTTTGTCCTATCTGAGGACAACAGGCTAATTTAGAAAATTCAATACTACTATTCTCTGAAGACACGGAACAGTGAAATTGCTGCAGGGAAGTGGGGGACCAAACAGAAACAAGGGCTGCCTATTGAGTCCCTGCCCCACATCTGACATCCACAGTTCCTCCCCCCACCCCGCTGCATCCCCGGCTCGGCCTTCAGGGGGCGGCGGCCACTGTGTGGCGGTGGTGATGGCGGCGAGACTCACCACCACCTCCTCGAAGATACTCTGCAACTGCGTCTCCATTGGGACCGCCATGGCGCGACCCCAAGGCCACCCCCTTTACCCCACCACGAGCCGGGCGGAAGAAGAAGCAACAGGATCTCTCCCGCCGCTCCCCTTCCCGGGAGTGCTCCGGAAGGCGCTGCCTTTCGCATCCGGGTCGCGGGTGGTGGGGCGACGGCGGCTGCTGCTGCAGGATGGGGGAAATGCTGCTAAAGGAGGGGAGGGGAGGACCGGCATCTCCCGCTTCCTTGCTTGTGCGACAATCCCGTGAAGCGCAGAACTCGGACGGAAAGGCGTCTTTGAGCGGTGGAATAGGCGAGCGCCTCGATTCACCAAGAAAATGCACATCGGATTATACCCCGATCCCATGTCTGTGTTTGCACAACACACGTCGGGACTGTCTCCATTCTTTGTTTCTCTTCTCCGTTTTTTTTTTTAATAACCAAAACGAGCAGCAATCCTCAGAACTTAATTTGGTGGCCGAATCCAAACGTTTAGGCTGCTTATAAGCCTGCACCGTCCTGAACTGCCGATTAATCACCCTGCCTTGGTTCACTCAAGGCACTATTGCACAGACTATGCCAGTGTATTTTAGCCCAATGTTCTCTGACATATGTCGGGAATTACGATGAGGGTGGGTGGAATTTGGAGCAGCTTAGGGAGAGTCACAAAGGATTTTTTCAGCGTGATCAGATTTCTGCAGGCAAAACGGGGGCATTATCAAAACGGACTCCCATTGTGCCTGGGAGAAAACACCTTAAGTGAGTTTTGACAGAATTCCCCTTTTGCCTGAGAAAGTAAGCACTTATTCATAAGGGGGAGTCAAAATGCATTTACCATTTGGGGGTGTCATATCACCAAGCCTGTGTTACAGTGTTTTTCAGTACTGCCAAATTTGGAGAAATTTATCCTAGGGTGGGGGTCTTGATGGCTTATTTATTTAAAGAATTTATATGGCCACCCAACTTGATTGTTGTGACTCTGGGCAACATACAATAAACCCATAACCAAAACAGCATAAACAAATTCAGTTCAATTAAAATCCAAGAGAGTAATAAGCAATCAGAAACATTTGCAGCATGATGCTCCAATTGTGTTTACCCCTCCTATGAAATCCATCAGGAGAAGCATGTTCCACGTCCAGTCTGTGAGGGAGTGTCATCTGGTGGGTCCCCAGAAGAGAGCCTTTTCTATTGTGCTAGTCCTCTGGAGCATCACTCACCCAGAGATGAGACTTGCGCTGACCCTACTGGCCTTCCATAAGGCCTTAAAATCCTGGTTTTGTTGCCAAGCCTGGGACCTGGGTTGTGTGGCTGAGCCCATATCTCGGTTATGTTGACAGTGTTAGTTGGTTTTATCTCAGCTCCAACATTTGTTACTTATTTTTTCTATGATGTTTTTATCTTGTTTTTATTCTGTTAGCCGCTTGGTGTCATCTGTTTGAGATGGGCAGCCATGTAATTTTATAAATACATTAATGAAATAAAATACCCCCTTTTAGATGGGAATTCCAATCATCCCAGCCCCAAAGACTGAGGAAAAACCAAGTATTTACTGTTTTTCTTTTTTCCTCAAGTAATTGTTTTATTGCATTATAAGATGTGAATAATACATTATAAAATACAGATATTAGTCAGGTACAATGGTGTTTATGCAATATAAGCTAAACATTGTTAACACCGATGATTTAGATAACTTAGACCTTTAAAGATAAGTAGAAAAAAGTTCTACCTATCTATCAATGTTAATAATAATTTCTAAAATGTTAATAAACAAGGTTGCTTGAATTGTACAATCAAAGCTCAGTATGGCATGGATAGACAATTGCAAAATGCATTAAATTATTTTAAAATATAAAAAGGTTTTCTGTCTTTGAACTTAATGCCTAATACTAAGATCTCCAGTGTATTGTTTATAAATATTAAAAAGAAAAAAGAAGAAGAAAAGGAGCTCCTGGGAAAGTTAGCTAAGTATTAGATTTCTAATTTCCCCATTCTTTATACTCTGATTTGCTGTACTCATACTGAAGTCTTGGGTTTGCATAGCTTGATGAATCTGCCATACCACATTCCGGCCAAAAGTCTGATTGACAAACACAACATTGCTAAACACAATATTATTTTGGATATTTTCTATTTTTGATTTGGATCTATTATTTTTAACAGGGTTAGTAAGAAAATTTTTACTGTCTGGTTTCAAGCCAAAATTGTAGTGTCCTCAGTGTTTATGAAGATGGTGACGTACTTGGCAGTGAAAAGGATATGTTTGGCCTATGTTGACAGTTTCCCCCTCGCGTTAAGCCTGTGTATACATTCCTCACCCCACCCCAGCTGACTGAATATAGCTCTTAATCTTACTACATGATATGCTCTAGTCTGTGACAGGGTATGCTGTAGTCATTGATTTGGCTCTTATGCTACTACGAGTCCTCATTCTTGTAGTAGGTAGCCCTGTTTTCTGCTCAGCTCTTTCCTCTGTGGCTCAGGATGCAGTGAGGCATGCTGAGTCACTCTGTCCCTGCTTCTGCTGTTCTGGATAGCAGGCTACACAATAATTGAGAAAGAAGTTGTGTCTGTGTGTGTGTGTGTTTGTACAAAGTCTTATCTGAAAAACATTTACATCCTTGACTAGGGAACTAGAAACCATCAACAATACTTGGAGAGTGCTGTGACGCCTGAAGAAAATAGCATGGCCACATGAAGACTGGATTTTGGCTGCAATCCTAAACACTCCTTCTTGGAAGTGTCATGAGTAAGGATGGCGAGCAGGGGGCTCCCATCCAGACTGTTAAGCGCATGCGTAGCACTGAGGAATTGGTGAGCCATTCCAAGAGGCACAGATTGGGACCGCCTTAACCTGCGGGGTTTATATGGCTGGGTTTTTCCCACGCTTGTTCAGTTTGTTAGGATTACTGTTATGTATTAGCAATAAAACATTAGAGAACAGTTCCCTGTCTCAGAGTGTTTCCTGGGAGTCAGGACAGGAAGGCTGCGTTGATTTTAGAGGGATTTCATTGGAACATTTCGCACCCATACCCCAATCTGAAATGAACTTCCTCAAAAGAAAGTATTTTTTATTTTCAATGTTTTACTTCCAAGTAAAGATGCCTGGAATGGCAACCTTGCAGTACACGATCACTCACAGTCCAAAAATGCAGGGAGCTACCTGGTATATTGGTCATACACATGTATGCACCACATTATAACAATTCATCAGAATCAGCTAACAATAATAGCTGGGCTCTTTCTCTGACATGACTTCTAATAATAAACTGGAAACCCAACGTATCACCTCATCCAATATTTTAGCAGTGATCTCTCATATATTCTAGACTCTTCTAGAATATTCTTGTGAAACCACAACTGTGCTTATGATCTTACTTCAGCTTTCCTTTGGTTTACAGACCTGTGAAGGTCATAAATGCGATGATTGGTTGCAGTTACTTTTGATCACTGTTGTAACTGCAAACAGTTGCTGTATGAGGCAGTCACTAAACAAGGACTACCTGTAGTCCCCCTGCACTACATTACAATCAGTAATTCAGCCGCCAAACAAATGATTTAGTTTCGTTTGAACAAAAGAATTCTGGAAATTTAAAAGGTATGTTATTACATAAAGGACATTATCCCTACAGATATGCAAAGCAACTTCATCAGGTTGATGATTCATTCCTTTTCTTTAGTAGTCACAAGGAAAGTGGAATTATCTTCACACTTTTAAAAACAAACTGCAATTCCCTGTTATTTCTGATTCCAGACTACAGTTTAGTTAAACTCACATTGTCAAATAAGATAAGAGTAAAATCATGGATTATCTTTGTACTTACCTAATTTGCACTGATATATGATGAACTTTTCTTTACATCATGGGATTCTAAAAAAGCTCAACACCTTTTGTTGATAAATCATTGGCACACTATGAAGACTGTTCACTCAAAACTAACTCTCACTGAATTCAGTGAGGTAAGCAGGTCCTCGTGTTAAAACAAAATCACCTTTTTATTCTAGGGACCTTCATATTGAACAAGTGTATTTTTCTGCTTTTTGTGACAATGTGAGTACAACAAATAAATCACTTGAAATACAGCCTTCACAAAATAATCACAGGATGATTAATGTACTCTGCCAAGTAAACATAGGTGAAATGAACTCATCCTTAAAATTCTAGTGCTCATATATTAATATGTCATATGACTAAGAAAGTAAATAACAGATGTGAGAATGAGTGCCCTTCTGAAAAAAGACACTGAATTCTCAGTCTTGACTGATTTTACAAAAGTTTTTAGATCCTCAGGCATAAATCTTAGGATTTAAAATGTATGTCCCTCCTTCTAATAGCAGTTAGGCAGTGAGTACCAAGAACAGTGCTGTTACTGGATTGTTTTTAGCTGTCTTGCTATTTTTTTCCTCTGTATGAGGTTGTTGTTAGCTGCTCAGAGTCATTTTGATTGGAGAGGCATTCAAGCAGGAATGGATAAATACACTTTTAGAACCAAACAGGGCTCCTGCCACAAGAGGCAGCTCCTTCAAAAGATGCTGAACTTTTTGGCAACTAACCATGGAATCCTGAGTGTTAGTTGGAAATGCTAAAAGGAAAATTGTGAGTGGAAAGTCTTGCTTCAGCTGTTACAACTTCCGTTTGCCTTTCTAGAAGCTGTTTTTCATTCCATCAAACAAAACAAGGGGAACAATTTGTACATTAGTCTTTCCCCTTCCAAGATAAATAAAAGGCTTTGATGATTTATGATCATTAATGTTATTATCACAGTTGTTTATTAATACAGTTCCCAGGCTAGTTTATATTCAGTCAGTGAAAAAAGAAAAGTCTGTGTCCTCATACTTATGACCTGAGAGGTAAGAAAGAAAAAAAAAGGATGAGGAAGAAAAAGAAAAGAGAAGTCAACAATTCTTAAATTGGAAACTAGTTTTTTTTTAAATTAGAACAAGCAGAGTCATGGTTTTTAGAGCCAGCTAAAATTGCATGACAATGTTTCTCAATGGATTTTCAAAGAAAAATGCATGAAGAAAATTATGGGGGAAAAGGCCTATCAGTGTCTTTTTGCCTATTTGCCAAGAAGTGTGAGTGATTAATATTTGGAGCTTCCCATAGTTTTTCTGAGAAGAGTCATTTTTTTAATTAACAGTACTGTTAAAAGAAATACTTAAAATACTCCCCTCAACCATTATGTCCTAAAAGTCCATTGCCAAGAAACCAGGAACCATATGAAATAAGACTGCTTAATACCATTTTTGATGAAGGTCATAAAATACTGCTTAGTGCCTTTTTTGATAAAGGTAACAAAGACTGCTTGTTTAATGACCCTAGCAAATATGTGATCAAACAGAAACTGGCAGCCTCTCTCTTCGTCTTTTTTCATGATCAGTCACAATCCCTCGAGAACCAGTCTTTTACCATTTGTAAAGGTGAGCCAACACTTACAGAACCAGCTGGACACTGTTCAAGAAGAGGAGCTTGATGAAGAGAGCTTGACTCTTTCAGCAGAGTTGAGGAGGTGGCCCTGCTTTCCTTTCCTTCCCATTTCCCTCTTCTGTGACTTAGTGCAAAAGGCAGCATCTAGGGGACATCTGGAGGGGAAGCCTGATCAAGAAGAGATAGGAAGCAGAACCATTCGGCTGAAAAGCTCCGTCTGATGGAGCAGTTTGCTTTTCAGCATGGTGATGGAATGCTCTGCTTCCCATCTCATCTCCTGGTGCTGCAGTGCTCCTTATGAAATATAGATGAGGGAGGATAGACAGACAGACAGACAGACAGACAGACAGATGAACCTCCTTCATCACATCTGATTTAGCCTTAATATCCTACCTAAAACTAAAGAATAGGGTAGGATTAATATTCCTAGCATGCATAAAGGAGGAGGAGAATAAAGTTATAGAAAGAAGCTCAAGATAACCTTCTAGGGACCATCTCACATGCCATTCAGTGTACCTAGAAAAAAATATAACTTAACATAAATATGATGTTTAATAAATAAACATCAGCAAACATCAAAAACAGTGAACTGGCAATTAACCCCTCAATAACCTATCCTAACTCATCCCCATTGCTACAGTACGTGATTCAGAGTTATTGCAGGGCCCACTATAGTAACAGTGAACTTAATTCTCAGAATGCCTGCATTTAAGCCAAAAAAGAGCATTCTCCATCCACAGAAAGCAAGTGTGAGTGGATCTGGATAAAGACATCATTTTGCAAAAGAAATTGGTAAGGAGAGCAAGAAGCTGGCAGAGAAGTGGGAAGAACTTTATTAGAGAATAGAGTAGGTGGTTGACATCCTAAATTAGGGCATACCAAACTGAAATACCAGGTTTTATTTTGTCAGCTTTATTTGCTTTCTGCTAATTTTTTTGTAGTACTATAGCTGTATGGCATTGATACCTTGCTTCCTTTTTGCTATAACCGTGTGTCATGTTCACCGTTTCAATGTGCTCGGTACATCGTAACGGTTCGCATGTCATTTGCCTGTTACGGGTTTGCTCTCGGGAGGGGGGAAGATTCCTCGTCAGGGAGTTGTTATCTGTTGCCCGCTGGATTGGAATGTGTTTGGGTTATCTCATGTGTTCAAGGTTGCTTTCCCAGGATGTGTGGAAAACGGTTACCAGTACCTGGGAGGGGGGTGGTTGCATGGCTGGTAGGGGGGAGGGATCACGTTTGGAGCCGAGGGTTTTTAGTTTGTATTTGGCACGCTTTTAGTCATTCTCAGCTTTCTCTGTATCCGCCATAATTTCTCTAATAAATCAGATTTCATTTAAGTAATCCCTTGTGAGTCTGAGTACTTGGGAAAGGCAAACATTACACCGTGGATCTAATGACTATTTCGTAAAAAGTCAACGTTTGTTAATTTAGTGAGGATTATTCCACATTACCTCAGTGTCCAGAATACTCACATTTTCATTCATTTTTAAAAATTACGAATTTAAAATTTAATAATTATAAATAAAAAATTAGCTGCAATGAAAAGCACTTTTCTGTATGTAACATAATCTGTATTTTATTTTTTATTTTTTATAGTAATGAAACATTACAGTTAAAAAGTTAAAAACTAATATGAAGTAAAAAAATAAAAGAATAAAAAGAAAAATAGAAAGTGCAGAAAGAAGGGAAAAAAGAAAGAAAAAAGAATATAGTAAAGAAAAAAAAATATTTTTAAAAATGGTAAAATGTAGATGATAAGTAGCAGAACAAGTATTGGTATGGGGATATAAGTTGATTTTTTCCAATCTGATGGCCATTCTTGTGTTTTCCAAATTTGCTGGCATATAGCATGCATTACCTTGACAGCATTATCTTGCAAGATTTTGAACAGTTCAGCTGGGATGCCGTCGTCTCCTGCTGCCTTGTTATTAGCAATGCTTCTTAAGGCCCATGCAACCTCACCCTTCAAGATGTCTGGCTCTAGCTCACTGACCACACTGTCAAAGCTATCCCCGATATTGTTATCCTTCCTATACAGGTCTTCTGTATATTCTTGCCACCTTTTCTTGATCTCTTCTTCTGTTAGGTCCTTGCCATCTTTGTTTTTGATCATACCCATTTTGGCCTGGAATTTACCTCCCATGTTTCTAATTTTCTGGAAGAGGTCTCTTGTCCTTCCTATTCTATTGTCTTCTTCCACTTCTGCGCATTGCTTGTTTAAAAATAATTCCTTATCTCTTCTGGCTAACCTCTGGAATTTTGCATTTAATTGGGCATATCTCCCCCTATCACTGTTGCCTTTTGCTTTCCTTCTTTCTTGGGCTTCTTCTAGTGTCTCAGCAGACAGCCATTTTGCCTTCTTGGTTTTCTCTTTCTTTGGGATGTATTTTGTTGCCACCTCCTGAACAATGTGGTGAACTTCTGTCCATAGTTCTTCTGGGACCCTATCTACTAAGTCCAGTCCCTTAAATCTATTCTTCACCTCCACTGCATATTCCTTAGGAATATTAGTGAGCTCATATCAAGCTGATCTGTGGGTCTTCCCTAATCTCTTGAGCCTGATCCTAAATTGTGCAAGAAGAAGTTCGTGATCTGAACTACAGTCAGCTCCAGGTCTTGTTTTACCGACTGTACAGATGTCCTCCACCTTTGGCTGCAAAGGATGTAGTCCATCTGATTTCGGTGTTGTCCATCTGGTGAAGTCCATGTATAAAGCCGTCTCTTAGGTTGTTGGAAGAGAGTGTTTGTTATGCAGAGTGAGTTGTCTTGGCAAAATTCTATCAGCCTATGTCCTGCTTCATTTTGTTCTCCCAGGCCATACTTACCTGTAATTCCAGGTGTCATTTGACTGCCCACCTTAGCATTCCAGTCTCCTGTGATGAAAATAACATCTCTTTTAGTTGTGTTGTCCAGTAGGTGCTGCAGATCCTCATAGAACTGCTCTACTTCAGCTTCTGCAGCATTTGTGGTTGGGGCGTATATTTGGATCACTGTGATGTCAGATGGCTTGCCCTGAATTCGAATTGAGATCATTCTGTCATTTTTTGGATTGTATCCAAGCACTGCTTTAGCCACTTGACTATTAATTATGAAGGCTACTCCATTTCTTCTGTGGTCCTCTTGTCCACAGTAGTAGATCTGGTGGTCATTTGATGTGAAGTGGCCCATTCCAGTCCATTTCAGTTCACGGACACCCAAAATGTCTATCTTGAATCTTGACATCTCACCAATAACCACATCCAATTTGCCCTGGCTCATAGATCTTACATTCCAGGTTCCAATGGTGTGTTGATCCTTAGAACATCGGATTCGCCGTTCACCACCAGCACCGTTGGCCGCTAGCCGTCCTTTCGGCTTTGAGCTAGCTGCGTCATCACGTCTGGGGCTAGTTGAGCTCATCCTCTGTTCCTCCCCAGTAGCATTTTGACCATCTTCCGACCTGGTATACCGACATATCTCTGGTTGTACTGATCCATTTAGTTTTCACAGCAAGAATACTGGGGTGGGTTGCCATTACCTTCCCCAGGGATCGCATTAGTCTGACCTCTCTGTCATGACCTTCCCGTCTTGGGTGGCCCTTCACGGTTTAGCTCATGGCATCATTGAGGTGCTCAAGCTCCAGCACCACGACAAGGTAACGATCCTTTGCTGAAGCCCAAAAGATAACAGGAAAAATTAGAGTTTTTTTATCCCCTTTTTGCCATCCAGTGATTAGCAAATTTTTGCAGCTCAGATCAAGTAGCCTTAGAGAAGATGTTAATAGCCAGAAGGGAAGACTGTGGCAATATGCAGGTTTGGAGATTTTTAAAAAAAAGCATGGGTGGGGGTAGAGGATGACAATAAGAGGAACCATGCTTCTTGGTTGGCAGCATATAATTAGTCGGCTTGCTTAGCACTTTACAAGAACAGGGAATGTTGTTTCATAAAAGCTTCCATGGCTCTTACCTCTCAGATCTGGGGAGATCTAGCCATTTTAGCAGCTCTGAAACTCTTGCTTCATATGGAACTGAACTACAAGGAATAAAAATATTATTTATAAGGAAATGAAACACTGGTTAAATGTTCTTGTGAGAGACACATGTCATTCTGTACATATAGTATGTCTTTATAAAGCAAAAATCAAGTTGATAATTGCAAGGACAAAGTGGAAATCAGGTTGACTCTGCAGGGTGAACATAAGACAAATGTAAACCCTGTAGAAAAATTACTTAAGAGTAAATGCTGTTACGAAAGTTATGTATACAAAAAATGTCCAAGCAAAACATATCCCCCTCCAGTTTCATGCAACAATGAATGAATGAAATATCCTTCTCTTGTGGACGCCTTTTGTTTGGGGTGGGGTGGGATAGAACATGCATGAAGGAGATGAAAAGTGGTTTCAAAATGCCAAAGGAAACTTGACACTGAGTGGGCCAGGGTCATTTTGAGTCCGTCCACAGTGGCCTGAAATGTTAATTCGTCACCAAAATAATACTGCCGGTTAGTATATCAGTACTCTCAGTTATGCAATATTTATTTATAAAACAAATGCATTGAATTATAAGCTTGTCAGTATTAAGATGGAAAGCCCACTGAATAAAGTAGAACAGAAGCTGTATTTTTCCCAGCAGATTTCAGTGGTTATGCTGAAGGCTGACCCTTCAATTAGACAGAGCGAGCAGATGTCTCAACCAGCAGGAGGCAGCAAGAGGTCAGAAGAGAGAGGCGGCTTCTTCCATGCCCGCCTCAGTTGCTGAATGCCCTCCAGGCCAACAGAGCATTTCTGCGCTAATGCCAGGATTGAAAAACGTGCCAACCACCATTCTAGGCAATTGTTGCACATAAGAAAAGAATGAAAAGAGTCGTATCATGTTCTTCAAACCCAGCCTGGTATAACGTGTGTCCCTTTATTTATTAATTATACAAAACTATTTGCTTTCTTAATACAGACATTGTTTTTTTTTTTTAAAAGAAAGCAGGGGTGAGGACTGTGCAGATCTTTGAAGAGACACTTGGCTTCATTGGCTATTTGAACGAAGCACCCATTTGAATCAACAGCAGCGATCTCTGCAGAATCATTAGGAGCTGAGCTTCATTGAAGGGTGTCATTACTGGAAAGACTCACTGAATAATGATTTAGTAACTGTGAAATGAATCAAATCTCAATTCAGTACCAGTTTTCCATTACTGTAATACAATTTTCTGCACTTCAGGCATGCTATTGATTAAAAACTATATTCCTATAAAGGCATCTGTAATTGATGAGAGAACCTAGTATATATTTATTTTCCTTCATCTTCAACTTACTTGTTATACACCTTGTAGATAGTCGGGAAAGATCCATTTATTTTCACTTCAGATCCAGGCCAAAAATAGGTGGCCGCCTTCAAACCTTGATATATTGCTGTAAGCCAAATCTGCAAGAAGTGTGCACAGAATCAGTATCTTAAAATATCCATGAGTAAGAAAAAACATAGTAAATGGCAAATCAGTACAAGGTACAATAGAGGTTTTAGTGTTAGAATTCTTGCTATGGAGTTCTCTGTCATTAAAAGCTAACCCAGCTGGTTCCATCTGGATCTCTGGGGACTGATCAAGACCTTTTCATATTACTTGAAGTTTGAAGGGACTAACTAGACAATTGCTTTGAGTTCTGCTGTGATTTTGTGGGTTCATTAGTTTAATAGAAGGTCATTGCTCCACAATTTAAACACCTGATAATCCAGCCTTTCCTAATCTGGTAGTTTCCAGAAATATTAGACTTCAACTCCCACAATAGCAAGTTAGTTGGGCATAGTGGAAATTGAAGTCCAACCCATCTGGAGAAGCCTGTGCTATTTATAGGAGAAAGTTGAATGCCCTAACTAAGCTGTTTTATGGCTTGACTTTTTCAGAATTGTGTTAAAAATGGCTAGTCCTTAAGAACAGTCATTGCCAAAAATGAGCAAACTATAAAACCTCGTGTCTCCAGTTCTCTACTCACTCATCAACTGTTTGTACTAACTAAATGTGCTTTACTGTGGGCCAACCAAGACTGAAATCTGGAGAGCCATATTGATTTTTTACGTGGAGGCCTTCTTTACTGCCATTTCCCCACTAGGGATTTACAACATCTTCATAGCATCACCCAGCTGCCTTGGAGTTAGATATGAAGCCTGTTTGCATTGTTGTCACTTCAGCACAACAACAGAATTTGCAATTGGGAAACCAAGTATATCTACACCAAGGAACAAATCTCAGGCGTACATACAGGCTGTCCACCCCACCAGGCAGGATTTGACTTGGCACTTCCAGAAAGTGAGAAGCTCTTGTTGAATTTCACGTCATACATATTATTGTCAATTATGCCATGGGATTCTGGATACAAGCCCTGAGGAAAAAAGACACATATTTAGTGCAGATGAATCAGTTGCCTAACCTTTCTTCCAGGATTTGCACTATTGGACTGCAGTGGCACATATCAAGAGTAGGAAGACTTCAGGTTTGCAGGATTTGAATGCCTTGTAAAAGACGCACACTTACACCTCCTGTAGACATTATACAAAATGGTGATACTCCAGTTCTATTCAGAGCAACCGTGTTTAAGTGACACGGTCCTTTTGCATCATCCTCTATGTACAGAGGGCAACTGGCTATGCTGGAGATGTTCCTCTGCTCATTAAAGGTTCTCCACACAATTAAAAGTCCCAACCTTCCTTAATCATAGATGCTCTGTGAAAGCAATCCAACAACGAGATGAATGACCCAGAGAAGCGGTAGGCTCACCTTCCCTGGATGTGTTCAAGCAGAGGCAGAATGGCCATCTAGCGGAGGTGCTTTAATCCGGATTCCTACACTGAGCTGGGCTTTAGGCTCTACAGCCTAAGCCGAACCATTCCAACTCTGCTTTTGGGGGGCAAGGTGTCATAAGACTGTGATTAGCGTGCTCAGCCTGTCTCGCAATTTGCCTGTTTGCATGACATCTGAAGAAGGTTATCTGGAGTCCATTATTTATGCTGAGACGCCATTCAAAATAGAAATTTAAATGTTGAACTAGAACTGGGGAGGCAGGCATGATGCCTACTGGGTGGCCTGGGAAGAGTCACTGACTCTTGCCCCAATTATCTCACTGGGTTGTGAGGATGGGAGAGGGTGAACAGGAAAGCACCTTGAGCTCCTTCAGGAAAGGTGGGATATAAGTTAAAGAAAGAAAAAGAAACTTTATTGATTAGTAGCAGAACCAAAAGTATCTCACTATTTTTCCATGGACAAGTCATTCCTGGTTACCATTTCTATGCAAGCTTTCTTTGTTTAAGCTGTGTAATTTAGGAAATGGGAATAATTTTGTTCTTGCTGTTGTTGCATAATTATATGTGATCTACAGATCTAGCTGAGTAATCGAGAAGACGACCAATTCAGAGTAATTCAGATTCTATTAATTGACTCTTTTGCTGTAGAAGCTAATGCAGGAGATAATATTGTTGGAAAATTACTGTCGGTAGTTTCCATTTTAGTCTGCACATAACACACTTCCAGGCAGTCCCTATATCTAGAACAGAGAAAGCTCACATGCCATGTAGTGTGCCTAGAAAAAAATATAACTTAACATAAATATGATGTTTAATAAATAAACATCAGCAAACATCAAAAACAGTGAACTGGCAATTAACCCCTCAATAACCTATCCTAACTCATCCCCATTGCTACAGCACCTGATTCAGAGTTATTGCAGGGCCCACTATAGTAACAGTGAACTTACTTCTCAGAATGCCTGCATTTAAGCCAAAAAAGAGCATTCTCCATCCACAGAAAGCAAGTGTGAGTGGATCTGGATAAAGACATCATTTTGCAAAAACAAAATTGGTTAAGGAGACCAGGAAGCTGGCAGAGCAATAGAAAGAAGTTTGTTAGAAAAGATAGTAGCTGGCTTGGTGGACATGTAAAAAAGCTAAAAAAACCTGGACCCAAATACACACATTAATTCAGAAGATTTTAAAGATTAAATGTACAACTGAAGCCAGAGATGTTTCTTTTGGGACTAATTGACAAGAAAAGATATTAGCTGGTTATCCTAAATTAGGGCATACCATACTGAAACATCAGGTTTTGTGTCAGCTTTATTTGCTTTCTGTTAATTTGTTTGTAGTACTCCAGTTTTATGGCGTTGATAACTTCCTTCCAGTTTGCTATCATTTTGCAGAGTGTAACCGTGGATCTAATCACTATTTAGTAAAAAGTCAATATTTGTTAATTTAGTGAGGCTTTCTCCACAGTACCTCGGTGTCCAGAATATTTGCATTTTCATTATTTTTTTTAAATTACTAATTTAAAATTTAAAAATTATTAATCACAAATTAGCTGCAGTGAAAAGCAGTTTTCTGTACGTAACACAATCTGTATTTTCAAGCATTCCTCTGAGTCTCACTAGACTTTGGGAGCATACTTAGAAAACACAAATGGTTGATGATGAACACTTAGTTAAGAAGTAGGCCTACTTAGATAGAGCAAAAGAAAAAAGTAATTGCTAATGATACAAATGAGAGCTAGAAGTGGTTGTGGAGACAATATCACATGTTTGTATTTTAGTAAATTGGTGTTTTGTGAATGCCTACAAGCCATTGTGGCAACCATTTTGTCAAGGTGGCCATAACATTACCTCAAAATTCAAAATGTGCCCTCTGGGGTCCTCTCCCAATCTGATCCTCTCTGGAGATGTTCAGCTACAGAGGGGGTTACAAGAAGTATTTCTTCCCAGGCTGCACAAATGTACTTCACACATCCCACTCTTGTTTCCCATAAAAACAGTTTGAAAGTCACTCAGACCACTGATTTTTCATAGATGGAACTTAGAGAAATGAAGAAGATGGTCTTTTCAATTGGTTCTTCTGTGCTGCCACTTTTAGCTTTATTATATTGGGTGTTTGGTTGTTAGGAAGAGAATTTTGTGTTGTTTTCTGTCTTATTATTGAAAGACAGGCACTAAATCATATCAGAGCAATAGCAAATAAAATGTTAAAAAGTAAAATAAAAAGATAAATGGCAGAACAAGTACTTACTGTAACAATAGTGTAGTGGTTTACAAAGGTTTTGGTTGGATAAGCAGCTCTCATGTATTTTGCATGAGTCCCACAAGTTTCTACAATCAAACGTGATAGATAAAATGAGAACTAGGGATTTTTGTACCAAGGGATTTTGCACATCTCCCCCCGGCCTTACTTTAGTCAACACATTTCAATCCAACTGGAAAAGGACAGAAAATTATAGAACAAACTTATGTGGGTTTTCCCTGGAGGCATTTTTCCTGGAATAGAAATAAGCAGAATCAGTCCTTCAACAAAGGGTATTAGACAGGGGCATCAGGATGAACTAAGTCAACTTCCACCAGGTGTAATTATAGCTAATCTATTCAACTGCTCTAGGAGGGGAAGGAATGGTTGGAGTATCTTGTGAGGACACTCCATCCTGTGAAATTTTGTTGCATCTTTCACCTGCACAAAATGATCATTCACCCTAAATCTTCTTAAATATAGTGAGCTTACTTACTGAGCTTTACAATATTGGGCATTAAACCACTCCAGGTTTCCAAATATTCAGCTCTAAAGCCATCCATTGAAAATAGAATAAGTGGGGACCGTTCAAACCTAGAAGAAATCATAACGTACATAACTTACTTTGTGTTAGGAACATTATAGTAATTTCGTTGAAAAAAAATTATGTCCAATAATATTTTATATCTTTCAGTCTGGGTTATTTGTGGGAGGTGTCAAAATGTGCAAGGTGGGGCTCATCGTGATTTATCAGCATCATGACTGAAGTCCCATCCTTTCCTTCTGCACAGGCATTCTTGTCATCTTGCAGATTTTGACACACACACTTTAGGATTTCCTTGATTTCAGTGGTTTTTTTATACAGGATGCAAAAGAAAGTAATCATGAATTCCACTAGAAGCCAAAGTGAACATCCCATTCCAGCTGGAATGAACACTAGCATCAAACTGTGTTTTGTCTCATCTCTTTTAATTCCCTGGGGGAAAAGTGCCTGAAAAAAGATACACTGCTAAAAGTTACACAGGCCAACAAGACTTTATAAAAGCAATCAAGCAAGAGAGAAAAAAGCCTGAATCCAGGTGACACTGTAAAGGCAGGGAATAGAAATATTCAGATTGTAATGGTGTCATGATTACTGTAGCCACACTGCTGTTTTAACAATCAGCCTGATCAGAAACAGGGATCAGGTTTATAGCTTTGCAGAAGCCTACTGATCAAGGTTCATTTTCCTGTCCATTCCAGCAATATGGTAGAGTCCAAAGTTTACAGATCTGCTGAATGTGGAAAACAGGGTGAACAATTTGACAAAAAATAAGAATTGCTGCTGGTGATGAGCCAGTAATAAAACTCATGCACATATCATGATGAGGATAACTTTGGGTGTAAAAAGGATTTTTTACTCTCAGTCTTCCCTAACCTGAAGTGAACTTTGTCTGCATTGTGAGAGTTGAAGTTCAACATTTCTGGACAGCACAAACTTTGGAAAAGCTGTTGTATACATCTAACCAGTTAGGAAATTATTTACCATCCACTATAAAATCCACTCCTCTGTTATGTCAGAAGTGATTAGCCCATTTAAAAACGATTAACCTAGCTTGGAGAGTGTGACCATTGCCCTGTAATCATGGGTTAAGGGGCAATAAGGCATTTCTATGGTCACACGTTCAATTCAAAGCCCATCAATCTTATAGATGTTCAAATATGCCTGCATGTCTGGAGTCTATTGGCTTATCTTTAAAAACAAGCATTATTGGAATAGGCATATGTTATTAGATAAAGTTCAGTCACAGTTTCTTGCCAGCTGATTACATCTCAGTTTAAGATTCAAACTAAGTATTGCATGCAAGTGACTGTGGTCCTTCAGACAGGGAGATTTAAAGTGGAGAATAGAAGGAGACTCAGGGCAGCTCAGGGTGCCAGCTTTTTTTCTGTAACTCTCTCTTCCAAAGCTGTTTGTCCCTCCAGCAGAACCAAAACAAGCAAATGCTTACAGTGCTGTTTAAAAGGACAGTGTGCCCTGCGCTAAACTTCTTAGGAATGATAACCCCAAATCCTTACAAACCAAAATCACATATATTCTTTGGAAGGGGATATATGGGACCCATGCTCAGAGTAAGGGCTAGTGGCTGATTCATCTCTCCTGTCACAATATGGACATTAAGTAACAGGATAGGTAAGAGAGCTTCCTCTTCTCTTCTTCATATTATGGAAAATGCTGTTTTATTTCAGCTGGGAGTGGAACTCAAGTTTGTGTATTTATTTAAAGGGAGATTTGCCAAGCCTGCCTGGGGTAACAATACAGTGCTAGGCTAGGATCAAGAAGGCCCCACTGAACTTCTGAAACCATCATAGTGACCTACAGCCTAGGCTGTTTCCCCCCACCCACCCACACCAAAAAAAAGAAACAGGGAGAAGGTAAGAACTCTGTAAGCAGCCCTAAACAACCTTGGACAAGCATTCTTCAGCTTTTAAGAGGCAGGGTGTAAATGTTCTGAAAAAAACCGTTCTAGTTTTGATGAGATGCATTAACATCAATCTCATGCATTGTTCTAAAAGAGGAAAGGCAAGAGACACAATTTCCCAGAACACATACAAAGGGACAGCACATTGAAGGTGGGGTCAGTTCAAACAAATTGGGAAATTGAAAGCAAATAGCAGAAAAGTTTTCACAGTACAGTACAGAACAATACCATACAGAGATTAGCTCCCTGCAGGTTATGTTAAAACAGAGCACTCAACTTTCAGGCTCCCTTCTCCCATCCCACCTAATACCAGCTTCCCTGCAGGTATGTGTGCATTCAGTGCAAATCTCTGCAGGAGGAACGCCAATGTGCCTATGGCTGTTCCTCTGCCCGTTTCCATGTGAGCCAGGACTCCACTGTTGGAACCCTAACTCAAGGGGAAGCCAAGACAGGGCAGTCTTTATGAGACAGATGGCAGTGGAGGGGTGGGGGTGGGGGGGATCATTTGGAGGGAATATTTATTACATGTTGAATGTTCCATTTTAATAAAGCCTGCATGGGGCTGGTGCCTATAAAAATCGTAACAAGTAAACTGCGGTGCAGAGGTCCCACCTCCACCCCGCCAAAATATCAGTGGTAGTAAAGCAAGTCAATGACTCGGTCAAAGATTTTGCCTGCCGCAGACGTCATCGATTGGTGCAATGTCCTTGGTCTGATTATGGCTTGCGTGCATAAATTCACAGAGGGTAACTGTCAACCATTGGTCAATAACCCTAACCCTAAACCTAACCCGTTCGGCAGGAAAAAGGCACAGGATGTCTGAAATAAGCAGACATAATTGATCAGTGCATGAAACTCACTGGTGGGCAAAAACTTCTTGGCAGGCAAAAAAGGAACATGTCCCCAAACTCCTTCTCAGGTATCACTTTTGTTATTTATGTACACCAACCACCATTGTCTCCCGATGTCTCATATACTGGCCTCTAAACTTTCTTATCAGTTTGAAATCATGTTTTTCAATAAAAGAAGCAAAATTTCTTTTGCTACCTACTTATATAGCAAAGCAACCCTGCTTTCCTAATCGGCTTGTTAAACCTGCCAACTGACTCACCCTGCTGGACACTGGGCAGCACTGGAAGTGGCACACTGGTCTTTCAGCCATGATGTTTCTCCTGAAAAGCACATGGGAGAAGATGTATCTTAATTGCAGGCATTCAGATTCAGATTCAGATAGAGAGGAAGAGGGTGTTAGCTTTGTTTATCTTTAGGGGAGCCTGTGTAAAGTAAAAAGATTAAAATCTGGTGCAAACTGGCAGGTGATTGCCAGAAGGAAGTTAACTTGGGTGCTAGAAATCTGGTTGCACTGATCTGTATGAAAAGAAACAGGGGAAATAGGATCCTTAAGGGAAATGGAGTTAGATATTAAGGGAAGCAAATAGAGGATGCTGGTAGATAGTCTCATGAGCAGCTAGCCAGTCTTCATAATGACTTCATAATGACTTCATAAATCAACAAATTTATTAAAAGGGGGTAAAGAAATTACAGAGATCCCAGTAATTATCCTTAGGTTATAGAGGCAGAGGCTTTTTCAGTCTTTTACTCATGGCCTGTGTGTGTGAACTTGCGAAGAGGCTGTTCTCTTAGTTGGTGAGTAAGAAGTAAGAAGTTCAGTGGGGCCTTCTTGATCCTAGCCTAGCCCTGTATTGTTACCCCAGGTAGGCTTGGTAAAAATTCCCTTTAAATAAATACACAAACCTGAATTCCACTGGTTAGAAGATGTATACAACAGCTTTTCCCAAGCTTGTGCTCTCCAGAAATGTTGAGCTTCAACTCTCATGAAGTAGGCAAAGTTCACTTCTGGTTAGGGAAGGCTGAGTGTATCCACTGTAACAATACAGTGAAGATAAGATGCATAACATCAAGTACAGGGCATTCTTCCTATTGCTGCGAACCTGGGCAACCTTATTTCTGGAAAAAAATCTCAATGGACGGTATCATGTTTATAAGCAGCCTTCTTGTCTAGTTATATACTGAATTACACACAGTTCACAAACAAAATCCTTGATTTCTCAATCCCAGGGTGGGATGCCAGAAATGACTGATGGGTTACGTTCAGAAGGGAGGAGGTCAAAGTGGTGGAAGGCTATGATGCAGCCAAAGATGGAGAGGTTTTTATGAGCTTCACAATAACATCAATGTTATTGAGATATACTATTAATAAAAATATTATCCAATGCTATCTATGAACCGAAAGCAATTTGCCTCAGAATAGATACATCAATATTCCATTTTATGACTTATTATTTACATCTTATGACACTTAAAAAAAAAAAGACCTGGAAGTGGCTGAAAGAGGACCTGGAGGCCAGAGCAGCTGCTTCTGAATACTGTAGTTAAAGTCCCACAAAATACAAATAAATTATGCCTCTTGACACACTGATTACTGGCTCCCTTTCGAAGGAGGTCCTTTTTGCCAAAGACGCCCACTGTCCTTTTCCTCTGAGCCCAACCTCCTGTGCAGGCTGAGCCAAATCTTAGCAGAGACGGCAGGTGCCAGGGCTGTGTTGGCCAACCTCCGGGCACCTAATTGGCTGCTGCTTGTGCAGTGAGAGCAAGGCCAAGAGGAAAGAGAGGCATGGGATGGCAGCATTTCCACATCACTGAAGCAGATGCCTGGGCATTCCAGAAGAAGCTCCTTTGAATCCTAAGGGACATACTGCCAAGAACACCTGTGGAAAACTATAGTTTGGGACAGAGTCTTCCACTGACCCCTGAGAACTTCCTGGCTGCCGGCTGGAGAAAGAGTGAAGAAGTATCTCAATATTGCAGATATGGCTTTTCCTTAATACCGTTCCTTTGTCATATACCATGTGACCAGGCAATATTGGTATGTAATGTAGCATGCAAAACATTTTCATGAAAGTGGATGATGGGTACAATTGTTTTATAGTGTCTTAAAAAAAATAAAGTGATACCATGGAATGCTGAAGAACAAGGGACAGACTGGATACGTATGAGAGGGAGGGGCAGGAAGGCCACTTCTCTTTTCAGCACTGCCATGATTCATGATAAAAGTAGGAAAAGAAAGAATCAAGGAAAGCCAGGCTAGGAAGTCACAAAACCCAAGGTTAGCCACGGCTGTGGGTGTAATACTCTCTCTCACCCTCTTCTCTTCCAGCTGGTTAATGCACCTTCTGTCCCTCCCACTGCTCCAGACTGTCTGCGGCTTGACGGTCGGATCCCGGCAGCTCAGAGCCAAAACTGCTCCAGCTACCAGCCAGGCCTGACGGTCACCCACGGCTTCCTCTACCCTCCCAGTTAGTAGCGCTGTTCTTTATATAGAGCGAGCAGAATGTTTTAATTAGAGGGATGTGGCTGAGTGTTTAAACATATACATAGCCTGAAACCTCCGGATAAGCGTGGCATTCGGGGTGGGGGGCGGGGGGTGGGGGGGAAGACAAGCAAAGGAGAAAACATTTCAGTGGTGTTTCTGGCCTGTAAGAAGAACGACCATGTAATATAACCATTGCGTTTTGTAGGCCCAGACCGCAGGGCCTCGTGAGTCGCTTTTCAAACTATTTCTGTTCCACAGATTTGCATTTAAAGTGAGTAAGACCAGAAGGTGCTGCAAGAAAGACTGCCTGATAAACTGAACTAAAAAAAAAAAGAGATCAACAGCAAGAAGAAGAGTATATGGAATATTAGGAGGGTTAGGCCTTATCTTCTCTCTCTCTCTCTCTCTCTCTCTCAGAATCTCATCAATTCTATTTAACCATGACTTTCTGCGTCTTTTCCTTTCTCGTGATCCGTTTATAAAGAGTGACCAAAAGTGGAACCACCTTCTTCCCTTCTCTCTCTACGGCCATCTCAAGGGCACTCCTTTTGTGCTGGCCACTCTTTCTGTATTCAATCCATGTTTGTTCTGTCTCTTCTTCTTGTGCCACGCACACGGCTTACGTATTTCATCCTCACTGCATTCAACTTACTTTTGATGCTGTTCCTGACAGACCCAACACTGACTCCCATATAAGAAAGTGGGCAGCAGCACACTCTTTTACACAGATGCTTTCACTTCTTTTGACAAGCACTCGTTCCTCACAACAGACCACACACTGCCCACTTCCTTTCTCCACCCATCCTTGAGTTTAAATGTGCTAGGGAAGATGTTTGTTTGTTTGTTTGTTTATTTATTTATCAAATTTGTCACCACCCATCTCCTCTCACCAGAGAAGGCAGAAGATGTTGGCAGAAGTGATAATGAGAAAAAATGGGAGAGTGCCTTGCATTTTTATGTCAAGCAGGGAATGTGCAGATCTAATTTCTGCTCTTTAGCAATTCATAAGAAATGTATGAATGTGAGAAATTCTTCATTTCTTGATTTAGATGAAGTGAACAAATTTGAATTGCAGAATGTCTGCATGTACATGGAGTTGAAATGCGGTTGCTTAAAATGATAAAAGTGGTACATGATAGCAATAAAGCATATGGGTGGCCATATAAATTGAATTAAGGAACGGAACAGAATGGAATGGAATGCTTAGCAAATGGTTCAAGACTGAGCAGCGAACAACATATGGATGTGTGATGGACCCTCAGTTGTTTATTTATGGATGAAATTATACAGAATGCTTGTGATGATGTTAGAGGGGTGTTTGTTGGGAATATAAATGTGTGCATGTTTTTGTGTGGAGTTGATGCCATGTTGTCATCTGAGAACCTGAATTATTTGCAGGAAATTTTGGACAGGTTCTATGATGCAATGAGGGATATGAGTTGAAAAGTAATGCTTTGAAGACCAAGATGGTTATGTTTAAGAAGGAAAGTAGATAGCATAACACACATTATACATAAATGGCTAAAAACTAGAGCAAGTAGATGAATTTGAAAGAAAGAAAATAGCAGAGAACAGAATATCTTAGGAAAAGTACTATTAATCAAGCTGGAACTCTGAAACAGAAAGAAGTCCATTGTGCAATGTTTGTTACTGGTCAGCATCTTTCTATTGTGTTGTATTTGACTTCTTGCGTGAGTGGAGTGCAGGAAGCATTTAAATAGTACAGAAGTAAATTCTTCAACATTATGATTGAAATAGTATTCAGCTGAAACGAATATGTGCTTTTGATTTCTTTTTCACTATTCATGTCAGTAATCCACAATTCTTCCCCACAGACTTCAGCTCATCTGTTCTTGAGCAGTACGATGCTCTGGTTACTAGCAACATTGTTCCTATGTACAAAGAATTTAAAAGTAAGTTCTGATAATTTTGGCAGGATAACTGCATTATTTAGCAAAGAATTAATGCTTTTTCCAACCATGTTTCCCACCTCTAATGTCTCCCTTGACTTAAACTTGCTTTGGGGGGTTTTGTAAGACAGCATATGTTCCATGTCTTTTGCTGGAACAATATTGAAATTATTGTTGCTGTTGTTGTTCCAGTTTAGATGCCCTGACTCCAGAATGACTCTAGGCAGTTTACAACATAGCAGGCTTAATAAAATATCATATGATGATAAAGAAGAAAAAAACATAAATAAAGAACAAGTAATATCATAAACAAGAACAAGAACTGGCAAACCACACAGAAAATATAGACGAACATTCATCAGGCACGTTCTCCAATAAGAAATGAGTATTTTACCACCAACATTTCTCTGACTTAAATTGTCAGTGATTTTTGTGGAATCTCCTGTAAGAAACTGCAGATTGATATACTTTTGCACCAGTTAATGGGGAAATAGTGGGGCCAATTCAGCCCTACCATTGAGCAGACTGAGAGAGCTGCCTCAGGCAGCAGGTGCTGCAAAGAGCTGTGGAAGCAAAGAGCTAAGGGTGGGCTTTGTTGCAGCATCTCCATTCCAGATATAAATGGGAGGTTCAATTTCAGCCAAGATTCACAAAAGCTAAGGACTAGGCCTGTGATCACATCCAATTCTCAAATTTGATTGATTTTATGGCTTAAAAATGAGAGGTAAGTTTTGAGCAAACCCGGAGGACATGCATTAAAGTTCCCATCGCTTCTCCATCAACATAATGGATGCAGTGGAAAATGGACACCCACGCATTTGATTCTGTCTTGCTGTCCTCCTAATTACAGGATTGTGGGATTACTTCCATACGACCCTACTTCCAAAATATGCTACTGAGAGAAATGGACTAAATGTGATCAGTGGGCCTATTTTTGATTATAATTACGATGGGCACTTTGATTCTCGTGACACAATCACACAGTAAGTAAATTCAAAAGGTAAACCAATATTTTAATTTTTCTCATTTGCTTAGAATAATTTCATATACAGTTAAAAAAAGTAGGATGTAAATGGCTGCAGCCCTTTTCCCAATGAACGTGACATTAGTTTACACATCATTCGCCAGATCCTTTCCATCCAGGCAGTTTTACAGAATCAAGAGCATTTTTGTAGCAGAGGGAAAGGAGGGGGAAGGCAATGCAGGAGCCTCCCCCGCTGCATTGCCCATCCAATAAGGACAAGCAAAAATAGCCAGATTTAAAAATCTTTGAAGAATGCTGAACACTTTCCCTCCCTCTAACAAATGAAAGCATGAGATACACTTACATGCATGTGCATATACATATGTGTGTTTTGCGTGTATGTATTTGTGTGTGTCTGTATATATACACACTGTCATGAGTAAGGATGGCGAGCAGGGGGCTCCCATCCAGACTGTTAAGCGCATGCGTAGCACTGAGGAATTAGGTAGCCATTCAAAGAGACAGAGATCGGGACCGCCTTAACCTTTGGGGTTTATATGGCTGGGTTTTTCCCACGCTTCTTCAGTTTGTTAGGATTCCTGTTATGTACAAGCAATAAAACATTAGAGACCAGTTCCTTGTCTCAGCGCGTTTCCTGGCAGTTAGGACATCAATCCTAACAAACTCCTACTCCCATCGAAAGAGGGAGGAACAAGAAATTAAGGAGAGACATTTGGAAATGTCTTCAGAAAACCAAGAAATGCTGCTTGCCATCCTTACTCATGACACACACATATCAAAAGCCACACTCTAAAAAAGGGCAAAGCCTGAATCAAAAAATAAATTCATATTAATGGAATCAGTGCTAATTTAAAAACTTATTTTAGAAACTCTAAAATGAGGGCCCCCCCTTATTCATGGAATAATAGAAAGTGGGGGAAATGTACCAGAAAAGGCTGAAGTTCATCTTAGATAAAAGAAAGGAGGAAAAGGAAAGAAAACAATAGCGTATGTGATTGGATGCTCATGCATCCAGTAAGCAGCTGTTTCAAAAATACAGCAGTCCTCACTTAATGACCACAACTGAGTCACATAGAAATAAACCATATTTACACACCATTCAAAAGAGACAACAAAAAGCTAAGGAAACAAAAAGACCAGGGCACAACGATTCCGGCAGCCAACACCCAGATAACAATCAAGCAGAAAACAATACAATACCCCAGTCAAGGACCTACCAAGGAGAAAACCACACCCCCACCAACACTGGCAGGGCAAGCTACTGAATATAAACGGGGACTAAACCCCCCAGTCACTAGCACTGATGATGTCACCTAGTTGGGTGATGAAACGTCTGCAAGCAAACAGCCAAGCTCAGGGAGCACCAAGGACCCCACAGATTCTTAAGACTTACTGTCCCCGCTAATACGTTGGGTCAAGGTAGGGGGTCTTCCATTCACAGAAGCGAATTCTCTGCGGAATGTAACAGAGCTCCTTATGGCAAAAAGGGGAGGGAAGGAGATGATTTCCATTCCTTCTTCTTCTGAGCCTTTAGCAAGTTCCACAAACAACATTGCACATTTCTCCAAACATGGTGAGATCCAGGGGATAAGAGACCTGTAGAAAATCAGGCCATCGCCTTGGAAGCCTCCTATGAACAGTTCGTTAACGCTCAGAGTTTTAAAACTTTTTCAAGAGCAGGTAACTGTAAGTCCACTGAGCAGAATGAGGCCAGTCCTTAACCAACGTTCTCTTGCAGGCATGTAACCGATACAGAGATTCCCATCCCAACCCATTACTTTGTGGTGCTGACTAGCTGTGAGGATCCAACCAAGACTCCACTGAATTGTTCAGGCTCTTTGAAGGTTCTGTCTTTCATTCTTCCTCATCGTCCGGACAACTCAGAGAGCTGTGCTGTAAGTGTGGCAACACTGATTTCCAACCACTCTGCCTTGTCATGTCACAAACTTGGACACTTTTTATTTCCACAGTGGGACCTAGTACTGGTTTTTTAGCTCAAGGTGTTAATAATCCTTACTTTCAATAGCAGTGGTTTGGGCTAAGTACAGATGAAATGAACATTCACCAAGATTTCTAATCTACTCATTTCTCCGCTTCCTCCTTCCCTCTTCCTCCTCCGCTTCCTGCTCCTGCTCCTGCTTCTGTATACAGGAATTAGGATTAGGATCTGATATAAGACAGTGGCTAAGAAGCTGAAATGCAAATCCAAAGTCCAAGGTTCACACTGCACCTCTGTCATGAATGCAGCAGATGGCCTTAATCAAAACAGACACTCTTAGCCCAGGCTCTTGTCTGCAGGACTGGAATGTACACTATTAAATGGAAATAAGTAGCCTACTGTATATGGGAAAGTTATATATACATTTTAATAGAGGTTACAAGTGCAACTGTGTACACAGTAAATAGCTTTAGACATTCTAAAGTTGAGAATTGAGAAATATCACTTCATTTTATTTTTCCATGTAAATCACAAACCATAGATCATACGATTGGAAGGGGCCATTTAGGCGACTGAGTCCGATCCTCTGTCAGTGAAGCCACTGAAATTAAAGCATCCCAGACAGATGCTCTCGTCCACCGAAGGAAAGGCCACCCCCCCTCTGGGAAATTGGCTGCTCTGTCAAACCGTTCTTACCGTTAGGTTGTTTTGTGTCAGATTCAGTCAGAATCTGCCTTTCCACAACTTAACTTCCTTTAATTAAGATTATTAGTCGATGTCCTCTGGAATGAGAGAGAAGAAACCTTGACCGTCTTCTATGTGACATCCTTTCAGATGCTTGAAGAGGGCTGTCGTTTCCCCCTTCTGTCAACTTTTCTCAGCACTTAACACATTCAGCTCTTGCAATTTTTCTTTGTACTGTTTAGTTTCTAATCCCCAATCATCTTTGTTGCCATTCTCTGAATCTGTTCCAGTTTCTCTAAAAGCTTCTTTAAATGTACTGTCCAGAACAGGACGCAGTGGTTAATGTGGGTCTTACCAAAGAAGGATTGTGTCAAATGAGGACTTCCTCTAACTTGAAAATCATACTTCTCTTATGTAGCCTAAAATTTATTTATTCATTCATTCATTCATTCATTCATTCATTCATTCACTCACTCACTCACTCACTTTATATGGCCGCCCATCTCAAACAAGTGACATTTATCTTCTTTGCAACATCACACTGTTGGCTCATAGCTTGCGTTCAAATACTGTTAAAGAATTTTTTTCACAAGTACGATTGGAATAGCTGACCCTTCAGCTATTAATATATTTATGTAAAATTTAGAAATGACATTTTAAATGACTTTTGGGTCTGATCTATCTTGCAATTTTCCTCTACTTGATTTCCCTTGTTTTGCCTGACTGTATTGTATATGATAAGGCTCTTTTCTTCATTGTTCCCTTTTCTGTTTTCCACTGAAATGAATATAATTGCCAGAAAATGTGATCAATTTGCACAGCCTATTTTCCCAAGCTTTCATTATGGTTTGTATAGAAATTCTGGAATTGGGACAAGCAGGACAATCTGAGGAAACTGCAAGGATTTCCCCTTGTCATTTTCACTGAAGACAAAAAGTAGGGGGATGCTGTGTGTTGCCATCAGTTATGTGAGAATGGGATTGTATGCTTATCTAAATCTCGAACAGTATAGGCCTTGTGAATCTAATAATTATCTGTTAGCTCTGGGACACACTCTAGCACTTAACATGCCTTTCCATGGATATAGCTGATTGCTGTGAACAATTGTAACATTTTTTATTCTGAACTTAAAAGACTGGTAAGCTGTTTTGCTGTCTGCCGAAGCAGATCTCAAATGTTAATCTGCTTGCTTTATTAGGACACAGTGCCAGAGAATCTGTGGGTTGAAGAAAGAATACAGACTCATACAGCACGTGTTCGTGACGTGGAGCTTCTGACTGGTCTGAATTTTTACTCAGAGCCCCAACAGCCTCTCTCTGAAATCCTTCAGTTGAAGACATTTCTACCTGTATTTCAAACCCTTATTTACTGAATGTAAATCTAGGGCTCCTCCCGAGGGAAGGCTCTTAGCCTCAGTGCTACTAATAATTATAAACAAAAGCAAACAAACAAAAACAACCACCGTTGTGCAGCTATTCACTTTTTTCTCCTAGTTGTGTCTGTGTGCATTTTAAAACAAGATGGAATAAATGCTGGTAAACCCCAGAATGATTGCAAATGGAAGGCCCTCCTGCATAACTCTTCTAATGCGGGAGGAGTTATATAGTAAGGCTTCGTCCAGAAGTATCCTTGAGCTTGAAATACTACTTAAATTATTGAGACAGCCTATTTTAAGTGACAGTGTTTTATCTATCTATCTATCTATCTATCTATCTATCTATCTATCTATCTATCTATCTATCTAATTTATCCCCGTCCATCTCCTCCCGTTGGCGGACTCTGAGTGGTTTACAACAATCGATTAAAAACCATAACCATAAATACACAGAATAAAATACAGTAATAAATGATATAAATAGAGGTAAAAATAAAGAATCCAAGTGGTGAAGAATCTAAAACAGTCCAAGTGTGGGAGGAGTGGTCTATAGCAACCATCCCCATGTAGATCGATTCCCCTCTCCACCCCAAGTGAGGTGGCAGAACCAGGTCTTCAGACTCTGCCGAAAGGCCAGGAGCGATGGGGCCAATCTCACCTCCAGGGGCAGCATGTTCCACAGGGCGGGAGGTACTGTGGAGAAGGCCCGCTTCCTGGACCCCGCCAGATGAAATTCTCTTACAGATGGGGTCCGCAGCATGCCCTCTCTGCACTATCGGGTGGGACGGGTTGATGTAATGGGGAAGAGGAGGTCCCTCAGGTAACCTGGCCCCATGCCATGTAGGGCTTTAAAGATAACCAACACCTTGAATTGGACCTGGAAGCAAACTGGTACCCAATGCAGCTCGCGCAGCAGTGGTGTTACATGTGCCCTTCTAGGGGCACCAAAAACAGCTCACGCAGCTGCATTCTGAACCAGTTGGAGCTTCCGGATACTTTTCAAGGGTAGCCCCATGTAGAGCGCATTGCAATAGTCTATAGTTTTGGATTTAAGGTGTTTTTTTAATCCCCCCTCTCTCTCATTTATGTATACAAAATATATCTGCTTTTCTGAAAGTCTCAAGGGATCACTGAACATAGTAATAAAATTTATTTCACAGCATCTCCCATACTGGCACAGCCAGATTGTAATGTTATTATATTTTCTACTTACATGAGTAATAAGCTTGATGACTCATAGCTCCATTTTATACAGGTCTGTTAACTCCTGCTTTATTCAACAGAGCTAACTGCCAGACAAGAGTCTGTAAGTTTGCAAGATTTCACTGAAGTAAGGGATTTCACTCCAACAACCTAAGAGACGGCTTTATACATGGACTTCACCAGATGGACAAGACCGAAATCAGATTGACTACATCCTTTGCAGCTAAAGGTGGCGGACATCTATACAGTCGGTAAAAACAAGACCTGGAGCTGACTGTAGTTCAGATCACAAACTTCTTATTGCACAATTTAGGATCAGACTCAAAAGATTAGGGAAGACCCACAGATCAGCTAGATATGAGCTCACTAATATTCTTAAGGAATATGCAGTGGAGGTGAAGAATAGATTTAAGGGACTGGACTTAGTAGATAGGGTCCCGGAAGAACTATGGACAGAAGTTCGCAACATTGTTCGGGAGGTGGCAACAAAATACATCCCAAAGAAAGAGAAAACCAAGAAGGCAAAGTGGCTGTCTGCTGAGACACTAGAAGTAGCCCAAGAAAGAAGGAAAGCAAAAGGCAACAGCGATAGGGGGGGAGATATGCCCAATTAAATGCAAAATTCCAGAGGCTAGCCAGAAGAGATGAGGAATTATTTTTAAACAAGCAATGCGTGGAAGTGGAAGAAGACAATAGAATAGGAAGGACAAGAGACCTCTTCCAGAAAATTAGAAACATCGGAGGTAAATTCCAGGCCAAAATGGGTATGATCAAAAACAAAGATGGCAAGGACCTAACAGAAGAAGAAGAGATCAAGAAAAGGTGGCAAGAATATACAGAAGACCTGTATAGGAAGGATAACAATATCGGGGATAGCTTTGACAGTGTGGTCAGTGAGCTAGAATCAGACATCCTGAAGAGTGAGGTTGAGTGGGCCTTAAGAAGCATTGCTAATAACAAGGCAGCAGGAGACGACGGCATCCCAGCTAAACTGTTCAAAATCTTGCAAGATGATGCTGTCAAGGTAATGCATGCTATATTCCAGCAAATTTGGAAAACACAAGAATGGCCATCAGATTGGAAAAAATCAACTTATATCCCCATACCAAAAAAGGGAAACACTAAAGAATGTTCAAACTATCGAACAGTGGCACTCATTTCACATGCCAGTAAGGTAATGCTCAAGATCCTGAAAGGTAGACTTCAGCAATTCATGGAGCTCTTCCGACTCTTCGTGACTTCATGGACCAGCCCACGCCAGAGCTTCCTGTTGGTCGTCAACACCCCCAGCTCCCCCAGGGACGAGTCCATCACCTCTAGAATATCATCCATCTATCTTGCCCTTGGTCGGCCCCTCTTCCTTTTGTCCTCCACTCGCCCTAGCATCAGCATCTTCTCCAGGGTGTCCTGTCTTCTCATTATGTGGCCAAAGTATTTCAGTTTTGCCTTTAATATCATTCCCTCAAGTAAGCAGTCTGGCTTTATTTCCTGGAGGATGGACTGGTTTGATCTTCTTGCAGTCCAAGGCACTCTCAGAATTTTCCTCCAACACCACAGTTCAAAAGCATCGATCTTCCTTCGCTCAGCCTTCCTTATGGTCCAGCTCTCGCAGCCATATGTTACTACGGGGAACACCATTGCTTTAACTATGCGGACCTTTGTTGTCAGTGTGATGTCTCTGCTCTTAACTATTTTATCGAGATTTGTCATTGCTCTTCTCCCAAGGATTAAGCGTCTTCTGATTTCCTGACTGCAGTCAGTATCTGCAGTAATCTTTGCACCTAGAAATACAAAGTCTTTCACTGCTTCTACATTTTCTCCCTCTATTTGCCAGTTATCAATCAAGCTGGTTGCCATAATCTTGGTTTTTTTGAGGTTCAGCTGCAAGCCAGCTTTTGCACTTTCTTCTTTCATCTTCATCATAAGGCTCCTCAGTTCCTCTTCACTTTCAGCCATCAAAGTGGTATCATCTGCATATCTGAGATTGTTAATGTTTCTTCCAGCGATTTTAACTCCAGCCTTGGATTCCTCAAGCCCAGCTTGTCGCACGATGTGTTCTGCATACAAGTTGAATAGGTAGGGTGAGAGTATACAGCCCTGCCGTACTCCTTTCCCAATCTTAAACCAGTCCGTTGTTCCGTGGTCTGTTCTTACTGTTGCTACTTGGTCGTTATACAGATTCTTCAGGAGGCAGACAAGATGACTTGGTATTCCCAAACCACTAAGAACTTGCCACAATTTGTTATGGTCCACACAGTCAAAGGCTTTAGAATAGTCAATAAAACAGAAATAGATGTTTTTCTGAAACTCCCTGGCTTTTTCCATTATCCAGCGGATATTGGCAATTTGGTCTCTAGTTCCTCTGCCTTTTCTAAACCCAGCTTGTACATCTGGCAATTCTCGCTGAACTGCTGAAGTCTACCTTGCAGGATCTTGAGCATTGCCTTACTGGCATGTGAAATGAGTGCCACTGTTTGATAGTTTGAACATTCTTTAGCGTTTCCCTTTTTTGGTATGGGGATATAAGTTGATTTTTTCCAATCTGATGGCCATTCTTGTGTTTTCCAGATTTGCTGGCATATGGCATGCATTACCTTGACAGCATAATCTTGCAAGATTTTGAACAGTTCAGCTGGGATGCCGTCGTCTCCTGCTGCCTTCTTATTAGCAATGCTTCTTAAGGCCCACTCAACCTCACTCTTCAGGATGTCTGATTCTAGCTCACTGACCACACTGTCAAAGCTATCCCCGATATTGTTATCCTTCCTATACAGGTCTTCTGTATATTCTTGCCAGCTTTTCTTGATCTCTTCTTCTTCTGTTAGGTCCTTGCCATCTTTGTTTTTGATCATACCCATTTTGGCCTGGAATTTACCTCCGATGTTTCTAATTTTCTGGAAGAGGTCTCTTGTCCTTCCTATTCTATTGTCTTCTTCCACTTCCACGCATTGCTTGTTTAAAAATAATTCCTTATCTCTTCTGGCTAACCTCTGGAATTTTGCATTTAACTGGGCATAACTCCGCCTATCACCCTATGTTGCCTTTTGCTTTCCTTCTTTCTTGGGCTACTTCTAGTGTCTCAGCAGACAGCCATTTTGCCTTCTTGGTTTTCTCTTTCTTTGGGATGTATTTTGTTGCCGCCTCCTGAACAATGCTGCGAACCTCTGTCCAGAGTTCTTCTGGGACCCTATCTACTAAGTCCAGTCCCTTAAATCGATTCTTCACCTCCACTGCATATTCCTTAGGAATATTAGTGAGCTCATATCTAGCTGATCTGTGGGTCTTCCCTAATCTCTTGAGTCTGATCCTAAATTGTGCAAGAAGAAGTTTGTGATCTGAACTACAGTCAGCTCCAGGCCTTGTTTTTACCAACTGTGCAGATGTCCGCCACCTTTGGCTGCAAAGGATGTAGTCCATCTGATTTCAGTGTTGTCCATCTGGTGAAGTCCATGTATAAAGCCGTCTCTTAGGTTGTTGGAAGAGAGTGTTTGTTATGCAGAGTGAATTGTCTTGGCAAAATTCTATCAGCCTATGTCCTGCTTCGTTTTGTTCTCCCAGGCCATACTTACCTGTAATTCCAGGTGTCATTTGACTGCCCACCTTAGCATTCCAGTCTCCTGTGATGAAAATAACATCTCTTTTAGGCATGTTGTCCAGTAGGTGCTGCAGATCCTCATAGAACTGCTCTACTTCAGCTTCTTCAGCATTTGTGGTTGGGGCGTATATTTGGATCACTGTGATGTTAGATGGCTTGCCCTGAATTCGAATTGAGATCATTCTGTCATTTTTTGGATTGTATCCAAGCACTGCTTAAGCCACTTGACTATTAATTATGAAGGCTACTCCATTTCTTCTGTGGTCCTCTTGTCCACAGTAGTAGATCTGGTGGTCATTTGATGTGAAGTGGCCCATTCCAGTCCATTTCAGTTCACGGACACCCAAAATGTCCATCTTTAATCTTGACATCTCAGCAATAACCACATCCAATTTGCCCTGGCTCATAGATCTTACATTTCAGGTTCCAATGGTGTGTTGATCCTTAGAACATCGGATTCACCATTCACCACCAGCACCGTCGGCCGCTAGCCGTCCTTTCGGCTTTGAGCTAGCTGCGTCATCACGTCTGGGGCTCGTTGAACTCATCCTCTGTTCCTCCCCAGTAGCATTTTGACCATCTTCCGACCTGGGGGTCTCATCTTCCGATGGTATACCGACATATCTCTGGTTGTACTGATCCATTTAGTTTTCATGGCAAGAATACTGGGGTGGGTTGCCATTACCTTCCCCAGGGATCGCATTTAGTCTGACCTCTCTGTCATGACCTTCCCGTCTTGGGTGGCCCTTCACGGTTTAGCTCATGGCATCATTGAGGTGCTCAAGCTCCAGCACCACGACAAAGTAATGATCCTTTGCTGAAGCCAGGCCTATGTATTCATGTGTAAATGCATGGATGGGTGTGAATGTGTGTGTGCTCATAGCTGAAATCCTGCAAAACAGTCACGTTTCACAAGAGTTGCACAGTCTCAGCTGTGTATTTCAACAGGTTTTAGAGGCCACCTGAAATCATACTGGATTTCTCACGAGAGCGTTGATACCTTATATGATTTTGCTTATTTAATTTTTTTAATTAAATAAGGTAATCCCTGCTTTACATTGAAGAAGTGACTTTGCCTTCTGGAAAAATTGGGTAAATAAGGTGGCTGCTATCCCGCCTTTGCCTCCCCTCCCCTCTCCACACAGAAAACTGGACAGCGACCTGAATCGCCTGGGAGCGCGGGTGGGGGCGGGGTAGGCAGAACCGAGGCGGGAATCCGAGGGATCCGGAGCCGGAGGGGGGCCCGAAGCAGAAGAGGTGGGATCACAGCCGCTTCTTGACGCAGGCTGCAGCAGGCGCCGATCCAGTCGCGTCGAGGAGCGCCGCGGCGGGGACGATGGCGAGCGACGGCGCTGCTGCTAACGGCCGAGGGAAAGGCTGCCGCCCCGCCGGGGCAGAGCCGCAGAGTTCAGCCGCGGCGCCCATGCTGCCGGCTCTGGAGGTGTCCGAGGACCCGGAGAAGGCGGCGGCGGCGGCGCTCAGAAGGAAGAGCAGGGACCCCTCATACAAAGTCCTCTCCCTGGTAAGGAGGCGGCGCGCTCTCGGACGCAGCTCGGCTCTGAATGAAGAGCCCCCTGGACTCGAAGGGGCATCTAGCCGGGTTCCGAGGAGGGTTGCCTGCCCACGTAACCCCCTTCGCAGGGCGACGGGGAGGATGAGCGGGCATTGCGGACTTCTCTGGGGTCAGAGAAGGAAAGATGGGTGTTGAAAAGGACGCGGAATCGGCCGACTTCGCTTAGGGACTCTTGGACCGTTGGCATCAGAAAGCTGTGCGGGCTTCGCGAGGACTTCGCAAGGAAGGGGCTGAAGCGCAGCCATAGAACGCTTTGGATGGAGAAGGTACAAGGCCCCGCCCGGGTAGGGTTGGGGAAAATGCTGCCCGATTCCTTGGACTGCTGCTGGGGCTCAGTGTTAACCACAGCAGTCCGGTTTGTGTCAGGCAACTCCCCTGTTGCTGTGTGCCTTGATACCTCCCCATTTATAGCAGAACCTTTTCCAGGTAATTGAGGGCAACCAATCTGGAAGATGCCAGGTTGCAGAAAGCTGATCTATGGTGTGACTATAGACACAGCTGACTTTAGAGACTACACAGTTTTCTGGGTCTTAAGCAAGTCACTCTGTACCCAGGCCAGCAAATACTGCAATTTTAATGGAAGTCTTGATTTCATCAGATGTAGTTTCAGTGCCATTATTCCTTCTTAAAACATGTGCAACCATAACTAATGTGTAGAAACAGGCTTCTAAGCATGTATAGCAGTGTTTCTTAAAGTGTGGCCCTAGGATCCCTGGAGGTCCCCCAAGCCTCTCTCTGAGGTCTACAAAATCAAAATTATTTACCAGCGTATGTTGAAAAATAATACAATATTAAAATACTATCAAACCATTGTCAGAAACACTAGTGACACCGAACACATCAATTTTAAATTTTTGTATGGTAAATATGGATAAAAATTAGACAAAGCCTAATTCTTGCGAGCATAAATCCACCCAGATTCTTACACTTACAGGCAACTCTCAACACAATATTCTTTTCAGTAGAATACTACTGATACAGAGAAAAATCTTAACAGAGGACCAGAAAAGTAGGAAGTCCATTAATAGGCACTAAATCACCACCCTGTTACACAGAAGCTTAAAAGACTCTGTTTAAAGAAGAGATCTTTAGTAAAAGGTGAAATATTTATACAATCTGAAAAAAAACAGAGATAAACTATAATAATACCCACATCAAATGGTCTCTGCCTTTGATTAGGCCTCGTCCTGCCAACTATAAAACAAACAAACAAACAAACAAACCCCATGAATACCAAATACACACTCCTAAGAAAACTCTCACAAGTTTCTAAAAATGATGTATTTTGACACCTGCAAAGATGATTTCCCCACAAGTTATTTATTTACCAACATTTATATAACACCAACTGTTCTGATTCTTGGCAGCTCAATACTAAAAACTGAAAGACTTAAAATCCAAATTCTGTATTCAGCCAAAAGCATCAGAAATGTTTGAAGGTATCTGCTTCCTCTAAAACCCCCAGCTAACTTCAAAAATTAATTAGATATCTTGAGAGATCTCTATCGAAGTAGGATTATTAGGGCTGTGCAAAGTGCACACGCATGCAGGACAGCCAAGAGCAGCTTCTGAAACAGGCCTGGAAAATAAAGCTGCTCAAAATATGCTTTGCATATGTTTTCTGGGATTTCTGCAGCTTTTCTTCACAGGCTTTGGATAGCCCTAGTACTTGTGTATCAAGACAGGAAGGGTAACTTTCCGAAAGACAACAATACAGTGTCATAATAGGAAAGGGAAGCAGGAGCTGTTGTGTTCTACATCTTTCAGTCTGAACAAACATGGATGGCTTGTTGCTAGGTGATGTACCAAACACTTCCCAGTGTATTTTTTCATTACTGGCTAGCTCTCTCCTGCTATAAAAACTTGATGTTAGCCTCCAGTGTTAAAACCACCACCGTTGGAATATTATTTTCCCATGCTCTAGATATGCTTGCACATAACGTCCACACGATGAAGAAGATCTCTGGATACCCACTTACCAAACCAACAATTAGCGCCAGAATTGCAGGGTCATGGAAGTACAATGACGTGTCTGTGTGTGTGAATTTTAAAAAGCTTGAGAAATAGTGATCTACTTTGATCTTGCTAATGATAACCTACCTTTTGATGCAGAGACAGGACCATGTGAGGGAAGCTTGCAAACTGAAAGAGTACAAAGAAGATAAGCTGACTGGAGAGGTGCTGCCACAGCAACTGGCTGGTTCCCCCATCATCAAATTTCTCCTCCGTCTCTGAACGCTCCATGGCATATACCACCAAATCGACCAACTGGTCCTCCAGCACAGGGCATCGCTGTTTGTGCTGCAAAGCAGAAATCAGATGCAATATTCCAAAGACTAGCATTTATCATTTCCACTCTTTACTTCAGTACGTTGGGAAGCATGACACAAGATCTCAACGTAAAGATTTACAAGGTAAGCCAATGCATTAAAACTGTCTGATGTTACAGGTCCCTTTAAATGACAGCTTCCTTACGATGCTCATTTACTAAGCCCCTTCTCTATGGAATGGACTGAAAAGACTGTTTATGAGAATACATTTCCAGCCCCGAATAATGATGCATTTGGATTAACAGCCCAGGAATCTGGTATCTTGGAACAGCGTTGCAACTGATTTGTTTTGCCTATTCCCGGTAACTGGAAAGCTGAAGTAACGTAAGGCACCGGAGCAGTTGGCACGTAAAAACAAACGGCAGTGCACCATAGAGATTGTGCTTTTCTGCTCCTTCCTTTTTACCTTGTGAGCTTTTTATTTTATTTATAACTAATTAAGCGTGGTTTAATTAATTAATTCAATTTACAAACCTGGGAGGGGTATCAAGCATAAATAGGCCTCCTTGTTCTGACTTTACTTTGCCGCAACTCAGTAACTTAAGTAGAATGGGCTAGAGGAAGAAAAGACAAGGTGCTTATACCCGAGTATTAGGATGGATGTGGAAGTAACGGTTTGATGTTACCCATGGACAAACTGATTGCATTCATGGATCCTGCTAAGCCAGATGCAGGGGATAAGTGAAAGAGCAGGAATGAGCCTTAGCAGTCTCAAGGTGGCACTTCAGTAATGCCAGAAATCGCCTGGAGGCCTCTGCTTTTATCTACCTGGAGCCTGTCACGCTGCCCAGGTAACTGTGGTTAGCACAGTTAGTTTCAAACCATCCAACGGTGATTTGAGAAACCGCCTGCTGAAAGTAGACACTGCTCCAATTTGAAACAGTGCTAGGTAAAGGTAAAGGTTTCCCTTGACGTAAAGTCCAGTCGTGTCCGACTCTAGGGGGCGGTGCTCATCTCCGTTTCAAAGCCTTGGAGCCGGCGTTGTCCCTAGGGACACTTCCGGGTCATGTGGCCAGCATGACTCACGGAACGCCGTTACCTTCCCGCCGAAGCGGTACCAATTAATCTACTCACATTTGCATGTTTTCGAACTGCTTGGTGTGCAGAAGCTGGGACGAGCAACGGGAGCTCACCCCGCCGCGCGGTTTCGAACCGCCGACCTTCCGATCGACAGCTCAGCAGTTTAACCCGCAGCGCCACCGCGTCCCTAAGTCAGGGCGATATAGCAAGCCGGTGGAGAAGTTCCAAACCTTTCCCAGCTGTATAGAGGGCGTGATCAGGGGGGCGCCTTGCTGCTCATTCCTCTTCCTAAAACTCCACATGGCTTGGCGTGCAAAGGTAACCACTGGACTCATAAACTCTGCTTTGTGCTCTGTGTGTTACTCCCAAATAGCCCCACTAGGCTTGGGCAGAGACTTGAGCGCTCAGTAAGGAGCTTTGCCTTGCGTTGTGCCACTTAGATTTATCTGGACATTTGAATCTTGGCCTGGTCCTGGACTATGGGCTCCACCTAACACTTTAACAGTACTTTCTCTGTATTTTGAACTCTGGACTGGGTTTTGATTCGCCTTGGTAAATTTCCCGTTTTGTACACATCTCAAGTCTACATGACCCGTGGCCTATTAAACTTGTTACTTGGACTGAACATTTATAAGATTACACTCTAATCTGAGAAGTAAATAACTGTGGATTCATGCACCCTTGATACCACAGAAGTAACTGGACCATTTCTGAGGTTTTTTAAAAAAATACTCATAGAATGTCCGTTTTAGATAATGGACCTGTAACATAACACAGCTTTAGCATGAGGAAAAATATATTATTTTAAAGAGACAATACAGAAAAGATACGGAGCTGCTTAGAATCTACGGATGAAAATGCTGTGTCCCTTTCTAGAGGCAAAAAAGGGGGATTTGGTGGTGGTTTTCTTTTTAAAAAAATTTGCCAGGCTATCCAGATAGGATTTACTCAAAACGTTTTAGCACTCCTCTGAATGAATTGTTCTTTGACTAACAGGTAGCCCACAGTGCTCCTCTAGGATTAAAAAGGAAAAGAACCCTGAAAAGAGATACTTATTCTAGCCTAAACCAGTGGGGGTAGCTTTTTGCCATGAAAAAGGGATTATGCTTTCAAGTTAACAACACAACGCAAGAATGGCAAAATTTTGGACGAAGTCTGAGAACAGCACTCTCTCTTTCACATGCTCTTTGCCAGCTCAAAACTGCCCCAAGCTACGGTTCTAGCTGTGCTTTCTTGAAGCATGCTCAAAAACAGAAGAATTCTAATTGAAAAGAAAGCATTAGTTGCTTCTGACCCTCTCTTTCAAAATCACAATGCCATCATCACGGATCAACCACATTACAATTTTACAAAGGGCAATATGGAATTTGACAGGATGAAAGTAATTTGTATACTGACTAATAGGCTATATTATTACTGTTAAAAAGGTCAAATATTTAGGAATCATTCTGACAAAACCAGTACAATTCTATTCCAGAATAATTATCAAATTGGAAACATATATCAGATATTTCTGGATGAAAGAAATTAAGTTAGGCTAGGTGAGGAAAAATTGCAGCAGTTAAAATTGATATTCTACCAAGACTAAATTTTCTATTTCAAACTATTCCAGTTTTTATTGATAGTAAGGTATTAAACAACTGGCACAGACAAGTAATGAATTATTTGTAGTCTAATAAAAGGTCAAAGATTAAATTCAAGAATTTGCAGAATTCAAAAGAATGAGGTGGTCTAGCAGCTCTGAACTTTGGATTGTACTATCATACCAGCTGCTTAACATTGGTTTCAGAATAGATTATATTTCCTCATGGTTCCATCACTTCTACGGAACAGGCTGATCTTCCAGAGGAGATGCAAAGATATATTTGGGTTGACAGAAACAGACAATTCTTAAGAATCTATGCCATATTAAGTAACTCACAGAATGTTTGAGATAAGTACAGGAAAAGAGTCTAGATTTTGCCCCTCTTGCTTTGTTATTGAATGCAATTCTATTTGAAAACAATCTTACAATTTTATACATGTATTTGCACCATATCCATAATCTGGGTTTTAGAATTTACATTCTAATGTGACATGTAATCTACATATAATTTACAGTGTTGTCTTTATATTCTTTATCATTTCTAGTTTCTCTTTTTCTCTCCTTTTTTAATGTCTTCAGTTGTGTTAAGCAAGTAACTTTAAAGTTTTATAGAGACATACTTTGATTAGAAAATGGATATAAAATGTCTTATAGTATCATAGGCTCTTAATGATGTACTAGACCAGTGTTTCTTAAACTTTTTTCTCTCAGGACTCCTTCCCACTTTTAAAAATTATGGAGGACCCCAAAAGAGCTTTTGTCTGTATGGGCTACATTTATCAAAATTCACCATATTAAAAATTAAAATTGACACATTTGCTGCTGCTACTGTTTCTCATGATTGTTTCATGGGATTTTAATATTGCATTATTTTCAACATAGCCTGGCAAATAATTTTGATTTTGCAGACCCCTGAGACCTAGGGGTCCTAGGACTAGACTTTAAGAAACACTGTACTAAAGCATATTAGTGATATATTTTAGATCTGTTGGGTATCCACCCATACTTTTATTTTTGGGTTGCTTATCTGTTTTCTCTCTCTCCCTTTCAGAAGTAGTTTGCCATTGCCTGCTTCCTAGAGTTGCATGAGAGTGACTGGCCCAAGGTCCCCCAGCTGTCATTGTGCTCAAGGAAGGACTAGAACTCACAATCTCCCAGTTTCTAGCCTGATGCCTTAACCACTACACCAAACTGGCTCTCTTATCTGTACTACTTATTTTTATATTCTTTTAAACTTCTATTTGTATTAAGTGTTATCTTTATATAATAATATAACAATAACTTTTTAAAAGATATTGTACTATTACTAGAAATTTGTGCAAACCAATAAATTTCACTGGATTGTCAACATGACTATATAGTCATTTCAATTAGCAGAAGGGTGATACAACAGATTCTTGTGATTATCCTCATTTCACAAGGAATCAAAATCTAGAGTGCTTTTAATACCTCCAAACAAATATATTCTGCAAATTACAAAAAAACTTTCATTAGCAGAAAAATCTCAAAATGTTTCTTAGTTCTCTCTCTTTTTGTAAAATTTAAATATAAACGTTGAACTATTAGATTGGAAAACGGGAAGCCACTCAGGTCTAATTTTCTCCATTTCACATGCTTACCTCTCTTGCTGCTAATAGTTGCTGCACAACAGCAGAGCTCACAGTGTTAGGAATAGTTAGGATTTTTTCTAGGATACCCTTCAAAAGGTCTCATACACCCTATAACACACAGATCAAATTATGAGAAAAATGTAAAATTCAAAAATCGTCTTTTAATTTTGTATAAAATACATGAATTAAAATTACAACACTAATACCAAATTGTATAAAAACATTTTATGCCTGTCATTCTACTGTATGTAGAGTAGAATGTATCCATACATAAGCTTTTTTATTCCAGTTGTGCTACCTGATTTGCCACTTCTTTTTTTAAGAAAAAAAAACCCTGCAAAAACATTTGCATAGATTCTTCAGGTGAGTTAGATGTTGTTCGGCGCTCTCTCTAGTTAGAAGTTACATGTTGCTTCCCTGATGTAATTTAGGAGAACTATGTGCAGAAGCAAACTGCTGAGCAGTGATCTTCTTGATGGAGTGGAATCAAGGCAGATGACAGAGTACTTCCTACATCTGATATCTCCATTCATCTCTAATGGCTCTGCCATGACCCCAACCCAAGACGACAAACGTCCTCCTTTTATATCTGGTCCTACAGATCAGATATGCATGCACGGCCTACAATCGTATAACAATGAGTGAAGGAAGTGGATGAGAAGGACAACGTGTGTTCCAACCCATCTGAGATGATCTCGTATGAACCCTTACAACCAGAAATACTTGTACTGTTGACTGATCTGGTAATAACTTAGATTGTAACATCAGCTAAAATAATAGAATCACTGGAGCATGTAATAAAGGTCCCTCCAATTCTACTACTGAATTCATTATAGTCTATGTTATGGCCCATAGGTCATTATAACCTATGTCAGGGTAAACTATAGACCTATCTCCTACCTTTACGATAGACATTTAATTATTTATTTAATATTATATATTGTATAACGTTATATGGTAGATGGTTTATTGTTTGTTTTTTCTGCTCTATGCCATTGAGAATGACACCACATTTTTCATAAGGTTCATTGTAAACAAGTGGAAAAAGATAAGGATGGAGCAAAACGAAATCCCAACTTCAGGTATCAACCGGTGGTCTAAACTGGTAGTCAGAGAAAAGAAAACCTTTGGGGTATGGAGAGGTGGTTGATAAAAATACTGATCTAGTGCACAGCCGGTGCAAGGTATTTTACTACCTGAGACAGAGGAAGTCCTGCAACCTGGGCTACAGAAACTGACTTGACTGCTAAATGAATGCTAGTGTCAAACTCCCGGACCAAATGTCAATATAACATCTGATTGCACTTGCTGCCATTTTGAAGATATCCAGAAACCCATGTCAGCAGACTGTGAGTCGCCAGCAGGAAGGGGGAATGAGGTTGGAGTGTGAAATATATTGTTTGGGTTAGATATCCCTTGCCAAGGTCAACAGGCAGTAACCATTGAAGCCATCTGCTGGTACAGGGGAGAGGCACATACCTAGGCGGGGAGTGGGGGGGGGCAGAAAATAGAGGTTTGTGATTTTAAAATGCAGAATGCGTGGGAAAAGGGTATTTGCAACTTTTTCCTTGTATCAGAACGCTTTGCTTCATTAAACAGTTAATTGAGCACAAGTCTCTAGACTGTCATTGAGTGAATGCTCGAGCGGGCTGGTCATTACAGCTAGGATTATGTCTTCTGTCCTATCTGAGGACAACAGGCTAATTTAGAAAATTCAATACTACTATTCTCTGAAGACACGGAACAGGGAAATTGCTGCAGGGAAGTGGGGGACCAAACAGAAACAAGGGCTGCCTGTTGACTCCCTGCCCCATATCTGACATCCACAGTTCCCACCCCCCGCTGCATCCCCAGCGGCCTTCAGGGGGCGGCGGCCACTGTGTGGCGGTGGTGATGGCGGCGAGACTCACCACCACCTCCTCGAAGATACTCTGCAACTGCGTCTCCATTGGGACCGCCATGGCGCGACCCCAAGGCCGCCCCCTTTACCCCACCTCGAGCTGGGCAGAAGAAGAAGCAACAGGATCTCCCCTGCCGCTCCCATTCCCGGGAGTGCTCCGGAAGGCGCTGCCTTTCGCACCCAGGTTGCGGGTGTTGGGGTGACAGCTGTTGCTGGATTGGGGGAAATGCTGCTAATGGAGGGGAGGGGAGGACCAGCAGCTCCCGCTTCCTTGCTTGCGCGACAGTCCCGTGAAGCGCAGAACTCGGACGGAAAGGCACATTTGAGCGGTGAAATAGGTGAGCGCCTCGATTCACCAAGAAAATGCACATCGGATTGTACCCCAATCCTGTGGCTGCGTTTGCACAACACACATCAGGACTGTCTCCATTCTTTGTTTCTCTTCTCCAATTTTTTTTTTTTAACAACCAAAATGAACAGCAATCCTCAGAACTTAATTTGGTGGCCGAATCCAAACGTTTAGGCTGCTTATAAGCCTGCACCGTCCTGAACTGCCGATTAATCACCCTGCCTTGGTTCACTCAAGGCACTATTGCACAGACTATGCCAGTGTATTTTAGCCCAATGTTCTCTGACATGTGTCGGGAATTACGATGAGGGTGGGTGGAATTTGGAGCAGGTTGGAGAGAGTCACAAAGGCTTTTTCAGCATGATCAGATTTCTGTAGGCAAAACGGGCAAACAGTTTTGCCAACCTGTCGCCCTCTACATATGTTGAATTACAACTCCCATAATAATCCCTGTTTAGTTGGGCTGTATGATAGGATGTGTAGTGCAGTTCACCTGGAGGGGGCTAGGTTGCCATCAATCCTCTTAAAAAAACTCAGTAAAACTTAACTGCTGAGGAAATAAAATGAAAACTATGACAAAAATAACAGGAATATTAATAAGGTGGTGGTTCTTTTTTTAAAAAAAAACTTTCATCAGAATAATGCTAAAAGGTGAGAAGAACAGGCGTGTGTGTGTGTGGGGGGCAGGTGGGTGGGGGAGATGTCAGCCAAAAAGATTGAGTTTGAAAATGAGCTGGGTCAGGCTGAGGCCTGCAGAGAAAAACATTTCCCCCCAATTTATCCAAGGCACCCTTATGTGAGAAGCACGGGGCAACAGCTCAGAATGTTGTTGACTGCTCCATTGGATGGCCCTCTCCCCTCGGTCAGCTCACGTGGAGCAAAGCATATCTTTCGAGTGTTTAACTGCAGAACATCATCAAAAAGAAAGGTTGTCATAGACTTTCTTTAATATGTGCAGTGGAAAATTCAGAAGTATGGAGCACAACACTGAGGAGAAGAACCATGCTTTGTGGGGTGCCTCACATCTACATGAAGTCGCTGGGTGAGATCATCAGTCACCATGGGAGGAGGTATCATCAGTATGCTGATGATACCCAATTGTACATCTTCATCCCAGGTGAACTAAGTGATGCTGTGGATGTTCTTTCGCAGTGCCTGGAGGCTGTGGGGTCTGGATGGGGAGCAAGAGGCTTCAGGTGAACCCTTGTAAGATAGAGTGGCTATGGGTGCTGGGCTCCTCTGTATCTGGGGATTTACCCTCTTTGTTCCTAGATGGGGTTGTGCTGACCCAGATGGACCCAGTGCGTGATCTGGGGGTCCTCCTGGACTCACAACTCCTGCTTGAGGAGCAGGTGGCAGTCATGGCTGGAGGGCCTTTGCTCAACCTCAGGTGTGCCAGCTGCTCTCTTTCCTGGATCAGGAAGCCTTTCTCTCAGTCACTCATGCCCTGGTCATCTCTTGTATGGACTACTGCAATGCAGTCTACATGGGGCTACCCTTGAAATGTCTGTGGGTGAAATGTGAGCCAGTGAAGAGGCATTTATTCTTTGGTTTAAATGGGATTGCAGGGAACTTTTTCTGGGGGCAGAGAGGGTCAATTTGGGTCTGATGAGATTAGGCAAAGAGAGGAGTTGTGTTAGACCCTGGTCATGTCCAAAAGATAGCGGGAAGAAAGGGTGCAGCCTCCATTTTTTTTGTTAGATTTATTTCCTACACTCCAAAAGTTCTAATGCCAAGAATGAGAAATCAAAGTACAGAACCTTGAAATCTGAGACAGGAATTCTCCAGCCATCCTGGATTAGTGACTTCATCCCTTTAAACCTTTGGAATCCCTTTTCCTTGGAATGTTTGCAAGATGGACTAAGTGTTTGTATGATAATTCAGTAATAGCATTTTTTTTCTGCTGACCGTGCTTACAGAAACTGCTTTTTCTCAGCCTTGGCACAATCTCTTACAATGTGCAACATACCCTTGTTTTCCATGGTGTGCATACGCAGATGCAACAAAAGGGGACAGTAGAAACAAACAGATCTGCTTGCAATTTGTGACTTTGTTACACAAAAGAAAATACAGAATCTCCATTGGCCGCTGCTGGTAAAAAGGCTGGAAAGAATTCCAGAAGTCACACTCTGCACGCAACGGGACTGGAGCCAGCCAAATAGCACTGGATTAAAGAAGCACTAACTGCTCCTCCTATTCTTTTGTTCTTTGGCAACGAAACGGAATTGGAGCTCTGTCCTCAGGAGAAGTGGGGAAGGGAGGAGAGAGGCAGGTTGGGCGATACCTCCTCTGGGGCCAACAGCTGGTAGCAGAAGACCTGTGGCTCTTCTGCTGTTGATTCTCTAACCCCACAGTGATCATTCTGTATCTGAGGACTAGAACCAGAGGAGCCACCTCTGATGCTTCTCTTCCCACTCTGAGCTTCTTCCTCCTATTTCTTCTGCCACCCATGACAAGAGAAGCTGGGGGAGAGAGGAGAACCCCATTTCTCCTTGCTGCTTCTCTTTGAAGCCATTGGTGGACAGCTAGGACCACTGAATGGAGCAGAGCTTAACACAGCAGAGAAGCTGCACACAGAAAAAGAATATTATATTAAATAGCTTTAATGAGCACATCAGAGAAACACAGGTTATTGATCTTACACACTCAGCCCTCCCAAGCATAAAGAATCACATGCTTAGACAAAGTAGGTTTAAAAGTAAAAAGAGTCTTACTGATTTTATTCTTGGTTCAGTTACATCCATCTTCGGTGGAAAAATGAAGATTCTTTGTTTCTTCTGCTCCCTAAACTTAATGAACTCTTTGTAATGAATACTGATGGTGAGCAGGAAGGGGTCCCTTATCCAGGGGGGAAAATGCATGCATAGTTTAGAGGCTTTGAACTTTCCTTCAAAGAAACTCAGAGCAGACCTGCCTTGAGTTTTGGGTTTATCTGTGTGGGTTTCCCATGCTCTTTCAGTTTGGCAGGATTTTCTATCTACTAGAGCATTCAGTAAACACTAGAGACCAACTCACTGTCTCAGTATGGTGCTTCGCTCTAAGTCAGGACACTCTTAGCCCTCATAGCTGCTAAGAGCTGCATGCATAAAATGGGAAAAATCCTTCTTCAAGGCCCAAGCATGTGACCATAATGGAGGGAGAGAGAACAGCATGCTTGCTGCCTCCTCGGTCGGTGGAAAGATGAGGAACAGAGAAAAAGGAAGTGGGAGTGGCAACAAACAGCTTCTTTGCAAATAGAGTCTACATCCTAGGGCAACTCATACATATGCTAAAATGAGGCATGCTGATTTGTTAACATCTCCAACACTCTTGTCATGGGTGGCAGGTGAGGAAGAATGAAGAGCCACATTCCATGGGAAAAGAAGTGGGGGAAGGAGCTTTTCCACCAGCACCCCTACATTCAAACTCCTCCCAGGGTCTGTGGGTGGAGTTTTATTGCATTACCGGGGGGGGGGGGATCCTGGCTGAAGAGCCCCTTTCCCTCCCTTTCCTCCTCCCTGAGAAAAAGAGAACCAGGGAAAGTGGCTCTCTAATTGCCACTCCATGGGGGAAGCAGGTCTTTTTGGTGCTGAGAGAACTGATACTCCAGAGACCCCTTCCCATCCTCCTCTCCCCCCTTCTCCTGCTACCTCAGGTTTGGCACCTCTTCCAGTGGCTATGAAAATCAGTGGCCCAGAACCATGGGGTTGAGCATACCACAGCAGCCTCAGGGGACCATCAGGAGCAGAGCAACGCCGCAAACACCTTACCTTTATATGATGTGCTTCAGACTGACCAGATGGTGTGGCTTGTGCCGAAAGAAGATGGAAAACAGTGCTGGGTCACAGAAGACAATTGCAGCCTGCCTACTCTGCGGGCTGGGGTGAGTTGAACACCACGTTGCCCATTCATATCTTCCAAATCTGTTTGCTGAAGCATCGCTGGTCCATGGTGAGTGGGTCATGTGGTCCAGCTGTTCTTTGCACTGTTAGTTCTTGCATCAGCTGCAAGTGAGTATTAATTGCTTTCAATAGTTTTTGGGCAAAAAAGCAGCATATACATTCCTTAAATGAAAGAGCATTGAAGTCTCACCACCCTCTGTCTCCCAAAACATGGTAACAACTCTCCTGGATCCAGAAAAAAATGTAAACAGTGTGCATGAAAAAGTGTATGTGTGGTTTTCTGATTTTTCTTTGAGAATGATAAATACGGAATATACTTAATCTATCTGATGTTAGTCCTTTGGGTGTTGTCTGGTTCTTTTTTTTCCCCTCTAGAGGAAGCTTTCCTGTTTCTTTTCCCCACTTTCGATTTCCAGACAGAAAATATGCTGAAAACGCCTTCTGCCCTTTGCATGTATTGGTTAAAAGGTGATTAAGTGTCCTCCCGCCAAAGTGCAAAGACTCTGCTTTTGTTTATATGCTGCTGGTAAACTGATAATGCTCCCTCGATTTCTCTTCGGCTCAGGCACAACTGAAAGGGCAGGACAGAGCAAAGAGTAACTGGAAAAATGGAAACATTTTCTGCAGATGAAACAAAGTTAGGAGAGAACAGAAAGTTGGAACTAATGGATTCCCAAACAGAGAAAATTATTAAAAGAAGCACTCTTCGGAAATATAAGATACTCAGTGCTGTGAGTGTTATTCTTTACTTATATTTGAAAGTTGCATTTGTTATATCCTCTCTGCTTCAGTTTTATGATTAACAGCTAACTTACTCCTAGTTTTCCACTGCTTGTCTGGAAATAGTCTAGTAGGTTCTGAGGGTTTGTTTGTCATGTTTGTCAGCATGAATAGAGCCAGTTTTAATAAAGCAATTACAATTGTTAATGTTTTCAGTGGACAGTCTGCTTATAGGGCTGATACGGACACCTGAAACATTTCAGAGTTAGCAAAGTTGGCAGATATCACTGTTTCCTGTCTGTACTATAATAGAGTAGGCATCCCTCTCTCCCTCTCCCTCTCTGTGTTAAAAACAAAAGTGGATGTTTATGACTGTTCTGTATTATTATATTATTATATTACTGTATTACTACGAATTATTATAGAGAGCCAGTTTAGTGTAGTGGTTAAAGGCACTGGGCTAGAAACTGGGAGAATGTGAGTTCTAGTCCTGCCTCAGGCATAAAGCCAGCTGGGTGATTTGAGGCCATTTTTGAAAATGTTGCCCATGGACTACTTGTCCATGTAGTTGCCAGGAGTCAAGATTGACTTGGAGGGACAGACACCCCAAAGGGCTTATTATAGATTTAATTTACAGTCTCCTATATCCCAATGGCAAGTAGTTCACGACTTAGAAATCAAAAAATAGAAACCAATACAAAGCTCTCAAGTCAGTTCACAGACACCACCACATGACAGTTCCATATAGAGAAAGGAGACCTGTGCCCAAATACGTGCTCTTCCTGCTTGTTTGTGTGCTATGTTACTTCATGGTCTATAGCAAGTCATTGCTTTATCATGTTCAAACTGGCAAAGTATGATTTGCTTCTGTCTTCCATAGCAGGATTGCAAAGCATTGTTTAATATTTGTTTGCATTTGGTTTGGATATAAATAATTTGGTAGAAGAGACCATGACAGCTTGAAGCTCAGTCATATTTGGAGTTCTGAAACATGGTATAATGTGGACCTCTGATCTCATTCAAGATATATTGCAATGGAGTAATATGCCAAGTTGTTGTTATTTGAATATGCGTTCTTTTGGTGGAAGGGGAAATTTATTCCAATTCCGGAAGACTTTTGTTCATGAGCAGTTTATCCCACAAGATATCATTCCAGTGCCAGCAACAAGGAGAAACTTTCCGTATAGGAGGCAGCATTGAGCATCTATTTGAAATGTGCCCAGAATACACAGGGTTACATGACTCAAATTACACATCTAGACTAGTTCTGTGATCCCTTTCCTTGTCTGGATGTCCTCCTCTGGCTGAAGCGTGCAATTCAATTCCCAGGATTCTCAGAAAAGGTGACCTGACTGGGAATTATGGAAAATGAATTCCATACATCTGAGCCCAGGATGGGGCAACTGATCTACACTGAGTGGCAGAGAATAGCTTTGAGATATGAGATAAGGGGCAACTTCATCCTGTTTAACTGGAGATGCCTGGAACTGGACTAAACTATGAACTCCTTCCATAGGGGACATCCAGGATCATATAATCTGTGTCTCTTAAGATTGGTGTTCTGGATTTTGGCTTCTTTTACCAAGTAGGTGTGCCAAAATGATGTGGCTAACTGTATATGCTGAAAAGAGGGAGATTTCTGAAGTATATGATTTGTGTTTATCATTATTGTGTGAATGTCATCCTGTTGGTCTGAACTTTGACACAAACATATCAAAGGTCTTGAGGCTTATTAGTTCTTACTACGGACTGATGAAAAGTAACAAAGGTATCTGTTGGGAAAATTTGCAAGAAAGCCTAAGAGTGAGTGATGGACCTTTTCAGCAAATTTATGGTTTAATCCAAGGATTAAGCACCTTCTGATTTCCTGACTGCAGTCAGGATCTGCAGTAATCTTCGCACCTAGAAATACAAAGTTTTTCACTGCTTCTACATTTTTTCCCTCTATTTGCCAGTTATCAATCAAGCTGGTTGCCATAATCTTGGTTTTTTTGAGGTTTAGCTGCAAGCCAGCTTTTACACTTTCTTCTTTCATCTTCATCATAAGGCTCCTCAGTTCCTCTTCGCTTTCAGCCATCAAAGTGGTATCATCTGCATATCTGAGATTGTTAATGCTTCTTCCAGCAATTTTAACTCCAACCTTGGATTCCTCAAGCCCAGCATGTCGCATGATGTGTTCTGCGTACAAGTTGAATAGGTAGGTTGAGAGTATACAGCCCTGCCATACTCCTTTCCCAATCGTAAACCAGTCCATTGTTCCATGGTCTGTTCTTACTGTTGCTACTTGGTCGTTATACAGATTCTTCAGGAGGCAGACAAGATGACTTGGTATCCCCATACTGCTAAGAACTTGCCACAATTTGTTATGGTCCACATAGTCAAAGGCTTTAGAATGGTCAATAAAACAGAAATAGATGTTTTTCTGAAACTCCCTGGCTTTTTCCATTATCCAGCGGATATTGGCAATTTGGTCCCTAGTTCCTCTGCCTTTTCTAAACCCAGCTTGTACATCTGGCAATTCTCGCTCCATGAATTGCTGAAGTCTACCTTGCAGGATCTTGAGCATTACCTTACTGGCATGTGAAATGAGTGCCACTGTTCGATAGTTTGAACATTCTTTAGTGTTCCCCTTTTTTGGTATGGGGATATAAGTTGATTTTTTCCAATCTGATGGCCATTCTTGTGTTTTCCAAATTTGCTGGCATATAACATGCATTACCTTGACAGCATCATCTTGCAAGATTTTGAACAGTTTAGCTGGGATGCCGTTGTCTCCTGCTGCCTTCTCATTAGCAATGCTTCTTAAGGCCCATTCAACCGCACTCTTCAGGATGTCTGGCTCTAGCTCACTGACCACACTGTCAAAGCTATCCCCGATATTGTTATCCTTCCTATACAGGTCTTCCGTATATTCTTGCCACCTTTTCTTGATCTCTTCTTCTTCTGTTAGGTCCTTGCCATCTTTGTTTTTGATCATACCCATTTTGGCCTGGAATTTACCTCCGATGTTTGTAATTTTCTGGAAGAGGTCTCTTGTCCTTCCTATTCTATTGTCTTCTTCCACTTCCATGCATTGCTTGTTTAAAAATAATTCCTTATCTCTTTTGGCTAACCTCTGGAATTTTGCATTTAATTGGGCATATCTCCCCCTATCGCTGTTGCCTTTTGCTTTCCTTCTTTCTTGGGCTACTTCTAGTGTCTCAGCAGACAGCCATTTTGCCTTCTTGGTTTTCTCTTTCTTTGGGATGTATTTTGTTGCCGCCTCCTGAACAATGTTGCGAACTTCTGTCCATAGTTCTTCCGGGACCATATCTACTAAGTCCAGTCCCTTAAATCTATTCTTCACCTCCACTGCATATTCCTTAGGAATATTAGTGAGCTCATATCTAGCTGATCTGTGGGTCTTCCTTAATCTCTTGAGTCTGATCCTAAATTGTACAAGAAGAAGTTTGTGATCTGAACTACAGTCAGCTCCAGGTCTTGTTTTTACCAACTGTACAGATGTCCGCCACCTTTGGCTGCAAAGGATGTAGTCCATCTGATTTTGGTGTTGTCCATCTGGTGAAGTCCATGTATAAAGCCGTCTCTTAGGTTGTTGGAAGGGAGTGTTTGTTATGCAGAGTGAGTTGTCTTGGCAAAATTCTATCAGCCTATGTCCTGCTTCGTTTTGTTCTCCCAGGCCATGCTTACCTGTAATTCCAGGTGTCATTTGACTGCCCACCTTAGCATTCCAGTCTCCTGTGATGAAAATAACATCTCTTTTAGGAATGTTGTCCAGTAGGTGCTGCAGATCCTCATAGAAAAGCTCTACTTCAGCTTCTTCAGCATCTGTGGTTGGGGCGTATATTTGGATCACTGTGATGTTAGATGGCTTGCCCTGAATTCGAATTGAGATCATTCTATTATTTTTTGGATTGTATCCAAGCACTGCTTTAGCCACTTTACTATTAATTATGAAGGCTACTCCATTTCTTCTGTGGTCCTCTTGTCCACAGTAGTAGATTGTTAAGAACAGCGACATCACACTGACAACAAAGGTCCGCATAGTGAAAGCAATGGTGTTCCCCATAGTAACATATGGCTGCGAGAGCTGGACCATAAGGAAGGCTGAGAGAAGGAAGATAGATGCTTTTGAACTGTGGTGTTGGAGGAAAATTCTGAGAGTGCCTTGGACTGCAAGAAGATCAAACCAGTCCATCCTCCAGGAAATAAAGCCAGACTGCTCACTTGAGGGAATGATATTAAAGGCAAAACTGAAATACTTTGGCCACATAAGGAGAAGACAGGACACCCTGGAGAAGGTGCTGATGCTAGGGAGAGTGGAAGGCAAAAGGAAGAGGGGCCGACCAAGGGCAAGATGGATAGATGATATTCTGGAGGTGACGGACTCATCCCTGGGGGAGCTGGGGTGTTGACGACTGACAGGAAAATCTGGTGTGGGCTGGTCCTTGAAGTCACGAAGAGTCGGAAGCGACTAAACAAATAAAAAACAATGGTTTAGAAAGAGAAGGCAAAACATTAGTATGAGGCTTACTGTAGCTCATCCTGCTAGAGGTATCACATGGTTTTCCAGTCTAAATATTTTGTATCATTTTACCTGTCAAATGTTTTAGCCAGTTTTACTGCACATATTGTGCAAAGCTGCAGTTTCTTTAATAATGATTTCTAAAATAAGACAGAATTGTCTGGTTCCAACAGGACATTAGGTTTATAAAGGGCTGATGAAGAAGGACTCTGATGAATTAGAAAGAGTGCAGAGAGACAAGAGTAACATGATAGTGAGGGGCTTGGAGGCTAAAGCCTATGAAGAACATTAAAGGAATTGGGTATATTTAGCCTAAAAAAGAGAAGGCCAAGGGGAGACATGATAGCAGTCTTCAAAGGGTTGCTTTAAGCCTTGAAGGGAAGAGGATCCCAGGGAAGAGGACGTGCATTTGTTCCCCATAGAACGTGAGGGTAGGACAAGAACCAATGGATGGAAGAGAGTTTGTCTCATTAAGCTGTGCCTTAGCTTGGTCTGGAATGGGGACAAAGGGAATGGTATAAAAGTGATTGTCATTTACCTCTTTCTTGGAAGATTTACAGAGGGAGATCCAACCTTGAAATTAGGAGGAATTTCCTGACCATGAGAGCTGTTAAGCAGTGGAACAACCTGCCTTTTAGAATCATGGGCACTCCATCACTGGAGATTTTTAAGTAATTGGACAGCCATTTGCCTGGGATGGTCTGATTCCTGCCCTGGGTGGGGTCTGGGACTAGAAGAGCCAGTCTGATTAGTAGTTAAAGTGTTGGACTAGAAGGCCATGAATTCTAGGCAACCTTTAGGCATGAAACCAGGTGGATGACTTTGGGCCAGTCTCTCTCAGCCCAACTCAGCTCACAGGGTCATTGTTGCAGGGAAAATAGGAAGCAAGAGCATTATGTACACAGCCTTGAGTCATACAAAATAAAGTTAGGATACAAATCTAATAATAACTAAGTATTTCAGTTATTTTTTAAAAGTTGTAAAAGTAAAGGTGGGATATAAATCTAATAATAAAATGAAAAAGGTTATTTTCTATTTTACATTTTTACATATTGAAATTGGTTATTTTACCTTTTGGAAATATGGGTACCTTACAGTGACTAATGGGTTTTATATCCCAATAGATATACCACTCATCCTCTAAATTTGAGAGATCACTTGGGTGACTGACCCAGATACTCTCAAGGGCATTTTTTCATCTAGCATGGGTAGATGGCTAACACAGGTGAAGGAAAGCTCATATCCAAATGAATAAGAGAGATATTCTTGATTGAATCTATTCTATGACAGTGATAGAAAAAAGAAAGAATACTCTCATGTACCATTATATTATCCTGGTGTCATCCAGCAGAGCATTTTTGAGATCTAGCATCAGTTAGTACTACCACTGAATGCAACCTATGACTTATTTTAGGAGAAAAGCTTTCATATTTATCATGATTTTGATGCAGTAATTAATGCCATACTGCAGTATTAGATGCTTGATCAAGTATAGTCTTCTGTTTCTATTATTTGCCCTTGCAAATAATTATTATTTTATAAATTTATCAGGAATACAATTAAATTGTATTAAATTTATCAGGAAGGGCTGGAAAATGCTTTAGAGAATGAAAGTAAAATCCCAGGTTATTTAGAGGAAGGGTTAATTAGACTAGTCTCAAAGTCGTAATGGACTAGCTAGCCTAGATCTAGATGTTGCTTACCTAAGTTATAGATTAATGGTTAATGATCCCTTCCTGGACAAGGTGATCAAGTGAACGATTCCATTTACTGTTGACTACCCTGTTTATTAGGGACGTGGTGGTGCTGCAGGTTAAACCGCTGAGCTCCTGAGCTTGCCAATCAGAAGGTCGGTGGTTCGAATCTGCGTGACGGGGTAAGCTCCCGTTGCTAGTCCCAGCTCCTGGCAACCTAGCAGCTCGAAAACATGCAAATGTGAGTAGATTAATAGGTACCACTTCGGCAGGCAGGTAATGGCATTCCATTTAGTCATGCCAGCCACATGATCACGGAAGTGTCTACGGACAAACGCCGGCTCTTCGGCTTTGAAACGGAGATGAGCACGGCCCCCTAGAGTCGGACACGACTGGACTTAATGTCAAGGGAAACCTTTACCTTTACCCTGTTTATTACCTACAGCCATTTGGAAATCAAGCCTGTTTTTGGTTGCCCTGTGGAATGATTTTTGTCAAGAGAAAAGCAGGAAAAATGAGTCTCTGTTGATTTTCTCTACATTGTTATACAATAAACTATAGCATCCACCCAGACAGGCTGTCTGGGATGGGATTCTGCTAGACATTTCTAATGTTGGATTGTTATTGCCTAGCTCTCCTAGTAGCATTGGGTTTAACACCTATGCAATGTTGATCTGGTTTGAGGTATCTCCATTCTATCAATGATACCCTCAGCTCAAATCTGTATTTTTCTCTTATATTTGCCCTGCAATCATGATTCTTAAGGCAATTTAGCATAGTTCAGCTTCTGATTTATGGTACTAAAATGGCTAGGATCTAAAAACAGTAGCTAAGGGCTATTATAGTTTGGAAAGGAATTCACTACTGTTTATTTACATCCTAATATTAAAGTTGGCTTCTCTGTAGTGCCAGCCAAACACTCAAGCCACTATGCAGACTCCTTCATTGAACTGTTTTCTCCCATCTTTAAGCTCTATACCTACATGCAGCCATGCAATTAAATCTCTTGAGAGAGAACAGAGGTGAGTTCCCCCTTCTGTTGCTGTTCTCATCTCCTTACAAGAATCAGAAAATACACGTCTGCTGCAGAAAATGTTCTCTACTTTGCTGGCTTGATGTGGAATTTTGAACCTTGCCAGTTAAGGTGTTGAACTAGGACCAGGGAGAGTCAGGCTCAAGGGCCCGCTTGGCCATGGGAGTTGACTGGGTAAATTTGGGCTGGTCAATATTTCTCAGCCCAACTCATTCCACATAGCTCCTCCATAGGGGAAAAATGGAGGCTAAAGTGCTATTTCATCATCATGAACTCAGAGGAATATAAATGCATTTATGTGTTGAATAAATGCTCCTCAGTTTGTAGAGGACTTATTTTCACTCTTCCCTCACAGAATCCGATGCAGAAGGTTAGAATTCCCAAAAATAGCTAGCAGAGCAATTATTTAATTCAATCTCAGTGTAACTGAATAAATTTTGATATCAGGCATTAAGTGATTGCAAACTCTAGAGGCCACCTTTTAAAGCCACTCTTGGTTTTAATAGCCTTCTGGAATCCCTTGAAGATCTGGCTTTTCTGTCAGGCACTGGGGCCAGTTTGTCAGTAAAGCCAGATGTGTATGGTTTGATTGGATGTAATTTTAGGGGCCTTAGCTTTACTCTAATGTTGCTTTATAATTTCTTCTTTTTATGTTTTGCATTGTGAGCTGCCTGACATCACAAGATTCAGGTGGGCAGCTAAAGAAATTCAATAATAAATAAATAAATTTTAAAAATTCAATAAATAAATAAATAAATAAATACCGTTTATTCATTCCTCTGGCATTTTGCTAAAGTAAAAGCAATTTATTCTGGAGACGGAGGACAATGACAGTAAGGAGAAACTATTTTGATAAAACATCTCTAAAATACACCTCTCTCTAGGCATGGAAGTGACAAGCAAGAGAAACGAACAGTGCAGTTCCATTTAGAAGCAAGGCTCCGTACATTAACTAGGATTTATGCCCCATGAAGTACATATGTAGAATTTCAGCTGAAGATGGCAAGGGAGGAGCTTATGTACTGAGAAAAGCGTAGCCATCGCTATCCCACTTCCAGCAGTCCCTGGCTGGGCTGGTACCTCCCTCCTTGGTACAAAAGAGCGGTCCCTGTTGTCCCCTTCCGTTGATTAGTCAAGAACACCAAAGGAACCCTTTGGGGAGCAGCAGCAACAAGAGTGGAGGGATGACCCAGCAGAAGGTAAGGCAGAGATGCCACGATAGGGAATTGGGACCACCGATCTGGATCCCCACTATAATAAAGTTCTGAAGGACTCTTCTAGAAATGAATTAGCAGCCCATTGAAAAGTTAAAGTCCATCTAAAAGTGTGCCAAATAATTTGGGAAAATTCATGTTATTTACTTACAGGATCTGTTTGCCAATGGAAATTTTCTATGACCTATCAATTACTGCTGGGATTGTCTATGAACCGTATTTCCCCCATAGTGAAATCTTGGGTTTGCACATAGTCTTGTGCAGCTTGATGAATATGCCATACCACATTCCCTCCAACAGCCTAAATGACAAACACCACATTGCTAAACAAAGCATACTTTTTGATATTTTCTATCTTTTGATTTGGATCTGTTATTTTTAACAGGGTTAGTAAGAAAAATTTTACTGTCTGGTTTCAAGCCAAAATTGTAGTGTCCTCAGTGTTTATGAAGATGGTGACGTACTTGGCAGTGAAAAGGATATGTTTGGCCTATGTTGACAGTTTCTCCCTCGCGTTAAGCCTGTGTATACATTCCTCACCCCACCCCAGCTGACTGAATATAGCTCTTAATCTTACTACATGATATGCTCTAGTCTGTGACAGGGTATGCTGTAGTCATTGATTTGGCTTTTATGCTACTACGAGTCCTCATTCTTGTAGTAGGTAGCCCTGTTTTCTGCTCAGCTCTTTCCTCTGTGGCTCAGGGTGCAGTGAGGCATGCTGAGTCACTCTGTCCCTGCTTCTGCTGTTCTGGATAGCAGGCTACACAATAATTGAGAAAGAAGTTGTGTGTGTGTGTGTGTGTTTGTACAAAGTCTTATCTGAAAAACATTTACATCCTTGACTAGGGAACTAGAAACCATCAACAATACTTGGAGAGTGCTATGACGCCTGAAGAAAATAGCATGGCCACATGAAGACTGGATTTTGGCTGCAATCCTAAACACTCCTTCTTGGAAGGCTGGGTTGATTTTAGAGGGATTTCATTGGAACATTTAGCACCCATACCCCAATCTGAAATGAACTTCCTCAAAAGAAAGTCCTTGTTTCAATGGTTTACTTTCAAGTAAGCATTGCAGTACAGTTCAAGCATGATCACTCACAGGGTCCAAAAATGAAGGGAGCTATCCAGTATGTTGATCATACACATGTATGCACCGCATTATAACAATTTATCAGAATCAGCTAACAATAATAGCTGGGCTCTTTCTCTGACATGACTTCTAATAATAAACTGAAAACCCAACTATCACCTCATCCAATATTTTAGCAGTGATCTCTCATATATTCTAGACTCTTCCTTTGAGATAAAGCAGAGAATTACAAGTAGTCCTTGTTTAGCGACCACAATTGGGACCAACAACTCAGTTGTTAAGAGAAGTGGTTGCTAAGTGAAACCACAACTGTGCTTATGATCTTACTTCAGCTTTCCTTTGGTTTACAGACCTGTGAAGGTCATAAATGCGACAATTGGTTGCAGTTACTTTTGATCACTGTTGTAACTGCAAACAGTTGCTGTACGAGGCAGTCACTAAACAAGGACTACCTGTAGTCCCCCTGCACTACATTACAATCAGTAATTCAGCTGCCAAACAAATGATTTAGTTTCATTTGAACAAAAGAATTCTGGAAATTTAAAAGGTATGTTATTACATAAAGGACATTATCCCTACAGATATGCAAAGCAGCCTGCACCAAATTCTCAAAGAGCAACTTGCACAGACGAAACCCTTCTTCTAGCCAACTCTACTTAGAAACTCTCAGTTCTTACTTCTAACAAAAGGTACATCTTGGTTGCCTATTTGTCTGTCCCTGATAAACACTGATGCACAGATAAACCTTATCTACACACAGTTGGAAAGCACCCAAATCCTGTAAGTGAATTATCTGGTCAATCCACAATACCAAGCATAGTGTTCATTCGGCAAGTGCTCGGCCAATTGGATTGCAAAGATGAAGCTGGTCAAATTCACAGCAAGACAATCAGCAGCCCAATTTTGCTATGCTTTTGGGTTTTCAAACCTTGCAGAAAAAGGTAATCGGGGCCAAGCTCTGATTAAAAAAAATCTCCACCTCCTGGTTTCAGTGTACTATTAGCCCATGCAGTATATCGTGCAATCCTGAATATTAATAAAATCTTTGTTTAAAAAATGAAAATGCTTAATTAGAATATATTACTGTACAGATAGATTTCTATTCAAACCAAACAGGAAAAGAGAATTAAAATGCAGAAAAAAATAGATGAATTGATGCAGCTTTACCTGGACTCAGTGTTCTCCTGGTGTCTTTGCTTACAGCTCCCATCATCCTTAGCCAACATGGCCACTGCTGCAGATGATGGGAGTTGTAGTCTAGTATATCTGAAAAGTGAGGGGTTAGCTTAACCAAGACTGGCATCCTTGTGAAGGGGAAGGAAGTCTCAGGGTCACCAAAGACGTCTGGCATTTTGTAATGTTTCTGCTTATTTATAAATATACTGTAAGGGCTGGGCATAAGTGGATATTCAGTTGAATTACTCCCAAATGCACCCCCCTAGATAAGAACTTCAGGAACAAAGCTAGCTGTTGTCGTTGGTAATTCAGAATCGAAATTCAGCTCTCTGATGCAATTCACAGCCTGCCAGTTTATTGCTCTTTTTGTATACCTTATCCTTTGTCCTTGGACAGATTTTGAGTGGCAGTATGATCTACCACACAGTTCACTTGAAAATATTATGAGTTGTCACTTATGGCTTTATCTTGTCCTTTATACCGCAAATAATAACTTAAAAAAAACTTACATAGGGAGAGGTAATACTAACTATTTGTTTAAACTTACGTAGCTACAACAGAAATATTTATTGTGAATATTTATACCACTGCAGAAAGGTCACATATAGAATTTACTGGTTCTGGTGGTGTATAATTCTGTGAAACAGAGTCTCAAGGTCTGGTGACATTTTGGTTGTGCAACCTTTGGGGTCTCCAAGGACACAAAAGTGTTGCTGGAGGTTGCATGCAGCTGCCAACTCCTGTGTTACATACATGGACTTTATCAGGTTGATGATTCATTCCTTTTCTTTGGCAGTCACAAGGAAAGTGGAATTATCTTCACACTTTTAAAAACAAACTGCAATTCCCTGTTATTTCTGATTCCAGACTACAGTTTAGTTAAACTCACATTGTCAAATAAGATAAGAGTAAAATCATGGATTATCTTTGTACTTACCTAATTTGCACTGATATATGATGAACTTTTCTTTACATCATGGGATTCTAAAAAAGCTCAACACCTTTTGTTGATAAATCATTGACACACTACGAAGACTGTTCACTCAAAACTAACTCTCACTGAATTCAGTGAGGTAAGCAGGTCCTCGTGTTAAAACAAAATCACCTTTTTATTCTAGGGACCTTCATATTGAACAAGTGTATTTTTCTGCTTTTTGTGACAATGTGAGTACAACATGCTGTATTTCTAATTTATTCTTCCTGTTGTTAACAGGTTCTTTTCATTTCTTTGGTGGTTGTAGCCCTTGGACTAGGTTTAGGACTTGGACTGAAGAAATCTGTGCCACCACAAGGTATGTTTACTTCAGATGAACCAAAATGGTTAAGAAAGGGCCAAGTCACTGAGCTGATATAGCTGTATTTAAGTTGTATCCAGCCCTTTTCATTTAAAGATTACTCTGATTCGAGCTTGACTCATGGTGACAACATGCACATGTCCATCTGGTCTTCTTGACAACAGTGTTGAAGTGGTTTGCACCTGAGTTCTGGGTTTTTATTTATTTATTTACTTCCCAGGCCTGTTTTAGCCCTGAGATTTGTGATGGTCTCCCATCTAGGTTTTCACAAGATTGGAGCCTCTGAACTGATAGGCTGGGAGAGATTCAGATCCTGGCCACATGGGCATTCTTTACTCACCAACTAAGAGAACAGCCTCTTCGCAAGTTCACACACACAGGCCATGAGTAAAAGACTGAAGAAGCCACTGCCTCTATAACCTAAGGGATAATTGCTGGGATCTCTGTAATTTCCCTACCCCCTTTCAATAAGCCTTGTTAGAAAAAACTTTGGGAGAATCTCAGGAAGAACTTGACATCAGCTAAGGTTGGTTAAGTGATGCCAGCCATGGAACATTGCTTTTTTGTGAGGAAACAAAGATTTACATATATTTTGTATGTGCTGATTTAGATGGAGAGACATAGATTTAGAAAAAGATAAACCAGTCAAAATGCTCTTGAATCCTGATCACTTCATGGGCACAACAGTCGTTTTCCAAAGTTTTTTTTCCAACTTCCTCGTGTAGCCTCTAGCCTTCAGTCCTGGATTTCCTAGTAGTCTCCTATATTAACTATGCCCAACTCTGCTTAGCATCTCAGCCCAGAAAACATCACTCAGATGCTGTCGTCTGATAATGCTTTAGAAATAGTAACTGCAATTTAACTAGAAATACAACATAACCCATCAGAGTTTGACATCATGCAGTTGGCTTGCCTACTTACTTTTCTCGGTAATTAGCAACTCCAAAGCCCTTATTCTCCTTTGTTGTCCATTAGCATTAAACTGGACTTGAATACTACATAGTCCTTTAATCATACTAACATAGAGTAGTGAGCACTGAGATTCAGAGTGTTCCAGAATGTTAAGCCTCATTAGATTAAGAGCTCTTTTTAGGAAGCACAGTACAGGTTGCTAGAGGAAGTTGCCATAGATGAACGATAAGGCACACAAAATGCTTTTTTACTTGCACTCAGTATCATTTGAAACTTTTTAAATAACTCACTTGAAATACAGCCTTCACAAAATAATCACAGGATGATTAATGTACTCTGCCAAGTAAACATAGGTGAAATGAACTCATCCTTAAAATTCCAGTGCTCATATATTAATATGTCATATGACTAAGAAAGTAAATAACAGATGTGAGAATGAGTGCCCTTCTGAAAAAGACATTGAATTCTCAGTCTTGACTGATTTTACAAAAGTTTTTAGATCCTCAGGCATAAATCTTAGGATTTAAAATGTATGTCCCTCCTTCTAATAGCAGTTAGGCAGTGAGTACCAAGAACAGTGCTGTTACTGGATTGTTTTTAGCTGTCTTGCTATTTTTTTCCTCTGTATGAGGTTGTTGTTAGCTGCTCAGAGTCATTTTGATTGGAGAGGCATTCAAGCAGGAATGGATAAATACACTTTTAGAACCAAACAGGGCTCCTGCCACAAGAAGCAGCTCCTTCAAAAGATGCTGAACTTTTTGGCAACTAACCATGGAATCCTGAGTGTTAGTTGGAAATGCTAAAAGGAAAATTGTGAGTGGAAAGTCTTGCTTCAGCTGTTACAACTTCCGTTTGCCTTTCTAGAAGCTGTTTTTCATTCCATCAAACTAAACAAGGGGAACAATTTGTACATTAGTCTTTCCCCTTCCAAGATAAATAAAAGGCTTTGATGATTTATGATCATTAATGTTATTATCACAGCTGTTTATTAATACAGTTCCCAGGCTAGTTTATATTCAGTCAGTGAAAAAAGAAAAGTCTGTGTCCTCATACTTATGACCTGAGAGGTAAGAAAGAAAAAAAAAGGACGAGGAAGAAAAAGAAAAGAGAAGTCAACAATTCTTAAATTGGAAACTAGTTTTTTTTTAATTAGAACAAGCAGAGTCATGGTTTTTAGAGCCAGCTAAAATTGCATGACAATGTTTCTCAATGGATTTTCAAAGAAAAATGCATGAAGAAAATTATGGGGGAAAAGGCCTATCAGTGTCTTTTTGCCTATTTGCCAAGAAGTGTGAGTGATTAATATTTGGAGCTTCCCATAGTTTTTCTGAGAAGAGTCATTTTTTTAATTAACAGTACTGTTAAAAGAAATACTTAAAATACTCCCCTCAACCATTATGTCCTAAAAGTCCATTGCCAAAAACTAGGAATCATATGAAATAAGACTGCTTAATACCATTTTTGATGAAGGTCATAAAATACTGCTTAGTGCCTTTTTTGATAAAGGTAACAAAGACTGCTTGTTTAATGACCCTAGCAAATATGTGATCAAACAGAAACTGGCAGCCTCTCTCTTCGTCTTTTTTCATGATCAGTCACAATCCCTCGAGAACCAGTCTTTTACCATTTGTAAAGGTGAGCCAACACTTACAGAACCAGCTGGACACTGTTCAAGAAGAGGAGCTTGATGAAGAGAGCTTGACTCTTTCAGCAGAGTTGAGGAGGTGGCCCTGCTTTCCTTTCCTTCCCATTTCCCTCTTCTGTGACTTAGTGCAAAAGGCAGCATCTAGGGGACATCTGGAGGGGAAGCCTGATCAAGAAGAGATAGGAAGCAGAACCATTCGGCTGAAAAGCTCCGTCTGATGGAGCAGTTTGCTTTTCAGCATGGTGATGGAATGCTCTGCTTCCCATCTCATCTCCTGGTGCTGCAGTGCTCCTTATGAAATATAGATGAGGGAGGATAGACAGACAGACAGACAGACAGACAGACAGACAGACAGACAGATGAACCTCCTTCATCACATCTGATTTAGCCTTAATATCCTACCTAAAACTAAAGAATAGGGTAGGATTAATATTCCTAGCATGCATAAAGGAGGAGGAGAATAAAGTTATAGAAAGAAGCTCAAGATAACCTTCTAAGGACCAGAGGTTCAGGTTGCCTGACTGTACCCATCTCACATGTGTCAGGATTGAATGACACCATCTCATGCTAAGCTCCCTTGAGTAAATTGAAAAGGAATTAAAGATTTTTACTTTTATCACTGGTGACGTATGACTTTGGTCTGGCCTATATTGATTATGCATATTAAAAGCAGGATGTAGAAGTCTCCAGAAACGAAAATCAGTCTAGTTTAAGCTCAGATTCAGTCACAGGAGATTTTCAGATAAAGTGAATTTCATATTTACATTATATCGTAGTGCCTGGTTTCATGCTACTGAGGTATGGCATGAAGACGCAGACACAGCTAGGTCTTCAAAAGATAGCTGGAATCAAAGCATATAATATCAGCTTAGCAGTTTATTAGCCAGGTCTGCTAATCACTATGCCTGTCACTTCTTAATGGTATTAGTGTGGTTATTGATGAGGCATGAAAGATTAACTTTCAGTGAGCTATGATAGTTCATTCCTAAGTACACTGGTGATTCAAGATAGCCTTGGACATTAAAGAGAAAGTGATAGAGAAGTGATTGAATTCCCTATTTTTATGTCCTGGTGCTATTGGCAGAGCTGGAATTCATATAACTCATTGCATTAAACATGCACATAGATGAAGAAGAGTCCTTTGCTGGAGTAAATGTGTGAAGCTTCTCTTGAAGTCCACTCCTGTAGGCACTTTCACTGTCTGAAATGAAAGGTCTCTCTCTCCCTCTCTCTCTCTCTCTATATATAGTATATATAAAATATAATATATATAATGCATGGATGCATGTTTGGGTGCTTTACCTATACACTTATTTTCAGAAGATGTGGAAATAATTGTTCATCTCTTTTTAAAATTCTCTTTCATTCTTCATCCAGTGAGCTGCAGATACAGATGTAATGAAACATTCAGTCAGGAGACATCAGGCTGTAGCTGTGATGACAAGTGTATGGAACGCCAAGCTTGCTGCTGGGATTATGAGGATACTTGTGTGCTACCAAGTACGTGCAACTTTCCTAACCAGCTGATTTCATCCTAAACTGAATCATGATTTTCAAAGCAAATGCACCATTCCGCTTCTCAGAACATGAACAGCCTTACTCAATGGAGCAGAATGTTCCTTTCTATAGGGAAATTAATAGGCATTGATTCTATGTATGCTTTGACTAGGTCAAGTGATAAAGAGGTTCATGACTGCTCAGTAGCATTTGATCGCCAGTGTTCACAACCATTTCAAACAGTTGTATGAAGTTCTGCAGATTGTGTCCTTTTCCTGGAAATGAAGGTTTAATATACCCAAAGAAAACACTGTAGCCAGGTGGACCTTGGTGACTCTGTATATGTTGTTGAACTACAATTCCCAGCATTCTCAGCCAATAAGACTTGTATTAAAACGTTAGCAAGTATAGTTCAGCAACATTTGGAGGGCCATAGGTTTTCAACTTTTGATACAGATTTAATCTGTGGCAAGGGCATCTACGTGGACAATCATACCCAAAACTTGCATGATTATTGCCAGAAAAGCACTCACTGTTCTGGCAGTAACATTTGCTGGTACTCATTGGCTTAATAAAGCAAAATATTAATTAACCTTTTGATCATGTAAAAACCTGCTTCTTTCTTTAATTTGTTATGTGCTTCAACAGAGTGCAAAAGGCTTCAGTTTATCATAGTTTTACATTCTACATGAATCAGAAACTATTTATTTATTTGTTTGTTTGTTTGTTTGTTTATTTTTCAAATTTCTATCACTGCCCATCTCCCCCAAAAAGGGGGACTCTGGGCAGTTTACAATAAAATCATACAATAACTATGGTTATCAGCTTCAGAACAGTCTATAGTTTGAAGATGATTTCAGATCTTGTCTTATTCTGAAGCTGGTAGTTATCACAATTCAGACAAACTATGGTTAATTGAAGACATTCATATTACAGTGAAGACTTTTGTATCACATTCAAACATAACAAGGAGGGGAAAGGCCAATGGCTGGCTCAAACAGAGGTAGCTAAACATAAGGGAGCCAAGCTTGTTCATATCTTGGTTTATCAAACCATGTTTGTCTGAATATGGACTCTGTATGAAATACCCTGCATATTTTAACATGATAAGGTAAATTATATGTTATGACTTATTTTTAATTGCTATGGTTGCTCTGCAAATTGGAAGATGATTTTCAAAAGCCTCCCCAGGAGTAAGACTGGAGGCTGCCCCATCTAAGCTTTCTCAAAAGCCATTTGAGCCATCCTTCTGAATTCCCAAAGCATACGTGTAAATGCGTCTATCAATACAGAATAATTATAGCAATGTGCAAGGCCCTTATTCCAAGGATATGAGGTTTTAGAATATCTATCATACCACTATCATTTAGAAATCAGATGAAAAGGCATTATATATAGTATTTCTGAAAAGCAAAGACCTCTCACTACCATGTTCAAGAAGAAAGCAAACTATCCCTCAGACAGGATATATGTGCATTAATGTACATGGACAGGCACATGGATCTGCCTTCAGGAACATATTTCTAGAAATATTCCTGCTTTCTCATTGAATTCTACTTCCAGAATGGCTTTTCTTGTTATATCTTCATCTAGGTTTTCTGTACAGAGGTGCATGCATATAATAATCATTTCCATTTCTGTAGCTCAGAGTTGGTCTTGCAGTAAATTACGTTGTGGTGAGAAGCGAATGGACAATGTATTCTGCTCCTGTTCTGAAGACTGCTTGGAAAAAAAAGATTGCTGTACAGACTACAAAAGCATTTGCAAAGGTGAGGTTGAATTTTTCACAAAGCATTTTGATATATTGCCAGGGATATTTTCAGAAAAAAAGAGGAGGGAATTAAATAAAAGTTATAAGGCTACATTGGAGAACTGTTCATTGATAACAATAATACAAGTGGGACCTGACACAAAATACAGATCTAATTGACAAAAGTACTCCTTTCTAAAATCTCAGTTGACTATCCAGTCATCAGTACCTCCAGGATAGTCCTCAGAGGTTTTTTATTTATGTATTTATAATTTAGATTTATAAGGCTGCCCAACTCAGTACTGACCTTGGGTGACATACATATTTAAAAAGTAAAGATCACATTGGAATAACTGGAAAAACAGACATATACTACTGTAACTGAAACAGACACTCACATCAGATGAGCACACCCTAACCTGTCCCAGAGCCTGGGGGAAAAAAAGGTTGTCAGATATCATTTAAAGCAGTGCTGGCTGGGGAATTCTGGAAGCTGAAGCCCACACATCTTAAAGTTGCCAAGGTTGAGAAACACTGATTTAAAGTCTTGCAGGACTGAGGAAGTCTGGGAGGAACCTTTTGGGAAGGTACTAATCCATAGAGCAGGCACTGTGACAGAAAAGGATGCTTCTGTGATCCCATCAGATGGCATTGCTTAATAGATGGGACATGAAGCATGTCTGTTCTCTCAAATCTTATGGGGCAGACAGAAATAGTGGGAGAGAGGCAGTCACTCAGATAGCCGGGCCCTATGCCATGAAGGCTTTGATGGGTGATAACCAACACGTTCTGAACTTTGAACGCATTGGTAACCCATGCAGCTTACATAATAGAGGTGTTCCATGGGTGTGTCATGGTATGTCCCTAACTGCTTGCACCACTGCAATGATCTTCAAGAGTAGCTCCCTGTAAAATGCGCTGTTGTAACCCACACGTGAGGTGACCAAGGCATGAGTGATCAGTTTGTACCAGAAGCTTATGTCTTCCTTGTTGGTTGAGTTGCCAACCAAAACTCCTGAAGCTGTTCCTCCCCCCTTGTCAGCTGCAAGGAGTGGAATCACAGATGGACAAGGTGCTGTAGTGGAAAATTTTTCACCTTGTCACCTTTATCTTTTGCTTATTCATGAATAGTTGTTTTTTTTCTCCTTAACTTAAAGCTTTGTCTCTTACTCCTTTTATCTCCTTAAGATAAAAGGTTTATAGGCTAACCTTTTCTTTTTTTCTAGCTGTTGTTCTCCAGGCTAAACTTTTTCTGCTGTTCTCATCCCTTCCCTGTGTGTAGAGGGGCTAGGGAATGGCCCTGAAGGACAGGAGGAAGAGTTGCTACCAAGGCAATGATCAGACAAGCGCGGCTTAAGCCCATTCCAAGAAACTAATTTGAGTAAACATTTCGGGCAAGCCCCCTTTCTCATTCACACAACGATAAAGAGAGGGAGAGGGGAAGCACATTCAGGCTTGTAATATTCTATTAGTATAGCTGTTCCAGTCAAAGTAGTTTTAGATCTCACGTGTGGGTTACAACAGCGCATTTTACAGGGAGCTACTCTTGAAGATCATTGCACTGGTGCAAGCAGTTAGGGACATACCATGACACACCCATGGAACACCTCTATTATGTAAGCTTTCTTAGTCTGGTCTACCTTAGAGGGCAGACATTGTGTATGTATATTTCTGTGTGTATCTGTCTATCTACCCACAGCTCCATATTTGTTTATATCTTCCTTAACTCTTCTCTATTTGGGAACATAATTACTTTCCCTTGCCTGAGGTCCCCAGTTCTGATTTTCTTAATGACTCCAAGCTATCTACCAGCAGCCTCCTTTAATATCTAACTCCATTTACTTTAAGGGTCCTATTTCCCCTGTTTCTCTTCATTACAGATCAGTGCAACCAGATTTCTAGCACCCAAGTTAACTTCCCTCTGGCAATCGCCTGCCAGTTTGCACCAGATTTTAGTCTCTTTACTTGTTTCTCAGCTGTACTGCAACCAACTGGGTTAAAGCAAAGTTTAGCCAAGCATGTTAATACCTCCCTTTTGTTTCTCAGAAGAAATTTATTTGGTTAAATTCCTAACAATACAGCTGATAGAATATTAAATATTGATTCATTTAAAACAGGCTCCCCTAAAGATAAACGAAGCTAACACCCTCTTCCTCTCTATCTGAATCTGAATCTGAATGCCTGCAATTAAGATACATCTTCTCCCATGTGCTTTTCAGGAGAAACATCATGGCTGAAAGACCAATGTGCCACTTCCAGTGCTGCCCAGTGTCCAGCAGGGTGAGTCAGTTGGCAGGTTTAACAAGCTGATTAGGAAAGCAGGGTTGCTTTGCTATATAAGTAGGTAGCAAAAGAAATTTTGCTTCTTTTATTGAAAAACATGATTTCGAACTCATAAGAAAGTTTAGAGACCTGTATATGAGACATGGTGCAAACCATGGTGGTTGGTGTACAAATAACGAAAGTGACACCTGAGAAGGAGTTTGGGGACATGTTCCTTTTTTGCCTGCCAAGAAGTTTTTGCTCATCAGTGAGTTTCATGCACTGATCAATTATGTCTGCTTATTTCAGACATCCTGTGCTTTTTTCCTGCCAAATGGGTTAGGTTTAGGGTTAGGGTTATTGACCAATGGTTGACAGTTATCCTCTGTGAATTTATGCACGCAAGCCATAATCAGACCAAGGACATTGCACCAATCGATGATGTCTGCGGCAGGCAAAATCTTTGACCGGGTCATTGACTTGCTTTACTACCACTGATATTTTGGCGGGGTGGAGGTGGGACCTCTGCACCGCAGTTTACTTGTTACGATTTTTATAGGCACCAGCCCCATGCAGGCTTTATTAAAATGGAACATTCAACATGTAATAAATATTCCCTCCAAATGATCCCCCCACCCCCACCCCTCCACTGCCATCTGTCTCATAAAGACTGCCCTGTCTTGGCTTCCCCTTGAGTTAGGGTTCCAACAGTGGAGTCCTGGCTCACATGGAAGCGGGCAGAGGAACAGCCATAGGCACATTGGCGTTCCTCCTGCAGAGATTTGCACTGAATGCACACATACCTGCAGGGAAGCTGGCATTAGGTGGGATGGGAGAAGGGAGCCTGAAAGTTGAGTGCTCTGTTTTAACATAACCTGCAGGGAGCTAATCTCTGTATGGTATTGTTCTGTACTGTACTGTGAAAACTTTTCTGCTATTTGCTTTCAATTTCCCAATTTGTTTGAACTGACCCCACCTTCAATGTGCTGTCCCTTTGTATGTGTTCTGGGAAATTGTGTCTCTTGCCTTTCCTCTTTTAGAACAATGCATGAGATTGATGTTAATGCATCTCATCAAAACTAGAACGGTTTTTTTCAGAACATTTACACCCTGCCTCTTAAAAGCTGAAGAATGCTTGTCCAAGGTTGTTTAGGGCTGCTTACAGAGTTCTTACCTTCTCCCTGTTACTTTTTTTTGATGTGGGTGGGTGGGGGGAAACAGCCTAGGCTGAAGGTCACTATGATGGTTTCAGAAGTTCAGTGGGGCCTTCTTGATCCTAGCCTAGCACTGTATTGTTACCCCAGGCAGGCTTGGCAAATCTCCCTTTAAATAAATACACAAACTTGAGTTCCACTCCCAGCTGAAATAAAACAGCATTTTCCATAATATGAAGAAGAGAAGAGGAAGCTCTCTTACCTATCCTGTTACTTAATGTCCATATTGTGACAGGAGAGATGAATCAGCCACTAGCCCTTACTCTGAGCATGGGTCCCATATATCCCCTTCCAAAGAATATACGTGATTTTGGTTTGTAAGGATTTGGGGTTATCATTCCTAAGAAGTTTAGCGCAGGGCACACTGTCCTTTTAAACAGCACTGTAAGCATTTGCTTGTTTTGGTTCTGCTGGAGGGACAAACAGCTCTGGAAGAGAGAATTACAGAAAAAAAGCTGGCACCCTGAGCTGCCCTGAGTCTCCTTCTATTCTCCACTTTAAATCTCCCTGTCTGAAGGACCACAGTCACTTGCATGCAATACTTAGTTTGAATCTTAAACTGAGATGTAATCAGCTGGCAAGAAACTGTGACTGAACTTTATCTAATAACATATGCCTATTCCAATAATGCTTGTTTTTAAAGATAAGCCAATAGACTCCAGACATGCAGGCATATTTGAACATCTATAAGATTGATGGGCTTTGCATTGAACGTGTGACCATAGAAATGCCTTATTGCCCCTTAACCCGTGATTACAGGGCAATGGTCACACTCTCCAAGCTAGGTTAATCGTTTTTAAATGGGCTAATCACTTCTGACATAACAGAGGAGTGGATTTTATAGTGGATGGTAAATAATTTCCTAACTGGTTAGATGTATACAACAGCTTTTCCAAAGTTTGTGCTGAACAGAAATGTTGAACTTCAACTCTCACAATGCAGACAAAGTTCACTTCAGGTTAGGGAAGACTGAGAGTAAAAAATCCTTTTTACACCCAAAGTTATCCTCATCATGATATGTGCATGAGTTTTATTACTGGCTCATCACCAGCAGCAATTCTTATTTTTTGTCAAATTGTTCACCCTGTTTTCCACATTCAGCAGATCTGTAAACTTTGGACTCTACCATATTGCTGGAATGGACAGGAAAATGAACCTTGATCAGTAGGCTTCTGCAAAGCTATAAACCTGATCCCTGTTTCTGATCAGGCTGATTGTTAAAACAGCAGTGTGGCTACAGTAATCATGACACCATTACAATCTGAATATTTCTATTCCCTGCCTTTACAGTGTCACCTGGATTCAGGCTTTTTTCTCTCTTGCTTGATTGCTTTTATAAAGTCTTGTTGGCCTGTGTAACTTTTAGCAGTGTATCTTTTTTCAGGCACTTTTCCCCCAGGGAATTAAAAGAGATGAGACAAAACACAGTTTGATGCTAGTGTTCATTCCAGCTGGAATGGGATGTTCACTTTGGCTTCTAGTGGAATTCATGATTACTTTCTTTTGCATCCTGTATAAAAAAACCACTGAAATCAAGGAAATCCTAAGGTGTGTGTGTCAAAATCTGCAAGATGACAAGAATGCCTGTGCAAAAGGAAAGGATGGGACTTCAGTCATGATGCTGATAAATCACGATGAGCCCCACCTTGCACGTTTTGACACCTCCCACAAATAACCCAGACTGAAAGATATAAAATATTATTGGACATAATTTTTTTTCAACGTAATTACTATAATGTTCCTAACACAAAGTAAGTTATGTACGTTATGATTTCTTCTAGGTTTGAACGGTCCCCACTTATTCTATTTTCAATGGATGGCTTTAGAGCTGAATATTTGGAAACCTGGAGTGGTTTAATGCCCAATATTGTAAAGCTCAGTAAGTAAGCTCACTATATTTAAGAAGATTTAGGGTGAATGATCATTTTGTGCAGGTGAAAGATGCAACAAAATTTCACAGGATGGAGTGTCCTCACAAGATACTCCAACCATTCCTTCCCCTCCTAGAGCAGTTGAATAGATTAGCTATAATTACACCTGGTGGAAGTTGACTTAGTTCATCCTGATGCCCCTGTCTAATACCCTTTGTTGAAGGACTGATTCTGCTTATTTCTATTCCAGGAAAAATGCCTCCAAGGAAAACCCACATAAGTTTGTTCTATAATTTTCTGTCCTTTTCCAGTTGGATTGAAATGTGTTGACTAAAGTAAGGCCGGGGGGAGATGTGCAAAATCCCTTGGTACAAAAATCCCTAGTTCTCATTTTATCTATCACGTTTGATTGTAGAAACTTGTGGGACTCATGCAAAATACATGAGAGCTGCTTATCCAACCAAAACCTTTGTAAACCACTACACTATTGTTACAGTAAGTACTTGTTCTGCCATTTATCTTTTTATTTTACTTTTTAACATTTTATTTGCTATTGCTCTGATATGATTTAGTGCCTGTCTTTCAATAATAAGACAGAAAACAACACAAAATTCTCTTCCTAACAACCAAACACCCAATATAATAAAGCTAAAGTGGCAGCACAGAAGAACCAATTGAAAAGACCATCTTCTTCATTTCTCTAAGTTCCATCTATGAAAAATCAGTGGTCTGAGTGACTTTCAAACTGTTTTTATGGGAAACAAGAGTGGGATGTGTGAAGTACATTTGTGCAGCCTGGGAAGAAATACTTCTTGTAACCCCCTCTGTAGCTGAACATCTCCAGAGAGGATCAGATTGGGAGAGGACCCCAGAGGGCACATTTTGAATTTTGAGGTAATGTTATGGCCACCTTGACAAAATGGTTGCCACAATGGCTTGTAGGCATTCACAAAACACCAATTTACTAAAATACAAACATGTGATATTGTCTCCACAACCACTTCTAGCTCTCATTTGTATCATTAGCAATTACTTTTTTCTTTTGCTCTATCTAAGTAGGCCTACTTCTTAACTAAGTGTTCATCATCAACCATTTGTGTTTTCTAAGTATGCTCCCAAAGTCTAGTGAGACTCAGAGGAATGCTTGAAAATACAGATTGTGTTACGTACAGAAAACTGCTTTTCACTGCAGCTAATTTGTGATTAATAATTTTTAAATTTTAAATTAGTAATTTAAAAAAAATAATGAAAATGCAAATATTCTGGACACCGAGGTACTGTGGAGAAAGCCTCACTAAATTAACAAATATTGACTTTTTACTAAATAGTGATTAGATCCACGGTTACACTCTGCAAAATGATAGCAAACTGGAAGGAAGTTATCAACACCATAAAACTGGAGTTCTACAAACAAATTAACAGAAAGCAAATAAAGCTGACACAAAACCTGATGTTTCAGTATGGTATGCCCTAATTTAGGATAACCAGCTAATATCTTTTCTTGTCAATTAGTCCCAAAAGAAACATCTCTGGCTTCAGTTGTACATTTAATCTTTAAAATCTTCTGAATTAATGTGTGTATTTGGGTCCAGTTTTTTTTAGCTTTTTTACATGTCCACCAAGCCAGCTACTATCTTTTCTAACAAACTTCTTTCTATTGCTCTGCCAGCTTCCTGGTCTCCTTAACCAATTTTGTTTTTGCAAAATGATGTCTTTATCCAGATCCACTCACACTTGCTTTCTGTGGATGGAGAATGCTCTTTTTTGGCTTAAATGCAGGCATTCTGAGAAGTAAGTTCACTGTTACTATAGTGGGCCCTGCAATAACTCTGAATCAGGTGCTGTAGCAATGGGGATGAGTTAGGATAGGTTATTGAGGGGTTAATTGCCAGTTCACTGTTTTTGATGTTTGCTGATGTTTATTTATTAAACATCATATTTATGTTAAGTTATATTTTTTTCTAGGCACACTACATGGCATGTGAGCTTTCTCTGTTCTAGATATAGGGACTGCCTGGAAGTGTGTTATGTGCAGACTAAAATGGAAACTACCGACAGTAATTTTCCAACAATATTATCTCCTGCATTAGCTTCTACAGCAAAAGAGTCAATTAATAGAATCTGAATGACTCTGAATTGGTCGTCTTCTCGATTACTCAACTAGATCTGTAGATCACATATAATTATGCAACAACAGCAAGAACAAAATTATTCCCATTTCCTAAATTACACAGCTTAAACAAAGAAAGCTTGCATAGAAATGGTAACCAGGAATGACTTGTCCATGGAAAAATAGTGAGATACTTTTGGTTCTGCTACTAATCAATAAAGTTTCTTTTTCTTTCTTTAACTTATATCCCACCTTTCCTGAAGGAGCTCAAGGTGCTTTCCTGTTCACCCTCTCCCATCCTCACAACCCAGTGAGATAACTGGGGCAAGAGTCAGTGACTCTTCCCAGGCCACCCAGTAGGCATCATGCCTGCCTCCCCAGTTCTAGTTCAACATTTAAATTTCTATTTTGAATGCGTCTCAGCATAAATAATGGACTCCAGATAACCTTCTTCAGATGTCATGCAAACAGGCAAATTGCGAGACAGGCTGAGCACGCTAATCACAGTCTTATGACACCTTGCCCCCCAAAAGCAGAGTTGGAATGGTTCGGCTTAGGCTGTAGAGCCTAAAGCCCAGCTCAGTGTAGGAATCCAGATTAAAGCACCTCCGCTAGATGGCCATTCTGCCTCTGCTTGAACACATCCAGGGAAGGTGAGCCTACCGCTTCTCTGGGTCATTCATCTCGTTGTTGGATTGCTTTCACAGAGCATCTATGATTAAGGAAGGTTGGGACTTTTAATTGTGTGGAGAACCTTTAATGAGCAGAGGAACATCTCCAGCATAGCCAGTTGCCCTCTGTACATAGAGGATGATGCAAAAGGACCGTGTCACCTAAACACGGTTGCTCTGAATAGAACTGGAGTATCACCATTTTGTATAATGTCTACAGGAGGTGTAAGTGTGCGTCTTTTACAAGGCATTCAAATCCTGCAAACCTGAAGTCTTCCTACTCTTGATATGTGCCACTGCAGTCCAATAGCGCAAATCCTGGAAGAAAGGTTAGGCAACTGATTCATCTGCACTAAATATGTGTCTTTTTTCCTCAGGGCTTGTATCCAGAATCCCATGGCATAATTGACAATAATATGTATGACGTGAAATTCAACAAGAGCTTCTCACTTTCTGGAAGTGCCAAGTCAAATCCTGCCTGGTGGGGTGGACAGCCTGTATGTACGCCTGAGATTTGTTCCTTGGTGTAGATATACTTGGTTTCCCAATTGCAAATTCTGTTGTTGTGCTGAAGTGACAACAATGCAAACAGGCTTCATATCTAACTCCAAGGCAGCTGGGTGATGCTGTGAAGATGTTGTAAATCCCTAGTGGGGAAATGGCAGTAAAGAAGGCCTCCACGTAAAAAATCAATATGGCTCTCCAGATTTCAGTCTTGGTTGGCCCACAGTAAAGCACATTTAGTTAGTACAAACAGTTGATGAGTGAGTAGAGAACTGGAGACACGAGGTTTTATAGTTTGCTCATTTTTGGCAATGACTGTTCTTAAGGACTAGCCATTTTTAACACAATTCTGAAAAAGTCAAGCCATAAAACAGCTTAGTTAGGGCATTCAACTTTCTCCTATAAATAGCACAGGCTTCTCCAGATGGGTTGGACTTCAATTTCCACTATGCCCAACTAACTTGCTATTGTGGGAGTTGAAGTCTAATATTTCTGGAAACTACCAGATTAGGAAAGGCTGGATTATCAGGTGTTTAAATTGTGGAGCAATGACCTTCTATTAAACTAATGAACCCACAAAATCACAGCAGAACTCAAAGCAATTGTCTAGTTAGTCCCTTCAAACTTCAAGTAATATGAAAAGGTCTTGATCAGTCCCCAGAGATCCAGATGGAACCAGCTGGGTTAGCTTTTAATGACAGAGAACTCCATAGCAAGAATTCTAACACTAAAACCTCTATTGTACCTTGTACTGATTTGCCATTTACTATGTTTTTTCTTACTCATGGATATTTTAAGATACTGATTCTGTGCACACTTCTTGCAGATTTGGCTTACAGCAATATATCAAGGTTTGAAGGCGGCCACCTATTTTTGGCCTGGATCTGAAGTGAAAATAAATGGATCTTTCCCGACTATCTACAAGGTGTATAACAAGTAAGTTGAAGATGAAGGAAAATAAATATATACTAGGTTCTCTCATCAATTACAGATGCCTTTATAGGAATATAGTTTTTAATCAATAGCATGCCTGAAGTGCAGAAAATTGTATTACAGTAATGGAAAACTGGTACTGAATTGAGATTTGATTCATTTCACAGTTACTAAATCATTATTCAGTGAGTCTTTCCAGTAATGACACCCTTCAATGAAGCTCAGCTCCTAATGATTCTGCAGAGATCGCTGCTGTTGATTCAAATGGGTGCTTCGTTCAAATAGCCAATGAAGCCAAGTGTCTCTTCAAAGATCTGCACAGTCCTCACCCCTGCTTTCTTTTTTTTAAAAAAAAACAATGTCTGTATTAAGAAAGCAAACAGTTTTGTATAATTAATAAATAAAGGGGCACACGTTATACCAGGCTGGGTTTGAAGAACATGATACGACTCTTTTCATTCTTTTCTTATGTGCAACAATTGCCTAGAATGGTGGTTGGCACGTTTTTCAATCCTGGCATTAGCGCAGAAATGCTCTGTTGGCCTGGAGGGCATTCAGCAACTGAGGCGGGCATGGAAGAAGCCGCCTCTCTCTTCTGACCTCTTGCTGCCTCCTGCTGGTTGAGACATCTGCTCGCTCTGTCTAATTGAAGGGTCAGCCTTCAGCATAACCACTGAAATCTGCTGGGAAAAATACAGCTTCTGTTCTACTTTATTCAGTGGGCTTTCCATCTTAATACTGACAAGCTTATAATTCAATGCATTTGTTTTATAAATAAATATTGCATAACTGAGAGTACTGATATACTAACCGGCAGTACCATTTTGGTGATGAATTAACATTTCAGGCCACTGTGGATGGACTCAAAATGACCCTGGCCCACTCAGTGTCAAGTTTCCTTTGGCATTTTGAAACCACTTTTCATCTCCTTCATGCATGTTCTATCCCACCCCACCCCAAACAAGAGGCGTCCACAAGAGAAGGATATTTCATTCATTCATTGTTGCATGAAACTGGAGGGGGATATGTTTTGCTTGGACATTTTTGTATACATAACTTTTGTAACAGCATTTACTCTTAAGTAATTTTTCTACAGGGTTTAAATTTGTCTTATGTTCACCCTGCAGAGTCAACCTGATTTCCACTTTGTCCTTGCAATTATCAACTTGATTTTTGCTTTATAAAGACATACTATATGTACAGAATGACATGTGTCTCTCACAAGAACATTTAACCAGTGTTTCATTTCCTTATAAATAATATTTTTATTCCTTGTAGTTCAGTTCCATATGAAGCAAGAGTTTCAGAGCTGCTAAAATGGCTAGATCTCCCCAGATCTGAGAGGTAAGAGCCATGGAAGCTTTTATGAAACAACATTCCCTGTTCTTGTAAAGTGCTAAGCAAGCCGACTAATTATATGCTGCCAACCAAGAAGCATGGTTCCTCTTATTGTCATCCTCTACCCCCACCCATGCTTTTTTTTAAAAATCTCCAAACCTGCATATTGCCACAGTCTTCCCTTCTGGCTATTAACATCTTCTCTAAGGCTACTTGATCTGAGCTGCAAAAATTTGCTAATCACTGGATGGCAAAAAGGGGATAAAAAAACTCTAATTTTTCCTGTTATCTTTTGGGCTTCAGCAAAGGATCGTGACCTTGTCGTGGTGCTGGAGCTTGAGCACCTCAATGATGCCATGAGCTAAACCGTGAAGGGCCACCCAAGATGGGAAGGTCATGACAGAGGTCAGACTAATGCGATCCCTGGGGAAGGTAATGGCAACCCACCCCAGTATTCTTGCTGTGAAAACTAAATGGATCAGTACAACCAGAGATATGTCGGTATACCATCGGAAGATGAGACCCCCAGGTCGGAAGATGGTCAAAATGCTACTGGGGAGGAACAGAGGATGAGTTCAACTAGCCCCAGACGTGATGACGCAGCTAGCTCAAAGCCGAAAGGACGGCTAGCAGCCAACGGTGCTGGTGGTGAACGGCGAATCCGATGTTCTAAGGATCAACACACCATTGGAACCTGGAATGTAAGATCTATGAGCCAGGGCAAATTGGATGTGGTTATTGGTGAGATGTCAAGATTAAAGATAGACATTTTGGGCGTCAGTGAACTGAAATGGACTGGAATGGGCCACTTCACATCAAATGACCACCAGATCTACTACTGTGGACAAGAGGACCACAGAAGAAATGGAGTGGCCTTCATAATTAATAGTGAAGTGGCTTAAGCAGTGCTTGGATACAATCCAAAAAACGACAGAATGATCTCAATTCGAATTCAGGGCAAGCCATCTAACATCACAGTGATCCAAATATACGCCCCAACCACAAATGCTGAAGAAGCTGAAGTAGAGCAGTTCTATGAGGATCTGCAGCACCTACTGGAAAACACACCTAAAAGAGATGTTATTTTCATCACAGGAGACTGGAATGCTAAGGTGGGCAGTCAAATGACACCTGGAATTACAGGTAAGCATGGCCTGGGAGAACAAAACGAAGCAGGACATAGGCTGATAGAATTTTGCCAAGACAACTCAATGTGCATAACAAACATTCTCTTCCAACAACCTAAGAGACGGCTTTATACATGGACTTCACCAGATGGACAACACTGAAATCAGATTGACTACATCCTTTGCAGCCAAAGGTGGTGGACATCTGTACAGTCGGTAAAAACAAGACCTTGAGCTGACTGTAGTTCAGATCACGAACTTCTTCTTGCACAATTTAGGATCAGACTCAAGAGATTAAGGAAGACCCACAGATCAGCTAGATATGAGCTCACTAATATTCCTAAGGAATATGCAGTGGAGGTGAAGAATAGATTTAAGGGACTGGACTTAGTAGATAGGGTCCCGGAAGAACTATGGACAGAAGTCCGCAACATTGTTCAGGAGGCGGCAACAAAATACATCCCAAAGAAAGAGAAAACAAAGAAGGCAAAATGGCTGTCTTCTGAGACGCTAGAAGTAGCCTAAGAAAGAAGGAAAGCAAAAGGCAACATAGGGGGAGTTATGCCCAATTAAATGCAAAATTCCAGAGGTTAGCCAGAAGAGATAAGGAATTATTTTTAAACAAGCAATGCGCGGAAGTGGAAGAAGACAATAGAATAGGAAGGACAAGAGACCTCTTCCAGAAAATTAGCAACATTGGAGGTAAATTCCAGGCCAAAATGGGTATGATCAAAAACAAAGATGGCAAGGACCTAACAGAAGAAGAAGAGATCAAGAAAAGGTGGCAAGAATATACAGAAGACCTGTATAGGAAGGATAACAATATCAGGGATAGCTTTGACGGTGTGGTCAGTGAGCTAGAGCCAGACATCCTGAAGAGTGAGGTTGAGTGGGCCTTAAGATGCATTGCTAATAACAAGGCAGCAGGAGATGACGGCATCCCAGCTGAACTGTTCAAAATCTTGCAAGATTATGCTATCAGGGTAATGCATGCTATATGCCAGCAAATTTGGAAAACACAAGAATGGCCATCAGATTGGAAAAAATCAACTTATATCCCCATACCAAAAAAGGGAAACACTAAAGAATGTTCAAACTATTGAACAGTGGCACTCATTTCACATGCCAGTAAGGTAATGCTCAAGATCCTGCAAGGTAGACTTCAGCAGTTCATGGAGCGAGAATTGCCAGATGTACAAGCTGGGTTTAGAAAAGGCAGAGGAACTAGGGACCAAATTGCCAATATCCGCTGGATAATGGAAAAAGCCAGGGAGTTTCAGAAAAACATCTATTTCTGTTTTATTGACTATTCTAAAGCCTTTGACTGTGTGGACCATAACAAATTGTGGCAAGTTCTTAGTGGTATGGGGATACCAAGTCATCTTGTCTGCCTCCTGAGGAATCTGTATAAGGATGAAGTAGCAACAGTAAGAACAGACCACGGAACAACGGACTGGTTTAAGATTGGGAAAGGAGTACGGCAGGGCTGTATACTCTCACCCTACCTATTCAACTTGTATGCAGAACACATCATGCGACAAGCTGGGCTTGAGGAATCCAAGGCTGGAGTTAAAATCTCTGGAAGAAACATTAACAATCTCAGATATGCAGATGATACCACTTTGATGGCTGAAAGTGAAGAGGGACTGAGGAGCCTTATGATGAAGGTGAAAGAAGAAAGTGCAAAAGCTGGCTTGCAGCTAAACCTCAAAAAAACCAAGATTATGGCAACCAGCTTGATTGATAACTGGCAAATAGAGGGAGAAAATGTAGAAGCAGTGAAAGACTTTGTATTTCTAGGTGCGAAGATTACTGCAGATGCTGACTGCAGTCAGGAAATCAGAAGACGCTTAATCCTTGGGAGAAGAGCAATGACAAATCTCGATAAAATAGTTAAGAGCAGAGACATCACACTGACGACAAAGGCCCGCATAGTTAAAGCAATGGTATTCCCCATAGTAACATATGGCTGCGAGAGCTGGACCATAAGGAAGGCTGAGCGAAGGAAGATCGATGCTTTTGAACTGTGGTGTTGGAGGAAAATTCTGAGAGTGCCTTGGACTGCAAGAAGATCAAACCAGTCCATCCTCCAGGAAATAAAGCCAGACTGCTCACTTGAGGGAATGATATTAAAGGCAAAACTGAAATACTTTGGCCACATAATGAGAGGACAGGACACCCTGGAGAAGATGCTGATGCTAGGGAGAGTGGAAGGCAAAAGGAAGAGGGGCTGACCAGGGGCAGGATGGATAGATGATATTCTAGAGGTGATGGACTTATCCCTGGGGGAGCTGGGGGTGTTGACGACCGACAGGAGGCTCTGGCGTGGGCTGGTCCATGAAGTCACGAAGAGTCGGAAGCGAATAAACGAATAAACAACAAAATCTTTTGGGCATCCAGATTTTTGCCCTTTTTTCCATTTCTAGAACTGACACCAGAATGAGAGAAAACAATCCAGGCAGAAGAGAACAGTGGTGTTCTGGTTCTGGGGGATGTTTGCTCCATGTCATCCTTTGTTTTCAATAATTTCCTCTCCTATTCTTTCTTGCTGGTCCATGTAGCCACGAAGAGTCAGAAGCGACTGAATGAATAAACAACAACAAAATTATTTCCTGAGCCAGCTAGTTTGGCGTTTGATGTGATTTTGAACTTTTAGCTCCTGGGGACAATAGCAGCCACCAATAAGTTTCAATCCAATAACTATTCTGGCAACATTTTAATTAATTATATGTCTTTGGGTGAAGTGAGATTTCTTTCAAGTAATGAGTCATTATGGTCTTTCCTTTTAATCTGCAGGCCAGATTTCTATACATTGTATATTGAGGAGCCTGACACAACTGGGCATAAATTTGGGCCACTTAGTGGAGAAGTAAGCTTTTCTCATTCTCTCTCTCTCTCTTTTTTTTTAAAGGGGGGGTCTTTAAATTAAATTTTAGTTGGAATTTATAATCAAAAGGTAGCAATGACACATCACACCACATCTGAAACACCTCTTCTTTATCAGACATAAAAACGCTGGTAGAATAATATATGCCAAAAGCTGAACTGTTCCATGCTAAACATTGAACATGTATTTCCTGTTGCTGCAATGTGAAACCTCTTGCAGTCTGAGCATCTAGGAGCAGATGCACTATACCACACCCTCCCGGCTCCTCAGCCAACAGGGGAAAAATAATAAGAATACAAGCAGGCAAAATGTATGTAAAGTTAAGAGTCTTGTGATATCTTAGACATCTCTCACAATCGCTTTCATAGTGGGCTGAAAGATGATTTTTGTTGTTTGTAATGCAAGAGGCTATGTCTCCAGGATTTGTCAAAATGTTGTTTTTCTCCCCTTCTGGAAAAACACACACACAGAGTTACAAAAATGAGGACCATAGAATATAGAGAAAAAGTGTTTAATCCTATTTTACATGCTCCTTTTGTTGCTGGTAGTCTTCCAATGCTATTTGCACCTGAAAGCAGACCAATAAAGCAGACAAATAAAAGTCAAAATGAAACCAACAGAAGCCAGGAGAGTTTGCAGAAGAGAGTGAATGCCAAAGGGAAGGAATATGTTCACCCTAAACACCTCTGTCCACATCCAGATTAGAGTAATAATAATTGTAAGCTATGGGACATTTTCATAAGAAAATGAAACACTACAGATAGTGACAATTATATCATAAACCAGTACCAATCAAGGACAAGAGTTGTTTGGGAAACAATATACTCCTGAATGATTTTACTGGACAATGTACAACAATTGTGTAACTATTACGCGGGGTTGGGGGGTGGAACAGTATATTTTATTCTGATAAGTATGATGAATAAGAATGTCATTAATAAGATTGGTTTAGTACTTTATTAAATGTCATCCAATTAAAAATTAGAAACCAATAATACAACCTGCAGTCCAAAAAGGATTGGTCTTTTTTATTCTATTGTCTATTGTGATAGACCTGATTGCAATCTTTGACTCAGCATGAAGGTTAAAATGCCAGTTACCCCTTTTTTCCTTTGGCATAGGTAATTAAGGCTTTACAATTGGCAGATCGGACCCTGGGAATGTTAATGGAAGGCCTGAAGCAAAGGAACCTGCATAATTGTGTCAATCTTATCCTTCTGGCTGATCATGGTAACATTGCTTTGTTCTTCACTGTTTTAGTAAAGAGCTTTGACAACCTTGGAAATTCAATATTTGTTCAACTGCATACTATTTTCTTCTCCTTTCTTTAGGCATGGATAAAACATTCTGTAAACAGATGGAATACATGACTGATTATTTCAATAAGATTAATTTTTATATGTATGAAGGCGCAGCGCCTCGTATTCGAGCAAAAAACGTTCCAAAAGACTTTTATACATGTAAGTTTGGACCACAGATTCACAGAACTACGGAATTTAAGCCATTCAGTTCTAGGGCATCTCCCTAGCTTAGAGCTATGCCACCTGCCACCCATGACAGCTTGTGGTACTTGAATCTCTTTGTTCAATTTCTGCAACCCCCAGAAATTTCATCCCTGAAATTTGGTGGTAAACTACTGAATAATGGAAATGTGGTTTTCAGATGGAAGCCAAAACTAACAGGTGTAGATACCATTGGATAGGCTTTTTAAAAAGGCTTATTTCCCTAAAAATACAACCTCCCTGAAGTACCAGCATTGCCCAACCCATCAGATGTCATCCACTGCAGCTCTTCCCAGCCTGCCTGCAAATATGCATAGAAGGCAGGACTTGTCACTGCAGTGTGGCTTTAGCTTCTACTGTACATGATGAGTCCGTCAGGGAGAACTCACAACTCTCATAGACAATTATTCCCTTTTATCCTCTTGTGCAGGAGAAAACAAGTATTGGCCCTCTCCTTGGTTTCTATAAGTGCTTGGTGTGTTTCTTGATACCTTTATAGACTGACCTATCTCTCCCAAGTTTCTGCTCAAGCCTAGAAGCTTGAGGTGCTCAGTGACTATGAGTTGTCAGTCAGACAATTTCTGAAAATGGGAACCGTGCTCTTCTGAAAGAATGCTAAACCAAAAATAGCTCATCTGAGAAATGTGGGTACAGATGAGAGGTGCAGGGTGGGTGAAGTGTGAGGAAGCAATCCATAGTGAATGAGTGCCATCTTTGATGAACGTTGCAGAGCCTATTCAAACCATTTGCACTGTTTTAGGATGCAAATGAGAAATCATGAATAATAAAATCCCTGATCAATTTGCTCAGTGACACATATGTTTGAGATGTTATTCAGTGAAACAGGGAGAATGTGTGCTCGGTTCCCAAACATTTTACCATTCTTGTGATGTGGTGTTGTAAATATGTGACTTCCCCTCTATCTTCCCCCAGCTTTCTTGTTTTTTATTTCTAAAAGTCCCACATGAATCATGTTTAGATCTGGGCAATAGCATGGAATGGGTAGATAGAACTTGTTTTCTCCTGCAGGGATCACTCCAAGATCTGTTGTTCACCACAGAACAGGAGGCACTCACATAGGTTGGGGACCCCTCTGCCACTGGATCAGAGCCCTGGTATTTTGTAAAGCTGCCCAGAGTAATATGAAATAGATCACCTACAAATAATCATAATCATAATCATAATGCTGATAGAAAGGTGAAAGTTTGTCCCTTCTGCTTTTTGAGTCATATCCTTGATTCTGACTGGGCCCCTGCAACGTCTTGGAGTAATAAATGAAAACTCTAAAAAGGGTTGGGGGGGGGGGGGGTTGGGGATGGATTAATGCAGTATCATGTCTAATTTCTATCATGAGTTTGATGCAGCATATTTGAAGATGACAAAGATGCAGAGTAAAAATTGATAATTTAATAGGGAAGAGTAATACATAATATATACTGCATAACATTTATTTTCTTCCAAACAGTTGATTCTGAAGAAATTGTTAAAAATCTTACAGTGAGTATATTTTTATCCTTTTTTCCTAGTAATGGTAGTAATAGTCCAACCATTTTCTGAAGGCATCACTACTTAAGTGTAACTTCTTTAGCATATTGTTAATGTTTCCTTTGAGAGGTTATACATAGAACTTATATCCATTCTAGATCATACCGTCTAATGGAGGTTAAGTGAAAACAGCATCTAAATTGCTCCTAGAGGTATCACTTCAAGACAGGCCTGTAATTCTGGCTGAGTCCCATTCTCATACCTCTAGGAGCAATTTAGATACTGCAGCAATTGAACCCAGCCAGTTAGCCATTGTCCATTTTATATACAATTATATAGCAATTCATTTAGGGTTTCATTGAAACATAATTTGATGGTGGTGCCTAACGGTTTGCATGCAAGTGTATCTGACTTTCACTTTAAAGGGCAACTATCCTGTGGATGGTAAAGTGTAATGATTGCCTATCCCAATAGACTCAGACTCATAAGCAGGAACTTAATGATATCTGATTTATTAAAGAATAGTATGCAAATACAGAGAAAGCTGAGAATGACTAAAAGCGTGCCAAATACAAACTAAAAACCCTCGGCTCCAAACGTAATCCCTCCCCCCTACCGGCCATAGCAACCAGCCCCCTCCCAGGTGCTGGTAACCGTTTTCCACACATCCTGGGAAAGTAACCTTGAACACATGAGATAACCCAAACACATTCCAAACCAGCAGCCAACAGATAACAACCCCACGAGATGGAATCCTCCTCCCTTCCCAGATCAAACACGTATCAGCAAAATGACATGCGAAACGTTACGATGTACCAGCAACACTGGAACAGCGAACATGACATACCGCCCCCCCCAAAATACTAAGGAGCAGGTTTCATAGGATAAGCCAGATGAAAGCATCTAACTAAAACAGGAGATTGAACATCTCGGGCAGCCACCCACTCAGGGTGGGGAAAATGCTTCCACCGAATGAGGTACTGCAAGGTGCCACAAAGCCTGCGAGAATCAAGGACCTCCTTCACCTCAAAATGTTGTTGTCCGTCAATCATGATTGGCGCAGGAGGTGTAGGTTGCAGATGCCACCGATCGGAGTGGTTGACAGGCTTGAGCAAGCGAAATATGGTCGCGCCCTTCCTCTACCACCTGCCCAGAGGCGCCCTTTAAAGCAGGTGGTTGGCGTTTCCCGCCAGCTGGAGTATATCGGGCTCCCCCTCATCCCCGAAGTAAGGAATTTCCTCCACTTCAGTCTCAGCCAGAGCCGCCTTCATTTTCCTGGGTAAAGAGAGAGATTTCCCCGACGACTTTCCCGGACGTTCCTCGGTCTTTCCTTTCGGGCACGCCGCTGCTTGGTGACCTTCCTTCCCACATCGGAGGCATTGTCCCTTCGCATAGCGGCGCTCTCCTCTTCCCAAGCACGTTGGCCGGACTTTCCAGTGGGTGCAGCAGTGCGGGAACCCTTGCTGAGCCTAGCATATCTCATCACCTTCCGGTGAGCAAAGGTTTCATGGGCATGCTCAGCCTTCCCTGCCAGCTGTATCCACTCATATAGGGAATCTGGGTCATCTCGGCCAAGCGATCACCTTAGGACCTCCGTATTCAGACTGTCCTTAAAAAGTTCTATTAAGGTGGATTGGGACCAATCCTCAACTTTCCCAGCCAAAGCCTTAAATTCCAGAGCATAGTCTACCACCGATCGTGGCCCCTGGCACAGCTCCCTCAATGCCCGTTTTGCTCTTTCCTTAGCTAACGGGTCTTCAAAGTGTAGTTTTAATGCCCACAGGAATTCCTCGAACTCCTCCAGCTCAGGGGCCTCCGATTGACATAACTGCACGTACCAATCGGCCAGCCGCCCCTTGAGCTTAGTGGCAATGGCATTAATCTTGGCTCTTTCTGAGCGGAAACACTGTTCCCATTCGTCCATATAACTCCTTGCATTGGTAAGGAAGAACGACAGCTTAGTTGGATCTCCATCAAATTTAACGGTAAAGTCCTTTACCCCCACTCCGGGTGGTCCCTTCGCCACAGCTGGACGGTCGGGCTTCCTCCTAGCCCCCAAGGATCTCCGCTCTCGAGGAGGGGACCTTGAAATTCTCACCCTTGGCGCTCTTACTTCCTCTCGGTGCCGGGTCCTACTCCTTTCCTCTGGGGAAGGTGAGGGCGAAGAAGGAGTCGAATACCTATGACTGGACTCCTCTCTCCTCCTCTCCCGTGGACCCCAGTCCATGGACATTTTCCAAAACATAAATTCTAAGGACTCCAATTTAGCCTCCACCAGTTTTATACGATCAGGGGTTTGGGAATCCTCCTTCCCCTCCTGCCTCACCACGGTTGGGGACAACGGGTATTGCTGCTTCCAAGACGTTCTTGACGTCCCTGGTAGGGTTCCCTGTGTCTCATCCCAGATGAGCAACTCGCCTGGTGACTCACCGGTCGGTTCAGGGGCTCTTTCACCTCCAACCTCCTCGTCTCCTAGGCTGAAGCTCGACCCCTCCCGAACCTCTGAAGTCTCTCGAGGAGGGACTCTCTCCATTCTTATTACTGTAGAGTCGGGTTCCCCCTCGCTCGATTCCTCGCTTTCCATGGTGTGTGGATTTGGTTTGCTCATCGCTAGCACTTCCCCTCACAAAATAAATCTGGAAAGGGGCTAACGGAAAAATTTTTTGGATTCTCAGCTTTATGTAATGATTGCCTATCCCAATAGACTCAGACTCACAAGCAGGAACTTAATGATATCTGATTTATTAAAGAATAGTATGCAAATACAGAGAAAGCTGAGCATGAGCAAAAGCACGCCAAATACAAACTAAAAACCCTCGCCTCAAACGTAATCCCTCCCCTCGCCCTGCCGTTGCAAACTCCCCCCCCCCCCAGGTGCTGGTAACCGTTTCTGCTGATGTCCTGGGAAAGTAACCTTGAACACAGGAGATAACCCAAACACATTCCAAACCAGCAGCCAACAGATAACAACCCCACGAGATGGAATCCTCCTCCCTTCCCAGATCAAACACGTATCAGTGAAATGACATGCGAAACGTTACGATGTACCGGCAACATTGGAACGGTGAACATGACATAAAGTAAATTACACGGATTTCCCCCAAACTCATTACTATTGTTTCATATAACTTTCATGTGTGCTAGACAGATGTAAAGCTAACATTGCTAAATTCAGCCTACTTTAGAACAAACAACCATTAGGTCTGTTACCCTGATTTCTAGAGGAAAGCAAACTATTTTAATGATCAATGACTACCTCCTCAAACAGGTTGAAAGTTGCACATTTACACACATACTATACATTAATTGACTGGACTTGTAGAGCTTTTCAGCCATATATTGGATTCATTGTGAAACATAATAAAAAGTACTTCTTTATCAATTGGATGCTTGTTTATAGAAATGCTGTTGAAGAATTTACAAAAGGTCCTTTTGCAATGAAAAGTAAGATGGCGAGCATATCCATATTCACGTTCATAGCTTGTTTTGTTCATCTTTGATTTTTTAATTCTCTGATGCTACAAAGCTCCTCATTTCACTTTGATATTTTCAGTGCCGAAAGCCAAAACAGCACTTTAAAGCTTATTTGGCCAAAGACTTACCAAAGAGGCTACATTACGTTAACAACATTCGCATTGACAAAGTTAATCTTATGGTTGATCGGCAGTGGATGGCTGTAAGGTACAGTACAGAGGGCAAACTTATAGACAATGCTTAGCTTTCTATTAAATGATAAAATGGACCAATTTTAGAGATACTGTAGAAAGGCAATGATATGTTACTTTTAATTTGTACATTTATTTATAAAATCATTTTATTATCTACTTGATTCCAAATGCTCTGAGAGTCAATGTGCTGTCCTCAGTGACTGCCTGAAGCTTGCATGGAAAGTCAGCTATGACAGATAAGGATAGGCAAGGTCAAGACAAATGAAGACAGCAACACTTTCTGCAAGTGACTGTACTTCTTCTGTTAGGGTAATGGAAGGATCTTGTCTCAGCAATATTCTAAAGCCAGCTCAGGCTTTATTTGGAAGTCAAAACCTATATTATGATCAGGTCCATCTAGGCTGAAGTACTCTCTGGATCTTAAATATCAAAGATATCTTACCTGATTTTGGTCAGATTTCTATTAGGCTGGAGCAATGAAGAGTCTGCAGAAGGTTTATCCTCTGAGTTAGAAAATGATGGCAAGGCTGGCTCCTCTGGTGGGAAAGGACAGAATATAGAAGTGACTGACTTTTCCCCAATGACTCCTTCATCCCAGTCTTCTGCTATATGCTGCAAAGTCCAAATGCTTGAGACTGTAGTTCCACCAGGGCCTTCTCTGTGTTTGCTAATAATAAATTTTCAGATCAGAATAATAATTAAAATTTAAACAAACACTTTGGTCTTCCTACAGCTTGCTGTTACTATAGGAAGAAGGAATGCAGGTGGGGTTACAGTCTCAAGCATTTGGACTTCGTGAGTTCATCTGCTGGCCATTTCTGTGGGAGTAGGCAGGTGACAATTATATAATGCAGAGATGGAAAACAACTCTCAGTGGCCCTAACTACAAAGGCTAAAGGTGAGAGATGCTGAGAGTTGTAAATCTGTAAGACTGTGCTCCTAAGAACCCTTCAGTTGTCATGGTTTGCATATGGAATGTTCTCCTTGCTTGAGGTCCTCTCTGTGGTCAGTGTCGCACTAGGAGACATCCTTTGCATTCCGCCTATTTTTTAAAAAACATCGTGTTAATTAATTTTACTTTGCCTTTTTTTTTCTAGTTTATTATCTTACAGGATTTGATTTTATTATTTTCTTGCAATTATTTTAACTTCCCTGTAAATTGGTATAGGAGTAGTTACAATGAATGTGTACATTTCCTAAATAAGTAGAGAAAGGGCTTTATATCAATTGGTTTGCATGGAAATGCACATGTATTTCTTGCTGGTCAGCCAACTGAGTAATTCTGCATTAGTCCAACCAAGAACTTTATTACATCCTGTTATTTCCCCAAAATCGAGGCACTAGATTCCTTTCATTGCTTAGTACATCCAAAAAAATAGATGAGATCATATGATGGTGTGATTCCTACATAAATCACCATGTGTGCTGTAATAGTGTAGTTTCATAATGCAATAGTATTTATTGGATAAGTCTCAGATAAGTATCCCTTTTCTGTACACCAACTTTGTATATTGCAGATTTTTGGAGCATAATGCCTGCCATCCTCCATCCAGCATGACCATTGGGAAAGGCACCTTCTTAATATGTTATAGCTGTGATTTATTCCTAGAGATTGTTGTTGGAGGCTGTTCCATACAGGATTTGCACCTTGGTGAAAAGAAAAAATCCCAAAGAAATTAGAGAAAACAAATTATGTTTTGGCATTATTTCATTTAATAATTGAAATCTTGATAAGCCTTTTTTATATCCAAAAGGCTGTTATGACTACATTCAGAACAAATGGCAAAATAATTTAAAGTGCAGCCAAATTTAAAACAGGGCATTCAATACCACCTGAAAAATAAAACTAAGTGTCATCCACCCTAAACAGAATAGATGTTGTTTCCCTCTACAAATCAAAACATGGAAGGGCTAATCTGTCTATTTCTTTGTCTGTACTGTAGTTTGTTGTTTTTGTAATCTCTGTGCAGACTTGACTTTTTTTTTAAAGGACATTTGACCTGATTATCTCTGTCTGTTGCAGGAGTCTTAACTCTGTAAAGTCCACATTCTTCTTTATTATGTCACTTTCTATTACAATAATAAATAGGCTGACCATACTTCCTTGAGACAAAAATGGGACATTGGGATGGCAAAACTGGGCAGGGCTGGGCAACAGGCTGGATCGGCAGGCAGGAACTTCTCCGGTTTTCTCGGGCTGGGAATCTTCAGATTCCTTCATTTGTGGGAGTCAAGGCTGGGCTGGAGAGTCTAGTGAACGGTTGTCCCCGACAAGCCGTTCCTCCACTGACTGTGCTTTTACGTTTTTTTCTTCCTGCCATTTCAAGGCAGGAGCCAATTGGCTCGCCCTTTGATCACCGCCTATCAGCTGATCCTGTTTTTTTCTTTTAGGTTTCCCGCCAGGTTGAGCTCTGCGGCTTTTTTCCCGCCATTTCTGCTGAGCTCCCCCTCCTTCCACTCAAAGTCAGACTGCATTCTGACAGGTTTGCGGGAACTTTCAAATTTTTAAGTTTTTAAGAAAATGGGACAAAATGGACATTTATATTAAAACGACGGAACGGTCTGGAAATGTTAAAAAAACGGAACTGTTCCATTCAAAACAGGACATATGGTCAGCCTAATAATAAACTACGTTTCTTCCTTTTATCTTGCTCAGAGAATTCCCTTCAGTTGCATGGTTCAGATTGTATTGGTATGCCTGCCATTTGGCAATTACATTCTCAAAGGAAATGTCATCATGAAGTTTGATTAACTTATATAGCACATAGTTGTCTTGGCTTCTCCCAGATTTCCTTTCCTGAAGCGCAATTTTGAATCAACTTCAGAGCAGTCCAGCTTTTCATATAATGCCTCCATCCGAATAATCCAATACCTCTTTCTCTCCCCTGCACTGGGCCCTGTGGTAGTGTTGCATTTAGAATTTGTGATTTAGGAACTAGGCTCTTAGCTGGTCAGGCCCATTATTTCATTTACTTCCAAGTGTGGTCAGCAAGTCTTGCTGAGATTGGTACTCCTCTTTCACATACGGCCCCATAGTCCAGTACTGACAGCACCACTGCCTGCATCTACACCCAGAAGTGATTTTAGATTTTTAAAAATCAGGTACACCTCCACCTCCACCTATATGGTTGTACAGACAAGTTGCCGTCCTGTACTGTTTGCGTATAGAATGTCTCCAAGAAGAGAGGTAGAGAACCTTTTGGAATTGGAAGACCAGATTAGGAGCCCCATGTTGGAACTGATGGGTAGAACCAAAAATTGCCCACCACACTCACCCACACATTCAGGCACAAGATCAGTTTAACTTAATTTTTCATCAGTAATCAGAATTACTGCAAAGAATATGTGATCCTAGGGAAGTGGGTGGGGGAGATGGTCCTGCTTCTCTCCTACTGTTCACACTAGGGAAACATCCCTCTCTAATGCCATCCTAATTATGATTGAGCTGTGGAAGAAAGTGATCAAGACTGACTCTCTTCATGCACTCTCTTCCCTAACACAATTGGGCATTGGTGGTGGATGTCATGTCATGTCACTGAACTGTCAGGGCAGATGGCTGACACAGGCTTCAGTTTGGGACTGTAGAAAAGACCAACCCTTTTTTGAGAACAAAATTACCAAGTTGAAAATGTTCATTACCAAGCTTTAAAATGACAGGTTGATGAATGATCAACAGTGTCTGGAATTAAGGGGGAAAAAACACTGAAGTCCCATCTGGTGCTTCCTCTAGTTTCCAGATTGCAATCCAAGAAAGCTGCGTAAATATAAAATATTTCCAATAAATCTCTCTTTTTGGTGCAAATCACTTTTACTCTGTTAGGGCCTTTCAAATAGAAGTTCAGTGAGTAAGCTAAATTTTCAGGGAAATGCAGTTAGTCAAAATATGAGGACATGTCTCTTCAGTACCACAGAGGAAAAGAGGAAAAGATAATTATTTGCAAAAAAATCTGTTCTGAAGTATGGAAATTACTTAATCACATCTAAGTTATTTTAACCGGAGATGACAGATTGGAATCAAGAGCGTTATGACTCAATCATGTTTCCTGGATGCACCACTGGTAAAGGGGGAATTCTTTTCTCAAGGAATGGCATGTACATATGTTAGATACCCATATGTGTATGCCTAGATAGCCAGTGTGGTACAGTGGTGTGAGTGTAAAGAAGCATGATACAAAGCCAACCATTCTAGAGAGATTGTCCCATTTGTTTCTCCATCAGCTGATGCATTAACACCACTATTGCTTTTGCCTGAAAGGATCCTAGCCAATCAGGCATTATGTAGTAAATGTATGGCACCACAGTGCTATGGAGACAATTTGATCTACTGAGGCCAGATAAATCCCATTCATAGGACATTCCTGAATAGATGAGATATTTCATATAATAGCTTCTCTGAAGCAATGACAGTGGCCAACCATTGCTGAAGAAAACATTTTCATTGCATTGATTGAAAAACAGGCCTTTTTTGGGCACAGCTGTAATGTGGAAAACTTAGTATTTCTAATTGACTGCTACATGTTCATTCAATCTATATGTGTTTTTAGGAGTAAAAGGTACAACAGGTGTGATGGTGGTACCCATGGCTATGACAATGAATTCAGAAGTATGGAGGTAAGAGATTTGTTGATTGCCTTTCCTTTCTGTTTCTTTCTATGTCACATTGGTTCTGCTCAAAGGGATTCCCAATTCTCAGAAACAGTGATTGGAGAAGTAAATAGTTAATGTGAAATTAAATTATGTAAGTAAAAACATGATCAACTAAATCAGAGATGAGTCATATCTGGCTTACAACAGTTCTCCATGAAGGTCCACAATTCCTTGATAACTTAGTCTTCTGCCCTCTTGCTGTGGAGTTGTACCTAACTTGATACATCCATGGGAATGTGGTGATTTACAGCAGCAGAAGCTGCAGCAGCAGCCAACAGGTAAATGTATATGTCTAAGATGGGGGTAGCGTAACAAAATATTTAAATAAGGGAGGTAAATGTCAGCAGTGGGTCCTCTGGACTTGCCTCTTTTTGTCATATGCCCAGGCTGCAGGTTGAAAAAGAGTCCTTTCCAGGCCTGCAGCTAGGTTCTGTGTCACACATGGATTCTGTGCCCATTTTGGCGCCCCCCCAGTGTGGCGCCCAGGGCACATGCTCTGCTTGCTCTCCCCCCCCCCCCCCCCCGTTGCGGCCCTGGTCCTTTCCCTGTGTTTAAGACATTATTTCTATTGAATGTGATCCCATTAACCCTTTTGAAACATTCAGCAGAAAACCAGCCCAAGCATTTCTCATGTCCCAAGCAAAGGCTTTATGCTAAGACTCAAGGTAGCCATCTCAAGATTTACATTATACAGGTCATGGTGTCTTGAGTAGATGCACAAGCAAATTGTGAATTCTGTTGAGTGACCTCTTTGGTAAAGGAGACGGAATTAGTTGAAAGTTTTTAACTAGTTGAAAGCTTTTAATTCACAAATCAACTATCTGAAATTAACAGTATTTATATCTTGAATTTAAAAAGATGCCACATTGGTGTGATGATTGTCTTAATTCCAATAAAACTCCCAGACTCAGAATCTTGATTCAGGTTCTTGGTTTATTTAGGAAAGAGTGCAAACAGGTAAAAAGCTGAGAATGAGGAAAGTGCGCCTAAACTCAAACTAAATAGCGTCTTTGCAAACCTCACCCCACCCCCTCCCTCACAGGCAGCCCTCCCCACATTCCCAGGTGCTCCTAACGAGCTCTGCTGATCAATGGGCTAAAAGACCTTGACATTTAAGAGACAGCCGAAATACATTCCTCTCTGGCACAATTCAGCACGTCTCCTGTACAAGGTTCCCAGCAGCACCCCCCCAGCCAGTACCCATATCAGCACCATGGCAAGCGAACCGTTACGATGTAGCAACACCGGAACGGTGAACATGACAATTGGCTTTTTTAATGAAAAACAAAAACTGGAAGCTATTTAGTAAATCTATTTTCTGTTATTGTCCAGGCTATCTTTGTAGCACATGGGCCAGGCTTTAAGGAACAAAATGAGGTGAAATCTTTTGAAAACATTGAAGTTTACAACTTAATGTGTGGTGAGTATGAACTAGACCTTGTCTAATTTGCAACTGGTATTTTTTTTAAGGCAAAATGGAAACCTAATTAACTAAATGAAGAAACATAGAATTATTATATAAAACATACTACCATAAAGAATTATATAACACAAAACACATCTAAAGGAATGGAATAGCACAATAACTGTTTGGCACTTGGATCATATGTAGTAATTATTTATTAATTATGGTGACAGTCCATCTTTCCTGTATAGTGGAACTGAGAAACTATATGTGTGGGATTTCCAAATGTAACAAGGTATTTGTTCAATTGTTGAATCTCAGACAATTAAAAAAAATACATTTTTCAAGCTATAATTCACAACTCTGCCAGGATGGAACCCCACCACATTCTTGAACCTGAGGCTGTTTATCTCATATTCATACATAACTAGAAAATCTGTGATCCGTCGGGTCATCGTTTCAGAGATATTTCCTTACCAGATTCCTCAATGACTTCAACAATGGCATAGCTTCTAATGTGCTGCCCTCACTGGAAAAGTTCTTAAAAATTCAGGGAGATATTCACAGAGGTATCACAAAGGCCATGTCATTCATATTGAACCATATAGCACAAACATCAGGAGCTGACCACAGAAAATGTTTTATGATATTATGTCATTAAATGTTTTCTGATCATTTTTATGTAATAAAATGTTTTATAAAATTTGCCAAATTTCAATTCCACAGGAGTCATGGGTCCTGGATTTTGGACACATTCTGTAACTGTATTGATTTGCTTGTGGGAAGCTGGCAGGGAGTGTCAGAATTTTCCTTCCTCCCTCCCTCTCTCCCTATCTTCCAAGTTGCTGCTGGTTTTCCTATTGACTTGTGGGAAGGTGGAAGGGAGCGTCCTTCCTTCCTTCCTTCCTTCCTTCCTTCCTTCCTTCCTTCCTTCCTTCCTTCCTCCCTCCCTCCCTCCCTCCCTCCCTCCCTCCCTCCCTCCCTCCCTTCCCACATATAATATAGGGTTGCACCATTGCCCCCCCCCCACGACCCTCAGGAGAGCCCTGGTGAAGCTTCTCCTCTGCCTCGGCTGACCCATGGAACTGCCTGTCACTTTGCTGGGGGGAGGTTGAACAAAGGTTGCTGTGGACGATGAGGTTCCCCACTCATGACACCCACTCCCTATTCCAACATGTCCCCAAGGGCTGCCTCTCTTGAGGGAGGAATAGGACTCATCCATTGACCACAGGCACCCCCCAACCAGCCCTACCTCACCAGCAGGCATCCCAAGTCGCTCCCTCATCCTTCCCTCAACTACCACCACCATTAACAAATTTCACATTTCTGCGCCGGTTCCAAAGCAGCCAACCGCCACTCACCCATCGGGCCTTGCCACCAGCCAATTGGGTGCAGGGGACAGTGGGAGGTGAGAAAGAGACAGGGATACACCCATGACAATCACGTGACCTGGGCTGACTGCGGCAGCATGGAAGTGCAACAGTGTTGAAGGGGCCACAAGTTTCGCAAATTTAAATCCCATGGGAGACATGGGTCCTGGATTTGGGATGCATTCTGTAAGTTAGCCCATTTGAGGTACCTTATTTCAAAAATTGTTGCCCTATGACACACTGTTTCAACCAGTTAAAGGTCATAGAAATGAGAGTTTTCGTAGTATATAGATTAAGGAGAATCATATTTTTAATATAAAGTGTTCTAGATGAGATGTATCTGTCAGGTTTAGGGAGTCAACCCTGGGTAGGAAAGCATTTCCATACCTTATGCATATGCAGTCCACTTCAAAACATCCCCCCAACTATTATTGTCTGTATATACTGTTATGTATTTTATGTTCTCCTGTAACCAAACCTATCACATGGGTGCTGTACTGCTGCCTTTTCTTTGAACCCAGTCCTCCACATGAATTCTCCTTTTCTGAAGAAATTGACACTGAATACATGGAGCATAACAACAATACACTTACTTTACATGCAAAGGGTTCAGTCCCTGGAAGTGGAGTACTCAAAGTAGAATGGCCTCTAGTAATGAAAACAAGATGGGTTCCTCAGACTATGTAGACTGAGAGCAAAGCATATGCAGAGTGCATTAGTCATAATTCATCCAGGCATTAAGTCAAACCACACTTTTAAAAATGAAAAAAGAAGAAGAAGCAGAAGCAGCAGTAGCCCAGAGCCAGTGCACCCCCGATGACCCTCTGGAGCACATCACCATAATCCTTGAATTATGTAAGGGTTAGCGTTAGGGTAAAGGGTCACTCAAAAGATTTTCTTGCTTTTTCATCTGCAAATGGAATATCTAGCTTTTGGTCATGCTCTATTCTCAGCTGAGAGCCCAGTAGGCCACCTAAACACTCTTGGGAATATTGTTCTTAGGTAGATCTTTATAGGTTTTGTTTAGAGAATGGTCTCTCTGTAACTGCAACTATCATAGGCATGCCTCTTCCCTTCCAAAAGTAGTTCTGCAGTAAAACTTGACAATGGCAAGTTTTCTGTCATAAAAAGTTCTATAACTTCCTTTATGGTTGATTTTTTAGCAATATCAGATTTTACTAACAGTCAGAATAAAAGCAATTGCTGAGGAAATGTGTCTGACAAGTCACTATCATACCTATTGACCAGAAGTTCTCCAGCGCCATACAAATCATCTGTTGCTGACATCAGGGTTGAGGACTATGGGGCATAAAATGTAGAAACTACTTTATACAGGCCTGCAAATCTGTATTTTATCTGAAAGATTGCTCTGTCTGGTGTTGTAAAGAACACATCACTCTGAATTGGCCCGTTGCATATGTTTGTCTTTGATCCTCACAAACATCATGTGAAATTTCTTCAGCCATGCCACATGTCAATCTTGAAACTGCTGAGATATATCCTAAAACTGGGCCATTACCACAGCACTGTAATACATGAAGTTGCACTGAGTCCCCACATCTTGCAAATTATTAAGAAATACTGCAACTTGCTTAGTTCAGTTTGTGGCAACTGTGACCATTTTGAAATTCAGCCAATACAGTTTCAAAATTGTTGTGAGTGGCACAGTCAAAAAGACCATGTGGCACTTCTCCATTTGAGATTCCAGAGCTTGTGCTTCTGTAATTCTTTCCCAGTTCAAACCTCAAATATCAGAACCCTGAAGGAGGTTCAAGCATGTGCTTGAAGAAAGTCATTGATGCACCGTGGAAAACCTGTATTTTTAATTTCACAGATCTCATGAAAATTAAACCTGCTCCAAACAATGGAACACATGGAAGCTTGAATCACCTCCTAAAAACTCCTTTCTACGATCCAACCCCAGCAGAAGAACAGTCTTCTCCTCTTTTGTGCCCTTTTGGCTCCTTGCCCAGTCCAGATGTTTCAGGGTGTATATGTAGCTCAGTAAGTTCTCAGCAAGACATGTGTCCTAGTGTTGTTGTTTTTTTAATCTGAATTGTCTATGTATGCTTGACCTTTCTTTTGAATTTTGGCATATTTGTGTATTTGCAGATAACAGATTTAGAAGCAGTGAATGAAAGGTTAAACCTCAATAATCAAGCAAGTAAGTCTAGTACAACCCCATTCCTAATTACTGAAAAGTTTCAAAGGTCCCAGGACTCATTTGGGATTCAGTTTTCATAGAAGAGGTTGTATTCAGATATATAAATTTAACAAGTATATAAATTTGTTACATACATTTAATAAATATATGAATATTAAATTTAACTATATAAATTTAACAAATAAATAAATAAAGCTATATAAATTTCACACACACACACAGACTGATCATGAGCTCTGCAGATTAACATGCCAGCAGATTCTTGATCCCTGTAAGAATGCTTCACCCTGCATCCCTGCTCTGACCTGTCAGTCAGGTTATAGGTGCAGAGGAGGAGTGCAGGGCAAAATGGGAGGGAGCACTTATTTATTTCCTTATCCATCCATCCATCCATCCATCCATCCAATTTATATGGACCCCCAACCCACAAAATGTGGCTTTGGGTAGCTAACATAGGATTAAAAAACAAAACAAGATAATAAACCACAAGAACATAATATAATATAGAGAGCCAGTTTGGTCTAGTGGTTAAGGTGCTGGGATAGAAATCAGGAGGCTGCGAGTTCTAGTCCCGCCTTAGGCATGAAAGCCGGCTGGGTGACCCTGGGCCAGTCACTCTGTCAGCCCAACCCACCTCACAAGGTTGCTGTTGTGGGGAAAATAGGAGGAGGAAGGAGTATTAGGTATGTTTGCCGCCTTGAGTTATTTATAAAAATGACAAAAGGTGGGATAAAAATTAAATAAATAAATAAAACAACATATACTTTTTGAGGCCAAAAAGCACAACATACTCAGAATCTTAAACTATTTTCCACATGGGCTTATCCAACATCCTAACCCCGTGCTCAGAGGAAGGATCAAACTTTTAAAGTCCTGCAGATGCCAACAGGGTTGTGGCCATCCAAATCTTAGGGGAGATGCTGTTCCAAAGGGCAGGCACCACAGTGGAGAAGCCACACCTCTTGGGTCCCATTGGATGGCATTGTTTCATGTGGGGGGGCAGGTAGCATCCCCACTTTTCTGAACTTGTGGGCAAGCGATTATAATCAGAGATAGACAGCTCTGCAAATAACCCAGGGATGGGCCAGTTGTATAGGCGAATTCCATCTTTGATGCTGCAATGGAATTGCAGTGCTCGCAGTGAGTAGCATTGCTGCCAATATTGAGAAGTAGATCTGTGCAACAGATGCAGGAATAGGCAATAATAAAAACAGCAAGAAGTACACCCATGTGAAAATCTTCCTTGTCAAAAACAATGGAAGACCTGTAATGCAGGCATTGGTGGCAGAACTAGGGACACACAACTGGCAGCATCTGGCTGTGTTTCCCCACTGAAATTGATATTCTATGCAACAGCATGCACTCTTCTTGTTTTTTGAGCACAGGTCTAATGCTCTTTGAAAAGACTTCTGAGCTTGTTTCTGTGTTCCTAGCAGTCCATGTAAGACCTCAGAAGTGCTTTTGAAAGTGTTGGTCAGGCATTACGCAAGCAGATGTCTCTGCAGAAGTCAGGAGTCCAGACTCCCACGGCCCAAACCCAAAGGTTTATGGGGGATAGTGGAGAGGAAAGGGTATACCTGTAGCAGCCTAAAGGCTAATAGGTGGGCATAAACCATATTACCAGTCAATCAACCTAAAGTTATGAAAAAGAATATGGAAGACTCTATAGACCAGTGTTTCTCAAACTTTGGAACTTTAAGATGGTGGACTTCAACTCCAGAATTCTGGGAGCTGAAGTCCACACATCTTAAAGTTGCCAAATTTGAGAAACACTGCTATAGACAGTCCCCATGTTATGCAGGAACCAAGTTAATGTAAATTCTACTGTACGCAAGGAATGTAAACTATAGTGGTTTTTAAAGTGGGTTGTATTTAGACCATGGGTGTCCAACCTTTTGGCTTCCCTGGGCCACACTGAGGAACTACCTTGGGCCACAGATAAAATATATAATATAGTTAATGTATATACTGTAAGTAATAAACCTTCATTTATTTTTTAATATTTTTATTATAAATTTTTTAAAAAGAGGGCAACATAAAACTAGTGGGATATTTGACCTTGTTTTTGTGAAACTAATGCATCAGTGTCTGGTTTGATGAAAGTGGTTGCAATTCTCAGTAAGTTCTCAAGGTGCTCATCAGAAATTTTAATTCTAATTTTACTCTTTGTGTGCTTCAACCTTGAAAATAGTTGCTCACAGATGCTGCCAGAAAGTGGTGTCATGAATAAGGTGTGATTGTGAAGTGAGAGATATTTTTCTCTGGGAAGATAGGTCTTATAAAAGTCCAGTAGAGAGACATATGGTGAATTCCCCATGGTACCATGTTTGGGAGAGCACCCAAAACACAGTCTCAAAATTCCCAGTGGGCTGCATTACAAGCTGTTCAGGGCCGCATGCAGCCCGTGGGCCACAGGCTGGACCCGCCTGATTTAGACCTAAGGTGGGTTTCCAAAAGAGGCATCACCATTTGGGGGGGCAGAGGATTCTTTCTTTCTTTTTTTTTTTTTTAAGAGAATGAGGTAGAGCAGAGTTTTTTTAACTTTTTGCTCTCAGGACCCCTTCCCACTTTTAAAAATTATGGAGAACGCCAAAAGAGCTTTTGTTTGTTTGGGTTAATATTACTGATATTTACTGTGTTAAAAATTGAAATTGATGCATTAGTAGAGTATTTATTTATTGGATCATGTAAAAATAACAATATTAAACCCATTAAATATTAACATTAGTATTTTTGTCATGAAAAAGCCCTATATTTTTTAACAAATAAAAAATAATGATGATAAGAGTGGCATTAAGTTTTTGTAAATATCTTCAATATCTGGGAAATAATTTTGATTTCGCAGACCCCTGAGAGGGTCTTGGGGGACCCCCAGGAGTCCTTGGACCACACTTTAAGAAACACTGAGATAGAGAAAAGGAAGGTACGAAGTAGAGGGAAAGAGCTGCAGATACATGCAGATGCATGCACACAAACACACAGAGCGATAGCTTCTCCTATAGACATGGAGTTATCAGCTGCTTTTCCTCGGCAAACCGTTTGGTGAACTCTGCACGGCTGCAGATCAGAACTGTTCTCCAGAAATGGGTAACAAGTAGTACCTCATAAGATTATTCTATTCTTCCTTTTGACATTTTCCTGGACATCACAATCGTGATAGTTATTTATATGCTTTTCATACTCATAAGGGACATATCTCTCTGTATAGCTCTGTTGATCTGCCACTCAATCAAAGGAATAAATGAAGGCAGTTTTATGTGTATTAGCACCTTAACCAAGGTATCCATCACTGCAAATTGTATGTTCTCTTCCCAGCTCCCCACTAATTCTGTCATTGCTGCTCATAGGAGCTTTGCTTCCAAACCAAATAGCAGCATGGTGAGGTTTTGTTGGTAGTGGTGCTTCAACTATTTTCCTTTAAATGCTTGTAATCTCAAATGGTGTGTTGGAGATGTAGAGTTTGGCTGGACATGTTGAGTTAGAAATAGCCAGCATACTGGCATCGCATAGGCCAGGAAAAATCCAAAGCCAGGTTTTAAATGGGCAGCTTTCCAATTGTTTCCAATTGTTTTGTTCTTTCCAATATACTGAAAGGCACAAATCTTGAATGAGCAAATTTACTTCATAGTAACTTTGGAAAGGACTGTACAGTATCCAGTTAATGTGGATGGTTTATGGTTTGCATTCTAGAAATGGAGGCTGAAGCTCATAATTTGCCTTATGGTAGACCCCAGGTTCTACAGAAGCACAGCAAGTACTGCCTCCTTCACCAGACTAAATATGTGAGTGCATATAGTCAAGACATCTGGATGCCACTATGGAGCTCATATACTGTCAGCAAATCAGTAAGTTTTCAGATTTATTTACTTTTTGTAGTAAAATGGAAGTCTACTCAGAGGAAAAGGGTAATGGTGTATAAGAAAGAGGATCTGAAGAGAGGTAGAGGTAGATGCAGAGGTGGAGATGGAAATGGATAGAGATAGAGAGAGATAAGATGCATAACTTCAAGCACAGGGCATTCTTCCTATTGCTGCAGAACATTTTTCTGCAGCAATAGGAAGTTTATTTCTCGAAAAAAATCTCAATGGACGGTATCATGTTTATAAGCAGACTTCTTGTCTAGTTATATACTGAATTATACACAGTTCACAAACAAAACCCTTGATTTCTCAATCCCAGGGTGGGATGCCAAAAATGACTGATGGGTTATGTTCAGAAGGGAGGTGGTTGAAGTGGTGTAAGGCTGTGATGCAGCCAAAGATGGAGAGGTTTTATGAGCTTTACAATAACATCTTCCTTACTGTCTACTGACTGTTGCAATGTTTCTTTTTGGCAGTCAAAACACACTGTTTATCTATGATCCCACAGCAATTTGCCTCAGAATAGATACATGAACCCATAGTTACAAAACTTTTGAAAAAAGGGTTTTTTCCCCCATTGAATTACATTTTTACCCTAGTGATACTAATAACTTATGTTTCTTTATGTGAACAGTTTCAAATGCTGAACTGGGAGCACACCTGATATTGAAAAAGTATTATATTGGTGTTATTTCAATTGATTCTCCATGGTTTTGAATATGCTATATTTAAATTAAATTAAACTAAAATTATATGACAGGGTCCTGTCATCTTCTCAGCCACAGAGAATCAAACATCTAGCTCTTTTTCCAGCATTCTTCTTTCGGACAGGAAACTCCTAGCTTTGAATTCTGTTCCTTTTAGCCACAAAACCAATTTCTCACTGCCATTTTCCAAACTGTCAAACTTATTTTCTCTTGAACTGCCCAATTGTGTTCTTTCTGGGCCTTCTAACTGCAGTCAACATCTGCTGAACCTTTGACCAATCTAAACTGTATTTTTCCGGTCTTCTGCCAATATTCAAAGCTTCAGCTTGAGGCCCCCATTCCACAGCAAGGAGTGCCAAGATAGCCCTAGTCTCCAGTATATTACAGAGTGGAAAAACACCGAGATATACAAATACAACACCTGTTCACTGAATGATATTTCTGATAGTGTCAAGATGGCATAGTGATGTTTAAAGAATACCTATGTGCATATTCTCTTAAGATATTTTGGAGTTAAAAGAAAAGCATGTGTAGGGCAGACAGTCTGGAGTGTGGCCTGCTATTTTTGCTGCAGCAATTCCCACTGCTGAAGTTAGCAGTTCTCCTTTAAAAACCAATCAGTGGTTTGGTGGTAAAAAGCATGATAAAGAAAAGGAAGGCAGGGTTCTCTTCTGTGTGATTATTTTGGCATTCAAGGCACAGGGCCATGCTTTCTCTGTTATTATACTTTTCTGTCCTCTATATGTACCACTTCTATGCTGTCTGTGCAGAATGCTACACTTTCTAAGAAACTCCATCTGTGATTGACACAGACAGATGAGCGTGGGTGAAGTTTGTTGAAATCACTATTTTCAGTTTTCTGGATTTCTTTGGGGTGAGGGGTGGAGAATGGTAGTTTATCAGTATGTTGACAAAAGTATTTCACCCAAAACTGAGTGTGCAAGATTGAGGAAAAGTTCTAGTTCTGTGGATATGCTTGCAGTCCTAGGCATTTCTAGATGGAACTGGAAAAGTCTCTTCTGTGGGCCTTTGGAAGTCACTGATCACAGGGACTATGAATATGCTAAGACCTAAGACAGAATGTAAAAGGGACGCGGTGGCGCTGCGGGTTAAACCGCTGAGCTGTCGATTGGAAGGTTGGCGGTTCGAAACCGCGCGGCGGGGTGAGCTCCCGTTGCTTGTCCCAGCTTCTGCACACCAAGCAGTTCGAAAACATGCAAATGTGAGTAGATTAATTGGTACCGCTTCGGCGGGAAGGTAACGGCGTTCCGTGCAGTCATGCTGGCCACATGACCCGGAAGTGTCTATGACAACGCCGGCTCCAAGGCTTTGAAACGGAGATGAGCACCGCCCCCTAGAGTCGGACACGACTGGACTTTACGTCAAGGGAAACCTTTACCTTTAAGACAGAATGTGACTGGCTAGTTTGTGGTTCACTGCATTGTATAAACCCAGCCACTGGGTTAAATCATTTATCCATCTAGCCCCAAACTGCCTACATTAACTGGCAATGATGTCCCCAGGTTGAGGGGGTGGGGATTGTTCCAGCCCTGATTGGAAATATCAGTGATTTATTCTGTATGCACAACTTTTGCAGTCTCTGAGCTACCACACCTTCTCCAGGTGGATGGAGAAGATGCTTTAGATTACCTTAGTGCCCTTCAGATGTCTGGGTCTAAAATAAATATAATTCCCAGCTGTTAGAAGACGCTAATCTGAATCCTTGGTCTGAATCAACAGAGATTGCTTCTTTTTCTTCAGAAAATAATGATCTTGTTGAGATATAATATTAATAAAAACATTATCCAATGCTAAGTTTGGATCAGGGTCTCATTTTCCTGGAAGTTATTAATTAATCTGGTGCCGATGTATATTACATATATATAAATCCACATAGATGCTGTTAAAAATTACCATATTTGCATCCCTGTGTTTTGTTTAATATGCTTTACTTGTTACTTTTGCATATACACAGCAGGCTTTGATAGAAGAGATACAAGAAGCTTTTCTGATTCTCAAAACTGATGGCATCTTTTAATATATTAAAGTTGGAGACAACATTTATTATTTTTTATCGACCTAAGTCAGTCCACTGCAGGATGAAGGCCTCTTCACTGAATCTTATAGAATATAATTTACCATGCTGGTCCAGTGTGGACTGGTAGCGGCATATTTTCAAATTCCCAGTCTAGGTTGAGAGAAATTGACTGGTCCAAAGTCACCCAGCTGCTTTGTGTGCCTAAGGGAGGACCAAAACCTGGATTTCCCTGTAGATATGTATATGTATACATACACCTACATACATACATACACACCCAAACACACATATTCTCTTCCATGACATGTAATCTCAGTCTAGAAAGAGTTTTTCTGATGTTATGGAGAGTGTGAACAAGAAGGGTTCTCCACAGCATAAAGAAGCTGTTGCATCACTCAGTCTCATTCAAGGGAGATCGTGAAGAGAACATAATCCAAACAAAGTTCACAGAAAAATTGAGCTCTTATAGGAAAATCAGGTCCCAATATTTCTGTGAATTCTGAATATGGTGTCTTAAAGGACAGGTCAAAGGCTTCTTTAATACTTGAGATTAATCTAGCATTTTGCTTCAGCTGCATTTTAAAATAACATTGTGAGCCATGCTGAACTGTTAGGGAAGCTGATGAAATGTATTAAATAAATAAACAAGATGAGCCACTAAGCTTGTGTTATTTTCATCCTATAAACTTTCACCTATAGCATGGGTGTCCAACCTTTTGGCTTCCCTGGGCCACACTGAGTGAAGAGGAATTGTCTTGGGCCACACATAAAATATATAATATAGTTAATGTATATAAGTAATAAAACTTCATTTATTTTTTAATATTTTTATTACAAAATTAAAAAAAGAGGGCAACATAAAACTAGTGGGATATTTGACCTTGTTTTTGTGAAACTAATGCATCAGTGTCTAGTTCAATGAAAGTGGTTGCAATTCTCAGTGAGTTCTCAAGGTGCTCATCAGAAATTTTAATTCTAATTTTACTCTTCATGTGCTTCATCCCTGAAAATAGTTGCTCACAAATGTACGTGCTGCCAAAAAGCGATGTCATGAATAAGGCATAATTGTGAAGCAACGGGTATTTTTCTCTGGGAAGATAGGTCTTATAAAAGTCCAGACATGATCAAATGTTTCTTTGAATTGAATGTCTGATGGCAACTCTATGCATTCCATTTGAAAATTCGGAGATAATGTAGTTATGTCGACTGAAAATGGAGTCAAAAATATACCAAAATATTGATGATTTTTCCAGAAATCTTGAAAGCTGTTCTCAAATTCCTGTATCAAACCAAAAAGCAAGGCTGCATATTTCTCGCTGTTCACAGGACAGTGTTTAACTAACGTATTAAAATGTATAAAATTATTTTCCGTAACTTGATCTTGCCATACTTTAAGTTTCATTTCAAATGCTGTTATGGTTTGAAACATTGCAGTGATAAGTTGGTTTTCACCTTGAAGACGCATGTTTAAATCATTTCAATGTGTGGTCAAATCCACCAAAAATGCTAAATCTGTGAGCCATTTTTCATCTTCAAGTTCTGGCACAAATTTTCTTTTTGATTCCATAAACCACCTGATTTCATTTTGCAGATCATAAAATCTTTTCAGCATTTTACCCCGACTTAGCCACTGTACTTCAAAAAAGTAAAAGATGTCCCCATAATCAGCATCCATACTTTTAAGGAACTCCTGGAATTGGTGATGATTCAATCCCTTGGCCCTTATGGAATTAACTGCTTTGATGGCAATTTGAATGACATTATCCATTTTTAAAGCTTTCGCTCATAAATTTTCTTGATATAGAATGCAGTGATACTTCATCAAAAGTGAGTTGCTGGTGGCACTTGCATTGTCTTCTATCAATTTTGTAGGTCCCTCACTTTTACCAACCATCACCGGGGCGCCATCAGTAGATATACCAGATATGTTGACAATGGTTAAAGAAAATCGCTTTAATGTCATTTTTACCACTTCATACAAATCAAGAGATTTAGTTTTGCTTTTAATGGCACCAAAGAAGCCATTCTTCAGTGACATTATATTCGTTATCAATACCTCTAATAAAAATGGCAAGTTCAGCCATATCTGTAGCATCAGTATTTTCATCCGTCACCAAAGCATAATATTTGAAATTAGCAGCTTTACTCTTCAAACCGTTTTTGATAGATTTTCCTATTTCCTCAGTTTGCCCAGCTATAGTCTGGTGAGACAAACTGATTTTAGAAAAATAGCGTTTTTTATCAGGACAAATTATATCTGCCACGCTTTCCATACATTGCTTAATAAACTCACATTTGGTAAATGGTTTTGATTTTTTTTGCAATCAGATTTGCTACCAAATAACTAGCTTTTATAATAGAGTCCTTTTGAGTTGTGACTTCTTTAAAAAAATTGTTGAGACGACAGACTTTTTTTCAGTTCCGCTAATTTGTCTTTATGACAAATTCCTTGATACGTTTTGAATTTGGCATCATGTTTTTCCATATAATGCCTTTTCAAATTGTAGTCTTCGAAAACTGACCCATTTTCCCTACAAATTAAGCATAGTGCCTTAGTATTTGTCTCGACAAAAAAGTAATCATCTGTCCATTTTTCACTGAATACTCTTCCATCATCCGTGAATTTTCTTTTTTTATTTTCTTTTTTGGGTTCTGTTTTCTGTTGAAACGACATTGAAGCCATGCTGGAATAAATTTATTTAGGAATAAATATACTTTTAAAGAAATAACACACCAAGCCCATCGTAAATTGTTAGGTAGGCAAATAAAAAAGCAAAGTTTCATAATCAAATAAGAAAACTTACATGTCTACTTAATAATAATACCAATAAATGCCTGTCGTCACAGAACACATGTAGGTAGGTTGAAATATTATATATAACTCCAAGTTGCCACAAGCTGACATGTGTAGTGGGTGGTGGCGGCATTAGCACTGCACTGCCCCCTCCCCTACACAGCATTCCATTGTTTCTACCTACAGAGTCCACGCTCGAGCACTGCACGATCAAGTCACAAAAAGAATAGCAAAATAATGTTAAAAGTTTACGATTTTTGAGGACCGCATTACTAGCTGATTTAAAGATTTTTCAATCTAATCAGATAAACATTAAGATGTTTATATTTTTTTCATGAAAAAGGGCATCTGCTTCTCAAAATGTATTGATTTGTACAAAGGATGAGACACTAAATAAAAATCGTGTTGATGAAGAATTAGGCGAATGGGTGAATGGATCTCAGAAGTTCTGATTAGCTTGGAAATATTTTATTTATATATTTCAAATTTCTCTCACTGCCCATCACCCCCCAGAGGGGACTCTGGGCGGTTTACAACAAAATAAACAATTTAAAACCATAAAACCTAATTTACAATGCAAACTATCATTATAAATAGATATAAGATCCATTGTGGCGAAAAGCTCTCATTCAATGGGGAGGGCACTATGGCGCCAACCACCCCCAGCAAGAGCTGTTGCCCTTCCCATCCCAGGCAAGGTGGCAGAACCAGGTTTTCAAATTCTTCTGGAAGGCCAGGAGCGAAGGTGCCCACCTCACCTCTGGGGGCAGAATATTCCAAAGGGCGGGCGCCACTGCAGAGAAGTCTCGCCTCCTGGACCCTGCTAGATAAATGGAAAATTGCAGTGAAAAGACAAATCCCATATTGTAGAGGGATTTCCCCTACACAGTTGCTATCTCACCACTTCTGAAGATAGCCATTACTTTAAGCACCAACCCCTGGAGCTTTATAAAGCAATATTTGAATTGGAGAACTTCGGTGCACTTCAAGTGAGCAACTTGGTCCAAAGAGTTCTGGAGATGAATCTAGCTTTCCGTCCATGCTAGGCTCAATCATCCCTTCCAAGTGCTCAAACTCTAAGGAAGAAGCCTTAAACAGTAGCCACCTAAAAAGCATTTTGTTGTGTCTGTTAATCCCCTCAAAGATTGTTCCTTGCACTGACAAAAAAATGGGGAGGCATGGTAAGACCCAGCTTGGACATGCAGGCTTGGATGGTTTCAAAAATGGAAGTCCCTGGCTTTTTCTTTTTGCTTCATCTTACATTCTTATGATGCTGGTATTTCTCCTCCTCCTCTTCCCCTCCTCCTTCTCCTCCTCCTCTTTTTTCAGCTGGCCTTTTTCTCTTTTTACTTCACATGGAGAAATTCAGCAGAACGTTTCAACCTTAAAATAAATCATTTGTTAAACAAATAACTTGTCTGTTCTTGAAAATCTTCCGCCAGCTGTTTAAGCAATAGTGGAACTCAGCTTATTAGTAAGGGCAAAAAAAAGTTGTTTAATGATCTGATCTGGCATTTGATTAAATATGACCAACAATAATCTGAACTAGTCTCACAAAAATAGTGCTAGAGGCTGAAGTCAGCCTCTAGCACTTTATTGTAAGTCAGAGGCTTTGCAGCTGAGATACTCCCCAGTTTTTCTGAGGCATACAATCATGATTTAAACACAAAACATTTTGTCTTTGAAAGTTGGGGGAAGAAAACATTCATTTTCAGGGGCAGGGAAGGATTTGGTTGTACCAAACCATCAACCTCTCCCATACAGAGACACACTAATATTTTCTTCCTCCCTTCCTGCCTCTAACACGCACACACAAACTTTTTCCCACTCCAAGTTAAAAATATTTATGCTGTTAATTCCATGTTGAAGAATTTCTAAATTATCCTAAAATTTGTCACATTAAGGGACTAACTGCACTTTATACAAAGATTTTTAACTGAATCCCATGCACTTTTTTAAAAAAGAAAAATGAAAATTCACTTTGTAAGACAGAAAAGTGGCTTTTGGGAGGAGAAGTCCTTAACCTTTTCCCCTCTCACTGGTTTATTTGCAGTGATCCAGTAATAAATTTGCCCCTTTTCTCCACTCTGACGCAACTTCTACTATTATCGTTTGCCACTAGCAAAATAAAACAAAAACAGTAATATAGTTTAGATGCAGATGAGTTCATTTCATTTGTTTCCATTTCCTTTCCTGAACTGGCTGTTTTGAATAGAAATGGGAATAAAACAAAAGTAAACCTCATATTCATTCTCTCCATTATAGGATGGCCAAATCATGTTTAGAAATAAATGTCACTCTTCTGATTTTGTTCATGAGTAAGCTAAGCATTGCATTTATTACCTTTTCTTCGCACAATCTGGTATCTTACAATGAGAACTGTATACTGTATCTACCAACGGCATGTTCACACATGCGTGTACATCATTTAGTTACTTAACATTTCCTCAGACCAAGTTCTCACTCCTTCATAGCTTTCAACTGAGTTGAAAGGAAAATGTTGACATTGATATGGCATTGCATTAAATGACAATGCTGACTGTAGGTCTTGATTCAGATTGGGTCATTCTTGTACAATACTCATCACTTCATAAATGGTTTTATAAAATGTGGAAGAACTTTTGAAATAGTAATTCAATCGATCATGTATAATTATGAAATGGACAGCCAGATTAATAGATACAGTACACCTCTCTGGTTCGAGGAGTGTACTGGATTTTTCCATTTTATGACTTATTATTTACATCTTATGACACTTTAAAAAAAAAAGACCTGGAAGTGGCTGAAAGAGGACCTGGAGGCCAGAGCAGCTGCTTCTGAATACTGTAGTTAAAGTCCCACAAAATACAAATAAATTATGCCTCTTGACACACTGATTACTGGCTCCCTTTCGAAGGAGGTCCTTTTTGCCAAAGACGCCCACTGTCCTTTTCCTCTGAGCCCAACCTCCTGTGCAGGCTGAGCCAAATCTTAGCAGAGACGGCAGGTGCCAGGGCTGTGTTGGCCAACCTCCGGGCACCTAATTGGCTGCTGCTTGTGCAGTGAGAGCAAGGCCAAGAGGAAAGAGAGGCATGGGATGGCAGCATTTCCACATCACTGAAGCAGATGCCTGGGCATTCCAGAAGAAGCTCCTTTGAATCCTAAGGGACATACTGCCAAGAACACCTGTGGAAAACTATAGTTTGGGACAGAGTCTTCCACTGACCCCTGAGAACTTCCTGGCTGCCGGCTGGAGGAAGAGTGAAGAAGTATCTCAATATTGCAGATATGGCTTTTCCTTAATACCGTTCCTTTGTCATATACCATGTGACCAGGCAATATTGGTATGTAATGTAGCATGCAAAACATTTTCATGAAAGTGGATGATGGGTACAATTGTTTTATAGTGTCTTAAAAAAAATAAAGTGATACCATGGAATGCTGAAGAACAAGGGACAGACTGGATACGTATGAGAGGGAGGGGCAGGAAGGCCACTTCTCTTTTCAGCACTGCCATGATTCATGATAAAAGTAGGAAAAGAAAGAATCAAGGAAAGCCAGGCTAGGAAGTCACAAAACCCAAGGTTAGCCACGGCTGTGGGTGTAATACTCTCTCTCACCCTCTTCTCTTCCAGCTGGTTAATGCACCTTCTGTCCCTCCCACTGCTCCAGACTGTCTGCGGCTTGACGGTCGGATCCCGGCAGCTCAGAGCCAAAACTGCTCCAGCTACCAGCCAGGCCTGACGGTCACCCACGGCTTCCTCTACCCTCCCAGTTAGTAGCGCTGTTCTTTATATAGAGCGAGCAGAATGTTTTAATTAGAGGGATGTGGCTGAGTGTTTAAACATATACATAGCCTGAAACCTCCGGATAAGCGTGGCATTCGGGGTGGGGGGCGGGGGGTGGGGGGGAAGACAAGCAAAGGAGAAAACATTTCAGTGGTGTTTCTGGCCTGTAAGAAGAACGACCGTGTAATATAACCATTGCGTTTTGTAGGCCCAGACCGCAGGGTCTCATGAGTCGCTTTTCAAACTATTTCTGTTCCACAGATTTGCATTTAAAGTGAGTAAGACCAGAAGGTGCTGCAAGAAAGACTGCCTGATAAACTGAACTAAAAAAAAAAAAGAGATCAACAGCAAGAAGAAGAGTATATGGAATATTAGGAGGGTTAGGCCTTATCTTCTCTCTCTCTCTCTCTCTCTCTCTCTCTCTCTCTCTCAGAATCTCATCAATTCTATTTAACCATGACTTTCTGCGTCTTTTCCTTTCTCGTGATCCGTTTATAAAGAGTGACCAAAAGTGGAACCACCTTCTTCCCTTCTCTCTCTACGGCCATCTCAAGGGCACTCCTTTTGTGCTGGCCACTCTTTCTGTATTCAATCCATGTTTGTTCTGTCTCTTCTTCTTGTGCCACGCACACGGCTTACGTATTTCATCCTCACTGCATTCAACTTACTTTTGATGCTGTTCCTGACAGACCCAACACTGACTCCCATATAAGAAAGTGGGCAGCAGCACACTCTTTTACACAGATGCTTTCACTTCTTTTGACAAGCACTCGTTCCTCACAACAGACCACACACTGCCCACTTCCTTTCTCCACCCATCCTTGAGTTTAAATGTGCTAGGGAAGATGTTTGTTTGTTTGTTTGTTTGTTTATTTATCAAATTTGTCACCACCCATCTCCTCTCACCAGAGAAGGCAAAGATGTTGGCAGAAGTGATAATGAGAAAAAATGGGAGAGTGCCTTGCATTTTTATGTCAAGCAGGGAATGTGCAGATCTAATTTCTGCTCTTTAGCAATTCATAAGAAATGTATGAATGTGAGAAATTCTTCATTTCTTGATTTAGATGAAGTGAACAAATTTGAATTGCAGAATGTCTGCATGTACATGGAGTTGAAATGCGGTTGCTTAAAATGATAAAAGTGGTACATGATAGCAATAAAGCATATGGGTGGCCATATAAATTGAATTAAGGAACGGAACAGAATGGAATGGAATGGAATGCTTAGCAAATGGTTCAAGACTGAGCAGCGAACAACACATGGATGTGTGATGGACCCTCAGTTGTTTATTTATGGATGAAATTATACAGAATGCTTGTGATGATGTTAGAGGGGTGTTTGTTGGGAATATAAATGTGTGCATGTTTTTGTGTGGAGTTGATGCCATGTTGTCATCTGAGAACCTGAATTATTTGCAGGAAATTTTGGACAGGTTCTATGATGCAATGAGGGATATGAGTTGAAAAGTAATGCTTTGAAGACCAAGATGGTTGTGTTTAAGAAGGAAAGTAGATAGCATAACACACATTATACATAAATGGCTAAAAACTAGAGCAAGTAGATGAATTTGAAAGAAAGAAAATAGCAGAGAACAGAATATCTTAGGAAAAGTACTATTAATCAAGCTGGAACTCTGAAACAGAAAGAAGTCCATTGTGCAATGTTTGTTACTGGTCAGCATCTTTCTATTGTGTTGTATTTGACTTCTTGCGTGAGTGGAGTGCAGGAAGCATTTAAATAGTACAGAAGTAAATTCTTCAACATTATGATTGAAATAGTATTCAGCTGAAACAAATATGTGCTTTTGATTTCTTTTTCACTATTCATGTCAGTAATCCACAATTCTTCCCCACAGACTTCAGCTCATCTGTTCTTGAGCAGTACGATGCTCTGGTTACTAGCAACATTGTTCCTATGTACAAAGAATTTAAAAGTAAGTTCTGATAATTTTGGCAGGATAACTGCATTATTTAGCAAAGAATTAATGCTTTTTCCAACCATGTTTCCCACCTCTAATGTCTCCCTTGACTTAAACTTGCTTTGGGGGGTTTTGTAAAACAGCATATGTTCCATGTCTTTTGCTGGAACAATATTGAAATTATTGTTGCTGTTGTTGTTCCAGTTTAGATGCCCTGACTCCAGAATGACTCTAGGCAGTTTACAACATAGCAGGCTTAATAAAATATCATATGATGATGAAGAAGAAAAAAACATAAATAAAGAACAAGTAATATCATAAACAAGAACAAGAACTGGCAAACCACACAGAAAATATAGACGAACATTCATCAGGCACGTTCTCCAATAAGAAATGAGTATTTTACCACCAACATTTCTCTGACTTAAATTGTCAGTGATTTTTGTGGAATCTCCTGTAAGAAACTGCAGATTGATATACTTTTGCACCAGTTAATGGGGAAATAGTGGGGCCAATTCAGCCCTACCATTGAGCAGACTGAGAGAGCTGCCTCAGGCAGCAGGTGCTGCAAAGAGCTGTGGAAGCAAAGAGCTAAGGGTGGGCTTTGTTGCAGCATCTCCATTCCAGATATAAATGGGAGGTTCAATTTCAGCCAAGATTCACAAAAGCTAAGGACTAGGCCTGTGATCACATCCAATTCTCAAATTTGATTGATTTTATGGCTTAAAAATGAGAGGTAAGTTTTGAGCAAACCCGGAGGACATGCATTAAAGTTCCCATCACTTCTCCATCAACATAATGGATGCAGTGGAAAATGGACACCCACGCATTTGATTCTGTCTTGCTGTCCTCCTAATTACAGGATTGTGGGATTACTTCCATACGACCCTACTTCCAAAATATGCTACCGAGAGAAATGGACTAAATGTGATCAGTGGGCCTATTTTTGATTATAATTACGATGGGCACTTTGATTCTCGTGACACAATCACACAGTAAGTAAATTCAAAAGGTAAACCAATATTTTAATTTTTCTCATTTGCTTAGAATAATTTCATATACAGTTAAAAAAAGTAGGATGTAAATGGCTGCAGCCCTTTTCCCAATGAACGTGACATTAGTTTACACATCATTCGCCAGATCCTTTCCATCCAGGCAGTTTTACAGAATCAAGAGCATTTTTGTAGCAGAGGGAAAGGAGGGGGAAGGCGATGCAGGAGCCTCCCCCGCTGCATTGCCCATCCAATAAGGACAAGCAATAATAGCCAGATTTAAAAATCTTTGAAGAATGCTGAACACTTTCCCTCCCTCTAACAAATGAAAGCATGAGATACACTTACATGCATGTGCATATGCATATGTGTGTTTTGCGTGTATGTATTTGTGTGTGTCTGTATATATACACACTGTCATGAGTAAGGATGGCGAGCAGGGGGCTCCCATCCAGACTGTTAAGCGCATGCGTAGCACTGAGGAATTAGGTAGCCATTCAAAGAGACACAGATCGGGACCGCCTTAACCTTTGGGGTTTATATGGCTGGGTTTTTCCCACGCTTCTTCAGTTTGTTAGGATTCCTGTTATGTACAAGCAATAAAACATTAGAGACCAGTTCCTTGTCTCAGCGTGTTTCCTGGCAGTTAGGACATCAATCCTAACAAACTCCTACTCCCATCGAAAGAGGGAGGAACAAGAAATTAAGGAGAGACATTTGGAAATGTCTTCAGAAAACCAAGAAATGCTGCTCGCCATCCTTACTCATGACACACACATATCAAAAGCCACACTCTAAAAAAGGGCAAAGCCTGAATCAAAAAATAAATTCATATTAATGGAATCAGTGCTAATTTAAAAACTTATTTTAGAAACTCTAAAATGAGGGCCCCCCCTTATTCATGGAATAATAGAAAGTGGGGGAAATGTACCAGAAAAGGCTGAAGTTCATCTTAGATAAAAGAAAGGAGGAAAAGGAAAGAAAACAATAGCGTATGTGATTGGATGCTCATGCATCCAGTAAGCAGTTGTTTCAAAAATACAGCAGTCCTCACTTAATGACCACAACTGAGTCACATAGAAATAAACCATATTTACACACCATTCAAAAGAGACAACAAAAAGCTAAGGAAACAAAAAGACCAGGGTACAACAATTCCGGCAGCCAACACCCAGATAACAATCAAGCAGAAAACAATACAATACCCCAGTCAAGGACCTACCAAGGAGAAAACCACACCCCCACCAACACTGGCAGGGCAAGCTACTGAATATAAACAGGGACTAAACCCCACAGTCACTAGCACTGATGATGTCACCTAGTTGGGTAATGAAACGTCTGCAAGCAAACAGCCAAGCTCAGGGAGCACCAAGGACCCCACAGATTCTTAAGACTTACTGTCCCCGCTAATATGTTGGGTCAAGGTAGGGGGTCTTCCATTCACAGAAGAGAATTCTCTGCGGAATGTAACAGAGCTCCTTATGGCAAAAAGGGGAGGGAAGGAGGTGATTTCCATTCCTCCTTCTTCTGAGCCTTTAGCAAGTTCCACAAACAACATTGCATATTTCTCCAAACATGGTGAGATCCAGGGGATAAGAGACCTGTAGAAAATCAGGCCATCGCCTTGGAAGCCTCCTATGAACAGTTCGTTAACGCTCAGAGTTTTAAAACTTTTTCAAGAGCAGGTAACTGTAAGTCCACTGAGCAGAATGAGGCCAGTCCTTAACCAACGTTCTCTTGCAGGAATGTAACCGATACAGAGATTCCCATTCCAACCCATTACTTTGTGGTGCTGACTAGCTGTGAGGATCCAACCAAGACTCCACTGAATTGTTCAGGCTCTTTGAAGGTTCTGTCTTTCATTCTTCCTCATCGTCCGGACAACTCAGAGAGCTGTGCTGTAAGTGTGGCAACACTGATTTCCAACCACTCTGCCTTGTCATGTCACAAACTTGGACACTTTTTATTTCCACAGTGGGACCTAGTACTGGTTTTTTAGCTCAAGGTGTTAATAATCCTTACTTTCAATAGCAGTGGTTTGGGCTAAGTACAGATGAAATGAACATTCACCAAGATTTCTAATCTACTCATTTCTCCGCTTCCTCCTTCCCTCTTCCTCCTCCGCTTCCTGCTCCTGCTCCTGCTCCTGCTTCTGTATACAGGAATTAGGATTAGGATCTGATATAAGACAGTGGCTAAGAAGCTGAAATGCAAATCCAAAGTCCAAGGTTCACACTGCACCTCTGTCATGAATGCAGCAGATGGCCTTAATCAAAACAGACACTCTTAGCCCAGGCTCTTGTCTGCAGGACTGGAATGTACACTATTAAATGGAAATAAGTAGCCTACTGTATATGGGAAAGTTATATATACATTTTAATAGAGGTTACAAGTGCAACTGTGTACACAGTAAATAGCTTTAGACATTCTAAAGTTGAGAATTGAGAAATATCACTTCATTTTATTTTTCCATGTAAATCGCAAACCATAGATCATACGATTGGAAGGGGCCATTTAGGCGACTGAGTCCGATCCTCTGTCAGTGAAGCCACTGAAATTAAAGCATCCCAGACAGATGCTCTCATCCACCGAAGGAAAGGCCACCGCCCCTGTGGGCAATTGGCTGCGCTGTCAAACCGTTCTTACCGTTGGGATGTTTTGTGTCAGATTCAGTCAGAATCTGCCTTTCTACAACTTAACTTGCTTTAATTAAGATTATTAGTCGATGTCCTCTGGAATGAGAGAGAAGAAACCTTGACCGTCTTCTATGTGACATCCTTTCAGATGCTTGAAGAGGGCTGTCGTTTCCCCCTTCTGTCAACTTTTCTCAGCGCTTAACACATTCAGCTCTTGCAATTTTTCTTTGTACTGTTTAGTTTCTAATCCCCAATCATCTTTGTTGCCATTCTCTGAATATGTTCCAGTTTCTCTAAAAGCTTCTTTAAATGTACTGTCCAGAACAGGACGCAGTGGTTAATGTGGGTCTTATCAAAGAAGGATTGTGTCAAATGAGGACTTCCTCTAACTTGAAAATCATACTTCTCTTATGTAGCCTAAAATTTATTTATTTATTTATTTATTTATTTATTTATTTATTTATTCATTCATTCATTCATTCATTCATTCATTCATTCACTCACTCACTCACTCACTCACTTTATATGGCCACCCATCTCAAACAAGTGACATTTATCTTCTTTGCAACATCACACTGTTGGCTCATAGCTTGCGTTCAAATACTGTTAAAGAATTTTTTTCACAAGTACGATTGGAATAGCTGACCCTTCAGCTATTAATATATTTATGTAAAATTTAGAAATGACATTTTAAATGCCTTTTGGGTCTGATCTATCTTGCAATTTTCCTCTACTTGATTTCCCTTGTTTTGCCTGACTGTATTGTATATGATAAGGCTCTTTTCTTCATTGTTCCCTTTTGTGTTTTCCACTGAAATGAATATAATTGCCAGAAAATGTGATCAATTTGCACAGCCTATTTTCCCAAGCTTTCATTACGGTTTGTACAGAAATTCTGGAATTGGGACAAGCAGGACAATCTGAGGAAACTGCAAGGATTTCCCCTTGTCATTTTCACTGAAGACAAAAAGTAGGGGGATGCTGTGTGTTGCCATCAGTTATGTGAGAACGGGATTGTATGCTTATCTAAATCTTGAACAGTATAGGCCCTGTGAATCTAATAATTATCTGTTAGCTCTGGGGACACACTCTAGCACTTAACATGCCTTTCCATGGATATAGCTGATTGCTGTGAGCAATTGTAACATTTTTTATTCTGAACTTAAAAGACTGGTAAGCTGTTTTGCTGTCTGCCGAAGCAGATCTCAAATGTTAATCTGCTTGCTTTATTAGGACACAGTGCCAGAGTATCTGTGGGTTGAAGAAAGAATACAGACTCATACAGCACGTGTTCATGACGTGGAGCTTCTGACTGGTCTGAATTTTTACTCAGAGCCCCAACAGCCTCTCTCTGAAATCCTTCAGTTGAAGACATTTCTGCCTGTATTTCAAACCCTTATTTACTGAATGTAGATCTAGGGCTCCTCCCGAGGGAAGGCTCTTAGCCTCAGTGCTACTAATAATTATAAACACAAGCAAACAAACAAAAACAACCACCGTTGTGCAGCTATTCACTTTTTTCTCCTAGTTGTGTCTGTGTGCATCTTAAAACAAGATGGAATAAATGCTGGTAAACCCCAGAATGATTGCAAATGGAAGGCCCTCCTGCATAACTCTTCCAATGTGGGAGGAGTTATATAGGAAGGCTTCGTCCAGAAGTATCCTTGAGCTTGAAATACTACTTAAATTATTGAAACAGCCTATTTTAAGTAACAGTGTTTTATCTATCTATCTATCTATCTATCTATCTATCTATCTATCTATCTATCTATCTATCTATCTATCTAATTTATCCCCGTCCATCTCCTTCCGTTGGTGGACTCTGAGTGGTTTACAACAATCGATTAAAAACCATAACCATAAATACACAGAATAAAATACAGTAATAAATGATATAAATAGAGGTAAAAATAAAGAATCCAAGTGGTGAAGCATCTAAAACAGTCCAAGTGTGGGAGGAGTGGTCTATAGCAACCATCCCCACGTAGATCGATTCCCCTCTCCACCCCAAGGGAGGCGGCAGAACCAGGTCTTCAGACTCTGCCGAAAGGCCAGGAGCGATGGGGCCAATCTCACCTCCAGGGGCAGCGTGTTCCACAGGGCGGGAGGTACTGTGGAGAAGGCCCACTTCCTGGACCCCGCCAGATGAAATTCTCTTACAGATGGGGTCCGCAGCATGCCCTCTCTGCATGATTGGGTGGGAAGGGCTGATGTAATGGGGAAGAGGCGGTCCCTCAGGTAACCTGGCCCCATGCCAAGTAGGGCTTTAAAGATAATAACCAACACCTTGAATTGGACCTGGAAGCAAACTGGTACCCAATGCAGCTCGCGCAGCAGCGGTGTTACATGTGCCCTTCTAGGGGCACCAACAACAGCTCACGCAGCTGCATTCTGAACCAGCTGGAGCTTCCGGATACTTTTCAAGGGTAGCCCCATGTAGAGCGCATTGCAATAGTCTATAGTTTTGGATTTAAGGTCTTTTTTTTAATCCCCCCTCTCTCTCATTTATGTATACAAAATATATCTGCTTTTCTGAAAGTCTCAAGGGATCACTGAATATAGTAATAAAATTTATTTCACAGCATCTCCCATATTGGTACAGCCAGATTGTAATGTTATTATATTTTCTACTTACATGAGTAATAAGCTTGATGACTCATAGCTCCATTTTATACAGGTCTGTTAACTCCTGCTTTATTCAACAGAGCTAACTGCCAGACAAGAGTCTGTAAGTTTGCAAGATTTCACTGAAGTAAGGGATTTGACAGCTAATAGCCTTTTCTGTTTGCTAGTACAAAACAGTCTGGTTTACAATGGCAATTAGTACCTTTACTGCTGCATTGGCAAAGAGTTCAGCATTAAAACTGCGTTCTTGGTTTTGTTGCCAACTAATCTCCATGCAAGATCTGGTTATTTCCTAATTAAGCCATTTAGTTGTAAAATTGGGGATGCCTTGCTGGGCATAGTAGTCCAGTCGTGCTACTGAATCTGATTTGGCATAGAGTTTCTTCTGAGAATGTGTCTGAATACAGTTTCCCTGCAAATATTTGAATGTGGTACCAAAAGAGAAAAACAAAACAAAAAACCTTGAAGTTTTCAGTTCAATATGTGAATAGCAATTGTCTTTTCAGTCAGTAATCAGTTTTTCTAGCATAGCTTCTTGGAGTACTAGGGTTAATAAACCATGAAAGTTTAACCATGGCCACTGAATGAATTTGAAACAAGCATACAGTAGGTCATTCCAATGCGATGAAAGGACTTTCCCCCAAACTTGTGAAGATTAATTATAAGCAAAAGGCTTTTATAAGGTCAGAGGTGCTTGTCATACCTCTGGAGATGATCATGTTCATTGCACAATGTTACAGGCCCACATTCAGTTATTAAAAACAGTGAGGGGACATCCTAGTAGCTTTTCAAAGGCTGTTAGTTGGACATCAAAACAATATAGCTGGACGTCTGTGGAGCTGTTTTCTGAACAAACCGGTACACTAGGTGGGAACGTAAAATGAATTCATGTTTGCCCTTCTGCAGTAAGATCTTTTGTTTGTTAATTTAAACCAGTCTTCCCAACATGACACTCAACAGATATGTTGAGTCTATGACTCTCAGAATTCCCTGCCAGCATTAATTTAAGTACCAACTTGGAGAATACTTATTTAGACAATGTGTGTGTGTGTATACTTTTTATATTGCTTATATGTTTTCTTAAAACCATGACATTTCATGCTGTTTACACTCACTGATGAACACAGGAAAAACTTCCTTGCCACTACATTCAGCAAGTCTAGTCAAAACGAGTGACTTTACACATGTCTGGATTTCAGATGGGTTGGATGGAAAGTTTGCACATGACCTCCTTCTCTGACTGCCAGCACCAGTCCCCTAGGCCTCAACATCCCAAAGTTCATACTTCAAGGATGTATGTAGGATTAGGATTAAGTAGGATTAGGCTAAGGTAACATGAGAACCTTCCACAAATGTAATTTCTCTAGACTAGAGGACGAGCACAAAGTTCCCCGTTATCAAGCAAAGGAAAAATTGTATCGTCTTTTAAGCTGGAATAATGGGATGCATGTAAAAGCCATTTATGAGTTTTCAGGGAAGCATTCCAGTGACAATCAGTCCAAAAAATGGACTCAACTCTTTTTCGGGTGTCAGGCCTATGTTTTGCTTTGTTGTGTGTGGGTGTGTACCTTCAAGTCAATTTTTGACTCCTGGCGACTGCCTGGACTAGTCCCTGCAGTTTCGTTGGCAAGGTTTGGATATGTGGTAATGGGAGCTGCTGAGGGGAAGGCAGGAGATAGGAAATTATGTATGCCAGCTTTGGCCTACTTGCCCTGTAAAATCATCCTGGACTCCTGGGAGGTTTGATTTACACAGAAACTGGAACAACAGAAACTTGAGTTTTGTTTCTGTGGAACTGCAGCCCATTTACAATGATTCAGCAGAATTTCCAAAATGCAATGTGGTTGTCTTGGGTTCAAAACAGTATACCTTTTCCATGTTGTGCACACCCCTGCTGTTTGGCCCTTTTTATCTGTCCCAGTCTTCTGTTAACAAACTTACAGCCTACTCCAAATGCTTGTTTTAACAACTGCAGAAAGAAGAAAGAGAAGGACCCCCCCGCCCCCCAAGTCAGCAGATTAAAGGAGGAGCTGAGATTCTAGAGCAAAAGTTGGGTGGACAGATTGTAGCTAACACAATCCCTACCATCACAAAGCATCCCCTTTAGATGCCATTTTTAGTATTCTGAACAAAGGAAATATGCTGACAGATATGTTCCCATATTAACGGGCATTGCATTTGGTAAGCAGAAGTCTCCATATTGTGCAGGCTGTGCTACTTTATGACACAGGGAAGGAACATAACAATAGCAGCAAAGCATCATACAAGTCAAAGTATGGACTCAGTTCTCTCAGCTGTGGAGCTATATCCCCTTTCCATCTGTTTTGATGCCCATTCAGACAGTGGGACATACAGTTGCCTGTGACTGCTTCTACAAATGACACTGTGTAAGCCTTGATGTCCTCACTGGAGAAGTATGCTAAGTCTAATTCACTGTGTGACCCTCAAGAGCCTACATTATATAGTAAAGTGAGGAAATTAAATTAAAAATCAGCAGACAATGAATGGATAGAAATAACAAAATGTCTACAAAATCAGAAAATGGGACAAGTTTTGCTCCCTTTTTCATTCTGACAACCGAAATTCTAATTGAGTATGGCTCCAATCAGTTACGCTTACCTGCTGAATCACCCCATATTGTCAAGGACACCTAAAATATGCTTAAGGGTGGCTCACGGCTGATTTCTGCTATAAGGTTTGAGTACTAAACTGGAACATGAAAGCTTCCATACCAAAAATGTATTTTTCAGTGGCTTGTGAGTGCAGAAATTGGTTCTCTGTCATTCGACAAAAAAACAGTTGAAGCAAAAACATAAGACATTGTCCAGGGACCACTTGTCGACAATTCAACGATCTAGTTGAATGAATGAATTTTTGAAATGCTTTCCAAGAATTGTACTGTATACTTGATAAATAGAAACTTACACTTCAACCTGTGTGAGGGTCACCGGTATCTGAAAAGAGGCAGATTTTCAAAAGATAGCCTTACAAATCTAGAAGTGTAAGAACTAACTTCATGACTTTTACTAGCTTCTAATGGCTTTTAATGGCCCTATCACTCATAACTTCTCCAACTCAGTCACTGGGACTCCACATAAAAAATGTTCCCAGTGGAAAAATTAACATTTCCCTCTGTACTATTTCCAGCTAATTATAGAAGTTTCAATTAAAATAACTGTGCCTTAGGAAATCCAAGTACTTTCAGAAGGTATTCTCTGTCACCTTAAAAAAGAAAGCTGAATGTTAAATTTATATTATTCCTGAATTTAAGCTATTTTCCTATTTTGTTTAGCACAAAAAAAATCAATTAAAGATGGAGAGAAGTCATTGCAAAATACATTTTAACTGAAGACACTATACTATCACTTTTTACCTACACAGAATGAGTTATTTTCCTGTTTGATCTCATGATGCTAGTTGGATTTGGGAACTGATTAAATTCTGTCTCTATCCTGGTTTATTTTAAACTGGAGCAAAGATGTTTCTTTGCCTTTGAGCAGACCCATGCTTTCTGCTTCGCCCATTGCTAGTATGGGCCATCCAACACTTCTTGAGTGCAACAAGAGATGATACCGTCTTCCTCCCACTCCAGGCCCATTGCAAATGCACCCCCACCTATGTTTTCCAGCCTTGACCTGAGGCGTCTTAAGCCCTTCAGAGTGAATGGGCTCTAGCACTTTGTTCCATTCTAGCAGCAATCTCAGCTCTGATTGGCTGAAGTGCCTGGAACACACCCTCCCCTTCAGCAGTTAATTCTGCCCTGGGCAGCCATTTTGTCCTGGGCTGCCAGGTTGCTATGTTCTCTGTATTTTTTTTTTTTAAATAATATTGCAGTTCCAATGATGGCCTGCTAAATCAATGAACTATCCTTAATCCTAAAAGCTCATCCTCTGTTCAACCCTTAGATCTCCCAGGGACCATCTTTTGGTTTCTGCTCAGGTTGGGTGAAGTATGTTCCCCTTGATTATCCCGCCTGTTGTCCCAGTTCTGCAAAGCTCCCTTTCCCTTTTTAAACATCTTCAAGTTGCAAAATAGGGACCTTTCTACTTTCCATGAAGCTAAACTATCACAGCAATGAGGCCATAACAAGCGGGGTGGGGGGTGGGGGTTGGAGAAGGGGGATCTGTTTGTCAGTGAAGATAATGTGTGTTGGTGGAGAGGATAGAAGTCTCCACATGTGTGAACATCTAGGAAATCAAAGGAAAGGCATGGGGACTAGTGATAATCCCCAAAAGGAACAGGCAGGCACTGGGGACTGGCCAAACAGGAGCCAGCCAGTGAGGCTTGCCTTCCCTATATCAAAAGGAAGGGCAAGAAACAGAATGACCCACCCACTGTGGTGGCCATAGTCTGGATTGAGTACCAGCCTGGCCCTGTTGGCTGAAGAGAGCAGCATGAGAAACAAGCAGCTCAGGCTGCGGTGCAGAATTGCCCTTTGAATTACTGCAAACCTACCTTGTGGATAGTTTATTTTCCCAGGAGTGGGAACTCACCACAACTCCCAACTCCTGGACTCAAGGCAATAATTCTCCTCCCTCTCCCCAAGAGAGTGTCAGTGTCCTGGTCCTCGTACCTGTCTGTGGGCATTGTTTGGAGTTTATGTCCCCTTTCTTCCCCCCAAGCCCCAAAGCAACATGATTACATCATACTAGGAAAAATATTTCTGGTGACAAAATTGTGGCATGCTATTATTTTGTTTTCACTGTTCAGAAGAAGGAAGAGCGATTTTGTATCCAGAAGCTTATTCTCATAGAAACTTTTAAGAGAGACGGAGTGGTGGGTGGGCAAAAAAGCAAAAAAACATACACAGCATGTACCAAAAATATGGAGGTGGGTGGGCATGAACATTTGTTTTTTGTCTGCATGCAGTGGGAGTAAGGGGATAATTGCTCTTCTAGAACTGCTGGGGATGGCCCTGATTGATGTTCCCTGTAATCTCCTTTGACCAGCTGGAAAGAACACTGACAGGCAAATGATATTCTTGGGTTGTTCTCTGTACTTTGTGATCTTCAGAAGTGAAGATGATTGCAGGTCAGCTTCAAGATGGTTTGTGAGAGATTGCAAGTGGAAACTTTGCTTTGTGGAAGCACCCCTAGAGTGCTAAGACCTTTTCATCAGGAAGCATCCTAGCAATTCATCCTTTCATCCATCCCTAGAAATGAGCTCATTGTAGTTGGTTAGTATGCATTAGACACTAACTTTTATTTGGGGTTTTGGTGAACTTTATTTATTTATTTAATTTATATTTTGAATTTCATCACCACCCATCTCCCTCAAAGAGCGACTCTGAAATAAGCAGAAAGAAAACAAAACAAAACCCAGCCAGTTTTTGCAACTTAACCCCATAATCTAAATTTCTGAGCTATTTTAACATATAGTTTATTATTTATTTATTTTAGCATATTTATATAGCCACCCATCTCACAAAAATGTGAGTCTGAGGGGCATACAGCATGATGACAGTTAAAAACTACATAACAATCTCAAAGCCAAAAATGAAATAAAAGACATTAAAACATATTTTTAAAGATTTTATTTACAAATCTAATCTAATCTAATCTAATAATATAAAAATTACTAGTACATCCTGGTAACGTACCTCCCAAATGCTATAACTTTGAGAAATGCCAATCTCTTTATATCTTAAAATATTTGTGAGAAAAGCAATTTTTGTTTTTTGAGGTTTTTATTTGGTTTATTTGTTTGCGAAGAAGAAGCCACTGGCACCAATTTAGACTCCATTAACCAAAACATTCAATGTAAATGTATGTTTGTTTGTTTTTTATCTATTCAATCATGTCCGATTCTTGGAGACTGCCTGCAAAAGTCCCTGCAGTTTTCTTGGCAAGGTTTTTCAGAAGTGGTTTGTCATTGACTCCTTCCTGGGGCTGAGGGAGAGTGACTGGCCCAAGGTCCCCCAGCTGGCTTCATGCCCCAGGCGGGACTAGAACTCATGGTCTCCTGGTTTGTAGCCTGGTGCCTTAACCAGTACACCAGACTGGCTCTAAACGTATGTTAACTAATAAGAAATATATGTAAGGCACTAGGAAGAAATAAAAATCTATATATGTATGAACAGTATGAGACATAATGGAAAACTTAATTTGAAAGACAAAAAAAGGATGGAAAAGTAGTAATATTTTCCAAATGTCTGTGGTGTAGTTTTAAAACAGAAAATACCTCAGATTAGTAGTTTCATGTTGTAATTGAGCCTTGTAATTTGAATGCAGTAACAACCATTGGTTTAGTGTTACTTCTATGAACATATCTGACCCTCAATTGTTTATCTCTAGGTTTTACTTTACCCATTCTTTTGTATCCAAATTCCATCTCTTCCTTTTCTAGTATAAGGTGACCATAATTTACCATTCTTTTTGAGCAAAGTTTAGTTTAATCTTGTTTGGCAAACCAGGAATAGAATCCTGAGTTTCATAGTGGTTTGTTAGCGGCTGTCATGGAAGGTTTAATCCACACATATTCTTACTATGTTAGAGAAAAATTGATACTACTTCCCCAAAAAGCACAGAACCGTGATACGAAGTGTCTTTTTACATGCTTGGATATTACTAAGACATTGCCATTTAAAGCTGAAATTGTATTATGTTCCTGTCTATATATGGGGCTCTATTCTATCTTAAAAACAAATGGCAAACAGTGATTTGTGTCAAACTAGGAAATGAGAATTATATAAGCTGTAGTGGGAGGAGGGCACATGTGAGTACAAGGCATTATCCTTTTATTGGGATAGGAGACAGTATTTCTGAATGCTTATTAACATTCTGTAATAATTATTCAATCCATTAGAAATGAAAGTCCAAGAATATCTTCTTAAGAACATATTCCAGGTAGACCAGACAACAGCTCCTATCTTTCTCATCCAGGAAAGCATTATAGTCCAAACCAGCTGGAGGACTGGGAAAGATTTAAATTGTCATATTTAATTTCCACAGCTTCTTTTCATGAGGGTGCTTGTCTTCAAGAACCTTTTATAGAATTAAAATAGGCATGTTAATGTTTACATGAACAGCAAGAGTTCACCCATCCAACCCTCTTTTGAATAATAAATCCTAAGGGCACATATGCTAGGGGGAAAAAAAACCTTTAATGAATATGTTAAAAGTTCAAAGATGCATCATCTCAGAGGTGCTTGGGAAAAAAATATTTCTTTGTGTATTACTCTCAGTTCAGTCTTCCCTACTTAGCATGCTACAAAAGTACTGGACTACAAGTCCCATAATCCTGAATCCTCTCATTATCTGGAGGGTACTAGACTGAGGAAGTCTGCTTCAATTTACAAACATTATGCTATACATAACTGTGCATAACAGTCCCATCCAGGCAAGATGTTTGCTTCAAAAACAAACAAACAAAAACAGATTTAGGAGAGTTCCATAGTAAAAGGAGAGGCTTTCCTTTCTTTCCTCTTCGTTCTTTCTTCTAGTCTACCTTTTTCTTTTCTGTAGTTCCTCCCCCTCCAAAGTGTAAGAATATTAAAGTTATGCATACAGATGTCAGAAACTCAGTGGCAAAGAGAAGCTGCTAACTTGCAGCCTTTCTTCATTAACACATGCCTCAAAAATCCTCATTCATTTTAAGTTTCTCTTTCTTCCATTTTTCTTTCTTCAAATATGGTGACCAAAATACATGCAACATTCCAACTGAGACCTCACCAACAACATCATGGGGTGGTCCTCACATCATTCTATTACCCCCAAACTCCATGTAGCCAACTGCAGTGGTGGATGGCTGAAAATTGACAATTGGCACATGAAACTGTAATGCAAACCCTAAAACAGACCTAAAAAGTAAAACACTTTGCAACTAAAAACACATCCCAGTGTTTTTTTTTAATCCAGAAATCCCCACTAAATCTGCATGCATGATGCTGCTCTATCCATTTTTTATCACTCTACTACCCGTTATGGAACTTCCCACTCCATTCCCAATGTTATTTAACAGCTCCAGCTGAGTCTACAAATATATATAAATCTGTGCTCCCATCACAAGCTAGACTGATAAACAAGGTTTTCAATAATTGTGCGGTGCTATCTAAAGAAAAATAAGTGTATAGAGGAACAAGTTTAAAAGTGTTTAAAAGAGTTTAAGAGATAAGTAAACATGGGCAACCCAATTCTAGTTCTGTAAAAAGATCAAAGCTAATATCACTAGAATCAGTAAACTAGTATTAACAATTAGATAGAATAAAAAATATTTTCTTATCTTTAATGCATGTTTGGAATGCTAAACATTATTGGAGGGCAGAACTAAGCTTCTGGAATTTGATGTCAGCTAAAGAAGCTTCACATTCCGTATATTCATCCTTTCCCAGGAATGTTATTTTATATCATAACAAAAGTAAAACAAATCATATTAGCAACATTGGGAAATATCTGGTATTAGGAACATCTGAAAAAGTGCATAGAATTTCAGCCATAGATGGAATTTTCTCCTTTCAGTGTTTTAGTACCTGTATCCAGATTGGGAAGATTAAACTAAAACACATTTCTGAAAATAACACTCTTTAGGTGACTTAAAAATAGAGGAGGAATGAAACAGGATGTTAGCTAAAAATACATTTTAAAAAAGCTGCCAGTTCTCTGGAAAACTGTATTTATGTCTGTCCTATAGGGAAAAGAACACTGGTAGAGACATTCAAAACTGAGGTATGCCGAAGTAAATGTTATCATTCACTTGCACCAGCCTTTCCTACTCTATGTGAGGGGTGAGAAATACTACTGGGGTGTGGGAAGATTTTTTTTGACAGAAAAGTCTTGGTTTGTTAAATGTGCTTCACAGGCCTTTACCAGCCCACTCCATTCCATTTATTAAAACATAGCACAACACAGCAATGTGCCTCTAATGGTAACACATAAATTCCACTTTAGTGCAATTTAACGCTTTTAAATGTAAAGGTGCCTAAAACAGTGTTTGTGCCTATGAAAGAAACCAAGTATATAATCTTCTGCCTATTGGCTACAGATATGTGAAAGGTTGTATTTCAGGGAAGGTATTTCAGTCTGGTCTTTGGCCTAGGTATATTCTGGTGCTCTCTCATGCAAGTGTTAAGCGAATCTGACCTGCACATTTTTTTTCAAAATCAGACCATCACTCCCAGTCTCAGCATGATTATGCACATCTGGGGCACAGCAGACTGGGAAGGCTACTCTAGGTGGTCAGAGAAACCCATTGTTTTAAACATGAATCCCAAGATTCTCAGGAACCCAAGTTTTGCTTCAGGTACAACTGCACATTCTACAACAAAGAACCCCAGAAAATGGAATTGGAACTGTAAAATCCCACCTGCGTCAAATAGCACAGATAGCAAAAAGCTGCCTGAGCTTCACTGCTGCAGAGTGCTGAAATATGGCTTCACATTCAGCATAGAAAACATTTTCAAATTTGGGTTAGAACAATATATTCAACCAAGGAACACTTAGTCTGGGTCAAGGACATGCTGATAATTCCATTTCTCTTAAAGATTCCTGTCTCCCCCCACCCCTTTTAAATTTTTTTACATAAAACTATTGGGGGAGGTCATCTGTTGGTTCAGGATATGATATAAATATGCTGATATACCCAGCTGTACTTTGCTACTCCAGGCTGGACAGGAAATGCAGGCCCGCTCTCTGGAGGCTATGAGGGCCAGGACGGGATGAAAGAGATTGAACCCAGGCAAGACGAAATTGCTGCTTGTTCAATGAAGCTCCTCGACGCCTCTGGTACTGTTTGCACAGCCCCTGAAAGAGCCGGTCTGGGACTTGAGGATTCTCCTAGACGTAAAGCAACTACTAGGTGTGCAGATGGAGAGCTGTGGTCAGAGGGCCTTTGCTCAGCTCCAACTGGTGCCCCAGGACCTCATGATAGCAGCCATGCCCTATCACCACCCTCCTAGACTACTGCAATATGCAGCACAAGGTGCTGCCTTTCAAGACTATTTGGAAGAAGAATGCAGAGACCCACTGGCATGAGTATGTGACATTGTGCTTCTAACCCTGCATCTCTATTAGCTTCCAAGCCCAATTCAAAGTGCTGTTTTTGATCTTAAAAGTCCTCTGAGGAATGCCTTGTCTTTCCTGACTCAGATGCCCAGGAGAATCTGCCAGTGATCCCTCCCCTATCATGACAGAGGGGTAGATTTATCTACACTTTGGAGCACAGCATCTCCACCTCTGTTGGTTTTCTGCAGGCTATTAAAAACTGAGTTATTTTGGAGAGCTTTACAGGGGATGAGCTGACACTATCAGACTTCCGGATTGTTATGTGATCATTTGGTTTTGTTGGTTTTCATCTTCTTTTACCATGGCTGTATTTATACCACTATATGTGAACCAAAGAGTCTTTCTGATTGCAGTGAAGTTCAAATCTAATTAATAAATATAGCAATTCAGCTTGCTGATATAAGGATAGTACAATCCAACCTGAATGGAATTCGATACATTCTTCAGTGAGTTCAATTGCTAGACAACTGTGTGTAGAAAAGGTGGGGGGGGGGGACTATACACAGAATGCAGACAAGTAACAGAACAAAGTAAAGAGACCAGAGTCGGCCAGATAGATTCCCATTCTGTATCTATAAATAAATAAATTTAAGAGCACAATCCACACACCCACATTCTTGGGGTATGCGAGCCTCTAACCAAGGAGCAGCCTGACCTTATCCATGCAGCTGGTTTCAGATGATTTTGACTTCAGCCGGCCAAGATTGTAGCAGAAAGGCGGGAAGGACGAAGGGTAGGGGGTGGGTGGGTGCGTGGGTGTGCGGCGAGCGCGCGCGCTGAATTTAATGTCTGAACTCCCAAGATAACAAGCCACCTCTACTACGCCCCGTGAGCTTCAAGAACATACTGTAGGTTTCATTTCAGCCTAGAAATGAAGAGACTTTGCCTTCTGGAAAATTTGGGTAAATAAGGTGGCTGCTATCCCGCCTTTCCCTCCCCTCCCCTCTCCACACAGAAAAATATCGCCGGGGAAACGCTGTCCTGCACCTTCACCCCCGCGCGTAAACAACCCCAGTAACCTTCCGGCTCGGTCTTAATAGTGCGGCTAGATTCGAGCCAGGCGGTTACCCTTTCTAGCTATGCCATAATAGCCGTAATACCAACAATGCTACTACTACTAGGTTTCTTCCGAGGGAACAGCTTGTCCCTCCCCCCGGGGGAAGACGCCCGCCTGCCAAGGAAAACTGGACAGCGACCTGAATCGCCTGGGAGCGCGGGTAGGGGCGGGGTAGGCGGAACCGAGGCGGGAATCCGAGGGATCCGGAGCCCGAGGGGGGCCCGAAGCAGAAGAGGTGGGATCACAGCCGCTTCTTAACGCAGGCTGCAGCAGGCGCCGATCCAGTCGCGTCGAGGAGCGCCGCGGCGGGGACGATGGCGAGCGACGGCGCTGCTGCTAACGGCCGAGGGAAAGGCTGCCGCCCCGCCGGGGCAGAGCCGCAGAGTTCAGCCGCGGCGCCCATGCTGCCGGCTCTGGAGGTGTCCGAGGACCCGGAGAAGGCGACGGCGGCGGCGCTCAGAAGGAAGAGCAAGGACCCCTCATACAAAGTCCTCTCCCTGGTAAGGAGGCGGCGCGCTCTCGGACGCAGCTCGGCTCTGAATGAAGAGCCCCCTGGACTCGAAGGGGCATCTAGCCGGGTTCCGAGGAGGGTTGCCTGCCCACGTAACCCCCTTCGCAGGGCGACGGGGAGGATGAGCGGGCATTGCGGACTTCTCTGGGGTCAGAGAAGGAAAGATGGGTGTTGAAAAGGACGCGGAATCGGCCGACTTCGCTTAGGGACTCTTGGACCGTTGGCATCAGAAAGCTGTGCGGGCTTCGCGAGGACTTCGCAAGGAAGGGGCTGAAGCGCAGCCATAGAACGCTTTGGGTGGAGAAGGTACAAGGCCCCGCCCGGGTAGGGTTGGGGAAAATGCTGCCCGATTCCTTGGACTGCTGCTGGGGCTCAGTGTTAACCACAGCAGTCCGGTTTGTGTCAGGCAATTCCCCTGTTGCTGTGTGCCTTGATACGTCCCCATTTATAACAGAACCTTTTCCAGGTAATTGAGGGCAACCAATCTGGAAGATGCCAGGTTGCAGAAAGCTGATCTATGGTGTGACTATAGACACAGCTGACTTTAGAGACTACACAGTTTTCTGGGTCTTAAGCAAGTCACTCTGTACCCAGGCCAGCAAATACTGCAATTTTAATGGAAGTCTTGATTTCATCAGATGTAGTTTCAGTGCCATTATTCCTTCTTAAAACATGTGCAACCATAACTAATAGGTAGAAACAGGCTTCTAAGCATGTATAGCAGTGTTTCTTAAAAAGTGTGGCCCTAGGATCCCTGGAGGTCCCCCAAGCCTCTCTCTGAGGTCCGGAAAATCAAAATTATTTACCAGCGTATGTTGAAAAATAATACAATATTAAAATACCATCAAACAATTGTGAGAAGCAGTAGCGGCAGTGAATGTTTCAATTTTAATTTTTCATATGGTAAATATCAAATATAACTCATACAAACAAGCTCATTTGGGATCTTCCATAATTTTAAAAAATATGGAGAAAAGGGAGGGAGGGGATCCTGGGAGAAAAAGGTTTAAGAAACACTGATGTATGGAGTGCAATTCCTTCAATATCAGCTTCTCCAAAAGCACTTACATAGGTAACACAAACAGTAAGGGGTCTAGTTAGGATAGGGTTTAACCTCGATGATTTGCTTTCTTGGCATAAACAGTTACATACAATCCTTAATCACATAAAGTTTCCTGAGTGATGTCCAAGTGGTAGTGTTGCATAAACTATTTTAAACACATCCCTTGTTGAGACAAGCAAATGAACCTTGTGTGGAGCAGCCTCCTCCAGTCAAATGCCCTCTGGAGCCATGACTTCCGGAAGTAGGACAGATTTTGTCTGTGTGTCCTTCAGTTTCACTTCTTTGAAGTTCAGCTGTCGTGTGGATTTATCACAACTTACCCTTGGGATAAAATAAAGAGAAAAAGTCAATAATGAAATTAAGGAAATGAGTATGACCTCAGTCTGCAGATGTACTTGTGTCTCCTCTCTCATGCTCCAAATCTGCATTCCTTATGTCTAACTGACTGCAGGACTTTCCTGATCCATTAACATGTTGCAGGTTGAGCATTTTTCTTTTGTTATGCTACAAAAGTGTCTTCTTTGGAACATATGTAAGACCTGGGATCTTAGAGGAAAATCCATCTTACCTTTCTAATTGTCTTTTTTTGAGGTAAATATCTAGCCCAGCTGCAGTGAGTACTATTCTAGAGGACATCTGAGGCAGAGTTCTTTTAAGACTAACGTTCTGCTTAAAGAAAATTTGGGAAAAGTTTTATCACCCTAGAGATAGGAGAATGGGGCCTTAAATCACTTTAGCTATCCTTAATCTCTTGAATTTGCAAACAAGGCTCAAGCTTTGACCTCAGTATTGTCCAGAAGCTTAAACTGAATGGAGAGCAACCAGGGAGGTTGCCTTTGTGATTAAGATCTTACCACAATACGAAACTGGTTGCTGGGTAAATACCATAATACTTCTGTTGCTGACTAATAATGTGGCTAATCTTCCAGAATGTATCTGCCTGGGGGGTCCTCAGAAGATTGGTTTGGAAAGGGAACTTGCTGGTATCCAGCAGAGATTTTGCTTTCTCTCAAGTAGTTTTCTGCAGCTCAAATGGCCTGTATGTTCTTTCAACTCTAAGCTTGGTGCAATTAAAACACACCTATAATTACACCACAAAAGTAAGCCTAATAAATAAGACTGATACCTGTCAGAACAATACCCATCTGGAAATTAAAAATAATAGGAAAAATTAAAAGAAACTCTTTGCTTCTGATCTCGTATCTGTGAGGGCCTCAATATGTCATTAGAGTTGTTGGTAGTTTGGCTGTTTCTGTTCCATAAGGATTGTGTTTTCATCCTGTTTGAGCCATTTCTAGTAGGCCTCAGTGTTTGCAGCCAGTTCATGGTAAGCTTTCCCTATCTCAAATGCTTTGCTTCTGTGTAGTAATAAACAGTTAACAGTACTTGACTCAGTGACTGAATTGATCACTAATGTGGCTGAACTGAGACCCATGGCTACTTATATTCCTGTTTGTGCATAGTAGGTTATAAAAACTTTATGGACTGTAATCTCTGTGAAATATCTGAGTATAGAAGGGTCATACAGGGGAGAGAAACATATAAAATTAGAATAGATTAATCACAACAGCATTTTTTAAAATTCATTTAAGAAGGTGATGCCTTAGAAATAGGCAACTTGATTTATTTAATAATATAATCAAGTCAAGCACAGGATAGATCAGCAAGCATATAAACAATTTGAAAACAGAGCATTTTTGTACCTTTTAGCTGAACACTCTGTTTCTTAAGAATCTCACTGATCCTTCTAGGTTATACATCTACATTTGTTGTTTTTTTCTCTGCTTGCCTTTCTCTAGTTCTAGTCCTATGAACATACACCTGAAACACTGAACATAAAGGAATTTACACTTGAGTTAAGCTTAGAATACCTAGAATTTATGGCCTTGAATTCCAGCAAAGTAGAACGAAAAGTCTCCATCTTTTCCCATATTTTTCACTTAGAGTTCCAATTGCGTGATCTTTTTTTTCTTGAGTTCATTCCCTAATGTCAGCATATTCTTTTGAAGGATGACAGTGTGACCACTGGGAGTAAGTTAAAGTTGCCTCAGAACAGAAGATGCTTCACATACTATTGCCATTTGTAAACTTTTCATACGTGAGTACCAAAGAAACTCAGTGCTCTTATTTGTGGCACAGAATCTTCCCTTTGGAAGATTGGCCCATGTATGCCAATCTGGTACAAATTTTCAGTCATATGAAACTCTCAAACTAATTAAATGCATTTATTTAAGTTATACGCCACTTTGGTACTCTGTTCAGTAATGTTCATCTGGTCCCACATATACAGTATGCATTCCACATGTCATCTGAGTGTATTTCTGCAGACTCCACTTTTGTTCAGTGCAGATAATTGTTGAAACATATATAGCACCTCGTACTGTTTCCTGCCAAATCAGAATGTAGGGGATGTTGGTGGAAAGCAGCAATCACTCATGAATACTTCAGTGAACACAAGAATATCTGAAACCTAGTGCAGTGTTAGGCTTCCTTTAGGCTACATCTATTCATCTACTTTGGTTCATGAAACAGGGCTTTCTCCTGCACTTGCATCCCTCAAGTTCACTAAACAGCCTTCTAAGAGATTTGGGTGGTGGTGGAGCTAGAAGAAGAAATCTGTTCCATTGGTGGATACTATTCTACCTTTGGATATAAAATATGGGATACAGCTCATAGATTGCATTTTTACATCATGCTAAGCTATATTATGACTTAGCTGTGAACAAGCATGCTCACCTCCACTGATTCTTCCTAAAGTGTGGCTTATAAACTATGGAGGAGCTATCCATGATTTCTGTACTATATCATCTGAACCAAGCTGGTTGATACATATTGGTTTAATCCTGTGTATATGAAATTCTTCAGAAATATGTAGTAATTAGAGGAAGAGATAAAGCTGCAGAAGAAAAGCAAAAGTTCAAGACCAAAACAGCCTTGAATGAATTCAAATGGTGGGGAGGCTCTTGTATGCTGAGCATCTGGCAGGTAAAGTCGCTTGCATCTGTTCCTCGTTGGACTCCAGCCTTAAGGCAGGGCCAGTGGAGGCTATGGGGGCTAAGTCTGGCACGGTTATCTGGGGGGAGTTTGATCCAGTTGCACCTGAGGAAGTGGACAGGGCCCTTGAAGCTGCTAGTTTGGCCATTTCTGTATTAGATCCGTGCCCCTCCTGGTTGGTCAAGGCTGCCCGGGAGGAGGCATGTGATTGAGTCTGGTGGTGGTTAATTCTTCTTTGAGAGAGGGGGTGGTCCTGCTGGCTCTTAAGGAGGCGGTGGTGTATCTTCTCCTCAAGGGGCCATCGCTTGACCCAACCAGCCTGGATAGTTTTTGTCCAGTCTCCAACCTCCCCTTTTTAGGGAAGGTTGTGGAGAGAGTGGTTGCATGGCAGCTTCAGAGGACCCTGGATGAAGCGGATTATCTGGACCCCTTTCAGTCAAGGTTCAGGCTGGGTTACTGGACTGAGACGGCATTGATCTCACCCTTAGATGACCTCTGACAGGAGCAGGATGGGGACAGTGTGACCATCCTTGCTCTTCTTAACCTCTCAGCGGCCTTCGATACCATCAATTGTGATATCCTTCTGGACCGGCTTCAGGAATTGGGGGTGGGTGGCACAGTGTTGTGCTGGTTCTCCTCCTTCCTCCTGGGTCGGTTCCTGTCGATGTTGATGGGGGGGAGGTCCAGCCCATGTCCCCTACTTTGTGGGGTGCCTCAGGGCTCAGTTCTCTCCCCTCTCCTATTTAACATTACATGAGGCTGTTGGGGGAGGTGATCTGATGGTTTGGGGTGAAGTATCATCAATATGCTGATGATACCCAGCTTTATATCTCCACCCCTGGCTGCCTGAGTGATGCCGTGGATGTCCTGTCCCAGTGCCTGGAGGCTGTAAGGGTCTGGATGGGGTGCAATGGGTTTCAGCTCAACCCAAGCAAGACTGAGTGGCTCTGGGTTTGTGGGCCTTCCGGTGACAAGATTTTTCCATCATTGGTCCTGGATGGGGTTGCACTGCCCCAGATGGACCCAGTGAGCAATCTGGGGGTCCTTGTAGACTCACGGCTCCTGCTGGAAGAGCAGGTGGCAGCCATGGCTAGGAGGGCCTTTGCACAGGTTGTGCACCAGTTGTGCCCATTCCTGGACCGGGAGGCACTGTCACTCATGCCCTCATGACCTGTCTGGATTACTGCAACATGCTCTACATGGGGATGCCCTTGAAGAGCATTCAGAAGCTTCAGCTGGTGCAGAATGTAGCTGCCCGGGTAGTAAGTGGAGTCGGATATTCGACACACGTAACACCACTGCTATGGGAGCTGCATTGGTTGCTGGTGTGCTTCCAGGTGCAATTCAAGGTACTGGTTGTCACCTTTAAAGCCTTTCATGGCTTGGGACTGGGTTACCTAAGGGATTGCCTTCTCCCAGTTGCCTCTACCTGACCAATTCGATCTGGTAGATTGGTCATGTTACGGATCCCGTCTGCCAAAGAATGTCAGTTGGCAGGGACTAGAAGGTGTGCCTTTTCAGCTGTAGCGCCTGCCCTCTGGAATATTCTCCCCTCAGAGATCAGGATGTCCCCAACCCTGTTGGCCTTTCGTAAGGCCTTGAAGACCTGGTTATGTGCCTGGGCCTGGGGCCCTGAGTGTGGTAATGGTCCCGTTTCTTGGTTGTATTAACATCTTACATTGTTTACTTGGCAGCCATGTATATTTATTTTGTATTGTAACCGTTTTAATTGTAATTGTTTAATTGTTTTATGGTTTTTATCGTTGTAAGCCGCCCAGAGTCACTTGCTGAGATGGGCGGCTATAGAAATTGAATGAATGAATGAAGATCTAAAAATGATATTAGGATCTAAATATTCACTAATTTTATTGATAGCCTGGGTGATAGGCTGAGATAGCACTCAGATAGATTACAAGACAATGGCTGTAGAAGCCTATGTAATGTAACATCTATTCCTTCAGATTTGAAGAAGACATGCTGTTGTGCCGTTCATCTGTGAACATGGAGGTGGCTCTGCAGTCCCAGTCTGGAAGTGCAGAGTCTAGCACAATGGGGGCACTGGAAGTCCATTGTTACAATAGCTGTGGGTGTTATGGTGTGATGCTGCTCATGGTTTTCCACCAGTTTTTTGTGGTGCCTGTCTTCAAAGCTGGTGTAGGCTTCATAGCACAGTGGGTTCTGTCAGCAGGTGCAGCTTCTAGTTCCCTTGGCTGGATGTCACAGTGGTGTAGGGTTTCCTTCACAGCATCCTTTTAGTGCTTGCGTGGATGACCTCGAGGTCTCTTTCTGGTCTCCAGTTCATCATAGAGCAGCTGGCAAGGCATACAATGGTCATCCATTCTAATGATGTGTCCCACCCACCACATCTGGGCTCTGATAATCAGGGACTCAATGCTGGTGGACTCTGCATGATCCAAGATGTCCAGGTTGGAGACATGGTCTTGCCAACAAATGCCAAGGATGGAACGGAGGGTGCACATGTGAAATTTCTCTAGCTGTTTGATGTGTCATTGGTACAGAGTCCAGGACTCACATCCAAATGGGAGAGAAGGGATAACCACAGCTCTGTAGACTTTCAGCTTTGTGGAGCTGCAGATATTGTGTTGATTGAGCACTTTGGCACATAGTTGCCCCAGAGCCTGGCTGGCCTTGCTGATCATGAAGTCAATTTCTTTGTCCAACACCCATCACTTGAGATAATGCTTCCCAAGTATTTGAAGCTCTTTACATTTGTCAGCTGGGTGTCACCAACAGTGATTTTTGGTTCTGTAGGGTTGGTATTTGGCATGAGCTGGTAAAGTACTTCAATCTTGTTTAGGCTGATAGGCTGAAGAGCATAGCAGCATCTGAGAATTTGTTCAGCATCAACTGTAGATCACTGTCTTTGTGTGCCAGAAGCACACAATCATCAGCAAAGAGGGTTTCTTCAATGACTGCATGAGGGACTTCATCCACGCATTCAAACGGCAAAGGTCAAAGAAAGAGCCATCCAACTGGTACCTGATGTACATTCCCTCCTTCAGACCCTGGACAGCACATGTCAACTTGCAAGTGCAAACAGATTGAAAAGAACTGGGGCTAGTACACAGCCCTGCTTCACCCCACTGGAAATGACAAATGCAGCTGACGCATCACTGCTGTAAAGGACCTGTCCTGTCATTCCGTCATGGAGCAGCTGAATCAACTTCATGAATTTCCTCAGGTGTCCATAACATCTCAGGATGATCCAGAGAGCCTCCCTGTTTACAGTGTCAAATGCCTTTGTCAGGTCAATAAAGACAAAGAGGCCTGTTCTCTCAATGCACTTCTCCTGGATTTGCCTCATGGCAAATATCATGTCCATTGTACTTTGTTCTGGCCAAAAGCCACACTGCGCCTCCAGGAGGTTCCTTTCCAAGACAGTGATAAGTCTGTTCAGGAGAATGCGGGCAAAAATCTTGCCTGTGATGGACAGATACCCCTGTATTTCTGCAGAAAGCTACAATGAGGGCATCACAGAAGTCCTCAGGCATCTCCTTTGTGAACCAGATGTCTTCCAGAATGTCTTGGAATGCCTGTAAGGTGTTTGGATCTAGTGCTTTGTAGATCTCAGCAGGAAATCCATCCTGCCCTGTTGCTTTATTTGAATTCAAACAGATTACAAGACAATGGCTGTAGAAGCCTAAAGATGGAACAAAAATACGCAGGCATAGGAGTAGCAGTGAAAACAGATTGTTCTGGGAAAGATAGTCTAGATTTATAGCCAATATATTATATTGTATGCTACTTTTTAAAAAAAATCTGTTCAGTCGTGTCTGATTCTTGGAGACTGCCTGGACAAGTCCCTGCAGTTTTCTTGGCAAGTTTTTTTTTCAGAAGTGGTTTGCCATTGCCTTCTTTCTGGGGTTGAGAGAAAGTGACTGGCCCAAGGTCACTCAGGTGCAGAATTATGATACAATTTGTCTTACCTGTGTTGTTTTCATCTAAAAATGCTTGCTTACTTTGCTTCCAAAGATTTTACTTTCCTGTTAGCACAAAAAAGATATCTCTTTGTTAATTAGCCATCAGCTAACAGGGCCCATAATTATCATGACACTGTATTTATACGCTGATGCTTCACACTGCCTCCCACACAGAGGAAGTCCTAAGGGGCCAAATACTCATGTTTAGAATTTAAAATTTGTTCTAGTATAAACACATACAAAAATACATTTAGCAATAAAATAGGGCTGTTTTTCCATTTCTCAAAAAAAAAGAAAAGAAAAAAGGTACATTTTGGGTTTTTTTAAACAACTTAATTGCTCGTCAATTTGATTCTTTCTGTGGTCTTTACTGCCTCAGCAGGCAGAAGTGCATAGCTAAACTTCACTGAACTTGAAAGCTAAGTAGGAGTGGCCTGTTTAGCACTTAGATGAGAATCTGTTAGGAAATTCCAGGGCTGCAGGTTAGATTGAGAAGCTGAAAAAACAACCGGAAGAAGGCAGTGTGAGCCTGTGTTGTTGCAAAGAACACTATGGGACTTGAATATAATTCAAGGACACAGTTATTTTTTAAACCTGTTCTTTATTTTGAAATTTACACATGTGATAAAGTTTCAGTTGCCCCAGTCTAATGCTTTATTATCAACTTAGACAGTAGGGCACTAAAAACTTGGCTTTGCCATCAAGCCTGGGGCCCTGATAGTATGGGTGAGCCTGTTTTGTGGTTAGTTTAAGTGTTTATGGGTGTCCTCAGCTGCTATTTTATGCTATTCCCTTTGTTTTTTAATTTTGGTTATTTTTATTGTTTTTACTCTGTTTTAATTGTTAGCTGCCCAGAGTCATGTATCTGAGATGGGCAGTCTATAAATTAAATAAATAAATGTGCATTCTGTAATTCTTCCTTAATGCAGCTCCAGCATTTCTTGGCTGAATCCGAGTGCACAATAGTTTTTGTGAAGGTTTGGGTCACTGTTTTCTTGTACACACTTTTCCCACTGAGGCTTTTTCAGCCACAGGAATGGTCCAAAATAGGTTGCTGCCCAAAGCAAAGGACTGGATGGGGCCTCTCACCATTCTATGGCAAAACCCAGTTAGACTTGCAATTGATTCTTTCTTCAGTTACTGGTGATGGACTGCTGTCTTCCACTACAACTGAGAGCAGAAAGCTTTGTTCCCCAACACTTTACTACCACCCCCTGCTCTTGAGCACCTGCTGCTTGAAGCGTTGCCTCAGTTTTCTACCTGGGAGAAAAATATAGACAGATAGAGCTAAAAGGGAACTTCACTCAGAACTGTGGCCTGTCATAATTAATTTAAGCCACTTTTACCTGAAATAAAATTCCATAGTTTTCAGTGAAATTTAATTTCAAGCTATTGTAGACCTGTAGATACAGTTTTTGAGAGTTTCTTTTCCAGGGAATCCCTACCTTATCTAGATGTATTAAAGTTTAATGAAAGATGTATTTGAGAATTTTGATTATGCAAATAGCACTAATTCATATTTGCTTATTGTGGGGTACATCAAAATTCAAATGACTTTGTGGAAAATAATTTACCCTGAGGTGGCAATGGAATCTGAATGAAACCTCGGGTTGCTCCATAATTGTTTAGAGTTAATAAATAGCATGAAGAGAGGTTTGCATGCATTCAGGTGCACCCATGGATCTCTTCCATTGGAGACTGATTAATGTATAGTTTATGGACATTCTTAAAAGATGTATAAGCAGTGTTTGTCAGGAGCATGCTGTTTTTTGGACGTATGGATATATATGGAAACAAGGGGCCCACTATTTCCATTTAATTCCCCTTTCACATCTTTGAATACAGAAAAAACTTCTGCAATGCTGGACTAATACTAATGTGTGTCCCTATTGAAAATGGTTATTTGTACACTGTTACAAGAAACATTATTGGTGTTTCTTTATTGTAAGCCTCAGTAGACCTGCATTTTTATAAGCAGATCTTAATGCTGATTATTTATGGAATATTAATCATATTGCACATCCCAGAAAACTGGTTACAGATTTGTTGGAAATGGTCCTCTTCAGTTCAATCTATTTGTCTTCATCTTGAATTTTCTCCCTCTTTGGCAGCTGGTCATATCACTTAACATTTGTTTCAAGTTCAAGACGCTGTGTTCGCCCTCCACTAACCAACTTGCTGTAAACATGAGAATATTTTTGAAATGTTCTGAGGTTTGCGGTGTTACGAACTTGCCTGTGTGTGGTTTGTACTTGAACTTAGTATGACATGAATCAGTGCAGTTCCACAGGAACAAGATCATTTCCACAGGACTTCCTGACCACGGGAAAAGATTCATTTTTTTGTTTTCTGGCCATGATGATTCTATTGGGAGTGTTCACTGAGGCAAGCAATATACACCCATCTGTAATATGACCTTATCTGCATGTGAAAGCCAGAGAAGTGGAAGTATTTTTATTTTATGCTTATGCTTTCTGGAAGATCGCATTTCTTTACATACAATTCTTCCTTCATAGAGAAAATCACCTATTCATTATTCAGTCAAATAAATTAGTATTCCCCTTCAATATTTGGCACAGTTCAGAATAATCTGTCTGTATACCATTCTCAGGGTGTTTCCTTCCATTTCAGTGGGCCTTTAGCTATAGCAATTCCATTGGACAGTCCTCAGAAATTTACAGGTCCCCAATTTGGATTTCACTAGATCCTTTCAGGATTACCTGGACAAACTCAAGCTGTGACTTGCTTCCACCTGTATCTATAGTATTCCACTATTGCAAATATTAGATGGCCTGCTGCACAAAAGAGAAAAAAAGACTATAACAGCTTCTTCCATTGTATAGTGAAGCACTAGCACTGAGACTTGATAGGCCAAGCAGCAGAATTAGTATGTGTGTACCAGACTTACTGAGTGTAAAGAGCGCAGAAGCAGTTGTAACCTCCCAGTGTACAGTGTTGCTTAGGGTTCCTGAAGTCTACAGTAGTTAGAATGATGTCATGTGGGTACTGCAATGAATTGAACATCATTCCAATGTTCTGTGTTCCAAATAAATGTATATATTTCTTGTTTTTGTTCTGAATTTTAGATTCTACAGATTAGACTTTTTTTTTTCTCCAAAGAAGCTTTAACAGATATATAATAAATCATGCCTCAGTTTAATACAGTTTTTGAATCTATTTTTCCTTCTTGTTTTATGTTGAGGAAGATAGATTTTCCAGTATTACCCTGTAATAATCTCTAGTATTCCTAGAAGCCATTCATAATCAATGGCGCTAAGCCTCTTTTTCTTTTAGTTGAAGGGTAAGCTTTGAATTATGGCCTCCATGTAGATCTTAGAAACAGGATTGCAAAGTGCAGATGTTTGGCTGACCTCTACCATTTGGAAGTAGCAGTTGTATTCTCTAGGCCAGCCTTATGCAACATGCACCCTCTAGATATATTGGACAGCTCCATCATTGGCCTTGTTGTATGGAAGTCCAATACAGTTGGGCTTCCGAGTGAGGTTCTGTAGCAGAGCAGACATCTGCAGAGGAACTGAGATGGTGCTGCGGTAGTGAATGGCGGCCAGCGGTGATTTCTATCTGTCCAAGTCTTTCTGGATATAGGAGAGACCGTGAGATCGTCCACTTTGCCACGGACAGCTGCTCCTCAGGAGGAGACCGCAGGATGGAAGTCTTGTGGTTTCCTCATGAGTAGAGTGGCTGGAGGCCACGGGAGAAACATCTTGCTTGCACTTGCAGTGTGCAGCCTTTTAAAGGACACTAAGTTTGACCAAACCCTTACTTTCTTTTTTTTTTATTTTTTCGATAAAGCTTTATTACGTTTTTCAACAAATACATAAAAACTACAAGAAATGAAATAAAGTATACTTTATTAAGTATACTTAATAAAGAGTATTATTAAGAGAAAAAAGGAACTAAAATGTGTGAAAATACAAAAAAGACTACTACATAATAGATACATACTAACTTCTGACTTTCTACCACAAAGATTCTGTATAAATAAATCAATATCAATCTCTTACTCTGGTTCAAACTGGAATGAGCATTACTTCTATAAAACATTTCCATTCTCAATATAACATTTCCTCTAAAACATTATTTTTCGTTTGATATATTAAAAAAAACATTTTATCAGATTAAAAAAAATTCCCCCTTAATAGACAGATAATCAAATATTACCCTTCCTCATTACAATTTTACTCCTAACCAAATCATTTATATAGTTAAACATTATATCTCCACCATTACATATTTAAACAATAACCTTATTAATATCCTTTTACCCAAGATAAATTCATTATCCCAAAAGCAAAAAACTTCTGTCTAAACCTTTAAAAGACCATCCTAATAATGTCTTCTGTCTAAACCTAATAAAGACCATCCTTAAACAGTTAACCCACTTCAAAGTAAACTAAGGCATTTATGTATCTCACTGTTATACACAAGGCTTTCTCCTTGCAATCCTTGACCTGCCTTGTAAAGTCCAACTCATATTCAAGGACCTTCCGTCCCTTGAGGCTTAAATCTTGTCTTTGATCTCGATATTCCAAGAATGCAGCCATTTCCGTTCCTTTTACACCCAAAGCTTTTCCTTCTTCAGCATTAACATTCCAGAGGTGAATCTTCTTCCCTTCACTTTTTGGCTTTGGGAGTTAGTCCTCATTTTTTTCTTTGAGACTGGGACCTTATTTTCCAAATAACTTTCTAAGAGATGGTCCAAAGCACAAGTAACCTTAAGGTACAGCTCCTTAAAAATATCTTTAAAATCTTCCATATCCCTCCACAGAACATTGTGGCACCCTCTAGTGCCTCAGGATATTAGACAAAAGGCTGTCTTTGAGAACAAAAGTGTTAATCAGCAGGGGTGGAAAAATAAAGGTAAACCAAGCCATTTCTCACAGGAAAGCAAATAGACCAAAGCTCGGCACCACAAATTCAACGAAGTAGGTGATTCTTTTGTCAGACTTTGAAAAAAGTAACAGTAAGCAGGTGAAAGTCTTTAAATTCAACTATACAATTTAAAAAGAAAAAAGAGAGAGAGAAAAAAAAATATATATTTAGGGGAAAAAAGCCAAATTAACAAACTAATAACTTTCAGAAGTAATGAAAACCACCAAGAGATTCCGCATTTCCTTGTTGCAAAGATTATTTAATAAATAATATATTTATTTATTAAATAATTATTTAATTTAATAATAATTAAAAGAAGAAAAAAATGGTGTTTTAGAAATGGGGTAGGCAGCCTTTGAGTCTGTTTAAGTAAGGCTTCAACACGGCTTAGGAAATGATGGCAATCCCTGCCTCCCAGCGGCTAGCTTACCATTTGATCGCGAAACTCTGTTTTGCGGTCATCTGGCTGCTTCCAGCTCTCCGGAGGACAAATGGGGTAATTTCTTGTTTTCTCCTTAATCCGGAGAACACTTCTGGGCTCTAGGAAAACCTGCCTGAGCCCCCCAAAAAATCTGTGTTGCTGGGTCAACCGGGAAGCTTGTGGAGACATGTCTCAAGTTGCCAATCCCCCACTGGAAGTCCCAAATGCTCACTTTCGTAATCACTTTTGGAAACAATCAATTTGCAGTTGAAAAGAGGTCTTTGAAAACAGTGGGAGAAAGAAAACAGCCTCTGGATGAGTTAGACTTCTTTCTGAATTACAGAAAGTAAAACAAAGGAAATAATATTTTTAAAAGACTTTAAAACAACAGCAAAGAGCTTAGTCAAGAAGTTATAAACAGATAAAGGGTAAAGGTAAAGGTTTCCCTTGACATGAAGTCCAGTCGTGTCCCACTCTAGGGGGCGGTGCTCATCTCCGTTTCAAAGCCGAAGAGCCGGCGTTTGTCCGTAGACACTTCCGTGGTCATGTGGCTGGCATGACTAAACAGAACGCCATTACCTGCCCGCTGAAGCGGTACCTATTAATCAACTCACATTTGCATGTTTTCAAACTGCTAGGTTGGCAGGAGCTGGGACTAGCAACAGGAGCTCACCCTGTCACGCGGATTCAAACCGCCGACCTTCCGATCGGCAAGCTCAGCAGCTCAGTGGTTTAACGCACAGTGCCACTGCATCCCATGGAAACAGATAAAGGGGATGGTATAAATCTGAAAGATAAATATTTTGACAAAACAAATTGGGAGGCAGGGTATATTTCTGTTTGGATCTGGAGGAGGGAAAAATAATTCGTTAGAATTCATAGTAGTTTTATATAACTGCCTATGAAATTTATTACTGTGCAAGTTCTTGCTTGATAGAAAATCCCCCAAAACACCATACTATACTGCATGGACACTATGATGTCATCTTGCCAAGGCTATAGCAATAAACATTTGGTAAAATTATGCATGTTACAGTGACTTTACTTTAAAAAAAAAACTTGCTATCCCTGTTACCAGCCAATCAACCAATTACTTCATTGGGCTCTGATGAATATAATTAGTGCAAATTAGTATAGTAGATTATTTGATAAAACTTTCTTTTATGTTCTAGGTATTATGTGTCATTGTGCTTACAATTATCTTAGGATGTATATTTGGACTGAAACCTAGCTGTACAAGAGATGGTAAGTAGTGAAAAATGCTAATAGAAGAACAAATATATAATATGAGTTTTAAAAATATTCCCACCTCCCCAAAGATTAAATTCATGACACTCCGTGCTGCCCCTATGTACATACTGAATAACGGCTTGTCATCTGAACCGGCTCCAGAATAAGATGTACACTACTTCTTTAAAAACCTATATAAAAATAAGAATTTATATATGAGAATATAATCCAGGCATGAACAAAGTAGTTTAGACCATTGATTTTCTGGCTAGGCTTCTTCTGATTTAATATTAATATGCCTAGTGTCATAGCTTTTCCATTAGGAACTCAGTACAATATAAATTATGAATGCTGTTGATAATATTTTTATCTGAACTGCCATTTAATTAAGAAGAGCCTTGGTTAATTAATCAAATGAGTTTCAGATCTCATGCAAGTCACTGGTAAGTATGTCAGGATCACAACCTTCAGCTACAATTTTATGCGCACTTCCTTGGAATAAATCCCATGGCACCCAAGAAACATGCATGGGATTATTTTGCACATACAGTTAACTATGCAACCTTAAATGGGGTGAAGGAAGAGCTACTTCTAAATGGCTCATAGTAGCTAGTATCAAAGTTTTATATGGAAATGTCCCCCCCACTCGCTTTTTCAGTCTGTCAGGACTTTTTTTAGTTTAAACCTCTTCCCCCCACGTATCAGAAGGAATGAGAAAATTAAGCTGTACTCAGCCCAACATAGATGAGGCTTCATTTAATCCCTTTTGGGAGAATGGGCAACTTTAGATCTAATAGATCAATGTAGTCTCCATTTGTTGAAGCTGAAATTTAGGCAACATACTTGTGCATGCCTCCAATGCTTCCACATCTATATTCATAGCCACATTCTGTAGCACTTAAATTCTGTTAGACTAAGAAGGTCTACTTTTTAGTTAGGGGTTAGCAAAAAGGGAATTACTGAAAGGGGAATCCATACTTTCATGCACATGGATGCCAAACCATGTCAGATCTACCCTGAAATGGATTGTTGTGTTCAATCCCTAACATCAAGTAAATATTCAACTTTTCAGTGAAAACCTGCAAGGGTCGTTGCTATGAAAGAACCTTTGGAAGCTGCCGCTGTGACAGTGAATGTGTTAAACTTGGAAACTGCTGTTTAGATTTCCAGGAAGCTTGTACAGAACCTGGTAAGCATTTTTTTTTTATTGCATTGCATTGCATTGCATTGCATTGCATTGCATTGCATTGCATTGCATTACACTGCACTGCACTGCACTGCATTTCTTTCCAGCTCAGTTTTTGAAGGAGTTGTGCTTCTGGACTTCAACTGTTATTTCTATCTGGTCTCAAGATTATTGAAAATGTATAGTTTTAAGAAAAAGAAATTAAGCCTTCCTCAGATATTTTCTTGTGACCTATGAAGGAAACCATGTAGAAGGAAACAATCTTATACAATGGCCACTCCTGACTTACTTATCTCAGAGAAGAAGATCTGAGTTGAGGATTTGCTCATAATTGCTTGAAGGAAAACAAAATTCTTTGCAATTGGATCATGCAAAGGATTCTGTGCCTGATCAAGTATGATCAAGTATGTAAAACTTATTCTGGCCCATGAAGGAAATTCTTGATCAGGGAACAGAACTAATAGGTACATGCCAATTCCCTAGAGTTTCACAAGCTTTCTGCAATGGTGGACCACTAAATATTAAAAAAATGTGAGGACTACCCCATTAAATAAACACTTCTCCCTACATTTTCTTTTTAAAAATATTGGAGTTCACAGTTTTTGATGAATAAGGTAATGACTACAGTTGTGTTTGTGCATGCTTTCCCATGTTCTCCATTTTAATAATTTAGACTAAATTTTGCATCAAACCATTTAATCCAAAATTAAGTATTTATTTATCACTTGGATTATTTTATACACCTCATGCCATATGAACAACTTTTAGCACGAACCTGCTGGTCAAGAGCACCCTTCAATAGAAATCTCTGAATACTAAGGGGCTGGGGTGCATGGGTCCCCAGTCCAATCAAATCTTATTTTTAGATACACATTATCCTTTTTACTTTGGGGTTTTTCTTTGGGGTATTAAATCACAGTTCCACTTAACAGAGCACATGTGGCCTCAGGGTTGGTAACTGCACTTAAGAGCTGTTCACTATTGTCAGTTTTCTGAAGTTAAGTACTCACATTGCTACTTGTAATAGTATTTATACATTTTAATGAACCATTTTTAACACTGGTCAGTTTTTGTAAACTACCTGATTGTTGGGGCATATAGAGAGGCAGAGACTGAGATGGTGAACATGCTCTTACTAGCTGACTGCAGTGTGTGTGGGAAGGTAGAAGCTGGGGAAGCACATGGGCTCTGGCCTCTGAAAGTGGGAAGGCTGTAGTGAATCAGCACACTTCGAGAATCACTGCCGTAAATTCTTTGAACCCTGATTTATTACGGGACAGTTCCTGAATATGGCTTCATTTCCACTTTCTTTTAATGTAGTACCAATGGACAGTTTGCTTGAAATCCAGGTCATTCCCTACTTAAACTAAAAAGTCAACATTTTTAAAGGGAAACTGGCATGATGGAAAGCAAAGCTCTAGTATACAGTATCATTTTTATTTCCAAAAATGCTTCAGAGTCCCAAAGACATTTTTAGAAAATGAAAAATGCCAGTACTTAAAAAGTAAGTTGGAATGGTAGAAAAATAGTGTGAATGTTCCATTCTGAATCTAATCTTATTTCTGACCAAATTTTAAAGTTGATTTGAATCTAAGCAATTACTTATGCCTAAATTGTTCCAAACCAAATAATATGTTTGAATTGAATAAATTCAATTTGAATTGCTTAATTGACATGGAAATCCAGACTGGAAAACCAAACTGAATCAGTATTTTGAATCACATTTTGCCTGATTTGTACATTCCTAGTAGAGAGCATCATGGGGATGGGGGCTATAGGGGAAGGAATGGAACTTTCTTACCAGTTTCTGTTCTGGTAAATTCAATATTTCATGGCTGGCCATACCCACCATGGCCATTATTTTTTGAATGGGTAATCTCTACCCCATGGCAACCATCTTGTGACTCTCCATATACCAGATACTGTATGCTGACCAGTCCAAAATGATTGGGAAGGTCTGCTTTAGATGTTTTGAACCTAGGGGTTCCAGGTCTCCACTCTATATTTAAAATGGTGAGAAGGTGCATGGACTGGTGAGTAGGAGGAACACTTTAGGTAGGAATATGGGGGAATTTAAATTGGTGGGCAATTTAAATGGTGGCACCAGGTCTTCTCCTAAAGTCTGGAGGCGTTACCCACACAGCCCTTTCTCAATATTTCTTTGAGTTCAGAAAGTACAAAAAGAAAAGTTTCCTTTTTTGTTTTGTAGCCTTATAATAATTTGAGATGCAATTCCATCTAGAGCTTTTATATATATCCAGCCCAGACATGTTTAATTTCAAATAGTGTCCTTCTGTTTATAGCTCAGATATGGACCTGTACCAAGTTTAGATGTGGCGAGAAGAACCGGCCAGAATATCTTTGTTCCTGTTCTGATGATTGTGTGAAAAATAATAATTGCTGTGTCAATTATTACTCAGTTTGCCAAGGTAAAACTCCGTTTGCTTATTTCTCCCAAAGGCAGCAGTGCACTGGGCTATTTATTCTGCTTTTTCAAGGATTTTGTTTTAGTTTCTAGGTCAAGAAATATGATTTCTTTCGAAAGAAAGCATAGGGCAGATTCTATTCAAACTCAGAATCCACTGAAATTATTGGGATAAGTTGGTCACAGTGTGACATAAGGCCAGTTGATTTCAGTGGGAGCTGAATTAACTGGGATCTCATTTTATGTGCATTTGGTTTTAAAGCAAAGGGATAATGCTCTGCTACTGACTCCATAAGCAAATGCTCCGGCAGTTCTCAAGGATTTGTGCGTTCTGTGTGGGATTTCAGTTTGCCGTTTGATGTACATTTTAAGCCCAGAAGTTATCCTAAGTCTTCAGTCCAAAGCTCCTTTAATCATGGGAACTGTTTAAATTATTTGTTCAGTCCTGACCTTTCTTTCTAAGGGCATGACAAGCTGCAGCATCAGCCGTGCTCACGTCTTTTTTATTTTAATACCAAGCAGGAGAGTGGGAAGAAACGTTTGACTGGGACATCAAATGTGAAATTCAGGAAATGGGAGCTGAGTCCTCTCTCCTCTCATGTTTGCTCCCTTGTACCCCATTCTCCAGCTATTTTTCTCATGGTCTGTCTCAGATCAGAACTGGGCTAAGGAAAAAACAGTGGCTTGGCAGCACTTTTCTACTAGAGGGTCAGTGGGAGGGTCAGTGGGTGGAGTAATGGGTGACCTAGACAGGATGGGCAAAATTTCAAAGACTGCACATGTTTAGCTTTTCTGCATTAACAAGCAATATAGACATCAGAAACACCACCAATTTGAGATAACCATTTTAAAAATTACAACTTCTTTAAAAGTAATTTTTTGAAAATACATATGGCTACACTTAATGACATTTTTTATTATGTCTGTGATCTGTAAATATGGTGATATCAAAGCTGAAACCCAATAATTACTTTAGATCTGCAGTGCCCAGTGGGCTTGCAATTAAAAAAAGGGTTGGAGATCTCATGGTATCTATGAAATTTAGCAGGAGGTTAAGAAATAAATATTATAATATTTTTCCCAATTACACAATAAAGTATCAAATCACTTTTACTCTTTTGAAGAATAAAATAGTATAATCAACTTCTTTTTTTCAAAAAAAAACAAGGAAAGACAAGTTGGCTTGAAGAGAAATGTGAAGACATAAGTGAACACCAGTGTCCAGAAGGGTAAGGATATTTAAGCTGGATTTTGCAACTTTCTAAAAAACTGTGGAGAGGGAATGTGGTATCAAAACTTTTCTTGCAGCAACCTTGGTGGAAAAACAGTTAATCCCAAGAATAAATCTTGAACAAATTCATTTTTAAAAAAAAATTATGTATGTTAATATTTCTACCTGCTACAGGTGGTCCTCACTTAATGACCACTCATTCAGTGACTATTTGAACTTAAGACAGCGCTGAACGAGTGGTACTTATGACTGGTCCTTGAAGTTCCAGCTGTCACAGCATCCCTGCAGTCATGTGATTGCCATTTGCGACCTCCCTGCCAGCTTCCCACAAGCAAAGTCAATGGGGAGGCTGGCAGGAGGTTGCAAATGGTGACCACATGACATCACATTTAACAACATCACAGGATTCACTTAAAGATGGCAACTGGAAGTGCCAGAACTGCAGTCACTAAGTGGCACAGTCACGTGACGTTGCGTTTTACAACCATGTTGCTTAGCAATGGAAATTCTGGTCCCAATTGCTGTTGTTAACCAAGGACTACCTTGCCTGATTTATCTCTTGTACTTGCCTGTTTTATCTCTGTGTACATATCTATATAAGCCCTATTTGCTTGTGCACAAATTCACATTATTAAATTAAGGGCATATACATCATCCCCATAATTGCTGGTATATCTTCTTCTTTCCTCATTGTGCACATTTGTGGGGGAAGGTCTGGTGAAAGTTGTTTGCTCTACATAAAGAAACATGCTTCCTCCCTGTAGAGCAGCCTTCCCAGTTTGGTGTTATCAAAAACTGTGGCTCTTATCTCCTGCAGTTCCCATCAATATGGCAGCTGAGGTTTGAGGTTTTGGAGGGCAGCAGGTTGAGGAAAGCTGATGTAGGTGAATAGTGGGTATTGGGCAGCAGGTATAGTTCTCCTTTTTTCTGCCACATGCTTATGGTAACATGGAGGAAGAGCTCTAATCTAGAGCATGTAGAAAATAAATGAATAATTATCAGATGCTTGCCTTTAACTGGCTTAATGTTTCCCACTGCTCAGATTTACAAAACCTCCAGTGTTACTGTTTTCTTTGGATGGATTCCGTGCTGAATATTTGCATACTTGGGGTGGACTTCTTCCTGTTATTAGCAAATTAAGTGAGTACCGATTCTATCTGAGCAATAGCATGCAGAGATATTAAGAAAAAATAATTAAGTGGTCTTCCCTTTCATATGACGTGAAGCTCTTCTGAAGCTCTTCACACCCTTTGTAAACTCCAAATAAGGCTGGCCGTTTCATGAAGAACAAGTCCATAGAAATCAGTATCGTTTTAGCTTTTTAAGGCATGCTTTTAAGCATTCATATCACAAATTCAATAATATGTGGGAGTATGAACCCCTTTTCAATATCTCTATTATTACAGTAGCAAGATATTAATGTCCAGAGTGCCTAGTGAAAGCTCATTGTCTTTGTTTAAGAGGACCATTGCTTCATAGGATCCCCAAGAAATATAATGAGCAATTGGTGTGTTTGTATGTATTTCAGGGAGAAATTCGCATAATTCTCCCTACAGAGTATAGATAAAGCAACTTTCTAGATAAAATTGTGGTTTTCACTAGGCCAACTTAAACCCTCTCCAGCCTATCTAGCAAAAGTGGCTCTGGGCTGCCTGAACTCTGTATATGACCTAATTTGTGTGAATAGATCCCTTCCTGGTCCTTGATCTATGCCACCTTTCCCCAACAAAGACTATGCTGGTTGACAATTCTGTTGCAGTTGGAGTGCTTGGTCTAGTATGTAGCAAGCCCATGTTAAAACTGAGAATATTTTGTTTGTTCACTAACCAAATTCAGTGGGAAATTGTGCTGCCAGTGTTTGGCAGTTTACCCCTGGGGACTCTAGGGCTGGTAAAAAGGGATTCAAGGGCTGCCTTTGTATTGCCTACTGCTGCTGCAAAAGCATAAGGGAATTGCTCTATTATTCTAGGTCACTCTAAATATTTGATATGAAAAGGTTTATTATTTACAAATGTGGAATTCTTATTTTTTCCCATGACAGGAAAATGTGGGACATACACACGTAGCCTAAGGCCAGTGTATCCATCAAAAACATTTCCTAATCATTACAGTATTGCCACGGTAAGAGGCTGTTGCACTTCCTGCTTCTCACTGTTCCACACTCTTTTTGGGGGAATACCAGAGTTTTAAAAATTCTATTTCATTTTATTAGCAGGAATAACCAGGGAGTGACTTCCATAACTTTTTCCACTCCTTAATTCCATGTTACCAGGGCAGATTCCATCACATCCCAGCATTTGTTTGTGTTGTTGGTGCCTCTTTTCTCTGTAAATCCAACATTGTCTCTTTAAATTGTTATATTAACATGCATATTAAGCCTTAACGTTTAACCTCTCTTGGGCCTTACAATTGCCCCACATGAAATCAAGAGTGCCTAGAAAGTTCCCGGACTACCTTAGAATTGTGAGAGGAGATTAATGAAGGTGTACTTTAGTTTAAAATTCACTACTGTATTGTAATAAGCTTGAGGGAATCAAACTTGATGGACCTCCAAGTGTTACTGTCTTCTGTATAGCTTGGGGTCTCCAACTGTTGATATGTGATCATTGTTGATGCATAGTGATTCAAATCTTACTTCCAGGGTCTATACCCAGAATCCCATGGTCTGGTGGATAACAAAATGTATGAACCAAAGAGAAATGCTACTTTCACACTCAAAGGTGCAGAGAAGTTTAATCAACAATGGTACCAAGGACAGCCAGTAAGTATCAATTCTAAGTATAGAGAAATGTGTTATTAATTACCAAAAGATACTTAATGCTTGTATTCTGTTTTTTCTTAATAAAAATGGAAACCATTCTGGAAACACACATGCATATCAATTTATTATTATTATTTATATAATGCCATCAGTGTGCATGGTGCTTCATACAATAGAAGAAGACAGATTCCGTGCCCTGAAGAATTTAAAATCTAAAATTCAAAATAGGAATCCCATATTAGAAAGGCAGAAAAATGGATGCAGGGATAAACAAGGTACTACTTGTGGTTCCAGCTGTTCATTTTTTAGGGAAGTTGAAAGAAAATCTTTATGGGAACCACTATCAAGTATAAAGGTGGGATAGTAAGTAAATAAGTAAGTAAGTAAGTAAGTAAATAAATAAATAAATAAAAGCAGGAAGGCAGAATTTTTGAGGGAATAGAAGAGATTTCGGCCACAGGAATGAAGGTCACAGCAGACAATGATCAAGCTAAAAGTTCTGAGAGATAAAGAAGAGAAAGCTATTGGTGGCTTTCCAAGATAAAGATGGAGGGAGGGTTTGCTGGGTTTGGTAAGAGGCCGCAGCCAATGAAAAGAGAAGTCCCAAGGACAAGAATGGGTTGCGTGCAAAAATGCCTGTCTTTGAAAATGAGCTTAGCTTCTGATGCTCTTAATCAGATACGGATATTTCCCCACAACATACTGTATGTCATCTTATTGGCCTCCTGCACCTGTTAGCTCTATGGAACCACTTACAACTTCCACCTTGGTTTCAGATGAGAGATGTAAAATCATCTCTACGGAGATCTTCACAATTAAGAACCCCCAAAATTTCATCATTTAAAATCAAGGGAAATTCTTCAATAGAATATGAAGTGCTTACATAACAGACAGTCTAGAGAATCTTTAAAATGTGTAAGGAGACTTGGGATTTGAATCACATAACAGAGCTTGGAACTGTATGGTATAAAATTTCTATTGCAGATATTTTAGCAAGTCATAAAAATTGATTCTAAAAATAATTTATAAATGGCTCTAGATCCCCTTAAAATGTGAATGCAATATATAACATAAATTTAGATCATGTCAGAAGAGTCAGAAGAACAGAAATCTAGGGCTGCGCATGTAACACCTCTGCTGCGCAAGCTGCATTGGGTGCCGGTGTGCTTCTGGGTCCAATTAAAGGTGTTGGTTATGACCTTTAAAGCTCTTCATGGCATGGGCCCAGGTTACCTGAGGAACCGCCTCACCCCCATTGCATCAATCTATCCCACCCAGTCTGGCAGGAAGGGCATGTTGCGGACCCCATCGGTTAAAGAATTCCGACTGGCAGGTTGCGGGGGAGAGTGTTTTCTGCCATTGTCTGTTCTGCCCTGTGGAACATCTTGCCCCTGAGATGAGGTTGGCCCCCACTCTTCTGGCCTTCAGGAATAGCATCAAGACCTGGCTCTGCCAACTAGCTTGAGGATCCAAGAGTGATAGGCAGCTCTGCGGGTGGTTGTTGGCTTAAAACACTCTCTCTACCTTTTAGTTTCTCTCTTTTCTTTTCTATTTTTTTTACTTTTTCTATTTTTATAATGGTTTTATAATTTTTATTTGTAAGCTGCCCAGAGTCACTTTTATAGTGAGATGGGCAGTGTATCAATTGAATAATAAAATAAATTAAAAATAAAAATAAAGAAACAATCATGTTGGTATGTATTATATTCCTGGTGGCAAAGCCCACTTAGTTTAGCTGAAAGTTTTTGAGGACACAAGAAAAATTACCCAACACTTGTAAATAATTAAATGTAGTACAGATTTGTTGTTTGGTTTTTCCAAGGAGATGCAAAATGATATAAGAAATCAAGTCAGTTGTTATTAATTGTTGGATTTACTAAAGCAAAGCACTGGAAAACTAAAATACATCATTAAATGCCGTGGAACAATACTTTACAAAAAGTGTCGGAAACAGGATTGGCGGCAAATTTATCACAGCAACAAACATTCTTAAGAAATTATTTAATTAAATACAGTTCTATTCACATTTGGTCTTCATTTTTAATTACTGTTTATCAACAAAATAATTTGTAATAGACTAACTTTCATCCGTACAAATGTAATCTTGGTCAGAAGTATTGAATACGAATGTCTAAAATTTCATATACCTCCTTATGGTAACAAATGTAGCCATATACATACCCAAACTAAGTGCTTTTTGTTTTTGAATTTCTGTAGCTTGTTTTCTGTTTTTCTTTTGGCTCTTCTTTTTTTTCAGTGTTTTGTGGGCAGTTATTTATGTTTTTGTTTTTAAAGACTGGTTTTGCAACAGACTCTTGGATAGACATGGAAGGGTTAAGAAAGGACAAAAGAAAATCAGAGACAAGGAGATGGCAGTAGTCTAAATGCAGGACAAACAGAATTTTTGCTGCAGGAAAAGAGGAAATCATTGTGTAATTTTTTTGTATGGAGAAACAACATGAGCTGAGTGGGACTAACTATGGGAAACATGAGAAATGAGAGAGAGAGAGAGTTAAAGATAAAACCAAGGCTATCTGCCTGTTCCACAGAGAAATGGCAACATAATAATGATAAAGATAGCAAGGGAAGAAGAAGGGAGGTTGAAAGGAAAGATGAGAAATTCAGTAATTTATATGTCAGGTGGAACTTGCCCTTGATGAAGTTCCACTTTTGCTAGAAGAAGGAAATGGCAGAGCTGTTTCTCTAATTTCTCCTTCCCCTGATGCTCTCACTATGGAAAGTTGGGGACATCTGGAGCAAAACGGAACTAACTCAGTTGGGGATGGAAGGGAATCAGAAAGTCATGACTGACTGTTTCCTCCTGTGGGAAGCCTTTGCTGGACTTTGCTATTCTACCCATAGAAAGTAGCACCCCATTTAGGGAGGGGCAAGTCTAGGTCCAGCCCATTTCATTTGAAATGGCAATGTTTAAACATGTTAGCATAAATGGAACTGGGGAAAATGGAGCTGCAGGATTAATGAGAGGAAAGTGGTAGAGCTGGGTTTCATCCATATATTGATTTAGAATTGAAAAATTCAGGGCAGGTCTAATAAGAGACCCATTTGTTGTCCCTCCCTTCCATGGAAACGCTGAAAAGAAACGATCAGGCTGGTCAAAAGACAATAGGCTAAGCCAGCGCACTGGCTGGGGAATTCTGGGAGCTGAAGTCCACACATCTTAAAGTTGCTAAGGTTGAGAAACACTGGGCTAAGCTGTGATTATTATGAAGGCATTTCCAGTGCAGTGTAGAGAATGGAAAACATATTGAATGGATCAAGGGGGAGAGTTGATGCAATAGGAATACATGATCTTGGAGATGAAGCGTTGAGAGATAGATAGATAGATTGATTGATTTTCCCCATTTGAAAAATGGGAGACAGTAATGTGTTTGACATGGGGTACTTACATGTATGCAAGACACTGTTCAGGACAATTATTTACCAGGATTCAAACAGACTGTGTTCTTAGGACCAGAAATTCAGACCATACAAGGGGGGAAAAGTGCATGTCAATTTACGGCTTATAATGCACTGCTTCCATACAACCGTACAGTTTCTATCTACAGGATTATAAACACAATAGATGAAACAATGGCTGACTGTTTCCTAAATTATGTCTCCAGTAAGGGAAATTGGGAGATTTTCAGGTGGTGGATGTCCCCCTCCCCCTCTCTTCCTCCTCCCCCTCCTCCTCCCCCTCCTCCTTCTACTGGTTACTATAGCACAAGGCTTTGATAGACAAATAAGCAGGTTTTCCTTTCAATTTGTGCTGATTGCTTTGATGAAGTCTTGCTGGTTTTTCTCTTGCTACCTCACTCGCTCTTTTCTTGTTCTCCCTGCTTTTTACTCCCCTATCGTCTTTGTGTAAAGTGCCACCCCCCTTCACACCTGCAGTTCAGTCACTGTGGCATGGTACTTTGATGTAGTTTTTACTCCAAGATACCTAATACATGCACAAATCACTGTAATAATGGATATGTCTTTACAAGCTAAGAGAGCAAAGTGCTCCCTCGTATACATCAAGATAAATGGCAAAGCCTTTTTGATTTCAGTTGTTGGCACACAAAGGCCTAATTTTTCTTTCATGTTGTCCCTAGCATTTTAGAGAACAATGTATGATTGTTTTATAACTTAACTTTCTACATGTGTTCCAGTTCATATTCCATCTGGTCAGCTACCTAATCATTAAAAGAAATGTAATCAATTATTCCTTATTATTTCTGCCATATGTGGGTATAGCTGTTGTTCTTGGTATTACAAGTACTGCTGTTGTTATCCTCAAATCTCATTTATGGCTTCACTTTGTTCATTAAGCCACTTTCTTTTGGGGGTTTTTTCCAAAGCTTTTGCAGGCCTTCAAGTAGAAAAAGAGATAATGGCATGGAGATGAAAACCAGGAAGGGAGAGAAGCGTTAGACAAGGGAAACAAAGAACTCAGGCAAAGTACCAGGAAGGGAGAAGAAGAAATAAATTGTGGGAAGTATCAGTGCAGGGCAACTGGAAAATGGAAGATAGAGAGGAAAGAGGAAGAGAAGGAGAAAAGCCTCAGGTGGAATGGGAGTGGAAAAATTAACTAAGTGAAGGGAATTAAGGATTCTGGGAGGTAGACAGATGTATTGGTGATCTCTGGCCAGACAGCCAGTGCAGGAGAAAGAGGCAGTCTTAAATCTGTAACGGATAAAACTGCCATGCTCTCTTGAAACATGAACAAAGAGAGGAGGAAAGGACAATATTTCTGAAAAGGGGATCATGGCTTTCAGGAGAGAAGTCAGAAATAAAGCAGTTCTTTGTGAATACAAGATCAAGAGTACTCAATGCAAAACTGTATAGTGTACTTTCTAGCAAAGGCTTGATCAGAGGAATGTTGAAATAATCAGTCATTCTTGAGGATTCCACAATAAAGTATTGATCATCTGTACTTAAAAGAAACAGAATGGCAGATCTGGTGAAAGACTCAGGAGAAGCACTGTTATAAATGAAGACAGCTTCTCAACTTTTAATGACTGAAAAATAAATCGCTTTAAACCTAAGCAATCAATGAAAGATTCAATATGAGAAGAATGGTATGAGGGTAGGGGAAAATATTTTCCTTCTGATGACAACACAGAAGTAGGAGGGAAATTGGCAAGCAAAAAATCCATGAAATTCTTTTAAAGCAGCAAATTATTTTCCAAATACAGCAACAGAAAGAATTCATGAATAACAAGTGTTTATCTTTTTGTACAGATTTGGCTGACTGCAATGTATCAGGGACTAAAATCAGCTTCGTTTTTCTGGCCTGGTTCAGATGTTGATGTCAATGGAAGTTTTCCAAACATGTACGAATTATACAATAGGTGAGAATTTGTGGATGAAGGAACATCATGAAAAAAGCCCCCAAAAGCTAAATCTTTTTAAGTGTGGCAGGATTCCTTTGGAATAGCTTTCTGCTTTTTTAAGCTCTTGCTGTGGTGCAACCTTTCTCCCCTTCCGCTCACATTTTAAATATTAACAGTTGCTTAGGTTTAGGTGGCTAGTAGGTTGAAAACCCACTTCAAAGAAAATCTGTAGGTATATTTTAAGCTCAAGCTACTACAATAAATTCTTCAGTAAATTATGTCCTGTTGTAGTTAGATGTGTGTCATTAGAATATGATTTTAAGTTTTATTATTTTATGGACTTTCATTTATTCAATTGTTTTATTAGAGACTTTGTTAGAATATGGGATTGCATGTTTAATTGATTTTGGTATTATGGTGACTGTAAATCACTTGGTTTTTTAAAATTATCTTGTTATGCATTTGCAATTGTTTTGTGTATAAAGATTTGAAGATAATTGAATGCTGACATTCTGAGATTTGAATTAGCTTTTCAATAATTTTTTTGTTATGCACCTTGTTGAAAGGCTCTGTAAGAATTCTAAATCTGTAATTCTTTCTAAGTGTTCTTCTGATAGGTTTGAGTTTGTTTTGAAGTCGGTAGGTGAGAGAAAGAGGGGATTAGCCTTATGGTATGTTGTTTGATCGATTGATTATGTGCCATCAAGTCAGTGTCAACTCTTAACAACCACATAGATATATTTCCTCCATGATATGTCCCTAACCTGGTCTTTCAGGTCTTTCAACATTACACCCATTGCCACTGTAACTGAGTCTATCCACCTTGTTGCTGGTGATCCTCTTCTTCTCTTTCTTTCCACCTTTCCTAGCATTAGAGCTTTTTTCAGAGAGCTAGGTCCTCACATAATGTGTCTGAAGTAGGATAATTTGAGCTTGATCATTTTTTCCTCAAGTGAGAACTCTGGGTTAATTTGTTTGATGATCCATTGGTTTGTTTTTTTGGCTATCCACAATATTCTCAGGAGTCTTCTCCAACATCAAAGTTCAAAAGTGTCAATACTCTTCCTATCTTGCTTCTTCAAAGTCCAACTTTTGCTTCCATAGAGTGTCACAGGGAATACCATGGCTTGCACAATTCTGATCTCTGCAGGTATAGAAACATCACATCATTTGAATGTTTTTTCCAAGGCCTTCATGGCTGCTCTACCAAGTGCTAGTCTGTGGCGTATTTCTTGACTGCTTGTTCCTTTACTGTTGATGGTTGATCCTAAAGGGGAGAAACTTGTGGCAGAGTGCTGGAAAGCGTTAGGCCCGAGAGATCAGAAAAATCACACACCAGGCATTTCTATAAAAAGAAATGTATTTACAGAAAGCACAAAAACATATTTACAAGCTTGTGCATTCGCACACGTTCAGAGAGGACTGGGAGGAAGGCTGTGTAGGAAGGAAACTGAAACAAGTCCAGGCAAGCTTCCTCTAGGCAAATTAGGAGTTTTACCTTATATGGTCATGTCTTTTCACACCCAAAACTAAGGATACTTAAGTTTGACCTGTTCACCCTGCCAGAGTGGTTTGTTACCATAGTAACATAGTGGCTTGGTCCTTGCAAAACAATCAAGGAAATGCCAACAAAACTATCCACCACTTCAAAATCTTCATTGCCAGTTCTAAGGCTGATTGTCCTACCTATTGTCATTAGTTTGGTCTTCCTTATATTTAATTTTACTCCCATTTTTTCACTTTGTTCCTTAAGTTTTATTACTAATAGATATTCTTAAAATCTGTAGACCTCACTGACACTTTACCTAAGGTTCAGTCTCTGTCGAACAGTAGGGATTCAATCCTACATGCAGTAAACAGTACGTCAGTGCAGTTAGGTACCATCATGCGTGAAGAGGATCCTGCCACTAGCATCTCTGAATGTTCGGTTTTGAATGGGGAGACCTTTATCTGCTTGAGTTGACAACCCTCATTGTCATAGGGATTTGACAGAATTAATTTCATTTTATGAAATAGATGCATGACTTAAAGTTCCAAAAATATTTTTGAGAGGTGTAATTGTGGTCTTGCACCTGCTTTATAGACATCAAATTGCAGAAGAGGTTTTATTTTAGCTTGTTTTATCATCAGTGCTACTGGCTGGAAAATAGCGTAGTACTGTCACCCACAACTGGTTGTGGCACAGAGGAAATAGTCATGACTATTTCCTGAAGTAGTATTGCAGACTACTTCATTGTCTGCAATGTAGAGAGATTCACAATAGGCCCACAACATCCTTTTTTAATTCAGCTGTTGAGAAAGACAAGGGGCAGGTATGTTGCCTACCCATTGTCAGATCAATTTAACATAGCTTGTGACGTGGCTGTAAAGTTTTGTCTTATGGCTATGATTTGTTCAGTTTTTGGTTTTGGAATATGGTTTTTGCATTTGCTACTTCTGATTTTAACAATGAAGTTTGTTATTTTAAAATGGAACTTCTAAACAACCAGGAACTGGCTCTCCTTCCTTCCTTCCTTCCTTCCTTCCTTCCTTCCTTCCTTCCTTCCTTCCTTCCTTCCTTCCTTCCTTCCTTCCTTCCTTCATCAAATTTACCATCTCACCATCTCACACAAGGTGACCCTGGGCAGTGTACAATAAAAATAACTTATTATAAAATCACTTAAAAGACTTAAATAATTAAACATAAATAAGAACAAGATCCCAAGAGGATTAAAATCAGAATACTCGATCAGGCTTCCATAAGGGTATTTGGGGCAAATCAGAGATATTGGGGTTAGGGTATTATGCACAAGTTTGTTGGAACAGGGCTAACCTGTGTTGCCCCGTCTCTTATACTCATTTTAGTATACTGTATTCAGGCATAATAACTGAATAGAGTTATAATGTCTCTCATATGAGCATGTGTACAAAGGCACAGATGAGAATATATGGGCACTGTTTTGGTTAGGTACCAAGTAGAGATACTGAAAGTAGGATGCCACAATAGGTGTTGGAATTAAAAGGTTCAGCTCCTTATTTCTGAGGTTGAATTCATTTAATATACCTAGAATGTGAAGATACAATCCAATAAACTACAGTGGGACTTCACTAAGGGAACACTGTATAGCGGAATACTTTATTGTATATGGTCTGTTGACCCTTACAAAACACACACACACACACAACCAACCAATCAAGAAAAAGTATTAAATGAAAGTAAATCTAAAAACCATTCATTCATAAAATTACAAATATCAATTCTGAAATGGTAGAAAATAATCCAACCATATATACAACTAGGACTACTATATATCTGTATATCTATGTAGTATGCTGGCTGGGGAATCCTGAGAGTTAAAGTCCACACATCTTAACATTGCTGAGGTTGAGAAACACTGAACTAGAGCAACAACTCATAGTGAAGAGTTATCTAAATGTTTTCATTATGAGATGCATAGGCAGTGTTAAATACTGAGCTGTGAAGTATTACATATGTATTAGTTGTAGTTGTGGTTGTAGTAGTTAGAAAAAAAACTAGGTGGCCTTCCTAGAAGGTTTTTGAGCAAGAGTTCTCCTAGATCCTTATATCAAGCACAAAAAAAGACAAGTTGTATTGATTCCAAATATCCCATGAAACAAGGACATATTTCTTATGGTTTAGGGATTTATTTTAACCTCATTAATAGCTGCAATTGAATGTACGTTGTATTCACATGTAAAGCTACAGAGCGTCCATACAGCATTGGTGTAATTATATAATTTCTGGAATTATGCCCATGCACTTCTCCTAAACATGCATTTCCAAGCACAAGTCTCTGAAATGCTAAGCAAATACTCCTGCAATTAAAAAAAAAACGTTTTAGAAAATTTTGATTTTCTAAATTTAATTTTAAAAGATTCTGAATACTTTCATGATCATTCAAGTAGTTTCTGTCCTAACTGCCAGGAAACACGCTGAGACAAGGAACTGGTCTCTAATGTTTTATTGCTTGTACATAACAGGAATCCTAACAAACTGAAGAAGCGTGGGAAAAACCCAGCCATATAAACCCCAAAGGTTAAGGCGGTCCCGATCTGTGTCTCTTTGAATGGCTGACCAATTCCTCAGTGCTACGCATGCGCTTAACAGTCTGGATGGGAGCCCCCTGCTCGCCATCCTTACTCATGACAGTTTCCAAATATATGAAAATATTTCTTCCAATCAAACACAGTAGGAAAAGAAAGCCTTAATTAGTTAACCATGTTATGGCAAAGTTTCTTGTCCTTCTCTGAATGGCAGACTTATTTCAAACCCAACTATGGCTTATTCTTTTCTGTATCTCTTGGGTAAAATCTGTGGGCTACAACATCCAGATGATCACTACATGGCAGCAGAGAAATACAGAAAACTGTTTGCTGCCATCTGGTGATGGTCCAAATTTTTGCAGTCCAGATGTAGTCGCCCTAAATTAACTGTATGGGTTACTTTTTGGGTTCATACAACCTGCCTGATTCAAAGTAGCCAACTAATAATTACTACACAGTTTAGATCCTGACCTATAATGGCCTGTTTTTTGGGCTTTTACAGTATGCTAGATCTTTATATCCAGATTTAATAAATCAGTGACAGCTGCCCTAAGGCAAATGTGGCATGCAGTTCTCTGTGCTAGGGCTACCAGATTTGGGCTGCAAAATTCCCCCCAAATTTAAATAATTTTCAAAGTGTGTGCAGTCCATTAAGTAGATGAATGTAGCACATTTCTTCTAGCCCAGGTATGGTTGCCCTAATGTTGGTGTCCCAGACTGGTGTCTGCTTTCTTCTCTTCTATTATATTTTTTCAGAGAGCCTTGGTTTTTAGGAGCTGAATTCTGGTCCCATGTAAGTAACCCCATCAGTGAATCCTACATCAACACAGCTGATGTAAAGAAGCAAAACAAATGAAGTCTGACAACAATTGATCTTACATATACAAATTAAACAAGTACTTAAAGATTTCATCACAGGTTTTTGTGCTAATCTTTTGTTGGTGTTTTCTATTTAGATCAATACCATTTGAAGAAAGAGTAGGAACTTTTCTAAGCTGGCTACAATTACCAGAAGAGGAAAGGTAAGTAATTTGCCATTTCAAAGCGATGTATAAAATAATAGAAAGGCAAACAGTAACTATTAAGTTGAATACTATTTGGCTTGTCTTGTGTATGTTGTGATGTTTGCTTCAATAAATTTGAAAGTGTTCACAAAAAGCTTATAACATAGTATGAAGATGAAAAAATATAATAAATAGTGAATTACCGACTTAATGGATCCGTTTGGTGAAAGGAGTGTCCATTATTCTTACTAGTCTGTTAACCTGGACAGTATGTTATGTGCCATGATGTCACGATGCAAATATAATTGCAATGGAAATCATATTAGTTGAATCTGAAATCTGTTGCATTAAGGTCCTTAAACTGAGATTTCACTATATGTGACATTTGCACAGTGCTTTCAGCTGTTCAAAATACTCCATGTACATAGTCTAAATCCTTGTAACACTCAGGTATACTGTAGTAATTTGATGATGATGTTGTTGTTGTTACTGCTACTACCCATATTGTGGGCTGAGGTTGAGAGAGTGTGATTTGTTTAAGGCCATTTAGTGAGGGGCTGCTTGACTCAGGACTCAGCCGCTTGGTCACCACGCTACATCCCTATATGTGCTAACTACATGTGTATTATAGTATACTTTTTTTTGTAAAGCACCACAAGACTTGTTATTAATGCACAGTTGTTTCTAATGAAATTTACTGAATGTAAATATGTTCACACTTCTCTTAATTTATATGTAAAATATTAAATTTTAATGCTGTTTGATATAGACCACACTTTTACACTCTGTATTTAGAAGAACCAGATTCCTCAGGACACAGATATGGACCAGTCAGCAGTGAAGTAAGTATCTGGAGGTCAGCTGGATGTTAGAATTGCATTTCTTTTAAAGTTCCATAGTAGATCAAGGATAAGAACATTAAAAAAACCAAATCTGACTGACCGATTAAAAGGTAACATGAGCCCCTCATTTAAAATAAAACACCCCTTTAATTATTCATATATTATCAGAAATGATGCACAGCTCTTTAAGTATAATGTTATGATATGGTATTATCTAAATGGGTAAAAATGCCATATATATTTAAAGTGAACACTGCTGTGAAAGATCTTTTTGATGCTAAATTCTCAGCATTCAACTTTCAAAATGGAGACCACAGCAGAATCTTTAAAAGTAATTATTAAAGAAGACTTCAAATGGATTTACATCATATTAAATAATTAGAATCAGACATCCAAAGACATTAACACTGATATGGTTAAAAGTTAAGAAATGTTTTAAAAAGTGACCCAAGTAGATAATAGAAAATTGTATGTATGTCCATTAGGATAAAGCATCTGGTGGTAGCCTGGCACTTTAAAGAGAGAGGAGTGTAATACTTCCTGGATCAAAATTTATGCATCAAACATTTAAGTGAAAATTAATTCTTAAAGGGGAAGGCTGCATGCAGAATTCTTCACATATTTAGGTCTCTAGGTCAGAAAAGGATTATTGAAGACCATCATTGTAAGATCTTTTTTTTCCTTCTTCTTCTTAGACTGGACATCTATAACAGTATAAAAATTGTTCTCTCCTGCTTTGAACCTGCCTGGTTACTTAGATCAGCAGGAAAGACCCTTTTGAAGATCCCCCTTGTGGCCAGAAGTCTGGCTATCTAGTATGTGGGAGGGGCTTCTCCTAGGTGTCCCCAGTCTAGGGAGTGTGTTTGACCATCACTTTTCCAGTAGTTAGGAAAATGACAAAAACACATCTCTTTCCCCAAGCTTTTAATTGCTAATTGAATTGATTCTAATGATACTGATTTTAATTTTGCCTTCATTTCAATTTTATTGTTTTTATTCCTATATTTTATAATTTGTATTTTTAATCACTGTATGCTGCCACGAGTATGGTATAGGTAGAAAAATGGGATATATATTTAATAAATTAAAAGTAATAATATGTGTTGCTTGTCGAATGGGTTGGAAGAGCAACTACTTTGAAGAAGGATGGCCTGTGTCAGGATTGGCCTAATTTTTAGACATTTTTGCTTCTTCTCCATCTCTTGTTTTTGTAATACTCCTCCTTGGTTAAGTGTTCTGGAAATTTGGAATGTTTTCTACAATGTCTGGGTAGATCTCTACCAGGCTTTGTTTGCTTGTTTAGTTCTATTATGGAGACTCTTTGTATCTCTTAGTTCGGCCATAGGGCTGACTGAACAGCAATCCAGCACTGCTCAGTTATGCAGAGTCAGTGAATGATCCTTGATGTAATTGCTCACTTTGACATAGACCAGTGTTTCTCAAACCTGGCAACTTTAAGATGTGTGGACTTCAACTCCCAGAATTCCTTAGCCAGCCATGCTGACTGGGGAATTCTAGGAATTGAATTTCACATATCTTAAAGTTGCCAGGTGTGAGAAACTCTGACATAGACCAATGAAGTTTTTGGAGCTCAGGGGGGACAATTAATTTCACTTGAGTCACCAGCCACCATGAAATACATAGAAGAGCTATTGGGTGATATCTAACTGGTCTTCTGCTGCTGATGGAAAGCATCAGTCAGCTATGTTGCTGCTAAGACTCCCTGAACTCTATCAATCAAAGGGGAATGATAAGTGTTGCAGAGCAAGGGAAGCTAATGGGAAATCATCTCCTGCTCCATGTTGCTGACAGATGCTTTCTATTGGTAGCAGAATATTCATTGGGAATGACCATTCTTTGAATTGCATGTTAACTTACTTATTTTGCCTTTCACTTTTGATTTGCAGGTCATTCTTGCATTAGAGAGAGTGGACAAAGTGGTTGGGTTGTTGATGGATGGGCTTAAGCAAATGAACCTTCACAACTGCATTAACATTATTCTTCTTTCTGACCATGGTAAATCTTCTTAAACCATATAGATTTTAGGATACATAAAATAAGTTTGTAATGTCTTTTGAAAATCTGTTTTTAAAGAAATGATACCTTTGTAGTAGACTGGCAGTATAAAGAAAGCTTCTAAATAAATGTAGTCTAGTTTATGGCGTTAATCCTATATACACATTATATAGGAGTAAAGTTTCATGAGGTCACTAGTAGACTTAGTTCTAACCCATCTGGATTACCAATTACAGAGATTAGAATCATGGTTTAATTGAAGCCATGTGCCAAACCAACAATGCTGAGCCAAACACAAGTACTAATGAAAGATGCAGATGATTCAGTTTAGTTATATGTGAAGTATAGCTTCAGAGGACATTGTTCATAGAGCAAGCACATAGTTCATAGAGTCAGTTGGGAAAGAAATTTGTTTCTTTCCCAACTGACACTCTGAACTATATGCTTGCTGGCTGGGGAATTCTGGGAATTGAAGTCCACCCATCTTAAAGTTGCCATGGTTGAGAAACACTGATCTAGATTTTCTGACCAAGGCTACCCATGTGACACCCTGCCTGCCTGATTGGGCTAACAACTATATGAGCACCAGCTGCTTACATTCCCATCCAGCTGGAGCTCCATGCATAAATCCTATGTCCAGGCATGTGTATACCCTAACTGCATTAGATTGAGACTGATCTAGAGACTTGCATGATCATTATTTATAAAGACAGCTAGCTCAAGTGGGTTCTAAACATGTAAACTTTGTTAAGTCATTGGGACTTGCATGTAAAGAAGTTGGGAACAATGTGGAAAGTGAAAATAATTTACATTTATTTATATGAACAAACAAGTCTTGGAGCTGATTTCTTGCTGGCAATTATACCTGATGAGCTACTTTTTCTCAGTACATAGAAAAATAGATCCATATTTATAAACGAACATAAATCTTTTTATTTTTCTTGGAAGGGATGGAGGCAGCTAAGTGCCAAAAAACAGTCTATCTGGATGCATATGTAGGCAATGTTAAAGACCTGTTTGTGGTACCTGGCCCTGCAGCAAGATTAAGACCCCAAAATGTTCCAGATGAGTATTTCTCTTGTATGTAACTGCTAGACCAATTTGAACTACTTGTTTGTTTTATACTGTTGCTTTAGTGTGTGAACTTTGGTCTTATATAAAGCAGTGGGAAGAAATAAATGCTTGTATTTACTTGTTCGAATTCATTGTGAACTTTCACTGATAAACTGACTCACAAAAATGGGATTGGCTAATTCTCTCCTGTTTGGAGTCCCTCTAGAATAGTTTTGCTACATATTTTGGGGGGGAGGGGCTGCATATGCTTTGTTTCCTCCAGAGGATGACCAATATTGGATTCCACTCATTATTTGCACCTGGAAAAAAAAAGACCTGATGATGTTTAACTTTTTAAAGAACAACTGCAAAAATTTACATAATCCTCTATATCAGTGTTCATGTAGGACATGGTCTGTGGTTCCCAAACTTTGGCCCTTGGATGCTACGGCAAACTGACAGGGGTGCTATAGGATATTTTAAATTTTTGCGTGGTCCATATTTGAAGCTCGGTTTTGGGTAGTCTTTTGGCCTAGGGTGCTGTAAAAAAATTACAGAGATGCTAACGGTGTTGTAAACTGAGGAAGTTTAGGAACCTCTAACATAGACCTTCTGATGAAAACCGTAATTCTGAACATCTCTTAGGATCACAGAACAAAACAAATAGAAGTACTGTAATTATGGTTTGCCAATAAAACAGGTATTGATATCTGATCTCTGTTTTGAGCAGATCAGGTAGTTTAAAGGCAGAACTTGAATGTTCAGTGTCAAGCACAAGATTCCCAGTAGGCAAAGCTTCATAGAGGTTGGGGATTTACAGTGGAGCAGTAGTCTTCCAGAGAACGGAGCAAAGTGAACTGATCTCTGAAATCCTTCAATATATATCTCAAGTCATGGTCTTTCAGATAATGTCTTAAAGCAAAAATAGGACAATTGCTGCTTCTTGCGTGCCTTTATTTAGACATTTAGGGGGAAATTACCTATTTTTATGTAATATGGCACATGCAGCTACTTTTTCTCATTTGTTTTTACCCTCGTGCAAGCCTGGAGTGGGATCATTATGTGTAGGCAAAGTAGTCTGGAACAGGCCATCAGCATTCAATGGCTTAGCAAAGACATTATACGTTTTAATCCCACACTGTGGAATTAAAAAAAAAACTTTAATTCCACATTATATATATATATATATATATATATATAAACACTTTAATTCTACAGTATATATAGTTTGCCTCTTATTATTTTTTGATAATTATATTGACCATTCAGAAATCTTAGAGCTTATGAATGTTGAATATTAAATAAAATATGAGGCAGTTTTCAGATGAACTGTTTTAGCATATACTGACCTGTTACATCCTTTTGTTCCGCTGTATGGTAAAGTTATTTCTAATGGCTGTAGCAAAGAAGAATATTTTAATTAGCTGATAAACAAGATGAAATATTATGCAGTATTTCAGCTATCACTACTTATTTGGACGTTCTTTGTTTTTATATTTCTTTTAACTTTTAGGTAACTAATTATCTCATCTGACTCTTCTAGTTGATTATGAAGGCCTTATCAGAAACCTTACAGTAAGTATTGACATCTTCTCCAAGTCATGACTCTTATTTTATTTTATTTTATTGATTAGATTTAATATAGCTACCCACTCCAGTGGACTACATTAGCTATATTTTCCCCTTCAGGTATAGAATTGGTCAACTCATCCATATCTGATATACTTTCCCTCCTTTAGACACATCAAAAGATATGGGAGTTGCTTCCCCTTGGTATATTATTATATTGTTATTGTGATTATTGTTAATGATGTGGTTATAACAATTTTAGTGAGTTTGTTATCAAAGGCAATCCCAGAGGCTGTCAGTAAGTTGAGAAAAAACTTCCACAATCAGATCATGTTGGCATGATTGAAATGTCTCTTGTGAGATGGAAAGAAAAAATCAAGCAAAAATCAGCATTTGGTGTAAAAAGTAATTCTGGATACAAGTGTTTAAAAAGACTAACTCTTTGACTATGTTCAGACTAATCATTTTAAGTGATAATGTGATTTGCTTGGCTTTGTCTTAGTGTGATTTTTAAATCTAGAAATTGTGGTTGGTAAGCCATGTTTTTGAATAGGATTTTTGAACACAAAAACACTTGTGGATTCTAGAATATCTGCAGTACAATAACTTTAAAAGGCATGTGCAGAATTCCCTTAAAAAAATTAAATGACCAAAATCTTGCAAGATCCCCAAATCCTGTGATTTTTTTTCATTATCATATGAGATTTTGAATAAGAATGCTCAATTTAATGAGATTTTGGGAAAGACCAGATATGTTTTCAGTTGTCTTGCATGACATTACAGAAGGTCTCAGAGAAAAATCACCAAAATCTTTTGAGATATAAAGTAGGGAAATCAGGGTCCTGTCTGATTGCACATTAGTTTTATGCACATTTGGCTTCAAATGTTTTCATGTAAGAGTACAGGCCCAAATGATGTAACCTTAGAGAGAGAAGATAAATACAAAGGCATTTATAACAGCTGTCAAAAAGATTGGAAGCTGCTTCTGTACAATATTTTCTATTTCTATTTCTACTATCTCTATTTCCTTTCTTACTTATTCACTATTCTTCCTTATTTTCTTTGTTTCTTTTCTAATATTTGTATCATTTTTATCTTGCTAAAAATTTCTTCAATAAAAATTATATTTAAAAAAAGAGTGCAGGCCCAAGCCATTTTTATTTAGGCAGACCTTTGATGCACAAGCAGGTTTTGGATTCCATGTGTAATAGGGAAGCAGACATTGGTTATTTATTTATGGCTTTTATTTTATATTTTAATGGATGTTATTTATGTTTGATTGTGCTTTAACAACTTCGTTTATGCATTACCTGCCGCTTGGGTGCCATCTGTTAGAAGAAAAGAAAGTATAAACTTAATAAACATGTTAGAGGCATAATATCTCTATCCAGAGAAGAAATGCCACTGCTGATAAAATACATTTTTCTACCTCTTACATTTCCATGCATCCCTGGGTACTGTCCAAAGCAGATTTGTGAGGGCAGATTGCAACAAGGGAGAGAGAAAGAATACATGGTATAAGAAGTTTTGCATCGTATTGGATATAACCATCTACTGTAATTTCCATATTGCAGTGTTTGGTCCCAGAGCAGCATTTCAAGCCGTACCTGAAGCAGCTGCTCCCCAAGCGATTTCACTATGCCAATAATGACCGAATTGAACCTCTACATTTTTATATGGACCAGCAGTGGCAGCTTGCCCGGTAAGCTCCTGCTTTTTTAAATTCCTAACTATTTATTTCACTTAAGAGGGAGCAAATTATTTCTGTTGTAGCTTTATCTTACAATATAATATAAAATGAATTACTTTCTGTTTCTTTCCTGGATTTTGAGGCTGAACATATCTGGATAGGAGAATTTTTTCATCGTGGCCTGTACGATTCACATACTAGGGCTCAACTCTTATGCACTGCCCTGTTCAGAAACTTCTAGAACTTACAGAATTATTTGGTAGGAGCCTCATTCCCCATGGATACAAGTACAGACATGGCTTCCACCAAATACCCTAAGATGGTTTTCAACCACCAATGTGTTAGCATGTTGGGTTGCAACTTTAAAGGGCCATGGAGGAAGTGGATTATCTGGATCTCTTCTAGTCAGGGTTCAGACCTGGTTATAGTACTGAGGCAACATTGGTCACACTTGTCAATGATCTCTGGAGGGACTGGGATGGTGGAGATGCATCCATCCCAGCCCTCCTTGATCTCTCAGCAACGTTCAGTACCATTGATCATGGTATTCTTCTGGAGTGATTTAAGGAGTGGGAGGCATGTTATTGTGTGATGGTTCTCCTTCCAAAGAATGTCTTGATTCTCTCTTCCTTACAATTTGGAGGATTTGATTCCACAACTCCAGAAGGACATAGAGCAAGTGTTCCTGCTTCTGGGAATCTTCCACATGGGTCTTCCTTTGCAGTTAAATGAAAATGTCTTGAGGACTGTCTGGGAAGATAATGAAAATATATCTTGTGGCCATCTCCATCTTTTTTCCCCATTCTAGTAATGAAGAGTTTCATGAACAGCCTATTGTGTTTTCTCTATTTTAATGTCAAAACCAGGGCCAGATTAAGGCCAATTGATGCCCTAAGCACAGTCCAACAGTGATGCCCCTTGACAGAAGCAAAACTGTCACGCCATGAAGCAGAAACGAATATGATATCTGATGACACCTTCAAACCAAACCTTTAAACTTTAGTAAGTCACCATGCCAAAGGAAAAAAAATGCCAATAAAAGTCAACCACAGCAGATAAGGAAAATTACAAAAAAAAAAAAAGGACTAAAGTCAAGTGTGGCAGTGAAGGAGTTAATGGCAAGATAGCTAGGAGAGAAATTCTGTGGTGCCCCCCTAAGCACATGCTTATTTTGCTTAACAGTTAATCCAGTGCTGGTCAAAAGCTTTGTTAATGTAAAAACCCTTGATTACCATCCTGATTTACCTCCCTTCATGGTATATGTTTGTAGCTCTGTTGTCAGCTAATAAAGCTGCAGTACTGTGTTCCTTACAAAAAAAAAATTCTGTTTTGTATTTTTCATAAGAACATTGTACAGTAATCCTTTGCTCAGATATTCCTTCCTTCCAAAATCAACCTTCTGTTTGAATCAAGATATTATATTCCTTACCATTTCCCCCCTCAATACTATTAAAAACACCATTTCATTCTTTTGATGTCCTTCAGGCTCTCACTTTTTATCTGGACTGTAGAGCAGTATTCCAATAATTTACTCCTGCCTTTCCAAGATCCATTTAAAGGCCATGGCCTTTTGCCCTGGCATTTGTCCAAATAGATAGCAGCAATCATCAGACTTTGCTACAAACTGGTTAAACAGCACCCCCCACTCTGAACATCTAACCTGCATTCATTCCACAAGAGCAACAGTGGCATTGGCAGCCTTCCTTGGCATTTTGCCCTGCTAGTGTTATACCAGGAGGCCACAGACTCAATTTTCCACCTTTATCTAGCATTATAGACTGGCCTCTGCTCACTGAGAAGTGCAACTTAGGGTTAGGGTTAGTCCTCTCCTTAGTCACCTTATGACAATCAGGTTCTCCTCCAGCTAACTACTCACCCATATCTGTGAATCACAAAAACCATGGTGCAGAAGAATTAGTTATTTATCTTTAACTGCAGTTATTTGAGTGGTCATCTGTGAATTCAGACAATCTACTCTCGTACTTTGCTTGACTTCAGGTGACTTCTCTGTTCCTTCAGATCTGTGGTGTTGGTCTTAGGAATTGAAGGGGTACAGCAAGATATGCATGGGTGGGGCAGAGTTCCTGCCAAACAATTCTGCAAGCTCCAAAATATTCCAAGTAGGATCTGCCTATACCGTATGTGTGAATTGACAGATGACCAAAGAATTACAGTTACAGGTCAATAGCACATTCTTGAAGGAGTTTGGCATGAGTATCACCAAGAATAGACAGCTATTAAACAGACCTGAGAAAAAGCATTCTATAGTCAGAGCAACCGAAGAAGAGAATGTGCTTGCAGTGATACATTGCACTGTGTCAAGAAGACTAAATGTGGAAAGGAAAGGCCAAGAAGAGGTTTTACTTTAATAGATGCTGGCAGGCTTGTTTCTTATAAAGTAATGCCTGTGTTTTGCAGGATACCTTCTGAGCTCAAGTATTGCACTGGTGGATTTCATGGATCAGACAATGTATTTGCAAATATGCAGGTAAATAGCAATATCTGTTGGTGCCTTCCAGTCTTTTAGGAACCTGGGCTGACTTTTGCTCCTTCAACCAAGATATAAGGGCTCCTGTTTTCAGATTTCCATGCTTCTCTCTCAGGCCAAACCTACTTTTATTCCTTTCAATAACCTATGGGAGTGGTTGCTTAGCAAGGGACCACAAATTCTGTTTCCTCTTCTTTCCTCCCATCTTTAAAGGCAAAGCCATGCCCTTTTCAACAGATCATTGCTGGGAGCTGCCTATGAACTTACAGTAACTTCATACTTTAGAAAACAGCAGGAAAAATAATAAAATAAATGTTGAGTTGAAGTGGGTCTTATAGTCCATCTATTCCAACCCCCTGCTCTGTGTAGAAATTTACTAAACTACCCCTGGCAGGTGGCCATCATGCCATTGTTTGAAACCTTCACTCTTACTATCAGGAAATTCTTCCTAATATTCATCCTGATCTCCTGTGCTGAAGTATAGAAAGTGAAATAAGTTCTTCAGACCCTTGTATAAATAATGGAGAACAGTATAGCGTTCTTCCAGTTCTAGTACTATCCCATGACAACTTAGTAGGCTTCAGAGGTATAAATTCATACTCAGACCCAGGAAAGGCTCAAAAACTTATATTAATTTTACTAATTTTGGTGTGGAAGACTCAGGGATATTAGTACTTGCTCAGCTTAATAAAACAAAACCAGATTTGGTTTTGCGGTATTTAATTTCCCTTAAATTGCAGGACCTGCTCTTTTTGTGAGCTGGTCATGAGGTATTGTGGGATGAGAGTAATTCAGTAGCTGATACCAAAATTGTGAGTTTCATAACTTATATTTGTTTAAGTTAGAAACGGTGCTTCTGTTGATGAATGAAGCAGCTTGTAGCCAGATGGTAAGCCTCTTCATTTTGTGCTGATATTATCTTCTGAGCAGCTGTGATGGAATCTAAAAGGACAACGTTTGGAAAAAAAAGAGTAGCTAAACAGTTTTGCTATGAGAACTCTGTCTTATATTACTGAGAGAGACTATATGCAAATCTTTGCAGAAGAATATTAGCAGTGGTTGGGAAAAAAAGCAGATGTTTTTAGGAGAAAATAAGAAAAGAATTACCAAAAGAGATGATGAATCTCATTGCCTGGAATGAAGCTGCTTACAACTCATGTTCATTTGTCTCAACACAGATGTATTCTAAATACTTACAGAAAATTGAGGTAGTTAATCTATGATTCCAGTAACATCTGCACAGAAATATGTATGATTTGGTGCATATTCTAATTGTTAAAAGAAATAAAAGTAGCGTTAGCTGAGTATTGACCATTGTGGAAATCTGCTGTCAGCTATGCTAGATCCAACTTTGCTTTTATCTGGATTTCCTGGGTGACTTTTTATTTGCATAAACTTATTAAGTGTGAAGCTAGCTGTCTTTTATACATAGATTTAACCATTCTCTTCTTCTGAAGGCAAGTTTTTAATAAATTGCTTTGGAGGACTCAGCAATTTCCCAGTTAAAGACTAACTGGATATTCCAATTTCTTATTTTTGTTGTAGGCGCTCTTTATTGGATTTGGACCTGGATTCAAGTTCCAAACAGAAGTCGATCCCTTTGAAAACATTGAAATCTACAATTTAATGTGTGGTATGATAAATTGGCTCCCCCCAACCCCTTTATCTCTTCAACTCAAAACATTTCTGGAAAATATTTACCATTCATCTAGAATTATACCAGTCATTTTGGTTACTTATTATATTGAGAAGTTGCAAGACTATTTCTGATGTCAGTGCCCGTGCCAGTTTCCAGTCCTGTTAGAACTGGAATTTGGTCCCCATCTGACTCTCTTCCTTTTTCCTTAAAAGCTTCTCTTGTGATTCTTCAAAACTTCCCATATGGGAGGTCTCTCTAGTTTTGACCCAGTGGAATGTATGTTGAACTCCTCCTGTTTATTTATTTTTATATTATGTTTTAGTAACTGCTATTTGAACTTAGGATTTTTTTAAAAAATAGCATGCTTTATTTATACTTAAAGTTTTATGTCAAAATTGGCATAACTTGCTATTAAATTTAGTACCCAGATAAGTAAAAAATGTCTATGTCTATAGCATGTTTATTGTTAGAATTATGTTTAAACTGCGATGTAAGACATATATTCAATATCTTTGACACTGTTTTCTCAACTATTTTAGATCTTCTTGATTTAATACCAGCCCCTAACAATGGAACTCATGGAAGCCTCAACCATCTTCTCAAGAGAGCCAGTTATATTCCCAGGCATCCCAAAGAAGAAAGCAGCCCTTCACTATGCCCTTTTGTGGAGCGGAGGACCTCCACTGATGGCCATAGCTGCTCCTGTAATTCTTTGGTAAGGACGTAGAGGAACAAAAAGCCAGCAATTAATTACATTCTTGGCTGAATTTATGCAGTCCTGCATAATTTTGGTCAACGTCACTTGCTCTTCAGAGAGAGCAATTAGAATATTTGTGGACTTTTAACTGGAATCATATCTCCCGTCTTCACAGTTGTATATGTGGACAAATTTAGATGTAATTCAGTCAAGATGATCTATATGTATAATTTGTACCTTTGAATCAGTCTTGGCTCTTGGCGAATGCCTGGACAAGTTCCTGCAGTTTTCTTGGCAAAATTTTCAGAAGTGGTTTGCCCTTGCCTTCTTTCTAGGGCTGAGAGTGAGTGACTGGCCCAAGGTCCCCAGCTGGCTTTGTGCCCAAGGCAGGACTGGAACTCATGGGCTCCTAGTTGCTAGCCTGGTTCTGTAACCACTACACCAAACTAGCTCTCTTAATGGATTTTATTACTCAGTAATTAAATAGGTGTATATTTATTTGTAATTTGTTTCATTCTGCAATCTCAGATCAACTGATAATGTCAGTTTACCATAAAATCATACAGAAACGTGTCTTTGAATGTATCTATTCCCAGTCTAAGCTTTGCATGCATTTATCATAGCTGAAGAGAGTTGGATGGAGCTGGCATACAAGACCTCGAGATGTCAGAAAAGTGCTCTGGAGCCGAATTCAGAAAAGAACTTTGATGAGCTGTGAAATGTGATGAACTCCAAAATTCTTCTCTAGTTAGACAGAAATCAAAGCTGAAGAAGAAATCCCAGTGTAGCTTCCCTCTGTCTGCACTATAACTCCCTATCCCTGAATACTGTTCCCATTGGCCCACGTAATGTGGAACAGATTATCTGTTCTCTTTGAAACAACGGGGGCAGAACAAGGAGAGACAGGAAGAGAAAGCTCTCTCCTAGTCTTCCTATGGATTCCTGGGCTTGGAATGCTGCAGGTCACTAAAGTGACAGAGATGAAGGAAGGGTCAAACCTCCTTCTGATGGCTCACAGCAGCTAGCGCAGCTACCATTTTGACTCAGAAAATGATAATCATTTCTTTCTAATTTGGTAGGGGAATGAATGTGGCTGATTTCCAGAAAAATGGGACAGAGGAGGGAGGTCATCCCTCTCAAATAAGAATTAAATGTGAAAATAATTTCATGTATCAACAAAGACCCATTATAACTTGGCTCTGATTCTAGAGATTTTAAACAGAGTTATAAATGGGACTGTTTGTTCCACCGTGCATACGTTTTCATATTTAAGGAAGATTTTAGTTATATTAATACTGTATATATTCAAATGAAAGCAAAAGAGATAAAAACCTGCATGGGTGTACAGCGGTGGGGAGGAGCAAAGAGAACAGATGTCAAAACATGTGTGATAATGTCATCAGGGAAATATTGTGGCTTATATAATTGCAGAAGGATAGCATGTGTGTGATGATACTGCCTCCTGCATGAGGCATCATTTTGGCAACTCTTCAGTTTGCTGTAGATGTTGCTGATTTTTTTTTTCATAACTTTTTGTTTCTTCTGTTCGATGCTGCATAAAAATGACTTCATCTTCTGGCTTCCCTTACATATAGGGCTTACCACTGATTCAACCACAGGTAGATCTCACTACTTCAGAAAGTAAGTATTGTAACTGCTCTTGGGAAATGGGGAAATGAAGTAGAAAGCCTTGACTGGGAAATTATGATATGGTAGCAGACCTAGCATCCTTTTGCCTTCTGTAGTAAAGAAGATAGAAAAATACAGCTTGCCATTTGGGAGGCCTCATGTGCTCCAAAAGAATCAGAAGTTTTGCCTTCTTCACAACCATCGTTATGTCAGTGGATTTAGCCAGATCATCAAGATGCCTTTGTGGAGTAGCTATTCTGTTAACAAGCATGTAAGTATGCTGGTGATTTAGTTTTCATTTGAAGGAAAAAGACATACTGCAGTAAGTGGCAGGAAAAACAAGAGTAGCAAGCCAGATATTGGTTTCATTTAAGTTGGGAACAAAGATGAAGGGGATAAATCAATTTTAAATAATGCACGTTTTCAGCAGTGGTTTAAGTAAAATAAGGGAAAGCATGTGGAGCTTGGCTTCTGGGTTTTTTTCCTGATCTCTTTACCAGCTATCATCATATGTTTGCATGTATTTGTGCAGCAGAAAATACAAGATGAGCATACAGTATATTCTTCTCTCTGGGTCATGCAACTGGAAGGGAGAATGGAGCAGATTCCAAGCTGCTACCCAACTGCCTCTTCCTTAGGGAGGCATTGGGGGATTTCTTCTGAACTTGTATCATCTTCCAGCCAAATCAGATCAATTTTTGATCTTGATCTTTCCTTTGCTAGTTTCCTTCCTTATGCAAGTTTGGTCCTAGTTTGGGAGAGTTATTGTGTTGCTAGGCAGATGGACTGAATCCCTATCCCTTTACGTAATTTCTCAATGTATGAATGCATGCATGCTGTGCAGGGATCCAGACTTGAAGGACTGAATGTAAATGGATGCATGACTGCACATGTAACACCTCTCAGGAACACCTTAAAAGCAGCTGCATCTTTTCCTGGTCTGGATTTATAAAATGATAAATCTGTGAATAGAGATGTCTTCAGAAGTCCCCAACCACCCAAACTTAGCCTGAGGTAGAGAACATGTAAACATAATAGAGTTTAGAAAAACCTCTTTCATAATATATGACTGAATTATTGTATGTGCTGAAAAAGAATAGGGGGATATTTATCTTGTGTTCTTCTCTATATACAGTACATATACACAACCACTGATACTTTTGTTTTGTTAATTAGGACAGCTGGAATGCCTCTGCAGATGCTACCTCAAGTTGCTTCCACATGGACCATCGTATTCCTTTAAACAGCAGTCAGACTTGTTTATTTTACAAAAATCACCCTCAGTTTAACTATGGATTTCTTTTCCCTCCAAGTAATTCAATTTCCTCTCTTACTTCGAAGCAGAGTGGTATAATACACAGTATAGGTAAAATTTCTTCTGAATGGAGCTTGACTCCTGGTACTACAGGAACACCCATGTTTTTTTCCTTGGCAACAGTATGGAAACAGTTTGCTGTTGCCTTCTTCTGAATTTTGTTTTACTTGCTAATTTAGTTTATAGCCCTGGGATTTCATGCTGGATTCCCACTGAAACATTAACCAGGTCCAACCTCGGTTAGCTTATTTGAGATCAGCCAAGGCAGAAATCAGTTAATAGTCAAAATCAAACTTGCTGTTTCTGCTGCAGTACAAAAGTTGTACACATTCTTAAAATGTGTGGACAAACTTCTTTTATACATAAGGATTAAATATTGGAGGTAAGTCAAAGCCAACCTAGAAAAATCTATAATTGATATTTATACAAAATGTTACTAAGTAAAAAAAAGTTGTAAAATTATGGTTGGCAGATAGAAGATACTATTAACACACTCTTCATCTTTTACATTCAAACTACAAAAGAACCATCATTTTAAAGTTAAAATAAATACACAGGATGTCAACGTGGAGCATAAACATTAAAATGTTTGATTTCTCACAGAATGAGCATAGATAGGGTATATTGTTTAGCAATGGCCAGGTGACATTAGAAATCACTAATTCAAAAAGGCTTATTGTGGAAAAAATAATTCTGAACTGTTCCATATATGCTTTTGGAAACCCAGTCATCTTAGCATGTACATTTATTTTGACGTGTAAATTTTGATTTCTTTTCTGTATTCTATAAGTAATTTATGCACTGGATGTTTCTTTTTTACAAACACAACCCCCAGATGGGGGGGGTGGTTATAAACCCCCAGATTAGGTGGCATCCTCTTGTTTGAAGCTGACTTTGACATTTAAGTAGGGATTGCCTTTTGCTCCTGTGAAAGTTCAGGGTGTTTGTCAACATTCCTGGGAAATTTTGGAATGGGCTCTTTAGTGAATGCAGTGCTACATACAATCTGGTGTCCTTTAAGTGTGTTGGGACTACAAGACTCAGATTGCCCAGTCAGCAGGTCAATAGCCATATTTGCTGGTCATTGTGGGAGATGTAGTCCAACCCATTTTGGGAGTGCAGTTTGGAGAGGATTGCAACAGAATAGTGTGCTGACTTAAGAATGTCTAACAGTGTAATCCTAAGTATGTCTACATCGGTTGCAAGTTGATGGATGTGCATAGCCCATGTATATCAGCAGGAGGGGCAAATGATGACACATGTGTGATGTCATCATGCAAATACCACAACTTTTTTATTTGCATCAGGCACCAAAGATGCAAGAATGTAAGGGCAGCATTTGTATGATGACATCACCATGTACATATCATTTTGGTATGATTGCAGTTTGCTGGGGACAGTCCTGGCATAGCCTAAGGCTTTCTATGAGTCTAATATCAATAGATAGATGTAGTTGTACTGTAGATGTAGATATATAGATATATGTATAGATGCATTCTTGACAATAAGAAGCTCCTTTTGACAGTCCTCTTGGTTTTAAAAGGAAAGTTACTGTTTGAGACTCACAAGCCCAAAGCTTTGTTCAGCATGCAAAAGGCCTTCTCCCAGGCTTTGAGGGCAGAGTGATTGTGGAGCCCCTTTTGGTATGGTTTGGTTTGGTTTATTTTGGTTTGATCTGGTCTGGTTTTACTTTGGAATTTTGATCTTCCAGTCAATTGTATCTGTTGCATGTTTAGCCATAAGCCTCCCAAAGTTGTTTAGGTGTCAGGTGGCCTATACATTAAAATAAATACATAAATAAACAAACAAGCAAAACTATCTGTTTGGGTCTTGAACACTATATTTGGACTTCAATGTTTAGTACCATGCATTTATTTAAAGACCTAGAAAGGTTTTTCAATCATTTGAAATACTTGATGTACATCAGTTTTAGTAAATGCTTGCCTATATATTTTATATTCCTAGATCTGATTAAAGATGATAAGAAAAATTATTATCAAGGACTTCTCTCAAGCAACATAGCACCAATATATTCTGCTTTTCGAGGTAAAGGCTAATTATGTTTTTTTTTCTTTTTTAAGGGAAAAGTACAAGCTAATAAAATATAATTATCTAAAGCTATGCTCTTATAAATGGTTGTGTCTGCAATAATATACACATAGTAGTATGCAATGAACGATAGTGCCTGTGCTACATTGTGCTATAATTCCTCAGCCTCCATAACACAGGAATCATACATAACAGCTTCCTGAATTCCTACATTCTTGATTCTGAAAGTCTGCAGTCTACTTCAAATGATCATACCATAGCTTAACAAGCCAAAACGGAAATGGATCTTTTGTTCCTTATCATAGCTTCTGCACTCCCCTGTTCATGCAAGCAAGACACTGCTAAAATTGGAAGGCTAAAATAGTTTCTCTGCTCACCTGGGAGAAGCCCATTGAGCAAAATGGGACTTCTAAATAGATCTATCAAGAATTGTTTTCAGTTCTCTAATCCAGAGATAGATAATTCTGTGGCCATAGACTGAACACTAGCATGGACACAATGCTGCTTTCCTGGTTGCCTGGGCTCCCTGCCACATCTAACTTTATCTTTGATCGATTATTTTAATTGGAGAGACAGAAAGAGAGAACTAGTCTCTAGAATCACCTTTATCTAGAACAGTTTTTTTCAACCTCAGCAACTTTAAGATGTGTGGGCAATTCCCCAGCTAGCCAAGACAGTTGTTATGTAAAACCATGATGGAAAATGCTTATAGTGAAGGAAATCTTTTTTACTGGCAGGTGAAAGGCCTTGATCACCAGTACCATAGTTTTGTTTCAGCTCTAAAGTCTTGCCTCAAGTGTGATCAGGAATCAAATGGTAGATTCCAGTAAACATTAGGAGCATTTCTGGATTGGGCCCAATAATCACCTGTGCAAAGAATGTCATGCCCATTCAAGAAATATAAAAAAGATGGTCAAAGCAAATGTCACTGTTTGCATTATACTCTGGAAGTCCAGACAACGCACATCAGAGCTTAATTCATTCATAAATATATGTTGGACTTGGAAGCTCATGTCCTGAGCTCCAAGCCTTCAGTATGCCAAAAACAGAATATTGGGTAGGACTGTCTGTGTAGCTCCAGCATACTCAAAAATAGTTGTGGAATTCACACTGGTTTGATAAATAAGTAAAACAAAGGCAACCTATGGTCCTAGAACAAGAAAATAGACCCTCAACCAGCAATGTCACTGATTGCCTTGGTTCTCCTAGGTTTATGGCATTTTCTTAGTGATATTCTCCCTTGTGCTTCCAGTGATTTGGGAATATTTTAATGCTGTCCTACTGCCATCATATGCTGCAGCCAGAAATGGTGTAAATGTGATCACAGGTCCTATATTTGATTATGACTACAATGGCGTGTATGATACACCAGAAGAAATAAGAAGGTAGGTAGATAAGGGTTTCACCTTTTGTGTGTGTGAATATGTGTTAAAATTGCTGCTTTAATTTAATTTATAGGAACAAACCTCAGTTAAATTGTATTTTCCTGACTTAACAGAACTTATGTCCTGAAGTAAGGCAACTAACAATTTAGAATGAGCCAATCAGTCCCTTTCTGGCTTCTTCCATATGTATCAATGTGTTATATCCAAGTTTCACCTATGTAAACTGTGGCTTTTCTTTTTAAAAAATGCATGAAAATATACATTCAGATAAGTATTTTAATACATACTTTATTTCAAAATCTGCAATGTTGAAGATATTTTTATAGGGTATTTAAAAACTAGTGGGTGAAACCATTTCAGTACTCACATTAATCTGAGAATGTGGTTCAAGTTGATTAATATGATATTTGCAAAAAATTAAACTTCTTGCAATAGGTATCAAGGAATATAAAATTACATTAAAATTCTAACAGTGTTGTGGGCAGCCCATTCTCAGAGGCATCTGTGCAGGGGCAGGGAGAGGGATGTCAGAGGAGGGACAAATGGTGAAAGCAATGTCTTGTCATGCCACAAGCTTCATCCCTTTCACATGTGCTTCATGATATCACACATAAGTATCAAACCAATAGAGCTTGAGTTGCAACAGTGCAATGCTGCTTTTATCATTTTGATGAATGCCTCAAATCATGTGGATGTCTCTTATTTATTGCTGTATTAAATGTATACTCCTCTTTTCCATAAAGCATGTCCATCACTGTTCTAACAGTAATTATAAGATTTAAAAAAGGGAAATTAATTTAAAGTATATTTCAAAAGCATAAATCACACATCATTAAAATCATATCTACAAGTTAGAACAGTACTTGAGAAGACCATGATTTCTCTTTCCGTTAAATAAAAATTAACAGTGTGATTTGAGAAAAGAAATTCTCTTGGAGATTGTGAAGCCCAGACTGACTTAAGAATGTTATCATACAAATTGTCTGGCCCCATTACATATGGTTTTAAAGGTTTATAACCAGTTCTTTGAATGTGCCTGGAAATAAACAAGTTGCTTGTGGAGTTGGTTTAACAAGGGAGATCTGTTCCTTTCAAGAGGCTGCATCCCATACATTACTTCATTTGAGGTTCAAGTATAATTGTTTAGACTTAGCCTATGTTTGACACATCTTGATGGATTATATCTACTGGAATAGTAGATCACTTAATACTATAGTTCTGGCTTAACCAGATAGCTTGTATATTTCTTTGCCCATGCACCTGGGGTATGCTCAGTTTAACTGACAACAAAATGTTGTTGTTTTTCTTTTAAAATTAAATTCCAGACACTCAACTAATCTAGCAGTCCTGATTCCAACGCACTACTTCATTATGTTGACAAGTTGTAAAAATGTTTCCCAGACACCTTTGCAATGTGAAGGATCTCTTGATGTTATGTCTTACATTATACCTCACAGAGAAGATAACAGTGAAAGCTGCATAGTGAGTACTACTTTTTTAATATAAGAAACATAAAATGCAAAAAAAAAGAGAGCGAGAGAGAGCGAGCGCTCATTTTCTTTTAAGTACAAATGTCTAGTTTTCATACATAGGCTTGAAAGTGCAAGAAGTACGTAAGAAAAGCTTTGAAATCGAAGGATGCTCTGCAATTTTAACACACAAACCTCATTTCTAGGCCTGGCATAAACATCAGCACAACATTAACGCAGTGGTCATTGTGGCTGTTGTGAGCATTTATGCCATAGGGGCCTCACAGATATTCAAAATATTGGCTAGAAGTGGGCCAAAAGTAACAAAATAAAATTTAAAAGGAATACAGGGGGGAAAGAATTCAAATCCTGGTCTAAAATGCAGGTTTGGGCAGGGGTGGTGGTTTGAGTCTGTCTTGACTCCTGGCAACTGTCTGGACAAGATTTTTGGAAGTGGTTTGTCCTTGCCTGCTTCCTAGGGCTAAGAGAGGGACTGGCCCAAGGTCCCCAGCTCGCTTTGTGCCTAAGGTGGCACTAGAACTCACAGTCTCCCATTTTCTAGCCTGGTGCCTTAAGCACTACACCAAACTAGCTCTCTTAATTGATTTTATTATTCAGTAATTAAAAAGGTGTATATTTGAAAAGGATCTTGGAATTATAATTGATCACAAACTGATTATGAATCAACAGTGTGACACAGCTCCTAAGAAGGAGGAGAGAATTCATTATGTTTATTCCTGAGAAGAAAAATTGGGTGATTGTGATGATGGTGGTAGAATATAATAGTTTTAAAGCATCTAAGGACGTGCCACACAGAAGATCCAGATCTGCTTTCTGTTGTCACAGGACACAGAATACAGGTAGCCCTCGACCCACAACCACAGTGAAAGGTGAAAGGTCCCCTGTGCAAGCACCTTCACGTCTCAACCTTTTTGCCATGGTTGTTAAGCAAATCACCCGCAATTGTTAACCGAGATATCACTTGACCATGACTTGCAACCTCCTGCTGGCTTCCCCATTGACTTTGCTTGTTGGAAGCCGGCTGGGAAGGTTGCACATGGCGATCACGTGACTGCAGGATGCTGCGACTGTTGTAAGTGTGAGCTGGTTGCCAAGTGTCTGGATTGCGATCACATGACCGTGGGGACACTGAGACAGTCGTAAGTGTGAGGACTGGCCATTAATTGCTTTGTTCAGCGCTGTTGTAACTTTGGACAGTCGCTAAATAAATGATCATAAGTCAAGGACTACCTGTAATTGCTTTAAGTTAAAGGAAGGCAGTTTCTGAATGTCAGGAAATGTTTCCAAATAGTATTGACTGTTTAACAATGGAAGCAATTACCAAGGATGATGGTGAGTTATCTTTCACTGGCTGTTTTCAAACAATGGCGAGATAGCCATCTGTCCTAGCTATTTTAATTTGGACTCCCACACTGAATAGGGATTGGACTCAATGAATTAAATGGCCTCTTTCAACTTTATAATTCTATGACTGCTCAGTTCACACTGTTATGGAAAAGAATGCTAAATTGCATGTTGTATTAGGACTGTATGTTTGGTACGCTTATAAAAAGTAGTCACGTTGCTCCGGTGAGATCAAATCCTTGGTTGGCCGCTGAAGTATTCTTTGTGTGCATTTGAGCATTTCTGAAAGTGAGAATATGACATGAACAATTATTAGTAAAGCAGGTTTTATAATTTTAACAGAAAAGAGATTTATTTATAGGAAATACATTATAGAAATAGTCAAATTCTAGCACCTAGCTAGCTACATTCTATTAGGAGGAGAGTCAAAGAGCATGTTCTCTCTCTCTTTTTTTAGATTTTTTAATCCCACCTTTATTATTTTTATAAATAACTCAAGGAGGGGAACATAGCTAATACTCCTTGCTCCTCCTATTTTCCTCACAACAACAACCCTGTGAGGTAAGTTGGGCTGAGAGAGAGAGACTGGCCCAAGGTCACCCAGCCAGCTTTCATGCCTTTTTTGCACAAGTTCCTGGGAACACAGGCAGAAGGAAGTGACCCGAGATCAGTGATCTATTAAAAAAAAAAAGAGGCAGAATGATAGACAAAGATACAGTATAAGCTCTTAATTCTCTTATCTATACTCTACTGCCCCCTTATGGTCAATAGTTCATGAGGTGTTGAAAGTAAGGGCTATTAGATTCACATTTCTGAACACCATTCCTTCTTGCTCTGCAGAACATCCTCAGATCATCTCCATAGCAATTTACCAATTTAGTATTGAATTCTTAAACATCTCAAAATATCTATAACATGAACTATATGATATGCTGAGTTTGTGTATTGTGACACAACAGAATGTTAGCATTCTTGTTTCTTTCTTCTGATAGGTTGGCAAGCCTGAATCCTTGTGGGTTGAGGAGAGAATGAGATTTCATGTTGCCCGAGTTAGAGATGTGGAACTTCTTACAGGACTTAGCTTTTATCATGAAGGAAAACAGCCTGTGGCTGAGATTTTACAATTGAAAACATATTTGCCAAGTTTTGACAAGGCCTGATTTTAATTTTGTTGGATTTCTGTACTGAAAAAGAGAGATTATATCACAGCTTCATAAACACGCTGGAAGATTTTTAGAAGATACTGAAACAAAACGGGACCAAGAAAGAATCTCTGCCACATTTTGTATCTCAGGGACATTTAATGGACCACCTATATCAGAGAAGAGCAATTTTCAGCCTTATTATTCTCTTCAATGTGATAGAAGTATTGTATACTGTTATTAAAGCCAATCTGCAACATCAACACAACAGATAAGTGTATGGGATAAAAACCAACAATTCAACAATGATTTCAACAGTATAAAAGTGTTCAGGAGTTATTTTATTCTGCCTGATTTTTTTTACACAAAGGCAAGAGTGGATTAACTAAAAGTGAACCCAACTGGCATGTATATTTCAAAAATTTTAAGTAACATACAAACTTTTTTAAAAAATCGTCATTTTCTGAACTTTTTTTTTTACTCTGTTTAATAAATAGAATATAATTTAATGGATATTCTTGATTATTTCTGGAATATCACACCTATGTATATCATTTCAGAAGCTCCTTTAAGATAAATGGGATTTACTTTCAGCTAAGTGGTTATAGGATGACAGCTCTAATATACTGTGGACTGCATGTTCAGCTATTCCTGAAAACATAAAAGATAGTTGCATCATTTTTGGTAATACTGCCTTTAATGCTTCCATAATGTTCATGCCATGTTCTAGATACTGCTACCATATCCCCAGATACTATATTTGACTAGCCATTCATACATCTGAACAGGCATGTGGTAGATTTATGATACTTCAGTGCTTATATCTGTTATGTGGCTGAATGCTAAGTGAATGCATGATTGATTGACTGATTGATTGATTGGATTAACCTAACTACAGTCTCAGAGATACTTGGCATTTTACAACCTCCATCAACACATAAATATAAAACACACACTGTACAATAAAGCAGAATAGTATAATAAAAGAAACCTAATACAAACAGTGGTATAATAGATAAGGTTAGCTCACATATCTAAGGCTTTCTTAAAAAGCTCCATTTTTAATTGCTTGTGGAATATAGTTCCCTCCATAAGGCATTCCTACCCAACATAAGGTCCATGATGGCAGACTGAAGACTGGTTTCTCCGAAGTTTATGTGGGAGATAATGACTGGATAGGGTTTGTACAGTAGCAAGATTCCTGAAACTATATTGTATCAATATGAACCAAACATGTATAAAACACTTCTATATTTATACTAACCATCTCCTTTTCTAGCATTGAATAAAGACTGATTGTGAGAAAATCCATTTTTTAGAAAATAAAATACCTTGTTACTGAGGACAGTAGAAGGCTAGAAAACATTTCTGGCAAGTAACAATAAAGTCTCATACCTATTTTGATGAGAGGGAGGATTAAGATTACTTAAGGAACACATGTCTTCAGTATAAACAGCTCCCACCTTTAAATACAGCATGCAGGAAGATTATTCCTGGGAAATGTTTTCAGATAGATTTTCCTTTGTTGAACTTTGAGCCCTGACAATCTTTCCAAAACAATTGTCTGCGTTGAAGTAGCAAGACACAACTTCCGTAAAGGAATTCTTTTTTGTGGAGTCCTTGGTATTCTCTGAGCTTGGTTGTTTGCTTGCAGACATTTCATTACCCAACTAGGTAACATCAGCAGTGCAAGCGAGTATGGGGTTTGCTCCCTGTTTATATACAGTAGCTCACCTTGCCAGTGTTGGTGCCTGACCACTCAACCCATTACAACACAACTAATGAAAAGGATAACACTGCCATACATCAGAAACATCTCAGAAACAATCAATAGACTATTACAACCACATGGCATCACCGTCGCACACAAACCAACAAAGCCCTCCAAAACATCTTAAGTAAACCAAAAGACCCAGTAGCCCAAGGGGAAAAAAAAAAGTCATCCATGACATACAGTGTAAGGACTGTAACAGCCACTATGGAGGACAGACAGGCAGAAGACTAGCGGAGCGTATCCATGAACACCAACTAGCAGAAGACATAATGAATACTCCTTAATCTCAACACATGGACAGACTCAACCACAATTTCAACTGGGAAACTGTGAGCATCCTAGACCAAGCCAGATCCAAAAATGCTAGGGAATTCCTGGAAACTTGGCATTCAGACAAATCAGGCATCAACAGACGCATAGAAATAAACCATATTTATACACCATTCAAAAGAGACAATAGAAAGCTAAGAAGGAAACAAAAAAGACCAGAGCACATCCCCTCCAGCAGCCAACACCCAGATATGGAAGGATTAACACCAGACAAACAAGCCAAAAACAGTACTGTAATCAAGGAACTACCAAAGAGAAAACCACACCCCCACCAACACTGGCAGGGCAAGCTGCTGTATATAAAAAGGGTGCAAACTCCACACTCACTCACACTGACAATGTTACCTAGTCGGGCAATGAAACGTCTGCAAGCAAACAACCAAGCTCAGAGAGCACCAAGGACTCAACCCTGAGCTACATATATTCTCTTCTATTGGAATTCTTTTTTTGTCACATAAGATGAAGTCTCTAGTAGGAAGATAGTCAAATCTTTCTCCAAATGTATATGACTGAAATTATGAAATGCCTTTTTGAGGGGAATAGGAGAATTGTAAATAAATACTGTATAACAGATTAGTTTTCTTTCTCTTGTCTTTTTTAATGATAACAGTGCTTAGGATCAATATTTTGGAGTTTGGGAATTATTTATTTGAATTCACCAATGATGCAAGTTACACTGAAAGGAATAACAGTTTCATGCTGGTATCTTAAAGATAGTTACTTTAAGAATAAGGAAGAAATACAAGCAAGTAGTTACAGTATTATCAAATAGCTTCTTTTTCCAGGCATCATCTCTGTAACAACAGTGCATAAGTAGACATCCAAGACAAAGAGCAAATGAGATTCTATTCTTCTGGAATCAAATGCATTTCACAGGAGTCTTGAGGGAATTATGGGGCAAGAAATTGTCCTGCCTCATACTGTTTTTAGCCTGAATGGTTTCTACTTCAGTTCTCACACCTACTTGTTCCTGATTCCAATTACTAGGAAAAGGACAATAGAATTGGATTGATAGAAGAAGCAAAAAGGAATGGCTGTTGATGGTATCATGTTCCAGTATAGTCTTTCCAAGAATTGAGATAATTGAGATAAGATGGACCCTGGCAGGTTCTCAGAGGAAAAATCCAGGGAAGATAGTAGACTACAAACATGAAGAATGTATTCCCTTAGCCATATCACAAACACTTTAATTATATATCTTAAAGAAAACCAGAAGTAATATTAATTATTTGAACACAGAAGCTGAGAAAAATGTAATCAGATGGGAACTGATGGTAACACAAAATTCTTCACCCTTTGTTATCTCTGAACTCTTACTGTTTCTCTGGGAAGCCTAAGGATTGTTTTAAAGCCTGACTTCTTTCTGACTCTTTATTCTGTAAGAAATTGAAATATTCAGCCAAGACAGAATCAAGCAAATCACCACCTGGGGTGGTGCTACTTGTGGTGTATGCTATGTTGGTCTCTGAAGTTCTGGATGATGATGATGATTTCCTTTCCTTCCTTTGCTCAAAAATTATTAGATACATGAGCAAATAGCCTACTGAAACCAAGATCACATTTTATATGTTCTGTAAGTACTTTGTAAACATTCTGCAGCTCTACCACATGGGGTCAGACTGCCCTAATCATTTAGAATTTTTTATGGTGAGCTACCTGGAAGAAGGAATATGCATAGGAAGGCAGTTTTTGAATTACCAACATTGAAGATGACAGCATGGTATGAACTAAAACATGGACTCACACCCATATCTGAGAGCTTTCAAGTATTATTCCAGAATATAGACATAAAAACATGCCAGCACATGGTATGTTCCTCTCAAGAATCCAGCCAGCCGATCAATCTTGTCTGCTTTCAGGATACTCCATTACATTCCCCTTCCCAGTTCCAACCCTCCCCCACAAGAATCAGTGAGCATACCATGATCACTCAACAAGTCAGTACTCATTATCTGAGACCTGTCAGGTGCTGATCCCAAAATATTACCTACTGAATGCACTCTGAATTACTAAAAAAAAAAAAAAAAAGACCTTTAAGTTTTACAGTGGGCTGTGCAAGTGGGCCTTAGAGAAAGCAATGACTAGTATATTTGGCTTAGAGGAATAAGGGACTGATGTACTGTATGTCTTTATAACCATCATTTTCCACTGAAAACAAGCCCAAATAGTCAGGTGATTTTTTGCTGACTGCTTCCCTGAAGTTCCATGTGCTTCCAGAGAGCTGCTTGAGAAATCTGGGTGGCCACCAAACATTTGGACAGATGTTATGGGAGAAAAGGATTCGGTGGGAAGGGCAATCCATGCACTTTTCCAAGCCCATTCATAGGACCAACGAAGGAATCCTGGCCTGAAAAACAGGTCTGGCCCAACCCTTTTCCTTCCCCAGGGCTGGACCTACCATCAGGTAAAATGAAGGTTTTGGGGATATGAAAGGATGGCAAAGTACGGGCTCTAAAATGTATTACTGCATTTTACTCCCAGAAAGGGAGAACAATTACAAGCCAGAATAAGATAATCTGAGTCAGAGCAGGGTTGCTGCTCTGACTCAGGTGTCAAAATGTTAGGTGTTAGCCTGTCTATTGCTTCTTCTGCTTTATGGGCTGGATTCTGCCTTTGTATTGTCACTCTGTGAAATTCCATGCACACCTCTCTCTGCTTACTTATTCATTTAACGAATGTTGTATACGTCAAATGATTCCTACTAAGCCAGTTTGTAGCAACTCATTAATACAAAAGTTACAGTTCTGACTCAAAATCATAATAAAATCTAAAATAGCATTTTATTTCATATATTTATTAAAAGAAATTAACACTTCTTTTTTTGGCCCACCAGGTCCCCACATTAAAAATTAAACAGGTTATGCATGTTTATTCCTCTAGTTTTAAAGCTATTCTCATCTTCTTCTAATCCAGTCTCTCTCAATATATATTCAGCATATAGGTTGAATGGAGCCAATCTGTTTCGCCATGTTCTGTCCAGACTGAGTTTCTGACCTGTGTATAGGTTTTGCTTGAAGACAATCTAATGTTCTGGAATTCCCATTTTCCTAAGCTTGAATTCCACAGCTTGACATGGATGACAGAATCAAACATCTTTCTATAATTAATGAAGCACATATTGACTTTGTGGGGAAGGTATTGTTTGCCTTTCCCAAAGCATGCATCATCCAGCATGCATCATCAATAATGTCACATGTTCCTCAGCCTTTTCTAAAAATAGCTTGAACTTCTGGCATCTCCCTTTCCATGTAGGCTTTAATCTACATTAGATGATCCAAAGTATTATTTTGGTAGCATGTAAAATAAAGGTATTGTGTGATAGTTTACACACTCTGTTAAGGTTCTTGCCATGGTATTGGTATGTAGACCTCTTCCACTCTTTTGGCCGCTGTGTCATTCTCCAGATTTGCTGGCATAGTTTTGTTAGAACCTTGATTGTTCTTCTGTTGCTTGGCATAGATCATTTGATGTTATTCTAACTTAATCTTCTGATTCTAGAAGTTCTCGTAAATAGGAAACAGCTTCCAAGATATCTTGGAATAAGATATTGGGATACAGTATCTCCTGTACAGAATTTAACTATGCTTCTTCCATCCTTGTTTGAACTTCCTTGAATCAGTTACTGTCCATTGGCCTCTTTTATATGGCAATTTTAATTTGGAACTTCCTTCTGAGTTCAGGGACTTTCTCAAAGATTTTTCCTTGTTTTTCCGTGTATGTTTCTGTCTTCAGTGTCTTTATAGATATGGTTGTAATACTGCTTCTTGTATCTTCTAACAGCTCTCTGAAATTCTTCATTAAGACTTTCCTTGAGATCTTTGTCTTTCTTGGCTTTGGTTTCTCTTCTCTTCTTGGCAATTTTCACTATTTTCCTGACATCCAGTTTGCTTTTTTCTGTTTCTTGGTCTTCAACAGTCTCTTTTCACATTCATCCTTAATAAGTTCTGATTTCATTTCAACAGTTCCTGTGGTTCCCTATCAATGAAGTTCAGATTTCAAAGTGATTCATGATGTTCTCTTTGAAAATTATGGGTATATGCACAGGATCATATACAACTTCCTCTACTTTAGTTTGACTTGGTACTTGCATATGAATTGTCCATGAGCTGTTCTATAGTCTTCCCCTGATTATGTCTTTGTTGTTTTGATGGAGCTGTTCCACCTCCCTGTAGCAACAATATAGTCAATTTGATTTCTATGTATTTCATCTGGTGATATGGATGTATATTGATATTGTTTTGGTTGTTTTAAGACTGTGTTAGCAATAATGAAATTGTTGGATTGGCAGAAACTGATCAGTTGTTCACCTGCTTCATTTCTATTTCCTAGCCCATATAGTCTTAACTACAGTTTCCTCCTTATTATTTCCGACTTTGGCATTCTGATCTTCAACAACAAGCAACACATCTTGCTTGCATGCTCTGTCAATTTTAGATTGAACTTGACCATAAAACTTGTCAACCTCCTCTTTTTTGGCATCAGTAGTTGGAACATAAACTTGGATGACCATCATATTAAAAAGTTGTCCATGAGATCTATTTGATATTAGTTGGCCATTGACTGCATTGTACCCAAGGACTGTCTTTGCTATCCCCTTTCTTACTATGAAAGCAGCACCATTCCTTATTTGTTGTTCATGTCCTGAATAGTAAACACTATGATCTTCTGAATGATAGTATCCAATTTCAGTCATTTCAATTTGCACTGTCAATATGTAGTCAACACAATCTTTCATGGTGTTGAGCTTTCCCATGTTCATGCTTCTTACGTTCCATGTTCCCACTGTAATTCTGTCTTTGCAGCTTTGGATTTTCTTTTCCTGAAAGGCAACATCAGCAACTAGACATCCTGAAGGCTTTAATCTAGTTGTGTAATAAACAACATTAATACTCCAACAATGTTGGCAGAGTGCCTAGAAAGCATTTGGCCCAGGAGAGACCAGAAAAGTCACACACCAGGCATTTCTATAAAAATAATTTTATTTACAGAAAACAAACATATTTAAAGGCTGTTTGCTGAGAGGAGAGATTTCTCTCAGCTGCATATTCTCTGCAAGCCTACACAGAAGGGAAACTAAAACTAAAACAAGTTCAGGCAAGTTCCTCCCTTAGGTAATGTAACCATTAACACGTGAAAAGGGGACAATTAAATTCAACCTCTTCACCCCGCCAAAATGATTAGTTACCATAGTAACCTTAATCTGTAGTAGAAAACAATATATTAACAAACAAATGCTCTCCTTTTCCTCAGTACCATGTTGAGGACCACCCAGCCTGGGTGCCCATCATCTTGCACTATCTTGTCAATCTCTTTATATTGTCCGTGTATGTGGTTTTCTTGGCAAAACACAGAAGTAGTTTATCACTGCCTTCTCCCACACAGTATGAAATGATGTCTTTATAATTGTCACTAAAAGGATCATTTGCCTCCAGCACCTTCCTATATCACTGTTGCCTTATATGGGTGCCTGCTTGCTTTAACTGTGCAGCTGGGATGATGGTCATACCTTGGTTTTCCCTGCTGGGAGCATGTGCTCTTGGCTATACATTCCTTGCATTCTTTGCTCATCTTTCCCAGGAATACACATCCACCAGAATGAGGTAGCATAGCAGGACTTGAGGGTCCCCACAAGTGAAATGTCTATAATTCTTGGTATATTAATGGATTCCAAATACTGGGTATATAGCCAAGCAGAACATATGCATCCGTGACATGCAATGATCACTCCAAAGTCATGTTAATAATCCAAACTGACCCCCCTCCCAAAATGAAAAGGTTTCCATGCCCATCTAAAAACATGGCACTGGAAGGAATCTTTCCTACTTCCCCAAGGACATTATTCAACTCTTAAACTAACAGCTTCTGAAGATGGCAAACACTCTTTTACTAGAAGCTTTTAGACAGAGATTGGGGGTGATTAATTCTCTGCTTTGGAAGGGATTAGATTAGATGACCACTGAAGTTATTTCCAGCTTTATGATTCTACAATTCTCTGCTTCAAATTTAAGATGGGTAGATTTGATAGATTGTTTTGTTTTGTTTCCTAGAAACCTGAAAGCTACCAATTGAAGCCAGATGCAAAAGACAGAGTGAAAGAAGTCTGAGTCAGCCAAAGGTTTTGAATTTTAGAAGAGAACACAGCTTGCACTGTCTATGGATTTTTCTTTCACTACTGTAATGTAGGGTATAAGATTGGAGACAGGCATTTGGTGGTTGCTGTACTTACACAGTTTGGTCTAATGGTTAAGGTGTTGGGCTAGGAGTTGTACCGTGTATGGGGAAACCCCTCTTCTGCTGCTGGAGTCACCCCAGCACTGGGTTGCAAAAATGGTGATGTGGCCCAGAATGGAGGAGCCTCTGGGTTCTGATCTCTCCTGACAGATCCGCTTCTGTTCTGTCCCTCTGCCCTACAGCCAGATGCTGTGTCCCAGCTTCTGCACTCTTCTTGTCCTTTGCTCTCCAGCTGGAGGAAAGCTTTCTGCCATGTTCTTGCCCACCCACCAAGAACGGTGAAGAGCCGCTCTACTTTTCTGGGTACATTTGGGGTGTACTGACAGTGAGGACAAATGGAGGGAAAGGAGCTTGGGGTTCATTGAAGACCCTTATAAGATGGGATGTGTGGCAGAAAACAGGACTGGAGACACCCAGCTTTCAAATCTACAGAAGCTCACCAGGTGTCTTTGGGCTGTGACTGCCTCTTGGCCCAACCGGTTTCAGAGAATTATTGCGATAGGGCTAAAGCTGAAGCAGGGACAGCTATATATGCTGTTTACACACCTGGAGGAAAGGTGTTATATGAGTCTAACAAATAGGGCTGTACAGACAGTGATGCAATTTTTTTTTTGGAGTTTTGCAGCCCAGATTTGGTAGACCTAGCCCAGAGACTTGTATGTTCCAGCTGGATTAGGGCAGCTGTCCTGGACTCATTACATACAGGCTCTGTCCAGATAACTAGTTCATTTAAAGGTCCAGTGCAAATCCAGGATCAGAACCCTGCAATAGTCACTCTGAGTCAGACACCCTGCTGTAATAACTCAGAAGAGAGAGTTTACTTTGGATTACTAGATCTGGACTGCACAACTCTGGGCAACCACTAGATGGCATGAAAGAGTAGCATTTTGCATCTCTTTGCTGCCATCTAGTCATCATCTAGATTTCTGCAGCCCAGATATGGGAGCCTTATAGATATGGAAAGGAGGGTTTAGAAACTATTTACTGCAACATAAATGTCTGCATCTCAGGTCTGGTGGCCCTCCTTAACTCTCCCTTCTGGCTTTGGATAAAGAGATAGGAGCCTAAACTCTGCTGAAATGAGGATGTTCCAGGCACCCCAGATGTTTTGTTTTTCTTTTCATTCATCCCAAGTACATGGGTGTGTGTGTGTGTGAAATGGGAGCTTTCATTGAGGTTGGCCTACTGTCACATACAGTTCCAACCTTACGCTCTTCCTTTTTTCAAAGAAAGAAAGGAAGAGAGAGAGAGAGAAGGCCAACCTCTGCAAAGGAAGCTGGGATCCGGGCCAAAATGGCTGCTTTGCATATAACTGGAGCTGTTTTCAATGTCTTTGTGTATTTTGCACTGGTTCACTGGGTAAACTATTAACCCAGGAATAGTGACAGGTTCAATGAGCTGCACTGAGAAAACCAGACCCTTCTGTTAAGCATGTAATTGATAGGATTTTACTTCTGCAAAAGCAGGCCCTTATTAAAAGCAATGCTGTGCAATCCTAAAGATATTTACTCAATAGCAAGATTCCTTTTTTTAATATACTTATTCCCAAACAAATGTGTTTTGGATAGTCTTGCTTTCTGGGTGACTGCAGAAGAGGTCCTCTTAAAGAAATCCTCAGCATTTCCTGGTTCACGTCAGGCTGAACATTCTGTTTGAGGCTAGCATTTTGGTAACTTCCATTTAAGGGCATATGAAGAAATGCAGAGATCAGGAAAAAGAGAATGGAAAAATGAAGCTCTAAAAAATGAAACAACCTCTTTCTGTTCTAATATTCCTCTTGTTCTCTGGCAAAGCCTGACTTTTTTTTCTCTTTCTCTCTAAGTGGCTGGACAGCTTTCTTGGTAATTCTTTCTGTGTACGAAGGACATAAAACAGGGTAATCTAAAGAAAGCCACACCCAAGCCTTTTCCCTAATGAAAGCAAAATTTGTACATTAGAAACATAGCAGTAAGGTCACATCAAGTGACATGGCTGGTGGGGTAAGAAAATGTGGTTGTCCCATTTATTTTATGCCTTCTGATTATAGTTAATAGCTGAAGTGATCTCTAACACTGTGTTTAGGGAAAGACTTTAACAAGAAGGAATGTTGACTGCTTAACTGGGGTTGGCTATTTCTAGAGCATGCATTCAAAAGTCAGTTTTCTTTTTTTCTTTTTCTTTTTGCTTCTTTGTGAATGAGATAATCTAAAAAGTAGGTGTTTCTTTGCTGTTAGAAATTCTATTTGCAGCTGCTTTCATAACTTTTTTTTGTTTAAAAAAATACCCTAGTATATACCATCATCATGATGATTATCAACAGCAAGGTAACATCTGCACTGTAACTAAGCTGAAAGTAATTGGGGGAAGTGATCAAGCATGACACAGTTATAGGCAGATGACTCTGCAACAAGGGATAGGAAACAAGGAAAAATAGCATCTCTCCAACAATATTTCTTTGGACCCCCTTATATCTGTCCAGAAAAGATGGGTAGGTACATGAATCACCATACCAAGTTTTCTGTTAAACAGTCACAGTAGATTTAAATGACAATGTTAAAAAGCTAAAAACTTTATTTGAATTGAATAAAAATGCCTGTTGTTTCAGTGTCCCAGGTTTTATTCCAGAAAGCAGGAATGTAGCAGGAATGAACCCAGCTTTTTGTAAACTAACACAAGGTGCAATGATTATCCAGTCTTGAAATTGTGTGTTTAGACTGTGGACAGCTGCCTGGCTGTAGAAGTGATTCTGTACTACACCCTTGGAATGATATATAATAAGTGTAATACAAGAGATAGTGATTCAACATGTACTGAGAATATCTAGGTCAGATTGTATCTCAGGTCTAATGTCCTTGGTTGCCTTGTACCAGCCACTCTAAAATGGTAATTGTAAAATTGTAAAGTTAAAAGGACATCTTATATGCATTCTCAATGTCATATAGATGCTGCCCAACTTTAAAAATATCATAAAAATATAAAGGCCAACAGTAAAGCTGGCTTAATAGATCAGTGACCTTACAGAAAACAGTGCAAAAGACCAAGTTTTAAAAGGGTATGTTTTAACTTTTCTAAAATTCAAAAGAAAAGAGACCAAACATGAATCCAAAGGGAACAAGAACATTCAGGAGCCACAGAGGGAAAAACATATTCCACGTTTGCCTGACAAGTAGGCTTCTGACAATAACACTGCTCTGAGAAAGTTCTTGTTTGTACATTTTAATAACTAGAGAGATTCATACCAAAACAGGTAGGCTTAGGGCTTTGAAACTAATGCTTTGAATCAAGTAAAAAAACAAAACAAAAGCCAGCAACTGGCATCTCTTTTAAGCAAGCAGGAACCACCTGTCCCCTAAAAGCAAAATAATTACATCTCTTAGCCAATGCATGAATCCTGCCTTGACTGATCTGATCAGAGGAAGCAAGAGTCAGAGGAAAAAGATGGCAGCCTCAGTGCTCCAGGCAGCTTGTCTGCGTTCTCAGAAGGTGTGGTTGAAAGCATCCCAACATGCTGAGATGAGCAGCTTTCCTCCGTTTGCACTGCACTAATAATACAGTCTAATCCAAGGTCACTAAATGATTTGATATACAAAGACCAAAATAAATTAGTTACTGAATGTCTCAGCTAATTGTTTGCAACATCTCAGTAGCATATGAAAAAGCATCTCTGAACTTTTCTATGTTGGAGTGATGGTAACAAATTGGTTAGCTTTCTTCCCTGCCTTCGCTGACACAGAATTAGTCCCCAATCAGTTAGACTCCCATACTTGGATTGACTTCTTCCACATTTTTCTCTTATTTCACTATTTAATTGCTTTCATAGGGACTAGTATTATCTGAGGAATACAGGTGCTTAGTATTCCTCAGATCAGCACTACAGGTGGATAAAAGAAGCATCCAGATTTATCAGGCACCTAGAGCAGGCCATTGTAGAACAACTCCTTCAGAAATTTATTCTAGCAGCCAGGTCAAAATTATCCAGAAAAAGGTGATTTGTCCATGATAATAGAGTCACATGTAACTGCTTCACTTTCACAGCATCAACTCCATTAAATAGCTGAAGAATACAGATATGAAAGGAACTTTATTCTGGAGTAGAATGCAATATTAGGATTTGCCTTATGGGTGTATAGTTGAAACATAGCTGTGGAAAAGACAAAACTTCTAGTACAATTGATATTGGCCTGATGAATGTGAGACATCTGAAAGATGCAGGTAAAGCTTAGAGCTAATTCCAATATCATTGGTCTCTATTTAAGAAGAAAACAACCAAGGATCCACACCAGAGCAGCCAAATACAAAAGTAATATCCAACTTAGAAAAACTATGTTGTTGCTATTTTCCTATGGAAATTGTTAAAAGACCATAAGGCAAATAGAAATGAGGAGAGTCAGGGAAATAGTAATTATCTGTTTGCACAAAGGTATTATTTAGTACATACTGTATATACTTGTGGATAAGCTGAGAATTTTAGGTGCCAAAATACACCCCCAAAATTGGGCTGAGCTTATACACAGATGGGCTTATCTGTGAGTATATACAATAACTGGTTTATATTTTTGCATTAATTCATTAATTCATTAATGACATAATGTCATTAGTGCACAAGCAGGTAATGTTTTCAGTGATTTAGCAAATTGAACAATGTCCGTGTAAAGTATAAAACTCTCTTGATTTCCATGATTTCTCCCTGGCAATCACTTGCTGCAGCTTCATTTGAGTTGCCTGAATCAGGGGAAGGCTTTTGCTTTAATTGTCTTTGCAATAATTATATAATCTTCAAAATAACAACTACAAAAGTTCCAATACTTTATTTCAGTGCACTGTAAACTTCTTATATTTAAAACAGTATTAATTTGATCAATACATATTGATTCTTCTCATTTTTTAAAAATCTTGTGGCATTTTAGAGAGGACAGTAAAATCTTAGTTCTTCATGAAAAGAAATGGAAAGCTCAAATCTATGGCATTTGTTCCATGTGTATTGGATTCATTCTTTGATACCATATGATCTCTCCTCCCCACCACCCTCCAAGAAGATTTTCCAACTATTTTCACTCCAGACTGGAAAAATTATAGGGTCAATGCGTACTCTGTAGTCAACAGGTGATAACAATGCATTCTTTATTTTTTACTGGGACTAATGAGATATTTCCTTCCTTAAAAATTATAGGCATTTCCCATGCAAATATGACCCATGTCATTTACTTCAACTGATGCCGTACAAATCAGACTTTGGGTAAATAATGCATTGAAGGACTGAAAATTTAGCAATTTACAGACCACATCTTGCTATTCTCAATTTCACCCGGCAGGGGCTGTTTGAAAGATACAATCTTTGGGCTACTGAAGAATTTCTTCAGTAGTTTCAGTAAAATGCAGCTCTTAATAGTAAGTCTGCTTCTTGGGTCCGCATCAGCTATGGCACTGGGATTCCACCATGGTCAGTGATCTATGAATTGTCCCTGTACATTCTGTTTTTCAGGTAAACATAATTATCAAGGAATAGAAAATTGAGCATAACTCATCTAAAGATTCTACTGGGCTAAATATATATGATCTTTCGCCAAAGAAATGAAATGTTGCTTCATAGTCTGACATGAGTAGTATGAGAGAACAAAGGAAATGTATTATATTGTGGCATCTAGTTTGTGGAGTGTTGTAGAAAATACATGGGTGCTGTTGCAGCAAAGTAAGCCATACATTTTCTTTAAAGTAAGTGGAGCTCTAATGCTAAATAGTGCTCTTGGTTGAGAGTTTGTTCCACCTGACTTTCTTTGGTAGTTCTTCTCCAGCAAGTGTTGATTCTTCTAATACTCTAATACTCCTAGATGCTGATGAAATCCATCCGCTTGGACATAAAAGCACTGGAAACTGAAAGTTATAAGGTTTAGTCCACTGCAGAGCAGAAAAAGCCATCTCTCTGTTAACATATTCACCCAGAGCCAGAAGGAAATGTTGCACAAAATCTGTCTGCAAAGAATTGCAATCTAATCAAGCCTGACTATACCAATATTAATTCTATCAAAGTAAATGTGAGAAGCGACAGTTTATTCATGGTTACTTAGAAGTAAGCTTCACTAACTGCAAGAAAGATTACACTCAGGTGGAGTGACATTGCCATTTAAATTGGCTTCAGTTCAAGTAACACCTTGAATGGATTCTATGTGAAGATGACAACCAGTTTATAGGTATTGTTTTCTACTCCCTGAAAACAGAGAAAGCTGAAATGCCTCTAGTGTGCATATGCACTTGTGTTCTACAGCACAAACTCTTTCCTTTCATCTGTAGGCAAGAAGCTGACTTCATCCATGGAAATGAAGAAATATTTTATGGAGATGGAGTGAATGCGTTTTGTCACCAAGAGAAGTTTCAGGATGATTTTTTTAAGATAATAGGACATTAGAATGGCTTAACTTCCAGTTCCATTAGATCAGGACTGGGAAACCATTGCCCCTCTAGATGTTGTGAACTTAACTCCCAGCATTGCTCACCATTGATGTGCTGCCCAATATGCTGACTGTTGTATTGAAAAGGCATCTGGGAGGCTACAGTTTCCCTGTCCCTTTCACAGCCATGCTGGTCAGCTAACACTTATTTTTAGTATCAGATCATGCAGTAGGCTGATTGCAAACTTGCATGGGAAATTGTTCTATCAAAACTTTCTCCTGCTCAAGTGACTCAATTATTCCAGCATACAGAAATATCTCACTGGAGCACTGGCTGAGAAGTAACGATGTATAAATATACGCCATGTCCCAAAGCTGTTGGACTCAACAAAATCAAAGTCAATACAATCCAGTTTATATAAAAAATAAAATACTTTATTTTTCATCTAAAAAGGTGCAAACATGTATCTTTTGGTCACACTTCTCAATAAGTAACAAACTGTTCCCAGGTGGAAAGATTTGACAGCATTCATTTTATTTCAGGGAATACTAATTAAAACAGAGATAAATGTGTTTTCCTCCCCTTGTTGTTAGTTTGATGAAATGATTTGAAAGGACACTGGTGCATCTTCATCAAAGCACCAATTCAGTTAATTTTTTCCCCTACTAACTCAACAAAACTACCATTACAGACTCTATTTTATGAGCTGAATGAATGCATTGGATCAGACAAGCTTTGAATCGTAAAGAGGCTAACACTGATGTATCAAAGCATTAACAAAAAAAGGCAACACAACTTTAAATTAAGTTAGATAACTGTACAATATATATATATACACACACACATATAAACACACACACATAAACACACACAGTATTTACACTGTTACACTATCATTTTAGAAAAATCTTGCCCATGACAAGCAAATTATTGCCACAAGCTGTCCAGTCTAATTCTGATTCTTTTTGAGCAAATCCTCTGAATCAGAACTTCAAAGGCAGAATTACCGCCATTCTCAAATAACACAATTACTTAGCACCTTGCTGGATGAAAATGTCCAGTCCAGCTGTTACTGTCACAAAAACCAGTGCCAATAACCTTGCTAAGGAGTCTTTTTTGATTGCACAATTAAATGGGACACATGCTACCACATATTGAAAATGTTTCTTAAGACTGCCTATGTCCCTTAATTAATAGATATTTATCCCTCTCCCTAATACACTCTAATCTGATGCACAAATTAACTATCATTCCTCACTATTCACCATCACCTTATTATTATTCTTCCTTCAAACCAATGTTTGGGGTCTGTAGACAATTCTACCTTAAAGTCACATGGAATTTGTCATTTTTTTAACCCAGACATTTAAATCACTTGTGCCATTGAATCATGTTTAACAAAATGAGATGCCATTATCAGTTCAAGTTGAGGGTCAAGTTCAAAAATCTCTCGTGGGGCTTTATGCCATGTCTCCATACATCTTCCGGTAGTACACTGACTCAAAGATATCATTCTCTCCAGGACAGTTATAGTGGCAGGCACAAGTCTTGATAAACATCATGCTCTTCTTGATGACCTCACCATCAGGACATTTGAATTCCACAGGGAGAGTGGCTGTTCTGTGGGGGGTGCAACAACGCCCATCGGTGCAGACACCACAAAATTTGGCTCGGTAGGTCTTTACACTGGTACAGCCAGACAGCTCAAATTTGATAGGCTTAGAGATCTTGGGTGTACGAATGCATTTTTTACCTTTCTGTTGAAAAAAAAATCTTATATTGACATACCAGATAAATAATACTCCCATTCAGATCACCTAGTATGTGCTATATTTCCAACATTAACATTTTTCTTACTTTCCAACCTTTTAGGTTGAATTCTGGACTAGAGATTAACCAGAGGACCTCCAGATGTTTTGGACTTCATCAGCTCCAATAAGCATGGGCCAATGACCAAGGAGTTATGGAAGTCATAGCCTGAAATATTTGAAAGGCACTAGTTATCTACCCTTGATCCAGACATAGTTGAAGTCCCATTAAGTAATGTCTAATATAGGTATCCATGGGTTCTATGTTTAGCTAACTTAGTTAGCATCCAATCTATGGGATATAATTTTGCCAGTCTTAAACACATATTTGTCCCATGGTCAGAGTTAAGCATAATCTTAGGATACTTAAACTTGCCTTGTTCATATCCTTTATTTGGAAGTAAGTCTAATTTTCCTCAGTGGACTTTTAGGAGATTGTTCTTGCCTGGTTCCCTTCAAAGTTTTACTGATACTCATTAAAAACCAGGTTTGTATTGCAATTTTTAAGGACAGCCACAGACAATAAGGTTCTTTATTTAATTTATAATCATTAAGACTGCAATTCCATCTTTCCTTTCTTGGGAATAAGACATTTTGCACTCAGTGAATTAACCTTTGAATTGATATCTAAAAGTGCACTGTAACTGATTTTACACATTGCTTATTTACAGCATTACCAATACAAAAAGGAATTACAGTATTAACAAGCCTTAGGGAACTTCATCGTTCGCAAAATTGCACATAGCTTTATAGTCCTACAAGAGGAAATTCTCCAGATCAACCCAATGTAGACTATGACTGACTGATACAGGGAACAGGTGGGTGGGAAGAACAGGAATGTAGTACTCTGAAGAGAAGCAGGAGACATCCCAACATTTTGTTTCAGGGCCTACTGGTTGAACTCTTTTTGCAACTGACTGAAAATTAATTTATATCAGAGTTTTTCCGAAGTAGGGTAACATAATGGCTATAAATCACCTTTACTAGAGCAGGTACCCAGCAGAAATGGACAATTATTTACCTTGATGCTCTCCTCAAGGTCTGCTTCGCAAGGTCTCACCATGCAAAGTCTGCTTTGTTTCTCCAGCCTGCAGTGGGCATTGTCATTGGTGACCCTGGTCGAGATTCCCATTCCACAAGTTTTTGAGCAGGCACTCCATTCAGTGGTCTGAACCAAACAATTTGCACGCATCAGTGATGGGTCAGGTCCATAGGTGTCTTCTAGTCTGTAAGCTGAAAAGCATAGAGAAATGGTAAGCTTATATTTGAGCATTAAGAACCAATACGAGCAAGTGTGGTTACGACAACAGAATTACAAAAGTGGCCTACGTAGTTCAAACTAGGGCATCAGCAACACAGAAGAAATATTAAGGAAAGTCCAGCTCACCGGCAAGAGCAGGTCCAACTGCAGTGCGTTCTTTGTCTTTGGGCTCATCACACACCCACTCCTCGCAGCATTTTCCTGGGAGCTTCACTCTTCGTGGGTAAGGGCAGTCTGGACTGGGCAGACGAACATCCATGCTGCAGAGAGGCACACAGCCTACAGCTCCATCCAAGCAGGTGCACTGGTATTTGCAGCTACTCTGGAAGGACTCACCACTCCGATACACCATACCTCCAAATATGCATGGAGCACCATCCTTTGCTGCAGACAGACAACAGGATTCACTTATAAATACTCAGTGCTGTGTCAGTGGTGATGGAGAGATCAAGAATCTAGAACTATACAAGAGAGGAGCTAAACCATCTAGAGAGAGTGCAAGGACTGACTTCCTTTCAGAGAGCCGCCATTTTTGTTTATATTCAGCTCCTCTGCCTTTTATGACAGACAACAGCAGAAGTGTTGTAAGTTGGGTGAAACTTTCCCTGCTGAAGGAAACCTCTATGCCAGGGTTCCTCAACCTTGGAAACTTTAAGGTGTGTGGACTTCAACTCCCAGAAATCCCCAGCCAGCAGGGAATTCTGGGAGTTGAAGTCCATACATCTTAAAGCTGCCAAAGTTGAAGAAGCCTGCTCTATGCTAACTTCTATTCTAATGGATGTCACCGAATGTGAAGGAATTATGTCTCTCAGAATTCCCAGACAGCATAACTAGAATTCTGGCAGTTGTAGTCCTAAACAATCCTAGAGACCTTTGGGGGAAGCCTGTCCCATACTTTTTTCAAATGAAATATACTTAATGCATAAAAGGAAGAGAAAGCTTTCAGAACAGTGAATTTGCAAGGCCCTAGAACAGCGTTTCTCAATCTCAGCAACTTTAAGGTATGTGGACTCCCCAACTAGGGAATTCTGGGAGTTGAAGTCCACACCTGTTAAAGGGGCTGAGATCGAGAAACGCTGCCCTAGGAGAAGTCACCCCTTTCAGTATTTTCTACCCTACTCCAATCGCTCCCGTCCTAAAGGCAGCGACGGCAGGAGAACAAAAGGCAATTACTCACCGGTGCATACTCCGATCTTGCGGTTAGCCGGGGAGCCGTAGTCGCAGAACAGCCCTTTGTGAGGATCGCAGGGATCCCGCTCGGTGCAAAGCTCGCCTAGTTGCTTGGCGCAGACGCGGCAGCATCCACAGCCGTCCAGTACCAGGCTTACCCCGGGCGGGCACTCGGGGGGCGCGGAGCCGCACTGGCACTTCCCGCTGCACTCCTGACCGGCCGCTTCCTGGGGACACAGAGGGAGAAGAGGCGGGGGGTCAAGACTCGTTTCCCGCAGGTGGGCCCGGTAAATGAGGAAATAGGAGCGGAGAGGGGGAGCGAGACAGCGGGCCTGTCTCAGAAAACAGTGCTTACCCAGCTAAGCAGAGCGGCGAGGAAAACCCAGGCGAGGGTGCGGACTGCCATCCTCCTGTTTCTTGTAACTTTTCGGCGCAAGGGAATCGGCAAAAGTTGCGCGGCTGGCTTTGGAGCCGAGGGGTCTCCTTGTCAGGTGGAGTCCTTTCTGGTTTTAAATCTCGCTGGCCGGCGAGGGCAGGTCGTCCTTCGATCGGCTTGGCCTTGGGGCTTCTGGAACAGGGCCGCCTTCTGTCTGTCTTCTCTTTCTCTCTGCTTAGGAGAGCTACGTTTGGTATGAGTCGTGAGCAGGCAGCGGGCTGCTTTTATACGCTTGAGGCGTCCGGAACGCGCCAATCGGCTGAATGGAGTCCCTCACAAACAGCGACATTCCTCACATTCCTCTCCACCTTCCTGCCTCATCAAGTCACACCGGATTGATCCTGACCCCTTGACACTCCGCATTCCTCCTGTCTGAAAAAGCTGGCGCACTTCAGCGCACAAAAAAGGCGCTGTATTTTCACCAAGGGGGAAAAAAGAGAGAGAGCTTTCCCTCCAGTTCCAGCTTAGATTCTTCCTATCACCACAATCCTGATTTATAGAAGTTAAAAATATGTCTCCTTTGGAATCCGTACTCTCTCTTCTTCCTCTTCCAAAGGCTGAACCAGCATTCCTCAAAAATTCAGCCTGTCTGCCACTGGCAGTCACCCTAACCTGTTTCTTGCAACTTTTAAACTTTTAAAATCCACTTTTCAGGTGGAAAGAGAAAGGAGTTAAATGATTTCTTGAAAAGTATTATGATCTCTTTTAAAGACCAGAGATTTCATATGAACAATTATCCATTTCGAAGAGGCATTTTAAAAAGGAGGGCATTTCCCCTGTTAAGCCCAGAGGATTCTAAAGAAACCGTTTGTGAAATCTGTTGTGAAATTGGAAATTCTTTTCCAGCTTAATGGAAAAATGTAAAATAAATGAATAGATTCCAAAAATCACCTTTAAGTTTTTCCACTATAATCCAAGTTCAGTACAAGATTTCCTGCTCCCTAAATGGCCATTAGTATGCTAAAAACTTACTAGTTTTTCTTTTAAAGAAGATTTCCCTATATGGTGAAATGATTTAATAATCCAGTCTTGGATCTAATAATCCTATATATTGTCCTGTGTGACTTGAAGACAATTGCCTCTGTAACTGCTCTAGATACAAACTATCTGGAGGAAGAGCTTCCCTATTTGCAGTGGAGACTTGAGATCCATATGCATTAATAATTTTTATATGAAAAAGGGTGCTTCTTTATATGGAATATATATTAATGTACAATATATATTATACATCCACCCACACACATTCTCTCATACACACACACACACATACACACATGAGAGAGAGAGAGAGACTTGGTAATTGAATCATTGGAAAGTTGTGCAAACTAAGGTTGGCTGGTGCACTTCAGAGTCAGTCCTCTCTAATTTATGATGAGTTTATGTTTTCTGTATGTTGTCCATCCTCTAACATTCAGCAAGCACTTTAGAGGATGGTTACACCAGCTGGACTGAGTGCAAATCTGGAATCAACTCCCTCAGGCTCTTAACAATAGTACTTGCGAGGTAATAAAATGGGTTTAGAAACACAGGTTGCATTCTTCATTCCTAGTGAAGTAAATGACAGTGCTCCATTTGCTTTAATGGATGCAGATGGAATCTCGTTCCCTGCAATCACCACCCTGAATATCCTTCCAGAGAAGACAGGAAGACTGTGCTACTTGATTCCTCTCCTGCCATGAGTGAGAACAGTGAATTCAAGAGGGGGAAGGAAGGGGAGAAGGGGTAGGGTGGGTAGCTGATCGCCTGTATGGTTGCTAGGAGCAAAGCTGGAAACTTTTTATTTTCTTTTTCTTATTATGACAAAAAGACTCAAGACATAAGACTCTAGAAATACCAATGGTGGAAGGTTTTCTGCTAATTTCTTTTGGGACGCCTGATGGTTAACTTTCTGGCTACTTCCCTCCCCCCAACTCACCCCACACACCTAGGTGTACTTTTCTGTGAAAAGAAGGTTACTTGGGGGCATTTCTTATTATATTATCACCCAGAGTTGTATATTGTATAATGCCTGGTTTGCAGTATTAGACCACTGAATCATACTGGAATATTTTCCCTAATAGGTACTTTCTGTTAATAGAGAGAGGGAGAAGGAGGGGGAGGGAGAGGGAAGGAACGTACTCGCTCTGAAATACTTGGCACGGTGAAGTGAGACAGAAGCATGGAAGATGTGCTCCGCTTTTCCCACTGCCTATGAACTCATCATTCGTAAGCAACACACCCTAGCAATGTTCTGCTCCTTAAACATGTTTTTTTCCCTCAATAGTTCCACTACTTTTTAAAAAAAGATGATGCCATTTATTGAAATAAGGCATTATGTCTCTCACTCTGCCTGCCTCTATTTTTACATTCTAATCTCCCTTCCTCAGAGGAGTTTCATGAGTCATAAACGGCATCCCCCCACACTTGCAACAGCCCAAGGATGTGGGTTAGCCTGAGCAAAGATGACCTGCTCCACTTAAGCAGCTCACAGCTGGTGTTTCAGCTGAGTCTGGAAAGCTGTATCTATATCACTTAATCCAGGGTTCCTCAACCTTGGCAACTCTTAAGCTGTGTGGACTTCAACTCCCAGAATTCCCCAACCAGCTTTGCTGGCTGGGGAATTCTGGGAGTTGAAGTCCACACAGCTTAGAGTTGCCAAGGTTGAGGAACCCTGCCCTAATCTAACAGTTGCAGTGAATGGGCAACTTAGAAGTGAATTCCTACCTCCAACTATGTCACCAAGACACTGTCTCTCAGCTTAATCTATGTAAGGTTGTTCCTTCAACCTTTTGAAGACACTCAGAGATGTTTTGTAGTTGGGTAGCCAGTTAACAAACCAACGTACACTACAGGGTGGTTGTCGGCAAAAGCACAGATGTAAAACCCATTGGTAAAAGAATTGGAATGACAATCTGGGTAATGAACCTCATTATTCCTTTCTTGATATAGTAATATAATAAATTGTTTTTGTTATTTATTACTGCTTTTCTGCTTGTCTTACTCTTTTAACATTGTGCATTGCCCAGAGTCACTTGGGCTATTAAGGTGGCTTATACATTGAAAAAATAAATACTCTTAACAGTTTGTTTGTTTATTCATTTGTGTATTGTCTTTTTGTCTTTTTATGCCTTTGGATCTAGAAATCAACTCCTGGCAGTTTAATCAAAAATCCGTAACACATGGTTAAAAAAAAAACTAAAATCAAGATAAAAGATAAATCTGTCATAATACAGTGGGCCCGGTGGTGAGCATTCACCCCCCTCTGGAATAGCTCTGTCTTAGCAGCTTTCAAAAGGCCAACCATGAGGGCACCAGCCTGATTTCCAGAGAGAGGCTGTTCCATAATATGGGGGGTTGCAACTAAAAACATTGCTCATGTACTCCTTCCCCTCATCTGTTTGGGATACCATTAAAGGATGATGGTGGTATATTTGTAAATTGTGCACACTGAGTAGGCCATTTCTGGCTGGAGAAGATGGTCTTGTAAGTATCTCAATGCCAAGCCATACAGGCCTTCATAGATAAAACCTGATCTTTGCACTCCACTTGGAAACAAATGAGTTTCTCATTTTAGTTATCTTATTTGAATTGAATCAGGTGTAAATATGTCCCCAGGGCCTTTAAGGAAGATGTCCATCTTTTTTCAGGCAAACGTCTGCCCTTGGTTTTTGCATGGAAGACTTGGGGCATCCTTGAAAAATTGGGAGAAGCTGTGACTAGGCCTAGGCAGGCCCACCTTTGGGTTATATTTCATTTATAATATTTAATATAATTAAATGCAGTTCATTTGCCTGCTTTCCCATGTATTTGGTAACATTTTCCTTTCTCGGTTAGTAAAAAACAACAAGTAGCTATTTGGGAGGGGGCCTGGGAAGTAGATGTTAAGTGTGCCTGCTTTAAGGCAATACTTTTGCATCAGAGCAGTTGCAAGACAGACTTCTGGGCACATCCTCTGTCCTGGTGTGGCCTGAACATCTGAAGATGCCACTTGCCTGGGATCAATCAAAGCGAAATTGTCTTGTGTTTAAATAGGGCAGGGCTCTTGTACGTGCTCTTGAGTTTGAAAACAATGTTCCCTACCACTCCACGCAGGTTTTGCCTTTTCTTCTTCAAATCTGACAGCCGAGTTGCTCAGGGGAAGAGCAACTTGCTTATAAAACCCTGGGTCCAGCTCTGCATTTCTTGGTAGAAGAGAAAGACAGACTTATAACACCACAGCTCCATTTGACAGACTTTGCTCATGATCATTTACTGCCTACAAAGCCAGCCCCGTCCACAACTCGGGAAGTATAGTTCCACCTAAAGCCAGCCAAGTTATTTTGGCAAATGAGGCAGAAAATCCCACCACTGCATCTCCCCACACCTGGCAGTAAAAACACAATCATAACAAATGGAATAACTCAATGAGTTGCCCTTTAACGACATTCAAATCTGCTGCCAAAGGCTGCCACCCTTTTTACCTCAAGTTTGGGCTGGCCCTGCAATTTGATCCAATACCCTGGGAAGCTGCTTTGCATTCTGGCCTTAGAAATATGGATTTCATCAGAAGTGTCTTCCAAAGGATTAGGGGGTAGGGTGCTTGTTCCAATTAGCTCTTGGCTCCTTTGCTTGAATTGGTTCTGGATCCAATTAGTAAGCATGATTTTCTTAGCAGTTGATGAGAGAGTGTCGGAGCTGAGAGAGTTTCCACCTGAAATACAAGGGATCACAGCATTTTTATTGCAAAATGTGGCTCGCAAAAGCATATTTATTACATGGTTCAACAGAGAATTATGAGGTATAGAATATATGGTCACCATTGAGGCCTTTTAAGATATATTGCCATGTAATATTGGTGCTGTTTGCCTTTATTTCCTTTCAAACTGGCCCTCACAGGAGATGTTTGCAATGAATTAGACTTGCAGTTTGCCACCTCTTTTTCCAACGCACCATAATACGGGCATAGCTTCTTTCCAACACCACACTAATTTTTTTTAAAGAGCTCTCCTTAATGGAAAAAATCCTCTTTTTAAAAAATCCAGTAAAAAGCTGCTATGGTAGGTAATACACATTTCTAAATTCATGAGGCTTTCCAAAACCTCTATTTACTTGGATGCCTGCAATAAAAAAGGCTGCATTTACCCACTTTAGTCAATAACGGACACACCAAACTATGTACAACATGCTTACGAAAATGGAAATGCAACCAGGTAAATAGAACGATGCTTTAAAATGCCTAAATATGGTAAAAGATAGTTGGAGGGGGAAGGATACTTTGTATTATGCATGTCACTGAATTAGAAATGACTGAGTTGAGGAGGCTAAAAGCATAACAAATTAAAATGGCCTGTGACCATGAGCCAAACCTGGTGGGGAAGACAAAATGAGCATTGACAAACAAAGTAATTTTAATTGTTTGACCACTTGCCTTGAAGCAGATGGATAAAATCATCAGTCATTGATCAAATAACTGATACATAGATTTATATAGATTTTTATATAGATTTACTTGTTTTTACTGCACATGTAATAGAATGTTTTTTAGTAACTGGAGGAAGTATGAAAAAGATTACAGTTTCATAAATGAAAATGAACATGTTTTTGTTAGACACTAATGCTATTTTTATAAAGCACCCATGCACACTTTTACCATAACAATACCAGATCTAACAACCACCACCACAAATGAGCAAGTGAACCATTAATCATGTTTGCCATTAAGGAACCACTCATTTTACTGTAGTTAGATAACTGGAGTCTTAGACTGCAATACTGTACACCAGAGACAGATAACCTTCCACCCTCCAAATATTTTGGTCCATCTCCCACCAAGTCCAGCTATCGTGCACAATGGCAAAAGATAGTTGGAGTCAAAGTATCCAGAGGGTCCTAGGTTGTCCTTTACTACACAACACTTTAATGAATTCTGTGAGACTTTCCTCTGAGTACAGGATGGCATTACATGTTGATTGATCCATTTACTAGAGAACATCTATAACCCCCAGTTCAAATTTCCCTGCATGACTACTGGGGAAAACTCTTCCATTTAAAATCAGATTAATCCTGAGCATGACAAAACTCTTCCCCCTAAGTCATCCCAAAGTAAGTCTAATTTGAGTACATGTCCCAAGCACTTAGTATCCTGAGGCTGTTCTGGCTCACCTGAACACAACAAACAATCCAATTTTTTTTAAAGAGAAGAGGACAGGGAGAAATTTTTGCTGACTTCAGTAGTTCAAGATGGATAAGGTACTATCTTATGTAATGGCTGCTTATGCACAACACCTGAATTATGTTCTATTGCTTTTTTATACAAAGAAAGGAATAGAAAAGACAAGAGAAGAAAAAGAGCGAGAGAGAGGGAAGAACAAACATCTAAGTTAGTGTTTCTCAACCTTGGCAACTTTAAGAATTCTGGGAGTTGAAGTCCACACTTCTTAAAGTTGCCAAGGTTGAGAAATACTGATCTAAGTTATGACTGTTGAGTTTATCCAGTTTTATAAACTAACTGAATGGACTGGGTTCACACAACATTAAGCCACAAAACAACAAAAGCCACAACAACCATACTTAAAACTAACCAAGTGCAACCTAGTATGTGAATGCAACCACTGGGCCTTTAACTCATGTGATGTTGTGCTAACACAGCCAGAGAGTTTCTAGAATCCAGTGAATTTATCATGCTTTTAGCAAACAAGATACACAGACCCTTCATAGGCCTCCTTTCCCCACAAAAAGAACTCCAAAATATCACTTATCAAGTACTACTCTTCTAAACATTAAAGGACTACAATATGTACATATTTACATATCTTGATTTTTCAAAGCCAGCACCTGATAACTCCTAACAGCCATAGCTGATCAGGTTCCCTCCAGATGTGTTAGCTAAATTGCAGTTTCAACAGATTGAAAGACACCAGTGCATGAATGCCACTGGAACTGAATGAGTGAATTGATACATATACAAACATATACTGTATACATACATAGATACATACATACATACATACCCTATCATACTATTCCCTTTCTGGGTAGGCAGCATTATGCAAAGTGCAGAAAAGGAATAAAAGAACAGGAAATATAACTACATCCAGTTAATATGAACATCATTCACTTCACCTCTCTATAGCTTTCTATTCTCACAAATTATTCTTGATTCCACTGGGACCATACTCCACTTCATATAGTGCTTTTTGTTTGTTAAACTTCTTACATCTTCCTTTTTGAGGATTTCATCAACTCCATCTGATCATAATCCTCTCAATCTTCCCCTTCTCAACACATTTACTCTTTCTTCATATATTTGTTTTTCAGCTTGATCCTCATTCTTTCTCTCTGTATGGCCAAACTACCGCAAAATACTTCTTTCATACTGGTCACTTACTTTCGTATTCAGTCCACGTTCATTCTGTCTCTTCCTGTTTTACCACGCAAACTACTTCAGTACCCCATTCCCATTGCAATCTAGTTATGTCTATGTTTCTCCTGACAAATTCAACTCTCACTTCCATAAAAGAAGTGAACAGAAACATGTTTTTATATACAGTAATATTTCCTTCTTTTGACAAACCTTTATTCCATGGAACAGATCATATACCCAGCTCTCTGTCTGGAGTGGCATGGAATACTAGATAGTACTGTCACATATCCAAATTTGTCTCATCATTCATAATCATTGCAAATCATTGGCAAACAATGAGTCAAGTTGCTACCTGGCTTATCACTCTCAAGAGACTTGACTATGTGTCCTCTGTCTAAGGACATCTATTTATTCTTCAGAAAGAAAGTCCATTTCATTTGGGTTTTGAGAACAGTTTTGGACTTAATTCCCTTTGTGTTTCATAAATTGCACAATTTGTCTAGTATTTAAATCCTGTGGATTTTAATTTTATTGCTCTATACACCCTTGAGGAATGACTCATCAGATATGTATTGTGCTGATGGGATCATGCTAAAATTAAAGTGTGGTCATTATTGTCACTAGCTTTTCTTTGCCTGGTCTTATGAGCAAAGGGTATTCCATCATTCCAAGAATGATGGGCTGTCATGAATACATGATTGTTCACATGGACTCCTTGACTTTTGTGCAGGTGTTTGTACAGCAGCTCTTTTTCAGACTGTATATTTTTTCTGATCAAATTAGGAATTAACTACAGCAGCAACACAGTTTTATTTATACAGCTATATGTGGAATGTGTGTGCCGACATTAGTTTCAACTAGTGGTAAGACTTATTTAAAAAAAAAAACCCACAGGTGCGGATCTGTGGCATTCTTTCTCTTATGTTTATTCTTCTCCTTTTTTGAACTCAAAGCTTCTTTCCTAAAGAAGTCACTTGATCAAGTAGCAGACATACTGGGGGAAAAAAAAAAGAAAACCAACCCTGGCAGGGCTGCAGGAAAGTGGCTAGACTTGGAGTGTTTGTGTACTTAAAGAAAGAATCTTGCACATTTTCAACCTTCAGTCGTGGCTATTTTCTTATGAGAGCCACTGGAGGTCTGAGCCAGCCCTCAAAGCGGAAATCAAACGCTGGCTCCCAGAGAAACACGCCCGAAGAATGTGAACCTGATCCAAGTACTGTATGCAATGCTCTTACAAGGCTGTCAGCTTATAGGAAGTGTGTAGCCGTATATGGACATCTCTGCCCTGAGCCATTTGTCATCCTGATGGGCTTGTAAGCTGTACTGCAGATGTTCCTAGCTTGCCTCAGGTGTAATAATGGACATTAATTTCCTTCCCTAAATGCTTGCCAGAATATTTTCCCCAAATGTTTAATAAATATTATCTTGCACTCCTCTGCAAACCTGCTTAATCAGACATTAAACAGATATTTACTTAATGTGTCAAAACCAAGCACAGCTCTCTGTTCTGCTTCCGCTGGAAATGAAACATAAATAAAACATAAATAAAACAGCCTTGCTTTGTATCTGAAATTTGCTTCTATCTGTAGGCATGCTTATTTCTAAAACTGAATTTACTAGTGTATTTAAGGCTTTTTTTGTTTTTGGTGCCTTCTTGTCTATCTTGACTCCTGGTGATTTCATGGACAAGCAATTCATGGGCAACAGTTTTCAGAAATAGCCTGCCCTTGCCTGCTTCCTAGCGTGACTGGCTCAGCGACAGGCTTTGGGCCTCAGGTGGGACTAGAACTCAGAGTCTCCCAGTTTTCTAGCTTGGTGCCTTAACCACTACATCAAACTGGCTCTTGTTGAGTGTATAGAAGCTTCTAAATATTCTGTCCCTCTATGTGAGCTTTAGAAAATGGGGTTCTAATTTTCATCTCAATTTATCAGACTGGTAGGGTGCCATTTAAGAAGAGGGGAGAATTTTTTTTTTCTTTCAGTGACCTATTTCTGGCTAAACAAGACATAAAAAGTAACTATAATTTAAGTGTTCTCCAAATATACTGCTTTGTACCCCCATTATTTTTTCCAGTTCAGTCTTGAACCTCTAAAGAGCAAGTTCCAAGCTGCATTATAAATCAGGATGCTCACTTCCCTTTTCTGAATACCCTTTGAAACTTGAGATGGTGTCCCTCTTCTTACTCCTTGGTGTTGTTGCTCAAATCTTCTCTTAAGATATCCAATTTTATCTTTAGAAAGGGCCCAAATACTCAGAATATGTCAATGATGTGAAGGCATAGATCCAGGGTTGTCTGAAGGGTGTGGTCAGGAAAGTCAAGGTGGTTGCACAATTATGATTGAAGCTCTGCCCATTTTTATTTGCAGCACACTGGCAGAACTCTGAAGCATTCTTGACCTTCAAGAAAAGCTTCATATCCTGCTGAGAATATTTGAATGATATAACTTGTACTGAGGCAAAAATATGGCGGATTTCTCAGGCTAGCCTTCCTTACAGGGCGGTTGGAAAGAGGAAAAATTAGCATATTCTGCTAACCTGATTTCAGTGGAGAAAGTAAAGAATCAATTCTCTAAAGAGAGAGCATGCACCATTTATTTATTTTTAAATAGTATTTTGAAGCTATTTGTCTCAAAACCAATCTCTTTACAATGCATACTATTATATGTGTGTGTGTGTACCTTCCAGTCAGTGTTGACTCCTGGCGACTGCCTGGACAAGTCCCTGCAGTTTCCTTGGCAAAATTTTGGAAGTGGTTTGCCATTGCCTGCTTCCTAGGGCTGAGAGAGAGTGACTGGTCCAAGGTCACCCAGCTGGCTTTGTTCCTAAGGTGGGATTAGAACTCCTGGTCTCTTGGTTTCTAGCCTGGTGCCTTAACCACTACACCAAACTGGCTCTCAACTAGTGTTGTCATATATTTGAGGTTCACCATGACTTATCACTCTCAGATTTCAGGAAAGTTGTATCATCATCACATTTATTACAGCCCTAAGGCCAGACACAATAAAACTATACAATAGCAACAATCTTATGTTAATACATATATATAAACAAAAGCAATTAATATACTACAATCCAAAATTAATTAAGAATGAAAATACTAAAATGAATTGAAATAAATACTATGTTAAGAAATTAAAAATCTAAGTGATGGTGCGGCGTATTGTGCAGATGGTAGCCCAAAACTGGGCAACCTGGGAGGATATTTTTGGGTCCTTGTCTGAAAGAAGTAGCATTAGATAAAAGTCACTCTCCCTGCCTGGACATTTCTTCAATAATGGATATATAAGGATCTGTCTAGAATCCTTATACAGGGAACAATATAACAACATATGGCTTAGGGTTTCTATTGAGCTGTCACCACATGGACATAGTCAAACGTGCATAGGAGTACCCTTAAAATGTCCAAAAAGGACTGCTGAGGCCAGCGCATCCAGCCTGGCTAAAGTGAAAGCTTTATGAAATTTCAAAATTGCGATAGATAATAGATAAGAAGCTGGAACGAACCCTTCCGGAAGAAAATGACAGATATTGGGGTGTAGCACTTTACTTAAATTTGTTTGGAGATCTATATCCCAGATTCATTGTTTCAGGGCAGTTCTAGCATTACAGGAAAGTTGTATAGATTTGATTTGATTTGATTTGATTTATTATCTTCTGTAGTCTTTTCCTACTCTTTTTTATTGTTTTCTAGACAATGTTCAAAAGACACTTTGGCAAATGTCATAATTACAGCATTTTCCACATCATCCAATAATTATGCATCTTTTTAGTTTCCAAATGTCTACACATACATTGACTAAATGATGTGCATTGCTCAATCAATATATACAATGCCCAAGGCATACTGGAAAAGGTAAATACATTGCCAGAATTGTGTCTATATTTGTATGTGCCCTGTCACCCATCCCTCTCTCTTTCTCTCTGCCACAAGAGCTGCAGCAGCTATCTTTTGGCCTTCTGACATCATTGGACAGCCAACCAAGAGCCCATAGTTACCTAAAGCTCTGTGCAAATAAATATAGGATTTCTCTTTTTTAGAAAACTGGATCATGGTTTCAATTCCCCCCCCCCTATTTATATACAGATGGTTTACACTGCTTGTTCATCTGAGTGTTTGTTTAGTTTCTTTCCTCCTCCCAGTTAAATAAGTCCTAGTTCTTGTGTTGCACAGCCCGATATGTTCTTCATTATTTTTCCTCTGACCCCCTTTCAGAGTCAGAACTCATGGTGTTGAACTTTCCTCTGGAGTTTAAGAATCCACCCACCTCCCCAGACACACACACATTCTAATACTAGGAGAACCTATGCTACATATTTCCATTACGGTACTAGAGTACAACAGGTTGCTTGTAAGGAAATGGCATTTCAAAATCATTAAACAATCTATAAATACATTTCAGAAGCTCATCCTATAACAAGAGAAAAGCACTCTTAAATTTCAGTTCCATGTGGACAGCAAATAAGCAGTTTTAGCAACTTGCTCCAAGCAAGAAATAGCAAGGAATCCACATCACCATTGTGTGTCAGTGTGTTGTGTATTCATTCTAATCTAATGCATTTGGAGGCAGTCTCATTTTGTAGTAGCACCAAAATAATATAAGTGTTTTTTCTGATGTTACCTTATTTATTTATTTATTTGTTTGTTTATTCAATATCTATAGCCGCCCATCTCAGCAAGTGACTCTGGGCGGTTTACAACGATAAAAACCATAAAACAGTTAAACAATTACAATTAAAATAGTTACAATACAAAATAAGTATACATGGCTGCCTTATGTGTATCAGTCTAAGATTTCAGATTAATCTGCAAAACCCCTTTCGATTTATGCACATTTTGCAACATCACTTAATCATCACTACTATCTGAGCAATGTAAAAAATAACGAACAAACTCCTGTTTCTATTTGCGGCGAATTAATTGTTCTTCGGAATAATATGTGAATTGAATGGCACTGATAAACTTGTGTTGACTGACATGATGTTGACAGTATAGGCAGGAACAGAATTCTTGCCTATTCTCTGACATGATTTAAAGACTATGCATACTGTCTGAGTAATGCACAACATTTTTCTCTTAGGCTGCCAAGGCAGGTACATTTTTGCTTTGGCCAGTCCAGCTGGACCAGCTGACAAGCAAACACGGGAATTTTCTTGTCTGTAGCTGTAATGCTAACTAATGGTAGAAGATCTGTGTCTTGGTGGTACAACTTTGCTTCTATTATAAGGTCTCAATTTGTTAGATTTACATCTCATCTTTTGTTCAAGGTGCATGTTACGGAAGTGGCTGGCAAAGAAGGTGGGGGCCTTTCCTGGGTGGAAAGCACACGCACAGTGTAGAATCCCTTGGGCTCCCAGCCCAGAAAATCAGAAAAGGACCGCCTTTGAATGCCGGGGTTTTTCCAGTAGAGTTTACTAGTTCTGTTCTCAGTTTAGCAGGATTCTGTCTATTTGAGTAGGACAATAAATACTAGAGTGCAATTCCTGCCTCAGCGTGGTTCTTTCATCTGTATCCTGACATCAGCATCCCTAAAATTCCATCCTGCATTTTTTCCCTACAAAAACTCTGAGAGAGGGGGATGGGCCTAGTGTCACCCAGTGAGTTCCTGTGGCAGAGGGTAGAATTGAACTGGAATATCTCTGTGCCAATCCAACATCTTAACCATTACACCACCCTGGTAGCAACCCATGTTTAAGAGTCTTGATTGGCAGGGATCTCACAATTAACCACAGCAGCCTGCAGATCCTGCTGGTGCCCTTTTTCCTATTCTTGCCTATGGGCACATGGTTATCACCTTGCCAGGGAAGGTGCAACTGAGTGACATAAACCAGAAAAAGGAGGAACAGTTGTGGCTTGCTGATTCATTTGTCCTAAGAAGCAATAGGAATAGAGCTCAGAGACAGAGTGAGTGAGTGAGTGAGTGATGGTGGGGAGGGAAAGGTAGCTAACTGAACACATCTTTACTTAAAATGACCTGGCAAAGATACCCCTTTGGGCATTTTAAATGCTCCATGAATTTGTAACACAGCAATAGAAAACTGTGCCCTACAAATACTTTAGAAGGTCATGGCTGCCTTCAGATGAGGCTTCCTGAAGGCCTTATAAAGAAAAATTATGAGACAGCTATGAAAGGTTTGGAGATTTTCCTCTTTTATAGCAAGTAGTAATGTGTGATGGTGTGTGTTTATAGCTGGAAAAAAAATATATCCTTTAAGACCACAAGGGGGTGCATGTATGAGACTGCATCATTTTGCTGCTGGAAGAAGATTTTGGGCAGGCAAGAAATGGAAGAGTTTTGAAGTAACTGCTTTAGGCTTTCTCTGAGCATGTTCACCATCGAATGCACAGTATGATATTTTTGCTCTGCATGGAGAGAACCCCTTCCCTGCTCTACTCCACTGGAGATGCACTGGGAAAATCCATCAGGTGTTTAGTACAAGTGCATTTTGCATAATGAGTACTCCAAGTCAAAATCCTTCAGATGGCCATTTTCCACTGTAGCATTACTTAGCATGGTACTGCTTACAAAGCTGATTTATTTATTTGATTTATATAGCCACCCATCTCACAACAGCAACTCTGGGCAGCTTACAGCATTTAAAAACAATACAGACAACATAATATAAACTATAAATAACAGCTGAGGATTTGTGGCAGAGGAGGATTGTTTGCTGGTTATTATGGGACAGAATATAAGGCAAAAGTAGAAAGAGCCTGTTAATGATATGCCCACAGTGAAGGAAGAAAAATACAGTTGCAGGGGGTCCCTATTCACACTGTTGTGCTTGTAGAACGTCAGATCTCACAGGAATGCTAGTGCAGTGCCGTAAGTTGAGGCATTACTCTTGTCACTATTGCTGTTAGTGTGATGTATGCTTTGTGAACATATTGATGTAGGAAGATCCTCTGAACAGGAACTAGCTTACAAACCACATAAGCTTACAATGCACAATCCTTATGAGACAGAGCCTGTCACATAAGAATTGTGCATTCTTCTTAAGGTTTACTCCTACATATTGGGAGAGCATGAGTGCCCTCGACAATCCAGTGGGTAAATGTCACATACATGTATACCACATCACCCATGTATGTGTTCTTTATAGGTGTGAGCTGGATGGATTTTTCTGTGTGTACAAATGCATTCGTTTTTGTGTACAGACTGGTGTTACTGCCTGTGAATGGGGTCTTGTGATCCCCATCCTATTGTGTTAATCACCAATAAGGACGTGTACTGATACTGAAAATTTAAGTACATTCTGATCATAATTTTTAAACTTTTGCCAAAGAGCTCCCTGAGAAGAAGGCAGATTTTTTTAAAACTTAAGTCACAGCATCATTGAATCATAGGGTTGGAAGGGATCTTGGAGGTCTTCTAGTCCAACCCCCTGCCCAGTGCAGGAGTCCTCATACCATCCTGGACAAATCGCTGTCCAGTTTTTTTCTTGAAAGCCTCCAGTGATGGAGCACCCACCACTTCTGGAGGCAGGCTTTTCCATTGCTTAATAGCTCTCAAAGTCAGGAAATCCTTCCTTAGTTCAAGTTTGGATCTCTCCCTGTAGAGCTTCCACCCACTGGTTCTTGTCTTACCCTCAGCTGCTAGGAAGAATACATCTCCTCACTCTTTCCTGTGACATCCCTTCATGTATTGGATGACTGCTATCGCGCCTCCCTGTAGCCTTCTCTTCTTTAAGCTTAAATGTACCAAGTTCCTTTAACTGGTCTTTGTAGGATTTAGCCCCTTGCCATCTTTGTTGCTCTTCTCTGCACTCTTTCCAGTTCCTTAGCATCCTTTTTGTATTGTGGCCACGAAAACTGGACACAGTATTCCAGGTGTGGTCTGACCAGCGCAGCATAGAGCAATGCTATCACTTCCTTAACCTTGACACTGTACCTCTGTTGATACAGCCCAAAACCTTACTTTGATTGTTGCTTTTTTTCTCCCACTTTTTTTATTGTCTTGTTACTTCTTAATTAGTTTCCAGTTTCAGTTTCTAAAAGTAGTACTTCATATCTATGAAATGCATGAAGACACCTATAGTTGAAACAGTTCTGACCAAACATTATTTTGATAGCATAGCAATTTTATATTCACATTCCATGATATTTTAAACACAAATAATTTATGTAGTGTTGAAACTGCAGTTTTTTTCATGTGTTCCAAACTTGTCTGCAGTTGGATAAATTTCAATATAATTCTAAAAGCAAGTAAAAGATAACATTGTTTTGGCTATTTTGATTTGTGAACATTTGATTACCATTCTAAACACCTTGATATTAAATTGAACATAAATTTCATAAATGATTAAATTGCTTTGGAAAAAGAGGCAAAAAACATACTGAGCAAAGAGAACCTGTGAACAAGTTACAGGTTGCAACAGACAAACAGTTTCAAAAGATTCTTTCAGCCCCAAACAGAATACTTTTCAAAAAACTAGAATATAGCTGTTTTCTTTAAAAGCCCAGTTCTTCAATTGAACTATAAGGTTAGAACAAATTCTTGAGGTTATTTGATCCAACTTTCTGCTCAGTATGGGAACTGATGTGAGGTCACGCCTATGTAATCTCTGATAGCTTTTCATCCGGTTTATTTCATACCTCCAGTGGAAACTCACTCTTTTAAGACAGTCTGGCTCAGAGCCCCACAATAACCTTTTAAAAAGTTTCTTTTGAAGTTTAACTGCAATATGCTTTCCTACAATCTTGCTTTCTGGAGCAACAGTGGACAACCAGGGTTTTTCTTATGCACGTTTGAAAACCTACTATCTTGTATATCCTTGATCTTTCCCCCCCACCCCCACTTCCCTATATGTAATTGATAGCATCATTAGGAGTGATACATTACAAGCTCCTACTTTACTGTACCTACCTTTGCAAATCTCTGAATCTTCTTTTGGTGTCTACTTCCTACTTTCTAGGGTGGTTTTGATACATGCAAGGAGCCCTAGTACATGCCATTTTTTTGTCATCTGATTCAGAAAAGAGGTGATCACATGTTAAAAAGATCCTTAAATAAAACCTCATGCCTGAGGAAACAATATAGTAGGAAGAAGAAAAAATGATAGTTTAATATGCCCAGGAAACTTGACCCAAACGTAAAACCATATAAGCAATATCTTTATCCAAATTCGAAAGTGGTAAAGCCCAGTAAGAACTATACTTCTTGCTTCTTTGTGTTAAAAAAGCAAAACAAAAAGCAAAACAAAACACAAATCTTTCCAGAAACCAAAGAAAGCTGAAACCATTGCTGAATTCTAAGGCGCTCACATTCCAATGCACTTGAATGGCAAGGTGTGCCTGGATTTCCAATTAAAGCCTTCCATCAAAGGGAAAACCCACATCTCATTTTAAATACTCAGCATCCCAAGGAGAACCAGATTTTCAAAGCCTTCAACTCCTAGTGAAAAAGTAAAATAATCAAGAGATTATCAAAAGTGCCAAATGTCCAGAATTAGTCAGTGGAAATTCTTACGGACCAGAGTGCTAAGCATTCTGGATTTATGGACATACACTTTCACAAAGTGGTTTTTAGCAATGCCAGTTAACATGCTGCTTAATGTTTTGCAGAGTTTCCAGTTCTGACTGAAATGTATATTTTATTACTTTTATGGTATAAAACCTATGATTATGTATAAAACATAGAACAATAAGATGAAAAAGGGAGATTCTGAAGGGTCTAAAAGCAACAGTGGCTGGGCATCTGCATCTGATCCAAGAATAAGAATCTTGCTGCGATTGTGTTATGAATCTGAAAGTGTTTTTTTCAGGTTACAATAGAACAGGAAATGCACTGCATGCCAAGGCAAAAGTGCCAAAGAAATAATTTCCTGTGGTTATTTTTTTCTTCCATTTTTATTCTGCAGTTTGGGAATAGATATAAATGGAGGACATCAGAAAATGAAAAGGTCAAAAGAAGGTCAAAAGAAAAGAAGAGTTTGAATTAGGAAGTGAAAAATGTGTAATCATTGCAATATAGAAATCTAGATACAATTTTAGAATTAACCTCAAGTGGGACAATTGGTTGGGTTAAAAAAAATGGTGATTTCTAAACTGTTTTTTTTCTTACAAGCCATTCAGGAGATTATCCAGAAATGTTAGGAGATGTCTGATAACTGCCATCTATTCAGTCAAATTCAATAGACATTATGCTATGATATGACATGACATTGTCCATGGATGTCACATTGTCATATATTAATGTATTTTCTCTTTTTAATTTTCATTTTTTATGTAGGGATTTCATTGCTTATTTGTATATAGACTCTGTTTGTGTTTTGGTCCCAACACTAAAATAGACAATTGTGTCTCTGAAATAAGCCTCTCATTACATTCATTTTCTGTGGTTTTCTTCACATACGGTATATTGAATTATATTTGTTTCACCAGCCAAGGCAAAGTCTTTGCACATGGAAGATATTAGAATACTGCTTGGGCATAGATTATGAGAAGGGATAGCAGAGAGAGAGAGAGAGGGAGGGAGAGAGAATATCAGGAATAGTTTCTAATCTCCTGCTTTACCTAATCTGATGGAGGAAATAATCTAAGGTCTGGTTAAGAGTTGATGACACAGGCTGGACTGGCAGCATATAGGTGAACTTCTCTGGGATGGGAAGCTAAGGGAAGTTGGTTATGGTTAGTATTTGAATGGGAATCATCCAGGAAATACTGGAGCTGTCAACTAAATTAGGTTGTTGAGAAACTCAAAAAGCAGAAACAGCAAACCACTTCCATATTTTCCCCAAGAAAACTACATGGACATCTTCATGAAGTTACTAGGGCTTAAATATGACTCAAAGGAGACAAGACTTTAAATATGGTAATGCAATAATGCTAAGGTCATAGAAATTCATCTTTTGCCTTCTCTGAGTGTGGATCCGTAGAATAGCATACGGAAAACCATTTCAGTTCAGCAGGAATATTTCTGATTATGTGCATAATAACATTTTTATTCAATTGTACAGGATTAAATATCACAAATAATCCCACTGTATGAGTTTTTGGTCAGTACAAATTTGTGTTTTATAGAATTGCTACTCAAGTATCTTATGACTCCTTATTGGAGTAGGATGGAAAATCATCATCACTATCATCATTCAACAAACAGTATGTTGTTTGAAATAGGTTGCACGCATCCTACGTTATTTTTCAAGTTTAACTTAAGAAAGGACCATTTTTAAATGAAAAGCTTCTGTTCTAGTTTTCAGACAAATAATAAGACTTTAGGATAAATAACAGTGCCATGAATTCTGAGGATTGATCAGACAGGGTACAGTATTCAAGGAGCATATGTGGACCAGATTAGGTTTTGTTTTTTTTTACTTTATCTGTAACACAATCATGGACAGAAAGTTATTAGTTTCTCAGTGAGATTGCCTCTTTCAGTCAAATAATTAAGCAGGTAGCATTTGGCCAATGTATACAAACAGAGTTTCAATTTTCGGTCTCTGTTCTGGTGTCTGTCTTCAAAGAAAACAGAACGTAGCATATTGCTGTATGCCTAGTTACTATATACTTCAAAAATTAATGCCCTCCTTGCCTACAATTCCTATTTTGGTTCAGTCCTCTCCTACAAAAAATTCCACCAGAAAATGAAGAGACAGGATTGAACCTGAGATCAATAAAAATATGGTCAGGGAATACATAACACTACTTGAATGAGTTTAAACCTCTAGGACCAGATGAATTGCATCCCAAAGGATTGATGAAACTAGCCAAAAGCCTGGCCAAGCCCCAGTGTATTATCTTTGAGAAATCTTGGTGAAGTCCCAAATAACTGGAGGAAAGCAAATGTCGCCCCTATCTTCAGACGGGAGGAAAAAAAAATCAATGGTAGATCCAGTTACCAAGAAAGGTGGTAAGCTCCCCTTCATGGGATGTGTTCAAGCAGAAACTATACAGCTATCTCTCTGGGTCTGGGGGGATTAAATTTGGATTCTTGCACTGAGCAAGGGGTTGGAATGGCCCCTTTCCACTTCGGGATTTGAACTATTTTACTTGGTGTGAAGATTTTTTAAAGGGGGGATATCTTAGGTGAAGTGAAAGAGGCATACTCTGAATGTTTGAGTGTCATGTTCATCGTTCCAATGGTTTGAATACATCGTAACGTTTCACATGTCACTTTCCTGTTCCGTGTCTGTCATTTGTGGGGAGGGGAATTTCAGCCGTGCCAGGCTGTAATCTCCTTGCTGTTCTGCAGGAATGTATGTTTGGGTTATGACATGTATTCAAGGTTGCTTTCCCAGGCCGATGTGTGACGGTTGCCAACACCTGGGAGGGGGTGGTTGCTATGGTGGGGCGAGGGGCGGGATTGGGTTTGAAGCGAGGATATTTAGTTTGTATTTGGCGCGCTTTTGCTCATTCTCAGCTTTCTTCGTACTTTGCATACTATTCATTCAATAAATTAGTTTTCTCTAGTAACTACTGATGAGACTCCTTTTATTGGAATAGGCAATCATTACATTGAGAGGCACAATATAGGTCCTGAAACATATCCAGTTTCTTGTAACTTACGTAAGAAACTCAAACATAGATGGTAATTGTTTTCACTGCATTATTATTAGAGCCATTAATATGTTCTGTTAAATAAAACTTAAAGGAGAGGAATGGCAGTAATTGAGCAGACCCATTTGCATGATGCTGCATATCGCTCTCAGAGCTGGAACGACGAATTCTAATATCCCGCTGGTTTTTATACTAGCTTTGATACATTGGCGCTGCGGGTTAAACCGCTGAGCTGCCGATCGGAAGGTCGGCGGTTCGAAACCGCGCGGCGGGGTGAGCTCCCGTTGCTCGTCCCAGCTCCTGCCCACCAAGCAGTTCGAAAACATGCAAATGTGAGTAGATTAATTGGTACCGCTACGGCGGGAAGGTAACGGCGTTCCGTAAGTCATGCTGGCCACATGACCCGGAAGTGTCCTATGGACAACGCCGGCTCCAAGGCTTTGAAACGGAGATGAGCACCGCCCCCTAGAGTCGGACACGACTGGACTTTACGTCAAGGGAAACCTTTACCTTTACCTTTTTTGATACATCAGAATTGCATAACATTTAAGAATAAGAAGAGACCAGAGACCAGTTACCATTTGCTTTGGAGATTAAAGTTTCGAAATGTTTGTTGTTAATAGATACAATTATTTTTATTCCTTGAAAAAAATGTTCAGAGATTTAAAAGGACAGTTGGAATGCCTAATTTGTAGGAGCAAATTTTCAAAGCTCCTGTAAGTTTTAACCATTGCCAATATTTCCCCTTCCAAAGAGTATTAAATGCAGATACAAAGTAAATAAGATGGGTTATAAACAAGCTCTATGTAATGCTTTAGTTTATTGTAATCATAGTGACTATTAGTGTTCTTTTTTTAAATATAATTTTATTAAAAGTTTTAAAAACAAGAGAAAAATTAATACAAACTAAAATAAAGTAAGAAAAAAAAGCAAAAGGAAGAAATAACAGAGAAAGCTAAAGTGTGAAAAGAAAAAAGGTAGAAGAAAAATAGAAAAGAAAGAAAAAAGATATAAAGAAGTTGCTTCCAATCTTCTCTACAGCAATTATAAATACAATTGTAGATTTACCTCTTTCTCTAAAGTTACATTGTGACTGTCTTCTTTCTATAATCTATCCTATCTAATCATCAAAACCATAGGTCATAAGTTAATTTTTTTCTGTTTTACGCAAAAAAGTCCATAACAGGTTTCCAGTCTGCAGTAAATGTAGATATTGTCTTTTCTCTAATCAAACAGGTCAATTTGGCCATCTCAGCAAGTCTGATCAACTTCACCAACCATTCCTCCATTGTAGGTATTGCCAAATCTTTCCATCTTTGTGTGTACAAAATCTTGCTGCGGTTATAATATATAAAAATAAAATTCCATGTCTTTTTTCCAATTGTTTATCCATCAATCCCAAGAGGAAGTAACTATTAGTGTTATCCAGCACTTTTTCAATATTTGCCTGGTGACAGCTGACGTTATAGCTGGGATAAAGTCATGTAATGAAGTTATCATTCAAAGGCCATTTACAGGGGCTTTTGTGTAATAAGCACTATACAAGGCCACAAGTCTTTGTGCTTCCTTCCTTTTTATCCTCACTTCATGTCTCTCCTAAGAAATGAAGCATTTCTGTTCAAAGAAGTATCAGGTGGTTCTCACAACCTAGAGTAGGGTTTCTCAAGCAGGGTTCCGTGGAATCCTAGGGTTCCGTGAGAGGTCACTAGGGGTTCCCTGGGAGATCACAATTTATTTAAAAAAATATTTCCAATTCGGGCAACTTCACATTAAGGAGGTAAGTTTCATCCTTTATTTTTAATTTAAGAACACTGTCAATGCATATATACAGGCCTACACATAAAACAAATATAATAATTATATTGTAAACCGCCCAGAGTCCCTCCAGTTGGAGGAGATGGGCGGTGACAAATTTGATAAATAAAATAAAATAAATAAATAAATAAATAAATAAATAAATAATTCTGTAACTTCTGGCCTATATTTGAGCCTGAATGTGCAGGGGTTCCCTGAGGCCTGAAAAATATTCAAGGCTTCTTCCAGGGTCAAAAGGTTGAGAAAGGCTGGCCTAGAGACTTAAAAAGCACTAAACATGTGCCCATATAATCTCCCTAACAACTCTATAGGAGAATGAAAAGATGTGTAGGCCATATGAGGTATCCTGGAGATGAACAGAGACCTCTAATATGTTGTTTAAGAGCTTAGGAGCAGGATGCCATACACTCACATCACTTTTTTCCTCTCTTTCCCAATTTTTTTGTTGTACCTGGAACATATGATATAGGGAGGCATTTCCTGTTCTCCACATGAAAGAGGAATGGGAATAATTCATCTAAAACAATATTATTCTTCCAATTAATATATTAAACAATCCTCATAATGCATGAGAGGATTATGAAGAGTTTCTCTGTAATACCTTCAGCACTACTTGTTCTTATTTACCCAAGGACTCAGGACACCTAGAAATCACTGCTGGTTTATGAATTCTATCATTCGTTTATCTGCACTTTACATTATGTTCTTCACACCACAAAGGAAGAGGGTGCTGGGTATGTACATATGTGCTGTATGTACTTTCTGATCTAAACACTTTATACCCTTTGCTGAAACACATACAGTCACAGATATCCAGACATTCCAGATTCACTTGTTTGAGATGGGTGGCCATAAAAATCTAACAAACAAACAAACAAACAAACAAATTCCCCTACTCAAAGTCTGGTTGGCCTCTCTAGGTTTCAGTTAAAGAGGAATTGAGATGGGAATCCCCTGTTACCTCATTTTATGTAATCAAATGCATCTTCAGGGAAGAAAGAGGGGAAAGGATGACACAAGCAGAGTTATGACACAAGCTCCACCCCTTTTGTACATGTGCATACAAAACAGGCAAAGCTTGATTTGCACCATTGCAACACTCATTTTTTTCATTTTGATGACATTGTTGGATTCTGCGGACATCTCTGTATGTAATAGCTCCAAGGCACCACCATTCCCACCTGCTTTTAGAACTTCTTACAAGGCTTAGCCACTCCCAGGTTGTTAATCTTTTCCTATACAGTGCATAAATATTATATAGGGGAAAAGTGCCAAGGTGAACAATTGCCTCGAACAAGCACAGATTAAATCAAGGAGCATATAAGAAATGCCACTCATGTTTCTAAGTTCTTTTCTCTCTTTAAAATGTTCCAAATCACAAAATTGTTTCCCAGTATAGATAATTTTAAAAAGCCAAATTGCTATCTGTGTTATTTATTGTTCCAAAATGGAACCAATTTAGGTTTTATTCAACAGTTGTAACATCTGGAAAAATTATTATAGCTATTTTTTGGAGTCTTAATCCTTTATATCTTGAAACGCATCTGTCTCTGCTGTGCTTAGATGGAAATGGAGAACTTTCTTGCAAATCTGATAAGGGTGAAATGTAACAATGATGAAGATCTCATTATTTCACTGAGCAGGCAGTCTCCTAAATCTGAATAGTGTCACCTTGTTGTATTGTGTAGAATACAACAAGCCAGCAATGGTTTGTTGTGTAATGGGAGAAAGCCAGGAGTCTTTCTAAGCATGTTTTCAAGTCCTGTAGGAAAGTACATTATTCATATCCAAGTCATTCTAAACATTAGCATTCAAGGAGAAACATATTGGATTAACTCATGGAATCAAGCAGAATTGGCAATACCTTTTGACAGAAAAAGGTTGTTTTTTCTAAGTGGAAGACTGAAATATAGTTGTGTATATCTAGTATAACAACAGCAAGATCTGTTAAAACCAGCAGAGAGTAGATCCTTTTGATAAAGCATTTTGTATTAAAACTGTGACTTCCAAGACACTGATTCATTAGCACTTAAAAGCCTATTGACCGCAAGGACACTGTTTTGCCCATTGCCTCTATGACTGCATGTCAGGCCCTTTAATGTATCCTGTCCAGCACTGATTGAGGCATATATAGTATGGCTGTGACAAAGGCACATCACAGTCCTTTGGAGACTAGCCAAGCCTCAGAACAAGAGGTCCCAGAATGCTCTTTTGGAATCCAGCATCCTGGAGATCCTTCTTTTTCTAGGATCATAAGATCAACATGTGCTAGCTAAGCTACAACTCTTTTTTACCTCTTCAGCCTATTTATTTTATTGCAATGATTTCATACTTTATCTCATTTGTGTTATAAGTGACCGGAGTGACTTCATATGCATTCCAATATGCCAATAAATTGAGAGCCTTCACATTGAACTGGCTATACATAATAAACTTATTCTGGGCTATAAGAAAATCCCATGGAATTATATGAGTTAATGTTGTCTGGATAATGAGATTTCAGTTTTATATTTTCACAAGATCAGAATAGGCAGTGCAGGAGAGATAGAGAGAGGGAGGCAGGGCCACAACTGGGGGTGGGGGGCAAGCAGGACATGTGCCCCAGGCGCTGTGCTGGGGGGTGCCAAAATGGGCATGGGTGGCACCCAAATGGGCGCAGAATTCATGTTTGCCCCAGGTGACACAGACCCTAGTTGCGGCCCTGGAGGGAGGGGTAAGGATTTATACCACTACCTCCTCCCTTTGTCCTGCTAATCTCAGGTTAATTTCTTTTGCCTTTGTTCCTGGGTGGGAATGCATGAAGCTCTGATTCTCCTCCATCCAGTTAGCTAGATGCTAGGCTTTCCCTATTCCTATTTTGATTTTCTTTAAATAAAGCTTCTTTCTGTTATAGACATAAAACCTGCTTCACTAATCATTGCTCAGATTAGATTCCTGCTTTCAGGAATGCTCATCTGCACACATAAAAACTTTCCGTCCAGCATTTTGAAGGTCCTATTTCTCTAGAACCTATTTCTTTGTTTACATACAGACCTCATTTTTGTTGGATCACTTCCCCCCAATCCTAATTAGATTTTAGGAGATGCCCCAAAACTAGAATTAATGGCACAAAAGAAGAATCACCTCCTGTGATACCAGGGACATTTAAAACAGAAATGGACTGGCATATTTTGTGTTTTGGAAAACTTGAGCAAGAGGCTTTTTTTCTATGATAATACAAGTTTCTTCTCCCTCTTTTTACCACAACTTACAATAATTCAAAAATGATGATGGGCCATTGGCATGTGTAATTCCTGTTTTGGACCCCCAGACAAAATATGAAGGAATTTAAATTGTTTTGGCATACAGATGCAATGGAAAACTATAATCTGCAAGCCTCCTAATGGCATAGTTAAAATTACATTAAATTCAGTAAATAAAAATGTTTCTAAATGTGTCTCATGATTAAAATTCACAGGAGTCAACTCTTCACACAAACTCTATTACTATGGTTTTTACAAAGTTTTCTAAAAGAAAAACATCATCTTCAAGATCTACATGGCATAAGGCCAGGTTATTTGTGGGACCACATTATCTCCCACAATTTCTGCCTGGCTGATATGAACTGGCAGAGTTGGCACACTCCAGGTTCCTTTGATTAAACAATGCCATCAATCTGGATTCAGGAAGTGTGCCTTCTCTGTCATGGTGCTTGCCCTCTGGAACAAAATCCCTCCCATCCTGATGGTGTTCTGGGAGGCCTTGAAGACCTTGAAGGCCCTTGATGGTGTTCTCCCAGGCCTTGGGGTAGGGTGGATGGAACCACCTTGTTGGATGAGTCTTTAGACATGCTATGCATTGAATGGTCAGATACTATCTTGTTTACTTATATTGAATTTTTAGTTTGCTGTTTGATATTGTGAGTTGTCCAGACTAGAATCAGGTAGCACCTGAAATCAATCAGTCAATCAATCAGCTATAGGCAGGAAGCATATTGGTGCTTGTAACCATGGATATGGATCCTTTAGTGCTTCTTAAATTTGGATTGTGAGAGTACAAGAATACTACTAACCATCAGTATGGGGCCATTATATATGGGAATGTGTTGGCTTCAGCAAGACAGCTTAATTCCTCCTCAGGCACAATGACTATCCTTCCTAGAAGTAGAAGATGAAATTTAATTTAGACAATTCAAATTTGTCTGCCCCAGATTATATCACTATTTAATTAAGTCGTATATCCAAGATCTTGCAAATTTGTGTTTGTGGAGAAAGGCCTAGCAGAATAATGCCACATCAGTATACATACACCTGATAATGTTCTATTTTCCTCTTACGTTACTGCACTTGCTTCAAGATATCCATAGCAAGAAGAAGTAAGAATTAAAGATGAGACATCAACTAAAGTTTAACAACTAACTCAGGAGATTATGTGCCAGTATGGGATAGTGTATATTTAAATCTTAAGGGGCAAAGGAAGTTTCCTCTTGGAAAAGTGGAGCTATCCAAAAAGAAATAAGCAAAATGAGCATGTTTTGGAGCAGCTAGCAGAAATGTCCATATATGGAAATGGGAATATTCTGAATTTCCCAGAAAGTTGTATCAGATAGGACTTCAGATCATAGAGCACTGTTTTCATATACTGCACAGACCAGTCATAGTTATCAGTAGTTCACTGCTACTATTGCAACCAGAATTCTGATGAAAGAGTCTGCTAGAGCAATTATGCCGAATAACATGAAAGAAACCTCAAAGAATGGTTAAAATGATTAGACTGCTTGCTCCTTACAGATCAGGTTATTTTCCATGGTTGCTTCCCAGCATGGAGTGTTTGGTCATCAACGCCTTTAAAGTTCCAAAAATGGCACAAGAGGCCTCTTAACTATCAAGCTGCCCTGTATGCTTGGCACCAAATTCAGACAACTTGGAGGGGGTTCATCTTCAGATGCCTCTTTTTGCTCTTCAACTTCGTATACCTTTCCATAAGAAAGCAGGCCTATTTTTAGATGTTGGCTGCCGAAACTGAACCCAGTGACTGGATTTTCATAGTTGTTTCTCCATCCCTTAAATCAAAAGGCAGGGGTGTGCTTGGCTGCTAGGGAAATATTAAAACTTTCCTCTTTCTCTGTTCAAAAAAGTGACTTGAAAATGCCTGGAAATCCTCTTCACCTTTTGTTAAATCCAGCTGGTACTTAGTTACTACACCATTTGCTTTTTTGTCCTGGCTTATTTACTTTTGTTACATGGCCAGTTTATGTAATTTTGCACTATTTACTTCCTACAGAAGAAATTTTTTTTTTCTGCAGTACTGCAGTAACTAAAACCAGCACTTGGTTTAGATAGATTCTTGGGCCAAGGCAAAGGGAGGCACATAGCTGAGGCTGGCCGAAGATGGACAATGATAACACGAGTGTGATGATGTCATCATGCAAATTAAGCAACACATATGCTTGTGTCAGACATTATGACATCATTACATAAGTGCATCATATTGTATGTGTTATCATTTGCTATCATCACGGCTTGTTACATTTGCTGCTGGCACAAGGTTGTGCCTATGAACCATAATGTGGTACCCTGGATACTGTATAATTTAAATTTGATTGTGTTGCATCACACTCCTTCAAATATCTGCTTACTAGTACTGATGCTCATGGCCCTTAAGAGAATCTTTTCACCCAGGCCTTTGGCAAAGGGGAGTGAAGACCCTATGCTTCATAGTTGTCCAGTCTGTTGCTCTCACCAATTTATTTTATTATTATTATCATTATCATTATCATTATCATTATGTCATTATTGTATTTTCCTTGTTTTAGTTGTGAGCTGCCCAGAGTCATTAGGAGTTGGGTGGCCTACAAATTTCACAGATCAATCAGTCAATCGATCAATCTCCCACTTGCTCAACCAAGCCACCTAAAGGTTAGTTGCAAGTATAAAAGAGATAAGAACTGTAAATCACACTGCAGATTGAAAACTGTCATAGATATGCTGGTTTATAATAATCACATCCCAAGTTAATCACAGGTGGCTATATTATTGATGAAAACATTAAGCCAACCATGCTGAGGCATTCCACTTCATTAGAACTGATGTGAGCGAACCAATAGTGTCCATACAATACAGTCCAAGTCCTTTCACTAGAGGAAAGATGCTCAGAACAAAAGTGTGGTAAAAGAGATTTACTGTATTTTTAAGATGATATCCTGTATGCTGGTGAACTCAGAACGTGCGTTTCATCCATGTAGGAGATGAAGGTCAAAACCTTACCTTTGTACCTGTTCTGTCAACTGAAGCAGCAGCAGCAGCATAACAAGAACAACAACAGTAATGAATTATTAGGAAAGGATTCAATATCAGCACCTGCTCCTGGCTGTGAGCTTCCCTTGAGGAACATTCAGCATTGTCTAAGTCAAGATGTGAGCTTAGATTCCAAATACCCAAAAGTAGACCCTGTGCAGTGAGGAAGTGTCTGTGGAAGTAAAGTCAGGATGTTTAAAGGCACAAGAGGGGGGAGAGGGGGGGGAGGGGGATATTCAGCTGCATAGATGTATTTTTAGTCCATAGCAGTTCAATGCCAAATGAGAAAACTCAACAGTAATGACTGGAACACTCAAGCTTTCACTCAATTATGACTCATAAGCTGTTGCTTATAAATCTGTTTAATGAAGCGAAGCGTTCAGTACAGACAAAAAGTTGTGAATGGCATTTCCCGCGCATTTCTACAATTTAAAATCACAGAGACTTCAAATTCCCCCCCACTACCCGCTTAGGTATGCGCCCCTCCTTCTCGTGCCAGCAGATGGCTGGATAGGTTTCTCTCCTGATGACCTTGGGGCAAGGAGCATCTAGCCCAAACAAGATGATTCACACTCCAGTCCAGCTGCCCCTCCCTGCTGGCGACTCACGGGTTAACACATGTTGCTAGAAGATGGATGCGAGTCCAATAAGATCTTCTGGGAACATTTGATCTGGGAGCGTGACACCAACAGCCTCTGAAAAGTGTTGCATAGGTGTCTTCAGAGGACAGTGGATGAAAGCATTCATCTCCTGAAAGAAAGTGTTATGGAGAAGGAAACCTTAGCAAAGAAAAGCAAATTGGATTTAATGAGTTTAACTTACAAACATTTAATAGCTTTTACTGAAAAGCCACCTGCTGCTTTTTTGAGTAGTTTAGCTAGTTAATGCCATGGACCACAGTTTATCAAATCAACTAATATTGTACTTAGAGAATATGAATCTTCCAGTAGTAAGAAAATAAACAAAATTCTATGTTTGGGGGATTATTAGTAAGCATATTATGGATTATTAGATTGGGGTGTCATGAGTACTGATGGCGAGCAGGAAGGGGCCTCTATCCAGGGGGGAAAACGCATGCGTAGTACTGAGGAATTAAGCAGCCATTCAAAGAGACACAGATCAGACCCGCCTTGACTTTTGGGGTTTATCTGTCTGGGTTTTTCCTGCGCTTCTTCAGTTGTTAGGATTTTCTGTCTTATGTAGCAGTAATAAACACTAGAGACCTATTCCTCATCTCAGTGTGATTCCTGACTGTTAGGACATCAATCCTAACAAACTCCTACTCCCATTGAAAGAGGGAGGAACAAAGAAAAATAAAGGAGAGACATTGGGGAAAATGTCTTCGGAAAACCAGGAAATTCAGCAAGCCATCCAACAATTGGCAGCAGCCCTGCAACAACACCACCAACAAGTAGATCTCCAGATCAACACATTACAAGCAGCCATGCTACAGCAGTTACAACAACCAGCTCCGGTTAACCCACAACCGGTGCCAGCAGCAGCAGCAGCAGCTCCGCCAGCAGTCTTGAGATCCCAGCGCAGTCTACCAGAGAAGTTTGGAGGAGAAGCAGGACAGTTGAGAACTTTTCTCACACAGTGCACAATGTTTTTCGACAGCAGACCAGCAGAGTTTCCCACAGACAGAACCAGAGTCACCTTCATTTTAAGTCTGCTAAAGGGCCCAGCAGCCAAATGGGCTATTCCCATGGTGGAGAACAATGACCCAATTCTCAACGACTACCAGAATTTTCTGGCAGGGTTCCGAGCACACTTTGATGACCCGATCAGAGAGGTCACTGCCAGCCGGGAAATTCGGAGGCTCAAGCAAGGCAACAAGAGAGTGGGAATCTACATTGCTGATTTCAAGCTGTTAGCAGGAGATCTGGACTGGAATGAGAGTGCCTTGAAAGACCAATTCAAACAGGGGCTGGATGAAGAAATTAAAAATGAATTAGTGCGCCAGGGAACACCAGCTACCCTAGAAGGTTTATATCAGTTGTCTGTGGTCATAGATGCCAGGCTAGAAGAGCTCAGACAGATGCAGTCAGGGAGAGGCAGGGGCCTCAGGGTGCTTCCAGGATTTCCAGCTCTCTCAGCAGCATCTCCTTACTCAGGACCAGAGGAGCCAATGCAGATCGGGGCAAGCAGGGGCTTATTTCTGAGGCCGAGAGACAGAGAAGGAGAGAGAGAGCCCACTGTTTCTACTGCGGAGTCCAGGGGCACATGGTGAGAGCTTGCCCAGCGAGAAGCCAAGCAAATTCCATAAGAGACCCAGGGCAAGCAGCTGAACCAAGAGCCACCTCCGCCTCTACTTCCAACCAGGGAAACTCCGTTGGTCTCCCTCCACAGAGCTCAGCAGGGAGACCATCAATCAGTTAAGAAGGGCTCATTCCGAGGATTCCAGGCAATCCTTTTACTACTTACCAGTCATAATGCATGTAAACCCAGAGCACCAGGTCAAGCTAGAGGCCCTCGTGGATTCCGGAGCTTCCACCAATTTCATTGATGTACAGACTGTACAAGACTTCAACATCCCGACCATAGAATTGCCACGTCCCATAGAAGTGGAGACCATTGACGGCCAGCCCCTCAAGGAGGGCCGATTAGAAGGTTCACTGAACCTTTGCAACTAACAATGGGAGACCACACTGAGTGGATCCAACTTTATGTTACGGCATCACTTAATGTGCCTATAGTCCTGGGCACACCTTGGCTGAAGATCCACAACCCATTGTTGAACTGGACTACGGGAGCAATCTCCTTCCCAGCTAAGGAATGCCAGCACCACAAGATTCAAGCTGCTCTCCTCTCTCCAGCAACCAACGAAGCCACGGAAGCAGGGGGGGGTCCAGTTGCCAGCCAAGTATGCAGATTTCCCAGACATTTTCAGCGAACAAGAGGCCACAGCACTACCCCCCATAGGGACTGTGATTGCACCATTGAGTTGATACCAGGAGCCAAGATTCCAGCAAGGAAACAATATCCCATGTCCCCCAAGGAACTAGCCACCTTAAAGGATTACTTGGATTCTAATCTCCAAAAGGGTTTCATCCAACCATCTACTTCCCCAGCGTCTGCTCCTACCTTCTTTGTACCAAAGAAGCCTGACCCGTTGGCACCGGCAAACCAGGAGGCACCCATGAGAGTGGTACACGATTTCAGTTCCCTTAATAAACTCATGATAAAAGAAAATTATCCCCTCCCGCTAATATCTGATCTGCTGGATCGCTTACAGAAAGCACACATTTTTACTAGGTTGGACCTCAGGAATGCGTACAATCTGATCCGGATGAAAGAGGGGCATGAATATCTGACTGCCTTCGATACCAGGTTTGGTAAATTTGAGTACCTTGTTTTGCCCTTTGGCTTGTCTAATGCAGGAGCCATAGTTTCCCGATTTATGAATCAAATTTTCTCTGATTTACTAGATAAGTATCTAGTCATTTATCTAGATGACATATTAATATTCTCTGACGGTGCTACAACTCATGTATCCCATGTACGTAATGTCTTACAAAGATTGAGAGAGAACAAGCTGTTCGCCAAGCTAGAGAAGTGTGCCTTCAATTTAACTGAATTACATTTCCTGGGCTATAAAATATCAACAGAAGGCATATCCATGGATCCTTCTAAGGTCCAGGCAATTCTCTCTTGGCAACCCCCCTGAAATGTGAAAGAGGTACAAAGATTTCTAGGGTTTTGCAATTTTTACAGGAGATTCATAAATAAATTTAGTGACAGGGCTAAACCCCTCACACAGCTTTTGAAGAAAGGATCAAAATTCATTTGGGGGGAGAGAGAGCAAGCAGCCTTCCAAGAATTTAAGCAACTCTTTGCATCCCAGCCGCTTTTAAAGCACCCTGATCCCACAAAGCAATTCATAATGCATTCAGATGCTTCCAATATTGCCATTGGGGCAGTGTTATTGCAATATACAAACAAAACCAAGAATACATTGCTTCCTTGTGCCTTTTTTCACGCATGCTCTCACCAGCAGACAGAAACTATGATGTTTTTAACAAGGAGTTGCTAGCAATTAAAGCAGCATTTCAAGAGTGGAGGCAATGGCTAGAAGGTGCAACCTTTCCTGTGAAAGTTTGCACCGATCACAAGAATTTACAGCGTCTACAAAACACCAGATCCCTCACCCCACGCCAAATCAGATGGAGCCAGTTTTTCTCCCATTTCAATTTTGTTATTTCTTATGTTCCCGGGGCGCAGAACTGTTTGGCAGATGCCCTGTCTCGATCCATTCAGGCAACCCCCACTACTCACCAGGAGGTACAGGCTACGATATTACAACCTCACAACTTCAGCAGTCTATGAGGGGGAACCAGACAGAGATTTTAGCAGCAGGCAGACAAGCAGAGCACCTATTTACAAGAGTCAGAGCTCAGCAGCAACAGGACCCGTATGCCAGGGCCAGGATGGATGACCTCCAGAGGGACCCGCAAGACACTGCTTCCCCCTTTAATGTGGAGGCAGGAATCCTCTGGCATAGCGGGCGATTATACATTCCCCCCTCATTGATGGAAGAAGTACTGAGACTTTGCCACGACCATCAAACGGCAGGCCACGGAGGTGTTTTCAAAACTCTCCATAGAGCTCTGAGAGACTACTGGTGGCCTAAGATGACTGCAGACATAAAGGGTTACATTGCTTCTTGTCATACCTGTAGACGAGCCAAGCCTCTCCCAGGGAAGCCCACAGGACTCTTACAACCCCTACCCACCCCCAGTAGGCCTTGGGATACAATCTCCATGGATTTCATCACTGATTTACCCCCGGTCCAGGGGCTGACTTCCATACTAGTGGTGGTGGACCTTTTCACTAAAATGGCACATTTTATTCCTTGCAAGGGCCTCCCATCTGCGCAAGCCACAGCGCAGTTGTTCATGGGCCATGTTTTTAGGTATAGAGGCATGGTAAATCACTTGGTGAGTGACAGAGGCCCTCAGTTCACTTCCAGGTTCTGGAGGGCGCTTTTCCAATCATTAGGGGTCTAGATCCACCTATCATCATCGCATCATCCGGCTAGTAACGGGCAAGCTGAGAAAATTAACCAATGGTTACAGTAGTATCTCAGGTGTTACACCACTTATCAGCAAGACAATTGGCCAGCCCTGCTCCCCATGGCAGAATTTACTTATAACAACTCTGTGCAATCCTCTACCAAGATGTCTCCTTTCCAAGTACTCTGCGGGGTTAACCCTCGGGTGTTGCCCACCTCCTTCCAGCAGGGAGCTGTTCCAGCCACGGCTGATTTTCTTAAAGAGCAATAAGCCGCACAGGAGTTGTTAAAGGAGCAGCTGAACAGGGCAAAGAGTGCTTACAAGAGAGCTGCAGATGCTCACAGACAAGAGGGGCCAGCAATTGTGGTAGGAGACAAAGCATGGCTCTCTACCAAGTTTTTGACTTCTACCAGGCCCTCTAAGAAGTTGGACTCTAAGTTTGTGGGCCCTTTCACTGTGGTACAGCAGATAAATCCAGTGGTTTATCGCTTAAAGCTGCCAGCATCCATGAAAATCCATCCAGTCTTTCACAGAGCCTTGCTAGCCAAGGACCCTCCCCCAAGTGCCTTATGATCGCAACTGCCCCCCCCTCCAGTAATTGTGGGGGGGGAGGAGGAATACGAAGTCGAGGAAATTCTGGACTCTAGGAGAAGGGGAAGGGGCATCCAATATTTAATACACTGGAAAGGGTACCCTGAGGAAGAGCGCATGTGGGAGAATGCCAGAGATGTACATGCACCAATGCTGGTTCATCGATTCCATCAGCTTTTCCCTCACAAACCCAAGCCTCTCACTCTACCAGAGATTCCTCACTTGGCTGAGCAAGCAGAGGAATCCCAAGCAGAGGAGTTCGTAAGTTTGCAGCCTCCACCCCCACCTGAAGCCTTGAGACCAGAAACAGAGGAGGAGGGAGAGCCGCAGCCCTCCACCTCAGGCTTGCATTTCCCAAGGGGGAGGGGGGAAGAATCTTCTAATTATCTAGCTATTTTCCAGCAGCAGCCACCTGGACCAGAAGCGTTATCAGACCTGGACAGCAGCACTGATTCGTCCTTGGAGGAGTTTTCCTTTGAAGAATTTCCATCGTTGCACAGTTCCCATGGGAGCTTGGAGGGAGAGATGGACTCTTATGGGACCTCTGGAAGGGAGGGGGCTGAAATGGAATGTGAATCTGGAGGGGAGGGTGATGTCATGAGTACTGATGGCGAGCAGGAGGGGGCCTCTATCCAGGGGGGAAAACGCATGCGTAGTACTGAGGAATTAAGCAGCCATTCAAAGAGACACAGATCAGACCCGCCTTAACTTTTGGGGTTTAGCTGTCTGGGTTTTTCCCATGCTTCTTCAGTTGTTAGGATTTTCTGTCTTATGTAGCAGTAATAAACACTAGAGACCTATTCCTCATCTCAGCGTGATTCCTGACTATTAGGACATGGGGCTTGATTAAACAAACTATGTAACAGTACTTTTCATATACATTTTGAAGTCAATTTAGTGGCCTGCTAGAACCACTGGAATGGAGCACAGCTTATAACACAGCTGAGAAGCTGGCACAGAAAAAGAAAATTATCTTAGATAGCTTCAATGAGCATGTCAGGGAAACCCAGGTTATTGATCTTTCACTCTGCCCTCCCAACCATAAAGAATCACATGCTTAGACATATTAGGTTAAGAAGTAAAATAATTTCTTACAGACTTTATTGTTGCTTGTGTTACATCTTGGTGGAAAAGATGAAGTTCCTTTGTTCTTCTTTCCTTTCTAAATACGTAGTTTTGCCCTAAACTCTTAGCCCTACAGCTGCCAAGAGCTGTGTGGAAGAAAGGGGCAGAATTCTTCATCAAGGCCCAAGCACAAGGCCCTGATGAATGGAGAGCAGAGCAGCATGCTTGCTTCTAGTGGAGAAGAAGGAAGAGAGAAAGAAGAAGTGGGAGAAGAAGTGGGAGTGGCAACAAACAGCTTCCTCAGAGTTGCACTGTGGGATATATATACAGTACATTAGAACACTATTCCAAAAATATACCAGAACACTATTCCAAAAATATACCAGATGATCACATTACTATATCATATGGGCCAATGAACCCTCAAATTTTTTACACCTCCAACAAAGAAAGTCTGATGTTCAGCCTTTCAAAGACATGCTTTGGGGAGTCCAGAACACCGTATATACAATATTTTGATGAATCAACTTTAATCTCAAATCTGTAGATACCATTTTTAGATTTTTAAGGACATTGATAGGGCATTATCAGAGACTCCAGTTCTTTAGTCCATGTTTGGGAAATCCCAGAAATGTCCACTTTAAAAATATACTTGAGCTTTTGTTATAGGTTTTACTTCTGTCATGGATTCCATCAAATAAGAAAGCATCTCAGACACCTTTGAAATGGCCAAAGTATTCCACTGAAATGGCCAAGTGGCCCATGCTGGTCCATTAGGTAAAGGTAAAGGTTTCCCTTGACATTAAGTCCAGTCGTGTCCGACTCTAGGGGGTGGTGCTCATCTCCGTTTCAAAGCCGAAGAGCCGGCGTTTGTCCGTAGACACTTCCGTCGTCATGTGGCTGGCATGACTAAACGAAATGCCGTTACCTGCCCGCCGAAGCGGTACCTATTAATCTACTTACATTTGCATGTTTTTGAACTGCTAGGTTGGCAGGAGCTGGGACTAGCAACAGGAGCTCACATTAGAACATGCTTAAATTGAAGATACCACCACTGTTGCAAACATCTCAGCCTTTTGGCTAAGATCAAGTGTATTATCTGTTCTTATCAGTATAATTATCAAAATTATAAAGGGACTAGAACATATTCCAAATGGGAAAGTTTAAGGCACTAGAAACTCCCCTCCCATTAAAGATGATATAAAGGGTTATTACATTTCCACTTTGATTTTTTAGTTTGTAGTTCCTAAGAATATGGATGGTGAGTGGAAAGATGAGGACCACTACCTACTTACTTGACCCTTGACCCACTTGGATGATTAAATTAGCCAGGTTTGGACTGGTCCAATGGTTAGGTTGGGGGTGGGAATCAATACATCCTTGAGTGTGGGATGTATTTCCACCTGGTTAAAGGATGCATTTATAAGACCTTAACTGAAAAAGCCCTCTGTAATTATAGATCTCCTTCAAGTATTCCATTTTTGGGTTGGGCTACTGAGAACATGGCAGCCTCATACAACTCCAAATGGATTCAGATGAAACTGATTATCTGGATCTATTTCAAATAGGGTTTCATCTAGGATATGGTGCTAAGCCTGCCTTGGTCATGTTGGTGAATGACCTATGTTGGTAACTAGATTGGGCCAGTGTGAACCTAATAGTTTTCCCAGACCCCTCAGCAGCTTTCAGTATTATAGAACCATGGGGCCATGTGGCAGAGTTGGGATTGTTGCTCCCTACCATCTAACTCTACAGAACCAATCATTCCTATATCATTATAGCTGGTGCTCCAATTGTGATCCCTCCTGAACTGATCAGATTTGGCAATAGTTATCCATGTTTTAATGGAAACCATTTGGACTATTGCAATGCACACTACACATTATAATCCTTGAACAGTATCCAGAAACTGCAATTGGTACAAAAACTAGGATGCTAACCAATGTAATGACAGGGATCACTGGCTATCGGCTACAATTTAAAGTATCAGTGTTGACCTTCAAAGTCCTAAATGTGACTATCTACCTCTTCCACTATAAAACTGCCCAATTGCTTATTTCAACAAGAGACCCTTTTGAAGACCTTCCCACTGTCAGAAGCTCAGCTTGGTGGTCTACAGTAAAGGACCTTCTCTTACATGGCTCCCAGGCTAAGGCCCTTCCCAATGTGGTGTATTTGGCTCTCACTCGCCCCATGTTTATTTATTTATTTTTATCCTGCCTGTATTATTTTTATAAATAACTCAAGGTGGAGAACATACCAAATACTCCTTCCTCCTCGTATTTTCTCCACAACAACAACCCTGTGAGGTGAGTTGGGCTGAGAGAGAGGGACTGGCAAAACCACATTTTTTTCACCAAGCTTTTAGTGGCAGGGAGTGGTACAGATTCTTCTGGGAAATTTATAAGCAAACAGGAAGGCAAGTAGGCTGTTGATACACCTTCATAATCAGCTTGCAGTGTTTTTTTTAGAAAAAGCTGCTGGACGTGGTTGAAAACTGGGAGGGCTGATACAGATAGACCTTCCCTCTGATTCAGTCTGGGCTTCTCTCTGTTCTTTTGGATTGGCTCCAAACTATAGCACATGTCACAGATATGCTTCTACTTCTAGAAGTCTCTCAGGCTTAGTATTATTTAAGCACAACCCATTAAGACTATTAAGATTTGAGCTTTAGAGAATTTAAGTTCTGTCTATATTTGCATTTCACAGAGCTTTGCATGCTTGTAAAAGTGGGAAAAATGCACAGCCCATCTTTACAAGCATTTTACTTGTAAACATTTTCTTCCATTATTTTCTGATGTGCAGTGTGGATGTATTCCTTCTTGGAAGAATAAAACAAAAATTATAGCATTTTATTTTTTGGAATTCTTACTTTATCCATGTCCCACCCAGATGAACTACTGAGACATTACATGAATGGCTGATTCATTTAAAAACAAAACGACTGATGCAACATGGATCAAATTCTAAAGAAAAGAGAAAATTATTTTCAATCCAGTCTTTTGCAAACACTTCATTTACAGGAAAAAGAACAATAACACTATTTTATGGTAAATATTTTGAGAATTCTACCTGTAGCATTTGCCTAGTGAGACGTGAAAACATTCCCATGAGCCTAGAAGCAGGCTTAGAAAGACTGTGGAGGGACTATTATTTATTCATGTCTTTGCTGTACTCTATTCTTCTGATCCTCATGTAAGAAAGTTTGGTGGGGGTCAGATTATTCCTTTCAGCCCTTCAAGGTAGGCCAGGCCAGGAAACAGATACCCCAAGAACTACTGGAACTCTGACTGTTGTAGGGTATAATAGCCTCTTGAAAGCCTAACAGAATTTCTCTTTGCCCATTCTTATAGCAAAGAGAATCAAGGTAGGATAATCTTGAGTTTCTTTCTTACCCCCTGTTCTTTCTCGGGTGCTTACATAACTACTGTCTGAACCTGGTGTTTACATAACCACTTTCTCATTCCTTCTTCAAGGTTATCTCCATATTCATCCACAATTCCTTTATCACTATCTTCAATAAATATTCTCTATACTTACCTTTTTATAGAAACAAACAAACAGAATGGATTCCAGCTTCCTTCTGTCCCTCTCTGCTTAGCCACAGCTTATACAGCTGCTAACTATAATTAGTGGAACTAGAAATTTAACCACATTCCACTGCAGGACAAAGACCTCTTCATAGAAGTTTATGGACCCTAGTCTACTACTTTAGTCCAGTGCATGGTGGTAGATAGGTGTTTTTTGACTCCCCAGCCTAGGGCTGAGAGAGGGTGACTGGCCCAAAGCCACCCAGCTGGCTTCTGTGCCTAAGGGGGGATGAGAACCTGGATCTCCCCAGTCCTGGTCCAGCACCTTAACCACTACACCCTACAGATATATACTGAATTGGCTTTTATGGGACTATTATATTGTATAATATGCTTTTGATTCTAATACTCTACAGCAGGTTCCCCCTCCCCGTTTAAACTTTTTTTTTTTTCCAAAGGAATGTTTATTCCTGCAGGCCAGGGCTAATGGTCCTGAAAGGCCTGCATTCATCAGACAAGTGTTTAACTCTTCGTGGCTGCCAAGGTAAACAGCCTCTCACCTACTCTGCTGCATCAGAAGGAAACAGCCTCTAAGGTAACGGGCTAATTTCCTTGGAGACCAAAAATGCAGAGCTTTTTTTTTTTAAATCACAGAACAAAATCCTATAGAAGAAGCATTTTCTCCTCACAACAGGAAAGTTCAACATGTTCCATTTTTATTTTTGCATTAGAATTTAATTCAGATATTGCTTCAGGGTTTTGTATAGTTTCAGGGGTATAGGAACAAATGATTCATGGCATAATTCCAGTTAGGCAGTAGAGTTTCTCACAACTGCAAACTCTGTGAAAGTGAAGAGATATCAGAAGTACACTTGGACAGAATAATTTGGTTGACCAAGTTACGGCATCCCTTTCATTTCCTCCTCATCATGAATCCAAAGAAATCCAGTGAGATTTGTTTTAAATAATAATATAATCTTGAAATTCTCATTCCATTTCATTAAGACAGAATTATATCAAATAAGACAGGTGTTTTTTTCCAAAATTCTGGCTTATTAGGGAACATATAGCATGCCCACATGCATAGCTAACAAATGAAGAGAGCTCGGTCCATGGCTTATTTACCATGTGGTCGGAACCAAAGACTTGATCTGTCTCCTCTTAGCCAGGCTATCACTATGATACCTCTTTAGTAATGGAACTGCAATTGTCTCTAGTCTTGTTCATCCCCTGTATCTTTCTCCTTCTGTATGGCCCATTCCATCAGACCCTGATTAATTGGGTGGCCTGAAAATTGTACTCAAAGAGTACTCAATTTAACAGTTCCTTGTTAAATTAGAGGAAGGTTATTGGGGGTGGGGGGTGGCTGTGGCTACAGTTATGGCCTGGGACAAGAACTTTTCAGTATTATGCTAATGATCTGGATGAAGCAGTGGAGGGAAGGCTTGTTAAATCTGCAGATGACACAAGTTGCCAGCTGTTTGCTATGGATGAAGGACTGGGTGACTTTGAAGGACACAAAATTATTGCAATTAGAGGGATATGTTCTCTGATTTGTGTGGCATGCCTACTTGTGGTACGATAAAGTTAATAAAGATTTAAAAAATCATTTTGTTAGGTATGCCATACTGAGGGTTTGGAATAAACCAATATTGTCTCCTAATGTACCTATGTGGTTGTCCCCTCAAGAAGTGTTTTTTAGCAGAGAGATGGCAGGCAAACTAAGTTGGTTGAGATATGAAGATTTGCTGAATTTTGGGGCTTCCAGTGGGAACATGGTGGTCTGAACAGCTGTGCTTGTGGGTTCCGCGAGCAGAACTGATAACATGGCAATTTTCGGGCTCAGACAGGTTTTTCCTGAAGCCCAGGAGTGTTTTTCCAGAGAGAGGAAAACACTCAGAATTACCACATCTGTCCTCAGGAAGGCTGCTTGCAGCCAGAAAATTTCAAACAGCATTCGCGATTGACTGGTAAGGGCAGCCGGGAGGCTAGGGGATCACCATTTCCAAGCTGTGCTGTAGTCTTAAAGGGACATTAAGACCAGCCACCTCATTTCTAAACCTCACCCAATTTTCTTTTAAGGTTATGTACTCTAAGAAAGGCCTTCTACAGCAAGGAGAAATGAGTTCTCTTGGTGCTTATTGTTATTTTTGTGATTAATTTCTTAAATTTTTTTTTTTAAGTTTTGGATTTTGTTTCCCATTCAAATATTAAGGAAGGTTGAGAGTAAGTAACTGTCTCCCTGCTATTATTTTTGTACTAAATTTGAAGATTTTAGCAGTTTCCTACACGTTGAATCAGCTGTTTTGAACTTTCAGCTTTCTGTTGCTACTTTTTCTGGGGAACTGCCTGTTATCATACTTTCACTTCTGTAAACACGTCTCAGAATTTTTCTATTATCTCCCACTTTCGCTGGTTAAGTACCTAGGGGGCGCCATAATCTACTGCATGAGACATGGAGGATTTCAATCAGACTGTTTCCAACTTTCACTGAGACTTTAAACAGATGCTTTCTGAGTCCCGCCAAGCTTTTATGCAAGGTATTCAGGATATTGTGGAAAACATGAGGTTTAAAATGTGCCATCTGGTTGGGAATGTCATGGAAGAAATTGAAGAGCTTAACAATGATAGAAATTGGGGCTTCTGTTGAAATGCTGGATGAAGGTCGGATAGTCGAGGTGAAGAAATTAAAGGGACAGATTGAATTGCCAGCCATAAGTGGAACTTAGTGAAGTGAATTCCTGATGGAAAAGAAGGGGATTCTTATGTATGGGAGGCTTTTTGTTGAGAAGTCAGAGTTCTTAAGGGGGGCAGTTGGGCTGTCTGATTTCTTTATGAAAAAAAGCTCTGTGTGTGTTGTGGGGATCTGTAAATGCTCTGGTTTATTTTGAAGAATTTTTAAGAATATTTATCTGGATTGCTTCTAGGGCCAGTTTGACTTCATTCATCTCTAACAATTTGGATTAAGATTAACAAGTTATAATAATAAGTGCTTGGTTTTAGGCTTAATATGATTAAGATATTATAATTGTTGTATTATTAATTACAATGGCAGGCAATTTATACGCCTTTTAGTTTGATTTTTATTACAGTAGACAGCAATGTATAGAATAGTAGTAGGAAGGAAATAATTAAATAAATGTTATCTTTGGGGGGAAGTTGATTAGGAAGTTTACACACACACAGTGTGTGTGTATATATATATGCACAAACATATATAAATAATTTCTTCTTTTTCTTTTAATATAAGGGGATGGAGCAACTGTATTTAGTGATTTTTATAATGTGCTAATGAAATGATTTATAGAAATAATGTGATTTTGATTTAATATAGAGTAAGGGATTGATTATGGAAAATTTGTTGTATATCCCTGCTGTTAAAAGTCGGAAGTCACCTCTTCTGGTAATTAAAAATTTTTTTTTTTCTCTTGAGTTTTCACTCTTTTTCAGTTTTTTCTTTTTTTCCTTTTTGTAGTGTTTTTCTTTTTTGTATTTTTTAATCTTTGTCTTAAATCTAGTAAAATTCTTATATTAAAAAAAAATTGCTGAACTTTGAAGAAGGGTTACCTAAACTTAAACAAGGGAACAACTAGAATTGGAAGGTCATATCTGTCACTGGTTTAATTACGCACAACTGTCAGAATGGTTTAATTTGGATAAGAAGATATATAATTTTGTTAATGAAATAACACAATTTGAAATGGAACTTTGTACAAACAATGAGCATCTTATTAAGAAAATGTATAAAATGTTGTTACAGATGAAATTAGAAGATGAACAAATTAAAGAATGTATGATTAAATGAGCTAAGAATTTTGGGTATAATATTATGCTTGAACAATGGGAGAATATGTGGAACAAAGGTAAGAAATTTACTTTGAATTATAATTGGAAAGATAATTTTTATAAAATGATGTACTATTGGTATTTAACTACTGTCCAGGAAGGAGTTGGGCAGCCTTCTGTCAAGGGTACTTTAAACTGGATTTCTGTGCTGAGCAAGTTAGCTTCGGTAGCCTGAGTGGACCTGTCCAATTCTTTGACTTTCTTATGTGCATTGAGACAAAACAAATCCCCAATCTCACAGAAAATATGTTTTCATGTGAGTTGAGCCCTTTTCTACCCAATAAAGCAAGAATGGGTATGGCCTCACAAATGTTTGCATATCCTTTTTAGGTGTAGTAAACAAAGCTTCAGTCCATCTGACCAAAGCACCTTAAAAGTCACACTTTATCCATCAGCTCAAATCTATTTTCTCTTTTAAATACATCTTGAAATCCCACTTCTTCTGCAATGCTGTTTTTGGATCATAAGAAACCTTCTCTAAGCCATCTGGAATATTAGGAGTGTGTGAAATCAGCCAAGATTTGATTTGAAATCAATATTTGAGCTTTAAAGGCGGAAAGATTCCATATGAATGTGCAAGATGAGATTCAAAGACAACAACATTCCACTCATAATTCACCCTGATAAAAGATTTGACTGTAGCTATAATAGAGAAGCAATTGCTTTGGCAGTGTGGATAAAAGTAGCAATGACGGCAGATCCTTTAGAGCAAGGGGTTTCAAACTTTTTCAGGCTGTGGAACCTGTTTTTAAAAATTATGGAACCCATGATCAAGAGGCAAAGCTCTAGTGATATAAAATTGGCTGTGTTTGAGAGAACACCCCCCTGCCTGGTCTCTTACAGAACCCCATCAAGTTCTCACAGAACCCTATGGTTTTGAAGAACCCAGTTTGTAAAACCGTGCTTAAGAGGACATTAAGACTGCAACATTCATCTGAATAGCTTCAAAGTTTCATCACAATAATTCTTTGAAATATTTCTCTTGTAACTCCTCTAAAGGAGAGAGAGCAGAGATGAAGAAAGGACAACACAATAGCCTTCCAGAGATAAAGAAATATAAATAAGTTAATCTGAACCAATTCAGAAAGCATCCTACTCTGAAACCAAAATAAAACATTAAAAACTGTTTAAAAATAAGTTCTTACCAAAAATCAAAGTTTCCACTGCCCTCTCTTGGTTTGCTTTTCTAGGTTGCTAAGGAAAGGAAGCCATCTCTGGGAGTGATGTTTCATGTGCTACTTATGCAACAGTTTTTATCTGAGAAGTTTGAGAAGTGTGTATATTATCCCTGTTCTTGCATGTATAATACAGAATTATATAAACAAATTATATCCAACTTCTAACAACAAGCATACTTTCTTAGATCCACAGTGGAGAAAACCCACAGATAATACAATATGAGATAGACAAGTAGCAAAAAACAAACAAACTACTTTCTTAAAATTTTCAGTGTGTGTAAGAGTTGGTCCCCAGACTGATAAAGATTCAGGAGACTGCTATGAAAACAGGAGACTGTTGTGTAAAGAGACAGCTGCAAATGTCTTCATTATCAGTGAAGAGACTTGTCTCCCCACTGGATTAAAGAAGGCTGCTAGAAAGAAAATCAGAAAATTTCCATTCAATGGAATACATATAGAAAATAGTTCAGTTGCTGAAATCCTTGTAACACCATCCCATTAATATCAATAAATCTGGTAAAAGAGAACTGTTTGAGAATTGTGCTTTGACAAGAATCACTTTAAGTTTTAGGCAACTGCAAAAGAGCTGGATAGTGTGTGTGTTTGCAAGAATGAAAGGAGAATCAAAATGATGACTGAAAAAACAGAACTGCAGATGTACTAGACACAGAGACTGACAAGGATTATTTTACATGTCAGACAAATAGAGTGAGGAAAAAGAAGATTTAAGAAAGTTAAGGATCACATCAGAAAGAGCAGACTATGTAAAATAAAATAAATACTATGTAAAATAGCAGAAAAGAACTGAATCTCTTTCTCTCCCTTCAAGCAAACCTGCATAAAAAAATATTCTAACAGAAGAGGGAAGATAAGATAATAACAGCAGAGCAACACTCTTACAGGGTGACTGAGAGGACAGAGAGGACAAAAGTCTTTGGGCAGCTATTCATGTCTGTTATCAAAACACCCTCCCCAACCCAAAGTTACTGAGGAAGCCAATGGTCGAGGCTCTGAAAACGTAGAAAATCCATTGAATAGGTCTTCAAATCTGACTGAAGCTATGTGAGGACAAGTGGCTAAATTTAACAGCTTAATTAGTCCCAAGATTTGATTCAAAGAGATGAGCTGAAGAGATGATTTCTCCTTGCAATTAAATCACTCCATCAATGCTTTGCAAAGCTGTTCCTCCAATGAAGCTTCCCTTTCCTTTTAAAACTTCAAGCTACAATGAATGAAACATTTTCCTTCTGAATTCCATATTCCAAAATTCTGCCTCTTCTAGATGTGCTACCCTACCTATATTTGTGTAAGGTTTTACTGTAAACTGCTTTAAGAACTCCTATGAAAATGAAATGTGGCATGCATGTACTGTATATCTTTTTAACAATTGAGTAAAACTAAGTAAACATACCAATAGAAGAATCTCCAGTTGAAGCCTGACACCAAAAGATGCAATAATCCATTAATTATACTATCTTTTCTTTTACTTATACAGTAAAAATGCATGATCCAGATGATCCAATTCCAAGTGATTTTTAGTGCCTTATCTACCAAGTTAGTTTTACACCTATAAAACCATACACTAAGTTGGAGCCTTTGAAGTGATATAGCCAGAAAAAAAAACAGAAACTACTTAATTGTCAGAAAATATCCAAGAATAACATGAAGAGGGAGCCACTGAGAGCCAATGTGGTGTAGTACGGATGCTGGACTAGGAGACTGTGAGTTCTAGCTGGCTCTCAGAGTGTTGTTCTTGTGGGGAAGATAGGCTGAGGGAGCATTATGTACAGTATGTCACCTTGAGCTGTACAAAAGAAGGGTAGGAGATTAAATGAATGAATGAATGAATGAATGAATGAATGAATGAATGGATAAAATTTAAAGCAACTGCTGAAATGTGACATGAATTTCAAAATTAATTGTGAATCTATAAAAGGTAAAATCCAGAGAAAAATGTAGGTGTTGAAGTAATCATCTAAATCAAAACAGAAGGGATTCTTTGATTTTCTTATTCAAAACAAACCCTGTATTTTGCTTGAGACAACCCCAGTCAGATCCCTCCTAATGCTTACAAGAAGGAATCATAGCCAAAAATTAAACCTAAATGTTTAAACCCAGGCTGTAGTAATATTGGTATATAAGATCATAGGTTTTGGGTAGAAAGGGTTTAGTAAAAGTGAAATGATAGTTAAAGGTCTTGTAAAAAAAAAAAAGCCCTCCACTCCAAGTATGTTAATGTTTTCTTCCATTAACAAAACATCCATGTGTGTATATGCAAATTCTGGCAGCAGGATATGCTGATCATTCTACCACAGCTTGGATTTTATTGCAGAAGTCTAGAGCCAGACCCCAAACAGCATCTGCTCTACCATAATTCCTGCATTAAATTACTGGTTCAGTATGTTTATTCCTGGTGGTTAGTTCTTATCCTTTGAAATAGCCCATGATGTGACCTGTTTTTTATGTTATCGTTTGTAAGAAAACGATCATAATTCAGAATTGTTTTGCAAAGATTTTGACAGACTGAGGAGGTCTTTTTTCCTCTTCAGTGTGGGAAGGTGGGATGAATCCCCTACAGATTGGATTGTTGGCAGCGAAGTAGCAAGAACTCAATATATTGTGGGGTTTTTTTTTCTTATGTTCTAACTGGTAAGTGCAGAAGATTCAACTTAGGCTCTCAGTATCTGATTTATTAATTAGATGAAAAAATCCAGCTAATACATACTGAAGTGCTTTGAACATATTTTGGTAACACATTTATGGTTTAGATCTTTAATCAGATTCCAAAAATTTTTGGAAATCAATGACCAACTTATTCTGAAAAAAATATATCCCATATGCTTTAAGTGTGTGAATAAGTAATTGAAATAAAATATTGTTTGAGTTTCTGTAGCATCATATTTCCCATACTAGCATGTATACTTTTCAACTGAGACACTTAGTCCTCAAATGCAAAATCTATAGTATATCCTACTTCATCAGAATGTTAATGTTAATAGATTCCATTAACCTTGTGGCGTCCTGTTTATATTTCTATGATCAGTTAAAATATTTTTTCCTAGATTAAATCAAAGGCTTTACTTTGTAGTAGAGTTAAAAATAGAGTTAAACATTTTCATTTGGTGATAGTTTTGGTAGAATTCAAAAGCTCTGGCTTCCCCAGGAATCACTGCCATCTCTCTGAATTGGCTTATTTTGCTCTCCATGTCAAACAGTGACTATATAACTTTGGGAAACATAATCTCATTCACTGATATGAGTTGTATGATTAAACTGGTGAGTACTTATAAAGCCCTACATGGCATAGGGCCTGGTTACTTGAGGGACCACCTGTTTCCCATGGTAGCTGCCTGGCCACTTCAATCTTGCAGGGTTGTTGCACTCTGGGTTCCTTTGATTAAACAATGTCATCTACTGGGACCCCAGAAGGGCGCTGTCAGACTCCTCAACCAAATGTCAATACAACACCTGATCAAACTTGCTTCCATTTTGAAGATATCCAGAAACCCATGTCAGCAGACTGCGAGTCGCCAGCAGGGAGGGGGAATGAGATTGGAGTGTGAATTATATTGTTTGGGTTAGATGCCCCTTGCCAAGGTCAAAGGGCAGAAAGCGTTCAATCTACTGGTACCGGGGAGGGGTGCAAATCTAGGCGGGGAGTGGGGGGGGGGAATAGAGGTTTGTGATTTTAAACTGTAGAATGTGCGGGAAGAGGCCATTCACAACTTTTTCCTTGTATCAGAATGCTTCGCTTCATTAAACAGTTAATTGAACACAAGTCTCTAGACTGTCTTTGAGTAAATGTTCGAGTGGGCTGGTCATTACATAAAGTTGCGAATCATTACCTCAAGACCCTACCTGGAGATTCAACACACAGTTGAGAGTTGAGGAAAATGTCTAAGAAACTGAGATTGAGGACCTGCTTCCTTTTGCTGAAGTAGCTTATAACAACTCCATGCACCACAGCACAGGATTTACCCCTTTCCAAGTGGTTTCTGGGCAGGACTTTGTCCCTATTCCAGAACGTCCCCTAGAACCACCCTCTGACTGCTCTGCAGGCGACTGGTGCACTAAGGTCACTTCTACCTGGCCAGTCATCAAGCAAGCTTTGCAAGCTGCACAGCAGACCTACAAACGTTTTGCGGATTGCAACAGACGGCCTCAGTGGGACATGAAAGTGGTGGACAAAGTTTATCTCTCTACCAAATTTCTTAGGTCTCACCAGCCCTCCAAGAAATTGGGGCCAAAATTTATTGGCCCTTTTCCAATCGTCAAACTTATCAATCCAGTGACTGTGCAACTTCAACTCCCTCCAAATCTAAAAAGACTTCACCCTGTTTTCCATTGCAGCTTGCTGAAACCTGCCCAGGATTCCTCCAAATGGCATCCAACTTCTCCACCTCCAACTCCCATCATGACTGATGGGCAACAACACTTTGAAGTCAAGGAAATCCTGGACTCTTGCATTCACCGTTGCACTTTACAATACCTAATTAAGTGGAAACACTTCCCAGACAATGAATGGGTTCTCAGCCGTGATGTCAGTGCTCCTGCACTAACTCGCAAGTTTCACTCCCGATATCTTGATAAACTTTCCCCTAACTAATACCCCTTTTTCTCCCCACCCTAACCATTCCTACCCTTAATTCCTTTATTGCTTACTGTTAATCTCTTTCAGGTTTCTTTTTCAGGGGGGGCAATATGTCAGACTCCTCGACCAAATGTCAATACAACATCTGATAGATCTCGCTTCCATTTTGGAGGAATCCAGAAACCCGTGTCAGCAGTACCTTGTTCCCCCAAGATCTGGATGGCCCCCACTCTGCTGTTGTTCAGAAGAACATTGCAGAGCTGGCTCTTTGCCCAGGCCTTCAGCAAGGGAGAGTGAGGCCCCTCGCTTCGTTCCACCTGGTCTGTCACATTTGCCATCTTTCATCTTTCATCTTCTATCTTTTATTGATTTTATTATAATTTCTTTGCTTGATTGTTGTGAGCTACCCAGTGTCATTTGGAATCAGGCAGCATACAAGTTTAATAAATTATTATTATTATTATTACTGTTGCCACTTTCATTTGCTTATGTAGATAATACTGGCATCTAGCAAAATCTAATTGGCTGCAATATATTGTGCTATTATTTAAATCATGATGTAGTTCTCATTGGCTAGAACTGTAGTGATTAATCTAGGAACAAGAAGGCATATTAAAAATGACATGGAAATGGAAAAATAACAGCAGTGTAATTGAAAAGAAAAAAAACCCTAACCTTGCAAGTCATACTGTATATAGACATTCATATAGAAATTATATTTCTATAATTTATTTAAATTTGATTTAGATCCTGCCTTCATAGTCAAATGAGTATGTAATTCTTCCTCACAAAGCATTTCTTTCAATTAAAAAAAATGAACTTGGTAAAGACTTGGATTTTACCTTTTTCAGTTTTGTGGATCCTCATGGGAGCCGCCGAGAGTCAGTTTGGTGTGGTGATTAAAGGCCTCAGGCTAGAAACTGGGAGAATGTGAGTTCTAGTCCCAGCTTAGGTATAAAGCCAGCTGGATGACCTTTGGCCAGTCACTCTCTCTCAGCCCCAGGAAGGAGGCAAGGGCAAAGCACTTCTGAAATCTTGCCAAGAAAACTGCAGGGACTTGTCCAAACAGCCACCAGGAGTCAGCGCTGACTTGAAGGCACCCAGACACCCAGATACACACACACACAAACACAGAGATAAAGGAATTGCTAATATATCTATTTGTTAATAAAAATGATGGGTCAATATATAATTTGAAAATGCTATGATCTCAGACTTGAAACACTTCTGCATTTAGTAGTTTAAGTTCAAAAACTGATTGTAGTTAAGATGTTAAATATAGCTATTAATCATGTGTGACATTTGGTATAAAACATTCCAAATCACAATCTAGAAGTTTGAAGTTTACTCTTGCCATTGAATCTTGTATTTTAGCTTGGAGGAAGCCATTCAATAATGCGGCCATTTTTTCCCCCAGACTATTTTGGGGCTTTGGGGAAGATTATCAGCACCAACAGCCTGAAATTGGCCCATTTTGGTTCTTTGGGCTCTCTGAGTCAACTGCTACCATTCCTACCTTACAAAAACCCTCTAAAACCTAGCCCAAACTCATTGCCAAAATGTGGATGTTCTGTGGCAAAATTTTGGTGTTGTAATCTCAAGATTCTGGGAAAGCTGCATAGGTTGCCCAACCCTGTTCTAAGTAGCTCTGAATATCCTGAGAGGGAGAAAGTCTATAAATTCCTTGATATCAATTCCATAGTAACCTCACTTTCACCCAGATTCCTATTTGGCTGAGCAACCATGCAAATACAGCATGCAGCTTCCCTTCATTTTATTTAGATATGAAGCCAGGTGAGAACAGGAGCTACCAATTGAAGCGAATCTACAGCTGAGTAAATAAAAGGAAAGCCTAGCATAAAAGCATGGGAATCTGTTTCTGAATGCAAAATTTGTAAACCAAAACTGGCAGAAAAGGGGCAAAAATTGAAACAGAACAGAAAAAGTTCTGCTTATGCTTTTTCACCTTGATTTTTTTTTCTTTTTGATAGCTCTGGAGTAATAAGAATGGGTGGTTCTTGGACCGGCTAAGCATGAATTCCAGCAGCAAACGGCTTCCTGTTTCAAAATGTTCAAAGCCAAGAAAACGGAGTTTGAGGTTTTTTGTCTCCTTCTGGGATTGGTTACAAGCGTGTGAGGTATGTGCTTTCATTTCAGGCCAATTCAAATGTTTTTACATTCCCCCCTCTGGTCCCCCAAAAGGATGGCAAAATGTGACCAAAATGTTTTCGTCTTTGACTAGGAAGTTCAATGATTAGCCTTCATTGGATCTGTAAACATTCATACTTCCCGTTAAAGACAGGAGGAGGAACTGCTCAATGTTGGTCTGTTTTGCCATTTGCACCTGCGGGGATCTGCTATCCAGACCGAAGAGCTCAAGCGTGAGGGGAGGAGACGTCAGGATGTCTGAAGCTCACTAAGCTATTTCCCTCTCAATACACTTGAACCTATAATTCATAAGTTATAAATTGGAGGTCCAGTTTTGTTTCTTTAGTCACCTCAACTTCAAATATTATTTTGTACAGCATGTCCTCCATAGAATATCTTTACAAAATAACAAACGCTCTAATTACCTTGCTGAGAGTGAAAATAACACACCCACAAGAACGATATGTAATGACCCGTGCTCCAAAAGTCCCAGGGAAAAATCTTTATTGAAACCACTGGAATGTCTTAAGTCCTGACCTGATTTATTTTATCCTTCTCACCAATTAAAAGACGATCAAGTTACCATTTCTAGCCACTTTTATAAAAGTGAGACTGCGTTTATTAAATGGGCTGTTTTTCTCTACATACTTCATTTCATTTATTTTGAGCATGCTCACAGTTTAAACCCAACGTTACAAATGTAGATGTTTCCTGTCACTGGAATAGGATTGCTGTCTTGCCTCTAATGACCATTCAGTAAGTCCAAAATGAGGATGCTGGGTCAGACTTCTGTTTTTTATTTAAAGCCATTGCCCTTTAGAGCTTTTCCTTTAGCCAGTTGAACAGTTAGGTCATTTTTGAGTCTGGACTTTATTCCATGTGACTCTCTTTGAGTAAACAAACAGCAATTCCCAGCTTAATATAAGCAGTGTACTTTAGTCACATAGTTTCAAAGCAGCCACAGGACCAAGTGTGCTCGCCTTGCCTTTCTAGCCCTTCACACTGTCTCTACCCACTCCCTTTCCTTCGTCAAATCTCCTAATTCTTCTACTGCTTCTTTAATTTAGAATGCCATAAAGGAGGGTTCTGCACCATTTTAAGCCACAGCTTGTTTAAACATGGCTTGTTAAATAAACCACCATGGGCTAAAAGTGCAGACATAATGCCAAATCATAAACAACCCTGCCCCCCCCCCCGTAAATCATGGTTGCAACCCACAATGGATGAGCTCATAGAATATTCCAAGCCAAAAGTAAACAAACTACATTAAGTTTCATGTGAGATATGTACACAATTGCTATAGAGTAAATAGTTTTATTCTGCCTTTCCCAAAGGGTACTGCATTAATAATGCAGGAAGCCAAAAGCCTGTCTTAATAGCAGAATTGCCTTTAACTAACAACTGTGTGAGAGAACCGTAAGGATGACATGATCAAAAAGTGAAAAAGCTCTCACATTGGAAGGATTTTAAAGAGAATCTACCCAGAAAGGTTTGTTGTGAACGCTTGCCAGATTGCAGAACCAAGGTTGTTCCATACTTCCAGGTTACCCCAGTGTATGCATCAGCTACCCATCATTTCTTCAGGGCAGGAACTCAAGATACGGACTTCAACCGACCTCCAGCCAGCAACTAACAGAACCTCCACCCATTTTTTCTGGCTGTCTGTAAAAAGTAGTGATTGCCATTCTGCACCAGCTCAACCTGTATTGCCCAGCTTGTATGTTGCACTTCAATTCCTTTTAACCAAACACCTCCACTCCAATTGGCTACAGCACCTGTGGGAAGAATGCCCTCCTCTGTTCCTTGCTGCTTTCCACCTCCACTTTTTTTTTAAACAAGACTACCAGTGGAATGGCAAAAAGCTTGACTTAAAAAAAAATCAAGTGTATTGATGCAACACTGAGAGGATCGACTTGTCTTTGTTCCTTTTTAAAAAATTCTGTTACTTTCCCCTTCTAGTTCAGGAAGATAGTAAAGCCATATTTCCTTCCATAAAGAATCAGGGAATCCATAAATCAGGGGCTGTGGTAAGCACAGTCTGGACAGAACATCAAACCATCACCGTGTCCAAGCAAAAGATGGGGTCAAAATCCAGAAAGAGGTTTCTTCAATCAACTTCATTTCCAGCTGGTTTACATGGGGGGGATGAGCAGTTAAAGGTTGTGGTGTGAAAAAGCCCTCAGGCTCAAAAATCCCTGTCCCCGTGACGGAGAGGTGTTCCTTGTCATGTACAGAGTCATATCAACAGGCTCTCCCTCTGCTGGATACAGAAGAGGTTCAATATTTTTAAAAGACAGGGGGAGAAGCTGGGTAAAACAACAGGGTTCTCATTCTTCCCAGCAGCCTCTGATTAATGTTGGAGATCTCTAGGAAAATGGAGAAGCCCAAGAAATTGAAGCAGAGCACTGTTTGCTTCAGGAAGTATTTCAATTTGTACAGTCAAAAAATTGTGCTAGGTTTTTGATTTCTGTTTTCTGCATTGTGCTATGTCTCATTTCCTTATCTCTCTGTATAAGGGATGAAATTAGGTGTTTAATTTCAGCTTGGTACTGTGATTGGGACAGTTCTGGAATTATCTTCTTTTCCATTTAATGTCTGAATTTTAAAACAGAAAGTGATACTGGTATATGCAATATTCTCTCTCTCTCTCCATAACAAAGTTTGATTTTGTTTATCTCCCATGATACTGTTGTATTTTCTAACGATGGCAGGGAGGGCCAAATCATGCCTCTACACAACACAACCAGGAGAGATGGCACTATTAAAATTATTTCAGTTTTTGCATTTTGACATTTTAATTATAAGAAAGGCAGAACTTTGTGTGAGAATCTCCCCCCGTCTCTCTTCCACATCAGGTTTAGGGGAAGGCACTCCAGGTGAGAGGTCCCCTGAAGAGCATGTGATGGTAGTTTCTGCTATTCCAAAGTGGGATAGGGTGTGATGTTCTAGAGTACTTCCCAGAAAGACAGTTTGGAACTTTTAGTTTTTCGCCCTATGGGCCTCAGCATTCACTACAAGGTTGTATTACTGCTTTCAAAACCATAAATATTTAATCCTTGTTAAAAGCAGATTGGGACGTGGTGGCGCTGCGGGTTAAACCGCTGAGCTGCTGAGCTTGCCGATCGGAAGGTTGGCGGTTCCAATCCGCGTGATGGGGTGAGCTCCCGTTGCTAGTCCCAGCTCCTGCCAACCTAGCAGTTCAAAAACATGCAAATGTGAGTAGATGAATAGGTACCGCTTCGGCGGGCAGGTAATGGCGTTCCGTGTAGTCATGCCGGCCACATGACCACGGAAGTGTCTACGGACAAACGCCGGCTCTTCGGCTTTGAAACGGAGATGAGCACCGCCCCCTAGAGTCGGACACGACTGGACTTAATGTCAAGGGAAACCTTTACCTTTAAAAGCAGATTAGGGATGTAATTACAGTGATTTCAGGATATAGGCAGATCAATAGCACCGTAGATCCTTCCCCAACAAATAAAATGTGTACCTATTTTATTCTTATTTATTGGTTTGTTTCTACTGTAATTTATAGTTTTATGGTTTTAACTGTTGATTTTAGTGTAAACCGCCCAAAGTCCCCCTTTTTGGGGAAGATGGGTGGTAATAGAAATTCGAATACCTTGTCTAAACTTGTTTGCAAAACAAATTGTTTGGCTTGTTTGGTTTTGAAATCCACCTAAAAGAAAATGTGGCTCCTTCACTGGCCATGAATAAGAAAAACTCTTAGCTCATCTCTCCAATTTGCTGAGTTTTCATTCTCATAACTTCCCTCCTTTTCCTACAGGTAAGCTACTAGAGTTGAGTACACCAATAGTGGCCTGCTGAGTTTAGAGGGAAAAGAATAGAGCCCTCTTCTACTTTTCTCTGCTCTCTGGGGCTAATATATTAAGTAGGTGTACACCAAGAAAAAAGGCCCCAGTACATTCAGCAAATTTCGTTCCTTACAGTTTTTCATTCATGTGGGTTCGGGTTAGCAATTTTCATGACCACATTCCAGACAAGAAAGGTTTATTTTGCTCTTCCAAAGCCATCAAATTTCCATTATTACAGTGAGGCAGGGTGGGAGGGAAGGATGGATTTAATCTGACTGGCATGTGATTAACCTCCATGACATCTATAATGTTAGAGGAAAATTATGAGTTTAAATAATAAATTATGGGAGATCCACTGTCTCCTATATTTGTTTTGTCAAGGAGGAGAAACTTCTGAAATCTAATATTCTCCACATGATTTTAGTGACCAGCTGCTATTACCAATATGCAGAACTATATACTGCTTTAATACTGAGTACAAGGTTGGCTAAATCAATAAAAAATAAACCTCATGAGTCATCAGCCAGCCTCACCCAACACCCCACCCACCCAGACTTATGGCACCACGGAGAATTTTGGACAGCATATGTGACAACTATTTTCCTGCTGACAAAAAGTACAGTAGGATTTACATGGAAAATATAAGATAACTTTTAGGGGGGGGAAAGCAGGTATGCATTAACCTCTTGGCAGTCATTTCAGCACCATTTCAGGCAAGCCCAAAATCCTGGAATAAATATATATATATATATATATATATATATATATATATATATATATATGGAAAAAGCTGCTTGGCTGAAAAACTAAAAGCATTATCCCTCTGCTATTGTTCAGCATACTTTTGGAAATAGTCTTATGGATGACTGCATACAAACCATTTTTGCTGAGGACCTCCCAACATTAGCCAAATTCATTAGTCCTGTTTGGGAGTTTTTCATGCGATGAATGATCACACTAGGAGGAAATCTAGGCCCAGCCTGCAGCAGGGCTTTATCCATACATCTCTGTGAGCTATAAATAAGGCTCGGAGAATCTTTGGTGAGTTCCAGGTCTGCTGTAATGTAGCTACATAACATTTCCATGTATTCTGTTCTCTCGTTATTTTGAATTTATTGTTCCAAACTGTATTGCTGTCCCAGTGTGTTTTCCTGTTGACGGGCAAGAAGCCAGAGTGACAACCAGCAGGTCTGATTTACAGTATGTAATTGTTAAGTATACTAGGTGGCATTTGGACCCATTGGCTCAACAATCTCAAAAAGTCGTTGCACTGGTAGCTGTTTTTAATTCATGGAGTGTCTTCCAAATCTCAAATATAAATGAAGTGATGTTGCATTTTCCAGTTGGAAACAACGTGTTCTCTGGCAGACTACTTTGTTTTGTATTCTGTGTGGTTGATATTGCTCATAGCCTTAGAAAAGTTTGGAAATCCTAAGAATGTTTGTATCTGTAAGAGTAGCCTATTACAACCCAGATCCTGAGACATTGTTGGCTGACAAGTTTAATCATCCCTGACTTGTGGCCTGGCTAGTTGGGAAGCGTGAGAGTTGTAACCTAAGCATATCATCTGGAATGCAAGATTTGAAAAAGCTGTGTGAAAGGTCTAACTGGAGCAGATGTAGAACAATTCGTAGATATTTATAGATATCTCAACATTTTCACTCACTGACTATACAATTTCCCCCCCTTTCCCCTTAAAATCTTGAGGTTTCACCATCTTCTTGATGTTCAATATTTAGCTGAGAAGTAGATGCAGGCTGATAGATATAAAGAAATGTACAGTGCTGTTGATATTTATTTAATATTTAAATATTTAAGAAATATTTAATTTATTTAATAAATATTTAATATTTATTTATTTAAATAATTTATACCACTGCTAATCCCACTGAAGTGACTCTGGGCAGCATACAGTGATTAGGACAGAAACCACAAGATGAAATCCATGGTGTCCAAGATTAAAACAGTATACCCCAATGACAAAAAGAAAACACATCAAAAACTTCAGAGCATCCCTAATCTTCTGGTCCAAATGACACCTAGTACAAAAGGCTAACAGGATCAGAGCCATCCAGATTCCCAGGGAGATGCTGTTCCATAGGGCAGGTGCTACCATATGTGTGTGTAACAAAGTATTTTTGTTATTTAGACACAAAAAGGATTTTTTTTAAGGGGGGAGATTTATTTAAAGGCAGATATTAAGAATTTTCCCCAGAAAGCTGGTTACAAAATAAATAAACAACAACAAAACAAAACTGGTAAAGTGATTTTTAATTTGTTTTTGAAGTGAAGTTATTTTTTCCTTCTATATAGGAGAAAGTTTGCGTCTTCTGACTTTTGCAGAAATTCTAGATTTCCAGAAACCTGGGATTCTAAACTCTCAGGAGGGTTTCCATGGAGACAAGAATGCCTCTTATAGGTGTTTTTTCTCATCCACAGCTTATTTCACTTCATCGTTTCACCCAGCATCTTTTTCCCTACTTCCCTTTAGTTGTACTAAAGTTGTACAACTCTACCCATTCTTGTGGCAATCTGTAACATAATTCTTTTCACTCTGTTCCAGGTAGCTTTTGCATCCTTTTTCCTTAAGCATACTTTCTGTTTATTCAGGCAAGAGTTTTATCTTCCTTTAATATCTTTTATGCAGGATTCCTCCTTTTCCTGTAGTTTCTTTCAGTTTCCTTTTCTATCATGTCCATTTTTTTCAGTAACCGACCTCGACGCTGCCCAAAAAATGATCTGTCCAACATTCAGAACCTCTCATCACCCTTGTATCCTTTATTAATTTTCCTGAGTCTAATTATAAACAATCCAACTGATTTTTTTCACTTTTATTCAGTCTTTTGCCATATGTATGAATGCTTAAACTATGTTTTCAACATCTGACCTTTTTCTAAAGAAATGTTCATCAAATAGTCACCATTTTCATTCATTCTGGGGTCTCCAAATGACCCAATTACTTTTTGGTACTCCCTTGTCTCACTCCCACCTATCCATTCATATCACCCAGAGAATTATCCCCCCCTCCCCCGATCACATTCATTTAGAATGTTGCACAATTTTTTCTCCAAGCTCATATTCCATCACTAAACTATAGAGTCCCATTTTCACATGTACTCATAATAAGCTAAATAACCCCAATTCATTCTTTCTGACATAGGTCTCAGCCATTTCATTCATTGTTAAACCAAATCCTTCCCTTTCCTCCATTCCCTTCCTTACTTCCTTCACAACATCAGGACCATTCTACAAGTTCAGATCATCTTCAGATCTATTATATCTTGCTCCTGCCTTGGTGTAATATTCTAAAACACTATCAGACTCACGAGCAGGAATTCAAAGATATCTGATTTATTAAAGAATAGTATGCAGGATCACAGAGAAAGCTGAGAATGATAAAAGCACGCCAAATGCAAACTAAAAACCCTCGGTGCAAATGAAATCCCTCCCCCCCGTAGAATCTTCCCAAGTCCACAATCCCAGGTGCTCCTAACGGTTTCTGATGGTCTGCGGGAAAAGTCCTTGAACAGAGAACATAACCCAAACACATTCTATTGTAAGGAACACAGATACAGAGCTTGGTACAAGGTTTCACAGCAGCTCCCTCCCAAACAGAAACGTGCGTCAGCGCCATGGCGTGTGAAACGTTACGATGTATAGTGTACATTGAAACAGTGAACATGACACTTGGTTCCCTTCACAATTAATTATTTAGTATCATTCTTTCTTTCATTTTATTCATTAATTCATGCTCTTTATCCTTCACCCCTCTTAGATATCAAGTTGTAATCTTCCACATGTCAAGGGCCCATACACATCAATGTCTTCTGTTCATCATAGCTTTGATCGATCCGGGCTTTCACCTGACACTTTTTTGTAAGAAAGGTAACATGTAACTAAATTACCAACATTAGTCACACCCATGCCACAGGCAGCATTCCATGCTAGTAGTCAGTCAGTCTGGGCACTTTTTAGCTGGTATGCCACAAATGCAACTGCAGCCCAATTTTACCCCAAGCACGCTTACACTGTTCTGCACAAGCTAGGTTCTTTAAGGTAGAGACTCTCTTGCAAGCCAATGTACTGCTGCTCCCATCCCACCAACTAGAAGGTATATGAGAAGGTATAGAAGGTATATGCACACATGTCTGTTTGTATTTCTCTCTCTCGCTTAAAAGTAATATGTTCCCCATTCGAGCACTTCCAGGCAAGGGTGCTCAGAACCAGTTGAAGACTATGCAATCACATTACTTTGGCTGGTTCTGAGAGTTGAGTCAACTTCTTTTTTCTTTTTAGCTCTCCTGAAGTTTATTTGGAGTAACACTGGTGTTTTCTTTGTAATGCTGTGCCCCTGCAAAGTTTGTGGTTGATCTATTTTTCCATTACAGCTAACTCATGACTCACTCCACCACTTACTCTCCCTTCCCACCAACTGGCATGCCATAATTTCACCTTCAGAGGTTTGAAGTGCAACAGAGAAGTAATGGTTTGGATATTTACAAATGTTCTTTCCTTGCATAGGTTTCCATCATACCAACATGGGTGCATCAGGCAGAAAGGAGGGTAGCAATTTGTTTTTATTCCCTTTTTGCTTGGAGTGAGGATGAGGTGATGTTTGTTACTCTAGGATTTGTGGCTGAGAGGACCAAGGGAACTGACACCGCATGACAGTCCCAGTCATCTTGTGTTGTATACTGACACACACAAAGGAGACTTTATTGACAGGTGGAAAGGATGCCAGAATTATTTATGTTATGAGAACATCATCCAATGAAAAGCTTCTGTGTGCAGTTCAGTGGCTCACCACATAGGGCTTCCAATAGATCCCAAGGGTTCCTGACAACATATTAAGCCTTGACCTTCTAAACTGGCTTTAATTTCTTTATGTGATGTCAACGTGCAACCAGGTCCAATTGGTTATGTAGCACGGTAATTCCATGTCTTTAACTGTTTGATCCTGATTAGCTATTTGTAAATAATTGTATGCCTTGTGGCATGTTACACAGTATATTGGCACACAGCGCTAATCCACTTCCCCTCAAACTGGTTTGAGGACTATTAGCAATTAAAATTCATGTGAACCTTTCAACACAAATCTATCACTGCAAGAACTGGGACCTGAATTTTTGTTTAGCATGCCAACAGAGGACAATTTTTGACATGTATTATAGACACTATTTCATACATACTACAATTAATTGCTAACCATCTGTCTGAAAGAAGAATGCAACATTTGATCCAACAGTCAGCTTAGCTAATCTTTGAATGTCCAGGTGCTTATCTTTAAAGCTAAGATGTTTGAATTAATGGTAAAGTATATGTCATGAACAATTGTAAGTATTTTTTATTCAAAATGGAGATTTAGTGGTCATTAATCACTCTGCAATAAACACAGTAAAGTTACTTAATTTCAGAAGAACTTGCAACCACACAGTTAAGCACAGAACAAGTTTGCCATCCACCATGGATGCACATAATTATTATATGACCCAACATTTTTTCAAATAATCATTACTGATTGAAAACTGTTTAAACTCATATGGATCTGTCCTTAACTATAATGACACCAAAATGACAAAACATGCTGTGATGTCACAGTGCAAGGTCCATCCTTTCGTACTTCTTGCATCGTGATGTTGCACACAATATATCAAGGGCTGAGTTTGCATCATGATAGCATGATGCACATTTTCTCATTTGCCTCGCTGTGGGCATCTATACTTGAACCCTGCTTTACTTTCTTGACTGGTCCACATGAAGGCATAGATGTGAATGTAGAGATTGTCTTTATTCATCATCAGCAATTTATTTGATTAATGATCAGGGCAATACAAGAGTTGGACAGGCAAATTTGCATTACAGTAATGTAGCATAATAAAAACTTATTTAAAACTGTATGTAACCTTCTAATGCATAATATATAACGTAACACACCCTGGGCATAATATTTATTCTTTGTTATAGCAGATCTACTTCTGTAGTAATTTGTTTGCATGCTTTAATAACTGCAACGCAAAATTTAGCTACATTATATGTGATATTAGGCTTACTGCCTGATAGGACAAAAGCAAGATAAAACTTATCTGATCATCCTAGCATATGTCCCAACCAGAAAGAGAGGAGAGATTGACAGTTACCTAGATAATATGAGCTGTACAACAAAACATGGTGGGTAGTTTCTATCAAAATTGAATCACAGGGACAAAGTCTTCTGGAAAAAGGAATTTTGGCTAATTGACCACTGAGAAGTGCTGTAGGTAAAACATCGTGTCTAGTTCTAAAAAAAGTTTAGTGCTGAGCAGGGGATATAAGTGTGGTTAAATATCTACTTCCCATCCAGAGCATTCTAAATGCTCCTGATGTGATATTAAATTAAGTTCATTCTCTTGTTCAGTGCCAAGTAATCTGGTCTTAATAATTTGAAAGATCTGTTTATAGTCCAAGGACAATAGCTGGTTAAGATGCAAAGAGAGGCATGTTTTTCGAGTACTAGTAGATACCAGGACCACTAAAATTGATCTGTCAAAACTAGAGGGATCAATCCTGATGGAAAAAACAGCACTTGAGCCAATAATTAAATATGAGTAGCCATGCCTTTGCCTCTACTTTTAGTGATCCTATCTCCAGCCTTAGTTACGTTTGATACACATTTAGGTACATGGGAAATTGATCATAGGAATCTATTGATCAATTGGCTTGTTTCTAGGGGTTTATAATTCAGGAATAGGCCTAAATGAGCACCATATAGCATGTCTTTCTTTACATACATTTTTAGCAGAAATATTGTATCTTTTCCTTATTTTCATATCTTCTCTTTTGCCTTCTGCTCCACTGTGAGGGAGCAGTGCTTGGTCAGTGATGCTTGGATCACTGTATGTATTGATGCATCTGAGCATTCAGAAAGCATAACCTTTGGCCAACTATAGTACGTACATATTTTGACATTCAGCAAGCTCAGAATGCCTTTGAACACTGAAATGAAACCAATTCTTGGCACAGTTGAGTGACAAGAATGATTTAATATTACTTATGGAAGAGTAGCAAATCAGGGGGCAAATATATACTTTTTAATTTTCTTGATGACCAAACCATGGCATCTATCCTACAAGTATCATAAAAGTGATCTGTGACCCTGGTGGATTTAGGATGTAGCTCCTGTCCTGTCCACAGAAATATCTGTAATTGCGTAACTGGCTATGTGCTGCGGCAATGTTGGCCATGCAATATTTCCTCTGGTTTTGAACATGTCACTTTGCATATTTCCCTGGAGTGGAGAGATCAGTTCTGAAGGCCAAACCAAATGATCCATGAAATGTATGTTTATAATTTCTTGCAACAATTGTTCCTTCTTTAAAAAATAAAAGCCATGAAATGTCCATGCAGCCAGGTGTCCTCATTTATAGCATTTTACAAAGACACAAATAATTGTAACCCTCCCACTTTTTTCTCAATGCTTCTTCCACCTTCCTTGGAAAAAGAATTAAGCCAGATATCAAACACGTTAATTTTCCTGTCAAAATGTAAATGAGCTTAGCAAAGCATTGAAAAATGAAAACCGTTTTCTGCTTTTCCTCCAGTTCCTGTACTCTAATCGTTGCTCAGTCCGCTTCCTGGGCAAAATTTCAAAATACTGCTTTTTTCTTTATTTATTGAATAAGACTGCAAATATCAAATGCAATATATTACAAATATTATTAAACAATATCATCTAAATAACTGGGGAAAGGAAGGGAAGGGAAGGGAAGGGAAGGGGAGGGAGGGAGGGAGGGAGGGAGGGAGGAAGGAAGGAAGGAAGGAAGGAAGGAAGGAAGGAAGGAAGGAAGGAAGGAAGGAAGGAAGGAAGTTCTAAAGCATCAACCATTGAACCATTGTGTTTGATGGGTGGACAGGTGCTTTTACAGAATGATGCATCGGAACTATTACACTGGAAATTCATTCATTTTCTACTTCCCTGTCCAAAAAAGGTTGTTAAACAATAAATCACTTCAATAGATTATCATTAAACGATAAATCCAGCGCTTTGACAGAACAACAGTACAGAATAATAGCAACAAAGTTGCCACTCAGTCAAAAATTCATACTGAAAAAAGTTGAAAAATGTAACCTAAAATCCAAGCTTAAGGGGAAATTATATGTTTGAATATTCCTTGGTGTAAAAAGAAACAGAAAAAATAATCTTCCTGGTCTGTCATAGCACAACCGAGACTGGTAGTAGCAGGGTTTTTTTTCCAACCTGCTAGTTGACCATTTCAGCTCACACTCCCAGAAAGTGGCAAAGCCAGGACAAAAAACATGAGATGATTAAAGCTCCATGCATTTCATAATGTCTTCTTACTGTCACATTAACATTACAACTGAATGAAAATGCTTTCTACTGTCTTCTGAGATTTTTTTTACCTCCCCGTGTATCGTACAACTCTTTGATTTCCTGGTGGTCTCCTATCCAAGTAGTAGTCTGATGCTACTTAGCTTCCAAGTTTAGACAAGGCACAATGTGTAAATTGGAATAATGGACAACTAACAGAGTAATCCTAATTGGTGATTCAAGAGTGGGTAAGATGGGACAGAACATGTTATCCATTAGAAAGGGATGCGGCATGTGGCCCTGAGGTTCCAGCTACATATGGACAAAGCATAACTGAGAGAGTCAATGACAGGCTCAAAATAGGGCACTTCAGGGCTGGTCCATGATAGTTTAGGATCTGCTGGATCAACTCCCCCTTGCATTCCTTTATGAGGTTCCAAGAATGGGCTCTTATAAATTGGACTCAGAGTAGGGTAGGTATTTTTTCTTTTATTGATTTTAACGAGGAAGAAACTATTTTTAAGAGAAAGAGTGAGAGAGAAAGAAAAGAGAGAAAGACACCAGAGAATAAAAGGCTCCCTTTCCCCGCCTTAGTTCTGGGTGGGCCAACAGAGCTCTGAATCCTATGGTGACTTGCTGTGGGTTTCCTCGCTTCCCCTAGCCTGAGTGGCTTTGTCAGTGTGTGGTCTCCTGCCTGCAGAATGGGTGCAGTAGCTGAGTGATTTCCTATACAGCTGCTAAGATTAAGTGAGAAGCTCAGGATCAAATGGAGGGCCCCACACAGTCTTTGTGCATGACAGTATTGCCCACCGCAGCATTGTCTCAGCTCCTGCAGAGGTTCTGGAAGGGGAACCATTACCGGCGGGGCTTCCCTGGCATCATCCTGAGCTTCCATATTGGGTTGGAGGATCTGATCACAACAGCACCTCCATCACCCATATGAAGAGGCGAACAAGCTCTGATCCTTCTTTTGGTGTTTTTTTCTATTTGTCCTCTTTCCATTTTATCTGCCCCAGCAGCAGAAACCTGATTTCAGTAAGCATTGCTTTTAGAATTCATAAAACTTAGCCTTCAAGTTCTTATCCAGTGTTCACAATGTACTTTTTTCTTTCCAACAGCATCATCGTCTTAAACTACATTCCCTCCCAGCCCCCACTGCTTCATGCGATATGGATGTGTGAGAAGGAGAAAAGAATAGCAATATGGGACATGAAAGTTTTCGAGGTAGGAGGGAATTAATAATTAAAAACCCTCTGTCATTAACATTTGTCCTAACCCATTATTGTGAGGTTAGAGATTAAAAGTATGTCTATCTTGCATCTGTAATTATGTCAGAGCACAGCTATGGGTCATATATTCTTGAAAGCTGTTTTTTTCCTCTTGTATGCTGGGTCACAGAGACCTGGGCAAATGTGGTCATCAAAGAATTCTTAGATCCCAATTTCCCTGGTAAATTCTTTTTTAAAAGCAAACCTTTTTTCTGAGTTACTTATTATAAACATCTTTGAGGAAAAGAGATACAAAGTATCGAAAGTTTCAGCAACACTTCTGGAAAAAAATGAAAATCAGACACACATACATAAACATGTGGATACACAGGCAGACATTGAAGTCAGCATCACTGAACAGATTGGGACTAAACTGTAAATAAACTTGTTGAATTGCACTGTAAGCAGGATTCCCACTGACATTGATCAGAACTGATTTTTTTTTCTTTTGTCCACTTTGTTTAGTAAATCAGTTTCTGAAAGCAGGAACCTGATAGTTACGAAAACTGAACATCTCTCCAAGGGGGTTAGCATTTTGCATTGATAATTTGCATGGTATACAATTCAATGAAGATTCTAGATTGCTTGCCCTGAGGCTGACCTAAAGCCCTGGAACTATTTTAATGCAAATGTATGCCAATGAGGGCACCAGATATTTGGGCTCATGCAGTTCCATGCACAGAATTGTGTCCGCCATGGCAGACTGGAATGCCATGCATATGCATTTGGGCTCCCCAAACAAATAAAATATCAATAGACTGAGAAGCCAACAAACAGAATAGCCATTTCCCAGCCATACAGTGCATCCACATGAAAGCTTGATATAAAAAAGGAATGACTAAGAAATTCTACTTCCCCTAACAGTTCTCTTTCTAAAAATCATCTTGACCACTGCTTTGCCTCCTATTATAAAAAAGGAATGTGCATGCATTCATATTTAACCGCATAAACTTAATGTATTACATCAATGTTTGCAAATAGATGCTATGTTCATTTGAACTGGGTGTCAGCCTAAGCATGAGAACATTCAACGGCAAGGAAAAGCTGCTGGAATAGATAAAGCAAAGCAACAAAGTCTCAACCACTTACATGGAAAAGAGCAAAAAGCATTCCAAACAAGCATTCTGTGGCATCGGAAAGGAAAAAAGATAAATGTCGGAAGATTCATTGAAGGAAGGGGGTCATACCATTTTAACTTTTTAAACAGGATATATGTCCTTATCTTTGGTGCAAATAGGCTATTTTGTTTGTCACCGTTGCTATGACTCTGGTCAGAATTAGGGGAGACTGAACATGTTTTGGCTTCTGATTGTCAGACTATCAAAACAGAATGAGATAGTGCCAAAGAGGGCCATGTGGAAAGAGCACTGGAAATTGGACCACTGCCTCAAGATCAACACTCTCTATATGCGTATTCTGTTGTTATAATAACAATTCTTCTTGGTCTCATACGGATTTTTCATATTCTGGTTAAAATTTAACAGCGAATGTGAAGGACTGAATTATATTGGATATTTTTGGCACAATACCATTTTTGCAGTATTTGATTATTATGTTCTAATATTCATTGCCCTCTAAACCTTGAAATGTATTACATAAATAAATAAATAAATAAATAAATAAATATTAATTATTTAGATCATGGCCATCTTTTTCTCCCATACTCTTATGAAGGCATCCGTGGTTCTCCTCTTCATTTTATTTTCACAACAATGGCGGGAAGTTGAATATGTTGAGACACAATGACTGGCTTGAAGTTCCCAGTGAGCCATCTGGGAACTGAACTCACATATTGGTGTACTGGATAAAAATAGCTGAAGGATTAGTCTGCCCTCTTCTTGAAAACGGAGACAGGTACCCTCTCCTGAACTGTTGCCCTTTCGGAGAAGGCTGTCCCCCAAGCAGGCAGGAACTTTATGCTATTTATTGTGTCCAATTATAAGTTACACTTGCTGTAATTGTTTCAGAGCACCACCTCTCATCTCCAGAGCTGCTCTTCCATCCTTTGCCGTTGTTTTCAATGCCATGAAGAATAAATACATATACTAATAAACATGCATGTGCTCCTTCCAATTTTATAAAGCAATGTATCTGAAGCATAGAGAGAGATGCCAGATAGAGAGCAGATCTCTCGTGCAAACATCTAGCCTCACCATACAAGTTAAAACACACTGAATTGGTAAACATCCTATGTTTCACTATCAGCATTGGACTCTTAATCTTCAAGCCCTCCTGAGATTATGGTGAAATAACACCGGGCAAAGTCATATTCCTTCCTCGACAGTATTATTTTGCTCAACATTTTCCTTCAGCCTCTATTTTCTGAGCCCAAAGAAAAGGAAGGAAGTGAAAAGGAGAACCCAAGAAGGTTCATTTTCCTTCTGGCAGCTCTTCCCCCCTCTTTTCCTGGCCTGCAGTCTGCCCAGGTGCAAGGGGAGGATGAGAACTTGCTGACACTGGGTCTGAGGCATTTAAAATGTGAGGAGAGAGAAATTGGAGACTGCCTGCGGCTTAAATTATATCCAGAGATCAAAAGCAGGTCGTTTCCAATGCAAAGGGTGTGTACCTGTTTCAGGAGTTACTGAAAATCTTTGAGGCAGGGCCATCTGGTCACCCAAGAATCCTGCACCCTTGCCTCCAGATACTGGTCTAACATTACATTTATTTAACATTACATTGCAAGGCGTCCCTGTCTGAGAAGTTAAGTGACTTCTTGGATAAATATAACGAAGGCAGAGAAAGCCCCCACCTTTGGGCCCTCAGGCAAAGGGGCCCCACAAAGCCCAGACTTTGCCCAATGCCGTCAACCAATCTGATTGTCTTGGTAGGGCTACCAGACTGGGCTGCAAAATGCCAGAAGGCAGCAAAGCATCTTCAGTATCTGAAGGAAGGAGAGAGTGAGGGAGCGAAGAGCCACCATCCCTGCTGCTGCTACCGCCTTCTCTTCGGCTGCTGCTCTTGAGTGAGCCATTGCCTCGGCTGTAAAGCATGTGCTGGCAGCAGAGCCCTCAGAGGCCCAGGCAACTTCCCCAGAGCTTTTCCTCAAACCCTTTTCTCTTTCTTCCTGATTGTGAAAGAATGAGGTGTACTGTATCCAGGCTGCAAAAATCTGGAGAACCACTAGATGGTAGTAAAGCTATAGAAAACTCTAGATGTCAGCAAAGAGATGAATGGAAGAATAAAGTATTCATGGTAAGGCAAAGGTGGACAGACTCCTCAGGTGTCAGCCCTTCCAGGTAAACCCGACAGGAAACCCGACTAGATGAGCTAATTCTGCTTTATTGTAAGGCTACATTAACAGAATCTTGCAAGTCTGAACGTACAAATCTCCCACCCCTCCCTTTTATTGCTCAAGTGGTCAGGGTGGGTCTTTCCTAAGTTTCTTCTTTAGACGGTTACCCTCTTGTGGACTCCCCTTCCTTTTATCTGATCATTCCCTAGGCAGCACCTCTTCCCTCCGTTCTCCAAGGTTCCCCTCACATTCCATCATATCAGGGCTGTAGGAGGCCCCTGAAATTACAGTTTGCTTTTACAATTGTTGAAAATTATCAGCATATTTTCCTGTTCTTTTCAGATAGGAGGCATAAAAACTGTAGTAGATGGCCTAAAGGAGACTTAACACAGCTTTAGGAAGAAAAAAAACAATGAACAAAACAAAGATACACCCTCATACCTAGGGAGAAACAAGAGAAATTCCTGGCCCAACCCAAATGCATGGCCTGGCCCTGCCCATCTTGTATCATTAGGACTACTGTATGTGGGCTGCAAAAACCCCCAGGCAGTCACTAGGGGCCAGCAAAGAGTGCTTCCTGTACTTACTTGCTGCCATCTATTGGTCATCAGCATGTTTGCAGCTCAGATTTGGTAACCTTAGTTATCATTGACCCTCCCAGTATGACCTCTCCCCCTCACAAAATCATTTATAAACAAATAGTTGCCCACCTGTGTTCTAAGGGCAAAGAAATAATAATAAATGAAACTCTCTTTCCAACCTGGCTTACATTACTTATGTCCAAGTAGACCTTTTCTTTAGGCAAGTTCTGTGATGTGAGCATCCACCAGTGCAGACTTTCCCACATTTAGGGGTGGTGATTGGAAAACTGCTCATGTTGAATTTCTAGATGTTAGGCAGGGTTAAATAGCCTCTGTCAAGACAAAGACAGCGATCTGTGCTTTGTCAAAATGGGGAAAGAGGAAACTATTGAATGTTTTAAAAGTAATTTTACTCATAGTAAGGTTTTCCCCTTTCCTCCAGCAAGAAAACCCCCTTTTAAGGGCATTGGGAAGGAAAACACCTTGTTTTAGGACATATTTTCCAATGATACAACCAACTTTTCTTCAAACTTATTTGTATATAAATCAGTGTGTTATTTCTTAGGCCAGTTACACAGAAGGATGGAAATAAACATGTAAGTGTCTGTCTTCTTGAACGTGTTAATTCTATTCAGGCAGTCCTCCTGCTGTTTCATTCTTCGACTGATTTAAATTCTTTCCCAGTGAGTGAATGTGATAAGTCCCAGTGTCTATTTCTAACCTAATGACAAATAAGACTTATTGAATGCTGTAAAACTTAGTTTAAAAAAAATCAGAATGCTGGGAGTGAGTCACTGGATTTCTCCCCTTTATAATTCTGCTATTCTGGCTGGTCTTCCAAGGGCCCATCTTGATATTTGTTTCCTGGCCACAAAGCAGCATATCCATAAAATGGGAGAAAGTGAGTCATACTTGGAATTTAAAAGGAAAACACATTATTTCTGTAGAACTCAGTTTTTAAATGAGCAGGTTAGCTTGCTCCATCCTGGCATCCTCCAGATGCGTTGGGACTTAAGTGTCCAAAATTCCTAGCCAGTATACCAGGTTGGTGCCAGATTGGAGATGTATGGAGAAGGGTATACATAGCCAGTATGATGTCGCAGTTAAGGGGCTGGCCTGGAGGTTCTAGTCTGCCTTTGGCTATAAAAACTCACTGGGTGATTTGGGGCCAGTCCTAATCCCTCAGGCCCCAGATTGGTTAGTGTGGAGAAAAACTGGAGGAGGAAGTGTTATGTATATTGCCTTGAGCTCCTGAAGGAAAGACAGCATTTAAACCTAACAAATATTCAAATAAAGAAATAATGGGTAGGTAATACAACATTCTTAAATACACTACTTAATTTTCACAGAACAGTATTTGGTTCCACTTTTTAATTTGATTAATTGACTGAATTGATGGTCTTTCCCACAGCATGCAGTCCTGGACAACATTCCCTTCAACACTGTGTTTAATGACTTGAATGACAAGGTGGAAGGAATGGAAATGGTATAAGATTGGGTGAGAGTGAGGAAATTGTAGAAGATTAAAAAACATCAAATAATTTTGGTAAGTTAAACTAGTGGATGGATTGAAAATAGCAGAATCAAAATTATATTTAACAGGGAGATGTGCAAGTTTATTGAGGAAACAGAAATCAGTTGCATAGGTATAAGATTGGCAATAATACATGGGGAAAATGGCCTAAGAATTGTAAGTGCCAGTGGTATTATGGCTGAAACAAAGCAAACATGATTTTACACTACATCAATAGAAGTATCATTTTCAAAACACTGGAACTAATAACTCTGCTTTCTTCTGTGCTAGTCAGATCCTACTTTGAGTACTATGTCCAGGTCTGGGCACCAGCCTTTAAGGAGGATACAGTTAAATTGGAATGGATTCATGTCAAGATTCATGCCAAGATCTGTGAGCCTGGTAATCTCAGGAAACAAAAACCACTTGGATTTCTGGAAAGATCTTTACTGCTAGAAGGATAATACAACCTTATCTTGAAAGTCTACCAAAGTAATTATCCCACATAATTTATACCTAGTATAATTAAGGTGGAGTCACTTTGAGTCTCTTTCTCATGCTTCTCCCTCGAGTGGATTCAAGAATCTCTTCTGTAACAGCCTCCCTATCTTGCCACCTTCTCAGTGTTCCCAAGGCCTGTTAGGCATTTCATCACACAGAGTACAAATTATGGAATAATGGTCTTAAGTTGTAGGTTGCTTTCCTAACTCAACAAAAGGTGCCTATTTTGATGTAAAAAGTCTTATGCTGTATAGGTCAAAGATACCTACAGGATACTTGCACAGGCACCTTTTGTTCCTTTAATTCCATATTTTGCAGACATATGACCCTGAAGGATATTTAAAATGTAAATGTATGTAGGTAGTGTATGGGGAGGTTTAAGCTTCCACCTCCAGCTGAAACATTGACAAATATCACCCCATCCTTCTTGAATAGCAATTACCAATATATCACACTCCTATTAGTGCTGATATCAAGAATGGAAGTATGGAGTTATTTATATCAGGATAGCACTTGGGAGTTATGGGCTGTATTGTGATCCCAAGAAACTGCCACACTTCCTAGAGCAATATTTGAATTATTGAAGAAAAGCAAAGCTACATTTTTTTTCTTTCCATATGGAAAGAAAAGCAGTTTGAAATGGCTGCTATGATCTCAGAATAAGCCTCTGTGTTCATTTGCCAAAAGATGATGATGCATCTGTAAAAATCACAGTTAAGTTGCTTGATGCTTCCAGGGGTAGTCTGAAAGAATCTTAACAGAATGTTAAGTCTTCCTGAAGCTTGTGCCGTTCTGTACATAAACAGGCTGTTTTATGTGGGAGCTTATTAAAAAGAAAAGAATTCCCCTCAATTTTATAATACAACCCATTAGTTGAAGTCCTTTAAATCATCTTCATTATCATCATCCGGCCTGAATCCAACAACAACAACAACAACAACAATCAAATGTAAAGTAAGAGAGATGCTGAAGAAAATAATGTAAAGCATTTTCAGGTTTATGGTGAATTCCTATGTCCCTAAGATATAGGATTAATCAATTTTCTTCTCTTGATGTTGGAAGGCTCCAGCCTCAGAAAGGAACACAACATCAATTCTGCTATTAACTTCTTGCCCACTTTTACAGGTGGCACTTACCAAGGTAAGGAAAACCAGACTTTTTTACAACCCCCCCTGCACCCCCCCCCCAAAAGCCCTACAGCAGGGAGTAGACAAGGTTCAGGCAGGAAGTGCTAGAAATCCAAAGATTTTCAGTAGCTTCCAATACTTTGCCCTGCTCTCATTATGCAATTCTCATTGTCTTCATAAGAAATATTACAGTATATACAGGAAAGGAAGCCACAGTCAGAAGAGAACATGGTAAAACAGACTGGCTCCAGGTCAGCAAAGGAGTGAGACAAAGCTGTATACTCTTTCCTTATGTATTCAGCGTATATACTGAATATATATGGAGCCCAGTTTGTGTTTTTCTCTATGACACTCTAGGGAGCTGAAAGTTGGACTTTGAAGAAGCAGGATAGAAAGAGTATTCATGCTTTTGAACTTTGATGTTGGAGAAGACTGCTAGGAATACCATGAATAACTAACCAAACAAACAAACAAATGGATCATAGAACAAATAAATGCAGAGTTCTCACTAGAGACACACATGACCAGGCTCAAATTATCCTACTTTGGACACATTATGTGAAGACCTAGCTCTCTAGAGAAGAGAAAGGTGGGAGGAAAGCGAAGGAGAGGATGACCAACAGCAGGGTGGATAGAATCAGTTACAGCAGTGATGAGTGCATGGTTGGAAGACCTGAAGGGGCAGGTTCAGGACAGATCATTCATGTTCTGTCTGTGCGGTTGCTAAGATTGACATTGATTTGGTGGCACATAATCAATCAATCAATCAATCAATCAATCAGAATAAATAATAGGCTAGGGAAAATGTCACACTATTAGAGAGATGCTACATTACAGTGGAATCAATAATGAGCCAGATAGATAAGAACCTATGTCCACACGTTTTCCATAGGTTTGTCTGTTGAATCCTTATAATACTCTCACAAAGTACCCCTAATTTTGCCATTTCTGTGATTTGCAAATTTCCCAGGACTTGGATTTTGCAAACTCCAGTCTAATTAATCAGAAACTAGTCAAAAGATGGTTGCATTAAGACAAGGGATAATCAGATTCAAATACCCAATCAGCCAGTAAACTCACTGGGTTACATAGTCAAACAAAATTTATTAGTCAAACTTCACCAGGCTGTTGTGTAGATAAAATGGAGATGTGAAACCCGAATAGATATAACAAAAGATCTTACAATGCAAATAAATTAGCTGAGGGTGAAAGTATGACAATCCTAAACTCAGCTAGATAGGTCAGGATTAATATGACCCCGGAACTGGAAACTTTGCAGTCTGTGCTTTAATCCACAGCATTACATCAATAACTGGAAGATGAAAGATATTCCTGGACAAGATTCCAAGTGATATTACTCTGTTGCACAGATGCTTTTCTGCAGTGAGGTCAGTGGTGAAGTATTTTGAAATTCCCTTCTGTAATCCTTGCAGGCAGGGAAAAAAAAAACAATATCCATCCTGTCTGTGCCTCTCAGACTTGCTTTGTCTCATTAATGAAGTTTAAAGAAATGCAGAATGATCTCATCAAGAGATTGCAAAATCACTTGTTTTAGTTAAACTATGATATGAAACAGGACAGCTGTGGTACAAGGACTGACAAAGGAATATCTATAAAGGTTAGGGATGTTCCTTGTCTGTAGGATGAATGTGAGGCTCACAGTTCTATACACTTTCAGAATGCATTAATAGAAGGATTCAGTTCTGTGCAAATATTCATAAGGATAGCAGATGCCATGTCCTCAACTCACCCTGCTGGATAATCTTCTAGAAGAGCCCTAAAGGGGAACTTTTCCTTTAATGTCTGTCTGACCACCATACTCCTTTTTTATTTTTTATTTTTGTGCTTTGATGAGAACTATGCCACTAAAGGCTAAACTACATGTGACATCAACTGCCTTGCTTGTAGGTGTGTGAATCTGCTCCAAGCTTTATATATAGGTAGTCCTCACTTAATGACCATAATTGGGACTGGAATTTTGGTTGCTAAGCAAAGTGGTCATTAAGCAAATCCAACCCAATTTTATGACCTTTTTGTGGCAGTCGTTAAGTGAATCATTGCAGGTGTTAAGCAAACCACATGGTTGTTAACTGACTCACACAGTCCCCCATTGATTTTGCTTGCCAGAAGCTGGCTGGGAAGGTCAAAAATGGCAATCATGTGACCACAGGATGCTGAGATGGTCATAAATGTGAACTGATTGCCAAGTGCCCAAATTATGATCACATGACTGCAGGAATGCTGTGACAGTCATAAGTGTGAGGACAAGTCATAAGTCAGTTTTTCAGCACTGTCATAAGTCCAAACTGTCACTAAACAAAAGGTTGTTAAGTGAGAAGTACCTGTAACACTTATTATGGTGGAGCATGCAGTTAGGATCAGAAATATGATTTACACAGAAAGGGTGGTAACTTTTATTGCTGAAGAGTGTTCTTGATGAAAGTGATCTTGCATAGGAGGAGAGCTCTATTAGCAACAAGTGTGAGCATTTATCCCACGCTAAATACTATAGCTGCTCTCCCTGTGCAGGCATAATCCTTTCTCCTGGAGTAGTAGAGCAGAAAAAATGGTTCATGCACCATGTCCTGCAGACCACACAGTAGGGTGGGACAATGGAATGACTTTCCAGAGTTATCATGTCCAGAGTCCCCAACATAGTGTTGTTTTAGTGTGATGAATTGTAAAGACTTAAAGGATGGCCTGTGACCTGGCATCAAGGTGTTTTGTCAGTAAGAACAGTGAGGGAAGCTCCCTTTCACCCTAACTAGGGTGAAACTAGGGTAGCATACAATTAGAAACAGGTCTTTTTCAATAGCCATTCCTGTTTTCTGTTACCATGAAGTTCATGTAGTTCTAACTCTTTTAGAGTTTTCAGGTGAAAGGTGAAGAAAATGTGTGTTTTTTTTCTTTCACCTTTGATTGGTTCTATTAAGCAATCTGTTTATTGTTTCTCATCTCTCTATTATATGATGTTTTAAACAATGCATTTTCCATCCTGGTTTCAATTTAGGTTATATTTTTAAATTTTGTTTATAATTATTTTCATTAATCCCCTTGAGTGATTCTTAGCAAAAATAAAAGTGGAATAATTTTGATGATGATGATGATGATGATACTAATAATATGACGGCTTACCCCAGTCTTGATAGAAGTTTATCACATCACAGAGTCTTTCTGCACAAATAACATAGTGATACTGGAGTGCTTCATAAACTCCCAGGGTACATACCAACTGAATTATGAACCCCCCAATCCATGCCCACCCAATGATTAAGGCTCTGTCATGGTTTTTCCTATGCCTATATTACTTGTTTTTCCTTCCACTGAAGTGATCACTCCATGGGATCCTTCAATGATCTAATCACTCCCTAATGCTTCTCCTTTTTCAAAGGGTAATCATTCTCTTGGATGGGATCTGATAAGTTTATACTTTCCCTGAGCCTCCATCTTTCTCTACATTTCCACCTTCTGGTAGGGTGGCAAAGGATGGCAAAGAGCAATTTTAACCCCCCTCTCCACTTTCAAAGATCAGTTATAAGATATCTTGGCAGATTCCAAAGGCAATGACCTCTCTTCTCTCCTCCTATCCAGCTAGGTGTCAGGCTCTGCCTGCGATCCAGTAAAGACACAGACGCTAGCGTAGGCTTAGGTTCTGGCTTTATTGAGGAACAGAGTGCATGCCTTTAAAAGGCTGAGAGTGAGGGGAGCGCGCCGGAACGGGATTTTAATAGCCCGCGCCGGTCAGCACTCCACCCCACCTTATTCCAGGTGCGTCCCACGAGTCCCACCGGTTTCGTCCTTGTCAGGTGAGAGGTCGTTCAGCCCCCCTGTGCCCCGGGCGTCACCTCGATCGCCTTCCTGAACGGTAATGATTCATTGCCGGGCGATCAGGCTCTTAATCCTTTGACAGCTCGGGCGCGCCTCTCTTGTTGTTTAGTCAATTGCTTGTTGGCAACTTTGTATCGCTGTCTTCCGCACCGCTGGTCTTGGTTGTTACTTAGTTTCCTGCACCTGTTGCTTTCCTTTGTGTTTCATAGTTGCCTTTGCCTTAATCCGCCAGGGACCCATTTCCCTGTATTGTCATGCGAGCCGTTGCGATGTCACAAGCATCGCAATGGTGATCGTTACACTAGGTTCCTCTGATTACGAAAGGCTTCTGTTAAGTTTAGAGTAAACAAATAGACGGACCATTGGGGTGAAAAGCATTTGCTTTTGCTTTTGTTGTGTGGATAAGGATGGTTATGAAGGTCCATTACTGTATCTTTTCTTCCTTGCTTCCTAAGCCTTTTTTTCTCCCAAATGACTTTCTTTGCAAAAGGTTGGCTGTGCAGGCATACGTTGTTACTTTGTTCAGCAAGCAGAGGAATTACCTTGAAAGACAGCCCAGGGAATTCCAGCATAAATTTCGTTAGACCAATCTTGCTCCAATTTGTCCACCAGAGAAAACAAGACACAGCTCAGAACGTCAATGATGTTGATGGATCATCCCCCAAGTGCCTGCTTTTTAAACGAATGCATTAAAGGCTGAGTGGTGCTTGGAAGAAAGAAAAACATTGTATAGAAAGAACAAGGATATTAAAAAAAAGGCAGGCAAGGAAGTAATTCGTTATGAACAATGGACCCTATCTTATTTCTGGGCCACAGCAGATGTCTAAGGATCCTGGATGCTGGTGCCATGCCTAGCTATGTATATCGAATGCAATTCAACTCTGCGGCTCTGTGTGGAGATTTCCACTCTTATTCCCATTCCCGTTATGATCAAAAGGCATGTTTGGCCAATCCAGTGAGGCCGAGATGAGGACGGTAAATGTGCAAGAGAAATCTGCACAGAGAACCAGGCTTATACCAGAGACTAGCTTACTAGTTCAGGAGGTTCTGCTGCATTATTTTGTAGCTGTCCTGGTTGACTTTAGGATAAATTATTTGTGTCTCATCTAATCAATTTTGACAAATATGAGAAATTTTGCTGATTAAATCTTATATGAGAAACATTTGTTTGTAATATAGGAAAATTAAGAATGCATCCAGATTGTTGTGGGATAATTCTTATATTATGGCCACAACTTGTATCATCTGGCTTCTTTGTAAGGGTTATACCACATGCAATCATATGCTGTGCAACTGGAGATTTCATAGCAGGATTCATTTTTCCATCTTCCCATTCCCTATGTTTGAAACAAATACTTGTATTAAAAACAAAAAACAAAACCACAAGTGTATGTACTGATTTTTTTGCAAGATCCTCAGCATGTGTTAGATTTCCATTCTTTGAAAATCCATGTGATCAGTCAGAGGATTTGAAAGAATTAAGTTTTACGCACAGCACACATTGCAAAGGAGCAAGAAGAAATAGAACTCATACTTTAAAGAGATTTACTGGAAGAATTAGCTAGGATAAACTTGTCATTACTAACATTAAGTGTTCTTTTCCAGAGAAAAGTAACATTAGCTCTTATAAGGTAATACAGAAAAATCTCTGTTGTCATCTGGTTTAAAAGGCCTTTAAGGAAAGACCTCAAGGTGAGGATGTTGAGAGGCGAGATTGCTCATTGGATAACACAGCAGTTTAAAAAGTGTTTGTGTGAAAGACAGAGGAAAACAACAGTGCACCTTCCTACCATAATTATTGGTACTTATGCCAGCCCTAGTTTTAAGCTAGTGTGATTGAGTTCATAGTTTAGAGAGGGTAGAAACCTGGTGCCTTCAATTCCTAATATTTCAGATAGCATAGCCAATGACAAGGGGTTGTGGGAATTGTAGTTCCTACTTACAGTTTTAGATATACAGTAGATTTCAAAGCAGCTGAATCACTTCAAATGTGCAAATAGCTGTAAATCTAATAAATAGGAAAAGGTACCTTATGAAATGGCAGGTGATAACCACTGAAATTAATTTATCACAGTGAGGTTCTATGTGTCTCTTGTGGAACACTTTTAAATTAAACTCCAAATTTTCATGTTACCATAATCAACCAAGAGTAATCTTGTAAAATACTTTTTTAAAGAGGCTTTTAGACAGTTGTTCTTGAGTGCTGTGTTTTGAGGCCTAGCGTGTTTCATTACCACTATGCTGTACTGCATCTCCCATTTTGATCTTTACTTCCACCAAGCAGATGAAGCTCAGATAGCAGTGCCCAGATCTGGGCCTATAGGAAGAGATCTCTGGATCTTCTGAATTGTAAAAACAAGCTAAGTTGATATTATTTATATGTTATTATTATTGTTGTTCTTATATGCCAAATGCAACTTCCTAGAAATATAGGCACTGTTACAGTGATGCTGCAAGAGAGATTAATTAAAAAACTTGGAAATCAGCACAAACTCTTTATTATACTTTTGAAAAAAAGGGGATTTAATTTACCTTGGAAACTGGCAAAGAATCAGCTGTATAGTGAAGCAAGTCATAAATGTGACTGTAAGCCTCATTCCTATGTATCCCATGCTAATAACCCCAGTGATAAAACTATTACCCCTCCGAAACCTAACGCTGCTCCTTAAGTCTATACTTGGATTGGAGGACAATCTCTCTTATTTTATATAAACAAGAAGGTCACCTAACTAATTAAGCTCCAGCTAATTAAACTTTGTCCTTCAACTTAATACCTGAATGAAAGTTTACAACTGAAAAGATAGCTAATACTTTATAAAAACACATGGAAGGTCAAGGGCCCTCTTGGACTATCAGTTAAGAAAAGTCACTGCAAAACCACTTCATTAGCTAAGAATCAGAAAATCCCAAGAGAGCTTGCTTGCAAAGCCTATTTAAATCCAGACATTTCATTCTCCACAGATTTATCAGAAGCTGGGATTTCCTTTTCTTCTTTCAGTGAGTTATGTTAATAGCAGAACAAAAAGGCCATGTTTCTCAGTATGGGGAAATTCTCTGACTTTTATAATAGAAGTATGTAGCAAAATCAAGTCACATTTCTTTTCATGGATGACCTCCAGTTTAATGCTAAAATATGCTGTACTTCATCTCCATTGATTTCAATGGTTTTTAAGTGGATATTATTGTGGGCAACGGAATGCGCCATACAAATGTAAGGATTGAGTCTGTTGAGTCTGAGTCAGACTTGGAAAACGAAACCTATGCTGAGTCAAGAAGGGAAAACAAAACTTATTGAGGAAGTTTTGGGGAAATAGAGTGACTCAGCAGAGTGGGAAGATTTGGAGAGGCTGATTGGGCAGAATCCGGAGGAAGGGTTGAATCCTCCAATCGGTGCTCAAGAGAGGAGAGCAGAGAAGCGTGCCAGGCAGAAGGCAGCCCGACTGGCTACAGAGGAGAAATGGTGTGAAAAGGATGGGATAAAAAGGCAACAGCGCAAAGAGCAAGTTGCCGGAGACAACTGATCCTTTGAGCTGCCTGCATTCACAGAAGAGGCCTTGTCAGGAAATGGAGCCTCGCCTGTAGCTGATGTAGAATCAGTGCCAGCTTCTTCTGCCTCTGAGGATCCTCCTTCCTCTCACCCTGATTCAGCCCAGTTGTCCCTTGCTCCCAGCTCCAAGTCTCGTCTTGCTGCCTTAGCCAGATCCAGTCCTGCCTCCAGATCTCTGCCATGTCTTACTGCCCCAGCCAAGTTCTGTCCTGCCTCTAGCCCCAAGCCTCTATCAGTCATTCCAGGCAGATCCAGCCATGCCTCCAGCTTCAAGCCGCGTATTGTCGCTCCATCCAAGTCCAGTCTTGTTCCTAGCTCCAAGCATCTTCTTGCTGCTCCCGCTGTGCCTAGTCTTGCCTCCAGTTCTGAGCCAAGTCCTGCTGCTCCAGCCGCACTGAATCTTGCCTCCAGATCTGAGCCTTGTCTTGTTTCAGCTGCGCCTTGTCTTGCCTCCAGTCCTGAGTCTTGTCTTGTTGCTCCAGCCACACCTAGTCTTGTCTCCAGTTCTGAGCCGGGTCCTGCTGCTCTAGTCATGCCTAGTCTCGCCTCCAGTTCCAAGCCTTGTCTGGTCGCTCCAACCATGCCTAGTCATTCTTCCAGCTCCAAGTCTTGTCTCTTTGCTCCAGCCGCACCTAGCCTTGCTGCTTCTGCCAAATTTACTCTGGCCTCCAGTCCAGAGCCTTGTCCTGCTCTATTGCCAAGAACTGGTTCTGCCTTTGATCCTGCAGACTTACCTTGTTGCTGTTCACTGCCTAGGTGGACTTGATTATCTAACTTACTAAGGACTTTCTTCTGATGTAAATAGTTGTTGAAAATAAAGAATTCTTTTTATAATTCTGTCTGGCTGCCTCTTAGTCTGAACAGGACAACAAATAAGGTTATTTGAAAGCATTCAGTATTCACCCATTTATATGGTTGCTGAATAACAACATCAGTAGATAAATAGAATTCTTTGGACTTGACTGACTCTGTCATTAGACAGAGGGAGGAAGCCATCTCAAGCAGCAGATGCTAAGGGCTGTGAGTGCTGTGGAGAAACAGTTTTGAGTGTCACACAGTGTGTTTTCTGTTGTTTAAGCTAGCCTTCTGCTTTCAGTTGCAGTAGAGGACACTGTCCAGTCATCAGTATGCAACTAAAATTCAACTGCCAATCTGGTTGAGATTCGTACCTAGGTTGAGGGAATATCTTATGTTTAATACTGTAAATAGGCCTTGTTTTGGAAATCAGTACTTCAGCGTAGTTAATTACCATGACCCAAACTTAGTTTGTTGGATCAGATTTATAGTCAGAAGTCACAATTCCATCCCATATATGAAATTACATGACTAATAATATAAATGTCTCTATATTAATTCTGTATTTTCTACATTTCTTAAATTACACCATGATTAATACTAGTGGGCTAGGATTTTTTTTTTAAAAGCATCCTAGTTTGTTTTTGTTTTTGTTTAATAAAATACCCAGCCTGTGGCATAGTTCTACAATACTTCTTGACTATTTTGTAAGATTGTGGTAGTGTAAAATATCATTTGAGTTTACTTTTCTAATTAATCATATTGCTACAAAGATATTATTAATTAATTTGTTTTTAGCAGTATTTTTTCAGGTCTTTATAAACTCATAGTCAGGCCATACTCTGTGTACCATGTCATAATCAAAACAATTACATCACATAATGGTTCTTGCCAATAGAATGCAAGTAGGCTTTGATGAGTGCTGGCCTGCAAAAACCTCTTTCAGCTTCTATGACAACCACCCATGGTGTGCAAAAAATTCTTAGTGCTATAGATAATTCATTGACATTTACTGGTTGACTTCATTTGTTATGATAACAGGTGTGGTGGTGTATACTCTTTTCCAAAAGGAGACCTGCTGATTTGTTATGAAAAGATCCTGTCATGGTGTCTCTTTTTTGTCCCCAAGTGACATCTACTATGCCCTGCAGTTCAGTCTCAACACTCCTTTCAGCGTTGAAACACTGATTAGATTAAGTGCCATCAAGTTGCTGTCAACTTTTAGCAGCCCCATTTAGATGGATTTTTTACAGGAGTTGAAGCACTAGATTAAGGGAATTCGTATTTGTAATATGATAGTCTCCTCTATGGATAAATATTCCTGTATAAAATGTTTGTTTCTTTGCAGTAAACTTCCTCTATGGTAATCTTTCTGGATCCTCAATCAGATAAATTTGATCAGTTCCACACAACTACTTTCCAAAATTTTGCATTGACTCCTTTCTGATCCATTGTGTCCTAATAAGAGAAGCCTGTTAGTGTTTTTCCACTTCTGCTCTTGTGAGTAGATCTCAGAATTATACTTTATGAAGTTGCCTAACAGCTGAACTTCTAAGGAGAAAAATCGAGCCCTTGGCTTTTTTTAAAAATATGCAGCGGATGATAAAAAAAATAAACGTGATCAGAGATGGTTAGTATTTGAGTGGGAGCCAACCAGGAAATCCCAACTTTAGGCTTGACTAAGAAGTAAAACCCAGGATGGAGTGACAAATCTCTTCTGTATTGCTGCCAAGAAAGCTACATGGACATGGGCATGTAGTCATCAGCAGTGAAGTTTAACTTTTACTTTAGCTTAGATAGACCATAGGTCAGCCTAAATCTGTCCTTCAGGTCCACACCCTTTCTTTGCAAGGTTCATGGGGCATGGACCAGATCACAGGCCTTCTCATTGGCAGCCTCCAGTTCTGGAATTCTTTCTCCTTGGAGGTATGGATACTCCCAACCTTGGTGACATTTCATAAACAGACCAAAACAGCCTTATTCCAGTGTTTGTTTCATTTTATGGGCATCCATGATGCTTATTGTTCACTTTCTAAAATATATTATTTAAATTTTGTTGTACCTCACTCAGAATCTTCTAGGAACAGGGTGGCTATCAATGTTATGAAATTATATATAAATAGGAACTAATTTATTTAGTTCATGGGTTACCATCCCACCCATTCAATCAGTGATTTGCTTGATACCTTAAGTAACGAGAGGCAGCCAGGAGAGATTATCCTCATTTTTTCCTGGATATTTCTATCCCTTGTTAAATTAAACAAACAAACAAACAATTTTCTGGAGTGAAGCAACCAGGAAGTTAGTGGGACCACCTGCATCTTTGGACTGTCTTAGAAGGGCAGTCTGCAATGATATTGCAGTGATCAGTCTCTAGACTGGCAGCATCCCCACCTGTTTTTACATCACAATTGCAGTTGTGAGTGAAGCTAGTTGCTGTACAAATTGGGAGTAGCTGGCAAAAAACCACCACTTACACCTTGTGTAGGTCAAGCAGATCCTATTTAACTAATCTATGATGCAAATTTCTCTATGGGAATCTTTTCACTTGAAATTTGTGTGAAATTATAATGCAGATTTTTACAGGGTGAGTTTCTTGCTAGATGAGATGCCACTGGAACATGAACAGTGCTTGTTCTTCCTGCACAAGTACACAGATGGAGGTGGTAAGAAGCAAAGCGTTACGTGCAGTGACCTTAAAAATGACCAAATACATTTGCTATGTTGATTGCAGTTCAATGGTTCCAATCGAAGCGAATATTTGTATTCCCATTTCAATGATTGTCATTAGGGACAAAACTATGCCAGAGCAAAAATAAAATATGTGTTCCTCTATAAATGGCGTTGGGCAAGCATTTTTTTCCAAAATAAGAAATGTGGCTGGATTGCAGTAGATCCTGTGTCCTTTATTTAAAGCTAGCTGACTAATCATACTGTGTGGTGGTATAATCATTCAAATGGACTTCTTTCCCTTGTTTACTTTCTCTTGCCCTAAGATATTTAGTAAATGAATGTTTTGCCTCTTGACTGTTTTGCCTTCCAGACTATAAAATGCAAACAGCAATTTTGGGAGATCTAGTGATGTTATAATGGTGGATTACAATTCATTTGTCGAAAACAGCTATAATGGGGAAAAAATGGATTGAACCCCAAAGAAAAAATGAATGTGTTGGATCTCATTCAAATTTATTCAGCTACTAAATAGTAATTTTGAAAGGATCTGTGTATAAAAACACAGTCATTTTTTTTTCTTTAGAAAGAAAACCTGAGTTTTAACTGTTTTACAATTTGCTAAGTTTCTATTGTTACTCCCTGTGAGCACCAAAAAGTTAGAACATGAACAGAAAATACTGTAGGTATATTCAGTTGTCATAAACTTTTCTTATTGCTGTAATTTCTGGGTTTCAGTCAAAAGCTTTCTGATGTATTATTTCATCTTTTAGAATTCGGCTTTCTTTCTGTTTATATATCTTTTTAAAGATTAATTTGTATGGAAGTGTATATGCCCAGACATATGCATACATACACACATATGTATGTATGTATATGTATATTACAAACAAAAGCACCATATATGAACACTACAAATCAGAGTCCTCTTTATGCATTGGGAAAGACTCCATATAACATTGTTGACTGCTCTGACTTTTTCTTGGGCTAAATTTTGCTTTCCAAAGTTACAGATTGTTTGTTCCATTACCATTGGCAAGCGACTATAGTATCGATGACACCATTGTTTAGAGAAATGTACTGCAGCCAGATTGTTGTCTTCATAGTCAGATTATTTAACCAAAATGTCATTTAGGTTTACACAACTATACAAGAAATGTCGGTGTTCTGATGGTTGTTGATCCAAGAGTGCAATCAGACTGCAAGTAAGGTATTAGCATACTCTACATTTGGACATGAGGCTGAGGTGATGAATACTCATTATCTTCTGGCGAAGAATAATTCCTGCTGACTGAGAATTCTGCCTGAAGAAAGTGAGGAGAGGGGAAAGCACAGGACAAAATGTTTTCTGATCACAACAACCTGAACATGACTCTGTGTTTGTGTAACATTATATGGAAACAGATTGTGGGACAAGCCAGAAGCCTGTCAAGCAGAGATTTTCTTACTATGACAACTTGTTGTTCTAGAAACTACAGTCTTACACATCCTTAAAAAGAAAAAAGGAACAATAACAGGAAATAACACCAGCGGAAAAGAAGAAAGATTCCCTGAACAATCTATCATTGGATAAAGGTGGGACAACAGAAGAAGTGGTTATTAGGGATAAAATTGATTCAGCCATACTTATTTATTTTCTTACACCAAGACTTCATGGAAAATGCTGGTTGTGTGAAGGGATTCAAAAGAGGTGTTACATTATTTAAAGAGGCTGTTGTTTACATATGGGGCATCAAAAACAAAGGGTGCAGACTGTCACGCTGAGTTTACAACATTACATTTGATTCCTAGTTTTTAAGAGTCTGGGGTCAGCTTTGTTAATTTATCTTCCTTTTGCAGGGTGTGTGTGTGTGTGTGTGTCACATGCACTATAAGTGAAAAGTGGCTGAAACTTTGTCAGTTTTACCTGGTTAATTTTTTTTTTAAGGCCCATGGAAGACAGCAAAAAGTGACCTTCAGGGAAGGGTGTTCCTGCCACAGGCATAGTAACCGTTTCAAGTGGAGTGCCTTCAATAAAATGAAGTGGGGCAGTTGAAATGGACAGTACTGTATTGCTGGGACAAGTCAGAAAGCACTACTTTTGATTCAAAACAGAAAAAGGTGAGGTTTCCCAGTAGCTGTGTGTGAATAGAGGATGACACCCTATGTTCCTATGCTTAAGAAATGGTCAGTGGCTTGTGCTAAGGCAAACTGGCTGGGAATTCCATATGAAACTTGTATGGAACCTCTTTAGCAAGCACATGCATTCAGCCCACTGTTTGGTTTTTAAGCAGATTTTGAAAGCCTCAACCTATGTTTTAAAGCAATTACAGTAATTAGATTTTAACATAATTTCTTTCTGCTCTTAATGTAATTTTTTTTTCTGGATCTGATTGAAATTGTTTTATGCTGTTGCTTTTAATTCACCAGATTTGTGATTTCTTAAATGTATTAATTCTAAGCTTGTTTGAGAATAATTTATTTTTAGGAAGAAGTGAACTGGTGATTTATGGATTTACTGATTGAAAAGAGGTGAATGTGGAAAGAAGAGAGTTAGGATGTAATATGAATGAGGGAGGAATGAGGATAAGATTGTTTGGAACTGCTGTAAAGAAAATCAGAAGTCGCTTCTGTCTATATCTTTTCTTTTTTTTCCTATTTGTATCTCTTTCTATACCCTCTTTATTTTCTTATTTCACATTTTTCTTTTTTCTTTTTCTTTTCTTTACTCTTACTTCACATTATTTCATGTTTATCTTTTATTTCTGTGAAAAATTTTCAATAAAAATTAAATATAAAAAAATAGAATAATTTATTTTCAAAATGGTAAATAAATGCAGTTGGAATATTAACCTGTATGGTTTAATTTTGTGCTGCAATTATACAGTTTGGAGCTAACATCAACAGTATCATTAATATGATTCTGGATTAATCAATGTATGATAAAGATACCTATGTTCTTCTTAGCTATATTTCCAGTATTTGGAATTCATCAAATTATCAAGAATTATGGGCTTTTCAGGCATGGGGTATGGTTAAGAGAATAGTAGTAGTAATAATAATAATAATAAATTAAACTTATTATTAAACTTTATTATTATTATTATTATTATTATTATTATTATTATTATTATTAAACTTGTGAGAGCCAGTTTGGTGTAGTGGTTAAGGCACCAGGCTAGAAACCGGGAGACCGGGAGTTCTAGTCCCACCTAAGGCACAAAATCAGCTGGGTTAACTTGGGCCAGTCACTTTCTCTCAGCCCCAGGAAGCAGGCAATGGCAAACCACTTCCAAAACCTTGCCAGGACAACTGCAGGGGCTTGTCCAGGCAGTCTCTGAGAATCGGACATGATTGAATGGATTAAAAAATAAAAAATAAACTTGTATGCTGCCTGACTCTCAACAACTCTGGGCAGCTCACAATAATCAAACAAAGAAATTACAATAAAACATAAAAAATAAAGAAAAAAAGGTTGCAAGTGTGATGAAGTGAAGGGTCTCACTCTTCCTCACGGAAGGCTTGGCTGAAGGACCAGGTCTTCATGGTTCTTCTAAACAACAGCAGAACGGGGGCTATCTGGATCTCACAGGGAACCTCTCTCTAGAGGTCAGCCACTGCCACAGAGAATGTACATTTCTGGGGTCCCAATAGGCAACATTATTTAATCAAAAGAACCCAGAGCACACCAGCCTTGTGGGATTGAATCAGCCAGGCAGATGTCATGGAAGACAGCCAGTCCCTCAAGTAACCAGGCCTTATGCCATGTAGGGCTTTATAGGTAACAACCAGCACCTTGATCATACAAAATTACACAATGCTGGAAGGAGATTTACAGCAATATGTGTTGTGTTTTAACGCTTCAGTTAGTCTTCTTTTGGTGGGTAGAAAGGGACAAAGGAAGAAAACTTAAGCAAAATGGAACTATTCAGTTTATAATTTAGTTTTCAGGACTTTTCTTTTTCCCATTTTTGAGTACGGAGGTACCCGTATCAGCCCCTAACCTCCAAACTGATGTCTTTCTGCTTCATTAGACTGCAGAACCCAATATCAACTGCAGTTTACAGTGATATTGGGTTTTTGGCTAGAAATGATAATCAAATACATCTGCAGACAATCAGGTTTTATTTTATTTATTTCTGGTCTTTTCCCTGAAAACTCAAAGTAGCATAAGTGAGCATCTCCCCTATTTTTTCCCCCACAATAATAACCCTTTCAGAATGATTAGGCTGAGAGAAAGTAGGCAGCTGAAAGTCATCCAGGGAGTTTCCATGGTCATCTGGAGATCTCTTCAGTCCCAGTCAAGCACTAATAACTGGAGTCATATTAATAGCAATCAAACTTCAATTGGTATACCCTTTGAATTGATATTTTTGAGAGAACGTTTTAAAATAATTTCCACATCAGCAGTATCTGAGAATAATCATTTAGGTTCGAAAGAAGTGTCAATTTTTTAAAATCTCTTTTGGAGTTCTGAAGCTGCTGTGAAAAAAAAAGAGACAAAAAAGAGGCACCTTTCACTGTGTATCTAATGTGTTCTCTGAATGCCGGTAATGTAATCTGAGAAACATGTTTATAAATATTCCAAACCCTCATGAATTTTGTGAAGGGAAAAAATAGCAAAGAACAGGCACTCTCGCATCCTTATAGATGATAGGGGTGTAACTCGTGATACGAGAATACCACATGTCCATCTGTGCAATAGATATACTAAAAATAACAATAAACACAATTAGACCATTATTTTGAGGGCTTGGAAGCAATGATGTCAGCATTCCTGCAGAAGCCAGAGAGCAAAGCAATTACAACAAATCAGTGGTAATGGCTAAATAGATCAACAGACTCAAGACCTCCCTTGCTGTTTGGGAAGTGACCCATCCTACCGTCTTACGCATATCAGTAAGAAATATATTAAATGATTATCAGTACAATCCTATGCATTTCTACTCAGAACTGACTTTGAAATATTGGCTTCAGTGGGGTTTACTCCTTTCTTCAAATTCTGGGGGAGAATATACAAATATTCCCCAATTGGTGCATACTGGGCTTTCACCATTGGCCTTTAAGATTTGTACATATTGCAGATGCAGTAACCACTGACAATATTTGATAGCTGGCATTATCTGACATTTAACTGTCATCTGAAAAAAAATCTAACAGCTGGCCTGCATCAGAAGACTATATTGAGCCATATTTGACACCAAGCAGGTGTGTGTCAATATTTGACATTAAACTGACAGTTGACAGGCAACAAAAGTCAGCATTTGGCATTGCAGATACCTCAGAATAGAACTTTGTAAATTTTATAGGAACTTCATGAATTAATTGAAACTGGACTTTGATGTCAACATTTCCATTCTATAATTCAAATGCCATGCTTCAGAATAAAAAATATGTTTGATGCAATGTCAAAGCCTTCACTGTACTGTAGGCCATTGATCTAAAATTTCCTGGATATAGCAGTACCCTGACTCTTTCTCAGGGTCAATTGATACTTTTGCATACAACTAATACATGCTTTGCCATAACTAAAAATTAATTGAGAAACAGTCTGCTATTTCTGAGCTACAGCAGTATTTCTAGCCTGAGCTTTTGTTCCTGCTGCAGTAACAACCTCGGTATTTTTACTCACTGTGGGATACATAGCTCTCTTAATCCAGCAGCCACTTATACAGGAAACACAATCAATTATAAGCTGGAAAGGCAGATTAATTGGGGATACTCTCCCCACGTGAGTTCTTGTACACCTCCATGCAGTTTTCTTAGTCAAAGGACACAAGATAAAATTTGCCACTCCTGAGGAGCTTTCTGACTTCCCAGTCTAGCCTATAGCCCTGAGATTTCCTGGAAAATTGCCATCCAGCAGGGTCTGCAGCAAACCATGATGACTGATGAAGGTGACATCCTTTCCTGGATATTTATAACTGGCTCAAATGTGTTTAAATGTAATACTTTAAGATATGCTGAATAAGGATAATAAAACCCCAAATGAAGCCTTCACCTTAGAGAGAAAATATCTTACCCAGGTTATACATTTATGCTAATACATTAATAAAACTCAGGCATCTTCTCTGGCTTAGGAGGATGAATCACAGAGCTATTAAACCATTTTTACAGTACCTCTTTATATCATTAAAAGGGGATTTTTCTTATGACTGACCTATCTCAGTCTAAGCTGTCTAATCATTTAATGCTATTAAAAGGTTCTTAATGCAAATAGCAACAATGGAAAAGTTAGCAAGTGTCCCTTGTGACCTCCTTTCATTACTACTATTCTTGTAGGTGGGTGCTTTAAATATACATTTCTTCTATGTTTTAGAAAAGCTGCATTGGCTTTTGGACCTGTACAACTAAACTGGCTCTCTCACTCTTTGGAGGAAGCAAATCATCAATACAAAAAAAGAGTCATCGCTGGTTTCCTCTTGAAACTTAATCCTATTTTTGTCTGAGAGTATTTCAGGGAACAAAACCAACTAACTCTATCTTTTGAAACTCTATTTTTATTTATTTATTTGTTTGTTTATTATTTATTTATTTATTTATTAATCAAATTTATCACTGCCCATCTCCCAAAAGGGACTCTGGGCGGTTTACAATAAAACATAAATAAAAATATAAAACTGTAAAACACTATAATAGACAATAAAATAAATATAATAAAAACCTCGATGGCTGGAAGTTCTTTATGATTTGCAAGCAGAGCAGGGTCCTTCTAAGAAACTAACCATCCCCAGGAATGGCTACTCTCTCTCCCACCCCAAGCATACTTACAGAACCATGTCTTTAGCTGTTTCCTAAAGTCCAGGAGGGAGGGTGCCAATCTCACTTCCGGGGGAAGGATATTCCAAAGGGTAGGGGCTATTGCAGAGAAGGCCCACCTCCTGGACCCCACCAGATGGAATTCTCTTGCAGATGGGGTCCGTAGCTTGCCCTCTCTGCATGACCGGGTGGGATGGGTTGATGTGATGGGGAGGAGATGGTCCCTTAGGTAACCTGGACCTATGCCATATAGGACTTTAAAGGTGATAACCAACACCTTGAATTGGACCTGGAAGCATACTGGCAACCAATGCAGCTTGCGGAGCAACGGGGTGACATGTGCTGAACTTGGGAAACCCAAGATCGCCCACGCGGCTGCATTTTGCACCAGCTGTAGCTTCTGGATACTCTTCAAGGGTAGCCCCATGTAGAGTGCATTGCAGTAGTCTATATGGGAGATAACCAGGGCATGAGTGACCGTTCGAAGGGCCTCTCGCTCCAGGAAGGGGCATAATTGGCGCACAACATGAAGTTACAAAAAGGCCCTCCTAGCCATGGCTGCCACCTGCTCTTTGAGCAGGAGCTGTGAGTCCAGGATGACCCCCAAGTTACGCACCGGGTCTGTCTGGGGCAGTGCAACCCCATCCAGAACTAAAGATGACAATTTCCCAGAAATCGAGGAGCCATTTATCCACAGCCACTCCGTCTTCCCCGGGTTCAGCCACAACCTGTTGTCCCCCATCCAGGCCCCCACAGCCCCCAGGCACTCAGAAAGGGTGGCCACAGCATCACTTACTTCACCCAGGATGGAGATGTATAACTGGGTATCGCCTGCATATTGATGATACCTCACCCCGTAGTGATGGATGATCTCCCCAGTGGTTTCATGTAGATGTTAAAAAGGAGTGGAGAGAGTACCAAACCCTGCGGCACCCCACAAAGTAGGGGCCGCGGGCCAGATCTTTTGCCCCCTATCAACACCGACTGGGACCAACCCTGGAGGAAGGAGGTGAACCAGCGCAGAACCACACTGCCCACCTCCAACTCCCTAAGTCAGTCCAGAAGGATACCATGGTCGATGGTATTGAAAGCCGCTGAGAAGTCAAGAAGAGCAAGGATGAATGCACTGCCTCCATCCCGCTCCCACCAGAGGTCATCCATAAGTGCGACCAATGCTGTTTCCATCCCATAACCGAGCCTGAAACCTGACTGAAAGGGGTCTAGATAATCCGTTTCATCGAGAATCCTCTGGACCTGCAAAGCCACCACTTTCTCAACCACCTTCCCCAAAAAGGGGAGGTGGGAGACTGGGTGAAAATTGTCCAGTATAGTAGGGTCCAGCGATGGTTTCTTGAGGAGGGGCGCACCAGCGCTTCCTTAAAGGCTGCTGGGAACACCACCTCTCTCAAGCATGTGTTTACCATCGCCTGGACCCAGCCACATGTCACCTCCCATGCTGCTTTCACCAGCCAGGAGGGGCATGGGTCTAACTGGCACATGGTAGCATTTATAGTCCGAAGGATCCTGTCCTCTTCCTCGGGTTCAACAGGATCAAACTAGTCCCAGATAACCTGGTAAGTACATTCCCTGGGTATCTCCTCCAACTCTGTCTCATGCTTGGATTCCAACTTGGTCCAATTTTTGCTTCTCCTGTCCCATGCCCTGATTCTAGAATGAAGATATGTACACAATGATGGAATTGTGAAAATGCCACAATTGTGAGCTTGTATCTGGATGTCTGATGGAAGCATGTAAGGTGCACATTTGTGTGATTACATCATCAAGCACATGTCATCATTTCCCCCTTTCTTCCCCACCCCTTGTGGATACCTCTACTCCCATCCAAATACTAATGAGGACTAGGGTTTCCAAGCCAAGACCAGGCCAACCAAGTAGTCCCACCTGCTGAATTTTCCATTTTTTAAAATTAAAAATAAAATACAGTGGCCATAGGCCATGAAAGCATCAGGGGAGGAATCTGCAGCACATTGATGAATATGAGCACCCATTTGGGGATCTGAATTCTATGTGCTTAGCATGAGATGTCAGATTCACAGCATTAACTCCTCATCATTCATGTAGATGTAGATATAGATGTAGATGATGTAGATGATGTAGATGTAGATACCAACTTTATTGTTGTTGTTTATTCGTTTAGTCGCTTCCGACTCTTCGTGACTTCATGGACCAGCCCACGCCAGAGCTTCCTGTCGGTTGTCAACACCCCCAGCTCCCCCAGGGACGAGTCCGTCACCTCTAGAATATCATCCATCCATCTTGCCCTTGGTCGGCCCCTCTTCCTTTTGCCCTCCACTCTCCCTAGCATCAGCATCTTCTCCAGGGTGTCCTGTCTTCTCATTATGTGGCCAAAGTATTTCAGTTTTGCCTTTAATATCATTCCCTCAAGTGAGCAGTCTGGCTTTATTTCCTGGAGGATGGACTGGTTTGATCTTCTTGCAGTCCAAGGCACTCTCAGAATTTTCCTCCAACACCACAGTTCAAAAGCATCGATCTTCCTTCGCTCAGCCTTCCTTATGGTCCAGCTCTCGCAGCCATATGTTACTACAGGGAACACCATTGCTTTAACTATGCGGGCCTTTGTTGTCAGTGTGATGTCTCTGCTCTTAACTATTTTATCGAGATTTGTCATTGCTCTTCTTCCAAGGATTAAGCGTCTTCTGATTTCCTGACTGCAGTCAGCATCTGCAGTAATCTTTGCACCTAGGAATACAAAGTCTTTCACTGCTTCTACATTTTCTCCCTCTATTTGCCAGTTATCAATCAAGCCGGTTGCCATAATCTTGGTTTTTTTGAGATTTAGCTGCAAGCCAGCTTTTGCACTTTCTTCTTTCACCTTCATCATAAGGCTCCTCAGTTCCTCTTCACTTTCAGCCATCAAAGTGGTATCATCTGCATATCTGAGATTGTTAATGTTTCTTCCAGAGATTTTAACTCCAGCCTTGGATTCCTCAAGGCCAGCTTGTCGCATGATGTGTTCTGCATACAAGTTGAATAGGTAGGGTGAGAGTATACAGCCCTGCCGTACTCCTTTCCCAATCTTAAACCAGTCCGTTGTTCCGTGGTCTGTTCTTACTGTTGCTACTTGGTCGTTATACAGATTCTTCAGGAGGCAGACAAGATGACTTGGTATCCCCATACCACTAAGAACTTGCCACAATTTGTTATGGTCCACACAGTCAAAGGCTTTAGAATAGTCAATAAAACAGAAATAGATGTTTTTCTGAAACTCCCTGGCTTTTTCCATTATCCAGCGGATATTGGCAATTTGGTCTCTAGTTCCTCTGCCTTTTCTAAACCCAGCTTGTACATCTGGCAATTCTCGCTCCATGAATTGCTGAAGTCTACCTTGCAGGATCTTGAGCATTACCTTACTGGCATGTGAAATGAGTGCCACTGTTCGATAGTTTGAACATTCTTTAGTGTTTCCCTTTTTTGGTATGGGGATATAAGTTGATTTTTTCCAGTCTGATGGCCATTCTTGTGTTTTCCAAATTTGCTGGCATATAGCATGCATTACCTTGACAGCATCATCTTGCAAGATTTTGAACAGTTCAGCTGGGATGCCGTCGTCTCCTGTTGCCTTGTTATTAGCAATGCTTCTTAAGGCCCACTCAACCTCACTCTTCAGGATGTCTGGCTCTAGCTCACCGACCACACCGTCAAAGCTATCCCCGATATTGTTATCCTTCCTATACAGGTCTTCTGTATATTCTTGCCACCTTTTCTTGATCTCTTCTTCTTCTGTTAGGTCCTTGCCATCTTTGTTTTTGATCATACCCATTTTTGCCTGGAATTTACCTCCAATGTTTCTAATTTTCTGGAAGAGGTCTCTTGTCCTTCCTATTCTATTGTCTTCTTCCACTTCCGCGCATTGCTTGTTTAAAAATAATTCCTTATCTCTTCTGGCTAACCTCTGGAATTTTGCATTTAATTGGGCATATCTCCCCCTATCACTGTTGCCTTTTGCTTTCCTTCTTTCTTGGGCTACTTCTAGTGTCTCAGCAGACAGCCATTTTGCCTTCTTGGTTTTCTCTTTCTTTGGGATGTATTTTGTTGCCGCCTCCTGAACAATGCTGCCAACTTCTGTCCAGAGTTCTTCCGGGACCCTATCTACTAAGTCCAGTCCCTTAAATCGATTCTTCACCTCCACTGCATATTCCTTAGGAATATTAGTGAGCTCATATCTAGCTGATCTGTGGGTCTTCCCTAACCTCTTTAGTCTGATCCTAAATTGTGCAAGAAGAAGTTCGTGATCTGAACTACAGTCAGCTCCAGGCCTTGTTTTTACCGACTGTACAGATGTCCGCCACCTTTGGCTGCAAAGGATGTAATCAATCTGATTTCGGTGTTGTCCATCTGGTGAAGTCCATGTATAAAGCCGTCTCTTAGGTTGTTGGAAGAGAGTGTTTGTTATGCAGAGTGAATTGTCTTGGCAAAATTCTATCAGCCTGTGTCCTGCTTCGTTTTGTTCTCCCAGGCCATACTTACCTGTAATTCGAGGTGTCATTTGACTGCCCACCTTAGCATTCCAGTCTCCTGTGATGAAAATAACATCTCTTTTAGGCGTGTTGTCCAGTAGTTGCTGCAGATCCTCATAGAACTGCTCTACTTCAGCTTCTTCAGCATTTGTGGTTGGGGCGTATATTTGGATCACTGTGATGTTAGATGGCTTGCCCTGAATTCGAATTGAGATCATTCTGTCATTTTTTGGGTTGTATCCAAGCACTGCTTTAGCCACTTTACTATTAATTATGAAGGCTACTCCATTTCTTCTGTGGTCCTCTTGTCCGCAGTAGTAGATCTGGTGGTCATTTGATGTGAAGTGGCCTATTCCAGTCCATTTCAGTTCACTGACGCCCAGAATGTCTATCTTTAATCTTGACATCTCACCAATAACCACATCCAATTTGCCCTGGCTCATAGATCTTACATTCCAGGTTCCAATGGTGTGTTGATCCTTAGAACATCGGATTCGCCGTTCACCACCAGCACCGTCGGCCGCTAGCCGTCCTTTCGGCTTTGAGCTAGCTGCGTCATCACGTCTGGGGCTAGTTGAGCTCATCCTCTGTTCCTCCCCAGTAGCATTTTGACCATCTTCCGACCTGGGGGTCTCATCTTCCGATGGTATACCGACATATCTCTGGTTGTACTGATCCATTTAGTTTTCACGGCAAGAATACTGAGGTGGGTTGCCATTACCTTCCCCAGGGATCGCATTTAGTCTGACCTCTCTGTCATGACCTTCCCGTCTTGGGTGGCCCTTCACGGTTTAGCTCATGGCATCATTGAGGTGCTCAAGCTCCAGCACCACGACAAGGTAACGATCCTTTGCTGAAGACCAACTTTATAGTATTCTTTAAAGACAATCCTCTTTTCTTCATTCCAGAACAAACCAACCCCAAACAACCATTTTATAACAGCAGGATCTCAGACCTTTCAAAATAAGTGGATATTTTTTTAACAATGCCACTGTCAAAAACAAGAGAAATTCTAAAAATATTTAGCTCAGAACAAACCAATAGCATCTTCTGATAAAAACATTCACCTATGATTTCTCCCATGGATTTTATTCCTTGAATTTATTTTTGGACAGCATAGTCAGTAATTTCAAACCTTAAAAATAAGGGTAATTTGAAGTTTAAGGCCAATTTAGACAACATTGCAAAATAATGTGTCTCAGCATAGGTAAAGGTAAAGGTTTCCCTTGACATTAAGTCCAGTCGTGTCCGACTCTAGGGGGCGGTGCTCATCTCCGTTTCAAAGCCGAAGAGCCGGCGTTTGTATGTAGACACTTCCGTGGTCATGTGGCCAGCATGACTACACGGAATGCCATTACCTGCCCGCTGAAGCGGTACCTATTAATCTACTCACATTTGCATGTTTTTGAACCGCTAGGTTGGCAGGAGCTGGGACTAGCAACGGGAGCTCACCCCCTCACGCGGATTCGAACCGCCGACCTTCCGATCGGCAAGCTCAGCAGCTCAGCGGTTTAACCCGCATACTTTAAATAAAAATGCAGGAGTAAACCAATGGGGGAAAAAAACCTTACTGGAGTGATTTGGCTGGTTTGATCAGAAACTGTATATTTGTGTGAGCAATGAAACACTGAAGCTTGTGATGGCTGCTACACATTGTTTCTTAATTTTCTTGGTAATGGCCAATTTTGGGGACAAAGATTCCAAAGAATTTTTTAAAACCTTCTCACAAACAATTTAGATCATATTCTGAAATGCACTGGCACTAAAAACCAGAGCATATCTATCTATCTATCTATCTATCTATCTATCTATCTATCTATCTATCTATCTATCTATCTATCTATCTATCTAATTTATTCCCTGCCCATCTCACTCAGAGAGCAACTCAGGGCAGTTTACATAAAATAGGAATAAAACATTAATTAAAACACAATAAAACAATAAAACAGTACAATAGAAATAGTCTTCTTAATGCATAATATAAAGATGTCTGTTTTCTAATCAAACAAACACATAACGTGGTAAAAACATCTCTTTTCTCCTAATTTTTAAAACTCAAAATCCATGGGAAAATATTTGGAACTTTTTGAGTGGTGTCACCATTTTGACTGCATTATATAAGGAAGCTTGATTTTTTTCCATTGTAGGGATTTACTAGCAAAGAACATTCCTTATATACTTTCCTGCTTGCAAAGATTTACTTCTTTTGCTTAGTCTTCTTAGATGCATGGGTGGTCTTATGCAGCTGTCCACATTATTCCCTATCTCTGTTCTTTTTGTAAGCAACTCACCCATCCAGAAGACTTTGCTCCAGATGAAGCTTGTTTATCCCAGGCCTTTAACTGTGAATACTTCAGTGTTTTAATCTGGCCCATGGTGTTTGCCTGTTGTAAATGTAACCCTGCCCCAAAATTAGACTAGTGTCATCTTTGTCACTAATTCTGTGATCTGTTGCCCGCACCAAGACTCACGTGCAAGAGTCCCCACCTCTGAATTAAAACAAACAAACAGCTCCATTTAGTGTTTTGGTGTTAGTTGCACGCAGAGCTACAAAGGGCCCACTCATTGGATACCAAAGAAGATAAACATATGGCAAAACTCTAAAGCTGTTTCTGGAAACCTACTTGGGGAGAACAGATAATCCATTGTTCTGAGCATGAAAACCTTATGAGTCTGGACTGGGATATAGATATGGAGAAAGATCCAAGAAAACAGAGTTTGGGGAGTAAAAGTCAGTGTCTTTCCCAAGGCAGATTTAGAAATCCAAAAGCATGGAGGAGATGCATTCTTACAGAAGGAATGGTGAGCTGCTTTACCAGAATTCAGTAATTCTGGTACCAGAATTCAGACCTCATCTTTCCCACCCAGCATGGTTCGAGCTCAGGTCAGAAATCACTGAGAAAGATGAGTTGAGTAAAAAAAACCAGAGACAAATGCAACAAATATATCACAAAACAGATATAAATGGAAAGGGAAGCAGAGGTATCCAGTGGGGGGTGGGGGGTGGGGATAGAAAAAGGTCAAGATGACACCTGCAATTGTTTGAAGCTCTTTTTTACATGCATTGTAAGCATTTATCTCTAGCTTTTTAAACAGAAGGACACATATTTTCTTACTTTAAAAACTGTTATTCAGATATGTGTTCGAACTCCAAGAGAAAAGAGGAACAAAAACATTGCTTTGGTTAGCAGAAGCCCATCAAATTCACAAGACGATTACTGACATTTCTCAGCTGTGCTGTCCAGGCACTATTTTTCTCACACATTTTGGGAGAGGGAGGTATCTGCAGCCCCACCTCTCACCTCTTCTTCCTGAATGCCCAATATATTCTCCTTGTTGGTGGGCAGAACTCAGAAAAGTATCTGCTCTGTCCCAAACCCCGTCAAGTAGTTTGCTGTCCCAAGAATGGTGATGGGTTCCATCCCTTCAACTCCTAGTCATGTCAACTTCTACATGTCGAATTGTCAGCCATTCAAGGTAGGCCAAGTCCAGAAACAAACATCACAAGAAATACTAGAGCTTTACTTTATTAATACAGGCTATAGTAGCAGAATTCTGGAAGTCTAGCAGCATTTTCCCTCCCCTCCCTTTTATACCAAAGAGAGTCAAGGCAGGGCAATCTTTCTTTCTCACCCTTTCTTGTTTTCCTAGGCTAAGCTCATGTTTGATTAATGATCAGTGCATATTTTCTTCAAGGCCATCTCTGTATTCTTCTACGGGAATGAGAAGGGGCAGAATCTTGTCCTTTGCCTTGGACAGTATGTCTTGGAACAGCCATATCCTCACAAAAGATACCTGGAACTGTAGCTGATCCCTGTACATCCTAAGCACCATTTAGAAGACTTCCTACTTTCAGGAAACTTTCCCCTGATGCCTTATCTGTTAAGAAATCCTTAGCAATGTGCTTCATGCCATTATGCCCACCACCACCACCCCTCACTGGACACCCCTGCTTGCCTTTCCATTGATATCTCATCCATTATGTATTTGTTGCATTTGTTTTTGGTTTTTTCCCCCTAATTCATTTTTCTCAAACCTTTCTGACCTGGCCAAGCTGGGCAGGGAAGATGAGGTCTGTAACTCAACAAATACAGGGAAGTAATAAGTATGTTTGATCTTACTAGCAATGCCCTGTGTGAACAGAATATTTAAAATTCAAATTAGAATGTTTTCAGTGTCATCCTGTGGCTCTATATTACATAGCAATTGCAGGTTAGATGTTTTTCAGGGAAGTGTCCATCAAGACTGATCTTGAGATGCCCCTAATAAGTTCCCATGGACCACAGTTTGGAAACCGCTATCCCAAATAGTTAGCTTTGGGTTGGAATAGATGTCATGGTGACACAGAATTGCTGTCAAAAATGGTGTCTCTGCATTTCTTTCCTGCTATAATCCCTCAAAGTATCTTATGAAACTCTCTCTGTTATGCTTATTTATTTGGGCTCTCATCATACTGGATCTCTGAAAAATTTCCAGCTAACAATCTTGGTAAATCCTGGGATTTACACAGTTAGATGGCCGATACTGAATTTTGTTGAGTCTGAAGAGGTAAATATTTAGTCCTGGCTATTTTTATCTAAGCTGTACTTGGACAAGTGTCAGAATAAAGCACCAAAGCAGGGGCAAGACCCAAAAGGAACACAGTGAACTCAGTTATTCCATCCAAACATTGCTTTCTCGTCTTTGACACTGCTGAGTCAGTCTTCCACAGAGAATCAAACAGGAGCTACTCCATTTTTCCCTCTTCATCTAGGCAGTGAGTTGATAACAACACAGTTTTAGGCTGAACTCGGGCTTCTACCTGAGACTAAAATGTTCTGAGCTGTTCCTCCTAAAACTGTGTTGCTTAGGTTGAACAGCTCAGAACATTTTAGTCTCAGGTAAAATGTTTTGTTGGGACCCCAGGTTCACCACTGGAAAAAAAGGGGGTATATCTACACATAGCAACTTCTCAAGAATGTACTGTATCTTTGCAGACCAGCAGCCTAGTCTACTACAACATCCAAAGAATTAGACATTCTGATTCTCTGAGGTAATCAGCATGTTATTTTTATAAAATCTCTACACAAAATCTGCAGTTCTACGAACAAAACAACTGGTTCCAAAGCACTTGTGCTGTATAAAATTTAAGCAGTATAAAAGCTGAATTACTGTATATTAGCTATGGAAACAGTGCTGATCATCAGCATGGAAGTAAAATGAGCTCCATTTTCTGGTTGGCTATATCCATTTTTACTGATCCTCACTGCAAAAGACAGACCAGACTGCTACGCTTTTTAAAAAGGTTCACTAATGTTTCCATGAAGAAGAGTGGAACTGTAGCTCAGTGGCAGAGCTTTGTTTCAATGCTTGGCTTCTTCATGTGAGCCTGAAAAAAACCTTCAGTCCTGGACAACTGCTTCCAGTAGTGTAAGCAATATTGAACTAAATGGCCAGAGCTGCTTCCCAGCTCTAGAATGATGACTTTTTCTGACAAATCATGAAAAAATTGTTAAAATTATGTACTATTGCCTGCCCCCAAATTCAGAAGCACACATACAAGAAAAATGGGCAGGTATATTGTAGTGGTGCCTGCTAGGTGGAAAAATTACCTTATTATCTTACACAACAGCTCCACTCCCACCCCCTAGGAAAATACCATCAGATGCTCATGATACTCAAGAAGACTAAGGTCTAAAATGCATTTTTCTCCTCATAATATTGAATTTACACCTTTTATGATTGAATAATCCTGCTGGAATGCATTTTCTACTATTAATCTCTTCCATATTGTATGCTAAGAAGTTGCTAGAGGAAGACAGATTATTACTGGAAATTTACAAACAATATAAGTGTAGAAGATAGCCATGCCTCAGAAAGAATGAATTTAGACCTCTTCTCTATTGCTTGTTTATCCATGAAGCCACTGTGCATCATGAAAGATAACAGGTTGGTAGATTTAATTCAATGCTAGCATCATCATCATCACCATCATCATCATCTGTACAAAACTTTGAATGATTCTTGTTCAAAACTGCTTGGTGGAGCGATGTGGCACACACACCCACACATACCCTGTTCTAAAAGTGAAGTAACTACATTGTTTCATTTTTCACTACTCTGAGATGTCATCTGGACTCTCCAGTAGCCAGAAGAAGTTTCTGTGCAGGCATAATGTGTATTCAGAAGCCCCTTTGGGTTACCAGAGCTGCTGAACAAGACTTCAGGATGATGCAAAGTTCCTTGAGGAGATGAAGGTCATCATTTCTGTGCCTTGTCGAGGCAATATACAATAACTCCTTGGGACAAAGCACTTTGCTGAGGTGAAACACAGCTAACTGCATATATAGAAATTGGGGGATTCATGGTTTGGAAGCACTGTATTGGAGAAGGACTTGATTGAGGATATCAACAAGCTGAACATGAACCATCAGCATGAGATAGTTGCTAAAAGGGCTCATGTAGTTCTGGGCCACATTGGAAGAATATTCTAGCAAAGGTGCGCAAAACCCTTATTTTCTTTTCTTACGCACTGATGAGAGAATGCCTGGTATACTGTGTACAATCCTGAGCACATTTCCAGAAGGTTATTAACAAGTTAGAACAGATCCAGGGAAGGACAATAAAGATGATACAGGGACTTGAGAACAAGCTGACAGAACATGGGTTGTTCAGCCTTGAGAAAAGATAACTGAGGGGAGACATAATATCAGTATTCAGTTATATAAAAAGGTGCCATAGGGAATGTGGTCAGGAACTATTTTCCAATGCCACAGTAACTAAGATCAGAAATAATGAGTACGAGTTTCAGTATCTAGATTTCACTTAAATATAAGGGAAACATCCTGATAGTAGGGTCTGTACAACCATAGAACCATTTACCTATGGAGTTTGTGGGTTCTTACAGTTTTTAAGAAGAGGCTGGAGAGCCCCCTCTCAGGAATGATTTAATTGAGTTTGCTGCACATTGAAGAGGATTTAACTAAATGATGCTCATGGTCCCTTCCAAACCAATTCTATAATTCTATGATATTTTGCAGAAGACTATTAATTGCAGAGAAGAATGATTAATCATAAAGAAGATGACCTTGAGATTTGTAGGATCTGTTGTCTAGACAAAAGTGACTGAAGCATTTTTAAAGTCCAGAATAAGATAACATTCAAAACCAGCTCAGGCAGACACTTTCCTAAATCAGTGAAGTATAAGAAGAGGGAGGGGGTGCAGCACAATCAGACTTGCAAGGTTCTATTATTATAGCCAGTCTCAATAAAAGTAATTTTAACCTTCCTGGGGAATTGATTTCCTGGTCTGGTCTATCTAGTGGGGTTGACATAAATAATGTTAACCAGGTTTATTAAGTTGCAGGGAGCTCCCTTCTAAGAAATATTCAGGGAATTTCTAGGTAGATATCTGTTGATGACTCAGTAAAGTGAGGAGGGGTAGAGGTGGAGATGGAGGTTAATGGCGGAATATAGAACTACCTATAGAGAATAACTTTGATGATATTTTCTTTTGAACCAGGATAGCCACCATGCAGAAACAGAGTAAGGATAGATGGATTTTTAGAAAACTGCGGCTAAAAATTAGCTTCAGGGGGTGTTATGAACAGAAGTGTGACTAAATCAAAACACTAGATGAGATGTTTCTTTCATTGATATCTTGTAATATGAAGCAGAATGCTGAGAACAACTTTTGTTATTTTAATAGCATCATATATATACTCTCCAACACATTAACACACATAAAAATCATATTCAAATTACTGTGTTCTCATTGAATACCTAAAGCTAGTCAAGACTAACTGGAATAGTAATATACTGTCATGCGCTGCCTACCTCTGAATAACGTTCAGACGCTGGTTTGCAAAGCAGGTTCTGGTTTATTTCAGGGTAGGTACAACGTTGGTAGAAAAAAGCTGAGAGTGACAGGAGCGCGCCGGTGCGGGGTTTAAATACCCCGCGCCGGTCAGCGCCCCCTCGCTCTCGGTCACGTCACCCCCCTTTGTCCCATGCGTTGCCCTGCCATTGGTTGAGGGTTTCCGGGATCGCCCATCCTCAGGGTTCCATTCTTCTGCTGATTGCTTTCAGCTGGGCGATCCCCGTTGTATTGCCGCTGATGGCTTGGGTGGCTCCGTGATTCGTTTAGCTATTGTTTGTTAGCCGTTAGTCGTTGTGGGTTGATGGCTACTTAACTTGTGCCCCTTCACTTATTTCCTTGTCATTGTCATGAGTGCCATTGCGCTGATGACTTTAGCTCAACGGCACTCATGACATACTGCCCCCTTTCCGAATAGTGTTCTCCCCCGGTTTTCTTGGTTTTCCCCGTGGAGCTGTCAAAACGCCACATTTTTTTTTTTTTTTTTTTTTCAAAGTTCCCGCCGGAGTAGTTGTCGCCCCTCCCTTTGCTCCTCCCTCTACCACGTGCCTTCCCAGGGTGTGTCCATGGTGCGCATGCTCGGGTTCTGACCTGGCGTGCGCATGCTCCAACCACACCCTGTTTGTTTGGCTCAGTTCGGCGAGGCGAGAGGCGTGGCTGGTCGGGTGCTGCTCAGCTCCAGGTAGGGCCCTTCTTTTCTTATTTAGAGTGCGTCGCCTTTGTTGTGTCTCCTGGGCGTTGCCCCCAGGTTGCCCTGTTGCCTTGCTTGCCACTCCCCCGCGGCCGGGGGGCGGGGGGAGGGTGCTGGCGATCGTTTGTCACCACCCCGTGGGCCCGGGGCGGGGGGAGTGAGTCCCGGGGGGGGGAAGGTCCACCCAAGTCGCGGGCTTGGGGGGGGCCCTTTCCCTTGGGGCACGGGAGGCGGGGGGGGGGCCTGCGGGGGGGGGGTTGGTTTTGCTGACCTTGATTGCGGTTTGTCGGGGTATGCCCGGTGAAATGCTCTGGTCAGGTCAGGCGCGTTAACGTTGTGCGCCGCCACCCATTCCGGGTGGGGGAAGTGTTTCCACCTGACCAGATAGTGTAGAGTTCCTCGTTGCTTGCGGGAGTCGAGGATGTCCCTGATCTCGAAGTGGTGTTGCCCGTCGATCATTAGCGGTGCGGGCTGTGGCGTGCTTGGGTGCCATCGGGAGGTGGTTGCCGGTTTTAGGAGGCTGGTATGGAACACCGGGTGGAGTCTCCGGAGGTTGTGTGGCAGGTCCAGGCGTATTGCTACCGGGTTCACTATTTGCGTGACTCGGAACGGCCCGATGTACTTAGGCCCCAGTTTTTTCGAGGGTTGGGTTGACTTTAGGAACTTGGTGGAGAGATAGGCCATATCCCCCGCCTGGAACGTCGGTTGTTGGCGCCGGTGCTTGTCGGCCTGCTCTTTGTAAGCAGCCTGTGCCTCCTTCAGCGCCGCCGTGATTACTGGCCATGCTTCCGCGATCTTCCGTCCCCAGTCGCTGGCGTCCACCTGGGGTTCCGGGGGTTGAGGTAGCTCCGGTATGGGGACGAAGTCGCGCCCCGAGACTACTTCGAACGGGGTTTTCCCCGTGCTCGTGTGGACGGCGTTGTTGTATGCGACTTCGGCGAACGGGAGCAGTTCAGCCCAGTCGTCTTGGTGGTAGTTCGTATATGATCGTATAAATTGCTCTAAGGTGGCATTAAGAACCTCAGTGGCTCCGTCCGTCTGCGGATGCCAAGCCGTAGATAGGGCCTGTTGGGTCCCCGTCAGCTTCAGGAAGGCCCGCCAGAATTTGGAGGTGAACTGTGTGCCCCTGTCGGTCACCACACGTGCGGGACATCCGTGTAGCCTGTACACGTGGATGAGGAAGAGTTTGGCTAGTTGTTGTGAGGATGGGACCGACGTGCAGGGGATGAAGTGGGCCTGCTTTGAGAAGTAGTCCTTCACCACCCAAATGGCCGTTTTCTTCTGGCTGGGTGGGAGGTCCACTATGAAATCCATAGAGATTTCCTCCCATGGGCGGGAGGGTTCTGCCACCCGTTGCAATAGCCCCGCGGGTTTGCCTGGTGCCCGTTTGGCCCTAGCGCACGTTGGGCAGGACGCCACGTAGGTTTTTACGTCTCGCCTGAGCGCGGGCCACCAGAATTGGCGCCGTGTTAGGTGTAGGGTCTTGAGGAACCCAAAGTGTCCCGCTTGCTTGGCGTCGTGTGACCTATGCAAGATCGCCTGGCGTTGCGAGTCCGGGACGTAGATTCTGCCTTCCCCCCATGCCAGGTCTTGCGCCATCGTTACCTTGTCGGGGTTTGCCAGGAACCAGGGGTCGGTTTTGAGGGCGGCGGCGAGGTCCGTGCGCATTCCCCCTGGTAGTTGCGGTTGGCTTCTTTCCGTCGCCGGTTGTCCCGCCGTCGGCTGCGCCGTAGCGTCGAGCTGCCTCCGTGCGCCGCTTCGGGTGGTCACGGCCATCCCCAGTTGTGAGGCGGATAGGACCGTCCCAATGGTGTCTGGGGCGGGCTCTTCGTCTTGGGGCAGCCGGGATAGGGCGTCGGCCAGGAAGTTCTTCTTGCCCGGCATGAACTTCAGCTGGAAGTCAAAGCGGCTGAAGAATTGGGCCCATCGGACCTGTTTTGGGCTAAGGCGTCTAGGCGTTCGTAGGGCCTCGAGGTTCCGGTGGTCCGTCCAGACCTCGAATGGTTGGGTGGCTCCCTCGAGTAGGTGGCACCATGTCTCTAGTGCCGATTTCACCGCGAAGGCTTCTTTCTCCCAGACGTGCCATCGCCTCTCTGTCTCGGAGAACTTCCTTGACAGGTAGGCGCATGGTTTCAGGAGCCCCGTGGAGTCTTTTTGTAGCAGGATGGCTCCCAGGGAGAAGTCTGAGGCGTCAGCTTGGACCACGAACGGCCGTTCTGGGTCCGGGTGCGCGAGGATTGGCTCCGTCGTGAACAGCGCTTTCAGCTTGTCGAATGCGGTCTGGCACGCGGGAGTCCAATTCAGCACTGTGCCTGGGTTCTTGGCGCGTCGGGTGTCCCCCACCCCTTTGGTTTTGAGGAGGTCCGTTAAGGGGAGGGCTATCTCAGCGAACCCCCGGGCGAAGGACCTGTAGAAATTCGCGAATCCCAGGAAGCTCTGTAGTTGCCGTCTGTTGCGGGGCCGCTCCCAGTTTAGCACCGCTTCGACTTTTGCGGGGTCCATTTCGATGCCGTCCCCGGAGATTCGATACCCCAAATAGTCTAGCCGCTCTTTGTGAAACTCGCACTTTGTAGGCTTTGCATAGAGCTGCGCCCTTCTGAGCTTGTCGAGGACTTGCCTGACTAAGGTTACGTGTTCCTCGTGTGTTTTTGTGTAAATGAGGACGTCGATGTAGACCAGGACCCCTTTAAACAGATGTTCATGCAGTACCTCATTGATGAGCTGCATGAACACCCCAGGGGCCCCCGCGAGTCCGAAGGGCAGTACCTTGTACTGGAAGGCGCCTAGGGGGCAGTTAAACGCCGTCTTCCATTCGTCCCCCTCCCTGATTCGGATGCGGTAGTACGCCTCGCGAAGGTCCAATTTGGAAAAGACTTTGCCCGTGGACAGGTGGGCGAGCATGTCCTTCACCAGGGGTAAGGGGTATTTGTTGGACAGGGAAGCCGCGTTTAGGCCCCGGTAGTCGGTGCAGAGCCGTAGGGTCCCGTCTTTCTTCTCCCGGAATAAGACGGGGGCTCCGACCGGTGAGCATGCTGGCTCTATGAATCCCCTGTCTAGGTTTTTATCGATGAACTCCCGGAGGGTTGCCATCTCCTTCGGGGTCATCGAATAGATCTTTGGTCTAGGTAGGGGGACGTCGGGCAGTAGGTCGATCCGGCAATCCGTCTTGCGGTGGGGGGGTAGTTGGTCTGCCTCTGCCTCTCCGAAGACCTCGGAGAAGTCGGCGTATTGTTCTGGTAGGTCTGCCGTGGTAGCGGCGTTGTCTTGTGTGGTCGCCTCCGCTCGTCCTACCGTGGGGTTGCTTTTGCCAGCTGGTACTGGTGCTCGATACTCGCCGTCGCCGAATGTGAAGGTGCGGGTCGCCCAGTTGATCCGCGGGTTGTTTTTCGCGAGCCATGGCATCCCCAGGACTGCAATGGGCCGTCCAATGGGCGTGACTACGAACGATGTGCGCTCGGTGTGAGTGCCCATTTGCAGGGTGACCGGCTCGGTTTGTAGCGTGGCTGGTTTCCCTCCCGCTGTAGAGCCGTCCAGCTGGTGGAATGCCAGCGGCGTGGGGAGGGGGAAGCAGCGGAGGCCGAGTTTGGCGACTAGGTCGGGGTGGATGAGGTTTTTTGAGCACCCCGAGTCCACTAGTGCCGCGGCCGTGGTGGCTCCGTTGCCGGCAGAGAGTTGGATTGCTGCCAATATTACGGAGCTTTTGTCGTTTCGTTGAGGTGGTCCGCGTTGCTGTCCCACCGCCTGCCTCGCCACGCGTCTCAGAGCAAGCGGGGAGCATTTCCCGCCGGCTGGTCGGGGTCGGTATTGTCCTCTTCCCCCCAGTAAGCGTCCCAGCCCTCTTCCGGTGTCGCTGTGGCCACGGTCATTCGGCAGTGAGGGGGCGGCCCCGGGTTGGGTGGTTTGGGGCTAATTTTCGGGGCGGGCTTGGGCGCGCTGGTCGGCGGTCGGTTGGCGAAGCAATCCGCCGTCTTGTGCCCTAATTTGCCACACCTCCCGCAGGGCTCCCGGTTGAACTTCTTTTTTGGGTATATGGGGCCGGCCATCCCCCCGTGTGGTGCGGGTACCTTTTTCCCGACATAGTTTGTGTCTTCCGTGGTTGTCATAAGGAAGGTGCGGTGCGCGTGTTCGGCTTTCCCCGCGAGGTGGATCCACCCGTGTAACGTTTCTGGGTCGTCGCGGTAGAGGGCCCATTGGAGAACGTCGCGGTTGAGCCCCCTTTTGAAGATTTCCAGCAGGGTGGTCTCAGACCAGTCGCAGACCTTTCCCGCGAGGGCTTTGAACTCCAGGGCGTAGTCAGGGACCGTGCGTGTGCCCTGTTTAAGTCTCTGGAGTGCGCTTTTCGCCCGTACTTTAGCTAGGGGGTCTTCGAAGTAGTTTTTCATCTCTTTGATGAAAGCAGGGAAGGTGGCGAGGGCGGGGGAGCTGGACTCGTACAGTTGGACGTACCAGTCCGCCGCCCTGTCTTGGAGTTTGATCGCCACGGCGGCGATCTTGTCGGCCTCGGAGTCATAGGAGTGTCCGTGCCTCCCCATGAACTCCCTAGCGTTGGTAACGAAAAACGAGAGTTTTGAGGGGGTCCCATCGAAGAAGATGGGGAAGTCCTTTGGGGCCCGGGCGTTTTGTGCGGCCCCGCCTCTCGCTTCCCGGGGTGTGGTGTCGGCCGCCTGTGCCGTCTGCTGGCTCTCCGCTGGCCCGTGTGGGTTCGGTGCTTCGCTCGGGGTGTGGGCTTGTGCGGGGACGTCGTTGGGTGGTGCGGGGGGCATAAGCGCCTGGAGCATGGTCCGGAGTTCCGTCAGCTGAGCCCGCATGGCCGCGAGTTCAGCTCGTGCCTCCTCGTCCACAGCCCGCGCCGCCGCTGGGGCCGGTTCCGTTGGCGCGTCCTCGGGGGTGGGTTGCCGGTGGGGTTCATCGTCCCTCCGCCGCGGGTCCGCTTCCTCCTCCGTCTGATGGGTGTCTCCGTCGTCCTCCTCCGAGTTGAGCCCCGTGGGGCTGTCGCTCCACGCCCGTTGCTGGGGTGCGATGTGGGGCGCGGGGTCCTCCGCTGGTTTCGGAAGTCGTGCTGCTCCCTCCCGCGGTCGGGTTGCCTCCGTCGCCATCTCCCCTTGGGGTTGGAGCTGAGGCTCGGGTCGGGTGGGGTGGGCGTCCATGGCTCCGGGAGTCCGCGGTGCCTCTGGCCTCGGTCGGTCCTCCTCTGTCTCCTGCCGCGCGGCTCGCCCTCCTTGCCCGCGCCGTTCCGGCCTCATCTTGCTGGTCTTCTCGCCGTCTACTCCTCCCGCGGCTCGTTGTCGTCCGGTGGGGCTCGGCGAGGCTGAGTTTATGACTCTCAGCTTTATGTCATGCGCTGCCTACCTCTGAATAACGTTCAGACGCTGGTTTGCAAAGCAGGTTCTGGTTTATTTCAGGGTAGGTACAACGTTGGTAGAAAAAAGCTGAGAGTGACAGGAGCGCGCCGGTGCGGGGTTTAAATACCCCGCGCCGGTCAGCGCCCCCTCGCTCTCGGTCACGTCACCCCCCTTTGTCCCATGCGTTGCCCTGCCATTGGTTGAGGGTTTCCGGGATCGCCCATCCTCAGGGTTCCATTCTTCTGCTGATTGCTTTCAGCTGGGCGATCCCCGTTGTATTGCCGCTGATGGCTTGGGTGGCTCCGTGATTCGTTTAGCTATTGTTTGTTAGCCGTTAGTCGTTGTGGGTTGATGGCTACTTAACTTGTGCCCCTTCACTTATTTCCTTGTCATTGTCATGAGTGCCATTGCGCTGATGACTTTAGCTCAACGGCACTCATGACATATACATTCTTTGCAGCATTCTGTGTGTCAGGTTAAATTGGCTGCTGGTCCAAGTATGCATCTGACTGTAGAATGTTATCCATCTGGAGCTACATCTGGATCTGCATTTAGAAATACATTTTATTATCAACAATGCAATGAAGATAGCATCTGCATTTGGTGTGCTTCCAAATGAGCTTCCAAATGCAGTGGTCCCAAATGAGTTGAATTGTACACTTAGATATGGGGGCCTGCAGGTGACATTTTATTTCAGTTGCAGCCTCCAGATATTAGGCTGGTGCTCTCATTGTTGGCTCTCCAGAAACTGTTAAAGGTAGAGAGCTGTTCTGGAGGGCCTTTGGAGCATGAATGGTCATCTTCCCCCTTTTGGTATTACAGCAGATTTGTGCGCAATTGATCAATCAGTTCCCATCTGACCTGACAGTAAAGTGGAATTCATTTTGCAATGATAAGCAACTGTATATTTAATTTACCCTCCCACCCCCATTTTTAATTTTGCAGCTGAAATGAAGCTTGGACTTGGAATATAGGATGTGAAAATACCTCCTGTGATTCCAGCCTTTCTCCTGCAAGTCTTTAAATAGCAAGAAGACAACTTCCATTGTCTTTATTTATTTGTTTGTAACCTTTATAGCACTTCCTTCCTCTAGAAGATCAAAATTGTTTACATAGAACCCTCTCCTCCAAAACAATATTATGGAGATAAGTTGGGCTGAGAGAGAGTGACTGGCCCAAAGTCAAGCGATGACTTTCCATGGCCAAGGATGGTCTTGAACCTGGATTCTCCCAGTGTGACTTCAACACCTTAACTGCTATACCACATGGCATCACCTACTCCTTTTTGGAGTGTGGCCCCAAACATGCTATTTAAAGGCCAATGTAGTCCTCATCCCAGAAGAAGTTGTGTATGGTTGCATTCATGCAGTTCAGTGTGCAAGCAAACCTTTTCTCATTCTCTGTTACAAACTCCAGGCCATATTTAAAGTATCAGGCAGGGGAAGGAACATGACTCCTAACAAAGTACTGTATATTTGGGCATTTCAATTAATTTCAGTTTCTAATTTTAGGTTTAGAGAAAGCAGAACGTTATCACATTTTACAAATGGGGAGAGATACTTCCAAGAATGAAGGATGAAGAAGGAAAATGCCTGCATGGTAATTCCATCATCTTCCTTAATTCAACAATCGAAGGTTAGATTACTGCTACAAACAAAAAAAGAGAGTTATATGAGAGAGAGAGAGAGAGAGAGAGAGAGAGAGAGAGAGAGAGAGAGAGAGAGAAAGAGAGAGGAGAATCTGGCTAGGAATAATAATTATCCTAGGGTAAGTCACAGACAGTGAGGCATTTGCTGTTCTGAAGTTTAGCAGACAGCATTTCTTTTACACTAGTTGACTGTAATGTCTACAACATCTTCCTCTTTGTGAGGAAGCTGTTGGCAGACTTGGTCTTCTTCTTCCCCAGCTTTTGTTGCTTTTTGATTGGCTTGCCTGTCATCACCAGTGTCTGGTGATTTTTCATGGAATTAAAAAAAACTAGAGGCGAGAGACTAGATATATTTGGTAATGCTTTACTTCTGAGTTTCCTGTCCACAAGACTTTTGCTTCAGCATCAGAACCAAAGTTGAGAGAGGAGGCGGTGAGAGAGAAGGACTACTTGGAACAAATTCCAGATGGACTTTAATAACACTTACACGTTTGTCTAAGGGAACCTGTTCAAGAATGATGAAGATTCATCATTTAATAGCAGGACAGATCACTGTCCTGATGCGAATTACATTTCAGGGAAGCTAGTCTTTCATATATTCTCTGGACCCACAAAGCCTTCTTCCTTTGTGTTTCTCATGTTTTAATGAAAAAACAAATGCAGAAAAACAAGAAAGGCCTATGCCATTAGAAACACATTTAAACAAGTTAGGAGGGAAACAGTTTGTTCTAAAACAAAATGCACTTATTTATCAGAGGATGACTGGATTCTTATGTGTATTCCAATCAAATATTTGAAACAAAGCCTCCTTTTCTAGCTAAAATGGAACACATAATTTGTTGATTGATGTCATGCCTTCCTAACCACAACAGGAAGATGTCCCAGGAGCTGTTTTTGTAGGTCATGTCCTCAAGATATTACCTGTCTTATCCCCAGCCCAGAGGCAGCCTAAAGTTATCATTATCTGATCTGGTTTTAAAATTATCACTAAGTGACTTTGCCTCCCAACTCAACATCAGCCTTCCTCTTTATGTGATTGATGATGCTTTGTCTGTGATGGTGATGATGATGTGGTCAGAGATAGGATCTTCCCAGTTTCTGTTGGCTGCTTTGACTGCCTTGGTCAACCTCCTTGCCCTCTGGTCCCTGGGCACTGTTTCCCAGGACCATTCTACTCTTAGAAATGGGAAAGTCTGGTTCTTTCAAGTTGGTCTGTCTGACTGTACCCACCAGTTTTCTTATCACATAGAGGTGGTCCATGGAATTGGAGAATCAGTGAGCAAAGTGCCACTTCTCCTGCCACTACTCCCAATGCTGGCATTGATCTGCAGGGTACGTAACCCTGTAAATACTTAAGGAATAAGTTAGTTTGCCAAGAATGTTTCAATCTGGAAGCCAATAGTTTACCAGTTTTTTTTCCCTTGCTCTAAAAAGTCTTGCTTAATACAGTCAAGTTTTAATGTTCAGTGTCAAGTGCATAAAGATGATTAAACTCCATTTTAACAAACATAAAAAAAATTATATGAGTCTGTGAATGTTGTCTTGCATAATTATTCAAGAATTGCTTAACCATATTTTCCAACTTTTCACATTCCAACTTTGATTTCTTCCTTTTCCAAGTAGCAAAAGCAATCATGCAACCACAAAGAAATGCTTCAAATGAGTCCCATACATTCCCTAAATTCACTGAAAGTCTATTTGTATCAAACAATTCTTGAAACTTTTTTTCATCTAACTGATAAAATAGAAGTCTTGTAATAATGATGTGTTTAAATACCATTTTGAAATATTAGAATGTTTCTTTTTAAAAGAAAAATTGATAGTATAACACAGGCCTGCTCAAAAATTACAAATGAACCAGTATTGCAGTTCTATAAGGAACAAGAAACTAAAAAAATAATCTAGTCAGGACTGAGTCTTGATGAGGAATAGAGTAAAAAGTACAGTATACTGACACTGAGATGGACTTGAAAGTCTCATATATCTATCAAACTAAATTCTAGTAGATAGGTTAGCACCACTTTCCATGAATTAAAGTATGGTTTACTTGAACCAGTATTATGATCCAACAAGAGGTCTAAAACTTGATAAAAATACTTGATACTGCAATCAACAGCTAGTAAAAACAAGCACAAAATCTATTTGTAAAACAGCTGTGTGATTTCTAGTGGGAGCATGGTAATTAATAAGCACTATGCTTTTACTGCAACATTTAATCACTAATGTTTTAAAAAGTATTAAATTCTGAATTACTTCCACCACAAATTTAGAAGACTTATTAATCTACCTGCAACATTTTTTTTTTCTTTAAGTCTTTCTTGGCTTCTGGTGGCTACCTGGACAAGCCCCTGAAGTTTTCTTGGCAAGATTTCAGAAGTGGTTTGCCTTTGCCTGCTTCCAGGGCTGAGAGAGAGGGACTGGCCCAGGGTCACTCAGCTGGCTTTCATGCCTACGGGGGGACTGGAACTCACAGCCTCCTGGTTTCTGGCCTGGTGCCTTAACCACTACACCAAGCTAGTTCTCACTAAAGATTGTCTCTGTTTTGTCTCTTTATCTCCTCTATAAGAAACTATTCTTCCGGTGAAGAATATAAGTTTCTTGTTTAAAACACACATACACAAAACAAAAACATGAGATTTTAAATCCCCTAATTTATTAAAAAATCTGTCTCCTCTCAGGCTGTAACATTCTAGGAGAATACTCAAAATGTGGACATATGGAAACAACAGATAGCACCCTCCCCCCCCCCCGGCCAATATTTCCATGGGTCAAGGCTAAGATTAAAAAACCAAAAACCTTTTTATGAGGAAACTATATAAAACACACATTAACAAAGAGAAGAAAAAAACCTAAATAGGATAAAAAAAAATTTAAAACCTCCATAATACAACCAAATGCAAAACATACTCTGTGTGTGTGTGTGTGTGTGCGCGCACATGCATGTGCAGTCTAACTGCCCAGAACGGGCATTACAGAAACTAAAGCACAAAGATATTTTCCCCACCCCATCGCCAGTTAAATAAGTAAGAAAAAGTGAAACAGCAAAATGTTTATGAACAAAATGGGTTGCTATTTCATTTCTCCTTCTGATCCTAACTGAGGAAATTTCTCAGTGGTTTCTGGATCAGAGAATTTCTTTTTGTTAGACAGAAAAAAACCCAAGATGCAATGGTATCACCTCCCTTTATTTGGCTGTTAAAGGTAGTCCGTTAAATAGCTTACACTGCTCAACTGCCTGGGAAGACAGAGTTGGAAAAATCATTCTGTTCTTATCTTTCCCTTCCAAAGATTAAGTTTGCCTGGAGAATGATAAAATATTACCTTAAATGGTAGTTGTGAGAAGTCAAAACAATACTGGGTTGGGTCTCTGTGGTGAATGAAAATGAAAGGTTAAGGGTATGCTGTCTCTATTTCTAGCTAGTATTCAGGCTTTCATGGGAAAAAAGTCAAGAGATAGTGAAATTAAGATTTCCTAGCCCTCTAAAGTAACTTGGCCCAGCTCACATTCCCTTGTCTTATATTGTGATAGACTGTCTTCAGACTTTTAGGTGCCTAGTGTTAGTTTTCACTCACTTTGGCCCTTCGATCAGAGCCTAAGTTAATACAATTTTGAAAGGAGCTAAAGACAATGGTTTTCATGCCTCATTCTAGTGACCAGACTGTCCCTGGAATTAGATGAGTTTGTTATGTCACTACATTGAGAAGTAATTTCATTTTAATTGTAGATTGCCTTTTATTTTGTATACCATATAATATATTTTACATTATAGATACTGTAACATGCTTAGTTATATAGGTGAAATAAGGTTTGTACTAGTCTGTCAGAAAGCACTCTAGGAGACATGGAGTCAGGGCCATTAACCCAACAATCATAAAATATTAGCCCTAATGGATGTCTCCTCAGAAGCAAATTCCATAGATATTCACTGATAGCTGTGATGATAAAAATAAGAGAATGTACCCTATGGCATCACGTGTAAGCTCCGTCCTGTCTTATTTGCATTGCAATGTTGCATGTAAGTACATAAGGGATGCGATTTATATCACAATGTCATGATACAGACTTGATCACTTATTCCCATTCTTTCCTCACAGACATCTGAGTTAACGTCTGCTGAGTTTAGTGTGGTGAGTTCAGTTTTAGGCTATATAGGTTTATGAGTAAATCCCACTGATCACATCGAGATTATTTATTCTGCTTACATCAGTATAAATGCACTGTCTTAACTATGCATCAATAGTACTTGCAACAAAAACTTTCAGAAAACTATAGCTAACATGAACCAATTGCAATGTGAGTCCTAAATCTATGGAAATGTAGAGAATGAAAGTTCTAAAATTAGCTGGTTTGATGTGGAATTGGAGTAACTTCAGTAGCCTGGTCTTTCCCCTTGTGGCATCTAAAGTTACATTTCTTTCTTTTAAAAAATATATTGAACAAGTTCAATGTATAAAATACTGCCCTTCTCTTTTCCCCATGACTGGATTAACAATAAAGTTATCCAGAAAGTGTATTGCAAGGATATTCTTTACCACTGGGACTAATGAGTTAGAAACATGAGAAGAACATCTGGATGCCAAATATCTCTCTTATTTTCTCTTTTTTTAGAAGAACAGCTGCTGGTTTTGAGAACATACCTCAGGAAAAAATACTATTTAAGTGAGATAATTTCTGTCTCACCAACAAGTAATTTTCTTCTGACATCAAAAGTATCCATTGGAACTCCCTGCTGTCTTTCTTAGTAAGAGCAATGTATGTGGCTTAATTTCTCTGCCTGATATTGCACATTATTTTCTTTAACCCAAAGCCAGATGCTTGAAAAGCAAAAATAAACTTAAATCTTTGTGGTAAGTTCCCAACAATGTTAAACATTGGTGCTCATCTGTGGAGAATTCTCAGGTCCTCATATTCTATATCCAGGACCCACAATATAGCAACTGGGCCATGGTTGACTCTGTTTCATCCCTCCCAATTCTCTAACCCACCTGAATTATTTTCACACACACACACACACAATAGATGACATGCTGTCAAGCAGAAGGTTAATCTCCGACATCATCCTTACTTCAAAAAATGTCTTGGGCCCTCAGGCAACCTAACCAATGGTTTATTTGGAAATATATACAGTTACCAAGAAAAAGGACAAAGGTAAGCAGGGATAATACAGCTTATTCTTTGAGGGCAGCAAATAGTGTGCTGGTAAATTGATACTTTGCACCTGGATACTGGATACTTTGCACCCTACAGCAGCCATTTTGTGAGTGGAGAAACCTCCCCAAGCAGCCATTTTGCAAGACCAGGACACATTTACAACATGTTCTCAAATATAAAATGCAGCTATCAGCCTGCAAAAAAGATCAGGGATGTCTGCCTATGGAGAAAGGGCCAAGCTTTGAATAAAGTGGTTCATACATTTTACAAATAAGGAGTTTTTATTAGTGAAACTTGCTATATCTTTTACTAATTCTGTGCCCTTCTTTTCCACCAGTGCTGTTTGATAAGAAGGACAAAATTCATTGGCAGAGGTGTAAACATGGTAGAGAAACTGAATGGTGAATACAAATTGCATCTTTGTTTTGTGGGAGAGAGTGGCTCCCATTAATAAATATTATGGGAAAGATCTTTTCTTTAAGGGTTTTTGCTGTCTAAAATTCTATACCATAGATATTTCTAATACTAAAGGTACAATAGTATTTATACTTTATCTCCGCACATAAAACAGGTGGAGCTTCAGTCACAGCATTGTAGCTGTCATCTTGACTTTTTTGACCATACCCTGTTGCCACCTCTTCCCATCCCCAACTGTTACCCCAGGGTTCAGAGGCAAAATCATCCATTGTCATCCAGGCAATTTTTCATGATTAGGGTTAAAGGAAATGGTCAGAAAAGTACTCTGAAATTCTAAAAGAAAGGGATTATAGCCCCACATCAGCAACCCTTAGAGACCAAAAATACAGTTAGTCCTCCTTTAGTGACCGCAATTGGTTCTGATGACTCGGTTGTTAAGCAAAATGGTCACTAAGTGAACATGTGACAGAGAAAGAGAGAGAGACTGCAAAGATCACTGGTTTGCTGCCGTCTCATTCAGATAAAGTTCTCTTGTACAGTGTCTTGTGCCTGACCTATTTTTTTCCTCTTTTTTTTGCCCCCTCACAGGACAGAGAGATTGCCTAAACAAGCAATCTCTTCCTGAGCTGCTTTTCTCCACTATACAGTACATCCCTAAACAGTGCTAACTGCAAGTTAACAAGCTTAGATCTGGGACCTTAATTAGTCTATTAGAACCCTCCAGCTGTCTGGCAGCTGCTGCCTGAAACTGACCAGACCTTAATCAGTTTCACACTGAAGGCTTTTGTTGTTGTAAATGTGCCTATTGGTCAGAAAATGATTTTTTTAGTACCATGGTATTTGCGAATAGTTGCTATCAGAGGCAGCTGCTAGACTATAAAAACCAAAGGGCAACCTGCAACTGCAAATGACGTATCAAGTAGTGTGACTATGACTAGTTGCAGGAATGCAGTTTTGTCCTTAAATAGAAATACCACTCAAGGATAATGAATAATATTAATGAAAGCATATCATGAATAATATTAATTCTAATTTTACTGATCATATTTTCCTGGTAAAATGAGAAATATTTTCTGTGGGTATTTTTAGATAAATATTTTTCATTACCTCTAATGACATTATAGGAAAGATGCTGGCAAAATAAAAATCTTTCCTTTGATCTTCTATAGCAAAGGTGCATGACCTTGTGAGCTTGAGGGCTGCAACAGGCTTTGTGTGGGAAGTGGGCAGGGTCCATGTGCATCACCAGGCTGTGTTTATCAAGATTTCCAAGATGGGTGGTGGTGCATTGCAGTTGAACCCCCCCTTTTGTACATGTGTGCAAAGTTGGCACATGTACAAAAGGGGTGGAACTTTGATCAGAACACTGCACCAACCATCTTGTAAGTTTCGACACACACACCCCTTCCTCGGATACCATTGGTAGGCCCAGAGCCTATTTGAGAGTAGATTTGGCATTGTAAAGGGTGATATGAATGGCTTAAACCCCCCAAACTGCCTAAATTGTAGTAGAGGGCTAATCTTTTGGCTCCACCTCTTCAGAGGTCTTTAGAAGTCACGAAAGGAATGCTGCTAGACCACATGTGACCCTCTGATCACTTTCTCCCTTTTATTGCATAGGGTTAAATTCTTACAGAAGCTTTCTTTATTAATCTTTCCTATACATCTGTAGAGGTGAATTTTGGCAAATTAAGGATAGCCCTAAGGATTCTGTGCAGTGTGATGGGCCTGGACCAAATCCAGAACGATTTACTGCTCCTTGTGCGTCACAAAGTATCTACCCAAAAGGGTGGAGGATTTTTTTTTACAGTGTTTTGTAAAGCCTAGCTTGATTCTGCCTAAAGGACTTTCAGGGACTTTAAAAGACAACAACAAACATTATTTACTATCTTTAGCTTATACCAAAGATCATAGCTGGCACAATTAAATAATTAAAATATTAAAATAGCATTATCTATAAATATATCCAAACTGCTTTCAGAGATTACTGAGAGTCCTGGTGCATTTGATAAAGTCATCTGAATTATAGCAAGTGCTTAATACAACGGCATCAGTGAATGAATGAAAAAAATTCAAAAGGATTTTTTTTTAATTGAATGCTTTTTCAGATCTGATGCTGGTTTGACAAAATGGAAAAGGGTTGAAATCATTATTACAGTTTGGTGACATTTGGGGAAAACTTGCACAAGGCATTTAAATATTTTTATCAGATAAATGGTTTTCCAACTTCTCCTGTTTTATATACAGATAAAACATACACATATCAAGAAGGGTTCAAATTCTTCCCCGTTTTGCTTTGAAGTTTATTTTCTTTACTTCTTTGCACATTTTTTTAAAGGAAAGGAAATGAATCTATTTCTGGATAGCCATAGGGACTGAGAGGACTCCACTCATGGAGTCTTCTTTGAAATGGGTCAGAAATAACTTCCATTAAATAAGCTATGGAACTAAACATAGTTGCTTGCTTTATAAAGACGCACCATTGGAGAAAATGGACAAGACCATGCCTATACACTGTGAATTCCATCCATGTGCTCCAGTTTGACTAAAGATCAAGATTCATCCTGGGAAAACAAACATTGTTAATCATCAGCTTGAGAAAACAAGGTGAAGCTCTGTGAATCATCACAATGAGAGAAGTTTCCATTCCGTATAGTTTATAAAGCTCTAAACATATTTTAAGGTGCAAGAAGATTCCACGGATGATGCATAATCGTTACAGAGAAGTTTGGTCTGCTCTTTTCAAGGTTATAACCTTTTTTATGGTTATCTAGCTATTGAAAGCTAAATGAACATTCATTATTTCCATTTTTTTTCTCCATTTTCTAGAACGTTTCTCCTTAGTGGAAAAGTGACAGACAGTTGTGTTCACACTCTACTGGATGGCAGATATGAAGCTTCAGTGCCAGGATTGTTCTTTGTTTTTAATTCATGCCCAGGTTGAATTGATTCAGCCTCCCATTTGACATGAGTCTAATCAGGCTGTTTTCTGAATCAGTGCCCCCAACTTCAGGCTAAATAAGTAATCCAAACATGTTTACCGCCTAGTCTAAATTGATTATGTCTCAGTTTTCCTCTTAAAAGATAGAGCAGAATTATGCCTCATGCTGTTAAGCAAGCTAAAATAACAAATATTAATATTTGTGGATGAAAGGAAGTTCAGAAGTGGTCAAGCTGATTACAGCGCAGGATTTATATAAACAACTTCAATGCATTCATATACTCCCTGTATCTAATGAAGAGAACTATAGTTCAGAAAAGCTTCTATATAGGCAATAGAGAGTTTTGTGGCACTTAAGCCATAAGCTTTCCTGGACTGTGGTCCCCTTCATCTGATGCAGAGATGTTTATTCTGGGAGAAGAATATCATGACAAAGTTAGAGGCACGGGATGAATTCGCCTGTAGTTCATGAAAACTTATAGAACAGAACACGTATTTATCTTTAAGATATGCAATTTATGTTGTTTTGTTTTTGATGCCACATTCTGGAAACTGTTAGAATATAAGAACAGCTAGGACATGCTTACAAGAATACTTCTCTGGAAATAAATCCAAGCATTACCAATGGAATTTATAAAGCTACCTCTGATGAGTACAATTGTTTATTCCTTATTAAAATGAGGCCCAATTCGTGTGGCTTGGTTTAATTTTAGCTAATGCTAACTTCAATGTGAACCTGAACCAGCAGTTTTGAATGTTATCTCAACCCTATGCTTTGGGAAGATTCTGGATCAACTAAGTGCACAGTGGCATAGATTGATGCTGACTGAAGTCAGTATGAATTGCCAAGTCAAATAATGAACTATCATTCCTCCAGAAATCTAGTTATGGGTACAATGGAATCTTATTACAATGTAGGTGATAGAGAGTGACTTCTACCATACTAAAGGATAAGCAAGTTAGCTTAAAGCATGCAGGGCAGATTACATCATACCCATAGTTTAGTTCTCCAACAACTTTCAGGTATTTCCCAAGACTTGATTGATGACAACTTCCATTTGCTTAAGAATAGAGTAACCTCCATTTTATGGGGGAAAAGGTCTTTAAGAGAGAGGGCTTCCTCTCAGTACAGATATTGTGCAAAACTAAGGAAGAGAAAAAAGATGAAAGCAAGAAGAAAAGCTTTTTCTGTGTAAAATGGAAGGACAATGGTCCTCTCAAATCCTGTCCATGTTTCTTAAAGTGCAAATTTCCCAAGTGATGGAAAGTGTCACTGTCACTTTTCATCATCTCCAGGTAGTATGTTCATTGCCAGAGGATCTTATTGTACAAGAAAATGACAATGGCATGTTGTTGTTGTTGTTGCTCTTGCTGTTGTTTTGATAGCTCAAGAAGACGAGAATCAATTGCTTGTACTTGTAGTAAAAAAAAAAGCAAAGAAAAAGAATGTAGGGCAATGACACTAGAGGAGTAAACTGCATTGTGAACATAATGCAAAATATTTGGCAGTGAAAGAAAAGGTATTTTTTTTAAAATTTCATTAATGAATGATAGTTTTAGAAATACATTAAAGAAATCAACAATGACTAAGATAGGATTTTAGAGGGGATATAGACACTGAATAGGAAGTCTTTTAACACATTGTTTCTTTAAATATTTCATTGACAAGAACTAAAAATCAGTTTTAACAAGTTGCCTGTCCCCCATTAAAATACTGTTCATTGCTTCCCATTTTTGAAGTGTGTCTTACTTCCTCAAGATCTTCAGTCTTTGGGGCACAATCAGTGAAATGGATGGGTCAGTCTGAAGCACCAAAATAAAAGTGACATGCTCCTATGAGAAATACAGCTTTTCACAGTAAATCAAATTAATCTTTCTTCATTTAAACGGTAAGGAGACAGATCAGATTTTGCCAATGAAAATACTTGTAGTCATTTCAATGGTTGTTTTAATTGGCTAAAACTGCTTGTCCAAGTAATACCCTCTAATCTGTACAAAAATGTTGTTGGGAAAAGATGAAGTAGACATGCATGACTTGTGGGCCATATTCCCCAGTTTTCTTCCCTCTGTATGTCACAACTGCAATGGACTGAAACTGACAGCTTTTGGAGCATGCTCAAACCACGGACCATAGAAGGGTCTCCCTCATCACCATCCCCTTATGGAAATACCTTGGGCTGAAAGCATGCCTTGATCTGAGGTAATGAAGAGAGGCAAAACATGAATGTGAAAAGAAAGGGGGAAGGTTGGCTTGGGTCTCTTTCAATGAAATTATGAGACCCTAATTAATCTTACATGTTGGCTGAATCAGAGCCGAGTACATATTAAAATTGTTAAGTCTGTCAATTTTACTGTAGGATCAGTAATGTAGCCACAGGATACTGAAACTACAAGGGGCACTGGACTATCAACTACTGGTGAGAAATCTTGACTCATATTTTCACCTTGCCTTTGGGGAGCATCTAACATTGGTGCAGATACTTCAGGTTCTTAGCCATGAAAATAAAGATAAACATGTCTTTAAATTCAGCAGATAAGCATTGTGGAATATCTAATTTTTTGTATGCAATAGCCATGTGGTGGAAATCAAGGTTTAAATGATTTCATAGGGAAGTTATTCTGGCCTAGAAAGATGTTCACGGAGCTATGGTTCACCATGATATTGAACAGCCTACCCCAGCTTTCCCCCCTCCATTTGTCTTGGGATTTCCTATATGTGGAAGGCAATAGATTGAGGAAGGTGATAATTGAAACATTTTTTTTTAATTCCATGCCAACACATGGACATGAAGGTATGTACCAGCACAAAGAAAACCATCCAAGATACATAGTAAATGACATACACATGAACCAAAGTCATGGAAGGCAACAGAATTTCATGAGAAGTGATCTGAAAAGACTTGTGTGTAGCCGGAATAACTTGAAGACTATATTTCAAAGAAAGGTAGAACCTGCCCATTTATATTTGAAAAGAAATGAATGTTGTTAAAACTCAGAACTTTTCAAGTTCTCAGTGCCATGGATTCCTCAGAAGCTTACTAGAGGTTCTTGAATTAAAAAATCAACGATAGATATCTTTCTGCTGCAATTCCATATGGAATTGTGATGATAAAAAAATAAAGCCCTTTCCAAAATAGAAGCTGAAATTAATATTAATTCACCTGTGTGCAGTCCTTTGGGTTATTATACATTAAAGTAAGCAACATAGCACTTGCAGGCACTAAGAGGACTATCATGAAGAATCTGTGGCACTCCAAAATTAAATATTTTTCATAATAAATAAAGATCATTCACTTGAGATCTCAAAAGAGTTCAGCATTCTTCCATTAGATCTTAGACTAAGGCTACTGAAATCATGTAAGATCTGGCAATCTTTGGAGATCGGTGTGTGTATGTGTGTGTATTTTTGTTTGTGTGTCTCTGTATGCCTTGATCACTGTGTGAGATTGTGTTTGAGGCCTGAAAAGGTTGCCAATATCTTGTGTACACATTAATCAATATTATGCAGCACCTATGCTTTGATTTACTTATTCATCATGTTTAATAACACTAACTCTACAATAGTTTTCCAGATTACCTTCCAGCTAAGGATCTCCAAGAACTAGCTAAATGGATATGATTATTGTGCAAACTAATATAGAAATCAAATTGAGCATTCATCAAACTTCTTAAAATTAAAGAGTTTTTAAAGTCAATCATGTATTCTGACTTCTAAAAATCCAGATTGTGACTGTTGTTGATCCCTGGGTACCATACATTGAACTGGAGATGCTTTCTAAAATGCTATCCCAGTTCATACAGAGTCTGAAGCTCAGAAGCTCATCAGTCCCTGAAGCTTGAAATATTGATTTGGCAAGCTTAGTAGTTTGGCATTTGCTACCAATGGCAATAAGTTGTGATGTCCACAGCATCCTGCAAACAAAGTTGGAAGAATTGCTGTTGTCTCCTTGTTGTGACTCTGACCCTGTTCAGCTTTACTTGAAGACTTTCCACTTATCCTTTTCTTTTAACTGTTTTTTCACCCAATGGTCATACAAATCTCTAGACATTTTCCTGCTTCTTCTCGTTTTACCCATATTTTATTTTTCATCTTATTCTTACTGGTATGTCCTTCCAAACTCATTTTTGCATTTTGGATTCCTTATTGTCCCTTCGACTTCCATCTGGGCGAGTCTATGGTCCTTTCTGTTCTCCTTTAGGCAAGACAAGGAGACTGCTTTGTTGTCACTGCTTGTTGAGCATTTAAGCCACTTCTGTGCTGCCTTTCCTGACCTGCAATATCCTAGAAATGTTTTACTTGCCTTCTTTAATTGGAAATAGAGCTCCTGAGCCTGATGCACAATCAGGAGTCTGATTTCCTGCCACAGAGCACAGGAGCAGAATGCTCTGTTCTCAAGGGAATACTCTTGTTCAGAAAGTGGAGAAACTACTACAATATAAATAAGAAATGATATCCTGTGAAAGGAAAAGTGTTGTTTTCTCTGTACAGTATAGGATATTGGCTTATAATCAAGGGCTAATATTAGGTAACTTAAATCCTTTCTAAAGGAGCAACACATGAACCTCAGTAGTGACTGTGGAATTTTATGCCAGCACTATAAACTTAATGATGAATGTCTGCAAAATGTTTTCCTAGAACTCCAAAATATTTTGCTCCAGCCCAGCTCCATGTTCATCAATGCCTTTCCACTTACTTTCACGGCTGTCTGAAAATAAGCCAGCTCAAAAGCAATGAAAATCTCCAGCTTGTTCCACACCTTACTCATTTGCCCCTGTCTGGAGTCCTGGGAATAGAGGGTTGGCTAACTGGCCACCCACTCTCATTCCAATTCAGCTAAATTCTGTTTGCATCCCTTTATGTTAAGAAGCATAGCGTGTTAAAGTATGAGCAAATAAGCTGAGCTGCCAACAATCCTCAAATGTCTGCCTCTGCAATGGTGGAGGAATAATATTTTCTTTAGGTTCGCCCAACCATGAATTGAATTTAATAAGTGTTTCTTTGCCCTGTCCAAATGTTGCATGCTTCTCCTTTTATAGAGACATATGGAGCAATTGCTTTATAACAGGGACAAAAATGGTAGCTCAAAGTCAACTGCCTGAGGTCTAAGATTTCTTTCTCCATTTTTTTTTCTGAGATAAAAACAGAAAGAAGGGGAGTGTGGAAGGAAGGAAGGAAGGAAGGAAGATGGGGGGAAGGGTGCGCCACTCTAAAGAACTGTTTTCTGCCTTTATCTAAATTTCAAGTCTGATTCTGAAGGTGGGTTAAAAGGGGCTTAGATATTTTTAGCCACAGAATATGTAAACCACAGAAGGTATGTAAACTTAATGTACATATTTGCCTTTTTCAAAAGAATTCACTGCAGTAGGAAAAATATATTGCCCACAGAAAACTGGCAGCCTTGCAGGCCAGAATCACAGCCAAAATCCCTGGAATGTTTCTGCTTTGCATGCTAAAATGTATAGCTTTATAAATAGTGTTAAATGTTTTTACCTTCCCCACCCCTCCAGACACACATGGGTGTGCTGCACTTCCCTTAAAGGTATATGTGCAATGTAACCCTCCAAAACATGTCAATCTACCATTTATAATTTCCTGCTAGCCCCAATCATTGCTTTAAAGAGAGAGAGCTGACTGACCAAAGCCCCTTCTTACATAAAAGGAGCTATAATACCACTATCAATTTTTCAGAATGTATTTTTAACATTTGTCCTGAGAGATGCATCCTGAGTGGGTGTCAGTACACTGTATAGTCCTCCAAGCTGGTGGGATGCAAGGCAATCTCTAGATTAAAAATCCTAGTTTGGATAGAATAGTGTGAGCCGGCTTGGGGTAAAACCGGGCTTTGGCTATGCTTATGGCCCACAGGCCAAAATGTGCAAAAACTGATTCATCCTGTCCTTACAGTTAGCAGTTAATGCTGCATGTGGCAATGGTATGATTCAAGCCAGTACCCTCATCTATACTAAAAGTGTAATGTGAAAGCCTTGATTAATAAAAACCATGACAGTTAGCAGTGATTAGTATCTACAGCCATGACATATGGAATATTGTGGCTTGGAATGTAAGAGGAATTAATTGCAAAGAGTTTGAATTAAGTAGCAGTGTCTGCAATGGGATCAAAAAAGTCAAGAGGGTGGTCGGGGCAGTGCAGTGGAAGCCCTGTCCCTTTGTATGCACGTACAATATCAATGTATATACAAACAAGGCAAGACTTCAATCTCGGTGCCACAATTGCCATCTTGACTTTTAGGGTCAAACATGCTCCCCACCACCCAGCTGCCACTGGAATGAAATAAAAGAAAGAAAAATAGACGTGTTGTGTCTATGTGTTATGTGTATAGTAAAACTAAGGGCACTCATTATATTTCCTAGCCCACAAGAGAGGCATGTTAAAGTTGTAATTAGGTGTTCCAGTTTTAAACTAGTGTTTTTCCTCTTGTCCTGAAACAATGTTGGCTGTGGACATGATCTACAACCTTTCATCAATGATGTGGTTCATGAGGCTGTCAGGAGCTGGGCTGACGTGTATTGGCTGAAAAAGAGTTCTTGTACCCCTTGATAACATTTGTGAGAGAGTTGATTTGAGAAATCACACAGTGTGTTTACCATCTAATTGTTCATTCTTTTTATTTTGCTTGAAAGGATTATGCCCCCATTCAGTGGGAAGATAATTTGGGGGTTGATTCTTTAGAAGTATACTTTTGTGACCAAAAAATGCCACAGCACTGGATGATTAGTCTGATGAAATGGGAGAGGGTCTTCCAGCACCTGTCACTTTTGCATGGGCTACTCTTAAACGTGGGTTTTGCTGTCTTTCAGAAGATCACTAAACCCACACTAAATAAAGCTGTTTATTTTTAAACAGCTGATGGGCAGGAGAGATGGCAGTTGCCAGGTGAAGTGGGACGATGTTTTCCTTCTGCACCAAGCAATTCCCCCACCCTTCATCTCCCAGCAGAACACGTGTAAGTAGATGCAAAGAAAAAGAATGTAGAAGCTGCTTGGAACAGAGTGAAAATAAAAGAATTACACTGCAGAGTACCAGAGAAGGGTGTGAAGTAGTTACAGGAAAGGGAAGTATGGAAAAGGGTGGTTGGTGAAATGGTGAAATGGAAGAGGCTATGGATGAGAATAATGTGAATAAGAGAGTGATTACTGCAAAACATGAGGATGAAAAAATGTGTATGGTTGCCAAGAATAGAGTTAAAGAGAGCAATGAGTAGTTAAGCAGAGAAAATACAGAGGGATTATGAAGGAAATAAAAAAGTGGAAGTGAGTGAAGAAGGTTAAACAAGGGGTGAGTGATAAAAGTGATGAAATCATTTGAGATGAAGCTAAAGTGAAGGAATGCTGGAAGGAGTATGTTATGTAGTTTGTATGGAAATGAACCTATACATGTATGTTCTGTAAAATTGGTGACCAGCTGCTATCAAGGTCCATCCTAAAAATAGAAATCAAATAAAAGGAACATTATAAGAATGCAAGGTATCTTATAAACTACAAAACACAAATATCTACGTATAAGGATAAAAGCAAAGTCTTCTTCAAGTTAAACTGAAGTCCTCTTGATGTTATGGACTGCATTCATGTAGACAGAAGTGCTTTGCTATTGCCTTTTCCCAGAATTGTTTTTTTAAAAAATAACTTCACAGTCTAGTTTACAGACCTTATAAAGGTCTTCCACTGAAGTACTGACTAGGGTCAAGCATGCTTAGTTTCTTAGTCCAGACAAGGTCAGCTATCTTTGCCATTGGCTGAGACACATATAAGGATAGAGAAGTGTAAATTTTGACACAGTGCTTTAACAAGTGCTCATATTTCATGTGATAGGCTTCAGCTGATAAGGGGTGGGTGGACTTTAGGCTTTCAAGATAGGTTTTATTCTTAAATTCCTGAGGTCCACCAGTTAAAGCAAGGCTGAGCATTCTTAATATGCTGGCCAAAGAACTTGTCATCACTACCAAAGCCAAACTCTCAAGTCCTTCACACAACCATCTATATCCTTATTTTCCTCCAAGCATTATTTTTCAGTGATAGTTGTAAGCCAAAGCCCTGAAGCAAGTAGATTCCAAAGCTCCTTGAAAAAGTGCTACTGAATTATATTAAATAAATGGGGAACAATCTTATTACCTGTACTGAATTGGTGTAATGTGATTATAGTTACATTCAAGGAAAAAGTCAATCAAAACCATTTTTATTTTTTGTCCCTGCCCCATAACATTTGGAGGAATGTGGTCCCTCAAGTATTCCGTAACACTTAAAGACCATTTGTAGCCCATAATTTGTTAACAGTTGGATACTTCTTTTGTAAGAAGCTCTTGCCAATCTCACATACCCAGTATCTCACATCCCCAGTAGTATTCCTGCCTGGTGCCACTCCTTGGCTGTTGTTGGGAAGCAATTACTAAAGTAGGCTGTGATGTCAGGACAGACATCATATGACTTTGCACTACCTGCAGAGGTTCTCACTAAGGAACCTCCTGGATCTGTTGCGGAAAATCCTAACCAACGAAGTTATTTTCCTTCACATTCTCTTTAAAGTTCCTATATGATTTTCCTTTTTCTAAAATATTTTTAGATGTTCAAACTTTTCTTACAGCAAACTTTATGCATATGATTCTGTCTAAGAATCATGTTCTACTGTTGAAAACCTCTTGAATGTTTTAACATCCATGGCACCTTTTCAGAAAAAAAGAAAGAACATGCCAAGCAGCTTCTTACATCAACACTTTGTAGGCATAAGAGTGAACAATAGGCCCATTTCCATGGCACATTAAGGAAAGATGTGTTGATTTGATGTGTTGAGTGGCACCACATAGCATAATAAACTTTTTAACATAGTCTCCCTGCCAAAATTAACTACAGACAGAATGTTATTGTTACTCAAGTTGCAATCATCATGTTTTCCCACTCTGATCTCTGAATTCAGCTGCTCAGAGTTCATTTGAAAGACTTCTGCTGTTGACATTTTGGGATGGGACTGTGTCTGTATAACTATGATGCTGAACAGCGGCACTCAGATGTCCTGCACATCTGCTGAAATGCAAACCATATTGATGATTGGCTGCTCAGGTGAAAGAGATTAAAAGAGCCCTGCATGCACCATTGTGGCTGGCCATGACTATTTTCTTGTTAGAGGTGGGTTAAAAAAAACCATAGACTAACCTTATGAGAATTGGTTGGCTGTTTTTTAAAACAATACAAAGACAATTCTCCTAGCACAGACTGAGTCAGTTCTGGAACTAGGATATGGCAGTTTTATTTCTGGAGCATTGGATCCAGTCTAAAAGGCAGGTCAGGTATTTTTGTTTTTCCACAGCTTATTTTCTGTGCTAGGGCTTCCAGTTTGATTATTATTACAGATGATCTATTTTAAGATTAGGAGGAGACATGAAAAAAAGTGCCATTATCATTCTTCTATTTTTTAATAAACCAAAAGCAACCTTAGAAAGATGTGAGATTAATTCATTCATTAATAAGTTGTTAGTTAGAACTGAAAAAGGAGGATAAGAGAGAGGAACAATTTTAAACTTTTCTTTACTAGCCATTTTCAAGTCAAATATGGTTGCTTCTATTCATATGGAAAATGTAGCTGAAGAGGCAGTAACTGTAGTGCAAGACTTCATTCTTATTCCTCACTTATTCCCAAGGAAGGAAAGAAGGAGCATATATGACACCTAATTTGGCTTAACTTCTGTTTTAATAACTAGATTTACTGCTTATTGTCTCTCCAGAAAGCAAACCAGTACTTCCAAGTAGTAATGCTGGCTAATTTTCAATAATACCTTGATTCAAACGAAGGTTATGTGACTATCATCTATGGATAAACTATTAAATGCCAGGAAATAAAGTTCACCATCTGGTCTACTGAATAAATACCAGACAGTGTCATTCAAATGTGGTTTTGGAACTCCAGGCCAAATGGGGCCACGCTTTCATTAAAAACAAAAAACCAAAAACCAGTGTTATGATCATTACTGGATGCAAACACTAACAGCAAAAATAAAAATGGAATTGGATTTCATTAAAGTTCACAGAGTGACTAAACATACCAGTTTGCTTCCCGTAAGTGTTCCTACCTGTCTTTCCATTTTTCACATCTGCAAATAAAATGTAAAGTAATGTAAAGTAAAACAATCTATAAACAGCATGGTGGCAATGGCAGTTCAGTAGATATATGTGTACAAAATAAGCCTTTGCTTTCATTTTGGAAAGTTGACCCCAGAATTTCACAATTAATAAATACCATGTTCCTTATTTTTCCAGGTGGATTTAATAGGTAATTAATATGACTGTTAAAAAGCCTTCTACAAGACTGAAAGGCTTTTGCCCAGATTAAGTTTAAGCTTAGTTTAATCAAGAGCCTTTTGAGCAGTGGGAGGCAGAAGTCCAGGTGAACAGGATGATCTGCCATTGGAGCACTTCCCCAAAGAATAGGAAGAGTGGACTTGGCAAACAAGTCTAGTTCTCAACTTTTATAAAGTGGACCTTGAATATCACTAGCAGTCTATGCAGAAATTGGATCAGAGAAAAACCCATGGTATGTATACGTCTAATATCAATAGGGATTCAAGCATGTATTTGTCAGAAATGCACAGCTAGCCTAGCCATCAGCAGAACTTCCAAGTGGACGTTTTTGAGGGTTCACTCAACACAGCAATTTATTGGGAGGGTTCTGATAAATGCTGCCTTATCAGAATGCTTGAAACAAGAGCTTCCTGGCTGTGTAAACTGGGGATATCATTAAAACAATTTCATTTTTTTCCATGATTCATTGGAGTCAGGTGGCATAAAAGTTTAATAAATAATGATGATGATGATTATAAAATAAACAAAATGTATGAATGTGAGATACAAAGTGTATTGTATTTTTGTTGATTCAAATTGTGTGATAACATGAATAGGTTTGTATGATGCTTTCCATCAATGTGATTGCTGAATGCAATGAATGGTTATATGACAGAAGTAAAAAAATGATAACCTGAATGGTTTGCAGTGAATGTTAGATGTATTGTATGATGCGCTGAGGAATATGGATCCAAAACCTAATGTATCAAAGACCAGGGTAAGTTGTTTTTTGAAGGGAAAACAGAGTGAACAGTTGCAGGTTATACACAAATGGGAATAGATTAAAACAAGGAGGTAAATTTACCTTGGTTGAATGGTTACTAAAGAAGGGAAAATGGATGGAGAAAATTTAAGAGGTACAAATGACAATACAAAGGTGATGGCTAGAATGTGGTCTTTTGCAAGGAATGAAAGTTTGTCAAAAGAAGCAAAAATGTCTAAGAATGCACTTCTACTAACCTTGTTTCAAGAAAAATAAGAGTTGGATCTGTCAGGATACTCATAATGATAAATTTAATACAGTGGGATTGGGATACTAAAAAGTGTGTGCAATAATGAACGTGGATCTCTCACAAAAGTGAGTGTCAGTACAAAAGAAAAACATTGAGGTGGTTTAGTTATATAGGGAAAATGAATGAGAAATAATATATAACAAATATATGAAAGAAAAGCAAATGGGTTGAGAAGAAGGGAAAAACCAAAAACAGTGGATGGATGGAGATCCTCAAAAAGAACTTTCAAGAACAAAAGGCAATGTATGGTATAATTAATGTATAAACTCTTTGTATAAACTGGTTTTAGCTATTTATTTCCTTTTCTTATCGCACACCATTTCTTTTTTGGCTTACTATTTCTAACTGCATTTCTGTGCTTTGCATAATGTTTGCTTGAAAGGGATGAGTGTGATGGGTATGTACTGTATATATCAACTGTATCACAGAGAAAGTGATTTTGGCTCTTACTGCATTACTTCTGACAGATTCTAAGCCATCATAAGCAGCATACCATACATGGTTGTTTCTTCCAAAAGACAGCTCATATCCAAGCCTCTGTTTGAGCAATTTTGCATTACCCAATAAGTGTAATGCTTTGGAAAGGACACTACTGTCACTTTTTGTTCAGTATCCCATAATCAGAGGCAGCTATTTCAATTTATATAAAAATAGTTTTGCATTAGGGATTGGATATCAGCCCAGTTCTGTAGTTGATGCAGTGCTAGTGCTTGCAGGATCTACAACAAGTAGCTTATCCTTTTTCAACCAGTGTATCCTTAGTTATACGGACGACAATTCCCAAAATTCCTCAGCCAGCTTTTGCTGAGAATTCTTGCAGCTGTAGTTTATACATTTGAAAGAGGAAAGATGGGACTACTAGGCTGGCATCAATATTTCAAGACTACTCTATAAATTAAAGATAGTTATTTAAAGCCATAGTAAACAGCATACAAACCAGTGAACAAGGTATCTTGGGCAATTAAAAAATAAAAGCACAGACCTCAGGTTTTCTTAGTTGCTGGATTCTTAAAAAATAATGACATCTTAAGATTGTATTTATTTTTGCTCAACTAAAATCACACTCCATTTACTACGTTTCTGGAAAAAATGAACCAAAAAAGGTCAGATCTGGACTATTCCAGTTTAGAGGCTAAATCCACAGATCTTTTACCACAATGATTAGATCATATCCTATTTTTTATGGGTTCCCCTAATCCTTCTAAAACATTTGTATCACACTAGCTGGAAAGTAACACCCCCCCCCCCGGCAAAAAAAGCAAGAGATAAACAAAAAACCCTCTAAAACCATTATTTTGGTGAGTTGTCCTAAAACTGCATTTTTTATATTTGCTCCTTTTCATATATTTCTTGGTTTCAAGATTTCTGGCATGGGCCACTCAAAATAAATCAACCGATACTTTAGGTAAGACTGTTGAGCAAGGAAGGACAAGCAAAGCTGAGAGACTGCCTGCTCCCTGACCCCAAATTCATTCTGGGTTGCTATAGCATCACTCCTGAGAAAATGGGACCAGCTCTTTTTCTCTTTTCAATGGGCTTTTGTCAGCTGTTGAATTATGGCATTAAAATTTAAATACTACAGGTTTAATGGAGGATTATTATGACACCCTCACACATTCTTTCTGTTGCTATTAGAAACAAACCCAAGAATGAGCAGCAACATTAAAAAAACCACACTCTTCAAAGAGTAGACCTCTGGAATCACACTAATACTACTAATATATTTGAGAAAAAAGAACGGCTCCCGTTGTGGTTATGATGACTCCTGTAGCAAAGGAGGTGCAAACCAGGACTGCCTTCTCATGCACTGGTAACAACAGAATTCCCTTTCGCTCACTCTTCCTTGTTTGAACACACACACACACACACAGTATATAAGCCACCAAGAGTCATCAGATTACTGTGGGATGTAAGTTTAATAAATAAACAAACACATCCCCATCACTCTACTTCCTCTTGGGATAAGCAACACTCTGCAAAATGTAGAAAAGGGGGATGAAATAGACAGCAAAATAAGTTAGAGAGACAGGATAAAGGAAAAAGGAAGAAAAGGAAATATAAGGGGAGATGGGTGGTGATGAAATTTGATAAATAAATATAGTTACATCTATTTCATGCCAATTTCACTCACTATATTTTTACAAAGTATCCTTGCTTCTGTACATACAAATATTGCTTCATACATTGCTTTTTGTTCTTTAAACTTGTCATCTTGCTCTTTTTAAGGATCTCATCTCCTCCACCCAACCAGGACTTTTTCTGCCTTCCCTTCCTCTCAACCCATTCATTCTCCTTTCATATATTTCTTCTGCAATTTGATCCTCATTCATTCATTCACACAATATGACCAAACTGCCTCAAAACACTTCTTTCCTGTTGGTCTTTCACTTTTGTATCCAATCCACATTTACTCAACATCTATCGATTCTCAACTAACTCTTCTTGTTTCATTGCACACACTTCTTAAGTACCCCATTCAGCAGGAATCAACTTTTATTTTTCTCCTGAGATACCCAACCCTCAATTTCCATGCTCTTCCACAGAGCCATTTTTGCATCTTTGGGCAAACATTCAGTCCTTGTAACAGACCACATAGTAGCTGCTGTGTTTGTGTAGCATTTATACCTTGCGAAGTTTCTCACCATCTTTAGTAAACATTCTATGAAATACCTTGAGTCATCTGCTAAATAATAATAATAATAATTATTATTATTATCATTTATTAAATTTGTATGCCACCCAACTCCCAACAACTCTGGGTGGTTCACAACAATCAAAGAAATTACAATAAAATCAATAAAGATAAAAAATAAAGATAAAAGATGGCAAGCACAATGAAGTGAAGGATCTTGCTCTCCCTTGCTGAAGGCCTAGGTGAATGAATGAATGAATATGTGTATGTGTATGTGTGTATACACACACACACACACTATTTAAACTTGTAATCATCCGCTCCATTTTCTCTGCCCAACACAATTACCATGGTCATTAATATAGTAGTTTTCATATCTTTATATTGCATCATAGTCTTTAAAGACTGATTCATCATATGTTCATTAATGGGCAAAAATAATCTATGTGTAGATTCACACCCATGAGCACCCACATGTGAATTCTTCCAAAGAATACACATACTCATCAAACACAGGGGGGGAAATCCCTTTCCTGGAGCAACTGAATGTTGAGTTTGTATCTTTCAGCTGCCTTATCTTTGGAACGGAAAAAATAGATCAACATATTCCAGCCAGGGGAGGTAATGGTGAGCGGGACCACAATTCCCAAAATACCTAGCCAGTAAGCCAACACTATATTTGCTGTGAATTCTGAGCATTATCATTCAACAAACCTGGAAGGTCAGATGTAAAAAGAGAAGGGATGATACTAGAAGACAGAGAACACTTTAGTATGATTTATAAGAGGCCTAACACTGGAAATGCACAATCAAAGGATTTGGGCTGACAGGCCACTTCTTGATTTCTTGGTTCTGGTCTCCAAACTATCTCCAGAATTGTCATCTCTATCATTTGTAATGGGACAGAAGTGGAAAATGATTAAATATATGGGAAATGAGCATATAAACTGTAATTTAATGTTATATTATTTATATTTGGAGAGGCTGACATAAAAAAAAATTATTTGGATATGAGAAGAGGGAGATTGCATTGCACCACATAATTATTTATATATTCAGCAATATTTTAATCACCAAAGTATAATCTTTCCATGTAATGTTTTCAGAATATTCTTCTTTCCTGCATGACTGAAGATATGCAAAATTCACAGTCATAAATTGCATCATCACTGGTATAATTTTATGTTGAATGGCAAGAATTACCTCATACACAGTGAAGAATAAGTGTGAGACCACATATGTAAAAGTTTTCACAGAAGCATTGGTGCACTGGTGTGTCAGTAGCTAAATGAGAAGATTAATTGTTTATAAAGTTGCTTCTGCTCAACAGGAGGTGACAAGTAAATTTCCATGTAAAGTATATAAACATTCCTGATTTGCTTCAGTTTAGGAGACATTGCTGGGTTACAAAAAAACACTATCCTTCCAGAAGCAAAATATGACAGATTGGAAAGGATGACTCACATTCTGTTGACAAAGGTTCATTTGTTTGCACATGACCTCTGCATTGACCTCTGCATTGAACAAATAATTTAGATTTTACCAATACATGAACTCAGATGTTCATATTTCAGAATATTTATTCTTGATGTTAATGTTCTCTTTAAAACGTTGATCTTTCTTAGTTGTTATCCCAAAGCAGATTACAATTATCTCTCTCTTGCTTATATTTTCTAATGAGGCTGAACTAAGCCAGGTTTTTCAGCTTTGTGCTCTCCAGATGGGTTAGTACAACATCTCTTAGAATTCCATCTTTGTGGGACCACTTAGTGTTTGCCAGTTCTGGGAACGATGAACTATTTGTAGTAACGTTTAAGCCTGTGGTCCTCCAGTTGTTGCTGAACGATAGCTTCCAGGAACTCTAGCCAGCCTGGTGAGGAACACTGGAAATAAATCTTCAGTAACAGTGGAAGGGTCATATCTGATTAATACTTTGTTATATACTGTAAATATCTACTGGATTATATAAGTTTTCTCAGCAATTTTCTTGTACTCTTTTCTCCTTAAATGGTTTCTCTGTATTTTTCTATCCCTGATTTTGTCTAGTCTGTAACTTATGATACAAGTACCTGTTCACTTATTGTCACTCTTTTGTTCCTATTATATGATGGTTAAGTTCCACCACATCTACTGACACAGTTTAGGGCATATTTCCAATGTTGAGTGTATAATGTGGGCATCCTTGCAAAATGGCTGCTAATGAGGTAGGCTTGGTCACTTGCAAGGTGATTGATATGGTCTGGTCTCTAACCTCCCATGTTTAAGGAAGGTTGTTGAGTGGGTGGTAGGCACTCAGCTTCAGAAGAGATAGATGAAGCAAATTATATGGACCCTTTTCAATCGGGGTTTAGAGTACAGGCTGGGTTACAGCATGGAGACAGCATTGGTCAAACCTGGGGATGACCTGTGGAGGGTCCAGGGTGGAGGCGGTACATCTGTCCTGGCCTTCCTGGATTGCTCAGTGGCATTCAATACCTTTGTCCATGGTATCCTTCTGAACCAGTTCCTCCTTCCTCTATGGCAGGTTCCATTCAGCGTTGTGGGGGGAGAGATCAAGCCCTAGACCCCTGCAATGTGGGATGCCTCAGGGCTTAGGTCTTTCACTCCTCCTCTTTAACATGTACATGAGGCTGCTAGGGTCCCACCACTACTGCACTACTTCACAATTTAACTGTTTCTAAAGTGGGGAGGTAATTGGTCTTGGAGGACTTAAAAGGCATATTCCCAGATAGTTGTTGTTTCACCTCTTTCTCTAATAAACACATGATGATTCTTTTTTCACAGCTCCCCATGTGCACATTTCTTGACTTTGCAGCTGATGTTCCATCTGTTCAAATTGTAACACTTTTCAGCTGAAATATGTGATGGAACCCAGAAAGACTACAAATGGCGGCCATTATATTCTTCAAGGCAGCATAAGACTTTCACATCAAAGGATCTAATTCTGCAAAAATGAGAGCAAGTACATGCATTTCACATTTGGCATTGTGTGCCAAAATACAATTTTTTTTCTCCTCTGAGATGTCATGCTACCACCACTCTGCCTTTCAAATAAAATAGTAACAATTAAAAAGACATGCATTGTACAAAATCAACTATCACAAGAGTAGAAGCCAGTTCTGGAGCATGTCACAGGATGGAAAGAGACTTTTTTTCCCATAGGAGATTCAAGATAAAAAGCTTTGGAAGGAGAACCTACTACTTTAAGAAAAGGATATCCCTCTACGAATTGAAGACTCAAAAGAGAAAGAACATCAGCGTTTATTGCTTTGGCATATTGTGTGAACCCCACCAACTGTACTTACCCAACAAATCATAGTTAAAGAAACCATAAGCTAGCACAATCTGCAAACCCAATCAGTGAAAGACTTACTTTTAATATAAACGCATTTCTTTATTTCCAGATGTTCTTGGATTAGTAAGAGTGGCTAGAAAATAAAAAAGGGGGAGGGGAATCAAAGCCAAAGCACCCTTCATACAAAATAATACTACCTAGTATTCATGTGTGTTAAAGTTACTTCCATAGCTTTATTATTTTGTCATTCTGACATGTTTGCAATTCTTTCTGTACTGCTAATCTGTCTGAATTAGCAGGGATCAGAGCAAGGGTTGGCCTCTACTACCAGCAGACAACTTGCACATCATGCCAGACTTCTGATTCAGAAAGCTGATGGCTTATCAATCCACTGCATTTAATTGTAGCATTTAATTACGAAGTTCAACTAATTGGACCAAATTAGAAATCAGCAAACTGTAATTTGTCTATCAAGGCAGTCCAAAATAAAATAGATTCCAGTGCAGAAATTCAGAATTATCAAGGTTCTTTTTAGAAATCATCAGAATCATGCCCATTTCAAAACCATTTAAGTTCATAATATTGATCTGAATTAAATATTCACTATAACATAGACCCAGATAAAGCATCAGTTGAGCAGAGATGCTGAAATACAAGTTCTTTCAGTGACAGATGGTTTAAGTACAATATGATATAGCAGCCGTATGCAACAGAACAGAGTTAGAAATGAAATTCATTCCAATATCATTGATTTTTAAATAGATCTTATTGGATTATTTTGCAATGCCTCAGATTAATTCCAGATTTAAATCTTCACTTATCCAGCCAGACTATGTTATGTTTTTGAGTGAGTTCATTAACATTTCCGTTCCCCCCACCCCTCCAATTTATGGACAGCTGGACATTAAATTTAAATTCCTATTCTTGTTTTGCTTAAAGTTTAAGTAATAATTCATGTTAATTCCTCTGTTTGGTGGTTTTGTAAAGTGAAGGATGAGGCTCTTCTGCTGGAGAAGAAACAAGATGTCCCTATTTTATTAAGAAAAGGATTTGCAGGAAACTCAGAGTCATTTGCTTCCATCATTCCAATGTGTTCCAACAAGAACTTTCTGTGGTTGAAGAGGGAGTATGAGTGTTTATTTTCCCTCAGAAATACTGTAAAAAGTAATAGTAGACATTAGAAAAAATGAAAGTTATGTTGTAAACTTAGAGTAAGAGTTTAATGTAAATTTATACTTATATCTGTTGTAAAAGAAAGTTGGAAGTCATTTCTTTGTATTTCTTTTTCTTTCTGCAGTTTTGACTTCATTTTCTTTTTCATCCTTTACTTTTTCTCTTCCTTATTTTCTATCTTAGTTATTAGTTCTTGTTAGCTTTCATCTCTTTATTTAAAAATCTAATAAAGTTATTTTTAAAAAAGAAATACTATAAGTAGTATGAAGAATGCACCATGACTTGGAATGTGTACATGTGTCACACTCCATATGGTTCCCTTCATTTTCATAATACTTTAAAACTCTGCACCATGCAAAGGTGGCAGCTATGTTTTAAAACAACCCAACAGGGAAGATCTGTAGAACTTGGTTTCTGGAATTCTTTCCAATTCCTTTCCAATTCCTTTAGCAGCAGTGACCTCAGGAGGCATCTGCATTTTCTTCTGGGTAACTAAGCACATGTTGCACCTGGGTGTTTTTGTCCATATGTGTGCATTGGAAAGCCTGGGGTGAGCTGAATATATATATTTGTCATGAGTGCCGTTGAGCTGAAGGCATCAGCACAACGGCACACATGACAATACCTAGGAAGCAGAGGAAGGGATTTAAGATAAGCAAAGCACGCACAACAACAGACACAGACCCCGAGGAGAAGGGAATGACCCCGGCCGGATGACCCAGCCATCAAGACACAAAAGAGGAAGAAGGAAAGACAAAGACAGGGTGGATCACGAGGCTCACCTGAAGCTGTCAGCAAAGCACAACAGAGATCGCCCAGCTGACAGCAATCACCGGCCGGAGAAAGAAACCGATTATGGGCGAAGCCCGGGGCACCAGCAGGGGCCCTGCGACCCTTCACCTACTGGCACGGAAGCATGCAGGACAAAGGGGGGATGACGCAACCCAAAGTGGGGGGGCGCTGACCGGTGCGGGCTATTTAAACCCCGCACTGGCGCGCTCCCTTCACTCTCAGCTTTTTTCTCGTTTAGCACTACGCTGTAATAAACCTGAACCTGCTCTTCCCTGAATCAGTGTCTGTGTTTCACTCAGCGGTAGGCAGCGCATGACAATATTCTACTTTTGTAATCTGGAGGGAGGAGAGCAACTGCAGCCTTCTGAGCTACTGCTCAATTGCTCCTCCAAAGCAGTAAGTACAGTACTACTGATCATATATTCACTCTTACTCAGCTCATCGAACGGTCAAGAGAATATAGATTTTCGCTTGCAATTGCATTTGTGGACTATGAAAAAGCATTTGACAGTGTTGAAATCAATGCAGTAATGCAAGCGATCAGTGAACAAGGAATCAACTCCGACTACATCACGCTGCTCAAAGAAGCAAATACCAACTGCTTCACTAATATTACTCTCTTTGAAACCAAAATACGAATACCAGTAAGGTGTAAAGCAAGGCAGTATGATCTCACCTAAACTTTTCAATGCTTGTTTGGAAAATATCATGCACAAAATGAAATGGGAAGACAGAATTGATATAAACGGAGAGAAGATAAACCATCTCAGATTTGATGATGATATACTGATCGCAAAGGATGCTCGAAAGCTGCAAAAAACGCTTCGACAACTTGACGCCGAAAGCAGAAAGGTGGGTCTAAAGATGGATCACACTAAAACAAAATATATACAGACAGGGGATCTTCCAAAATTCCAAATGAGGCTTCAGAATGAACTTATCGAAGAGGTTGACCACTATGCCTACCTGGGACGGCTAATTAAAATGAACAAAGATTCATTCATTCAAAGAGAAGAACTGGTCAGAAGAAAGGAAGTTGGATAAGCTAGATACAACTCCATTAGGGAAGTCATACAGAATGAGAAGATTGACAGAAAACTGTGTGCTAATCTTTTTAATTTGACTCTCTTATCGGCAGTGCTATATGGAAGTGAAACATGGTCGCTAACAAAGGCAGAAGAGGAAGAGCTTTCAAGAGTAGTAAGGGCTATGGAAAGATCCATGCTGAAAGTTTCTCTCTGAGACTACATCCCAAGCAGCCAGATTAGAACACGAAGTGGAATAAATGATGTCATCTTTGAATATCAAAAACAGAATCTATGCTGGGCAGGACACGTCACATGCATGTTGGCTGGCCATTGGACAACAGCAGTTGCTGAATGGTATCCAAAAGAAGTAAAAAGACCTATCGACCCACCTCCAAACAGATGGGAAGATCCAGTAGTCAAGGACTTTGGCCGAACCTGGAGAAGAAAAGCCAGGATTTGAGACTAATGGAAAGTGAGTTGTGACCAGCAGGACTGTCCTGCGACAATCTGGTCAATCAAGGTGATCAAGGTGACAAGGAATTAAGATGGACATTTGGGGATTTTTCCCCCTCAAAAGCCTCTGGCCTACTCTTGTTAAGTGTTAGTCTTTCTTTCTCTGGCTTCTCCCACATGTAGTCCCATTCAATTCAGTTTTCAAAGTTATTCTGCTGATGGATGACAAAGTCCCAACATGTTTCACATAATTTCCTTCCAAGATTCTTTTGGGGTGGAAAGAATAAAAAAGTGTTTAAACACTACTGTCATGCTATGTTCGACTCTTAAAAAGTTAGTAAGCAAGGTTATATATAGTTACTTATATCTAAAATAACTGTGTGTTCTATGACCTGATGTTTCATGGCATTTTCCCTTTAAAAATGAGGGGCATTCCACTAAATGGAGTGAATTTTTAAGTGATATATAAAACATAACAAAATTCTTCAGGTAGACGCATTCAACTTTTTGAAGGTTGAAAGTCCAATTCAATAAAAAAAGTTGGCAGGGCAAGGACAAAACTAAATTGGATTCAATTTAATTTAAATTAAATCTCTTAGATACAATTGGTCATGATTACTACTAGGAATTCAGTAACTTCCTACTTTCCTTTCACATTAAAACATTTTAAATATTAAGAGGGCATTTTTGGAGAGGCTCTAAGGCCCTGCCAGGTTGTACAAGGGTTGGATGGGGTGAGCTGGGCTACCTGTGGCTGATTTACTCCTTTGTTTTAATGTGTCCTTAGAATTATGGCCACTACTTTAGATTTTCAAACAGGTCCTTATCCTAATGGAGGGGGAAATTGCAAATAAACCTAAATAAATAAATAATAAATAATCCACTGCTGATCAATGAGATTGCATTTTAAAGCACGCGAAGGACAATGGGGCACTCTTCCCTCCATCACTGCTTCCTACTCTGCATATTTATCAAAATCTCTAGTCATTCATTCTGCAAAATCCTGAGCAAGAGGTTCAGCCAAGTACTTTTATACTAGATACAATATATTTTCCAAGACCTGCCGGTTCTTCCATGAGGTCTCTAAGGTATTTCTCAAGCATAGTCGACTAGCTATCATTTATATTAGAGTACATTAATCTCCCATCCTAGATAAAGCCTCTTTTGAACCAAGCTTGATCAGGATCATTTTTCAGGGTGATTTTTTGACTCACCAGTTTAATCTACAGCTCTGGGGTTTTTTTTTCAAACAAACTTTATTTAAAAAATTTAAAATACAAACATAAAAACAAACAGATTAAAGTAAATAGAATAGAAGAACAAAGTAAAGAAAAAGTGAAAGCATCAAGGATGTAAGAAAGAAAAAAAGCTAGAAACGCTAGAAAAAAGAATCAGAAAAGTATGATTGACTTCTGACCTTCTTTGTTACAGAAATAGGTATACATTTACATCAAGCTCTTACTCTAAATTTAACCAAATATTTTCCATTATTTCTACTGTCCATTGTTTATCTAATCATCAAATCCAAGAATCACAATTTCATTTTTTTTTCAGGTTCATGCAAGAAGTCCAGAAGTGGCTTCCAGGTAGCAATAAAATTTGACAATGTCTTTTCCCTAATCAAGACTGTCAGTTTTTCCATCTCTTCTAATTCCATCAACCATCCATTCTTCTATAGTAGGTAATGTTGCCTCTTTCTACCTCTGTGCATATAGAAGCCTTGCCACTCTTATATAGAAAAAGTACCATGAGCATTTTCTGATTGCTTATTCATCAGTCCCAAAAGAAAAGTCTCTGGTTTCAGTTAGTCTTTAAAATCTTCTGAATTAAAATGCATATTTGATTCCATTTTTTAAAAACTTTCTTACAAGTCCACCAAAGATGATAAAAAGTCCCCTCTTGTCTCTGGGATTTCTTGATGGCCACCCCTCCAAGTTCTTAGCAGGTTCAACCTTGCTTAGCTTTTAAAGATCAGCAAGAGTCAGGCAGGCATTTCCCATCAAATCTAGAAAGCAAAGCTACTCTTTTACTAAAAGGAACAAAGAAATCTCTGCATATATATAGAAAACTCAGTTGGCAAGCTGAGAATGAGGTCAATCCTTAGGACAGTATAAATCACAATAAGACAAATTAATTTAAAGTTAAATACCATTGATTCTTATTGAGGAAATTAAGTGCATCTTTTCAGTTGAACTCAGGAAGACTAATTCATTTGGACTGCACCCGATTTCATTCATAAAGAGAAATCATAAAATCCTATATCTATTCATGGGATAAAACATTCATGGAAAATCTAGGGAAACAGGGCAGTACACCAGGCATTAAGTCAGTCTTAAACTCCGTTGTAAGATTCCTGTTTAATCATTACATAAGGGTTTTTTAAAAAAATTATATTAAATCTTTCATAAGCTAATGCTATTCTTTGGAAACAAAAGCTTCAAGTGGTTTCAGTTTGGATAGATTAATAGCACTAAATTTAAGAAAACATGACATTTCCAGCCAGACAATTTATATTTGCAAAAATCCAAATCGACCCCCTGAAAAACAAGTCTGGAACTGTTTTAAAATATTAATTCTGCAGGAAATATCACTGAAGCTTACAGTTTTATGGTATGCTGACATTTCTGTGTTCATTAAAAGGCAGTGTTGAATCTGAAGGCAATTAAGAGAAAGGAACAGTTTAAAAAGTTTGGAGCATAACTGGCCAAGAGGTTTCAACCAAATTAAATTAAAGAGTGCCTTCAGTCTCAAATGTAATATTATGGGGTTAGCATAAGGTACCATTTTGGTGATGATATTTGCACTGATCAGTGATCACCATAAGTTATTAACTTCCTTCACTTGACATTGGATAAAAACTCATACTTTACTTCTAAGAATATGTTTTTGTGATCTTTGTTGGCTAAAAATATATAGTTTCATAAAAATCAACTTTTTTATTGACTGATACTGCTAAGAGCATATCTGAATAACATGAATACATCTAATGCCAGAGTTGATGATACAAGATTTCTATGAACTTTGTCCTTACCAGACCTCAAGATAAGACAGAATGCCTTAAGGGTTGATTCAGCCCCCAGACATCCAATCATAAATACTTTTTGAAAGCACATGATGGTAATGGAAACAGTAATAATGATCCCCAACAACTCACCGCACCATCACCAGGTTTTTGAGTAAGGCTTCCTTCTGAGAAAGCTGTGGCCAAGATATCACTATACCACAGCACAGGGCTTCAAACCAGTATTCAATCAACTTCAGAATGAGATGAAATCTGGAGGAATGTTTTAAAAGAACTGAAGAAGTGCTGATAAACAGTGTCACTGTCATTTTGTAAGCTTTAATGCTAAAATTAAATTTGATGTTCAGTGTTTTTTTCCTATGAAATTCTATTTAATATTATATTAGTACAGGAAGAAAAATGTCAAAATAAAGTGTTCTTTCTTGGGTCAAAAGATTGCAATATTTGATAAAATTATTCCCATTCTATGCAAATTACCACTTAAATGTTTAAGAGTAATCATTTTTGCCTCAAGTGTGGATTGATTTATTCTATAATCCATTTGTTTGGTTTCTCAGATATCCATGCTATTCTCAGGAATCTTATCCAACACCAAAGTTCAAAAGTGTCAATAGTCTTTCTATCTGCTTTTTTCAAAGTCCAACTTCTACTTCTACAGATAGTCCCATTGTAATTCTGTCTTTGCTGTTTTGGATTTTCTTTTCCTGAATAGGAACATCATCAACTAGACACCCTGAAGGCTTTAATCTAGCTGTGCCTTAAACATCATTAGTACTCCAAAAGATCCTCAGCTCTTTCTCAGTAGTATATTGAGGGCCTTCCAAACTATGGGGCCCATCATCCTGCACTATCTTGTCAATCACTTTATATTATCTATTCATGTGGTTTTCTTGTTAAAATACAGGAACCATTTATCATTGTCTTCTTCCATGCGATATGAAATGATGCCTTTGCCATTGGCACTAAAGTGGTCATCCACCTCCAGCATTTCCCTATATTGCTGTTGCCTGGTATAGCTGCTGCTTGCTATAGCTGGGCAGCTGGATGACTTCCATATCTTGTGACTATGGTGCCGATATGCAAACTATTAAACACATTTTGCAAGATTGCCCATGACGTGCATTCCCTGGCTGTTTAGAAGATCTGCATGAAGCAACACCAGAAGCAATCGCCTGGATAGCTGAACTGGACATCCAGTTATGAGGCTATTACTGTATCCCTTCAGAAGTTCTGTATATAATTGTGTGGACTGTGTGTACACATTTGCCTTTCTCTTTTCATGTACTCATCATATGCTACACACACAAACATACCACTGCTGGAAGCATACACTTTTGGCATACACTCCCCACAGTTTTTGCTCATACCTTCCAGACCACATCCCATTCCCCACCATGATGAAGCAGTATAGCAGGACTTGAGGGAAAATTCAGGACACAAACTGGCAGAAAAAAGGTTGATCTTTTTTTTAGACTTTATTAAGAACACATAATGGTAAAGAAAAAAATGCAGACGAGTGTTAGGCCTAAAGAAAAGGTTTAGGTTTTAGAAGAGGGAATAAGAAAGGAATAATTGTTAGGGCCATCTAAGACGGTGATTCAGCTTCAGAGAAACTGAGCACATGTCTTGAGCACATACAGAATAAAAAGAATATATAGAAATATATGTGGGCTGGATTGCTTCTTGTTTCCTAGAAGATGACCCTACAGTTCTGGATGTGTGGGCTTAAATTCTTGATTTACCGCAACTAGGTGTTCCCTCTAGAGAAAGTCAAAAGACAAAAGCCTAGAGCAAACTCCTCCCTGACGATTTAACCACAAAGGGGGAAGAATTGTTTTTCCCCAGGAATTAAACCAACTGGCTGTCATAAACTTATAATATAAGGGATTAATTTATGGGTCAGCTGTGGTACATTCTGATTAACAGAAATTTCTAAAAGGTTGTACTTCTTGATGTGTTTGTTACAATACTACAGTATACTACTACTATTGCTGGGTATTTATACAAACAGAAAAGGTATAAATTTAATGTTTTGTTGTTTATTCCTTTAGTCGCTTCCGACTCTTCGTGACTTCATGGACCAGCCCACGCCAGAGCTTCCTGTCGGTCATCAACACCCCCAGCTCCCCCAGGGACGAGTCCGTCACCTCTAGAATATCATCTATCCATCTTGCCCTTGGTCGGCCCCTCTTCCTTTTGCCCTCCACTCTCCCTAGCATAATCATCTATACATTTAATATGTATACTTATTTGTAGCATTTTCCTTCTATTCTGCAAGTTTTTATATAAATAGTATAATCTATGTACATGGTGTTTTACAAAGATCAGGTTTCCTTTGACCCTACCTAGAGGACTTACAATCTAAAATAACTTGCTTTAAATGCAAGTCAAAGAAGCTGACCTTGCACACCTCTGTCTGAAATTGGTAATGGGCTGGCATGATTCATGATGCTAAGACAAAGGAACAGATTATACTTCACATAGTATACTTTACCCACTAACCCATTTTCTGGTTTCACACAATACACAGAATCAGAATCAGAAACTAACTAAGGGGCTCAGTTTACCTAACCCATAAAAAGACCCAAGTTTTGTATATGGCACACACACAGCTAATGGGTCTTTAATCAACCTGATAATTGATACTGGAATCTCCTTCATACAAAGCATGAGATCTACCACCAAGGTATGGCTCCACTGGCAAGTTTGTTGTTGAATCTTTCATTTCTCTGCAAGTGTTTTTAATTTTTTTTTTAAATCCTTCAAGTCAGTGTTGACTCCTGGCCACTGCCTGGACTAGTCCCTGCAGTTTTCCTGGCAAGACTTTTTGGAAGTGGTCATAGGGCTGAGAGTGAGTGACTGGCCCAAGGTCACCCAGCTGGCTTTGTGCCTAAGGTGGGACTAGAACTCCCAGTCTCCTGGTTTCTAACCTAGTGCCTTAACCACTACACCAAACTGGCTCTCTCAAATTTTTAATTTGCAGGGAATATTTTCAGGCCACAGGACCTGTTTGTTAAAATTTCCCAGCACTCTTGATCAAGAGGAAAAGCTTTAGTGATAGAAAATTGGCTGCATTTCAAGTGAATTTTGTTGGCTTTTTGCTTTTTGTCTGTCATAGAACTTGTCAAGTTCTCACGGAATGATAGTTTGAAACCCCCCCAATATGGTTCTCTGTGCTACCACATCTTGCCACTGCTGCTTCTTTGGCTGTGCAGATTCTGCAGAAACCTAACTGATAGAGATAAAAACAGAAAGGCATTTATTTATAGCATCTATAGGTGCCTATTCCAGCTTGCAATCTACAGCAAGTCCATGTGGTGAGACGCTGCAGCATGGAATATACACCATCAGTGAAAGTGGAATGCATTTAGAGCAGCAGATAGCAAAAAAATAGGAGCAAATAAATTGAGAAGACAGAGGATGAGGGAAGTTGTTGACAACTCTCTTCTGATAGAGGAATTATCTAGACCGCCCAGTGACCTAAAAATATGTCTTGTATATGCAGCTCTGTTCTCCTCAGGAACTGTGAGTTTTCTTCCTAGTAGGCAAATTCCTTCCTGTTTGTTGATAGATTGTGGTCAAGCGTCTGCTCCACAACATATTTCCTCAGCTTTTTGAGAACTGTAGGGTCTGTTTTGCTTTTCTTTTAAATATGGTGTTGCTGCCCTAGGAAGAACTCTTTCAGACCAAATCGTTAATTGAGAAGTGACTGCACATCATTAGTATGATACTTAATTTTAAAAAAATGATTAGGTGAAGAAATTTAGTCTTTAATTTTTTTTATGTTAAAGTTAACAGTTGATACAGGTTGGTATTTTCAGTGAATCTGAATATGTTCAAGTGACCATGGAACTGATTTGGCATTTTAAATATAATTTTAGATCATATTCAGTATATTGATTTAGCTATGATTAGTATTAAAAGGACAAACAATACTTGTTGATCACAGATATTCCACATTATAGACATTCTGATGTCTTTTTTAAAAGTATATAGGAATTGCAAATTAACATTCATCATTCATAGTAAGTTGGTTGCAGTAGAATCAAGAAATAAGTAAAGTTGTTGAAGTTGGTAATAGTAATAATAATAGTAATAGTAATAATAATAATAATTTATCATTGCAATACCTGGAGACAGCAGAATAGAAGAGAAAGAACTGGAGAAAAACACAAAATATAAAGACCTGAAAATATAAGTAGGACGACTGTGGCAAAAGAAAGCAAAGATAGTGCCAATAGTAATAAGCGCCTTGGGTGCAATCCCAAAACATCTGGAGCACTACTTGAACATTATCTGTCCTGTGCCTGACTGCCTAACTTGAATTTTTTTGTATTTTTTCACTTTACCCCTTTTCCCCCCTTGCAGAAGGGAAAGATTGCCTAAACAAGCTATCTCTTCCCAAACTGCTTTTCAGTGCAGCACTTCCTTAAAAGGTGGTAAAGTAAAGGTAAAGGTTTTCCTTGACATTAAGTCCAGTTGTGTCCGACTCTAGGGGGCGGTGCTCATCTCTGTTTCAAAGCCGAAGAGCCGGCGTTTGTCCGTAGACACTTCTGTGGTCACGTGGCCGGCATGACTAACCGGAACGCCATTACCTGCCCACCGAAGCGGTACCTATTAATCTACTCACATTTGCATGTTTTCAAACTGCTAGGTTGGCAGGAGCTGGGACTAGCAACGGGAGCTCACCCCGTCACGCAGATTCGAACTGCCAACCTTCTGATTGGTAAACTCAGCAGCTAGCCACATGTTAATTAGTACCCTTGGTCAGCTTGTGCTGCTATCTGAAATTGACAAAGACCCTAATCAGTTTCACCCTTAAAGGCCTTCTTAAGTGGCTGGGGCTTGCAGCCGCCAGCATGTTAAAGGGGCAGCAGGTGCCAAGGCATTCCTTTCAATGTGTGTTCCCCCACTGTGTACTTGCTTACTTTCTTGTAATCTCTTCCTCTTCAATGAATGAAAATACAAATATTAATTTCCGCTTGCCAGTTATCGCAGGACTGGGGTGAGGATTCTAAAGGGTGGGGGAGTGGGGAAAAAGGGCTGCAAGATTCACCCCTTTTTCCCAACTTCCTTGTGAGTCGGGTTCCAGAACATGAATCTTCCCCGCTGTTTGGGTTCACCTGGCTGTTTGGGGTCATATCCTCCTGATGCTGTACGTATTTGGGTGTGATTTCTTAATAAACCTTTTTTAAGATTAACCACCAACCTGGCATCTCTCTTGGTGTTCTCTTTCTTTGGTACCCGACCTGCAATTTCTACTGTAAATTAAGTGTTGACATGCAGATTAATGGAAAAACCATCGGCATTGACAAAATCACCACGTTAATTGCAAAAGGCAGCTTTACTTGGAACAGCTTACATCCTGCAATGATACCTTTAATATTATTAAACAACAACATCTGCCTAACCCAGGTCCTTGGGAAGGACTTTATAGGTGGGCAAAAATCCCAAATCCAGTCTAAACATCTGGCTGACTGTGTGAAAAAGATAATAATGTATTACATTTATAAGCTGCCTGACTGCCAGTGACACTCTGGACAGTTTACAATTGTTAAAAACATTTAAAAACACAACAACACAAAAATAGCAGAAGACAAAAGAATAGTGATGACAAAGAAAACAAACCCAGAGGGAAACAAGGAAGGAAAGAAAGGGGAGTCAGTCATCCTCGCCAAAGGCCTGAATGAAGAGAAATCAGAATTAGGAGACATCTGTCCGAAGGAATGGAGAAGCAAGAAATGAAGCTCAGAGTTAGGAAATATGTAAAAAGCTGTGGGTGCAAGACACACAGACTCATGGGGTGGGGGGGAAGGAGGGGAGCAGAAGTTTAGCCCAGGGGTGATGTTTAGGGCAAAAGAAAGGGGAAAGATTAGCCTAGAAAGGAGCTGCTTAAGGAAAAAAAGGAATAAGAGACAAAGCTTTGAAACAAGAGAAACAGAAAGACTACTTGTGAGTAAGAAAGAAAGAAAAGTGAACCAAACAAAGGTTCTTTCTCCATGCAGCACTTTACCCAGCTGGGATTCTGCTCCATACAGCTAACAAGGGAAATCCTCTAGTGCAGTGTTTCTCAACCTCAGCAGCTTTAAGATGTATGGACTTCAACAAGATAGACCTGCGGACCCACCAGCCGGGCAGAGCGGGGGTGTGGCTGCTCAGCGGACCAGCAACATAGCGAGCCAGCAGGACGGACTTGGAGGGCCGGCCTGGTGGAGTGGGTCAACTGCCAGCGAGACGGCAAACCGACAGACCAACCAGGGAGACCCCAGGATAGACTCAGGGGCACAGGCCTTGGCATAACAGACCTCGGGGACGTGGAATGGGTTTGGCAGGGAGATCTTGGCCATCCCCTTCCTACCTGCCGGATGAGGTGGAGAGCTGTGGGGGCCCCTCCAGTGTGAATGAGGACCCCCTCCTAGGGTGAGAGTCAAGGGGGGGGAGTCTGGGAGTGTCTGACGGTGTGAGAGAGCACTCACCTCCTGAGTGAGAGGCAGGAGGTGAGGGGGAGTGAACGAGATGCCCCTGGCTGACCAGTGAGAGAGGCCAAACAGGGAGCATTGTGGTTGAAGAGTGAATGGGTGGGTGATGGCTGGGCCCGGACAGCGCCGAGAGCATGAGCTGGTGTGCCAGAGGGCCTGCCATTGTCCTGTGGATAACTGTGTATGTGTGAGCATGTGTGAGTGGACCGAGGGACCTCTGTTCCAAGCTGGGGACTCAGGAAGTGCAGGAGTGGGGCTAAGGGGAGTCTCCAGGGGGTGCAGGGCAGGTCATATTATTGAGGTGGTGACGGGTAGGGGACGCTATGGCGGGAGCCAGAGGGCGGGCCATCTATGGGGAAGATGCCCCCGGTTTTTGTTATCGGTGGCATGTTCTGGCCCTCTGTGCTCAGACCCAGGCCCTGGTCAGCAGATCCAGAGGAGCCCTGGTCTTTGGCTGCTGCTACTCAATGCCAGGTCTGTTAACAACAAAGCCCCGCTCATATGTGACTTGATCACTGAGGAGGGGGCAGACCTGGCATGTATTACCGAAACCTGGCTGGGCCCCAAAGGGTGGTGCCCCTTTTGGAAATGTGCCCAGCCTGGTTTATGGCATGGCACCAGCTGAGACACCAGGGCAGGGGAGGAGGGGTGGCAGTTGTCATCCGGGAGTCTCTGGTGGCCTTCAGGGGCCCCGTTCCACAAGTGGCCAGCTGTGAGACCCTGTTCCTCAAGTTGGGTTCCTGAGAGCAGTTGGGAGTGTTGCTGCTGTACCAGCCTCCCTGCTGTGTGGCATTCTCCCTGTCTGAGGTGCTGGAGGCCACCTCAGGGTTGGCAGTGGAGTTCCCCAGACTTATGGTCCTGGGGTCTTCAACCTGCCATCCCTGGGGCATGCCTTGGAGGCAGCTCGGGAGTTCATGGCTACCATGGCAGCCATGGGCCTGACTCAGATTATTCGGGACCCGACTCGAGACAGTGGCCTCACCCCAGACTTATTTTCTTGTCAGAGCAGTGGCAATGTGATCTGAGGGGAGAGTTACAGCTATCCTCATTGTCATGGTCAGATCACGCCCTGGTGGCCCTGAGATTCTCTTATGCCACCCCCCTCTGCAGGGAGGTGGGACCCATTTGATTGGTCCATCCCTGGCAACTGATGGACCCAGTAGGGTTTCAGAGGGAGCTGAGGGTTATACCTGAGGATCTACTTCACGGTCCAGTGGAGACCCTGGCCGCCTCCTGGAATAGGGAGGCAGCTGGGGCCTTGGACAGGATCGTGCCTGTGCGACCTCTCTTGCCTCATCATACCTGATGCTCCCCGTGGTTTACGGAGGAGCTGAGGGTTTTGAAGAGGACTAAGAGACGTCTAGAGCGCTGCTGGAGGAAGACAAAGACTGTCCCAATTGGTGGTGATAGGGAGTGAGAGATCTGACCCTCAACCCCTCCTTTGTGGGGTGCCACAGGGTTCAGTTCTCTCTCCTCTCCTATTTAACATCTACATGAAACCACTGGGTGAGATCATCCATCACCATGGGATGAGGTATCATCAGTATGCTGACGATACTCAATTGTATATCTCCATCCCAGGTGAGGTAGGTGATGCCGTAGCTGCCCTTTCCAGATGCCTGGGGGCTGTAGGGGTCTGGATGGGGAACAACAGGCTTCAGCTGACCCCTGGTAAGATGGAGTGGCTGTGGGTTAAGGGCTCTGCCGTATCTGGGACTTCGTCATCTTTGGTTCTGGATGGGGTTGCACTGCCCCAGACAGGCCTGGTGCGTAACTTGGGGGTCCTCATGGACTCACGGCTCCTGCTCAAAGAGCGGTGGCAGCCTTGGCCAGAAGGGCCTTTGCACAGCTTTGTGCTGTGCACCAGTTATGCCCTTTGGACAGTCACTCATGCCCTTGTTATCTCTCATATAGACTATTGCAATGTGCTCTACATGGGGCTACACTTGAAGAGTATCCAGAAGCTTTAGCTGGTCCAGAATGTGGCTGCACGGGCTATTTTTGGTGCCCCTAGAAGAGCGAATATAACACCTTTGCTTCACGAGCTGCACTGGATACCAGTTTGCTTCTGGGTCCAATTCAAGGTGTTGGTTATCACCTTTAAAGCCCTACATGGCATGGGACCGGGTTACCTGAGGGACCGCCTCTTCCTCGCTTCATCAGCCCGTCCCACCCGGTCATGCAGAGAGGGCATGCTGCAGACCCCGTCTGCAAGAGAATTCCATCTGGCGGGGTCCAGGAAGCAGGCCTTCTCTGCAATGGTCCCCGCCCTTTGGAACATCTTGCCCCTGGAGGTGAGATTAACCCCATTGCTCCTAGCCTTCCGGAGGGAATTGAAGACGTGGCTCTGCCATCGGGCTTGGGGCAGGGAGGAGAATAGTCATACTTGGGGCTGGCTAGTGCCTTGAAGTGCCCCTCCTATGCAGTGACTGAATGAGACCATAGCCATCGGGATTTTATTATATTTGGTAGTTTTTAAAATTGTTTTAGTCTATATTTTATATTGGAATTTTATTATATAGTTACTGTTTTATGTTGTAAACCTCCCAGAGTCCCTCCGTTCGGAGGAGATGGGCAGTGACAAATTTGATAAATAAATAAACTCCCAGAATTCCCCAGCCAGCATGCTGAAGTCCATACATCTTAAAGCCATTGAGGCTGAGTAACACTGCTCTAGTGTATCAGCTGGGGGAAAAGCAGAGTGGATTTAGAAGGAACAGGTGGAGGACCTCCAGTCCAGGAAGAGGGATCAAGCAACCAGGAGGGGTGTGAGCTGAACTGTTACAATAATCTTTTTGCAGGGAGAGTTCTTACTATGATCATTTTTACCAATGGAGGAGGAAGGTTAGATTGTTTATATATGTGCTGTGTCTTAGGAATATGCTGCACCTTTAAAAAGACTGCTCAAACTGTTTTGTACAAATTGCTAGCTCTCTGAAGTCTTTCTGCAGGACACAAGGAGATTCCTCTTACTAAGGTCAGTAACTTGATGTTATTTAAAGATATTCTTCTACCCATGTGATACTATTGATATATGTTGTTTTTTCTAATGCAAGGTGTAAAGTACAATAAAGGTCTTTTTGTCTGCTCAGAACTAGTATTTATTGGGTGCCCCAGGAGGGAGGAGAGAATCCTTCAAGACCCCTTATGATAGATAATGGCTGTAGGCTTTGTATAAAGTGAATTGGCAGATCTCTGGGAGTTCTCCAAGGAAGCCAATTCCTTGGACTCGGGACCAGCATCCATGTTACAGCAGTTGCCCTAGGACCTTAGATTTCAGATAGGTAAATGAAGCATGGATAAAGGCTAGAATGTGGACCATTTACCATCGTTGTGATTCTTCAGAAGAATGTTAGATCTTTTGACCTACTCCAGCAAGCCACCTTTTGTGACTGCAGTACTATACATAATCTACTCAGAGACTGCCTACTAAGTTCAATATGACATGTTCTTGATGTGTGTGTGAGAGTAGCCTATGTTTTTGTGTAATGCTGTCACTCAACATTATTTAACTGCTTAATATGCCTTCCTATTTAGAGGATCTGAGGATGTTTTCCTCCTTTGCAAATTCAAAACATATGACAAATATGAAAAGAAAACTCACAAAACAAAAAGCAGCTGACCACATAAAATTACACAGCTCTCTCCTGGTTCAAACAATTGGTGACAATATGTGATCAGTGTGTATCATATCTATAATAAAAAGGGATTCTTATACTTCTTTTCAATTTATTTTTATAATGAACGATTGTATGATTTGTGTGAATCATTCTGTTTTCTCATTAACTAAGGATTGCAGTTCAATAACTATCTTCCCACTGGATGGAACAGACCTTCCATTTCCTTGAGACAGGTCTATAGTTGGCTGCTACCACACATCTTTATTGTGAAAGGGTGAAAGGTCCCCTGTGCCAGCACCGAGTCATGTCTGACCCTTTGGGGGGCGCCACCTTCGCGACATTTTCTTGGCAGACTATAGCGGGGTGGTTTGCCATTGTCTTCCCCAGTTGTCACCTTCCCCAGCAAGCTGGGTGCTCATTTTACCAACCTCGGAAGGATGGAAGGCTGAGTCGACCTGAACCAGCTACCCCAGAATCCAGCTTCTGCTGCGATCGAACAGCTTTATTACCTGGATGTTTTTCTTCAAGCAGGCAGTTGGACTCAACTAGCTATGAATCTGTAGCTAGGCTGTAACTGGTCTGTAGACAACATCTATCCTGTGCAAAACAGAACATTTATATTAAAAAAAAAAGAAGAAGCAGCTTTGTGGTCAGGAAACATAAATGGCTTTGAAACCCCTCTGACATGCTTCTTGAGAAAGAAAACAGTTTTTCTCATTTTTAAACCATGCCTTCTCCACACATCTGCCCAACAGTTGCAGTGCGTAATTATACATTGTTAAAAATTGTTTCGTAGGAAATCAGAATTATTTTTAAGCTCTGGTAGTAATTTTCAATTACATATGGTTTATTCTTTTTGGAGGCCTTCTTTTTTTATATGTAGGGCATATGGGGCAAAGATGTATATTGGAAGAGGAGCTCTCAATTTCAAAATACCATTTTTTTCCAACAACAACATGAAGTATATAATAGAGTAACTTCTTCCATCCAGTGACCTTATTTTGGGAGAGGCAGCAGCAAGGCCTGCAAACGGAGAGCCGTTCCAAGCAATAAGTACTCCAGTGTACAGAGTAATTTAAGTTATGCATGTAGTCTTCTGGAAAGAAAGGTATATCCTAATGTTCTGAAGATGGTCTGACACCTCAAAAACACTGGACAAAACGGGAGAGAATAGCTTGGATGTGACAATCTGTGTGAAAGGAGGTGGTGTTTTTTGCATGGAGGCAGTGGGTGGGATGGTAGGCATACATTTCCATGACTGCCATTGGAAAATCTTCAGGCTTTGCTGAATTCCAGCATCGTCAATGTGTCCAATTGCTGCTGGAGCCCAACAGGCTTTGCACAGATTGGCTTTTAGAAAGCTGTGATTAATTTTGTGTTGAACTCCGTCTTCCAGTGTTGAAAGCTTTCTTTTTCTGCAAAAAAGAGAGCAAAAGAAAAAAGAAAAAAATTCTCTGTTTTTCCACGTCATTCTCAGGGTGCATTGCTAAACAATTTATTTTCTTGGTGTCAAACAACAAAATTTAATTGTTGCAAGGCAGAGGCTGCTGCCTGTTACATCATCCAGCTGCCCTACCTGCCCACATTTCCTGGTTTGTAAAATCTATGGGAAGAGATCTTTCTGGTGTCTTGCACTAGCATTTAGGGGAAGTATCTGGAAGGACAAAAGGAGGACATCTACATCTCTCCCCCACTTCCCACCTAACAATAGAAGGATCCCCACTAGGTTACTCCAAAGTTTTCATCAACATTTTTTTCCACCAAAAACACTATTTGTAGTCCATCAAACTGAATTGAATGGTAGGGGAAGAAAGTCCCTAATTTTGGTGCAGCACCAGTTAACATCACTTGGCCCTTGTGGATGCAAAAACAGGTGTGCACACACACATCTGTGCACAGTATGCTCAGCATTTCTCATGACCCATTCATGTAAAAACAGGAAAAAGGATGTGGATACACACAGAAGCTCTGCATCTTAAGCCCACATCCAGGGAAATACAAAAAATACCTTCACATATTTGTTATTACATTTATATCCTGCATTTCCTCTAGAAGCTCAGTCATGCAAGTAAACCGCATCTCCTTTAGTTTAATTCTTTCAATAATATTGTGAAGTAAGTTGGCTAAGAGGTCATGCCTGTTCCAAACAAACCCTGCAAGTCCTCATGGCTCAATATGGACTTAAACCTGGATTATCCAGGTTGGATCTTTCAAAAGAAAAAGAATAATTCAAAGGGAATATTTGAAAAGCGAAGTATGAATAGAATATAGAAAAACTAAGCAGTGCAACATTTGTATTCCTGACAGCCTATTAAACAGATGAAAATGAATGAATCTATCCTGATAGAATATACCCAGGTGAAACTCAGTTTCAGGCACATTTTAGTGTACATTTTTACACTCTTACCATTTCTGAGCAGTTCTCAGAAAGTTCTATATGTACTGAAGAAGAAAAACTAAGCAAATCTAGCAATCTGTAGTAAATATTCTAACAGTCTTTGTTTTGGAGAAAGTTTATTACCCTTTAACTATTGCTTAGGATGAAACTTGGCTTAGAACTAAACTTGTAATAGCAATAGAGACTTTGACCAACTGCCCCTCTGCATGTTTTCCAAATAAATTCACAACAGTGTCACTTTATAGCTCAATGAAGCTGAACTTTGAAAGAAGAGTCACTTCATCTTCAGATCAGTTCCATTTGATGCCTGGACCCAGAGTGAGGTTTGGTATAACAGAGGGCTGTTCTACATTTTGGAACAAGAGAATAATGAAAGAACTGTCATGGGATAAAATTAGCAGGCAAATCTTTACCTAAGAATGAAAAATTCCAAATGCGCAGGTTTATTACAGCTATGCTTTATTAAGACTCTGCCAAGTTTTGGTATGACACTCAAGGACACGTTAAGTTAGGTTCCTAGGTGAAGGAGCTGCATGCACATCCAAGCCAGCTTATCCAGACAATTTCACATAAGGAATTTCAAACAGTGCAATTGCGTTGGCTAACCCACATCTGGTTATTTACACATTTTTATGCAAGTGGAAAATCCCCCAAAAGTTTACCTTTGCACATGCATATCATAATAGTGGCATTTCCATAGCAACTTTCTATAGGGTTTGTCCTGCTATCTATAGTAGCTGTTCTGCATTGTGTGCAGTTCCACTGTGCCCAAACTCCACCCTTGCACCCACATAAACATAGTGACCGTTTTACTATTCTGTGAAACACAGAATTTCTTTCAACCACCAAGATTTCCCCAGATTTCCCTCCCTGAGTTTTCCGATTGCATGGATCCCTCTGATTTGAAGGCAGATGAGTCACTCATAGGGTCTAATACATTTCCGTTCTCTCCTCCCCATAATATTATAATAAATTCTGCATTTTTTTCTTGTCAGCATAGTAACCACAATGCCAACCTTCATCGCAAGCCAGAGTTCTAAAGAAATAGACTAGGAACTGAACTTTATAGAAGTCCAGGAATGGAACAGAGCAGGTTGACACCAATCTGCTCTTCCCCAAGAGAAAATCTGTTCCAAATTATCTTGTTCCAGCTCATTATCAAGTGAAGTTAAAAGCATGCCGAAGTTTACAATGTTCAGGAACAGCGGAGGTCTGCTCAGGTAACATGGTGAACTGAGAACTGGGAAGTCTTCACAAAGATATTTACTAAGAAGCTGCCAGAAGTGCAGAACCATTAAGGTTATTGTCAAGAAGCAAATAGCAGGCAAAGAGAAGAGTCCTGAGGAATACACCAGGAGGTGGGAAATCAGTAAGGAAAGAGAGAATAGTGAAGGGAGAAACAGAACAGGCAGTTTAATAGGTATAACACAGATATTTTTTGCATTGGGGAGCCAATGAATATACATGGTATAATAGAAAATCTAGGTCTCATTAAGCTCAATTTTGTTGTTCTGTATCGTTAGGGTTCTATTGAAAGATACTCTGGGTAACTTGGATGGAAAAACAAGGTGCTTAATCATACTGCGTAGGTTTCATGGCTGCTATATATTGATGAAAATGACTTCCAGGGAATGCAGAATGAGACAACAAAGAAGGTTTAATGTTTTAAATAATGAAAATGGCTTCCCAACATAATCTGTTGATAGATAGCTGGAAGGGGTGGAAGGCAATGGATTTTACTAGCCAGTATGTTAACAGCAGTCCTGTACTCATGTTTAATATCACTGTGGTAAAAAGGGAAAGGAATGCAAATGAGCCCATTTCTGAATGAAAGTGGTTGGCAAAGCTTACTGGAAAAATACATGCAAACCACATCAGTGATAATGTACATCAGACCTCCTTCCTCAAACCTAATGAGCAAGGCAGGAACCACAGCAAAATAAACTTCCTAATAGGGAGATATTTTAGTGCCGGACATGTCCAGTGGTCAAGCACGATCTGTATGAGTTCAGCCAGGTGTTTCTATATTATCTATGATACTGACCTCTGGATATTTCTATACGGCAGGCTTTCTGAGAGTTAAATACGTGAACAGATCCAGGACCTAAGGATTAGTGAAGGATGGACCATCCTCACAGCAATCATTGCATTAAATCCTCAGAGTATTTAATGTTTCTTTGGGGAACTACAATTTCTTCCTGTTCCATAGTTTAATGCTATGGAAAGCAGTCAGGAAAATGGCAAAGTAGGATTTCCTTGAAATAGAGGCCCATATTTATTTATTTTTATTTATCGTATGGCACATTTACATCACAGTGCAATAGAATAAAAACACAGGAGATAAAATACAAGATATAAAATCTAGAGCATAAAATTATAGACATACTGTATGTCTAGATTAAAAATATAATTTTTTGCTTCATTTGTCACAGCCAGGAAATCAGCGAAATCTCCATTATAGGCTCTATTTTGGCACTCTGTCACTATATGTTGGATAGTTTGTTTTTCAGCCCCACAGCCACAGTTCAGTGATGTCATTTTGCCCCACTTATAAGGAACATCAGCACATCTGCCATGGCCCGTGCAGATTCTGTTCAATGTTGTCCATATCACATGGGGCTGATCAAATCCAGATGGTTTCTCTGAGATGCAGGGTAAGCAGAGGCCCATAGATGTGGTGCCTTAACAAAATAAAGCTGGGTTTTTTGTCAATTTTGAAGTTATTCTCTGACACTGGGACAGGAATAAATCTCCTTAAACAGAATAAGTCCTACTGAGTTCAGTGCAGATAGGTGTGCAGAGATTCAATGACTATATTTGAAAAGTTGTCTTCCTGATGTTCAACTTTTAATCTGCATGTGAAATTTGAGAATTTTAAAAAATGCAACTTCATTTAAAGTTCTATTTCATGTAAAATACTCCTCTGTGGTATTTCTGTTAGGGACATTCTTATTTTTGTCATGGATTACATACCTGTATGAGTAGTTCAGATTCTGTCTTTTACTTACCTTCAGCCTGAAATGAATCCATCAGATAAAGATTGATGCAGTAAAATAGTACCTGGCAGATTAGGATCCACAGCAGGGGATGTTGCATAATTTTAGCTCAGGTGATCTTCCAGAGGTTTATAGATGCCATGAATGCAACTGGCACATTGCAAAATGAATAGGACATATCATCCAGGTATCTAATATTGTGCACATATAATTAATGTGGTTCACAATGTTTGTAAAATATTTGTGACCTCTTGATGTGGTATGGGCAGCTCTGATGTGGGTTGCCTAAAACCTACAAGACTTTTCCTCATTTGTTATTGTTCAGAAAAGGGTCCTTTTGGAGCTGCTTTTGAGGAAGTCTACTCTATGTTCATAGTTGCTATGATTTTCTGATGCTATCTTGACATGTCATCAGCTATGACAGCATAATATGAGCACTTTCTAAATGCATCTTATTCTCAAAAGACTATTAAAACCACTGGGATATTTTTTTCAACTAGAAGTCCACCATAGTTCAGAGGACAGGCCACCCACATGAATAAGAAATTAAAATAATAATACTATGTTGAAATCAGCTGAAAATGCCTACTTTTTGCCCACCCCAGCTGTGATCACAAGCACCCTACCTGAATGCATTCCCATCTTTGCTATTTTTGTAGGAAGATGAGTTGAAATGAAAGTGAATAAATAACTGTATAAGCAGGGCCGTTTTCAAAGAGGTGTTTCTTTCGCAGTGGTAAGTCGCTCGCTAAACACCTACAAAGAAAAGCTCTGTTGGAGTGAAATATCCAACATTCTGTGATATTTTGATTCCCCAGGGAAGGGGAAGAGGTGAACTACCCCCTCCCCATGTTTCCTGAACTTTTTCATGATCCCTCAAATGTTTATACAGTCAATTTCTAGCCCTTTGATGGGCATCCCTCTTCATTCTCCCCTGCTCTGCAGAATGGTCAGGATCCAAAGAACAGCACAGTCTGGGCCCCGTGCCAAAGGCTACTGAGTTTGTTTTACAAACATAAACTGGCCCCAGCTCCTCCCCACATCTATGTCTTATGGCGGAGGTTTTCAAATTTTTTCAAGCCACCGAACCTGTCAGTTAAAAATAAATTTCCTGGACCCTCTGATCGGCAAAATGGTGGCCATGACATCTTTTTCATGGGAGAACAAGTCCTGCCCTTTCAGTTTGTGTGAACCTTTTTTCTCCCTTTAGTCTCACAGAGCCCTATCATGTTCTTGTGGAACCCCAGGATTCCAGAGAACACAGTTTGAAAAACCCTGTCTTAGGTCACCCTCATTGCTAAACTAAAGGGCTCTTTCTCTCACAAAGAATACTACCGTACATGGTTTGCTCTTCAAATAGAAACATAGAAAATCCCACTGGGCATGCTTAACTTCTTTGGCATGGTTAAACTATCTTTTTCAGTCTTGGCTATTGAGTAAGGTCAGCACACATGGTTGTGTTGAAATCAAAATAAATAAATACATATAAATAAATAAAATAAAAAGAGTTCTAACTAATGCTATGACTAAACTTCATTGAACTGCAATTTGGGCCAAATTGTTCCTTCATGAATAAACTAATCAACCTTTCTCATAATTTCCCAGAAGAAGTAAATTATTTTTTTTCCCCTGGTTTCTCTGTGTTTGTTATAAGTTAATCTTTTCATTTTGTGATTTCAACCTCTCTTTCTTAGCTTTCTTCTTGCCTTATACACCGGTGTTACCTTTGTTGGAAAACTCCTGTGGGTAATTTCCAGTTGAGTTTGCACCCAGCACAGTCCCAGTCAAACCCTCTATCCTGTCAGAGCAAGTATGCATGTCTCCTAGTCCAGCCAGTAAACATGTATTTATTTAATCTCAGCAAACATCAAAATATTTAACCGGCAAAAATGAGACAAAAGGCAGACAAAAACAGGGAGAGAGAGAGAGAGACGAACAATAGGTAACATTTACATTATCTATATATCTATCAAAAGGCACGGAACTTTCCAGAACCACTGGGAGCAGAACTGCTGGTAATTAGCATGGATACTCCCAAAGGGAGGAGCCTTTGGTTATTCCAGCTGTATGTATTGTACATAATGACAGCAAAGCAGAGATGGAAAGTAGGACCCCAGGTGATCCCTCCTCTATTTTGCAACATTATAGAAACAATTTGGTGGACAAGGATGATCTATCCAACAATCTTGTTATCTGGTGTCTTCATGGGCAGACCTTATAGTTCAGTGAATACATGGGCAAAACTGTATATGCATATACATATACATTTAGTTATCTCAACAAGAACATGCTGGTCTGAGATCAGTAGCACCTTTCATAACCCCACATGGAGTTTTTGCAGCTGCATAAGGCAAGCTGAGTTAGTCAACTCAACTCCAGATTCCAAGAAAGATTGCAATAACAGTTTCTTAGCACTTAGCACTGGAGCTGTAGAATGGATAGTTCTTCCTTGGCCCCTGGGATTGTCTTCCTCCCTCCAAGGATCCATGAGGTCTTTTGTTTCCCTTCCCCATCAGTAGTTTTTGGCTACCCTAAGTGGCAGCTGAGTTATTCTATTCACATAGCTGCTTGCTTGCTTTGCTTTTCATTGTTTCATCTCCATGGACAGCAAGCATGGTGAAGTGAAGTTCAAGGATGGGGTTGGAGGCCAGCTGCCTGCCACTTTTTGCTCTTCCCATCGTCCAGTTGGAGGGAGAATCCATTGGCTTGGTGTGGGAACTGAATAGACGTTAATACTGTTCCGGACAGTCCTCTGTGTTTCCTCACATTTCTGCTTTTTACAACATTGCTGTAAAGAGTGGAGAAGAAATGGATGGTGTATCAGTAGTACGCCATTGTGGTGCAAAAGGGTGATGCCAGTCTCAGCTTTATCAAGAGCAGTATTGCCCATGAGTCCTGTGCTTGCTTCCTTAGAAGTAGGAGCTAAAAATCTCAGGGGCTGGAACCTACAGTAACTTCATTTTGCAAGAAGTGGGCAGGTATCAGAAAGCCATCATTCTGGACCAGGATGGTTCTAAAAACAGAGGTAGTCTGTCCTGATGACCATGTGGCAACAATGTGTAAAAGTGGTTACCATAAGCTTTGTCTGGGATGCTTTTTTGACTTCTCATTCCAGTCTGTTGTCCCAGCAAAGAGTCATGGAGATCATGAGATGAGTATAAATAAGAACTGCAGGAATATCTAGGTATTCTCTAGAAAAAGACTACCAGAGGATAAAACCTAAGCAACGTTTAAATTTAAAGAATGACAGCTGGGATTGGGGAACCGGAAGGAGCAAATCAAGACTCTGCTTCCTGAATTCTCCAAAGAAAAAAACAGACAATTATCAGAAATGGAGGTAGTTCAGATCCAAAACACAGAATACTTCCAGTTGAATGAAATATACAGAACACTTACGAGCATGGTTTTACTCTGCTCAGTTAGGCCTATTTCTTAGTAAATGTGTTTAGTTTTTGCAGCGTCTGAGGTCACAGGAATGTTAGACCTCCGGTAACAATCTTCAGATACTCAGCCATGTAGGGTTTGCCTAGATCTTGCTGCTTTCATCAGAATGAAGTTAGTGTCATGGCATCATACCACAAGCTCTGTCCCTTTCATGAATGCATATGATGTCACAATGCATGTATAATAGGGGCAGGTCTTGTGTTGCAATGCTGCACTATTGATTTAGTCAGCCTGTCTTGCCCTGCCATGGACCCTGCTGAAAATAAGATGCCTCACCTTCTCTGCAAGCAGGAACTTTACAGGCCTCGCTGCAGGCATGGTAAAAGGACTGCTATTGGGGCACTAGGATGGAAAGCGACATACTTTCTTCTCACCTTGGAAATGGGAGGAGAGCACATCAATGTAGTTTCAGTATGAAGAAAATGGACAATAACTCCCACCCTGTATTCTACTGAAATGCATATAATAATTTTTAAAAACCGAATAAGCTATCGGTTCAGAAATCATGGTATCCTTCACCTTTTCCTGGAATAAATGGGCTGTGGAATTGAAGATGGCAATTCTGTCAAGTTTGGTTTAACTGTTTTTTTTTTTAGTTTTACACCTTCCTAAAAATTTGAATTGAAATGTGTGCTCTTTGTCATGTATAGTTCTTCTAGTGTGTAGGTTTTTAGATGCAGTTTTCCTAATACATGCCCTTCTCCAGGTTCCAAACCCTCCTTGTTTTTATCTAAGTCCTTTAAGAGATTTCTCTCTGGTCTCCATCATGCCATTGGCCTAACCCTATTGACCTCCCAGGAGGCCCTTAGAACCTGGTTTGGTCATTGGGCCTGGGGATCCCAGGGAAGTGTGGAGCCCACTAAACAGTGATATTGTTTGTAAGTTTGGAATGCAGTCTCCCATGGTTTTTGTTTTTGTTTTATAGTTTTAACTGTTTATTTATAATTGTTTAATTGTTTTGATTACTTGGTTTTTTGTTATTTTAATTGTGTGCACTGCTCAGAGTCACAAGTATGAGATGGGTGGCTATATTATTATTATTATCATTATTATTACTATGGCTTTCAGATAGCCTCTACATGCCTATTAGGCAATTTAGTACAGTATAGAGCATTCTTGTTTTGTCCTGGCAACATCTAAGAGGAACAGCTGAATACTCTGCTGGCAAGATATATTGTGGATTTAAAGGTTTAGAACAGGGTTCCTCAACCTTGGCAACTCTAAGCTGTGCAGACTTCAACTCCCAGAATTCCCCAGCCAGCAAAGCTGGTTTAGAAGGATCTGTGATAGTCTTCTAAGGAGCTGCATCCTCACTTCTTCTGACATTTCCTGATGTGTTCTTGTTGGAACTGCAGCTCTTTGAACAGTTCCAGACCAAGGCTGTCCAGAGCTTTATGCATTGGAGTATAGAAATAAAATCTTTTCAAGGTTTGGGGTTGGTCTGTTTTTGTAGCCAGAGGCAAAAACTACTGCACAAGAAAACCCCAAAATACACAAGTACTATACTTCAGATATCTCCTCTTGAGGAAACATTGAGAAAATTAATGACCCTGATTATCTTAAATACGTAGTGATTTTGTTTGAAAGGGTAATTAATTGAAATAGGTAAACATAAAGACAATAAACTATCTCCCCCACAGATGTATTCCTGTTTCTTTTCAGAGTTGGCAAAGGAAAGGACATCATAAACAGCAGCATTCGTTCATTCGTCACAATAGCTGCACTGTTAGATGTCTCCATGGGTGGCATGAGACTCAGAAGTGAGAGAAATGCCAAGCTGTGCAACAACAAGGCAGCAAAACTCCAATTATTTAATTTAAGCCACCCCAGAGAAATCAATAGAAAGACTCTGAACATGCTGTTTAAGAGCTACAGCAGCAGATGGCAAAAGACCAAAGTTTAGTCCCTAAGGCAGAACATCTCTGGGATGATCTTGCAGTTATGGTAAATCTGATTTATACTAAGCTAAAGCAGTGTGCTGTGCTGAGAAGATGACAAATATGCAATTATTGCCCCCAAAGGACATTTTGTTTCTTGGAGATTCAGCTCCAGTAGTGCGTGTGCACCTTTTATCTTACTGACCATTAGGGGAACCAAGAGAAGATCCCCCCCCCCTTGGTTTATTTATTCAATAAAACAGAACAGAGAGAAAAAATAACAAAAGGGGGGAAAACAAAAGAGAGAGAGAAAAACAACATAATAAATTGAATATTTAAGTGCTTCTTATACACAGACACACACACATACTATATATATATATATATGTATATGTATATGTGTATATATATATATATATATATATATGAATTTTTTTACATAAGTTTCAATCAAAGATAACTACATTTTATTGTAATCTGCATGCATCATCTACATCTACAGGCAATGCGTTCATTATCTTTGTAATAATGTCATGGAGATCCCATTTCCATTAACTGTCAATTTCTGTGTGGGAAGTTGGTAGTTGAAAAAAATGCGTATGTGTGAAAATATTAAACTTTGTCTCAAAGTCTTTATATATGTAATTACTTATTTCCTATTATAACTTTAGGATATTGCAAAAACATATATTTTAATGAAGCATTGTTCTTACTACATACCCAATAACACAGTCATGTATTCATGTGTTTTCTATACAAACACAATGTGATGCAAAAAGTCTGAAGTATAATTTTTTGTAGTATAAGCCATAACCTAAGCTCTAATGAGATTTTTGGTATTAAAATTACATTTTCCCATTGTTTAGGCAAAATAGGGGCCTCCAGTTTTTTATTCCATTTAGTCTTTAAAATTTCCATATCAAACAATATTGATTTATTGATAACTGTATTTATAAAGACTTATTGTGGGCTTTTGGGTCTCATAGGATTTAATGATTCGTTCTAATAACTTGTAACTTAATAACTTAAATGCTCCAAAAATGCCAGTGGTCCAAATCAAGATGTTAATAAATATTGTAACTGTGAAAACTGGCAGTGGATGGCAACTGACAGATGGTATTTGTATTTTAACACAAAAAATGATCAAAAAAAACACACCAGTATCATCCACTAGTTGATCTAATATAAAACTACCGGGATTTATCCAAATCTTATATAAAACAGGATGTTTATTAATTCTGAGGTCTGGATTATCCCACAGCATCAATTTAGCCTGAGAAAAAGGATTAAAAACAGATTTTTCCAGAAATAATACACCAGAGTTTTCAAACCAACAGTAGGAGGAGATACATCATATCTATTATATTTTGAATCTCAGATAGACCAATTGGCTAAAGGTGTTTAAATATTCCAAAGGAGTCCAGGAAGTAGAACTCGCACTAAGGAAAATGTCCAAAATTTGGTATTAGTCAAAGGATATACATTGAGGTAGAATTCAAGATTCAGAAAACTAAAACTGCAGGGAGGCAATAACATGTCATTTCCTTAATAAACCTTACTTCTCCTTTTTGATAGCAATTCTAACTCCCTATCATACCTAAGCTTTCACCATATGTATTGTTACTACTACCAGTAGTAACAACTCACATCCAGATATATGTGAACAAAGCTCTAAATGACTTTTCTTCTTCCCCAGCAGCCCCACCTTTTCTTCTTGTGTTTCTTAAGAGGATGACCTTCTGGCCCTCTGAAGAACCTTTCAGTGGAATGACCACAGGGAAGGAAGGAATGGGACATATTCCAACTTTCTTCTGTTAAATTAAGAAAATACTTGTGGAACACCTCACATAGGTCAAGGGGAAGTGGTGGTCCCACAGACGTTGTAGAAGCATAGCAATCCAAAGCTACATGGCCAATACTGAGGGATGCTGGGAGATGCAGCATTTTGCCTTCTTCCATAAATCCCCTTCACTATTCATTTATACATATCTGTTAAACACTGCTATACCTCTCCTTCAAACCTGATAAAGACCAGGGGAAATTGTCCAAAATCACCCTTCCCTCAACAGTAAACTGGGTGGATTTTGATGGCCCCTTTTTGGGGGAGGAGAGAGGATAGAAAAAATAAAATAATGCAGAGTTTGGGAGTGCAAGACCTCTAGGAGATGGCTTTCCCACTTCTACCACCCACCCCCCTCCAGAATTGCTGGGGGGAAAAATTCTTTGTTTTTACCTCTGCCTCTTTCTGGTTGTCACTGCATCACCTGAAGGCTACTTGTTGACTGCCAGAATGAGCTGTGGGTCCCTACCCAGAGAAAATCCTCCACTCCCTGCTTTGGAATTATCAGTATTATTTTCTTCCAGTGTTGCCAGAAGGAGAAGTAGCAAACACCTCCTGGTTCTTCTTACAGCAGTAATTACATAACCAAAACAGATGATCCGCTGCAGTCCCAGAAGTAAACCCGCAGTAACCTCTAATACGTCAGCATGAATGCAGCTGCCCCCTTTCAGAAAAGACACAAGCTGCCCTTTGTGGATCTTTATTTGGTATATCTTCTGTACAACTCTTTTCCAGAAATGAACGAAAGCCAGGGAAATAATATTGATGAAAACCTTTCTTCTGCTGATTGTTTTGCTCTCTTGGAAAACAGGAGGGAGAGAGGGAAGGAAAAGGAAAGGCAATATTAACCACGTTCAGAATACCAAAAGTAGCCAATCAGCTCATGGAATGAGAGCCAGTGTGGTCTAGTGGTTAAGGTTCTGGGCTAGAAACTGGGAGTCTGTGAGTTCTAGTCCCACCTTAGGCATGAAAGCCAGCTGGGTGACCTTGGACCCAACTTAGCCCAACTCAGTGCAATGTAGACTAGCCTCCTCGTGGTGCACCCCAGGCAACGTGACTTGTCACGGCTAAATAGTCTACACATCTGGCTGCTGGACCTCACAAAGATTTCCCAGCAAGAAAAAAAGCAGCATGAACATCAAACTGCTATGCCATACAATTAAAAAAAAAAAAAGCTCATGGAATCTCTTCTGGGCATGGCAGAGTTCTCTCTTCAATAGGGTCAGTATAATCCAGAGAAGGAATGGAATTTGATGGCACTCAGTCTGGCAATGTTTATTCCAAAGGGGGGCAGATTCCAGAAAGAATAGAATAACATTAGTCCAAGCCATGATAACTATCCTTGCCCTGGCAATGTGGGGAGCTGAAAATGAAAGCCAAAGGAACTTACTGCAAGCCTGTGTATACACAGGTTTCTGCTAGCCTTCCCTACCTTACTTTTCTGTCACTAAGGAGTTATTCTTAAGCATCCATAGATTATAATGGCATTCTGAGGTGATGTTGCCAATTTCTCAGCTGCCTAAAAAGTGGTGGTGATTAGAATTCCAGAAAGCTTCCCTTGGTCTTCAGAGAGCAGAATCATCATGCCTAACTAGAAATCATGGTCTAATATAGGAACATTTCAGGTGGCCCAGAAAGATGCCATTTGATCCAGTCTGGCAAAGCGTATTGGGAGCAGTTGTGCAGGGAGCATTCTGCCATGAGGGCACTGAATGGGAATAAGATCTTGGGGCCTTCTGAAAAGATCAGAGAGGAGGGTGCAACAATGAAGAAGCTCTTGAAAGGACTTCCCTCCCCAAATCCTTTTCTTACCAGTTATTAGACATAGAGAGGGCAAAGTTCGTGCCTTTGACATATAAGAGAAAGATATACAATGGACCAAGAGGTACATATCATGTGGGAATCAGGTCTGTGTTTGTAAGAGTTTCTTCTTTAAAGTCCAATTTCAGTTAAGTGTACCCTAAAAGGCAAACAAAGGAAATATAGTTACATCTCCATTTTTGTGAACTTGGCATAAAATAATGTTCAGACATGGAGATTATATTAGAGTATACCTGTGCTATAGATATGGCCAAATATGCAAATTATATTAGACCTATGCTATAAACTAATAAATGAACATCAGTGAGATATTTTGGAGAGCAGCCAACATGCTGAGAGGCCTGATTCATGTGTCCCAGTTGTTGATGTTATAGCCACTGCAAAACTAGGAAGCGGCTAGGCCTAAATGCCTCTAAAAGTTCAATATATAAGGAAAGCTAAGTTACCTTCAGCTTAATTTCAGCTTTCTTCGTTCATTAAATGAATATGCAACTGCTCACTGACCCACAGCGCTCTTAAGTTAAAGGCCAGTGTTTTCCTATTGTGTGTGATACGCGTGCGTCACTTGCAGAGGCAAGTGAAATAGTTCAGATGGCTTATCAGTGCCTTTCAACTGAGGACCACGATTAGTATATGAACATGGCTCACAACAGGATGTCAAAATTTCTCAGCAAACATGGAGTTCCAGACACCAAAGTATATTCTTTGTCACCCTTCTGCAATGTGTACCTTGAAAGGCAGGGAGTGACTAAAAAGTACGTCAGAGAATTTCCTTTTGGCTGGAAGTTGTAAGGATCTGAGGTAAATTACAATGTTGTGATCAGAGAGAAAGTATTTCTTAATTTATAAACAAACAAACAAACAAACAAGCCAGGAAAAATATATCATGCAAATAATATTCACATCAGCTTCACTGTCTGCTGCCTGAGGTGGAGACCACATGTTTCCCACCACCTCAGTCAAATCCCAGAAACCTGCCAAGTTGCTTTGACGTCTTGAGCAGAAGCCTCACAAATCCCTCTTTCCAGTCGGTCGTCAACACCCCCAGCTCCCCCAGGGACGAGTCCGTCACCTCTAGAATATCATCCATCCACCTTGCCCTTGGTCGGCCCCTCTTCCTTTTGCCTTCCACGCTCCCTAGCATCAGCATCTTCTCCAGGGTGTCCTGTCTTCTCATTATGTGGCCAAAGTATTTCAGTTTTGCCTTTAATACCATTCCCTCAAGTGAGTAGTCGGGCTTTATTTCCTGGAGGATGGACTGGTTTGATCTTCTTGCAGTCCAAGGCACTCTCAGAATTTTCCTCCAACACCACAGTTCAAAAGCATCAATCTTCCTTCTCTCAGCCTTCCTTATGGTCCAGCTCTCGCAGCCATATGTTACTACGGGGAACACCATTGCTTTAACGATGCGGGCCTTTGTTGTCAGTGTTATGTCTCTGCTCTTAACTATTTTATCGAGATTTGTCATTGCTCTTCTCCCAAGGATTAAGTGTCTTCTGATTTCCTGACTGCAGTCAGCATCTGCAGTAATCTTTGCACCTAGAAATACAAAGTCTTTCACTGCTTCTACATTTTCTCCCTCTATTTGCCAGTTATCAATCAAGCTGGTTGCCATAATCTTGGTTTTTCTGAGGTTTAGCTGCAAGTGCTTTTGCACTTTCTTCTTTCACCTTCATCATAAGGCTCCTCAGTTCCTCTTCACTTTCAGCCATCAAAGTGGTATCATCTGCATATCTGAGATTGTTAATGTTTCTTCCAGAGATTTTAACTCCAGCCTTGGATTCCTCAAGCCCAGCTTGTCGCATGATGTGTTCTGCATACAAGTTGAATAGGTAGGGTGAGAGTATACAGCCCTGCCGTACTCCTTTCCCAATCTTAAACCAGTCCGTTGTTCCGTGGTCTGTTATTACTGTTGCTACTTGGTTATTATACAGATTCTTCAGGAGGCATACAAGATGACTTGGTATCCCCATACCACTAAGAACTTGCCACAATTTGTTATGGTCCACACAGTCAAAGGCTTTAGAATAGTCAATAAAACAGAAGTAGATGTTTTTCTGAAACTCCCTGGCTTTTTCCATTATCCAGCGGATATTGGCAATTTGGTCTCTAGTTCCTCTGCCTTTTCTAAACCCAGCTTGTACATCTGGCAATTCTCGCTCCATGAACTGCTGAAGTCTACCTTGCAGGATCTTGAGCATTACCTTACTGGCATGTGAAATGAGTGCCACTGTTTGATAGTTTGAACATTCTTTAGTGTTTCCCTTTTTTGGTATGGGGATATAAGTTGATTTTTTCCAATCTGATGGCCATTCTTGTGTTCTCCAAATTTGCTGGCATATAGCATGCATTACCTTGACAGCATCATCTTGCAAGATTTTGAACAGTTCAGCTGGGATGCCGTCGTCTCCTGCTGCCTTGTTATTAGCAATGCTTCTTAAGGCCCACTCAACCTCACTCTTCAGGATGTCTGGCTCTAGCTCACTGACCACACCGTCAAAGCTATCCCCGATATTGTTATCCTTCCTATACAGGTCTTCTGTATATTCTTGCCACTGAGTTGTCTTGGCAAAATTCTATCAGCCTATGTCCTGCTTCGTTTTGTTCTCCCAGGCCATACTTACCTGTAATTCCAGGTGTCATTTGACTGCCCACCTTAGCATTCCAGTCTCCTGTGATGAAAATAACATCTCTTTTAGGCGTGTTGTCCAGTAGGTGCTGCAGATCCTCATAGAACTGCTCTACTTCAGCTTCTTCAGCATCTGTGGTTGGGGCGTATATTTGGATCACTGTGATGTTAGATGGCTTGCCCTGAATTCGAATTGAGATCATTCTGTCATTGTTTGGATTGTATCCAAGCACTGCTTTCGCCACTTTACTATTAATTATGAAGGCTACTCCATTTCTTCTGTGGTCCTCTTGTCCACAGTAGTAGATCTGGTGGTCATTTGATATGAAGTGGCTGTCATGCGCTGCCTCCCCCTGAATAACATTCAGACACTGTTTTGCGAATCAGGCTCTGGTTTATTGCAGGGCAGGTACAGCGTTGGTAGAAAAAAGCTGAGAGTGACAGGAGCGCGCCGGTGCGGGGTTTAAATACCCCGCGCCGGTCAGCGCCCCCTCGCTCACAGTCACGTCACCCCCCTTTGTCCCATGCGTTGCCCTGCCGGTGGGTGAGGGTTTCCGGGATCGCCCATCATCAGGTTTCCATTCTTCTGCTGATTGCTTTCAGCTGGGCGATCCCCGTTGTATTGCCGCTGATGGTTTGGGTGGCTCCGTGATTCATTTGGCTATTGTTTGTTGGCCGTTAGTCGTTGTAGGTTGATGGCTACTTAACTTGTACCCCTTCACCTATTTCCTTGTCATTGTCATGAGTGCCATTGCGCTGATGACTTTAGCTCAACGGCACTCATGACATACTGCCCCCTTTCCGAATAGTGTTCTCCCCCGGGTTTCTGGGTTTTCCCCGTGGAGCTGTCAAAACGCCACATTTTTTTTTTTTTTCAAAGTTCCCGCCGGAGTAGTTGTCGCCCCTCCCTTTGCTCCTCCCTCTACCACGTGCCTTCCCAGGGTGTGTCCATGGTGCGCATGCTCGGGTTCTGACCTGGCGTGCGCATGCTCCAACCACACCCTGTTTGTTTGGCTCAGTTCGGCGAGGCGAGAGGCGTGGCTGGTCGGGTGCTTCTCAGCTCCAGGTAGGGCCCTTCTTTTCTTATTTAGAGTGCGTCGCCTGTGTTGTGTCTCCTGGGCGTTGCCCCCAGGTTGCCCTGTTGACTTGCTTGCCACTCCCCCGCGGCCGGGGGGCGGGGGGAGGGTGCTGGCGATCGTTTGTCACCACCCCGTGGGCCCGGGGCGGGGGGAGTGAGTCCCGGGGGGGGGAAGGTCCACCCAAGTCGCGGGCTTGGGGGGGGCCCTTTCCCTTGGGGCACGGGAGGCGGGGGGAGGCCTGCGGGGGGGGGGTTGGTTTTGCTGACCTTGGTTGCGGTTTGTCGGGGTATGCCCGGTGAAATGCACTGGTCAGGTCAGGCGCGTTAACGTTGTGCGCCGCCACCCATTCCGGGTGGGGGAAGTGTTTCCACCTGACCAGATAGTGTAGAGTTCCTCGTTGCTTGCGGGAGTCGAGGATGTCCCTTATCTCGAAGTGGTGTTGCCCGTCGATCATAAGCGGTGCGGGCTGTGGCGTGCTTGGGTGCCATCGGGAGGTGGTTGCCGGTTTTAGGAGGCTGGTGTGGAACACCGGGTGGAGCCTCCGGAGGTTGTGTGGCAGGTCCAGGCGTATTGCTACCGGGTTCACTATTTGCGTGACTCGGAACGGCCCGATGTACTTAGGCCCCAGTTTTTTCGAGGGTTGGGTTGACTTTAGGAACTTGGTGGATAGATAGGCCATATCCCCCGCCTGGAACGTCGGTTGTTGGCGCCGGTGCTTGTCGGCCTGCTCTTTGTAAGCAGCCTGTGCCTCCTTCAGCGCCGCCGTGATTACTGGCCATGCTTCCGCGATCTTCCGTCCCCAGTCGCTGGCGTCCACCTGTGGTTCCGGGGGTTGAGGTAGCTCCGGTATGGGGACGAAGTCGCGCCCCGAGACTACTTCGAACGGAGTTTTCCCCGTGCTCGTGTGGACGGCGTTGTTGTATGCGACTTCGGCGAACGGGAGCAGTTCAGCCCAGTCGTCTTGGTGGTAGTTCGTATATGATCGTATAAATTGCTCTAAGGTGGCATTAAGAACCTCAGTGGCTCCGTCCGTCTGCGGATGCCAAGCCGTAGATAGGGCCTGTTGGGTCCCCGTCAGCTTCAGGAAGGCCCGCCAGAATTTGGAGGTGAACTGTGTGCCCCTGTCGGTCACCACATGTGCGGGACATCCGTGTAGCCTGTACACGTGGATGAGGAAGAGTTTGGCTAGTTGTTGTGAGGATGGGACCGACGTGCAGGGGATGAAGTGGGCCTGCTTTGAGAAGTAGTCCTTCACCACCCAAATGGCCGTTTTCTTCTGGCTGGGTGGGAGGTCCACTATAAAATCCATAGAGATTTCCTCCCATGGGCGGGAGGGTTCTGCCACCCGTTGCAATAGCCCCGCGGGTTTGCCTGGTGCCCGTTTGGCCCTAGCGCACGTTGGGCAGGACGCCACGTAGGTTTTTACGTCTCGCCTGAGCGCGGGCCACCAGAATTGGCGCCGTGTTAGGTGTAGGGTCTTGAGGAACCCAAAGTGTCCCGCTTGCTTGGCGTCGTGTGACCTATGCAAGATCGCCTGGCGTTGCGAGTCCGGGACGTAGATTCTGCCTTCCCCCCATGCCAGGTCTTGCGCCATCGTTACCTTGTCGGGGTTCGCCAGGAACCAGGGGTCGGTTTTGAGGGCGGCGGCGAGGTCCGTGCGCATTCCCCCTGGTAGTTGCGGTTGGCTTCTTTCCGTCGCCGGTTGTCCCGCCGTCGGCTGCGCCGTAGCGTCGAGCTGCCTCCGTGCGCCGCTTCGGGTGGTCACGGCCATCCCCAGTTGCGAGGCGGATAGGACCGTCCCAATGGTGTCTGGGGCGGGCTCTTCATCTTGGGGCAGTCGGGAGAGGGCGTCGGCCAGGAAGTTCTTCTTGCCCGGCATGAACTTCAGCTGGAAATCAAAGCGGCTGAAGAATTGGGCCCATCGGACCTGTTTTGGGCTAAGGCGTCTAGGCGTTCGTAGGGCCTCGAGGTTCCGGTGGTCCGTCCAGACCTCGAATGGTTGGGTGGCTCCCTCGAGTAGGTGTCGCCATGTCTCTAGTGCCGATTTCACCGCGAAGGCTTCTTTCTCCCAGACGTGCCATCGCCTCTCTGTCTCGGAGAACTTCCTTGACAGGTAGGCGCATGGTTTCAGGAGCCCCGTGGAGTCTTTCTGTAGTAGGATGGCTCCCAGGGAGAAGTCTGAGGCGTCGGCTTGGACCACGAACGGCCGTTCTGGGTCCGGGTGCGCGAGGATTGGCTCCGTAGTGAACAGCGCTTTCAGCTTGTCGAATGCGGTCTGGCACGCGGGAGTCCAATTCAGCACTGTGCCTGGGTTCTTGGCGCGTCGGGTGTCCCCCACCCCTTTGGTTTTGAGGAGGTCCGTTAAGGGGAGGGCTATCTCAGCGAACCCCCGGGCGAATGACCTGTAGAAATTCGCGAATCCCAGGAAGCTCTGTAGTTGCCGTCTGTTGCGGGGCCGCTCCCAGTTTAGCACCGCTTCGACTTTTGCGGGGTCCATTTCGATGCCGTCCCCGGAGATTCGATACCCCAAATAGTCTAGGCGCTCTTTGTAAAACTCGCACTTTGTAGGCTTCGCATAGAGCTGCGCCCTTCTGAGCTTGTCGAGGACTTGCCTGACTAAGGTTACGTGTTCCTCGTGTGTTTTTGTGTAAATAAGGACGTCGTCGATGTAGACCAGGACCCCTTTAAACAGATGTTCATGCAGTACCTCATTGATGAGCTGCATGAACACCCCAGGGGCCCCCGCGAGTCCGAAGGGCAGTACCTTGTACTGGAAAGCGCCTAGGGGGCAGTTAAACGCCGTCTTCCATTCGTCCCCCTCCCTGATTCGGATGCGATAGTACGCCTCGCGAAGGTCCAATTTGGAAAAGACTTTGCCCATGGACAGGTGGGCGAGCATGTCCTTCACCAGGGGTAAGGGATATTTGTTGGACAGGGAAGCCGCGTTTAGGCCCCGGTAGTCGGTACAGAGCCGTAGGGTCCCGTCTTTCTTCTCCCGGAATAAGACGGGGGCTCCGACCGGTGAGCATGCTGGCTCTATGAATCCCCTGTCTAGGTTTTTATCGATGAACTCCCGGAGGGTTGCCATCTCCTTCGGGGTCATCGAATAGATCTTTGGTCTAGGTAAGGGGACGTCGGGCAGTAGGTCGATCCGGCAATCCGTCTTGCGGTGGGGGGGTAGTTGGTCCGCCTCTGCCTCTCCGAAGACCTCGGAGAAGTCGGCGTATTGTTCTGGTAGGTCTGCTGTGGTAGCGGCGTTGTCTTGTGTGGTCGCCTCCGCTCGTCCTACCGTGGGGTTGCTTTTGCCAGCTGGTACTGGTGCTCGATACTCGCCGTCGCCGAATGTGAAGGTGCGGGTCGCCCAGTTGATCCGCGGGTTGTTTTTCGCGAGCCATGGCATCCCCAGGACTGCAATGGGCCGTCCGATGTGCGTGACTACGAACGATGTGCGCTCGGTGTGAGTGCCCATTTGCAGGGTGACCGGCTCGGTTTGTAGCGTGGCTGGTTTTCCTCCCGCTGTAGAGCCGTCCAGCTGGTGGAATGCCAGCGGCGTGGGGAGGGGGAAGAAGCGGAGGTCGAGTTTGGCGACTAGGTCGGGGTGGATGAGGTTTTTTGAGCACCCCGAGTCCACTAGTGCCGCGGCCGTGGTGGCTCCGTTGCCGGTAGAGAGTTGAATTGCTGCCAATATTACGGAGCTTTTGTCGTTTCGTTGAGGTGGTCCGCGTTGCTGTCCCACCGCCTGCCTCGCCACGCGTCTCAGAGCAGGCGGGGAGCATTTCCCGCCGGCTGGTCGGGGTCGGTATTGTCCTCTTCCCCCCAGTAAGCGTCCCAGCTCTCTTTCGGTGTCGCTGTGGCCACGGTCATTCGGCGGTGAGGCGGCGGCCCCGGGTTGGGTGGTTTGGGGCTAATTTTCGGGGTGGGCTTGGGCGCGCTGGTCGGCGGTCGGTTGGCGAAGCAATCCGCCGTCTTGTGCCCTAATTTGCCACACCTCCCGCAGGGCTCCCGGTTGAACTTCTTTTTTGGGTATATGGGGCCGGCCATCCCCCCGTGTGGTGCGGGTACCTTTTTCCCGGCATCGTTTGTGTCTTCCGTGGTTGTCATGAGGAAGGTGCGGTGCGCGTGTTCGGCTTTCCCCGCGAGGTGGATCCACCCGTGTAACGTTTCTGGGTCGTCGCGGTAGAGGGCCCATTGGAGAACGTCGCGGTTGAGCCCCCTTTTGAAGATTTCCAGCAGGGTGGTCTCGGACCAGTCGCTGACCTTCCCCGCGAGGGCTTTGAACTCCAGGGCGTAGTCAGGGACCGTGCGGGTGCCCTGTTTAAGTCTTTGGAGTGCGCTTTTCGCCCGCACTTTGGCTAGGGGGTCTTCGAAGTAGTCTTTCATCTCTTTGATGAAAGCAGGGAAGGTGGCGAGGGCGGGGGAGCTGGACTCGTACAGTTGGACGTACCAGTCCGCCGCCCTGTCTTGGAGTTTGATCGCCACGGCGGCGATCTTGTCGGCCTCGGAGTCATAGGAGTGTCCGTGCCTCCCCATGAACTCCCTAGCGTTGGTCACAAAAAACGAGAGTTTTGTGGGGGTCCCATCGAAGAAGATGGGGAAGTCCTTTGGGGCCCGGGCGTTTTGTGCGGCCCCACCTCTCGCTTCTCGGGGTGTGGTGTCGGCCGCCTGTGCCGTCTGCTGGCCCTCCGCTGGCCCGTGTGGGTTCGATGCTTCGCTCGGGGTGTGGGCTTGTGCGGGGACGTCGTTGGGTGGCGCGGGGGGCATAAGCGCCTGGAGCATGGTCCGGAGTTCCGTCAGCTGAGCCCGCATGGCCGCGAGTTCAGCTCGTGCCTCCTCGTCCACAGCCCGCGCCGCCGCTGGGGCCGGTTCCGTTGGCGCGTCCTCGGGGGTGGGTTGCCGGCGGGGTTCATCGTCCCTCTGCCGCGGGTCCGCTTCCTCCGCCGTCTGATGGGTGTCTCCGTCGTCCTCCTCCGTGTCGAGCGCCGTGGGGCTGTCGCTCCACGCCCGTTGCTGGGGTGCGATGTGGGGCGCGGGGTCCTCCGCTGGTTTCGGAAGTCGTGCTGCTCCCTCCCGCGGTCGGGTTGCCTCCGTCGCCATCTCCCCTTGGGGTTGGAGCTGAGGCTCGGGTCGGGTGGGGTGGGCGTCCATGGCTCCGGGAGTCCGCGGTGCCTCTGGCCTTGGTCGGTCCTCCTCTGTCTCTTGCCGCGCGGCTCGCCCTCCTTGCCCGCGCCGTTCCGGCCTCATCTTGCTGGTCTTCTCGCCGTCTACTCCTCCCGCGGCTCGTTGTCGTCCGGTGGGGCTCGGCGAGGCTGAGTTTATGACTCTCAGCTTTATGTCATGCGCTGCCTCCCCCTGAATAACATTCAGACACTGTTTTGCAAATCAGGCTCTGGTTTATTGCAGGGCAGGTACAGCGTTGGTAGAAAAAAGCTGAGAGTGACAGGAGCGCGCCGGTGCGGGGTTTAAATACCCCGCGCCGGTCAGCGCCCCCTCGCTCACGGTCACGTCACCCCCCTTTGTCCCATGCGTTGCCCTGCCGGTGGGTGAGGGTTTCCGGGATCGCCCATCATCAGGTTTCCATTCTTCTGCTGATTGCTTTCAGCTGGGCGATCCCCGTTGTATTGCCGCTGATGGTTTGGGTGGCTCCGTGATTCATTTGGCTATTGTTTGTTGGCCGTTAGTCGTTGTAGGTTGATGGCTACTTAACTTGTACCCCTTCACCTATTTCCTTGTCATTGTCATGAGTGCCATTGCGCTGATGACTTTAGCTCAACGGCACTCATGACAGTGGCCTATTCCAGTCCATTTCAGTTCACTGACGCCCAAAATGTCTATCTTTAATCTTGACATCTCACCAATAACCACATCCAATTTGCCCTGGCTCATAGATCTTACATTCCAGGTTCCAATGGTGTGTTGATCCTTAGAACATCGGATTCGCCGTTCACCACCAGCACCGTCGGCTGCTAGCCATCCTTTCGGCTTTGAGCTAGCTGCGTCATCATGTCTGGGGCTAGTTGAACTCATCCTCTGTTCCTCCCCAGTAGCATTTTGACCATCTTCCGACCTGGGGGTCTCATCTTCCGATGGTATACCGACATATCTCTGGTTGTACTGATCCATTGAGTTTTCACGGCAAGAAGACTGGGGTGGATTGCCATGACCTTCCCCAGGGATCGCATTTAGCCTGACCTCTCTGTCATGACCTTCCCGTCTTGGGTGGCCCTTCACGGTTTAGCTCATGGCATCATTGAGGTGCTCAAGCTCCAGCACCACGACAAGGTAACGATCCTTCGCTGAAGATATATATATATATATATATCACACACACAAGAATAAAAGAGAAAGATATTTCTATATTAAAACCATATAAAAATAACTTAAATATGTTATTTAAAAGGTGTTGCTAACACTCTTAGGACAGATACAAGAGAAGAGACTTTACCCCTTTTCAAAATGCCAAGCACAGTTAAGGTGCTGAACGAGGATGGAACAGCAGTGGGTTCAAGTCCACTTTCAAGCAAGGAAGCTCTTTAGCCAGCTTTGAGCCTCTGTCTCTTGCTAACTCTAGCAACTCTGACTCACAGGGGTGTTGTTATAAAGAAACATCTCTTCACATTGATGATCCCCCACATAGTTGCCTGTCGGCCAGATCAGCTAATTCTACTTTATCGTATGGTTACATTAACAGGATCTTGCAAGTCTGAAAGTACGTTTCTCCCCACACCCCCTTTACAGCCCAAGGAACTAGGGAGGGGTCCTTCTGAGCCACTTGCCTTGCCTCCATACCACAACTGTGCCTGCTGCGGGCTAAGTTGTCTTTTATCTGACCATTCCCTTGGCTGCATCTCTTCTCCCTGTCTCCCAAGGTCATTCCCACATACCTTATGCTGCCTGAGATGGACACCTCCCTTTGCCTAATGGTAGACAAGCTCTGATAGGGCAACAAAGATGCGTCAATGACTTGAATTTATGCTCTCACGTTTCCTTCAGATTCTGAAGCCAACGTATTCCTTCTTCAGGGATGGTTTGGGGGCTGAAAAACAGAATGTATAACTCCATACCAGGAAACAAGGTATGTGTGTGCATATGTATTTATGTATACCATCACTTGTATATTGCTCACTTCCAGGCAATCAGGGTGGTTTACAAACAATGAAATTATAAATCCAATCCATAAACAAACAGAATGCCACCCACCCAAGTCCATCATCCATGTCAAAAGCTTTCTGGTGTGCAAAAAGGGCCCCAAACAGATCTTGGGGCAAGATTTTCCATAACATGGGAATTATGTTGTTATAATTTCAAGAAATTCATTAGGAAGTTCTGTTGTAGTTCAGTTATTTTGCATAACAATTTGCTGGTTATGATTCATTAGCAGCATAAGCATATTGCTTAAAACTAGGAGTATAGGATTTCTATCATGATATCATATGAATATGATTTTTAAAATCATCTACCTCTACATAGAAGTTTACAAACAGGTGTTTCCACATGGCGGTGAGGATCTTTGGATAGGCCAAGTGACTAACATCATTGCAATGGTCTCAGTCACAAAACTCATTGAGCCCTTGGCAGGCACAGCTGTGGTATGGGGACTGTCTGCCAAACCTGGTTGATCTATGTGATAAGCATGATGGCTATTTCACAACATGCCAAATGTGAATAAAATTGTATAAATTAAATGCTTTTTAAATGTGAAGGATTTAGAAAAGCGAAATCTTAATTCTTGATAGTAAGTTGAAGAACAATTGTGTTATTCACGCTCATCTAATTTCCAAGACCCTCCTAGTCTTAATTTTTAATCATTAGGAATACACAATTTGTCCATTCTCTAAGGGCTTGTATGAGCTTTTAATATCTGGGAAAAGTATCCTTTCTTCTCTATAAAGAAATATGTTTGCATATATATTTAATAAATAATAATAATAATATTGTAAACATCTGTCTCTGGGAGCACTCATTGGAATAGTGAGAATGGAATTATATGTCACCAGCTAAATCAATTACTGTAGATTTCCTCCCTGTGAAATAATTCAGTGCAGAGTATAATTCCATAAATAATTGAATATTCAATATATTCAATATTCAATATATTCAGTATTCAATAAATAATTCAACGCACAGAAACTATAACAGAGATATACTAAACTCTGCACACGTTATGCATGTTCACATGTTATACAACATGTTATATCACATGTTATACAGAGATATACCACACGCTGCACATATTATAGAGAAATGACAGATACATTCAAATTAATTACTCATTCCTCAGGTGAAGGCATTAATGACATCATGATAGCAATAAAGCTCAAAAATTAAAAGTCCAAAGGACAAAACGTATCTATTACATCTCAACATTCAAAACAAAGTTGAATTTATCACCCTAAAATTATCCACGACATTCTGAAATGCTTGAAAACTAAATGATCCAAGTAATACAATCACTTCTTTCTCTTCCCTAATGCATTTCAGGCAGTCAACAACAGAAAAAAAGGAGGAAAGAAGATGAAGGAAGAAAAAGTTGGTTGTGTCCTTTCTGTATCTTCTGAAAAACAAGATGTGTTCCAAGATCTGTTTTCAGTTTTGCGTGCTGTCACCCAATCTCAAGATATGTACCTGCTCCATGTTCATTACTGTGTACAAACTTTCTATTCATAGTTTTCCTCGCCAGTATAATTTTTGGAGGTTATGCTGGAATTTCCTTGTGTGGCGTACGGTAATCCTTCACCTGAGGGCTTGCTCCAAATAAAAGTTTACATTCCTCTGGCATCTCCTTTCAGATGTAAAGGCATGAGGTATGTGGGTCTTCTATTGAATAACTGTCCACATTGACATGTTCCAGTGGCAAAAGGAACATCGCGTTCTTACACCCTACTGGCAGCAGGAATGCCCAACCCTATTTCCTCTCATAAATATTTTATAATAGACAAGACTTTAAAAATATGCCAGTCCTCCCCACTTCAGGTACAAGAACGAAGAAAGCTTGAAATAACCCCCCAAGTGTCTTGGGCCTAGCAGTGGGAGGTCAGCTACAGCAAACACAGTCTCCTCCTTAGACGGAGAGGAGATCATTTCATTTGAAGGCTATTCCAAGACGTCACGTGGTGGTGGGAAGCAGCGGAAGAGCTAAGTATTTTTTAGAAGACTTCAAAGGTATGAGGAGGGGGAAGGATGTTGCAAGAAATGTCTAGGTGTGGGGCTCTCTTTGATGTGTCTTTAGCTAACATATACAACCTCCCTTAGCATTTTTTTGAAATGTGGTGAAGTGTAACTGCAATTTGCATGGTCATGATGCAAATAAAAGAAACCTAGATGAATAATGATGAATCTAACCAACTATGAACAACCTAGTTGTTCATTGATATGCAACCACAAACAAGCTTGACTTTTAATCTATCTAAACACTATTTAAAACTTGCATACTACCAGGGGAGAAATTGAAATATAGCTATTAAAAAACAAAAACATAGTTTTCTATCTTTTCACTAAACCATACCTTTATCTTGTCAATTTAGAAGACAAGACATATAATTTCATCCTCCATCTCTCGAGGACTCCCTATTTGTATCTCATCTGTCATTGTTTTTTAATGCTCTGTTAGGTTTGCTAACACCTTCATCTCACTGTAAATGCTGTTTTAAGTGGCCAAAGTGCCTGTGCATGAAGTTTAAGAAGGAAACTGTTTGATAGCCTGAGAATAGTGTGCATTCTTCTAGTGGAGATGCAAGCAATAGGAATGGCCTTTTTCTTTAGCTGATTTGTTTATGACATCTTAGACCAGGACAAGAAGGCGGCTGGCTGCATGAATGTCTGAAGCACTGCACGGTTTTCAAAAACAATAAACTTTTAATTTGTATGGGTTCTAAAAGATCTGAGAATGAAACAGGAAACATTATGTTCTGCATACTGTATAATGAAAATTTAGAGATGGAAGTGTTCAGACTGAATTACTGCTTTTGGTACCTATGAATAACCTTTAGCTATTACGGCTTGTTCACAGCAGCTAAATATTTTCCTTGCTGAAGTGCCTCCTAATGTTCAGCTGCGTCTGTTCTCCAGAAATGTAAGACTATTATTTCTGCTTTTGAACAGCAGAAACAAGTGTTCACGGGAAGCTGCTACAGGTAGAGTTGCAGGGATATAATCTGAAAGTCAGATTCCTCAAATCAATGGAAAGATTAAAAAATTGGGAAAAATAAGTATGCAGCCCTTTTTAAAAAATGTCATTAGCTACTAAACATATTTTTCATGAACTAAATGCATTTGTTATAGCTGACATTCACAGCAGTAATTATACAGATGAAAATCTCCTTTGTCAGATGTTTTGCACTTGACTTCTTTTCTGCAGAAAACAATGAAGCACATTCAAATACAGGTTTCCTTTAAGGTTACTATGCAAGTTAGCTTGCAGTGATCCATCTAAAGCTTTCTTGCTCAGAAACCAGACAGGATAATCAGCTATCAGGATAATTCCATCAGTCCTGGAAAATGGAAATATACAATACATTCTTGGGATTTTTTTCCACTACAAACATTTAGTATGACAGTAGTATGACAACTCATTAACTAGATTTCTTTTTGGTTTGGGCCAGGAGATGATGAAATACTATTCTGCTACTTATATAAAGAATATGGATATGACTATTGCTCTATAGTTATTTCCTCCTAAAAAACCTATACTGTTGGTTTATATCAGTCCAATCCAACGAGCATTACAATGGGTTTCACACATTCCATTACTTTAACTGCCAATAACCATAATTCATTTACATGTTCTCTGTCCAGCACAAAATCACAGCTCTAAAGGAGTTAACTGCTGTCACTTATGGCAACATACCTCTGATTCCTTGCTAGCATTAAGTTATACAACACAGCACAATTTTTAAAGTGGCTATCCAAGTTTGTGTGTCCTAGCTACAGATGTTTTGGCCAAAATGTGACATCATTAAAACTAAGAAAAAACCCTTGCTTCTTTCTTTTTCTTCCCCCTACTAATGTTTCTTTTTTACTCCCTTTTACATTCTTAAATATGATGTGGGGGAAAAAGGCCAAATATCAGGACTGTAGTAGCCCTGTGATACCATCATACATAGTTTCAGCCTTTGCTTGCTCAAAGCCTTGCATGACAAGTGGCATTATTATCTATTTCATCCAGCTGTCCAGTGTCTAAGATCAAAATCTACTCAGTGACCAGATTGTCACCTCTCCCACCTCTGCTTGGCCAGATGACAAATCCTCTTTCCTCATAGCCTGATTGCAGATGACAATCTGCTTTTGTCGCAACCCAGTTTAATTTACAATTCAGTCACATTTTAATCAGGAAGGGAAGGTTTCTAATGGTGCTGGGCTTCTGTTGGAATCCTTAGCACAGTCACAGTTGTTGTTATGCATCTTATTGTTTTTCCTCATCGTTAGCTGCCTTGAGAGTATAATACTGCAGAATGAACTCTGGAAAATAAAAGATATTCCCAGGATTTCTGGAAGAAACAGTGATGCCAACGGAAAACCAGTTTTGATTTGTTGTGAAGCCATGTCTCCATATCCCTGTACATTTCATTCTTGTGGAGTGTCTTAAGAAGACATTATACAAAGCTAGCCTGCAATATGGGTATCATGAATACACAGTTCCACTTCGTTACACTACCTTTTTTTTAATTGGCAAAAGAGTCATTTCTTGAAATAGTCACCTTTTGAAACCTTTTTGAAAGAAAGCTGGTCTTGAACATGGTGGGGCCTGCCATGTGTAAAATGCTGCTTTTCAAAACGGGATGGCTTTCACCTCCTGTTTGGCATAACTTCCTTTTTTTACTTTCAGCATCAGAAACAAGATGTTTATCTTGACATGCTCTGATGAATATCACAGGTACCAAAAATAGAGAGGGGAGCATCTTCTCTGTCCCATAAATTTGACATTAATTTCCAAATACAGCAGAGGGAAGGACTGGGAGAAAATTTGCCTTTAAGTGTAAAGCATAGATGCAAAATGAAGACAAGGTAGCTGAAAGGAGGCAGCTTCTTTCTGGAAGACACAACACTTTAAAAGATGATTTATAATTAGATGTTGCTTGATCATTGCATTACATTCATTTTCCATTACCAGTGAAAGTTCATGTTTATTGTTTGCCCAGTGAAACTGTGGAATTTCCATTGAAGGTATTTAGGAAAAAAAACTGTCAGGGATGATTTAAATTATATACTAACACCTCATCAGTTCTGGGTGGCTTTAGTGAAAACACCTTTTCAGTGTTAACATTTCTAAGTTTTTTTAAATGGCTACAATCTTTTAAACTCACTTGTTTATGATTATATATTTTTCCAAGTTGAAGACTCCAAGTCCTGAACTGTCAAGAAATAATCTTATTTCACTTCTTGGCTCTATCAACAGAAGTGTAATTTCCAAATCACTGGACTTAATTGTTCTGCTTTATTCTGCTTTGGCCATATCCCACCTCAGGTACTATGTCCAATTTTGGGCACTGCACTTGAAGTATTCAAAGAAATCCAGACAAATTCAAAGAAGGGCAATCAGGATGATCAGTGGAGTAGAAACTAAACTTGATGAAGAGAGATTTGGAAGCTGGGAATATTCAGCCTTGAGAAAAGGTGACTGAGGAGGTTTTTAATGTTTCACAGAAGAAGGCCTGTTTTCTTGCTCCAGGGTACTGGACCCAAAATAACAGATTCAAGTTAGAGAACAGCAGATTCCAGTAGGATGTTTAAACAAATCTATAACAGTAAGGAAAGTCTGATATTTGAACCAGTTATCCAGAAATGTAGTGGGCTCCCCTTAATTGGATTTGTGAAAATAAAATAAAGCAAAAATAACTGGGTGTCTGTTTAAAGTACTGGTCATTATACCCCACTATAGTATTGAATTAGAACTGAACTTCATCTATGTGAGAGAAATCTTCAAGGAAGTTTTTCTAAGCATATTAGTGGAGGGTGAGAATGATAAATGCCTCGCTGCAGGAAAGAATATTTTCTGTATATCTGAAAGTGGCTATGATTAAACTATAACTGAAAAATGATGTACAAGTTTTAGAAAATTGAGCAAGTTTTCCAAGTCTGTGGTGACTTCTGTTTATACTCAGTTTGCTGTTTGCTATGTTTTAAAGGCTTTTATTGCTGTTGTTTCTCCTGCAGCTGTTTTGCTTTTTGTATTTCTGTGTATTAAAAATGTTTTTAACTGCAGTATTCGACTTCTGGGGAAGAAATGGCAGACTGATAACAGCTCCGTGAAAAGCAGAGCTGACAACCATGGTGGAATGAAGAGCCGGCGAGTAGACCGGCTCTTTGATAATTCCTCTCTGGACAAAGAGAGGACTTGAAATCAGCCACAGTGCTCCAGAGAGCTGTTCTTCATGAGGAGACCACAAGGTAGTGGTCTGCAGTGGGTTTATAGCTCTGGGAGACGAGGGAACAGCCATCTTGTTCAAACTGCGGTTGACACCTTTGAAAGGACACTGGGTTCCCATACTTCCTTTTCTAATCACTTTCAGAAATTGCTCGTTAACTGGTTTTCAGCTATTAGGAACCTTCGGATATGCAAGTTTGCTCGCACTGGGTGAGTTTCTTTCAATCCTTAGTGAAAGAAGTTTTAACTACAGGTTGAAGAACTTTAAAAAAATGGAATAAACAGCAAAAGGGTGATTAAAACTTTGATTTTAGAAAGTTACAAATGGACTAAAGGTCCAGATAAATCTGAAATAAGATTTTGGAATTAATTATAGAGAATCCTTTCCATGAAAAAATGCTTTTGTTCTGAATTTTTTTAAAAAAACAAACATAGTAAGACTTTAAAAATTGAACACTAGAGGGAACTAAAGGGAATACCTACTGCCTGAGACAATCTGCTTATTCTGCCTAAAGTTTAATGTCATCACTGAAGTCTATTTATAAAATTGTATAAAAATTTAAAAAAAAATAAAAGAATAAAAAGAAAAAGTAGATGAAGAAAAGACAGAAAAAAAGAGAAAGGAAAAGGAAAAGGAAAAATAAGAATATAGTAAAGAAAAAGAAAAGATATATATAAAGAAGTGACTTTCCCCCTTCATTAAAACAAGTATAAACAATTTTAGTAACTTACCACCTTCTCTTAAAATACAACAAATGATCTCCTCTTTTCATATTCCACCTCTTATCTATAAACAAATCCATAAAGCTTTGTCATTTCAGTCTTGATGTCAGCAAAAGTCCATTAAGGACTACCAGAAATAACAACATATCTATTTTAACCTTGATCAAATAAGCCAACTTTATATTCCTTCTTTTTACTTCTAATAATCTTTATCTTTAGTCCCATCAAATAATGTTATAGAACTTGATTTCTTGTCATTTTTTCATTGTCTCTTCTCACAAATTCTTCAAAAAGTTAACAGGTCTCTTTTGTAAATCCAATATAGGAAAATTATCCATGTTTACATTTACATCCCTGTCCACCAAATTGTTTCTTCATGATGCAGAAAGAAGAAGGATCACCTGGGGTCCTACTTTCCATCTCTGTTCTGCTGTCATTATGTACATACAGCTGGAATAACCAAAGTCCCTCCCCTTTGGGAGTGTCCATGCTAATTATGCACATTTTTGTTTCCAGTGGCTCTGGAAAGTTCTGTGCCTTTTGATAAAGATATATAGATAATGTAAAGGTTACCTGCTGTTCATCTCTTTCCCTGTTTTTCCTTGCCTTTTGTCTCATTTTTGCCAGTTAAGTATTTTGATGTTTGCTGAGGTTGAATAAATATATATTTTTGCTGGCTGAACTGGGTGACATGCAAAATGATGAAAAGTGTGTTATGATGTCATTGTACTAATGCTGAAACTACTTGTGTCAAATTCAGGTTGCAAGTGTGTGGTATGTGATGATAGCACCGCAAGTGGGGTGTTATTTTGGTGACACTGCAATTTTATGTAGACAATACTGGCTCAGTAATGTTCAGATGTGGATGATTTTATCAATTCATCTTCTCCCATATAAGAAGCAGCTTTCTCACATTTATCTCTAAGAGAAAGTTTCACACCACTGCTATTAAGATAACACTAAATTATCAGTAATTAGGCAATAAAAAATCTCCAACAACCTATCTTCTATAATAGATCCACAAACATTTGTACTTATATCTCTACTTGGTCTCTTGGCCTCCCAGCCAAAATAACATCTGTCTGTCTGTCTGTCTGTCTGTCTGTCTGTCTACCAACCTACCTACCTTTTTGGCCTCCCAGCCAAGATCCCATCTGGATCTTACATTATAGTTCCTGGGCTATAAATGCAATACCACATAGTCTTGTTTGCAATTCAGGCTAACAGTCAAAGGCTAAGGAATCAGAGGTCAAAAATACAGTGAAAATTTAAAGCATTGATCAAAACACAAAGAAATGCATCTGCTAAGGTCAAAATAAGAGAGCGAATTCATAGTTTATCCTTTGTTGAGAAAATATAGGAAATAATAATAAAGATTGTTTCCTATATCACGTATCAACAAATTTATGACATTCAACAAGTCATAGAATTCAAAAGTAGGAACATTTAAAGTAAACTGCAGAGATTCTGGAACAGAAATGAGTCTACTACAAGTTTACTTTCAGCTAAAAGTGAAATTGAGTACATGTTTTCTCTAATGTCTGCTAGTGTAATGGAAGAATTACCTCATCCTTAATTAAATGTAAACATTCCAGTTTATGTTTTGACTTTTAAAAAAAAATTTTTTTTCTGTTCGAGAACCACACTGTGGAATCTTCAGCATTCAGATGGGACATTATGTAATATTTTTATTCTATCTCATAAAGAAAATCTTGCAGAATAGCATCACAATTACTTGTGGCCTCCTTTACTTTTCTCATAATATTGCTTTTTTAATTTCTGTCTCTGTGTGTGAGATCCTACTGTTTTAATCAGCTGAGGTAGCATTACTGAATCACTAGCTCCCTCCAATGGTAAATCTGGATATTTTTCCCCAAAGTGAAGATACCTTGAAAGACAGAGCAAATATCTGGCCCTGCCTGACAAAGGGCTTCATTCCACTTCCCAACTTTGCTCGAGATCACCTCTCACTCCTTTTCAATCAGAACTCTGCCAAACACCTTCTCAGACATGATTAACAAAATAATCTCCACTTTCTTGGCAGTTACTTTTCCAACCTGTTTTCTCCATTTAAAGGAACTATAACAGCTTTCTTCCAGTAATCAAGCGTGGTTGCGGCCTTCCCATATTAAATAAGTCATTCAGCCATAAGCAAACCACAATCTTTTTAAAACATTTCCATACTAACTCCATTTATACCTGCAGCCTTACCATTTTCTGATATTCTCATATTTCTGACTTCTTTTTCAATCTTTTTTTCCCTGCACACTAACATTTGTAACTCTCATGGTCAGAAAAGTGCAATTTAGAAAAAAAAAATCACAGAAATAATCAGATTAATGTTGGTTCAAAATCTGGCAGATTTACAAATCCTAATATATAATAAAGCCTTACCTATTGCCACTGATTTCTATGAAATCAAACATGAGAGCCAGTTTGGTCCAGTGGTTAAGGTGCTAGACTAGAAACCAGGAGTCCATGAGTTCTAGTCCCACCTTAGGCATGAAAGCTGGCTGGGTGACTTTGGGCCAGTCACTCTCTCTCAGTCAACACCTCACAGGGTTGTTGTTGTGGGGAAAAGAGGAGGAGGAAGGAGTATTAGGTATGTTCCCCACCTTGAGTTATTTGTAAAAATAATAAAGGTGGGATAAAAACTAAATAAATAAATCTTATCACAGACTGCTACACTTGTACATTGGATCTCATCTCTCTGAAAATCCCGAACATTTCATCCATTCATATTTTTTGTATGTTAAACTATGGAGAGTTCTCTGAATCTTACTCTGGATCCAGGCATGAGTCAGCTGTACTCTCTTGACTCCAGAGTAATCTAGACTGGGCTGTTTCAGAATCAGATCCCTAAATTGTTGGATAGTTTCTGCTCGCTCCTAGTTTGTAGTGATTCAGGTTCTGATTACTCCTTTTTTTCAGTACCAAAAGTGACAATACTGGATTATAGAATTTCTGCCATTACTAAGTACTTTGTGAACCGTTGCAGAATAAGACCACACTACCCAGTTAATGTCCTAGATATTCTGTCCCTATGATCTCACTACCTGTCCAAAATGCCATCATTAGGGTGACTGATGGTGATTGGATGGCACGGCTCATAAATAGCAGTAGCTGTGTTGACCTTTAGGAAAAATTCTGTCATCTAGAGAGGCAATACTTTTAGTGTGTTTCCGTTTGTTAGAACTCATCATCAGGCAAAATAGCTAAAAGTCCAGGGGAAAAAAACTGGGTGAGGACAACGTGCTTGATCTTTGAGCCACGCTGTACCTGTACAAGTTTGCATTCTTAGATGGAGTGAAGGATAACATTCAGACAATAAGAGACCATGAAAGCTTGGTCTCTTATTAGATAACAGAATATCTAGGGTCACTTTAAATTGAGAAAGGACAATTGATAAATAAATCCTCTCCTCTTTCTTCTTTTTCTACCATGGCATTTTATGTAAGCACCTTGCTCTTTTGTGGGTCTTTCAGGTATATCATTGCCATTTGCAATGTGCCTGAGGTCTGGAACAATTGATCCAGAGCCGAAAGTTCTGAATTGATAGGATGAGTTAGGCCACTGATGGCATTTTGTGTTACATTATCCAGATTACCCAGTATTTGAATTTCTTCTCGACCCGATGCACATTCCTAATTTAAAGATGAGAACTGATATAGGGTAGGGTTCAGAGTGGATTTAAATCTAACTACCACTAACTATATATGGACTGTATATTGAGACACATTAAGACCAAGAAGCCACCTTGTTTTGTTACCTATAAAAGACAGCTTATACATGCCTTGAACATGGCTGATAATTTTCATATTTGCTCACCTTGGTCCAACTTGGAATCCTCCAATTTTTTCCACACAGCTAGCTTTTCACATTTACATAGATTTACCATAGAGGGACGCGGTGGCACTGCGGGTTAAACCGCTGAGCTGCCAATCGGAAGGTCGGCGGTTCGAAACCGCACGGCGGGGTGAGCTCCCGTTGCTAGTCCCAGCTCCTGCTCACCTAGCAGTTCGAAAACATGCAAATGTGAGTAGATCAATAGGTACCGCTTTGGCGGGAAGGTAACGGCGTTCCGTGTCGTCATGCTGGCCACATGACCCGGAAAATGTCTACGGACAACGCCGGCTCTAAGGCTTAGAAACGGAGATGAGCACCGCCCCCTAGAGTCGGACACGACTGGACTTTACGTCAAGGGAAACCTTTACCTTTACCTACCATAAGCTCATCATGTAACTAGATGATAAAAAATGTCAACTTATTTGAACTTTGGTACACAGGAATGCAAATAAGCTGTTCACGTTCAGCCTTTGAATGGCTTCTTTATCAACATAATGGAAAGATGGATCAATATGATTCCATGGGGCAAAATTTACCTTGTGCAAAAGCTGAGTACGTATCTGTCTTTTTATCAATTTTTGTTAGGTCATGTTTAGTGTGTGTGTGTAGATAGGTATATTTCCCAGGGACATCCCAGGGTCAATCCTGATGGTCACAACTATGTGTTCAAAACCCGTCTTGTTGCAACCACCATCTTGTCTTTTTTTTTTTACTCCCCCCAGGGACACCACTGATATTTTCTGGTTCTATTGCATACTATACCTATAAAAATAAATTAAAAATATAAATGGAAAATAAATAACATGGAGTTTTTCTTTTTCTTTTAAAATATCACTGTAAAAGGAAAACAAGAATGTCTGAAGGAAAACTGCTAACTAAACACTAAACAGAAGATGCCATGGCAACCTTATTGGTCATTTCAAACCACTCACAGTACATAAAGTTCCCTCTTGCAGGTTCCCACAAGGAATACTAGTGAGCAAATATTTATTTCCTAAATCTGGGTCATGGTAAGAACTATAAATATTTTTCGTGTTAGTTAGGATCAAAACATACGAACTTCCAGGATTTGTTCATTCAAGGTGAACAATGTGCCCAATATTTAATAGACATTTTTTAAAAATAATGGATTTTTCTGTTCCATGCAGAATTGAACATCAGATTAGAAATGGAGATGCTCCTTCTGCTAGGCTTTCTAAGCACTTTGGCCATAGGCCAAAACCATCAATTAATTTCTTTTTTGCCTCTTTCATCATTTCAAGATGTGAAAATGAACTCAATGTTCTTGGCCAATGATCAAGTGCTTCTCCAAATGTCAGCTGGTCAAAAAAGAGAGTTTTGGGTGAGGATTTATTAATAGGAAGAGAATGGAATAGGATATGTGATGGAGAAGAGATCATTCTGGTTTTCAGCAAACAGCAAGTTGGAAGTAAGTAATGGGGAAAAGTTTTAGAGAGAGCTAATCATAGGTGAAAAGAAGTGGGGCACCTGTCTCTTTAAGAGCTTTCAAGCTGGTCAGCAGTTAAGCGATACAGACTTTTCTACCACTGCAGCTGAAACCCTATTCTTCTCCTCATTGGCAAGAAAAACATAGGCCTACCATTTCAGTGTGAGTTGCCCGTCTCGCTTTAAACTCTAGGCAGCATTTACTCTGAGGGCAGGTATGTTGCAAGCACCATGAGATTCCCTCCCTGCAATGGAGACACAAAATTACAGTGAAAAGGAAATTTCCAAGAATGTAGTGCATGTGGCTGTGGAGAGGCCCAGTCAGCATGATTGTATCCTGAAGGTTAGATTAGGTAATAAACATAATTAAAACAGTTAAGTTCAGCTGTGACAATTTAACCAAGGAACAATATATCAACCTCACATAACCACCTACAGTTTAAATCTTTATGAATTCTTAAATAGAATTAAGAATATGGGCTCACTGGGGTGAGCATGCATGAGAACTAAGCCAATTAAAACTATCTAGAAACATATACCTAAAAGCTAAAAGACAAGTATGGTTTATTAAGGAAGTGACATGCTGTGATCAAAAGCATGCATCTCTGAACTTTCCTTCCTTGTGGTGGGGGAAAAGAGGAAAAATACCAGACAGACTTAAGGGGGAGTTTAAGAGTACCAGCATGACCATCTGCAGGGGGACCAAGGGGACAAATGATGTCTTGAGCCTGATAATATAATTATTGAAAAGCTGCAACTTATGTTCTTGCATTAGATATTGTGATGCAAGCATGCACTGTGATGGTGTGTGGGAATGACCTTGGGAGACAGGAGAGAGAGCCACAGAATGGACAACTGGCATGTAAAAGATATCTCAGCCCACAGAAGGAGGGAAAGCAGGGGAATCATTTCAGAAGGGATCCACCCTAGTTTTCCGGAGAATAAAGGGGAGAAATGCTTTCAGTCTTGCGCAATTCTGTTAAGATAACCTTACAATAAAGATAGAGCTGGTACTCCTGCCTGTGCTTCTTGTCTGGACTACCTCACAGGGCTAACTTGCAATCACAGTGTTTGTGTGATTATGTAATCATGTGTGTGCTGTTATTTTGGCATCATTACAGTTTGTCATGGATTGTGATGGAATGTGAGGGGGACCTTGGAGAACAGAGGGAAGAGGTGCTGCCTAGGGAATGATCAGATAAAAGGAAGGGGAGTCCATGAGAGGGTAACCGTCTAAAGAAGAAACTTAGGAAAGACCCACCCTGACCACTTGAGCAATAAAAGGGAGGGCGGGAGATTTGTACTTTCAGAATTGCAAGATTCTGTTAATGTAGCCTTACAATAAAGCAGAATTGGTTCACCTACTTGTGTTTCCTGTCTGGTTTGCCTGGAAGGGTGGACATGGATGCTGCTGAGTATCAGTCCTGCAATCACAGTGAAGCAGAGCAGAAAGCAAGGGTGAACCAACAAAGAGTACTTTTACTTGCTTGCTCTTCTTCTAATGGCCTAGCAGTCAGTAGGATAAAAAGAACAAAGGGCCTCTGCTTCTGAAGCTGCATCTCAATGACTCAAATATTGAACGAAGCACAATGCCTGTAATGAGGGCTGATGTCGGGGATCACAACTGTTGGGCACCTGCAAAATGCCTAAATAAGCAGGTTCTCTGGCCCTGTTCCCTCTCTGCTGTGTTGCTGTTGCCATTTTTGCCAAGAAGTCAATAGTGACCAGTGCAAAGAAATAAAGCCACAATCCCATTTGCCTTGTCTTCTCCTTCTGGGCATTACACAGGGCATTACACTTCTCAGAGGAAGACTATAAGCCAAACAGCAATATCCTCTTATAAAGGCCTTTTACCCAAAGATCTTCCAAAATCTGGTACTGATACTGCAACACATACAGTAGAATGTGGTAGCCAGCCAAAGGCACATGGTGAAAAATATGCATTCCAACCAGTGATATCATATATATATATATATATATATATATATATATATATATATATATATATGTGTGTGTGTGTGTGTGTGTGTGTGTGTGTGTACCTATACCTATACAGTACATATACATACATATACATACACACACACACATACAGTGTGTGTGTGTGTGTTGTACTAGTGCCAGTCAATTGGAGGGTTTTGTTTTAAAGGAAAAGTCAGGGAAAGTCAGGATGCGTTTTGTGTACTACAGCTGGTCAAAATGGTTTCCTGTATAGGAAAAAGCAAATGCCAACAAATGGGCATTTCCTCAAAATGGCTGTTGGTGACCTGGGACATGCTGTTGATTCCTCCTTCCAAAACAAGATGCTCAGTTGTAATTTGAGACAACAGAGTCTGGAACACCATGATCCTAAACTGTTCAGTGTTTTAGAAATTATGACTAATTTAAATTCATATTGGAGGTCTACTGACAACTGGTACTGAGTTGCAGTATCCATTTCCTGACAGAAAATCTGATTACTATATTAGTTAATCTGTATTAATTTGAACTTCCACATCATCTTCAAGGGCAGCCACATACTGAACACATTACAACCATCTAAGCAGGAGGTTTTTAATCTTAGACTTGTTTTACTTTTCCAGAAAAAGAGGTGTCTGGAAACTAATGGAAGATCATCTAAAATTTTCCTTACTCCTTGGAGGAAGAAAAAGATGTAAACTATTCCAAAACTAAAATACTTGTTTGGTCAGGAAAAATTTGACTCCATGCAGAGTAGGACATTATTATTATTACTCTGGGCAGGTAACAAATATAAATAACCCACCAAGAACAAAAAAACTAAATAAAAACAATTAAAAACAACTCAACATGCTCAGGATCACTCAGCAAACATCTAATAAAAAACAATACGATGGGCTCACCCTACAACCTGGCCGAATGCTTAGGGGAAGAGCCAGGTCAGAGTCATCTGAATCTCAGGGGGTCTGGTGTTCCAAGACACATACCTAACAAACAGGACTAGGGACATAGGGCATTTATTTAAAAAAATATTTATGCATTTCTTTCGTACTTTTTCATTCTGAAGTATATATGTCTCACAAATCTTGAAACAATTAAATAGTAAAAAATTAAGATAGCAAGGCTAATGGGTGAGATGCCCAGTTCCGCATTCAACAACGGGGTGATACTAATTTGAATATTCTATTAAAACATTTCTGCACCTTTTGAAATATATAGTATTTATTTATTAAATTGGTCCCCTCCCATCTCCTCCCATCAGGGGACTCGATATAATTCTGGGAATTGTTTTCTCAGAAATCCAAATGATCTGGGATACAATCATTTTGGAATAATGTGTTGCTGAACTGAGATCAAACCATTGATTTTTCTACACTAACTGTATTCAATTAGTGTAGAAAACTGCACGCAGTTATTTTACACATCCCCTTCCCATCTGAAATGTTTCACAGTCCAGCTGAATAAAAAAAGGGATTGATTGGGAAACCCCATATGCTGAGGTGTTCACACTTCTACTTATGACTTTTACCATAAGGTGGCAGCACCCTTTCACAAAACAGTCCACTTGTAGCTATTTGCAGTGAGTTCTGTCTCCCAAGCCTTAGAAATTGGTGTAACAAGAAGGTGAATGCATAGTACAGATGAATAGATAAAGAGAACTATATAGTGTGTATTGATACGACACAGATAGGTAGCAATATATATTGTGTTTATATCTCTATATCCATATCCACTGTATGTCTATATTTGCATTTGTATCTACAGTATACAGATCTACAGATACTGTTTTAGATGTTTCATCCCTTGGATTTTTTATTCTTTATTTCTATTTATAGTATTTTTACTGTATTTTACTTTTTGTATTATTGTGATGGTTTTAATCGCTTGTTGTAAACCGCCCAGAGGCCTCCGACGGGAGGAGATGGGCGGGGATAAATTAGATAAATGAATAAATAAATAAATCTATATCGATCTATATATGATATCCCAAACTTTTAAAAAATCAGAGGAAGTTCTAAGTTATATTTTTATTTTTATTTTATTTTATTATTAAATTTTTACACCGCCCATCTCACGCAATGATGACTCTGGGCAGCTTACAATGAATGTGTTCAAATTACTGCCCTTCTCTGAGCTTCTAGTTTCCTTAGAACAATCCAAGAGACTTTGAAGACCAGGGAAATTAGGGGAAAAAGCAAAAAAGACTGATAAGTTTTAAAATGAAGTGTAAGAACCCTGGTCTTCACAAGAAATGGTGTGTTTGCTTAATCATTTCTTTTTATTTTGCTTTATATATGAGGAACTGGGCGGATAACAACCTGTAAAGTGGTGTGGTCTTTCAAAGGAAAAAATACTGCAGATGCCCAGAAAAAAAACTGAGAAATATTAGGAATTAAGTAACCTTTTAAAGAAACTTCTAAAAATGCAGGAATAGTAAATCTAGTATTTTTAAATTTTTTATCTGTATGTCTTTAATTCAGAGAGTAGATGACCTGTGCATGAGAATCTTCCAGGTTTGAAATTCCTCTGTCAACCTTTCTATGGAAGTAGAGTAGTCACACCGAAAGAACAAACTGCATCGTAATCATAAATCCCTTCCCTTATTGCTAGTTACTACTGCACTATTGAGCCAGCAGTTTGCAATAACATAATTTTAGTCTCTCAGCAGTCCATATTTCTACCATCATTGTTCAGTATGCTTGAGAACTCTTAAAAACTGCATTATATTGTTGGGTATTTGTCCCCCTCAGAACCTTTTCCATTTCTTCAGCCCATCTTTCAGGAAAAAATCAGTAGGGGACATTACTGATAGCTCCCATGTTTCTAATGCCACCAGTAACCATTAACACGTTTAGAAGGTTAGACAGTATGTGATCGTCTCCTTTTTTTTAATCCACTAAACCAATTATCAGATTTTCCTTTCCATTCCAAGACAATAATGGAAGTTCTGGTTTCATGCCACGGAGACAGATTATGTCACACTGCTTTACCAAAATAACTCTGACAAGACTTTTTGTAACATAAATAAGTGCACTCTTTCAGACAAAAGGCTGCTTGTTCTGGCTGGTCATCCATCAAGGTCAAATGGCAAACTGGAAAACGTACCTAATCAGATGTCTGTGTGTGAGAGCGCGTTTTGTGCGATGGAGGACTTCTTTCCCAAGGGGGGATAAACTGAATGCATAATAAATGTATTATAAGAATTCATTACCATTCAGCAGTTGATGAGCTGATCTGGTGTAATAATCCCTTTTCTAACCAAACTGTCCTGAAAAAAATGTTTTTCCCACTATTTTTAAATGATTTTTCCGAAGTTTTCTTTGAAACTTTGGGATATTTCCCCAAAATATCTAAATGCTTTCACTGTTGGAAATAGAAGAGAATTCTGACTTTAATTAGAGCCATGTACTTGCCAAGCTTTCAGAGGTTCCAAATAATAACTCTCTACTTGTGCCCACAGTAACACATATTCAATCTTTTCATTCCAATAGAAAACAAATACACCCAATGGTAAAACTAGAAATAGAGAAATTGATCCCCCCACCCTATTTATTATAAGGTGCATTAAGGTTTTACAGTATGGAATCTAACCATACCATTTAAAAATTATCATTAATTTGTCAATTTCTCTGAAATAATCTAAGAGAAATTAACATAGACATCTCTCTCTCCCTCTCCCCATAGACTTATAGTTATTGTGAACTATCAATATCAGTTAGTAACATACACTTTGTTTTTGCTTTCTTTAATAAACAAAGAGAAAAAAAAAACAGTGACAGAAGAGAAAATAGGGAAAAAAGAAAGCAGTACAACAACAGAAAGCTATACTTATGCAGACAGAAACATACACTGTATATGTATTTGCTTTCTGATAGTTTTAATGAAGGATAGCATATTTCATTGTAATAGTCCATATATACATAATCAGTGATATTTTGTTCAGGTTTCCCAAAGAGGAATATTATCCTCAAATATTTTTTAAAAAGTCTGAGCAAAAAACAAAACTCCATTTTTACATATTTCCATAGAAACATTATTACTTAGTTGTTTTCAGGTTTGTTCTGATTTATTGTATATTCATAAATGCTGCCATGTTGTTGTACAACCTTCACAAAATTATTTAAAGAACTTTGTCATCATTAATAAGACACAGAATATCATCTGCATGCAATAAAACTTTAGTTTAATTCCAGTCACTCGTATACCATGAATATCACTAGATTGTCCAAACCAAATTAAATATAAGAGGAGACAACAGACATTTCTCATGAGTTCCACAATACATCCAGATCCCTGGAGAAATAATTTCATTTATGATAATGCAAGCAGAAGCACTAGATTTTAACCCAAGAAATAAAATGAACAGGAAATCAAAATTTTCCCAAGGTATGTTCCAAAAATTTAATCTGTATCTTGTTAAACTTCAGCAAAGGATCGTTACCTTGTCGTGGTGCTGGAGCTTGAGCACCTCAATGATGCCATGAGCTAAACCGTGAAGGGCCACCCAAGACGGGAAGGTCATGACAGAGAGGTCAGACTAAATGTGATCCCTGGGGAAGGTAATGGCAACCCACCTCAGTCTTCTTGCCGTGAAAACTAAATGGATCAGTACAACCAGAGATATGTCAGTATACCATTGGAAGATGAGACCCCCAGGTCGGAAAATGGTCAAAATGCTACTGGGGAGGAACAGAGGATGAGTTCAACTAGCCCCAGACGTGATGACGCAGCTAGCTCAAAGCCGAAAGGATGGCTAGCGGCCAACGGTGCTGGTGGTGAACGGCGAATCCGATGTTCTAAGGATCAACACACCATTGGAAACTGGAATGTAAGATCTATGAGCCAGGGCAAATTGGATGTGGTTATTGGTGAGATGTCAAGATTAAAGATAGACATTTTGGGCATCAGTGAACTGAAATGGACTGGAATGGGCCACTTCACATCAAATGACCACCAGATCTACTACTGTGGACAAGAGGACCACAGAAGAAATGGAGTAGCCTTCATAATTAATAGTCAAGTGGCTAAAGCAGTGCTTGGATACAATCCAAAAAACGATAGAATGATCTCAATTTGAATTCAGGGCAAGCCATCTAACATCACAGTGATCCAAATATACACCCCAACCACAGATGCTGAAGAAGCTGAAGTAGAGCAGTTCTATGAGGATCTGCAGCACCTACTGGACAACACGCCTAAAAGAGATGTTATTTTCATCACAGGAGACTGGAATGCTAAGGTGGGCAGTCAAATGGCACCTCGAATTACAGGTAAGCATGGCCTGGGTGAACAAAACGAAGCAGGACATAGGCTGATAGAATTTTGCCAAGACAACTCACTCTGCATAACAAACACTCTCTTCCAACAACCTAAGAGACAGCTTTATACATGGACTTCCCCAGATGGACAACACCGAAACCAGATTGACTACATCCTTTGCAGCCAAGGTGGCGGACATCTATACAGTTGGTAAAAACAAGACCTGGAGCTGACTGTAGTTCAGATCACAAACTTCTTCTTGCACAATTTAGGATCAGACTAAAGAGATTAGGGAAGACCCACAGATCAGCTAGATATGAGCTCACTAATATCCCTAAGGAATATGCAGTGGAGGTGAAGAATAGATTTAAGGAACTGGACTTAGTAGATAGGGTCCCAGAAGAACTATGGACAGAAGTTCGCAACATTGTTCAGGAGGCGGCAACAAAATACATCCCAGAGAAAGAGAAAACCAAGAAGGCAAAATGGCTGTCTGCTGAGACACTAGAAGTAGCCCAAGAAAGAAGGAAAGCAAAAGGCAACAGTGATAGGGGGAGATCTGCCCAATTAAATGCAAAATTCCAGAGGTTAGCCAGAAGAGATAAGGGATTATTTTTAAACAAGCAATGCGCGGAAGTGGAAGAAGACAATAGAATAGGAAGGACAAGAGACCTCTTCCAGAAAATTAGAAACATTGGAGGTAAATTCCAGGCAAAAATGGGTATGATCAAAAACAAAGATGGCAAGGACCTAACAGAAGAAGAAGAGATCAAGAAAAGGTGGCAAGAATATACGGAAGACCTGTATAGGAAGGATAACAATATCGGGGATAGCTTTGATGGTGTGATCAGTGAGCTAGAGCCAGACATCCTGAAGAGTGAGGTTGAATGGGCCTTAAGAAGCATTGCTAATAACAAGGCAGCAGGAGACGACGGCATCCCAGCTGAACTGTTCAAAATCTTGCAAGATGATGCTGTCAAGGTAATGCATGCTATATGCCAGCAAATTTGGAGAACACAAGAATGGCCATCAGATTGGAAAAAATCAACTTATATCCCCATACCAAAAAAGGGAAACACTAAAGAATGTTCAAACTATCAAACAGTGGCACTCATTTCACATGCCAGTAAGGTAATGCTCAAGATCCTGCAAGATAGACTTCAGCAATTCATGGAGCGAGAATTGCCAGATGTACAAGCTGGGTTTAGAAAAGGCAGAGGAACTAGGGACCAAATTGCCAATATCCGCTGGATAATGGAAAAAGCCAGGGAGTTTCAGAAAAACATCTATTTCTGTTTTATTGACTATTCTAAAGCCTTTGACTGTGTGGACCATAACAAATTGTGGCAAGTTCTTAGTGGTATGGGGATACCAAGTCATCTTGTATGCTTCTGAAGAATCTGTATAATGACCAAGTAGCAACAATAAGAACAGACCACGGAACAACGGACTGGTTTAAGATTGGGAAAGGAGTACGGCAGGGCTGTATACTCTCACCCAACCTATTCAACTTGTATGCAGAACACATCATGTGACATGCTGGGCTTGAGGAATCCAAGGCTGGAGTTAAAATCTCTGGAAGAAACATTAACAATCTCAGATATGCAGATGATACCACTTTGATGGCTGAAAGCGAAGAGGATCTGAGGAGCCTTATGATGAAGGTGAAAGAAGAAAGTGCAAAAGCTGGCTTGCAGCTGAACCTCAGAAAAACCAAGATTATGGCAACCAGCTTGATTGATAACTGGCAAATAGAGGGAGAAAATGTAGAAGCAGTGAAAGACTTTGTATTCCTAGGTGCAAAGATTACTGCAGATGCTGACTGCAGTCAGGAAATCAAAAGACGCTTAATCCTTGGGAGAAGAGCAATGACAAATCTCGATAAAATAGTTAAGAGCAGAGACATCACACTGACAACAAAGGCCCGCATAGTTAAAGCAATGGTGTTCCCTGTAGTAACATATGGCTGCGAGAGCTGGACCATAAGGAAGGCTGAGAGAAGGAAGATCGATGCTTTTGAACTGTGGTGTTGGAGGAAAATTCTGAGAGTGCCTTGGACTGCAAGAAGATCCAACCAGTCCATCCTCCAGGAAATAAAGCCAGACTGCTCACTTGAGGGAATGGTATTAAAGGCAAAACTGAAATACTTTGGCCACATAATGAGAAGACAGGACACCCTGGAGAAGATGCTGATGCTAGGGAGAGTGGAAGGCAAAAGGAAGAGGGGCCGACCAAGGGCAAGGTGGATGGATGATATTCTAGAGGTGACGGACTCGTCCCTGGGGGAGCTGGGGGTGTTGACGACCGACAGGAAGGTCTGGCATGGGCTGGTCCATGAAGTCATGAAGAGTCGGAAGCGACTAAACGAATAAGCAACAACAACAATCTTGTTAAAGACCTTTTTGGCATCCAGTGAAGCCACTACAGCAGTTTCTAAACTCTTGGACTAAATAGCTAGAATACCTATCAATAATCTCATATTATCAGAAGCTGGGCATCCTTTCATTAAACCAGGATATTTCTTCAACATGTCCTGCAACCTACATGCTAAAGTTTCAGTTAGGCTCCCTTTTTTAATATGTAGTGATTAAGGCCCCCGGCTAGAAACTGGGAGACCCTGAATTCCAGTGCTGCCTAAGGCACAAACCAACTGGGTGACCTTAGGCCACTCACTCTCTCTCAGCCCCAGGAAGGAGGCAATGGCAACCTACTTCCAAAATCTTGCCAAAAAACTGCAGGGACTTGTCCAAGCAGTTGCCAGGGGTCAACACTGACTCAAAGGCACATATATATATACACAGGCACATATATACACATACACTCAAAGGCACATATATATACACACATATATATACATATCACCCAGTTGGTTCGTGCCTGTGTATATTTGTGTATCTCTAACAATATAGGGGCCAGGCTTTTAAAATATTTTTATGCCATCCTATAGGAAATCCAAAGGAAAAAGGTGCCTGAGCAGAAATGGAAATCCTAACCAACTAAGGGGTAAATATTAAGGTAAAATGACAGAGCTTAACTCCTGAATTCAAGCACCAGCCAAATTATCAAGCTAGCTGAACTATCATAAAAGTTGTTAGTTTCTGAATATTTGTTTCAGACACAATCATTCCTTGACAGGCGATATGTAATTATACAGTATATCTTTCTACATATAGGAGAAACAACTGTGATCCTTAAGAAGAAAATGAATTAATATTTATAAATTATCAGATTGTGAAATCTATGTGAATTCCAGTTGAAGAAGACATTCCCAATGCCTCTGAAAAGCAAGTCGCAAAAGTGCTCAATTAAGATTGCATCAGTACATATTGAACCCCTTCCAAATGCCAATATATTACTTAATGGGAGCTGCTATGGCCCAGAGACAGAGAATGATACTACAGAAATATGGACATTTTTCTTTTGTTTTGTTTTACTATTGTCCCTATTCAAAATTATTGGGCTGATTTTGAAGCGCTGGCAATTCCAGCCTGCTGGCTGAGAAGCTGAATTATAAACATCTCGAGTTGGAAGGGACTATTCATGCCATCAGGTCCAAACCCCTACTTGATGAAGGAGTCCAAATTAAATCACCCCAAGAGCTTCCTCCCTAAATACACCCAAGAGCACCAGTTCTGTAGGTTACATTGTTAAAGTGCTCTTACTGTTAGGAAGTTTTTCCAGCATTCAGTCAGGATCTGCCTTGTTCTAAGTTGAAAGTATCACTTTCTGTCTTACATTATGGAACAGTAGACAATAGATCTTGACCTTCTGTATGATATTGTTGTGAATGCAGCTTGTATATCAGATTGCCGGCTGAGACTCCCAACGAGATACAGCTTTTTATCATGTACAGAGTCAGATTGCTGCAGCATTTCCCTCTGCTGGACATAGAAAAACAAAGGGAGAAGTCCATGGAGCATGGCTAAAAAAAAGGTGGGGCTTCCATCATCCTCAGCAGCCTTTGATGTATAATTGGAAAACCCTGAGAAGCAGGAGAAGGGCAGGAAAATTGAACTAGAAACCATTTGTTTCAGGACTATAGAAATAAGTGAAATGTGCAAGGCTAGGAGTTTGTGCTACGGTCCTGATTTCTGTGTTGTGCTAAATCTCTGTAATAATTTGAATCTCTCCAGTCTCTTTGGAGATTGGGGGCTAACTCTTTTCTTTGAATTTGGTCTATCTGGAGCATTACATTTTCTTCTGGATTTGTCATTAGCTAATCTGCAAATGATTTGAGCAGCTCTGTACTTAACTTCTTCCACACTGAAGGTCTACATTTTAACAGCTATAAAGTTAAAAGGGGGAGGGTTATATTTCATTTCATATTTAAAAGTAAAGTTTGATCTTGTTTATCTCGTATGAGATTGGTATATCTCTTAAAGAAGGAAGGAAAAGCTGAATGTTGACCTTTTAATCATCAGAAAGGCAGCACAGCATATGAAAACTCTATCTCTCTTCCATACTGGCATTGGAGATGCATGCCAAATGAGACATGCCTTTCATTCCTGATGGCAGCAGGAACTACTAAGCCATTATCCTAAAGCAGGAGGTGAGACACTGTGTGAAGTCTCAGGGGTTCCTGGGACAGGGGATTTGGACCTCCAATCTTCTACCCTGTAGGCTTCAGCATTGCTACAAATATCCTTTCAAATATTTTATAAGTGCTATCATACCCTCCCTGAATCTTCTCTTCTCAAGGTTAAACATTCCAAGTTTCTTCGATCTCTCTTCATAGGACTTAGTTTCTGGTCTTGTAGAAGGAAGAGGGTTTAAAGGATGGCTTCAGAGCTGCTACTAAGGCAATGGTCAGATAAAAGGGGCCAGGGTCAAGAAAGCAACTTAACATCTCACACAAGCCCTCTTTAGATTACAAGAAGATAAAGGGAGGGAGAAGCACATTCATAATTGCAATATTTTGTTATTATAGCTGTTACAATAATAGTAGTACTGATATACATTGAATTAGTGTATTAGTCTGGTCTACTTTGTAGGGCTGACAGGTCTAGTGATCATCCTTCTTGCCATTCTCTGAACCTATTCAAGTTAGTCTGAATTCTTATTAAGGTGTGGTGTTTATAACTGAACACAGTACTAAAAGTAGGGTTTGATCAGTGTGTAGAATGCAGTGGACATTCTGTAATTTGTTATCTCAGCACAGTGTGAGGATACTACCACAACCTATGAACAGAGATAATAGCCTTCCAGCATATCAATTCCTGCAGGAAGGAATCCCCAATAGAAGTGTTAATATTTAAAAGTGTATTTTAAGTGTAATAAAAAATAAATTAATCTGTGCTCTAAAATGAACATTGAAATTATGGGTAGCAGGGCAGTCAGATGGAACATGTTGATGATAACCATCTATGCTACTGTTTTGAAAAGTTAGGGTTGATATGATGAGATTGGTGTGAGCCAGGAAGTAGACCTTGTGAATGTTATTAATGATCCCTTTCTTTTCTTCCATAAATTGAATGCTACTTTAGTATAGTCTTTCTGTTAACTAACTTCCTCAATTAATAGAAACAAAGGAATTAAAGTTATTCCTAGAAACAAGCTCTCCCTGCTCTGATTTAACTCACTTTGGATTGACACCATGATTAGTTGTATTTATATTGCATTGCACCTCATCATTTATTCTTTTAAACTTGCAGCTTTAAAAGCCATAAAATGTACCAATAGTAGATTTAAAACGTTAAGCATAGCCACTTAACCTATAAAGCATCTGACATTTCCTGAATAGCAACAATTATGATGTCATACTACTCCATCACTAGTAGATATCTAATCTAAGGAAAGGAAATTTCATAGAGACATAGGAACTCCAGTTCAGACAAAATAGAACAGTGAACAAAGGCAGACTTTGATGCCTTCCAAATGCCTTCCTAAAGCACAGGAAGGTGGTAAAGATCAACTTGCCATAGGAAGTAGTTTATATGCCCAGTTGGGATTGGCAAAATATAACCCTATATAGTTTTGTAACTTGCAGGTCTCAAAAGTAGAAGCAAAATAAGAACAGACTTCATGATTGGAAGGTTACATAGATAATGTTTAGTTTATTTCCTTGATATCTAAATACAGAGCAGTGTTTGGAATCATAAAGTAATATGCCAGAATGAAACAAATGAAACTATATATCAACTAGTTTAGCTGGATATTGCAAACCAGTGGACCTTATATACATAAAAGATTGTATTTTTTAAGTAATACTTTGTTTCAAATGAGATGAACACAGTATTTTTAAACAAATTTAGTTTATTACTATGTAAAAAAAAAAAATCTACAAGAGTGACAGTGCAAACATTTGAGGACTTGCATGGCACAGAAAACATGAGTGGATATAATCTACAATTGTACAAAAGGTTCCTGATTCCTCAGAGCAATGGCTGAGATATGCAGTACAATCAACATGGTTAAAAATAGATTGGTATTTAAACAGGAAGATGAGCTACATATAATTGGCTCTGTTGTATAAGGTCTTTCAATTTCAGGTGGTAAAGCCATCATTCCATGAATCTGAAATGTAAATGAAATAAATTACCTACTTATAAAGTTATATTACATGATTCTAGACACAACTGGTGGCTAGTTTGAATTTAGCTGTCTTCTGTTCAAATACATCTATACTCCATTACTCAGGTAGGCATTATCCTTATAAATATCAATAAATAATGTAAAAACAAAAGAATACATACCAACGCTTAATGAACAATTGGTTATTTTTTGAAATATGGTTAGTGCTATCAAATTAGAACATGTGAGAGTAGTGATACATGCAGGGAAGGTCAAAATCTGCAAGAAGGCAGGCACAGGAGGGCAGTTGAAGCTCTACTCCTTTACTTGTAAGGAACAGTTGAAGGTGCTAAGCCCCCAAAGAGAAGGCTTTGGAGAGAGATGATAACTGTCTTCAAATATCTGAAGGTCTGACATGCAGAAGACAAACAGAGCAGAAACTGTCCAGAAGCTTGGACAAGAAGATCAGGTTTGAATTACAAGGAAATCGATTTCCAAGGGACATCAAGAAAAAATTCTTAACAGTAATTGCCTCAGGCAGTGATGTGTTTTCCTTCACTGATGGAGCTTAAAGAGACAAAAGCGTAAGAGCTTGCAGGTGCCACTCTCCCTAGCTTTCATTTCTGTATAACAAATGGGCAGAACCATGCTGTCATCCACAGACATTTTTGCTTCTTTTAACAGACATTCACACTACAGACTGCAAGCCACATATTACCCATTACATTTTTACCTGTATTTGCACATCTTAAATTTTCTCTATTTCCTCATCTTTAGTAAACATTCTATCAAGGTACATAAATTCACCTATGTGCTCTATTTTTCCATTATTTAAATATAACTTGCAATCATTTACTCAGTTTTGCCTATCAAACAGCACTACCTTGATCTTTGATACATTATTTTTTTCAGATCCATATTCCTTGTTGCATCATATGATCTACTTAATGTTTGCTGCAAATTTTGGGGTTCTCAGTCAACATTACAGTTTCATCTGCATTATTCTGCCCTTAAAATATGCACAATGATTACTTTATTTGGAATGATTTATGCTGCTGAATAAAATCACAAATTCATCTTTTTAACAAGGCTATTTTAGAATACACATATTCTACAATCTATGCAACTGATGACACAAGCACAAGGAAAAACAGAGAAATCAACTTACTGTCCACTCTGCATTTTCTGTCTTGGTGCACCTTACATTTACTGGCAATTTAAGAACATAGTCATTATAGGAGTGACCCTGTTCTCTGGACCATTTAAACTTGTTCATTGCATCCACAAAAGAAAGGTTTTTGTATTGTTTTGGACTCTTGATAATGAATGGCCAAGTTCTACAGTAAAAATAAAAATACATTTCAAACTGTTACTGATTTTTTTACACTTATTGTGTCTGCTCGATGATGGAATTGCAACCTCCTCCCTCCTATGTTTCTCTTCATATCTTAAAAATCTTCTCTGGAAGATTGGGGAATGGGTCCCTTAGAAGCAGATTTGCTAAATACATGGGAGAATTAAGATGAAAAAAGTATACATAAGCTATAGAATGCATGTTGGGTATAGCCCCAGTTGTTCATAGTGTTCAGATTATAAAGAGCATTCATTTTCATTTATCTAAATAAATGAATATTTTTTAAGTTGAAGCACAATTAATCTACTATTTCCTCCCATTCCCAAAGCAGTCAATTAGCAGTAGGAGTTATGCAAATCCTTCTCCAAGAGCACAGTCCTATACATATCTACTCAGAAGTCCGGTATCATAGTATGTGCTATCATGTGCTATGATATTGCAGGAGGAAGGAGAGAGGAAAGAAAAGAAAATAATAGCAAAAAAAGGAATATGTTTTAGTTATACAGGAAAAAGGAGCCCCACAGCAATAACAGGAATGAAAACTTCAAATTCTAAGCAGAGAATAACACACAGAAAAATAAACATATGGAAGAATTACAATCTAGAAATCCTCAAGTTAACACATTATTATTTTTTTAAAATAGGCATGCTTATGTAGACCACAAGTACCTGTTGGCAGGTTTTACATTTTCTTTTTGTTAAGCACGTGGTATATTTTTTATTCTTTATATTATATAATAAAATAGGTATACAGATGTGCAACTGTTTTGCAAACTTGAAAAATAAAATTAAAGCATTATGCTTTACTTGAAAACAACCTCATGAACTTTGGAGGAGTTGCAGGCTTGAACTATTACTAATGTTCTATTTTATTTGAAAAGCAACATTTCCTTTTTTGAACTCCCTAAACCATTTGTCTTTTCTTAGGTCAAATGTTCATTTTTGTTAGCAATAGTATGAATGTTCATTCAAGACAGCAATTCACTTATTACCCTGTCTACTTGCAGAGATTAGAAAGATGAATTGCAGGCTCTAAATCAGAGTATGTGTTTTTTTCCCTTAGCTGTCAGGAGAGATTATAAAAATACAGAAAAGTTCTGCAAATATTATACTCTGAGGATGCTGCTCTCCGAAAGAGTTTCGAACTCTGTGCTGATCACTCCACAGGACAAAACTCTTGGGAACAATAGTATAAACACAACCCTAAGAGCCAACAGTATTATTTTATTCTGAAACATAAAAGTATCAGAAGTTTAAATAGTTAAAGAAACACCACTGAGCTTCTTAAATCTGCAGCTACTGGAAACTTTCATCACATAGTCCAGCCAACATTTATTACTTGGATAAACAGTGATGGGTATGCTTCCTCTGGATTCAGAATAGGCTTGAGCCATTGAATAAACATACCAGCCTATCATGCATGTTGTTTCCATTCTGAGCCTGTTTCAAAGAAAAGGTCTTGTTACAACCCATTCACCAGAATCAGAATGAGGTCCTTTCCTAACCCCTCAGGAAGCCACTTGATTAATGAGACCCCCAGTTCCTACTCCTTGTCGTCTTTAACCCTGGCTTGGTAATATAAATGACAAAGAGATCTTATGGCACAGATGCACAAACTGTGGCCGAAGGCCATGGCCACAGGAAGGCCTCCATGGCCCCCCACAATCTGATTGTGAAAAGCCAAATAGTAGTTTTCTTACAGGATAGACCATTAACTTTTAATAAATTTGGTTAGTTTAGTCTAGTGGTTAAGGTGCTGGGGTGGAAACCAGGAGGCTGTGAGTTCTAGTCCCTCCTTAGGCATGAAAGCCGGCTGGGTGACCTTGGGCCAGTCCCTCTCCCTCAGCCAACTCACCTCACAGGGTTGCTGTTGTGGGGAAAATAGGAGGAGGAAGGAGTACTAGGTATGTTTGCAGCCTTGAGTTATTTATAAAAATTATAATAAAGGTGGGATAAAAATTAAATAAATACAATAAATACAATAAATTCGGAGTGATAGTCCTTCCCTAGAAAGTAATATCAAAACCAATTTTGAGCATTTAACTAAATGACAGTGAATGCAGTTCTGTAGTATCATCATTCATTCTACTTACCTCACTGGTCTGTATATTTGTTTAACACCAATAAATTGGAGTTGCTCCATTAAGTCAGGAATACTTTCACACCGAGTAAGATTTATTTTTGGATAATATAGAAGATAGGATAGGCACATTTCATTTCTGGTGCTAAAACCACCCTGAAAACAGATGAACAAATCATCATCAGTGTAGGCTTCTGAGATTGCTTCTGAGATGACTCCTAAAACTGCCCAATGCTGCCTCCTGCTGTTTTCTATGTTTAACTTTAAGTGCAGCTGCCGCCACTATGAACAGTGGCATACATCTAAAATGATGGTAGCCAAGAAAAGAACAGCATCAAGCACTGGACAGTAACACAAAAATGATGCACAATTAAGGATAATATGAAACTATCTGTGATTAAGAGAAGCTAATTTTAGTATAGTCAATAACTTCCTGAAGCTATTTGAAAACTCAGTTTCTGCCCACATGAAAAACTGTACAGTACTTCTACCACCCTCTGAAGTAAGTTTTGCTTAGTTTGCATACTTGTAATTCTCAGGTTCCATTGGTGGCAGTTTTTGTTGTGAAGAGGAATTCTATATTCCAAAGTTTATGAGAGCTGGGTCTGCCCCTTACAGCTGGTCAGAAACAAGCAGGTATTTTCCTCAAGGTAGCCCAAAGAGTAGAATTTCAGATAGAAAAAGCTAATCTTTGAAAGAAACCATATATTTGGCAACTGTAGGGGAAAATGCTGTACCAATGGAAATTATCTATGCAGAAAGGCTCAGGGAGTTTGAAGAAGGGTACTTAAGGAATCAGAAGCCAGGAGGAAAACAATGGTTTGAGAAAGGGTAAGGCAGCCTGCCCAAACTGAAGTCCACCTTGTACTTCAATCTTCAAAAACGAGAATTTGGTGCCATGTATTCTTAATTCTTAATATTCTTAAATGACTACTGAGTTCAGCTGGAATCAAATCACACAAAGAACTATGACACTTTCAATTCTGTAAATGTTTTCCAAGGATAATGTTTTTTCCTAACTAAATATTTTACTACCTGTTTTAGGCTACATACAATTGTCTTAGACTACATTTTGCAAAAGACATAACACCTGACCCTGGACATCCTCAGGTGTGATTTTATACCATCATCTTTATATAAAATTATGAAATTAGAAAGATGTCAAAAAATGTTATCCAATCTCATTATTTTGCTAATTCTCTGGTTTACATCCAATTCTGTCTACAGTCCCTGGGTTAAGAACATCCGACTTATGGACAACTCATACTTACAAACAGATTGCCATAAAGTCTATTATATTAAAAATGTAATGAGTTAAATAAAATGGTTCATAATAATGATCACACATACTACTTTGTGATGCTCATGAAAACATTGCATGGCTTCAACGGTTTGTTGGCTCAAGGAAAGAGAACACTGGCCACCCACCAGCTGCCATTATAAATCAGATCACATTGCCATTAACACTGCCGTATGTACCTGTTCCGACTTACCTACAAACTCAACTTAAAGACAGACTTAGGAATGGATATCGTTTGTAACCAGGGAACTGCCTCAGGTAGTCCCCATGCCAACTGGTATTCACCAACTGAACAGCTACATTTGGTAGAAGAAACTTCTCCCTTTCCCTTCACATCTGCTGAGTACAGGAAGGTAGGGACGGGAAAGGAAGGGGAAGTCTCATTGTACAACAGATGTCTACTTTCCTTTCAAGGGGAACTCTTGGGATGGACAAAGCAGCCAAGGTCCTTTTTGAAACTGAGAATTTAAGGTAGTGAGATTCCATTCAAATTTGAAATTCAAGGTAATGGGACTGAATCTAATCTCTAAGTGAGTTAAGATTTGATTTAGTAAAAGATCAAGCTATAGGCTACAGTTGGGAAACTGTATCCACTTATCCAATTATCTGTAGATGCTTCATTCTGCGGATGGAAAGAGCAGGAATGGCAGACTTTGAGATAGTATTAACCCAACAAGGTTTCAATCAAATGGCATCTCTTTTGAGATAGCATGGCTGGCTGGGGAATTCTGGGAATTGAAGTCCACACATTTTTAAAATTGCCAAGGTTAAGAAACACTGGTCTAGTGACTTATTATTTGATCTTTTTTCCCCTTAAAATTTGATGTCTTAATTAACTTGGCGTTCTAGGCAGCAACCTTGCTCACCTATTTGAATGGGCCACCCCTAAACTCTCCAGTGACAGGGGGCCTGCCATGCTATAGTTGACTTACAGGGAAGAAGCAAGATGAAATGAAATAGTTCTAACTTTAGATATAAATCAACCTTATTTCTTAATAATAACACTTACATGTTAACAATCTCCAACATTTTCTTTAAACATGTTAATTTTACTATATTTTCATTCCACATCAAGCCATGCCATAAAATTTCTTACCCAGGTCATATCTGACCGATTGAGGGTGCTGTAGTGACATTCAGTGACTAAATTATCTCCCTGAAATACAATGTCAAGAAATGCAGTCTTACAAATTTGATTCATTGTAATTTAAACACACATACACACTCACATTATTTAAGAATTTGGTATGAAGTTATAAAAGTTATAAAATGTAGGCTGAAATATTCCTTAATTGATACATAAACCCACCAACAACTGTGCTATGAAAATAACTTTTAGAAGTATATTGGAATATTATTCCTCACTTCTTCTTTTCCTTAGAAGCAAATATGTCAAAAAAAAAAATCACATATTTTTTTTCTATATTAGCCTTCCCAATCTGGGGAAGTCTAGATATCTTTGAATTCAACTCCAAAAAACTCTAATCAGAACAAAGATTCCCCACCTCCCACACCCAAGCACCCAATATTACATCAAAGGTACACCACTGCCTGAAAACAGGAAGAAATGATAGTGCTTAGACTAGAAGTGTAAAACAAATAGCCTTGAAGTCTAATTCACATGATCACTTGAACTGTTTTTGCCTGCTACACAAAGAACTGAGTTTTGGTATATCACAGAAACATTTAAAGACATATGCTTGTAATAATGAGGAAAACATTGTAATACTGTGCAAAGTAGCAATAGCAGCACAATTTTCATTACTCAGGAGCAAAGAGATAACACTTAGAGGGTTATAAAGTTTGGGCTTAGGCAGACTTTAAGTAATGTTCTGGAGGTCACATTCAACAAATGAGTGGAGTCAGGACAAGGAAAAGAGGCAGAAACAAGACAAAAATTAAAATGGGTTTAATTTAATTTAAAATATTGAATATGAATAGCTCCTCTGTATCTGATGATTTCTGTTTCTTCTACATTAAAAATTACAATTTTGTGAACATTTTGTAAGGGTTCTGGGTATGCGCTTAAGAATTTGGGAGGATACACATGGATTCCTGGGCTACTTCATACCAAATCATCATGTGAATCCATATTCATTGTTTCATAGAATAATTGAATCCTGGAGTTGGAAGCCTTGGCTTCTGGTATAAACTGTGAAGATGAAAAAGTGAAGAAACTTGTGTCATGACATCACAATGCAAACATGGCCTTATATGTGCATCCCAACATTAGAACCAAGTATGTAAGTTGTGGGGTTTGCATCATGACATCACAATGCAAGTTTCATCCACAGATGCCTATGGTTAAAAAGGGCCATTCAGGGCTATCTAACCCTGTGCTAGTTCAGGAGTACAAATTAAAGCAGCCTTAATAGATTGCCTTCTATTATACTTTGTGGGATAATAATTTCAGTAACCATGCTATCATCAATAAATGCAACTAATTAAAAAACATGCTGCTTCTGAATACTGTCAGGATTCAAGATATTTTTGAAGGAATAGTTCATCTTCTTAGCTCGTATTCATAGCATTGCTGCAGATGGTAAATTTTCCACTTTGCAACTGCATAGCCCTCTTTGTCAGGCCTGGCCATCTTGAGAGCCCTACAGCTGACCAGGCAGGCAGATTTATGCAAGGAGGAGTCTCCAGTCTCTAATTCATGTTTTACTTACCAAGCAAGTCAAAACTGTTAGCAAATAACCAAAGGAGAAATATAGCCTTTAAAGAAAATCAGATAAAAATAAAAATGTTGCAGGAGGAGAAACAGAGTAAATATAAGAATATGAACTTTTAATTTCCTACTAGTTCGTATTCATAATAGATAAAAGAATTATTTCATCCTTTGTCTGCTTGCCCTTTACTTCTGATCCTTCTTCAGTACTTTTTCTCTCAGAAGGGTTAAATATGTGTGTCACGTATTAGTGAATACGGGCATTTGAAGGGCATTTGAAGCTTTGTAAAGGGAAAGTGAAAATTTGGCCTGGAGAAACAGAAAAATGGCAATAATGCTAGGAAAAACAGGAAACAAGCATCATACAGGCAAGATGGTCCTTTCTTCTTTCAGGTACTGAAACTCCTGGAAGTTAAAGTCAAATTCATCATCATAAGCCAGCAGCTGTAGTTCGCTGCCCTTGCGGAAATGGCGCATCCTTAATGCTCTGCCAGCAAGGTGTGCATGGAGAAGAACTGCAAAGACATGAATCCCACTTGGTTTCTCAGCATCAAGAGCCTGGAAAAGGCCAGTGAGAGAACACATTCGATATTAGCAGAACAGACTGACTATGGCTGGTCAGCATTCTGGATGTGAAGGCTCCAGAGAACACAGTGGTACAAAAGTAACTTGCCTGCAACCGCTTCAGCCAAACATGTTTTTTCCTGGGATCATGCTGCAGCTGCAGAAAGCAGCAGTGTGATACCAGGAAAAGATGCAGCTGTTTTTCTTTTTTAATATAATATTTATTGAAGACATTGTTAACAAGATAAAAATGATACAAATATTAGAAAAGAAACAAAGTAAGAAAGAATAGTGAATAAGAAAGAAAATAGAAAGAAAATAGAAATAAATAATAGAAATAGAAATAGAAATAGAAAGAGGGAAGGAAGGAAGGAAGGAAGGAAGGAAGGAAGGAAGGAAGGAAGGAAGGAAGGAAGGAAGGAAGGAAGGAAGGAAGGAAGGAAGGAAGATTATAAAGAAGCAGCTTCCGATCTTTTCAACAGCAGTTATAAATGCATTTATATTCTACCTCTCTCTCTAAGGTTACATATAATTTTCTTCTTTTCATAAGTTACTCTTTCTAATTCTCAAACCCATAAATCACAAGTTCATTTTTCTCTTTTTTCAGCAAAAAGTCCATAAGTGGTTTCCAGTTACTGATAAAAGATACAGCTATTTTAATGAGCTGCAGAGAAGTGCTACATGAACACCCTTGCATGTTCCAAAGCCTCTTTCTGCCTTTGAATCCAAAGTGTTGATGCTAAAATTTAGTTTATATGTTTACAAGATCCTCACTTGGCTCATCAGACATATTCATAGTTGCAGGTAGAATGTTAAAGAATTTATTGCATGGGTAGATTTCATTCAGTCCTGGCTATTAAATTTTATGCAGGAACAAATGTAAGGCACTTCCAAATAAGAAACAAATATTTTTCAAATTATATAAAATTCTATATCTTTAGTAGAGATAACAGAAGAATGCATGTGTAGATTTATAGATCAATATTCACATGATATTTGAAGCACACTCCTATCATGCAGCATCAGCTGCAATCATTTTAAATATTTTTGGCTTTCCTAAAATATCTTCAATCTGTCCAAATACTGCAAAATAACAGATTTTAGGGTTGGAGGAAATAAAGAAACCCTGTCCTAAATCTACTTATTAGGTCTATTTGATAAATCAGTTCCATAGTCTATAACTTTTCATTTTCTCCTACTCACTATTTATTTAAAACACATGTGGGGAAGATGGCTCCCATAATCTCTAACCAGTCTGGATAAGAATACCCCATATGAAAAATGGGTCCCTTTGGTTTTCATTTTTCAAAATAATATTGTCCACTCACTGTTTTCAGACGGGCTATTTATCTTAGATGGAAGCTCCGCCACCAAACACAAAATGAACCAGCAAGCACTTTTAAGCAAAAGAACACATGCACACATACACACACATTGATGAAATTAATTGCACTAGTCCCTTGCACTGATAGTTATGTCCCTTTAGATTCAGCAGAGAACCTTTCCTAAGTAAAGATTGCTTACAAAAAGGAAATGTTGACTAAATACACAATAAAATACTTTGATTTAAACAACGAAAATATCGTAACAGTGTTTAGGGCATTTTACAAATATATAAATATTAATCTTTATTTGCATTAAGTTTAAGAAAGATTTTTGAAGCTATTTATAATGGGTTCATCAACAATCAAATAAGGGCAAGAATTTTATTTATAAGCATCTTTGGATAAACAGACCTAATTTCTCCTCAATGGACTGAATTTTCTTGGATTTTTAGCTTAACAACCCATACACACATGCATATATTAGGGGAAACTGTGAGCAAAAATGTATGCACAGGGAAAAGTATATGAAAAAGCAAATTTTGAGGGGTTTTTTTTTAATTGCAGACTAATTGGGCCTAATATATTTATGAACATTTGTCCATCCTTACCGACAAACCAAAGAAACTAAATGACATCCTCAAACATAATTTGCCGGTTCTTATTCACTATTTTCAACTGGGATTTTCATTTGATGGCATTATTGCAGTCCAAAACCCCCTTTTGAACACATTCCTCTTGTTGATCCAGGACCACTGAAATAGTATATACCATTTCCTACAAACAAAGACACTTGAACCGCCTATTTTCAATAAAAGGCACAGAATCACAATCAGTTGCACTAGTCGGGAAACATACTTCTTCCAGACATTCCAGTGTGCAGTGACCCTCTGACATGAATTCAGGCATGCCTGGTGGGATGTTGTGGAAGAGGCTGACCCAAAGCCCCGCTTCAATAACTCCAGCATCGTATCTCCTTAAATCTGGAGTATAAAATAGCCTCAGTCCAGAATTATCGATCATCCCTAAAAACAAAAGAGCAATTGTCAATAGTAACAGCATAGGAGAGTGCCTTGGAGAGGAAGGGATTCACTGACTGCTGTGAAGGAGACCCAGGAAAAGGTAGTTCATCAAAGTGGAGAAGGTGGCTCTCTTTCTCTCTTTACTAAAAGGTCTACTGACAATCCCATAACTGTTCAAGTGCAAACAGTGCAACCAATTCTATCTTTGAACCATAAGACGTTTATTTCCACAGCACAGGTGATGCAACATTCAATTCTATCCCTTTTTCCCTCAAAATGCTCATGTTTGCTATGACCTACATCACACATAGTATAGGCATAAGCATCTATTATAAACTATGATGATGAAAAAATGAAGACAAATATGTTGCACCTAACAACTAGCTTTTTATACTTGCATCCTAGCATTGGATGCAAAAACATAAGTCATAGATTTGCATCATGACATCACAAGACAGGTTTCATCACTCCTCCCCTGTACCCCCTGTGAACAGCTGAGTACAACTTCCAAAAGACCCAAACGCAAATGAAATGTTGGTTTATAAAGAGTAATAATTACTTATATGGTTTTGTGGATGAGAGCCAGTTTGGTGTAGTGAATGCTGCATGGACTTTTCCATGTTGTCAAGACTCAAAGGCGTGTACACACACAGTTTTGTGGGGTAATCATAGAATCACTATGATTACCAGATTGTAGAGATTTATGATAGCTAGCTAGCTAGATGATAAATATTCCTGACTTATTTTGAAATGGAGGCTCAGTGGTATAAAGGGCAAAGGTAACAGTCTTACTCCTAAATATCCCAGTTAAAATCCTCATGTCTAGACTTATGAATGTTGGCATTAAGGAAGTACAATTGTATCAGATGTAGATACCTGGCAAGATAATGATTTTGTAAGTATTTCCTTGATCATAATCATTTCTAAATTAAACAGCTGACATTTTCAGAGGAATCACTGTAGTTGCATACAGGTATTTGAGCAATACTTTTTGCTCAGTCCACACAATTCTCTCACTCTACAAATATGGATGAAGAATAGTAGAAGTACAGATTGTTTTTCATCAGCCTCATTCACCTAACAGAAATTTCATCTATTAATTCATTTCACTTATTTAGATAAATAAGGTCAGGAACATACACATTCAACACATTCTATAATTTTAATAGGTGAAGAAACATACCTTCCATGTATGAAGGGTTATCATAATGGACTTCCATAAGCACATATTGAGGATCTAATGCTGTTCCAATGGATAAGCCAACATGAGGAGGATAGGTAAATCCCTGAGATTGGAAATATATCAACATAAGTAACTAAGTTCAACAATATAAATATTTAAATCTCATTTTAACTATACATTTATAGCTTTACTGATATAATTCTATGAAGAAAGCAAATTGTCTAGAACTGACCCATTTCAGAAGACTGCTGTTGGCTGCAGATACATGTGGGCCTTTGGTTTTTTGCCCTGTGCATGTATTTAGCTCTGGTTTGGTAGATTGATTTATGTTGTATATGTTTGCATTTCTGCACTGTATGGACACTCTCCTCCATCATTCAACAGAAGAGAAAATGGGTAGTAATAATGCCATACTATTTTTTTAAAATAATTTTTATTAAAGGATTTTATATAGTAATAAAAACATACAGATTTAAAGAAAAGAAAAAGAATACAGAACAAGTGAATAAACATAAAAAGTAAATATAAAAAAGAATTACTATTCTTCTTAAGGATGTTTCACTGTAGATTTGTTGCTAGCAAAGATGAAAAGTAAGAAACAGTTCCCTGCATCAAGGACAAATACTAAAAGGGCAAACACAGGGCCAAGAAGGATCAAGGATCTGCCAAGTGTGCTAAATATTTATTGACATCATTCAGTTTCAGCCACCAGCTATATCAACACACCCAGCCTAACTGATCATTACATTGATGCAGTAAAGCAAAAAGTTACAAATATCAATTTTAAAAGAATAATGTCAATTACATTATGTATAATAAACTTAGATTATGATTTTACTTATCTTTCAAAACCTAGTAACTTCATATACTATCTTAACATTGTTTTTAAAAAGGGAAGGACAGACCAGTGATAATATTTTCTAAAATTATATGGATGATCGTTTGCTTGCACTCACTGTATAAAGAAACAATCAGCAGACAGATGATCAAGGTCCAGTTTTACTACTGAAGACTTATAGACAGCAAAATAAATACATGACAACAGATGGTATCACTTGGAATGGCACTAGGTGGCTTTTATTTATTTTTATTTTATTTGAAATATTTCTAGATCACTTATCATTAAAACAATCCCTAACTAGTTACTTGTGTTCTCAACAGGAGATTTATAAAACTTGAAAAATGTAAACCACATTATATTTAATCTGAGCAGAACTTATATTTAAATGCATTGCTAAGGGACATTATTATAAGAACCTGAGTCCTAATTTCAAAACCTGCATTTGTTTACACAAGAAACAAAGACAAAGAAGGGGATGCTGTTTCTTAGCACACAGTATATTAAAAAAATCTTCATGTATATTTCTTAATCTGTACTGTGTACCATTTGCTTAATCTAACATAGAAAGTCTTAGACCCTTTTGCCACAGAAACTGGACTTAAGATTTCAATTGTTTAGTACAGGCAATACTGTGATAAAATTCCTCAACATTATATTCAAGTTTGATCCCCAATTAAAATAAAAATATAATATACAAGTCTATCGGAAAGCTACCCACACCAACCAAGTGCTCCATAACCAAAGCAACAACCCAACCTCCCACAAGAGGAGCTGTGTAAGGACATTATTCAGATGAGCACTAACACACTGCAGAACACCAGAAAAAGGAAACAGATCATCTATACAGCATCTTCCAGCAAAATGGATACCCACTCAACTTTATCAAAAAGTGCCTCACCACTCAACCCACTACAAACCAACCAATAGAAGTTATGAAAAGGATAACACTGCCATACATCAGAAACATCTCAGAAACCACCAACAGACTGTTACAACCACACGGTGCCACCGTAGCACATAAACCAACTAAAACTCTTCGAAACATCTTAAGCAACCCAAAAGACCCAATAGCCCAAGAAGAAAAAACAGGAGTTATTTACAACATACAATGCAAAGACTGTAACAGCCACTATGTAGGACAGACAGGCAGAAGACTAGCAGAGCGCATCCACGAACACCAACTAGTAGTCAGAAGACACAATGAGAACTCCTTAATCTCACAACAGATGGACAGATTCAATCATAGTTTCAACTGGGAAACTGTGAGCATCCTAAACCAAGCCAAATCCAAAAATGCCAGAGAATTCCTGGAAGCTTGGCACTCAGACAAAGCAGCCATCAACAGAGGTAAATAACATTTACATACCATTGAGAAGAGACAATAGAAAAGCCAAAAGGCCAGAACGCCACCTGGCCAGCAATCAACACCCAGCTATGCACTAGGATTAACACCAGATGAACAATCAAACAGTACATTATACCTTAATCAAGGAACTATTAATTCAGTCAATCAACCAATATTCAGCGGGGAGATGGGTGGTGGCAAAATTCGAAAAATAAATAAATAAACCAAGCAGCAAACAACAGCCCAATCAAGAAACTCCTAAGGAGAGAACAACACCTCCACCAACAACACCTCCACCAACAAAAGCAGGACAAACCACGGTATATAAACAGAGAGCAAGGCCCACTCCCTTTTCACACTGAAGATGTTGCCTAGTCTGGCAATGAAATGTCTGCAAGAAAACAACAAGGCTCAGAGAGCACCAAGGACTCCACATAAAAATATAATAGTTCTGTAATCACTCAGTTAATGAAAAATACTTCAAAAGCATTTACTCTATAGAATGTGTGCAGCATTGAGCCAACTTTGGCTGAATTTAGAAGCTAAACAAGGGTGCCTTTAATTAGTATTTGGGTGGGGAAACCACTTAAGAAGTGCAGATCTTTTGGCTAAACTTGGAACTCAAGAAAGATACCTGGAAGAAGACAATGGCAAAACCCTGCTAAAATATTCTACCAAGAAAACTGCATTTATGGAGTCCCCAAAATTCTAGCATGACTTCAAGGAATAGTTACATTATTTGATAAAGACATTTCAGTAGGTATTTATCTTACCTCTCCTCCAATAGCCCAAGCAAAAATGACTGTTTGACAGGTGAGAAATGAATCTGGCATGTTTGGGTGATAGCACTCATGGCCATAATCCAGAACACTATCATTCAGACTGCTGCTGCACTGATAGAGAAGAATATGATGCACTACATTCTCATGATCCTTCTGAATGAGTGGTTCAACCTGTCAATACAATAAGCAAATATTAGCTGTACTTGAAGCATATCAAGTCATGCATTACTTGTTTCCAATTATAATTTTTCAAAATGCTTAAATAGTGTTATGAAGAAGCCAAAATACAAATTGCACATATATCCTAGATTTATACAACATATTAAATCAATCATCCCTTATCTGGTACCTTCCATGTATTTTGAACTACAACTCCCAGATTTCCCACATTTGGAGGTGGAGGGCCAGGGTTGGTAGTCCAGACACTGGATACAACCATAACTCTAAGAGTTGCATACTGAAGGTTTCAATCTAATTTATCCAGTTAAAAGGATCAAATAGCAGTTGATATCAAAGATGTTTGCTTGGGATCCTAGAGAACTATGGCTAATTTGGATAGGCAGCACTCAAATAAATGAATAAGAGTCTAATCTAAGGCAGAATCTTAGAAATGCTTTGAAATAATAGAGGGACAGAGAGAGCAATGCCTAAGGAGAGAAAAATAAGTTGCGTGTGGAAACACTGGGCATTCTTGCTTTTTATTCAAATTTATTTCTTTTGCTAGTTTTGCTCCAATGATTTAGTTTTCAAAATAGCTAAATAAAAGAGTTGTACTTGATCAACTCAGTCAAACCTGTTCAAATGAAGCATATTTCCCTTCCCATGCTTATCATGTGTGATGGTCATGTAAAAAACCTTAAAAAAATACTGGAAAGAAATACACCCCATTATTAAAAAAAATATAAAAATAAAAACTGTTTGAATTGAAACCTCAGTTTTTTCTGACTGGGAATTGTTCCATAACAAATAAATAAAAAATATCACAATTGATTAAGATATATGCTGATAGCCATGAGCACAAAGTTGTCTGAAAATTGGAAAAGAGACATTTTGCTGACAATATCAGACTCAAAAACCAAGCTTGTGGAATATGCAGCAATGGTAAAATTAACAGTATATATTCAGAAACAAGTTTGATTAAATTTAAGCAAGAATTGCTCCCCTGTATATCCTTTATCACACAACAAGGCAAACTTAGACACTTAGAGAACAGTTCTTATGGTGGGAAAATTAAACTAAGGACAGTAATTAGAGACAATTACAGTGTTTAAAAATATGTTGATGCAATCATCAGTCAGGTACAATGGGAGGGAATTTAAAACTATGTAGCTTCCCAATATTGTTTTACTGATTTTTCTCTTTTTTAATATTAATTTTTTTTTCTTTCCTTTTCTTCTTCTTCTTTTCTCCTTACATGATTATGTACATCTGTCTGAAACAATGGCAAATAGTGGTAATATCAATCTTGATACCATGGTCAGAGTTTTATAGAGATTTCTAGTTATTTTTTAAAATGACATAATGAACTAAGTTCTATACATTTAATGAATGAATGAATGAAATAATGATTTTTATTATAACTGTAAATAGTTTATTTATTGATACTTTATCTTGTATCCACTATGTCTCTTTCTATGATATATACACACACACACACACACACACATACATACACACACACATATACACACACACACATACCACACACACATACAATTCTGTTCCTTTAAATTTTTAATAAATAAACTATAACAAAAAAATTATGTGCACAAAAACATGTGTGAGCATAACAGATATAGACTGAATGTCTAAAACAAATCAATAAATGGATTGTGTGAGTAGGAAGAATGATTGCAGGGGGTGATATGAAATAGAGGTAATATATATAATTAATGACGATGTCAGATCATGCAATTTTCAGAATTGATAGCAGGACTTCAATATGTCACTCGGTACTGGGAAAGGACTTAGAGCAAGGCCTCCTACCCCTTTAATTTGATCTGTCTGAACTATGAAGGTTTCAAAATTGCTTGCTATGTAGGCAAAACAGCACTGCAATCAGTGTTTAATGCTGAGTATTTAATTTCTAATTGCATCTCAGCTTGATGTTATTCTCTAATCCTTCATGCTCTCCTGTAGAAAATAAAATGTATATGAGCCAAAAAAAAGATAAAGAAAAAGAAAAGAACAAACTTAGATGAAAGCTGCAGTCATGCTGTATGAAAGTACGTGGTGTTTTTGTTACTGAATTCTATAGTAGAGGAAATATAAACAAATCCACCCACACAAGATGTGAAATAGAATTTTTAAAGGGTGAGAAGCCAAAAGAACTCAGAACATCTAAACAAAATAAGAAAGGAATCAGTGTAAAGGTTATGGGAATGCTCTACTGGTCTCTGCTTGAAATAAATGGGATACTTATCCAAACTTGTGAAACAGCCACCTCCCTCACTAGGACACTAACACTTGCTATGCTTTCCACCACAACTTCAAAAAAATAGCTCCCTTCAAAGCAATGAGTCATCACTAAGTTGGCTATTCATAGGCTTTCATGCCTAGTTCCCGAAACATTAAGATTAATTCTAATAATTATTCTTCTGTTCATATTTTTATTAAAAGGAAAATCTCCTCCCTTCCTCGCCAAATCCAAAAGCTTTAGGAATAACTCTGTTCTTTCTTCGCAGTTCATTTTGTAGGTTTTATAATTCCATTTTAAAGGTTAGCAATATTCATAGCTAGAATAATCATACTAAATGATCATAAATATATGAATTGATGAATTAATGCCTCTACATTTGGATACTTGGGATCAGTAGTAAGGAACAAAGCCTCATATATTATATTGCATGCAAACATACACTGTTTTTTTAATTACTTACAAGAATGGAGAAAGAAAAAGAGAAAAATAGGAATTTTCCAGCACATCCTCCTTCTATGGAATCTTGTAAGTGACCTTAATAATCACTCTTATATTTTACAAGGGAACATTATTCTCATCCATCCTTATCCATTTTTTTAAAAAAAAATGTTAAGGAACCATTGTCTAGGAAAACTGATCAGTTCTGAATAAAATAGGAACGTGGATGTTCTATCTTCCCAGATTTAAAGGAAATTCAGTAGTAGCATAAAGTGAATTGGTGAGCAACAGAAAGATATGTAGCTACCTCTCACAATTTTTGGTTAGCTGTGTGTCTACTACTATACAACAATACCAAGTAAAACAACTCTTACCTCTTCCCTAACTTATATTTGTGGTACAACTGAATCTTTGAGATGCATTTTTCATATAGGCACTCAATGACATTAATCTTACATGCATTTCCAGTTTGTATCACATGTGAGCAATATGGGAAAAAAGAAGACTTAGGATCATCAAAGTGGGGTTTTTTCCAGATTATGTTTCTGAAATGTTTCTCTCTTTTCAATCAAATTTGTATCCAAATGAGGTATTAGGGATGATTTTTTTGAATCAGAAAACAAAGATGATGAAAGAACACAACAGTATTCATCACTCCCCAGATTTGTAAATTGACATATTATCTATGAGCATTTCTAAACCCATGATTGGGCCTGCAGATTTAACAGACAGATTAGGAAGGTGTGTTTAATTATTTTAGATACTGTCTATTATTGTAAGAATGGACTTTCTGTGTGTGTGCCTGCTTGCAACAAATTAGCTGTGAGAGCATGCTGCTCTCAGCATGCTAAGGAATATATCATATATATATATATATATATGCATAGGTATATAGGTATGTGTGTGTGTGTATGTGTGTGTGTCTGTGTATATGTGTGTGTCTGTGTATATTATACAGTGTATGTGTGTGTATGTATGTATGTGTGTGTGTGTATGTATGTTTGTGTATGTATGTATGTGTGTATGTGTGTGTGTGTATATATATATATATGTATACACACACACACACACACACACACACACACAAATATATATATATAAAGCATGCTAGGGAATATCTCAGCAGCAGAGAAAAATGCTTAGACGCAGGATCTCAGCTGGCTGGGACTAGATGCTTAAATGATTGAAGAAAACAAGACCCCGCTCACTGCTTCTCTCCAGTCACAATCAAGAGCCTAAAACGCTTTGAATGCTGAAGAGAATGGTGTGTGTGTGTCATAGGCACTATTTGAGAGATGCACCTCATTGAGGCAGATCACTGTTGATGTATGTGTGGTATATACATACAAATATATGTGTGGTTTAGGTAGGCAGGGACCTAACAGCTTCCTCTCTTATTACCCATTAACATCACAAAACATGCATTTCACCTCTCTGAGCTCCTTGCAGTAAAACAGGACCCTTCAGGTGGTAGTGAATATAATTGGCTCAAGTGTAGTCTTTACTTTTTTTAATACAATGGGCCACCATAGCAGTAAATCATTCAATTTAGTCCCTACACACTGGGTGGGAGACATCATATGCATGTGTATAGTTCATGCATATTCACTGATGAAATAATGGTCAAATCAAAGCCCACATTAAAACCCCACTTTTGCCCTTCACAGCCACATTAGGCCTGTTCTTAGACCTACAAATAAATTACTAGATTTTCAACCCCCCAGCCCAACATAACCCAACCCCCTCCCTACTTTCTCAGAGAAACATTTGAAATAAAACATTGGCAACTGGTCTTGCCAGATCTTGCAATTTCAGTCACCGAAAATCAAACTCCTCCTTTTTTGTGATACTATCCCTTTATCTTCTCAGCTACAGATTGCATGGATTCATGTGGAAGACCCTTGGTATGTGTATTTCAGATGCTTTTGCAGATATCTTCTCAATTTATACAGTTTGGGTCTCTCTTTCCTTTCTGAGTTGTGTTTCAGTTGAAGTAAAACTCAACTGTGTATGATTTGCCTCTGAAAAGTTTTTTGAGCCTGCACTTGCCTTTTCAGTATGCATGTTTTCAGAAGTAATTAAGACATTTGATTAATTAACTTGCTTTTCAAGGAGAAACCACTTACATTCCTAGTTTTTATAGTATGTTATTTTACATGAGCTTGGATAGTTGACAGGAAAATCAATTATAAGAAGGCAAGTCTACAAGCTTTCACTAGTGTGCTAGTGTAGATTTCTGGACAACATAGTATATAAGGGACAATTTTGGTAATGACTTCATGACCTGTATCAGCCATGAGTTAAAGATGTTAATGATACGTTATACCACAGCAAAGTTCAAATCTAGCTATCAATGTACGTATGGAAGAAAAAGCAGGAAGAAGCAAGCTGCAGGATGGCAATTAACTGACATTTTAAAATAAGATTATCAAGAGAAATTAATTAAAATTTAGGAAGCAGTGAGAATAGAAAGCATAAAAGGAGGAACTGTCCTTTCTCGTACCTGTATACTCCTGTATTAAGTATGAAAATGTACAGCCCAGAAACTCTGGAAACTGGTTCAACCCTTGGGACAGAATGAATGCCTCCCACTGTTTTCTCCTAGGGCTTCAAGTGTGTGGCTGCACATTTATAATTCTCATAGCACCAGGCAATATTTAGTGTCTCTCCAATACAGCAATTAGCTAAAGAATGTGTTCCAGAACAAATTGCACAATAACAAGTTTGTGACATAGGAACATTAAACTGAGTCAGCTCATGATTGCTGAAAGCCATGTTTTTTATATAAGGTCAGAGTTCAAGGAGCCAAGAGTAGTGATAGGGCATTCACAGAGGCATTTATGCAAAGCCATGCCATTTTCTAAGAAGATGTCTTATAAGAAGTTTGCAGAAAAAGAGAAGCTGGCTCCTTAGATCATTGTTCCTTGACCTGATATCCTTGGAAGTGTGTTGGACTGCAGCTTCCATAGTCCCCAGTCAGCTCTGGGAATTGATTTTTCTAGAAAACACTAGGTTGGAGAAGGCTGCCTCAGGATGACACCTCTTGAGATGAAAGCTGTTACAGGGTCTCGAACTATGAAGTTAAAAAAAAACGTGCCACAACTCCTGCAGTTACTATGACCAAGTGCATTAAAAATCCAGCTTGTTTTTTTTTTAATTGATAGAGTCATATTTTCCTAGGTTAGTCTAATAATAAAATTTAAGAAATGTTTGGATCAATAATTTTATAAATATCTATGCAGTTTTGTGAGCCAAGCAAAGCAAAAGTTGGGTAAGTATGTATAATTTTACAATATGACATGCATCATCCCTTTCAGGAAATATAAACCATATTTTTATGTTATGTATCATAAATTATTACAACGATTTGTGACATAGAAACATTAAACTGAGTCAGCTCATGATTGCTGAAAGCATGCAAGAATATGCTTGAATTTTGAATCAAAGGGTTATTCATCCAAAATTACATGTACTGTAATGCTATACTTCTCCCCTTTCTTTCACTGAATATCTTTTTCATTCTTCATACTTCTAAAATTGCAAGTAAAAAGTTAAAATCTATGCTGTTTTATGAAGAGAAATACTATTAAACTATTCTCATCATAAGATTATATTGATTTTTGCCTGCCATTCCATGATACTGGGGTTTGGTGGCAGACTCTCAAACTTGTGATCAGTATGAACTAAAAGGAGCATGAAAATAGTTTTCTTTCTGCTCTCCTTCCCACAAAATAACTGAGGCTTATTTAATTAGTTGTCTAGATTCAGTTGTTTTATGCATCCTGCAGCCACACAAGTTAAAATCTGTGTTAGCAGGAAATCATTTCTTGCAGAGTGTATATCAGTGTTTCTCAGACTTGGCAACTTTAAGACATGTGAACTTCAATTCCCAGAATCCCCCAATCCACATATCTTAAAGCTGCCAAGTTTGAGAAACACAGGTGTAGATGCTTAATGATTTATAATGTATCAGAACATACAAACAACCAACAGTTTGAAATGCATAAAATAGATTTCATGATGGATCATGGTGATCTGTTAAGATGAAAAAAGAAAACATGTTTTCCCACAAGGGAGGTTCAAGGTGGAACAGAGCACTGTGTGTGTGCGTGCACGCTTGTGTGTGTGCACACATGTGTGTGTGTGTGTGTGTAAGAGAGAGAGAGGTGGGGGGAGCAGGCAGGCAATGGGGATTCAAATGCAGTAACCTCCTGAGAGACTGGTGATGGGAAGCATCTTCACTTCATCACATCTGCTGTCAGCAATTTAGAGGCTGTCGAGCGGGCTACGTGCTGTCATTGAGCTCCATGTTACAAATGAGAATGGATATTGGGCACTACTACTATCAGGTCCTTCTGCTACTACTGCCACCACTACACCACCAAAGTCTCCTACCAGAGACAACCATCCCTGAGTGCCACACCAATCAGGCACCTAGGATGGATCAGAGGCAAGGTTTGCTGAACCGTTGTATACACAGAAGAGATGGCCTTGATGTGATTCTTTTCACTTCTTTGTTAACGTTTCCAGTCAGTAGTAAGCAATAGCTTTTGGGCAGGTTTGTGCTATCCACTATTATAAATCAATTATTTTCAGAATAAAATGAGGCATTTGTATCACAATTCTGTTTTTAAACTTCAAAGAGTTTGTGAACATGATATAACATGTAGGAAATTTTCTCAGAGGGGTAGAGCATATATCCAGCATGTTATCAAAAATAATTCATTATGGGTTGCAGTAAACATTGCCTATAGCCAGGAGAAAGAAATCACTTTTTTAAGTGTTGACTGCTTCATCAAAACAATAGTCCTATATATCAGCTCAAAATTAGAAATATAATCATAGAAAGATATATAGTTACCTTTCTTGCAAAAAACGCTTTTTAAGGAGAAACTGGGTTTGAATTATTAATTCAGCATTAGACAGATTTCAAAAGCCCTTTTAAAGACTGTTTATCCTATTTTCCTTTCTTCCTTTTAGGTCATGATTTGATTTGATTTATTTTGTTTTATGTTATTATGTCATCTTCTTTGGTTTAATAAAGGTATTACTATAAAGTTTGGATTCTTTCATGAATCTACATGATTTTAGCTGCTTTTAAAGTTTACAGTAGTTTGTGAAATGCTTTTCTGTACATAAGAAGCTGTCACAGAAATAATGGCAGAAGCAAAAACATGTTGTGATGGTTGCTATATTGCATGCTACTAAAATATCATGACATCCAGATTAATATTTTAAAATAAAGTTGTTAAAAGGACAGTTGGAATGGGTTTAGATTTAAAGGATTAAAACAAACACAGCTATGCATACACATTTCAGGAACTTTATGTCTAAAGCAGCAATGGTGGTGTGCAACACTGATATGCATGGTTCAACATTTTAGGACACACAGCAGAGGAACTGTTGTGTCCCACTGCGCTTCTCCTTTGATCTTATATTTGGTTGCAGGACTGCGCCTTTAAAAAAAGCAAAAGGGCAGGATATAAATGTAATAGATGGATGAAGCATTACTACAATTTTCTATGAGAAAATACTCCTAAAATTATGGATTTAGCAAAAGAGATTACCCCTGCACTCTAGCTTTATAAACTGCAAGGCTATATTTGAATTGACAAGTTATAAATAGAACATTCTGTTATATAGAGATAGGAAAATACATGTTCAACTTTGTTGGATATATCACTTTAAATAAGAAATCAAAGGGAAGACTCCATCTAGATTCCTCAAAAGACTGGTGGATTCTTGCATTTATTGTCTAAATTCCTCAAAGAATAGGGTAACCGTTCATAACATAGTGTCTTTTAGATGTACTAAAACTAGAATCTCAGAAGTCCCATTACATCTGCAAGTTATTTGCAGATGTAATGGGTACAGCTGGAATAAAGAAAGATTTTACTTCTGTCTGATAAAATAGAAAGAGAAAAAGTAAGTACAGCTAGTCCTCACTTAATGACCACAATTGGGACCAACAACACCATCGCTAAGTGAAATATCACATGATCATGACAGGTTTACGACATCACTTCCGCCACAGTTGTTAAGTGAGACATCACGTGATCAAGACTTGCGATTTTACTGTCAGCTTCTCCATTGGCTCTGCTTGATGGAAGCCAGCTGTGAACTGCGTAAATGGCGATCACATGACTGTGGGACGCTGTGCCAGGTGTAAATGCCCATCAGTTGCAAAGTGCCTGAATCTCGATCATGTGACTGTGGGGATGCTGTGACAGTCGTAAGTGTGAGGACCGGTCATAAACTTTTTCAGTGCCATCGTAACTTTGAATGGTTGCTAAACAGGGCAGTCATTAAGCAAAGACTACCTATATACAGTACGTTAGAGAGTTTGGCTGTATTTTTCTGCTGAAAGCTGCATACCCTTTTTCCTACCCTCAATATCTGGATCAAATTAAAAATCCAACTCTGTGAGACAACCCTGAACTATATTCATGCTTAAACTGGAGTTGGTGTATGCTGAAGTTAAAATTATTGAAGAAATCATAACATAAACCCAGTTAGACAGATGAAGAACCTACTGTATAGGCAAATAAGGAATTCCAATTTTCTCTACAAGTTGTACGGCAAAGCATGGAAAAAGGCTGTACAACCCAGTGAGTATCTTAACATATCAGCTGACTTTACAGAGCTGAAAAATCCTATGTAAAGCACATCTCCTGAAGAAAGAAATGGGGAGCCATCACTCCTCACCTTCCTTTATATTACAAATTCATGTCTCGGGCAGGCTAAAACTGGAAACCAGCCTCCCCTACTTGGAATGGTTTCAGTAGATCATTTACACACTGCAAAATATAGCTAAGTATCACATTTCACGTGCTTGCACTGCAGACCATGAGACATAATGATTAGACTGAAACTGAATTCTTTCACAATATAAGCAAAAATACAATAAATAATGCCATCTATTTTAGAAATTGTTCTACTGAAATTTTATTGTAATTTTCCTTTAAAAAATTACATCACTGGGTTGAAACCTCATTGCTGTTAGAATACTTTAAAACAAGGGAAGAAAATGAGTTCTAATTTGCCTTTATATCTACGTACCCAGATGTTTATAGCAATAAATAATAAGCATTTACCTCCTGAGGGCTTAGAAGTATTAAGGGTAATATTAATGTTAATATCTGCTGTCCCAAGTGGTCTGATTATAGATTATCACAAGTTTCAAATAATTCTTCTTGATAATCTTACCCTATGTATTAAAATGCCTAAAATAATACATGAACACATAAAATACAATTCTGTGCATGCTATATTTTATTTTTATTTTATTTATTTATCATATTTTACACCACCCATCTCGAAAACAACTCTGGGCGGTTTACAAAGAAATTAAAACAGTAGGAATTAAATATCAATTAAAAAGATACATTATAAAAATGTAAATATACAAATATAATAAAAACTCTAAAATCTAAAATCTAAAACCCAAGATGGTGAAATCACAGTCTTGTTAAAATTTCCTGGGGCCGCGTTATTTTATATTAAGAAAAACCACACTTATACCAAAAAGGAGACTAATGATTGCAGCTTCAATTGCTCAGGCAATGTCCATCATTAGTCTAATACTAACTGCTAGGTTAGAATTTGGCAGTTGCAGAAAAGCAATAAGATACTTATTTGAGGGAATCCGAACAAGCCCAAATCTCTGTTGTGAGTCATTTTGCTTTATATACTGCTGGGTTTGAAGATATTCATATACATTCTAGGGAAGCTTGTAGCTGCAATTGTCCTAACTGCCAGGAAACACGCTGAGACAAGGAACTGGTCTCTAATGTTTTATTGCTTGTACATAACAGGAATCCTAACAAACTGAAGAAGCGTGGGAAAAACCCAGCCATATAAACCCCAAAGGTTATGGCGGTCCCAATCTGTGTCTCTTTGAATGGCTACCTAATTCCTCAGTGCTACGCATGCGCTTAACAGTCTGGATGGGAGCCCCCTGCTCGCCATCCATACTCATGACAGCAATGCTCTTTCTGATCCTGAAGCCTTTAGCACAGTGTTTTTCAAGCTTCCTGCAATCACAGGTCCCTATATGAACATTTGGAAAAGGCACGGATCGCCGAATAAAACCACCACCGCTTCCCAATGTTTTCATCTTTAGGAGCATGGGAGTTCACATTTTTCAGGAAATCAGATAAGGTGTATAGTTATATTTGTGAATGTCTTCCCATCCTGTCCATTGTTAGAGGCCTTTTAAAGCTAAATTTTGCATGAAGAAAATCATTCCAAATGAAGTTCATACGTTTGCATTGATTTATTAACAGAATGTATATACTACAGTTGAATGAATCTGGGTGGTGCACAACAATAATAATTATTTACCACCTGAATGGTTTTACGTATTCCATGCCACTGTAACAACAAGTCTTAAGACAAATCCACTGGTCAAGAACATTTTTTAATTGAGTGGGACTTCCAGGGGACATACGGCAAGCTGAAGACACCTCTGTGAAAGTGGAGCTGACAACCGCAGCAAAGGCCAAGGTACTGGTGAGTAGCCCAGCTCCTTGGAACCTCTCTGGCCAAGGTGAGGATGGGAGGTTGCCCACATGTGCTCTGGATGTCTGCTCCTTGCAAGGAGACCACAGGAAAGTGGTTTTCTGTGGGTTTGAGAGCCAGGAGACAAAGGGATCAGCCACCTTGCTCACAAAAGCAGCAGAGCCTTTTAAAGGACACTAAATTCACAAACTTCACTTTCTAATTACTTTCAGAAGTTGCCTATTAACCATCTTAAAGCTATCAGAGACCTTCAGAACAACAAGTTTGAAAAGTCATTGGGTGAGTTTTAGCTTCAACTCTGAACAAAAGAAAAATTAATTATAAGCTTAAGAACTTAAATAATTTGAAATAAACAGCAAAAAACTATATAAATTTTTGATCTAAGAAAGTTATAAACAATTAAAGGTCCAGATAAATTTGGAATATTGACTTTTACTTGATTTTGGAATTAACTATAAAAAATAAATAGCTTCTTGTGGGAAACAGACTTATTTTGGCTATCTTGGCTATTGTAAGTCATAACAAAGATAAGTTTCTTTATGATTTTAGAAACTGGACATTAGAAGGGACTAAAATTCTGAGCAGAATGAAAAAAAATACAAGCCTGTTTTTGATGTCAATTAATACTGGGACTTACAAAATGACATAAAACGTTATAACATTGGAACATTAAAGGAGATTTTTGATGAATGGAGCCAGAAATTAGTAACTACAATATTAACACTGTCAGTAATGATGTCTGCTTCTATGGATAGACTATGTCCAAAAGATGCTAATGAAGGAGTGACAGATGTGGAACAAATTTGATCTTACAAGACAGAAAAAGTACCGAAAGTGGAACTACAGATGACAGGCCAAGAGAATGATTTGAAAAAGGATGCTTTACTGGATATACAAAAGAAACTGGCTGAAGTTAGGGAAATACAAATGATAAACCAAGAGAATGACCTGGAAAATGTTTTCTGATTGGATCTACAAAAAAGGCTTGTTAAAGCCTTGAAGAAATCTGAGTGATGGGATAAAGAAGAACTGAAGAGAGATCAAATCCTATGACAATAATTCAATCAAGTATTGATTGAAACTGTTAGAAGTAAAAGGAAAGAATATAAAGGTGTTTTATCTGATCAAGGTTAAAATAAAGTTTTGTTTTTTGTTTTTTTGCAATGCTCTGGCAACCTTTATGGGCTTTTTGCTGATACCAGGATTGAAAAGTTGACGTTTTATAGATTTGCTTATAGATAATGGATGGGATATTGGATGAAGCAATATGTGTTTGTAACCTTATAAGGGGTGAAGAGTTACTAAACTTGTTTATACTTGTGATGAAGATTGGAAGTCACTTCTTTATATATTTCTTTTCTTTTTCTTTATTATATTCTTTTTTCTTCTTCTTATTTCTTTTTCTTGCACTTTTTATTCTTTCTTACTACTCTTTTTTCTTTCTTTGTTTAGTTTGTATTAGTTTCTACTATTGTAATCAAAATTCTTAATGAAAATTATATATATATATATATATATATATAGTGTATGTGTATACACACACACACACACACACATACAGTATATATTTCTATATATACATATATACATATGTCTGTGTGTATATGTGTGCATGTCTGTGTGTATGTATGTGTATGTGTGTGTGTGTGTGTGTGTGTATATATATATATATATATGAAACATTCTTTGAGTATTAGGAAGTTAGGGGAAAGCAAATCTACAGCCTAATGAAATCCCATTCTTAGATATTCATTGTTGTAATTCCTATTCACACTTCTTTTGGGGGTATCTTGTGCAAGGTCATAGTTCTTCTTAGCAGAACACATACGGTTTCACAGCCAATAACTGCACTCAAAACCTGTTCACTGCTGACAGTTTTTAGTATTTAGTATTTTTAGAATTTAAGTACTCATGTTGCTAGCTGCATCATCACTCCTATGCTGCAAGGAACCACTTTCCAGCCACTGATGCATTTTTGTGAATCGACTCCCTTGTGGTGAACACAGGGAAGCAGGGATTGAGACGGTGACTGAACGCTGGCCTGGCCAGCTGATTGGAAATGAACATAGAGAGGCTGCAGTGACTATCCACTAGATCTCTGCAGACCACCAGTGATCATTCTTTGAGAAATACAACTTCAATAAGAATAACGCAAAGGACGCCTATCTGAAAATCATATTTAACCAAACTGTCTTGCTTGCTTAATCAGGTACCTATACCAGTGTTTGAATACATGGTGATAATCTTGAAAAAAAAAACCTTTTTTTAGCACTGGTTTACCTACTGTAAAATACAGATATATATGGAATTACAAGGGATTATGATGATTCTTGCAGAACTGACAACTGAACGCCATAGTTTCTGTTTTATATTTTTTCCCCTGATCGTTGATAACCTGCAGCTTGAAATATATAAGAAATACATACATATAACCCATTTGCACAATGTAAAGCAAGGCCACTAAAACAGCAAGTCATGAATATCATGCCAATGTAGAAATTCTTATTAAAATCCAAGGAATCAGCAAGATTCATTACTTAATTTCATATCCTTCAGCAAAAACAAACACATTTCTGCTAACGGTATAGAGGTTCTTTACTAATAACATTGGCCACATCAGAAATAGTGTTTCCTACACAGAGAATGCTTAAATGGCTTAAACACCGATCAGTTATATAGGTTCTAAATGCAAATTTGGGACTTTCCTGATGTTGGGGGGTGTGCACAACATACTGTACAAGGGAAATCTCATGCAATCAGGGCCTATGTCTCCCAAGTCATTATGTCACTGAAAGAGTTACCCCAGCTGCACAAGAGTCATCCATAAAAACAATGATTCCCACAAAGCTAGGGTAACATGCAAAGGGCCCCCTATTCCAGCTGCATTTACATCAGAGGAAATCCATCCATATCAAGTATACAATACACATTACATGAGGGACTGCTCACTAATCTCCTCACAGGGAGAATTCTAAATCGCCATTGTCTGTCTTATGATTCACCCCAAAGCATCAAAAATAGGCACAGTGATGTCTTTCTGTTTTGCTCCTCTTCTGTAATTCAATACTATATGTAGGGTTGGCATCCCTGTAAATTTAGGAGAGATTGTTAGATCTGCATGCTCAAGCAAGCAGCAGTACAGATAAGTTGGTAAGACAAAGGGAATACAGAAGCAGTGTCATGAGTAAGGATGGCGAGCAGGGGGCTCCCACCCAGACTGTCAAGCGCATGCGTAGCACTGAGGAACTGTTCAGCCATTCAAAGAGACACAGATCGGGACCGCCTTAACCCTTGGGGTTTATATGGCTGGGTTTTTCCCACGCTTCCTCAGTTTGTTAGGATTCTTGTTAAGTACTACTAATAAATATTAGAGACCAAGTCATTGTCTCAGTGTGTTTCCTGGTAATCAGGACAAGCACACAATGTCCAGATTCCTTTCAAATGCTTTGCCACCAGTGGCCAAAGGAGATGTCTCTGTTTCTTTATTTTCTTTTTTGTACCAAATAATGTGTTGCGTCTCTGAGCGATGTGTACATTTCTGCTCTCACTCCTGTTGTCTGTTCGTGTGTGCTGCACATGCTCATCCCGGATCACAAGACTTGGAGGAAGGAGTGTGGGCGGTTGAGTATTGAGCAATTGCCAACTTTCTGAGCCACTCCCCAAGTGGTTCTTTTCTATCAGGGGTTCCTAAACCTTTTGCCATCATAACTCTCTTTAGTAAAATCTTAATGTACACACCTCCCCTAAAAATGCAAACACCAAAATGAACACTGAAAGCAATACAATGGAACTTTGGGACAGGTGGACTTATTGTAGCAATGTAACTAAAAGGTTCTTCACACCTCCCCTGGACTCTGTCTACACCTTCCCAAGGGAGGTACATCGCACTGTTTGGGAAACCCTGCCTATATGGATGCATTAGGGAGAATTGTGTGGGATTTTTTTCTTTGCAACCCCTGCCCACTTTCTAATTAGATCATTCTTTTGCCAGCTTTCTCCACCATACCAAATTTGATCCAATTTTATTGTTTTCAGAGAGTTCTCCTGCTGATGGCCAGACAGGACCCAAGACCCTTTATAAAATGTCTTTCCAATTCTTTTTATTGGGTTGGAAAGAATAAGAAGGAGAAGTGAGAGAGCTGTGGAGGAGAATGGGAAGGATGGAGCAGTGGTGCTGCACAGAGAAGGCTGGGGAACAGTATTTGCTATTAGGAACAGGTAAAAAGCCCAAGTACATTGAACACTTATCTGAACTAGCCTGATCTCAAAAAGTTTGGCAAGATTGGACTTGGCAAGTTATTGCATGGGAGACCATCTCAGAATCCAGAGGTGCAGGCTAGATTGGAAATTTAAAAATAACCCCCAAAGACTGACATGGTAAACCCAGTTTCATATTCCTGCCATGAAAATATATATTAATGTGTCCATGTCATCAGAAATCAAGCTTGACTCATAGTACACTTATTATACTGTAGGCCAAAATGCACTTCACAGTAAAGAGAAAGGTGAGAATGAACTGAATTAGAGGAGATCAGAGAGTCTTGCGGTGTTGCACGAAAACAAATTACCGACAACAAGCAGGTGAAAAAGTAAATGCTAAGTTAAAAATGTAACCAAAATCATTTTAATTTTTAGTGTAGCAGGGAGTAAATAGAATTTTTTACAAGTACTTAAATTGTATAATTGATCTAAGGGTATCGGATTTCATCTATACATGCTTTGCTCAGGCTTCATTTGTACTAGGTATAAATAAATATTTATATTTTAACTGTTTTAATTGTAATTGTTTTAATTGTTTTATAGTTTTATTGTTGTAAGCTGCCCAGAGTCACTTGCTGAGATGGGCGGCTATAGAAATCAAATAAATAAATAAATAAATAAATAATAAATAGGTATTTGTATACTTCCCTCAAAGATAATGAGTTTAAATGGTCTAAGAAAGAATAAATAACATAATAGAAAGTTTTAAAAAAGTAAAGATTCTGGTGACTTTCTGAAGATTGGAGAAGAGTAAACATTTGCTACTTCTAAACCTTCATCTAAATAAATGCAATTAGCATGGTTACAGACAGCTGTGTAAGACTATGATAAGATTATGATATCTGTTGATTTAGGAAACTTACCAAATCTAAGTGGGTACAGATTATGGTAAGCAATGTAAACTTCGTTGGATTTTTGTGGTCAGATTTTTTCAGTCATGGCAGCTGGTTGCAATTTTTGGCTATAAAGCTGAGTTGAGTTTCTGATAAACACCTCTCGACTGAATCAGATTCTATGTCTTTCTCTTAAGTCAGAGAAAGGAAAAGAGTTTGCTTCTTTGGATTCTATTTATATTTTTATCACACATTTATTTTTCCATTGGTAATCCTAGTGCTTTTCTTTATATCACAAAATTCTCCATCCTACAAATATTAAAATGGTTGTACAAAAAGATAGAATTTTATGGATGGGAATCTAGATATTCTATTCCATGAAGCTGCCTATACTAAAAGACCACTATGAAAAACTGTTTCCAAATAGGTTTGACAATCTTCACTTAAGCGGTACTCTACAGATGGCAATTTAGCACCGTGATGATTTGATACATCAGTAACAGCCTGCCATCCCAAAAGGTACGAACAAAGAGGTTCTGCATTGTATGTGGTAAATTTGCAAAGTGGTCCAGGGAGTAGTGAGTTAAGGACTTTAGGTCTTTTCAGGGCAAACCACGCCCATTGCTTGCTTTATGTTTTAGTTACAAAGTGAAATGGTTAAGTGCTTCAATAACTGACTGCATATTTATTAGCACCAACATGGATGGAAATTGCTAAAACAACTTGTTAGAACAACAGAAAAACCAATAAAAACTGTAATTAAAAGTACATAGGTTTCAGATTATTCAGTTCAGATTTATTTTAAAGACGTTATCATGTCAGTTTTTCGACAGTGTGTGAGTGAACATGCATATAAATGTGTTCGTGTATGCACTTGTGTGTGTATATACACACAAACATACATACATACATATGGAGAGAGAGAGAGAGAGACTCTTAACCTCTAACCATGGTAATCACTTTATTCCTGGAGCTTGATTAGGGAAAGAAAAGTTCCTATGCTTGAGGAAGGAAGGGAAATAAAACTCTTCGTTCAACATACATTGTGCCAAACACAGAATACCATTATAATTTCCAGAGCTAGCACATCCCAAACAGAATCAAAGCTCTTAAAAAATGTTCATACAGTACAGGTATTTAGATATTCCTATGTATCCATTCTAACTTAATGAACTTTCTTTGCCAATATCTATCAACATCATACAGTCATACCTTCCGTGTGGTTATTTAAATAGACAAAGATCCAAAAAAGCGACTGGAGAGTCAATCATCATATTGCAATTACTCACGATCTTAGAGAAGAGCTATAAGCTCTCCAATCATCAAATGAAATGAAATGAAATGAAATGAAATGAAATGAAATGAAATGAAATGAAATGAAATGAAATGAAATGAAAGCTAGCATTTTAGAAAAGTTTGAGTTGGGTATGTAATATATAGGCTTGTACTGTCCTGTCTTTTAGAACACCTAGGGCATTAGTACTATATGCCAGCAAAAATAATATGCATGGAATTCTGCCTCTGGCATTAGTTGTGTCCTGTAACTAAAGCAAACCTACAATATGATGCAAAACCATACTTAACCACAAATCTATTTATTTGTTCGTTTGCTTGTTTATATTTCAAATTTTGTCACGCTCATCTCACTCAAAGAGCAATTCAATTTCCCTGCACAAGGAAGAATTGATATGAAGACTGCATATAGCTCAGGTCTCAATATTCGTGAAATTTCATAATCTACAAATAATTTTTATTTACCTAGCAGCCCCTTATCTTGGGGCTGTTCATTCAAGATAAAAGTATCTGATTAAAATAATTCTGAAAGATATCTTGTATCTGCTTATATCTCATGCTCCTCTCCTCTTTTTTGCATGCTGGCATTGGTACTTTGATCCTCTACTCCTTAAACCACTGTTGCTGAAACAAGGAATAATGCTTTAATGCTTAAAAACCAGGTTTTTAAAACGGTTTGATTCTAATTTAAGATTAGTCAAATTACATTAAAGCATGATTCCTTATCTAAGGCATAATTCAGATTCATGGCTTAACGGGACCAGAATCAAGTACCCAGTGCCAATAAGTGTAGGACTTATATGACATACCTGTCTAATATTAATTTGTTCCCAACTTAATAATACATTATTAATCATGGAATGTTGTGTCCAAGTCAGCCCATAGTCTTGCTTCCACTGAAGTATTGTAGGATTAATTTTATGGATTAATAGATCTGTGGACTAATCTACAAATGGACTAATCTATTTATTAAATAATCCACTAACGTGGATTTTTTTCAGGAATGGTCTATGGGTGGGGGTGGCAAAAAGAAGCATATAGAGAAATTGGAAATATGATATTATTCCAGATGTCAAGGAATGGTTGTCAGAAATATGTGATCTATCTGTTTTGGAAAAGGCAATATTTTCTACTAATCAAATGATGTAGCAGATGTGTTAGTATGGTAGAGATTTTGTGATATTTTACAGTAATATATTGTACTGATCATATTATAGTAGTGTATTCATAGTAAACCAGTATAAAATATAAGGTAGCTTTTTTGTTTTCTTTTTTAGTTTGTTTGAGGTTGCCTCTTTTCTAATTTTTAAAGTTTTTTTAAGCTTAAATGTTTTGTTAATTGTGTATGCATAATTTTTAAAATAAAAATCAATAAATATAAAAAAGAAGAAGAAAAAAGAATGATCTATGGCTTGCCATAATAAGATTTTTAACCCACCTAAATCTAGGTAACAATGTATTTAAGTATCCACAACCTCCCACGATTTTTTCTGAATTTTCAACAAAGATTAGCAAACCTTTCTGTTCAGAAGTGACATATATGCTCAGGAAAAATTATGTGTAGCAGTACATCATTTCAGCTAAGAGAGCACATGTATCAGTTCTGCACAACAGAAAATGAGTAAGATACTCAGGTTTTAAAGGAAGATCGATGACCAGGTTGCAGCCACATACAGATGTAAGGGTTGTTGCAATTTGATTGGGTGAGGGGGTGACAAAATAAATTTATCTATATTATCTCCATCTTTCCCCTTCATGGAATCAATACTTTAGATCAAATACTTCCTCTTCCATTTCTGCAGACCTCCAGCCTCAGGAAAAAAAACAGATACTACATGCAAATTATGAACCTAAGACCAGTGATCTCCTGACATCTCATTTCCTGCTGTAGAAAAACATCTGAAATGCAGCCAAAAGGAGATGGATAGGCAAAACTATGTGATAAGGCTGGTAGCAGTGCATGAGGAAGTATAGGAGAATGCTTCTTACTTGGACAGATGGATCCTACTCCTGTATTCCTAATAATTAATGGAGAAAGCCAGGATTTATGCAAGATGTGGCTGGGAATTGGTTCCCCCCCCCCCCTCCACTTCTTATTCAAACAAAAGGTAATAGCAAAAAAGGGGGAATTTTATTGCTGGCATCAGTGTGAACTCAGATATACCACAGCAAAAGAATTAGATCAATGACTCTAATATTTTCTTTTCTGTATGCACTTAGAATTTCTGTTTGTTTGATTTCAGAACTTACAGTACATACACCAAGAGTTCTCTAAGTAGAAAAAAAATATTTTGGGACAAATGTTTTCCCTACAAATTAATAAATATTTAGCTGTCTACATGCGTTATTAAAGGGAATGATAATGATGGCAATAGCATAGTTCATTGTTCTTAGAACTTTTATTAGAAATGGCTGGAAAAGAAATCCAGGGAAATAACAGATTTCCATTCAGCTAGAACATTCAGAACTCAGAATTTTTACCCAAATTAGAAGAAGCTGTTGGTCACTAGCATTTTCCCTAAAGGCGTCAGATCAAATTCCTTATAAAAACATGTTTACCTAGGATTCAAGACTACCACCAGGACATTGACATGATGTAAGAGAGAACTGAAATCTATTGCAACAATGCAAATAGTTTATTTATTGTTTTACAAACCAATAAATAGGCTCTAACCCTAAGGTGTATTTCTACAAGAGTATGTCTCAAGTCACATCACTAAAGAAATAGAATTGCAACCATAAAGTCTTATTAAATACATCACTAGCTAGATCACATACCTTGATCACATGATGCTTTTCACGCAGGGCAGGTATCTTAAACATTTGACACCAATAGCTTGTGTCTTGTTCTGGTATAGCCACCTGTCTTAATAAAACGGAAAGAAAAGGCTAATATAATATGAAGTTTGTTTTTCCCTGACAATTCAGCACTAGTTCTATCCCTCTTACTCTGATACTTATCCAAAGTAACTTACGTTTTGGTTTGCCAGATCAAAATATGGCAGGGAGGGAGGGATAATATCATTCTTCTCAGGGTTCAATAAACGAAGACTCTTTGTCCCACGATTAGAGCCATGGTAATTTTGACCTCCATTTTTAAAGTCTTTGTCATGATAGGCCCATATCACTCGTACTGTACTCTCCTGGAAAAGAGGAATGCTGCTGATGAGTTATGTAAGCAGAAATCTAACCCTATGATCACAGCCTACCTGAATATATTTTCCACCTTGCAAAAGATTGGGAACATATGGCCCTCCAGATGTTGCCAAATTAGAATGCCTAATAGTTGCTATCAGCATGACAAAAGTTGAGGAATGCTGGAAATTATAGTTTAGAAGCCTCTGATGGGTCACCTGTTCCCAATAGTGTCGATAACACTTCTGTATGCTTTAAATGTATATTATTTCAAAACTGAAAGGGGCTATTGTTTCCCATTTTTTAATTTTACATTTTGCTTTTGTATTTTTATATTTATTGTAAACTATTTTGATGCAAAAGTAATTCATGCTTAGGTAACCTTTCATTTTGGTTTACTATAACATATGCAGGCTAGTATGGCTGTGAGGCTATTATCCAGGACACCCTTCAAAGGCTCTATAACTTTGGTTCTTAACTCTCCACATCTTCCATATATGCTAATTCTGTCCCAAAAAGTTCTTCAGCCCTCACACTATCAGCTTTAGGAGCATTAAGCTTGGATGAAGGAACTGTATGGGAAAGGGATTCTACCACCAGTGTCTATTCCACAGTGCAATAGAATTACAGTTCAGAAGATACACTAAGGCCATACTTACCCTAGTCAGTACATACAGCAATACAGACTATTTATTATGACATAATTAGCATAATGATTAAATTGAGAATGAGAAGCTAATTTTTTTCCAAATTTTTTTGTTTCATTTAGTTGCTTCCGACTCTTCATGGACCAGCCCACGCCAGAGCTTCCTGTCGGTCGTCGCCACCCCCAGCTCCCCCAAGGAATTTATTAAGCTATTTTTTCTCTCTCTTTCTCTCCCTTTCTCTAATTTAGGTTTATCATGAACTGCTTTACCGTCAGACTCTTGTCGTTTGGGTCACAAGTGTGAAGCTGCCGGCTGAAAGCTAGTATGGTATGAGTATTATTTTCCATAGCATACTCCAGATGGTAATCCTGCTGAGGATCTTTTTTCAGTACTCTGTCTGCATTTGTAAAGCAATCCTGTTGAAGATAGAAATCAAAACATTATCCTGCTGCTCTTCTTTTTAAATGTTCTGAACTCCATAACCTTTTCAGTTTTGTAGGAAACAGATGTATAAAGAATATGTTGTAATTCTCTAAATAAATATTTTACATTAACCAATACGAGAAAATCTATTGTGTAGATGTATTTTTCCATTCTGTCCTTCTGAATATAATTAACATTGTATAAATCCCATATGTAATAAGTGCATATAATAAGAGACCCTTACAAAAAGAGGTACCTATTCTGTAACCATAAGAGCATTAGTGGATTTAGCAAACATGTATCTGAATAAAATATGATCCTCAAGGTCAAACTGTATAGATAGTATTTCTCTGCATTACACTCTTATCTTAAACATGGCTTCATGGTGGTTTTGTCTGGCTACTATATAATATATGCACTATTTTGATATGCATCTTTCTTTCTCAGTGTAGTTATTTACTGCTTTTTTCCTATTTGAGGGGGGCAGTAAAATCAAGAAATACAATATTTCTACTCCTACTCAAATCCATTTTCTTAGTTCCCATGCATTTCATCATAAGAGAATAAGCAAACCACTTATTGTGAAGCTAATATATACTCTCTAGAGAGGAAATATTAAATGGGAATATATTATTATACCTCCTCATATTGTCAAACTATAGAAATGTTTTAGTGATTCTTCCTGCTGCCCCAAGGACAGAGTATCCTGGTCTTCATTGTAGCAGGAGTATGATATTATGAACAAACTGGATTAATAATGTAGTATTGTTAACCTCTTGCCCTCTGAATTCTGTGCTATAAAATGTAGCTGCTTTTTGGCTCTGCTCCTACTTCCCAGTTCACCACAATTTCAACAGCTCTTGTGACGGCCATTCCAGAACACATTCCAAAGAGATCAGGGTGATAATAATGCCTAATGTTCTTTCTAAAAACTCTCTAAGAACTTTGTGCATTTGTTTCTAATTTGCATAATGACCACATACAGATATAAAATTTGCAGATGTTTTAAAGAGGTTGAAAAACTACCTTTTAAAAGGGAGGACAGAAGAGAAGGGAACGACATGCAGCCTTCCCCTACTCACCCTGTAAAATCCCTCCAAGATCCCTCCAGATTTTGTTTGGGCCAAAACCAGGAGCAAGCAGAGATTTCAAGTTTTGTTTTTGCTAAATTGGGGCCAATCCAAAAGAGTTCAGTAGTAGAACTTCTGGAACACAACTGTTTATTTTGTTTGAAATTTAGTCACTTCCCCTGGTAAGCAACCAATTTAGGTTATATTATCTATTTTCTTAACCTACCTGTAATTAGGCAAAATTAAACTCAGGTTACATATAGTATTATTTATTTGTTTGTTTGTTTATCTAATTTGTCCCCGCCCATCTCCTCCCGTTGGGGGACTCTGGGCGGTTTACAACAATTGATTAATAACAATAACCATAAAATACACTGAATAAAATACAATAATAAATAATATAAATAAAGGTAAAAATAAAGAATCCAGGTGGTGAAGAATCTAATCAAATATGACAACATTATCATATTGGTTGTCACCACCACTTTTGTTCTCAATAATGTCTGTATCTTCTGCCCATGATATGGCAACATGGGTCCCTGCATTCCAGATATTTTGGACAACTCTCACTCATTGGCCATACTGTCTTCATTTTATGGGTTGGAGGATAAAACATCTGGAAGACATCAGGCTGCCTATTTGGCATGTAAGCTATCTGTATTATGGTAAAGTTAACATGTTTTGCAGCTGCTACTGAAATCAGTGTATATACTCACACCCACACACCCTACTATAGGCAGTTCTAGGCTGCTGGATGGAGTGAATGAATCAAGTATGTTTCATTCAATAGAAGTCATTTAGAAATTGCAGCAATACACAATAAGATGATTTTACACATCATAAAAATTCTAGTGTATAATTTCTTACAGATGAAGGCATTGGGGATGAATTGCTTCTCACATGCTGTGACCCTGCACTCGCTCTCTCAAAAAGGATTTGCAGTTGATATGGTTTCTGATTACTGCTATACAAAATGGCAGGGAGAGTAATTTCTTAAGGATGTTAGCAAAAAGATGCAAATAAGTTTTGTTTTATCCCTAAAAAATGAGAGCACAGCTGCAGAAGAAACCTTGAGAAAAAAATGACAGCTGCCTTCATAGGCCTGAACAGGTGTTTATATAGAGAAGAAATGCTCCACATCCATGCAACCTGCAAGAGATTTTGCCTTCTTCTATCAATCAAGCCAGTAATAAGAAATACTGTCTGGGGCTCTCTAGCACAAAGACTTACCAAGTTTATCTGAGATCCTGATTAAGCAGTTGTATTACTGTACACAAGCCTTTATGCTAGCAACATTTTAATTACTGGACTAGTACAGTGGCTAGTTTGTTGGGTATGGAGGTAAAAAACCATTATGAATGTAAAGAAAACTATACGGGATCACACCAAAGATCTCTGTAAACCAACATTCTTTCTTACGGTGATGAAGCAGGTGCCTATTATAAGCTCATAGCAGGATGTAAACTCAACAGCCTCTTTCTTGTGTTTTCAAGCAATTGGTGATAAACTCTGGCATCTGTGGTTATTTTTAGCTATCACAACTCATAGTCCATGGTATATTTTCATGAATATAAGCCCATTTCAAATTTATCCAAATATAATTTGGCAATAAATGCCATATTTTATGCACTTGAAGGAATGTAAAGCAAATCCTTTTATTTATCCTGAATCTTTTATTTATCCTGAATCATCTTCTATTCAGTTTCATATGATTTTACATTCCAATATTTTAAATCAGATAGAAAATTTACCTATGTCTACTTTCTCCACATTGTGCATAATTTTACGTATCTTACTTATCTAAACTAAAAAAAAAACCCAAAGTACTACAAGTTTTTTAGACTATAGGGTTTCCAATAGAACTGAATGTCCATTAAATGGCTATTGGGATTTTACACATTCAAAAAACTACAAAAAATATGAAAAATGTATGTAAAATATAAATGAAATGTATGTAATTTCTATAAAATATACACACTTTGTTCATACCAATTCATCAAACAATAGACTTTGTTCATTGAGGGAAAATCCAAATTGTGGGTTTGAGAGAGAGAGACAGAGAGAGACAGAGACAGAGATCCCAAATTAGGATTTGATATAAATTGAATGGATTATCAATCCGCGTGAAAACATATTTGTTGTACTCTGGAGATTCCTTGGGCATGATCCAGAGGTTCAGGTAGTGGTAGTGGCCATCAATGCCTTTAAAAAACTGAAGTGCACCAATGTTGTATATTCCTTGAGAATAGATACCTAGTCAGGTTGGCATACGCTTTAATTCCATCTTGTTACAGATGTTACAATGCATTCTACATATGGTTGCCTCTGAAAAAGTATTCAAAAATTCCAGTTGGTCCAGAATGCTGCAGTCTCTGTGCTAACTATAAGTGCATATAGGGAGTACAGTAGACTCTTAGTTAACTGGAACTCAAGCAACAGGCACAAAAATCGAACTGGAAAAAAAAACGGCACTCTCAAGACACGGGCAAAAAAATATCTATCTCTCTGTTGCCATCTAGTGGATATTAGGGTTTAATAGTAACTCTCAAGGAACCAGAAACTACATTTATCTGGCATCGACCAATCCCCATGGGTGCCGGTTAAATGAGAGTCCACTATATAAGTTACCTCAATTGCAGTGACTTCCAACTTGTTGCCAGGCAAAATTCAAAGGCTAAGACTGTCTCTAGGTGAGCTTGAGTACTCGTGACTTAATGAACACAATCATGTGGTGTTCTTTGCAACAGTACAAAAGTAGCTTGTCATTTTTTCCAGGATTTTCTTTTTAAATTCTTTATCTACCCTACAGTCCTGATCTTAAAAATACATATATTTTAAATCTAGATAAGCTACATAATACTGAAATTTTCTAACACAGTAAAAAGTTAACTTAATAGACCTAAAGGGGAAAATGGTGGCTGTTAAATCCGAGTTTACATCACTGATTTTTTTGTAATTTGTTTCAATTTACATCATTTTACATAAATGATGTAAATTAATGCATATAAATTAGATCAATTGCCTGGACAGAGTTTGGAAATTATGGTGTCACAACCTGTTAGGATTGATAAGACAAAATATATAATGAAAGGTCTTTCTTGTGAACTATTTGAATTTTTTTTTGTATTTTTAGCATAACAATAAAGAGAAATGAGACTGACTTTTCCTGCCATATAATTCTGCAAATGGAATTCAACTAAAGCATGCAAATAGAGCTTCGGCTCTCTGCTTCCTTCTGTGTTCAAAGGAATGTGGTGTATTGCCTTGTGGCCTAATTGTTCTACTACTCTGTAATTAACTTTCTCCCTCTGCAATAGTATTGCTTCTGTTAATATGACAACATGTCAAACTTAAAATGTAGTTGCTACTAAATTCCTCAAAGAGTTAATCAAGGGCTTTAAATAAACTTAGCTGGCAACCTCTCACAGCTAGTACAACTTTGAAATCCAGACCCCATTTTCCCCTGGATATCTGCACCAAGTAGATAGAATTTGGTCCTGTTCTCCCACTGGAAATCTGCACTGGGATATTAATTCTTCACTATGTCATTCTCCTCTTTTGTGATCTTGCATCACCATGAAACCTACATTTCTTCAGCAGTCTGGTGTTCCCTAAATTCATCTTCAGTTACTAGCTGTTTTCCTTCTTCTCCAGCTCTGAGTCCAAGTCTACGTAACTTTCTACTAGCTCTTTAGTTTATTTCAATTTCCTCTCCCTCCATGAGAAACTCTGTGCATTGAAAAACCTTATCTGGCTTTCTCCCAGCTCTCACTCTTTCCCATAAGTACAGTTTGTATACCTAGTTGAGCATGCAATAGGATGGTAAATGTTGTTTACCTTCTCCATTCTGTCATATATGAACTTGTTGGTTATTTCTGCAGTGAGGTCTGAATACAAATTTGGCCATTGCATCCAAAATCCACTACGTGGATGCCTGGAGAATCAAAATTTTACTACAGAGAATAATATTACAAATAATGTACAGTATATAATGTACAGGCAAGGGACTGATGCAGAGGATTGGACTGAATTGACAATAGAAGGAACAGAGAGTGATTGAGAAATTTCTTCAAGTCTAGCTTGCTGTCATTGCTTTTGCTCTTGGGTGAAAAATAAAGAACTTAATTTCATGCAACTGCCTGTTTGTTTGGTCCCGGCTCAGAAACAAACCTGGTAAAAAAAAATTCGAACAATTTGGCAAGCCAGCCAGGAGCCCTGAGCTCACCTGATGGGCCAAGTCTTGGGATAGTCACACCCGGCTGGCATTGGGCCATTTGCCCAAAGGAAGGTGTCTATCCTGTGGCTCGACCTGGGAGGTAGTAAAGGGAATTTTGGTCTTATACCAAATGGCTGCATGAAATTAGTTTGCTTCAAAGGGGTAAGTACCTGTAATATTTTTGTCTTTTGTGTATCCAGTGAATGTGTGTGTGATGATACCCTTTGTGGATAAACCCACCTGTTGACCACGTCTGTGTGTCTGCTGGTTCAAGATGCCTCTAGGCCTCTGCTAGCTCTTTTGGATGATGACAAAAGAAGCCTGGATAGCCAGTGGAACCAGCTGATCTGCATGCCTCAACAGGGTTGCAAAAGGTTGTGTGAGTGAACCATAACTGGGCAAAATTTACCACTCCAAATTGTTAGAGGGTCTGTCTCCAGGGAAAAGAGAAGTGTGCGGAGGACCAGTACTTTGTTAGGAAGTCTCCAGGAGGTCAGATGAACCCCAAACCTGGTGGACACACATGTCACACTTAGGGCAGTAGTAGGATGGGGAATTCTAAGACCCCATCAACTTCTCCTTTGGGGAATCTTTTGTTGGCTTGGGATCAGGGACAATTGCCTACCCAAGCAGGTATGAAAAAGCCACGCATGGCAGCTATGTCTGGAATGGACCAAATATGTGGATTCAAGTGGTAATGCAATTTTGCCAAGCTTGGGTATTTTCCACTATGATAAACTTAAACTTTTAAAACAACACTGACAACATGATCATGCCAGTTAGCTCAAATATTTGCATTGTTGAGAGAGGTTTCTTTATGTAAGTATCTGTAACCAAAATGTTTTCTGTTTCTAAGTATTAGTCTGTGTACATTTGTATGTATATTTATTGAGAGAAATGGTGCAGGTCATCTGTTTGTGTATGTCCATGTAAGTGTGTATAACATAAACATCTGTCTTGGGCTAAAGAGAGAAAGTCTGAGAGAAAAAAGGAAAAAAAACTATGTGAGTTTGTCCCTTTAGGAGTTAAATGTGAGTGTCCCTTTACAGAACTGAATTTCTCCACAGTAAGGAAATGCTTCGAAGTTTTGGAAATCCATAGCTCTGGCCAGGCTGTAGGTCTTCCAAAATTTCAGCTATGCAACCCTTTCTGTTGTTTACTATGTAACTGATGTGTACAGTTATTTGCACTTCCTGTAGTTGTGTAAGTTTTGTGTATGTTTTGTAAGTTGAGTACATACAAGAAGAAATTTGAAGGTTTTGTTGTTTGTTGTTTACCGCATAATCTTTATTGTATGACATGTACATGCCATCTTGAATGTTTGCCATCCTTGGAAAGGGAAAGGGGGAGAAAAAAAAAATGGACTTCCTGTGAAAGGTTATGTATGTGTATACATGAGAAGCTCTATCTCTTTGATGTTTGCCCCTGGTTTGGTTTTCATGATCTTTTTTTTTTTTAACTCCGACTGGGCTACACTTGTAAGTTTGTATAAATCTCCTGTTTGCTGACCAGGGCTGTTTGTCTGATTTCCTATTTGCAAGTAAGGAACTGAAGTCTGTGTCCTGGTAGGATGTACTTGATGGGACTTGGGAGAAAGAGTGTGTGTTCTGACAGAAATGGGTTCCTATCTTTTCTCCTTTCCTTTTACTATGAGTAAAGCATGAATGAAACTGATGAATGTCATGGGAAAGGCTTGTGAGTGCCCTGATTGTGTGGTATGGTGTTTGATGTTTGAAAAAGTGTGTGAACTAATCAGTTGTAAGCTCTCTTTCACTCAGCTTGAAAATCCTTTCTGCTAACTTGAAATATGTCCATCGTGAGTGGATGGATGGCTGCTCTCTCTCCAGACAAGTGTTTAGAAAGAGAGGAGACCCTGCAAGGACAGCCTTCTGTTCCTGACATCTGGCTTTAGCGTTCTCCTGTGTGCCTACTCTCCTTGTAAGCTCAAGGCCCCTTGGACTCTACAAAGTTTGCCTGTTTCCCATCTGCTAGTTGCAAGACCAGGACCAGAGGAGAAGGAGAGGGTGGAGTGCTTCCAAAGAGCACCAATGGGAGCTGAGCCACCAAGACTTCTACTTTTATTGACAGCTTTATAGTTTATTGTTACTTGCTTTGCAAGTCTGCCATCGACTGCTTTGAGTTTGCACTAAGATTTCACTGAGTGTCTATTTCTACATGTGCAGAGTGCAAACACTGTGAGATCTTTGCAGTTTGGGGACTAATTCAAATTTATAGCTTTGTTTCCAAGGCCTACAATTGTATTGCATGAACTAATAATATTGGCTAGACTGTCATCCCAGTGGTTAACTGTTTGCTACTCATTACAGGAGGTTCCCCCTCCCACTGACTGTTTTATTGACTGTTTGCTACCAAAGGACAGAAGCAAGAGGCCAAGAAGAAATCAGCTATGCTGTGTCTGCTGCCTGCTCCCAGATAAAACCTGATGGAGCTCTGCCAAAACACCTAAATGCTGTTTCAACTTATTTTTGTTTTTTCAATTTAAAAACCAAGACTTTAGGAGGGTGTTGGGAAAGAATTTGTTGTTTGCAGATCTATTGTTTGCCTCTTTGCATGTTACTTCTGCTGTAAGTAGGTAACCAATTTGATTTGTATGTAAGTAAGAGTTGGGAATGTGAGGAAAGAATATTGTAAGCTGGGTGAGAGTAAGTTGAATGAAGTGAAGATGGAGATATAGGAATGAATTTGTGATGTAGAGTGAATCATAGACAGAGAAAAAAGAAAGGAAATTGTTATGTTGAGATGGCTTGAGAGAGCTGTGGAGTGAATCCCAGAGGGGAAAAAAGAAAGGAAATAGTTATATTTCTGGTGTGCTCTGTTGCTGTGACTCCAACACCTGGACCAACTAATAAAGTAGCAGGATGAAAACAGGGGTGATCCTGCTGCACAAACATAAAAGTTATACATTTGAGAACCACCCCATTTATTTTTGTATTTAAAAACACCTAAGTATCTTAGAGCCCTAGGGAAAGGATCCTGTAAGGGTAGTAGATACTAGAAGAATAAGAAAAACATCACCTTAGCGGGAGTTATTAGCAGCTAAAGGATCTAAACTGGTACCAGATCAATGCCTAATGAATCTTGTTACTATTTTGGCTTTAGCCTCCAAACAGAGGGTTTGTAAGTTACTGGATTTGGTTTATTTGTCAATACCTCAAACCCATATGCCCCAAGATAATGGAACTGTGATAAAAGGAGATGCTATTAGTTTGGTTTACAGTAGCCCAGATAGGCTTCCAGGTTATAGCAAGGATTGGTTTGTGTGCTTAACTCTAAGGAAGCTGTACTCTGGAGTGGCCTTCCTTATCTTTGATCTTAAGAAAACCCCTTGCTTGAATTACAGCAAAGGAACATATTGTTTGAAATACTATTGCCACATCATATATACATTGCAGAAAGCATCTGTAAAAGATTAATTAAAGAGTTGCTTTTCATGATCTCACTGACACTAAAAGTACAGTACATGAAGAATACCTAAATTTTAACTGCTTATCCATCTGGAACCCTTCCACAATGGGAAATGTGGTAAAAAGGTACCCCCTTGTACACATGTAAGCTGCATTCACTACCTATGAGATGCCCCTCATACCTATGATTTACTCATACCTATGATTTACTTACAAGTGCCCATGTAAGAAAACATTCACAGCAAACTGGATTGACCCTGAGTGGCAACAGGGAGAAGACTCAGGAACCTGTGGCCCAGTAAACCAAATTGTTTCCATTCATTGACCATATCTCAGAGATAGTAAGGCTAGCATGTTGCCTAGTAAGATAAATAATACAAATGAGATTATTTGTTCTTTTATATAAAGGGGGAGTAGTAGTGTGTACTATAGAGCATAACATTATTAACATGTCTTAATGTTGTGTTTAATGTATTCTTTCTTTGATGAGGCTGTTTTCATCATGCAGGTTAAGTGTGCTTTAAATTTTTAGAATAATTTTAATGCACAAAGGGGGGAATTGACAGAAGATTTTAAATATACAGTACTTAAATACACATATATTTCATTTTCATATATTATATTTAGTATTACTATATTAGAAACACTTGCACCTGTATTATGGCTCTGAAACCATGCTATATTTCCTTGAAGAGTTTTGTTGGCTTTCTTACTCTCCCTTTCCAACAGACCTTGATAGATAGCTATGCCCATAGAAACAAGATAAGGTGTGCATTCCAAGGATAGCTTCTCCGGAGGAAAGGCATTATTTAATAACGGTCAAGGAGCCCTAGCAAGGATGGAAGGAAGTCCCGTATATGGAATAAGGTTAAGGTGGAGTATGGTAACTGAGTAAGGGGTGGTATTCTAAAGGAGGAGTGGAATGGAATGCGTATAATGTGCTATAAGAAGGGGGTCCTGCGCGATTGCCCACCTAACAGCTTGATGTCACTGCTTTTGTTCTTGGGTGAAGAATAAAGAACTTAATTTCATGCAACTGCCTGTTTCTTTGGTCCTGGCTCAGAAACGAACCTGGTAAGGAAATTTTAAAAATTCTAACACCAGTATGATAGGCATAATTTTTTTAAAATATCAGTCTTTACAATTAATTCAGCTGTACAGTAATATATCATGTCCTATTAATGTTGAGATCTCTCACAGGTTACGAATGACCCATGCATGCATTGTATCTCATCTGTTCTTCAAACATCATGTGCAGGAAAGCATAACAAATGATGAGTGGACTAGTGTTCTTCCAGAAAGACCCGTGCTCTAGCAGAAAAAAACAGCAATAGCTAAGCAGTATTAACATGCCTTAGCTGGTGCTTGGTTGTAGATACTGCATGCCTTTGGGGAACACACTGAATTTTTAAAAATCTTTTTTTACTTCATCCTAACATGCCGGAAAAGATTCTCAAAGATATGGTCAGTTTCCCAAAGGCATGCAATATCTACAACCAAGCACCAGGTGATATTTAAAATGTGTGCCACTTGACATTTCTCCTTGTCCCACCAGTTTCTTTGATAAATACTTCTTTTTCATGATTATGTTTTAAAAAATGGCATAGAGTTCCATTCACTGTTTTTTTACCTTTTAAAATCTGATTGTTCCTTAACTACATCTCCAAATTATTTCCATGGATATATTTGATAAGCAGATATTCTTTATTTTGGGTACCAGCAAACGAGTGAGATAAGCACAGTGTAATGGTTGCCTATTCTAAAACACCATCAGACTCATGAGTAGGAATTCAAAGATATCTGATTTATTAAAGAATAGTATGCAGGATCACAGAGAAAGCTGAGAACGATGAAAGCGCACCAAATTCAAACTAAAAACCCTCGGTGCAAATGAAATCCCTCCCCCCGTAGAATCTTCTCAAGTTCACAATCCCAGGTGCTCCTAACGATTTCTGATGGTCTGCGGGAAAAGTCCTTGAACAGAGAAAATAACCTAAACACATTCCATTGTCCTGATTTCACATACAGAGCTTGGCACAAGGTCTCACAGCAGCTCCTTCCCAAACAGAAACGCGCGTCAGCGCCATGGCATGTGAAATGTTACGATGTATAAACTACATTGAATCAGTGAACATGACACACAGCACTTTCATGTACTCATGAAGAGCTATTCAAAAAATAATCCTCAAATGAGTATTTTTGTGTAAGAGTTCAACAGAAGACCCTTACAATGCAACCTTCTTAAGTAAATCACACAAAACAGGCATTCATAAAGAAGGATTACTCTCTGCAAAACCAATACTGTGAGCTGCAGTTAGGGATGCACAATTCCAGACCAGGAGAATGGGGATTTGACAACTAAAGAGGAGGCTAATAACTGAGCTCAAGGAGTTTGCAAGTAAGCCCCAAAGACATTTTAATAGTTTAAAAAAAAAGATGCAAGGGTTACAGCTGCCTTGAGCATTCTTGTGGCAAGTAGCCTGTAAAAAATTTACTTTGGCAATATTACATGCATAATACAACTACAAGCCTGAACAGATTGAGCAATGTCTCTGAGGCAGCACCTTTATCCATCCAGCATCTTTCCATCACTGCATTTTTGGGGGTGGGTTTCCCCATACTTCAACATATTCACAATAACCTCACCAGTCTGCACCACCTAATGACCTTAAAATGTGCTCATGATTGGCGTTATACACTACATCGTTCTATAAACTTTCATTTTCGTGTTAGTTCAGCTCTCTCAGCTTTTGTTTTTACACAATTCATAGATCTATTAAGCATGCTTCAGAGACTCCTCTCATTTAGACATGGATCTTACACTTCCCAAACAGTGCTGGGTTCCCACTCTGTACTCCTGGAATGCTTGCCCCTAATGCATCATCCCCTGCTCACCCCCTCTCAGCCATACTTTGGAAGAATGTGTCAGCCCTTTAGAAAGTTCCTTTTTGTCTTTCTGTCTTTACAACATAATTGCACCCTTCAACCTGATTGATCTATTCACAAGGAGGTAACTGAAGGATCCTTTAAGTTGTGCTCTATCATAGCAAATTTTAAGGCAACAACCTCAGGTAAAATACAACGATAACATGAAGAGGCCAAAGGGAGTCTTATTTATGTATTTATCAGAAGCTTTGCTGATATCAGGCACTTGAAGGATAAGAAATTATTTGTTGTATGCATCTGTGTACAGAAAATAGATCCTTTTTAAAATAAAATTCTGGCTTGTTTATATAGTTGGGGTGTAACCCTTTGTGTGTGTGTGTATATGTGCATCAGCTAATTTCATCTTGTATGAGCAACTCTTATGTGGCCATAGGTGGCCAGAAATTACATTCAGGAAAATGAGCAAGAAGATGGCAAAGGAACAGTTGGCTTCATTTCCTCATATATAGCCATATTTCTGTGCTAACTGCAATGAAAGGAGAAGTCTTTTCCTCCAGAACCAGCATGAACATTCAAAGGAAAACATCGGAAGATATTTTTTTACTGTCCTGGTCTTTGCTGGAGAAGAACCCCAAGCTGTTAGACTCTCATGAGATTAGTAAAATTTTCTGTTTAGCAGATCTTTTGTACTTAAAAAGGCAACTTACATTTCAGAAATATAAATTAGTCATCTCAATGATATAAATATAGATGTTTTACTTTAAACCAGATATGAAATGCAAGTATCTTCAGCCAGAGGCCTACCTTTTTTATTCTCATGAAACAATGGAAGCACCACAAATATTGATGACATTATAAATAGCAATTGCAACAGTAGCTGCTTGATTTAAGAGCAGAAATAGAAATGAACATATAACTAAAGAAAAATATGATTACACACTTAAATAAAGAGAGACTAATTAAATGGTCATTCTGAAAACATTATCTGGAAGCTTATGGCAAACAACCACAATTCAGCAGAACTGAATGCAGAATTGAATCACTGAAATAGATGGACTGAAGAACCAAAATTCACTGCTACATTGTAGCAGTGTCTGACTTCTAGATGAAATTTCTAAGGAAACAGCATATATTGTCCCTTAAGAGTTAAATATTCACAAGATGTAGAATTTAGTATCTATGCCATAAATCTTTTTAAATGCTGTAGCTTTTTAAAAAGTTAGTGCCTACTGGTTTGTTATTTGTTCAGTACTCTTTTAGGAATCATTAATACCAATAAAGTGTAAATAAATACTCAGATGCCAAACATGGAAAGATGGATTCATTAATGCTATCTAATATGTATCTTAATGCTGTCAATCTAGGTGATAGCTATATTATAGATAGACCAAATGCTTGTCCAGGTTTTTCTACTTTTCAGTCTAGCTGCTCAATATATGTAGGAATTTCTTGTGAGAATCTCTATCAAATACTTTTTGGAAGTATATCTAATCAATCAGCTCTCTCCATTTGAAACTATGAAGAAAATATATTTATATTTAATTACTGCATGGAGAAAAGTATCAGTAAACATACCTAACCATCCAACTGTCCTTAAGGGAATATTAAGTTAGTGTTAGTAAGGTTCTTTCATTTTGGGAGAACTTAGCTTAGCTGCTAACGTAAGCTATAACCACAGATCATTGCACTAAATACGGAATTGCTCTGAAGTTGCATCTGCATTTCTGCCTAGGGGAGTTTAAATAAATACTTAGGGATTACATGGCACTTTATATTATGACCTACAACAGAGGGTTGGACTAGATGATCTTTGTAGTAAATTCCAACTCCACAGTTATATGATTCTAAGAGATTAAATTACGAATTAATTCAGTCTACACATGGGTTTACCATATTATGTCATCATGTATAGGTTTGAATGCTAATTAACTATTAAATGAGAAAGGCAGACATTATTCAATTAATTTGCTCTTCCCTTGGGGGCACTGCCAGAGACTTGGCAATCAAGAGTATTTAGAATTGTTGTGCAAACACCTGGAAGCAGAAAGACAGATCCTGTATTATTAACAATACATATACTCATCTGTTACTTCTAAGAATCTGGAACATGAAGATGACATATATTCAAGTAAACGCTGAAGTGTGTAATTCAAAATACTAAGATAAGGCTGAAATGCATCTTTACTGGCTGAAAACATTAAAAGAGACACAATTGTTTCCTGTCCATATGTGACAGGGACGGGAGCCATTCCTGTAAGTGTGGCTTTGCTAGTTGGCATGTTGCCTATTTGGTCACTTTGCAATCAGGCTCAGGCAAGTCCGAAAGGCACCACTGACAAAAAGGAATGATGAAATAAGTCAGTTGTTATTGTTAAAAATGGCTTGCACGTTTTCTCTTTGCCAACTAGCATCGATTGCAAGATCATCCCTGCAAAGAACTAACAGAAAAACAGAGAAAACCATCACGATAGCCACAATGTAGCAGTTGTATTGTCTTATTTCTTTTCATTGACTATACAGGAAACTTACTGGGTTTGCGTGTGTGTGGGTTTAAATGTATCCTCGTCCCCACTCGGAAATTTGCTTATTGGCACTAGATGAATAAACATTCTGAACGGGGATGCTGGACCAGCCGGCAAACTCAAATTTGGAACTATTTTTCACCGATGACCTACCGCCTCTCTTGTTAGCTGCTCTGAGTCCAATTAAAGTATTAAGCTTTATGAATGATCTTCAGATGGAGGCGGGAGTACCTCTGAACATACGCAAAATGCTAGCAGGAAAAGGCAAGGACGAACGACCGAATCTTCCTTCTCGGCTTACTTCTTCTCCCCGGCTGCAACGCTCGGGGGTGGGGGTGGGGGTGGGGGTGAAGCGGAGGCTCTTTTTTCCCCCTAGCTGCTCACCTGCAAATAGGGCTTGCCCCGGTCGAGTCCGCCCACCACGATATCCGCCGAAGCCATGGCGCCCGTCGGGGAGAAGCCGAAGCCCACGTAGCCCTGAGTGCGCACCTCCAGGCGGAAGGCGATGGTGCTGCCCTGGTGAGCCCACAAGAGCCGGTAGCGGGACGAGCCGTCCAACATGGCGCTGTGCGGGTAGTGGCGCCCACCGGGCACAGGCGGCAAAGCCCAGAAGAAGAGGAGCAGCAGCAGTGGCAGCCGCCAGCAGCGCATCCTCCCGCCCGCGCGCGCTCCAGGACGCAGAGTCGGACTTGGCGCCAGCGCGCCCCTCACTGAGGGCCCGGACTGCGCTTCGGGTTGAAGCTGCCGCCCTTGCCGTCGCCGCCTCTTGACGCCTCCCCAGCCGCTGAGCCTCCTCATTGGCGGGGTCTGGCCTGGCCTCGAGGGCTGAGCGGAGGAGCGGGGGGCGCAACTTGAGATGGAAGCCTAGAGGTGAAGGAGACGGGGTGGCAGGCGAGAACCGGGGGAACAAGAGGGGAGCCCACGAAACCACCTTCTGAGCGGGAGTGGGAAACGAGGGCAGAAGCTGAAGATGGGACAAATATCCCTCCCCGGGGAAACGTAGGGCTGGCGGGCTGCCGCCCTCGATTCTGGAGAGAGACAGCAGCTCTTCAGCAGAGGGACCTTTTCCCATCGCCCGATCCTGACTTGGGACCCTTTGCCAGCTGCAGAGGAAGGGCTGAAGGCTTTATTTTGCTGCCTAAGGCACGGTACCACATGGCATCTTCTCCTCCTCCTCCTCCTACACATCATGGGGCATAAGCCTGATACCCAAGTAAGGCAGCCAAGTCATTCTGGCGCTAGAGGCAGAAAATCCTACAAGCGCTTCTCCTGTTGCCTGGCAAACAAACAATCAAACGAACAAAAGCAATTTGCTGCCCATTCAAGGGACCTGAAAGCAGCTGTCTGCCACCTCACTTTGCTGAACATTCCTATGAAAAGGTGAAATTAAGCAGAGGAGAGGCTTGGGCCTATAGGATGAAGATTTTTCCAGGATGAGGTGAAAGAGTCAGGGGACCCATTGCCTCACGAAGACAGCATCAGTCCTCATGCTGAATTTTACCCAAGGAGAGTGTAATGGTACGTGAGAATGACCCTGGGAGAAAGGGGGAAAAGCCAGAGCAACGGTTGGATAAGAGGCAGTTTGGCTGGCAGAAGAAATATAGCATGGCAAATGTCTCAGAAGGGACCCTCCCTGGTTTCTTGGGCTGTAAAGGCAACCAGGGAGAAATGTACTCGGCCCAGACTGGCAAGATTCTGTTAATGTAACCTTACAATAAAGTAGAATTAGTTCATCTGGGCGTGCTTCCTATCTGGACTACCTTGCAAGACTGACAGGTTCAGAAGCTCAGCAGAAGCAGAGCAAGGGCTTGGGGTGGAAGAAGATGCTGTAAGGTTACTGTGAAACTGCTCTAAGTACGATGCTGCAGGAAGAAGCTTTATTCAGATGTTGGGTGCATTGATTTGACACTCGATACACAAGATTCCTTCCATGGAAGTCTGATGAGTGGGTCTGGGCAGAGCCAGTGTGATCCAAAAGAGGGACTCTAGCAAGAAAATCCCCTAACTACCTGAAAATAACTAACTAAATAAATACACACACACACACACAAACACATTATCAAATCATGACCACTACTCACTCTCACAATCTGGGCTACCATCCAGACTGTTTATCACTATTCTAACACTGAACCAGCCATGAAGTAAGCTGCAGTCTGGACAAGTCACAGCATATCGTGCAATTACCGGGGTGGAAACATTTCTTATTTTGACATTTTATGCTATTGTATCTTGATTGCTAAGGGCAGGTCATAACAGAGTGAAACCTACATCCCAAAAGATTTAAATATTTTTTCCTGTGAAGAATACAGATTATGCATACTCATCTAAACTGCTTATTAGGTACTCATTTCTAACTTTTTAATTAACTAGTAAAATGGATAGCAAAGTGGTTTATTCATTATCACCTTTTTCTATGCAATAATTGTGGAATATGTCAGAATCTTAATGCAAACATATTTTTAAAAGGATTATTAATGTGACACCACTCAGAATAATATTAAAGTTTAAGAATGAAGCTAGTCCAGACACTGTATTTCACTAGTCCAGATATGGTACACTGGAAGATCCAAAGGATCAACAGAAGCAAAGTACTGTTCATTGCAGAAAATTATGTGATACTGCTATAAATTCTATGCACCAGAAAGGACTGCTATGTATAATCAATTTTTACTCTGTAGGACCTTGAAGAGTTACCTTGATTTTTCAGACATTCCAACAAATGTTGAAATCATAACTGATAACATCTTGGAAAATTTCTAAAGTGAATGCGGAACCCAAGGGCTAGCAAGCTGTTGAAATTCACAAAAGCAGTCATTGGGTAATAGAAATGTGGATTGGATTAGAACAGAAGGAGAAAGGAGTGAAGAAGAAAACAGAAGGTCAACTGCAACCACTGTTTTTTTCCAATTTATGTTGCTTTACCAGATTGGAATTGGGATTAGGGTTCTTCTCTCCCTCTAGAGACCATCAGGATCAACTGCCCTGTGAGAAGGAACAAAACATCATCACTGCCACCTCATTAAATAAAGATTGTTTTAACAGCACATTATTGGATTACTATTCTTATGTCAACATTCTGTAAATCTTGCAAGTTGAAGATATTTAAGACGTTGCTTTATGATGACTCAGTCCATCCCACCTAGTGGCAGCTTGACAGTCTGGCAGCGGCTTTCCAAGGTTTTAGGTTCAAGATGTGAGTGGTGGCATCATAACAAGGTTCCAGGACATCAAAATGACAATGCCAAGACTCTGCCTTCCCTGTACTTTGGGTGAGGAGTGTTAATTCTTAGTGCTCAGGTCTAGTCTCTGCTGTTTACTAGCACTCTGGTGCAAACAAGCAGGAGCCTTTAGAGGGGTTTGTTTGTTTGTTTGTTTGTTTTGCTTTCAAAGGGGGAGGAGGAGGGAGTTTTGTGATTCTAGTTTCGTGTAAACCCAAACTCATCTTTCCAATTCATTCTCATCTTTCTTCTAACACAAATTTTACTTGTTAGCCTGCCAGAATACAGTAAATCGTCCTGGCCTTGTAACCTTCCCCCATCCTCTATATTTTTGTATTGGTCCTAGTTAACCTGAAGTGTTTTATTGTGACACGCCCAGTTTTGGAATTCTTCCTCTGTAATGTCTTTCTCAGTTCAAGTTAAATTGTCTGTTCCTTTTCACAGAGCAATTTGTGTGACTGCTCGTACAACCACAAGATATTAAAGGGGTGGGGAACTCTTATAGTTATTTTATTGCTGTCTCCAAACTCTATTGCAATGACACTTATCATAGACTTGCAAATTCGAAGTTTCTTTTCAAGGAACACTTAATGTTTAGAGGGGCAGAGAGAGCAATTACTAAGACACCAAGAATTAAGGCTTTTTTGGCAGAGGGACCATAGACTCACCAAATAATTATGGAAGGAGAAATATACACTTCATTTGGAGTAATGGATTGTTGATATAGTTCAATTATATAGTTCAATTCAGCATTTGAATTACTATTTTTCTACAAAGGGAAAGGAAGTTTTCAAGCAATATAGTCATTTTTTTAAAAAAAAATATCTGTTTATTTATATATTACAATTATAGTGTTCTGTTCAAATGACTCCTGGCAGTTTACAATAAAGTTTAAAAGCAAAGCCATCAAAACAACTCAGCACAATCAAACTCTCAATGTCTGTTCAGACAAGATTATTTTAGCTACCTAGGGGAAGACTAATAGAAAGGTACCGGGTCCATTTCCAAAGCATTGAGGCCACAACAGAGAAGAATTGCTTTGAGATTCAATTCTTATTGAATTATCTTAGGGATGGGGTCCTCAGCAACCCCTCTCTGCATGTACCCATGGGCCAGCAACACTCTAACTGGACAAGATGATTCCTAAGGTACCCTGGAGCCAAGGAATATAGGTCAGCACTTTGAAACATTCATAAAATTTTCTGGGCCTTTCCTCCTGTTGTTATCATCATCATCATCAAGTTTGAAGTTACATTATACTGTAAATACTAATTTTGTTGTTGTTTATTCGTTCAGTCACTTCTGACTCTTCACGACTTCATGGACCAGCCCATGCCAGAGCTTCCTGTCGGTCGTCAACACCCCCAGCTCCCCCAGGGATGAGTCCGTCACCTCTAGAATATCATCTATCCATCTTGCCCTTGGTCGGCCCCTCTTCCTTTTGCCTTCCACTCTCCCTAGCATCAGCATCTTCTCCAGGGTGTCCTGTCTTCTCATTATGTGGCCAAAGTATTTCAGTTTTGCCTTTAATATCATTCCCTCAAGTGAGCAGTCTGGCTTTATTTCCTGGAGGATGGACTGGTTTGATCTTCTTGCAGTCCAAGGCACTCTCAGAATTTTCCTCCAACACCACAGTTCAAAGCATCGATCTTCCTTCGCTCAGCCTTCATTATGGTCCAGCTCTTGCAGCCATATGTTGCTACAGGGAACACCATTGCTTTAACAATGCGGACCTTTGTTGTCAGTGTGATGTCTCTGCTCTTAACTATTTTATCGAGATTTGTCATTGCTCTTCTCCCAAGGATTAAATGTCTTCTGATTTCCTGACTGCAGTCAGCATCTGCAGTAATCTTTGCACCTAGAAATACAAAGTCTTTCACTGCCTCTACGTTTTCTCCCTCTATTTGCTAGTTATCAATCAAGCTGATTGCCATAATCTTGGTTTTTTTCAGGTTAGCTGCAAGCCAGCTTTTGCACTTTCTTCTTTCACCTTCATCATAAGGCTCCTCAGTTCCTCTTCGCTTTCAGCCATCAAAGTGGTATCATCTGCATATCTGTGATTGTTAATGTTTCTTCCAGTGATTTTAACTCCAGCCTTGGATTCCTCAAGCCCAGCATGTCGCATGATGTGTTCTGCGTACAAGTTGAATAGGTAGGGTGAGAGGATACAGCCCTGTAAATACTAATACATACATATATATACCCTTTCTTCTGTTAATTAGTTTGATGTTATATAGGAGAACATTCTTTTCATAAAATCTGTCTACTAAACAATGGAATTGTAAAGTTACCAAACTGTTTTGCTTTGCTTACTCCCAACAGAATTGGATGGCCTCCAAATTAGTCCAAGTCAATTTTCAAATTAGGTCCCAAAGACAAGAATGGCTGAAGTATCAAACAACAACAACAACCTCTTTTAAATTCATTTCTGCTTTTGTCTCAACTGGTAGAAGCACCTTATCTGTGCCCAGAAGCTAAGCAAGACCTTAGTACTTAGATGAGAGACTTCTCATCTAGGCACTCCCAAGTCTGCAGGCTAGCCTGTGAAGTTAAAAAAAAATTATAGAAAAAGACAATGGCAAACTGCTTCCATATTGGAAGAAACGTAGAAGGAGATGTCCAGGAAGTCATCAGAAATCAAGTTGACCTGAAGGAAATTATACTTAAAGAGCAAAAAACAAACTTTGTTTATTGCCCTAGTTAACATGCTTGCATTCAGATATCTGGTAATAGGAAATATTTCTGATGGAAGAATTTTGCATGTCAAGAATAATGCCTCATTTTATTTATTACAGGCAGGGAGAAAGAATCATTTAGCCTTTTTCTTCCCTAGATTCCCTTGTAAAAAGATCATTATGGTAGAACATTAGCAGGTGAACATCCTGACACACTCTTGGGTATCTAGTTGAGGAGTCTTCCTAGCATGGACTCCTGCCTTTACCCACATTCCAGAAAGAAAGGTATTTTGGGCTTCCCAGCAGCATGCAGAAATAACAAACTTAATCTTGGGCTAATCCTGAGTTGCAGGTGGTAGTTCTGTAACCATGCAGTCATGTACAAGAGGAAGGTTTTAATAGGAACATCCCTTATTAAACCAAAGCAGTCAAATCTCTGGGTATAAAATGGGTTTACTGGAAAAAAGGAAACAAGAGAAAGCAGAAGAGACTTCCAAATAAAATAATACGGTCAGTCAGGCAAACTAGTCACTTATTATTATTTGCATTAATAAGATCTTGAGTATATGGTCATCTTCCATATAGACTACTGTAATGCATTCTACATGGGTCTACCCTTGAAGAGTATCTGGAATTACAGCTGGTCTAAAATGCAGCTGCGCAGGTGATTTTAGGTGCTTCAAGATCAGCACATATTAATCTCTTGCTTTGTGAGCTGCATTGGTGCCAGTTTGCTTCCGGGTCCAATTCAAGGTGTTGGTTATGACCTTTAAAGCCCTACATGGCATGGGTCCAGGTTACCTAAGGGACCATCTCAGCCCCGTTACATCAACCTGTTCCACCCGCTTATGCAGAGAGGGCATGCTACGGACCCCATCTGCAAGAGAATTCCATCTGGCAGGATCCAGGAGGCGGGCCTTCTCTGCAGCAGCTCCCACCCTTTGGAACACCCTTCCCCCAGAAATGAGGTTAGCCTCCTCCCTTTTGGACTTCAGAAAATGGTTGAAGACCTGGTTTTGTTACCATGCTTGGAGTGGGGAGAGAAAGAGCCACTCTTGGGGTTGGTTGGTTCCCTAGCCCTGCCGGGGCTGGTCTTGTCCCCTTTGGGTGGAATTAGATCTGCCGTTACTTGGATTTCATTACGTTTTATATTTATATTTATTATTGATATTATTTATGATTTTATTGAATTTTAAATTGTTTTATTGTGAACTGCCAAGGGTCCCCCGTGTGGGGGAGATGGGTGGTGATAAAATGATAGATAGATAGATAGATAGATAGATAGATAGATAGATAGATAGATAGATAGATAGATAGATGTTTCAAGAGAAGGGAATGCTCTGTAGCTCCTGAATAAAGGGTGGGATACAAATGTAATCAATCAGTGGTGCCATAATAGAAATAAGGAGATGAAACCGTTGCTTAGAAAAGTAAACTACAAAAAGAAGACAGTTTTGAGAAATCAATAGCTATTTTTCTGTATTGTACATGGTACAAATCTATACATGCCATAGTGCTAGAATCTGGCACAAAATCACATTTTTGCACTTAGCTTTTAAAGTTTCCATTTGGAAATCTTCCTAAGCTGTGCTGTGTAGACATTTTCACCTGAAATAATTCCTATTCCAGGCCCTCACTACTTCATCTCAAACACCTTTATCCATAGCTCATAGTTCACTGGAGCAGATGTTCTGAACGTGTGTCTGAAACTTGAGTGTCCCCTGAGCATTTCAAAGAGCATTGCCTCCAAGCCAGCAAGCTTTTTCCACACACTTGTTTCCTACATCTAAATGTGTATTTCCATCAGAGGTCTATGTGCTAATTTGTTTAGAAGCTAGCAAGCCTTGCAGAACTGTACCCACTGAAGACGTAAAAGATCTCTGAATAAAAATGGAGGGGGCAAACTTCCAGATAATGAAGGGAAACTCTTTAAAATATTGACTGGATTAGACTGCTGCTAGATGTGTGAGCAATGCAGAATTCTGGGAAATACATTTGACCCATTAAAGAGGATATATTGAATGGCTACTTAACTCTTTTAAAATAAAGGCTAGATAACTGAAGGATTTTCTGAGTTAATTTATCCACAGTGACCATGGTTTCTATAACTGCTGTAATAATATATCCAAAATTTTAGATAATTAATCTAGGTTTCTCCATATACAGTATGTATGTCTCTCTTCTTGTGTGTACAATTTCCTTATGCCTCAAATCTGTTTACACAGACTACTGAAGGCAAGTAAACTGGAAATAGTCGCTCACTAAGATCTTTTTCCCCATTCTTCCAGGCATTTATTTATCTTATAATTGCCTGAAAATAATATGTCATTACTATTCCAAATGGAAGGAAAAGAGGCTGAGGCTGAGCACCACTGCCTGAGTAATTGATTCAACTTTCAAACATTTCTTCTTGTTAAAATTGTTTTCCTGATATTCAGCTGGAATTTCCACTTTTCTTAGTCCTGCACAATGGAGAACAGATGTTCACCTTCTATCATGAGACAACATTTCAGGTACCTGAAGATAGCTGTCATACTCTCACACAATCCCCACTCAGTCCTATCTTCTCAAAATTCAGCATCCCCAATTCCTTCATTCCTATGTAGCCCTGATCACATTTCCCCCATGTTCTTTTGACCAAGCATAACCCAGCTACCGTAGGGGAGGATAGATCCCTGGTTTCTGCTTTTGGTTTTTTTTTATTTTTGATATTTTTTGTTTCTTTATTTTAGTATGTTTTACACCAAATAATACACAAAACCAAAAAAGATAACATAAAAAACAAGAAAAAAATAATAATATCTAAACAAAAGACCTTCCTTCCTCCCTTCCTTCTGTTTTGTTATTTTTTTCTTGATTTAGTTGTAATTTTTATGCAGTTTTTGTGCAGGGATGGCAGTGGAGAAATAAGGATCTTCAGCAAGATCACTGGGTGAAAGATCGGTGAGGATTTTACCATCCCCACCCTTTCTAACTCTTCATATCCCACCCCATCCTAGGGACCCTGTTCAAGCACTGCCTCCCTTCCAATAATAGGTGGTTATGTGTGTTCCAAGCACACTGCTGAGAAGGAGAGAGAGCTCTCTGCCATTGCAATGGGAAACAAGTGATCTAGAGCAAGATTGCTGCAAAATAGAAATATTACTTGGAGCAGGGAGAGTGAGTGTGACAGGTATATGACTATGCATTTGAGTGTGTGCGTGCATGTACAGTACATATGCAGCCCTTAGAGACACACACGTTGTTCATCCTGCCCTGTTTTTACCTGTTCAACTGGTAATATTTATGGCAGGGGGAGAGGGAGAGAAAGAGAAGCTTTACAACTGCTGTTGCTTCTTACCATATGTCCGAAAGTGCCTATGTAAATGGAATCGGTAAACTTACCCACACTGTTGTACATGTTTGAATAAGTAGAATTACTAAATGCATGGATATCTCTTATAGACTGAATGTGTGTATGCATGGGACCCTGCACATCTGAACTCTACTTGGAACTCATTCAGTCACTTAAAAAAACCACACACACAAAGAATTGAACATAAATCAGTCTTGGATATATCATGGACTGAGATAACGTTCTTTGTATTAGCTATACAGATATGAGAACTGCTGATTTTGGCCAATTAACAGAGCCATATTTTGCTCAGAACGCAACCCGAAACAACTGTACAGACTTCAGCTGGTTGATTTCTTACAGGCTCAGCTTACAGTTCAATCTGTAGGTTTGCCACTTGGCAACTTTGCCAATTATCTGTGTTGAGATTCACAGATAAATTTAGTGAGCTAGATGCAATATTCATATGGTTTTGTCAGGACTGGCAAAACCTAGACAGTTTGCTGGGCATTATAGATGTGGAATCTTCCAGCTTTTGTGTGTGTGTGTATGAAAGAAAGCCACTGGAAATTTCCCTAGGTAAGTGGGGAAAAGGACTTCTTGATTTCATACTTTTATTTAAAAATATTTTTAAAGACAAAAGCCTTGCCAAGACAGCATATACATGTTACTTTCCCATGTTTGGGCTAAATGTTTCTCACTGCTTTTGCTCCCTAACAATTACTTGAGGAATTTTAAGTGGGAAAATTGCAGGCAATAAAGGGTTAACTAATTATAGCCCTCACTATTCTTTTTTTCTGTTCCAGATGGCTCTCAGGTTGCTGCAAGTTTGAGCAAAGAAATAGTCAACCTCTCTCTCATCCCAAAAGATACATTATCTACTGTAAAATATTTCATTTGGCGTGAGATGAGTGATGATTTAGGGTAATCTTCCTCAGCCTGGCACCCTTTATAGGTGCTGAAGTACAGCTGTCATAATCCTGATCTAATAGAGGTGACCGGAGATGTTGGCAGTGTGGAGGGAACCAGGATGAGGGGTGGGGGACAACAACTAGTCTAGGCAGTTCCCACTGAATTGAACAATAGACACCTTCCGTAGCTCTGAGAGGTCTACTTTAGATGAAATCAGTGATTTCTACTTTTGCCCTGCTCAATTCTTCTTTTAGTGGAAAGAGCTAGAATCAGAAACAGGAAGCCTTTTAAAAAAATATCTTGGTATCAACAGTAAAATTTAAATTAAAACTTTTAGGAAGAGTTTTAGATCAGTGATAAAAATCTGCCAAACGCACAGCTCCAAAAATTTTGTTGTAGAAACCTGAATAAAAACACTGCCATTTTGACATATACAGTAAAGGTACACAAAGGGTTTTTAATGAGATTCAAAGTACTGAAAATAAGGAAAGTATTAGGTACACAATTAAAGTTAGCCATTTAGAAGTACAGTACATGGTGTATTTGTAAGGATAAGAAAAATATTTGTCCCAACCTGAAACCCACTTTGGGAAGGGTTTGGTGATCCTTACAGCTTCTTGTTTCTGACCTCTCCAGATCCTATGTGGTATAAACAGTCACACACTTTATTTTGGCCTTTCATTCATATCTCTCTTCTGTGAATGGGGGGGGGGATTGAGTACAACTAAGGCTGAAATTGTGTACTTAGCTGAAAATAGGTAAAGGTAAAGGTTTCCCTTGACTTAAAGTCCAGTTGAATCCGACTCTAGGGGGCGGTGCTCATCTCCGTTTCTAAGCCTTGGAGCCGGCGTTGTCATAGACACTTCCGGGTCATGTGGCCAGCATGACGACACGGAACGCCATTACCTGCCCGCCGAAGCGGTACCTATTGATCTACTCACATTTGCATGTTTTCGAACTGCTAGGTGAGCAGGAGCTGGGACGAGCAACGGGAGCTCACCCCGCCGCGCGGTTTCGAACCGCCGACCTTCCGATCGGAAGCTCAGCGGTTTAACCCGCAGCGCCACCGCGTCCCATCTAGCTGAAAATAAGCCCCATTGAAATTGCTTCTAAGTAAACACACTCAGCATTATATTGTAAACAAAAATAAAAGTGATAGGAAAGACTCTTGTCAACATTTGTGAGCAAAGCAAGTGATGGAGGTGCCCCATCCTTTCTAATCTTGGTCTTCCTATATTTACCAGGATGGTTGGTCTGAACAGAAGTACACATGTAACTTTTTAAAAATGAACACACTTTTGTTTTCTACATAATCAGCGACTTTCATTTATGAGGAATATCAGTTGTGTGGTAGGTCAAATGCTGAAAACTAAGAGTGAGGAATGAACAGATTTATGGGTAATGGGCCTCGGGTCACACAAGTTAGCCCCAGCAGGCTTACTGCTGACAAGACTTTTCATGAAGCATAAAACCTGGTTCCCTGTGAAATCTATTCTGGGTTAACATCATATCGTATCATCATATCATGTATGCATGACAGGAAGATTTGTAATTTACTTATTGAATAAAGCTTCTGAGTGGTCTTCAAGGTCTGCCATATGAATAGCCTGTTGTAATAGTCCAAAATGTGAGCAAAGCTGAGTACTGTCTGGAGGGATTCCTAGTCCAGAAATGGATGGAATTGATGCAAAGATGAATCTCTGTAAAGGCCTTCTTGGCCATAGCTGCCATCTGTTCCTCAAGCAGGAGCTATGAGTCCAGGGGGAAAAAAACCACCTCTCAAATTGCAATTTTGGAGGGTCCCAAAGTCACTCAGTCTAACTAGGATTGAGTTGAGTCTATTTCTTCCTATTCCTACTCCATAGCCTCCAAACACTCAGATAAGACCTTGATAACATCACTTGTCAGCCTGGGGTGAGATATATAACTGGGTTTCATTAGTGTACTGATAATATCTAATCCCAAACCAATGGATGACCCTATGCAGCAGCTTCAGGTAGGTTTTAAATGGGAGAGGGAAGAGCACTGAGCCTTGTGGCATCCCTCACATCAGAGGCTCAACCCCTACCCCCACAGCACAATCAGACTTGCAAGATTCTGTTATTATAGCCAACCTCAATAAAAAATAGTTTCACATGGAGCCAATTTCATGGTCTGGTCTACCTAGTGGGGCTGACACAATCAGAGCATAAAAAGTTTTTCCACTGTTATCACCTAATATGGACTCTTGTTGTGCTCCATCAGATTCACTCCTTGTCTGACTCCAAGGGCACTCTCAGCTATTTTCTGGAAGTTTCATCTGCCAGAATTCCTTGTAAAATCAGGGAGCATTCCAGGATTAATGAGAAGCTGCATAGAAACAATCTGATCCAAGTCCTTTATCACATGCCCATTCCTGCAATAACTAAGGTTTCAGTAATACTGACCACTGTATCCTCAGAAAAAAAAAAAAAGGAATTCCCTCTGGAACCCATCAGACAGTGAACAGACCATAGCAAAGCAGTACTAGATCATTTGCAACTGCCCCAAGACAAGACAAGACAAGACAAGACAAGACAAGACAAGACAAGACAAATAAAAAACTGATTTAATATGTGATCCCCCACATCTGTCAGGCCTCTGATAATAAGGGTTGGGTCCATGGTGACCATGAATTTCTGAGTTGCTCCAGACTCAAACTCACCTGGGGATTCCACTGCCAATCCAGCAACAGAGTCAAGCAACTCAGGGATTTAGCCATGCAGCAGAGAAGCCAGTACAGGAGCACTAAACCCAACAGCTCCCTAGAGCTCAACATACAGTAGGTCTGTGAAGCAGAGCCTCTGAAAGCTATTAAGACCTCCTTGAAGACAATTCCCACCCCTCCCCCAGTTTGTTGCTGGAGCCAAACTTGAAACTCAGATGGATATATGTCTGAGAAGAGAACTCCCCCCTCTGGGGCCATGCAGATCTCAGTTTTATATGCTGGGTCACCTATCTCATCCATGATCAAATCATGGGTGAAGGGCAGTCATATTACATACCAACCTGGCATTGAACAGCAGCAGCCAGAGCTCAGGGCCACCTAGGATCTGATGACCTGGCATCCAGGGTGAAGGCTGGCAAGTGGGACTGCGCTTTGCCATTGGCCCACTGATCCCAAGAGTGGCCCACCTTCAGATTCCCACCATATCTTTCTCTGCCCGTCACAACCTTGATGTCTCCTCTCCTCTCCTCTCCTCTCCTCACTACACAACCCACCCTCATTGCCACTCTCCCAGGCCAGATCATAGTTACCTCTATCTGGCTGCTGCTTCACACAAGCACACAGCAGTCTGAGGGGGCACCACAGTGCTATAGTCAACCAACCAACCAACCAACCAACCATCCACTTCCTCCAGCCTTCTCCAGAAGTTTAGTATTTTATGCCTCTGTCAAAAGACAGTGACATTCAGTGTGTACTGAAAAAGTAAAATGCAGTGAGTTGATCTGCAACCAGAAAGCTGTTAAACTAACATTATGGCAGATATTGCCTATTAAGAATGTGGCAAATACTTAGTCAAATCGCCATTCAAGACTTCTTTTTTAAGTTGACCAAGTCATTCTTTATCAAATCTGCATGAAAAATTGGCATACTGTATATATTATTTCCAAGAGTAAAGTGTTTTGTTAACCACTGACATACCAAAATGGATGGAAAACCCACAGAGGCATCACCATCCTCCCCATCCCAAGAAAAGCAGCTCATAAAGGCCTCAAACCCCAAAACTTTGGGGAAACATTCATTTTACAAATTAAGATGCTTATTGTATGGTGGAAAAAATATATGCTTAAATTATTTTGCAATTAAAAATGGTAAAGGTTCCCATTTAGTCATGTCCGACACTAGGGGGCGGTGCTCATCTCCATTTCATAGCTGAAGAGCCAGCGTTGTCCGAAGACACTTCTGTGTTCATGTGGCTAGCATGACAGGGAATGCTGTTACCTTCCCGCTGAAGCAGTACCTATTTATCTACTTGCGTTTGCATGCTTTCAAATTGCTAGGTTGGCAAGAGCTGGGGCGAGTGTGGGAGCTCACTCTGTCATGCGGCGCTCAGGTCTTGAACCACCAAACTTGCAGCCTTCCGGTCAACAAGCCTAACATCTTAACCACTGAGCCACCATGCCCTATTTTGCAATAAAAGGATGTAATATTTCTGATGATATTTATGTTATATAGATCCATGAGAAGAAACCTATTCTTAAGACTATGATGGTTAATAAAAAAACTTTAAAGATTGAAAGATGACTGCATACATCCTGTAACCCCGAGACTTTTGTTTTGCTGATAGAATATTAAGATAAACAATTATTCTGACATATGTATTTTTTCAGAGTATTTCAAAATTACAGTAAGTTGATTCCTAGTCTTCTTTGGTTGAAGACTATGGGATCTGTCCCCAAAGCTTCAGGAAGAGCCTATGGGGTATTTTCTTACCAAGCCAAATTCACAAGTTAATATTTTTGGAAAATTTGAATGGATGGCAGGAAGGAAGGAAATACAGGTGATTAACAGAGTTACAGTCTAAAATAAATATACTCTGGCTTCTGTCATCATCTAGCAGCTTAAGATCCAGAGCACAACCATGGGAAAAGCAGAACATTATTCCAAGCATAGCTTCAAAGTAGGAGGGTTGGAGGGCCAGTTTTAAGGGGCTTGAATCTGTCACTGTGTACCAAGGAAAGACTTTGTTGTTCCAACTGCCTGTTGCTTTGAAGTTGCAGAGGCAAGAGGAAAAATTCTTTGGCCTCATTCATCCACCAGAAGAATGTGGACCACCAGTTGCTATTTGAATAAGAATACTTAATAAAAGATCAACCTAGTCCCAAACCCAATTTTAAACCATCTGGTTCTGGGGTTCAAGAACAACCCCCCCTCTTCTGCCTTCCTTTCCCAATATGTGTATATATCCCTTCCTATAATTACTAAATACCAGGACCTAGATGTCTCCTAAAGCTAATGCACTGTATATTGTAATCTCAAGTGTAAAGAACTCAAATGTAAAGATTTATAATTTCAGTTCCTGATAGAGGGTTTGACCCCCATAGAGTAAGATCTGGCTACTCACATCTGAGGAATCCCCAAAGGGATGACACGGGTCATCTGGAACCTACCTCCTAATGATCAATTTCCTAATACGTCTTTTCTTTTTAGTTTCCAAGTTTGATTGGAAGTTTGGTTTCTTTCTCTCTCAAACTCTCTTTGAATTGCAATGAGTCAGGAAGATACACTAAGGAAGAGAAAGAGACAAAGAAAGATTAGTTCCATCAAAATAAGTTGCAATCTTGAACACGAGTATTGACAAACTGTTAGCCTGATCCATTGGAAGGACAGTTCTCTCCCCAGCAGTTCCTGCTTGTTACCTGCTACACAGCCAATTCTGCTAATCCACTGTAATCCATGGGAACAAGGGGTTTTACTTCCAGGAGATATAACTCACCACACTAAGAATATTTTATTGTTCCTATTTCTAAAATCTAAGCTACCCAGAGTCATTTGGGAATCTTGAAATTGCTTGTAAGAGGGGGAGACCACTGTATAGGAGATGAGATAAATGAGGCTCATTCAAAAGAAGCCAGTGTTTTAATTTAGCCAACACAACTTTACCAATATTACTTTAGATCAGCTTTTCTCAACCTTTTGACCCTGGAGGAATCCTTGAAAAATCCTTGATTTTTCAGGCCTCGGGGAACCCCTGCATGTTCAGGCTCAAGTATAGGCCAGACGTTACAAAATTATTATATTTGTTTCATGTATAGGCCTGTATATATGCATTAACAGTGTTCTTAAACTAAAAATAAAGAATGAAACTTACCTTTTTAATGTGAAGTTGCTTCAATTTGAAATAATTTTTTTAATAAATTGTGATCTCAATCGAAGTGAATATTTGTAGCTCAGGGTTGAACTGTGGAGTCCTTGGTGCTCTCTGAGCCTTGTTGTTTTCTTGCAGATGTTTCATTGCCAGACTGGGCAACATCTTCACTGCTCAGAGAGCAAAGCCCACTCCCTTTCCACACTGAAGGTGTTGCCTAGTCTGGCAATGAAACGTCTGCAAGAAAACAACAAGGCTCAGAGAGCACCAAAGACTCCACAAATCCTGATCTCCCAGGGAACCTCTAGTGACCACTTGTGGAAACCTAGGATGCCATGGAACCCTGGTTAAGAAACCCTGCTTTAGATGTTGTGATGTGCTGTGCACTAACTGAAAGGCAACACACAGAAAAATGGAATGTATAAATGATTAAAAGTGAAACATGAATTGGGAAGCAAATGTAAAATGTCCAAAGATCCTAACTGAAGTTGCTGTAACCTTCTCACAGACCTAAAATGTTATTATTTTAATAATAACATTTACCAAACCAAACAACTACATTCCCAAGGCCTTAAAAATTTTGCTTTGCAGCCAGAAAGTAACTTGGCTGACATAAATGGATAGGTGTAATGGTATGTGGGAATGACCTTGGGAGACAGGGAGAATTGCTGCAGTCAGGGCAGATAAGAGGCAGCTTAGCCTGCAACAGGAATCTGGGCATGGCAAATGTCTCAGAAGGGACCCTTCCTTGTTTCTTGGGCTGTAAAGGCAAGGGGGGAGAGATGTAATTTCATACTTGCAAGATTCTGTTAATGTAACCCTACAATAAAGTAGAATTAGTTTATCTGGGTGTGCTTCATGTCTGGACCACCTCGCAAGGCTGACAATAGGTGAAAGGGCACCATAGGCTGCTCTACCCCAAGAAGAAAGAAAGACAACTTAGCTCAGAACATCAAAGGTGCCTCAAAGCTGAGCCTGCTGCTGAAATGCAAAGCACTGTTAAGGAAATCTAAGCAACAGCTCTAATGTTTAGCAAGGCAGAGATTAAAGTCCTATGGCAGTAGGTGTCAGTTTATAATCATGATGATACCAAGATATCAAATCACATTGCAACATCACAATGCAAGCTCCACCCTTTGGGACTTGCATTGCATTGCAATGCCTCATGTCAGTCTGTCAGGGGCAGACAATGTTTCATCACTTGTCCCCCTGCCTATTGTGGATGCTGGTAAATGTATGTGGCATGAACAAAGGTGCTTGCTTCTTTATGCTACTTTTTAAAAAATGTGCTGCAAGATTAAAAAAATAAATGTATCAAAAGCACTGAATTAGTTATGAAGCATAATAATAGAAATTGTTAGAAACTGAAGCTTGAAGTTTTGACGGGAGGAGTTAAAAACATAAAGAAGGAAAACCAATCAAATCCTGAAAACTCTCATGAGAATCTTGAGTAGGCAGGAAAAAAATGGGAAATGAGGCAGATGTCTACCTGTATTATTTCCAAATGTTTTCAGCTTCAGGCAGAGACTTATATAGAGATAAATTGTTTCCTTAATCAAATGAAACAGATCTTTATTTCTCATGATGGAGGAGGAACTGGAAATGGGGGGTGTAGATTTGCTTTTCTTTGAATTTGTGTGATAAACGGCAGCTTCTGCTCCATGTATTCATTGAGGCCCAACTTTGCAAACCCACATTAAAAAACATAGACCCTCCATACTAGAGTCAGTGTGGGAACAGAGCGGCGATTACAGGCTGGAGTGGCAAGGCTGAAACCAGCCCTAATACAATTCGAGTCCCAAGTTTGAACTCTGGAAAGATGGTGAAGTTCAGAGAATGGTAACCACTGTAGTCACAACTGTGACTTTAATTTAATTTAAACACTCACTTGCACTGATGATGTTACCTAGACGGGTAATGAAATGTCTGCAAGCAAACAACCAAGCTCAGAGAACACCAAGGACTCCATAATTCAACCCTGAGCTACATTTAAAACTATATAACAGTATGCATGTTTAGGTTCTGTTTCTATCTTCGATCTGTATCTTTACCTGGAGGCTTTTATCCTCTTTGGGATTTGTCAGACAAGCCTGTTGTTAATTCTGTGGGATTCAAACCATCTACAAGGAACTGAACTCATGGACCTTCACACTTCAGATGACCATACAGAGTGCATTTGCTTTAGGAGTTATCTAGGTCCTGGCATTCAGAGGTTGCAAGAAAAGATACAGACAATATAGAAGCTCTCAGAATGGTATGTACATCTTCCCTTATGCTCTCAGACCAGAGAGATACAGATGTTACATTGTGCTATGCCCCATATATGCAGTTTTGGATGACTTCCACTCTCTGTGGAGGGGGGTGGCATTTCTTTATTTCTCTAGGAAGATGTCTGTGGTAGACTCTTTAAGTTAAGAAAGCTCTTTATAGCAAATAAATAGTTTGTGGCGAAAAACTGACATTAAATAACAGGTGTATAGTCAAGAGAATGGTCTTAAGGATATATTTTAAAACAATTGTGATTGTGATAAGATGATAATGGGGGTGGGTGTGATAAAATTGGAGTACCAAAGCAGGGACATGTAGTTCCTCCTATTTTTCAGGTCCTGATTCCTGCCTAACTAACACTCATTAAATAAAACATGAAACAGATCTACCTATTATAGAATATGGGTGGTGTATCCTTTTGACTTGGAGATACCAATTTTAAAGAACATTTTTTTCAGAAGAAACCGACATATCTTAAAAGTGGGTGACAGGTTTTTTTCAGATCAGAAAGACTAGTTCTGTCTCCATCTCCCTTCTGATGCACCCACCTGTTTGATGCTTGCCTAATGTGCAGCTGTAAGACGTTCATCTGCAGAAAGGGGCTATGCATCTCTCCCCGTACTTTGGCCAGTTCTTAACATTCATATTACCTTTAAGAACTTAAGGTTGTAAATTATGATATCCAGAACAGAGCAACCATAGCTGCATGCTTTTGTTTAAAAATATACCCCTTTTCTGCCTGGGTTCTCAGGTACAAATAGTCCTCAACTTATTCCTCATTCATTTAGCAACCGTTCAAAGTTATGATGGCACTGAAAAAAAGTGACTTACGACTGGTCCTCACACTTACAACCATCACAGCATCCCATCAGTGGTTACATGATCAAAATTCAGGTGCTTGGCAACTGGCATGTATTTACAATGGTTGCAGCATCCTGGGGTCATGTGATCACCATTTTTGACCTTCCCAGCTAGCTTCCAACAAGCAAAGTCAATGGGGAAGCTGGATTCACTTAATGATCACATTATTTGCTTAACGACCATGGCAAAAAAAGGTCATAAAAATCAGGCATGACTCATTTAATGACCACCTCCTTAGCGATGGAAGTTCCAGTCCCAATTGTGGTTGTAAGTTGAGGACTACCTGATAAAATTCATGGCTGACTTACAGTCCAACTCTCTGCTTATTTATTCAGCAGTATCTGATTAAATCAGTGAGACTCACTCACATGGAACTGTGCAGAAGATTGCCATGGTGAGTATTCTCTTAGCATCAGCCAAGGAAAACATATTGATCATTGAAAAATCCTAAGAAATCCTACCAAAAATGTTTCAGTCCTCTCACTGCTTGCCCATTATATAGATGCAGTTAAGATTGTTTACACCTTCAAAACTGAAGCTTCAGTTTAAACATGATTTAATTAAATCATCACTTCAAATAACATCTTGAATTCAACATGCTGAATCCAGTGCCTTCATATTAATCAGTGAAGATTCAATGAACTTCTGTACATGCACACATACGTGTTTATTGAATCAAAGCTTAATTGTAAATTGGATCATGGCTGACTGGCCTACCTTTAATCCTGATTTTGTATTGTTAGCTAGTTTAGATATACACCCCCAATTCCAGACTTTGTACTTGCAATGTAAAAGACAAAGAATAGTTAAGAGAAGATGAAAAAGAGAGCTTACATTCTAAGTGGCAGGAATAAAACTGGAGCAAGCCATGGCTACAGTCCTGATTACTTCACCAGTGTTTAAAAAGTTGGGAAAACTGGATTTAACTAGCCATTTGCCTTTAATATCCATAATAAACACCTTTTCAATTCTTGAAGTGTTCCACTTTAATTCCAATAATCTGCCTATAAATGCTTGTGCACTAAATCCAGATGCCGTTATATCTACTGATTGTTGTGAAGAGTTAGACTGCTTGATAACCCTCACCTTGATGAATATTGCTTTTGCTAGATTGCAGTCTGGCTGGCAATGCACAAGAAAAAGGACTGTTTCAGACTGTAGAATTTTATCCTAACTCCACCTGTAAGCCACAACACAAGGAAGCTTTGTGTTTCCACAGGTGAAGCCTGCACACCCAGAGCTCTCTGAAATTATTTTTTGCTTCAGTAATTACTGCTGCAAGAAAAACATCTCTGTAACCTCCCTGCCCTCAAAGTCCAAAGAATCTGCACCACATGTGATTCTTCTTCCTGTACACATTGATGTCATGCTTCTTGTTGAGACTGTAAGTGCACTAGCACCTTGATCTGCTTTCCCTTAAAAATAGTCAATACCATTAGCATCGAAAGCTGACTATCTCCAAGCAAGCATGAAATTATGTCCTGATGGACATTTCTTGAGGTTGTTAAGATACTAGAAACTCTTTACAATCTTGATACTTTTTTATGCAGTCTAAAATATTTTTTCAGCCCATCTTTTTATTCTTCTCACATTCAGGCTAGGTATTTAAGCAAACGGATGCAAATTCCTCTTAAAGAACTAAAATGCAATGTCTGAGGTTTTGTGTGTTGAAACCAAATGGTGCTGGAAAAAAAAAGAAAACCTTAAACCCTAATGCATATAAACTTTAAACTAGTTGAAACAAGACTTGCCTACCAATGAAGGTGGCACTCAAAAATAAGCCTGAAATATCTATGGGTGAGAGGCAGTTTGATTATTCTTTTGACATGCATGTACAAGGGAAAACACCAAGGAAGTATTCTGAAGAGAAAAAAAGTCATTTGGAAGCAGTCTTTGAAGTTGGAATTGCACACGATATAGCATAGAAGATTGGGGGGGGGAACTTAGAAGCCACATTAGTTTAGTTTTTTGGTTTATTGTTACAGCCAACCACAAGTCGAGAAACCACATTTTAAAAGCATACCTAGATGATGTGGATGTTGGATTTAGACTAGGGAGCTCTGGATTCGGATGCTACTTAGACACAACATTTCTGAGGACACAAGATACAAGTAAATAAAAGAAGTCAACTTCTCTCCTGTAGTTCTCATTTCTTTCTACCTCCCAAAGATCTTTATATATACACGCATGGGATATTACTTTCTTAGATGAGTAAAAGGTGTGCAAACAACATTTACCCCATGGGATAGCAGAATAATGACAATAGCAGGAGACTTTTCAAGGCTCTGGGCTATGTTACAATGCATCATACTGACAACTGTTCTCCTTGAACCGCACAGGTCACTGAAAGGACTGCATAAAGTGCACTCTTCCACTTTTCCATATGTGAAAGACATCCAGAGTGAAAACTCCACAATGGCAAAGCCATGCATTAAGAGCAACTCATCAAAGGCCAAGCAACTATCTTGACTTCAGCAAATCACGTTTTAATCACCAGGCTACCTGAGCAATGGATGCAAGCTTGTGTGCTCTTAGAAGTGTAGATGGGCCAATCCTTGGTTTTGCTATCTAAGCTAAAGACTATGCAGGAGTCTTTGTAACTAGAAGTTACAAATTGGCCACAATACATTTAGCTTGTATTTAGAAGGATCAAGGTATAAAGTTCTGGAATACTTTTCCCATTACAGTTGTGGTGACAATGTATCAGTCTGAAAAACTGGAACTGCTAAACTAATGCTCAAATTTGAATTTTTGATTTCTTGAGAGTAGGGGATTTCTTCCTTGATTGTTGTGATGAAGAACCAAATTATACTGGAGCAGTCACTTCTTCACTGAAGTTGTAGAGGAACAAGAACCTCTTTGTGTGGTTCAGGGCTACACCACCTTTGGCAGCTATAGAATTTTAAAACTCTACTGTACGTGTTCTCATAAACTTCAGGGGCTTGCTGATTTTCAAAATGGCTGCTGTGGTGGGTATGGCATGTCACAGAGCACCCATTACCAGAAGGCAATGAGGTTGCTGATCTCCATCTTATCTGGTCCTTCTGGATATTCTAACCACCCACAATTTAGACTTGCCTTTTTTCCTGACTGGTAGGCTATGGCAATCCTCCATTTTTGTTATGCCACCATGGTTTATAAAGGAGCCCAGGGACATTCTGGAGGTGGGGGGAGAGGAGAGGGAAAGAGAGAGAAATTACAATCAGATAGGGCAGGAGCCCACGTATGCCAGAGATTATGCCCAGAAGTAGTTTTGGTCCCTCTAAGCACCATTATGCTTATTCTGATTGGCTTCCATTACAATGGCTGGAGACTCTGAAGCTTCTCATTCACACAAAAATAAATTGCTTCATTATATCTGACAGAATTGTTGTTTGGCTAGAAGTCAGAACTGGGATTGTTAAAAAAAAATCCACAGCTAGAGCTTTTCTGCCTCTTGATTTAGCCAGTATCAAAACCACCAGAAACAGGTCTCTCTCTCTTACACACACACACCCAGGGTCTTCCCCAATCTTTCAGTTTCAACTGGAAATAACACAGCTCGTTTTTTTTCCTCTCCCTTTTAGAGTACACCAAAGTCAAATTTTGGTTTATGGAAGAACTCTGCTCAGATTGGCATGTTAAATGTCACCAGTCCCTCTGGTGGGAGGAGATGGGCAGTGACAAATCTGATTGACAGACAGACAGACAGACAGACGTGGAAGTTCTCAGTCTTGTCCATCGGCATTATGTCAAGTCACCCAAAGCTAGTTCTGCTGCCATACTTTCTGAAATGCATTTGCTCTGAATGGCACACGGTTCATCCTGGCAACTGCTTTAGTGTTCTTCCCTCTCATTCTTGACTCAGCAGAAAAGGCAATTTGATCTTGAAAAGGAGGGGGTTGTGTGCCTCAATGGATTATAGAGCCTTAAGCAGGGCTGGCTCTAGGTCTGGGCAACCTAGGCAGTTGCTGGCTGTGCCAAATTTCAGGGAGTGCCAACATTGAAGAGACTTCTGAAATACACAATAAAAAAGTGAAAAGTGGTAATGGCACAATCTGTGTGCCAGTGTGCCTGCTCAAGGGTCAAATATGATTTTGCAAAATTGTTGCCAAATGACAACGGGTGCTGATGTAATTAACATAGGGTGAAATAGTAAATAGGGTGAACATGTCCGAGAACAGAAAAAAAATTGTCCAGAGCTGAAAATTAGCATAAAGATCATGAACTCGAAAAAAGAGGGAGCCTTTTTGAAATCCTAACAAAATCAGAAGATAAGCCAAGCCATAGGGGGTGCCAGAATATGACTTTGCCTAGGGAGCTGGCCCTGGACTTAAGGAGGCTTCCATGGGTACATTAACCTTCATCTTTGAAGCAACCACCTCCCTTTAGGTTGATATCCCTATTAATAAAGCCAAGAAAACCAAAAAAGAGCTGAAGCCAGAGGGGTGGTTGCCCACACAGCTGAGGCAAAATGGATGAGGGAGGTTCTTATGTGGTCAATTAGAGCTGAGCAGATCACAGTCTCTGATCACATCACCCCCAGTTATGTCAACAAGGTGCCCCAGATGGCCTGTACAGGAAGCTTTGTGTGGAGAGAAGAAAACTATACCCCTCCCACAACCAAACACTTAAAGATGATTCTACATTGCCTCAGCAGTGGGGGGAGGATGAAATGGAGGTGATCTCATGAACACATGACCCTCAGACATAATTTGTAAGGTATCTTGTGCCATGGTAAGCAGGATGCAAGGTCAAGGCCACAGATAAGCTTTATGGGCAACTCTGTATTTGTTCCTGGAGCTCAGTTAAAATGTGTTCTGGTTCCCCCTACCCCCAAATTTGCTTTTAAGAATTTAGACAAGACAGTTCTTACATTTTTTTCTGTAAATGATGAACAGAATTACTGTTGGCTATCTGCACTAATAATGCACCACCTTTATTTGTAATCTCACTTGCTATGGTCCATTAAGACAAGAGGACTTCCTTGTGGCAGAGACACGCCTGTAAGAGAAGCTGTGTAACAGCACTACCACCATTAGGACATTTGTAGTAAATTCAAACGATGCAGAGTTATCCTTATTCGCCTTGTTGGTGTTCTTTCTTCTGGATGATGTTTCACCCTATGATCAGCTCCTTTCAAAATGTCACACAGAAGACATGACAATGGAACATAAACAGCAAAATATTCACTTTTTAAGGTAACTTTATTTAGATGGTATAATCCCGGTTTGGCTTTAGTTCCCCCCAAATCTTAAGTCTCAAGTTTATCCTGTAAATGCTGCTCCTCTATCAAACTGCTGTACAAAAAAGTAACATTTATCCAATACAATTTAGTAAGTTCGATTTATACAATTGAATAAGTTTTAAAAAAGCAAAGAACTGATTAGCTGGCAAATAACATCTTTTTAAATTTATGTTATCCCAAAATGGCACCCAAAAAGCAGTTTTTAAAAACCTTTAGTCTCGAGACAATTAAACTGTATGTAATTCTTCAGAAATCAAAAGGTTCAGTACCCAAGTACTTACATGCTGAAGAAAAGAGGATTAATTGCTTGTTAAAAATTGGACATAAGATCTGCTGTTCATAATGGCAGTTGATTGAAACAGTTCAAGTATAACTCAAATTATTACTGATTGCTCTACGCAAGATCTCTCCCTTTTGAATCTGAGGTCATGCAACAGGGAGCCAGATGATTTGATTAATTGTGTTTCACTCCCAGTTTAAAAGTTTCCTCCACCCCTTGAGGACCCTGTGGGACACAAATATACACAGGAATGTAGGGTTTCAGATATATGACCCACTCCACTCACAGAACTCCCACTGCCTCATTCGGCTGTGATCCATGACATAACTAATAACAGTTTTCCAAAGAGATATGTGCATACTATGGGCAACTAAACCACAGAAAGGTAGATAGGTAAATTTGTAGTTAAGTAGCTATACATGTTAACTTTGCACATAGCCTTTAAATGTCAAACACCTATGAGTGCATAAATTAAGGTGCAAACAACTAGTTTGAAGTGTGTCCCGAAGTCTTAACTTCAACGTTACACACAAAAATCTACATTACCCAAACTTTCTTGTTCAATGAAACTGTCAGGCTTGCTGATACCCAGTATCATGTTTATACATAAAAAAAGTGGCAATAGAAAGACAAAGTTCTGAAGCAAAAGAGAAACAGCAGAATTAATTCACACATTTTGGAAAGATTACAAGACCACATCCTCCAAGAACCTATTAGAACTAAACTTTGCATAGAGTGAGCAAAATGGGCAGACCATTCTCTAATTTATGGAATGAGCCAATGAATACATATGGTATCTCAAAGACAGGAAATATGAAATTTCTATCAGGAAGACAGCCTTTGTAAAAAAAAATACATATTTGTTCCTATAAAGTTGCAGTTAAATTGATAGATTAAATTGGTGTTTGACAATGGACAGCCCACACACAACCCTCTACCAAGCCTTTGATCCTTGCATGAAAGGTTGACCCACTTGATCCAATGAGGTAAAACACCCTTGTACACAAGATTCCAAGTAGTTTGGCCTAGAGGAGAGGAAATGAACAGCAGGTACTATATAAGAACTTGCCTATCCCAGGGTTAAATATTTGTGAACTAGACAGCAGCGATAACTTCAAATTAATCCTAATACAGAAGCCAAGAAAAAGCACTCTTGGATTAAAAATGCACGTTGTGATAAAACAGAAATTATCAAGATTGACGTATCATTTACTGAACAGCTTTCACATTGGGACATGACTAGAAGCCTCTTGTATAATTTATCCTATTTCCTTGTTGTTCCCCATATAATTAGCCCAAGGACAGTTAATCCTATTGCAAGTATGAGAATAAGGATGCATATTTTCTTCCGGGACTTGCGCTGAATGAAGGGAAAAAAAGGACAGTATTAATATAACTTTCCAGAGGTCCAGAAATGCACATTCTATCACTGGATGATCATCCCCCTGCTCTCCCCCAAAATTGCACTTACGGAGCTGCATTTGCCTGATTCATCCCTGGGCTTTTATGTCCTAGATTCCCTCCAAAAAACCCTACTGAGAGGAAAAGAACACCAGCCCATCCCTTTTATACAGGCAGAGATTTTCAAAGGGCAAATGGTCCAGTCATGCAAGCATCCCAACATGCAACTTGAACTCCAGACATAACCTGAAGTATGAAATAGCAATAACTGAATCATTGCTGAGTATAATAAAAGGCACGATAATATAACTGTACAGGTAGTCCTCATTTAGCGACCACAATTGGGACTGGCAACTCGGTCATTAAGTGAAGTGGTTGCTAGGTGAAACTGCAAGTGTGCTTATGATCTTCTTTCAGCTTTCCTTTGCTGTATAGACCTGTGAAGGTCATAAATGTGGTCATAAAATTACTTTTTCGTCACTGTCATAACTGCGAACGGTTGCTAAACAAGGCAGTTGCTAAACGAAGACTTATTATAACTTATAGCTGAATGCAGTTTTTATACTTCCCTGAGGAATGGCACACTCTCACTAAGAAGGATGTCTCCTGTCAATAAACTCTGGCTAGCAAAGGGTAACAAATACAGCAAACTGTGTCCTTTGCATGCACTAAAAGCATTTCCTACCACTGCTTGGCTGCAATCCAAGCAGTCTCAAGGCAAACTATTGAAGCTGAAGAGCTCAAGGAAAAAGAGGGAACTGAGTTACAGTGGCAAAAATCAGACTACATGGATGCTTGGCCTGCATCAAAACTTTGGTCTCCAAGGCAAGGAAGCATTGCCTTTGAAAGCCAGGAGAGGTGCAAAGGTCTGCCCTTTAAGTTAATCTGAAATGTAAAATTTAAACTCTTAATAGAATACATGGAAAATGTCTAAAATACAGGTAGTTCTCGTTTTGCAACTGCCTTAGACAGCGATTCTTCGCAAATACGACAGTAATGAATGATAATAAAAAATTCATTTTCCAACCAAAGCTTCCACTAATGACAACAGAAGCCTTCAGTGTGAAACTGATTAAGGTCTGGTCAATTGCAGGCAGCAGCTGCCAGCCAGCTGGAGGATTCTAATCAACTAATTAAGGTCACAAAGCTGAGCTTCTTAACTTTGGGTTAGCACTTTTTAGGGAGTACTATGCTGAGGAGAAAAGCAGCTCAGGAAGAGATCGCTTGTTTAGGCAATCTCTCTATCTTGCAAGGGGGCAAAAAGAGGTAAAAAAACCAGGTCAGGTACAGGACACTGCAGGAGAACTTTATCTAAATGAGACAGCAGAAACCGGTGATCTTTGCAGCATCTTTCTCTCTCTCTCTCTCGATCTGTCATGTGTTCACTTAGCGACCATTTCACTTAATGACCAAGTCATCGGAACCAACTGCAGTTACTAAATGAGGAATACCTGTCGTATTTTCACTTGTGGTAATGTTTACCTGGTACTCTGATGCTCTTGACAACTGCTGGTTTGCTTGCTGAACATGGACTTCAGCCGTTTCTACATTAGCTTCTATGCTATCTTTGGGAATGGAGGAAAAAAAACATTACAATTGTCCTCTGAAGTCAACATGCATACAGAGAAATCTTGCTCTGAGTCTTTATATCTTTAGATCCATTTTGTAACTTTTGAGATAAATCCCAAGAACAATTATTTGAAAATATATTAAATTAAAAGCAAGGACAACGGTACAGGTTCCAACAAATACAGGATGCTGCTGGAAATGCCTACTTTAACAATGTCCTGATACCAGGAAAATCTGTGTTTTCTGTTCCTGACAATAGGAATCAAGGAATCAAGGTAGAGAAAGAGACCAAACACTACTTAAAAAGGGGAGGAGGTATGTTGAATTACATGTAAATTATGGGGTGGAGGGGAGAAAGTGAATCTGCACATGACTGGGATTTTAGTGGAGCCCTTTGTTGTTGTTGTAGTTGCGGTTGTTTTGAAGCATAATTCCACGTATACTGTATTCTTTTTACTTATGGATGTCACTTCCCATATTGTAATCGCATCTTTTATGAAATGAGCTATGAATAAACAATGCAATAAAAGAGATTTTAAAAACCTCAATCCTCATCCATTCTGTGCACATTTTTAAAAAATTCTAACTAGACGTTCTTCTTTTACAGGTAATCCTCACTTAATGACCATTCATTCAGCGACCATTCAAAATTACGACGGCACTGAAAAAATGGCCTTACCACCTGCACCCGAAATTACAACTGTTGCAGCACCCCCTCAGTCACGTGATCAAAATTCGGTCGCTTAGTAGCCTGCCCGCATTTACGACTGTGTGGGTGCTTCAATTGTCCCCACCCATCTCCCCCCCAATCTCTGCCCTTTTGGAAGGCCTGCAACCTGCCTTGGGGGTGGGAAGCCCACCCACACAGCGCAAGGTGTCCCGTCTTGTCCCACCCACACCAATAGCAAGCTCCACCCTCCCCAGCCTGCATTCCTTCACCCAGCTGCCTCCTCTCCCGGTTCCCCGCACCTATCTTTGTTTTTTTTACTCAGCTGCCACAGGCGAAGCAAAAATGCCTGGCTGCCTTTGCTGAGTCTTTTTCAGACCCAGCTTCTCGATCATTTCTTCAGAATGCTATCTTCTCACCTTATCTTATCATCTTATCACTGAGAAGATAGCATTCTGAAGGGAGCCAGTGGAAGAAACAATTGGGAAGCTGGGTCTGAAAAGGACTCACAAAAGCAGGCAGCTGGTAATGCTTCTCCTGCAGGGATTGAATGAAAAAGGCAAATGTAGGTGTGGGGAACAGGGAGAGGAGGCAGCTGGGTGAAGGAATGCAGGCTGGGGATAGCTTGCTGTTGGCAACCTCAGGCCCGCGCAGGTGGGATGGGACGTCTTGGGCTGTGCAGGTGGGCTTCCCACCCCCCAAGGCAGGGTGCAGGGCTTCCAAAAGGGCAGAGATGGGGGGGAGATAGGCAGGAGGGAGTTGAAGGCAGTGTTCAAGGCTGGGAGGAACCAAGCCCAGAATGGTTTGGCTTGGGGTGGGTGTTCAGGCTAACGGTGGGTAAAATTCACTTAACGATGGCAAGGGGAATTGGTAGGATTGACATTGCTAAGCAGTGCCACCTCGCTTTACAACCGCATGGCTTAGCAATGGAAATTTCAGGCTCAGTTACCATTGTTAAGTGAAGACTATCTGTAAAGTATTATTCCACTATGCATCCTGATCATTATATCTCCCTGTAATCTAATGCTACAGGAAATAAAGCTCCAGGGCAACCTGAAAAATTCTAGTGAACAATTTAATAAGCTCTAACCCTTGAATATTCTTGTTCCCAATGAAAGAGAGCACCTGCTGTTGCGTGGAGGCACCTGTATGTCAGCTGATGTTATACTGAAAATGAATGAGGCAGTCCCCAACTGACTGCCCCCTCCAGATAATTTGGGCTAAAACTCTCATCCCAGCTATATAACATGGCCAAGGACCATGAGGCTACTGAGCCTTTCAAACCAACCTCACTTCAGATTCCTGATAAACCATATTTCCTCTTAACGCAGGTCTTTTTTCCAATTAACTCTAGATTTCCCCCCACTGCTATAACATTTATACCTATAAAAGCTAACACAATATAACTACTGTGCCCAAATGTGGCCCCCAAAAAAAGCAAGTTCTCAAAAGGTTGACCAAAAGATTAACCTTTGCTTACCTATCACATCACCTTGTTCATGAATCATCATCCCCAAATCTTTAAATATTTCATTTATGTCAAGAATGTCTGCCTATGAACAAAGAAACTATATGAAAACAATGTTCAGCCCAGAATAATGCAACCACAGGAACAAACTGCAAGCACTTTAGCATAGACAGAGGGGAGGAAATAGACGCAGGATAGAGATGCTTTGATGAAACAGCTAGTCCGTAAGTAATTTTCAACTTGTACTATGTTTGAGAAGAGTAGACAACCACCCTTGGAGATCCTAAATTTGAAGGCAGGATAAAAATTATGAATGAGTTGCTTACCAACACAGATTATATATGGATGGTAACAGTGAACCATGGTAATCACCTATTGAAATTATCACATATACTGCATATCGTGTAGGATACACACACCGATATCAGTATCACATGCATGAGAAACCTTCGTACGTGTGCGTATGTTGTTTAATTAAAGCCAAAAATAAAAACAACGGAAAGTAAAACAAAGTACAATAAATGTGTTCCAAATATTGAATGTAAGCATGAACACAACTGTGTTCATCTTGGCAATATTTAAAAGTATAATTTTAGCCTTAATTCTTCCAATCATTTAAAAACCAAAGAGATACCATGAGTCAGAACACAACACTTAGAAGGATTCTGAGGCAATTATTTAATACATTTTTATATGATACAGCAATGGCGGGGACAGAAGTGTCGAGCAATTCAAAGTCTTTGGATTTTACAAATGGAGAAAAGCACGGCATACTTTTGTGCTAGCAAGTTCTCCCTGCTGAGCATGTGGGTCATGCTTATGTTATTCTATAGCAGCATTTACCCCAAACTGGGAAACTGCATTTGTGTTAGGATTCAGACTCTAACTCCCAATGGGAGCTGACATCCTAACATATCTGGAAGGTACAAGATTACGAAAGACTATTCTAATGACGCACTGGTACCCATGAAGAAAGCAGAAACTTTAAAATCTTGTAAAGTGAGATGGTGCTATGTGGTGTCCTGAATATACCCATTTATTAATAGAGGAACTTACAACTTAAAAGGCAACAAGTTCCACCTCAGGATGTTTAAGTGCACAGCCGTATTAAGATAAATAAAATCTTGCTCCTGATCTCCCCACCCAGCGCTCACCTCCAGCTGCCTGATGGCTGATTCTCTCTCTTCAATAAGCCGAAGGTCATCTTCTGTGATTTCTTCATCTAGTACTTGAGTCTGAGGTTGGCTTTAAGTTAAACATACACAGAATACCGAAGTATATTATACACTGTTAGGCTGTTACATGTGGAAAAAATATATATCTTGACTCCATTAAAAGTGATCCACCATAAAATCAGGAGATCAGTAATCCCGAAGTGAGTAATGAGTCCAAGCAATCCTCCCAATATTCCTGCTTACTAAAATCTAACAGATCAGTCTCTCACAAAAGAAGCACAACATCCTGCATCCTTTTTTATTCTAACTACAAGATACATCTTAAAGGCTTCCTAAGAAACTTTGGGATGCGTTTTGCTCATAATATATACATTCAAACTGCAATCCTATAGACCAGTGTTTCTCAGCCATGGCAACTTGAAAATGTGTGGACTTCAACTCCCAGAATTCTCCAGCCAGTATGCTGGCTGGGGAATTCTGGGAGTTGAATTCCATGCATCTTCACGCTACCAAGCTTGAGAAACACTGCGATATCCCCTTCAGTGGAAGCAAGCTCCACCAAACAATTAACTAACTTCTGAGTCACAGGAGACCAGGAGAGCGAAAAGGAGGAGAAACTGTTATTCCACCCCAGCTCTGGGGAGCAAGATTCCAAAGATAAGGAGTCCATGTTGCTGGAACCCAAGGAGACTACCTGGACAGAAAATGCTTTTTACATTGTGTTCTTCCAACAGGATATTTCACCCCATCAAACCTTAATGCATGAATCAAGACTTGATAACTAGATTGTCTGCTGTCTGCTGCTGCTCTGGAACATCTCTCTGAAATTTGTTGGTGGAACAGATGCAGAATTTTTCTGCTGAGACTTGTCCTACATTCCAGTAAAGCGTGTCTATACCACTATTTTAACAACTTTCTAAAATAAGGCTATAAACAGCTTCTTCAATACTCCCATTGGGTCTTTAACTGATATCACAATTAATTTGTTTCACATAGGTCTTGGCATTTTAATCAGAGTTTTAGTGTACTGGACTCAACAGATTTTTCTAACATAGCTGTACCCTAATTACATGTACTCAGTGAGGGAACTCTATAGTCAATTTTCATATTTTACACAGACCATTCTACTAAATTTGTTCTGGAAAAAACTATGTGGGGCAGTATTCATACTGTCCTAGCCTTGGCAGTTTGGTTTCTGAAGCCTGTGTACACTTACAGGAAAGGGAGGAAAACCTTCTTAAATGTAGAATAAGTACTAAGAAGTACTAGGCGTGCCAGCATTGAAAACTGACCACTACTATAATAATCCACAAAATTTGGCTTGATTTTTCCTACTACAAAGAGATATACTACGGTCCCCATGGATGCTCCATATGTACATCAAGAGGATTCATGGGAAGAAGGTAATTTATTTATTTGTCATATTTCTTTACCACCCAACTTGTATAATAACGACTCTGTATTTTAACTCTATATTCTGTTTTTTTCGGGTATTAATGTGTATTGTTCAAAAGTCCCTGTTTGAATGGTCCATGGCCCATTATGACCTAAAATTGGAAGATTGATGTGGGTGGGGGATTAATAGTTGAAGCTGTAATATCTTCAGCTTCCACTATTAATCCCCCACCCACATCAGTCCTCCAATTTCTCCTCAAAGTGCAGGTCATAATAATGGGCCATGGACCACTCAAACAGGGACTTTTGAACAATATACATTAATACCCAAAAAAACAGAATATAGAGTTAAAATCATAGTGCACTTTGTAACACAGTAGTGTTATACTATTGTCTGCTTATTAGAGATGCAAGAATTTGTAATAAAATAAACAGAGGGTTTTTTTTTCATCGTTTATATTCTGTAAGTGGAATGTTTTCACATTCTATCAGATTTCTTACCTATCCCAAGATACAAGGGTTCCTTCTCTGTAGCTTTCTTCTGGGGCACCACCCTGTCAAATAATATAAAAATAACAACTTGCAACCTTGGAGGGGGAGTTGAATCTACTTCACTGTTCATCAGCAAGATTTAAGCACTTGATCAGATAAAAGAACAGATCTGGAGTTCTGGAGTTCCAAGTTAAACCCTGACCCAACCAGAAGAGCTCAGGGGAACTACAAAATACGGTTCTAGTGTCTGATATTAGAACATTGGTGTACCTGTGATAGAATGTGAGGGGGACCTTGGAGAACAGAGGGAAGAGATGCTGCCTAGGGAACAATCAGATAAAAGGAAGGGGAGTCCACAAGAGGGTAACAGTCTAAAGAAGAAAATTAGGAAAGATCTGCCCTGACCACTCAAGAGATCAATAGGGGGGGCGGGAGATTTGTAATTTCAGACTTGCAAGTTTCTGTTAATGTAGCCTTACAATAAAGTAGAATTAGTTCATCTAGTCGTGTTTCCTGTCTGGTTTACCTGGGAGGGCTGACAGTACCACCAGCATTCAACACTGTGTGATACTCAAATCCAAGCATAAATATGATTAGAGTACTGCTTAACACTGAAAATTTAAAAGACCAAAAAGAGTATTCCCAGCATCTTCCTGATTAAAACAAGGAATGAACATGTGTGCATTATAATAAAAACAGAAATTGGAGGATAATAGAAGTCAGAGAATGAAGGGAAAACAGAAAAGGGACACCATGAAGGTTGAAGAGTAGCCATCTGAGTGGGTTGGAAATATTTTATTTTCCTTTCCATTTTTAGAAAAAGGAATGGATGTCTGTCCAGGATGTCAGACAGACCTTATAATGTGCTACTAAAAAGAACTAGGATAGGATGCAACTACTTAGAATAGTAATATAAAGTAGGAACTCTTGCAGAGTAAAGCATCTTTTCTGATTACTATGATCTCTGAAAACCCTTCAGGGTGGTTGGGAAATCCCTCTAAACATTGTGAGATGAATACAAGAGTGATCCACTTTTAGATAATTCTTTCCTTCCATAACAGCTGTTCCATCCCCAATCCCAATCCTCTATAAAGGCATTTGGGGGGTGGGGGGGTAGAGGATAAAGAGATTTAAAAAATTAAAAAATCATCTTCTCTCAATTTTCAGTTCCCCTAAATTAGGATCAAGTTAATGCACCTCCAAGGTCAATACTAACTTGGAAAGGAAGCAGGACACTTCTTAGGATTCACTGCTCAATGCAGATTTCTGCTCCATAGAGCAGTGTTTCTCAACCTCAGCAACTTTCAGACGTGTGGACTTCAACTCCCAGAACTCCCCAGCCAGCCTGGCTGGGGAATTCTGGGAGTTGAAATCCACACATCTGGAAGTTGCTGAGGTTGAGAAACACTGCCATAGAGAAAACAGCAGAAAGCACTGATTAATTAATATATGCAATTATGCAGAGAGTTTTATAGTAAGTATTTACTTAGACAAGTATAAGATCCAATACCTGCACACCATATACCTATTCTATTCAGCTGTCTGTAAAGCCCCTCAAACTGACAAAAATGAAGGCCAAGCATCTTCCTTTCTAGGCCTACAAAGCCACTGTATTCAGATCTGACTTGGGCTGGTGTGATTCCTGGACACAAGAAAATCTCTCAAGTTATTGATTCCTCCTGTCCCAAACTATGTAATGTATAATTGATTGTGACTTCGGAACATCTGGCATTTGATCAACTTTTACTGCATTTCCCAAATGGACTTTAGTAATGGACTTCACACAGATGATATTAATACTGTACTCCATGCACTCTAAAATGTACATTGTAGTAAGAAAAAAAATGGTATTATCTATTTCAATTCTTCCATTATCTTCCGCAATAAGTAAAAGTGTTGATTAATATATACTTACCGATACCCTAGAACTGGCTCGAACTCTTGCTACAAATTCTCTCTCCTTCTCAGCAGCCTGTCTTTGGACTCGCTGGAAATTTGTAAGTGTCGTGGTGAATTCATTCACCAGTCGATCCTTTTGTAGTCTTCTCTGACGCTAAACAAAGAAGGCAAACAAACAAGAAAATCAAAATAGTTTCACTGTAAACCAACTCTTTAACTAACCTGAAGCTTTGGAGAATTTTACTTTCATTCATGTTCTACTGGAATTTGACAGGTCTCTACACAGAGACGGGGTTCAAATATCACATGACATCATTACGTTACACTATAACGTATCTGGGAAAGAAATGGTGAACTGAAGTTAACCACGGCAGAATGAATAGCTGGCGAGTATACCGGCTCTTTGTAATTCCTCTCCAGACAAGAAGAGGACTTGAGATTGCCCGAAATTGCTCCAGACAGTTTCTCCTCATGAGAAGAACACAAGACAGCTGTCCCTGGTGGGTTTATAGCTCTGGGAGACGAGGGAACAGCCATCTTGCTCAAACTGTGCTTGACGCCTTTGAAAGGACACTGGGTTCCTTTTCTAATCACTTTTGGAAATTCCTTGTTAACTACTTTTCAGCTATTAAGAGCCTTTGGATCGACAAGTTTTATAGCAACAGGTGAGTTTCCTTCAATCCTCAGCAAAAGAAGCTTTAAACACAAGTTTAAGGACTTAAAAAAAATCTTTTTTTTTAAATAAACAGCAAAAGGGTGATTAAAATGTTGATTTTGGAAAGTTAAAAACGGAGTTAGGGTCCACATGGATTTGAAATAAGATTCTGGAATTAATTATAACAATCCTTCCAATGGAAAATGCTATTGTTTTGAATTCTTAAAAAAAAAAAGATAGGATGGGACTTTGAAGTCGGATACTAGAGGGAACCAGAAGGAACTAAAGATTATAATTAAAGCAGAAGAACACTTAAATTTGACTTACTAATACAGAATGGAGCAAAATATTTTAGCACTGGATGTATTGAAGGATATTTGTGAACAATGGACCCAGAAGTTAATTTTAAAAGTGTCTGCCATTGTAGACAGACTGTATTTAAAAGATGTTACAGAAGAGTTACCAGACAAGACTGAGACTGATCTGAAAGTGGATTTTAAAATAGTAGGCTACAAGAATGATATAGAAAAAGAAGTTCCACCAGATCTACAAATAAAGCCGGCTCATATCTTAATAACTAAAAGAGATATACAAATAACAAACCAAAAGAGTGACCTAGATAACTTTACTATATTGGATTTACAAAAGAGATTTGTTAAAGCTTTGAAGAATTTTGTGAGAAGGGACAAAGAAAAAATGAAAAGAAATCAAGTTCTAGGACATTATTTGAAGGGATTAAAGATCAAGATTGTTAAAAATAAAAGGGAGGAATTGGTTTATTTATTTTATTTGAAGGAGTTGGCTTATTTGATCAAGGTTAAAATAAATATGTTGTTATCTCTGGTAACCCTTAATGGACTTTTGCTGACACCAGGACTGAAATGACAAGGTTTTGTGGATTTGTTTATAGATAAGAGATGGGATATGGAAAGAAGAGATCATTTGTTGTATTTTAAGAGAAGGTGATTACTAAAATTGTTTATACTTGTGGTGAAAGGGGGAGTCATTTCTTTATATTTCTTTTTTCTTTGCTATATTCATATTTTTTCTTTTCTATTTTTTCTTTTCTGCACCTTTTTATTCTTTTATTCTGTATTAGTTTTTAATCTTTTTAATTGTAATGTTTAATAAAATTACTATAAAAAAGTTACACTAGAATGTAGTGTATGAACCGAGCAAAAATTTGTCCTATACAATTCTATGTCTCATTCCAATGGAAATCAAATTACCTCTTTAAAATGAATGCCAAATTGGTAAAAATTCAGCCACTTGAACAAAGCAATCTACAATCATTCATCCCTAATTCTTTTTATGTAGTTTTATAAAGTAGATAGTTTAAACAAGTATATGTACCTAAAAGTACATACATATGTTGATTCTAAGTCAGTTCCTTCTGTCTCACATTTATTTATTTACTTATTATCCATCCAATTTATATGGCTGCCCATCTCAATTCATCAGACTCTGGGTGGCCAACAAAATTAAAATAAAATAAAAAACAATTACAAACATTACAACAGTTAAAATACAGATCAGCCGAGAAGCAACAAACCCAAATCACTAACATTTTGTATCCATTTGCAATCTTTTTTTAAAGTCCACAGAAAAAAATGTATTCGCTTTCATGTACATTCCCCAAATACACATTTTGTTCCATTCTTTTTCAAGACTGCATTGCAAAATGTGGAAAAACGAGGATATGTGGAATATCACCATATTCTAGTTAGGGAATATAGGGAAGTGGAGATTAAGTTCACATTAAAATGCAAGTAAAATAATTCCTTCACCCTCACTATTTATGACAAGGTCAACTATTCTTAGAGTATCTCTGGACACTGAAAGTTATCCTTCTTTGTAAAAATGCTAGTTTTGCACATCAGTGAAAGTCCCATGATCCTTTCTGAATGGATTGTATGGAAGTCTAATGCTTAGACACATAGGTGGACATGGGGAGTTCTTTTAAGGGCTGCCAAACTGGTACAAACAGATATCTATCTTGGGTAATTGCACCCTATGTTTACTGAAGGGTATCCATATTCTAGTAGCTCCTATCCCACACTGCATGTATATCCTGCTTTTCCTTCAGAAGCTCAAGGTGATGCACATGGAGATCTTTTCTAATTTTATCCCTGCAACTGTATGGGGTAAGTTGGGCAGAGGACTAGCTGAAGTCATCAGGAAGAGGACTGTCAAGTAGATACTTCAAGTTGGGTTTCTTTGGTCCCAGTCCCTCTACCTTAAGTACTTCATACTGCATCTGGTAGGTAGGTGAATAGGAATGTAAGAGATATACAATTTACTGACAAACTGAACATCCGTTTCTAATACATGCATGTGCTGGATGGAGTTGAACTAAAAAGTATGAATAACCTAACTTCTCCTTTCTCAAAAACACAGGAGACTATTTACAGCCCAAACAAAATGAAATCAAATGTTATGCTGAACGTCTTTTATATAAACATCCCCCAAGAGAATAGTTATCAGGAAGGATGTGCACCACATTTCAATCTTCAGCCATCTGTTTTGACCTCAAAATAATACATCCAAGTTTCAAGCAATTTATTCAAACTTCAGAACAATACCATTTCAAGCTCTATGATGGGACTTTTTTGTGATGTGAAGGTTTTTTATTTTTTTCCCCCCCAATAAAAATATTATTTCTTTCCAACCTAGCAGTAGTAGCAAGTGATGGCCCTACTGCTATTAACTTAGATTAGGCAGGATGAAGTAGGAGAGAATGCTGAGAAGAAAGCAACAGTTAAACACATACCCAGACAGAATGAAACTACTCAAACAAGAATGTCTGCCAAGTAAATTATTGCTGTTTTGAAAAGATTCTATGCTATAGGGAAGTTCAGTGTGCATGCAGATAATGGACTGCAGTTAAAGCTCACACTGGTGGCATGAAAATTGCACTATGCTTTATTTAGCAGATAGATTAATGCAAAGGTGTGCAGGATTGTGTGCAAAATATTGCAAATACTTTTTAAGGTTCTGTAAATGCAAAATTCACTATTACATCGTTAGTTTGGACTGCTTTGCTGAGGTTTGGGATGTTTGAGTACATGTGCCCTGTCTGTATGCTCTTGTATTTTCTTGCTATGCTATTCTTGAAGTTAAGAAACAGTAGCAGACTCCCACCACCACCACCGTTTTTCCCCTCAAACAGCAATTCATTTGTGGAGTGCTTGGTGCTGAGTTTTGTTGTTTTCTTGCAGACATCTCATTGCCAGACCAGGCAACATCTTCAGTTCAATTCATTTACATGCTCAAGCAAAAAATTTGGCAACAGTTACTGTTGCTGGTTTTATGATTTCACAATAAAGTTCGGGGGGGGGGGGGAACATGCCAAACCTGATACCTGATTTTAGTAGGATAACATGGCTATTAAAAACAAGCAGACAAAAAAACAAATAACAAAATCTATCCAAAGGATGCTTTTTTTTTTTAATGAAAACTTTAAGGAAACTTCTCACAGAAAATGAAAAAAGTAGCATTTGTGCACATCTGCCTGATTTGTCTGTCTGCAGGCAAGGAGAGATGCTAAATGAAAACTGGTTGAGAGATTAGCTCTTCTGTCCTATTAGTATGTTGACCCAGTGGTTCAAAATTTATTTAAAGAACTTAAAATACTTCTTTGCTGAAATTAGAACCTCCAGGGGCTCTACCATTGACAGATTCTAATCTGAACAAACTGCTTTTTCAGTAGTTGAGCGCAGAGCTGTATTCCCATTGATTCCTCTGGGGATTTGTTTTAATGTTTTACAAAGTATTTTTAAAAAACATCCCATTGACCAATGTTTCAGCAAGTTGGGTGTCCAGTAGCAGTCAGCATGGACTGCCATCTCACTTAATTTCGCAGCCTTAGCTCTACGTTTCCATTGTTTTCTCTGAAAGAATTTCAAGATTTGTCCCATCAGAACATAGCCAATTTTAAAAAATTATGGAACATTTCGATTTGGGTGTTTTATCCTGACTATTAAGCAAAACACATTTTTCATTTTGTGTGCCTCCTATATACTAGCAAGAAAAGCTCCCTCCTGAATTAGTTCTATAAGTCTAACAATGTGGCAAAAAAGAAATGGAAAGGCCACCTTTCCCAAAGTGATATACCCCAGAGGTATTCACCACACTTGCTGGAATTCAGGACCTGTGATGGATCTCACCAGGTATGGAAAATCTGCTGTAGGAAAATCCTGTACTACTTCAGAAATTTAGAGTAAGAGTGTAGAGTTTTGGGTTTCTTCAAGCTTCATCCTCGTACCTCTCATATTTAACACACATGCAGAGCAGTACTCATCAACAGAAGACAACTTTTAAAAACTGAACTCTTCTGGAGGACCTTTTTAATTAGTGAAGATAGCAACCTAGCAAATGTTTGTGTGTTATGGTCTGAAGATGGTAAATATTTCTTATAATTGTATCATTATATTACTACATTGTAGATGCTTTCCTTTGTAAATCATTTATAGTCATATGATTGCATATTCTAAAACAACAAACATTTGTCCCAAATTCAGTTTAGGCAGAGTGTCATATATGCAACACTCCAGATCGGTGTTCTTCAACCTTGGCAACTTTCAGGGGTGTGGACTTCAACTCTCAGAATTTCCCAGCCAGCACGTATTGCAATTCTGGGTATATTTTAGGTCCAATAAAATCAATAGGATAACTGCATAATTTTACAGTCCATGTTATTAAAATGATTATAATCAGTGGGCCAGCTTATAATCCAAACAGTTCAGAAATCTCTGGCTTCTTAGTTATGACAACTACACCAACTTCTTTCAGATGTTTTGCAGGATTTGCCTCAGGAATCAATGCTTGCAAGAACATACCACAGAATTGAAGAACAGCAGCTTTAAAAAACAAAACTTTTATACGAACACTATATTCATATACCTGCTCACTTATTGAAGGCAGAGATCCAAATTCTTTTATGTATTTGTCTGTCTCTTTGGCAAGTTGATTTGTATACTGCTGCTTTTGTTGCCTAAAACAGAAAGTTACAAGTGATCTGCTGGGTTACTGTACAAATATTACTGGTTCACTGTCAACTGCCTTTAAGATAAACCTTTGGGAAATGAATGTTTATTACTGAATGTGTCCAAAATAACTCCTGGCTTTAGTTCAACACAAACCAAGACCGAAGAATTGCACAGTGTTGGAGCAGATTTCACTTCATAAAAAGAATAATTGACAAAAATTGGTGACATAAAAGCCACAAAAGAAATATGGTATTTTTACATAGAGACGCTCACAAAATCTTCGTTTGAGTTTGTTGCAGTTTGACTGCAACATTTAGTGACAGTTGTATCTAAAATCTCGAAGGTAGCAAACATGTAGTTCGAACTTTTTGACTCAGCTTGATGGCTTTAATTAGCTCCGTGGGTTTTTCATTTCTGATACTATCTGGGGGTTCAGCAATGCCAACAATATACTTGATGTATTAACATGTCCATAAACAGATAAACGTTCACCCCGCTCTCTCTTCCATTTCATTTTCAAGATGCTGAACACTTTGATAAAACGCCAGCACTTACTGAGAAGTTATCTACAATGCAACAAAATGAAAGGCCATCTCATGAAGCACTTACAGCTGTTGCCGCAATTCATGTGTGTCTTGTGGGGTTCCAAGTTGATTCAGTACTCTTTGTATTTCTGCAGCTGTTTGGGGGAAAAAAAGAGGAAGAGATTTTGTAAGTGACACAGTTCTCCCAGAATGTCATGCATCCCTAATTGACAATTCAGAAACACATACCAGTTAATAGGGCTGTGGTAGATCCAATTCAACACAACTATTATGATGTACATGCACACTGTATAAGACGGATCATGGTACAGCTGAACCAGTGAAAGCAGAAGCCTTTCAAACCACATTTTAAATTTTTTTTAGCATTGTAAGCAGAACTGATGCACAAATACCTGCAGTGCTTAAGAAAACACTTATTTGATGGCAATAAAGAATCTCATTATTTTCAGTCTTATGTAATCTCATATTATTTTCAGTTATGTTAAAATAACAAGAACTCAGATGTTCTTTTAAACGTACATCAAAACAGATTTACCACAAGTGTCCAAATCCATAACAAGATGCCAATGATTTCCTTCTGTATTACTTATTTGCCTTACAAGATATTCTTACTGCAGACAATGAATATACTACAGAAATGAGAAATACTGGCAAATAAAGCCCGCTGATTCTAATTCCAAACCGCCTAAAACATAAAGAAGTTACATATAATCTTTGATATGCAGGGGGCAAAACTAAGTAAGGATTATATGTTGGGATAACCTATAGTTAAAAAATAATCCTATTTTTTAAAAAAAACCTTCACCCAAATGTACACAGATTAGGGTCACTAGAATTATCCCTTTCCACATAATCAATTGGTGCATGAAGCCAAGAATGAAAAGATTTGTATTTTGTATTCACACATATAAAAGGGAGGTTAAGTTGAAAGGACTCAAATTGCTAAGTAATCTTTTTACTTTTGAATTTAGGCTTCCCTCATTCCAGTCTTGATATTGGTGTAGTTCTCCCCAACCTGGTGCCTACCAGTTGTGCCAAATATGAACACCTTTTGGTGGATGTTATGTACATTGAAGGCAGATATTTCCAAAGGGAACCAGAATAAATTTACTCAAGAATTCAACATAGTTAATATATATCCAAGGAAATTAGTACGAATCACAGCATCATGCCAAACCACAGGATACATGACCTACAAGGGAAGAAAATGCTATTCAAAGTCTTCCTAGGTTTGTGTATCACAGTTTCTGCCATGGTTAAAATAAATTTGAACAGAATTTTAGTAATTGCACATACAAAAAGGTTGGTTTTTTTTTAAAAAAAAACCTCTCAGGTTTAATGCAAATAAAAAAGAATGTAAAGAACAAATATGTAAAAAGTGAAATGCCAAGCTCAACACTGCTAAACATGCATTTATTCCTCCCAGAATATGTTCAACTAATTCTTAAGAGTACTCAGAGATCATGGTAGAGAAAATATATAAAAATGATTTGTAGAACTACTGATAATACTTGAAATGCATAAGCTGACACATTAGCCTTTAAGATTATCATTATGATTTAACCTATCTTTGAAAGGCATTACATTTAATTACACGTGTTAAATGTGGTCTGAATTGGTGTATAGATTACTAGCACATTTTATGAGTGAGTGCCACCTGCTGGTCATTGTTTTTCAGCCTTATTCTAGAGATTAATTCCATCTCAAAACTGGTCCAAGAAATATAAACTTATATTAAATGAAAGAGTTTCAGAAAAACATCTATTTCTGTTTTATTGACTATTCTAAAGCCTTTGACTGTGTGGACCATAACAAATTGTGGCAAGTTCTTAGTGGTATGGGGATACCAAGTCATCTTGTATGCCTCCTGAAGAATCTGTATAACGACCAAGTAGCAACAGTAAGAACAGACCACGGAACAACGGACTGGTTTAAGATTGGGAAAGGAGTACGGCAGGGCTGTATACTCTCACCCTACCTATTCAACTTGTATGCAGAACACATCATGCGACATGCTGGCCTTGAGGAATCCAAGGCTGGAGTTAAAATCTCTGGAAGAAACATTAACAATCTCAGATATGCAGATGATACCACTTTGATGGCTGAAAGCGAAGAGGAACTGAGGAGCCTCATGATGAAGGTGAAAGAAGAAAGTGCAAAAGCTGGTTTGCAGCTAAACCTCAAAAAAACCAAGATTATGGCCACCAGCTTGATTGATAACTGGCAAATAGAGGGAGAAAATGTAGAAGCAGTGAAAGACTTTGTATTCCTAGGTGCGAAGATTACTGCAGATGCTGACTGCAGTCAGGAAATCAGAAGACGCTTAATCCTTGGAAGAAGAGCAATGACCAATCTCGATAAAATAGTTAAGAGCAGAGACATCACACTGACAACAAAGGCCCGCATAGTTAAAGCAATGGTGTTCCCTGTAGTAACATATGGCTGCGAGAGCTGGACCATAAGGAAGGCTGAGCGAAGGAAGATCGATGCTTTTGAACTGTGGTGTTGGAGGAAAATTCTGAGAGTGCCTTGGACTGCAAGAAGATCAAACCAGTCCATCCTCCAGGAAATAAAGCCAGACTGCTCACTTGAGGGAATGATATTAAAGGCCAAACTGAAATACTTTGGCCACATAATGAGAAGACAGGACACCCTGGAGAAGATGCTGATGCTAGGGAGAGTGGAAGGCAAAAGGAAGAGGGGCCGACCAAGGGCAAGATGGATGGATGATATTCTAGAGGTGACGGACTCATCCCTGGGGGAGCTGGGGGTGTTGACGACCGACAGGAAGCTCTGGCGTGGGCTGGTCCATGAAGTCACGAAGAGTCGGAAGCGACTAAACGAATAAACAACAACAACAATTAAATGAAAAAGAATACAGAGCAATTTTAAAAATTAAAGATTAGGTTAAGTTACAAGGAAACATTCTATCTGTTACTCTCTCAATCTCTATGTTCATGTGCCTCAGTAGTGCCAGTATCTAGCTGACTTGGTCTAGGACTTGGATGGGAGATCTCCAGGTAATATCAGGAGTGTAAGCTAAGCTGGAAGTTGAAATACATCCAGAAGGCAGCAGTGGCCAACTACTTCCATGATGTTGCCAAGAAAACAAAGTCACCAGGAGGTGAGCTTGATTTGAAGGAGATTTTATCTTTTATTAATACAGTAAATTGATTGATAACCTGACCTCAATTAGTTACAGTAAACCTAGCTAAGGTTTACTGAAGGCCACTTCTTACAAAAATAAATTATAAGCTATGTTCTTACACCTTTCTCTTCCTCTCCCTGACTTCTAGTGTGTAACATTATCGTATCAGGTATTGGGTGTGCCACTAAAACGGAGGAAACTCAGCAAGCCAGCTGTATTTTTATTGGCTAAAGGGGTTGTGAAAAAAAATTAAAAACAACTGTGCTGGATTAGAACAGGGCAGGGCAGGGGCAGGGGCTAGGGAAGGAGGAGTCTGTAGCAAAAGCCACTGCTGTTTCCAAGTGGTGACCAACACATCATCTAGTGCAGTTGTTGTTCTCCACACACCAAAGTACATCAAGAAGAATATAGAAAGGAAAATGGAATGATAGAAGTGTTCAAGTTTATTGTAACGGGAGATCTCCATCTGGATGTTTAAAACCATGGCTTCTAAACATCTGCATACGAGTAGACTGGCCTGACACATACACTGATAAAATATTTGGCAAGAGGAGGCACCACTACCTATCCTTATTGTGATTGAGACTCAAGTAGCAAAAATGTTATTGATCAGCATTCAGCTATAAAGCTAGAACTCCTTCGAATGTCAAACTGAAAACTTTTGTCCCAGGGAAGACTCCTGAACTTTCACTCTACACACCACAGATAAAACTGAAAAAAAAAAAATTAACGTGTGATGGGTTGACACCAATCACACATCAAACAACTTTGAATCATTACTATTCTTAGTTTTGCCCTGGGATAGAAGTATTTAAAAATGTTACTTCTAAAAGACGTGCCAGTGACACTCCGAGTCCCAGAAGGCCCAACATCAAAGATGATAATCATTCTATTCCTGTACTATACAAAAGAGCAACCATTAAGCTTGTAACTAAGAAATTTCTAAACCATGAGCTGCTAGTTAAATTGAAATACGTTTGGTGATGATAGTACAGTTGTCATTTTATAAAATAAAGTTTCCTGTCTTCTGATCCACTCAATAGGTTATGATCAACAGCAATGACCAAGTTCACACACTGCACTAATAGTTTACTTATGATTTAGTGAATAATTGCCTGGGTTGACATAACACTAAGCTATAAGCCATAGTTCACAAACCACAGGTTTACAACACATTAAATCAAAGCTAAATAAGCCACATTATGATTCATCAGGATGTGTGAACCTAATCAATATGTTCATCTTTATTTTATAATTAAGGATATTTTAGTACATCAGATTACCAGTAACAACTAAAAGGCCAAAAGAATGGGACAATATAAAATACCATTCATCCTTCATTTTACTGATTTCTTCTTTCCTGATGAAATTCTGTAGGAATCTTCCCACACCATTCCAGAAGGCTCATGGAGTCTATACGTAGTTTAAGAACAGATTATTTATAGTACTCTTAGCAACTGCAAAATATATAAAAATATAGTGTTTTGATGACCAGAAGTATAGGGGCTCTGCATTAGATAACATCTATCGCAACTCCCTCCCTACAGGTTCACATGCACAAAATGACTATTCAGTTAAGGGGAATCAGTTATACCATCCATCTTGTTTCATCTTAAACACAAATGAACCACAGTTTTGCAGTTTAGTTAATTCATGTAGAATTTCTTAAGATAAATTCCTGGTGTCATCACATTAGTTGGTTGTTCCATGACCCTTGAAGTACACTAATCTTAATTTTGTTTACTCTAGAATGATTCAGAAGTTAATAAATCACAGTAAATAAATCACAGATGGTTAGATACAAAAATCTGCCAACAGTGTAATCTAATTGTCTTTGTTTTTCCTCCTGTCATATCCATTGAAGGACTTTTCCAATTTTGGAGTTCTGAAGATGAAAAAGGAAAGAATTCAGATGTTGGATAGTGGGGAAAAACTGTTATCAGTTGCTACATTCACACATTGTTCTATTATATTTTTAATTAATGAGATCCAATGGATCCTTCATTAATAATTGTCAGTTTTATGATGTTAAGCCAATGTCATTCTATGTTTCTTAGTCAGGGGAGAGCAATCTGTTGCCTTCCAGATGTTTTAACTTCCACAATCCCTAACCGTTGGCCATGCTGGCTGGGTCCTGCATGAGTAGAATACTAAGACAACATGTTTCCTACCATTACTCAAAGCTATTGTCATGTAGCAATGCCTTCTTTTTATAAATCCTTACCATCAAAGATGCCTATACTGCAACCTCTCCCAAGATGATGGAACATATGGCGGAGCCTGTGAAATGGTGATGTTGATATTTGTTTATAGTTTTATTTCAGGTACCAATTTTATGCTGTTTAGGTTGTATTTTTTAATTGTTGTTAGCTACCCAGAATCATGATGAGATGGATTGCCTTACAAACAAACAAACATAAATAAATAAATGACAGTCTAGTGCAAACTGGTGCCTTCCAGATATTTTGGACAGCGCTTCTATATGATTGGTCAGTGGGAGCTGTAATCCAAAATGTCAGAACAGAACTAAATTGCTATTTCAGTGAAAAGTATCCTTGTGTACCTTGTCTTCTGTCCATGATTTCATCACACATAAGCAACAAATCTCCCAAGAAGTTTGAATTTTATTTGCACATGAAAGGAGAATGAGTCACACTGGGAAATATTTATGTACTCAAGTGTGAAAACAAATGGGGAACAGTGATTTAAATAAAAGATGGTTAAAGGCAAAGGAGGAAGTAAAGCAAATCAAGCTTAACAAATACTTTTAAACATATATAACTATATCAATTCTAATATACTGTCACTAGTATGTAACATTAACCATTACATAAAGCCATGGAACAATGATTTTAGGTAGCTTTTTACTATTTATTTGCATGAATATATACATATAGAAGATGTCAGATTCAAAGCAGGCCATAGAGGCAGGAAGGACTGCTCTGGAGGATTTCAGCTGAAATCGAAAGTGGAGGATTAAGACTTCAAAGAGAAAGGATAACGGGTCTCACAACAAAAGATGGCTGCCACAACAACAAATAGTTCCTACATAAACTGGGTCAGGCAACAACAGTCTGATGTAAAAGTACTAGGAGGTATGAGAAAAGTGTCAAAGCGGGACTGAGCTCTGATGTACTGGTCAAGCCTTGTTGGATGAGAGAAGTGTGTTATGAAGTGGTAGTCCTTAGAAGCCACAGCAAAGAACAAAGTACGGTACGTTGTATCCTCTTTCAATACATCTGCAACTCAAATGGGATCTGTCCAGCTAGACTCTTCAGTTGGGTAGGTGTGCATGGTGTGTGTGTGTGTGTGTGTGTGTGTGTGTGTGTGTGTGTGTGTGAAGTGCTTAATTAAGAAAATGAACAACAGAAGTTGTTCTGCTCTTGTTCAACAGGCTATGAATCTCAAGAACAAGTAGCACTGGAAGTGTCACAACTCTTCACGGCCCTCATGGCATATTAACGTGTTCAGAAACAGTGAGACTTTTTACTTCAACACGATAATTTTAGAATGGAGAAAAGGCTAGAGACTGAATGAATCACGCATCAAGAAAGCTTTCCCTTTTGGAAAGATAGCGTCTATGGGAGAAACCCTTTAGTCTATTCTTTTTGCTAGCGTGCTAAAGTTCTAAAGTTATTGTTTTGACTGAAACAACATTTAAAAGTCCCATTGAGGTCTGTTATAGAGTGTCCTGAGAGGGTGAAATGCTCCTCTGAATTCTACGTAGGACAAGCAGGACAGACTTTGCACAAAAGAACGAATGGACACAAATTTGACATCAGGACTCAAAACAAGGACAAAGTAATATCGGAGCTTTTCAACCTCCCAGGACACTAGTGACCATTTTGAAAAAACAGGGTTTTAACTCCACCATTGAGCAAGAGGTTACTGACTCACATACATCAAAAGGTATCTGGCAGTCTCAGAAGGTCTCAAGAAGCACAATGGGTTCTTAACACAATACAATGGTTAACTGATAGGATCCTGGTAATGTTGTCACATGTAAACCTCATCTGCATAACCATCCTATCTTTCCCTCTCTTCCCCGCACCCCTCACTGAAATTTAAATCCTACACCAGTCCAGCCACAAAAGCATGCCCTGTAATAAAGTGCGTTAGTTGGAAAAGGCACTACCAGACTCCTGATTTTATACAGTAGGCAATTACCATATACATACAGTATATGGAAGTTGCAGGTCTCTCTAGAAATGCTTTCATACAGATTAGATGGAGCAGATAGACCTTACTGACATGAGTGAGATTTAACTCAGAAGTGCAGTTATAGAGAAATCATTGTATTTCGAAAAACCCATTAAACATTCTTCACAAAGAGATGTTCTAAAAAATGCTTTATTGTGTAGGCTAAATAAATCCTACTCCTAGCCTGAATCCAAAACTGCACTTGTACTGAGGGAAATATTTATCTCTGTAGAACTCCTTGTAGCATCCTATGTTCCTTCAAAATTAACTCTGGAAAGAGTTACAATCCCATGAGCTTGCTCATATTCTCCTGAAAGCTTGTTAGAAGGAAATCAGAAGTTTCAGCTCTGTTTTGGACTAACCACAAATTGTCATGCCAACTGAATTTTAAACTGGTTGATTATATTAAGGAATAACAATAAAGGTTCATAAATTATGGTTGAAGTTTGCTTGTATCCACCAACTAAACAAGCCATCATTTATCTGGCTTTGAATGACTTGGTAAGCTATGATTAATCTTAGCCAGTAGTAAAAGCTTTCAAATATCTCTGTGGCTACATGGGAGAAGGAAGGGCAAGTGTATAATCCTATGAGCAAGCTAGTCTTAAACTCATAATAAAAAAACAATTGATTTCGTTCAATATTCCATTCAGATCAGTCCATTCTTGGTTTACTCTCTCCACTACTCCTTGAAAGCACCATTATTCAGCTTGTTATTCATATGCATAATAAGCCTGCAATAATTTTAGTGAGGAATTAATGAGCATTCACTAAAATGATTCACAGCTTTGGAAATGTAGGATAGCAACATGGCTGAATGCCAATCTTTAACAAGAAAAGAAGCAAGGATATTCAAGTAGTGAGCAATTCTTTCTTTTTTGTGGCAAACACAGATGATTTAAAATATATCAGGTATATATAGATTTTTGAATAGGGACCTTGCTTCATTAAAGATTGCATCCCTTCAAAAGGATGATGTGAAGCAAAAGCAGTGCCTTTAGCAAATCAAAGCAGTCATTTAGCATGGGATTTCAGAAATGGTGATACCAAACAACTGGAGGACGACTGTTTGCCTATTCCTGTTGCAGATTAAACTGATCAGATTTTTTTACACTTCTGCAAATCTTGGGGTTTTCCAAGATATATTCCTCTTCTCTTTGAATGTGCTATGCTGGTAACATAAGGACCCATATTTTTAAAAAAGGAGATATCAATAAAAATGATGTTACAGCTATTGTCACTATTAGTATAGAGTTATTTATGAGGTCACAAAAAGGAATCTTTGTTATCCAAGTTTTGAATTGTAACTTTACAAATACATGTATAAGTATTAAGTTACATGATAATGTCTAGCCTGAGTTCCTGAAAAACACATATCTTAAAAATTTAAGTCCTCCTAAAAATTAGGTATCAGTTATCAAATCTAGTTGAGTATTTCCATACTGGAAGGCAATCCACATTATGTGAATTAGAAATATTGTTGTACATTGGAGTCCACTGGAGTTGGGTGGTAATAATAGTAATCATAATAATATAGAGGTGGGTGCAAAACAGAAAATGTATTTTGCAGCTCAGATGTCTGGCCAATTTCAGGTGGGGCGTGGTCTAGCCAAACCTAGTTTTGAGAGCATTTTCTCCTGACATCCTCTAACTGCCACACACTGCCACTGATGGTTTTGCCTTTTCTCCACTCACCCATCACAATACACCTCTGCCTGGATCTGTGCTCAAAAAATACGTTTGTTTCAGACTGGGCAGAGACTAGCTAAAACTGATTGTTCTGTGCACATCCCTAATACAGTAACATTTAGGCTATTATGGTGCTTAATAGCAAACTGAATTAACAGTTAAAAATCAAGAGAACACAACAGGAAAACTTTAGCACAAACATCAACATACTTCTCTAGAAATCTAATTCACATATTCATGAAAGTCTACAGCTATAACGTTGCCCAAAAGTTATAAATCTTCTGTTGTTCTTGTAAAATTAAATTGGTGTGCATTAATAAGATTGAAAAGCTAAATATATTGAACCAATAAAATTGAGTTATCCATGGAAATTATGCATTGCTAATTTTCTCTAGGTTTTTTGGAGGAAAGTATAAATCTCATACTGATACATTTTATCACATTCATTCGACCAAGTAAAATTAATTATAAAAGTTCTTACAATAATACTATTTTAACAAGAGCTCTGCTTTTTCTACTTCTTAAATATGAATGCCTATCCTGAATTAGCACCTCAATTAAAACACCAAAAAATAATTTCTCTTATAAATTAACTTTTTTGCCAAAAGGTTTAATAGCAGGCATTAAAGAGAAAGGAATCTGAAGTGCATGTATTCAAGTTCAGTACATCTATGTGGGGAAAGTATCTTTCCATGCCAATTTTGTACTCTGCAGAGTTTTCTTAGCATAAAAGCATTACACAAGGTAAATTCCTCTTAATTCCTCACCACCCAGGATATGTACTTTAGATAAGACTGTCAAGAGGTTTAATTAATAACTACTGCCAAAAGCTCACCAACCAACAGGCACAAAATATCACTGCATAACTAATAAAGGCAAGAATTACAAAAATGATAGCATACTATCTACTTGTGGATGTTTAAGAACTCTTTTAAATGAAGTTTATAAATTTGCATCAGCAGAAATTGTTAATACGAGTTGTTAACTTACTGCATTGTGTGATTTTCTGTATATTAGATGTTATAAGTTGGGCTAACTGGTTAGCATCCCCAGCAGTGCTTGCATTGTACGCCATGGTGGATTATAACCCTGCTAAAGTCATAGAGTCCAGGGACCACTAAACACCACCACCTGAAAAGAAAGAAAGACCGTTTAAGAACAGTTTACAGACAATGAGGAACTCCACTGTAGAACCCACATCAACCAAATCCTTCTTGAGATCAGTAACAGATATCCAAATATATAAGTACACCTGCATAAACCAGAATCCTAAACAGTAATGTTTGCTCACATGTAAAAAATATGGTTTGGTACACAATTTGCTTTCTTTTTACTAGCTTCAACGTTTTTAAAGAAATGACAAATCTCTGTTTTAGTCTCATAGGGTTCCCATTTCTTCTGGATGATTTGCTTTCATGTTGGTGTTTACAACTCTGAGGAGGAATGAAAGCTTAGCAGTGGAGCAACAGGAGAGTTCTGGAGAATGAGACATTGGGGACAATAAAGGCTTCTAGCAAATCCCAAAAATAATCATGCTAATAAATAAGGACAACCAGAAGGGGAAGGAAGACACAGGCCAGCACATTTCTATACAAAGATACACTTTAACAAATACACATTTAATACAGTTTAGATAGATGTACTACATCAATCTTCCCCAAATTGCTGCCTCCCGAGTTCACTGAATTATAACTCTCAGACATCATGAAGGGTAAAAGAGAACAGAATTGTTTTTGCCTGTCCTGCAAAGGTTTATCTCTGCAAACTTACCTGTTCTGTGACCACAAAAATCTTTGCTAAAACGTATGTCAGATGTACATCAAAAAAAAATGAAATAAGTCAAGAAGTAGCTGAGATATTTCTAAGAAGGCATAAGACCATGATCAGAATAAGGAAGGTATGTAGCCTTCCACTCAGTTTCAGAAGACATCACAGCAGAAGCAATAATACAGAGACAAACTGCAGATTTTCAATCCTATTTAAAGTACTCTTTCATTTCCTTTTACTACAAAGTCATCTTTACACTTGGTGATATTTCCTCTTTTTCTGCTTTCAGTCTTTAGTGTTTTCTGCAGAATTGGCTTATGGAGATAAAGAAGCATCCCAGAGACATATTGAACTCATTAGGTCATGGTTTCCTTCAACCTATTGTGTAAGACATTAAGATTTGAAAAATCAGCAGGTTTTCTTTTAGAAAAACACAATACTTTTCTAAAGCAAAACCAACTGACATTCCAATCACACTACTCCCTTTATGGGTACGCAACATATAATAAGGTGAAAAAATGAAGGAGTGAGGTGTAAAAAGGAAAAGAAATAAATAAAAAGAAATATAGCCAAATGTGGTATATACCAACACGCTTTGCTGTACTTTTCTATACCTTTCTATCCTTGCAGGTCATCCTTGCTTACACTATATCCATTCACCATTTCAGTACAATGGGTTTTGTTCTTTAGACTTCCCATCTCTCTCATTTCCAGGAACTCATTAATTAAACTCCTTAATTCCAGTCAACCAGAGCTTTCTTGGTCTTCCTGTTCCACTCCAACAACTAGGCCCTTTTTTCATTTATTTGTTATGAGAGTCAATCATTCAGTTTCCTTGAACAAACCACTTAATATACTTCTTCTATGCTGGTAATTCACTTTTGTATTAGTCCACATTCGTTCAGCTGCCATTTATTCTTGATTTACTTCTAGTTTTACCACTCAGATCTTAGGTGCATGCAATTTACTTTTATATTTCTCCTAACACGCCCAACTCTTCCTTCCATTTAACCAAATGGGCAGAAGCATGCTCTTATACTGTAATTTTGACAAACATTTACTCCTCAGCATGGATCACATACTTGATTATGTGCCATCAAGTCAGTGTTGACTCTTAGCGACCACATAGATTTCCTCCATGATGGATCACATAAACATACCACCCCATATCTTTCTACCAATACTTGCATATCTTAAAATTTCTCCAGACTTGTTCTCCTATTTAGTAAACATTCTACCAGGGTACAAAAACCCACATGCTTGCTCTAGTTATTTTGCCAGATATGCACAGCTAACAACTGTTCAATTTTCCCTGTCATACACAACTACCTTGGTCCTTGGTACATTAATTCTCAGATCTACATTCTTGGCATCATACAAGCTAACATTTGTTGAAAATTATTCAGGATCTAGCCAACAATATGGCACAAGCTGTAAACAAAAATATCACAGAGTCATATCCACAACCAGTCCCCTTCTAACATCACCACAAACATTCTTTACACTTTATTCATAAACATATTAAACAACCATGGCACCCTTGCCGTACTGTCGATTGTTGAACCATCTCCAAGCCGCACATTTATTTTCACTTCCTTTACTTCCATATAGCACTTGTCCTGCGCTCAGCAGCCACCCTTCCCACTCCAGTTTCATCTGAAGCCTTCCAAAGTTCAGGGCTGTTCATTTTATCACATGCTTTCTCTAGTTCAACAAACGTACAGTTAACTTTCTCACACGCATACATATCTCAGTGCCTAGCAAAAACCTGGTCCGCACACCCCTGCCCTGCACAGAGCCACACAACAATTCCCAACTTTTGCTTCCTGCCATCATTCGATCTGTGAGAGACGGTGGGGAGGCTGGCCCTGAGATGAGTGAGTCTATTGACTATCTTATAAATGGCAATTCAGCACAGATGGCAAGAAATTTGGGACAAAGCATCTCAAATCATTCAAAGAAACCCTGACTTAGTAAATGAGGCTTTTTGTATTTTAATCCTTTTTGTATTTTACAAAATTAGCATGAAGATTTCTTACTAAAGTCTGTATAGTTTTTGCTTTCTTGATCTCGCCCAGCTGAATGGATCTGGGTACAACCACCATTCCCAGACACATTTAACCAACAAAGTTCCTATACCTTTTGCATTTACTCTTGCTACCTTTCCTTTTGTGTAGGGGGACAGTAGCAGCATTCTTCTGATCATCAGGCATGAATGCAGTCTTTGCACACATAAAACAAGTTGCACAGTCATCCCAGTGACATCGCACGGTCAGCCATCAATAGACACACAGCGATAAATCACATTTAAGAGAGACAATAAAAAAGCTAAGAGGGAAACAAAAAGACCAGAATGCATCGCCTCCAGCAGCCAACACCCAGATAAGCAGGGATTAGCACCAGACAAACAATCAAGCAGAAAACCATACCCCAATCAAGGACCTACCAAGGAGAACACCACACCCCCACCAACACTGGCAGGGCAAGCTGCTGTATATAAACAGGGATGAAACCCCACACCCACTCGCGCTGATGATGTTGCCTAGTCTGGCAATGAAACGTCTGCAAGGAAACAACCAAGCTCAGAGAGCACCAAGGACTCCACAGTTCAACCCTGAGCTACATATATTCTCTTCTATTGGAACAGTCATCCCATTTTTAGGTTTTTTCTTATCTATGTTTTAAGGTTTTTCCAGTTATAGCATCTACAGCTGCAGCCCAGTGGTTTTCAACATTCTCATAACATGGTGTTTTTTCAAATCTGATTAGCAATTCTCGGCATGAAGACAAAGCCAATCTAAGAAAGGAAATCTGGAATAAAAGAATGAAAAGTTATTATGCCATAAAGTCATGTTTCCAATGGACTATAGTGCCAACTAGACTGTTCAATGCGTAACGTTCCAGGATTCTCAGGAAAAACCTAATATCGCTGGAGCAATTCAGCAAATGATTTGAGTGGACCAAGTGACTTTTAAAAATACTTATTTTAGCTTAATTATTACTAAGATCTCTTTAACTAAATTGTGATTCTACAACAACCAGAAACATCAGTGACATGCTGTTTGCACAGTTAGCTACCCTAAAGCAATGATCAGGTTCTGATTTTATTTTAGAAAAAAGAAAGCAGCTAAGATATTTTGCTGATGGACTATCTTACAGATACATTGGGAAACTTTAAAGTCATAGATTTATGTCTTAATATTCAGGTACCAGCTTTTCTGGATTTAAAGAGGGCTTGTAAAGTTAAAGTTCATCTCAGCTGTCAAATCCATTGGGTGGGTGTCTCTTTGAGAATGGAAAGGCTGCTTCCATTAATGGAGGGAATTGGGATTTAACAGAAGTTTCCCTTGGGAGACTAACAGACAAGTGACGTCTCTGCCAATATCCCTTTGGTATCACCTCTTCATGCTGTTCTGGATGATACCCCAAACTCTTCAGAGACCTGTGGCAACAAAAAGAAAGACATCTCCTACATTTGTGGATCTCAACCGAGGTCAAATCTAGATACATCTCCTTGGCTGGTTTCATACATAGTGCCATTGTTCATGTACCTGTAGTCTGCTAAATAAATTCCAATTAGCTGGTTTTCCCATAACACATCATGCTTTACATCATACATTATAAACCAGTATGGGTGGATTCACACTAAGCCAAAATCAAACAAACCACATTATAATTTAATATCTTTAAATGAAAACAGCCGTTGTTTCGGACAAACTGCAAAACTGATTGAATCAGCAGAAATTTACATCAATTCCTGAGTCCTAATGGTACACAAATTAGAACCGCTTTCAATCTAGAACCCTTTCAAAATTAGTGATAATATTGAGGAGAAAATGTATAAACCGCAATATGAATGTTTGATGCATACAAGTTTTCAACAGAGCTGAGATGCCAAACAGACAATTGGTTGAGATGCCAAACTGACTAGGCCTTGATCTTGCAAACAACTAAATACCCTGCAAATATTCCCTATATTTCAAAAACCATCTGAGCAAAACTGAGCACACTGAAACAGCCCCTCCACTCAGATTTTTTTTTTTTTTTAAATCAAGAGCCTCAAAAGGCTACAAATGGAAAGAGTGGAAAACCAGATGAAAGAGATGATTGCCTGCATCTCTTCTAACCTGTTTTTCTACTTAGGAAACTTGGAACAACTCTTCTGCTCAATCCAGCACTCAGTTGCCACCCAGGCAGGATGCAGTTCAGCCCTTCCAGTGATTAGCACTGAGAAACTTACTGCTTCTGATCCTAGGCCGAAGATGCAGCCATTACTACTATTTTTATAAATATGTATATCCTGCCTTATTGCCAAAGCAGAATAATAAACCATAAGCATGATAGGTTGAAAAACAAAGGCTTATTAAGCTTTGTCAAGCTAGTTGAGGAGCCACTGGCAATCTCCCTCCATTAATTTGTTTCCTCTCCTCTTCAGGCAATGTAAGGCTTCTATCACCACAGCTCTTTTTGCAAAACACACCAAGGGTTAACTTAATCATGGGCTTGCATATCATAAATGCAGTTGGGCTCAAATAAATTGGTGTTCCAATCTGTTAATTATTAATCTCAGCCCAATTATTAATCTTAAATAAATGTGAACTTAGTAAGTGAATTAGAGCTTCTTTTCAAGGACTCTTCCACCCAGCAGCCTCTTCTCTCACTTTCTAACCTCCTTCACATTGACAGGTGTGCCCATTAACTCTCAATCAAGAGAACACAATCCTTGCACAAGGGGTTGGGGCTCTGGAAAGCACTGGAATTAAGCTGAACCAGTTTACAGCTTCATTGCAGACGTTCACAATCACCCTATTCTGGGTAAGGGTAGAAGAGGCAGAATGGGGCTCTCAGGCTTCACTCTTTGCAGTCTAGACTGGAAACAGTTAATTCCAAGGAACAAGAACCTAATAGTCCAAATAACTGTATTCACTGGAAAGATTAAAGTTACAATACAAGAATACCAATGAAGTCTACATTCAGATGAGACACCTATAGATAGGCAATTTAGAACAGCAGAATACTTCTGTATTTCCTACTACTTGTCTTGCCTCTTTAGGGCAAGCTGCATCTGTTACCTGTTTTGGCAACTAATTCTTATCAGTGTGAAAAGTAACGGGGGAAGGGTAAGAGAGACCTCATTCATTTCTTTAACATCTCCCAATGGCATAGACCTTGATCCTTCCAACCCATACCATGCTTTTCCAAAACAAGGTTCATTTAACATGCTAAGCCATAATGTGGTTTGTGAACCTAGTCAACTGCAATTTTAATTAACCATGGTTAAACAAACCAAGGCTTTACACAATACACACAAACCCTATCTACATATGGCAGGGTAGCTATATTCAACTAAAAGAAGTCTGATTCACACAAACTTGAAGAGGAGTGCTGGCCTTTTCTTGATTATGTGCCATCAAGTGTTTTCGGCTCCTAGAAACCATGCACATAGATTTTCTCCATTTCTTTGGCCTTTTCATATCAACAATGTATTCTATAGCAAACTTCAACAAGGCAGGTGTTAGAGGCAGGGTCAACCTACAGGAACTCACTCTCTGGCTTAATACGCATGAACGGATGTCCACACAGACTTAAACCTGTTTTCCCTTCCTCTGAAGGCTTTTACAGATAAGGAATCACATTTTTCCTATCACCATCACAGGACTGCTCCACCCAGAGAAAGGAGGCGCTAAGAAAAGCCAAAAAGGAAGGGGCTCCTTTGCCCTGCGGGGCTGTCAACCACATGTGCCTTTACAGTTGTCAGGCACACACACTCCGCAATTAATCCCTTCACAAACCGCCTCCGGTGGATGCTGCAAAACACAACTCGGCAGCGCAGAGTTGCCAGGGGCCGAGCTGGCTCTCCCGCCCACCAGGAAAGGAGGCGGAATTCCACAGCATCGGGAAATCAAGGGCAGGAACAACAGAGGAGGCCGGGCAGCGACTAACTCGCTCTGGGAAAGCCCCGAGGGAAAGCGCAGGAGGAAAAGTATCCAGGGGGCGCGTGGGACAGCGCTGGCAAGACGGGGTTACTTGCGGAAGGGTTCCGATCCGGCCCCTCGGGGAGGGGGTGCGGGCGCAGACTAACCTCGCGTTCTCCCAATGCAGGAACCTCTTGGAAATGCGGAACTATCGCCCAAGGCCAGCGCAGCAGCCTCAGTGTTCAGCTGGAAAGCTGGGCCCAGCGATTCTTCTCCTATCTTGCCCCCCATGCTGCGCTAAAGGGAGGGCGCCCCCGCCTATCCTGGCCTCCTGACCTTCCGTTGGGATTGCTGCAGTTCTGCTCCAGGGCGGCGGCCGCCTGAGCTCCGCCACGCACGCAACCTGCGAGGAAGCAGGGGCAGCAGCAGGACCCCTCAATCCGGCTGCGCTCCGCGCTTCTTACCCCAAGCTGGCAGCTTTGGCCTCTTAGCGTGTCCCGGGGTGGGGGATGAAGACGAGCGAGCTGTCCGGGTTCCGGACTTGGATCTTCCGACCGCTCAGCTGATCCGCCGGAGACGGCCACTCCCCTCAACCCAACCCAGTTACTGCAGCACGAGCACGCCCGGAAAAGGAGGAGGCGGAGCCAGTGCAGGCCCCTCCTCTTTTCCAAAATACTTTTTACAGCTGTGACTTCGGTCGGCGTACCTGCGAGGTGAAAACTAGAGACGCAGGGATTACCAAGTACACGTACAAATCGGTTGCGCGTGCGTGTTTTCCCTTGGCTGTCTAGGACTTCGTCCCGGTCAGCTACAATAACAAAGGATTAGGGTGATGTGGGAAAGGGGCGATCGATGCAATTGCAAGTGTCTCCTCCGAAATAAAGTTGCTGCCAAGTGGCTTATAATTGACGGATCCTTTAAAAAAAATCAAATACGGTTAAACATGACACTGTTAATAGTTAAAACCGGAATTGATATGTTACTTCTGAGTCTTCCTTTTCTCTTTTGTTTGTGAATAATTTTACACTGTAGAACAGACGCATTTTTTCTGCTGCTCTGCAAAATGCTATACACATCTGTCCATACTTATTTTTCATTAAAAATGCCAGAACTAAAACTTATTCAATAAGACATGGTTAAGCCAATAAAGGTGTACCATGCAACGTGAGCCAGGCCATTGAATGTTGTGCTGTATGTACTGAAACATTTTTAGTGAGTCCCTTGGAGCAGGCTTCCTTTCCTCATGTCCAGGTTGCCCCAGGGGGAATTTAGTTCCCTGTACCACACAACAGCATCCTCCAGCTGTCCACAGCCCACTGGGAAGGCAACCCACACAATCAGATGTGTCCGACTACAACTTTAATCATCTCCAAGTCTCTTGGAAATTACTTCCATACCTCTTCTTATGCAAACCTTTGCAGAAGATTACTGCCTAGATACGTTGCCATTGCTGTAGCTGCTCTGACTGTTCATTTCAATATTTAATTTATTTAAAGAACTTACATGGCCTCCTATCTCATATAGTGATCCTAGGGAGCTCACAACAACCAATAAAAATAGGAATAAAAGCACAACAACCTTTCCTACCAGACGCCAGACCAACCAAACTATTAACTTCCAGTCTCAACCCCCATCCTAGCCCAATGCTTGGGAGAAGAGCCAGGTCTTCAGAAACGTCTGGAAGATTGAAAGGGGAGGGGCCCCTCGAATCTCAGGTGGGAGAGTATTCCAGAGGGCTGGGGCAGCTATAGACAAAGCATGCCTCCAAGTTTCCATCAAAGGACACCATTTAAGACAAGGGACCTGGAGCATGCCCACCCTATCTGACCTAGTGGGACAGGCAGATATCCTTGGAGAGAGGCAGTCCTGTAAATAACCTGCCCCTGGGCCACGTAGGGCGTTAAGGGCAGCAAACAGCACCTTGAATTGTACTTGGAAAGCAACTGGGAGCCAGTTTAGCTCATGCGGCACTGTCAGACTCAGCCCAAGAACAATGAAGAGTCAGTCCATTCAAACTCCAGTTCTTCATTTGCTCACACCGTATAGACAGAATCCTGCCAGACTAAAGCTACTCTACCTAACCTAAGGGGAAATCACCTGGGAGAGCTCTAGGGCAGGGCTACCCCGAACCTCTTCGTTTTCCCACCATTGCCTCCCGGACTGTGGCTCCACTTATCCTCTCTACCTCCTTGGAATGTGCTCCCTCCTTCCTGAGAACCAGCAGCACCGCCGAAATCCACCACAAGCAGAGGTGTAACTCTGCAGAACTGAGGGACACCCAGAACCCCCCATTCTGCTGCATTACAGATCAGTTGCAGCTTAGGGATGGTCTCCAACGGCAGCCCCAAATTGCAGTAATCAAATCAGGAGGTGACTAAGGTGTGACCATGAACAAAGCTGCCGGGTCCAGAATAGGTACAATTAGCACACCAGATGAATTTGTGCAAAGGTCCCCCTGGCCACAGTTGCTAACTGCTCTTCTGGCAGGAGCCACAAGTGCAGGAGAATCCACAAATTGCACAATTCTGTCCAGGGGAGAGTTACCCCATCCAGAGTCAGAGATGATAACCATCCTGACCCTGGAAGGGGGGAGCAAAGACCCACAACCACTCCAGCTGGTTTCTTCCCATCCAGTGCCCCCCATTCCCAACCCGCAGAACTGGTCCAGCAAGATACCATGATTGATGGTACTGAAAGCTACAGAGAGATCCAGGAGGGACAGAAGGGACACACCACTCTCATCCCAAGCCCTCCAGAGGTCAACCACAAGTGCAACCAATGCTCTCTCAGTACTATAGCCCGGCCTGAATCCTGACTGAAAACGGTCCAGATAATCCACTTCATCCCAGGTCCTCTGAAGCTGGGAGACCACCACCCTCTCAAAAACCAAATAATGGTTCTAGCATTCTTAGCTTAAAAACATTGGCCTTGCTGACTAGGTATGATGGGAGCTGGACTCCAAAATATCTGAAGGTTAGTTTGAGAAACCTATTGTAATAGTTTTTCTTTTGTTTTTTGTGCTATTAAATCTGAATTCTTACAACTGAAATGTTGGCTAGCAAATATTGTAAAGTAAAGTAAATAAATAAATCCATTTATACAAACCACGTATTTAGACCTTATTAAGTACATTGGTTCTTGAACTTTCATGATGGCTACATAAACACTGTTACTGTTAAGAAGTTGGCCACCAGATGGCATACCAATAACAATGATAAGATGATTTCAGTCCTTGTATTTGGATTTTTTTTTCTAACGCATTTAGAAATTTTGTATATCAGTTTATTGAGGCTTTCCATTCTTATTCCTAATTTATTTAACATATTATTAAGACATCCTATTATGGATGAAAATCATGCAAGAAATAAATGTGGGAAAATTATTGTGAAGTACATAAGAAAGACTGGAAAGGATCCTGACCTTTATTTCTTTAGGACATATATCAGTGGAACTCAAGATAATGTATACCCTAGAATTTCCAGGTGTCATAAAACATGATCTGCAATTGAGTTTACTTTATAAAAGATGTTAAATCACAAATAAACAAACCACACTTTGGCTTAATATGATGTGGGAACCCAAAACTTGAATCAGACCATTGGTCCATCTAGCTCATTATTGTAGATATGCATTGCTAGTGACTCTTTGGGTTTGAATTAGAGTCAATGGCAAGCAATGCATATGCTCTACAGGTAGTCCTCAACTTACAACCACAGTTGGGACTGGAACTTCCACTGCTAAGTGAGGCAGTTGTTAAGTGAGTCACACCTGATTTTACAACCTTTTTTTCTCAGTCGTTAAGTGAATCACTGCAGTCATTAAGCAGATCCAGCTTCCCCCATTGACTTTGTTTGTCAGAAGCCAGCTGGGAAGGTTGCAAAGGGCGATCATGTGACCCCCGAAATGCTGCAACTGTGTGAGTGTGAACCGGTTGCCAATCACCTGAATTTTGATCATGTGGCTGCAGGGATGCTGTGAAAGTCGTAAGTGCGAGGACTGGTCATAAGTCACTTTTTTCAGCGCTGTCATAACTTCTAATGCTAAACAAATGGTTGCAAGTTGAGGACTACCTGTATTACTGAATTATGGCTTCCATTTTAGAGAAGACCTTCAGAATCCTTAGTTGCTTGCCTGCTTCAAACAGAAGGCTGTATGGACCTTTGGGGCTGGCTGTTTCATAAAAATCACTTAAGAGGGTGATAACAAATAAGAATCTGTTGTCAGATTTATTGATTTATTTACTAGTTTATATGCCACTCAACCCAAGGCTCAAGGTGGTTTACAACAGGATTATTTTTATAAATTTATATTTCTAGGCTCCTTTAGTGTTCTTAAACTTTGCCACATCTATTTCATAAATGTGGAAAATTGAGAGAGTCTTCACATATTTTTCTTTATTGGGGAAGGGAAAAGAACTTAAAGGAATGTGCATTTAATAGAAATTATATATCTAGTCTACACATATTGCAGTTGATACAAATTCTTGAAAATTGCATAAACATGACAGGCATGAATTTATCCTTTCCATTTCAAGAAAGATATATTTTTTCTTCATATGACTGCAATATTTTTCTACAAAAATTCAATTGATATATTAGACAATTACTATATCAATAATAAATGAAACTGTGATTGTTTTATTACTTTTCTGAATTCAGTATTTAAAAGCAGAATTTCATGGTATTTTCTGTTGAACTTTGTTTCTAAGCAGAGAACTATATATTTTTTTGTGTCCAGAAAGGTTCAAAAAAGACAACATGCCCAATCAGCATTAAGTAACAAATACATATTTGAATAAGATTTGAAGTGGCCAACCAGAAAATGGGCTTCAATTTATTTCAGAGTGAAACTCTGGGTGGCTAACACACACACACACACACAGACAAATAAAAACATCACTCCAAAAATAAAATGAGAGAGCCAGTTGGTATAGTGGTTAAAGGCACCAGGCTAGAAACCAGGAGACTGTGGGTTCCAGTCCTGCCTGAGTCACAAAGCCAGCTGGGTTACCTTGGGCCAGTCACTCTCTCTCAGCCATAGAAAGGAGGCAATGGCAAACCACTTCTGAAAAACCTTGCCAAGAAAACTGCAGGCACTTGTCCAGGCAGTTGCCAGGAGTCAAAAACTGACTCAGGCACATATATACACAAATGAAACACAAAAATAAAGACACATCAAAAAGTGGCTACTGAGGATAAACCATTATTACTATTGTAATTCAGATTAGGCTTGGATCCAACCAACCCATTCTGTCAGGCTGTAAAAGAGGCCTTTATGGGTGCAGTGGGATCTTGTCCTAAAACCCAGTAATGGTTCTGTGCAATGGTATGCAAGAATGGAATCTTGAACAAAATGTTGCTGCAGACAATTGGCAAGTAATATGCTGGGGGAAGATGAGAAGCTCAGAGAAAGCATGAAAAAGTGATCAAGCTGCAGATATTACATGCAAAATCTCAGTCAGCCACAGGTGGGAGCCAAATATCACAGTTTCATTATGAAGTCCCTTTCATAGTTAGCTAATGCTATCCAAAGACCAGGGATATATGTGTGTGTGTACCACCAATTTTGTTGTTCATTTAGTCTGCTTTAGATGTTGATTTGTCAGATTTATATCCAATGCTGCCTTTCCTCCAAGGGCTCAAGATACCTTACAACAAGCTATGAGAAAAAAAATGGCCTAATGATACCAAGTGAATTTTCTGGATTAAGGGGAGAGGAGGCAGAATGAGTAGGGATGTCCCTATCTCCCATTTGTGTTCTAGGCCAGCACCTTAACCACTATTCCAATATTGGTTTTGGATTTCCTGTGAAGCTGTGCTGGCTGGGGAATTCTGGGAGTTGAAGTCCACACATCTTAAAGTGGCCACGGTTGAGAAACACTGGGTTAAACATTCAGAAACTGCTTCTCCCATCTTCCAGTTGCATTCCTTGTCAGTGCCTTGCCCCATTTTAGGAAAGTTCTTAAGACTTATCTGAGACTATTTTGAGTCTCTTTTCACCCCCAGTTAAAAGAACGTGTGATTTATTCCAGCTTTTTAAGCCTCGTAGCTTTCAGATTCTTAGTTCTTTTAATTGTTTTTACTATATAACCACAAAGAAGGAAAACAATAGGAACATACAAAAAAGTAAAAAAATGTTAAAATGTAAAGGGAGAGTGGAGAGGGAGAGAGAGAAGGAAATAAAGATGAAATAAATAAAAATAAAACAAAAATCTCAAATCTAAACCACTGAACCTTGAACACACAGAGTAATATTGACTGAACCTTCCACAACATCAATTGAAGAATGATTCATATATAGTAAGTGAGTGTTTATTTTCCATCCAGGGTTTTAACTCATGTGTAACACAGTTTTTCCAGAGTCAATAAGGAACAACAAAAACTAACAGTGGCTTCCTGACAACAGACATCCCATCTTCCCAGTATGCAAGGTTCCTGTTCTCTCAGATCTTCTCATGTGGCTGCTCACACATAAACATCACCTATTCTAGCTGTGAACAGCTGGGTAGATCAGCGTGGTTCACACATTGCACTAAACCAGAATGTGATGTTCAGTTTTGGCTTAGCCTGTTGTATGAACCTAGCCAAAATTATTTGTAAATAATGGCTTGTGACTTAGCCTGATGTGTGCACCAAACCAATTGCGGTTTAATGAACAAATCATTATTAAATAGACTATAATATAGCATAATGTGTGAACCTGGTTATTACCTTTGCCTTGTATATTTCAGGATCCAGTTTGCAAATGCATAGGACAGCACTTTGTATGTCAAAGCATTCATCCCCTTCTTAGATGGTATCCATACTTCTATTTGACATAAAATAAAATTCACCCTGGCCCTCAGAAGATATTTACCATCTTATCTGAGACCTTGTAATAATGAGATCTCACAATCTGGTTACAGTATCTTCTGAGATTTTAGTTTTTGGAGGTGAAGGATGCCCAGCACTAGAAAAGCCAGACTATTCTCACAACAATATAACCTAGCACAGACATGGCTGAAAGCCCAGGTTATTTACTATTTATCTACTCATTTTCTGAACTCTATTATCTAATAAGAGTTTGTTGCCACTCAAAAAACATGGGCTAACTAATTCACTAGACCTAATAGAGTTGGTGCCTTAATACAGATTTTGGATGTAATTTTTCTTTTCATAGCTTGAAAAAGCTGGTTCTTCTCTTAGAAAGGTTGACAATATTTTGTGTAGAAATTGATAACAAAACTGAAAGGAACTAGGTGAGAACTACATTATCTATACCTGCTCAAACAGGGTGCTTGTGCAGGAACAATTTGTCAACAGTGCATCCAGATAAATAAATATCTTAGCTAAATGAAGAATAGGTCACCAGTTGTCCTTTCAAAATGCACCCAATTTATTATGATTTTAATCAGAATCCACAGCACTGGACTCAATTGCACTATAAAACATTTACACATAGTCCTTGTTTAGCGACCACAATTGAGACTGGAAACTCAGTCATTAAGTGAAGCAGTCACTAAGTGAAACCACAACTGTGCTTATATTACTTCAGCTTTGCTTTGCTTTACAGACCTGAGAAGGTTGTAAATGCGAGGATTGGTCATAAAGTTATTTTTTATCACTAAATGAGGTAGTTGCTAAAGGAGGACTACCTGTATTTAGCCCTTTCCTAAGCCTTTCCATAAGAGAAGAATGTCATATGGTAACCAAGTGAAAAATATAAGAAGGTCCCTACTGGATCAGACTAAAGCTGTCCAGCATCCTTTTCCCAACAAGCAGCCAACAAGATATCTCTAGAAACCCCTAAGAAAGCCCAAAGGCACTAGATTTTCCCTGTTTATGTTCCTTATAGCTGTTATTCAATGGTAGACTGCCTCTATTCATGAAGCTTCACTGAAATATAACCAGTACCTAACATTCTGAAGCAAAGAGGGTATTTTAAGTGAGACAGAGAAGGAATCCTTCTTACCATTCTTGCCATGATGAGATTAATAGTTTAATGTGTAATCATAGAAGTCCACGGGTTGGGGTGGGGGTGCTGTGTCACTGTTACATGTATGATAACATCCAACCATAGGTGCTTTAATTATGATAACCTTCTAAAACTTAACATAAATAAGTACTATGAGAATATTGGTGGAAAAGTAAGGATTCTGCTTCCCATTAAGAATGTATATATAATATTTGCCCACTTAGCCCTCTTCAGTCCTCTTCCAGCAACCGGTAATATGAGCCTATTGCTAATACTGGGGTCAACATACCGCAGTCATAATTAGCAGGTACCGATAGTCTCATCCTTCATGAAAATATATATTCCTTTTTAAAGCTATTCAGGTCTGTTCCAACTGAAACATAACCTTCAGCTGTTCTAAGGCTCCCCTGGACTTCTTCTGACTGGCTGTCCTGACTCCCAGGAAACACTCTGAGACAGGGAACTGTTCTCTAATGTTTTATTGCTAATACATAACAGTAATCCTAACAAACTGAACAAGCGTGGGAAAAACCCAGCCATATAAACCCCGCAGGTTAAGGCGGTCCCAATCTGTGCCTCTTGGAATGGCTCACCAATTCCTCAGTGCTACACATGCGCTTAACGGTCTGGAAGGGAGCTCCCTGCTCGCCATCCTTACTCATGACATCACCCTCCCCTCCAGATTCACATTCCATTTCAGCCCCCTCCCCTCCAGAGTCTTGATAAGATTCGCCGTCTGCTTCTAAAGTCCCATGGGAACTGGGCAAGGATGGAAAGTCTTCAAAGGAAAACTCCTCCAAGGACGAAGCAGTACTGCTCTCCAAGTCAGATAACGCCTCTGGGCCAGGTGGCTGCTGCTGGAAAACATCTAGAGAGTTAGAAAGGTCAGCCCCCCTCCCCCCTGGGAACTGTAAGCCCGAGGTTGAGGGCTGTGGTTCCCCCACCTCCTCTGTAACTGGAGTCGAGGCTTCAGGCGGGGGCGGGGGGAAATACACACTCACAAACTCCTCAGCTTGGGCTTCTTCGGCCTGCTCAGGCGAAAGAGGAATCTCGGGTAAAATGCGAGGCTTGGGTTTGTGAGGGAAAAGCTGATGAAAATGATGAACCAGTGCTGGAGCATGTACATCCCTGGCATTCTCCCACGTGCGCTCTTCCTCAGGGTACCCTTTCCAGTGTATGAAATATTGGATGCCCCTTCCCCTCCTCCTAGAGTCCAGAATGTCCTCAACCTCGTATTCTTCCTCCCCCTGCACAATTACTGGCGGGGGGGGGCAATTGCGATCGTAAGGCACTTGGGGGAGGGTCCTTGGCTAGCAATGATCTGTGAAAGACTGGATGGACTTTCATGGATGCTGGCAGCTGTAAACGATAAGCCACTGGATTTATCTGCTGTAGGACAGTGAAAGGCCCCACAAACTTAGAGTCCAATTTCTTGGATGGTCGGGTAGATTTCAAAAATTTGGTAGAGAGCCACACCTTGTCTCCTACCACAATCGCTGGCCCTTCCTGTCTGTGAGCATCTGCAGTTCTCTTGTAAACACTCTTTGCCCTGTTCAGCTGCTCCTTTAACAACTCCTGTGCAGCTTGTTGCTCTTTAAGAAAATCAGCTGCAGCTGGGACAGCTCCCTGCTGGGAGGAGGTGGGCAACACCTGAGGGTTAACCCCGTAGAGTGCTTGGAACAGAGACATCTGGGTAGACGACTGTACAGAGTTGTTATAAGTAAATTCTGCCATGGGGAGCAGGGCTGGCCAATTGTCTTGTCGATAAGTGGTGTAACACCTGAGATACTGCTGTAACCATTGGTTAATTTTCTCTGCTTGCCCATTACTGGCAGGATGATGTGCTGATGACAGGTGGATCTGGACCCCTAATGACTGGAACAGGGCCCTCCAGAACCTGGAAGAGAACTGTGGGCCTCGGTCGCTCACCACATGATTAACCATGCCTCTATACCTGAAGACATGGTCCATAAACAACTGTGCTGTGGCTGGTGCAGACGGGAGGCCCTTGCAAGGAATAAAATGTGCCATCTTTGTGAAAAGGTCCACTACCACCAGTATGGAAGTCAGCCCTTGGACCGGTGGTAAATCAGTGATGAAATCCATGGAAACAGTATCCCAAGGCTGACTGGGGGTGGGTAGGGGTTGCAACAGTCCTGTGGGCCTCCCTGGGAGAGGCTTGGCTCGTCTGCAAGTGTGACAAGAGGCAACATAACCCTTTATGTCTGCAACCATCTTGGGCCGCCAGTAGTCTCTCAGAGCTCTATGGAGAGTCTTGAAAACACCTCCATGGCCGGCCGTTTGGTGGTCATGGCAAAGTCTCAGTACTTCTTCCCTTAATGAAGGGGGGATATACAACCGCCCACTATGCCAGAGTATTCCTGCCTCCACATTGAAAGGTGAGGCATTGTCTTGCGGGGCCCTCTGGAGGTCATCCATCCGGGCCCTGGCGTATGGGTCCTGTTGCTGCTGAGCTCTGGCTCTTGTAAATAGGTCCTCTGCTTGTCTGCCTGCTGCTAAAATCTCTGTCTGGCTTCCCCTCATAGACTGATCAAAGTTGTGAGGTTGTAATATAGTAGCCTGTACCTCCTGGTGAGCAGTGGGGCTTGCCTGAAAGGATCGAGACAGGGCGTCTGCCAAGCAGTTTTGCGCCCCAGGCACATAAGAAATAACAAAATTGAAACGGGAGAAAAACTGGCTCCATCTAATTTGGCGTGGGGTGAGGGATCTGGTGTTTTGTAGAAGCTGTAAATTTTTGTGATCAGTACAAACTTTCACAGGAAAGGTCGCCCCTTCGAGCCAGTGCCTCCACTCTTGGAATGCTGCTTTAATTGCCAGCAACTCCTTGTTGAAAACATAGTAGTTTCTCTCTGCTGGTAAGAGCAGGCATGAAAAAAAGGCACAAGGCAGCAATGTATTCTCGGCCTTGTTCGTATATTGCAATAACACTGCCCCAGTGGCAATATCTGAAGCATCTGAATACATTATGAATTGCTTTGTGGGATCAGGGTGCCTTAAGAGCGGCTGGGGTGCAAAGAGCTGCTTAAATTCCTGGAAGGCTGCTTGCTGTCTCTCCCCCCAGATGAATTTTGAGCCTTTCTTCAAAAGCTGTGTGAGGGGTCTAGTACAGTCACTGTAATTTTTTATGAAACGGTGATAAAAATTACAGAACCCTAACACCCTTTGGACCTCTTTAACATTTCGGGGAGGTGGCCAAGAGAGAATTGCCTGGACCTTAGAAGGATCCATGGATATGCCTTCTGTTGATACTATATAGCCCAGGAAATGTACTTCAGTTAAATCAAAGGCACACTTCTCTAGCTTGGCGAACAACCTGTTCTCTCTCAGCCTTTGCAAAACATTACGTACATGGGTTACGTGAGTTGTGGCATCCTCAGAGAAAATTAATATGTCATCTAGATAAACGACCAGATACTTATCTAATAAATCAGCAAAAACGTGATTCATAAATCTGGAAAATATGGCTCCTGCATTAGACAAGCCAAAGGGCATAACAAGGTACTCAAATTTGCCAAACCTGGTGTCGAAGGCTGTCAGGTATTCGTGGCCCTCTTTCACCCGGATGAGATTGTACGCACTCCTGAGGTCCAACTTGGTAAAAATGCGTGCCTTCTGTAAGCGATCTAGCAGATCCGAGATTAATGGCAGAGGATAGGATTCTCTTTTTATTACCTTATTGAGGGGACTGAAATCGTGTACTACTCTCATGGGTGTCTCCTGGGGTGCAGGTGCCAACGGGTCAGGCTTCTTTGGTACGAAGAAGGTCGGAGCAGACGCTGGGGAAGTAGATGGTCGGATAAATCCCTTTTGGAGATTAGAGTCTAAGTAATTCTTTAAGGTGGCAAGTTCCCTGGGAGACATGGAATATTGTTTCTTTGCTGGAACTTTGGCTCCTGGTAGTAACTCAATGGTACAGTCACAGTCCCTATGGGGGGGTAGTGCTGTGGCCTCCTGTTCGCTGAAAATGTCTGCAAAATCCGCATACTTGGCTGGCAACTGGACCCCCCCTGCTTCAGTGACTGTGTTGGTTGTTGGAGAGCATGGGGCGGCTTGAATCTTGTGGTGCTGGCATTCCTCAGCTGGGAAGGAGATTGCTCCTGTAGTCCAGTTCAGCAAGGGGTTGTGGATCCTCAGCCAAGGTGTGCCTAGGATTACCAGCACATTAAGCGATGCAGTAACATAAAGCTGGATCCACTCAGTGTGGTCTCCCGTTGTCAGTTGCACCGGTTCTGTGAGCCTTCTAATCGGCCCTGCCTTGAGGGGCTGGCCGTCAATGGTCTCCACTTCTATGGGGCATGGTAATTCTCTGGTCGGGATGTTGCCGTCTTGTACGGTCTGCGCATCAATAAAATTAGTTGAAGCTCCAGAATCCACGAGGGCCTCTAGCTTGACCTGGTGCTCTGGGTTGACATGGATTATTACTGGTAAGTAGTAAAAGGCTTGTCTGGAATCCTCGGAATGAGCCCTTCTTAACTGATTGATGGTCTCCCTGCTGAGCTCTGTGGAGGGAGACCGACGGAGTTTCCCTGATTGGAAACAGAGGTGGGGATGGGTCTTGTTTCAGCTGCCTGCCCTGGGGGTCTTACTAAGGCTGCTTGGCCTCTCACTGGGCAAGCTGTCACCATGTGCCCCTGGGCTCTGCAGTAGAAACAAAAGGCTCTCTCTCTCCTCCTCTGCCTCTCAGCTTCGGAAATCAGTCTCCTGCTTGCCCCAATCTGCATTGGCTCCTCTTGTGTTGAGTGAGCGGCTGCTACAGGGAGGGTTGGAATTCCTGAAAACGCTCTGAGGGTCCTGTTTCTCCCCGGTTGCATCTGCCTAAGCTCCTCTAGCCTGGCATCTATGACCACTGATATAGGGCTTCTAACGTAGCTGGTGTTCCCTGGCGCGCTAATTCATTCTTAATCTCTTCATCCAGCCCGTTTGAATTGGTCTTTTAATGCACTCTCATTCCAGTCCAGATCTCCTGCTAATAACTTGAAATCCACAATGTAGAGTCCCACCCTCTTGTTACCTTGCTTGAGCTTCCGAATTTCCCAGCTGGCCGTGGCTTCTCTGATGGGGTCGTCAAAGTGTGCTCGGAACCCTGCCAAAAAGTTCTGGTAGTCGTTGAGAATCGGGTCGTTGTTCTCCACCATGGGAATAGCCCATTTGGCAGCTGGTTCCTTTAGCAGGCCTAGGATGAAAGTGACTCTGGTTCTGTCTGTGGGAAACTCTGCGGGTCTGCTATCGAAGAACATAGTACACTGTGTGAGAAAGATTCTCAGCTGTCCTGCTTCTCCTCCAAATTTCTCTGGTAGACTGCCCTGGGATCTCAACATTACTGGTGGAGCTGCTGCTGCTGCTGCTGGTGCCGGTTGTGGGTTAATCGGAGCTGGTTGTTGTAACTGCTGTAGCATGGCAGCTTGTAATGTGTTGATCTGGAGATCTACTTGTTGGTGGTGGTGTTGTAGGGCTGCTGCCAATTGCTGGATGGCAAGCTGCATTTCTTGGTTTTCTGCAGACATTTCTAAAAATCTCCGTAATTCCTTGTTCCTCCCTCTTTCGATGGGAGTAGGAGTTTGTTAGGATTGATGTCCTGACTCCCAGGAAACACTCTGAGACAGGGAACTGTTCTCTAATGTTTTATTGCTAATACATAACAGTAATCCTAACAAACTGAACAAGCGTGGGAAAAACCCAGCCATATAAACCCCGCAGGTTAAGGCAGTCCCAATCTGTGCCTCTTGGAATGGCTCACCAATTCCTCAGTGCTACGCATGCGCTTAACAGTCTGGAAAGGAGCCCCCTGCTTGCCATCCTTACTCATGACACTGGCTGAGCTAATTCTGCTTTTTAAGAAATCTGGCCTACAGCTGCCTTTCCCAACGAAGTGTCCTCCAGATGTGTTGTTTGCAATTCTAATCATCCTCAGCATGCGCTGCCTAGGGATGATAGGCGCTGCAGTTCAGGACAACTGGGAGGGAAACATCTGAGTTCTGGAGGTATTAAAGCACATTCTCTAACAATAGGGAAACAAGGAAAAACTATAACTACACATAATGGAAGGAAGTATAGAAAAAAGTACTCTTGTCCTGAAGAGGATGCGTATCAGAAACATCCAGACTGAATGACCAGGTAGCCCTTCCCTCCCAGTTGTCCTGAACTGCAGCGCCTATCATCCCTAGGCAGTGCATGCTGAGGATGATTAGAATCGCAAACAACACATCTGGAGGACACTTCATTGGGAAAGGCAGCTGTAGGCCAGATTTCTTAAAAAGCGGAATTAGCTCAGCCAGTCAGAAGAAGTCCAGGGGAGCCTTAGAACAGCTGAAGGTTATGTTTCAGGCTGAAGTTCTGGACGTATTAAAGCACATTCCCTAACAATAGGGAAACAAGGAAAAACTATAACTACACATAACGGAAGGAAGTATAGAAAGTGAGTATCAGAGGAACAGATAGAAACAGGCGGTATACGCTGTCATAGCAAAGAAAATACAGAGATAAAAATCTCTCTTGTGTACAACAAGGTCTAATTGTCCGTTGACTGCCAGTGATGAAGGACGAAGACATTTTAGAGGTCAGTTGCTCACCCCATTCCCTAACATCAGCCATCCTATAGTGTTAATCTGTTTCTCAGTGTGCATATACTACGTATATCTACTAAGGGTAGTGGTTCATGCCCATGGTGAAGTAGAGCCTAGCTTAGGGAGGCTTATGCTGTAATAAATCCATTAATCTTATAAGTGTCACAAGATTGTGCTATTTGGTGGGGCAACGGATCCTTCTCTAACAGTGGTGATGTAGTGTCACTTAAAGGACTAAGAAATACCAGCCTCTCGAGCCTGAGACCGACCATCAGCAATGCCTGTCCGTCCAGCACTCAAGCATTAGTGGCAAGGAGATTCAGTGCAGAAGAACCTTGCCTGAAGATGGCCCCCGTCACAATCATTTTAAATGCTTTGCGAAACCATGGGTAAAATAAGCCATAAATGATGGGATTACAGGTGGAATTGAAATATCCCAACCACAGGAAGGCATTGTATAAATCTTCAGGGCTCATGAAATCAATGTAAGGGTCTGTTATGGTGAGAACAAAGAAAGGAAGCCAACATAAAATAAATGCTCCCATAACGATACTTAACGTCTTAGTAGCTTTGTTCTCCTTTTTGGTGGAGATTTTCCCTTTTGTGTCAGATCCAGAACGTGAGGCACTAGAAACCTGGGCAATCTGCTGGGCGTGTTTTTTTGCAACAGCAAAAATATGGAGATAAATGCCCACCATCACCATACCAGGAAGAAAAAAGGCTATGAAGGAAGACAACACTCCCCACAGCTTATTAAAAACGAGAGCACAGAATCCGTAGCAGTAGAGGGAGGCTACATATTCCTCAATGCCTTCCACATTTTGCTCTGAGAAAACAAGACCAAAAGCAAACAAGACTGGGGTGAACCAACTAATCGCCAAAAAACCTTGAACTACAGGGACAGTGATTTTGGTGAGGTAATGCAGTGGGGTGCACACAGCATAGTAGCGATCCACAGAAATGAAGCATAGGTGGAAGATGGAAGTCGTGCACAGCATTATATCACAGCAGGTGTGGAGTTTGCAGAAGAAGTCTCCAAAGTACCAACAGGAGTCCACCGTCCTGACCATGCTGTATGGCATAACTGTGAAACTGAGCAAAAAATCTGTGGTGGCCATGGAGCAAATCAGCATGTTGGTTGGAGAATGCAGCTGTTTGAAATGGAGGACAGAGATGATCACTACCATATTGCCACACATGGTGAGAACTATTGCTCCTGCCATCAACCCATACATAACAAAAAGGCTGAGTGGAGATCTAACATTTCTGCGGCACGAATTATTAACAGACTCAAAGCAATCGTGTATCTCCTGCAGGCTCCAGAGTTTGCTGGAATTCATAATGTGATGTTGAGAGACAAGTATTTCATTCAAAGGAGAAGACAGGAGGTTCTGGGGAAAGAGAACACAATCAACCATTATCGGAGCTTGTGATAAATACAGGGACCGATGGTCTCTGTTTTATTTCCTGGGATATGCAGTTCATACAGTGACCATCTGTCCTTTATTATAAAGGACAGCCCTTTATTTCAGAAAGCTGACATAAATGATTTAATTTAAATTAAATGGTTTGATTTAATTAAATGATTTAATTTAATTTAATTTAATCAAATCATTTCTTTTCTTGGTTTTGCTCTTGAATTTTCTGTTCTAAAGCAAAGTTATAAACATAAACAATTAAGTTTTTTATATTCTTTTGAACCTCTTTCAGATTTGCCCCCTTTTCAGTTTGTCCTTTATTTTTTCCCAGAAAATAAGGTCACTGTAGCAATACATAATGGGAAACGTCCTTGTCTGAAATCACACTGCTGATCCATTTTGCCATCTACTCGATGGGTGGGCAGAGGATAATCAGGATCTACCTCTAGCTTACTAGATGATTTGCAGTAGATGAACTGCAGATCCCACTGTTTAACTTTGAGGGGGAAAACCCCCCTTAAGTCAGACTGCTGGAGTTACGGAAGCTATGTAGATATGGGTAACTGTACAAGCCCCAGTTCGGATTCTAACAACAAGATTCTGCTTGTGCTCAGGGATAATTTGGGCCTCAATGCTACTTCTACTTTGCTAAGTCAGTATTCTGTACAGTGCTGACTCTGGTAGACCACAAACTTCAAAGAGAAGATGAAGAAGTTTCTGTGAGCTTAGCAAGAAACTTTTCAAGGCCTCTGATCCTAACCGTGAGAATGAACTGGAGGTAGGACATGATTCATTTCAATTTTGCTAATGCTGAAATGTAGTTCCATACAATTTCTGCATTATTTTGATACACATATGCACTCATATTTGGATCTGAAACTTTTCCTAAAGCCCACTTTTTGTATGTACTTTTCCCCAATAGAGAGATTTTTTATATAACTTTCCCTAAGTTGTACATTTTTTGTATTCCATGTCTGAGCCAAAAAATGCATCACAAAATCTTAAGAAGTTGGAATCTGAAGACAACTCTGTGAGATTCATATCCTAATCCAGGAACTAAGATTTAAGTCATTTCACTTAAAAATGCAGGCCAAATTAAATTCTCTAATGCTTCTAGCAGGGCAATTGTACTGCTGATAGAAGGCTCCTCTTTCTGAGAGATTTTAACTAAAGTAATTTCCAGCAGATTCCATACCATTATTTTAATGAGACGGAGTTATTGTGAGGTTAATGATGAATGAAATGTGTTCATAAAGGACACAGTACTTAAATCCCATGTTACTCACTGGTGGCTTTCTTTTTATTTCTTTCAGTAATTTTATTTTTCCAACTGCATCTTGGCCATTAAAAGCTACTTTTCAAGGCTATTAAAACTTTCTTTCCAGTTATAGGCATGTCATGTTTTGATTTCATAGGCCATTCAGAGAGTGATTTATTAAATCACAAAGTAGGGCACCTGCTTATACTTTACTGCTGCAGAAATGCATGTATGCTCATACAGGCATATAGGTGTAAATTTAGACATGCTTACTTTAAGACATTGTACTTAAAATAAAAGTACAATGCATCTCATTTAGTTCATTCAAGTCTCCCTTCCTATAATGCTTTAACTTGAAGGCAGACTTGGATCAGACAGCCTTTCAGACAAAGGGTGCTGTCATATAGAGGATTGTGCCCTGTGAAGTAGGATGCTGGCCAGCGTGAGATGGAGGCGGCAAGGTATGGAAACTCAAGACTCCCTCATGTATCCCCTAAGCATATTCACATATTGGAATGTGAAAAGGCTTTTTTTTTGTTTGGTCATCAGATCTTTTGATAGTTTTGGGTCTTAGCAAAATACTTATTTTGCCCTGACAATCCATTAAGAGTGATGGTATCCCAGGGCATCATCTGAGAATATTCAAGGCAACCACATTTCTTAACCACTGTTTCTAGCGAGTGACTGGGATGGGGGGACACCTCAAGTTCTGTGATGGAAGACACGTAGGATCATATATGGATTGCAATTGCACTTGATTGCATTGCATTCCAGTGCAAATCCTGAATTAAGTGTTACTGTTGTTATTAACATGGGTGTGGGTGCATGTAAGTATCAACCAGCTTCACAGCATGGCTTATAGTTAATTTACCATAACTTTGTAGTTTCTCTCTATAGTTATCAGGCAAGAGCACCAAATCAACAGAAACATTCTTGTGAGCAATATTCTGCTGAGCAGTTGGCTCTGAGAGGATGCAGAAAAATCAAAGAAAAAGAAAACACAACTTATGCGAGAACGAAGTACTCAAAGTTCAGGGAAGGCAGTGTGAATGAGGGTACTCTTCAAAGCAGTGAGATCCTTTCAACAGGGTGGGTTTGACTGTTAAATAACTATTCACAGCATTGCATTATTCCATGTAAAAGGTTGCTCCAGACTGAAACAGCTTACTTCAAATACTGCAAATGTACCATTTTACTATTAATTCCTGATTGCTTTGAAGAAAGAAGGATAAACCCATTTATCCTCATTAAAAGAAAAGTTTAAAATAGAGATAACGTTCTTGAAAGTTGGCAAACCTTTTGATTAAGAAAGGTTAAAGAAATTTTTAAGAAAAGGACATTGTTCTTCTATTAGTCATTTAAGAAAGTATGTTCTTGGATTCATTTTTTGTACCAAAGTTAAACTGGAAGGATTAAAACTTTACCTGTTCACAATTTTATGTCAGGATCTTGCTAGAAAATAGCATCTTGGTGGAAATTCCTGCTTCCAGTTTAAATAGCATGGATTCTGCCGCTTTTCTGCATATGCTGCTGAGATGCATGTGGTGTTGAAGTGTTCTTGATACTTACAGATGGAAGAAAACGGGAAGGTGGTTTGGAGGAGATTCTCACATACATGCTCTCTGAAGTGCCCCTTGCAACGTTTTATTCTCTCTATTGCTGAGAAGGAAGAAGCTGTCACCTCGAGGCTGACCTTTTAGTGAAATGTACACAATCTCTCAGGGAGAAATTTCTTCTTCTATTATGCCAGACACAGCCCCTAGGGTCCTCATCACTTCACAAAACAGCCCTTTCTAGTTTTCTCTTGGTGCTACTGCCCCCAGCCCATTAAATAAAGCCTCTTATACTACTAGCCCTGCAGGGGGGAATACCATTTTTAATCATCTCTAACTTCTAAGTCATTTATTAAAGATACAGTGCAGAAGAGTGTGGATTAAGCCACATGTGTAGAGTCTTCCTATTTTACTTAGTTTTACTTTCAAGAGTACATAGTGAATTAAAATCTGGATTCTGCCATCCAATAAATGATTATTTCCATGTTCTTCATCTCATCAAGACTCTTCCATTTCAGGGCAAGTATATCATGGGATTTGATCAGAGGAGAGTAACAATAACTGAATCTGTACAACACGATAATTGAAGATATATCAGCCTGCTTTGTCACTTTTCAGAAAAACTGAAGCTCAGAGTTATCTAGTAGGTCAGGGTGATTATTCCTTGTTAGTTGGTAACTCAACATCTTTAGGTCAGATCCTCTGTCCACTGTGAGTTTTAGTACACCACAAAGCACATATTTTATATGACTTGCTGGAAGAAACTGTGGAAGAAGGCTATCACCTCCTAAAAGCACCTGGTTGACCTTACTGTGTTATAGGCTACCTCTGGCCTGATTCAGCAGGCCTCTTCATGTATTCATGTAGTTTGGTTTTTTCATAATCTTGTTAGTAAGCAAGTTCCCTTAATTTGTTGAAGTAACATGATCTGCTTGCATATCACAGTACACAGGATTTACTCATTTATTTACTTATTAAACAGATTTATAAGGCCACCCCAACTCACACGCACTGACTCCGCCCTCCCTGGATATGCATAGGTCCATTTGTAATTCCATGTAATTCATGGGTACTCAGTGTATGCAATAAATAGTACCCATAAATGTCATCTGTCTTATTTTCTCATGTCAACCACTCACCCAGTCAATTTACATCCCACCTTTTGATAGGACACTCAACATGGCTAACAGAAATGAGACTTCCAGTGGGAAATGGCAGACTGAGCAACCTTGCCCGCAAGCTCCGTTGGCAGAGTTGGCATCGTGGCAGTTTTCAGGCACAGGCAGGCCTTCCCTGTAGCCCAAAGCGCTTTTCCAGGGTAAGGAAAACGCTGAGAATCGACCCATTTGTCCTCCAGATGGTGAGCTGTAGCCAGGAGATCGCGGACAGTGTCCGTGATCGAACAGTAAGGCTTCACTGGGAGGCTTGGATTTCATCTTTGTCTGAGCCACGTTTGCAGCCCCTTAAAGGGGAAGTAAGTCCTGCCGTCCTATTTCTAAAGCACCTAATTTATTCTAAAGTTTTGTATTCAAAGAGAAGCTTTTTACAGTAAGAAGTGGAATCTCTTGGTGAATATCGTTATTTTTTGGAGTATATTTTTAATTTCTTTAAAAAGCTTTGGCTTGTTTTCCCATTTGAAGTGTAGTGAGGATTTGAGAGTGCATGGTTGCCTTTCCGTTGCTATTTCTGGTGGTGAATTTGAAGGATGGATTGTTCTCCTACACACTGGATGTGATTTTAAAAATTTTTGGCTTTCTGTTCACTTTCTTTGGGATTTGTTTGCCAGTATACGTTCTTTTGTCAATTTCAGACCGAAGTTTTTCATTAACTCATTAACTCCTATCTCCCTGAGTTTAATTGTCTAGGGGGCGCCATAATCTACTGCCTGAACCATGGAAGATTTTGAAGAAGACTTCTTAGAACCGTCATGAGCTTAAAGAGATCCTTTCAGAGTGCCGGTCAAGCTATTTTGCAGAGTGTTCGGAATATTGGAGAAGAGATTGTTGCTAAAATGTGTTATTTGGCTGAAAATGTCATGATGGATGGTGAAGATTGTGGTAAAGATGGGGATTTTCTTGCTGTTGGAGAAACTGAAGTATTGCCTATTGAAGATCGTGGTTTGGTGTTGAGGGGGTTAAAACGACTGTGTGAGTTTAAGGCTGCACAAGGAGTTGCTATGCTGGGGAAATGTTATGACTATCTGAATCAGAGCTATGGGAAGGAAGTGTAAGGATTGCCTTCCCTAATAGACTCAGACTCACAAGCAGGAACTTAATGATATCTGATTTATTAAAGAATAGTGTGCAAATACAGAGAAAGCTGAGCATGAGCAAAAGCGCGCCAAATACAAACTAAAAACCCTCGCCTCAAACGTAATCCCTCCCCTCGCCTTCCCGTTGCAAACTCCCCCCCCCCCCCCCCCAGGTGCTGGTAACCGTTTCTGCTGATGTCCTGGGAAAGGAACCTTGAACACACGAGATAACCCAAACACATTCCAGTCCAGCTGCTAACATATAACAACCCCACGAGATGGAATCCTCCTCCCCTCCCAGACGAAACACGCATCAGCCAAATGACATGCGAAACGTTACGATGTACCGGCAACATTGGAACGGTGAACATGACAGGAAGAGCTTGTTATGTGGGAGTTTCTTTTTTCTTTTGCTGAGAAGACTGCGTTTTGCGGGGCAGTTGGGCTGTTGGATTTTTACCCCCCCAAAAAAGCCTCATGTGTAATGGGAGATTATGTAAATGCCTTGGTATATTTTGAGGAGGGGTAGAAAAAAATTAAGAATATGTAACTGGACTGATAATGAGGTTATTATGATTTCATTTTTTTTTAGCGATTTGGATTAAGTTTTACAAGATTTTAGATTTGTAAGATTTAAAAGGTATTGATAAGATATAATAATATTTTTATTCCTCTTCAGGTTTAATAGGGTTAAGATTGTTATAGTTTTATTAATTATAAAGGCAGACAACTTATTTGTTTTTATAATTTGATGTTTATTATGTAAACAGAAACATATAGAATAGTAGTAGGAAGGAAATAATTAAATGGAATGTGTTTTATGGGAGAGGGAAGTTGAATTAGAAATTTATATATACTGTATATATTTTCTTCTTTATGTAAAGGGAAGGAGCAATTGTATTAGAGATTCATACATGTGTTAACGGAAGGATTTACAGAAATAATGTGATTTTGGTTTGATATAGAGAAAGGGTTTGATTATGGGAATTGCTGTATATTCATGCTGTTGAAAGTTGGAAGTCACCTGTATATGTAATCTTCTAAAAGTCTTTTTTTCCTGTGTTTCACACTTTGTTTGTTTGTTTGTTTGTAGGTTTTTTATTTTCTTGTAGTTTTTTTATGCTTGCTTCAAATATAATAAAAAAACTTTAAAGTCAGAAAGTCTGCACTCCAACCTATTTGCCCACACATTGTGACTCAAATACAAAAGAGTGAAACTCACATTGTGATGTCCTGAGTTATGTTTCATCGTTTTGTTTGTGGTTGGGAACGAATGCCTATGTCTACATCAGTGTTTCTTAAGCTTGGCCACTTTAAGATGTGTGGACTTCAACTCCCAGAATTCCCCAGCCAGCATGCGGCTACAGAAGTGAAGTCCACACATCTTAAAGTGGCCAAGGTTGAGAAACCCTGGTCTACAGCATTGCAACAGGTAAAATGAATCCATGTAGTTTAAGTACCTTGCATTAATGGGAGAGAAGTAAACTGTAACAACTTTGCTTTACCAAAACAGTGGATTGAAATGTGCATAATGATGTTGAAGGAAGTATTACTCTAAAAGTTGACTAAACTACCCAATCTAAGTATGTAATAGGAAGGAAGAAAAGACTTTTTTGTCTTTCTCTGTTTTGGCCAAGACCGGGTATAGGGTTGCCTAACCCAGAACATAACAGTGATCTTAAGAGTAACTGATGGATGAACTGCACTTTCAGCTCTTTCCCTCCTTTGTTGCCATGAAGTCCCTTTTACTTTCAGGGCAACCATCATTATAACGAGTTACACCTACAGTGGCATTTCTGTTAAGAGTCTGCCACAGTTATAATTAACTCTCTGCAGCTAGCTGAAAGTCAAAGAGGAGAGGTACACATGAGAGGTACAGCAGGAGGACAAGGCGAGTGTGTGAACTGCTTCTGGCTTTTTCACAGTGACTGGAGGGCCAAACAACATTCTCTTTGCCCAAATCTGAACTAAGCTGAACTTCATGATTGGTAGGGGCTGGATCTGCATATCATGCTAAGCCACAATATACTTGGTTTGGTTCTGGTTTTGGTTTAGCCTGTCCTCTAACCCAACAACCTATGATTAAACAAATAATGGCATAGTGCAGTGTGTCAACCAGTCAACACATTTGCTTGTAAAATAGTCAATGGCAGAAGCCAATGTCCATGGATGCGATACCAAGCAAAAAGGAGACATACACATCTTGCAGCTGATCAACAGAGCTCAGCTTTTACTGCTTATATATGACTGAAGCTAAAGGATGCTGAACAAGTTATTGATATTTACATATTTCTTCACATCAAATAATTATTTCCAAAGAGATTCATTTGTGCTCATTATCTGCAAGCAGTACGTGATCAAACATGGAGAATAGTAACTCCTAAGAAGTAAGTAGTGATGATTAGTGGCAGGTTTTGAACATGCCACCACAGATGCCATCGCTCACAATAACATTTCTATTTTTCTTTTTGTTATTATTCCTTATTATACTTTGAAATATACAGTATATAGATCACTTAAAAAGCAAATGAGCTTTGATTTACTGATTCACTGATGTCACCAAGTAAAATTCTACAATTAATCCACAGTTCTTTATCTTACTGATTACCCAGTACAAGCTTTCAACCGTATTTTGACTCTGCTTGGTTGAACTGAATTGCTACATCTGGACAACACCACTCTCTTTTCATTACTAAAATGAAATTATTCTTGTAATAAATGTAGAAAGAAAAATAAACAAACACATCACTTTCATCACCAGTAGGTTATACTTGTGCTTAAGCATTTTCAATGTATTCCACATTCCATGCATGTTGTGTTATAGCACGTTACGTTGTCTTGAAAAGAATGGAATGAAGTTAGTCAAAGGACAGTGGACTTTAGCCTATTAGGAAAACTAAAGCAGCTGCCTCAGGAAAGTGATTTGGGGGTTCGTGAAAGGGCAGAAAATGATGAGCCATTTAATTCATTATTGTTGTTTCACTGCCAGGAAGGGGAAGAATTTCCTGTGTCTCCTACCAAAATAGCTTCATTGACCTTCACTTTTATGTACTTTGATTGCAAGGTGGGTGGGAATGCTATTTTCTACTTTTCCCAAACATCAGAATATATCAGGCCAACCATATTTGCCCTCCCAACAATAGATCATTCCTCTTGATATAGGTCAATTGTAGATGTTCTTGTAGAGAAGACCTGGCATGTTACAATGAGCTTCATGGCTTTCTTGAACCAACGATAGGAAAACACATAAATCAAGGGGTTACAGGCAGAATTAAAGTAAGCAAGCCAAATAAGAATATCAAACACAACAGGAGGGGTAATGAAATCCAGCAGGCTGTCTAGGAGAGTGTCTATTGTAAATGGCAACCAGCAAAAGAGGTAGATTCCTACTGTGACACCTAAGGTTTTTGCTGCCTTCCTTTCTCTTTTTGCAGCTCCTGTCTGATGGTTGCTCCCCCTGTGGGTTTGGTTCATGTTGCTGATCTGTTTAGCTTGTCTAGTTGCCACAATAAATATTTTGATATACAACCCTATCATGATGAGGCAGGGGAAGAAGAAGACTGGGAAGTTGATCCAGCCCCAGAGTTTGTTGAACAGCAGCTGACAACTCCCAATGCAGGGCATGTCTTGCAAAAACTGACCTAACCCTTCCTCAATTCCTTTGCTGTAAAGGAAGATGGAAGTGTAAACTACAGGAATCCCCCACCCCAGGGCTATGTAGATGCAAGCAACCCGTAGGGTGAACTTGGTAGGATAGAGCAAAGGGTCACAGATGGCAGAGTGACGGTCGATGGAGATAAAACAGAGGTGAAATATGGAAGTCAAGCAAAAGACTGTATCCAGAAAAGTGTGGAGCTGGCAAAAGTTATCGCCAAAATACCAGCAGCTCTCTACAGAGCGGATTGTGCTGAAGGGAAGGACTGTTAAGCCCAGGAGGAAATCTGCCAGGGCAAGAGAGAGTAGCAAGAAGTTAGTGGGAGTGTGAAGTATTTTGAAGTGGAAGATAGCAATCACTACCAACAGATTCCCCATGATAGTAAGTAACACACCAATAGCACAGACCACATAAATGGCTAACTGGACTCCAAAGGGATGTAGGGTTCTTGAGCAGGAGCCATTCACCTTAAAGCACAGTGGGACTGGCGTAGCAGCTTCTGCAGTAGAACTCATTCGGCTTCAGATTGTCTTAACTTTCCTTCTGATGTGTCAAACTGTCTCCAAGAAAAAAAAGAGAGAGAGATTATGTGAATCATGAGGTAGAGAATGTGATCCCCATGCTGAGGAACAATATTAGTCAGAGCTTGTCTCCATGTTTGGTTGAAAGATTGCTACTGTAGCCTAAGGCACTGAATGAAAAATGTGTGATTGTTCCATCTGGCATAATCCCACTGGGTTAGTATTCAACATTATTCAACTTTTTTATTTCTTGATTTGCCAGTGTGGAACCACTCCTGGTTCTGATCCTTTGCCATCAAAAGAAAATCAGTACGCATATTCCACCTGAAAGCATGCATTTTTATCTTGTTTTTTAAAAGAATCTATTAAAATGTTTGTATATACACTTTCTTCCCACTTTTTCATTGTTGTGATTGTTGAGACAGTGACATATTAAAGATGAACTCAGCTTTGCGAGCTAGATGAACTTAGATATGACATCTAGAGGTTCTACACAAATCTACCTATTCAGCTTCTGGGACAGGGTCTTAATGTAAGCGAGGAAGGGATTTTTTTCATTTAATTTGTAACAGAGCTTTGGAACAACTGGGTATATCTTTGTTGAAGGGCTCTTCCCAGTATGAGAAGGAGAGGGAAGAATTAAGATGCATTGTGGGGACTCCTGTACATGGGTGTCCTAAGGGGGATTTGACGGGATTATCACAGCGCCTTGTTTAAAAAATCAGTTTGATACTTTTTTACTTTACCACCATAGAGGATGGTGAGACAACATGCTGAGGAGCACCAAAGGAGGATTTGTTCAGAGTGGTTGGGTCAGATCCTTGGGGGTGAACGAACAAAGACAGATGCTACAAGAGTTACAGCTTGATTCTGTATGAGGGATGCAAGGTAGGAGAGTATTTGTGGAAGATCTCAGAGAAGGTGGGCTCACACACTATTTCCTGAATTACTCTTGTCTCTCTCAACTAATCTGGCTCCGGATTAACAGCAGGAAAGGGAAGAAAAACAGGATGCCTTTGTGTTTCCAGACCACCAAGGAAAGTATGTTCTTGCTGTTCCTTCCCATGCCAGCTGTGACTGAAGAGCCCATTGTTAGCAAATTGCCAGTACATCCCCAGCCTGTATACATTCCTGGGTACTCTACTGTGTCCCTCCTCTCCTGATTTCTACCATCCCCAGGTTTCCTATCTACAACTTTTTCTCTTTCTCTCCCCCTTCCCCAAGTGTATATATGCATGACTGTCTCTTCATTGTTCCCCTCCCTATCTTACCAAGTTGCTTGTGGGGGGCATGGGGGGGCGGTGTCCCCTTCTTTTTCTTTTTCCTTTAACTTCAACAAGACTTTTGGAGTGCTGGAGAAATGCACCCATGCCCAACATTTTCATTTCTCCAATGGACTAATAAAAGAGAAAGGAGGAGGAAGAGAAGAAAATGGAGGAAGACAGAAGAGCAGCTCTGCCTTTCAAAAAGAAGTAAGTGGTACTGAAATTAGAGGCTCTCTGAACTGGAGGGAGTGCTGTATGCATATTTACAAGCAGTGTGCACTGTCCATGTGATTGTGCATTTGCTAAATGCTGTTTTCTCCTTGCTTAGTCTTGTATATCTGTTGCATTGTTGCAAACTGGGTTTTTTTCCAAATGAAAGTAAGGATTGGTTATAATATGAATGAGAAAGCAAACTATAAGAGTGCAAATAGATGGGGAGGGAGATCCTGGTCCCCCCCTTTACGAAAACATTGTATTTCCCTCTCTCTCTCTCTCTTTTTTTCCTTTTAAGTAGGACCTTCCTTCATTTTCAGTTATTGCAAAAATATAAATAGAAAACCATATTGCAGGTAACAATTACAGTGTAATTATTGATTCTTTAGCCTGATGTTACTGTTTAATTATTAAACAGCTAGTTTACAAAACAAATAAGCTGGGATAAAGAATTCTGCAGTGTGAATAGTGTCTATACCGATTTCCGAAATTTGGAAAGGCGGAAGTAAAGCTTCAATAATTCACTGAATGATGTGAGTACACAGTTGACTGCTGTATTAGGAGACAGCTTTTTTCAACTCAAACTTCTTTTCAACTTCAAGGCAGTATAGGCTAAAAAATATCTGTTTGCATTTAAATGACCTTAGTGTGTGATTGAAGTAAACATATGGGCGTTATAATCATATAACTGCAAAAAAGAAGAAAGAATGCATACTTCTTGGCTTGGGGTTCAAATATGTAAACCACAAAGAAAAAAAAGCTTACCTGCTAAAGTCCACTGCATTAATTTTCAAAGTCTCTCTTCACTGCATACCTGAGAAGTAGGAAATCAGGTGAGGCCTTATATAATCCAGCTAGAATAATAGTCCTCTCTAGTGAATAATAGATTGGAAGGTGTGTTCTTCAACATGTCCATTCAGCAACAATGTGGTTTGTGTGCAGGAGCCTGGAGGCTTATGTACCAGCATAAACTCACCACAATATGGATTTCCATCCAATGCAAAGCAGAGCTATGTCTGTTCCCCACAGCTTCAGTCTACTTTCTGCCCTTTGGACCCATTCGAAGCTGTCCAAAAATCTCATGTATTTTGCGTTGACTTGAGAAAAGTGTTCTGTTCCCACCCATGTTACTTCTCCACATATTTCTAGAATGGTCTTATTTTTCACATTATCACAGAGGTTTTATTTGAATTAGACAACAACTGTTTCCAATGGTAATTCACACAGCTGTTGTTCTGTGCACACTGAGGTACTAATAACAGAGTAATCACACCTGTACATGTAGGAATAATAATAATAATAATAATATATTAGAAGCATATGCTGCCCAACTCCCAGCAACTCTGGGAGGTTTACAAATTGGTTTTAAAAAAGAACAAAGAAATAAGACTAAATAAAAGCAAAAAGCATGCATTCCTTCACAGGAGTAGTTGGTTACCCCAAGGCCCCATGCAACATGTGGTTGCCTGCAACTGGGACAGGCTGGATAACCTGGGTATAGCAGGGCATCAGTAGAAAGATGTAATAACTGCTTAGCAATAACTCTCATTGACCAAACTGGCTAGTTAATATTCTAGGTACCATAGATAGGGCAGACCTTTAAACCGCTGTATGAACGCAGCAGCCAATAATATTATAATGGTCTGGATCTGAGTAACTTTGGATTCAAATTTCTGCTTAGTCATGAAGCAAGGCAGAACAATTGATTTGTACTGATTTCTTTCAAGGAGCGCAAGGCAGTGTGCATGGCTCTTTATTTTATCCTCCCAATGACCTTGCAAGGTACGTAGGGCTGAAAGTGCAAGACTGGCTCAAATAAGCATTGTGGTTGGCTCAAGATTTGCAACTTCAGCTTCCTTCAGAGAGAGGATTCCCACTGGCAGAAATGTCCATCCCTTCCTTTTTTTCACTGAGAACATTTTGATTTGCTTCATTCAGAATTAATGTGGGTGCAAATTATATACCTGCAGGGTCTTCCAGATGTGCTCCCAACTACAATAGGGCTTAAAATAGTTTTCCCAAACCCAGTGGCTTCCATGTTTGGGGTGGGGGGGATGACAACTTCCAGGTTCTCAGCCAACAGGATTGCAAGTGGGCAATGTTATGGCCTGTACTCCTAGCACATTTGGAAGACCCTCAGGATGGAGACGGTAGGTGTCAGCATACAATCAACAGGAAAAGTGAGGACTGATAAAATAACTGAGCAAAACTATCTAGAACTAGACTTTCCCTGTCCCTTTTCCCCAACCTGGTTTCACGTTAATTCAGGCCAAACTAGTTCCACATGTCACATGGTAGCGCAATCCAACGAAATAAGCACTTGAAGATTCAGAATTTTAAAACACAGCAGAGTTCCTGCAGTGTCAGTGCTTCTAGGTAGTCCAGACAAGCAGCACAAACCATGAATACTAACATTACCTTTATTGTAAGGTTACAGTAGCAGGATCTTGCAAGTCTGAAAGCCCTTCTGCCCTCCTTTACTTTTATGTTTCAGCAAACTAGGAAGGATCTCTTCTGAGATGCTTCCCATGCCCCTTCTGCTTCTGTGGGCTGAGATACCTTTTGCATGATGGTTGTCTAGGCTGTGGCTCTTCCCCCAGCCTCCCAAGGTCATTCCCAACATTACATGCAACTAGGTATTCTCCCACTGTCACCACAACTACTGGTCATGAGAAGACCAATCTCCAGAGCAGACATTGCTTGAAACAACATACCCTGACATAATGGTCACTTCCCAGACCAATAGGATTTAGAAGATGCTTTTGTACACTGGCAACTGCAAGCTCCTTTGCTATCAGTGAAGGATGACAACATTCATTGGCACACAAAAAGGGAGTAAAAGTGAAAAGGAAGGAGCCTCCATCCTATGCAGTTGGGAAATAGTTCAGTTGTCAGAATTCTTGGGTGTATGCAATAAATAGTACCCATAAATGTCATCTGTCTTATTTTCTCATGTCAACCACTCACCCAGTCAATTTACTGTTGTTATTAACATGGGTGTGGGTGCATGTAAGTATCAACCAGCTTCACAGCATGGCTTATAGTTAATTTACCATAACTTTGTAGTTTCTCTCTATAGTTATCAGGCAAGAGCACCAAATCAACAGAAACATTCTTGTGAGCAATATTCTGCTGAGCAGTTGGCTCTGAGAGGATGCAGAAAAATCAAAGAAAAAGAAAGAAAAAGAAAACACAACTTATGCGAGAACGAAGTACTCAAAGTTCAGGGAAGGCAGTGTGAATGAGGATACTCTTCAAAGCAGTGAGATCCTGCAGGGGGGAATACCGAAATTATTAACATTAAAATTCTGGCTAAATATATATGCCATAAGTGACCCTACAATATTTTATTTTAAAAAAATACTTTTGTTACTCTTTTGATTTCTAATTTTGCTGATGGTTAGGATGAATTATAGCTCCCTAGCTTGCTTCCCACTTTCTGTTCTGTTTGGCTTGCCTGATACTTAGAACAATAGACGTTTCTGCCCTGGTATGGTTATTGGCTTAATTTTTAAAATATTTAACATATATGCTGCTATTTGATTTTATCATGTGAGATTTATATTTAATCTCTTCTCATTTTTGTTGCTTAGATAATATAGTTTATTAGAGAATTATTGACATTGAATGAATGAAATAATTTATTTTTATTTATTTAAAAGATTTGTATGACTGCCCAACTTAAAACACAATTCTGGGCGGATCACAGCAGTAATAAACTACCAACCATAAAACCATAAAATCATAAAAATGAAACGAAGACCAAGAACTAAAAAACCTGCTGCCTCAGTCACCTCCTAGAACCTTTACGGAAGCCCTATAATAATAATAATTTTAAAAGGCATTGTGTTCCCCATATTATAAATAGGAAGCAGAAGGCTTTTCCCCACTTGCCCTCAGTTTTTATTTTCTTTCGTTCTTGCTCTGTCCCAACTGATGAGTGGGACTGTCCTGACTTAAGCAAAAGACCACGCTGAGACGAGGAGAATGTCTCTAGTGTTTATTAACTGCTATAGTAGTCAGAAAATCCTACCAGATTGAAGGAGCATGGGAAACCCAGACAGATAAACCCCAAAACTCAAGGTGGGTCTGCTCTGAGTTTCTTTGAAGAACAGTTCAAAGCCTCTAAACTACACATGCATTTTCCCCCCTGGATAGGGGCCCCCTCCTGCTCACCATCCGTACTCATAACAGGACAGACTTAAGTCATTCTTAGCTGTGCTAGAGTCAAAGTGACATTCCCCGTTTACTTGGACTCATCTAAATAGTATTTTCCCATTCTTTTGACTCATCAAGTGACAGCCCCAAGATGTGTCAGATCTGTTAGGCTTTATCATCTATTACCTTGGATGGAAGTCTCATGACAGACAGCGATTGGGAATGGGGCAATTGGGGCAAGATAAGGAATGGCAATGAGGACAAAAAAAATCATGCTATTGTAGTATTCTGCCAGCTCAAGGATAGGTGAAGAATACTTCAACTTTACAATGAGGAAAGGCTCTGAGAGTAGTAGGAAAGGGTAGTGTTATACTACAAACAAATATGGTGTGAAGTGAAACTGAATGGGATGGAAATAGTTCTGGACCAAGCCTATAATTCACAAATCCATAGTAGATTCCATGCCATTCCAAAATACATCAACAGTGAATGAAATATGGTGCCATGTGTTCCTAGGCTACAGGTACGTCCTGAAGCTGGTGAGATGAGAGTCCCTGATTCTCATGCCAGAGAGAGCCATTTTATCAGGGACAGGTGGCAAGGGGCTTCAAAGCGCAGAAAACAGCAGCCCAAACCCTACAATTTGGTTTACATGAAAGAAGATAATGAATATTCCCTGCCTTTGCCTCTTAGTCCTTCAAGATAGGCCAGGTCAAGAAACAGACACCACAGGTAATACTGGAAGTCAAATTTATTGAAATAGGCTATAGTAACAAAATCTTGAAAGCCTGCAGAATTTTCCCCCCATCCCTTTTATTCCAGAGAGTTAAGGTGGAGCTAGTTTGAGCTTCTTTTTAATGTTCTCTTCCTGTCCGGACTTAAATCATGTTTTGCTAACAGCTGTCATACAGTTTCTCCATAGTCATCTCTGTGGTCTTCTATACCTACTACAGGAAGTTAGTAAAATTGATTTCCCACCATTTTGTTCTGGTGCTCTAGGCAGCGTCCATAGCACTCCTTCCTCTAATTTCCCCCCACAAAAATCTACCCTGAGGTAGGTTGGGCTGAGAAAGAGGGAGGCTGATCCAAAATCACCCACTGAATGTGTATGGCTAAGGCCAGTCTAATGCCTTAGTCTCCCTGCTCCTAGTTCAACATCTTAACCATTACTTTACTCCAGCTGAGTACTGCAGAGTTTGATTCAGTACCTCACCTGTATCCCTGTGCTTTGTGAATCATATTTACAGAAAAGTGACCTTTTGGATTCCTTTTTATCATTCATTTGGATGCTGTCCTTATCTTATCTGAGAAGCCTGCTTTCCACACAGAACACATGCGCTCAGCCCTGCTTTTCATTTGTGACTAAACCTCTACACTAAAGGGTAGAAATGTACCTTTGATCTTCCTGTGTTGGACTATTTGGGCTGCCACATCTCCTTGAAAAGAATTCAGCTGGATCCACCTAAATACAATCTATTCTGGCTTAGGACTCATACTCTCTCCCCTCAAAAAATCAGGAATGTATATTTTCTTGGTATTGCCAATTTTTACTATAACTATATACTACTTTGTTCTAAATTTTAATGCTCCAATCATTTTGCAGACTCATCTGACCAAAAAGGAAGCAACCTGGGATTCTGATGTCCAACACTTTTTGTCTCTTCAGACAGGCATTTTCTTCAGCCCATCTTCTGTCCTCTATATCCTGTCCACTCCTCTGTGGGTCAGGCTGATATTTCTGATTTTGCTCTGGGTGCTGTGTTTTACAGTTCACTTATGAAACTGACCACAGCTTGTTCCTCTGTGCTTTCTTTGTTTGCCAACTTCATCCAGCTGAATACAATTATGATGCTTTTAGTAAGGAGCATTTGACCATCAAAGAAGCCTTTCAACATCAGTGCCATCTCCTCAAAGATGCCATATTTGTTGCTTTTTCACATTTTTCCCCAACAAACCAGCTGGAGTATTACATCTCTTCCTCAGGTGCCTTGAGATACAATTCTTGGACATTATTACTAACCTTCCATGTGTCAAAGCCTGGAGGGTTTTCTAAGACAGCTCATTTCTTCCCTGTGATGACTTCCCCTCTGCTTCTGAAATGGTTCATTTGTTTATTCAACAACTTTACCATCATTTCATTTCTGATTTAAGCATACAGTCATGGAACATTTTGGAAACTTTTATCTATTGATTGTAAACCCTACCTGTCCTCTGTCCACTATCCATAACTGCACAATGAAACAAAAGGGACAAGTGGCACCTTGGAGCAATACTATCAGCACGCCAATTGGCCTGATTGTAAGTCTGCTTACAATAACTTAGTTTATATATAACCCAGATATCACCATTTCAGGAAATGTATGGTTGCCATCTCTTTCTTCAGCCAAATGGATCTCAACCCTATCCTATTCCAGAGGCCTCCATTCTCTCCAGGTACTGCTGACCGTTCAGTGTCTTCTGAAGTATCAGCTGGACTATTGCCAAGGCCTCCTGCAAATATACTTCTGACCATCATCACTAGGAAGCCTTCCCCTTCATTGTTGACACAGCTCTGGATTCTACTATATTTCTTCCATCCACATAACCATTCAAAAATTTAAAGCTGGGTGTTTGGCTTTATGGACCATTTTCTGTACTTGCACAAAGGACCATTTTCTGTACTTGCACAAAGGATAGCATTTTAGGTTTAAAAAGCCCCACAGACTGCCTTAGTTTGATAAATAAGACCATTTATTTATTTATTTTCAGGAAAGAGATTAGCAGTACAGAAATATTGTTGGAATACCCTTCCTGAGAGGATGTGTCTAAGTGCTTTTTGAAACAATGGGTAAAAAAAGCCATATATTAATGGGTTACAGCTGGAGTTGAAGTAACCAAGCCAAGTTAGAGCATCAAACAGCACAGCAGGAGTTGAAAAACCTAAAAAAGGGTCAATTAAAATTGTGACAAAACATGGAAACCACAAGAAGAGAAAAACACCTATCACAATACTTAAGGTCTTAGCAGCTTTCCTGTCTGCACTTCTGGAAAGCTGGTTAGAATTTTTGTCATCTGAACTTTTCATGACCCTCAGATGTTTTTTAGACACCTCAAAGATTTTTGCATAAATTCCAGTTATCACAGAGGCAGGAATGAAGAAACCAAATGAAAACACAACAACTCCCCAAAGTTTATTAAACATCACTGGACAAGAACTAGAACATGCAACCAAAATATCATAAATATCAATGCCAGAAGCATATGCTTCAGAGAAAACCAATCCAAAAGCAAAAGAAGATGGCACTGACCAGCAAATAAGAATTAATTGCCTGATTCTAGGAACTGTAATTTTGCATGGATAATGAAGGGGATAACAGATGGCATAGAATCGATCTACTGCAATTGAGCAAAGGTGAAAAATAGACACCAAGCAGAGCATCAGGTCAAAGCTGTAGTGGATTTTGCAGAAAGTCATTCCAAAATGCCAACAATTCTCCACTGATCTGACCATGCTGTAAGGCATGATGAAGAAGCCAAGGAGGAAGTCAGTGACTGCCATGGAAAGGATGAGGAAGTTAGTTGGGGAATGCAGCTGTCTGAAATAGGAGATTGAGATGACGATCGCCAAATTTCCAAAGACTGTGATGATGATAACTCCACTTAGAGATATATACATGGCTCCTCGAATACCTACAGACCAGGGATTTTCAGGACAGGATCCATTTCCAAATTCAGAGCAATCAATGACATGCTTAGAGGCATTAAGAAAAACCATAGTATTTTATCTGAAAATGAGACAAGTATCAGATGCAGAAATTAATGTATGCTACTGTCTGTAGATCCCAAGTAACTGAAAGGTTTTACATTAGAATTCCCAGAATGTATCCTATAGGAAGATACTCATTCCCTGAAGACTCAAAACTTTTTACAGAAAGTTCATATTACTATAATTATTTAATCAGAAGTTAAACAACATTTCTTCAGATCTGTGTAGATTATTATTTGATTTTCTGTTTCTTTTGGTAGAAATAAAATAGCCAGTCCGAGCATTACATCACTGCCTTTGATAACATAATGGTGACTTAGGTTTATCATTTTATTCAGTCTCTCCCTGCCAGGAACCTAAGACAGCATACAGTTAAACTACTGTGAAACCATATGTTAGAACAAGGAAAAATAGGAGCAAACATTCAGTGAGTGACAAAAACAATAAAGCATCAAGATCCTGAGCGAAGAGAATGTTTGTTGCCCATCTAAAACAAAATAAGGAAACTGTCTTATCTTCCTTGGGAGTGCCACAAATTAGGTGCTGAAAAGTGCGTCTCAGTTGTTCACTAGTCCAGCCTTTCTGAGTGATGGGACAAATACCAAGGTTTTTCAGGATGACAATAAACTGCAAGATGATCCATATGGAAGGAGTCCTTCAAATGTTCTGTCCCCATGCTACTGAGGGTCGATGCTCAGAAACAAATTGGAAGCTCATGAAGTTGATCTGGTGTAATGTGGTACAGACAGTGTATGCTGATAAAGGCCTAACCCCCTCATTTTGCACTACCTGTAGTTCCTTCGCAAGGGCAGTCCACATAGAGATATGTCATAACAACGTAACAGAGAGATTATTAAGGGCAATAATCATTGTAGGCAGATCATTTCCCCACAAGAAAATAAATAAATATGTATTTAAACAATGAAATACAAAAAAAAAAACCCAACCCTACAGGTCCTACTCTACCTCCCAGGGACAATGTTGGATGCAAGTTCACTCCAATTGACTGCAATGAAGTTATTTCTTTCTACCTTCCTTTCTGTCCTTCCTCCTTTTTGTAGATACCCACTCTCTATCTAAGAATGCTTCTGGATTCACATGGATGGGAGCTCTAAAGCTCTTATTTCGTAATGCTCCAGACCAAAGGAACATTTTGAATGAAATAAAAAAAAATCAATCATAAGCCTCAGCAAGAATTTCATGACTGCACCGAATGGAACCTGCAGCCACAGTGGTGCCGATGGGTTCCACAATATCTACTCCTGCTAAATATATTCTCAAATATTATTAATAAGCTTTACAGAAATGTATGACAAGAATTTACCCCACCACTTCCACTAGCAACAGCATGCTATGCACTGCAATTCCTTCCTTCTTTCTTCTCCTACCTGAAGGCTGTTTGCATGAAATTATTGAAATATCAATGTTCTATTTGATGTCCAGAAGAACCAGGTTTTTTTCCAAAATAAACAGGGAAATAATCATGCTGTGCTTTTATAACACAGCAATCCAGCTCCCTAGAGAATGTCAGGCACAAGAAAAATTGCTGTTCAGAATATTGGGGAGGAAAGCACAGAGGTTGGTAGCTACCAATGAGGACTGAGCTCAACTCTCCAGGATGGATTATTCCTTTCAAGATCATGACGGTCTCAACAGTGAAACAGCATCTACCAGGTTTTATGACCAAATCAAAGTGATACTTTTAGATCATCATGCAATCTGAAAATGAGATTTCTTTCAGTCAAACAGTTACTAAAAAATGCTTCTCTGCAGGCCAAATTAGATTGTGTGAAGTTAAGTTCAGCGTATGTGTATGTTTTAAATTATGTGGGTAGGAGAAGGAGAAGAATCAAGGCTAGTATTGTAGGGGGGGTTGAACTTAGAATCATAGAACTGGAAAAAGCCATTTAAGCCATTCAGTCAACTTGCTAATCAGTGCAGATTAAAGTATCCCACTGTGTAGCTTCTTCTTGAAGACATCCACTGAAAGGGATGCAATCATCTCTCTGGGTTATTTATTTATTTGTTTGTGTGTTTATACAATTGCTGATATATAGGCCATCCTGATAAGGACTCAAGGTGGTTCACAAACAAGGAAAATATAGAATCAAATAAATCATAGTTGACAACAGACCATCTGCCAAGGCAGCCCAAGTCCCTATCCACGTAGAAGGCTCATCAGAATGATACAGTTTTTAAAGGTATAAAAGGAGAGCAAAGTGGAGCTCAGAGAATGTGAGACCACCACTGAAGGTACACTGAGAAGCCCCTACTCTTCACCTTATAAAGAATGAGGACTCTAAGTCTACATGAAAGTGCTGAGTAAAATCTGAATGGGAGAGAAAATTAGACTGCACCCTGTGTAGGGCTTTATAAGTGATAACCAGCACCTTGAATTGGACCTGGAAGCTTACTGGCAACAGCTGTAATGCTTCTAAACCTACTCCTCCTGGCAGCTGCCTTTGGACTAGATGCAGCTTCTGAGTTATTTTCAAGGGCATCCCTATAAAGAGCATATTGGAATAGTCTAAGCATGTGGTGATGGTGGCACAAATCACAGCCATAAGGAACTCTTGATCTAAGAAGGCCTGCAACTGGTGCACCAACCAAAGCTTGGCAAAGGGTCCCTTGGCCATGGCTTCCATCTGATGCTTGAACAGGAGCCATGAGTACTAAATCATCAATTATCCACAAACCATAATTCTGTCTTTAATCTAAATCATAATTCTGGGATTTAATCTATTTTTATATATTCAATCCCTCACAAACCCCTGTTTCTACATGATCAAAACAACACAGCTCCAGCCTAGCTTGGTATGGCAATGTATAATTGAGTATTGTCAAAGTATTTATTTCCCCAGTGGTTTCATGTAGATATTAAACAGCACGGGGGAAAAGGCCAAGCCCTGAGAAATCCACACTGGAGCTCCCTTATGGATACACATTGTTAGAGAAATCTAATAGGACCTGGAAGGGTGTACTTCCTCCATCCAGGTCCTGACAAAGTTTCAAACACCAGCATGGCAAATGGCAAAGACCTGAATCCAGACTGGAAGAGATCCAGATAATCTGGATAATCTAGGTAATCATCCCCTATAGATGAAGCCTTACTACCTTCTCCAAAATCCTCCCCAGAAAGGGAAGACTGGATATTGGGAGGAGGTTTCCAGTGTAGCTAGATCAAGAGATGGCATCTTCAGGAGGTGATATATCCTCAACCTTGAAATAGTATTAAGCATCTTCCAAATTCAACCACACACGCTTTCCACCAACCACCCAAAGAAGCCATTCAGAACATGGATCCAGCCCATAGATGGTGAAGCTCATGTCACAGAGATGAAAAGAATAATTGGTTTCACTGTCAAACTGCTCTTATTGTTAGGTAAAGATAAAATCTGATTTATGGTGACCTTATGGATATGCCTATGTAGTTTCCTTGACAATAGTGTGAAAGAGATTTGCCATTGGACTCTTCCAGGTTGTTTTCTTGACTTCCCAGACTAGTTGACAGCACTGGAATTTTCTGGAGGTCTCCTATCCAAGTACTAATAAGGTCCTACCTTGCTTAGATTTTCAATTTTTGCCAAGGTCAGCTATGCTTAACTACCTAGCTGAGTGTTACTCTTAGGATTTAAAAAAAATATATCAATTGGAATCTGCTTTCCTGTAACTTAATTACCTGCATTCTGGAAAAATATTTCCTGACCTTCTCCTGTGTGACATCTGCTATCATTTTTCCTTCTCTTTTCAAGACTGGGCATTCCCAGTGACTTCCATCCTTCTTCATAGAATTTAGTTTCCTGTTTCCTAATCATTGTCATGTCCCCCGTTGCGATGTATACATACACCACAATGGGGAACATGCCTTTCCGGTGAAGGGGAGCGGGGAGGAAAGAATCAGTGCTAATCCCATAAGCACTGAAAGACAAAACAGATAAAGGACAAAGGAGCCATACCTTTGCCCTGACCCGGGAAGCCATCCTCCTATCTCCCTGACATCTCTGCATTACCACGGGGGACACACCTGCTCCGGACACAGGATGAGGACAGAGGTAATCAGTGCTAATCCCCCTGATCGCCCATTGAGACTCCGGAATTGCCCCCTGATTGCCCATCGAGACTCCGGGTTCACCGTCGGTCAAGACTTTGGGACAATGGGGGTGGGGAAGGATCAGGTCCGCACCGCGGGTATTTACCGGCTACCTCGCACGCCATGTGCTCATTCCCGTCTTTCTCCGTGTCTGCATTCTATTCTCAATAAACCAGATATCCTTAGCCCTGGCTGGTGAGTCTGTGTTTTTTTGAATAAGGCAACCATCACAATCATCCTCATTGCCCGTCTCTGAAACTGTTCCAATTTGTCCAAATCCTTCTTAAACGGAGATGCTTAAAACTGCACACAATACTCAGTATGGGGTTCTGAGCAATGCAGAATAAAATGGAACTATTGATTTCTGTGATTTGGAAACCTTAACTCTGTTGATACAACCTAAAATTGCATCTATTTTTGTTTTCTTTGTTCTGTTTTTTGCAGTCACTTCACAGTACTTGTAATGCTCAAACCAAAAAACAGTTACTATATATAAATGCAGGCAGGAACAGCATACACTGAACGGCACAGCCAAGTAGCTGGCATTGTGTACAGGAACATCTGCACAGTGTATGGGCTAGACCCTCCCAAGTCCAGATGGGAGATTCCACAGAAGGTTGTGGAGAATGACAGGGCTAAGATCCTGTGGGACTTCCAGATCCAGACAGACAGGCAGGTACTGGCCAATCAACCAGACATCATGGTAGTAGACAAGGACCAGAAGACAGCGGTGGTGATAGATGTAGCAGTGCCAAGTGACAGCAACATCAGGAAGAAGTATGAGAAGCTGGAGAAGTACCAGGGCCTGAAGGAAGAATTAGAGATGATGTGGAAAGTGAAGGCCAAAGTGGTCCCAGTGGTGGTAGGGGCACTTGGGGCTGTGACTCCCAAGCTGGGAGAGTGGCTCCAACAGATCCCAGGAACAATATCCAAGCCCTCTGTCCAGAAGAGTGCAGTGCTAGGAACAGCTAAGATACTGCACAGAACCCTCAAACTCCCAGGCCTCTGGTAGAGGACCCGAGGTTGAGGAAGACACATACCACCCATAGGGGCAAGAAGGGAATTTATATTCATTCATTCATTCATTCATTCATTCATTCCAGAAAACAGTAGCACTATGAGATAGTGATAGTGAGTGAGCAGGAATGGTAATTTAGATTGGGTAATTCAATGCCCAGACACATCTCAAACACTTCACATTCTTTTCTGGTGCCACCCTCTCAGAAGAGGAAGAGACTTTGATTTCCTCTTATCTCAGGCCCTCATAGTGACAGATACTTCTTTACATTCTCTGCATTCCTGATTTCCTGTTCTTGTAAAGCCATCATGTTTAGCTGGACTTTCAGTGATTTTATAAGCCTACTGACTCATAATTTGCAAGATCTTTTCCACAAGTACTGTTACCAGATCAGTTGTCTCCATCCTAGGCTTATCCATTTGAATTTCTTTTCTTAAGTGAAGAACACTGAATTTGTTAAATTTCCTTTGTTTTTTTCAGCCCATTGCTCTTACATTATCAAGATCATTTTGATTTTTTTAAAATTTTTATCCCGCCTTTATTATTTTTATAAATAACTCAAGGCAAGGAACATACCTAATACTCCTTCCTCCTCCTATTTTTCCCACAACAACAACCCTGTGAGGTGGGTTGGGCTGAGAGAGAGTGACTGGCCCGAGGTCACCCAGCCGGCTTTCATGCCTAAGGCGGGACTAGAACTCACAGTCTCCTGGTTTCTAGTCTGGCGCCTTAACCACTAGGTCACGCTGGCTCTATCAAATTTTATTTGATAGCCCACCCAACTCTATGTCACATATACTTTTAATAAAGAGTCTTTGGATTCTGGTGGTATAAAGTTATGACACTTAACTAAATAAACGCACACACACAGACAAACATATTCTCCCTTCTTCCTCCAGTAATTAATAAAACCATTGAACAGTTCAGGGCTCAGAACTAAACCTTGCAGTGCTCTACTCAGTAACATCTTCCAGTCTAATAAGGAAATATTGATAAGTAGTGAGTACAATTTTTTAGCCAGTTATGTATCCATTTAATTCTCATGCCATTTAAGCTGCACTTTCTCTCCCCATTACAACCTGTCAAAAAAAATCTCTTCATGTCAAGTTGCTGTTCACTCTGGGAAGGAATTTCTTTTTGCTGACAGTGGGTTATCTGGGATTTCCGTTCTTGGATGTGAAAGGATTTGTACAAGTGCAACTGCTACAGAAAAGAGCAAGCATTACAAGAAGGGAAAGCTAAGCAGTTTCTCTTGACTTTCTTCTATCAAACCAGATTGCTCCAGTCCACTTCCAGATAAAATGAAAATGATGAAAGAATCATGCACTATGCATAGAATCATGTTTTCTGCATTGTTTGAACCTCAGCAAGTGCATTTCAAATCCCTTGGCCACCTTCTGTCCTCCATGAGTACACCTTTGTGCTCAGAAGTGAATCCAGGTGGGATTCTTCTTGCCTTCCTTCCCATCCTCACTTGGCTACCTGCGAACAATGGCCAATGCTTTCATTGGGAGATCTTAGCCTGCTTCTGCTAGACACCTCTATCTATTCCTCAGGCATCTGTCCAGTTAAGATGCTTATTCTACAATATTTGAATCTTATGGGAGCTTACCACTTACAGCATGGCTATTTTCATTTTGACAATTTCACATTGCTTACACACCTCAACACTCCACAATGGCTCCAGTATTTATAATTAGAGAGTGCAATGGCTAGACATCACAAGCATGCTGAAAAGAGACTTTCAGGCTAAATGCCCAGGTATTGCTTGTAATATGGGGATCGCTAAATCTATGCCATGGCAGCCTCAGACCAAGAATGAGAACTGGCCCCATATGGTTTGCCAGTGCTGAAGTCAACTCACTGTGGTTGAACTGTGGCTTAATGTTAGGTGTTGGTAAGCCTTGAATTCTCATTATCCTTCCCATCCCTTATTCTGCTGCAGTTATGAAATACAAGGTTTGGCTTCTCTTATAACCTTGTTTGAGCATTCAGTCCAAGGTTTGTGGAGCTGGATTGTTATAAACTATAATTAATATTAATCAGTGAAGTGCTGTGGTTACAGCTGTCACCATGTCTGGAGAGCCAGTGTGGTGAGAGGTTAAGAAGTTGGGTTAGAACTGGGGAGAGCCCAGGTTCAAATCTATCACCAGCCATCAAGCCTCAATGGGTGGCTCTGGGCCAGTCACTCAATTTCTCTTTCTCTCTCAGCTGAGCCTACTTCACAGGGCTGTTATTGTGGAGATAAAATAAAGAGAGATCCTGGGTAGGCCACCTCGAGCTCTGGAGGAAAGACAGGATACAAAATGAATAAATAACCCTTTTGTGGGTTTCAGGGATAAACCAAAACTGTTGTTAGCCACACGTGGAAGTAAATGTTTCTATGGCAGCATTAGAGGACTGAACAAGCTAAAGCTTTTGTATCCTAATCCTCATAACTAGAGTGCTGTAGTGGTAGAGTTGTTGAACTAGCACCAGGGAGCCTAATTTCATCCATCAGCAGCCATGGAAACTGACTGGGTGATGCTGGGCACACTCTACCCTGCAGACTTGTGGCTGTGGAGGAAATGGGAAGAAGGACTGCCATGTGCCGTTTATTCCACTTTGACCTCCTGGAGGAAAGGTAGAAGAGAAATCTAATAAATACAGATGGGCCATGATTTATAGCCAAATATAAATTCTCTTCGGGAATTGGGGAATGGGGAGGGTGGACCAAGAAGCCTGCTTGGAAATGAGAATGAGGAAAAGGAGTGGATCTTTGCTTTTGAGAAATGGGAACTTTCTTTATGGGCATAATAGATACAATAAGGGACATTTTTAAAACTTGGAATGGAACAGTTAACGCCTTTCTTCCCATGCTGCATTCCACTCAGAAAGTATGGTCCTCATGCCTAGTAGGACTTCGAGGAAAAATTAATATTGTGTCTACATGGGCCCTGCAAAAGTGGTCCATAGAGAAGGAGATAAAGCCAGATGGCAGAATCAAGAAGAAAAGCTGAGGGAAAGGTAAGAGTGACAGAAAAGCAAAAAGCAAGATGCTGATAATCAATAGAAGAGTGGTTGGGCTGAGCCCATCTGCACTAGACTCTCTAGATTGCTAGTAAGAATCCATCCCCACTGCTAACACTGCTGACAACCTATCTGCACTGCTCTCAATGAACTATTTAAAAGTTTTCAGGAAAGTTAAACATATGATGTCATCTATTGAGAACCCATTGAAAGAGCAAGGGGAGTGCTCATTGGGGACTGCCCAATGAGGGTAGCAATTAGAGGTGTGATAGCAAATGTCACAGGCTTAATATGGCAAATGATGCTCTGAAGGACCAAAGTTTGCATCCTCACAAACATGAGCATAGTGGGGTCAGACAAAAGCGCAAAGTGTATTTCTCATGTGCTTCAGATTTGCTGTTCTGCTGGGTTGCAACAGAAACCAGAGACCTCATTAACACATCTCTGTGGTACATATTGGCTATAACAAGTGACAGCTATGCAACAGAGGCAATTAAGCACTAATGAAGTTAAGTGTTGCTGGACTTTTGCAAAAAGTTGCTCTCCCAAATGAGGCTTTCTGTTTTGAAAACAGACGGAAAGAAGGCTCTCTGGGAATCTGCAGTGTTTGTCTAATCGGACACAAGAGGCAGAAGTTTTTTTGAAGTTCAGGTACACACTTAAATGGTGGTTAGCTTTACATAAACACTCTTTGGAAGGAACTTATTCATTGGCTCATAGAACTAACAGAATGACTGCACAAATATTCAAGCAAAGGTTCAGAGGACTATTTTCAAAAGTAATCAGGGAAAATTAAATTGAAGAGCTACATGCATATCAGTGGGTGATTTTTCTAATCCAAGAAAAGTGGCTGCTTATCCTGAAGATGTCATTGTTCTTAGTATCAACTACTGGCACCACGATTAGCAGTCCTCAGGATCCCCTAACCCAAACAGACATCCTGATAATCAGATGAAAATGATCTTTCATTGTTTTGTTTCCAGTGTTGCTCCCATCATTTTAAAAACTGCAAAACTAAGTGGAAGTTTCGTTTCTTGGAACCTCACTTAGTTTAGTCTTCAAAATGCTCAGCACCTATGTTCAGTTAAGTCAATTTCCTTGCAGTATAGAATACCAAACAGGGAGGGAGGGAGGGAGGGAGGGTCTATAAACCTTGCTGGAAAGATTACCACAATATTTATTTATCATATGGTGGTTCTTCAAATGTATTGCAAATGAATACAAAGTTTATAAAGCTGGAGATAAACACCATAGTGATGGTGGACAAGATATGTTTTGATATAGAAATTTGTACTGGTCAGTGACCATAATAAAATCAATTGAATTGAATTGAATTGAATTGAATTGAATCGATATAGAAATTGGGTCACATTGCAATAAATCTCTTTTCACTCAAAATTCTGAGGTCCAAACTGATCTCTCAGAGCCTCAAGCATGATCACGGGATAATCAAATTATGACCGATAGCTGATGTTTTGTCTCCAGTTCACAAACCCAGGGATATTTATCCCCTGCCTATGACCAATAGCTTCAGGAGGGCCTGATAAGTTAATATTTGTCTTGTTCCGAGCCACAGTCTGTTATGCAAGATTCTGAAGCTTTGTCGGCCTTAATTGTGGAAAGTTTAATGAACAGCCGACTGTTCCAGGAACCTATAAAATGAAACGCACACATATCAGGACTCCAACCCTTCAGATGTAGGAGCAAGGCTGCATTTTGTGAGGGAAGAAGCAACCCATGTTGTGCTGTGTTTTCCTGCTCTGCTAATGGCAGTCAATTAGGCAGAAGTGAAGAGGGAGAGGAAATGCACACTGGGATGACATCATGACATTGATAAATGTTGCTGTGTATTGCAAGGGCAGAAATAGACACACAGGTGACATGTTAGCTATATCGTTTTATCTCTACTCATGTGTCACACTCAGTTTGCACAAAGGAAACTGGGTGGTGAGATCATAGTGAATGCATGTTTCAAGACAGAGGGATGCACTTTGAGGTACATGGGACACCTTGAGGTACATAGGGTACATAGGATACATGGGATTCCCCAAAGCCATGGCCGCGGTCACCAGAACCCCTCCAAAATGTCCTATGGAATTGTAGTTGCTAATATGACAGAGGGCAGAAGGCACAGTTTATAGAAGAAAAGACTGAGAGGAGATTAAAGTATCTAAAAGGCTATAATATGCAAGAGGAGACAGTCCTCTTCTTGAGGGCAGGACATAGTCTGGAATGTTAAAATGAAAAGGAAGGTGGCTCAGGCTGAATATTAGGAAGAACTGTCAAGCAGAGGAATGATCTGCTTAGAAGAGCAGTGGGCTTCCCCTCCTTGGGCGCTTCAAATGGGGAATCGATGGCCAACTGGTGACAGTTTAAAGGATTCTTGCACTGAGCCCAGGGTTGTATTGGATTGACTCTCTGACCCTTTCCAAGTCATACATTCTATTTTTCTCTGATTCATCGTGTTAACTATTTAAGTTAAGTTTTATTAAGTTTAAATTTACCATTCATTGTTCCAGTTCTCCCACATTTTGGATGCGGCCCTTAGTGTGCCATTCAGAGGCCAAATTCAGCCTTCGTTCCCCAAAAAGGAGCACAGCCTCATTTGGGAATAGAAATTGGCTAGCCTGTATGAATGTTTCTATAACTGCATAAGGCCTGCTCAGTCTTTTATTGACTCAAAAGCCAATAAATATTGTGATGACACAGTGTTCTTCTGTCAAAGGAAACTGCCATTATAAAATCTATCTTGTATTTTCTTATAGTCCATGTTAGATTTCTTCTGAAATCTATGCTTTCAATCCAGCATACTCAGGTCAGGTGGAAAATGCCAGGACATTATTTTTATTAACAAAAGCATTTGATTTCTGTCTATTAAATAAATCACACTGGTCGATTCTATTAGGAGCAGAGGTATGTTTAAAATCATATAGACTGAGAGGCTTTTCATCTGTTGAATGACAACATATAAAATGTGACTGAATATATAGATATATAGAAGAATTAATCCAATTCATAGCTGTTCAGCATTTATTTTTATGTCTCTCTTAATAAAAATATCAATATTATTGATCATATTATTTTCAAAACTCAAAGAACTCTTTTTTATAAGTCAGGGATCTCAGTCCCAAATACAATCAGTTCTCATATAGTATGTGTCTGTACAACATGAATTCACTCATACATGACTGACAAATAACGGAATGATGTTTATATAGCATGAAGTATATTTTTCTATGAATTTCAATTTTGCTCTTAGGAGAAATGGGAGGTGGACATTACCAGCACTACCCAGCTGAATGCAATGGCTTGCCACTTTGTTTACTGCCCACTCGAGTCACGACATGTACACTACTTTGTTAGTATATATTGTGCCCCTCTCCTCACTGTTGATGTTATTTCTTCTTAAATGTGCTGCCCTCCCACCAACTGAGTAAACTAGAACATGCCAAAAAAGCATGCTTCTAATGAAATATCAGGTACAGAAAGAAGAAAAAAGCATTATCAGTTGAGGAAAACTTTGAAATTCTCAACTCTTTTGAAAGAAATTACAGAACATGTGATATCATGTGTGCTACTGGCCTAAATGAGGTGGGCAAGTATGGACAATCAGAAGAGAGGTTGGGAAAATATTAGGATTATCTAAATAAAGTACATTAATAAAAAAAAAATATCACTGGAGCACTCAGCTTAAAAGTATTGAGACAGTAAAGGCAGATTCAGCCACTAGAGCCTGATATGGCATAAATATATGTTATCTTCTATATCCCATTGTGGTCTCCTTGCAGTATGGAGGCCTTCCTTTCATATGTCCATTCCAAAGTCCATGTAGTTGCTGGAGAGAAAGTAACCTACACATATTATTTGGCTGTTCTCATTTTTTTATTTAATGACCTGATTCTTCCCAACTCACAACTAACAGCTGAGAGTATAATATTACACTAAAGCTGCATCATCCCAGCTGCTCTTTCAACTTCACCTTTGAGGAGAACAAAATTCTGAGGAACTGAGTCTCCCCTTCAGTATGGTTTTGTAGTGATTGCCTATCCTGATATACTCAGACTCACAAGCAGGTACTTAATGATATGACATGACATACCGCCCCCCCAAAACACTAAGGAGCAGGTTTCATAGGATAAGTAGTGTGAAAACGCCTAACCAAAAGAGGAGAGTGAACATCGTGGGCAGCCACCCACTCAGGGTGGGGGAAATGCTTCCAGCGTATAAGATACTGTAGGGTACTCCGAAGCCTGCGGGAATCAAGGACCTCCTTCACCTCAAAATGTTGTTGTCCGTCAATCATAATGGGCGGAGGGGGTGTAGGTTGGAGATGCTAGCAATTGGAGTGGTGAACAGGCTTGAGCAAGCTGCAATGAAAAACAGGATGTAAGCGTTTAAGGTTGTGTGGCAAGTCCAATTTGAAAGTAACAGGGTTGATAATTCCAACAATGGGAAAAGGTCCAACAAACTTAGGAGCCAATTTCTTAGAGGGCTGAGGGGATTTAATGAACCTGGTGGACAGGTAGACCTTATCGCCAACTTTGAAGGCAGGCTGAAGGGCTCGCTTCTTATCAGCATGCAGTTTGTAGGTTGATTGGGCATCTGCCAGCGCTTGTTGAATTACTGGCCAGGAATCGCCCAGGTGCGTAGCCCAGTCGGAAGGGGAAGAAGGCGGTGAAGTGGGTTGAGGCAGGTCAGGAATGGGCATGAAATCCCGGCCAAACACAGTACGGAAGGGGGGTTGTCCTGTGCTCTGATGTACCGCGTTGTTGTAAGCCACTTCAGCGAAAGGCAGGAGATCAACCCGATTGTCCTGCTGATAGTTTACAAAGGCTCTCAAATATTGTTCCAAGGTGGCATTAAGAGCCTCCGTAGATCCGTCAGTCTCAGGATGCAACGCAGTGGACAGCGCCTGTTTGGTGCCCAACAGTTTTAAAAATGCCCGCCAAAACTGGGAAGTAAATTGTGTCCCACAGTCTGTGACCAAACGGGTGGGGCATCCGTGAATTCTGTACACGTGGACTAGGAAGAGGCGGGCTAACTGTTGAGCCGATGGGATAGAGGCACATGGAATGAAATGGGCTTGTTTAGAAAAGTAGTCTTTCACAACCCAAATCACAGTCTTTCTCTGGCTTGGAGGCAAGTCGACAATAAAATCCATAGAGATTTCCTCCCAAGGACGGGAGGGGCTGGCCACCGGCTGCAGCAGCCCTTGCAGTTTACCCCCCTTCCATTTTGACATGGCACAGACAGGACAGGAAGCAACATAACTTTTTACATCACGTCTCAATGTGGGCCACCAAAATTGGCGCCGCACCAGGTGTAAGGTTTTTACAAAGCCAAAATGACCAGCCAGTTTGTCATCATGAGACCTGAGTAGGACCTCCCTTCGCAAACTGTCAGGGACATAGAGACGGCTTTGCTTCCATGCGAAGCCTCGGTCAAATGTAACATTGTGTCTATTCGCTTGCAACCAAGTGTCAGATTTCAGTTCGGAGAGAAACTGTTGTTGCAACTGAGAAGGGATTGACAGCCTCCCCCCAGCTGGTGAAACAGAACCTGAGGGCAGCTGCGCGCGTGTCTGGCTGTGAGTGACAGCCTGCATACCCAACTGAGGGTCTGTCCACAAAGTGCCTACCACGTCAGGTACTGAGGTCAAATCCTGGGGCAGGCGGGAAAGCACATCAGCCAGGAAGTTCTTCTTACCCGGAATGAACTTCAACTTAAAATTAAACCGCTGAAGAATTGAGCCCAACGGATTTGTTTAGGGCTGAGCTTACAGGGTGTGCTGAGCGCTTCTAAGTTCTTATGGTCCGTCCAAACCTCAAACAGACATTTGGCCTCCTCTAAAAGGTGGCGCCATGCCTCAAAAGCTGCTTTGACTGCAAAAGTCTCCTTTTCCCAAACATGCCATCGTCGTTCTGTCTCAGAAAATTTTCGGGAGAGATATGCACAGGGTCTGAGGCAGCCAGCAGCATCTGCCTGCAACAAAAGCGCTCCAATGGAGAAATCAGAGGCATCCACTTGAACCACAAAAGGTTTAGTGGGATCAGGGTGTTGCAGGATAGGCTCAGCTGTGAATAGGCTTTTTAGCTTGTCAAAAGCCACCTGGCATTCAGGTGTCCACTTGAGCAATGCTCCTGGGTTCTTTACCTTGGGTGTGTCCCCCAGACCCTTTGTTCGCAATAAGTCAGTGAGAGGCAATGCAATTTCCGTGAACCCCTGGATGAATTGGCGATAATAGTTGGAAAATCCAAGGAAACTTTGGAGCTGCCTGTGAGTGCGCGGGCGCTCCCACTCTAAAATGGCTTGGATCTTTGCAGGGTCCATTTCAATACCCTTGTCAGAAATTCTGTACCCCAAATAATCAAGTTGAGTCTTATGAAATTCACATTTAGACAGTTTAGTATAAAGCTCAGCCTTTCTCAGTTTGCTGAGCACCTGTTTCACCAAACACTCATGTTCTTCCAGCGTTTCAGTGTAAATTAACACTTCATCCAAATAAACCAGTACCCCTTTGAACAAATGCTCATGCAACACTTCATTGATCAATTGCATAAACACCCCAAGTGCCCCTGCCAATCCAAACGGCAAAACTTTGTACTGGAAAGAGCCCAGAGGACAATTGAAAGCAGTTTTCCACTCATCCCCTTCCCGTATGCATATACGGAAATACGCCTCCCTCAGATCCAGCTTAGAGAAGATTTTCCCCTTGGCCAGATGTGCTAACATGTCTTTTATTATTGGCAAAGGGTATTTGTTTAATATCAAAACCGCATTTAATCCGCGGTAATCTGTGCAAAGTCTCAATGTCCCATCCTTCTTCACTCAGAATAAAACAGGTGCACCCACTGGTGAATTAGCTGGTTCGATAAAACCCCTTGCCAAATTTTTATCCACAAACTCCCTCAGCACTGCCAGTTCTTTTTGGGTCATGGCATAGATTTTATGCTTGGGCAGTTGGGCATCTGGGACCAACTCTATGGCACAGTCAGTTTTCCGATGCAGTGGGAGTTTGTCCACCTCCTTCTTGCCAAACACATCTGCAAAACCCTGGTATTGTTCTGGCAACCCTTCTAGTGGGGTGGTGGCAAAACGCGGAGTTGCGGCTGCCGCCCTCCCCACTGTGGCCTCTGAGGCGTCGTCTCCTTCAGGAGCTTGATAGAAACCATCCCTAAAAGTCAAAGTCCTGTGCACCCAATTTATATATGGGTTTTGTTGGACCAACCAAGGAATCCCCAAAATGACCAAAGGACCCCCCACTGGCGCCACTACAAAAGGCAGCCCCTCCCGGTGGTTACCCATTTGCAACACCACCATGCCCGTGGAATGGGTGACTGGCTTTCCCCCCGCCGTAGTCCCGTCCAGTTGGGTAAAAATCATGGGCCGTTTTAACAGAAACTTGGGTAGCTCCAAAGCAGCCACCACATTAAGCAACGTGAGCACCCTGAATCGATCAACGCCCACACTTCCACCGTTTTTGTGCGGGAGCCCAACTTCACCTTCACTGTCAGTGTGGGGTAGTTGCCACTCACCGAAACATGGTCGCGCCCTTCCTCTACCACCTGCCCAGCGGCGCCCTTTAAAGCAGGTGGCTGGTGTTTCCTGCCGGCTGGAACAGCTTGGGCTCCCCCTTGTCCCCAAAGAAAGGGATGTCCTCAGCCTCGGTCTCAGCCAACACTGCCTTCATCTTCCTGGGCAAGGAGGGAGATTTCCCTGATGACTTTCCCAGGCGCTCCTCGGTCTTTCCTTTCAGGCACGCCGCTGCTCGGTGTCCTTCCTTCCCACATCGGAGGCATTGCCCCTTTGCAAAATGGCTCTCCTTCTCCTCCTGCCAGGCTTGCGCCCCGTTCTGCCCGTGGTGCCCGGGGACTTTGTCGCTCTCATCATAGCTATTTGCTTAGGACCCTTTTTGCTCTGTGCAAACTTAGCGTGGGCTTGTTCAACGTTCCACGCCAGCTGAATCCAGTCATATAGGGTAATGGGATCAGCTCTTCCCAACGACCACCTCAGCAACTCAGGTTTTAGTCCATCCTTAAACATTTCTATTAGGGTCGTTTGCGACCAGTCGTCCACCTTTGCAGCTAAGGCTTGGAATTCTAGGGCACAATCTGCAACGGACCTTGATCCTTGGATCAGTTCCCTCAGCGCCACCTTGGCTTTCTCTTTAGCCAACGGGTCAGCAAAATGCAATTTGAGTGCCCACAGGAAGTCTTCGAAATCTTCCAGTTCCAGGGCCTCCATCTCAGTTAATTGGACAAACCAATCGGCCGCCCTCCCCTTCAGTTTGGTGGCCACAGCATTTATCTTAGCCCTTTCCGAAGGAAACAACCTCCCAAACTCCTCCATATAGCTTTTGGTGTTGGTCAGGAAAAAAGACAGCTTTGCGGGATCACCGTCAAACTTGACAGTGAAATCCCTGTATCTTGCACCCTGTGGGCTTCTCTTCCTCTCTTTCTGCCCAGCCCTTCTCCTGGACACCGGGGATCTTTCCTCTCGGGGGGGGGGGGATTCGAAACCCTGACTTTGGGATTTCTCTTCTCATCTTTATCTTTCCTCCTTCCTCTGTCTTCAGGACTCCGTGGGGGCGATGGGGACAAACGTCTGGGACTGTGAGAAGGTGAGCCCACCCGATGCCTCCTACAATCCTTCTTCCTCACACCGGGGGGCGGGGGGGGGGGAGGAGATGGGGACGACTGCCTGTAGTGATGTTCCCTTCCCCCTCTGCCCTGGCCCCACAACGCCGATGACATTTTCACCATCAGTTCTTCCAGGAATTGTATCCTGGCTTCCCACCCTTGTGATCTCGCAGGGATCTCGGAGTCCTCCGACCCTCTCTTGTCAATTCTGACCACATTCGGGGACAGCGGATACCTCTGCTTCCCAGACATCTTAGACATCCCTGGTAGGGTGCCCTGTTCCTCACCCCACGTCATCGGATCAGCGGGCGGTTCTTCTGCTTTTTTAACCACTTTAGATCTCACAGTTTTTCCTTTCGCTGGGCTGGAGCTCGAAGCCTCTGACAGGTCCTCCGACTCTGGAGTGGGGGCCTTTTCCCCTTTCTTTACCATGGAATCCAGTTCCCCCGCACTCGAGTCTTCACTTTCCCCCGAGTAAGGAGTAGGCTCAGTCATCGCAAACTTAATTTCCTCACAGATTACTCTGGAAGGATGTTAACGTTAAAATTCTAGGATTCTCAGCTTTATGTAGTGATTGCCTATCCTGATATACTCAGACTCACAAGCAGGTACTTAATGATATCTGATTTATTGAAAGAATAGTATGCAAATACAGAGAAAGCTGAGAATGACTAAAAGCACGCCAAATACAAACTAAAAACCCTCAGCTCCAAACATAATCCCTCCCCTCGCCCGGCCATAGCAACCACCCCCCTCCCAGGTGCTGGTAACTGTTTTCCACACATCCTGGGAAAGCAGCCTTGAACACATGAGATAACCCAAACACATTCCAACCCAGCAGCCAACAGATAACAACTCCCCGAAGAGGAATCCTCCTCCCTCCCAAGATCAAACACATGTCAGGCAAATGACATGCGAAACGTTGCGATGTACCAGGAACATTGGAACAGTGAACATGACAGGTTTACTCCAAAAATAATTGAGTCCTAGACGAGTCCTGCTTGAAAACTTTCCCCAATAAAATCAATTTCAAGGCCCTTCGAAACCATAAATAAAAATATGCATAAACAATTGGGTTAAATGTTGAATTCAAATAACCAAACCAAACCACTGCATCAATGAGGATGGGTGGGATTGTATAATTCATAAATGGACTCATGATGGTGCAGAAGAAGAATGGGAACCAGCAGATGAGGAAAACCCCAACCACTATACCTAATGTTTTTGCAGCTTTTCGTTCTCTGCTGTGGGAGATATGATGTTGTAGGTCAAATCTTATCTGCATTTGGCTCATAGCAGCTGTAATGGATCTGGCTTGCCTTTTGGCTATTGTGTATATCTTCCCATAGACAAACAGCATGACAAATCCAGGAATGTAGAAGGAGATCATGGAGGCAACCACACCTGAAGTTTCATTGAAAAAGACAAAACAGCCTCCCACACAATAAATGAGTTTGTAGAAGGTTTCTTCAGCTCCTAATAAGTTGAGTTGCAAAAAGACCAGTCCAAAGCCAAACAAGGCAGGGAATATCCAACTGATAAAAATCATGATTAATATAGCACAAGTGTTTATCTTGGTCTTGTATCGCAGTGGGTCACAGACCGCATAGTAACGGTCGATTGAGATAAAGGAAAGATGGAAAATGGATGCAGTGCTCAGCATGATGTCAACACTGGTGTGGATTTTGCAGAAGAACTCTCCAAAATACCAGCAGTTCTCAACAGATCTTATCATGCTGTACGGCATGACACAGAAGCCTAGAAGGAGATCGACAGTGGCCATTGAGAGTAAAAGGAAATTTGTAGGAGTGTGGAGCTGCTTGAAATGTGATACTGAGATGATAACAGCCAGATTGCCAGCCACAGTAGCCAGGATCACACACAGCATGAAGATGTACATGGAAATGCGAATGCTCATTGACCAGCTGTTCTTTATGCAGGAGCCATTGATGAATTCACAGCACAACTGCATCCTTTCAGAAGGTTCAGATTCGTGCAAGCCCATCTCAGGCCCAATCCTATGGATATCGCACGTACAATTCTTCTTTTGGTGTAAAAACCAGGAATTCCTTAGTCTGTTGTCATCCTGCAGAGGAGTATCATCTGTCAAGGAGGGTAGGTGGGAAGCACAATATGAATATTTAGGGTTGAGATAAAATTCTTCTCCCACAACTTCAAAGCACAATTCTTGAACATTAACCCCTGCCCTTTGCTGAATATATTTTTTTCAGGAAGTCTTGTAAATGTAGAATAAAGTGGTAGTTTCCTCACCAGTAGTAGCATAGCTTGTACTTATTTCCATAGCTTCCGCTGAATGTCACCTTTATCTTTTGACTCACAAGGCAGCAGATTAAGGGCAGAAAGCAATGCCCTGGCTCTGATTGGTCTTCAGGCATCATCACTGTTAAATCAGAGAGAGAGAGAGAGAACAGGAAGCACTGCTATGGATAGGCAAGGAATGATGGCAAAAAAAAAAGGGGGAAGGCTCATGAACATCTGCTTGTGACTCTGATTGTACTGTAAAGAGGGGACGCCATTGGCCACTATCTACATTGCTTTGCCTGTTGCATCAAAATACTGTAGGACTATCAGGCTTGTACCAGCTATGCTACCCCAAAACCTGAGTACTGACCTTCAGCTCTGCATAACAACCCACTAGGGGATCCATTATCCTCTCTGGTGTATTTGCCAGCCCAACAGATTAAGCAATTTCAAATGCTGGGAGTCTGTCCTACAGCCAGGAACCACGCTGAGACAAGGAATAGGTCTCTAGTGTTTTATTACTGCTACATAAACAGAAAATCCTAACAAACTGAAGAAGCATGGGAAAAAACCAGACATATAAACCCCAAAGACTAAGGCGGGCCCGATCTGTGTCTCTTTGAATGGCCACCTAATTCCTCAGTACTACGCATGCGCTTTACAGCCTGGATGGGAGCCCCCTGCTCGCCATCCTTACTCATGACATCATCTTTGGTCAGACATAGTCAATGATTTATGGCCTGGTCTTGCATAACTAACAGACAGAATGATAAAATAAGGAAACTTGAGACAACTGCAGCTTTATAAATGCTGTTTTACCTGAAAGCAATGCATTTTTATACTGTTTTTGCAATATTTTAATAGTAATTTTATTTTAGCAAGATTGATATACTGTGAAATCTGACATAAAAACAAGCATCTGAAATAACCATATGGTTTTTCAAGGGGAAACATAGCAACCCAGTACTCTCCCCATCAACCCCCACAGTTTTGGAATCTAAATAGGTTAGTCCTGTTTATTCTAAAGCTTTACTGAAAAGGATTGCTCAGTATATGACACTGAGTTCATTGCCCTAAGCCGTAATACTTCTCTTCGCTATTTTTGCTCAGTGTGTTGTGTAGAGCTAGCCACTGTGGTTTATTCAGGATGTTGTGATGAAATAAACCACCCCTTAGAGAAATCGCTGAAGCCAGCCTTAAGGATGACATCATCACCTTCCCCTAGGAATGAATATAATGCAATATTCTGATATACTGTAAGGAGCACTGTTTATTCACCACTCAAGGATTTTATCGGTCCTGTCTCTCTGGGTATGATGTAGCTAGCCAGCTTCTAGGCTTTACCTGTCCCTATAATGTATTTCCTCTAAATAATCATCGCATTTTTATAGTTATAAAAACCACTTAATTCATCATTGCTCACTCAGATTCCCAGTCAGGAATGCATACAGAAAATCCTTCAAACTCCAACAATTGAAGGAGCTGACCTGATTTCCGTGTAATAATTATTCTAGGAAATAGCACAAACTCCTGGAACACAAATCATGGAGAGAGGGAATATTATGTTGCTGATAGAGGAATCTCTTCTTTCTGCAATCCTGGCCTGAAACTAAAACTTATTGTCCACTACACGGAAGCACAGTGTGGGTAACATTTGGAGCTTTGGTCTAAATAGTAGGATGTCTGTGTAGAAGATGAGAGTAGCAGAAAGGTCTGTTTTTCAGTAAATGGGATTTTGAAATCAAGGGAGTAAAATAAAAGGCAAAAATTACAGAGTACATCTCGCAAAGTAAAGGGGAGAGATATGAGGCAACAGTGAAGAAAACACTCCACTCTGAGTGGAAAACAGGAGAAAGGAAAAGAGAAGCTTGGTGTATCTTTTATGCTTTTCTTTTCATTTATGGACGGCCAGAAGGACATCAGGAGGGATCTGCATTAGAAAGTTAATTCAAAGCAAGGACGGACATTAGCATTCAGGTCACCATGACTAGGGAGTACTGTGATGGATTCAAAATTAAGAATACAAATCATACTAAATACTACCAAGCCTTAGGGCTGGATCCTTCTAACCATCTTTTACTCAATCTCAGCTCCTATCCCTTCTAGCCCTACAGCATTTGCCCAGTAATGGATAATTGTGCTTTAAGTTGCCATATGTGCCAGACAGAAGAAATGAAACTCCATATCCAAGTTTGGACAGAAAGAATTACACAACTTCACCAGCCTGCAGTTTTGTTAGAATAGGCTGCTTGCTTGGAACTCTCCAAGGCGCTGCCCGCCTTGCTTGAGCCCAAGATATGCTGTTTGAGGACTTTGACTTAGCCCAAGGAAAGGGTCAAGGAATTCTCTTGGCCAAAGCAATACAAGATGGTGACTTGCTCTATAAATTCACCCAGTTCTGGCTTGCCAGCCCTTACCAGTCAACTGTTCGAGAAGATTGAGATACAAGTTGATTTGTATATGTTTTAAATGTCAGTAGAGGGAGACTAGCAGACTGCTAGTCTCCCTCTACTGACATTTAAAACATTATTAGATGGGAAATGTGCCTGCTGCAAAGCAAAGGACCAGGCTTTACCATTATCTGTATTTCCAAGAATATCTTTGGGCCTTCCATAAACATGGACATTCATGGGAGCAGGGAGGAAAGTGGGGAAATGATGACAGATATGTCATGACAACATTGCACAAATGATACTACTTATGTACTAATGTCCAATGTCATAATGTGGTTGGTGCAAATGACACGATTGCATCATTTGCACAATGACATTATGACACATGTGTCATCATTTTTACATTCTCACAACTCTGGATGGTTAACAGTACATTAAACATCCCACACAAAAATCCAAAAACTAAAATTAAAAGGACTCTAACAACTGCAGAACCATCTAAACATTATATAATATGTTGGGGTTAGAAAGCAACATACCTCATTCAAGCACACTGGTATTGGTTTGTTATGGAAACCTATTCCCACAAACCCTTTAGATATTCTGAAAATATGTTTGGTGGGTGACTGCAGTCATGCAATTTGTTTGGAAACATGCCCACTGCCTAGAAAAAAGATGCAAGAAGGTTACAGTGTAAAAAAGAAAGAAAACCATCCTGGGAAGTCAAGAGGATGGTGAAGTTCAACCCCACCATTTTGCCTTCTTTTAAATGGATGTTCTGTGCCTGACAGTGTTGACCATGACAAGGCATTTTCTGAATAGACAAGTCCCCCATAGATGTGAGCATCCACAGTATCCTCTCAGGATTCCACATGTTGCTATCTGCTCTAAAAGACCACAGAAATACTTAAAATAAAACGTATAGCAAAAATCCAAAAGATTAAAAGGCATAGGTAATGCTCAAGATCCTGCAAGGTAGACTTCAGCAATTCATGGAGTGAGAATTGCCAGATGTACAAGCTGGGTTTAGAAAAGGCAGAGGAACTAGGGACCAAATTGCCAATATCCGATGGATAATGGAAAAAGCCAGGGAGTTTCAGAAAAACATCTATTTCTGTTTTATTGACTATTCTAAAGCCTTTGACTGTGTGGACCATAACAAATTGTGGCAAGTTCTTAGTGGTATGGGGATACCAAGTCATCTTGTATGCCTCCTGAAGAATCTGTATAACAACCAAGTAGCAACAGTAAGAACAGACCATGGAACAACGGACTGGTTTAAGATTTGGGAAAGGAGTACGGCAGGGCTGTATACTCTCACCCAACCTATTCAACTTGTACGCAGAACACATCATGCGACAAGCTGGGCTTGAGGAATCCAAGGCTGGAGTTAAAATTGCTGGAGGAAACATTAACATCTCAGATATGCAGATGATACCACTTTGATGGCTGAAAGCGAAGAGGAACTGAGGAGCCTTATGATGAAGGTGAAAGAAGAAAGTGCAAAAGCTGGCTTGCAGCTAAACCTCAAAAAAACCAAGATCATGGCAACCAGCTTGATTGATAACTGGCAAATAGAGGGAGAAAACGTAGAGGCAGTGAAAGACTTTGTATTTCTAGGTGTGAAGATTACTGCAGATGCTGACTGCAGCCAAGAAATCAGAAGACGTTTAATCCTTGGGAGGAGAGCAATGACAAATCTCGATAAAATAGTTAAGAGCAGAGACATCACACTGACAACAAAAGTCCGCATAGTTAAAGCAATAGTATTCTCAGTAGTAACATACAGCTGCAAGAGCTGGACCATAAGGAAGGAACTGTGGTGTTGAAGGAAAATTCTGAGAGTGCCTTGGACTGCAAGAAGATCAAACCAGTCCATCCTCCAGGAAATAAAGCCAGACTGCTCACTTGAGGGAATGATATTCAAGGCAAAACTGAAATACTTTGGCCACATCATGAGAAGGCAGGACACCCTGGAGAAGATGCTGATACTAGGGAGAGTGGAGGGCAAAAGGAAGAGGGGCTGACCAAGGGCAAGATGGATAGGTGATATTCTAGAGGTGACGGACTCGTCCCTGGGGGAGCTGGGGGTGTTGATGACTGACAGGAAGCTCTGGCGTGGGCTGGTCCATGAAGTCACGAAGAGTTGGAAACAGCTGAATGAATAAACAACAAAATAGGTGTCGAGGCTATAGATGTCCCTTTTTGGTGATTTTTTTATTTCATAACTGAGGAGGCTGCTATTGAAAAAGCCCAAAAAAATTCTGTGGATTTAAAAGTAGATCCTATCCAATTTTGCTAAAGAGCAGGATGCACTTCATTTCATAGGACTGATTTCCAATGAAATGGGCATAGGAATAATAATAGAAAGCACCACTCGTTCTTTCTCTCATTCACTCCATTCTGGTTCTGGATTAATCACAATCTCTTCACCCCCCCTGCTACAATCAATCAATCAATCATCAATAAAATAACTTGCTAGTGCTCCTCCCTTCATGGTTTTTGGTGCATGTATTTGTGTGAATTTTTCTGGAAGTTTACCAAAACAATCCTGAAAGGTTGCTATGATGGGGAGCTATTCAATGAAAGGTTGGTTGTAAAAACAGAAACAAAAACACTGAAATCCTCCAAAGGATTCTCTGTCTCTTTGCTGTCTTTCCTCTGCTGAATTTAGGAATCCCAGTGAGCTCTGATGGCCTCTTGGCAATTCTGCAACCAGGAGCTTTCCTAGGACTGTGGCTGCATATTGGTAGAGTGGCTTGATCTGCAGTGGGTGAAGAACTTCCAATCAATGCATATAAAAAAAGAAAAGCTCTAGGAAGAGGTTGCTGAGCCTCTGTGTGCAGCTGGGTTGAATGCAGGAGATGGGAGGCAGGTCTAGCAAATCCAGCATGCCTCATTAGCATGTGCATTAGCATGTAAATTGAGTTCATCCCAAGATGCAACCCTGAGGAAGCTATTTGTTGCCACTCCCACTTCCTCTCTCTCTCTTCCTCTTTCTTCCACCTATCGAGCAGGCAGCATGGATGCTGCTTTCTTCATCAGGGCCATGTGTTCAGGCCTTGATGAAGGATTCTGCCCCTTTCTTCCATGCAGCTCTTAGCAGCTGAAGAGCTAAGGGTGAATTGTGTATAGGGACAAAAGAAGAACAAAGATTTCTTCATTTTCCACCAAAGATGAATGTAACTGGACCAAAGAATAGAGTCAGTAAGAATTCTGTTACTTATCTTTAAACCTACTATGTCTAAGTGTGTGATTCTTTATGCTTGGGAGGCCTGAGTGTGTAAGATCAATAACCTGTGTTTCTCTGACATGCTCATTAAAGCTATTTTAAGATAATATTCTTTTTCTGTGCCAGCTTCTCAGCTGTGTTAAGCTCTGCTCCATTTCAGTGACTCTAGCAGGCCACTAAATGGCTTCAAGGATGAGGCAAGAATTCTGTCTACCTTCAGCATTACTGCAATTTCAAGTAAATAAATACACTCAGAAACAAATTAGCTCATCTCCTCAAATTTAACCATATCGCAAGATAGAACAGACCTGGAACAGATCCAAAATCATCCTGTGAAAGAAGATGTCATTCTGCAGGATGATAGTCAAAAAAGGAGGGAATGGGGTACACAAAAAGAACAGAGGAAAATAGCACAGAGAAGGGCAGAAACACTTACAGATATCTCTACCCCTCCCAACTCTTGTTCCTCCTCTTCTCCCCAATTTGAGTTTATTATTTTTCCTATGCCCCACCAAATATACTCAAGCTTACTCTTTTCTTTCTGTTCATCCTTTTTTCCCTAAAAACATTTCAAGATTTCTTACCTTTTCTCTTGGTTTCTCTGGTGCCAGCTATGGAAAAGTGCTTAAAGAGGAAATAGGAAAGTAGGATGGGTTGTTTACTTCCTTCTTCGCCTCTAGGTAGTTTTCATGAGACAGACTTCTCCCTTGCCATTTCTAAATGGCAGAAGCAGAGATGAGGGGTGGGGTTTTGTGAGTATCATAAGTGATTTTGCTGTATCCATAGACTTTCGTTGTGTGGTCTGAGTTGCTACCATTTCTGACTAACCTGTAGTTCTATGTCTGCTCTTCATCACTGCTCGAAAACTTGTTCTAGTGCCTGGGGGCAGTAAAGTCTGGCATTGGTCTGCTTGGGGATCAGCAAACTGAAGCTTAATGCAAGCAAGGCAGATGTACTTTTAGTCAAGAGACAGCAACCTCTAAAACTGATATGTGTGGTTCTTGAAGTCTGCTTCAAAACTCAGATATGTACTTCAGTAAACGATTAGGTTCAGGTTGCATCTGGATGACCAAGAATAAGGAGTGACTAGGATTGCCTTTGCCCAATAAAGTGATATACCAAATGCATTCATTCCTAAGACCCATTTAACATAACTTAGGCCTTTTCAAGATTAGATCATGGCAAAGCCCTCAATGGGAACTTCTCTGGATATGTCTTCAGAAGCCGTTTTTAGTCCAATATCCAGAAGCAAGAATGCTTTTATAAATACATACATACATATAATTTTATTAAGAATTTTAATTATAATAGTAAAATCTAACTATGTCTAATACAGACTAAACTTAAAGAAAGAGAATAGAATAGAAAGGATAAAAAGTGCAAGGAAAAAAGAAAAAAAGAAAAGAAAGAGAAAACTAAGAATATAATAAAGAGAAAAGGAATATATAAAGAAGTGACTTCCAACCTTCATCATAACAAGTATAAACAAATTTAGTGACTCTTCACCCCCTCTAAGGTTAAAGGAGTTTATCTCTTCATCCCATATCCCATCTCTTATCTATAAACAAATCCATAAAACGTCATCTTTTCAGTCCTGGTGTCAGCAGAGTGTCCATAAAGGGTTGCCAGAAGTAACAACATATCTTGTTTTAACCTTAATCAAATAAACCAACTTTATATTCCTTCCTTTTACTTATATTCCTTCCTTTTACTTCTAACAGTCTTCATATTTCGTTCAAATATTGTCATAGGATTTGATTTCTCTTCTTTTCTTCTTTATCCCATCACACAGAGTTCTTCAAGGCTTTAACAAGACTCTTTTGTAAATCCAATAGGAAAAAAAATTGTCCAGGTCGCTCTCTTGGTTTATCATTTGTATTTCCTTTTAAATGTTAAAATAGCAACCAATCCAGCAGCAAGAATGCTAATAGTGACACATCCTTGGAACCAACTTATACCTATCTGGTAACACCTATACTAGTTGCCAGTTTATGTGTAATGGACAGAAGGAATAACCTTGAGGAACAGGAGAAAGGATCAGATAAAAGAAACCTGAATCCAGGGCAGAAAAGTAATTTGAGAAAGTGTCCAAGACAGGACCCTCCGTAGTTATCACAAAGATAAAGGGTGGGAGTGGGGAGGCGTATTCAGACTTGCAAGATTCTGTTACCATATAATAAAAGTAGTATTAGCATTCATAACTTTGGTTTCCTAGTCTGGTCTACCTTGAAGGACTGAAATCATGTCTGGGCACACCTCAAATGTATGTTTTCTTCCATATTAACCTCCTCAGTATTTAATATCAAGAGGCAATCTGCATTCTATGTACAATAAATAGATGATTGTGACAAGATACCAGGTTTCTCTGTAGAAATTCCTTGCTCTGAAAGTGTAGGAGACTCCCTTTATGATTCCTTGTGCTCCCCAGCAACGGCATTGTCTGCAAAAGCTCTGTTACTGAGATTTACCTATGGTTTCTACATTCATGCTTTTTTTTTAATGTAACATTTTAGATTTTTATTACATGTTTGCAAGTTCTGCTGTGCAACGTGTGAGCATTAAACAGTAGAATGAACTGTCTTTATTTAACTCTTTTATGAAGTTGGCTATTCCGAGAGATACTGATTCTCCATGCTCAGCCACAAATAAATATTTCAATTATTCCCTTTGTTGTATGTCCAGTAAACTACCCCATTCATAGCACAGCAGCTACTCCCTATGAAGAATCAGTCACACCAATCCTCTGCTTAGCAACTGTTTCAAATCACATATCACTAATAACTAATCTGGAGATATTAGGCATCAGAAAAGAAGTAATATAGCCACCTTGGTGGTTTCAAGGGAAAATAGAAATCAATGAGGAAGGACAACTGGGGCTGGATGAAACTTCTGTGTGGTGATATCACAAAAATCAAATTGTTATAGTTAATGAAGGCCAAGGTTTACTGATATGGATATAATAAACAGAAGCTGGAAACCTCCTTGACAGTTTATACTGTAAAACACAAAACTTGAGTATGAAAAGCTCTTTGTATTTCAGTAGTTCCTCATAAAACTTTCTCATACAACTTCTGAAAGCATGCTTGTAAGTTACCTGGAAAATTACCTGATCTTTGTTCAAAGATCAGGTAATCTTTGAATCAGGTATCTTGCTTCATAACTGGAAGTGGCAGTGTTTAAGAGTGCAAGATATGGGAGAAAATGGAGAAGTAATTAATTGAACAACTTCTAGTCTGCAAGCCAACCTAAGTCATTTTGGTACCTGGGGCAAAGTTTAAGGTAGCACTCCCCATGCCACCCACAGGAGCTGGCTTACTTCCATGGTGATTGGACTGCATCGGTTACTCATCATCATCATCATCATCATCATCATCTACAATTAGATTCACAGTCAAAGACTGGTGAAAATTTAATAATTCAAGTCCCAACCAAGGGCCTAAGAATTATTAAGGTAGCATTTGAGGATATCATCATCATCATCATCATCATCATCATCATCATCATCATCATCATCATCATCTACCTATTCACCCAAGGTCAACAATCTACTCTAGAATGTGCAAGGCAGGCTATCTGGATGCACAGCTGTGTCCATCCAGAGAGAAAAACAGTTAGGTCACCTCTATTGTTCATTCCTCTAGACCACTTAGGGCAATTTCACAATCTGGTCTATGCTGTTTCTCTCCCATGCTGTTCCCAGCTGTTTCTTAAGCCTGTTGTTGTTGTTGTTTATTCGTTCAGTCGCTTCCGGCTCTTCGTGACTTCATGGACCAGCCCACGCCAGAGCTCCCTCTCGGTCAACACCCCCAGCTCGCCCAGGGACGAGTCCATCATCTCTAGAATATCATCCACCCACCTTGCCCTTGGTCGGCCCCTCTTCCTTTTGCCCTCCTCTCTCCCTAGCATCAGCATCTTCTCCAGGGTGTCCGGTCTTCTCATTATGTGGCCAAAGTATTTCAGTTTTGCCTTTAATATCATTCCCTCAAGTGAGCAGTCTGGCTTTATTTCCTGGAGGATGGACTGGTTTGATCTTCTTGCAGTCCAAGGCACTCTCAGAATTTTCCTTCAACACCACAGTTCCAAAGCATCGATCTTCCTTCTCTCAGCCTTCCTTATGATCCAGCTCTCACAGCCATATGTTACTATGGGGAACACCATTGCTTTCACTATGCGGACCTTTGTTGTCAGTGTGATGTCTCTGCTCTTAACTATTTTATCGAGATTTGTCATTGCTCTTCTCCCAAGGATTAAGCGTCTTCTGATTTCCTGACTGAAGTCAGCATCTGCAGTAATCTTCGCACCTAGAAATACAAAGTCTTTCACTGCTTCTACATTTTCTCCCTCTATTTACCAGTTATCAATCAAGCTGGTTGCCATGATCATGGTTTTTTTGAGGTTTAGCTGCAAGCCAGCTTTTGCACTTTCTTCTTTCACCTTCATCATAAGGCTCCTCAGTTCCTCTTTGCTTTCAGCCATCAAAGTGGTATCATCTGCATATCTGAGATTGTTAATGTTTCTTCCAGTGATTTTAACCCCAGCCATGGATTCCTCAAGCCCAGCATGTCGCATGATGTGTTCTGCGTACAAGTTGAATAGGTAGGGTGAGAGGATACAGCCCTGCCGTACTCCTTTCCCAATCTTAAACCAGTCCGTTGTTCCGTGGTTTGTTCTTACTGTTGCTACTTGGTCATTATACAGATTCTTCAGGAGGCATACAAGATGAGTTGGTATCCCCATACCACTAAGAACTTGCCACAATTTGTTATGGTCCACACAGTCAAAGGCTTTAGAATAGTCAATAAAACAGAAATAGATGTTTTTCTGAAACTCCCTGGCTTTTTCCATTATCCAGCAGATATTGACAATTTGGTCCCTAGTTCCTCTGCCTTTTCTAAACCCAGCTTGTACATCTGGCAATTCTCACTCCATGAATTGCTGAAGTCTACCTTGCAGGATCTTGAGCATTACCTTACTGGCATGTGAAATAAGTGCCACTGTTTGATAGTTTGAACATTCTTTAGTGTTGCCCTTTTTTGGTATGGGGATATAAGTTGATTTTTTCCAATCTGATGGCCATTCTTGTGTTTTCCAGATTTGCTGGCATATAGCATGCATTACCTTGACAGCATCATCTTGCAAGATTTTGAACAGTTCAGCTGGGATGCCGTCATCTCCTGCTGCCTTGTTATTAGCAATGCTTCTTAAGGCCCACTCAACCTCAGTCTTCAGGATGTCTGGCTCTAGCTCACTGACCACACCATCAAAGCTGTCCCCGATATTGTTATCCTTCCTATACAGGTTTTCTGTATATTCTTGCCACCTTTTCTTGATCTCTTCTTCTTCTGTTAGGTCCTTGCCATCTTTGTTTTTGATCATACCCATTTTGGCCTGGAATTTACCTCCAATGTTTCTAATTTTCTGGAAGAGGTCTCTTGTCCTCCCTATTCTATTGTCTTCTTCCACTTCCACGCATTGCTTGTTTAAAAATAATTCCTGATCTCTTCTGGCTAACCTCTGGAATTTTGCATTTAATTGGGCATATCTCCCCCTATCGCTGTTGCCTTTTGCTTTCCTTCTTTCTTGGGCTACTTCTAGTGTCTCAGCAGACAGCCATTTTGCCTCCTTGGTTTTCTCTTTCTTTGGGATGTATTCTGTTGCTGCCTCCTTCTTCTTAAACCTACTTCAGAAAATCAGCCTGGATTGCAATGGGTTGGCAATAGAGTGGGTGGGCTGGTGCTCAGTCCAGGCTCTAGACTTAATCAGTCATTCCCCTGCTTCTTGCCTTTCTCATCCATGCAGGGAATGTCAGACTTGCTAAATGGTTCCTACCTGGACTGCTTTTTCTTTTTAGGAATTGTTTTTTCCTCACTCACTAATCCCTAAGCCTTTCCTTTGATTCCCCGGATGTTTGCACTTATGAATGCCCCTATATCCCCTTCCCATATGATACTAACAAAGAACCTTTCTTTTTTCCCCCCTTTCATTATGGTACAATAATCAATACAATAGGGCAGCAGTTCCCAACCTTTTTGGCACTAGGGACCAGTTTCATGGAAGACAATTTTTCCATGGACCAGGGGAGTGGAGGGAGATGGTTTCAGGATTATTCAAGAGCTTCATCCTTTATTCTTTTTTCTTTGCAATGTTTGGAGATAGCAGCCAATGGGCTTGCTTTCTCTGACAGGAGGCGGAGCTCAGGCAATAATATGAGTGATGGGGAGCAGCTGAAAAAATTCAGGCTGTAAATTCGCTTGCTCGCCCACTGCTCACCTCCTGCTGTGCAGCCCGGTTCCTAACAGGCCACAGACTGGTACCGGTCCACACCCCGGGGGTTGGGGACCCCTGCAATAGGGAACAGGCTTTATTTCATTCCTACCTTCCTCTGTAGGTCCATAGAAATTTGTAGCAAGAAAAAACTGATAGTTCAGCTTTATAGAAACAAAGTAGCAGTATCTGTACTTAGCAACTTAAATATGTTCTTTTTAAAGGAAAGGGAAGCAAAACTTTGCTGTACTGTGAGCAGGGGATGGGAAAGTTAGGAGAGCATGCTTGGCCCACCTGGACAGAAAGCCTGGGAGATGTAAGGGTTCATGAAGCATGGATGTCTAGGATTGAAGATGTTCATTGATTTAATGTGCCATCAACTTCAAGATCATTAAAACAACAACAACAACAACCGCTGATCAGCAAAGAACATAGCAACCTGGCAGCCCGAAATAAAATTGCTGCTTAAGGCAACAACTAGCCACAAAGGGAAAGGGACAATGACAGACACTGCAGCCAATCAGACCTGGGTGCTATAATGTCTAGAATACGTCATGCTTTAAAAGTAAATCTGACATAGAATTCAACTCAGGCTGAAAACCTAGTTGTAAACTACAACTTCATTCATGGGTTTATACTGCATTCAACATTTAGGTTTCTCTATATTTCAATTGATTTTATTACGGTCACTGACCAGTACAAGATACAATTCTATAAAAATATGCACATTAGCCATTAGCCATAAAATATGAGCCATCTAAATTAAAATAATTTTAAATTTGAGTTTACAAGTTTCAATTAGGTGTTAAAATACATTTGGATCACAATGTAAGTGAGCCCCTTAATCAAGTTTAAAAGCAATCGTATTAATTTGCATTATCATGACTAATATTCTATCAGGTATAAGTGTCTATAAAAATATATATAAAATATTAAAAGGAGTGATAAAAAGAGTAAAATATCATATATAAAATGTGTTATATAGACCACAAAGTTATTACAAGGGATACATTACTACATTTTTCCAATCATAATCTGACGTATCTTCATAGCAGCTGCGCAGAATCTGGCTACTTGCACCGTGACAGTTGGATATTCATCTATAAGTAACATTTGCATACAATCTATATCTTTCCATCTAGGGCATTTACTAATCAAAGGTAAAATTAGTTTACTCCTGAGCTCTTTATAAAAAGGACAACAGAGAAGCACATGGTCTGTAGTTTCTATCTCTCCATTGTTACAAGGGCACCGCCTTGCAACTATTGGGATTTTTTTGTATCTGCCTTCCAAGACTGCAGAAGGGAGTGCATGGTTTCCAGCTAGGGAGAAAGCTTTCCACTGGCTAGGAATTTCAAGTTGAGAAAGGTAGTTAGTGGTATTGACAATATATTTATTATGCTCTGAAGATAGGAAATGAGGGGCCTTTCTAAGTCCATTTGTCTCTCTATATCCTTTATCCTTTGCTTCAGGGTCAATTTTGCCTGTTCGTAATCCATCATAAGAATTGAATCTGTAGAAAATCCTAGCTTTGCGAGGCTAAATTCAATGTCCTTTAACCAAGAGGATTGGAAGTAATCTTGAAAAATGAGTGGTGCTAAACCTTGGGGATAATGCTTGAGTTTTAGCCAAAGGTTCAGGGAGGCTAGACGCACTCTTGCCTTGACTTTTATCATGCTGACTTCCAATCGAAGTTGAGCGTTTGTCACACATTTGGGCATTTGGAGTACTGCTCTAATAAATTTGGACTGCACTCTTTCCAGAGGTGTAATGCTTGAAGTCGGAGCACCAACGCAGGACCCGTAAAGGAGCTGGGCTAATGACTTCACCTGGAAGAGCTTAAGAGCTGCTGGAATATAGTGCCCGCCTTTGCTTTGGAAAAACTTTAGAATGGCATTGGCTGATTTTTGTCCAGAATCAGCTGCATACTCAAAGTGAGGTTTCCTAGATCCAGTGGCATGCACAACTACCCCTAGGTATTTAAAGCTTGTCACTTGCTCTATTCTGTGCCCATTTATATGCCAGGAGCGAAGTTTCGGCCTTTTAGCAAACATTATCAAACAAACATTATCTTTGTTTTCTGATAATTTATTTCTAACTGATTATTAATACAATATTGGGCCAAGGATGTCAAAGCTCTCTTGAGACCTATAGGAGTCCTGGAGAGTATGACTGCATCGTCTGCATACAGCAGCAGGGCAATACTTTGGTCCCCTAATTTAGGAGGATGAAAGTCTGGGTGACTTAGGCATCTTACCATATCATTAATGTAAAAGTTAAAAAGAAGGGGAGCCAAAATACAACCCTGTTTCACCCCCTTTTGTACTTTAATCGGCTTGGACAGTGACCCAGATCTATTGCACCTGACCTTCAAGGCCGTATCTGAGTGTAGGGCACGTATTAGGTAGAGAAGCCTGCTATCTATTGAGGCGGCTTCCAACTTCTCCCACAGCTTAGGCCTAGATATAGAATCAAAAGCTGCCTTTAAGTCTATGTAAGCAGCATACAATGATGTTATCTTGTTGGAACAATATTTTTCAATCAAGTGTTGAAGAATCAGGCATTGTTCAATAGTTCCTCTGCCCTCTCTAAAGCCAGCCTGTTCGTCCGCTATAAGATTTCTCTGGTCCAGCCAGTCTTTGAGTTTCCTTGCAAATGTCTAGCATATAGCTTACTAATTATATTCAGTAGACTAATAGGTCGGTAATTGGCAGGATCATTTATCTTCCCTTTTTTAAAAATCGGGACTATAATAGCCAGGCCCCAATCCTCTGGGATTCTCCCCGAATTATCAATATAGGTAAAAAGTGATGCTAAAATTGGGGACCGCCATTCAACATTATTCTTTAATACTTCCGCTGAAATAAAATCCATTCCCGGAGCCTTCCCTTTTTTAAGTTGTCCAATAAGAAATTTGATTTCAGCCACCAAGACTGAGGGCCACTCGATTAGACCTTCATTCATTTGTGTCAACATAGCATTGTTAGGATCCTCATACATTTTCTGGAAATGGTATTCCCACACCTCTGGTGAAATGTGAGAGTCTAGAATAGTAGATGATCTGACAGTCTGATTGGATAATAGTTGCCAAAAAAGAGAGGTGTTCTTCAATTTGGCAGCTTCAATAAGACATTTCCATGTGGTTTTCATATCCTGCTTCTTCTTATCAGCCACCAATCTCTTATACTGTTTTTTGCTAGCAAGGAGGTGTTCAAGAGATTTTGTATTTGTGTTGTTAATAGACTCTGTCTCAGATTTATATAAGTGATAAGCTGCAGTGAGGGCTTTCTTAGCTTCAACACATTCTTTGTCGAACCATGTCTTAGAGAGAGTCACAACCCTTTTGCTGTCAGGGTTAGTAATGCGAGTCAATACCGGTTGTAATTTTTGTATTAAATTTTTATACAAAATCAGTGGGTCTTGTGAGGTATTGGGAGACATAAACAATGATCGAATTGTTTGTAAATCATCCTCTGCCAATGTCTTCCTCACCCTTTGATCAAGTTGTAAGGTCCATCTGGCACGACAACTTATTTGTCCTGCTGGTACAATGACAGGGGTAAAATATGTCTCCGGCCGCAGCTGACTAGTAGGTATCTTCAAATGTAGACATAAAGGAAGATGGTCATTTTCTAGATGCGGAAGCACCTTAAAGGACTCCACTGAATGTAATGAATTAATAGAGACTAGCATATAATCAATAGTACTTTTCCTAGTTCCAGCCATAAATGTATATTCTCCTGGGTGATCACTTTTCATGGAGCCATTTAGTATGTATAGATTAAACTTGTTTGCAAACTTGGCCAGACAAATCCCAGCATAGTTAGATCTTTTATCTTTGAAGAGGTGTACAAGAGTGGCATCAGATAAATTAGGAGCATGGGTTGGCAGATACTGCTGAAATTTGGAGAACAGTGTTTGGTCATCAGGACCTAGCCTGGCATTAAAATCCCCCCCGAGTAGTACCGAGGCACTAGGACATTCCAAAAGGAGGTTTTCCACGTACTGCTCTAGATCTGACCACATTGCCTCTATTTCGGCTCTTCTTTGTATTGGCGGGAGATACACATTAATAATTAATAAGGAAATATTTCCCAGATCTAAGAGTATAGCCATGGTTATTTGATTAAGTGGCTGAATGGATTTATGGCCTACTCTCAGAGTGGTAGAAATAAGAATTCCCAGTCCACCTTTCATCCGCCCTGGCCGTCTGCCAGCAGTTGCCTCCAACTTGTATGAATAATAGCCATTGAATACAAGATCATCAGCTGTCCAAGTGCCCGGAAGCAAAAGGATATCCATATCTAACAAATGATCTAAATGGTTAAAGCCTTTGTTACGATACCATCCAGCTATATTCCACGAAATAATTTTCAGGGGATTTATTTTACACTGGTCTGCGTACCATCAGGCCATATGCGTTAATATCCTTGATCTAGACAAACCCTCTTTATGATCCAAATGGGTCCCATCCATATCCCCATCTTCTAAAGAGCCAAGGTCGGAAATTTCTAAGGGTTGCTCATGAACTTGGGCCACTGTAATAATTTTTGCTTTAGTTGTTTCCACTTGCTTCTGTGTGATATTAATACTTGTAGTGAGAGCAAAAGGCTCCTCTATCTCAGATATTACATCTGGATTTTGTAGTTCATGGTTCTCATTGACAGCTTTCTGCCTACAGCTAGTTTGCTCTCTCTTTTCAGTGCATTCATATTGTTGTCCCAAGTGAGGATTTTCTTATTGCATTATTTGAGGTGTTAAATTTAATAGAGGGTTCGCTGTGTGGCAAGTTGCCATTAAAGCTCCTTTTAAGTCCTTTAATTTCTTAAGTGTATCAACTTGTCTATTATCTGGTGGAGCACTGGATAAGTTAATTAAGTTCCGTTCTAAAGGAACAGGAGGCAACTGAGTTGTCGGATGGAGAGAATGTTTACTATTATTGTTCCTTGGCATAGTCTCCATTAATGAGGTGTCCTTGGATTTATCTGCAGGAGTATTTCTACTATAAGTTAAATTTCTAACACTCTCTTGACTATGCTGAATTATAAGGGGACTAACTTCCTCTGAATGAAGAACTTGAATTGGGAATATTGAGAAAGTATTCAAAAAAGGTTTCATTTTTAGAAGCATACTTGGTATCACAGAAAGACTGAAAGTCAAGAGAATCCATCTAAAGCTGCCTCTGGCTGGTAGCCAGTCTATCTTTTGTAAATCCACAAATCGTTTCTCACATCGTAGTAACTGACTTGATGATTGCAGTATAGCTCTTTTCGACTCCCATTTGCCTCCATTAATTCTATTAGTTTGTATTTGAAGGGCTATCTTATTGGGTTGTAAGTAACATTTACCTAATACAGGTTTTTTACCCTTTTCATCCCTTTCTATACAGATGTTTGTCATTTTCTTATCTTCCCTTTTAGCTCCTAATATAGGGTTAACTTCAGAGGCTGAAACTTCCTTTCCTCCGCAGCCTGACCGAGAGGAGTGGTGCAGGTGCAAGCCCTTAGCTTTATCAGAGGCCTCAGTTTGATTTGCAAGACTCATGCCAAATTCAACCAGGGAGTCCCTTAAAGAATCAACTTGAGTTTTGATCATAGTCAGTAAATCAAAGATTGAGAGAACTGTCTGTGCCGTCAATAGACTGTGTCTGGTTATAAATTCCAATGCGTTCTGGACTTCCAAGCTTTTATGATCAAGGAGTCCTTCCTTATTTAATTGTTCAGCAGCTGTGCAGACAGCAACAGCCTCTGAGGAAGAAGCATTTTCTATCAATGATGAAGAAAACTCCAACAATTGCTAACTCTCTATCTCAGCCTGTAAGTCCCACTCCAAAGAATCCTTTCTATTCAACAAATAAGTTGGGGGATCATAGTTTACTGACGAGGTTCGCTTACTTGTAACAAATCTGTCCACCTTCTGTTGTTTCAGCGGTTTAGAAGAGGGTTGCGTTGCCAAGGGAGTCCTTTGTCTCTTCCTCCTTTTCCCCATATCAAGAGATAAGTGGTACAAGTAAAACATAAATAAGCAAGGGAGGCTCCGTAGTAGGATAAAAAACTATCTGAAGTTTAATGGTGAGTTTAAAATGTGATAAAATAGAAATAAAAGGAACTTGTTAGAGGAGCTCATTACAAGACGTTGCAAGTGGGAGGCCGGCTCTGGCAACTTCCAGTTTCTCGATATATGCAGCCTATATTTCAATTTTACAGGATATTTAAATCAAAACAGACTTTTAATAATATGGGTTGAATTTTTTACAGCTTACAATTTAACTCAATGATTTATACCATGTTGACGGTGGTTCTTGATAGCTTAGAATTTACAAGTGATTTTTAATCTTTTAAAGTAAATATTCAGTTATTTACAACTAATTAATGATATGCTGGAAAACTATAACCTCTGCAACATTGCTAAGTGATGGCTGTTCATATACTTTCTTGACTGTCTAATTAAAAACACAAAGAAAAAATTCAGGGGCTGCTAGTCGAATAGAATGAAGTGCTGGAGACCATCTGTTCTGAATGGCTTAAGGTGGTTTGGGTTGGAAAAGAGCAGTTTTGAATGGAAGCTGGAAAAACCAGCCATGGGGTGCATTTGCAGTGGACTGGAATGGGAGGAGAGGTCCGCCATCCGTTCCTGACCTCACGAAGCAGCGAGTGGCCCGTATGGGTGATGGATCAAGCAGAAAGTGCAGGTGTGTCCTGAGAGCCAGTCATCTGGCATGAGCTCCTCACCTCTGGCTAATGGTAGGACAGGCTTTGCCAGCCTGAACAACCAAGTCAAACAAACATAGAATGCAAAATCATTTGAGAAATAAATGTAGCATGAATTACTAAGGTTTAAAAATGTGTGTTCTGGAGAATGTTAATAAAGTGAAGTATGGTAACGTGTAGTAATCATCACTGCAGTTACACAGACAGAGTGACTTTAACTAAATGAAGGAATCATATGGATGAAACCAACACTAAGGTGATTAGTTAATCAATGATCAAGTATCAAATAGTCCTTTATTAACTACCACAATTGGGACTGGAGTTTCAGTTGCTAAGTGATGCAGTCATTAAGCAAATCCAACCAATTTTATAACCATTTTTGCAGCAGTGTTAAGCAAATCACATGGTCATTAAGCAAATCACGCAGTTCCCCACTGATTTTGCTTGCCAGAAGTTGGCTGGGAAGGTCAAAAATGGCAATCACATGACCACAGGACACTGCGATGGTCGTAAATGTGAACTGGTTGCCAAGTGCCCGAATTGTGATCACATGATGGTGGGGATGCTGCAACAATCGTAAGTGTGAGGACCAGTCATAAGTTGGGTTTTAGTGCCATCGTAAGTCTGAACCATCACTAAACAAATAGTGATTAAGTGAGGACTACCTGTACCTGAAATAACTATTCCATATTTTCTCAGCTTTTGTCCATCTTTTCTGCCAGAAGTCTTTTTGTTAATGAGAATGCAAATGTATAAATGTATAAATGTACTATTTGCAGACTAGGCAGCAGTGCCTACAGGAGGGGATCAAAAAAATCAAGATGGCAATTATGGCACTGTGATCATACATTGCATGCACATAGGAAGAGGTGGGCCTTTGATCCCACTGCAGCAGTCTTGATTTTTTTGTCCTCCCCTTGGACACAGCTGAGAATAAGAGCACCTGTGCTTTCAGGGCTTGAAGGCGATCACTTTAGAAGTTGGAGAGTGACCGCCACCTTCATTCCTTTCTTAGTAAAACTATTGCTGATCTGAACAGCTTTCCTTTATCTCTCCTCTAAATTATGCTTTACAATTATAGACATTTACGTAGGTGAGAGGGTTAAGTCATTATTGTCACAACATAGCATTTACACGTAGAATCTGAGAGCTTTCTTTATTTGTATTTAAATAAATAATTAATTTTATTTGGGCAGCGCCTGGTTCTAGAGCTTGTTATTCTTCAATGAAGGTCTCAGAGAAGACAGGCTGACATACTGCAAGTCTCACTTAGAGCTGCATGTCTGTAACAAGAGGAATAATACCTTCTGTTTCCATATTAGGAAATATGTAGGAAGAACCAGTGGGACCAGAGATATTAGTTGTAAGGAAGAGTACAGAGAGCAATTTGTGAGGGTGGGGGATCCCAAACAAGACTAAGCCTGCTCAGTGGGCCTTGCTTTCTGGGGAAGGTTGGGTTGAGAGCAGGACCAGCCTACGCTGCATGGTTTGCCACTGTCCTCAGCTAAGCATATTTAGTTGCTGTACTGCTACCTTCCCTTCTTAAGATTAGCAAGGCTTTTCAGTCTCCATCAAAATATTTACATTAATCCTGAACCTTCCATGGGTCATCTGGGGGTCTGCTGTGCTGCCAAAATTCAGAAATGTTTAATTCTAGATATTTTTAAAAGAATTCTTTTCTCAGGGATTGATAAACTATGAGTGGAAATAATCCATCTCTCCCTCTCCCTCTCTCTCTCTCTCATCTGTGAATGTTTAACCTTTTTCTCCCTTTTAAGTGGGTGATACAAGAGGTTAAATAGAAGCTGTGCTACCTTTGAGAGGGTAATAAATGGTGCAAATGGTAGTAAGGAAACCAGCCAGTTTAAACATTTTTTTAAATGATCTCCTTTCTCAACTATGGTTGGCAATAAATAATATGGGGGAGGCTTAAGAAAAACAATGAATGTTTCATCTAACTATTCCACTTAAGAAGTTGGCAGGCCACAAGGTTAAATAGACTTTATAGTATCTTTGTCTACAAGTGGCAGAGAAGGTGGCAAGGGCGCCAGCCAAATTAAGGCAAATCTGGGTGACCATAACAAACAACAACAACGTGCTTTTAGCAAGAGCAAATTAGAAAATTCTTGCCTTCACAGAACAGCTGAGGGAACCAGAACAATGGCTGGTTTATACATCACACTACGCCATGATTTGGTTAAGTAAGTCACAAATATTTGCCTTTGCGTAGTACGTGAAGCCATCAGATATTTGTAAGCCCCCTAGTGCTCAAATGGGAGTGGGTAGCAAATAACATTTTAAAATAAATAAAATAAAATAAAGGTTGACAAGCCTAATCTAGCCATTGTATAAATCTAGCCATTATTGTACAATGGCTAGATTTGTACAATATGCTATGCAGAAGGTTGGCAGCCTTGAGGCGCCAAAAGCCTTCCTTAACTTTAATGGGGAGGGATAATGGCAAAAGTGGAAAAAAAACAAATCACACATGTTTGTGGAACTGGGGGGGGGGGACAATTGGGGAGGGTTTTTTAACTGTGATGTGACGTGACCTTCCTGTCCCAAAATGGTGAGGATGTTTGCTATCACTTTTGAGCAATTATTTATTTTTATTTATTTATCAAATTTGTCACTGCCCATCTCCTCCGAACAGAGGGACTCTGGGCAGTTTACAGCATAAAACAATAACTATACAATAAAATTCCAATATAAAATATAGACTAAAACAATTTTAAAAACTACCAAATATAATAAAATCCTGATGGCTATGGTCTCATTCAATCCTTGTGTAGGAGGGGCACTTCAAGGCACTAGCCAGCCCCAAGTATGACTATTCTCCTCCCTGCCCCAAGCCCGATGGCAGAGCCATGTCTTCAATTCCCTCCAGAAGGCTAGGAGCAATGGGGCTAATCTCACCTCCGGGGGCAAGATGTTCCAAAGGGTGGGCGCCACTGCAGATAAGTCCTGCCTTCTGGACCCTGCCAGACGGAATTCTCTTGTAGATGGGGTCTGTAGCATGCCCTCTCTGCATGACTGGGTGGGACAGGCTGATGAAGCAGGGAAGAGGCAGTCCCTTAGGTAACCCGGTCCCATGCCATGTAGGGCTTTAAAGGTGATGACCAACACCTTGAATTGGACCTGGAAGCAAACTGGTATCCAGTGCAGCTCGTGAAGCACAGGTGTTATATGTGCCCTTCTAGGGGCACCAAAAATAGCCCGCATGGCCGCATTTTGGACCAGCTAAAGCTTCTGGATAGTCTTCAAGGGTAGCCCCATGTAGAGCGCATTGCAATAGTCTATATGGGAGATAACAAGGGCATGAGTGACTGTCCGAAGTTATGATATGGAAGGGCTCTGAGGACCACAAAAATAAATGTTGGGGACACTTGTGGGCTGCAGGGTGCCCATTCTGGTGCTCTGGGGCTCCCAGAGTTGGGGGGGGGGGCAAGTCAGAACAGTCAAGGTGGTGGCCATGACATGCCCCCATTTTATGGGCTTCAGTTGTGTGGTTCTGCCTACCACCTTCACTTTTGCAAACACCCCTGCCTGTGTTAAACAAATCAACCCTCCCCCCAAAGCACAATATAAAGAATGCTATTATTCTACCTTATTAAGCAAACAAAGAAACAAACAGTGGCTTACAGCAATTTATGAACTCTGCCAACATCTCAGGACTTCAGCTTTTCCATGGGTTCCAAGCAAAATGCTGGTTTTAACCTATCACCCCCTATGACGTGGGCTCTACATACCGTATCTTGATAGTCCATCTCTTCGCTGGCCTGGTAGATTTTAAGACTCACTCATTCATTCATTCATTCATTCATTCATTCATTCATTCATTCATTCATTCATTCAATGTATATAGCTGCCCATCTCAAACCAGTGACTCTGGGCAGCTAATAATCTCTCCTCCCCACCCTCCACCCCCAGTCAGGGTGTGTGTGTATGTGATATGCATAAAAAACAGACAGAGCTTCAATTGCACCATTCTAGCCACCATCTTGATCTTTTGACCATACAGTGCAGACACCCCTACCCCAATTGTCCCCAATAAATGTAGGGGACATAACTTAGATACTTTTAGAAAGAATATGCTGCCTGGTGTGACTCTCAACTTCTTCCCTTTCACACTTCTGTTTATTTGTTAATTTTATCTTCCTATCTACTCAAGGTCCTTTTTTGTTGTTTTAGACTGCTGGGCTCTTTTTTACTAAATAGCAATGGGAAAATACTGTAGAACTTCCAACAAGGGCTTGCACAAAGGATCATCTTCCTACTCTCTGGGTTCAAAGATCCCCCAAATCCCCTTTTTTTCTGACCTTGCCTTTCTTTCTTTCACAAGATTTCTTCCAAGGAGAAAATAGCTCATGTCTTCCTTGCTGCGCTGACAGAAAAAGGAAACCACGTTTCCAGAGCATATACACTTCAGCACATCATGCTTATTCTGAAGGCCTCCAGTAATCAGAACTGAGTACATTGACAGCTTCTATGACTAGAAAACAACAGCCAGCAGGAACTGAGAGTCAGGCAAGCAGCTCCATAAAATCTTCCACTCTACCAACCAGCAAAGCAAATCTTAACTACTGTTTAATTAAATGTTATAGGCACATTATGAACAAAAGGAGCCACATGTCATCCACCTTGCGCAAGCATCTGCAAAGGGTAGGAAATATATACCCAAAGTCCCTTTTGTGTTTCCTTTCAAAGGGGTCGATGTGTATGGAGAGTAACCCTCAATGGCCCAGTTTGGCTTGCTCTATTGAGCAGGCCAGATCAACCGGCTTATCAGTTAATATTTGTCTGCAAAACGGAACAACTAGATGCTTGTTTAACATACACAGCGTTTGCACATTACAGGAATTGTGAAGAGCTACTGATGAGCATTACTAATTGCTCTCTCTACAGCTGAAATGACAAGATCTTTCTTTTTTCTTTTTTTTAAAAAAAGAGTGCTTCAGCATCTAGGATATAACTACTGAGATTTTAAAACAGATCCCACAAACTGTTTTAGTTTTTAATCTTTTCATTCCTAATGTCCAAATGGAATTGTGTCAGATGGTCGGTCCTTGTTTTTCTTCCAGCAGAATCTAGACAATCATTTCCTAGCTTTTATTCTCAAATAGCTGTTAAATAAAACCCTCATAATAACATACACTGTGCATCACTTAGTTCCAAAGGGCACGCCGTGTGCAGCATTCCCCCCGGAGTAGATTCACTCTATTGTACTAAAACCACTGGATTTGGATAGTGGAAAGTCAAATTCATAAATGCAAATGGCAGTGGCATCATGCCAACAAAACTCAGGGTGAAGGTACCAGTCAATACATTTGGAATAGTGGGTTGTGTGGGACAGAGGGACTCCCAGGTTTAAATTCCTGCTTAGGCGGGAAGCTCACTATCTTTTGCTGAACCTCCCTCACCTGCTTGTGATGAGGCCATACTCCATATTCAAGACTTTTATTGCTACTTTTATTTTGTTGTTTATTCGTTTAGTCGCTTCTGACTCTTCGTGACTTCATGGACCAGCCCACGCCAGAGCTTCCTGTCGGTTGTCAACACCCCCAGCTCCCCCAGGGACGAGTCCGTCACCTCTAGAATATCATCCATCCATCTTGCCCTTGGTCGGCCCCTCTTCCTTTTGCCTTCCACTCTCCCTAGCATCAGCATCTTCTCCAGGGTGTCCTGTCTTCTCATTATGTGGCCAAAGTATTTCAGTTTTGCCTTTAATATCATTCCCTCAAGTGAGCAGTCTGGCTTTATTTCCTGGAGGATGGACTGGTTGGATCTTCTTGCAGTCCAAGGCACTCTCAGAATTTTCCTCCAACACCACAGTTCAAAAGCATCGATCTTCCTTCGCTCAGCCTTCCTTATGGTCCAGCTCTCGCAGCCATATGTTACTACAGGGAACACCATTGCTTTAACTATGCGGGCCTTTGTTGTCAGTGTGATGTCTCTGCTCTTAACTATTTTATCGAGATTTGTCATTGCTCTTCTTCCAAGGATTAAGCGTCTTCTGATTTCCTGACTGCAGTCAGCATCTGCAGTAATCTTTGCACCTAGGAATACAAAGTCTTTCACTGCTTCTACATTTTCTCCCTCTATTTGCCAGTTATCAATCAAGCTGGTTGCCATAATCTTGGTTTTTTTGAGGTTTAGCTGCAAACCAGCTTTTGCACTTTCTTCTTTCACCTTCATCATAAGGCTCCTCAGTTCCTCTTCACTTTCAGCCATCAAGGTGGTATCATCTGCATATCTGAGATTGTTAATGTTTCTTCCAGAGATTTTAACTCCAGCCTTGGATTCCTCAAGGCCAGCTTGTCGCATGATGTGTTCTGCATACAAGTTGAATAGGTAGGGTGAGAGTATACAGCCCTGCCGTACTCCTTTCCCAATCTTAAACCAGTCTGTTGTTCCGTGGTCTGTTCTTACTGTTGCTACTTGGTCGTTATACAGATTCTTCAGGAGGCATACAAGATGACTTGGTATCCCCATACCACTAAGAACTTGCCACAATTTGTTATGGTCCACACAGTCAAAGGCTTTAGAATAGTCAATAAAACAGAAATAGATGTTTTTCTGAAACTCCCTGGCTTTTTCCATTATCCAGCGGATATTGGCAATTTGGTCTCTAGTTCCTCTGCCTTTTCTAAACCCAGCTTGTACGTCTGGCAATTCTCGCTCCATGAACTGCTGAAGTCTACCTTGCAGGATCTTGAGCATTACCTTACTGGCATGTGAAATGAGTGCCACTGTTCGATAGTTTGAACATTCTTTAGTGTTTCCCTTTTTTGGTATGGGGATATAAGTTGATTTTTTCCAGTCTGATGGCCATTCTTGTGTTTTCCAAATTTGCTGGCATATAGCATGCATTACCTTGACAGCATCATCTTGCAAGATTTTGAACAGTTCAGCTGGGATGCCGTCGTCTCCTGTTGCCTTGTTATTAGCAATGCTTCTTAAGGCCCACTCAACCTCACTCTTCAGGATGTCTGGCTCTAGCTCACCGACCACACCGTCAAAGCTATCCCCGATATTGTTATCCTTCCTATACAGGTTTTCTGTATATTCTTGCCACCTTTTCTTGATCTCTTCTTCTTCTGTTAGGTCCTTGCCATCTTTGTTTTTGATCATACCCATTTTTGCCTGGAATTTACCTCCGATGTTTCTAATTTTCTGGAAGAGGTCTCTTGTCCTTCCTATTCTATTGTCTTCTTCCACTTCCACGCATTGCTTGTTTAAAAATAATTCCTTATCTCTTCTGGCTAACCTCTGGAATTTTGCATTTAATTGGGCATATCTCCCCCTATCACTGTTGCCTTTTGCTTTCCTTCTTTCTTGGGCTACTTCTAGTGTCTCAGCAGACAGCCATTTTGCCTTCTTGGTTTTCTCTTTCTTTGGGATGTATTTTGTTGCCGCCTCCTGAACAATGCTGCCAACTTCTGTCCAGAGTTCTTCCGGGACCCTATCTACTAAGTCCAGTCCCTTAAATCTATTCTTCACCTCCACTGCATATTCCTTAGGAATATTAGTGAGCTCATATCTAGCTGATCTGTGGGTCTTCCCTAATCTCTTTAGTCTGATCCTAAATTGTGCAAGAAGAAGTTCGTGATCTGAACTACAGTCAGCTCCAGGCCTTGTTTTTACCGACTGTACAGATGTCCGCCACCTTTGGCTGCAAAGGATGTAATCAATCTGATTTCGGTGTTGTCCATCTGGTGAAGTCCATGTATAAGGCCGTCTCTTAGGTTGTTGGAAGAGAGTGTTTGTTATGCAGAGTGAATTGTCTTGGCAAAATTCTATCAGCCTGTGTCCTGCTTCGTTTTGTTCTCCCAGGCCATACTTACCTGTAATTCGAGGTGTCATTTGACTGCCCACCTTAGCATTCCAGTCTCCTGTGATGAAAATAACATCTCTTTTAGGCGTGTTGTCCAGTAGGTGCTGCAGATCCTCATAGAACTGCTCTACTTCAGCTTCTTCAGCATTTGTGGTTGGGGCGTATATTTGGATCACTGTGATGTTAGATGGCTTGCCCTGAATTCGAATTGAGATCATTCTATCATTTTTTGGGTTGTATCCAAGCACTGCTTTAGCCACTTTACTATTAATTATGAAGGCTACTCCATTTCTTCTGTGGTCCTCTTGTCCGCAGTAGTAGATCTGGTGGTCATTTGATGTGAAGTGGCCCATTCCAGTCCATTTCAGTTCACTGATGCCCAAAATGTCTATCTTTAATCTTGACATCTCACCAATAACCACATCCAATTTGCCCTGGCTCATAGATCTTACATTCCAGGTTCCGATGGTGTGTTGATCCTTAGAACATCGGATTCGCCGTTCACCACCAGCACCGTCGGCTGCTAGCCGTCCTTCCGGCTTTGAGCTAGCTGCGTCATCACGTCTGGGGCTAGTTGAGCTCATCCTCTGTTCCTCCCCAGTAGCATTTTGACCATCTTCCGACCTGGGGGTCTCATCTTCCGATGGTATACCGACATATCTCTGGTTGTACTGATCCATTTAGTTTTCACGGCAAGAATACTGAGGTGGGTTGCCATTACCTTCCCCAGGGATCGCATTTAGTCTGACCTCTCTGTCATGACCTTCCCGTCTTGGGTGGCCCTTCACGGTTTAGCTCATGGCATCATTGAGGTGCTCAAGCTCCAGCACCACGACAAGGTAACGATCCTTTGCTGAAGGCTACTTTTATTACTGGGGTTTTAATAGATTATTGCAATTATTTGGGCTGCTATGGATTTTTTTTTAATTTGCTTATCCACCATGGTGATTTTTATACTGTTTTATCTTTTGTTGTTGTTGTTTTCAGTAATATGTTTTAAGTGCCTGGCACACAGACAGGTTACTACTGATCAGGCTTGAAGTCCAACAGATGCTGTCAGGAGTCCATTCTGTAACGTATAAATATTGTAATCAATAAATGTACAAATGTCATCCTGAGTTAGAGGGACTGATGAAATGTAACAAAACAACTGCTTCTTTTATTTATGTAGAACAGTGTTTCTCAGCCTTGGCTATTTTTAAGATGTGTGGATTTCAACTCCCAGAATTCCCCAGCCAGGGAGGTGAAGCCCACACATCTTAAAGTGGCCAAGGTTGAGAAACACTGGTGTAGAATAACAGCATTACCATCTTTAAATGCAGATGCACTTCACATCTATCAGGTTATGCTGATTCAGAGTACAGGTGTTAACCTCCGAAGTTTCCAGAACCTTAGGAGGATCTATATACTTCATTGCCTGCTGACTTGAGCCTGCTTGACACAAGAGAAGAGAAGCTGCTCACACAGATGGAGCAAGGCTGGGGTTTTCTTGGCTTACCTCCAAGTCATGATCATCCTATTGATGGCCAGTCAGTTGAGGAAGTGAGGAAGTGCATTGCTCCTTCCTGACCGTTTATTGATAGGTTGCCATTCAATATCACAACTTCAAGTGGACTTTTATATGCCAGGGATTCCCATACTTTCACCCAAATCTGTTTCTTGTTTTTAAGGTGGGTTAGGTTTTGTCTCCTTAGGTTTCTTTCCCCAAATCTAAACTTCCATAAATCTCAGGAGTTCCTTGATTATGCCAGTAACTTCCTTTTGTTTGCTTGTGGTTTGATTTTGGGCATATCCTGATGGTAGCTACCAGCTGAGTTTGCTTTTAGAAGGAACTATTGCTGTTTACTGTAGCCTGTGATAAAAGGAACTTTATATTATCAATTAGTGTCATGTAGAGAAATTGCCTGCACTTTTTTTGCCAGTTCACATTCAACTTGATGAAGGAGAACTGTTTTGAATCTGTTTGCAAAGGAGACAAACATTTGGCAAAATTATCATGACTGGGAGATGTTCTTGCCCTTATTTAGCCATGAGAAGCAAAGGGGTATGTGTGGATTTCCTGCCATTCATTGTAAAATCTTCTCTCCAATTATCTGCAGCCTCCCTGGCTTCCCATATTTCAGCTAAATTTCAAGGGGATGCTTCTTGAGGGAATTCCTCACCCAAGGCTTTTTTCAGATTGTGAACTGCAGGCAGCCAAAGAGGCTTCAGTTTAATGGAAAATGTGTATAGTAGCAGAAAACATTAGCATACAGGTAGTCCTCACTTAACAACAGTAATTGGGACCAGAATTTCCATTGCTAAGTGATGCAGTTGTAAAGCACTTCACATGACTGCATTGCTTAGTGATGACAATACTGGCAGTCCTGCTTGCCATTGTTAAGTGAAGACCTCCTCACAACTTCCTGCTGGCTTCCAACAAACAAAGTCAATGGGGAAGCCTGCAGAAAGTCACAAGTCCTGGGTGGCTCACAAGTAAGCCAGTGGGCAGGTAAGTGGCTGCTGCAGTGTGGCATGAGTGTGGCTGGGCCAGGGGCGGCTGCTGCTAGGGGCAGGATGGTCCCCAGGATCTTGTACTCCATAGCCAGGCTCCTCAGGAGAAAAAGCAGTGGGAGCAGGAGTGACTTACAGGAGCAACTTGCAACCTTCCCTACCAACTTCCCCATTGACTTGGTTTGATCAAGTGACCATAGGATGATGCAACCATCCTCAGTGTGAGCCAGTTGCCAGGTGCCCAGATTGCAATCACATTACCATGGGGATGCTGGGACGGCTGGAACTTCAAGGATCATCATAAGTACCACTTGTTCAGCACCATCATAACTTCGAACAGTCACTGAACGAGTAGTCATTAACCAAGGACAACCTGTATTCATCTCCCTCTGTGATGGAATACCTTATAGTTCCTGGGAAAGCAGAGGAGGAAGCATGACAGAGTTACAGGAGAAAGCAGAGCTGTTACCAAAAAGATTCTGAGTCCAGGAGAGAGGGAGAATGTGAGATAGAGACTCAGAGTAACTCTGCCTTAATTACATTAGATACTGTATATGTTGAGCCAGAGAATTGGTTTGGCGAGCTTTCAAGATTCTATTACATCACCCCACTCTAATGTTCTTTTCCAAAAATCCAAGTGGTTCTTGTTTCCTGAATTTGCTAGCTACAAAGGACTTGACACTCTCAAACTATAAACTAAAGAGAGAGAGAGAGAGATGTGGAACAAATTGTCAAGCACTCGAAGAACAAAACAGAAAAATAGAAGCCCTTCTCACAAGAGAAGAATTGTGAATATCCTGAGCAATTGCTGGACAACATTTAGTTAGTCATTACTCTTAACTGCCATGTTGATGTTCCTTAAATTAAATATGGAAGTCTCCTTCCTAAACTCAGCAAGGAAGCCTATAGTGGCCTTGACACAAAACCAAATAAAGTATTTTCTCCCATCATGTCTTCTTTCTGTCAAACAAAGCAGATAATTGCTCTTCAATTTAATCCAATACGGCTTATATGCTGTTTTTTTTAATACTCCAGGATAGGAGGTATAATTTTTAGCTGATTTAGAAATATGAATAACTTGTATTTAAATGGTCCTAGATTTTCTATGAGATTTTGAAAAATCAACAACAATGTAAGAAGTTCCTCCACTCATACACTTGGGTGTTTATAAAATATTTCAGGAATGCAGAATGTGCATCTTCAGGAATGCAGGAGGTGATCATGCATCTTTACTGGAAATAGATGGCATTCTAGAATGGAGCATTCATTGACCAATTCCCAAGTGATTATGAGTGCAAGATGAAGGAATTAAGTTTGGCAAAGAAATTACCAGAACTGGTAAATATATCAGATAGTAAAAAAGGAATGTATCCATTCTGTTCAATAAGAAGTAGTTGAATGCAGCCCTTGCTTAGCCAATTTGAGGAAATATTGGAGTAATTTAAAATATGTAACTGAATTATAGGTAAAGGTAAAGGTTTCCCTTAACATTAAGTCCAGTCGTGTCTGACTCTAGGGGGCGGTGCTCATCTCCGTTTCTAAGCTGAAGAGCCGGCGTTTGTCCGTAGACACTTCCGTGGTCATATGGCTGGCATGACTACCTGGAATGCTGTTACCTGCCCGCCGAAGTGGTACCTATATTTTTTAAAAAATCTGAGAAAAGGGAGGATATACTGAAAACATGTATAATGAATGTAAGGTTTTCAGTTGCACATTTCCCTTTATAATACCACCACCCAAAAAGAGTTGGCTGAAAAATTACCCCTCCCCATCCTTACATTATTAGCCATGGCCCTCAGAAGCAGGATTTTTCTCAATGACAGTGATGCCCCCAGCTTCAAAAAGCTGCCCACCCCCGCATCACCCTGATGACCTGAGGATATTATTCATAACAGAGAGAAGGAAAGTAGAGTCACTGCCAGCCTTTTTGGGGAGCCAGCTCTGTCAAGATTTTTCCCTTCCTCTAATGATCATGAAACAGCCATTCACCAGCAGATGAAAAGACTGAAATCTTAAAGCATCAAGGATTGGTACTTGAGTATATTTATTTTCCTTTTCTTAACTCATTCTTTTTTGCTTCATGCTAGGTCTTCTAAGATTCTAAGTCTGAGGACAGGGATTCTCTCCCTCCCTCTTTCTCTAATTTGTACTGGGAGCATTTCCAGATGAAATACTAAATTCTAACTTGTAGTACCAGATGGCTGATTGCTTTAACAATCTGAAAAGAGGTCCTTCATACAATGTATGCACTATACATTTCAAAGTCCCTCTTTTAATGATTTCAGAAGCTCGATTTCTCATGCTTTTTCTTTCTCATATTGAGATTGAACTTCCAGCATCTTGTGTCACACAGAGACCTTCAAAAAATCAAGTTTGTTCGTTCTACCCATCTGATGTTTGCAATCAAACCTTATGAGCCTTAAAGAACAGGATGAATGGAGGTGGAGTTAATGTACAGATTGTTGTGAGGACGACACAGTATGCCTGAACAGTCTTCCGTGGAATGTTTCATATATGGTCAACATTCCTTGGACTCTCACATTATATGTAGGATTATATGGAGAGAGTTTGCCTTACTTTTCAACCAGCTCTATAGGACAAAACAAAAGTGGATCACTGTGCAAACCACAGTAGAACCTCCAGATCCTAACCTTGGCAACTTTAAGATCTGTGGACTTCAACTCCCAGCAAAGCTGGTTGGGGAATTATGGGAAACACTGCTCCAGATAATCAGGCTGACAGCTCTTATTATAGTGGGATCTCTGAATGCATTACTTTATTTCTGCAACATAATCAAATGGTTAGCTTTTAGTAATTTTCATGGGGAGACTAAAATTCTGGATTTGATACAACATTACAGGAGGGGCTAAACTTGGTAATTATTCCAATACTAGATGGACAATATTACCACTGGGGACCCAACATGATGGAACAAGGCTACTCATCCCCTTCCAGGAAGCAGTTCCAGGAAGAACTATGAGCTATATGATTTCATCTAAAATGTGACCACTTTGTAATATTTGACAAATGTGAATATTCCATAATGACTTTGGTAGCATCTTAAATGTATTGTGGCATAAATGTTCATGGATTACCACCCTATCATCAGCTTCACTTTTTAGAAAAAGGCACTTTCCAGTTGGTGGGAGAAGCAAAGAAATAGTCTGGAGTATGTTTCAGTTTGGGGAAAGAATAAAAATACTGAGTTTGGGCTACCATATCTGGGTGGCAAAAATCTGATTGGTCACTAGATGGCAGAATAGAGAGAAGAAAATTGGAATTATTTGCTGCCATCTTATAGCTTTGATTCTTATAGCCCAGAAATGGAAGCCCTGACTAAATTTTCTGCAACTTTAGCTGAATTAGAAGCTGTGAAAAATAAACTCTACTCCTTATAAGAAAAAGGGAGGACCCAAGTCCTTTGATTTCCAGGGCCTTTCAATAAAGACAAGGCAGGAAATTAGACAATGCAGAGCACTTTGATTTTTCTCACCCTTGTCTCAAGCACATCTTCTGAGCTGGGAAGAATACGAACAGAAATTTGGTTGGGGTGAGAGGGAACCAGATCTGTTCATGGCAGATGGCTGCTATGATAGATGGGGAATGTAGGACATAGAACTAAGTTCACAGGTTGAAAGTTCGGAGGTCTCAATTTCTCATCCTAGAAGCCTTCAGGGTCTACCCATCTAGGTTCCCCTTACACTCCCCCACCATATTAACCTTGGCATGGGAGAGAGAGAGGGCTTTTACAACCTGTGTGCATTATTGGAAAGTAAAAGAATGGAGAAGAGAAACAATGAGATAAATTCTATAAACATTTCTAGTATGTAGTTTTGAGGCTCATGGCTAGGGAAATCAGCTCCTCCTCCCTTATGGAGAGATAGACTAATCTCACAAGAGATGAATAATGCCTAACATTGCAAAAAATAATTAAAATAAAATAAAATAAAATAAAATAAAATAAAATAAAATAAAATAAAATAAAATAAAATAAAATAATGCTTAACTTTAAGTAATCACAGCTAAAATGGAAATCAGTTAAAATGGAAAGGAGATAAAAACAAAGAGCTGCCAAAAAGCCACATAAAAGACAGTATGTTGATCTGCCCCTTTATTTATTTATTTGTTTATTATTCAAATTTCTATCACCGCCCATCTCCCCCCAAAAAGGGGGACTCTGGGCGGTTTACAATAAAATTATCCTTTTAAAAGCATCAACATATAAAATTACAAAATAAACAACCAAAATACTAACATTATATATATAAATATAAAATCCAAGTGGGAGAGATTACATTCGGTAGGGAGGACTCTATGCCACCAGCCACCTCCAGGAAGAGCTATTGCCCTTCCCACCCCAGGCGAGGCAGCCGAGCCAGGTCTTCAAACCCTTCCAGAAGGTCGAGAGCGAAGGGGCCTGCCTCACCTCCGGGAGCAGAATGTTCCCAAGGGTGGGCGCCACTGCAGAGAAGGCCTGCCTCCTGGACCCTGCCAAGTGAAACTCCCTTGACGACGGGATCCGTAGCATGCCCTCTCTGCATGACTGGGTGGGACAGGCTGATGTTATGGGGATGAGAAGTCCCTCAGGTAACCTGGCCCCATGCCATGTAGGGCTTTAAAGGTCATAAATTTAGAGGAACTCTGCTGTAAAGAGTTCCATACAAATACACAATTTACTGAGCATGTACAGAAAACAAAAATACCAGAGACAAAAGACTTAACCACACAGAGTAACAGAAGTTAAGCTGAATGCATAATTCCTAGCTAGACTTGCTACTGATTGCTTAGAATGGCTGGTCTGAAGCTAAAGTTCCCTGTTCTCTTTCTGAGATTTTTGTTCCATCTTCCTGTAGATTTTCCTGTTATCTGGAGAACATGACTTCCTTTCTTTCCCTAGCCCCAATACCCAGCTTCTCTGAAGTTCAACTACTCTTGCTTTTCAAAAAGACAAACACTTTTTATCTCCATCATGGGGAGGAGCTGGGGTTATTTCCCTGTGTCCATGTGACAAAGGAACTGATGAGTGATGTGTATTCAGACTCAGGCACTGGCTGGCTGCTGGCTGGCTGTCAGTAAATGTAGCTGTGAGGGCTGGCCTGCCAATTAATTGCAGATACAACACCTGGTTATACTTATGATGCTCAGCCATAATAAGACTCTTCCTTGGTTTGGGGCTAGTAGGATATGTGAACCCAATTATTGTGATTTGTAAACATTATGATTGATGCCTAACTTCAACATGAGGACTGGAGAGAGTCCAGCTAGTGTAAAGGAGTGGAATTGGAGGACTAAAAATCTTGCCTTACCATGTTCAACCTTCCTGGGCTTCAGTTAGTTTTAAGTAAAGGGTTTTCATCTCAATAAAATGTATTTTAAAACAATGGAGTGTTTGTCTATAGTAAATACGGAAATATATAAAATGGAACCCTTTTTTATATACATAATTTTATTTTTTGGTTTAGTGGTTAAGGTGCTGGGCTAGAAACCAGGAGACTGTGAGTTCTAGTCCCGCATTAGGCATGAAAGCAGCTGGGTGACCTTGGGCCGGTCACTCTCTCTCAGCCCAGCTCACCTCAGGGTTGTTGTTGTGGGGAAAATAGGAGGAGGAAGGAGTATTAGGTATGTTTGCCACCTTGAGTTATTTATGTATATAAAAAAGGTGGGATAGAAAATAAATACAATACAATAAAATACAAAATTAAAGAAAGATAAAAACTAACATAAACTAATATAAAGAAAAGAAAGAAAAAAGAAAAAAAAGAAAAAAAGGAAGAGTCAAAGGTGCAAAAGTAAGAAAAGACAAGAAATATGAAGTAGCAGCTTCCAATTTTCTTTACAGCAGTTGTAAGTATAAAATTACCTCTTACTTTATGGTTACAACATTACCCACTTTTTTCTATAATCTATTTTTTCTGATCATCAAATCCATAAATCGTAAGTTCATTTTTTTCCTGCTTCACACAAAAAGTCTGTAATGGATTTCCAGTCAGCAATAAATGTAGATAATGTTTTTTCTCTAATCAAAGAAGTCAATTTAGCCATCTCAGCAAGTTCCATCATCCCACTAGTGGATCCAGTGGAAAGACTCGACTCTACCCACAATGGAGGAGTAGATGAAAATGAAACCCTTTCTTAAGGAATGGAAGCTTCTGAAATATGACCATTTGCATGGCAAATAAACAATAACCTTGTTGAGGTTATAGATTCTATAAGCTATATAGAAGCTATATCTATAAGCTATAGATTGACAATTTATGTACAGTTCTGGATTCCAGCAATGTACTTAGCATAATCACCCCCCCACCAAATAATATTTTTCTGTACTATCCAGCATGGCAAATAATATACCTTCAAAGCAACATTATGCCACTTTAACTTAGCAGTAAAAAAAAATGAGAGTCTTATTTCTACCTTAACATTTCAATAAATACTAACATAATTTAAATTCCATCCTTATTCCCAACAAATAAATTTTAAAAATGTTCGCTATTTTCTTACACGTATTTGTCACAAATATATTACGGCAATGAAGTGAATGAGAGCCAGGTTAGTATAGCAGTTAAAGCCAACAGATTAGAAACCAGGAGAGAGTGAGTTCCGCTTTGAGCTAGTCTCTCTGCCTTAGCCCTGGGAAGAAGGGAAGGGCAAGCCACTTTCAAAAATGCTGCCAGGAAAACTGCAGGGACTAGTCCAGGCAGCGGTCAAGACAGACTCAAAGGCACAAAAAAGAAAAGGAATATTAGAAATTTTATTCCTAAATAAAATGAAAATAGAATAGTTATAAATCTCCCCCTAAATTTAAACTCATCTTATTCTGGGCAGGCCATAAAAAACTTTCTCAGGCCAGGAGTTTGATTATGTTTTCAGTCTTCTTAAATTGTGGCTTTACTCAAACTTCTTTGGCTGCATGTTTCTAATAGGCTTAAAATAATAAGTAAATAACAGCCTGTCCAGTTCGGACATGCTTTTAATAGGCTTAAAATAATAAATAAATAACCTGTCCAGTTCTGTCATTGTGCTGCTAATAAGCAAACGTCTCTTGTTCAACAGCTTTGTAACAAATTTCCCACCAAAATCCCCAGATTAGAAATAAATCTTACCTCCAAAAAACAATCTGCATTAGCTAAAGCAAGATCTTTCTTGAGCACCAATCCATCCAAAATAGCCCAGAATATCATTTGACTTATCAGCCATTCAACTTCAAGTAACTGAAGCTGTGTCCAGCGAAGTCTGAATTTCATTTGCAGCCTGATACAAAGTCTTAACTAACATGATGACGTCAATATTAAATATCCGGACAAGATAAGCAGATGATAAATCTTTCCAGGCACAAGTTTGCCTGCAGTGTAGAGGAAGTTAATGGGGTTTTTTTTTATCAGATGTGTATTAAGACCATGGAAATAAATATGCCAAAGGTAGGCAAATAGTTATAACTTAATTTGCATATCTTTACACCTGAAAGCACATTGATCATACTAACTGAGTATGAAAAGTTTAAATATGAACGTTGAAATCTACTTATTTAAAATTGTCAGACAGTTGACCTTTCCTGGTTAAATATGAATCATACTGAAAATTTGAACAATGATTATTATTTATTTAAGTTTTCCCTGGACAGCGAAATTACAGAATCATTTCAAGCACACCAACGATCCTGTTACACACCACTGTAACTCTTAAAACATTATGTCCACAGAATTTAACCATCATCCTTCAGTATATCATTAGGGCTTACAATAGTTAATATTTAATTAGTATTTGAGAGCCGGTATGGTCTAGCGGTTAAGGCAACGGGCTAGAAACCAGGAGACAGTGAGTTCTAGTCCCACCTTAGGCAGGAAAGCCAGCTGGGTGACCTTGGGCCAGTCACTCTCTCTTAGCCCTAGGAAGGACGCAATGGCAAACCACTTCTGAAATCTTGCCAAGAAAACTGCAGGGACTAGTCCAGGCAGTCACCGAGGATCGATTGAATGATCCCCCCCCCCCCCAAATTCATTGTTAAGCTGGGCAATGGTTTTGCTCGATATCTACACTGAAGTTTCCAAAAAATAGCCACTTTAGAAGTAGATTGCAGTCAGGAAGTTAAATATAACCAGTTTGTCTCCTTTCTTGCAGTGCTATAGAATTGAGCAGTTTTAAGATACAATTCTTTACAAACAGAGAAACGTACCCAGCAATTTCAATCTACGAACAGTATAGTATCCATCAGTAGCATGGATTCCTTCAAATCTGGAGAAGAGAGGTGGGTGTGGAAGAAATTCACCATTGAAGGAAAGCAAGTCCCACTGCATGAGATGTCTACTTGCATAGCGTTCAGGTAACAAACTATTTAGTACAATCTTTAATGTGCTCCTCAGAAATAAGCCCTATTAAATTTAACAATAGTTACACGCATGCAAGAACACATAGAATCACAACTTCAAAAGCCTGTCGTTGCCATTATATTAATTCTGAATGTGAACATCTTTCTAGGTTAATACACAGTTAACTACCTTTTGCAATGCTAATATTTTTAGAATTTAACTGAGTTGTCAGCTTATCAGTTAAAGGCATTGTTTTGAAAGCACTGCTTTTCTAAGGAACAGGGCACTGTGGACAGGTGTTTTTTGTTTATCTTGGCAACACCCGAAGGTTGCTATGCAGGAATACTGACAGAAAGAAAGGCATTTCTTTTGGCCAGGAAAGGACTATAACAAATTATTCTCATGTTCCAAAGTCATGAAGACTTTCCATCAAGCTTCTTTAGGGAATCATGCTGACTTGGGACAGTGTTCGTACTTAATATTGATTACAGTATAGGCTTGATTTGGAAGCCTTTTTAAGTGTAAATAGTCTTCAAGAAATCAGGTTTCCTGCCTCCTTTCCTTGCATGACAAATTTGTTCTTGTGTGTTCAATCGATTTTAAGACAAAGTTTGCTGTAACTAAATAAAATTCTTCTGTAAAATCTCAAAGGAAGGATTTAGATTGGTCTTCCCCATCTTGGCATCCTCCAAAGGTGTTGCATTACAAATCCAATCATCCGTACTAGACGATGGCAGTTATATGCTGACAGCTGGAGGATGCTGAGTTGGGGAAGGATGATTTATAGAAATGCCTAGGATGCGATAGGTGGTAAAGATCACCCAAGGCCAATATTTAAAATAAGAGCAGATAAGGACCTGCAGCTTCCATCAGATCACTATCAGACTAGATTTCAAAGTTCAACTCCATCAATTGCATCAAGGATCTGGTTGAGCATATAAAATGGAAATACCACTGATTTCCAAATGTAAGATTGTTACTTATATACACTGACATTGCACACTGTAATACAGATGTAAAGAACACGTCTAAATCTCCCTATATTTATGTAATGGAATTTTTATTCCTTAGCCAAGAATTACCCCAATTTTCTAAACAGGAAGCATCAATTTACATTTGCTGGATTCTCAAGGGACATGTGCACATGCACACACACACACTACTATAACTTGAGCCTGAGTCTAAGCAACAGGTCTCATGACTACAATAGCTTTTTGCTTCTTCTCCATATCCTGCTTTTTGTTACATCTTGCTTGAGGAAAAAATCTGGGTAATTCAAATACTAGCATATTTTTTCTGCCATTTTAGTTGATTCTGTTAAAGATATTGCCCATGATTGCTGCTTGAGTAAAACTATTTGTATGCAAAGTGCATGCTTTCTAACTTATCACTGTCCATCTTTTGTTGATACTTCATTTTCCAAGAACTTTCCTCCCCTCCCTCCCTCCCGCTCAATCTGAAGTTTCTATAATCTCTTAGCTAGTACCCTTATTTCTATAGGCATTTTTTATTCAGCATAGTTTCACCATATCTTTTCATTCATATTTAGTCCCCTTTTCTGTATATCCATGTTGATTACCTTATAGCAGGAAGGCTTACTCGTGTCAACTCAAAAATTCTTCTCAATATTTATTTGAAAAGCAAATTCATTGCCTTAGAGAAAATTACACATACTTTAGACTCCTACATACAAGTCCTCTCTCTCCTAGAACATGATTATCTTATTTTTAATAAGGAGCATCAGGCATTGAGTGGGGTGAAGGCCACAGTGAACTATATGAGTGTTGACTAGCATGGCTCATTATTTTCAATCAAATGTTGGTGGGATTCACATTACAATCTAAGCCAGGTTCACTATGTCAACCCAGCCAACTTCTTGATTGAAAATAATGAAACACCAAGATGTTATAGCAGGTGAGTTTTTCTCATTCTTGATTACAGAAAGCCTGAAGTCTGGTTTTCTGATTCCTTCTGATCAGAGGGCTGATTCTAACTAAAAGATCCGCAGAACACTCTGGGGCAGGTTGAGTCGTTTCTGGCCCACAAAGAGATGAGGTGGTGTTGGCACAGCCATGATCGTAACTATCTGATGTATTTTAAAGTGGCTTCAAATATCTGCCCTAATCAGTGCTATGCAGCACTACTTGGAGATTATCCTTATTTTGAGCTTCCAGGGACCTTGTACGTGTGGCATGCTTTAAGGAATAGCCTAACCAATAACTATGAACTATTATATTGTTGCATCTTTATTAGGACAAACTTTGAGAGACTTGTGTTCCTTGGGATTTGTTAGCCAAGATTAAACATAGCATCAATTTATCCATCATCAATACACAGCCATTCAGATGAGATATCCATCACAATAAGATTAATGACAATTGAAACAATAAAGTGTCAAACAACTGCTTTGTAGAAATGTCATACTCATAGCTCAGAGGATTATATTGTGAATCTGTATAGGTTGAGGATCCTTCTCATACCATCTCCCAAAAAGTGTCACAGTTAAAAGTGCCTGAGAGGTACCATTCTGACTGATCAGTTGTCCATCACTCAAAACCTAGGAATGAATGAAAGGGTTTCAGTGATACAGCCAAATTAGGTAAGGTATAAATTTCTCCTACTTGCTGACTTGAGGCATTTTTTAAAATAGGGGATTAAGAGGAGCTGTAGTTCTTATTGTACAGAATATAGGAGATCCCAGATAACTATCCACATATTTGGATAGGGCTGGGAAAGAATTAAATGAGGAGAGCCACTGCTAGTCAGTGTAGATAATGCTGAACTGGATCAAGATGGAGAAATACTCTCAGGGCCCCTCATCGCTGGACATGTGGGTTAGGGCTGCTGGGAGATTTAATTAAGCAACATCTGTGGGTCTACAAGTTCCCCACTCCTGAATTAGATAATGTAGAAAAGCTGCTATTAGCAACAGGATTTAGCTGTATGTGAGAGAACCATAGGAAAAACATCATCATGTCAGATCCATTTTTGCGGACATTCAGGCCGCTTTGAAGCCATTTGATATGTTTAGTGACAAAATGTTTTCTCCCAACAAAACAGTTTAAACATGTGCTCGGTGAAAAAGTTTCGTATTTAGAAAAAAGGCATCCTACACTATTATATATGGCATAATCTAAAATTATAGATTATACTGTACCTATATAACAAGCTATGTAATGCTGTATAATTATTTCCTGCATGGAGCACTTCACTTCATATAAAAGGAAAAGAATAATGTTCCCTATCTTCTCCTGCATAGAAAAATATCCTCTTTCGTGCCCTTCCCATTTTAAGTAGAGGAAAGACTGTGAATGGGGGCTGTTTGCCTTTCCTGAACACCTCCTCCCCCAATGTCCTCTGCTTTCTGAAGGAGCAAGTGGGAAGAACACAATTCAGTCTCCTACTTCTGATATAAACAATCCAGTATTATTTTTTACGTATACAGGATTTTCTTTGCTTGCTTAGTTTGGTTTAGTGACAACCTTAGATAATGGCAAGACATAAATGCCATGTAGGTCAATCTCTGCTCTATACGAATGTGACCTGTTTAACAATGTGTGGCCTCCACACAAACACATAGATCAAGCAAGACACTCAAGTGAAAGACATAGCAGTGAGGAGCCATATTTTTCTCAGAATTCAATTTTGGCCTCTGAGAGGTGACCAAGACACCTTCTCCTTCTGAGTCTCATTGAGCACCAGATGGGATTTGTTTCCCCACTGCTTCCACTCGAGCCCAGCTCGTTTCACACCAGCCCAACAATATTTGCAGACCTAAGATGGGAAACACCACCTTACCTGAAACCCTCCAGGGGCCAAACGAATCCCACTGAGTAAAACCTCTGGGAAGATGTAGTTTGTGCTAAATGTGCCACTGAGAGAAAAGAAATCAAAATGGGAACGAGCAGTAATGGTTGATTGGCCACAGCTCTGAAGGTCTGTACTTCCACACTTCAGCAATGTGCATATCTGGAAGCGGAAGAAAACCAAACAAGCAATGCCTTGAAGAAGAATTCATTATAGAGGAACTGGGTTGTTACTATCAGAAAACGAACTGCCAAACCATTGTCTTAACTTCCTCCATAGCAAGGGGGAACACACCCAAGTGAACGTTGGTGGCTGTGGGAGAAGCACTACTGACTGTTGACTCAGGATTAGTAGATGAAGCTTGGCATTGGAGGAGTCCCTGGTGTCATACTGACCAAGGCCTGCAGCTGTATACACCTCAGTATAGAGCTGCTGGATATGTACATTCCAGTTGCTCTCTCTAAAACGGTGTTTTTCAAACTTGGCATCTTTAAGATGTGTGGACTTTGACTCCTAGAATTCCCCAGCCAGCATGCTGGCTGGGGAATTCTGGGAGTCAAAGTCCACACATCTTAAAGTTGCCAAGTTTGAAAAACACTGCTCTAAAATATAGGCCTGCAACTAGGATCTGTGTCACCCAGGGCAAACATGGATTCCGTGCCCATTTTGGTGCCCCTCCAGTGCTCATTTTTGGTGCCCCCACAGCACGGCGCCCGGGGCACATGCCCCGCTTGCCCCCCCCCACTGTGGCCCTGCTAAAACAAGCCAAGCCAAGAAAATAATGCCAAGCAGTCTGGTGCTTTGTGTGCTCAGCCTCTGCCAAAGCGAAGGGGGATTCAGCTGCCTGAGAAATGCCTCTGCAAGTAAAAGAATTAAAACAACAACAACCAGTCACCCTTATCCCTCCAAAGCAGTGTGGCATTGGCATGCTGGTGAATCCTGCCATTTTTATGTTGCCTTTCAAAACCAAAACCAGATTTCCTCTGGCAGACTTCAACAGACCGAAACTATCAAATGAAAGGAATACTAAATCACAGTAATTAAGATGCATAACACTAAAATGCTAGTCGAATAAAACAATACAACCAACAGGCTGAGCAGTTAACAAGGGTCTAAATAGCAAACGTGTATCAAATCAGCGTGACTGTTGATTAAAATGGCCAGGGAAATACACGTATCTCTGCCTGGGCCAAAAAGACAATGCTTCTCCAAGCTGTCTGGAGGGCAGTAGCACAGAAGCAAGGGCTTGACAAGGAGGGAGGGAAAGTTGGCTGGCCCACTGGGAGAGGCTATTCCAAAGTTACGAGCCACCACTGGAAGGCCCATTCCTGGATGGTGGCACGTTTATGTCATTGCATTAACTTCATTTCATTACATTTGTTATTGCTGCCCATCACAATATACTTTGGGTGGCTTACAAAATCCAAAATGTATGTTGGACCACAGCCTGGGAGAAACACCCTATCATCTCAAAGACAACTTCTGATTCCAAACATTTGGCAGGCTCCATGGAGTCACCAGATACAGTGTACAGATGGGCCAGCATTCTGTGCAAAACAACTGCTTAGAGAGGTCTGCTCTAACAGCATTGGAAGGATCTCCACCCTCTATCCAAACATTCATGACTCATTGACTCCTGCTGTCAGTACTTCCAGAGACTGTCATCCAAACAGTTAGGTATCCTTGCAATGCATTCTTGCATGATTAAATGCCAGGCAACCACCAAAAGGATGAACCAACATAGGGCTCATTAATAAGAAGCCAGATAATTATAGGATGAAACTAAAGACTGCTCCTAATTTTAGGGCACTCGATGTCAGCTTCCAATGGACTTCTACTGTAGTTCTATATCTCTTTGCATGGTAATAAACTTTCCAGAACTCTGTGTGGTGGAACATTTCCCTCCATCCTCCCAAGTGTTAGAAACTTAGGATTGACTTTTCTTCTTGTTAATAGAGGCTTTCATTCATCATGTGCATGATGCAGCCACAAGATGATCAGTCATTTAAACTTGAAAATTATACCCAAGTTTCTAAGAGAGATAATGTCATGAGTACTGATGGTGAGCAGGAAGGGGCCCCTATCCAGAGGGAAAAACACATGCAAAGTTTAGAGGCTTTGAACTGTCCTTCAAAGTAACTCAGAGCAGACCCGCCTTGATTCTTGGGTTTATCTGTGTGGGTTTCCCACGCTCTTTCAGTTTGGCAGGATTTTCTGTCTACTAGAGATGTTCAATAAACACTAGAGACCAAGATACCGTCTCAGTGTGGGTCTTTGCTCTAAGATAGGACAGATAATGGGAATAAAGTGCTGAACTTTATCCAGACATCACCCTGCATTTTTAGTGGGCATCAAGGCTTTCATCCTTCCCTCTTTCATTTTCCCCCATAAATAAAATAAGACCTGTAAGTAATATTCTCCTTCAACCACATGAAGGCCATCGAATGCCCCTAGCGCATAAAGTTCATCTTCTTGTTGTTCCGTCATCCTATAGTTTAAATGGCAGCAGAGACTTTTTTGGCACACTGTAAGATTGCCAGCGTCTTCTGTGAGCTTCGATAAGGTGAATTCATCATAGAAAACAATTCCAGGGAAAGTATGGTCCTCAGGGAATTGTTCAATAGTTGTGGCATACAAGCTCCAGTTAACAGCAGGAAGACACGTGGGAGAACAAGAAGGATGGGAATAGATTTCTGCAATCAAAAGGTGTCCATTCTCTGATTCTGCATCATAATGATATGCTCGGGATCCAGATGGTGTGTAGATACCACTACCTAACAATGACAAGGATAAAAGCCATTGTTGCATCCTGTCCTATCAAGACATGTACATTTTTTCTTAACCCACCCCCAGATATATTAAGAAAGCACCCCCCCCCAATATGCACATATAACACTGTGAAGAAAGACTGACAAATGTATTCGTATACCCAAGAATTCAGCCTATCAGCCTTCTCCTTTCCTTTTTCTACTTTGATGAGCATGAACAGAATGGGAAGAGCCTACATTCCGCTTAAGAAACCTACTAGGCTCCCTCAAAAATTTAAAGAAAATTGGTATTCATGATCAGCAGCAAAAAGAGATCAAGCAAAACTAGACTGTTACTATTTATATACCTAATCAGAGATTATTCATAGAAGCTGAATAAAGAGTGAATAAGACTGTGTTCTGCATGCTATAGTGATGGCAATGCCTGCCTTCCCCTCTGAATTTCTGCCTGCAGGGACTCCACCCCATGATATCTTAATTTCAGCAAGTGGGCATTACGGAAGTTCTCAAGGAAGCTAATTTCCAACCAGCTGGAGATTCTCAGCTGTCTAGGGAATGGAAACAAATACCAATCAATCCTTTTATCTCAACCAATACATTACCTGTCATATTCAGCCCAGGACTGTGAGTATTAGCTGCCAGAACATTGACACGCATGCCCATGGCCCAAGCTGAATGGAATTCGATAGCAGATAAATGTGGGAGGACGTTCATCCAGGCTGTAGGGAAAAGGATGGTGTCCACAGAGAGCTGGGTTACAAGGGCCACAGCAGGATCATGGAAGAGGATATCAAAGCAGGTGAAGAGGCCAAATTTTCCAAAGGCAGTATCGAAGGTTACAAGGTCAGGCTCTTTAGGGGAATCAAACTGATGTTCCACCATAAACAAATTAAACTGTTAAAAGATAACACATTTAGGAAACAGGTGAGGTATTTTTCAGTAAACATATGAACAGCATAACACTGACTTAAAGCCATCCACAAGTCATTTTAATTAAACCTGAAAGATATTTTAAAATAAGAGGAAAAAAATCCAGAACTTCTTTCAATTCAGATTGACCTATTTGTCCTTAACTTCTGTGCCTATAAATAATGTAGAATCGGCACCCACTACAATGAGTAGAACTTCTGTGTAACTGAGATACACTTATAGTGGTCTCCTGCATTTTCATATATCTTGGTTCTGTGCTGGAAAACAAATCTCTGCTATTATCTGTTTTAAATATTTCCTTTAGGGCTCCTTTTTGGTTTCCACTTTGAAACAATGTTGACTGTTACATCAATGGGGGAAAACGTACTATGTAAATTTGATGCTGAACTGCATTCCAAAACTATGGAATTTGATATTACGAAGAACTCTGGCTTTGTTGAGGCTAGGATTTGGCTCAATAATTATTCTAGGTAGGTGAAAGGAAAATGCTTCAGATGTCACAAAGGATTCAAGACATGCACTTCTTAATTAATTTTGGAAATTTCTTTATATAATAGAAATGAGAAGGCAGAGCAATATTATTTCCAGAGTTAATAATATGTTAAAGGATGAACTTAATACTACCTAAAAAAGTTTATTTTTATCATTTTTATCTTCTATTGTATTGTCATGTATTATTTGTATCTTTATTAAATTTCATCAATGAAAAAATGGAAACTAAAAGAAGGGGGAAAATCGGAAGGAAGGAAGGAAGGAAGGAAGGGCCAAATTAGAAGCAGATATCATCTGATGCCCAGAGCTCTGTACCACCATATATATGGTTTATGCTAAATCACTTTTGCTACATGTAATTCAGTCATCCCTCTGAAATTTCAAAGTTGAGATATGCTCTAGTGTACATAGTCAGCCTCAGATATTTAAAGTGAAATTAACTTCTAAAGGGATATGCTTCTGGTTTGTGGGTTTATGGAGAAATTACCACTTCTTAAAAATAAAGTGCCATGAGAGCCAGTTTGGTGCAGTAGTTAAGGCACCAGGCTAGAAACTGGGAGACTGTGAGTTCTAGTCCTGCCTTAGGCACAAAGCTAGCTGGGTGACCTTGGACCAGTAATTTTCTTCAGCCCTAGAAAGGAGGCAATGGCAAACCACTTCTGAAACCTTGCCAAGAAAACTGCAGGGACTTGTCCAGGTAGTCTCCGAGAATCGGACACAACTGAATGGATTTAAATAAATAAATACTGAAATTTGTAACCTTACCTTGTGGTATCGTGCCACCAGCTTTCCATCTGAATCAAAGACAACGTCTGTATTGTACTGATAGCGGCCATCGCTAGGGCACTTTGGGTCTGTATAATTGCATTTCTTCTTATCCCCAATATTGGCAACCACATAGATTGAATGGTGCCTTGCCAGGCAGCTCAGCCTTTCTTGTACTGGAGCAGATCCAAATCTAAACAGGAAAAACCGCATAATTCAAGGATTAGAACAAGGCAGTTTTGGAAGATTACCTCCATGTTGAAGGACATCATACAGAAAGAGACACCAAGAGAAAACAGGCAATAAATCAGAAGTGAGGGGATTTCTTTTAAAATAAGAAAGAGAAGAAAAGAAGAAAAGAGCCACAGGAGGTTGACAATTGGAATAGGTGAGCTTTAGATTATGTGAGATCTTTTCCCTTCAAGCTATATTTCTGTTTGAAATTGATTCAGGAAGTTGTTTTTTCCATCTAAGAGGAAAAGATACAGGTAGTAATTGGTACGTTCTCCATCACTGGAAAACCAGTTCACTGGGGAAAAGATGAAATGAATCCTCCTGGCCCTGGTTCTCTACAGAGAGATAATTGGAATGTATAATGATATAATTTAGTAGGCTGTTTTATAAATATACAATGTGTGATTTATAAAGTTATTTGTTTGGTATGGTGTGAATCCAGTAATTGCAATTTGTAGATCATACTTTGGGACTTAGTATGCAGTGTAAAGCCATCAATTTATGGTTTATTTAATAAAACACAGTTAAATAATAGCTTAGTGCAACAAATGTACACAGTTTTTTTCCCCACTCCAAACTGATCCATTCCCTCACCAGCAATTTTCAACAGTGAAACGTCAAACACATATCTACAAGAGCAGATATTAAACAAAATCAGTTAACTTTATTTATACAATTTATACAGTCGCCCATCTCACAACAATGACTCTAGGTGGGGAACAGAAGATTAAAACTGAACCAGCAACAAAATACAGCACATTTTATCTTAAGAGTGATATAGATGGTTCTTATTTGAAGAGATTGTCCACAGAGCAATCAAGAGGCCCCAGGAATGAATGTGGGTATGTCCTTGAAAATAAAGGATGCAGTTATTTCTCTGTGGGTATGGGTGTGTATTTTCAGGAAAGACTAGAAAGGGAATCTTTGTGTATGTTAGGAAATTTGTGGAAATAGACAAGCATGAGTAGCAGCAAGCCAACAAGTTGCTTAAATCTAGCCTCCCAGACTGTTCTTAATTAAAAAAAGATAAGTACCTGCAAATATGTTCTATGTCTTTCATCAGTAATTGGTGGCTTTTATAGTAGATGGCTCTAATAAATACTTGGTAATTAAAAATAATTTTATTGCCTTCAAAAGTATTCTGGCTTTAAAGAGATCTTTTTCCTGGTATCATTTTGCTTTGTTTTTCTCTGTTAAAATGCATTACTCACCAAGGCTCTACCCTCCCCATTTACTTTTTTGCCAAATGCTGCCTTTTCCTTGTGCCAAAATGTGCTTCTGACCATTGAAATTTTGCAGGGGTGCAAAAATGACAATATCCAGTTGCTTGGTGAGGTGCTAAATACTGACAAAAATGCCAGGTTTCTTAAGGTCTCTGCAAGAGATGAAGGTGGATAGCAAACTAGATATAGCTGGTTCTACCAACACACTGCTTACTCTCTTCACTGCAGGAGCAAGTTTTCAGTGAAAATTCTTCTTGGGGAATCATGTTGAGCTTCATGGTAGCACTTAACTGTCTTTAGCTAAACTTGGAAAGCTAAGCATTCCTGCATTCTCCACACCATCATCCCTCTCTGAACATAAGAAAATAGGAACAGTGACAATCTTCTTTTGACCTAGTAAATTATCACACACACACACCATTTCCTCTTCTTTCTCTCCTGAGCATCTTCACAAGCCCAGTTAAAATATTCTTGCTACAATTTCTTAAAAAGAACACATTTAAAAATGGGAATTAACTACTGTGATGTACTGGGGCATAGCTTGTCATGACTTTTGACTCAGGCTTGTCTTCCGGTGACTACATAGATGTATTTATGTAGTTTTCTCAGCAATATGGAAGCAATTTATCATTGCCTTCTGGGATATTTTTTCCATTTCTCAGTCTTGCCTACAACCTTGGGATTTCCTGATAGCCTCCCATCCAAGTACATACTTGGTTTGATCTTGCTTAGCTTTTGCAAGATCAGCCAAGGCAGGCTAGCTGCTGGCTTGAGTTCAAATTTGCATTCTGCTGCAATTTTGGGGAATGTTAAAGCAGATACTATTTTTCATCCTATTCCTTCAGTAGTTATGAAGACAGAAGTAGAGACTATGTGTACTGTCTGAGCTCTATGGAGAAAGGTTGCTATAAAAATATATTCAGGTACTAATCATTGTATCACTGACAATTATTTCAGCCTAGCCTGAATCCATGTCAGTCTATTTAGCTGACAGATATCAGCATAAGCCCTGGCCATGCTGGTCAGGGTGGGTGGATACTGGAGCTCAACATAGCTGGAGGATACATCCAGATGATAACAGGTGAAGTCTAATGCGTGTGTTAAATGCTAAGATGGTTTCTTCTTTTGGATGATTCCATCCAAAAAAATGGAAAGATCCTTCCTTCCTTCAAGACAGGTGAAGTCTAATGCATGTGCTAAGCACTCTGAGCTTGTCGGAATGTACATTATAATATTGAAACACAAACCTAAGAGAAGGCTACCACATGTTCAAGTGCCTTTAAATTGAGACTGCATAAAAGCAAAGCACAAGATACCTTTTGGGGTCAGTACATGGAATCCAATTGACCTGTGGATCTGGGATGTCCTCAAGGTAAGGATAAATTGTTTCTCTAGTGAAGTTAAATCCATATATGCCATCTTCTGGAGTCACAATGATGTGTGCACCCTGTCAAAAGACGTGAAGGTAAAGCTCCTTCCCTTGCAGGACAACCTTTACCAACAAATGCACTTTAGCAAGTGGTACTCAGTACCTGCTTTGCTGCCTTTTGGATGGCATCTTCTAAGATGTCCATATTTTGGTTCATCAATTTTAAGGCATCTTCAGGAGAAACAGGGTTCAGTGTGGCTTTTGCCAGTATGACTGCATGTTCGTATACTGCTGCAGTGAATTTGTCCAAGGCTAAAGCCCTGAGGCCCCCCAGGAGAATAAAAATAAAAGCACGCTGCAAAGATGGAGAGGAGACCATTGCAATGTCCTTATGGACTGGGAAGAGAGAAAACAAGATCAAAAAGTTAGATTGAGTGAAGACAGAGTGCTGGAAAATTCATATACCTGGTCAGGTGACCCTGGATACTGTGAATTTTTTTTTTAATCCATTCAGTCATGTCTGATTCTCAGAGACTGCCTGGACAAGTCCCTGCAGTTTTCTTGGCAAGGTTTTTCAGAAGTGGTTTGCCATTGCCTGCTTCCTAGGGCTGAGAGAGAGTGACTGGCCCAAAGTCACCCAGACAGCTTTCATGCCTAAGGCGAGACTAGAACTCACGGTCTCCCCGTTTCTAGCCTGATGCCTTAACCAATACCCCCAATTGGCTCTACATATGATTGATTTAGCTGTTTTGAAATGAAGAGTGTTCCTTGAAATCAGTAACTGCCTGCTGCTGTTTGAACTGTTTATGTACCCAAAGCCACTTGTGTGTTTTGACTCTAATTCAAACGGCCCAAAGGAAGGGAGGAACAGTTAAATCTGTACAGTTGGATTTAATCTCAGCAAACAAGCATACTACTGTGCTCTTAGTCTTCTTCCTCCTTAACAAAAAAGGAATATTGTACTATTTTTCTATAAATATACCTGTATTAAAGATATAGCCTGAAACCTAGGTTCTCTAGATTAATGTAACCTAATAATCTTCTTTCTCTTACTACTCTTTCTTTATAAAACATTCATCATGACCATCCAACAAGTTAAAAATGTTAACTTTACCTGAACAGATCTGTACGAAGATAGCAATGTAAATCTCAGGTCTCCAGTGTGGCACCCAGGGGTGCCAATCTTCCTGCCCCGGAGTACCTCTGTTGGTGCACACAAAACTCCCTGCCCCATTAGATGATGTTTAGATCCATTTAACAAAAGCAAGACATTATAATAGTGTTTCTCAACCTTGACAACTTTAAGATGTGAGGACTTACTCCCAGAATTCCCCAGCCAGCAAGTCGTGACATCACTCCCATCCTGCTAACTTAGAAGCTGGGAGATTTTTGTGCATGTCTCTTTCCCACCCTGTGCCTCTGCCTACTACCCACTGTTTACTACTACTTTGTGTGCTGTCTATATCACGCATGGATGGAAATTATCCTTCAGCCAGCTCTGGGTTGATAACATATGGTGCGTGCTCCTCTTAACACAATCATAGAGGATTTCAGAACTGCAGTAAGTGATACCGTCATTAGTAAACAAAAAATACATGTTGACATTAGCAGAAAAGTACTATTTAGCACCCAATATTTACCACGGAATACTTTTCAAAGCAATTACCTTAATTAGAAACAAAGTTCAAATCAGACAGACAGATAACATTCAAACTCGTCCTACGCACCTGCCTTCTTTTGTCACTGTTTAAGCTTCTGCACTTTGTTCTACTTCCTGGTTGGGCTTCCCTGAAGACCAGAGGCTGTCCAAAACTGTGCCTGGATAAATGGCTAAAAGGGATTGTTGCTGGCTTTTGTCCATGGATTGGATTGTCCATTGGATTTTGCCTGAGTTCAACTAACACTTAAGGCATTGACTTCAATTATGTTGGGCACCTAGTACAAGTGGTTGAATGCTGATTAGACCTCTTGTTGAAAGCGTGATGAGTTTTGTTTGTTTCTTGGGGGGGAGAAACAAAGTTGCCCGTAAGTTCAATTTCGGTCTCATGGTATTTCTTTAATAGCTGGCACAGAAAGAGAGAAACTGGATAACTATACACATAAGTATGAGGGTGGATCTAAGGAAGTGTTAACTCGAGCAGGGAAGCATGAGTGGAACATGTCAAAATCAAAAGCATTTTTTTTCTCAGAACTTGCTTTTGAGAAAGCTTTTTAAAATTTTACATCTGTTCTCACGACAATGGCTTAACTGTGATTAACCCTTCCAACCCTATGATCCTATGTTCTGGATGTGCATAACCTGGCTTGAATGATGCTGAGTTGGGGGTCAACATACTGCCAGTTGGTAGCTTAGATCCAAAGAACAAATAATAAACTGTATTTTAAAATTGCCCATCTGGAAACAGATTACTTTGTAATTGACATTGGGAGACTATTTTAATAATTCCTTTTTACATTCATTTATTTTGGAAAAAATGACTAACTTTGTGAAGGCTATTTAAGAATTGATGTTGGTTTGGGAACTGAAACATAATGCAACGATGACTTAGGTACAGCAAGTAAAATATTGATCTATTCCTATGATGGTGGTTGATGCTATGGATGGAGTCAGGTGGGTGGGGGAGTCACATGAGAGGACCCATGTCTGGGATGCTGAATTATTTAAAGTACCAGAACAGATTTTGACAATGGCAATCTTGGGATCAGTGGAACTATATATAGTGATAGGATGTCAGATGCATTTTTAAGCACCCTCAAGCCTAACAGTCCAAGATCACAGGTGCTTCAGCTCATTGGCCCCCAAACACTTGAGGGATATCCTGGGAATAAGCACTAGGCTGGTGGTTCAAGCAACACTCTGCATTTACATATAAAAGGCCCAAGATTATTAGACATAAAACTTGCATTTAAAAAGAATCAGGTAGCATAATAATGAAGTATAATAAATAAAGACAACCAATTTGGTGTAGTGGTTAAGGTACTGGGCTAGAAATCCAGAGACCATGAGTACTAGTCCCACCTGGGGCACAAAGCCAGCTGGGTAACCTTGGGCCAGTCATACCCTCTTAGCCCTAGGAAGCAGGCAATGGCAAACCACATCTGAAATCTTGCCAAGAATACTGCAGAGATTAGTCCAGGCAGTCATCAGGAGTCAACAATGACTTGAAGGTGCCAAAATAATAACAACAATATCAATACAGTACCAATTACAACAATAATAAAAATAAATAATACATAATACATAAAATAGCAATTTGCTCTGCTTTCAGGATATCCCAGATCCCTGGACATTCACTTCACGCTGCATAAGGATGGGACTGATCCTAAGCAAAACATACCCCTTTCTTGCTTATAGCACAGTGATACTGCCTTGCTCATAATTCATACCACATTCCAGTAGTTTATAGCAAACTGGCCCTTTAGGCCACAGTATGTGTGTCCAAGTAAGTCAGGGAGACTTGCTTAAGTAAGCCAAGTGATTTATTTTAAGAAAAGAAAGTCATGTAAACAGAAAAAGAAAATTCAGAACATTTTATTCACTACACAGTGGTTTTTCCACTCCAACTATGTATTCACACTAAATATTTCCACTCCAGCCAAGTGTCTTGTAACAAATAGAAGTAAATTGCCTATCAAGCTGATTAGCTAAAAAAAATGGGGTTCAGAAACCTAACTGTTAGTTTCTGTGGGTACAGGCTTTGTATAACAGAATAAAGAAGATGCCAACACTTGGTGAAAACAGCTACTTGGTAATATAACATTTAATATTCAGTTGGTACAATCATTCTGTTGATGAGACATGACAAATTTGAACTCATTCATTTGGGTTCAGGATAAATAGAGAGCCTTTATGTCCTGAAATGTGGATTGGATTGCCCATACCTTCCTCTACCCGGACATGACAATGATACCAAGGAGAGAGGAAGCTTTTTCATCAGCACTGATCTTTTCTGGGAAGATACTCTTTCTCCCAGTTAGCAAAGCAAACTAGATGCCTGAACATTTATAACTGGCACGGTAACTGACATATAGGATCAGACCCCAACCTACCATGAAGATGATATTATGATTATTGAAAAATGCAATATTTATTTGTTTAATTTTGTTTCTATTATATTTAAACACAGTTGTTCCTGGTTATAAAATATAACCTGATGCCCTCCAGAGCAAATGCAGGAAATTACCAATCAACAGGGATTGGGTACTATCCTTTCTTTTCCTGCTCACCAGATTTGTGGTAGAAAATGAAAAGTTTGAAGATGTGGTGGAAAGTACCCTGCACTTATATAGAGAAAGGAATAACATCTGGATTCCAGTAAAGTTTCATGGATGAAGCAAGTTGATTGCATAATTTGAAGCATTCATTTGGATCCTGTGCATGTTGAAATATTGATCATTTTTCACTTTGGCTTTTGCTCCTGGATCACCAGAAATGTTAGGAAATAAACATAATTTCTGTACCCAGAGGAATATTTACCAGGCACAGAATGCTGACCATGTGAAAAGAAAGCAAATCATGAAGGCCAAGTTCCTGGTGCAGTAGCGGTGGGGTGTGGAGAGTCTTTCTCATACCATCTTCCAAAAAGAGCCACAGATAAGATTGGCTTTGACAGGCCTTTCTCACTTATCATCCGTCCATTGGGCAAAACCTGGAGATAAAAAAGTATAGGTTTAAAAATCACATATGCAAAAGCTTCTTTATAGGAGAAGGAATGTGTCTGAGAATACAGACAACTCAATCACTGAAAATCAAGTACAGCAGCTAATCTGTTGTTGTTGTTGTTTGCCTTCTGCAGCTCACCATCTGAGTTGCAAAACAATCCATTTTCATCAACATCTACTGGCCTGTTCCAAATAAGGACAACATCTGATAACTCACTGATCTTGGAGGGAAAATTGCCTGGTTTGTTTGCTTGGAACAGAAGATGCCTCTATGGTTCACATGGTATTTGGGGGGGCAAAACTACAGGTGATATTAGGCAGAGTTGTTTTGTCACAAATTGTTAGTACATACTGGAGAAGGGTTAGAACTCAGCTCAGACAGGAAGCCATCCTGGAGATACAGGGGTTTACTCTTTGATTCTCACTACAGGCCTAAACTATAGCATGGACCCCAGATGGCAAGCATAACAGAAGTCTCTCTAGCAAGACACTGCTAAACACTCTCTTTATTATAAGCTTAGAGATTAAGAGCATCAGGACTCGATCTGCCTTTTGTGGCTGAATACTTCAGTATACAACCATATAGGACAAGCATGGGGAGATGGAGGCCCACAGGCGAATCAGGTCCAATTTAGCCTGCTTTAGATGAAGCCCTCACACCTTGCAGCAAAGGTTCTTCCTCACCTACTACTATTGGTTGTCCTCTGGTTACTTGCTTGTATAATGGATGGAAGTCTTCTTCAATGGGGGAAAATTGTACATTGGATAAACCACATAACAGATTCCTTAACTGGTGATATTAGAGAAGCCAGTTCCCCTCCCATAGAGACAAGTGAAATTACAGGTATGCTTTTAACTTAATCACAATACCAATCTTGTAACTGTATATGTATTTTTCAAACAGCTTACTTTTAACCTAAAAATATCTCAAGAAGCCAATATGCTTGCTGAAGTTTGAAACTTACTTTAAATTCTCCAGGAGCCAGCTGGGTCCCACTGAGCAGCACTTCAGGAAACACATAATTAGTGTTAAATGTGCCACTGAGGGAAAAGAAGTTGAACTTGGTAACAGCAGTATCAACTCGCTGGCCACATGATTTCAGATCTGTGCTGTTGCACTTCAGTAGTGTGCAAATCTACAGTCAGAGGGAAAGAAAGGCTTATATGGAACCAGATCATCCAGAATTATAAGAAAAACAGCCCACATTGCCCCAGACAGCTGGAACAATCCACACTACCACTAAATATTTACGTGTTAAAATTATTTTTACTTCCATTCCTTCAGCTGAAAAGAGTCCCAGAGGGATTTATACAAGCTCAAGCAATATAGGACAGTATATTTTCAGGAGGTTGGAAAAGACTAAAAGGAAAAGAGTAGGAAAGCAAAGAGGAAAATGGACCACTTGGTACCAGGTCCTTCAATATTATTTTGTAATCTGTCCTTTAAAAATTCTATGGCATACCGCTCTAGCCAGCCTTCTCAGATCCTCTGACTCTTTCAGATATAATGAAGCTATTATGAATAGCTCATATTTTACTTTTACCTTAAAAAGTGTTGTCCTATGAGAAGTATCAGACATCACTCCTCTATAATAATCTCATAGAATGGTTCTGACTAAAATATGGAGAAAAGATGGAACAACAGTCTTTTCTTGTGTGTGTATTCCTGATGGCTTTGCCACACTGAAAGTAGAAAGTACTTTATCACAGAGATCAAGGCCAGCCCTATCCTTAGGCAATGAAGCAAATGCTTCAGGCGTCAGACACTGAGGCTGAACAACAAAGCTATATATGTGACATGTGGCCTTTGTGGCACTTTCTAAATAGCCTGCCGCCCTCCAGTGTGGTGAAAGATGCCAGTAAGAAGGATGGTTTAGCTGGAAATCTAGCTGGTGATATGAGCCACCAACTTTGCCTTAGGCAGAACAATATCCGGGGCCAGTCCAAATATGGATCTCTGCTATGTTCCTTCCATACAAAGATGTTCCACAACCCATCACACCTCATTGAGTCCTTTACCTGCAAATAATATTCTCCTTCAATCACGTGAAGCCCATCAAAAACACCCAAAGCGTAAACTTCATCCTCTTGCTTTTCTGCCATAACGTAGCTCAAAAAGCAGCAGAGGTTTTTCTGGCAGACGGTATAGTTTCCTGCTCCTTGTGATAGTTCCGTAAAGGTGAAATTATCAAAATAGATACTGCTGCTAAACACTGGGCGCTCTGGCGAGGAATGTTCAAGTGCTGATGCATCCAAGCTCCAGTTGAAAGGGGGGGGATAGGTGGGGGAAAGACGGGGACGTGCGTCAATTTCTGCAAGCAAGAGTTTGCCATTCTGGGTTTCCATATCAAAGTGATACACCTTTGGGCCATTGGGTGTAAAAATGCCACTCCCTGTGGAAGACAAAAGAGACAGACTGATATCTGCTCATTGCTCTGCCGGAATGAACTGTGTAGTGGATCACAACTGTGAGGAAGCTACTTGGACTGCAGCTTCTCACTGTCATGCTAGAAGCTGGTCTATGAAATGTTTGCAGAACCTGAAACAAACCCAGATGCATTCCTGGGGAGTGAATATAAGAGGGCTAGATTTGAACATGGATGATCCAGAATTCAAATCCTGATCAATTCATAAATTTACCTTCTTAAGCAACTGCTCAGCTTCATACTGCAGCTGAAGGGGCTGCTTGGTGTTTCTCAGAGAAGGAATAGCAAAAGGAATACAGGTAGTCCTCACTTACTGACCACAGTTGGGACCAACAACTTCGTTGCTAAGGTGACATAGTAGTGAAGTGAATCATCTCGTGACCATGCCAACTTACATCAGTTCGTCAGTTCTGGCTGCAGTATTTAGGGAATCCCGCGCAGTTGTTAGGCGTGATGTCATGTGATCGCCATTTTTGACTTCCTGCTGGCTTCCCCATTGACTTTGCTTGTGGGAATCTGGCAGGGAAGGTCGCAAATGGTGCATGACTGCAGCTCCCTGAGATGTTGTAATTGTGAGCCGGTTGCCAAGCACCCAAATTGCGATCACATGACTACAGGATGCTGCTATGACTGCAAGTTTGAGGACCAGTTGTAAGTCTCCTTTTTCAGCTCTATTGTAACTCCAACTGAATGAGCAGTCGGTAAGTGAGGACTACCTGTAACCTAATATACCCAGCTTTGCCTTTGAAGAAAGCCACTTGTGAATCTTTCCCACATATCCAAATGGATGCAGAAAGTCACAAGAACTATCAGTGAAGCAATAATTTCAGATGACTCAGAAATGCCTGTAGCCACAGACTTCAGGGAACAGCAGCTTTACGCTAGGTTCAACAGTCATGTGGTTTGGCATGGGATACATTTTTGTCAGCTTTTTATTCTCCTGGAGTAATGAAAAAAATTGGATGTTCCCACAAGCTTTAAAAAAAAATTTTTTTTTGTCCATCTAATATTTTGCTCCACAGCTCTATCCAGCCCCTGAATTTGTTTTTATAGCCCTTATAGCCTCCTCTAATTGCACCACTGAATTTCATCACTGCTGCTGTTAAAAACCAGAAGCAGAGTTTCTCCAGCTCTATACTTTGTTATAGGAACTGTACATAATGCACCTTAATAATAAATACTCTACGAAGAAAGTCTTAGACCTATCCATCTTTGTGTGACGCTTCTTTATGTGTTTATGCAATTGCCCCACCTAAGACAAGCCTTGCCCACCCAAAAATAATGAACTATGGTCTGGAGCCAACAGGAGGTTGTTTATCCTTGGATGACTGAGTTGCTTTAAAGAGAGGCTTATGAATCTCAAAGGAATTTTGAAGTATGACACCAAAATCACCTTGGCATATTCATAATTTAGCTGTTGGCTAGAGCGTGTTTCAAGTGCAATAATTTAACAATCGGGCAGGGTTTCTATAAAACACAACTCAATTTAAGCTAGATTTCTTCCAGCCCCTCCCTCTCTGTGTTCCTTTAGCCTTGTCTCCATTGTGCTGACTCACACCCCGCTCGTTCTTTAGATTCCGTCAGCATTGTCTCCATAGTATTATGCTGAGTCACTTCGAAGTTGCTATTTTTCCCATTTATGTCATGCTGTATGTCATGTCACCTCTTACACATAGTCCCACATGCAATGTTACATAGAGCCCATTTGATTTCTAAGGTATTCTTCCACTTTCTGTCCTGTATTAATATTTTCACATGCAACGAAGAATGTAACAAAACTCAAAGATATCTTGTGATGTCTTTATGCAGGGCCCTGCATAAAATTGGCCAGAGAAGAAATAAATAGCTTCTGTTCAGTTTTTAACACATGTGATGCAGTTCCTCATGACTATTTCTGAATTACAAAAAGATGCAGAAATCCAAAATGTTCATCAGCAATCATTCCCATTGTGTTCCCCTGTATATTATAAGGACTCATTTTACGCATCTTGGTAAGCCTTAATAAATCATGACAGTTGGATAGATTCACATTGCATGCTAAGCCATGAACTATGCTTTCAAACCACTATGGGCTGAGTGCGCACAACATGTAAAGTAAGACCAAACAAACTACCATATGGCTTTCTGTGAGATGTGAAGCCAGTCACTGGTATGCACTCATTCATATGCATATTAAGATCTAATCTTAAACCAAGTATATAAAGATTGTAATTACCGGTAATGTCCAAGCTGGGCCTCTGTATATTAGCCGCAAGGATGTTCACACGCATTCCCATTGCCCAGGCTGAGTAATATTGAACAGCAGACAAAAGGGGTAGAGTGTTTAACCAAGCAGTTGGGAAGAGGACAGTATCCACCTTGAATTTTTCCACCAGTGATATGGCAGGTTCGCGAAAGTTAAGTATATCAGCACAAGTGAAAACACCAAACTTCCCAAAGGAAGTGTTGAAGTTAACGAACTGTGGCTCCTTCGCAAAATCAAAGTGGATTTCCGAGGCAAAAAGGTTGTACTGTTTATAAAATGGGGGTGGGGGGAGACAAAATTTATTTATTTATTTATTTATTTATATTTCAAATTTCGTCACCGCCCATCTCACTCAACTCTGGGCAGTTTATATCATTTATATCATTGGAAGAAAATTATTCTAGTAAAAACAGGGAAAAACTCATTTCTGATATATGTGTTATTTTCTAGTAGATAGTCATACATCATTGCTTTTCTTTACAGTATTATGAAAGAAACAATCAGTGAAAACAAAGGTCTAGATAACAACTGGATTTTATGTTTTCAAAACAGAGAGATCAACCACTGTGTGTTTCTTCAAGGACTTGGGGCAATCCTTGAAGTTCTTATTTGTATGGAAGAATCAGGTGAGAGTACATTTTTCTTTTAATTCAAATACAGCAGCATTACTTTGTATTTTCTACCATGTTTACAGAGAGGACTATCTGACTGATAGGACTATCATATTTAGACGGCAGCTAATGGACATTACAACATTTTAAGCCCAGATAAGTAGCTCTAATAATAGTTACCTTGTGATAACGTGCCACAAACTTTCCTTCTGAATCATAAACAACATTGGTATTGTACTGATAGCGGCCATCGCTGGGACACTGAGGATCACTAGAGTTACATGGTTTCTTGTCCCCCATGTTGGCAACCACATAGATGCCATAATTCTTTGCCATGCAACTAAGCCTTTTCTGCACTGGGGTAAATCCAAACCTAAAATTGAAAAGAATTTATTTATTTATTTATTTATCTATCTATCTATCATATTTTTATCACTGCCCATCTCCCCCATATGGGTGACTCTGGGCAGCTCACAATAAAACAGTTTAAAATTCAATAAAATCATAAATAATATTCATCAATAAATATCAATATCAATAAATATCAATATAAAATGTAATGAGATCCAAGTAATTTAATAATAAAGACAATATCTAGGAACTTCAGATCTGGTAGACTGATCAACAGGGCACAGATACTGGCTTGGGAAATGCATTCTTGCTGAGCAGGTAGGAAAGGAGGTAGGAAGGGAGGGAGGGAGAAATTTAAATGCTGGTTGATTCAGAAGCAGAGGCAAATGTGGAAGAAATCAGCTGGATAAATTATAAAAACAGCACTGTGTCATCACGATGCAAGTTTTGCCTCTTTTGCACATGCATTGTCATGTTGTGTGCCTGGATCAAAGGGGTGGAGCTTGTGTCATGCCATTGCAGTGCTGATTTCATCATTTTGTTGAAAGCCTCCAGTTCTGCAGATCCCTCTGTTCAGAAGTATCAACAGCTTTAGAGAGATCTGTGTTAGTGATGGGGCAAAAAAAGAACACGATTTCAAGGAAATCTTTAAGCAACAACGATGTCCTGACACCTTACTATTCATACAGCACTGGTGGCTAGAAATGTGACACCAAAAGAAGAGGCAAGCATATTTTCTGTGGCTGATTCACATTTTGTGTAACTGTTCGCATCTTTATAATATATATCAAGATGGGGGCTTGTGCATTCTTTTGCAGTGCATATACAGTGTGTTACATAAATTGACACAAATGAGCAGATTTTCCTATCTATACCATCTATATCTGTATCTGAATACACACATCACACACCCCATTTACTTCTTTTTTATAACAGTTGTAAATAGTGGAAGCAGGATATACTTGAAAGCACAAAGAGGCTAAAGCACTCTTTGCCAACGTGGTCTAGCTTGGCCTGCCAGAAATCCAGATTGGCAATTCTTAGAATTTCTAGTTAGGCCACACTGATGAGGGAATTCCAAGAGTTACAGGACCCACAGTCGGGGATGACATTGGTCAGAGAAGCCTGGCTTAAAGTCAGGTCACAGAGCTGCAGGGTTAACTAGTGTCATGACAGCCCTAAGGCAGAACTGGCTGTAACCTTGGTTATAAACTTTCATCTAAGCTGCTAAAATTCAGCTTCTCATCTTTCATTAAAGTGACTCAACTGTGTGCAACATTTTACTTGAAAATTATAAATAAACAATAAACGATAAAATGGTCACAGCTGATTGTTGAAGGTATATTTGCAAAGATGCCATACAGCTTGGATTGTAAGCAGTGGTGTGCTGGAGCTGACTTGTACCAGCTTTCTGGAATTTTGCAAGCCAATTGAGAACAGAGCTGAGCCACCATGCCTAACATGCCAATCAGCAGTTCCACAGCAGTGATAACGGAGCCGGCAAGAGCCAGTTCTTAAACATTCAGCAACACACCATTGACTGTAAGTGGCTGGCAATGCAATAGAGGGAAATTCTATTCATACCTGTGGCTGTGCCACTGTGACATTTTATTAATAAAGTGACTCAGAGTCACTTGACTGTGCATGGATAGGGATTTGTTTTGGCCTGTGAACTCTGATGAGGCAGGTAGGGTGTTCACTGATGTGAGCTCTGCTACCTCTGGCTTGGATATATGCTCCTTCTAGCTTCTTTGGGTGGCTGAGGAGGGAGGAAGTAGCTGGATCCAGGAGGTGGTCAACACCTCATTAGGAGTGGAGATCATATTGGTCATCACCTTGAAGGAGGCACTAGACTGGCCCCTGCTGAAGAGACCTTCCCTGGATTCAGCTATACTAGACAACTGCTGCCCTGCCTCCACCCTATTTTTTTTCTAGGAAAGGCTGCTGAGAAGGTGTTAGAGCTTCAGTTACAGAGTGTTCTAGAGGAAACGGACTAACTGGACTCCTTACAAGTCACAGTTCAGGCCAGGGCATCAGATGGAAAGGGGATCATTTGCTCTGGTGGATGACATTTTTCAAGACCTGGACTGGGGGAATATGCCCTTCCTAGACCAACTTTAGAGGCCTCGTGTGGCTCAGAGTGGTAGATGGCAGTATTGTGACAGAAACTCTCCCCACGACCCGAGTTCGATCCCAGCAGAAGCTGGATTCTCTCTTGGTTAGCTGGCTCAGGTCGGCTCAGCCTTCCATCCTCCTGAGGTTGGTAAAATGAGTCCCCAGCTTGCTGGGGAAGGTGATGACTGGGGAGGGCAATGGCAAACCACCCCACTCTATAGTCTGCCAAGAAAACGTAGTGAAAGCGGCGTCCCCCCAAAGGGTCAGACATGACTCAGTGCTGGCACAGGGAACCTTTCACAGACCAATTTTATCTCTTGGTTTGATACCATTGACCATGGGATCCTTCTGGATTGCCTGCAAGGGTTAGGGGTAGAGGTAAATGATTCTGATCCTTTCTAAGTAGGTGACACCAGCCGGTGGGTGGCAGGGAACAGAGATCAGATCAGTGAAACCAGAACTGCAAGGATGGATCCTCTCACCCCTACTTTTTAACTTCTGCATTAAATTGCTGGGAGAGGTTACCCATTGCTTTGGGTTGAAGCAGTGGTGTGGAGAGTAATGAAGATGACCTTGATGGAGATATGCAGAAGCTGTTGCTTAGGCAAAAGGGGCTGAAGTATTTTTAGTCAGAATGTCCAGATGACATTTGGAAATTGTTTAGACAGATATGCACACCCCACTCCCCAGAGTGTAAGAAGGGAGAGGTGGTAGAGTCCAATTAGATTTGCAAGTTTCTGTTATTATAGCCAATCGCAATAAAGATTGAGATTCTTGTTGTTAAACTGCCCAGAGTCCCATTTTTGGGGGGAGATGGGCAGTGATAAAATTCAATAAATAAATAAACACATACATAAATAAATGTAACCTTAGTTTTCCTGTGAAGTTGATTTCATGGTCTGGTCTACCTAGTGGGACTGACATTTATGCTGATGATACCCACATATTTCCACACAGAGCCAGTCCAGAAATGCAGTGGACTGTTGATCTGGTGTCTGCATGCTGTCAGGGCTTGGATGGGACAAAACAAAACAGAAGTTGAATCCTACCAAGATAAAATTGTTGTTTGTCCAGAAAACAATTTAGCACTCTGTCTGTTTTGGTCATAACACTGGGATGGGGCACCATTCCCCCAAAGGAGAAGAACTTGATTTTTTTATAGAAAACCATACTCTCAGATATATAGAAGAGCAGTAAACTAAGGAATTCATCATGACTGTATGACATGGGGAAGGCTATTGCCACACCACCACCTAGTGACAGAAATCTGGGCAGACAGGTTTACAACTGCTTATCAATTAAATCTGGTACAATATTTCTAGAACTCTATCATTCTCAGCATAAACTAATGAAAGAAATCTGCAAAATGTTCATGAACATTTGCTCTCAGAGACTTCATTGTTTAATATGGTGATATACTTCTCAATGAATCTTAAGAACCCAGCTTTAATAAATTTTAATACAGAAATGTATTATCATTGTTATTTTTTTAAAAAAAGATGAGAATCCAAATTTCACAGAGAATCACTTGCAAAAGCAACTGCCTCACTTATTTTATCAGTATTTCCTAATTGCATTTGCAACTTTACTCAAATAAAATGCAAGAAAAGAATAATAAAACATTGCATATACTGTATATCTGGTTACGTATCAGGTTAATAAAGTTGTATGGCTATTCTTAATTATCCAACCAGTTGAAACTCTGTCTTTAGAGTATCTAATACAGATTGGAATCACTGTTATGTACATACAACAGCATTAAGAAAATCCATTGTTACTTGGATGGAGGAGTATGCTTGTTAATCAGCTGAGACTCATTACACTATTTTGTGTATAGAACTTCAGCGAGATTCTACTTAGACTTGATGAGGTTACCTTTCCGGATCATTGCACGGAATCCAGTTTACTTCAGGATCTGGTATATCTTCAAGATAAGGATAAAGTGTTTCCCGAGTAAAGACCCACCCATAAATGCCATCTTCAGGGGTCACAATGATGCGGGCTCCCTACAAAAAGAAATTAAAAAATGCCAGTTCAAATAATAGATTCCACAGCTTCCAAGAACAGAGACGATAAAAAGTTACCATCTCTGCATCTGTTGTACCTGTTCAGCAGCTGTTTTGATGGCTTCTTCTAAGATGTCTAGATTTCTGTTCATTAGGCTCAAGGCTTCTTCTGGAGAGACAAGTTTTGGGGTGGCTCCTGTAAGTATAACTGCATGCTCATAGACAGCAGCAAGGTAGGTTTCCACAGCAGAGGCTCCAAGAATAACCCCAGTCAGGAAGACAGCCCAGAGATGAAGCTGGAAGACAACCATGCTTACAAAGCCTAATTCTGGCTCAGAATGAAACCAAATGGGTGGTTCACTTAGGTTAACAAGAAGGTAGGAAGGGATTTATTTAGTGCATTGAAACTTCCCTGTTACATCACCAGCTACAGTACAGAAGACTATATTATGAAACATCGTGATTGCCACATTTTATCCTTTGTGCCAAGGCTTCCTGAAGGTGGAGTTATCTTTGTTAATAAAATAAACAAACATGAAGCTAAAGCACATGTGGTAGTTCCTGCTAAGGTGAATCCAGGGAATCCTTAGGAAAGATTGAAAGAAATATATTGGAAGAGACTGAGACATCACTGAGTTCCTGAAATTAAATCAGCCTGGCCTACCTGGCAGTTTTAAGGAATAGCTGGGGAATTCCCTGAATCTGGCTGTACATTCAAAGACGCTTGGTAGAAAAAGTCAGCCAGTTACCTTCTGTTCCACAATCAGATCAGAAACTCAACTTTTCCTGTGGGATCACCAAAGAGTAGGGCCTGTTTAGGATGTACTGGCTTAACAGTAGATTCAGGGGGCACTTAACCTTCCCTACAACCATCTCTCCAAGGTCACTTTTTGGTGGGGAGAGTCCCATTTAAATTTAAGCAACAGCAATATTCATTCATCCTGTAGGGAAAAAGTAAAGATATTACATTCATAAAAACCTGCTCACTGCTTTTGATGCTTAATAGAAAGATCTTGAGATCTACTGTCAATCTGGCCCTTTCCTCCCAACCACATAGCAAACCAATGGCTAATTTGTTAATTAATAATCATAAAGCCCCATCAGGGAAAAAAACCCCTTAATAATGGAATTTCATTATAGAATTCTCCCCATATGCTGATGTTTCTTTGATTTGAAGGTGGTTACAATCATTTCAATTTGCCAGTCTGGAAAGGGGGAACAAGGGAAGTACAAACAGCTATATTATGTTATTGAGGAACTGTTACAAGCAGGCATAATGTATTTAAGGAACCTCAGATCTTACATGTTAGAGGCTAATGAATAGCCTCACTATACAGTATATCCTGATTTGACTGAGATTGCCACAGTTTGGTGCTCAAGTTTGGGCACCCTGACCAGTTTACAACTTGCTCCCTCTTTTGCTGACATGTTCCTTTTTTGTGGTTTATTGCTTTATGTAAATTGGACAACCATGGCTTATTCAGCAAATCATAGCTAATACGCTTGACCTAGCGTCATTCATTTATATACAGGTAACCCACCAGTAGATTCTGGATAGTGTACAGGAGAGTAAAAAAAGGCAACAATTGTTTTCAAGAAAATACCAAAAAAAATTGTTTTCAAGAAGATATATAGATATATACACATACACATATATACATACGTACACACACACACACACTGTGTGTGTGTGTGTGTATATATCAACTCTCTGTTATGATGGGTGCCATAAAACAATTAAATCTGCTCGAAAATCTGGCAAAAAAAGTTGTTTTCATTGCCTTATAGCAGTGTTTCTCAACCTCAGAAACGTTTAAGATGTGTAGACTTCAACTCCCAGGTGGGTTGGCATTGTTAGTTGGCAAGCTTGGTTTCTCTTAAGAAGAATTCTTTTATTGATTTTGGTAGGGTGACAGTCTGGCTTCAGTGACAAAAATGCTAATTGGCTGGGTAAATCTAATTCAAGAAGAGGCAAAGTGCTTCTGCTGAATTCTCAGATCCACAGCTTTTAATAGCCCAAAGTTTTCCAAGTTATTTCAGTTTGGAAATGTCTCTGTCAGACATATGATTCACTAGATAAGAAATGCAAAAGTTTGCACATTCAGGGAATGGCCACAACATATCTTTAGAGAAGACAAGTCTCTTTGTAGGTCTTACCAAGGTGTACCACAGAAAGACACCTGATGATACTAGTTACAATGTGCGGGTGGTTCCAGGATCCAGTAGACGATGACGCTGCTGTAATTTCACAAACACCTGTTAGTCTGCAAAGAGCAATTGCAGCAACATTATAATACTGCAGACAAAACCATCTGGTTCTCAATTTGATAAGTCAAAAATCCTGGTTTTCACCAAGAGAGCTATTCAACATTCCTGGAGGGCACAAACTAGGGCAGGCCAACACATTTAAATATTTGGGGATGGTTATCCACTCAGAAGGTATTTGGAATGCTCATCAGAATCATGTGGTGTGATTAGCCCTCAGGTCGATGAATGTATCAAACTTGGTTTTATACCAATGGAGGACAGTTAGTTCCTGTGGCCTTAAAACTGAGGCCAAAACACTGGCTCAAATTCTTTAAGGGGCACAAACAGGAATTTATATGAAGGAGTCACAGGAAACTGTGCAAACAAAATTTTTGTGAACAATTTTAGCTGCTCCCAACGGAAGCGAGACAAGAATGCTGATAATTCAGGTTAGGGCATGGAAGGTGATAATATACTGGCTTAAATTACAATTCTTTCCATTCCAGACTCCCTTAGTTTTAACAGATAAATTTGCTTCTCCCTGGAAACAGGCAGTGGAGGATAAGTTGGCTTCATATGGGTTCTTTAACCCATTTTTAACATCTATGGACTATGGTCAAGCCAAGCAATCAATTATCCAAAGAATAAGGAACGTAGAATTCCAGACTGAAGTTAGCAGGCTGTCCCAACATGATAGAACTTGGATAAACAGGGGTCCATGGGAACCAGCAGGCAATTTGCAAAATTTAACTTTCTCCAAGTTGAGAATTGCATTTTTTAAAAGCCAGATACAACATCCTTCCATCAGCACTACTTCAAGGCAGCTATAATAAAATCCCTATAGCAGAGTGCATCTGTTTTTGTGATGATAAAGAAGTTGAATCCACCTTACACATACGATTACATTGTAAATTCTATAGGGATATAAGGGCTCTTTATATTGCATCCCTAATAGATAAATTGCTAGGGAAATCAGATAAATATTAACCAAATTATCTCCTCCAGGATTCAAAATCCAATATTACCTCTGCAGTAGCCAAATTTTGTGTTGCCGCAGTGAAAATAAGGCAAAAACAGATGAAGAAGTAATTGGTTTCAGAAACTTCCACTTTTACCTACCATATCCTTTTTGGATTGATATTTCTTAATTAACAATCTCCCAGGGGATTTTTATTTTATATAATACTTTTTAGTTTCTAGTTTTTAAATTTATCATTATTTGGGTAATCAATGTATTATTAGAGTATTAGAGGGGTCTAGGTAATAGTATTATTTGATTTGTCTTTTAGCATACTGTGATATTAATTTGTTCTACTCTGTTATTGTTTTCCTTTCTTAAATTTGCTGGTCATTGACCGAATAAATACTTACTACTACAGGATCCAGTAGCTTTCAGCACCTGATGACTTCCTGACCACAGTTCCTTTCTTGTAGGCTTCAAGGGCTAGGCTTTGCCTGTCCCTGTAACGCATTTCCTATCTCAAATTGTATTTATGCCTGCATGGGAGAAATGGGAAACCATCTTTCATTTCTTTTCTTTTCTTTTATAGTTTCTTTTCTGTTCTTTAGCTATCTTTTCTTGCTTTTCTATATTTTTCTATTGTATTGTAACTATATATCTTGAAATTGAATAATGTTCTTAATAATAATAATAGCCTCTTTCGGTTAGGGTTATAAAACTTGCTTTACAAATCCTTGGTCAGATCAGATTCTCACTCTCAGGAATGCTCACACCCACACATTGAATGCTTCAAAGAAAAGTTTTTCTTTGCAGGCTTTTACAGGTAGGCCTCGTTTAGCAATCATGGTTGGGGCTGGCAACTTGGTCGTTAAGCAAAGCAGTCACTAAGTGAAACCACAACTGTGCTTATGAACCTACTTCAGCTTTCCTTTGCATTACAGACCTGCAAAGGTCATAAATGCGAGGACTGGTCACAAAGTTACTTTTCATCACTGTTGTAACTGTGAACATTCGCTAGATAAGTCAGTTGATAAATGAGGATTACCTATATGGAGTCCTTGGTCCTCTCTGAGCCTTGTTGTTTTCTTGCAGACGTTTCATTACCAGATTAGGCAACATCTTCAGTGCAAAGAGGGAGTGGGCCTTGCTCTCAGTTTATATACTGTGGCTTGCCCTGCTTGTGTTGGTAGGGGTGTTGTTCTCTCCTTGGGAGTTCTTTAATTGGGCTGTTGTTTGCTGCTTGGTTGATTGCCTGAGTTAATAGTTCCTTGATTAGGGTGTATTGTGCTGTCTGGTGTTAATCCTAGTGTTGATTTTTGCATATCTGGGTGTTGATTGCTGGCAAGGGAGTGTACTGGTCTTTTGGCTTTTCTATTGTCTTTTGACAATTTTTGTTTACCTCTATGTGTCTGTTGATGGCTGCTTGGTCTGAGTGCCAGGCTTCCAGGAATTCTCTGGTGTTTTTGGATTTGGCTTGGTTTAGGATGCTCAACGTGTTAATATGTTTTCTACTACAGATTAAGGTTACTATGGTAACTGATCATTTTGGCCGGGTGAAGAGGTTGAATTTAATTGTCCCCTTTTCACATGTTAATGGTTGCATTGCCTAAGGGAGGAACTTGCCTGAACTTGTTTTAGTTTCAGTTTCCCTTCTGTGTATGCTTGCAGAGAATATGCAGCTGAGAGAAATCTCTCCTCTCAGCAAACAGCCTTTAAATATGTTTGCTTTCTGTAAATAAAATTATTTTTATAGAAATGCCTGGTGTGTAACTTTTCTGATCTCTCTTGGGCCAAAGGCTTTCTAGCACTCTGCCAACAGGTTATGGGCCCAGTAAGCAGCCCAGTAAACCCAGTAAGAAGCCCAGTAAAACCCCAGAGAGAATAGAGAGATCAGCTCTACACCTCATGCACAATTTAAAGGCAGGTAGCAAAGACCTGTGAAGATTTTCTTTGGAGCCACCTGGAGATTTTCCAGAAACTGCCGGTCTACAGGACAAAGAAGCCAGCTGAGGTGACTTGCAAAAGAAGGAAGAAGCCATGGCTACCTCCCAGCCCTCAGCAATGCCTCTGGAGTGCCTATCAGAGACCAACTATTTGAATTGGGCCCTGAAGATGGAGATGTATCTTCGCAGAGAGAATCTTTGGCTGCCAATTGGTGAGCAAACCCCCCAAAATCCCAGTGCTGAATGGCTTAGACAGGATGAACAGGCTAGAGCCACCATTATCCTGGGAGTTGAGGACAATCAGCTAGTCCACGTGCGAGGTATGCAGTCTGCAAAGCAACTTTGGGATGCTTTGAGAGACTTGTATGTAAAGGCAACAGCAGGGAGTAAAGTTACCCTGACAAAAAAGCTGTACAAAGCCTACCTTGCAGAAGGAGATAGCTTTCCTGAGCACCTGCATCATATTCAGCAGCTGTGTCCTAACAGTGAGAATCACACTGAGATGAGGAGTAGTTCTCTAGTGTTTATTACTGCTACATAAACAGAATCCTAACAAACTGAATAAGCGTGGGAAAAACCCAGACATATAAACCCCAAAAGCTAAGGCGGGCCTGATCTGTGTCTCTTTGAATGGCTGCTTAATTCCTCAGTACTACGCATGCGTTTTCCACCTGGATGGGAGCCCCTTCCTGCTCGCCATCATTACTCATGACAAGCTGTTTGTTGAGTTACAGGAAAGAGGAATGGAATTTACACCTCTCACAAAATCCTATATCCTCCTGTCCTCACTGAATGAAATGTGGGACACACTGATTTGTACCCTGGAGGCTATGCCTGAAGCAGAACTCACCCCATCATATGTTACACAGCGCTTACTTGCTGAATGGGAGAAGAGAGAGGAAAGATCCCCCCCCCATCTCTTCTGGAAAGCTGCAGTACCAGAAAACAAGGGAAAGGAAGGGAAAGGAACCTGAGGCCACAGCGCTAACCAGCCAGCAATGCTTCACTTGTGGTTCAGCTGGACATTTGTAGAAAGACTGTGCCTTGAGACCCAAGAGTAGAAAGACAGAGAAGAAGAACACAAGGGCAACACAGAAGAAGGCTCTTCAGACAACCCAAACTGCACAGGTTGCTGAGAAGGGTAATTCTGACGTATGGGTGTTAGATTCTTGGGCCAGTTGTCATTTATGTAATTGTAAAAGCTCTTTTGTGTCACTGTCTAAAACTGAAAGACAAAGTGTATCTTTGGCTGATGGGTCTGTGACCAAAATTATGGGACAAGGTGACTTGTATTTATCCTGCTGGGGAGAAACTGTAAAAGGTGTGTTGTATGTGCCAAATTTACAATCAAACCTTTTATCTGTGGCACAATTGGCTGCAACAGGGTATGTCATAACATTTAAGAAAAATGGTTGTGAGATATGTAAAAATGGAAAATTGTGTGCTACTGGTATGTTAAAAGACTCCTTGTACATTGTGCAAAATGCAAGGAAGCCAAGCTGCAAGGCTGCAGTTGGCAACACGCCATATCATGACCAATGTGTACACCTGATGCACAGGAGATTTGGTCATGCTAATTTCAAGTATATAGCACAAATGCCACAGCTGTGTGCTGACCTAAAGATAAAACCCTGTGACAAATTCTTAGATTGTGTAGTTTGCAAAGAATGCAAAACACTAAAAGCTCCTGTGAGTAAGCACAGTGACAGAGTTACAACTAGACCTTTGGAAACTGTACACTCTGACATTATTGGTGTCATGTTCGCCGTTTCAATGTCTTTGATGCATCGTAACGTTTCGCATGTCATTAATTGGATGCGTGTTTCATCTTTCTGGGGAGGATGGGAACAGTTATCTTTTGGCTTTGCTTTGGAATGTATTTGTATTATCTACTGCGCTCAAGGTTACTTTCCCAGGCTAGCAACTCTGACGATTGCTAGCACCTGTGCCGGGCGGGGCTGTTACGAGGGAGGCGGGATACGTTTGTACCAAGGGTTTAAGTTTGTATTTGGCGCGCTTTTGCTCATTCTCAGCTTTCTCTGTATTTGTCTTCAGCTCTTTAATAAATCAGATTTCATTTAGCAGCCTCTTGTGAGTCTGAGTATTTGGGCTAGGGCAATCATTACATAAAGCTGAGAATCTAAGATCCTAACTCCGCCGGCCCCTGTCCAGGAAAGACAAGTGTCTAACCCTGTGAGGGAGAGAGCCCGCGATGACCGAACCCGACATCATGATGATGGAAGAAGGGGAACCGGACTCGACCGTGAGGCAGTCCGGCCGACCGTCCCAAGGTGGGGAGCTGTCAGCCATCCGAGAAGAGGCGAGCTCTGAGTCGGAGAGTGAAGCCGGGGGGTTGAAAACAGCCCCGGAGACCACCGTAACTTCTCCGGGCGAGCTGCTCACCTGGGATGAGACCCAAGGAGATGCCACGGTAGCGGGGGGCCCGTCCTGGAGGCAGAGATACCCATTATCCCCCAACGTGGTGCAGGTGCAGCCAACGGAGGGCTCACCCACCCCGGATCGGATCCGAGTGCTGGAGTCCAAAATGGATTCGTTGGAGGCTATACTGAAACAGCTGAGCTTGGATGTGACCTCGTTGCGAGAGGTCCGGGAAGAATCAAGCCAGCGGCAGTCAACCCCTTCTTCCCAGGGGCTGTCCCCGGAACGGCGACGGGCGGTGCGGAGGCGCGAAGGGGACCGGTCGGTCCAGATGGAAATCGCAGCATCGCCAGGGCGATCGCCCCGGGACCCCGTGCCGCCCCGAGCCAGGGAAGCACAAGCCGCGGCAGCACCGGTGGTGGGGCGCAGCCCGGCGGGAGGCGGTATGCGAGACTTCCCTGTCAAGTTTGATGGGGACCCGACCAAACTCTCGTTCTTCCTGACGAATGCGAAAGCTTACATGGAAGAATGGGGGGCGTTTTTCCAATCGGAAAAGGCAAGGATCATCACCATTGCCACCAAACTGAAGGGGAGGGCGGCAGACTGGTATGTCCAGATGTGCCAGTCGGAAGCGCCTGAACTGGAAAGTTTCGATGAGTTCCTCTGGGCGTTGAAACAACACTTCGAGGACCCCTTAGCAAAAGAGAGAGCAAAGCGAGCCCTGAAGGAACTCAAGCAGGGGTTCAGATCAGTGGCAGATTATGCTTTGGAGTTTAAAGCGCTAGCTGGGAAGGTGGATGACTGGTCCCAAGCAACCGTTATCGAGCTATTCAAGGATGGCTTGAATACAGAGGTACTGCGCTGGTCCCTGGGGAGGGACGACCCATATACGCTGTACGAATGGATCCTGCTGGCGGGGAGGGCTGAACATGCCCAGGAGATCTTTGCCCAGCGGAAGACCGCCAAATCGGGGCGGGAGGTGAAACCCAGCCGCCCATCGAGCACCGGGGGGAAACCGGGACAACGACCCTGGGACGAGGAGCGGGAGAAGCGGTACGCAAAAGGCTTGTGTTTGAGATGTGGTAAGGAGGGGCATCGAGTGGCAGCATGCCCGAAGGCAAAGGGAGAGGAACGGCCCGGAAAACCGTCGGCGAAGTCCCCTGCATTGCCGAGGAAGCAGAAAGCTGCGGTGGCTGAAACCGAGGGAGACGATGTGATGTTCTACGACATTGAAGGGGAGACCGAAATCCTGCAGCCGGCGGGAAACGCCAGCCACCTGCTCTAAAGGGCGCCGCTGGGCAGGTGGTAGAGGAAGGGCGCGAGCCTTCATCGGTGAGTGGCAGTTACCGCATTCTCACAGTGAAATTGAAATTGGGCTCCCAATCCAAGACTGTAGAAGTATGGGCCATGATTGATTCGGGGTGTTCCCGGTGTCTTATGCACCCCGACGTGGTGGCGGCTTTGGAGCTACCCACTTTCCCTTTACAACGACCCATCGCTTTTACACAACTGGATGGGTCCATGGCAGGGGGCAAACCGGTCACCCATTTTACAGGGCGCGTAGCCTTGCAACTGGGCAGCCACCAGGAAGGGTTGTCTTTTGTCGTGGCTCCTGTGGGGGGACCCTTGGTGGTGTTGGGGGTGCCCTGGTTGGTGCAGCAAAACCCCCAAATAAACTGGGTTTACCGAACTATCACGTTTAGGGATGGGTTCTATCAAGCGGCCGAGGGGAAGGGTGCCCCAGAGGAGATGGTGGGGGTTGCGGCAGCTGCGACTCCGCCTTACCCGGCCCCTCCTCTGGAAGGCTTGCCGGCCGAGTACAGGATGTTTGCTGATGTATTCGGTGAAAAGGAAGCCGACCAGTTGCCCCCCCATCGAAAGACGGACTGTGCCATAGAACTGCTGCCCAACACCCAATTGCCCAAGCCAAAGATTTATTCCATGACACAAAAGGAACTGACTCTGTTGAGAGACTTTGTGGACAAAAATCTGGCGCGCGGATTCATTGAGCCGGCGAATTCACCGGTGGGGGCGCCGGTTCTTTTTCGCCCAAAAAAGGATGGGACATTGAGACTTTGTACCGATTTCCGCGGATTAAATGCCGTCTCAATTTCCAACAAATATCCCTTGCCATTGATCAAGGACATGTTGTCACATCTGGCCAAGGGAAAGATCTTCTCTAAGCTTGATTTAAGAGAAGCCTACTATCGTGTACGAATCAAGGAGGGGGATGAGTGGAAAACTGCATTCAATTGCCCGTTGGGAGCTTTCCAGTATAAGGTGTTACCGTTTGGTCTGGCTGGGGCCCTTGGGGTATTTATGCAATTAATCAATGAGGTACTGCATGAACATCTGTTTAAAGGGGTACTAGTGTATTTGGACGATGTATTGATTTATACTGAAACCATGGAAGAGCATGTGGCTCTGGTAAAGAAAGTATTGTGTAAACTCAGATCAGCTGAATTGTATGCCAAACTGTCTAAATGTGCCTTTCATCAGACCCAAATTGACTACTTGGGGTATAGAATTTCAGATAAAGGCATAGAAATGGACCCTGCTAAAGTGCAGGCTATCATGGACTGGGAGAGTCCCCGCACCCGCAGGCAACTTCAAAGTTTCCTGGGGTTCAGCAACTACTACAGATTATTCATAAGGGGATTCGCTGAGATTGCCTTGCCACTAACTGAACTGCTTCGAACAAAAGGGGTGGGAGATACTAGGAGAGTCAAGAATCCCGGGGCGCTGTTGCGGTGGACGCCTGCTTGTCAAACGGCGTTTGAGCGGCTAAAAGCAGCTTTTGTCAAAGAGCCCATTTTACAGCATCCTGATCCCTCAAAGCCTTTTGTAGTACAGGCAGATGCCTCCGATTATTCCATTGGGGCATTGTTGATGCAACAAGATGGGACAGGATGCCTCAAGCCCTGTGCCTACTTGTCCCGCAAATTCTCCGAGACTGAGAGACGTTGGCATGTCTGGGAGAAGGAGGCATTTGCAGTAAAAGCCGCATTAGAAGCTTGGCGGCATCTGTTAGAGGGGGCAAATCATCCCTTTGAAGTATGGACTGATCATAAAAACTTAGAGGCTCTTAGTACCCCTCGAAAACTGAGCCCCAAACAGGTCCGTTGGGCTCAATTTTTCAATCGATTCAATTTTCAATTGAAATTTATCCCGGGGAAAAAGAACTTCTTGGCTGATGCCTTGTCAAGGCAACCTCAGGACTCCGGGGCAGCGCCAGAAGTGGTTAGCACCCTATGGACGGCGCCCCAATTGGGCATGCAGGCTGTGACGCGAAGCCAAACACGCGCGCAGCAGCCGTCCACCATGGACGCTGCCCAGCCAAGCACGTTGTCAATTCCCTCCCAGTTGCAACAAAAGTTTCTAAAAGAACTGAAAACGGATACTTGGTTGCTTGCGAATAAAGACAATGTTACTTTTGACAGAGGCTTCGCTTGGAAATCTAACCGCCTCTATGTTCCTGAAAGCCTCAGAAAAGATGTGTTGCTACGTTCACACGATGACAAACTCGCAGGTCACTTCGGGTTTGTAAAAACCTTGCACCTGGTTCGGAGGCAGTTCTGGTGGCCCACATTACGTAAAGATGTCAAAGACTACATTGCCTCCTGCACTGTTTGTGCAATGTCTAAACGCAAGGTGGGCAAGCCCCAGGGCCTTCTGCAGCCGGTGGCCGCCCCTTCTTCCCCTTGGGAGGAAATCTCCATGGACTTTATTGTAGAGCTACCACCCAGCCAACGCAAAACGGTCATTTGGGTGGTCAAAGACTATTTCTCCAAACAAGCTCACTTCATCCCTTGCGTGTCCATTCCGTCGGCACGTCAGTTGGCTCGCCTATTTCTTGTACACGTGTACAGACTACACGGATGTCCCTCCCGCTTGATTTCGGACAGAGGTACACAATTTACCTCACAATTTTGGCGGGCGTTCCTCAAACTGTTAGGCACGAAGCAAGCCCTGTCCACGGCTTGGCATCCTCAGACGGACGGGGCCACTGAGGCTGTAAATTCTACTCTGGAGCAGTACCTTCGAGCTTTTGTGAATTATCAGCAGGACAATTGGGTAGACCTCCTACCGTTTGCTGAAGTGGCTTACAACAATGCAGTGCATCAAAGCACTGGCCAAACCCCATTTCGGGTAGCCCAGGGTAAAGACTTTGTACCTATCCCTGATCTACCGCAACCTCCTGCAGGATCAGCCACTCCAGATGATTGGACAACACAACTGGCAGACTCCTGGCCAATGATTCAACAGGCATTAGCTGATGCACAATCGGATTATAAACTGTATGCTGATCGGAAGCGGGCCCCCCAGCCTGCATTCCAAGTCGGGGACTCGGTTTACCTTTCCACCAAGTTTCTCAAGTCCTCACAACCTTCAAAGAAACTTGCGCCTAAGTTTGTGGGTCCTTTCCCGATTATCGCTCAGATTAACCCTGTGACTTTTAAACTTGACTTGCCTCATAACCTCAAACGCTTACACCCTGTTTTTCATTGCAGTTTGCTCAAACCGACTACTCCTTCTGACCGCTGGCATTGCCAACCTCCACCTCCAACCCCCATCATGATTGACGGTCAGCAACACTTTGAAGTTAAAGAAATTTTGGACTCTAGACGCCTTCGCAATACTTTACAATATTTAGTTCGTTGGAAACATTTCCCTCATCCAGAGTGGGTCGCTGCACCAGATGTGGCTTCCCCTGTCCTGGTGGCCCGGTTCCACTCTGCTTATCCCACTAAGCCGGGTCCCTAGGTGTATTTTTAGGGAGGCGGTATGTCATGTTCGCCGTTTCAATGTCTTTGATGCATCGTAACGTTTCGCATGTCATTAATTGGATGCGTGTTTCATCTTTCTGGGGAGGATGGGAACAGTTATCTTTTGGCTTTGCTTTGGAATGTATTTGTATTATCTACTGCGCTCAAGGTTACTTTCCCAGGCTAGCAACTCTGACGATTGCTAGCACCTGTGCCGGGCGGGGCTGTTACGAGGGAGGCGGGATATGTTTGTACCAAGGGTTTAAGTTTGTATTTGGCGCGCTTTTGCTCATTCTCAGCTTTCTCTGTATTTGTCTTCAGCTCTTTAATAAATCAGATTTCATTTAGCAGCCTCTTGTGAGTCTGAGTATTTGGGCTAGGGCAATCATTACAATTGGTCCTTTTGTTCCAAGTCTTGGACAAGCAAGGTATGCAATGACCATCATTGATGATTTCTCAAGATACACATTTATCTACATCTTAAAACAAAGATGAGGCATCTGAGAAATTTAAAAGTTTTGTGACATGGGCAAATGGAAAATTCCCTAGGCCTGTATCTGCACTCCAATGTGATAGAGGAGGAGAATACCTTTCTCACAAATTCAAAAGGTTCCTAGCAGAAAAGGGGACAGAACAAATTCATTCTAACCCTTACACCCCTCAGCAAAATGGTGTTGCTGAAAGAAAGGGCAGAACCTTGCAAAATGCGATGGAATGCATGCTGAAATATTCACATTTATCTTTTAAGTATTGGGGAGAGGCAATATCTACTGCCTGTTATGTACAAAACAGATTGTATAACTCTGTGATTCAGGACACTCCATTCCATTTGTTTTATGGTGTGAAACCACTCTAACCATCTTAGAGTGTTTGGTAGCACTGCTTGGGTTCATATTCCAAAACAACAGAGAAGGAAAGGAGGCCCCACAACAAAGAAAGCCATCTTTGTTGGCTATGAACAAAGCCAGAGGAGCTACAGGTTCATAGTGGGCGAGAAATTAATAATTAGCAAAAGCGCTTCTTTTGCTGAACAAAACTGGGGGAGATTAAATTCTAGCTCTCCAGTTGATCTGACCACCACAAGAGAACAGCAAGGACTTGCTAATAGTGATCTTTTGCCTGATGAGGACATTAAACCAGAAAAGCAAACTGAAGATCTGTCTGATGAGACAGATGCTTCTCAGGAAAGTGATAGGAGTCAAAATTTAAGCCCTGTATTACCTCGCAGATCTCAAAGGAGTAATAAAGGCATTCCTCCATCACATTTTCAGGCTGAAACAGTAAAGGCTTTTCACATATTCACAGAACCTGAGTCTTTAGAACAAGTGAATGCTTTTCCACCTGAGATTGCACAAAATTGGCATTCTGCCATGCAACAGGGGTTAGCATCCTTGAAAGAAAATAAAACATGGAAACTGGTAAATCTACCTCCCAATGAACGCTGTCTAGGTTGTAGGTGGGTTTTCAAACTGAAAAGGGATGCTGATGGCAAAATCTAAAAATATAAAGCAAGGTTAGTTGCAAAAGGGTTCACTCAAAGGAAAGATTTAGACTTTGACAAGACTTTTGCACCAGTTACTAAAGGTGAAACAATTAGATTACTGTTAAAAATTGCTGCACTTAAAGGAATGTCAGTTCACCACTATGACATTCAAACTGCCTTTCTCTATGGTGATTTAGACCACAAATTATATATGCAGCAACCCCCTGGCTATGAAAAAGGGGAGAATCTAGTCTGTCAACTGCAGAAGTCAGTCTATGGGTTAAAACAAGCTGCTAGATCCTGGAACCAAAAATTAGATGAAAAACTGCAGAATTTTGGTTTTGAAAAAGGAAAAGCAGATCCATGTGTATATATGAAGAAAGACAAACAAGGCTGTATGTATCTGTGCATTTATGTTGATGATTTGCTGCTGTTCACACCAACAGAAAAACAAAGGCTTGATTTTGAAGCCTGCATGAAAAGCCATTTCACATTAAAAAGCCTTGGAACTGTAACAAATTACCTAGGTTTGGAAATACACAGGAAGAAGGGTGGTAGCTTTCTGTTAAACCAAAGGGGAGATAATGTTAAAATAATGTGAATGGAAAGACATACAGAGTTGTCAAAGAAAATTGGTTTGTGTCTTATTCTGTAGTATAAAAAGGGGAGTGTTAATATGTTTTCTACTACAGATTAAGGTTACTATGGTAACTGATCATTTTGGCCGGGTGAAGAGGTTGAATTTAATTGTCCCCTTTTCACATGTTAATGGTTGCATTGCCTAAGGGAGGAACTTGCCTGAACTTGTTTTAGTTTCAGTTTCCCTTCTGTGTACACTTGCAGAGAATATGCAGCTGAGAGAAATCTCTCCTCTCAGCAAACAGCCTTTAAATATGTTTGCTTTCTGTAAATAAAATTATTTTTATAGAAATGCCTGGTGTGTGACTTTTCTTATCTCTCCTGGGCCAAAGGCTTTCTAGCACCCTGAACAACACACCGTTTCCCAGTTGAAACTATGGTTGAGTCTGTCCTTGTGTTGTGAGATTCTCATTGTGTCTTCTGACTGCTAGTTGATGTTCGTGGATGTGCTCTGCTAGTCTTCTGCTTGTCTGTCCTACATAGTGGCTGTTACAGTCTTTGCATTATATGTTGTAAATAACTCCTGTCTTTTTCTTCTTGGGCTATTGGGTCTTTTGGGTTGCTTAATATGTTTTGAAGAGTTTTAGTTGGTTTATGTGCTACGGTGATGCCATGTGGTTGTAACAGTCTGTTGCTTGTTTCTGAGATGTTTCTGATGTATGGCAGTGTTATCCTTTTCATAGTTTCCCTTGGTTGGGTTGTAGTGGGTTGGGTGGTGAGGCACTTTTTGATAAAGTTGAGTGGGTATCCATTTTGTTGGAAGATGCTGTGCAGATGTTCTTTTTCTTTTTTCTGGTGTTCTGGGTTGCTGCAGTGTGTAAGTGCTCATCTGAATAATGTTCTTACACAGCTTCTCTTGTGGAAGGTTGGACTGTTACTTTGGTAGTGGAGCACTTGGTTGGTGTGGGTAGCTTTCCTGTAGACTTGAGTTTCTGACTTACCATCATTTCCTCTACTGATGAGGATGTCCAGGAATGCAAGTGAGTTGTTGTTTTCTTCCTCCCTTGTGAATTTTATTCCATTAAAGATGTTATTGATGGTTTCGTGGGTTTCTTCCACTTGTTTCTTTTGTATTATGACAAAAGTGTCATTGACATACCAGATCCATACTTCGGGTTGTATGTGTGGGAATGCTATCGTTTCCAGATGCTGCATTACGATCTCTGCTATAAGTCCTGAAATCGGTGATCCCATGGGTGTTCCTTTGATCTGTTGGTATATTTCTCCATCAAACAAAGTAGGTTGTAAGGCCATGAGTTGATGAGGTCCATTATCCTGGGTATTTCTATTTTGCTGTATTTGGCTAGGTCTGGTGCATTGCGCAGAACTGCAGCCATAAATTCTTTCACTAGTGCTGGGTCTATGGATGTGAAGAGAGCTGTAACATTGAATGAGACCATGATCTCATCTTCTTCTATTTTTATGTTTTTGATTTTCTGGAGGCACTGTAGTGGGGAGTTGATCAAATGTTCACTCTCCTCTGTGAGGTGTCTGAGTTTCTTTGTAAGCTCTTTAGCTATGTTATATGTGGGAGTCCCTGGTAATGATACAATGGGCTGAAGTGGTATGCCCGGCTTGTGTATCTTGGGGTGTCCATAGACGCGTGGGAGGCAGGCTTTTCATCCGCCTCTGTTCTTCTTGTGTAATTTGGCCTTTCTTGGTGAGGTTGTTGAGAATTCTTTTTACCTGGTTGTCCAGTTTCTGTATGGGATTGGTGTTCACTGGGGTGTAAGTTTCTTTGTCCTCAAGTAATTCTTTGGCCTTTTGTATATACTGTGATCTGTCCATAATGACACTGGCGTGACCTTTGTCTGCTGGGAGGATGATGATGGTTTGGTCCATCTTTAGGTGTTTGAGGGTTGCTCTGTCCTCTGCTTTCAGTTGGTTCTGTTTCCATGTCCTTCTGATTTGTGGTTTGATTGTCTGTCTTACATCCTCTTGGGTTTCTGTAGTAAGTCCTGTAGTTTTAAATGCCGCTTCTAGAGCTGTGAAGAATTCTAATTTATTTGCATCTTCTGTGTTGTAGTTCAGGCCTCTCTGTAGGATATTGTGTTCTGCAGTGGATAGTGGGCGGCTGAATATGTTGACCACCCATTCTGGTTCTGGTGCCTCTTTGTTTCTGGAATTCAATTTAAGTAGTTTGGTTTGGAGTTTGGTTTTCCTTTTTTTGGCTTGTCTCAGTGATGTGGTCTTGATTGTAGTTGTCAGCATGCTGATGTGTTCAGAAGTCATAGTTTGTTTGTTCAAAGAGGGCCCATTCCCTTTTTGCATTGAAGATGTTGCCTAGTCTGGCGATGAAACGTCTGCAAGAAAACAACCAGGCTCAGAGAGCACCAAGGACTCCACAGTTCAACCCTGAGCTACAAACATTTGCTTCGATTGATTACCTATATGCTGCAGGTATCTCATCTTAAATATCCTGGCCTTCATTTCTCGCTCCTCAAGTATTTCAGGGCAGGGAACAGCTCTAGCTTTGATTAAAGAAATGAGGAAAAGTCCATTTGCTTCCAAAATAGAAGACACTCATTTAAGTACAAAGAAGACTCTAAGCCAAAGTGTCATTTACCACAATTCATGGAAGCACAGCAATATAGACCTGTCACTATGAACACCTGCGTTGCTGTTGGAAAATCAGAAAATATACAAATAAAGAAAATTGTTCTTATTCCCTGCAATATTTACTACTTTTTATTGTACATTAGTAGGCAATATTTTAGGTGATAGTACTACCTTAGCACAATGATCTTTGAAAAACATTAACAAAACGTACTTCTAAAAAACCCTGACCTGTAGGTTGACTGACCTATTTCTGGGGGTTTCTGCCCAAAGACACTAGTTGTGTGTCAGTGCCTGGTATCCAGCCTTGGATTGGGTAAGACCGTGGGCATGCAGCCCATTGGTTCTGCTCCTGTTCCCCAATGTGACAGAGAACAAGTACACTGCCTCCTCTGTATGACAACCTTGAGTACTGTTATCATATTTCCCCTCAGGTTTTCTCCTCTGCGGGCTGAACTTATCCAGTTAACTTATCCAGTATATATTTGCAAATATAAAAATAAGATGAGAACCAGTTTAGTGTAGTGGTTAAGGCAGCAGGCTAGAAACCAGGAGACCATGGGTTCTAGTTCCACCTCAGGCACAAAGCCAGCTGGGGGACCTTGGGCGAGTCTAAACAAAGCCCATGAATATATCCTGAACTTGTATGAATCTCTTCCATTATACTAAACTTTTACAACACATCCTGGTTAATCATGACAAATATTAATTTGCAGGGTGAGGAGCTTCAGCAAAGGATCGTTACCTTGTCGTGGTTCTGGAGCTTGAGCACCTCAATGATACCATGAGCTAAACCATGAAGGGCCACCCAAGACGGGAAGGTCATGACAGAGAGGTCAGACTAAATGCGATCCCTGGGGAAGGTAATGGCAACCCACCCCAGTATTCTTGCCATGAAAACTAAATGGATCAGTACAACCAGAGATATGTCAGTATACCATTGGAAGATGAGACCCCCAGGTGGGAAGATGGTCAAAATGCTACTGGGGAGGAACAGAGGATGAGTTCAACTAGCCCCAGACGTGATGACACAGCTAGCTCAAAGCCGAAAGGATGGTTAGCGGCCGACAGTGCTGGTGGTGAACGGCGAATCCGATGTTCTAAGGATCAACACACCATTGGAACCTGGAATGTAAGATCTATGAGCCAGGACAAATTGGATGTGGTTGTTGGGGAGATGTCAAGATTAAAGATAGACATTTTGGGCATCAGCGAACTGAAATGGACTGGAATGGGCCACTTCACATCAAATGACCACCAGATCTACTACTGTGGACAAGAGGACCACAGAAGAAATGGAGTAGCCTTCATAATTAATAGTCAAGTGGCTAAAGCAGTGCTTGGATACAATCCAAAAAACGACAGAATGATCTCAATTTGAATTCAGGGCAAGCCATCTAACATCACAGTGATCCAAATATACGCCCCAACCACAGATGCTGAAGAAGCTGAAGTAGAGCGGTTCTATGGGGATCTGCAGCACCTACTGGACAACACGCCTAAAAGAGATGTTATTTTCATCACGGGAGACTGGAATGCTAAGGTGGGCAGGCAAATGACACCTGGAATTACAGGTAAGCATGGCCTGGGAGAACAAAATGAAGCAGGGCATAGGCTGAGAGAATTTTGCCAGGACAACTCACTCTGCATAATAAACACTCTCTTCCAACAACCTAAGAGACGGCTTTATACATGGACTTCACCAGATGGACAACAGCAAAATCAGATTGACTACATCCTTTGCAGCCAAAGGTGGTGGTCATCTATACAGTCGGTAAAAACAAGACCTGGAGCTGACTGTAGTTCTGATCACAAACTTCTTCTTGCACAATTTAGGATCAGACTAAAGAGATTAGGGAAGACCCACAGATCAGCTAGATATGAGCTCACTAATATTCCTAAGGAATATGCAGTGGAGGTAAAGAATCGATTTAAGGGACTGGACTTAGTAGATAGAGTCCCAGAAGAACTCTGGACAGATGTTCGCAACATTGTTCAGGAGGCGGCAACAAAATACATCCCAAAGAAAGAGAAAACCAAGAAGGCAAAATGGCTGTCTGCTGAGACTCTAGAAGTAGCCCAAGAAAGAAGGAAAAGAAAAGGCAACAGTGATAGGGGGAGATATGCCCAATTAAATGCAAAATTCCAGAGGTTAGCCAGAAGAGATCAGGAATTATTTTTAAACAAGCAATGCGTGGAAGTGGAAGAAGACAATAGAATAGGAAGGACAAGAGACCTCTTCCAGAAAATTAGAAACATTGGAGGTAAATTCCAGGCAAAAATGGGTATGATCAAAAACAAAGATGGCAAGGACCTAACAGAAGAAGAAGAGATCAAGAAAAGGTGGCAAGCATATATGGAAGATCTGTATAGGAAGGATAACAATATCAGGGATAGCTTGGACGGTGTGGTCAGTGAGCTAGAGCCAGACATCCTGAAGAGTGAGGTTGAATGGGCCTTAAGAAGGATTGCTAATAACAAGGCAGCAGGAGACGACGGCATCCCAGCTGAACTGTTCAAAATCTTGCAAGATGATGCTGTCAAGGTAATGCATGCTATATGCCAGCAAATTTGGAAAACACAGGAATGGCCATCAGATTGGAAAAAATCAACTTACATCCCCATACCAAAAAAGGGAAACACTAAAGGATGTTCAAACTATCGAACAGTGGCACTCATTTCACATGCCAGTAAGGTAATGCTCAAGATCCTGCAAGGTAGACTTCAGCAATTCATAGAGCGAGAATTGCCAGATGTACAAGCTGGGTTTAGAAAAGGCAGAGGAACTAGGGACCAAATTGCCAATCTCAGATATGCAGATGATACCACTTTGATGGCTGAAAGCAAAGAGGAACTGAGGAGCCTTATGATGAAGGTGAAAGAAGAAAGTGCAAAAGCTGGCTTGCAACTAAACCTCAAAAAAACCAAGATTATGGCAACCAGCTTGATCGATAACTGGCAAATAGAGGGAGAAAATGTAGAAGCAGTGAAAGACTTTGTATTCCTAGGTGCAAAGATTACTGCAGATGCTGACTGCAGTCAGGAAATCAGAAGACGCTTAATCCTTGGGAGAAGAGCAATGACAAATCTCGATAAAATAGTTAAGAGCAGAGACATCACACTGACAACAAAGGTCCGCATTGTTAAAGCAATGGTGTTCCCCGTAGTAACATATGGCTGCGAGAGCTGGACCATAAGGAAGGCTGAGAGAAGAAAGATCGATGCTTTTGAACTGTGGTGTTGGAGGAAAATTCTGAGAGTGCCTTGGACTGCCAGAAGATCAAACCAGTCCATCCTCCAGGAAATAAAGCCAGACTGCTCACTTGAGGGAATGATATTCAAGGCAAAACTGAAATACTTTGGCCACACAATGAGAAGACAGGACACCCTGGAAAAGATGCTGATGCTAGGAAGAGTGGAGGGCAAAAGGAAGAGGGGCCGACCAAGGGCAAGGTGGATGGATGATATTCTAGAGGTGACGGACTCGTCCCTGGGGGACCTGGGGGTGTTGACGACCGACAGGAAGCTCTGGCGTGGGCTGGTCCATGAAGTCACAAAAAGTTGGAAGCGATTGAATGAATAAACAGCAACAGGGTGAGGAGGCAAGTTTGCGATTTAAGTCCTACATTTGATTTCACCTCACATTGGTAACAGAACTATTGCCCTAATAGACCTTAAAATTTCCTTAAGTAGGCAACGGCATGTCATGGTTACTGTTCCAATGTTCCTGAAAAACATTGTAACGGGTTCCCATGCCATGGGGCTGACACGAGTTGCTGTATGGGAGGGGGCTGCTCCTGTTCCTTGTACCAGGCTGCGATGCAAGGAGTGAAGAATGAGGAATGGATGTTTGGGTTATCTCACCTTGTCAAGGACTTTTCCCGCAGACCGGCAGGAACCGTTAGGGGCACCTGGGGCATGGAATTGTACTGACTTTGGGGGGAGGGATTGGAAGTTGCTTGGGGATTTATTGGGAGACATCCTGCACTTTTACTATTCTCAGCTTTGCTTGTGATCCTGAATACTATTCATTATTAAATCAGATATCCATGAAAGCCCTGTGTGAGTCTGATGGTGATTTTGAATAGGCAATCATTACATAAAGCTGAGAATCCTATAAAACTGTTAGCTCCTACCAAGAACCACTTCTTGTGAGGGATTATAGCTAACAATGGCTGAATTGCAAATGAGCGCCGAAGGACCGGAGGAGCCCACCAGCTCAGCTCCCGAACCTGCAACTGGGAGTGGAAGGCAAGACACTTCCTCAGAGACGTCTGCTGCCCTGAACTCTCCAAAAGAGTCGTCAGATTCGGATTTGGGGGAGTCAGAGAGCTGTGGGGTGTCGAAGGGTGAACCAGCACCCGTGGAGTCAATTAGCAAGCTAATTGTCCTGGATGAGGTGGAGGACCCATAGCCAGGGACATTGGGGACATCCTGGAAGCACTGATTCCCGCTGACACTGGAGAAGGAATCCACCACGCTGTCGATGGATGGGACACCAGGAGGGCAGGTGAGAGGGGACTCCCCAACCCCCCAGAGGCTGCGAGTGCTAGAAGCAAAAATGGAATCCCTGGAGTGTTTGTTAAAGAACCTGTCCATGTCAATGGAGAGCCAGGGAGACGAGGGGAGGATACCCATCAGCAGCTTTCTCCCATACCCCTCCTGAGGCCAGCAGCTGATTGGGGACGGAAGCCTACCAGGGGTGGGTCCCCGCCGTGCAGAGCTCAGCCTGCCGTATCCTCGCTGCACAGGGCCAGACCTTCAGTCACTTGGAGTGACAGCCCCCAGGCAGCTGCAGGACTGGGTCCAGCAAGTGGAGGAGTGAGAGGCTTTTCAGTAAAATTCAATGGAGACCCGATGAGGCTGTCATTCTTTCTGACCAATGCCAAGAGTTATATGAGAGAATGTGATGCATGCTTCCCCACAGAGGAATCCAAAATTAATGCCATTGCCACCAAGCTCAAGGGTAGAGGAGCAGACTGGCATTTCCAACTACATGATGCTGACTCCCCTGCTCTAGATAGCTTCAATGATTTTTTGTGGGTGCTGAAGCTGCACTTTGAGGACCCGCTAGCTAAGGAGTGGGCCAAGAAGGCATTAAAGGAGCTTTCCCAAGGTCAGATGTCGGTGGCTGATTATGCATTGGAATTTAAGGCACTAGCTGGCAAAATCACTGATTGGTCAGAGTCAACCCTGATCGAATACTTTAAAGAGGGCCTTCACAGAGACATTCTGAGGTGGGCGTTGGGTAGAGATGACTCCACCTCACTATACGATTGGATTTGCTTGGCTGGGAAGGCTGAGAATGCCCGATATACTTTTTTACAAACCCGTAAACCCAAGAGAGCTCACCCAACTGCCAGAGGCCCCAGGAGTGAAGCTGCAGCTGTTAAACAGAGCCCCGAGCCCTGGGATGAAGAGAGGGAGCACCGCTATGCCAGGGGTCAGTGTCTTCATTGTGGGAAAGAGGGGCACCACGCAGCTGAATGTCTGAGGGGAAGAGCTGAGTCCAAGCAGGGGAAACTGGCAGCCAAATCACCACCAACCACATACAAAATGACAGCAGTGAAGGGATAGAGGCTAAGGATTTGGTGTATTTCTCGGGGGAGTCAGAGGGCAAAATAAAGGAACCAGCGGGAAACTCCAGCTGCCTGCTGTGAAGGGTGCCAGTGAGCAGGCAGAGGATGATGGGTGCGAAGACTCTATGGTGAGTGATGATTACCCCACTTTGATGTTAAAAGTGACACTTGCAGCCCAGACGAAATCTACCGAAGTTTGGGCTTTGGTTGACTCTGGATGCTCCAGGTGTCTGATTCATCCTGATCTAGTCAAGGCCTTGGACCTTCCAAGCTTCCCTCTAAAACACCCATTAATATTCACCCAGCTGGATGGCTCGGAAGCTGGGGGGGGGGGGGGTTCCGGCCACTCATTTCACTGGAACTGTGACAATGAGAGTGGGCAGCCACCTAGAGACTTTAAAGTTTGTGGTGGCCCCAGCAGGAAGCCCTCCAGTAATATTTGGCATGCCCTGGCTGAAACATCCTTATATAAATTAGGAGCACAGGACTGTGACTTTCAAAAATGGATTTTACAATGGCCCCACAGAAGTAGGGCCACATGGGCCAGAGTTTGCAAGGTGGGGGCTGGCCAGGCATTTCCTGTACTGCCAGGGCTGGAGGAACTGCCTCATCAATATCATGAGTTTGCAGATGTATTTGGGGAGATGGAGGCAGATCAGTTACCCCCTCACCGGAAGACTGACTGTGCCATCGAATTGGTTCCAGATGCACAATTGCTGAAGCCCAAAATTTACCTCATGACTCAAAAGGAGTTGGATGCTCTGAGGGACTTTATTGATAAGAATTTGGCACATGGGTTCATCGAGCCTGTCAACTCCCCAGTAGGGGCACCAGTTTTATTCAGGGGAAAAAAGGATGGCACGTTGAGACTTTGCACGGACTACCAAGGGTTAAATGCGTTTTCCATAGTGAACAAATACCCTCTCCCTCTCATGAAGGACATGTTGGCTCACCTCTCCAAAGGAAAAATCTTTTCCAAATTAGATCCGCAAGAGGCGTATTTTCATATTTGTATAAAGGAAGGGGATGAGTGGAAAACTGCTTTTAATTGCCCATTGGGATCATTCCAATACAAAGTCCTCCCTTTTGGGCTAGCAGGGGCACCCAGAGTGTTCATGCAATTAATCAATGAAGTACTACATGACCATCTGTTTAAAGGGGTGTTGGTCTACTTGGATGATGTTTTGATTTACACTGAAACAGAGGAAGAGCACGAACACCTTCTGAGGCAAGTCCTGAGCAAGCTTAGGGAGGCAAAGCTGTATGCAAAACTGTCTAAATGCGAATTCCATAAAACACAGCTCAACTACCTGGGTTATAGGGTATCTGTACAGGGCATTGAGATGGATCCAGCCAAAATACAAGCAATTTTGGCTTGGGAACAACCTTGTACTAGAAGGCAATTACAAAGTTTTCTGGGGTTCAGCAATTTTTACAGGCAGTTTATTCTGGGGTTCGTGGAGATAGCGCTGCCTCTGACTGACTTATTAAAAACAAAGGGGCAAGGCGAAACCCAAAAAGTTAAAAATCCCAGGGCTGTGCTGCACTGGACTGACAAGTGCCAGGCTGCATTCGAGAGACTCAAACTGCTTTTTACAGCTGAGCCTACCTTGCAGCACCCAGATCCCAATCGCCCCTTTGTGGTGCAAGTGGATGCATCTGACACCTCCATTGGGGCTATTTTGTTACAAAAGGACCCTGAAAATAAATTGCGACCCTGTGCTTATTTGTCCAAGAAATTCTCTGAGGCAGAGCGACGCTGGCATGTTTGGGAAAAGGAGGCTTTTGCATTTAAGGCAGCTCTAGAGACTTGGCACCACCTACTGGAGAGTGCCAAATTTCCTTCTGAGGTGTGGACAGATCATAGAAACTTAGAAGCCCTCCACGCTCCTCGCCGACTTAGCCCCAAGCAGATTCGTTGGGCTCAGTTTTTCAGCCGTTTTAATTTCCAGTTACAGTACCTCCCAGGACGGAGAAACTTTCTAGCTGATGCTCTTTCTCGTCTTCCTCAAAATGATGGACAGCCAGCTGACATTTTTAACACAGTTTTAACAAAACCTCAGCTGGGCTTGGCGGCTGTAACCCGAAGCCAGTCTCGCTTGCAACAAACACAGCCCCAAAGGCAGAAAGCAAAGGTTCCTAGTCAATTACATGCTGAGTTCATTCAGGCTTTGAAATCTGATACTTGGTTGCAATCTCATAGAGACAAAGTAACTTTTGCTGATGGCTTATGCTGGGTGGAACATAGACTTTATGTGCCTGAGGCTTTACGTGCCAAAATTTTACACCATTCCCATGATGATAAAGTGGCTGGGCATTTTGGATTTGTCAAAACTTTGCACCTAATTTGCTGGCAGTTTTGGTGGCCCACACTTCGCAGTAATGTCAAGAAATATGTGGCCGCTTGTCCTGTGCGTGCCATATCTAAATGTAAAGAAGGCAAACCACAGGGAGTTACAAAAGATGGCTGACCCCACGAGACCCTGGGAGCAGATCTCTATGGACTTCATTGTGGATTTACCCCCCAGCCAAAAGAAAACAGTCATTTGGGTGGTTAAAGACTTTTTCTCAAAGCAGGCTCATTTTATTCCTTGTGCTTCGTTGCCAACAGCCCTGCAATTGGCCAAGCTCTTCTTACATCATATCTACAGGTTACACGGTAGCCCCTCCCGCTTAATTTCGGATCGAGGAACACAGTTCACTTCTCAATTTTGGAAGTCATTTTTGAAGTTGATTGGCACCAAGCAAGCTCTGTCCACTGCTTCGCATCCTCAAACAGATGGTTCAATTGAGATTCTTAATGCTACCTTAGAGCAGTTTCTTAGAGCTTACATTAACTACCATCAGGATGATTGGGTTGACTTACTGCCATTTGCTGAAGTGGCATATAATAACACTGTACACCACAGTACTGGGAAAACCCCTTTTCAAGTTGTTAATGGACACGACTTTGTACCTATTCCAGAACTACCCCAGCCTCCCTCCCCTTCTGGCTCAGCGGCTGACTGGGGCACCCACATTTCGCACTCATGGCCTGTCATTCAACAAGCCCTGGCTGACGAACAGGCTGCCTATAAAACAAATGCCGACCAGCACCATTCCCCTGCTGATTACTTTAAAGTTGGAGATAAGGTTTATCTGTCTACCAAATATATCAGATCCTCCCAACCATCCAAAAAATTGGCTCCCAAATTTATTGGGCCCTTTCCTATCATTGACATCATTAATCCTGTGGCTGTGAAGCTTCAGCTTCCCCATAATTTAAAACGCCTCCACCCTGTCTTTCATTGCAGCTTGCTAAAACCCTTTTGTGCCTTGCACCGCTGGCACCCATCTCCACCCCCCGTCCTCCAATCATGATTGATGGACAGCAGCATTTTGAGTTGAAGGACGTTGTGGATTTCAGAAAGCTTTGAGGCTCCCTGCAATATCTCGTTAGCTGGAAACATTTCCCTCACCCTGAATGGGTGCCTGCTCGGCGCTTTCATCTTACTTATCCTTACAAGCCACATATCTGGCTTTTTGCTTGTTATTAACCTTTTAAGTTTTCTTTTTCCAGGGGGGCAGTATGTCATGGTTACTATTCCAATGTTCCTGAAAAACATCGTAACGGGTTCCCATGCCATGGGGCTGACACGAGTTGCTTTACGGGAGGGGGCTGCTCCTGTTCCTTGTACCAGGCTGCGATGCAAGGAGTGAAGAATGAGGAATGGATGTTTGGGTTATCTCACCTTGTCAAGGACTTTTCCCGCAGACCGGCAGGAACCATTAGGGGCACCTGGGGCATGGAATTGTACTGACTTTGGGGGGAGGGATTGGGAGTTGCTTGGGGATTTATTGGGAGACATCCCGTGCTTTTACTATTCTCAGCTTTGCTTGTGATCCTGAATACTATTCATTATTAAATCAGATATCCATGAAAGCCCTGTGTGAGCCTGATAGTGATTTTGAATAGGCAATCATTACACGGCACTTCTGAAAAACCTTGCCAAGAAAACTACAGGGACTTGTCCAGTGAGTCTCCAAAACTCGGACACAATTGAATGGATCAAGCAAAGGTAGATTAATGTAAAATTCAGTAGCAGCATAGGTCATACAGCAATGATGTTTTATGAAGAGCAAAATGCTTAGTATTACCTAATCCACAGGTTAGCTGTTCTTACCTATACATCAGTGACTATACAGTTGAATATCACAGTCTATGAAGATATATGCTGATAGCCATGAGGACAAAGTTGGCCCAACATTGGAATAGATATACTTTTCTGACAATATCAGACTGGGAAACCCAACTTGGGGAATACACAGCATTGGCAAAATTAACAGTGTACATCCAGAACAGTAGTTTAACTAAATTCAAGAAAGAATGGCTTCCGTATATATTACATATCACACAATAAGGCAAACTCAGATACAGAATTAAAATATTTAATATAGTAATCAGAAGCAATTTTAGTATTTATAAATAAGTTGATGGAATCACTAATTGAGTATAATGGGAGGGAACTTAGAACTTAATACTGTTTTTACTGACTGTTTTTGAATTTATTTTTTTCTTTCATTTTTCACAAGATCATGAGCATTTATTTTAGAGAATGACAAATAGTGGAGATATCAATATAAATATTAACATTTAGAGTTTTGCAGTGATTTATCAATATGATGTAATGAGTTTAGTTTTATATACTCAATTACTTAATGAAATAATAAATTTTAAATTTTATGACAACTGTAAATTATACTGATATTTTATTTCCTTTTTTAAATATGATTTTTATTGAAACTTTTAAAAAGGAAAATAAAAACTAATACAAACGAATATAAAGTAAGGAAGAAAAAAGAAAAAGCAAAGAGAAAGAAAGAAGTGAATGAAAAAAAGTTGAAGAAAAATAGAAAAAAGATACAAAGCAGTGCCTTCCGATATCCTTCACAGCAGTTATAAGTACAATTATATTTTTACCTCTCTCTCTAAAGTTACATCATAATACTCTGCTTTCTATATTCTATCCTGTCTAATCATCAAAGCCATAAATTACAAGTTCATTTTTTTCATTTTTAGGCAAAAAGTCCTTAACAGGTTTCCAGCCACCAATAAATGTAGATAGTGTCTTTTCTCTAATCAAAGAAGTTTTATCCATCTCAGCAAGATCTGTCAATTTCACCAACCATTCCTCCATAATGGGTAATGTCAAATCATTCCATCTCTGTGCATACAATAATCTTGCCGCAGTAATCCTATATTGAAGTAATCTTCCATGGCTTTTTTCTAACTGTTTATCCATTAGTCCTAAAAGGAAAAGTTCTGGTTTCAATTGAATATTAATCTTTAAAAACCTCTGTATCAAAGTATGTATTTGAATCCATATTTTTTTAGCTTGTTACATGTCCCCCAAGCATGATAAAATGTCTCTTCATGTTGTTCACATTTCACAAATTACATTTGAAGTACCTTTATACATTCTAGATATTTCTCTGGTGTCTTGTACCAACAAATACATCATTTTATAAAAATTCTCTTCAAGATAACACAATGTAAATTTCAACCCTTTTAACCACATATTTTTCCACTGATCCATCTGTATATTATAACCAAAATTCTTAGCCCACTTTATTGTACATTCTTTAACTTGTTCTTCCTGTTTCAAATTTCAACAAAAGTTTACAAGTAGCCCTTGACCTACAACCATAAGTTTCTTTTTAATCTTAACTCCCATAATTCTCTCATCTTGTCCTATTTATGTATGTATGTATGTATGTATGTATGTATGTATTAATCAAATTTATCACTGCCCATCTCCCGAAAGGGACTCTGGGCGGTTTACAATAAATGAGATTTTTATGTCTCTATTTAGTACCTCAAGAACTAAAATGAACAAAAGTGGAGACAGTGGGCATCCTTGTCTTATCCCTTTCTGAATCTTAGAGTTTTGCTGGTTCTCTATTAACAATTATTTGTGCTTTCTGAGCAGCATAAATCTATCTTACCCATTTAATAACTGATATTTTATTTCCTATCCACTATGTCTTTTCTCATTTTTTTTTACTTTTGTGTAGCCATTTATTTTATTCTTTAAATGTTTTAAAATAAATTTATTTTAATAAATTAATAAATACAACATTGGTGTCATTCTGTTTCTGCACAGAAAAACGTGACAGACGGCGTGCAATGCAAGGCAGCAACTCCACTGAGGATTTTGCTGGGCTGCTGGAAAAAGCATGTTGCAATCTACAGGCTGCAGCTGAAGCTTTGCCGGTTCAGTGCCTGACTGTCTACCTCAGATAAATCCCTTCCCCCCACTGTGTGCTGTTTCAATAGTTTTAGTAGTGTAAGAACTGATAGGTTACAGGGGGAGGGACTACCTCTCCCTCCCAGCCCCATTTTTCAAGTTAGCCCCCTTTAAAGTGAATAGCACATTTCTTCCCCTCCTCGAACTGAAGCTTGTTTATTTGGGAGAAAATGATAATGTTTCCAGCTAAGTAGTGCATAAAGAGCGCTAAGGGTACTGATAGGATGCTTGGTAGACTACACACACCCAAACATTTCATTTTGAAACAAAGCTGGCCTTTACTGCTTCTCCTCCGAAACCTCCTCCAGTTTAGAGATAGTTGATTAGTTCATCCTGTTCTACACTATAAACTGCCCCCACTTTTCCAAACAATGACTGGGAAAGGGACAACATAATGGCGGACGGGGCCTTTAACCCCTATGTACTTGCCCCCAACTAGCAGGCCCCTTTGTATGCCTCTTTAAGTAAGCAGATGGTGTTCTCCCTATATGGCTGATGCACAGAAGTAGCAGGACTTTGCAAGCCAAAGGCCGTGATGTAAATATGCACTTCATGTCAGACATTTGCTCCACTCTAGGAAGTGTAAGCTGTAAAGGTATGTTGAATTATTTGATTCTCTGAGCTTTGGGATGCATGGATGGTTTCTTCTTCTGTCCTGATGATGTTTTGCTTCAGAGCGTGCCTAAAAAAGAAAAGGATACAAAAGCGTGCACAGAATGCAGTTCCATAGTAAAGTTCAATAAACTGACCAAACCAACATAGCATCATTTGAAATAACATTCTTATTAGTTTGCATTTTTGTGCATGCCCCCATATCACAGTATCAGTGTCACAAATAATAGAACCTTTTGTGCAAAACACTTTTACTATCTAAACGTCTTTGACATTCCAATGTAACTTTTTCAGAAGATCACTACAGAAATGAAAAAAGGCTAAAATTGGAATGGTATATCTAATAATGGAATGGTACATTATTGTCTAATAAGAGAGCGGTACACCATAATTCCTTAGGATCCAGAGATTGTGAAGGGGCATTGTGCAAGAACTACATTTCATGACATTTGCTTGCTCTTTGTTTGCATATTATGCTCTTAAATTTGCTGATGAGGTTAGATTTAAACTGGCAACAAAACAAATCTCATTAAACTCCATTCAGTAAAAGAGTTCTCTCTTGCTCTGAACCAAGCAGATTTCCAGGATGCGACCTATGCAAAATGAAAAGAAAGAATGTTCTCAGCATATTGGACACTACAAAGACAAAGAGCCAATACATATACACTTCCCTCATAATTGAACCTATTTATTATATATTCATATTATATATATGTATATAATATTACATACATAGTATTACATATATAGTATTACAGTATGCTGTGGATATTGGCTGCAAAAACAATGACGTTGTTTTACAGAGTCAACTCAAATGTAGCTGCAATTTTTTTGTCTGATTCACATGGGAAGCCCAGAAAAGAGGGCTGCTGTGGAGAAGGTAGTTGCATGGTAGCTTCAGAGGACTCTGGAAGAAGTGGATTATCTGGACCCCTTTTGGTCAGGGTTTAGGCCTGGGTATGGGACTGAGATAGCATTGATCCCACTCTTGGATGACCTCTGGTGGGAGCAGGATGGGGGTGGTGCATCCATTGGATGACCTGTGGCAGGAGTGGGATGGGGCGTCTATCCTTACTCTTCTTCACTGCTCAGCAGTTTTCGATACCATCAATCATGGTATCCTTCTGGACTGGCTCTGGGAGTTGTGGGGGGGGGGGCACAGTGTTGTGCTGGTTCTCCTCCTTTCTCTGAGGTCAGCTGGTGTTGATGGGGGGACACGATCCAGCCGGCAGCCCTTCCTTTGTGGGGTGCCACAGAGCTCAGGACTCTCTCCCCTCCTGTTTAACATCTACTTGAAGTGGCTGGGTGAGGTCATCTGACAGTTTGGGGCGAAGTATCATCAGTAGCTGATGATATTCAGCTTTATACCTCCACCCTGGGCCACCTGAATGATACTATGGAGGTTCTCTCTCTATGCCTGGCGGCTGTGGGGGCCTGGATGGGGTGTAACAGGCTTCAGCAAAACCCAAGCAAAACAGAGTGGCTCTGGGTTTTTGGACCTCCTGGTTAGAGACCTTCCATGTTTGGTTCTGCATGGGGTGGCATTGCCCCAGAGGGACCTAGTCTGTAATCTGGGGGTCCTCCTGGACTCACGGCTCCTGCTCAAAGAGCAGGTGGCAGCCGTGGCTAGGAGGGACTTTATGCAACTTCAGGTTGTGCGTCTGTTGCGCCTGTTCCTGGACTGGGGGGCCCTGTCCACAGTCACAGTCATGCCCTACAGACTGGACTACAGTGATTTGCTTTATGTGGGGCTGCCCTTGAAGTGTATTTGGAAACTTCAACTGGTGCAGAATGCAGTGGTGTGGGCAGTTACTGGCGCCAGTTACTCGGTGCATGTAACACCACTGCTCCATGAGCTGCATTGGCTTCTGGTGTGCTTCTGGGTGCAATTCAAGGTGCTGGCTGTCACCTTTAAAGCCCTTCATGGCTTGGGACCAGGACCATCTCTCCCCAGTGGTGTCTACCCATCCTGTTAGACCTGGCTGGAGAGGCATGCTCTGAGTACCATATGCTAAGGAGTGTTGGCTGGTGGGGCCCAGAAGGAGTACCTTTTCTGCCATGACACCCATCCTTTGGAACATCATTACCCCTGAAATTAGATTGACCCCATCCCTGTTGGCCTTCCGTAAGGCCTTGAAAACTTGGTGTGCCCAAGCCTGGGGCCCTGGGCATGGGATAGAGCCCATCTCCTGGCTTTGTGGATGATTGGTTGGATAATGCCTGGCTGCTATGTGTTTTATTTTTTATTTGGGGTATTTTATGCATTTTATTTATTTTATGGTAAGCTGCCGAGAGTCACGTAAAAGTGAGATGGGCAAGTATATAAATTGAATAAATGAATGAAAATAGGTGCTCTATATTTGGCCATTTAAATCTCAAATTTGGATTTAAGCCTTATCTGGAATGAGAGACTTAAAGAGCATAATTAAAACAATCCATTACTTAATAGTTAGGTAACTATATTTATGCTTGCAGGAGCCAGCAGTGAATATATTATAGCAATTTGCAACTGTGCCATAGTGAATATGATATGCAAACACTCTCAGTGTGAATGTTTAGCAATGGAGATATTTTCCAATGATTAGTTTGGTTTCATTTAATGGGTTATTTAAAAGCAAATATTGAAATTAAGGGACAAGTTGGCATGTTGTTCATAATGCTATTTGAATGGCATCTGCTAATATTTGTAAAAAATAAAAACCCTCAGCCAATTAATCCAAGAATAACACTGAAGAGCTAACAGGAATTTGCACTGATTTTTTTGTGGTCTAAATGAGAATCAGGAACAAAGTATTCCCCTCATCATGTTTTAAGAAAAAGAATAAAATTTCACTGTACCTCTTCTTTTGTACAGCTTCATAGATGTAAAAAATTGCAGCTGCTAGTCCCTTGAGAGAAAGCAGTTATTAGTATATTTGTGGTATTTCAGATTTAAATATAATAAAAGAATGAATAAATCATGTTAGTGTACATACAATTAACAAAGGCAATCCTCCTTGTATAGCTGCAGACCATTCAAAACCCAGTTTCTCATTTAAGAAGCCACCTAAAGTTGGACCTACAAAAGACCTGAACAGAAACACACCAAATTTATCATAGATCTAAAAATATATAAAATCAGAAAATAAATATGTAGCAGGGAAGAAGAGGTTGGGGTAATCAACAACCACACAAGCCTGCCAGGTCCCTTCCAGGAGCTCCATGCTCAACCCCTCTGCCTGAGTTGTGGTGCCTGGGTGTGGCTATTCCATAGGTGAAACAACTCCACTTGGGCAGGTAGCTATTCTACTACCACCTATTCTGGAATGGGGAGACGCCGCCCTCTTCTGAACTCCGGATGGGGCAGAATAAGAACTCCCCTTTCCTCTGAAATAAGCTTTCAAATAAATGGCTCCAGTTTTGCCCTTTGAACCAGGGTTACCAGGCCCAAGTAGTTTCAGAATGCAGGGTGCTAAGGATAAACCCCACCCCAGAGTGAAAAAGAATAAATGATTTTATCTTAATAAAGACAACAAAGATTTGATAAAATACGTGAGATGCAACAATTTATGTGAGGCTGGGAGATACTGTACATACCAAAGGTAACCATCATGAACTTGTAAACACCTGAGTAGACTGATAGACCAAGAATAGGAATGCATATAAAGCTACCCCAAAACTGAGTAAGCCACCTGGAAAAAAAACAAATGATTCCTGACACAGCCAACTGCTCATTTCCTGCCTACTTTAACTTGCTGGTTCCAGATCTCCTGGGACTTGAGTGATTGTCCTGAATTCCTAGACTCAGTCAGAAGAAATCTGTTTCTTAAGGTCCTGGCTTCTCCCTAAGACCATCAGCCAAGACTCAACAGAAGTAGATTCCTATTATTTTTTCCCCTTGAATTCCATCCCCTGTCTCTCACTTGAGAAAGATGGTGGTTATGTTTGTAGATCACTTAGGAATCCCCAGAGAGCCAGCTGGCCACGCAATCCACAGGTTTCTGGATCTACCACAAAATGCATATACAGGATGTACCAAAAGTCAGGCCCCACAGACTATTTTGTTACATACATACATACGGCGCAATATATATATACTATATATTGTATATATATACAATATATATACTCTCTCAGAGCTAGTAACCATATTCTGCCTTCTGTAAGGCAAGATGTTTGAATTGCACAATTCCTCTTACGTTTCACAGATGACAGGTTTGTATAATCAATATTCCTGACTTATCACTGGCTACATAGTAATGAGTAGCCAACACTTCCATATATGCATCCACCCTGATCTTTCTAGGCAGTCAAGAAACTCAAGCTCTGAGATGTACTCAAGCTCTGAGATGTACTCATGACTGTGCGAGTCAAGCTCAGTCTGTTTCTATAAGTAAGAATTTTTTGGCAGCTGCAAAAAGCAGTTTAGGAATAGAATGTATGACTATCTAAACATCTAAAAAGCTCTTTTTATCTGTTCACATGATTTTTCCTTGTTTTTTTTGTCCATTGTGAATGAACATAGCATTCAACTATTAACGTTAATATTTGCAGCTAGCATTAATAAGTTCTTATATTTGTTGTTTATTCGTTTAGTCGCTTCTGACTCTTCGTGACTTCATGGAGCAGCCCATGCCAGAGCTTCCTGTTGGTCGTCAACACCCCCAGCTCCCCCAGGGACGAGTCCGTCACCTCTAGAATATCATCCATCCACCTTGCCCTTGGTCGGCCCCTCTTCCTTTTGCCTTCCACTCTCCCTAGCATCATCATCTTCTCCAGGGTGTCCGGTCTTCTCATTATGTGGCCAAAGTATTTCAGTTTTGCCTTTAATATCATTCCCTCAAGTGAGCAGTCTGGCTTTATTTCCTGGAGGATGGACTGGTTTGATCTTCTTGCAGTCCAAGGCACTCTCAGAATTTTCCTCCAACACAACAGTTCCAAAGCGTCTATCTTCCTTCTCTCAGCCTTCCCTGTGGTCCAGCTCTCGCAGCCATATGTTACTACAGGGAACACCATTGCTTTAACTATGCGGACCTTTGTTGTCAGTGTGATGTCTCTGCTCTTAACTATTTTATCGAGATTTGTCATTCCTCTTCTCCCAAGGATTAAGCATCTTCTGATTTCCTGACTGCAGTCAGCATCTGCAGTAATCTTTGCACCTAGAAATACAAAGTCATTCACTGCTTCTACATTTTCTCCCTCTATTTGCCAGTTATCGATCAAGCTGGTTGCCATAATCTTGGTTTTTTTGAGGTTTAGCTACAAGCCAGCTTTTGTACTTTCTTCTTTCACTTTCATCATAAGGCTCCTCAGTTCCTCTTCACTTTCAGCCATCAAAGTGGTATCATCTGCATATCTGAGATTGTTAATGTTTCTTCCAGAGATTTTAACTCCAGCCTTGGATTCCTCAAGCCCAGCATGTCGCATGATGTGTTCTGCATACAAGTTGAATAGGTAGGGTGAGAGTATACAGCCCTGCCATACTCCTTTCCCAATCTTAAACCAGTCCGTTGTTCCGTGGTCTGTTCTTACTGTTGCTACTTGGTCATTATACAGATTCTTCAGGAGGCAGACAAGATGACTTGGTATCCCCATAGCACTAAGAGCTTGCCACAATTTTTTATGGTCCACACAGTCAAAGGCTTTAGAATAGTCAATAAAACAGAAATAGATGTTTTTCTGAAACTCCCTGGCTTTTTCCATTATCCAGCGGATATTGGCAATTTGGTCCCTAGTTCCTCTGCCTTTTCTAAACCCAGCTTGTACATCTGGCAATTCTTGCTCCATGAATTGCTGAAGTCTACCTTGCAGGATCTTGAGCATTACCTTACTGGCATGTGAAATGAGTGCCACTGTTCGATAGTTTGAACATTCTTTAGTGTTCCCCTTTTTTGGTATGGGGATATGTTGATTCTTTCCAGTCTGATGGCCATTCTTGTGTTTTCCAAATTTGCTGGCATATAGCATGCATTACCTTGACAGCATCATCTTGCAAGATTTTGAACAGTTCAGCTGGGATGCCGTCATCTCCTGCTGCCTTGTTATTAGCGATGCTTCTTAAGGCCCACTCAACCTCAGTCTTCAGGATGTCTGGCTCTAGCTCACTGACCACACTGTCAAAGCTATCCCCGATATTGTTATCCTTCCTATACAGGTCTTCCGTATATTCTTGCCACCTTTTCTTGATCTCTTCTTCTTCTGTTAGGTCCTTGCCATCTTTGTTTTTGATCATACCCATTTTGGCCTGGAATTTACCTCCGATGTTTCTAATTTTCTGGAAGAGGTCTCTTGTCCTTCCTATTCTATTGTTTTCTTCCACTTCCACGCATTGCTTGTTTAAAAATAATTCCTTATCTCTTCTGGCTAACCTCTGGAATTTTGCATTTAATTGGGCATATCTCCCCCTATCACCCTATGTTGCCTTTTGCTTTCCTTCTTTCTTGGGCTACTTCTAGTGTCTCAGCAGACAGCCATTTTGCCTCCTTCGTTTTCTCTTTCTTTGGGATGTATTTTGTTGCTGCCTCCTGAACAATGTCGCAAACTTCTGTCCAGAGTTCTTCCGGGACCCTATCTACTAAGTCCAGTCCCTTAAATCTATTCTTCACCTCCACTGCATAGTCCTTAGGAATATTAGTGAGCTGCTATCTAGCTGATCTGTGGGTCTTCCCTAATCTCTTTAGTCTGATCCTAAATTGTGCAAGAAGAAGTTCGTGATCGGAACTACAGTCAGCTCCAGGTCTTGTTTTTACCGACTGTATAGATGTCCGCCACCTTTGGCTGCAAAGGATGTAGTCAATCTGATTTTGCTGTTGTCCATCTGGTGAAGTCCATGTATAAAGCCGTCTCTTAGGTTGTTGGAAGAGAGTGTGTGTTATGCAGAGTGAGTTGTCCTGGCAAAATTCTCTCAGCCTATGCCCTGCTACGTTTTGTTCTCCCAGGCCATGCTTACCTGTAATTCCAGGTGTCATTTGACTGCCCACCTTAGCATTCCAGTCTCCTGTGATGAAAATAACATCTCTTTTAGGCGTGTTGTCCAGTAGGTGCTGCACATCCTCATAGAACTGCTCTACTTCAGCTTCTTCAGCATCTGTGGTTGGGGTGTATATTTGGATCACTGTAATGTTAGATGGCTTGCCCTGAATTCAAATTGAGATCATTCTATCGTTTTTTGGATTGTATCCAAGCACTGCTTTAGCCACTTGACTATTAATTATGAAGGCTATTCCATTTCTTCTGTGGTCCTCTTGTCCACAGTAGTAGATCTGGTGGTCATTTGATGTGAAGTGGCCCATTCCAGTCCATTTCAGTTCACTGACGCCCAAAATGTCTATCTTTAATCTTGACATCTCCCCAATAACCACATCCAATTTGCCCTGGCTCATAGATCTTACATTCCAGGTTCCAATGGTGTGTTGATCCTTAGAACATCGGATTCGCCGTTCACCACCAGCACCATCGGCCGCTAGCCGTCCTTTCGGCTTTGAGCTAGCTGTGTCATCACGTCTGGGGCTAGTTGAACTCATCTGCTGTTCCTCCCCAGTAGCATTTTGACCATCTTCCGACCTGGGGGTCTCATCTTCCGATGGTATACCGACATATCTCTGGTTGTACTGATCCATTGAGTTTTCACGGCAAGAATACTGGGGTGGGTTGCCATTACCTTCCCCAGGGATCGCATTTAGTCTGACCTCTCTGTCATGACCTTCCTGTCTTGGGTGGCCCTTCATGGTTTAGCTCATGGCATCATTGAGGTGCTCAAGCTGCAGCACCATGACAAGGTAATGATCCTTTGCTGAAGAAGTTCTTTTATTAGTTTGCTTTTAAATGTTACATTTATTTTTAAGAGGAAGTGGCTAGTTTTACATTAGGACTATAAAACCCAAATCAATAATCGTAAATTTTTCAAATGCATCACGTTCCTACCCATTACATACAAAATACTGGCTTGTGAAGGAAACAGTGTAATATATGTTCTTTAGCTGTGCTCATAACCAGCTTTCAGTGTAACAGTAAGGCCTGCTTAATAATACAGTAAAATCCAAAGGACAGCTAAATGACCATGATTGTGATCCAAAGATCAGAAACAATCAGCTGCCCCTATCACAAAAAACTATGATTATTCTGTATAGTGCTTTGGTGTCTTTGTGCAGTTCAATCTTCTACACTTCTGGCAAGGTCCTACATGAGTTAGTCAACAAATTATGGAGGATATAGATATTGGGAGAAATCATATTTTGCCAAAATTTAAGGTGCAATGTTTCTGAGAAAGCGCTGTTCTCACCAGCTAATACACTGATGGCATATGATGTGGCTGTGCAAGCATCACGGGCTAGTATCAAATAGAAATAGTGTCATCACTTGAAGCAACAATAGTTCTTCCTTCCTATGTCTGTGCCATTTTGTAAACCTCAGGTATGTTTTAGAAGATAAAGGCTGCTACATGTTCTATTGTTCATGAAGCACCACTATAGCATCCTGATGATGAAATGATGAAGCATTGTAGCACTGTACCATGAGCGTCTCCCCTTGGGGCATGCATGCAATATCATGATGCAGACAGAAAATGGGGAGGGCTTCTATTGGGATGCTGGGATGCTGCATTCATCAGTCTGACCCTCCCTTGTTTGACCCTCCCCCGCAGATGCTACTGCTCTACTTCCTAAAGGGTTATTTGTTTTTATATATTTCTACCAACCTTAGATCTCCCCGACTCTTAAGAGTTCCTTTTGTATTATGCTCTTTGGTCTGCATAATGGTCAGCAGTTGTATCTGTTATCATGAATTATATAGGTGTTTGATGAGTGGTTACGTACCCGAGTGCCCATAATGCACCGAAGAGTCCAGACACAAGTCCTAACAAGCTTAATCCTTCCTCAAATCCATTCTCACTGCAGAAGAAAAGGCAGAAACAGGGTTATTTCCAAAGACAATATTTTCAACTACAAAATATTTTAGAAAGCAGTAACCTAAAAGACAATAATTATATAATCCCAGAGCAGTGACGTCTGTAATAGCACTGCTTTGTCCTTAAATGTAGTGCAGAAAAGTACTGAGGGTCCTCTTTCTCCTCAGTGGAATAAATTCAGCATTTAAAATCTTTTCAGTGATTTGGTTTGCACACTGAACTCTGACTTGGTTTGCTTAATCATGGTTGTTTCTGGGATTGGCCAAGGGCCACACTTAATGTTCTTAACAATGGCCAAGAGCTGTATCAGATATGTGGGTTGGCAGTTGAGGGGGATGGGGGCACTTTGTTTAAACTGATATGGCTTTTGTTACATTCTTTTTTTCATGCGTTTCCCAGTTCAAACAGCAGGAAACGGCCATTAGGTTTCAGCTGTCATAAATGGAGAACACCAAGGTCAAAAAAAGAGAACCTGGGGGCCACATGTGGCCATGGATCGGGGGATGGTTACTCCAGTTTATTGAATAAATGGGGGTTGACCATGTATGTACAATACATTAATCCATGAACCATGGCATGCAGACCTTTCCACATATAATTGCTGAGTGGCATGGTGTTGTCTTGTGTTAGGTTATGTTAAATAGAAGCCATGGATGTATCTTATGATAAGCAAGACAGGGCAGGGAGAAAGAGAAGGAAAGCCTTTTCTAAACAGAGGCAGAGCCACTCCCCTAAATCATAATTTGGTTTAAACCAGAATAATCCTCTCTGTATATTTAAAGCAATCCTAGTACAGAACTGTAGTTAATTACTCTAGACTCTGAGACTAAAGAAAACATAAACATCAAGAGAAGATCACTTACTATGCACAACTGAGTACTTCAGGGAATATTGGGATACCAGTCATCGCAAGAGCAAAACCGATCAGGACCAACATCAGAATGAAAAGCCAAAGCTGACTGCAAAATCGTAAGCATAGACACAATGCTTCATTTCAGCTGTAATTCATAGTATGAATCCGTCTGTCTGTCTGTCTGTCATCATTTATAAGGCCATTCAACTCACAGTGACCTTAGAGACTTAGAGTCCACCACTTCTTTTATCTGTTATGTGTCATTCTCACTGGCTGCAATAACACTACACATGCTCCATTCTGTTAATCAGCACTGCTACACTAAACTTCTCCTGTTCCATGCTGGTGCTACCTGGACTCTAAGCCAGTTTAAGAATATTCTGCCTGGACTCTGGGTTGCTTTAGTGATTTGTCAGGTTTTTAATTAGCATTGCCAGGTACAGCAGCCCTCCATTGAAAAGTCCCTTGCTGCTAGGCTGTCCCAACTTTCCATGCCAAGAAAGTAATTGACAATTGTATATGCTCATAAAAATACATCTATCTAAGGTTAAGCAAAATCTATATGTACAGTGTTAAAGTGTCAAAATATGCATATATGCAGATACAACAACAAACTTTTAAATAAATAAAAAATCATTTCTTGCATTTTTCCAGGTTTGACTCAATAACGTCTGACAGAGCTACTGTTGCAAAAGCCTCTTATAACATCCGACTGACATGCAGAGAGTCACTGGTTCAAAACTCAGCAGAAGCCTTTTCTTTTCAATTACTATTTTTCTTTTCCTGAGCTACCCCCTTTACTGTTAGGCTTTTTTTAAAACAAGTTCACTGGTGCATCATTTTATTATTTTTCCTGTCATCTGAGGGGGAAGAATTTCACCCCAGTTCCCAAAATAGCTGGGAGAAAAGAAAAGAAAAAAAGAAAAAGAGAAAAAGAAAAGAGAAAAGAGAAAAAGACTCAAATATTTCAATGATGCACTGGTAGACTTACCTGAAAAGAAGATCCAAAAAAAAAGTAGATAGCTCAAGGAAAGAAAAACAGTGACAAAATCAAAACCAAAAGTTATTCTGCCATGTTTTGAACCAGGGACCTTCTGTTTGACAGAGAAATATTATGACCAGTATGCAACTGGAACCCCAACAGTAACAGTAGCTGGAGCAGAAATTAGAGCAGTGTTTCTCAACCTTGGCAACTTGAAGATGTGTGGACTTCAACTTCCAGAATTCCCCAGCCAGCATTCTGGGAGTTGAAGTCCACACATCTTCAAGTTGACAAGACTGAGAAACACTGGAGTAGTGATCCAGATGAGAGGGCGTTCCAGCCACCATGCACCATATCTAATTAAAGTGCACGGAGTTGCCAGCAAGAAAGTAAAGCACAACAAGCAAATTGAATAGCAACACTTGAGCTGGCACAAGCTGGAAAATACCCCTTTAAACCCAGAGCAAGAAAAAACAGGCAGTGTTTGCATTCACATTGGGCTGAGATGGATAGAGGATGACATTTTTTGTTCCTGCCCTCTAGAAACAGTTGGCTCATACGAAGGGGCAACCTGGCACTTAGCACATTCCTATGCCATTAGGGCTCAAAGCTGCCTAATTTCTATGGAGATATGTTGATTTCCCTGAAGGTATCTAATGAGCTTCAATTCATAACCATTGTTTAATTTTGAGCAATGGCATTTACATTTTGCCAATGAGTAACAAGAACCATGTTTCTTACTGCACAGGAGCCAGGGTGGGAGGCAGGAGATGGGATGTTGAGTCCCATGAAACAACATAACTTTTGGGGAAAGGCTACAGCACATGGGCCAATCCCTGAATCTCTAATCATCTATTGGAGAGCTGATACCTGTTGGCTTAAATGAAAAGCATACAATCGCCTAATTCCCTTCATATATTTGACTGCAATTCCCAGGAATACCACTCTGATCTTTCCAGATAAAAAGCTGAATAAAATTAGATGACAGTGGAATTCCTGTCTGGAGATACAATGTCTCTAAGCATTTCCATTTACAGGTAAGGAAAAACAGAATTATTCTGTCCACAGGCGGAAGAAAACATTAAAAAGAATACCTAATGCAAGGCAGTAGAATTCATTTATTGGGGTACAAAATTTTGATACTGGAAGGTAGTATATACACAGGCCTTCTCACTGATGACTTGATGAACAGGAAAACTTCAGAACAGGAAAACAGTCAGTGGTGGTAAAGTCAGTAAAGTATATTTTACCTTTCAATATGCAAGATGGGAGCAGGTCCTAAGAAAAAATAGCAAAATGCAGACAGCAAACCTCCAAAGATCAACAGCCACTTCCTTAAACTCTGTAAGAGATAGACAAGATCTTGAATCTCACCAAAATACCATATTTCTGTAAACTGAATGCATTAATTCAACCAATAGGGTACAAAGTGAAATAACAGAAATTATATGTCATTTCATACATTCCAAGTCAGTTCAAACAGAACCTAGCATTCATAGTTTTAGATAGCCTTTTGGTTTAATTGATTCCTTCAAGCTTTCTTTTACATTCATTAAATGTCCTCCATGCTGATTGGTCTCAAGAGGAACACCAGTACATGTTCTAGGGTGCAAATCTGATTCACTCAAGGCACCGCCCAAGCGGAAATATGCATCTAGCATCCCTTTGTGCTTCTATGTAGGAGAACAAGAGCTAGCTTTCACCTACTTCATATATTCCAAAAGCTTGAAATTTTGGTCACTGTAGTCCTAACATGACAATAGGGAATGAGGGAACAAGCAAAGCCTAGGGTGATCTGCAACCTGGCTCTTAGGGAGTTATGTCATACTTTGATGCTAAACTTCTATTTGATGAGCTCTATAGTTCCTCAAAACACAATATGAAAGCCAGTGCCTAATTTCCAGAAAAATAAAACAGATGAATGAAGAGTGGCCAATGAGGGCACTTCACACACATACACTACCTATGTTAGTTACATGTCATTTGAATCTATGTACTCACGCATACTTTCTCTAAAAAAGTAATAGGCAGGGAAGAAAATAATATTGGAAGTAGTCAGAATAATGGCAATTATAATTTACAGGTTATCACACTACCTATAGCACCTAGGGCACCAAGGTGCCCCCCTTCCCATGGTGCCCTAAGCATGTGCTTATTTTGCTTAATGGTTAATCCAAGGCTGCTCTCCATTATCATAATAAGATCCAAGCTCACAAGGCCAATATTTGCAGTTACTGCATATATAATTATTGTACTTCACTTTTCAGTTAAACAAGATGCTCAAAGTTGCTTCTAAATTAACACAAATGCAACATGGAAGTCAAGAACTAATAAAAATAGAAGAAAAGAATTATCAAACCCCGCAGCAGCAATAACAGTAACAAGTACCTTTAGTTATAACCTCCCAACCCCCATTACTCTAATGTTTAAATTACAGCCTGGTAGTACCTATGGTCTTCAGCAAAGGATCATTACCTTGTCCTGGTGCTGGAGCTTGAGCACCTCAATGATGCCATGAGCTAAACCGTGAAGGGCCACCCAAGACGGGAAGGTCATGACAGAGAGGTCAGACTAAATGCGATCCCTGGGGAAGGTAATGGCAACCCACCCCAGTATTCTTGCCGTGAAAACTCAATGGATCAGTACAACCAGAGATATGTCGGTATACCATCGGAAGATGAGACCCCCAGGTTGGAAGATGGTCAAAATGCTACTGGGGAGGAACAGAGGATGAGTTCAACTAGCCCCAGATGTGATGATGCAGCTAGCTCAAAGCCGAAAGGACGGCTAGCGGCAGACGGTGCTGGCGGTGAACGGCGAATCCGATGTTCTAAGGATCGACGCACCATTGGAACCTGGAATGTAAGATCTATGAGCCAGGGCAAATTGGATGTGGTTATTGGGGAGATGTCAAGATTAAAGATAGACATTTTGGGCGTCAGTGAACTGAAATGGACTGGAATGGGCCACTTCACATCAAATGACCACCAGATCTACTACTGTGGACAAGAGGACCACAGAAGAAATGGAGTAGCCTTCATAATTAATAGTCAAGTGGCTAAAGCAGTGCTTGGATACAATCCAAAAAACGACAGAATGGTCTCAATTCGAATTCAGGGCAAGCCATCTAACATCACAGTGATCCAAATATACGCCCCAACCAGAAATGCTGAAGAAGCTGAAGTAGAGCAGTTCTATGAGGATCTGCAGCACCTACTGGACAACACGCCTAAAAGAGATGATATTTTCATCACGGGAGACTGGAATGCTAAGGTGGGCAGTCAAATGACACCTGGAATTACAGGTAAGCATGGCCTGGGAGAACAAAACGTAGCAGGACATAGGCTGATAGAATTTTGCCAGGACAATTCACTCTGCATAACAAACACTCTCTTCCAACAACCTAAGAGACGGCTTTATACATGGACTTCCCCAGATGGACAACAGCAAAATCAGATTGACTACATCCTTTGCAGCCAAAGGTGGCGGACGTCTGTACAGTCGGTAAAAACAAGACCTGGAGCTGACTGTAGTTCCGATCATGAACTTCTTCTTGCACAATTTAGGATCAGATTAAAGAGATTAGGGAAGACCCACAGATCAGCTAGATAGCAGCTCACTAATATTCCTAAGGAATATGCAGTGGAGGTGAAGAATAGATTTAAGGGACTGGACTTAGTAGATAGGGTCCCGGAAGAACTCTGGACAGAAGTTCGCAGCATTGTTCAGGAGGTGGCAACAAAATACATCCCAAAGAAAGAGAAAACCAAGGAGGCAACATGGCTGTCTGCTGAGACACTAGAAGTAGCCCAAGAAAGAAGGAAAGCAAAAGGCAACATGGGGAGATATGCCCAATTAAATGCAAAATTCCAGAGGTTAGCCAGAAGAGATAAGGAATTATTTTTAAACAAGCAATGCGTGGAAGTGGAAGAAAACAATACAATAGGAAGGACAAGAGACCTCTTCCAGAAAATTAGAAACATCGGAGGTAAATTCCAGGCCAAAATGGGTATGATCAAAAACAAAGATGGCAAGGACCTAACAGAAGAAGAAGAGATCAAGAAAAGGTGGCAAGAATATACGGAAGACCTGTATAGGAAGGATAACAATATCGGGGATAGCTTTGACAGTGTGGTCAGTGAGCTAGAGCCAGACATCCTGAAGACTGAGGTTGAGTGGGCCTTAAGAAGCATTGCTAATAACAAGGCAGTAGGAGATGATGGCATCCCAGCTGAACTGTTCAAAATCTTGCAAGATGATGCTGTCAAGGTAATGCATGCTATATGCCAGCAAATTTGGAAAACACAAGAATGGCCATCAGATTGGAAAAAATTAACTTATATCCCCATACCAAAAAAGGGGAACACTAAAGAATGTTCAAACTATCGAACAGTGGCACTCATTTCACATGCCAGTAAGGTAATGCTCAAGATCCTGCAAGGTAGACTTCAGCACTTCATGGAGCGAGAATTGCCAGATGTACAAGCTGGGTTTAGAAAAGGCAGAGGAACTAGAGACCAAATTGCCAATATCCACTGGATAATGGAAAAAGCCAGGGAGTTTCAGAAAAACATCTATTTCTGTTTTATTGACTATTCTAAAGCCTTTGACTGTGTGGACCATAACAAATTGTGGCAAGTTCTTAGTGGTATGGGGATACCAAGTCATCTTGTCTGCCTCCTGAAGAATCTGTATAACGACCAAGTAGCAACAGTAAGAACAGACCACGGAACAACGGACTGGTTTAAGATTGGGAAAAGAGTATGGCAGGGCTGTATACTCTCACCCTACCTATTCAACTTGTATGCAGAACACATCATGCGACAAGCTGGGCTTGAGGAATCCAAGGCTGGAGTTAAAATCTCTGGAAGAAACATTAACAATCTCAGATATGCAGATGATACCACTTTGATGGCTGAAAGTGAAGAGGAACTGAGGAGCCTTATGATGAAGGTGAAAGAAGAAAGTGCAAAAGCTGGCTTGCAGCTAAACCTCAAAAAAACCAAGATTATGGCAACCAGCTTGATTGATAACTGGCAAATAGAGGGAGAAAATGTAGAAGCAGTGAATGACTTTGTATTCCTAGGTGCAAAGATTACTGCAGATGCTGACTGCAGTCAGGAAATCAGAAGATGCTTAATCCTTGGGAGAAGGGCAATGACAAATCTCGATAAAATAGTTAAGAGCAGAGACATCACACTGACAACAAAGGTCCGCATAGTTAAAGCAATGGTGTTCCCCGTAGTAACATATGGCTGCGAGAGCTGGACCATAAGGAAGGCTGAGAGAAGGAAGATCGATGCTTTTGAACTGTGGTGTTGGAGGAAAATTCTGAGAGTGCCTTGGACTGCAAGAAGATCAAACCAGTCCATCCTCCAGGAAATAAAGCCAGACTGCTCACTTGAGGGAATGATATTAAAGGCCAAACTGAAATACTTTGGCCACATAATGAGAAGACCGGACACCCTGGAGAAGATGATGATGCTAGGGAGAGTGGAAGGCAAAAGGAAGAGGGGCCGACCAAGGGCAAGGTGGATGGATGATATTCTAGAGGTGACGGACTCATCCCTGGGGGAGCTGGGGGTGTTGACGACCGACAGGACCCTCTGGCGTGGGCTGGTCCATGAAGTCACGAAGAGTCGGAAGTGACTAAACGAATAAACAACAAAAAAAGTGCCTATGGTTTTGCTCCCATGTTGCACCATAACTGAAGAAGCTGAATTCCAAGAATGGTACGGGCTGAGAAGATTTTAGTATCTATGCAGGACTCCACTTTTTTATTAGACAGCAGTATGTTTGTCTGACAGAACAGTCAATGGCTTGTGCTCTTCAGTCTTCTTCTTCTTCATATAGAAGAAACGCTGATTTAACAGATGCACCAACTTATAGGGAGCAGATATATCTAATCCTCTGAAGCAGGTTATTTTTTCAGAAGACCTACAGAGGGGAAAGGGTGACTAGGCAAAAAAACCTTCCCCTTCTACCAATGGAAATATCTCGTGAGCAGACTGTTTCTTCAGAAAGTTAGGATACAAGTTGTCTGTTTTCAGACAGGAGTCCTGCATGTTAAAATATAAAACTAATGAGTACTCCATGATCCTGTGTGCTATCGCTGACAATGGTTCTCCAAGTTGCAGAGAGCTGTGCTATTGGTGATCTTTTTGCTGTGAACTCTGTATGTGCAAAACACAAGTTTCATCACATCTATCATATCAGACATGAGACTTCTTGAGAAAAGACTTGATAGGTTTGACAAACTAGCTCTACAGTGTCTTCCACTTATTATGAATATATTTTATTATTATTTTGTAGTATTTCTTGGCTGAGGGATAGCATACTAAGGGAACTCAACAGAGAGACACATGACTTCATAGTTGATCTATGGGATTTGGTACGATCCAATTTCAAGACAAGGATTTCTATTATTTGGCTTCTGAAGCATGCCAAACCTAAATACTAATACTGGATAATCACAACCTATAGAACTTCACAAATTAAAATAAGGCTGGAGTAAGATTTTGTACTCACCGGTATTTTGTCACTTAGAAAACCAAGAAGCGGTGCAGTTAAGGAATAAGGGAGTGCTACTGCCAGGAATACTAATCCAACATAGCCTGCTGGCAATTTAAACTATAGAAAGAAAGCCAATATTCATGTTAAGGCATAAAAATAGTATATAATATTAATTGAACAGATTCCATTGACTTAGTCTGTTGAATAATGGGCATTCTGAGGCCTTTCAGATGTTCTGATTTATGTCTTTCTCAGTTTATTTAAAACATTTAACCCCTGCCTATCCTATACATATTTCTAGATGAATGCAGCAGTAACAGGATATTAAAACACCTGTTTAATTAAACACACACGCACACAACCAAATTAAAACATTCCTAACAAAAAAGATCTTCATCAAGGTGGAACTTATTTTGGAAATTCTGGAACCCAGGCACAGCTCCTGAAGGGACTTTTCTATAATCCTAACTGGCTGGATCCCTCATTATTAGCTTTGGTCCCTCACCATTCAGCTTGAAGGGGCTGAAGGATTTTGAAGTACAAAACATCTGGAGGGATTTCTTCTAACCATAATGATGCCAAAATGACACAAACACGTGTTGTGATGTCATAATGCAACTGTGATGTCATAATGCAATTTCCACTCTTTTTCTTTTTGTATCACATCTCATGCAAATACCTAAAGGGGGGGAGTTGGCACCATGACATAGTGATACCCATTTTGTCCGTTGCCCCTTCCTATCCCCCTAGGGACACCTATATTTCATTCCATTTACTTTATTGACTACATGGCTGAAGATGAATCCCATCAATTGTACTTAATTTTAATAATTTTCTCCTTCCATTGTTTTAAAAGTTATAATTTCTGAGATATGAGCTCATTTATTTTTTGGAGCACATATGGCCCTTTGGCACCCCTAATTATTTATATTTATTTTTTTATCCTCCTTTATTATTTTTATAAATAACTCAAGGCAGTGAACATACCTAATACTCCTTCCTCCTCCTATTTTCCCCACAACAACCACCCTGTGAGGCGAGTTGGGCTGAGAGAGAGTGACTGGCCCAAGGTCACCCAGCCGGCTTTATACCTAAGGTGGGACTAGAACTCACAGTCTCCTGGTTTCTAGCCCGTTGCCTTAGAGTTACTGTGTAGGAAGAGACACCTAGAGATGCAGCAACCATTTGAATGGTTAAATCAAGCAGCTAATATTCCTTACAGCCATAATTTATAAATCTTTTACCAAATCTATTATGCTTAATGAGTTATTTTAGAATGGATAGAATGTATCTAAAAGATTTTTTTCTTCCAAGAAGTACCTACTTTTTCCAAGACAAATAATGACATGGTAGGATCTAGAAAGGCTAAGCTCGCACTTAATCCAAATATAGTTAGACAAAGGATTATAACTTTTGGTAGAACAATAAGCTTCAAGAACGAATCATTTTTAGGAACTGAACCTGTAATTAGAAAAACACAGAATATAACATTAATCATTATAGTAATTAATCTGTAACTATCTTTTAGAGATTAAAAGATACTATTCCTTGATCTGAGCCTACAATCCTAAATTCAGATAAAGAAAGGGGAAGATAGCCTTTCCCTGTTAATGCCTAACCAGTTGTTTCAGTTACACAGGCTGACTCACAAATTGTATTCCTCAAGCATTTTCCTTATAAACAAGAATTAACAGGAATCATTTAAAATATCAATGATGAGCAGGCTCCACATGTCAGAACAGAAGGTAACCCCCTGTATACCACAGTTTCTCAACCTTGGCAACTTTAAGATGTGTGGACTTCAACTCCCAGAATTCCCCAGCCAGCCATGCTCCACTGGCAATAACATTGCTATAATTAATTTTCAACTCTGTAGAAACACAGTCATAGATCTCTACCTTTAATGCATTTGTTTCAGAGAAACAAAAACAGTAACCTCTTCCTGCAGGACCCACCCACCTGAAATACCCACAAGGTTTTTTTATCATACTATCATCATCTCTCCTGCCTCTCACTGCTTTCTAAGCTTTCACTGAGGCATGTGAGGTCAGACTGCCATTTAGGACAAAAAAGTATTTTGGCACACGTATAAATCCATTACAGTAGAGCTCTGGCATGTTTCCGAGTGTGCACAAAGGTAGCACCTGTCTGCAATTCTTTAAAACCACCCCATCTTTTCCTGAGATCATGTGGCAGCATGCAATCATGGGAGAAGATGAAGCTGCTTTCAAGAGTTGCAAACAGGTGCTGTTTGTGCTCCCAAGTACTTGAAAATATATTTTCCGAAATTTTTACCAGAGCACTGCACAACTCTAAAATCCATGAAACTATGGAAAAAGGTTCTATGAATTACAACCAGAGTCTACTTCAGGGATACTAGTGACAAAATAAACAATAGCCCGCTCTCTAGGAAAGAAACTTCCTAAGTTGAGTTAAACAGCACAAACCTTATTTTCCCCTTCCCTTCCCCAGTTTTAAAAAGGAAGGCAATAAAACCTCCACCTACCATAATTTGGTAAGATGAACATGTTCAGAGGCACCATAAGCAGCGTCACAGTTCCAAGTGCAATGAAAGGGATTTCATAGCCAAAACTCTGGTACAAAAAGCCACCAATTGGGGGGCCCATCACTAATCCCAAACCGGTAAAAATTTCAAGAGTACCCTAAAAAGAAGGAAGAGGCAGTAATGCAGTGAGAAAGGACAGACATCTGGCACCAGCAGAAAATCATGGTCTTGGTGAATACCTACCATGTATTAACAACAGTCTGCATGTGGTTTCTTGACTAGTCTATGTAACACACGTACTGAACCCCACTACAATAATTGCTAATATGTTTTACAGGAGCTGATCAGTGTTATGACTGGTTAAAACTGCAAAATAATATGGCAACCTATTTCACTGAATTGCTGTGCCATTTTAAAGCAACTGCTTCACAGGCCTTCTATGGCTTTTCTGGACACACCACCAAAGACCTTTCCACTGAAGCAAAGTGAGCTGCCTTATGCTTTGTTTAGAAATAAAGTGCCTCCATTTTCTGCACTGCAGAACCTTAATTAAGCCTGGGACAAGCCAGTTTGGTGTATTGGTTAAGTAACCAGACTAGAAACCAGGAGATGGTGAGTTCTAGTTCCGCATCAGGCACAAAGCCAGCTGGGTGACCCTGGGCCAGTCCCTCCCTCTCAGCCCTGGAAGCAGGTAAAGGCAAACCACTTCTGAAATCTTGCCAAGAAAGCTGCTGGGACTTGTCCAGGCAGCTGCCAGAAGTCAACGCTGACTCAAAAGGACAAGAAAAAAAAAGGTAATTAAAAGGACTACACCTCAATCAACTTTTCTGGCCTCCTAGATTAGCTACAGAGGTTATTCTGAATTGCTACCTTTTAAGGTCAGCCAAGTAGCTGGCAAAAGGACAGGATCAATTCAGTGACGGCCTTCTTGTCATGAAACACATATACACATAATGGATGTTTGATCTTTTTTGTCCTTTTTGAATAATAAATCTTCATAAACAAGTCCCTATTTAATTAATAATATTGAGCTGGATTTTTTTCTCTGCCTCTGCTAGTGGTTTTATATTATGTTCCTGATCTTACTCTGAGTTGCTCTGGGTTGTCATTTTAAGTTCTAAAACGTTTCTGCTTGTTTAACATTTTTTTAATGCTTAAGATGTGTTTGATGTTTTAAAACACTCTAGAATTCTTAAAGAGTGCTTTTCTGCTCTGAAATGTAGCATAAAATATAAACAATCAGCAAGCAATGGATTCTTGTGCTACAGGGAAAAAAGAAAAGGGAATAGGGAGGGGTCCATGTTTTTATGCAAACAGGACTGTATATTGTATATACCGTATACTGTATATATTTTATTATTACTACTACATATCACACTTTTTCTCTGACTGCCTATTTTATCTTCACAAGAGTAACTCTGTGGGGTACATTAGAGTGAGAGGAAAATTCCCTAGCAACTTTGTGGTAGAATGGGGCCTCAGAGTTCAGCATTTTAACTACTACATCATACTAATGGTTATTTATTAGAAAGATTACTGCTATTTATGTTGCTTAGGCATGAAAGCCAGCTAGGTGACTTGGGGCCAGTCATTCTCTTAGCCTAACCCACCCCGCAGGGTTGTTGTTGTGGGGAAACTAGGAGGCAGAAACATTTATTTACTTATTTACCACATTTGATCGGCTTCATGCATACCATAACTGTAGCTACATTTTGGGGGAAAGCATTTATGAGAATAGAAAATGAGGCTGTTCCTGCAGCAGAGAAACCAATGGCATCCATTGCTCGAACCAAAAAACACAGGGTTATGAATATTGGCCCGTCAGGTGCTTTGTCCAAAAATCTAAAGAGAAAGATACAACTAATCACTTAATCTCTTAGAGCAGAGAATCCTGCTTTAGTAACAGACGGAAATGTTTTTCTGCCTTGGGCAAACTAATCATCAGGGCATGGCAGGCCCAGCCCAAGAATTTCAGAGAATCAGTCCAGCCAAACTTCAGTTCTTTATTTGCTCACACCATATAGACAGAATCTTGCCAGACTAAAGCTACTCTACCTAACCTAAGGGGAAATCACCTGGGAGACTCTAGGGCGGGGCTATTCTTAACATCTTAATTTCACCACCATTGCCTCCTGGACTGTGTCTCCTCTTACCTTGTCCTCCTCCTTGGAGTGTGCTCCCTCCTTCCTGAGAGCCGGCAACATTACTGAAATCCACCACGCACGACTAGGGAACTTTTTCTGATGTCGACCACATTTCGTCCAGGGTGAGCTGTTAATGGACTGTACACAGTAGTGGTAGTGTCATCTTTTCTCTCTCTTTGGCCTAATTCATCCACGGCGCTAAACTGTATTGTGGTTTGTTGTCAGCTAAGCATGCCTTATCAGTCTACTTGCTATGGGCTCTTGTTATGTGCAGTCCAAGCACTGCTGTGCGTTAAAAATCACGACTTACGTTGTTTCGATATGGTGGCCTCCCATTCAATTTGTGGAACTCTTGCTGCGCAAAAGAATGGCTGCAACTAATCTGAACACTGCACTGAGAAAGGACCGTATGTGACAAAGTTTCAGGCAGATCTCCATCTGGCCACTTGTGCACATAAACTGAGTTGTGGATATATTCTACAGTACTTTCTGCTGTAAAGGCTGACTTAAGTATGTGGCTATTTTCATAAGGTAACAGCCATGCTATATGATGTTCTCCATTAAATAAAGGTCTGTGAATGTATCAAAATAGCTAAGCATTTTACATTATCTTAATTCATACAGGCGTTAAAGTCATTGTATTTTGACTGGTTTAGCAGTATTCTACTGCAGAATAAAATAAAAGTAATTTGTATTTCCAGCAATGCTCCAAAACATGGAAGTACTAACAAACATTTCACCCTGCAGAGTCAGGATAATTGCCTGGGACCTACAGCCTAATATCAAAAGGAATGGAGGAAAAAAACCCTACTTCAGTTGTTCAAAGGGACTAAGACAATGAACTCCAGTGACAACCCTTCCTTTCAAATAACAATTCTGGTTGAAAAAAGGAAGAAAGAAAGTAGATGCATATGCCAAAATAAGCTAGCCACAGAAACACAGTGGGGGCTTTTAGGAAAAGTTGCTGCATAAAACGGGTATCTATACTCACCCAAAGAGAATTGTGACACATCCTGATACAAACATACCAGCAACAAACATAAACTTTGCTCCAATCCGTGCAAGCTGTAAATTGTTAAAAAAAATAAATGCTTGTTTTGGGGACTTACTTATATTTCAAAAACAAACGGTAGATTTGTACATTTACATTTCTAACATTTTAAATAAATGAACCAACCTAGTTTCACAATGTGAAGAAAATGAGTACAATTAACTGTTTGTTGCTAACAGTTCATACAATAAATAACATAATGAAACTTTATGTAGTATTATCAGCACTATATAATGCTTATGACTACCAAAGTTTATTGAAAAGATCGAGGAGCAGTGACTGGCCAATAAAATGCTAAAAAAAAAAAGTTAAATACATTCCAATGCATCTAATTCTAAATTTCCAGTAGGATAAATTGGCCCCAATATTGCTGAAGCACTATGGAAAAATCTTGGAGTTTCATAGGAAATGCAAGCTAATACAACATCAGGCAAAAACAATTTATTGCCTATTTACAATGTGACTGCCATGGAAGGCATAACCACTCAATGCAGTCAATTTTCTATCACTACAGCTTTGTCTTTTGATTAAAGGTTCCAGGATTTAAGAAAAAAAAAACTAACATGTTAGCATGTCTTATGGAGATATGCTTCAGGAATGAACAGAAAACTGGTAGCTTATATTGGCCATCATTATCATTAGCTATGATTTCCAAACAATCTTATGGGTGCATAAGTGGGGTCCCTGTAATGATCTCTGGTGGGACCAGGATAGGGGTACTGCAACTCTTCCAGTCCTGCTTGACCTCTCATTGGCTTTTTATACCATCAATTATATTATCCCACTGAGCTGTCTCCAAAGGTTAGGAGTGAGAAGCACTGTATTGTAGCGCTTCTACTCTTTCCTGAAGGGATGGTTCAAGTTGGTGGGAATGGTGGAGAGAGATCGAGCCCCAGGTACCTTCTGTGCTGCAGGGCTCACTGTTTCTTCTGCTCTGATTCAACATCTACATGAAACCATTGGATGAGATCATCTGTTGGCATGTGATCATGTTCACAGTAAACTGACGACATCCAATTGTACACCTCAACCCCTGGTTAAATAAATAATACTGTCAAAGTGCTATTCACTTGAACTACTGCAATGCACTCCACATGGGGCTGCCTTTGAAGAGCACTTGGAAGCTACAGCTGGTCCAGAATACAGCAGCTTGAGTAACTGAGGATGCATTTTAAGGCACCCATATACAGTAGACTCTCAGTTAACCGGAACTCAAGCAACCAGCACTCTCAAGCAACCGGTACAAAAATCGAACTGGAAAAAACCCGGCACTCTCAAGCAACCAGAAAAAAAAAAGGGCACTCTCAAGACATGGGCAAAAAAATCTCTCTCTCTCTGCTGCCATCTAGTGGGAATTAGAGTTTAATAGTAACTCTCAAGCAACCAGAAACTACATTTATCCAGCATCTACCAATCCCCATGGGTGACAGTTAACTGAGAGTCCACTGTGACACTTCTACTTCAGGACCTGCACTGGATGCCAGTTAGCTTCCAGGTGCAATTCAGGGTACTGCGCGTCATCTTTAAAGCCCTTAATTCAGGGCTTGGGTAGCTGGGGACCATCTTCTCCCATTAAGATCTGCCCAATAAGATCTAATAGGATGGAATCACTGTGTATCCTATTGATTAGTGATTGCCATCTTCAAGTACCTCTTCAGTCACCACTGCCCTCCTCTGGAAAAATACTTCCTCTGATGTATTGGTACGTGTTGTTGTTGTTTTTTAAACAGTGAATATTTGGTTGTTACACCAAGCCTGGGGCATGGGAGAATGGGGGCTAGACTGTTGTGACTGCCCTTCACACTGATGGATTGGTCTTTATTATTATTGTAAATGTTTTAGTCATAACGCCTGTTTGTATAGGAATATGATACATTGTTGTTTCTAATCGTAAGTGTATGGTTTTAATCTGTATTATATATTGCGGAGTTCTATACTACTCAGAGTTGGCAGATTGGAGCAGTCTAGAAACCAGGCAGGTAGGTAGGTAGATAGATCTTGAAAGCTTTGCCTGCTAGAGATTTGCATTCATTTATCTGCTAGGATATATTCAACAGCAGACCGCTGATATTACATAAAGCCCTCTGTTGCCCTTGGGACATGATTTAGGAGTCTCATATAGTCCTAAATTCCTTGGTCACTACATAATTTAGAGATGGTTTTGGATTTCCCAGACCTGTTAAGAGTGTCAATGTTCGCAAAGTACTAAGGGCGCATATTCACTGAACAGTGTTTCAGTTCATATGCTCCGCCATTTAAAAGCTTGGACTATCCCCCTAAGTTCTGTTTACAGGACTGTTTAGAACATTATGAACTATTTTTCCAGTACAATGAAAATTTTATTTATCAGGCTATATAACATTTTTGTTTAGTCATTATGGTATTTATTGAAGATACTTACATATTTTCCCATTATCAAAGATGTCAGGAAGTTGAATAATGCAAAACATCCAAAAATAAGTCCAATTATTGTACTACTAGCCCCTTTCTTTTCTGCCTTAAAAAAAAAAATCAAATACAAAGACTCAGAAAACAAAAGCCTGTAGCATGCAGAAAATAATTACATGGCTCAAATTTTACAAAAGTGCCTAAAGGAACTTGGACTACCACAATACTGTATGAAAAGAAACTCTGGCTGTTGTATAATATACATGTTTTTTCCCTCCTGATTTTTTCCTACAATTAGTGTTTTTGTGATTATGCTTATATTTATGCGCTCCCTTCTAACTACAAGTCTTATAGTATTGTGAAAAATTACTGCAGCATTTCTTAAGTATAAAGCAAGAAGAGGAAAAATAAATTTAAATGTATAAATGCCTGCGGTATTGGAATGTTGATAGATATTGAAAAGTGGCATGAAAAATTAAGTTAGAAGAGCCCGCTTTCGGCTGCTCTTTGTACCACACCTCCCTGGGTTCAGTCATTTGTATAATTATTTTTATCAGGTTAGATCAGTGTTTCTCGACCTTGGCAACTTTAAGATACGTGGACTTCAACTTCTAGAATTCCCCAGCCAGCATGTTGAAGTCCACATATCTTAAAGTTGCTAAGATCGAAAAACACTGGCTTAGATGTTTATCATGTGCTAGCAACTGAGAAAACTGCACATACATACCAAAGTCAGAGTGATATTGTGTGTGTGTGTGTGTTTGCGTGTGTGTGTGAGAGAGAGAGAAAGAGAGAGTTGGAAACCAAAAGGACCATTATTACAGCAAGTGAGGTGAGGCAATCATTTTTTAAAGTGTTCTCATAATTATGCAAGTACTTTCTGGGTAGTGAGAGCTGCTGAATTCTCTTTGAAAAGCAGAACAGTGTGAACAATGGTGCTCAGTCCTCAAAGACTGGGAGTTTACAACTTTGTAGAAGCAGCTTTTAAAAGGCTGTTTAAACCCTTTTGGGAATCTAATCCAACTGACAGGCAAGGATATCCAGTTGGGAGACTTGCACATAATTATTTGCTTTTTAAAAAATAACGAGAGTCCGCAAATAGACAATGAACAAGACTGTTATATTAAACTAATTCAGAATGGCACCCAGTTTTTGAAATGTCATAACTCCTATGCTTCTTCTACATATTTGCATAAAAGTACTAGATTGGGGAGGGAGACAAAACGCTTTTTCTAGCAACAGTTTACAAAATGTGAGTTCTTTGTATTCTGTGAAATGCAAACTGCTACAAGGGTAAATGAGCCTTTAAGCTGCGCTAAGTGCTACGGAGTTCTTCATTAAAGCATCTTATTATAGACACTTGTTTTAAATGCATACATCCATTTACCTCTCTTGGGAAGAAGGGGCCCAGAATCGAGTAGCAAACCATTGAACTGAAGTTGAGAGATGCTGTTGCTATCAGGATAAACACCTGCTCTCTGGTCATCCGCCTGGGTTCCTCATTGGCAACCTTTGATCTATCATTATCTGAGCAGCAAAAATCTCTCTTAGAACAGAAAAAAGGAATGCAGCATTCAAAACTAACAGTTGGAAACAAACAACTATGGATTTCTTACACTGATCAGCTAGCAAAGAAATACAGAAACTTACGAATGAATCCTGCTCCTAATTAATTTTATTTTACTCCATTCAGTTGTGTCTGATTCTCGGAAACTGCCTGGACAAGTCCCTGCAGTTTACTTGGCAAGGTTTTTCAGAAGAGGTTTGCCATTGCCTGCTTCCTAGGACTGAGAGAGAGTGGCTGGCCCAAGATCAGCCAGCTGGCTTTGTGCCTCAGGCAGGACTAATCATTTAATGATTTTCATTATGACTTTTTTTTGCTGTTCAGCTTTCTTTACTTTTCCTTTAAAGAGGTCCCTTCCACTCCTTTATTGAACAGCCTCTACAGTTTCCCAAGTTCTAGCCCAGTATCTTTAACCACTAGACCAAGCTGGCTTTATTTATTTATTTACATTTATTTTATATATAATTTATTAAATAAATTTTATATTTATTTTTATATAAATAAAAGACTCGGGAATTCCCAGCACTAGCTCGCTCCCGGACCCCTCTCACCTGGAATCTCGCCAACCTGGGGACCCGCCGCTTCGTAGCTTCCCATAGCCATGGGGCTCCTGCTCTAAGGCGGCTTGGAAGGAGCACGGGGTCGAAAAGCTTCAGCTCGTGCAGTCAGGAACTGCCCCAGGCGTCGCAGGAGCACCGGAGGAAATTCAGCCGGAAGCCGAGATCTAGCCAAGCCTAGGATCCCTCCTTTAGTTAGACGCTGCGGTCGAAAATTAAATCATCCATATTCGCGGTCAGGAACCCAGATTTATAGCTATGAGAATGTCTCAGGCATCCGTCAACGCACTTTCGAAATAAATGACGTAAAGTTTGCTTCCAGTGAGGCTCGACTCCCGGCAACTTATTTTCGGGAACAATGGTCGGTACTTTCTTCCGGCTTTTTTTTTCCTTTTTTCTTTACTTCCCAGTTTAGTTTATCGACCTGGATTTCCCTTGATCTCCCCTCCAAATGTTAAGTGTTCCGACCTTGCTTTGCTTTTTGATATCAGCCAAACCTAAGTAGACGAGAAAAAAATGCATGGGTTATCTAGCCTAAACTGTATTCTAATGGTCATTTGGAAATTCAATTGTGTTTATATATTGCACTATGCTATAATATGGTTTAAGTTAATGTATTGAACTGTGGTTAGTGAGCCATGATTTCTGGCGTAGTGAAGTCTGAATTCTGCCAAATGCTTTATGCAACAAATTATGATTGCCTAAGGTGATTTGGTGGGGCCCTACATTTTAATGGGAATTTTCTGCCCTTCATTTTAATGGATGTGTTCACATATATCAGTGAATGGCTTGTTTATCCACAGTGTCATTAATCAATTACAACTGATTTTAATCACAAAGTTTGTTTTACAAACTACAGTATGCTCACTCTGTATTTTAAGTCAGAAACTAAACCAGCCACATTATGGCCAATGTGCGAGTCCAAAATTTGGCTGCCTGACAGGCTTGTGCATGGTTAACAATTATGTTGTTGTTGTTTATTCATTTACTCACTTACAACTCTTCGTGACTTCATGGACCAGCCCACGCCAGAGCTTCCTGTCAGTCGTCAACACCCCCAGCTCCCCCAGGGACGAGTCATCCATCCACCTTGCCCTTGGTTGGCCCCTCTTCCTTTTGCCCTCCACTCTCCCTAGCATCAGCACCTTCTCCAGGGTGTCCTGTCTTCTCATTATGTGGCCAAAGTATTTCAGTTTTGCCTTTAATATCATTCCCTCAAGTGAGCAGTCTGGCTTTATTTCCTGGAGGATGGACTGGTTGGATCTTCTTGCAGTCCAAGGCACTCTCAGAGTTTTCCTCCAACACCACAGTTCAAAAGAATCGATCTTCCTTCTCTCAGCCTTCCTTATGGTCCAGCTCTCGCAGCCATATGTTACTACTGGGAACCCCATTGCTTTAACGATGCAGACCTTTGTTGTCAGTGTGATGTCTCTGCTCTTAACTATTTTATCGAGATTTGTCATTGCTCTTCTCCCAAGGATTAAGCGTCTTCTGATTTCCTGACTGCAGTCAGCATCTGCAGTAATCTTTGCACCTAGAAATACAAAGTCTTTCACTGTTTCTACATTTTCTCCCTCTATTTGCCAGTTATCAATCAAGCTGGTTGCCATAATCTTGGTTTTTTTGAGGTTTAGCTGCAAGCCAGCTTTTGCACTTTCTTCTTTCACCTTCATCATAAGGCTCCTCAGTTCCCTTTTGCTTTCAGCCATCAAAGTGGTATCATCTGCATATCTGAGATTGTTAATATTTCTTCCAGCGATTTTAACTTCAGCCTTGGATTCCTCAAGCCCAGCACGTCGCATGATGTGTTCTGCGTACAAGTTGAATAGGTAGGGTGAGAGTATACAGCCCTGCCGTACTCCTTTCCCAATCTTAAACCAGTCCGTTGTTCCGTGGTCTGTTCTTACTGTTGCTACTTGGTCGTTATACATATTCTTCAGGAGGCAGACAAGATGACTTGGTATCCCCATACCACTAAGAACTTGCCACAATTTGTTATGGTCCACACAGTCAAAGGCTTTAGAATAGTCAATAAAAAAGAAATAGATGATTTTCTGAAACTCCCTGGCTTTTTCCATTATCCAGTGGATATTGGCAATTTGGTCCCTAGTTCCTCTGCCTTTTCTAAACCCAGCTTGTACATCTGGCAATTCTCGCTCCATGAATTGCTGAAGTCTACCTTGCACGATCTTGAGCATTACCTTACTGGCATGTGAAATGAGTGCCACTGTTCGATAGTTTGAACATTCTTTAGTGTTTCCCTTTTTTGGTATGGGGATATGTTGATTTTTTCCAGTCTGATGGCCATTTTTGTGTTTTCCAAATTTGCTGGCATATAGCATGCATTAACTTGACAGCATCATCTTGCAAGATTTTGAACAGTTCAGCTGGGATGCCGTCGTCTCCTGCTGCCTTGTTATTAGCAATGCTTCTTAAGGCCCATTCAACCTCACTCTTCAGGATGTCTGGCTCTAGCTCACTGACCACACCATCAAAGCTATCCCCGATATTGTTATCCTTCCTATACAGGTCTTCCGTATATTCTTGCCACCTTTTCTTGATCTCTTCTTCTTCTGTTAGGTCCTTGCCATCTTTGTTTTTGATCATACCCATTTTTGCCTGGAATTTACCTCCAATGTTTCTAATTTTCTGGAAGAGGTCTCTTGTCCTCCCTATTCTATTGTCTTCTTCCACTTCCATGCATTGCTTGTTTAAAAATAATTCCTTATCTCTTCTGGCTAACCTCTGGAATTTTGCATTTAATTGGGCATATCTCCCCATGTTGCCTTTTGCTTTCCTTCTTTCTTGGGCTACTTCTAGTGTCTCAGCAGACAGCCATGTTGCCTCCTTCGTTTTCTCTTTCTTTGGGATGTATTTTGTTGCCGCCTCTTGAACAATGTTGCGGACTTCTGTCCATAGTTCTTCTGGGACCCTATCTACTAAGTCCAGTCCCTTAAATCTATTCTTCACCTCCACTGCATATTTCTTAGGAATATTAGTGAGCTCATATCTAGCTGATCTGTGGGTCTTCCCTAATCTCTTTAGTCTGATCCTAAATTGTGCAAGAAGAAGTTCGTGATTTGAACCAGAGTCAGCTCCAGGTCTTGTTTTTACCGACTGTATAGATGTCCGCCACCTTTGGCTGCAAAGGATGTAGTCAATCTGGTTTCGGTGTTGTCCATCTGGTGAAGTCCATGTATAAAGCCATCTCTTAGGTTGTTGGAAGAGAGTGTTTGTTATGCAGAGTGAGTTGTCTTGGCAAAATTCTATCAGCCTATGTCCTGCTTTGTTTTGTTCTCCCAGGCCATGCTTACCTGTAATTCCAGGTGTCATTTGACTGCCCACCTTAGCATTCCAGTCTCTTGTGATGAAAATAACATCTCTTTTAGGCGTGTTGTCCAGTAGGTGCTGCAGATCCTCATAGAACTGCTCTACTTCAGCTTCTTCAGCATCTGTGGTTGGGGCGTATATTTGGATCACTGTGATGTTAGATGGCTTGCCCTGAATTCGAATTGAGATCATTCTATCGTTTTTTGGATTGTATCCAAGCACTGCTTTAGCCACTTGACTATTAATTATGAAGGCTACTCCATTTCTTCTGTGGTCCTCTTGTCCACAGTAGTAGATGTGGTGGTCATTTGATGTGAAGTGGCCCATTCCAGTCCATTTCAGTTCACTGACGCCCAGAATGTCTATCTTTAATCTTGACATCTCACCAATAACCACATCCAATTTGCCCTGGCTCATAGATCTTACATTCCAGGTTCCAATGGTGTGTTGATCCTTAGAACATCGGATTCGCTGTTCACCACCAGCACCGTCGGCCGCTAGCCGTCCTTTTGGCTTTGAGCTAGCTGCATCATCACATCTGGGGCTAGTTGAACTCATCCTCTGTTCCTCCCCAGTAGCATTTTGACCATCTTCCGACCTGGGGGTCTCATCTTCCGATGGTATACTGACATATCCCTGGTTGTACTGATCCATTTAGTTTTCACGGCAAGAATACTGGGATGGGTTGCCATTACCTTCCCCAGGGACCGCATTTAGTCTGACCTCTCTGTCATGACCTTCCCATCTTGGGTGGCCCTTCACGGTTTAGCTCATGGCATCATTGAGGTGCTCAAGCTCCAGCACCACAACAAGGTAACAATCCTTTGCTGAAGTAACAATTATGACTTACTGAAAGTATCTAATCTTCCTGGTTCCTACAGCAAACTGCACCATATTACCTGACCACATGGGTTGAGTTTGCATAATAAATGTGATGTACTAGTTTGTGTTTCAGGGAGTCATGTAAATACCCCCATTTACTTTGGTGGGCCAACTTTTGAAATAGGACGCATAGGATTCTACTCCTTCTGTCAACATATTTACTGTAGCCTTCACTATCTACTGAAATAAATACCACTGAGTTCCAAATTATAACTTATTCATAAGTGAGCTTTCTATTGGAACCTTACATGTTTATGTTTTACAAATTCATTCATTCAAATCTCACTCAAACCCCTAGCAAAAGTGTCTTGACAATTTGCAACAGCTGGTTTCAGTTGCTTTCATGCAAAGGGCTCCTCCTAGTGCAGTGTTTCTCAACCTTGGCTGCTTTAAGCTGTGTGAACTTCAACTCCAAGAAATTTGGGAGTTGAAGTCCACACAGCTTAAAGCAGCGAAGGTTGAGAAACGCTGTCCTAGTGTTAGCGATCAAATGCCATTCTATCTTCCTCTTAAGAGGGATTTTTCCTGGGAGGGAAAGCTGGAAGCATCAGTGACAAAACACAAGATTATAAATCCAAGACATCATCTGGAGTTCCAACAACATTTTGTGAATGGGATATACTTCACTATCCACTAACCACTTTGTTTAGAAGTACAATTCCTTCTAAAACTTATGTGTGTGTACTGTGCTGCGCTCAGCAGCAACTAAAGCACCTTCAGCAGCATATACTAACCTTAAAATCTGGTTTGGGATTAAGGCACGTTGTAGGTTTGAGCAATCAACAGAATTATCCATTTATTACCTAGTAACACGATTTTTAAAAATCGAGTGTGTTTTTAAAATAGAAACTATAATTATCATGTTAAAATAAAATTTGCCAGCTGTGGCACGAGAACGTAGCTGTTGATATGTTTGACTATGAAAGCCCCTACACCTAGTTCAGCGGTGGTCCCATAACAAGGTCACTCTGTGGGTTTTGAATACCTCAAAAACAGTCTTCTTCCCTTTTTCCAAGTACAGCAGATTTCAAAGGCAGTCTTCTTCCCCTTTTTCCCCAAGTAGAGCAGACTTTCCTCATCCTGTCAGATACCTGCTGTCGACTCACATCCTCTTGAAACTTAACCTCAAGCGTTTAATATTATCTGTTAGCAGGCAAACATTAAACAACAACTTTTCTTATAACTACCCGGTCCCTCAGTACAACCTTCAAGCACCGCGCACCCATTTGCTAGCCTCAGTATTAGGCGGAAGAGCGTGAACGCGAGCACGAACGAAGCGCAGTCCAGCGCGCGTGCACGTGTTTACTGCGATTTTTTTGAAAAGGAGTCAGACAAAAAGCTCATTTTCGAAACGAAATTGATCAGGATAGAGTTGGTAAAACAGTAAAGTGAAAGAAATGTGGCTTGCCCCTGATAATTTATACAGGACGAATGCCATTCAATTTATAACCGGCACCGCTTCAACAATCAAAAACTCGTGAAAGCCAGCCACCTCGCCCCGGCTTCCGGGTGCTGCAATAGCCGAGCAATAGGCTTCCGGCAGTAGCATGGCCACCTATTGGCAAAGCTCTCACTGCCGTAAAGATCTCCGCGCCCTGAATATGCGACCTTCGACTTTGATAGGATGGCGTCCATCTGTTCCGCGTTATCGCAACACTTGCAACTCCGAGAAGTTTTACCCCCCTCCTGCCAACAGGCAATGTGGTCAGACACCTATTTTCAGAAGTGCGAGTGGGTCCTTGCGGAGTTAAAGAAGAAACGAGAGGCTCCACCTCTTCCTTTTCATCAGCTACTCGTGGAAGCCGTAAGGTAAGAGGGGGCCTTGTTAGGCCTGGAGTTTAGGAAAAGGTTATTCGTTTCTTTCGCTCTTCCTGGTGGGGAGACTGAAAAGAGAGGGTAGGAAGAGGAGCCTTGGGTGTATTTTCCAACGTTTAACAGGGATTTGTCTTCTTTCAGGAACTCCGGGTGGGAGCATCACCACCAACCATGGCCGAGGAAGGGTAAGTGTGCGCGAGGCGGAGTTGCTGCGGAGACGTTGGAATTCTGTCCCAGGAATCCACGAGGCCACCTGGGACTGGCACGCGCTGCCTCGTTCCGCCTTGTCCTCGTCAGGCGTGGTTCCGTGTGTGGAGCGCAAGGCGCAGTCGCCTTGCTCCACGTGGCGGGGCCTAGTGCTTTTTTTCCCTGCTCTAATTGCTGAGAAAAGCTAGTAAAATAATTGCTTCTTTTTCTCTTTTTGCCCGCCAGTGACTTCTGTAATCGCAGCGACGATATTTTCGAATGTGTTTACGTGATATATCTGTGCAGTGTTCCTGTAACTGAGTTGTTGATTAATAAAAGGTCGCAGAGCGTGCCTGCGCGAATTTATCTGCTGTGGGGTAAAAACTGTTTGGACATGAGATTTTATCACTTGTGGGCAAAAAAACAAGAGCAAAATACTAGCATTTTAAGAAGTTTCAGCTGCTTTTTACTGATGGTGGCTCAAGTACAGAGATGGTGTGTTAGCTGTTTCGATTCTGCCGTTAAAATTTGGAACCTCTGCATTCATGAAAGAGTTTTCATCACTTTTCTGTAGGGGTGGTGGGGAGGTACTGCAGCATTTGAGATGGAATAAGGACTGGATAGGAAAGTTTTTTTATGTAACTTATATGGATTAAAATGGAATAGAAGGCTATAATACAGCCTGCCTCAACTCTTTGATCCTGGAGGAACCCTTGAAATATTTTTCAGGCCTTGGGGAGCCCCTGCACATTCATACTGAAATGTAGGCCAGAAGTTACAAAATTACTATATTTGTTTCATGTGTCGGCCTTTATATATGCATTAACAGTGTTCTTAAACTAAAAGAATGAAACTTACCTCTTTAATGTGAAGTTGCCCAAATTTGAAATAATTTTTTAAATAAATCTTGATCTCCTAGGGAGCCCTTAGTGACCTCTCACGGTACCCTGGTTGAGAAATCCACTACAATGTAAAAGGAAGTAACAGAAGCCAAATTTACAACAGCGTTGAGAAAAAGTAGTAGAATTACAGTTTCAGAGTAATCTTAACCATTTTCTTCTATTTTGCATGGAAATGCCAGTCTGCTTTTTGAGAGTTACACGTCTTTTGTGTTTTATGTCCAAGCCTTGTCTAAGGATACTGCAATCATCAGTATCCTTCCAGAGTATGAAATGTATTTTTCTCCCTAATTTCTAACTAAGGACTTTTTAAAATTTTCATCATAATTCATATCTGTTCTGATCTTGCACATCATTTTCATCCTTCAGAACTTTTATGTTCTTGTGATTAATATTAACAGAGTTATGATCAAGGTTATAAGGAATTTCTATGTGATCTACATTGGTTTGCTTATTTCATATTTTGTTTATGTAGCATAACTGCTGGAGGTATAATGGATGTCAACACTGCCCTTCAAGAAGTGTTGAAAACTGCACTTATCCATGATGGGTTAGCACGTGGAATTCGTGAAGCTGCCAAAGCCTTAGACAAGTAAGTGATAGGTATTAGTGTTAGGCTGTCTCCAAATCAGAGAGATTTTTACAGCCCATTGCTTTGATTTCATATGAGATTCATGTTGGCATAATGGTAGATAGATAATAGCATAAGGAAATTTTAAGGTCTATTAGGGCAATTGTTCTGTTACCAATATGAGGTGGAATCAAATATAGGACTTAAATTGCAAACTTCCCTCCTCACATTGCAAAGTAGTAATTGTCACGATTAATTGGGATGTGTTGTAAAAGTTTAGTGTAATGGAAAAGATTCATACAAATTCATGAGCTTTGTTTAAAGGTGGGGTAAAACTTTCTATGAACCCATGGCTTGTGGAGCTTGATGTTCTTTGATTTGCCATGTTAGTACACATTTTATAACTGTTTGAAACTATGTCAGCCTAATATGCTTCCATAAATAGATTTCATAAGTATATAATGATAGATCAATTCCATATTTATTTGATCTGATATTATATAATGTCCACTATCAGTTGGGTTCAGTCTTACATTCCTGGTACTGGAAAAATTGGTGTAGGTCTGATCTTCCTTTCATTTGCTATGTTTTCATTAAAGTTTATGTCTTTCAAAATGTTCTGAAAGACTGGAAGATGCTCCAGAATGAAATGTACAGAACCTTGGCAGTTATACTGGAAAGGGGTATAAAACATACTGCTGTTATTGCTTCCTCCAGCAGTATTCTTTTGTAGACCGGATTCTAAAGACGTGCAGCTGTTTGGGCCCAAAATGAACAATATGATCTGGAGGGGGTGTGGTATGGCTTAGAAGCTACTACTTTTCCAGGGCTTGTAGAATAGTCACAGGAGACAATATATAGTCTTAGGAAAACCTTGTATTCAATAACAAGATGCAATGGTTACACACCATCAGCACCTCCATAGTTCAAAATATATTTTCCTGGGATTGTGCAGCACCCTATATATTAAGGATCTGCAGACTGTTCTATTACAAATCAGGCACTCTTGAGCAGTCTGTGCATGGATTAAAGCACACATGCTTTATCTGTGCACTAAGCTGGAGCACATCTATTTGGTCTGTGGACAGAGATGGCTTATGTGTGCGGGTAGGTTTGTTCCGGAATGAGAGAGAGGGGAAAGGAGGGCCAGCAGTATGCAGTGATGGTGAGGTAAGACAGGTCCATTGGGTGGATGTGGGAAAGTGATAGCAGAGAGGTAAAACTGCTCCATCAAGTGAGTGGAGTAATTATAGCAGGGAAGGAAGGTGTTAGGAAGATGGGAAAAGAGCCAGTCGGGCTGAGCTGGTGTAGTGAATGGGGGGATATATTTCAGATACCAGTCAGATGTTAAAGATGATATAATGACATACTAACTAAAGAATTTTAGAAGGTGGCTAGATGAGCAGTAAACGGTGTATAATATTCAAAGAACTACAGTGTTTGAATGATGACTTCATGAAAGTCGGATACCCCTTCACTCTTTTTATGAGTGACAATAAGAGTCTGACAAACCTGTAGAGAGGAGTTTATTTTGTGAGTGAACAAGCCAGGAACAATAGCACAAACTTAAAGGAGACAATTCTTTTTGAATGTCTCTAAATGGTGGGTTCACCCACTTCTGAGTAGTAAACAAATGGATATTTTTTTTTAAAAATGGCTTAAACATTCTTGACTAGAACTCTAATAATTTAAGCATTAGAATAGCAGTGGTGTGAAATTCACCGGTACAACAGTTGAATGATACTGATTTTAACTGTAGAATTGTATGATGACTTTTCATTATTGTTTAAGATAAAAGTAATATTTCTAGTCACTAGATTAGTAGTAAAATTTCAGTGAGTTAAACATATTTAGCTTCATGCAAACATTTTAGCTGTGCCCCATTCTTTTGCAGCTTTCTATATCACCTTTCCAAAATCTATTTCTGTGGGTAAAGTAGAGCTAGGGGACGATTGAAAATTATGACCTGGGCTTTGTGGGTATATTCTCCTCTCTCTCCGTATCTCCCACCTTGCAAATAACACTTTTAATCCATGCTGCTAGGTTAAGGAAATAGATGTACATAGTCTTACCAATTTTATTTGATACTCTTTTCATTTTAGACGCCAAGCCCATCTTTGTGTTCTTGCATCCAATTGTGATGAACCTATGTATGTAAAGCTGGTTGAGGCTCTTTGTGCTGAACATCAAATCAATCTGATAAAGGTAACAGTTATTATTTTGTTTAGAATTGTTGATGCGAGACAATCAAGTAGTAGCTTGTAGTAAAAATCATGCAGCTGCTCAGGATGTCTTGGTTAAAATAAGTTAGTAATGCTGTTTGTGCTGTACAGTGATGATAACTTGGCTCCCTCTGCTGAGAAGTATGAGGAAAACAACCACAAATTGTTACCCTATTTGTCTGAGTGTACAGCTACCTTTGATTCTGTTCTTTACTGTCTTGTACTATGTGCACTTCTAACAAAATGCAAATCTCTCTTGACAGGTTGATGATAACAAGAAGCTTGGTGAGTGGGTAGGTCTCTGCAAGATTGACAGAGAAGGAAAACCTCGTAAAGTTGTGGGTTGCAGTTGTGTGGTTGTTAAAGTAAGATAACAGCTATTCTTTTTATTTTATATTGGTTGCATTTATTAAATTGTATACTTTCACAGGCTCCTTAAAATGGCAAGTGCTACGTCATAATCTTTGAACATTACATTTAAAGTATTAATTTCTGCTGGGCTGCATAGAAGTTGCTCCTTTGCTCATAAATAGTAGAGAAAGGTGGAGAAATCCTTTTTTTGAAATGTTACTTTGTCTAGACAAGACAGTAAATGTGTGGTAGGGACATAAGGGGAACTTTTCTTTTTTTAATGTTTTATTCCCTTGCAGTCTTCTAAATTACCACCGTTGTTTAGTACACCAAGGGGCTGCCAGTAAAACAAAATCTGCTTAACTTATTAATGTTCTGCAGAAGATCATTGCTGGCAATAATAATGCCAGAGTACGAGCCTCAAAGACTTTGTAGTCATTGAGGTCCCAATAAAGGCCACATTGGTGTTCTATGGATGGATTTTTCTTTAAAGAATATGGTTAACGATTGTTAACTAATAACTGCATTATTAATCTAAGTAGCCCTTTTTCCTGATTCTGCAGTTATATCATAATAGATCGCTAAAGATTTAAGCACTGGTCTGGACATTATATGGGTGATTGTTTAAATCCACATAATTTATTGGGATACTAATACACTGTGTTGTTGTAGGACTATGGCAAAGAATCTCAGGCCAAAGATGTCATCGAAGAGTACTTCAAGTGCAAGAAATAAATAAAATACATTTGAGCTGACAGTATTTGTATTTTGCTGGTTTATGATGGGTCTTTGAATTATTATAATTATTGAATTATTATAAACATTATCCATTATAATGTTTATGATAGACCTAATTATAAAAAGACTGATGTACGACAAACACATGATCAATGAAATACTAAATTTATCAGTGATAAAACTATATAGTCAGATGGCCAAGTCAAAAGGCTTTTTGAAATACAGGCAGTCCTCGCTTACTGACCACTCTCAACAAACATTCAGAGTTGCAACAGTGCTGAACAAGTACTTATGACCGGTCCTCAATGTCCCGGCTTTTACAGTTCCTTCCTTGTTCTTTTGCTATCTTTTCTTGCTTTTCTAGATTTTTTAATAATGTATGCTAACTATATATGTTGAATAAAGTTCTTAATTTTAAAAAAGTTCCGGCTATCACAGCACTCCCACAGTCACATGATTGCAATTTGGGTGCTTGGCAACCAGCTGGCACTTAGGATAGTTGCAGCGTCCTGTGGTCACGTGATTGCCATTTGTGACCTTCCCTGCTGGCTTCCCACAAGCAAAGTCAATGGGGGAAGAAGGCAGGGAAGGTTGCAAGTTCTGGTAAGTCACCCCCCCCACCTCCTTGTGTGCTGTGCCCACCTTCCCTCAGCCTACCTGCACTTGCATGGACCCATGCCCTCCTTCCCTCAGCCTCCCTGCCCTTGTGCCACAGCGTCCCCTCCCCCACTTCCTTGTGGCCTTTATAGGGCTTTCCTGTGGACCCCCACCATTTCTTGCTTAACCCATGCGTCTTGGGGTTACCAGGGTAACTGGGACTGCCTGAATTGCCATTGCTAAGTGATGTCATATGACATTGCACTTTATGACAGCATTGCTTGGCAGCAGCAATCCCAATCACAATTGGTCATAGCCTGAGAACTACCTGTACTTCTAAGGTCGTTTTGGAATGTAAGGGGTCAGGGCCAGATGTACTTCTGGAGGCATCCTGTTGTATAACCGGAGGGTGTGTATGTATATTGATTTTTGGAAGCTGAAAGGAAAAATAACCACAAACTGGCTTGTTGGAAAAAGTTTGGAGTCTGATTGAAGATGGACATTATCCATCCTCAAAACATTGCCATGTGTAGATGTGCAAACCCAACCACTACATTTTCAGTTCCAGAACTTGAATTGGATGGAGAATGTCCTCTTACAAAGAACCAGAAAATGTACTGATTTCATTGAATTACGAACCTGCATCAATTAAGTACCTGCATACATTCCTGAATAGCTGCTTACAGACTGACCTGACAACTTTGAAGTTTTATTTTTACAAAACAGTTGCAGCCTGCCATAGTTTAGCTGCAAGTTAACTAACACAAGCGAATACAGCATTTTAAGAATATTTCAGAATGAGCTACAGAAAAGTCCTGTGATAATCACTGATGGATGATTCTCAGCTGTGTTGCTCAGCCAAAGTAGCAATTTGCTGTACTTAGTTGGAGAAACTTGAATTTGAACTACATGTTTTGTTAATATTTTATATATAAAAGAAATGGCTATGAATTTGGAAGTAACACAAATCATAATGAGCTACAGAACAGACATTTACATCATTTGTGTTCTTGCATCTTTTCTATGTTTATTCCTGGCATGATTTCTGCCTTAATTGATGTATAGAAAATTCAGTTCCATAAAAAGAAAGTCCTGCTGATTAAAGAGATTTTTGTAAAGAAACTAGGACTGATAAACAATTCTGACACTAGAGAGTAGGCACTGAATATCATAAGTACCGTGAATGGAAATTTAATTCATAAATGAAATAAGGGTAATGCTGCTGAGTGTTGGGCCTGGTGCCGAAGAATAAGTTTAAGGGGGAAAGTATTCAGTTCCAAAACTAACGTGAAAGAGAGAGTTGTATAGAATCAAGTTTGTGATGTGTGCAACAAATGAGGCTCGTATAAAGAAGGGTAATGTGAAATTAGAGGTGTTCAAAAGGGATGCTTTGAGAAGTGCCTTGTGAACGAAACACGGAGACTGCCGTGTCACCCGTTAAGGACAGCTGCTTCAGGGATATCCCAGGCCCCTGTGTGCACAATGCTAGATTGTGGGCAAATCCTTGCTTTGCAAAGTTCCCCCTGGCAATACTTTGCAGAGCCCTAGAAATTGTAAGCTGCTGATTAATGGTAACATTTGCATTGACAATAACAAGAACTTTGTTTTAATCTTGTTTTACTTTGGAAAGTTTAAATTATTCAGAAAGAGTATGTGGCTGGCGTGACGGTGTAATCAGTGTTCGTTGAAGTTTTTTATGGGTAAGCAATTAAGCAGATAGGGAACATGCCTAAACAGCAAACAATTTTTAGCATATGGGTAATATAGAAGGAAATCAAAACCAAGAGAATATTGGAATTAAAATACATGGAAATGGAAGAGTGCCATGTTTTTTCAGACGACAATCCTATAATATATAGTGCTGTGATATTTAAGTGCTAGCAGCCATTTGGATCTTTAGATGCAATAGTTTTGGATAGCATAACTACTGATACTGAACAGTCCCCCCCCCCCAAACCCGGTTTCTAAGGTAGAGATTACCAAAGACTTGTTTTGGATCATAATCCTGTGAGTTTGGTTTATAAAAGGTGATTTAATTTTTTTAGATGGAGACTAAATGAAATGTTGCTACAGAAAGAAGCAATAATGGAGGATTGTAAAACAAAATTTAAAATTTTTTTGAAAACAAGTTAGGTAAAGGTACTGATTTAAGAATCGTTTGGGATGCAAGTGGTTATTTTATACAACATAAGGTGAAAAGTCCCCTGTGCAAGCACCAAGTCATGTCTGACCCTTTGGGGGGACACCGCTTTCACAATGTTTTCTTGGCAGACTATAGTGGGGTGGTTTGCCATTGCAATTGCCATAATAGTGAACTTAAAAAGAAGAGTCAAGAGAAAACACAAGCTATTTTAGATGAAATAAAAAGAAAAAAAATTCCAAAGATAAGTATTTCTCAACAAATTAAACTTTTACAACAATTATCTATGTTAACAGTAAGAGAAAAGGAAATAAAAATGAATTACGTAAAGCAAAAAAATTCTGAATTTGCAAATAAACCAGGGAAGTGGCTAGATATAAATTACAAAAAGAAAATGAAATTACAAGAGGGAGGTACTGTATTAATGGACAATGCAGCCATACAAAAAGCATTTCATCAATATTATTCCAATTTATGTAAAGGAAATGATCTCTCTCTAAAGAAAATAGATGAATATCTAAGAAAAAGAATTTACTGAGGATTACAGAGGAACAGAGATAGATTATGAACAGACCTATAACAATAAGGGACATTTTTGAAGCCATAAAAAAGAATAAACTAGGAAAGGTGCCTGGACCAGATGGATTATCAGGTTCTTACTATAAATGTTTTGAGGTGTTCAGGAAGAAAGGAAAGAGGAGGATTGGGTTTACTTGATTTGAAATCGTATTTTGCAGCTTGCTGTTTGGTTTGGATGAAAGAATGAGTGTTGCTGAGAAATAGAAGGCTTTTGGGGTTAGAAGGACATGACCTAAGATTTGGGTGACATGGATAGTATGATTCAATTTCAGCTCTAGAGATTCTGTCAGATTCTGATTATGTAGGGATTCATTGATGCAAGCTATTTAGTTGATCAAGCTTTTGTATACAGCTATATGCTAACCTGTTAATGCAGAACAAAACAAATAGTCACTTGTTTTTATACAAGCTTTCACATTTTGTTTTTAAACTCTTAAATTTATTCCTTGATTTTAAAGAGGTTAAAAAAATGTTTATTCACTAAGCATTCATGTTTACTCTAGCACAGTTTAATGAAGTGGGTTACCGGATGCTGTTGAGCAGAATAATTGACAGAGTTAGATTAATGTGATACTGGGGAAGATGGCGTTCTCTCTATATTGTGGTTTTATGGTTGACTTAAAAATGGGCTGATTCTGGCAAGAGGTAGTACTCTCATCACGCTATCCCAGTATTACCTCCTGGCTAGATTAATGAGCCTTTATAACTGATTGTAGGAATTAAACAGGAGAGATTGTGAGGAGGCTAAGAAAGAAATGCAAGGAACTTCAGACATAACAGATGGGAAAGAGATTAGTTACTTCATAAAGGACAGTGTAGTCTGAGGTGGAAAAAGCTCAGGAAGAATAGAAAGCATTCACAGAGATTCCACCTTCAGGAACTAATAAAAGAGCTGGAGGTGCATATTACAGTTTCCGGGATTCTGTATATTGTTCTGTATCAAACAGCACAATATACCCTAATCAAAGAACTACTAACTCCAGTCAACGAACCAAGCAGCAACAACAGCCCAATCAAGGAACTCCCAAGGAGAGAACAACACCTCCACCAACACAAGCTGGACAGTATATAAACAGAGAGCAAGGCCCATTCCCTGTTCGCACTGAAGATATTGCCTAGCCTGGCAAGGACTCCACATTCTGTATCTTACATTAAAACTTACTGAAATCCCTGATTGTTGTTTCCTTGATCATGTGTTGTGGGGCTTGATCAGTAGATAAAGCCTTTCCCTTCATTTCCCCTCTGCTGTTAAAATTTTATGTTGTTCCAGAGTTCCAAGGAAGTGTTGCACTAAAACTCCTATAATTCCTGGCCAGCATAATGGTTGATATATGCAGTTGCAAGAGAAACTTAAACTATACAATATAAAATAGTTTAAGGCTTTTTCATAGAACTGCCTTAAGGTAAGACCCATGTACAGCAATACCAATAATCTTGAATCATTTGTTATATTCTTAAAATGAATATGCTTTAATAAGTTTGGGATTATAGTTGCAAAGGATTTTACTTGCCTATCAAATACATGCATGAGCAGAACTTGTTGATCTGAGCTGTTTGTGGAACTGACAGCTTTGATTCAGAATTTATGCAAAGGCTACATGCTGTCTATTGGATAAGATGAACAGGAAGTTGAACTATTTTGAGGGCTTCCTTTAGTTTCAGAGTTCCCTGTTGTATTACCTGCACAAAACACACACTTCCATTGGTGCCTGAAATGCTATGCGGAGTTGTAGTGAGAAATCAGATACAGTGGGCCTAAAGCACGTAAGTTTGTGTTGTTGGAGGGATGGGGGTGTTAGATACAACCAAGTCCAGTGGACTGTATGATAAAACTACACACACAAGGACTTTGATTGTAGACCTTTCAGATGTCTGTCTGTCTCTCGTTTTTTGTATACCATGAAAAGAAATAGTGTTGCTTGGGGAATTTTTCCTGTAAAAGTCTAGTCAGCCCTTTTAATCTATTCTGTTTTAATTACATACTTAATAATACATGGCATGAAAAAAAAATCACCAAAGGCACTTGAAAAAGGATTTTTGGAAAAAGGGTAAAACAGCAGGTGGCAGTATTGGTATAGGTCTACAGCAGTTAATACCAATGCAGAGGTAGAGGAGAAAGATGGTGCTGAACAGGAGCCCAGTAGGCACATCAGTGGTTCCTTTCAGCTGCCTTCTCAGGAAATAAATGGGAATATTGAAGAATTGTGTCATTTATTTCCCCATCATATAGCCCATAACTTGTACTATATGTTTTACGTGAGACTTTTTAAAAAAAATTAAATTGAAATTTTAGAAACGTACTTTTCAAACATAAAGCTGCAATTTTGCTTTCCCTGCTTGTCTGCTTCTTGCTGCATCTTCTCCACAACTACTGGTAAATTGTGCTAGTGGCAGAGGAAGAAAAGCCCTTGTAGCCTTCTGTACATCTATAGAAAAGGCTGAATCGATTTCTACCATGGTCATGTTCTAACAGATATTTGTTACCTTCTTGGGAAGATGACTGCCCAAAAAGAGGAAAAAAATGGACCCAAGAATACTGATCAGCCTTGAGACCATCTTCAGAATGCTTAGCACTGAGCTGAACTGGCAGAATTGTACTGGCAGGAGCCACCCAAAGAGTGATGGGCTCATCTGGTAACAACCATGGCATGTGGAAGATTGGAATGTAAGAGGAACAGATGATGAAGAGCATGTTTAATCTTTCATACTGGTCACCCACTTCTGTATTCAATCCATGTTCAGCACACAGTCTTTTGTGATCCTTCTCTTCTAGATATCCCCTCTGCTCACATGGAAAACTTGTGGAAAAGTTGGTCGGTGGTTGCTGCTGCTATTTGGAATAGTGCTGGCTGAGGATTTACTGGCAAGACTGCCATTCAGCAAAAGTGGACCCTCATCTTCCACCTTTGCCTGCTGTCAATCATGAACCTCCCAGGCAGTACTGATTACACAGCCTTCCACTGCTACGAGAGGTTGCTCCCATATGCCCCCTCCCTTCAGGTGAAGTCCACACATCCCAACTGTCCCTGAATAATGGCTCCTGTAATATCTGCATTTAGCCACCTCATCACAAGAGTACCCATAATGCCAGTGGCTTCTCTAGCCAGGGAATGCTGGAAATGAAGGGAAGCTTTTCATCCTTCCCTCAGGCAACTTCACAAAGAGGAATTCCAGGATAAGGAAGGCTATGTTAGCACTTATGAGATTGGTGGCCCCAAGAAAAGGCTTGAGAATGAACATGAGCTGAGATGAAGTTCCACTTCTGCCAGTTCCACTTCTGCCAGCCAAGTGGTCTGTTTAACACTAGTGTTCACTCCTCATAGACTCATGCTTCTGCTCAACCAAGCAGCTGAGCAATTGGGATGTGGAGATTCATTGAGCAGTCACATCCTGATAGATTTGGTGATGCAGGAAGACCAGTCACTGCCTGCTTCTCTCACAGCTGAAGGCGTGTTTCACATTGTGTTTAAGGTTGTGATTCTGGACAGGAGTACCTGCTATGCCCTATATTGACTGTATTGGTGCCATTATTAGTCAACATGAAGCCTGTGGTTCATGGCATGTCATAGCTTCCATGCACTGCCTACTGATCCTAATACTTTAATTAGGATCCTTGTCCTCTGGATCTAAACGCTTGCATACACTTGGAAAGATATCTGTAGCTTCCACAGCTATTGTTTTACTGCTCCACATGTCAGGGCTGAAGTGTAGAATTATGCCTGGCCCTGCCACCTCAAGGAGGCAGTCACAGGTTGGCTGAAGCCTCTAGCTCCCTTAGATAACAATGCAGCTCCATTTTGAGAGTTGACCAACTAATGCCAGCATCTTGCTTATCCTCTGGATCACCTCACTTGCCTTGGGGACCTCCTGACTTTTGCCTGTCCCAGCTCTCCAGTGCTACAAAGTGCACTACTCACCTGCTGAAGAAAAAGGGATCTGGGCCTAATAGCAAGGGGAACTGCTTACCATCCATACAGCCACAAGAACAAGACAGTGATGGTTCCTCAAAGGTAAAAGCATTGACAATATAAAGTCTACCTTGTTGATGTTCTTGCCAAGGGTACTGACAGAAAACCAGGGCAATCTTTTTTCTACTGAAGGGAATCCCATGCAATGTTAGCTGCCTATTGGGGAGGTGGGGATGAATGTGCAGGTCCTGCATCTCTTTCCACACTCTCACTGGTAGTGTAAGTTGCAGGCTCAGCAGATGGAGGTCTACCTCGTCTTACCCGGTCAGGGATTTCACTTTGAAGGATGACTTGATTAAACCGCCTTTGAATCAAATCAAACTTGGAAGCTCCACACAGCCATTGTAAGGAGATCTTCCTGTATTAACCTGCCTGAGTACATTATGTCAGTTTAATAAAATTGCAGTACACTCACAGGGTGCAATGTATTTGACATTCCTACACTAAATGCTTGTGGTTAAACCCATAATGTACTGCTTGCTGGAGTTTTGCTATATGTAATATAATCTCTACATGTGTATAGGGCATGCAGCATTTTATTTTTTGCTTAAGCCAGGGAATGTGAAATTAAATTTATCAGTTGAGGAATTTGCACAAGAACTCATAAATAGTTCTTGACATGCTTCTTGTGACACATGGAAAAGGGGGGGAAGGGGAAGGAGGCTAAGAGTTTGCAAGGCAGAAGGATTTTTTAAAAAAACTTTTTGCTTGTATTACTGAGGAAGCATGTCACTATTCACAGCTAGGTCCAGTCTCATGTCCTTCTACAGACTCACCTTGAAGCAAATAAAGAGGAGACAGATTTTTTACAATTCTTTAGGCAAAAATAAAGTATTTAAGCAGCCAGTAGTTATTTCTTTGATCTAATTCCTTTCTGTGCTTGCACTCTGTTGTCAAGCCAAATTGCCTTCACAGTTTTCCAGAATGGCAGCTGTACATCAAGCAAAATGCAGACATCCTGAATCCCCATCATTCAGAAGGACAGGTGCTGGTGAACCAAAGGAAAGATCCATGGAAAGAGATAGCTTGAAAAATACAGATGATTTCATGTTAAGATAAAATGGTCAGAAATCCTCATAAAATTCCATGAAGAGCCTGTCAATTGCATGATAAAATCCTCATCTATAATCACTGAAGAAAAATAAGATATTTAGTTTGGAATATATTTCTCCTATGTATAATTTGCATTTGGAAGTCTCTAAGCACAGCATAATACTGTATATACATTCAGTCCAGCACATGTAGAAAAGCTGGAACAAGAAAAGAATCTCATCAATATTTCATACTATATTTCAACACAAACTAAACAGCTACATCAGGTGGATAATTAAATTGCAGTCTGCCAAGAATCCTGAATTTAAAACAATAGTCTAGTTGAGTGGAAAGTTTATACTTTGAAGCAGACACTTAGTCTATATTAATGAATGTGAATAAATGGGCAAGAACAGCTGGAAGCTATGGAACATAATGTGTGTGAGTTTTTCCTGCCAGTATTAGCCTTATAAGAGTAAAGTAAAATACGACATAGCCATGGCTGTCTTTCTACCCCATTGCACATGTGTGGCCGAAATAACTTGTTTAGCAATTTCTTTATTTAAAATCTTCTATCCAAAATTGAAATCTGGAAAGTAACGCTTTGGATGTTGCAGATAAATATTGTGGTATATTATACAGTTTGGTAACTACCTGCAATATTCTTTTCCTGGGTATTTGGGAGCACTGTGGATATAGTGCAAAACATTCAATCTCTAATGTGTCTGACCACAACCATCTCAGATATTCTGAACTCAAAGCAAATCATGGATGAACAAAACTTCAGAGTATTGTTGTTTCAGATGTTTCAACTGTGGCAACTGGGCTGTTGTTTTGCAGCTTGTGTGATTGGGTTGCTTTTCTTTCAAGCATAAGAGTAGCCAGGCTAATTCAGGCCAAAGTCCATCCTGGTCCAGTTGTTGGTTTCTTACAGAAGCCAACCAGATGCCTCTGGGGTGCTCACAAGCAGCGGGTGGAGACCTATTTTTTTCCTGCCATTGTTCCTGTGCAACTGGTGTTCATTAAATTGCCAGCTCCTAGTATTTTCAGAGAGATAGAAAATCTTCCTGTCAAATTTTCTCCAGGCCATGCTTGATCTTATACATCTAAATCATATCCCACTTCAGTTGCTTTTTTTCTAAGCTAGAGTCCTTGAATGTTTTCTCAGAAAGCAGGCTTTGACCCCCAATCATTTTGGTTGCTCTTTTCTGCCCTTTTTGCCAGCAAAATTATATTCTTTTTTTGAAAGTGGTAACTGGAACTGTACACAGTATTCCAGATGCCAATGTCCAATGGATTTATATAAAAGCATTATGGCAGTTTTGGTTTAATTCCTTTCTTACTAAACCCTAACATGTACTAAATCCTAACATGGAATGTTCCTTTTTCACAGCTGCCACACAATGTGTCAACGCCTTCTTTGAGCCATCCACAGTCCAAAATCTTTTCTCTGGCTAGTTATGGACAATCCAGACCCCATCACTATATATGTAAAATACTGTACTAAGTTTTGCTGCACCACGCAGATACCAGTTTCAGCAATCATTTATCACTGCCTTCAATGTCTGTTTAAAGCACGATTGCTTCACCCTGTTGCCTGGCTGAAGTAGCCACAGGAAAGACCTCACCCTCTGCTAGCCTCACTTCCATTCTCCATTCCATCAGCTGCTGGGGTATATCCTGAACTTTTATTTGAATGTCCAGCAGGCAAAGCCTGGTACTCCAAGTCATCTTAGTTATACTGAAAGAGTTAAACATATATAGTACTCACCTCTCTCTCTCCTACTTACAACAGGTAGGACTTCCAAGTGTTTTAACTTCAGCTGGATTGTGTCCTATGAAAATACATCTGACCTATATGTTTTCATTGTCAAAGCTAAAAAAGTGTATTAAAATTGCATGCGTAATGAAAGAATATAAGCCATAGTTTAAACTCTTAGAACATTGGCTAGAATTATGTTACAAAACTCAATTCAGTGCCCAAAACCACATGAAGTACCAGGCTCATATACTGTACATCCAAATGGAGACTTCTAGAAATTTACTGAGCACCACTCTAATGATGCCTTGAATGGCAAGAGAAACCTAAGTGGGTTATCAATGTCAACAAACCCCAGATGGAGTTACAGTTTTTAATGTGCTGTTTGGTTATACCTTATTTGCTATAATACACAACAAAGATTATATTCTATTAAAAATATACAGAAGAAAGCATTTGTTCACCAGGATTGTTTAAAGAGTAAATTGGATTTGACAATGAATTGTAAAGTGCAGATTCAGCTTTACAGATGAAGGTTGATGGATGGAAGCATTGCAAAATGAACAGCATTTTTCTCTTTTAGGAATGTGGATCTTTGGAGTCTTAGGTATTGCAACTAGTGAGAGTGTCATGTTCACCATTTCAATGTTTTGTTAACATCGTAACGTTTCACATGTCAAACCGTTCTTCCGTGTCTTACATGCTTGAACGTTTGCTGGTATTTTCCATTATTGCTGTGCTCCTTATTTTGCTACTTTGAGATGTATGTTTGGGTTTGCAACTCTGTTCAAGGTTACTTTCCCAGGCAGATGTAATGGTTGCTAGCACCTGGGAGGAGGTGGTTGCTAACGAGCGCTCGGGGCGGGACTGGGTTGGAAGCAAGGCTTTTAAGTTTGTATTTGGCGCACTTTTGCTCATTCTCAGCTTTCTCTGTATTTGCATACTATTCCTTTAATAAATCAGTTATCTTTAAGCCCGGGCTTGTGAGACTGAGTATTTGGGATTAGGCAACCATTACAGAGAGTCCAGTTGAATTAAAAACACACCATTGCTTACAACCTGCAATGTTTTCATATTATAGGATTTCTTAAAAGAATAAAAGGAGGCAGATGAACCAACTAATCTTTATGTAACCAGTACGGCTGTGGAACAACCTGGATTTGAAGGGCAAAAAATAATTTGGAAAACATTAAAGCATCAGAGTCTTTTCCTAGGCTTATACACCCGCTCACCACAGCTGATGCACAATCCTGGGAAAAAATGCTTTGAGTTTAAGGTGTTCCTGATAGGTGTTACATGTCCACCTATAACCGCCCAGAGTCCCTCCTTGGGAGGGAGATGGGCAGTGATAAATTTTGATAAATAGATAAATATGAACTCCAAATTACATTTTGTTCTTCAAATCTGGATCTCAGGTTTAAAGGTACAGTCCCAGTAAGCAGTTCCTTTTGTAGGAGGAATGGCCAAGATAACTAACACTTTCACTTGAAAGACATATTTTATATATCTGCCCAAACCAATTTTAGTTTCCTAATCAGTGAATGAACTATTTGAAACCAAAGATTGCCAAATTTGTGCATTATTTTCAATGTGCACCAAAAGGCCAGATTTCAGCTAGGCTAAATACGTCACTTAAAGCTGATTTTTAAAATCAGTTTGGATGCGCATCATGGTGTCTAGGGTGGGGGAGAGTCTGGAACCCTCCTTTCCACACATCCCCAGGTCTTAATTCCTGTCCTGGGTAAATATTAGCATCATGGCAGAGATCAGTCTTGACACTGCAAGAAGGGAATGGTTTGGTGCTTTTTTCTACAACCAGACTCTTTAATGTACAAAGCAGACATGATCAATATATCTATGCATGTAATGTACGGTCCTGATTAGCACTGAGAAAGATGGTTGACTAGAAGGCGTTAAGCAAGCGTTAGTACAAAAGGCAAAATAACGGCTTGAAACAAAACTAGTCTCATAAATGTAATTGAATGTTGTTGCAACCACCATGACTTAAAATTACCAGTCTTTTTGCCTGTGGCAGGCTAGATTTAGCCCTATAGACTGCAAACTAAACACCATTATTATAAACATTTTCTCAAAGAGAAGAAAAGCTCCATTTTTATCAACTAGGTTGGTTGGTTTACTTGCTTGTCAAGAAAGTAGATCAGATCTGCCAGAGAGCAACCAGCTTGTTATCAGATAACCACCATCATTGACAAGTCAGTCTATATCACCACAACACAACTTAAAAATATTTAGCAACAATCAATTTCTTAACTGTTTTCCTAAAAACAAAACTGTCATCTTTGGAGAGTTTGTTACGTTGAAATTTGTTTTGAGAGCAAAGTTACGGTTGTAATATCACAAGTCTGCAAATAACCATTGTGTCTGGCAACAATAGTTTCATAGCAGAAGCAGAGGTACTGAAAATTAGATTAAAATATTTATAACATATCAGCTGAAATGCACACTTGCAATAGGAAGTGCCAACTGCAGAAAAACTCAGCTTCTGTTCAACTCCTTCTAATACCAGCCCTCCCCAGGAGTTAATGTCAAAGCTGATTGCAGTAAGCAGATGTTTTGGGAGGCATTCATACTCCAAGTTTACATGAAATTACGCATATATCTTACACTCTTTCACTACATAATGTATATATTTTGCCCATTTCTATGTATTATTAACTTTGGAGGGTCTAAAGAGAAAATTAATTTCACAATGCAACCTTTCAAATGCAAGTTTAAAATGGAATGATCATTGTTTGGCAACTTAATGATTTGAATTCTTATTTCTGATTGACAGTTTTACCCCACAAGGAGTTATTTAACCTACTAAATTCTAATTATGCAGTTATATTTACCACAAGTTTATTAAACTTTTGTTCTTTTATTTCACCTTGTTTTTATTGATCTTCAAGTGCACTGCTCCCATAGGTGCTCTAAGCAGTAGGGGAAACGTTTAAAAAGTTTTTAATCTGTCATTATTGCATTTTAAAATTCTGGGAATATTTAAGCTCCTGGATGGTTGATTTAATTGTCAAGGCATTTTTTTAGTTTACACTGCAGACTGCTTTTAGAAGTAGAACAAGTTCTAACTGATCACAAGGCTTACTCTTCACCATGAATTTAATATTTCATTGTAATTGCTAGCAAAATATAATTTAACCCTAACATATGCTGAAGTGGTAACAAAGTATCCTTTTTTCTTCAGCAAGAATATGAATGTGGACCAAAATGTGCCTGGATGGTTCCAATTAGGTGGAGGAATGCTTAATGTAAAGCTTCACTTGATGAATGTAACTAAAGTCTCTGACAAGCTAATAAAGTGAAGTTTAGAATACAGTTACACTGTATTATATAGTCAGAGAAGTAATACCTAGTTTGGGCCATCAGTTTTGGTCAAGCCTTCCTATTATTTTATTTTAAAATAATAATGGGCTGGTAATGTGATTTTCTTCCATCTGTAAATACAGAATGAGATCCAGAGCAGATTGCATTCAGATGAGATGAAATAGCCTGCTTACTGCTGCTTCAGTAAGTGTTTCAGCTGCCAACCGGAATTTGAAACAACCTTAAACTCAGTATACAAAAAAGCAGAGAACTCATTAAAAAGCATATAAAACCAGAAATCAACAAAGGGATATTGATTTCTAATACATTAATCACTGTTTCGTTGCTACAGGAGTACTATATTAGATTCTATTGTAAATTCTGGGCTGATACTACAGGTAGGAGATGATCCCAGGAGCAGTCTAATTGGATTGTGTTTGCCCCCATTTGGCCATTTTCCACCAACTACTCTGTAGGACCTATCCTGGTAAGTGATTACATGTTAACGCTGTATTTTCTTTTTATTACTGTATATATAATTTGAGAGCCAGTTTCACATAGTGGTTAAGACACCAGGCTAGAAACCCAGAGACTGTGACTTCTAGTCCTCCCTTAGGCATGAACCCAGCTGGATGAACTTGGACCAGTCTCTCTATCTCTCAGCCCTAGGAAGAAAGCAAAGGCAAGCCGCTACTGAAAATCTTGTCAAGAAACTGCAAGGTCTAGGCAGTTGCCAGGAGTCAACATTGACTTGAAGACACCTATATATGGGTGGCAAACATAGCATTAAAACCAATAAAGGCAACAAAAGAAAAAAATAACTGGTGGGGTCCAGGAGGCAGGCCTTCTCTGCAGCAGCGCCCGCCCTTTGGAATATCTTGTCCCCAGAGTTGAGACGGGTTTCCTCGCTCCCAGACTTCTGGAAGAAATTGAAGACCTGGTTCTGCAGCCTTGCTTGGGATGGGGAGGGTAATAGCTCCACCTGTGGGTGGTTGATGCCATAGCACCCCTATTGATCAGGATTCCATCTCCCCTTGGATTTTATATTTATTATCTTATTTATGTTTTTAAAACTGTGACTGAGGCTTAGACGTTTTTATTATCTTTTTTATTGTAAACCGCCCAGAGTCCCCCATTGGGGGAGAGGGGCGGTAATATAAATCTAATAAAACAAACAAACAAACAAACAAATAAATAATTGCACCTGAGAGTAATCTAACCCAAATCCATACAACCACAATCATGAAAAATCACATTGATGGGCTTACCCAACCTCCAGATTTCATGCCTGAGGGAACACCCATATCTTCAAGGACCTATCAAATGCCAGCATGATTGGGACCAAATGAATCTCAGAGGATATGATGTGATAGAGAAGGCACTATGAGATACTCTTATACAACCATTGGGAGACTGCAGTGCTTAAGAGTAACTTTGACATAATGGAACCAAGCCAGGCAAGAGGTTCTCTCAGGGGGATATTTATTTATTTAATTAACTTGTACACCACCTGACTCCCAGTGACTCTAAGTGGTTCATAAAGAAAAATACATAGAAAAAATACAATAAGACTCTATCATAATAAGAACAAAGGAAGAAAAGGATGGCAAAACCGGACAAAATGAAAACATATACCCATCCTACCAAAAGGCCTGAGCACAAAGCCTTCAAGGCTCTGTGAAATGCCAGGAGGGGGGGAACCACTCAGATCATGGGGGCAACCTCATTCCAGAGGGCAGGTGCTGTGACAAAGAAGGCACACTTCCAGGATCTCAATAGTTGGCATTGTTTAATCAAAGGAACTCACAGCATGCTAACCCTGTCACATTGAATCGGCCAGGCAGATACTATTGGAAATAGGTAGTCCTTCAAGGAACCTGGCCCTATACCATGTAATTAATGACCAGAATCTTGAATCACACCCAGAAGCAAATGGGCAACCAGTCCTGATTGTGAAGCAGGTGTGGTATATGGGCAAACTGAGGCAGTGCACCCATGCATTCTGGACCAGTTGAAGCTTCTGGGTGGTCTTTAAGGGAGCCCCATGTAGAGTGCATTTCAGCAGTCAAGCTGTGAGGTGACCAGGGCATGAGTGACTGTCTGAAGGGCCTCCTGACCTAGGAAAGGACACAACTGGCACAGCAGATGGAGCCCTCCTGTCCACAGCTGCCACCTGCTCATTCAGCAGGAGCTGTGAGTCCAAGAAGACCCCAGATGGTGCACACTCTTGAATGGGAAGTGCCACCCCATCCAAGATTAAAGATGGAATATCCCCAGATCTAGGTAGCTCAAACACCCACAGCTACTTGCTCTTGGTACCATTGAATTGGAGACAGTTTCTCCCCATCCTAACCTGCATGGACTCCAGACACTGGGGCAGAACCTTGACATCCTCACCTGACTTGTTTAATTCAGAGCAGGTAACCTATATTTTATAACCTATATTATATTCCTATAACCTATATTCAGAGCAGGCAACCCTCAGCTTATATGCATTCTCCTGCCTGTTGTATCTGTCCCCTGCATAGCATCTCCAGATCATATACATCCATACCCATCATACTATTTCCTTTGGAGTGGGTGACATTATGCAGAACACAGGCAAACAACAACAACAGTAAAACAAAACAAAGAAATTAAAAGGCAGGAGATAATAAAAAGGAATAGAGCTACCATTGCACACAAAAGTTCAGGTGCACCTACTACCTGGCATTTTTCAATAAATCCATCTGTGCACAGAAGATGGCATAACCTTGGTAAGGTACAAAGTTAAACACTATACCTTTCTGCAAAAATGAATGCATACTTACTATTTATGTGTAATTATTTAAAGATTCAGACTAAGAAAACAGTGAATGCTTCCTACAGTTGTTCCACGTTCACTCATGTTTCTTTCTTAACTGCCTTCCTGCGACCCTGGTGGGAGGTAAATTAAAAAGGGAAGAATGGCCATAATAGCCATAAAAAGATTGCTTACCTCTGGTTTTATGAATTAAGAGGTTGTATTGCCTGATGGCATTTTAGCTGTTATTGGGCCTGATTTCAGTACTGGTGTGCACGTGAAATGTTTTAACTGTTGTTTGATGTTCTTAACTGTTTTGATAATTCAGCATTTACTTGTGTGGTTTTATTAATTGGCTGCCTTTAAGAACAGAAAGCTTTCCAAGGCAGCCTATAAAGATTCCCCCCCCACCACCACAAAATAATAGCAATTCCAGTTGTGATGTGTGGAGTCTAAACTTATTCAGCTCCAGCTGGTATTGTTTGTGCTATTCTATGTCAGTTTCCTGATAACAACAACAACATACTAAATTTATATGCCACCCAACTCCCAGCAACGGTGGGCGGCTTAATGGCCTTTAATGTGCAATTGTCTTAACCCTTATCTGAGACTGACCCTCTTCATTAGGTTCTTTCTCAGCAACAAACATTTTCCACTTAGAGCCTAAACACAATTTCTTGTCACTTTTTCTTCTTTTGGTGGCTTAGTGGATCTGTAACTGCTCCATCAGGGATTAACACTAATGCCCTCTTCAAAGAAGTGACTTCAGACTATTCTCTCCCTGCTTTACCACCCAGGGCCTTGATAAACTAATGGCCTGAAGCCGAGAATGTTAATATGTTTTCTACTACAGATTAAGGTTACAATGGTAACGAATCATTTTGGCCGGGTGGAGAGGTTGAATTTAATTGTCCTCTTTTGGGATGTTAATTTTTGAACCTGGGGGGAAGAACGTGTTTTAGTTTCAGTTTCCCTTCTGTGTAGGCATGTAGAGAGTTAAGCAGCTCTCACTGAGAGCCTGTAAATATGTTTGCTTTCTGTAAATAAAATTATTTTTATAGAAATGCCTGGTGTGTGTCTTTTCTGATCTCTCCTGGGCCAAAGGCTTTCCTAGCAATCTGCTAACAGAGAATACTGAAATCTATCAAGGTTCTTTTAGATTCCTCTCTGCAGAATTTTGTCAAGGGCATTTCGTGTCACATTCCAAGCGTGTCTCCCACATTTGATGTACTTGGCTTTCTCTACCACTGTAGCTGGAGGTATTTATGCTTTGCACAAGGCCAGCGCAGCAGCAGGCTGCTGATGTTGGAAAGGAAACCAGACCGGCATTGTTTCTTTCCTTCTTTTTTTCATCACCCTTGTGCATTTCTTCAATCCACCACTTCACTTTTCTGTCTGATGTTTCCCATCTCATGCTGAAACTTTTGTCTTTCCTTTTTCCACTTTGTAACAGCAGAATAGCTCCTTTGGGGGATTATTGTTGCATTTTTTAAAAGGCCTTACACTCTCTTTTCTTTTTAACGTTTATTTTAGTTTATGTCATCCTTACTATCCTTACGGCCTTCACCTCTGGGGAAAATATTGAAGGAATTCTGGTTGGAATCCTCCAATTCATGGAGTAGTGTGAACACAAGTGTGGAGTACAACCATGCCTAGTAAGTGTGTATAGAGGCAGACTCTTAAGGTGCAAAACTCTAAAGAGGTGGAGCCATGTTGCAAAAAGCCAGAGGATGCTGAGAAGAGGAAGTTTGAGGGTTTGGTTTCCCTACTTTGTAGGTTCAGCCCTACTTGCTACGAAGTGTATTGCTTTAATCAGGCAGATAGAATTAACCAATTTTTTTTCTCAAGACAGGGAAACAGCTACTGAAATTGGCCACTTATTTGTTTGGAGATGAGAGTTAGAATTCTAGGTTTTGTCTGACGCTAGATAATTAGGGAAAGTGTCCATATAATGCCCGATTAACTTTAATCCGCTACTGTAGCAAAGAATTACTACAGTACTGCTTTCCATGTGTGTATAGAGCTGAAGCAGAACAGATGGACTGAGCTTCAGTGTAAATGGTATGTAGGGAGAGCTGACTGGCACTTCAGTAAGACCCCTCTAAAAGCCATGTTTTTCTTAAAGGACCAGGAAGTGTGGCAGGTGACTAGCTCCCTACAGACATAATGGAGCAAGGACCACAGGAGATTCATGTGCCAATTATTCTATGCACTGTGTTTCTACAAGACCTAAGAGGGGTGGTCACTAATCCTAAAGAAGTGATAAAATCTGGCAGGATAGTTTTAGTTCCAACTCAAAGGAAATGATTTAATTTAATTTAAAGGAGTACTTTTGGAGGAAAAAAAAAAGGAGAGTGGATGCTGATTGGATTTGATGGATTTATCAAAGGACTTTATTTATTTATTTACTTACTTACTTACTAATTCGCTTATTTATTTATTTATTTATTGAACTTTGTGTACATGACTCTGGGCGGCTTACAACAATAAAAATAACATATCACTAAAAATAAAATGTAATAAATATAAATATATATAAATATAATATACATATACATATAAAAATACAAATATAAAATATAAATACAAGATGGCAAATCAAGATCTTACTGTTGGCACCATCATGGTGCCAAACACCTCCATGTATAACTATTGCCCCTCCCACCCCAAGCCAGGTGGTGTAACCAGGTTTTAACTCCCTTCCTGAAGGCCAGGAGAGTGGGGTCCTGTCTTACCTCTGGGGGTAGCTTATTCCAAAGGGCGGGCATGATGGCAGAGAAGTCCCTCCTCCTGGACCCTGACAATCGGCAATCCCTCATGGACAGGGTCCATAGTATGCCCTCTCTGCCTGACTGGGTGGGAGGGGTCAATGTCACGGGGGTGAGGCAGTCCCTCAGGTAACCTGGACCCATGCCATGTAGGGATTGCAGATTGAATGTTAATCAACAGTGCAGTGTGAGTGAAAAGAAAAGAAAAAGAAAAGATGACTGCTATAGAATGCATTAACCAAAACATCATGTCAAAGTCATAGGATACAATATTACCACTCTATTTAGTTTCATTTGAGCTTCATTTGGAGAATAGTCATATTCTTAGAAGAAAGAACATTCTTTTCTTCCCTGAAAGCAAGTTGTACTTTTTCACTTAATGAATTAGGTTTCTTATAATATACTTTTTTAAAAATTTATTTATTAAATTTATACCACCGCCCATCTCCCCCAATGGGGGACTCTGGGCGGTTTACAATAAAATGACACTAAAAACATAACCACCTAAATTACCATTAAAATATAAATAAAATAAATGTAAAATCCAAGTGGAGATGGAACACAATCACTAAGAGGTGCTATGGCGCCAGCCATCCCCAGGTGGAGCTATCGCTCTCCCCCTCCCCAGCAAGGCGGCAGAACCAGGTCTTCAATTTCTTCCGGAAGTCCAGGAGCGAGGAAACCAGTCTCAACTCTGGGGGCAAGATAGTCCAAAGGGGGGGGGGGGTGCCACTGCAGAGAAGGCTCACCTCCTGGACCCAGCTAGATGAAATTCCTTTACTGATGGGGTCCACAGCATGCCCTCCCTGCCTGACCGGGTGGGGCAGGTCAATGTTATGGGGATGAGATGGTCCCTCAGGTACCCTGGTCCCATGCCATGTAGGGCTTTAAAGATGATAACCAACACCTTGAAGTGGACCCAGAAGCAGACTGGTACCCAATGCAGCTTGTGTAACAGTGGTGTCAAATGGGCTGATTTTACAGCACCGGTAACTGTCCATGCAGCCGCATTCTGGACCAGCTGAAGCTTCCGAATGCTCTTCAAGGGTAGCCCCATGTATAGCGCACTGCAGTATTCTGTATGGGAGATGACCAGGGCATGAGTGACTGTTCGGAGGGCATCTCGGTCCAGGAATGGGCGTAGCTGACGCACCAGTCGGAGATGTGCAAAGGCCCTCCTGGCCATGACTGCCACCTGCTCTTCGAGCAGGAGTCGCGAGTCCAGGAGGACCCCCAGGTTCCTCACTGGTTCCGAATGGGGCAGTGCCACCCCATCCAGAACCAAAGATGACAACTTCCTGGAACCCGAGCGGCCATCAATCCACAGCCACTCTCTTACCAGGGTTCAGTTGGGGAACACTGGGAGTTGAAGTCCATACATCTTAAAGTTGCCAAGGTTGAAAAACACTGTCCTAAGCTATTGATTTTTCCCATGCAGAACTCCTGCATTCTGGTGTGAACTATTACAAAATACTTCTGAGATCTGGAACTCAGAATCAGCTCTGCTGGATTTGAAAGGTTTCTACTGTCTTGCTCCAAGAAATACTTTTTTCCAGTATATGTTTTCAACATAGCTGGCAGTCTGTTTTTAAGGCAGGAAAGAATTTTGAAACTGGAGAATAGAAAGAACGGAATTGTTTTGAAAGGAGTTGCCCTGCAATATTCAGAGCCAAAAGCTTTTATTAAAATTATATGAAAATCCTCCCTGTTTTTTTACATTCCAGTTCAGTCTATCAGCTTTGCAGGTTTTGATGATCCAGCAGGTATAAGTACTTTTCACATTAAATATAGCAAAGAAAATTGACTAGCAAAGGTTTCATTATACTAAAACCTTTTTCCCAGAATGGAACATTAATTCTAAATTTAGCTTTTAAAATATGCACAACAGATATAATTTATTATTTTTCCTTGGCTTTAAATTTATCTGTTACCTTCTTAATAATTTGCTAAATGTTGTCTTTACCATCCAACAAAATTGTATGAATATAAGAAATGCCCATTAAAAACAAACAAACAAACATGAAGGGTTTTAGTCTGGTCCTGCTGGTAAGTTGCTGAAAGGAACATTTGCTTTCCCATCTAGTGCAGCAAAATTGTCTCTGCCTCTCATAACATTTAAATATCTTGCAGAATTTTAGCAAACATTTTGCTTCTTCAGCCATGATATATGTTTCTGATAGGATGGCTGTAGCTCTTCATGGCTGGAACTCACATATCCCGAGTCACAGAGGATTTTGCCAGAGATTCAACTGCTTTGCTCATCCTTTCTGGCTGGAAGTTAATAATTAACAATCATTTCTAGTTTTATCAAACAAGGAATCTAATATTGCCATCTGCAGGATAAGTCCAATCTTTGAAGTCCTTTGAAGCTGATGTACGAATCTGATTTGTTCTGAAGTTGCTTTATAACCACAGTTTCTTGCCTGAGATGAAATGGGAAATTATTATTAATTAGAATGTTCTGCACTGCAGTGCAATCTTTAGGCTGTCACCCAAGATCAGGTTCAGCATCTAGGGTCCTCTTGTTTTACAGTCAACATCTCTGCTTCAACCAGAAAAAAAAAGAGAGAGAGAGAGAGAGAGAGAGAGATCCCAGTTTTAACCTCTGGAGAGCAGTCTTCATTTACATATACACACAAACATACTTATAGATTTCCAAACAACAATATTTAGACAGGTTAACAAACAGTCAGTGTAAGAAAAATATAGAGATAATAGAAATAAATAATAGAAATTTATAGAATTTATAGAAATAAATAAAGAGAAAAAAAGATGATTTCAAGTTCAAACTTTCCTATCTCCTTCCCAGGTGTAGGTGTACCAGGGAAAGAGCACATCCATTAGCCTTACTGCACTCCAAGGATGCAATTCATTTTAGAGCCCTGTGTGCACCTCCAAAAGTATTGCAAACCTTTTACTCTTCCAGCAGGTGGCAGCAATCAACAAGCTCCAATAGTTCTTCCAATTTTTTTTTCCTGTGTTGCAAACCTAAGTTGGACAGCTACTGCTTAGTCAACTAATAGGAACTGCATGTAATAAATCTTGCAAAATATTAAGATTCTTAATATACTCAAGATTCTTACATTCTAGTTATGATTTCAAGCCAGTAGGATCTACTAAATTCAGCTGATCGGCATAGGTGATTTTTAAAGACCATATTAGGCATAATAGCAAAGAAATGCTGATTTAAGGGAATAATTCTATCTTTGTTGTAATAACTTGGAACCAAATACACATCTATTTTGTTTTACATGCCATTGACTGATTATGTGCTATCAGGTTGGTGTCGGCTCTTAGCAACCACATAGATAATTATTTTTCAACCTTGGCAACTTTAAGATGGCTGGACTTCAACTCCCAGAATTCCCCAGCCAGCCAATTCTGGGAGTTGAAGTCCAGCCATCTTAAAGTTGCCAAAGTTGAGAAACACTGACATAGATAGACCTTCTCTGTGACCATCCGCCCCTAACCTGGTCTTTCAGGTCTCCCAACGGTGCACCCATCTCTGCCATAATTGAGTCCATCCACCTTGTTGCTTGTAGTCTTCCTCTCCTTTCCTCTCCTCTCCTCTCTTCCACTTTCTCAGCATTATGAACTTCTCAAGGAATCTGGGTCTTCACATAATGTATCTAAAATATGATAATTTGACCCTGTTATTTGTGCTTCAAATTCGACTCTGGATTGATTTGTACCATCACCATTTGTTTGTTTCCTTGGCATCCATAATATTCTCAAGAGTCTTCTCCAACATCAAAATTTTAAAACATCAATACTCTTTCTATCCCACTTCTTCAATGTCCAATTTCACCTCCACAATTCTGATCTTTGTAGGTATAGACAAATCTGGGCATCTGAATATCTTTTCCAAGGTCTTCATGGCTCCTCTACCAAATTTCTTGACTCCTTGTTGATAGTCATCCTAAGAGGCAGAAGCTCTCTATCACTTCAATGTCTTCATTGTCAATTCTAAGGCTGGTTACTCTGTTATTGTGAGAAAAAAAAATGGTGAAAGGCCCCCTGTGCAAGACCCGAGACAGGTCTGGCCCTTTGGGGGGATGCTGCTTTCATGATGTTTTCTTGGCAGACTATAGCAGGGTGGCTTGCCATTGCCTTCCCCAGTCGTCACCTTCCCCAGCAAGCTGGGTACTCATAATAACTATCTGTTATTAGCTTGGTCTTATTTATACTTAACTGTACTCCCATTTTTTCACTCCTTGACTTTCATTACTAGAGCCTACAGATCATTTGCAGTTTCAGCTATTAGAGGACAGGTAGTCCTCCCTTAGCGACAACTGGGACCGGCAACTTGTCGCTAAGTGCCAAGGTCACTAAGTGAAACATCATGTGACTGCAACAGACTTATGATGTCACTTCCCATTTCAGTTATTAAGAAAGACATCACATGACCACAACTTGTGATTTTACTGCTGGCTTCTCCATTTACTTTGCTTGCCGGAAGCTGGTTGTGAAGCATGTAAATAACAATCACATGACTGTGGGATGCTGTGATGGTCATAAGTGTGAGGTCTGGTCATAAAGTTACTTTTTCAGTGCTGTTGTAACTTTGAACAATCACTAAACAGGGCAATTGCTAAGCAAAGTCTACCTGTAGTATCATCATCATAGTGCAGGTTATTAATATTTTGTTTCTTTAAATTTGCATGAGAACAATGAGATATTCTGGAATTTCCTTTTTTCTAAGGACATTCCACAGCTTGACATGGCTGAAGGCCTTTCTATAATCAGTCGACTTCTTTTTTGGTATTCTTTGGCTTTCTCCATTATCCAGAATGCGTCAACAATAATGTCTCTTCTGAAACCAATTCAACTCGAACCTGGCCTTTTCTGAAACCGATCTGAACATTTGGGAGTGATCCCAGTAAAAAGTTGAATGGACAGAATTAATTTAATTAGTTAATTGTCAGTACCATGGAAGTTAATAGGAATCAATACTAAAAGACCAAGCCCAGTATGAGCTAGATTTAACTTTAACAAAAACAAACAAAGAAACATAGCAGCTCAAATCCTGAACTTTAAATAGTCCAGCCTCAGGTCTTAAAACAGCTGGAGGCAATTATGAAGTGAAATATTTGAAACCTTCTCCTTAATCTCTTGTGTCATAGGGCTCTTTGTCCATAAATGCACTGTTGCTGAGACAATGAGCAGCATAGAGAATTCCACCCATCATCTCAAAGAGCATATCTACACTGCACCCTTAAGCTGCTACTGTCCTATGTACATGCCAGTTGATTTAAGAAAATCTTGTCCAGACTGAGATGCTTTGGCAAAATATATTGCAAAATATGCAGTTTGGGCTGCAGTCTACCATGTCCTCCCATTGAAGAATTCCCCTGCTACTGTGCCCTTCTACCTTCCTGTTCCAGGAAACTAATAGCCAGTCACTTCACTTCCTGTGGGTGGGTCTCATTGGATATATATATAGGTGTGTGTGTGTCTGTGTCTGTGTCTGTGTGTGTGTATATATATATATACACACACACATACACACATACTGTGTGTGTTTGTGTGTGTTTGTATGTATGTATATATGTATGTGTGTGTATGTGTATATATATTGCGTGTGTATGTGTATATGTGTGTGTGTTCTGCAATAGCACAGTGTAATAAAATTTGCTTAGCATTTGAAAGAAAGGTTCGTTCAAAAGTTAGCCAATTTTTTAAAATACTACCTTTGTTTCTACTTTTCCACTGTTCTGTTCTGTTTTGTTTTTAATAAGTTGAATAGTGCACAATTTCATCACTTTTCCAGTCACTTGCTGTAAAGTAATTGGAGAAATGAAACAGTGAACTGCTGGACTTACTTTTAAAAAAAAGTAGAAAAGTGGATAGCTCAGGGAAAGAAAACTAGTAATTAAATTAAAAAGTTTCTGCTAGGTTTCCAACCAGCACTGTTCTATATTCTAGGCAAATCTCACAATCACTGCACTATTACACAACTACATTAACAATAGCTCTAAAACACATTGGAAACCATGGCAACCACCATCTCAGTTGAGGGGGTGTTCTTGTCTATGCAAAATAGACCATCAAACTGCAAAGGTTAGCCTAGAAGAAAATAATGTGTCACAGGCCAAACAGACAGCAATGCTCGAGGCCCCCAAAGCAGGAAACAATACTTCAAAAGTGGAGCAGGAAAACGCGCTTGGAGATCCCTTTTATGGGTAAGAGGAGTGAGTACAGGGGAATGTCATCTATCCCCCCATCCAAAAACAACTGGTAGCTCACATTGGCAATGAGTTAACCTGGCAGAGTGAATAAGCCCAGAGATGTAAATCATGCATTATTTGTTCTATGACTGTTAGCAAAATATGAGTCTTTCCTACAAATAAGATTTGAAGACTCACTTTTTCCAGTGGTCATTCCAGGTTCAGACATTGAGTTGGACTGATCTACTTTTGAACTGGACCCCTGAACTGGGCCTCCCTATTGGAAAGAATGGTTTGAGTATAACCCTAGCAACTAACCCAACGGCCTATTATTCTTGTAAAACACCCACCAGTGTTTTCACTGGTAGCTGACATGTTTTTGCTTTAGCTTTCCTTGAACATTTTATTATGGAAAAGGCCAAAAAAGAGAAACCCAGAGGGATGTAAAGTCTATCGTATACACCATGCTTCGCTAGTTGGCCAGCTAGTTGGCCAGCTATTTAGGCTATATTTCTGATTTTTCTCTGAATTATATGCACAGTAGCACAAGCGTATCCCCAAATTGCTGGAGAAAAGAATTTACTCAGCAACTGGTTAAAAAAGCCCTCCTATTGCTTTCCATAATTAGCTTCCAACTGCTGAGTTAGTCCTTTACACAGCAACCATTTAAAATGTTTTCTGAAAGGAAGAAAAACTTAAAAGGAAGCCAAGAACAAGATTAGGAAAAGGGACTAGAAGAAAGAATTAAGGAGGTCTCAAGGCTAATATCTCCTCTCTATTCCTTCAATAAACTGTTACATTATGAGCAAATCAATTAGTTTTTCACTTCCAACTTCAATCTATTACATTTATTTCTACCTTCTGGTATTCCCATATTCATGGAGTTTTTAACATTCTAATTTCTTATGAAACAAAAACAAATGCTGCAGTAATTTAATTTTGGTGTTTATCTTTAATTTACCATTAGCACAACCTTTACGTTAGTCATGCAAGCTAATGCTTTCTCCATAGGATGTTCCAGGGAGCTACTGTTTTTCCTTTCCCCGTGCCTCCTTGTTTCTCCACTGTTGAGTTGAAGGGTGATATTAGTATTGTTGTGGAAATATGTGCTATAATTGGTGTAATTAATAAATTAAGCCAACTGAAATCATGCAATGTTGGGCCTGATTGGTCCAGAAAATCTTGGGTCCAAGGCTAGACAGAGAAATTGAAAAAAACAGCAACTTTGGGCTGGTCACTCTTTCTAAGCCCTAGGAAGAGGGCAACAGCAAACCACTTCTGAAAATGTTGTCAAGAGAACAACAGGGTTGTGCACATATAGTCAGGAGTGCAATTCCACATGAAAGAGGCATTTGCTGGGTTTGAGGAGGTGCCTTTGAGTCGGTCTTGACTCCTGGAGACTGCCTGGACAAATGCAGTTTCCTTGGGAGCATTTTCAGAAGTGGATTGCCATGGCCTGCTTCCTAGGGCTTAGAAAGAGTGACTAGCCCAAATTTACCCATCTGGCTTTATGCCTAAGGCAGGACTAGAGCTCACAGTCTTCTGGTTTTTAGCCTAGTGCCTTAACCACTAGACCAAACTGGCTCTTGGGAGAAGCTTTACTTTATAATAATCATGTACTTACTGGGTTGGATGTAAAGGTGTCCCTGTGCATATGAACTTTCTATTCAGTGCATTTGAAAGCCATGAGAGCAAAGAAAAACTAAATCCAGGTATGTTGTTCTGTTTGTACATGTAAGTATTTGTGAAAATCTGCTAGCAGCTATTGCAGCTGTTGATATTTAAGTTGGCTATAAAATTTATCATTGGTACTTATTACCTTTATTTTTAATTTTAAGCTAAAAGTCTTGATTTGTCTTTCACTGTACTTTATTTTATGTTTTAGAGAAACACCACCTTCTTAGTCTGCGTCTTGCGTCTGGTGAATTAATCAAAACTCACCTAGGTTATTTTTAAGTCTCTGAGATGTTTGCAGGCCAGCCATTTCTCTGATTCTAATCACGCCTTTAGAACCCGACGGGTGTAGTAGGGAGACCTGAGCTCTAATTCATCCCAAGGCACAAAAGCCAGTGGGGAGACTCTGGGCCAGCCACTCTCTCTCTCAGCCCTTCTCAGGAAGAAGGCAGCTGCAAACCACCTTGACAATATTGCCAAGCAAACAACATGGACTTTTCCATGATGTCTCCAGGAGACAGGGTGCGCTTGAAGGACCTTAATAACAGCACAAGAACAGATTATGCCTTACAGCATTGCTGGCAGTTTTTGTAGTAAATGTTGCTATGGCATCCCTGGAGAGACTCAAATTTAGGGTTTAATCACCCGGTTAGGGTTTGTGGCATCTTCCCTCCTTTCATTTATCTAGACAAAGTCATTTAACAATATCCATTCAGCATTTTGTATGGTGGCTGGTTTTTAGCAAACTGCTGCTCGCTTCTTAAACTGTCTTCTCTAATTTGCTGACTTCTGGATGTGTGGGATTATCATTCCCATCATACCTTACCAAGTTGCTCTAAACCAGTGTTTTTCAACCTGGGCAACTTTAAGATGGGTGGACTTCAACTCCCAGAATTCCCCAGCCAGCAGGGAATTCTGGGAGTTGAAGTCCACCCATCTTAAAGTTGCCAAGGTTGAAAAACACTGCTCTAAACCACTTTAAGAGTTATAACTGGGAATCTATATTCAAATGGAACATTCTCCCATTCTGATAGATAAATAAAAATTGTTTTTCATTTCGTAGCAAGTTCCAAAACTAAGTTTATTTCTTGGTACCCAACACTAAATTTTAAAAATTTCTTTAATTACAGGATGAATAAATGAAATTAGTACTTATAATTGCTTTTCATCTTACCTTGCCAGTTTGAAATACTTTTTGCATGAGACTTCCAAAGTCTGTATAATTTACTTTAAATTACAAAAGGTTTGACCAACCATACCTTTTCTTTTCCCAAGCAAGCAGTGTAATGCTCTAGAAAAATAATCAACAGCTTTTCCATCATCAAACAGCTTTATTTTTAGGATTAGGGTTGGTCTCTGAAGCTCTCAGCAGCAGCTGATCAGACCAAATCTGAAACAAATTGCTATTGCGATAATCCTTTACTGGCATTTAGTGCTGGATAGGAGAGGAATTAACTAGAGCCACATAGCAAAATTGGCTGCAACACCATCCTGAATAACAAGGTTCCAATTTGCTGAGCAATCCATTCGTACAAGTTTATCAGGACATATTAAACTTTTATTTGGGCTGTTGTGTGCCAATGAAAATGATGCGTATAGATCTTTCACAAGCTGACCGACAATGTGAAGCACTATTGCTATTGTTTCTATTGAACTGATTTATCCTATGTAGTATCATTATTGAGATCTGCTTAACCTTTTCCTTCTGAATGTAGTTCCATTATCTGGCATGTGGCTACATTTTTTAAATAAAGATGAATTTAAGATGTTCTTCAGTTGGTATGTATAGTTCATTAGTGTTGGCCCCTTGATCTGATGTCCAAATCAATTGCTTAGTACATGTCCCTCTCTCCCCTTCCCCCAATCTTTTCACATCTTCTTTTTACTTACCTCCCTTTAGCTATGCCTACACCCCACTGATCCACCTGCCTACTTGCTTGCCTGTTGCAGTTAAACATACCCACCTCCTTAATCCATTGCTGCTGCACATATCCAATCAGTATGCCAGCACATCCAGTCTGATCTGATCTTATGATTCACTTGGATGATTCAGATTGATTTCGTAAATCAAATTGAGTACATCCAGTTTGGTGATTTGATTGGAATTGTCTGTCTAATTTGTTTGGTCTAGTTGATTTGATTCTGAGATTTGATTTAAATGACTTTGTATTCAAAAAGAATCTTTGTCCAGAATCTTTTGGGGGTGGGTGGCATATAAATATGAAAATATTGTATTTCTTACAATAATTTATAAACAAAGGAAGAAATAGTCAAATATAAGATTTAGAGGCATGAAGTCTCTTGGTAGAAATGCTAGAATTTCATTCATTCATTATGGAACATGAAAACAAAGAAAAATTATGGGCATCTTGTCAATTGTATTTTATTTTGTGAATTTTGTAATCTCTCCTCTCACATACTGTAAAATTTCAGAGTAGGATAACAATAACTTCTAAATATCAAATTATTGGGAGATTCCCATCCCCTATCTTAATTATTGGCCTGTATTTGAAAATTCCTTCATTTTTTCATAGAATAATAGAAGGGGATTAGAAGGGTTTATCAAGTTAGAAATTAATCACAAAGTACTTAAGATATTGAACACTACCAGAATGATAGTGTTACAGTCTTCCGGTCACATTTGACAAACATTAGTCTCTGACCCTGCATAGTTTGTGATTATGCTTAGCCCAACTCGTTCTCTAGGATATTAGCTTGCAAATGTGTATAACTTGCAAGAAAGCATTATGGAATCCTCTTTTTAAAAAAACTGACTAGAATAAGAAACAGCTGCAAATTAGACTCTCAAATCCACTAATAGACATTAGATACTTAAACAGAAAATCATAATTCTAATTTTACAGATGGAAAATTGGTCCTTCTTGCTGATGTAAATTGACATTTATAGCCAAAAGGAAAGAAAGAAACCAATGCAAGTTGGCATCTGGGTAAGTATCCCATGGATTCCAAAGCATAATACTGGTCTGTTATTGGCATAATTAAAATGGAGATGGGAGATTTGGACAGAGAATATTTTTTTTCTGTCCAGTGCATCATTCTCTAAAAAAAATTCAGACATAACCAGAATTATTAAGAGTATCTTCCTGATCAGAACATGCAGCTTTTATATACACTTGGGCTCCGGCTTTTATAATTTTACACTTAATATTATGCACCACAAACATTTCTCTAGATGAGTACATTGGTCGGTTATTTTGTTATAACATTTGAAGGTTTTGTTTGGGCAACTGGTTTTGGCTACTGAATATGGATTTGCATGTTTAATTAGGAAGAGGTGCTATCTTCAGCAAGGATTTGTTGCGCTAGTCTGGATTCTTTTTTCTACCCGCAGCCTTGCTATTAATGGAATTTATGTTTCAATAAACCACTGCAATACTTTGCCAGATGTTCTACTGTAATTGTGGGAAATTAGTTTATGAACCACCCTCCACTAGATTCAAGTGTATCAGGGATCTTCTGTAGTCTGAAAGTTATTTGTATAAACTGGTTTAAGGATGCATAATCTTATGTATCATCTGTAAAGTTTCCCAACTGTAAAGCCCTGACAAATCAAGTACAGATGGACACCCCCCCCCTTTTTTTTTCCTTTTGCCTGTGGGCCTCAGCCTGCCCACCAACTTCTCTCACTTGTATCTTTCTCCCAAACGTTTTTCACTACTGGTAGTTATTGGAAGCTGTTTATGTAGATATGTTGCAGGTACTAAACATGACAATGAACATTAGTCATATGGTTTTTTCTCCTTTGATCAAAATCCCTTACAAAATAGGGTTGGCATGTAATTCTTGGCATCTGGTTGTACCACCTGGAAAAATTTGCTCTGCCAATCAACAGATGCCAGACAGATTGTTCCAGTTTCTGGAGAGAGATTTCAGATAGGGAGTCAGGTCCGATAAATGGTTAAACTTGAGCTGGCAAATTCCATCAGGTGCTTTTTTGCTCTGTGTGTGTGTGTGTGTGTGTGCGTTAACTGGAAAGGTACGTGTAGCCTTAAAGCTGAGCTGGACACAGCAGTGTTAAAAATGAAGTGATTGATGATCATTCCTTTAGGGCATGCTCATGTCTTTGAAAAAATCTTGCAAGTTATTACAGCTATTTGCAAGTTATTAAAAGCTATGTTAGCAATTCTTCGTGGCTATTTAGTTATTAATGAAGGGGGGTAAACACACAGAAGATTCAGCAGTCTTGGGTCTTTGTTTCTGATTACTTTAAGACTTAAACAGATTTCTTTGTTGGTACCCAGTTGTTATTTATTTGGTTTTAGTCTTTGATCTCCTTTATGCTGGCACATCATAAAAAACATATTCCTGGTCAAGTTCTGGATTATGCAGTTCCTTTTGTCTTTCGTATATTCACCAGGCAAGCTGCACATACAGAATAAGACTCTCTTTGTTTTTGATAGAGTCCAGGTGTTTATCACTAAGACTTCCTAATGGATTTGACCACAAACATATACATGCAAGAGGCATGCTGGAAAAAAAAAAGAATGACAAAACTGCTGGTTTGATAACTCAAAGCGTGCTTTCCAGTAATCAAATAGCATGCACCATTACATAAAGTAAGTTCTGTAAAGGTCTGAAAATTGAATTCCATTATTGGTTCTGATGAGGCTGAGTCGTTCCACACAAGTAGTCCTATGGAGACTTAACTGGAGTTGTGCCCCTTGATAATAATAAGCCCCTTGAAGAGCCAGTTTGGTCTCCTGGTTAAGGCACCAGGCTAGAAACTGGGAGACCCTGAGTTCTAGTCCTGCATTAGGCATAAAGCCAGCTGGCAGACCTTGGGCCAGTCACTTTCTCTCAGCCCCAGGAAGGAGGCAATGGCAAACCATTTCTGAAAATCTTGCCAAGAAAACTGCAGGGACTAGTCCAGGCAGTTGCCAGGAGTCAAAAATTGACTTGAAGGCACCCCTGCCCCCCCAAAAGAAACCCCTTTGCAGATCTGCCATGGGTTGGGTTTGCTGTCTTGAAAGGCTTTATACTGGCCAGTTTAAAGGCCTTGGTGACTTATCTGGCTGAGGTATTGATTTGGCAACTAGGTAGGCACTTTCATGTAGCTGATATTCTATATGACAACTCTTTATGTTTTAACCAGTGCAGGTACTAGTGTTCCAACCCCATCCCATATCCATAAGGATGGTGAAGTATTAGTTTCCTCCGTATGCCATAAAGGAATATAAGATTGTATCTATTTTACCTTGCTCAGTAAGAAAAGTTTTAGGTTCTAAACTTTCCAAACAATGATGTCAGCAGTGAGGACTGCTTTGTTTTGAGTCTTTTCCTGGAACTAATGAAGAACAATTACTGAAGGAGGTCATCAGGAGATTGGGTTCTGTTCATATCCACATGACACCCAACTCAATTTCTCTGTAACATCTTCAGGTGATGTTGTGACTCCCTGAGCCCCTGCCAGCAATGAGTCATGGGTCAAGGGATAATAAATTGAAGCTGCATTCAGATGAGATAGAAGTGTTTACTGTTGGGGGTTATAATTCCAGGGAAGTGGTAATCTCCCCATATTTGATGGCATTATCCTCCTCAAGGCGGAGTACATGCAAATTTCAAAGTGTTTCTAGATCTTTCTCCAATTTCCTAGATGGAGTCAATGGGCCTTTCTCCATGGTTTATTTAAAATGCTACCCACCTTTCTTTCAGCTGGCAAAAATTGTACTAGTGTAACATTTGCTATCCCTGTTGTCAATCCCTGTCTTGCTTCTGTGGCCTCTGACTAGTTCTGGCTTGCCACCAAATAGTTATGTCCTGACTTAGTGCATGTTAAACAAAACCTTTGTTTAAACCAATGTGCCCTCTATATTTCTGAACATCATTAGCTGGTGGGAAACCAGTCACCAATCATTAGCCAGCAGAACCATCTGTCAAACCTGGTACCTCACCATAAGCCCAATTTCAACAGATGATTCACCTGGGGTGGGGGGAGGTTTCCTACAAACCCAGGAGTGTCTTTCCCTCAGACAATCAGTTGGTGGGTTGTTGAAGCCCCCTGTCAAAACAACCTCACTGGACTTACCTTAGGGACTGTTTTTTCCCAGTTATTTCTACCCGTCCAGTCTGGTCCAGCAGGATGGGTATGCTCTGGGTCCCATCAGCCAAGTGTCATGCGCCGCCTACTACTGAGTAAAACACAGACACTGATTCAAGGAAGAGCAGGTTCAGGTTTATTTCAGCATAGTGCATAGCTAGAAAAAGCTGAGAGTGAAGGGAGCGCGCCGGTGCGGGGTTTAAATAGCCCGCGCCGGTCAGCGCCCCCCCCACTTTGGGTTGGGTCATCCCCCCAAGTCCTGCATGCTTCCTTGCCGGTAGGTGAGGGGTCGCGGGGCCCCTGCTGGTGCCCCGGGCTTCGCTCATGATCGTTTTCTTTCTCCGGCCGGTGATTGCTGTCAGCTGGGCGATATCCGTTGCGTTCTGCTGACAGCTTCAGGTGTGCCTCGTGATCCGCCCTGTCTTTGTCTTTCTTCCTTCCCCCTTTGTGTTCTAATGGCTGGTTCATCCGGCCGGGGTCGTTCCCTTCTCCTCGGGGTCTGTGTCTGTTGTTGTGCGTGCTTTGCTTATCTTTAAATCCCTTCCTCTGCTTCCTAGGTATTGTCATGTGTGCCGTTGTGCTGATGCCTTCAGCTCAACAGTGCTCATGACACCAAGGAATGTTGGCTGGCAGGGACCAGGAGACATGCCTTTTCTGCTGTGGTGCCTGCCCTCTGGAACATCCTTCCTCCTAAGATTAGGACGGCCCAGACCCTCTTGGCTTTTGGAAGGCCTTGAAGACCTAGCTTTGTGCCCGGGCCTGGGGCCCGGAGTGTGTGAAGGGCCCCGTTTCATGGTTGTGTTAACACCAATGGCTTTTAGGATCTCTCAGCTATATTTATATTTTATTTAATTTTGGGTATTGTTTTTATTGTTGATTGCTTTTCTTATTGTTAGCTGCCCAGAGTCACTTGTTTGAGATGGGCGGCTATATAAATTGAATGAATGAATGAATAAATAAATAATTGCTCTGTAGGGTGCAGGGATTACCCAATACAGTGGGAGAGGTTTTCCTACTATACCAGCTAGGTCCAACAATCAATGGAAACTCTGGGGGCTGTAGGGTGGGTTATCCTATTGAGGTGGTGATGGGCCAGGGATGTTATGACAGGAACTGCGGGGCAGGCCATCTTCAGGGAAGATGCCCCTGGTGTTTTTTACTGGTGGTGTGTTCTGGCCCTCCGTGTTCAGACCCAGGCCCTGGACAGATCCTTGAGGGCTCTGGTCTCCAGCTGCTGCTTAACACCAGGTCAGTCAACAACAAGGCCCCCCTCATATGTGATTTGATCACAGAGGAGGGGGCAGACCTGGCGTGTATTACTGAGACCTGGCTGGGCCCAGAAGTGGGGGTAGCCCTCTCAGAAATGTGCCCGGCCGGGTTTCAGGTGTGGCATCAGCTGAGACACTGGGGTAGGGGAGGAGGGGTAGCAGTTGTCCTCCAAGAATCTCTAGTGGCCTTCAGGTGCTCTGCTCTGCAAGTGGCCAGTTGTGAGACCCTGTTCCTCAAGTTGGGTTCCCGAGAATAATTGGGAGTCTTGCTACTATACTAGCCTCCCTGCTGTATAGCAACCTCCCTGCCTGAGCTGCTCGAGGGCATCTCGGGGCTGGTGGTGGAGTTCCCCAGGCTTATGGTTCTGGGAGACTTCAACCTGCCCTCCCTGGGGCATGCCTCAGAGACAGCTCAGGAGTTTATGGCTACCATGGCAGCTATGGGCCTGTCCCAGATTATTTGGGATTCAACTCAAGACAGTGGCCTCACTCCGGACTTGGTTTTCTTGTCAGTGCAGTGGCAATGTGATCTGAGGAGAGAGTTAGATCTGTCCCCATTGTCATGGTCAGACCACACCCTGGTGGCCTTGAGATTCTCTGGTGCTGCCCCACTCTGCATGGAGGTAGGACCCATTCGATTGGTCCGCCCCCAGTGACTGATGGACCTGGCAGGGTTTCAGAGGGAACTGGGGGTTATACCTGAGGATCTGCTGCATGGTCCAGAGGAGATCCTGGCCACAGCCTGGAATAGGGAAGCAGCCGGGACCTTGGACAGGATTGCACCTGTGGAACCTTTCTTGCTCCATCTGACCCGGCACTCCCCATGGTTTACGGAGGAGTTGCGGGTTCTGAAGAGGATCAAGAGATATCTAGAGCACCACTGGAGGAAGACAAAGACCAAATCTGACCAAACACAAGCTAGAGCCACTGTTAAGGCCTACCTTGTGGTGGTTAAGAGTGGTGAAACATCAATATTTCTCCACTCTTATTGCGTCTGCAGAATGCCACCTGGCGGCCCTGTTTAAGATTACTTGATCTCTTTTGGGCAAGGTGGACTTGGTGAGGCACCTACAGGGCTGTGCAGGGGAGTTTTCTAAGCATCTGCAGGATAAAATTGCTCAGATCCATTCTAAGTTGGACTCTAAGTGTGAGGCACAGTCTGGGGAGATGCTGAGGGAATGTACTTACCCTGTTATCTGGGAACAGTTTGATCCTGTTGGACCTAAGGAAGTAGACAGGATCCTCCAGACTGTAAATGCCACCACATGTCGTCTAGACCCATACCTTTCCTGGCTGGTGAAGGCAGTCCAGGAGGTGAAATGTGGTTGGGTCCAGGTGATGGTCAATGCATCCTTGAGAGAGAGGGTGTTTCTGGTGGCCTTCAAGGAGGTGCTGGTACACCCCCTCCTCAAGAAACCATCCCTGGATCCTACTGTGTTGAACCATTTCCGTCCTGTCTCTCACCTCCCCTTTTTGGGGAAGGTAGTTGAGAAAGTGGTGGCATTACAACTCCAGAGGATTCTGGATGAAGTGGATTATCTAGACCCCTTCCAGTCAGGTTTCAGGCCAGGATATGGGACAGAGACTGCATTGGTCACACTTATGGATGATCTCTGGCAGGAGTGGGATGGAGGGAATGCATCCATCCTGGCTCTTCTTGACCTCTCAGTGGCTTTCGATACCATCAACCATGGTATCCTTTCGGGTCAGCTCAGGGAGTTGGGGGTGGGTGGCATAGTTTTACGCTGGTTTACCTCCTTCCTCCAGGGCTGGTCCCAATTGGTGGTGATAGGAGATGAGAGATCCGACCCTCGACCCCTCTTGTGTGGGGTTCCGCAGGGTTCAGTTCTCTCTCCTCTCCTATTTAATATCTACATGAAACGACTGGGTGAGATCATCCGTCACCATGGGATGAGGTATCATCAGTATGCTGATGATATTCAGTTATATATCTCCATCCCGGGTGAGATAAGTGATGCGCTGGCTGCCCTGTCTCAGTGCCTGGGGACTGTGGGGGTCTGGATGGGGAACAACAGGCTTCAGATGAACCCTGGTAAGATGGAGTAGCTGTGGGTTGATGGCTCCTCTGTATCTGGGAAGTTATCCTTAATTCTGGATGGGGTTGCACTGCCCCATTCAGACCCAGTGTATAACCTGGGGGTCCTCCTGGACTCACGACTCCTGCTCGAATAGCAGGTGGCAGTCGTGGCCAAAAGGGACTTTGCGCAACTTTGTATTGTGCACCAATTACTCCCTTTCATGGATCAGGAGGCCCTCCGAACAGTCACTCATGCCCTGGTCATCCCCTATATAGACTACTGCAATGCGCTCTACATGGGGCTACCCTTGAAGAGTATCTGGAAGCTTCAGCTGGTTCAGAATGTGGCCGCACAGGCAGTTATTGGTCCCCCAAGATCAGCACACATGACACCACTGCTGCGTGAGCTGCACTGGGTGCCAGTTTGCTTGTGGGTCCAATTCAAGGTGTTGGTTATGACCTTTAAAGCCCTACATGGCATGGGGCCAGGTTACCTGAGGGACCATCTCATCCCCATATCATCGACCCGTCCCACCCGATCATGCAAAGAGGGCATGCTATGGACCCCGCTGGTAAGGGAATTCCACTTGGCGGGGTCCAGGAGGCAGGCCTCCTCTGCAGTGGCACCTGCCCTCTGGAACATTCTGCCCTCGGAGGTGAGACAGGCCCCTTCGCTTCCGGTCTTCAAGAAGAACTTGAAGACCTGGTTCTGTCGCCTCGCCTGGGGTAGGAGGAGCAATAGTTCTTCCTGGGGGTGGCTGGTACTGTAGATCCCTCCCCAGTGAATGAGATCCTCACTCCTTGGATTTTGTATTTATTTATTAGTATTTATTGGCTGTTTATATTGTAATTTATATATTTATGGTTTTAATTGTGGATTTTATTGTAAACTGCCCAGAGTCCCCCTATTTGGGGGGAGGTGGGTGGTGTTAGAAATTTGAGAAATAAATAAATAAATAAATAAATCATCTGCTGGTGGCTTTCATTTTGTTGTCAAAGCAAGCCTGTTTAGTAAAGCAGCCTCCATTGCCTTGTGATTAGCTATACAGTGGATTTGTACTGAGTGCAGTTCAGCTCTCCAGAACTTGCAGAAAAATGCTAAATCCATGCTCACAGCAAGCCCCCTAGACATCTAATTGTTGGGCTATGAGAGCTGTCCAGTAAAGCAGAAGAACCTCTTCCCTTTTACCAGACAGGGCTACACAAATTCAGTGGTCAGCTATCCTGCAGTCTTGTTTAGCATGGATTTAGCACACTTTTTTCCTGGTATCAGTTGGAGAGCTGATATCCAGACTCTGGGAAGTGGTTGGTACAGTGGGACAATCTGGTTCATTTGTACCTTCTACTTTCAGGAGCTCATTGGACAGCTGATCTACAGACTTGGGGAGGTGGTCAGTATACCTGAAGAGTCCACTGTAAAAGAGCTGGACTTGCCTGCTACTGGAAAACAATTGCCCTAAAGGAGGGGAGGGGAGCTTTGGGGGAGAGGGCATGACCTCAAGTGGTCCCAGGCTTATCTCACCCCCTCTGGTTACCTGACTGCACCAATGACAACTGCACATTTCAGACTTTGCACAGTTTGAAATTGCTAAGAGTTGCAACTGACTTAAGGAGAAAAACACCACTTTATTATCAGAAAAGCTAAGAATGATTTAGGCTATCTTAGGTATTTATTAGAGGCAAGGTAACTGCAACCTCCTAAGAAGAAAAGCTTTGCTAGGCCGTGCTAGCCTTGCGGTTAGATACCAGTGGGTAAATACCCAATGGCTAGGAGCTGAAATGAACTTTGAGTAATGCAACAACAATACCATTTTTCAAAAGAAAATAACTTAAAATAGTACTGCACAAGCTAGGCACTTCCAGGCCATCACCACATCATGTTTTGTTTTAAGGGGTCTGTCTTTGTTTTTGGTCCAGAAACTTGGAATTAATGCAAAAAGCAACACCCAAATTAGTCTCTGGAGGGACTCCAAGACCATATTAACCTGTTCTGAAAGCCAGTTTGTTTCTTAGTGAGACATCGAAACCTAATTGGGGTTTTAGTTTGTTTGTTTTGAAGCCTTCAGTGGCTTGGGGTTGGGTTACCTGAGATAATGCTTTCATCACTGTGATTAAACCCTCTCCTCTCACTCATTGAGATAATCTGTGATGGTTCTCCTAAAGTTTCTGTAGGCTTGTCTGCATGTTAAGGTCAAAACTCTTCTGCCCCAATCTCTAAAATGCAGTCAGTGCTACATTTATGGGATTTATTTCTTGCTGGCTTTTAGAAAGATCCAATTTTACCCTTTTAAAATTAGCTTATCATTAGTGAAGACATCATTCTTCATTTTAATATTTTTGTTTTTGATTCCAGTTTTATGCTTTGCTAATTGGCAATTTTTTTTATTTATTTATTTATTTATCCAATTCGTCACCGCCCATCTCCTCCCACCAGAGGGACTCTGTGCGGTTTAAATTTAAAAAGTTCAATACATAGATAATTAAATAAAGGGAATTTTTTATCCCTATGTTTTAAATTTAGATGTTGGCTTACTATAAAACCACCTCCCTGCTGAATATAACTACTGAATTTATGAGATAAAAATTTAACATGATACCCTGGAGAAAGGATCATTTATTTCTAAAATGTAATAGGTGAAGGTGTAATGTTCATGCAATGGATCTGCACCTTCTTCTTTTCCAGCCAGTAGTCTGATAGACCCTGATTTCTTCTGGAGGATCTCATGATATTCTGTGGACCAGATTCTGGAAGAACATGCGGGAGGGAATCCATTCTCTAGTGATGTCTGATCCATTGGCAAATGGTCACAGTTGATAATTCTCAGTCCAAATGGCATCCAATAATAAAGTAATTATAGAGGACAGAAAGGGTTAGTCTAGCAACTCTGGTAAAAGCTGACTGGATCTTTGCCCCAGTGACCAAAAAAGGAGATAGCCCAGAAAACAAATGTCTCTTCCTGTGCTCCAGCATGTTAACAGAGTATTGCTAAGAAGGCTAGAACCAAAGCACAGCAAACACCCCTGGCATTGCCTAAGAAGTATAAGGCCTTCAATTTTGTCCTCTACAAGGACACCTGGGTCTAAGGAAACAGGCATTTGTACATCCCAACAGTAGGATTTCTCTAGACACTTGAGTATGTGTCAAGCAAGAGTTTTGTGCCAGGAAATGACAGGGTACTGTGAAAATAGTCCACCGAGTGCATCTGATCCTGTTAAATTTCCGGGTAGCTATTCCTAATCCCCATTTTGTATATAGGCTTCCCTGGATTTCACTCTCTTCCATTTTAAAAAAAATGGGGCCATCTCTTTCTGAGGGCCAGTGTGCACCTTCCCAAGCATCCAGTTTTATCCAGGCACAAATGAACAGCTGCAGTTTAATTGCTGCTGAAAACCTAACAACTTGCACCTGTCACAAGCTCAGATTTTGGGTTGCATGTTTGGTGGCATTGGAACAATACCCCTCCCCTCTCTCTCCCAGACTCTGCTCTTTCAATGGTTGCGCCGTTGCAAAATTAGTTTGCTATAAGTGCAGAGAGGGGCTCCATTTGGCACAGGCTTCTATGTGTTGCATCAGTAGCATGTAGGAATTGAACTGGGTGTTAGCCCAGACAGCTGCCCCTGCAGAACAGAATTACTTGTCTCATTCTTCACTGGGAATTTTACCAAAGCAGAGTACAAGATGTAACTCGGGTCAAGTGTGACTCTTGGTGACTGCACGGGAACACCCATTCTGTTTTCTTTGTCAACAGTATGCAAGTGGCTTGGCCACTTGTGTAAATTTTTTTTAAAACTTCCCAACTAACCTATGTTAGGATTTCCTGGTGTTTTCCCATCCAAGTACTATCCAGGTCCAACTCTGCTTTACTTTTTTGAGAACAGCCAAGTTCAGCCAGGTGCTATGAGGGAAGCAACACAGTCTTTGTACTAAAACAATGGTATTTGTAGTCAAAGTCCTTCACTATGATAAGTGAACTTCTTTGTCAGCAAAACCTGGATTCCATGACTGATAAAGATAACCATGTGCATTTCAGATGAAGTGCTGAAACTTGGCTGACATTTGTGAAGCTTTGGCTGAAGTTTATGAAACCCATGAAGTTTTTATTCTTCTCCTTGTCTTGAGAAAGAGCAAGGACCTATAGAGATTCCTGGAAATCTTATTCAGCAACTTCTGTCTTTGAAATTTCACAAGATATCCCCCCAACCCCTTCAAATAAAGCTCTGCTGTAAGGACCAGAGCTTTTTAAAAATTACAAAAAAAAAGAGTTTCTTTGATAATGGGAGTTTGTACTCCATATCCTAAGCTTTGCAGAAATTTACAGTTTTCATATACTTTATTCCACTCCTCTTTCCCCCATGTGTGGTTGGTGGTTGGTTGGTTGGTTGGTCTGTCTGTCTGTCTATCTATCTCTTTTATCATTCTCTCTCTCTTGCTAGATTAATGGCCAACTCAGGGTTACCTTTTAACAGTGATCAGGAATGCAGCCAACATTTGGTTTGGTCCATCAATAACCTGATCATGCCTCACTGAAAGGGACAGAAGTGAGCCAGACAATTTGTTTTTTACCCAGTTCACAATCCTAATACTTTGCAGCAATAGCGCTCAGAATTAATTTTTCCACATTGCCCTTGCTTGGCAGTAGTTAGTAGCAGAAAACAGGCAGAGCTTGTCTTTAAGTGCACTTTTCTTTCCCTTTAGACATCTTTCTGAAAATTCCTCCTGGGTGATATGATCATCATTCTTTTTTCTGTGGCCTGAAGTATTAACATCAAAAACTTTGGAGTGATTTTTTTTAAGTGCAGCTGCTTTATTCAGCATTTAATTCAGTTAACAGTATTTCAAACTGTCATGCATGAAAGCAGCATTGTTTCTGTCATGCAGCCTTGTTTCTGAATAATATCCACCCACTGCAGCTTTTCTGAATGAATATTCAGTCTTTCATCTGCACTAGGCTAAAACCCCAGGAAATCATCGCCATTATAATTTAGCACATCTGAAGGGTCCCCATTGGAAAACAGTTGTAGCTGAACATAAGGCTCAGCATATGTAAGAGCCATATCTGCAGTGGGGGTCGAAAAAGACAATATGCCAGTGCAAACTGGGTTAGCTGTTTTACCCTACAGTACTCTTTCAAACATTTTTAAGAGAGTTCAGCACACTGGCTTAATATCAGATAATTTTTATTCTTTCCAACCCTACTGAAAGTTGAAAGAACTTATGTAAAAGGAATATAGACTCTGTCCATCTGTTCATTTGCCCATCTGTTTGTCTATCAGCAGGAAACTCTGATAGACAAACAGAATATGGGACAAAATTTGATGTGGAGGAGAAGCTAGCAAAACCAAAATCAAGTTTGAAAATGGGTTGTATCTGACGAGGGCTGCAGAGAAAACAATTGCACACAATTTTCCCCCGATGCATCCTAATGGGTGAGGGAGTTGGGCAGCAGCTTGGACTGCTGCCAGCTTCACCATTTGAAGCCCCCTCCTTTTTCTTTCTTAGTCATATGACCCAGAGTAGATCTATCATTAAGAGGTTGGAAGGAATTCCATCAGCCATGCTCTGCATGCTTTTTGAAAAATGCTTGGATAATCTGATCATTGTGGAAATTGGATTCATGACAGAGCAGTGTTTCCACACAGGCTAATGGGAGCACTGAATGCCTCCGAGGGCTGAAGCCTTTTTGCTGCCTGTGATAAGGGCCATTTGGCTCTTCCATCCCAACTTTGGAATGATTATTATTTTTTCAAAAAGTCTTTCATAGGGTCATGTAAACAGGTGTGTTTTCAGCTATTCACTAGATGAGTACTGAACTGTACAACTTTGAGGGACCTACAGGAGAATTTTAAAAAAAAATTACCAAAGTGTATCCCCATCTTTAAGATATCACAGATGTGTTATGTCCCTCTTCCAAATTAAGAAAACTCATTTCAGAAATACAGTACATTGATGAAAACTTGCCACACATTATAGGCTATCCTATAGCATGATGGGGATGCAGTGGTGCTGCGAGTTAAACCACTGAGCTTGCCAATCGGAAGGTTGGCGGTTCAAATCCGCGTGACGGGTTGAGCTCCCGTTGCTAGTCCCAGCTCCTGCCAACCTAGCAGTTCGAAAACATGCAAATGTGAGTAGATTAATAGGTACCGCTTCGGCGGGCAGGTAACGGCGTTCTGTGTAGTCATGCCGGCCACATGACCACGGAAGTGTCTACAGACAAACGCCGGCTCTTCGGCTTTGAAACGGAGATGAGCACAGCCCCCTAGAGTCGGACACGACTGGACTTAATGTCAAGGGAAACCTTTACCTTTACTATAGCATGATTACATATCTCCAGATATCATATGGACACCTTATGAAGTGCTTAAATTTAAGGAGAAGTGGGTCGGCTGTTAGGAATATCGATCAGAATTGTCATTTAATTTTGATTGTTGATTAGTCCAGGTTTACAATCTGCGTGTGTCTAGTCTAGGACAAAGGTATCTGCCTAAATGCTCATAAGAATTGGATTGGGAGAAAGGAAACTGTTGCATGCAATAACCTTTTTGCACAAATCTCTTATAAGAGAACATTGTTTAATGACAATAGCTGTTTGTAATTTAGAACTTTGACTCAGTCACAGGATAAACAGAATGATCCCAAAGGGAACAGAAGATACCACAATAGATTTAATTTGGGGGATTTCTTCCCCTCTTTCTCTGGGTGTGTGGGCTTTCCAGATCATTCTATTTTCAGTCTGCACTTAGCTATTCCAACAGCAAAGCAAACATGAGGTTGCAGCATACATTTGCATTTTGTGCTCGAAAACCAATGCTTCAGCAGAAAACACACAAAGATCACATTTGGGAAGATCACAGCTTCGGCCCATAGGTAGAAGGAACTTTATCCTTTTCCTAACTCCTGCTTGCATGTATTTTGCAGGCAAATGCTGCCATTTACAGATGACCTACCCATAAATCTGTGCATTTGTCCTGAGAACTAAAGGTAGATATGATACAGATCTAGCTACATCTCATAAACCTCCCTAGGTTTGCAGCCAACTCTTTTTGATGCATCCCTATTCTTTCAAGATGGTATTCAAAAAGCAAGTGAAAGGCTGGGAAAGGGCCAGCTGTGTAAGGCAAATGTTTTTAGAATTAGCGAAAAGCCTTGGCTTCCTCTGTTAGTTTGACTTTTTTTTTCAAATGTATCTGTACACCCCACAAGCAATTTCTCTTGCTTTGTTCCTAGTGTTAGTTTTGGATCATGTTCTTCCTTTATGGTTTATAAATTCTATAAAATGAATAGAAGCTTGCAACAGAGAGTGTTCCAGCCAGTTTGGAGCCTCTCCTGCTGTATGATTATAAACATTTGCCTATCTTGCTACTCAGGGTGAGAGGACCCATTTCCACCTGAAGGACAGGGGTAAAAAGCTCCAGATGCTTTTCTAGACAGAGCTAAGATAAGGTATCCCTGACCATTGGTAAATACTATTTTGAGTCAACCTAACGTGAGTTCTAGTCCTGCCTTAGGCGCGAAAGCCGGCTGGGTGACCTTGGGCCAGTCCCTTTCTCTCAGCCCAACTCACCTCACAGGGTTGTTGCTGTGGGGAAAATAGGAGGAGGAAGGAAAATTAGCTGTGTTCGCCGCCTTGAGTTATTTATAAAAATAATAAAGGCGGGATAGAAAATTAAAAAAAAAATGGCTACATGAATATATTGTTTGTTTGTTTTTTCCTTAGCAACAATACAGAGTTGGCTTGCCACTGCCTCCTTCTTGTTCAACAAACCATGATTTCAAAAGTTCTTAGTGTGATACGTGAACATAGCCAGTATGCGTCCATCAAGAGGCCCTACTGCTGTGTAATCCAGGAGATCCTAGAACTTTTCCATTACCACCCACTTTGTTACTTTGCCCACAAAAAACACAATGATTCAGCTAAGAAATTGCACTGGTCCCTATCTAGAGGATTGTTCTTAGCCATTTATCTAATTAAACTGGAGAGGGTAACAATTCATTCCTGGAATACTAGTCAGTTTTAATCATCTGTATCTAGTACATCTTTAATCTTAGCCAGGAATGCATGATTAGAAGAGGTTGCTTAATTCTCATGTGGAATTCAACTGGGCTGTAAATATTGTAAACAAATGGGTTTTTCAGATGTGGTTGAGAACTTTTGAAGTGGCTCTTTTTGAGAAAGGACAGTTGCATGGACAGAAAATGTAGTTACCCTGATCTACAACATTTGCATTGTTTCAGCTGAACATGTTTATGGATTGTTTAGCATAAGCTTTTCTTTTTCCTGAAAGTTGGAACAATGTGATATAATTAAAAGTTTTCTTCTTAAAAAAAGACATTAGGATAATAATATGCTGTTTACAAAAATATCTACAGATCTAGGAATACTTGAGCTTGCATTTTCATTTTCCTAGGAGCCTAATGTCTACCAAGAGAAGCAAGGTGCAAAAGAGTTATTCTAGAGAGGAGATATACATGAAAGTTTAGTAAGTTCCATTCGGAAATTTTGCCTTGTGGCATGAGAAATGGTGTATGGGGAACATAGAGGGGTCAAAGGGGTAATAAACAAATAAAATGCTTGACAAGGTGTTTCAGAAAGTTGTATTATAGTACTACCCCAGCTCACATTCATTACAGTGGATATGAGGTTATGGTGCAGCATAATACCCAGAACAAAATTCTATATATGACCCATCTTCTTGCCAGTGCTTTATTTTTTCTCAGCCAGTGAGTCTGGATGCCTCTGGAGAAAGCAGGGTAAATGTACAACTTCCACTTGAGTTGATCATATGCTTCTGTGCAAACCAGCCCTTGGTCCACCGACCTGGGCTGGGCTTTGAAGCCTTATCCCGCTTCTTTTTCTTTGCTGGGGATCTTGTTTCTCTCCTGCCTGCCTCCTGCAACTGCAACTGCATATCCAGCACATTGTCCCAAATGCTGGAGGACCACATCAGCTCATCAGCAAAGGCATTATTGCTGCAGCCAATCTACATGAGCTTTCTGATTGTTCTGGAGCCACAGATAATGCCCCATACTCAATAAATGTACCCCCAAAAGTTTCATAGTCTGCTCCTCCCACCCAACTTGGCTTTTACATATTAGCTTGTGGTCTTCTTAATCTTTTCCAGGTACTGGTTAATTTTTTGGGATTTCCAGTGTGACTCCAAGTTCTCTGTTTGAACTAGTCTACTCATATTTTATGTAATTCCAGGAATGCCATGTATAGCTCCTGCAGGCCTGATTTTACAGGGCAACCAGTATTCAGATTGTTGCGCTTGCTCAGATCAATACCACAAATCCATACTTCCTGGTGGACATTAGATATTGCTAAGAGGAAGAAATGCATCAGTGATGTGATATCACTAGATCCAGGGGCAGCTGCAGCTGCTTCAGTTCTGAAGAACCATGGCGTTGGCATCAGCCTGTGGCAGACATGCAAGGGCATGGGACTGAGGGAAAGTGGACGTTCAAAGGGGAGACACCATGCCGATAGACTGAAGGAATCTGGTGATCCAAGAAAATGGTCCAATGTGCTCTAGATGCACAACTGAATAAGGCCTTCTCATGGTGAGGGATGAATGTTATAAATAGCCCTAGCCAATGTTGACCCACCTTGAACTATCTTAGGTAAAGTTTCTATCCAGTCATCCTTATTTATATATCTGATGTTACCAAGGATTTATCTATATGCCTGCTTTTGAATAGTGCTATGGATTCTCCAAGCCGAAGGGCTTTAAAGGTGGTTAGCAAAAAGGCTGCCTGAGATAAAGTGGCTTCAAGCAGTGATGGACACACCTGATTTAGTAGCCCTTGGAGACTTCTGAAATGATGTGATCTCCACATCAACAATGCTGGGTCCCTAGGAAGTTGGCCTTGGGACTGCAGTGTCCCAAGCGAATGTGAAAAGGGCCCTGTTGCATGTTTATGTTAACACTATGGCTTTTAGATTGCTCGGCTGTATTTATATTTATATTTAATTTTTGTTATTGTTTTTATTGTTTTATATCATGACTGTTTTTATTGTTGTTAGCTGCCCAGAGTCACTAGTTTGAGATGGGCGGCAATATAAATTGAATAAATAAATAAATAAATAAAAATAATTCTAAATAGCTTCATTTCCTTTTAAGTTAACTCAAAATCTTTTTTTGCACACATGTATTCATGGATGTTCACACAAGACATTCCCACTGCCAAAGTTAAAAAAAAAAACCCCTCAATGGGAGTGTTTCCTGGTGCTATTGTTAAAAAAAAGGGAGGGGGATTAAAAAAAATAATGCTAATCTGTTGCAGTGCAACCAGATATTTAATTGTGATATTGATATGCTTTTTAGTCCCATCCATATCCCTTATATTATACAGGAGCAAAGAAAGTATCTATGAAAGGATTAAAGGCCTATTAATAAAATAAACTTTTATCAATGGAGAAAAATACTTGAAGTTTAAAATCATTTGATTATTTCATTTACTCTGATTTAGAGTACTTGAAATGAATTCAAAGACTCTTGGGTAGCATTTTGTAGGACTTTAGGATTAATTTTCTTTATGCATTTTTTCATCATACAGCTTCTACTGCCTCCCTGTACTTTACAAAGTATGGTTTTGATTATGCTGGATCCATATTGTTGCATGTTTAGCCTGGGAAAATTCTATCCAATCTACCAAAAATAAAAATAGTAAAAAAAATGTAGTGCTTTGGGGTTCTTTGAACGTTTTCCTTCCACTGCTTAGTTTTTGTCATGCTTGAAATACTATGAATGGCCAAAATGGGTATGACTTGGGAGATATGTGATTAGATATCCCATTTAAAACAAAAAACAAAACTTAGGACTTGGAGTGTGTTCTGATTTGGCATAGACTCCGAACCAGTCACAGAATGGGGTAAATTCAGGTGGTTTTTAAGACATTTGAGGCATGACAGACTTGTCTAACTTGTCCTGTCTCCAGTTAAAAATTCTCCACGATGTTTGGTCTCTAATGTGTAATTTGAATGCTCAGTGCTCTAACGTGTGCAAAGTTATTTGATCACTGTTTAGATTTATATCCTACCTTTCCTTTAAAATTTTAAGGTGGCATTTGTATTGTTTCCTCTTCCTATTTTTCCATACAATGACAGCCCTGTGAGGTAATCTGGGCTGACAGAGAGTGACTGGCCCAAAGTCACTCTGTGAACTTCTGAGGTTGAGGGTGGCCTAGAACCTGGGTCTTCCTGGTGCCAATCCACCTCTTCACATATTACACCACATTGACTCTACTCTATCCCATATGGTTATACTGTTCCTATGCTCGGAGGATGGAAATCCAGTTTTCCAAATATGCTCCAAACTTGGGAATCTTGTCTCCTTGGAATAACTAGAAGTTAGTTGGGCTGTTTTCCAGGTATGGTATCTAGCTACAACTGGGTTGGATGATTTATGCATAGCTGTATTTCATTGATAGCTCTGGGCATAATAAGAACAGCAGAATTTGCTCTTAACACTCCAAGTCATTCTCCTGATCTAAAGATTTTACTCAAAGTTCCTGTTAGCACTTCTGGGGGGAAAGTACAGGTACCCATATCATGCTAGCTTCACTGCTCCATTTTTGTTTTAAAAAGGAAGGAAACATCATCTCCTTCTGCATCAAACTTTTTTTGGTGGGGAGAACTGATCATATCATATCTGTTTCCAGTGACAACAACTCTATCTACTCTTTCTTGGGTGGTTTACAACTTCCACTGAAGTTTAGCGGGCTTTTGAGTTTACAAATATATTCATAGTAGCTACTGAATGTAGCTACTATTCAATGTTGATTAGAAGTGTGTACTTTCCTATTATATTTAATATTATGTAAGATGTCTCACTGAAATTCCATTACATATTGGACTAATAGGTCCTGGCAAAAGTAAAAAAAAAATGTCATATGTCTGGGGAAACAGAACTGAACAGGAATAAAGGAAGTTTTTTTTTTCTTTTTCCTCACATTGATTGGACTTGTCTAACTTGTCCTGTCTCCAGTTAAAAATTCTCCACGAATCTCCATGAAAACAGTTTCACACAAGTAATGGAGTTTTGGCAACATTGTCACATGGTACCTCTACTTTTAAGAAAAGAATCTTTCAAAACTAGTTTGTAATGGAACATTGGGGTTCCATTACATAATATTGTGAATATGCTGTTCACAATATTATGTGATGTTTAAAGTACAAGAAGGAAAGACTCAAAGATCTCAATGGGTATGGCTTACTATACCTCTTGGGTCCTGGTCCCTGATTTTCCTTCTATTGTTTTCCCATTCTCAGTTCAGTGGATGAGAGCAGCTGAATGAGACACTAGATGAAAGTTGTCAACTCTGAGAAATAAAGAAGATTGGTTTGTAGACATTTAAAATATGGGATAATCATTTTATTATTTTTAAATTTGTTCTTCATTGAAATGGACTGCCCAGCATTGATGACAAATAGCTAAGTTTAATGGGATTAAACGGTATCTTTAAAACTTTAAACAAGAACCCTACTCCAGATTAAAGTCACCCCTTCAAAACAACCATAAGAATCTTCCCAATGCTTGCTGTGGATTTTGGACAAGACTACTAAAACATATTTATATAGTCACCTGCCAAGAACTTCTCAAATATTAAAAGAACTTGGTTTTCCTTTCTAAGAAAAAAAGGGACTAAATACTGTAAAATGAAACTATTGCTTGCAAATGTAACAATTCAGAGCCAAAGTTTAGCTTAATACCTAGTAGCCAGGAATCTCCTTTTTTAAAAATCATCCACACCTTTTGAACATGAGTGTGTTCCTGCTATGCACAGGGAACCATCAGGCTTCTGAATAGCGACTGACGACATGGTATAGGAAACCATTTTTCAGCTCCTATCCAGTCGCCAGGCAATCAGGAATCCTCAAGAAAAGCCAGGGAGATCCAGAAACATCTCAATAGATGCGTGTGCAGCATGTCAGTTTAGAGCTACAGCACTCCCTATAAAAGTGTCAGGATCGTGACCAGGTTTGTTGTGAGCAGTTCTGCTGTGGAAGACTCACTTGTGAGAACGAATGGGTCCCCATTGGATTGAATAATGGAATTATTATAGACTTTTGCAAACTATTGCACACTCTGAGTTTTACCAAACTTGAATTTAACTGCAGATTGTCCAATTTCTCCCATGCCAGACTGATGCATGCTTTTAAAATTACCTAAATGAGGGTGTATCTGTAACAGAGCTTCATTTTGTTCACGTTCTTTTGATTGTGCACTGGTTTTTGTAACATTTTGCCCAAGGGTGAATTCTAGAAGCCTTGAAGGTTTGCACAATCTTTCTTGTGCCCCTCTCTCTCTCTCTGTTTTTTTTTTTTTTTAATTTTTAAATGGACTCATACATTAAATAAAGATTGGATATTATATGCCAAAGTTGGGAAAAGCTGCAGGGAAGATTTGGAATAAGTGTGAGCAGGAAAATATTTTTCATACACTGACACACATATACAGGGAAGAAAAGGGGGTTTTCTAAGCTATTGTTAAACACATTAATGTATAATGGGAACTAAGTATACTGGTACATGCAGATTTCATGTTTTCTAACTCCCATACTTGAGGCTTGCAATAATTGCCTCTTAATTTCTCTGCCATGTTTACCTGCAAGTACATCAAAGCTATGCATCATAGTAGCATTTGCTTTCCTAATAAATGTTTAAATCACGTTGCCTGTTCCACTGGGCCTTGCATGGTCTCTCTTTCCTTTGACCGTCTTTTCTCACCTTCTCTGCCCTGGTATCAAATGTTCCCTCTTCATGTTCCTTTTCTGTAAGAATTCTTTTTCATATTGTACAAATCTTCAGTGCTGCAAACAATTAGCATAAAAAAAGGCAAGATGATTTTCAAATAATAATAATAATAATAATAAACTTTATGTTAGTCTGTCATGTTGCATCTCTTTCAGAATTAGATCTGACATGTCATTTTATTCACAGTTCATGGAGCGCAGCTCTGATGGGCATTCCTGCCCATTCCTATCTTGATAAGCTGCTAGAAGCTTAAACAGAAATAGTTTTTAAAAGCAGAGCTGCTGTTTTGATTAGCCAAACTAGCTAAGCCAAACCTGACAATAACGCATGTGCTTTAGATTTCCCTGGTTCGAGGCACTGTTTACTCTGGCAGCTCCATCATTAAGCGAAGCTTTTTCCCCCCTCAGAGCTGTTACATGGTAGACTGATATTGGCTGACCCTGAAGCAAAAATCTGAAAACAGCACATCTATTTTCTCCCTAATGCTGAACACACGTGCAATGAGGCATACTTTGGTCTAGCTTGGACTTTTTTCAAAATCACAAATTTTCTTTCTTTCTTTCTTTCTTTCTTTCTTTCTTTCTTTCTTTCTTTCTTTCTTTCTTTCTTTCTTTCTTTCTTTCTTTCTTTCTTTCTTTCTTTCTTTCCCTGCTAAGAGTAAACATAGAAAATGAATTTTCTCCCAGGGCAAAAATTAGCTCAGATCCAGTAAACACAAGCAAAGTTTCTAGCTTCATCCCTGGGTTTAAACTTTGATGGTGACTGGGATCCAAGCACAGGTCATCCTCACAGAGAAGTGTGGACAAATCCAGTGGTGTTGTTCCATTTGTGCACATACTTGGAGACAATTATAGTAGGCATCTGTTACACACTAGAGGAAACCTAGTGCACGTACTTGTGCAAGTATTTGCAGACCTTCGCTTATGGCCTTTTTCCTTAGAGACACAATTCTATGCATAAGTGGTGAGATCCAAAACTATTTCTCTGTCACTGTGACTCAGCAGAGCCCTATCAGCAGCTGTTCCATATAATATTGGCTTATGTGCATCTGTCCTTAAATAAGAGTTGACTTAATTCAGCAGCTGAATTAGATGGATTCAGCTGCTGGAAACCAGCAACCGGATCTGTTAATGAATCAAAGATTTAGAAAGTCAAAATTGCCTGCTTTAGCCTTGCACTCTTGCTATTCTCACTACTAAATTAATAGTTCCAGTAAGCTTACAAACGTATCTTCCAACATCTCACCATCCAATGAATTCTGCTGTTAGTGGCTTTAAGGAACGGTGGTCATAGGCAGGAAGTGATAAGTAGTACACTTCTTATGTGAACTCCTAATGATTCAAGATCAACTCCCCATATAACTGAACTTATAGTTTTATCCTAGTGCATTGATAACTAAATAATGAAAAGCAATTTAAGAAAAGCCTGATGAGATATCTACTGAAATGTGACCCTGAATCTACACTGTTGCTGCTGTTTTGAGTTACTTGCTACTCCATACCATCTGTAGGGCTGACACTAATCAACAACATCCCCCCCTCCAGGGTGAGGAACCATCCTAGGCCAAATAGATTCTTAAAAATAGAAAATCTATTTTATAAAATTCATGTATGATTTTTAAAAATCAAAGTCAGCATTTTGATTTACGTCTCTAAGATCATAGGAAATCAGTGCAGAGAATATAATACAATATGGGAATGCCAAGAGCCTTATAGGAACAGAGGGCTTCTAAGTCCAAAGTTTCATCTTTATGATGGCCAACCAGATCCCTGCCAGAAGCATATTAAAAAGATATGAGCGCAAAAACTCTTGCACATATTCAGTATTCAGGCAAATTATGCCTGTATCCAAAATAATCTATAAATACTGTGACATGTAGACACTTCCCCTTACATAACTTCTCTATAACCTTCTCCATATGTTTGGCTAAACTACTTTTAAAGGTACCTGAAAGGGTAGCTATCCTACAACTTGCAAATGTGTAGGAGAAGATGGCCTACAACATAATGTCTTGGCTAAAGTGACCCATCAGAAGTTCATTTTCAAAAATTCCTTGTATTAAATATAAAAGTAAGCCACAGTAGATTAGATCCTGCCTTATCTGATCCATGTTGCTCTTCCCCATCAAAAGTATCTGTGACTTGTTCAGGTCCATCAAGGATTTTTCTGTCATTCCTTTCCTGGTGTTCATGGCTGTGCCAACCAGCTGTCCAGTATTGGCAGCTGCCAGGCAGTTTGGGCCATTTCAGTCTGTTGGCATGCACCTGGCCTGTGCTTTATTCTGGTCCCCAGAACCACAAGCCATCTCATCCTGGATCTCGCCTATGCATTCTTGAATTAGTTTGGGGCCAGAACCACATATCATAGGCCTATAAAACATGAACTTCCCAGAACGGTGTGGAATAGAGAAATTCTCAGAAGGGAATCAGAACATGAATGTTTACCTCTCTGTCTTCCCTCCACTGTTTTCCTTGTCTTGTTTCCACCTACCCAGCTAATTCTGTGACCAGGCATAAATCCTGTTGGAGGTGTGGTTACAGAAAGGTGGATGGGTGTGCTGGAGTGAAGATTTGAAGAGGAGACACAACAAGGAGGTAGAAGGATGGAGTATCTGTCTCTGCATTGCTTGTTTTGTTGTTTATTCATTTAGTCGCTTCCGACTCTTCGTGACTTCATGGACCAGCCCACGCCAGAGCGTCCTGTCGGTCGTCAACACCCCCAGCTCCCCCAGGGACGAGTCCGTCACCTCTAGAATATCATCTGCATTGCTACTGAATGGCAAAATTGCAGTGGGGGAGGAAGCTGAAGCTGAAGCTTTAAAATATATCTATATTTTCTTGTCCAGGCTTTCTCATTTATAGGTGTTTATATAATTTAGGCTCCCTTTGAGGGTTCCGGTCTCTCTCAAGTGGGTCACAAGAGAAAAACAATGCAATAATATCAAGCACTTTTGGTTTGGAGAGAATCATTACCAAATTTCTATAAAAATCCCTAGTTAATTCCTAATTTTAGTTCACAGCGCTGGTATTATGCCCTTAAAGATTTTGGATCATAGTAACCAATAGAAACTTTTTCTCCCTATGGGCCTACCTGTCCTCAGAGGTCTTCTGGGTGCCTTCCCATGCTGTGGTGTGGTGAATGACTGCCTAGGAGAGTGACTCTCGCTGGTGGCCCCTTATCTGGAGTTTCCTTTCCAGTAAGGTATACCAGCACCTATTCCATTAGTTTTCCAGGGTCAGGCAAAGGTTTATTGATGTTTCCAGGCCTTTTAACAGATTAAGAAGTTAATATTTAGATTTGTATGCAGCAATTAATTTGTTTAACCAGTCCACTGGATGTTTATGATTTCGTTGTTTCTATATTGCATTTTAAGTCACCATTTTAGTTTTTTAAAATGTTTGTTATTTCAGTGTCTTTGTAAGCTGCCCTGAGAAAACTGTTTGAAAGGATGGCAGACAAATTTAAATAGATAGATAGATGATCAATTGATCGATCAATCCATAGATAAATAAACAGACATGTACAATAATTTCAACAATGTAGTTCAGCATGGCAGAAAGCCAGTAGATGTTAGCTGACTGAATAATGGAAATGTTTCCATTGAGCAATCTAAGTTGTCACTTGAAAAGATATGCTTCTCCAGCTTAATTGGCTTGGAGAAGTGTTGGCTTTTCCTATTTCTCATCAGCTGCATCAGAGAAGAGAAAGGTTAGAAGAGAAACATGGCACACTGAGCATGAACTTAGAAGACAGAAATTTGGCTCAACTTTTTGCTGCTCTTGAACTTCTGCTAAGCATGTGATGAAAGAGAGTTTTCAAATGTACCAGTTGTGGAAAGGTTAATAAAATAAAAGTAATGCAGAGCATTAAAGCTTCGAGCTTTGTTGATTTTCTGATTAAAAATAGTAAGTTAGAGAGGCCATGGTTGCTAAGAACTCAACCTTTTTATTTCTGTTTTTGTACTGTTATTTTTGTAGCTTGGGGCTGCCCACTTGGTCAACATTTTTAGCTGGAATTATGCACAGCCCATGTTGCAAATAATGGTTATCCCAGGACTGTCCAGTACAAAAAAGAGTTCCTGAACTTTTAGCAGAAGGGGAAAATCCAGCAGACATAATGGATAACAAATGCTCTGTGGTGGGGATGTCATATATTCTCTTCTGAAAAACAGCGATGAGATCTTCTCACCTTTGCTAGAATAATTATGCCAGCTTTGTCCAATCTGGAATCGGCTATATTGGTTAAAAATTATGAAAGTTGCAATCTCAGGTTGAGGAAGGCATAGGAAAATTATCATGGAGAATTGTGGCTCTCAAAATATTAATATTAGTGATAATGTTCACATTTCTGGGCTAATTTTTAGGTCTGGACTATGAACAAGAGGATCTTTTTTATCCCAAAATAAGCAGTGTAAAAATAGAAGTAGGCACTGATTATTCCTCAGCATCCTTTGTAGATGCTGGATTTACTGCTCCAAGATTCTGGGCAGCAAAGCTGGCATTCACAGACCCCTGAGCTTTATATAAAAACCGGCCTAAGTAATACAGTGATTAATGTAGCACCTGGAGATTTCTGCCCCTGTGTCAGAAGACCCAAGCATCCTTGGCTTATTCCATGCCCTTAAATTTCCCTTGCACTTCAGTGCAATTAAGGGTAATAGACTATGACATATAAAATTTCTGGAAGAGGTGATTGTTTTCTGGCTAAATTCATACAGGTTCAAGCTTTTGGGCTGGAATCTTAGGTGTATTCAATTTTGGAGCAGGCTCTTAGGTGTATTCAATTTTGGAGCAGGCTCCAATTTTGGAGCAACCTCTGTCCCTGAGGTTTGCTTCTGATACACTGTAGTAGTGGGCCAAGGAAGCAGAACCTGGGATGGGTCTATGAAGATCAGAAAAAGCTGGCTACTAGATTCACCATGCTTGGGAAAGAACTATGCCTTTACTTTGTTAATGACCATTGGGTATAAATTGTTCCAACTATAAATTGCTACTTTTGGTCCTCATTTATTTTAACCCATTCTTCTTGACTTTATCTTTCTTGGTTTTACAAACTCACTTATGTGCCCATTTTATCTACCTTTAAGATTTCTATCAATGTAAGCAACCCTCACTTCCATATAACAAAATGAGCAGAAGCATGTTCTTGTACACAACCATTTTTGACAACCATATATTCTCCATAAGAGATAACATACTACCCACTACCTTTGTACCAGCATTTGCACATTATTCTCCATTTTGCCAATATTAAGAAACTTTCTACCAAGGTACACAGATTCATAAACTTGCTTTTTAGTTTTTTTTTATGTATCACTAACAATTTTTAATTCTGTTTTCTCCATAAATCACAACTACAGAACCTTTATCTTTGATGCATTCTATACTCCTTGTTGCATCCTATAATGTATCTTAACATAACCTCTAACATTACCTTAAACATTATTTATATATTTCTTCTTTGTCTTACTCCATGTTGATGATTGAACTAAGCATTCCATTTATTCTTTAGCACATTTTACTTTTATAATACAGTATACTGTTCTTTTGGCACTCAGCAGCCAACCTCCAGCTCCATATTCACAGAAAACATTCCATTTTCAAGCCAGATTATAATACACTTTCTCTAAATCAACATACTATATATACCAAAGTGTGTAAACTTTTTTTTTCACAACCTACATTCCTTAATGACCTGTTGAAGAGGAAGAATCTGGTTTGCAAAGATGTGCCTAACATTTTATTTATTTATTTATATATATATATATATATAGTATTGCTTTAATACAACTAAAAAAAGGAAAGGAAAAAGAAACATGTGAATACAAATAAAACAAAACAGCCCCCCCAAAAACAAATACAACAAACCCCCAAAAAAAGAAAGAAAGAAAGAAAAAATCCCCTAAACCTAATATAACAATAGTAATCATGGCTATATAAAAAGTTGCTAAAACTCTGTTTTAAAACAATGGATTGAACCTTGACCATGCAAAATCATATAGTCCAGTCTTTCCTTTTGCTGAAAAACAGCCAGTTCAAAGGCTGAGAGTTAGCATTTTTCATCAAGATGACTTTGACATCTTGTACACAAATGTCTTTCTAGGAAGACATGACAGTCTTTTTGGCAACATTTCAAGCACGGTAAATCCAAAGCTCCTCATAGGCAGTTCCAAATTTGGGAAATATAATTTAGCAACACATTAACATCTTTAAATCTTAACTGGTTCATCCTAGTTAAGAATATCCAACCAATAAAAAGCAAGTAGAGGGTATGATCAAAACACGTGCACTAATGTACTGTTAACATTTATTACTGAAAATCTCCAACATAAAAGCTAGACACCCAACCTTTTAAAATATCTGTTGAGCAGTCCAAAATACTAGATTTTTTTTTCATTAAGTAACTTCATTTTAAGATCATAAGAAATGTATTTAACATTTTTTTTAAACTTGAGATGATTGGTTTTGTAAAAAAGGAAATTCCAACTCTCCATTCCAAATTTGTTGTATATTATTCATATTTACTTTAGTAAAGTGTTTTAACTGGCAGTAAAACTGGATTGTTGGTTTAGCCTCTAAAACTTTCTTTAATACATTCAAAATCAGAAGGGTTTTCAAGGCAGCCAGTACATCTGGTCCAAAGAACATAAAAATGCTTTAACTGAATGTTCTGCCATCCAACTCTTTTTGGTAAATTGTATTCTTTTTGTGACCTTTCAGAAGCTTTAAAAGTATCATTAATAATGGTCGGGTTAAGGACAACTATCCTTTTCTCAGTCCATGCTTTCTAAAGAAAAGCTTTACCCACTAATTTTAAATAAGGATAATTCCAAATAGTCAGTTTGTTATGAGAGCTGGACTTAAGTTTCTTTTTCAGTATCATCCAAATAGGTCTGATTATTTTCAATGCTGGAAATCAGGTAGCATTCTTACTCTACTTAGAACCAAGTATCTGCCAAGATTTCAAAGATCACAAATAGCAACTCTCCAATTTGGCTTATAATAGTACATAATGAATACCATGTCCATTCCAATACAAAACTAAGGTTAACTAATATGCCCAGTGGATATATTTTAAAATCAGGAAAATTGCCTTCCCCTCAATTCTCATGTACAAATCACGATCTGGAAAGGCACAACCTTAGAAATTGACTATTCCATAACATTTAAATAATTACATTATCCATTTATTTAAAATATAAACATGAAATTAACTTAAACATCCTCTTAAAATACTGTATATACCAATCTTAAGGAGATGTTCATCCATATGACATTTATTCTTCTCTAAGGCTCACAGGTACTTTCAGCTATAAAGTATAATAAAGTATTATATTAATGCTCCCCCACTAAATCTTTGTTATACAGTTTTAATAATCATATCTACCAGACAGGATATTTTCCTAATTATTATTAGCCGGCACAGATGAAATCACATACGTTAAACGATTTGCACAGGTACAGCATAAGCAACCCACATCCATATTTTAATGGTTCTTTAGTTATACTGTCTACACTGAGAGCTTTACCATTTATCACCATGCTCACAGCACTGAGGACTTCCTTTTTCATCAAGTTTTCTTGGACTCTAACATTTATAGCATTTGTTTCAGTGCCACTCTTCTAATGTAACTATAATTAGAACCTCTAATGACATCTCTAAAATATTCTACAGTATTCAATTTAATCCCAAATTACATTTGTTTTTAATTCCATTCACTGTAATGGAGTCTCCTTGTTTATCCCTTTTGACCCACATCCAAATCAACTTTTTATTTCCATCAAAAGCACTCTGCATCTTTTTTTTTTCTGCTTCTTTTAAACTTAACTGTTCCTTGCTCACTTTGACTATATTCTCTGCAACAATCCTTTTTTCTCTATATACATTATACTGTATGTTCCTCTCATCCTCATTTTTTTTTGCAGCAGCCATTCTGCTTAGTGCACTTTTTCCTCAACCAGTCTCTTTTATTGCATCATTCCACCAAGCATTCTTCTTCATACTTCCCATTAGAATAACTTCACATGTTTCTGTGGATCTCTGTAACATAATTCTTTTATTATGTTCCAAGTAGCTTTCACATACCCTTTAGATTAATTCTGTTGGGAGAATAATTTCTTCTCTAATACTCCTGCCCCTCCCAATAACTAGTTTCTTTCATTTCCTCCCTTTTCTTCCATCCCCATATCTCCCCCATGATCCACATTTGATATTACTGAGAAATACTTTTTTTAATTGTTGTATTACATTGTAGAATGCAAATAATAGCCAAGTACAGTGGTATTTATACTGTACACTAGGAACTGAAGCTATTAACATTGTAATGATTAAAGATAATTAAACCTTTCCAAATTGGAAGTTTATATCAAGGTTAAATATGATTTCTGAGATGTAAATGGATGGAGGGATGCTTAAATTGTAGAGTTAATGCTGAATATAACATTGATAAGGAGTTGCAAAGTATATTCAATTATTTTAATAATATGAAAAATGTTTAGATTTTCGAGCTTAATACTGAAGTCTCTACTGTTATTTATGAATACTAAAAGAGGGGGGAAATGAAAATAAAAAAGGGAGATGCTTGGGAAAAGTAGATAGGTATTTAGTCTCTATCTTCCCCCTTCTCTGTACTCTGACCAATTAGCAATGGTTATAAACATTTAAACCCCCTTAAAATCATACTGTAAGCATTTATATTTGCTTTGCTGCATGATGTATTATATGTATGGAAGCCATTCTTGCTTGAATTTAGTTAAGCTTCTGTTGAGCATATATACTGCTAGTTTCTCCATTGCTGCATATTCTCCAAGTTCAAGTTCCCAGTGAGGTGTTGTTGGTATTGTATGTTTCTTCCAACATTGGACAAAGTTTCTCCTTGCAGCCATGAGGATGTACCTCAGTAAATTAAGGTAGGTTTTTTTTTAATTGATGTGTTCTGGGATTATACCTAGTACAAAAAATGTTATTTCATTTCAAATTTAATTTCTAAAATTTTCTGAATGATGCTATGTCTTTTGAATACTTTGGGAGGGTGTTGCATGTCCACCACATGTGGTAAAATGTTCCTTCTGTTTCATGGCACTTTACATTAATTCTGTTGGGAGAACTATTTCGTCTCTAATACTTTTCTCCCATACACGACTCATAATTTCTTGTCCTACAGTCATTCGACTTACTAGTTTCTTTCAATTCTTTCCTTTTCTTCCACCCCCATTTTTCCCCCATGATCCACATTTGATAACTTATTCCAGTGTGTGATATCTGACTTTACACTTCTTATCTGAAAGTTAGTTTCCTTATATAACTTTTTCATATTTACACATTAAAAAATGCCATGTAACAGTTTTCCTTTTTCTTCTCCAAGTATATAGATATGATTTTTAAAAAATGCTTGAACTTAAAATTTCAAATTTAAATCAAAAACCTCACTGAACTGTGGGTTTCTGCCATTTTTCTTTAACAGCATAGCTTTAAATCTACAAATGCCATCGTGGGTCCTGTAAATGCTATGACAACTTATTCAGTGGTCAGTGAAACACGTAACAAATTTATCCTCTGACACTGGCAAATAGGGCTGAGTGTGTGGGTCATAAGAAGCCATATTTCTGTTACAGAATGGCAGAATGATGATTTATACACTCTGCAATTCAAAGGGATTTCAAGGTAGTTGTAAATTATGTTTTTTAAGGAGAGAAAAGCATTTCATTTATTTGAGTTTAACGTTTAAAAACAAATAAAAAAGAGTCAGGCATATTTCCTCTCTCATTTTATAGAAAATAAGATAAATGAGATTAAATTTGATACTAAGAGAAAGGGGAAAAAAATACATGGCTTTTGGCCAGCTCTAAAGCTGATTCCCTCCACGCCTACTCTTTTATTTACCTTTAAAACCTGCTGTTGATCGCTGCCAAAGTAGAAGTGTAGTAACTTACTACAGATTTTGCTTTCAGTTAGGACTGAAAGAAAGAAAGAGAAAACCCACAAATGAAAGAAACTCTTTAATCAGATAATTGACCAACTTGTAATCTTAGCTCTTTTGTGACACACCAGTTGGATTTTTTTTTCAGTTTCCCTTCCATTTGGACACTTATAGAGCTCCTCTGTCTCATGAGCCTCCAGGGAAGTTTCCCAGACATTTTGAAGTCCTGAAAAAAGGGCAAGCTCTCAGAGAGAATGATTACCTGTAGACACACAGATGGCACCACTACAGGTATTCAAGCTACCCATCATGGGAAGGAATCGAGCCATTATGTGTAGCACATTAGATCAGACAGCAAAAAGGTCCTTCAGAAGGTACAAGAGCAGCAGTCTGCAAATCCTTAAAGCAGCTATGTCTTTTGCCAGGATCGCATGACCTCGAGGAGAGTCATAGCTATTCTAAGGACTTCTGGTCAGGGCTATGTGAGTATTTTTGCACATTCTGAAGTTTACTTTGGTTTTGACTCATCATCATCATCATCTTTTAGCATTTGGTCTCTCAATCTGCAAAAATGTGCCATTAAGTTGTTGTCGATGCTTAGCAAACACATAGATTTTCTCCACAGGCAAAAATAATACACTTGGATAAAAAATTAAAATTCAAAGTGATGACAGACCCTTAGAACCCTGAAGAAGCAGAAATGTTGAAAGAGCCTCAAGAAACATTTTAATGATGTAAAAAAGCATCCACTCAGAATTTACAAACAACTCAGTGATAACAGATGGCCAGTTTGGATGCCCTTTCTATTATTCACAGAGAAGAACTAGACTGTGCCATCCTATTCAGACTTTAAATACATATGTTCAATCTTAAGGATTACTGAATATCTATGTGCATGAATATTTACAACACAAACCACTGCATGACATGAATGATCAATATCTCACATACAATCTGAAAAGGATCACTAGGGCAATTGATATGTGGGCCCAATGCAAATATTATATCTCTTTTATAATGTAAAGTGCCCCTTATCCCTTTTAAGGGGCAGAGCAAGTGAGCTTTGTGGATATAACCATGAGAAACCTTTCCAATAAAACATAGTTCAACAAACTGTGGCTTCATGGGTTATTGAACCTGGTCTTCGAGAAATATGAAATCGTTCTTCAGCAGATGCATCAATTTTCCCCGGGCAGAATTCTTATGTCTTATTCATATGTTCAACATGTATATAATGAATGTTTTGAGGGCTCCCCCTGCCTTAGGCAATAGTTAAATCTTTCTTCCTGTGAAAATTTCCTCTAGTCTTCTCCAATCTGGTATGTCCAGGTAGATACTGTAGGCTCAGGATGATGTAAGCTGTAGTCAAATACATCTGCTTTAAGGACTTGAAGAAAAGGCTCTGTGCAGTTGTTTCTGCTAGCCTCACCAGAACTGACAGGGTGGGCATGCTTTGGATCCCTTCGATTAAGCAACATCATCTTGAGGAAGTCATGACTTCTTTGTCACCAGCCCTGTCCTGTGGAACAGCATCTTTGGATGGCCCCAACTCTATTAGCTTTCCATAAGATGTTTAAAGACCTGAGTGAGTGCTAATACATGGGGAGGGAAATTTTTTTCAAAGCATTAAAAAAAACAACCCTGAGGTTGAGATGAATCTTGGTGAAAGGACTCCAAGCTCTAGTTCTTAAAACTCCTTGCCAGCATTAGAGAAAAGCTTAACATATCAGGTTAGTAAGGAGAATTAAAAACTGCTTGATAAAGTACAATATTACTGATATCCCACTACATTTTCTCCCACATCTATGTTTTCGTTTTGTTCGCTTTCTCCTGCTCATGTCTGCTGGGACCTCTGAATGAAACGTAACATGTAAAATGACTGATATCTATTAACCTTCTTTCACAAACCTCCAGCCTTATACTTGAAAAGCTGTGTGTGTGTGTGTGTGTTTATGTGTATGTGTGTATGTATGTGTGTGTGTGTCTGTGTGTGTGTATATATATATATATATATATATACATATGCAGAAAATCAGGGGACAGCGGGCAGGAGAGAGATTAGAGGATAGCGTGTTGTTTGAATCTAACTCGGCTGAACCACTGCCAAATGCAGGCCATTCCATTCAAAGGACTGAGTGAATAAATGAGAATAACATCCTTGGGGACTTTCAGGATCAGTTTACGCTAAAAATGTTCAGCCTCACAAAGGGTCAGAGTCACAAGGTAAATGAAAATGGCTGGGAGGGGACTTTGAGGGCAGAAACACTGTAACTGTAGAAGACTTGAAAGAATTAAAAAATGAGAGAGAGAGAATGAGAGAGAGAGAAAGCACCAAGTAGACAGGAGACTGCAGGAAGTGACTTAAAGGTAAAGGCAATTTAAAAGGATAATCTAAAGAACTCCTTCTATGTTGTTAATTTCTTTTAATTCTTCAAAATAATGCTTGGCTAGAGCAAAATTGGTCAGCCCTGGTTTATAATAATGTTAGAAATTTTCCCTTTTTTCTTATAGTCCAAACTACTCATATTTGTTGTTCTTCTTGTTGTAATTTTTAACTTCTAGACATATAATGTGTAGAATTCCTGTACTGAAGAACGGAGCGCTGTTACACCATGGATAGGACATCCTTCTGGGCTGGTGGCAACATTGGGAATTTTGAGAAGACCTCATGGGCCCTTTGCAAAGTGAATGCTTTGAAGGGGATCTCATTTGTTCACCAAAGGGCAGCCAAGGTAGTTCTAACTGGACACAAACATTACACCCATTGCCCAGAAGGCCAACTGGTGAGATTGCTCCCTGCCACCAATTCATATCCTGCCCCATCAGCATCTTCCCTACAATCCTTAGCTTATCTTCATCTTTTTCCTGGATTTTTGGATTCATTTCCAAACAAAGCTCTAGGCTGCAGCCACCCTCTATTTTTATTTTCCAAGGATGCCTGTGAGTCCTATATACAACCCACTTATATTCCTGGAAGTAAAGGGGATTCTAGAACCTAACCCTTTATGTTGCAGCCAGCCAATTTTCCAGATGTTCCTTCTAATAAGGACAGCGATTTAACAAATGTTCTTGGTCAGCAAGTTACTTTGATTAGTGCCACAAATTTAACAAGGATCAGTATAATGTAATAGGGAAACTTAGCTTTATTTCTATCAAGAATGCTTTCTTCCAGGCTTCACAGAGTAAATCTCTATCAAACAAACCACTTTATGGTTTAGCATGAGGGATAAAAACAATCAGTGCCTTTGGCCTATATTTATGTATTGATTTTGCATTTTAAAATTGTACAATAACGTTCTGAGTGACATACATGCATATGAAAAACATTGCTCCCAGCATTGGTCTCGTAGGCCAAGTGTGCATGTGGAACGTCAGTGAGCCTGCGTTCTTGACACTGTATGTCCTTCTCTCCTTTTTTTTTAAACTTGGAACTGGTTACCCCCCCCCCCCTCAATGTGGTGCCCTTGTACAGTGCATAATTTGTACACTGGGTTGCAGCAGCCCTGGCTGGGACTGCCGGTGATGAAAAATGATTGTGTATGTCTGGAAAGACAGTGTCCTGGTCTCACTGATGTCAGTTCATTACTGCCAACATAAATCCATCAAACTAAGCTAAGGGTCATACATTCAGTTCAGGTTCAGCACACATAAGGAAACTTATTAGAAGGACAGCATCATAAAGAATAAATAAAGTCAGACATGCTATGTGAGGAGGCTACTGCAGCTAGGAGTTTGATGAATGGATACTCACAGAAGCCTTCACAGACCAGCATTATTCCTGCTACTTTGCTGAGTCCAAGATGCCCCCTAACTACCAGGAGTTGTTGACTCTACCCAAACCTAACAGACCCTAATCAGGTTCTGGCTTTCTTTAGCAGGCCGGTCAGGCTTGTTTGTCTCTCAGCATGACCAAAGATCTTCTGAAGTTCTGTCTTCAGAAAGGGGTATTCTTGAGAGCTGAGTGGGAGGGGCTCCTGGTCTGGGTTAGACTCGGCTGGGTCCAGGGCAGGAACAGGGGGATGCTTGCTCAGATTCAGTGCTGGGACTTGGAAGTACTAGGTCTAATTCTTGGGATGTCTCCTGATACTCTTTCTAATCTAAGGAAAGCTTTTGAGGTAGGACCATGACAATTGGTCTGGGAAGGCCTCTGAAGCAAGCTTTTTCAGAGGCCCTTTTTCAGTGCTTAAAAAAGGGATGCTTTGCTTGTGCCAATGCAAAGCCTTAATTATATAATAAATCAGTATAATCAATAAATCAGGAGCATTACAGAAACAATAGTAATAATAATAACAGAAGAAGAACAAGATCTCAGTTAGTTAGCAGCATGGAGTTACTCTCAGGAATGGGACTGCGACCGTCTCTCACTGTACTTTCCTGTATAAAGAAATTCAAACCATTCTCACAATATCAGTAAGGAAGGTCAAGTTATTATAATGGAAGAAATATACATAGAAAAGTAATAAAACCATTCTCCAGATTGTTCAAGCATATAAGAAGCCTGGCAACAGATCAAAGAATCTGTAACATTAAAAGAAAAATCTGCAAGCTTTCTCTGTGTCGTAGTTTTAGTCCTGGGCTACCCTAATCCCTAATTTTTAGCTGGAGTTAAGGAAAAGTAGGATATTCAAGTTTCAAGTTACAATTAAAAAAAATACAAACTAATACAAACTAAAAAAAAGAAAAAATAGGAAGTGCAGAAAAAAATAGAAAGAAAAATAGAAAAGAAAGAAAAAATAAGAATATTTTAAAGAAAAAGAAAAGAAATATATAAAGAAATGATTTCCCTCTTCATCACAAGTATGAATATTCCATTTATATTTTTAATTAATTCTCCTTACAATCCAAAACATGTTTAATCAGCAGTAAATGTCAAGGAAGAAGCGTGAACAAGCTAGGAAAGTTACTGTATATTTAAAAAGATATCTAGGATGCATTTACAAGGATGTTACATTTCATCAGTAAGATATGTATGTACTCATGGACATATGCTCCAACCCATTGTCCTAAGACTATTTTCCATCAAAAAAAGCTTTATTAAAATTCTTTAATAAAATCCAGTTGGGAAATTGACTAAATAATTGACAAACCACCAAGGACAGAGTAGAAAGGAGAGGTGTTTTCAATCTGTGCTTCTTCCAAGACACCAGTGAGTAGCAAGGGATTGATTGATTTTAAAAAAAGCCACCCAAAACCATAAAACCTAAAACAAAAACTTCAAAAAAAGGATCAAGAGATCCAAGGTTTGAGCACCTAACCTATTTTGCAGGAAGAAAATTAGATTAAAACCAAACAAATATGGTAGCAGCTGAAACACTATTGCTTAATAAAAGCTGGTAGTCTATCCAGAACCATCCATTATTTTGAAAATAGAATATGTTTATGTGTTGTGCTCATGCATTGTATATAATGAATTGATCAGATTGTACTGGGTTTTAGAAAATGGCAACCACTTTGCTACCTGACATATGAAAGGTGCTCCAGTATAAATCCTGCCCACCCCAATTAATAGTTAACTAGGCATAACTTAATAGTTAAGCCAGACTTAACACCTTTAATATTCATTATATATACATGTTATCTTCTGAAGAATGCTCAGCAAATGCTGTAATTTACTTACAATTCAAGCTGAACCCCAAAGCCTAAAAATTGTCCACATACCACCATAACATATACTGTCTGTGGTTCTCAATTTATTGTTTTTTTCTGTTACAATTTTGTATATTCTTTTTTCTTTGTTTTAGTTGTTAGCTAATACAATATTTAAAATTATGTGTGTTTCTGAGCTAAAAGTTGTGAGGTCAAATAATTCTAACTTTTTCAGTTACAGTTCTGTCAAAAGAATAACAGAAGAATAACAGAAGTACTGTCCTAACACTCCAACAATTATGGGAAAAACTTTTGCTTATACAGTATATTCCATAATCTCGGTATTTCAGCTGTTAAATGTGGTCTTTTGTACCTTTTGAGCTACTCTGTTATCATCTGGTACTGCCATATCTATAAATAAAACTTGCTTTTCTTCAACTACTATGATGTTTGGCATGTTACACTCTATATGTCAATTTATCTGAATTTGGAAGTCCCACACAATTTCCAATTGGTCATTCTGGAACACTTCTTCACCATTATGATCATACCAATACTTTGGGACATCAAATCCCTACTTTTTAAAGAAATTCTGATTCATATGTAATTCATATTCAAGTTCATTTTGGCCATTAATCATGCCTTGTTTTATAATCTGGGCAGTTTCACTACAGCTGCTTATTACGTGGTCAACAAACTCATATTTCTCTTTGCATAATCTGCATTTGTTTTAGTATCCTGGTTTTTTTAATGTATTATTATTATTATTTCTTATATTCTGTGCCATGCAGTAGAAGGTAGCTACATGCCGCTGTACTGGAATACACTGGACAATTTCAATCCCTCTTCAGAAATACTGTGCAAAAACTCTACATGGTTGGTTGGAACAAAACTTGTGTACAGTATAACTGGAAATGCAAGCAGGAAGAGCAGAGGGCAAGAGAAGTTGCCTAACATACCAGAACTGCTCCTTTTCCATCCTCCAAATTTCTGCTCTTTTCTACCAGATGCAGGTCTATGAAAGCAGCTGCAGAAGACACCTGGAAAGTGCACAAAGAACTAGGCACCCTGTGTTCTGAACCACTATTTTTAATTACAAATCGTTGTCCAACCATCATCATCATCATCATCATCACCATCACCACCCATTAAACTTTTATGCCGTCTGACTCTCAACTACTGTGGTAGCAGAGGAGAAAGGCCAGATGTCCTTGGGCAGCCAAATAACCGACTGTAGTGTTGGACCTGGATGAAAGTTGACCAATAAAGGAATTTAGCACATGTGGTAGACATATTTCTCCTGGAGAGAGGAAGTTTCACCAAAGAAAGCCACAGCAATTCTATACTGGTCTCCTTATCAGGAAAAAGATCCAGGACTTTCTAGCATGACAGATAACTCATTATGCATATGGTGGCAAGTGTACGGCCGATGGAGCTGTTATATTATGCAAGTTCTACGGAAGTACATAAAAACCTCAAGTATGATGGTTCTATCTCATTCTCATCTCTGAAAAAGAAGAACAACAAGAAAAAACAGGCAGGAAATGATAAACAAAGTGAGTCATTTGTGAGATACTTTGCTTTTGTTTGTAGATGTGAGAGATTGCCTTACAAAGAAAAGCAGTTTTAAAGTGTCATGATGCTTTGTAACATACAGATAATACCTCTGTCCTAGAATGTGGTAGAGTTCGTTCAGTCTTGTTGGGGAGGCAACAAAAATAATCCTGCTGCCACCCATCACCCCCCCCCACACACACAAACACACTTGATCCATCTACACAGGATAAAGACATATTTTGGATAGATAGTTTGGCTGCTCAAGTTTGCTCCTTTGTTGAAGAAAATGTCATTATTTACTTCAGCTGCTTTAAAGTGTAGCATGGCTTTTATCTAGGTTTAAATACATGGTTATATTTGCTTTGCTTTTGAAGAAGGAAGCAACAGATGACAGAACATCAGTGTCAGCACTGCAGCATTTCCACCCTTCTGTGAGAATGGAATGAATATATATACTGTGTGTGTATGTGTATATATACACATACATACACACATATACATATACATACACATACACTGTACATATACAGTAAGAGAGAGAGAAAGGAGAGTATACCGTGTGGTCGCAGGAGAGTGCAGCAATCAGGGTTTCCACTTTGACCTTTTACCTCAGGGTCAAAATCATGTGGATAATTGAGGGAGAGGGGCAGTAATATAAATCTATATATTAATCTATATATAATATAAATCTATATATTAATCTAATGACATAAATAAATAAATAAATAAATACAGTATGTCCAAGTCACCATGTTCCATCATTGTAGACTTCTCTTAATTTCCAAAATAAAGGACTAACACATTTCCTGGACAATCTGCTGACCTGTTACTAGGGGCCATTAAGAGCTGCTTCATACTGTATTATCACTGGCTGAAGGGACAAAGTTGCCAATATCCATGGCATGTTGCAGAGATGTGGATCCAGGAATTCCCCATGGTGTACTCTAGACCTATAGTAATGCCATTCAAAGAACACAAATACAGATTCTTTGACTCAGGAGTGTTGATGATTAGAGCTCTTTCTAAAAACTTTGCACGTTTAAATAAGACACTCCGTATGATTAAACAGAGAGAAACTCCATAATTTGGGATGCTATGAAAGTGCACTAAATGTGTTAATTGCCAATATACTATTGGGAATACATTGGGAATAAGTACAATTAATTTTCTCATCTCTGAAAAAGAAGAACAACAAGAAAAAACAGGCAGGAAATGATAATGTATTATCATTTGTATTATTACGATTGCATATCATAATATCAACTGACTTAGCAGTGAGAGCAAGGCACTATCTGCTGCTTTGCTTCAGGAGGTGAAAAGTCTGGCCTTCATGAGAAGGTTCCCATTACCTTTCTGCTTTCTCCACTTCAAGAATGTTGTATATGCTAAAATCATGGAGATACATTCCCAGGACAAGTCAAGGTGATCTGTTGGCTACCAGGATGGTGTAATAGTTAAGATGTTAGTGGAATTCAGTAGCTGATTAGATGACTAATCATTATCCTTAGCCTAACCTATCTCATTAGGTTGCAATGAGGATAAAAGGAGGGGTCACCCATGTGTATGGAGTCTTGAGGGGCCTTTTATTTTTATTTTTATTACTATAACATACAGAAAAGGAAAGTGAAAAAATCAGTAAAAGAAAAACTATTAAGAAAGATATAAAAGAAGAGGAAATTCCCAAAAGTGATTCCATCAAAAAATTGGATTAATATGTACAAAGACTCATCTTTTTGAACAAATGAAACCATGTCCATATAGAATCATATTGATCGGTCTGATGAAGGGCCAATTCAAAGGCTGAATGAATTTCTCCAATCCAAGATTTTAAGTACAGAATGGAAGCTTCTTTCCAACTTTGCTTAATTATTGGAATTTTTACTACACTCCATGCTCGAGAGAACCAGTGTTCTTTACAAACTGATAGATTCCAAGTTTTTAGTTCAACATCACATTAGTATCTTAAAACTTTATTTTTCTTCCCAAGATAATATACAGTCAGAAGAAGGGTAGGATTCTTATGTTATAATAAACAAATAATGAATAATTAAGCATCACACAGATTCTTATATTTAAGACCATTGCTTTCATAGATGCCTTTGCAAATAACACTCAGGGGATATGCTCAAAGCTTCCCATGATATCAGTCAAAAGAATGAAAAGGTTTTAATCACACATCTTGTAAAGTGAAGAAAAAAATTTTGCTTCTGTTCCTAAATTACTAAAAGGTAAAGATATACTAAAGTCAGGCTCAACACCTGATGACTGCATTTATGCAGTTTTCTTGACAGTATTAAGGCCATTGCCTCCCATGTATAATCACAGAAGTACAAATTTAACATACCTACTGATCTGGTATATGTATATGTATATGTAAAATATAAAGCTAAAACTAAAAGCCCCATCAAATAGGAAAGAGGAAACCATACTGCAGTTATTGAAAGAGCAGATATCAGATCCTGGGAAAATAAAGAAATCTGAAGTGGTGCCAAATGGTGTGGGCACCTGAGAAGCTCAATGAGAAGTAATAAGCAGAAAATACATCAAATAATCAGTGTTAGACACATGGATTTATTACTTTAATAATATTGGTTGATAATTTGTTGACCAACAGTTTTTCAAGAACTAAAATATATGGTAGCTAAGATAGGGTAATCCAAACAGAGTTAACTATGTCAAGCAACCTGAGTTTCATAATATCAATTTGTAGGCACAGCAAGGATTTTTATATGGAAGACTGACCATTAGTTAATGTTTGGTGTTTTCATAATCTCCTATCTTTCCTGTCCTATCTTTCCTGAATGATTCAACTGATTTGCTAACTTTGGCAAATTAAGTTTTATATTCTCTCCTTACAGCTATGTGTGTGTGTGTGTTTGTGTTTGCAGCCTATCACCAAAATTAACTTAGGGAAACCTGGAATCCTCTTGAAATTTGTTGTTTGAGAGTCAGTGAACTGATGGAAGTTTTCTTCTTTCAGTGAACACAACTTTAGCCTTCAGAGGGCAGCCCCATTCTTGCACGCTTGGGTGTGCCACCATGTGTTTTGCTGCAACCCGAGTTCTCCTTTGCTCAGAATATGACGCAAAAGCTCAAGACCGTTGAATTCCTTATCTGTCATTAAATGGAAAAGAGTAGATGCAGTCATATTTAATCAGCACCAACACCTTTTTCAGGGTGGTGTTCATACTCTCTGGTAATATTTTAGTCTAAATCATTGCTTAGACAGTATTATTGGTTCATGTCATGTCCTCACAGTTCTGCATTCTTGGGCAACATAATATCCAGCTGCCAGTTCTCTTTATGGACAACAAATAAAGCAAGAGAACTCTTTTATAGCCTTTAGGCTGCACATGATGTGTTTGAGATATAATGGATAAATCTTTTGTCCAAACCCATTTTTCTAGATAATTTCAACATTTTATATATCACAGCTGAATTTGGGTCATCAAGCAAATACTGAGGCAAATGTTGGTGTGCTCAAATATCCAAAAGAATATGGTAGACAACATAATTTGGGGGGGGAGATGGGCGGTAATTAAATTTGAATAATAAAACAAACAAACAAACAAATAAATAATTTGTGTTACTGTCTTAAGATTTAGCCCATAAATATTGCCAGTTGCCCACTGTGACATCATAATTAGCCCTAGATAAGGGAGACATTTGTTTTAGCTTTCATATACAAGCTAAGTTTGTCCATGTTCTTCAGCTGTCCTGACAGTATGTACTGTAGGTAATATACATGAATAGCTTGCTTGGAAAGTCATCTAATATCTTGTTTCAGATACCGTAGTTAATTGAACAATTGTTGTTAACATTATATTGTACTGTCACAGTTTATACATTGCACAAATCATAGTCCATGTTTCTGGGGCAGCATGAATAAATGAATTTCTTTTCTAGAAAACTGGAGACTTAAGATGCATTTTTCAAATATAAGGGCCAAACTCTTCAGGAAAAGGGGACAGATCCTATGACACTTTTTACTTTTTTTTTCAGCTTTTTCAAGATTGCATCATAACGTCTTGGATTGGAAACTGTCCTTTCTCATTTTGCTTCCCCTGTATGCAAACCTACAAAATGTTGTTGCTAGGAGTAAAATACATGTGATATAGAAATTCTATGATTGGATCCCTTGACATTATGTGTTATTTTGGTCCATATAGACACACATGCAGAGAGCTTGCTTCAGTCCTCTATAGGAGAATTCTTAGCACCTAGCATCTGGACTAACTGAACTATCTAATATTATTTGTCTAAGCTGCAATAAGTGCACGAAGCCTCTGCTTTTTGGTTGGAAAAAAAGGGCCTCCATATCACAAAGTTTCTACATGTGGGTGATGAATTTTGATGGCAGAAACTTAAGGCTCCAGAGATCACACAAATGCAGATCCCAAAGCACGTGTTGCCTATCCTTTTTCTAGTCTAGTGAAATTATCACTATACCCAGGAATTCCTGCACATTTACCAAAAGGATCTGTAGTTGAATGGCATATCACATGCTTCTCTTCCCGTCTGGCCATTACTATCCTTTTTACTTCCAAAGTTGCTCTAAAGAGTTCCCCAACTGCTCAGAGCAGATCTTGGGAAGATGGCAGAGGGCTTTGGATAAGGCAAAGTCACTAAGTATATGTATATATTTGCATATACTTATATATGTTCCCTTACTCATTCTCTGTCTCTTACACATACTTTAATATTGTTTAAAACCTTCCTTCTACTGCTTATATTTCCTGACTTCAGTTTTCACATCAACATCATTTGCACCAAGCCTTCTGTCTTTATATAGTTGAGAAGCTACCAGAAAATCTCTTTAATGAATGTTTGGGAGGCGGGTGTCATGAGTGCCGTTGAGCTGAAGACATCAGCGCAATGGCACACATGACAATAACAAGGAAACAGGGGAAGGGGCTCAAGATAAGTAGCCATCAACTTACAAAGACTAAAGAACAAGAGACAATGGCTAAGCGGATCGCGAGGCACACCCAAGCTGTTAGCGCTAGCGCAACGGAGATCGCCCAGCTGACAGCAATCACCGGAGGAATAGGGAAACCGATGATGGGCGATCCCGGAGCGCCAGCGGGGCCTCGCAACCCCTCACCTACCGGCAAGACAGCATGTTGGACAAAGGGGGGTGACGTAACCGCGAGTGAGGGGGCGCTGACCGGCGCGGGGTATTTAAACCCCGCACCGGCACGCTCCTGTCACTCTCAGCTTTTTTCTACCACTGTATCTACACTACGAATAAACCAGAGCCTGCTTCAACGGAATCAGTGTCTGTGTGTTACTCGGAGGTAGGCAGCGCATGACAGCGGGGGAATTTCAAGAAGTATGTTGGCAGTTCATTTGTTCCTTAATTCTGTTACGAACAAAACATTGTTCAAGAAAATTTTGCAAAAGTGTGTATTTAGAAGATTCTGTCTCAAGGCTAATTACAACTTTCTTTTTTCCAAATACAGTAACTTTCACACTTTGGAAAAGCCCAGCTGCTTAATGTATGTAATAATTTAGCGAAGTAAAGTTTTGCACTGTTACAGAACAATATGAAGAGTGTAAGTTAACAAAGTGTGTGTGATGGTGGTGATTCCCAGTGTCATTGCTAAACAAGATGACTGTGTGTTCTTTCTGTAGCAGTTCCCAACCAGTGATTGATCCTCCATTGTCTTTCTGTCCCTAGATTTTTTTTTACATAGCTGTTTCTCCTCTGAATGATCAAGGCTCTGAAATATTAGAAGGGGAAAGGAATGTTTATAACTGTGAGAGTTTAATTCATGGAAAACAGCCAAGTGTCCTTGAATACAATGTATGAGATCTGTGTCACATGTATTTCACCATTTGAGTAACTCCAATAACTGGAACTATAACATCACCCAGATTTCTTTAAAAGGCATATCCTAAAATATGTTTGTTTAAATTGCTTTCAAAATAAAGCTTAAGATTTGTTAATAGAACAAAATTTGCAAATATTTGGGCAGAAAAAAAAAAGTATTGTAGTGTGGTTCTAGATAGGGGTGTCTGCAAGGGGAGTCAGAATTGGAAGATGGTGGCTGCAACAGTGTGTTTAAAGCCATACCCCTTTTTTATGTGTGTCACATGTGCAACACACATAAAAAGGTGGATGCGGCTTTGATTACATGGTCATGGTCTCCATCCTAACTTTTTAACCCTTGTTGTGGATGCTGTGGATTCCAGATGACCTTTATGACCTGCCCCATCTCAATGATAGGAATGTTGTAAGGGGCCTCCATTTATAATTCTCCCTCAATTTCCCACTTTTTACTCCACTAAGGAATCATAAAATAAAATAAAACAAGCAGAATCCAAAAGTATCTTAACCTTTAAAGAATCCCTGGGACCATTATTGAGCTGAATTGAAGGCTGACTTACTGGTTGTGCATAATCTTAAAGAAACTGGGGAGGACAACAGATACCAGAATGCTTGGGGCTTTTACATCTTTTGCTTTCTTGGCAAAATTGGTACACTTGATTATTTTGCCTTTAGAACACGAATTTGAAAGGACATTGAAACTTAACGTATTTTAGAATTCCAGGAACATATTAAAGTTTATCTCAAAATTTTGTTCAGAGCATTTTAGAAATAAATATTGATAACCTGTACTTCCAAGTGTTAGAACTTTGTTTATCTGTTTAATGTTCAGGCTGCTTCACTGGTGTATTGAGTGTAAACCTAAAATGACCAACATGTTTAGATAGTAGAAAATAAAACAAAACCTTCCTATGCAGCGAACAATCAGTTTGATAAGACTAATTTCTGTGATGGACCTAGAATTTGCTTTGATTCTGGCATATGTGAAATTGTAGACAGAAAAAGACTTGAGATGGCTGCCATGTAATGTGTACATTTACATTAAACATACAGTCTTATGCTTAGAAAATCTTATCTACTTCTAACATAAGATATTATCTGAAAGTTCTTTTTCTTCTCTATTTCTTTCTTTGTATTTTTTCATTTACTCATTCCTTTCCTTTCCTTTTTTCTTTCAAAATTTGTATTGTTTTTATTCTTTTAAAATTTTCTTTAATAAAAATTACATATATGTGTCTGTGTGTGTGTGTGTGTGTATCTCTGAAAGTATCACTAGCTAATTGTTCTTGTCCTTTCCTTCATCTGTAGTTCTCTGCTGCTATTTCACTTAAAGCTGGACTTTTCCATTGTTTTTCATTATTTATTAAATTCATGTGCCACCAAATCATTAGAGACTCCTGATGGCTAACAACAAAAGTATATAATATAGTACAATAAAATGTCCACAGTAAGAAATGAAAAGGCATTGTAAAATGAATGCAAACAGTGATCAATAAGTTACTAACCACATACATTTATGAATTACAGCAGCAGAAAAACATTATATTGTCCCAGCCTAGGAATGTAGTCAGGATAAGGAGGATGTCGCCAGGTACAAGTGGCTCCATCAAAACACCTTGCCTTCAAAGATTATGTAGACCATGTAGGCAGCAAGAAGTCTAGCAAGTCCATGAGATCAGAGCAAAGATCCCTTTAGTTCATAAAAAGGTGTCATTTGAGTCAAGCTCAACTCCAGGTAATTTCATGGATGGATTCAAGCAGTTCTGTTGGCAACAGTAGGGAGAGTCATTTGCTACTGCCTTCATCCAGGATATTCTTCCCATTTCCCTATTTAGCCTGTATATCTCTGGGAATTTCTGGCAGTTTCCCATTCATGAACTAACCAGGCCTATGCTCCTGCTTAGCTTTTCAAGATAAGCCCCAATCCTCTAGGTCAGTGTTTCTCAACTGTGGCAACTTTAAGGTATGTGGACTTCAACTCCCAGAATTCCCCAGCCAGCAAGTGTGATGTTACATTCACAGCATGTACAGGCTGCACTTGTTCTCCTTCCCAGTTCTGAAGACTGTATGAATGGCTTCACAACTTTCCTTGGCAGTTGAGGTCTATGAATGGATCACAAGCTCTGTTTAAACAACAATTCCTTGGTGAATGAAGCTAAAGAAAAAAAAGTAAAGTCCCATAATCAGTGTAGCATATCTCTCTAAAACCTTGGTAAAAGATACAATAATGTTGATAATGGTTATAAGTAATTATAATAGGTATAAGATTATGGACATGCTAAATCATCATCATCATTATCATCACTATCCCTATAGTTATTGGTGTATTTGGTGGAATAACACAGATTAAACAAATTTTACAAGAACTAAAGATGTTGGGTATATTGCCTGTGAAATTACAAAAAAAAAAAGTTGCAGGGAGGGCTTCTGGGGGAGGTATGGTGAACTGAATATGGCTCTGTGAAAGAGGAACTGATCACTGTAGCAAAGACCAAGGAACTTGAGTAGTCTGGTTCCTTGGAACCTCTCTGGATGTAATGGTATGTGTGAAAGACCTTGAGAGACAGGGCTCAGAATGGATGCTTCCTAGTTTCTCAGGCTGTAAAGAAGATGGTGGGAGATTCATTCTTTCAGACTTGCAAGATTCTGTTAAAGTAGCCTTACAATAAAGTAGAATTAGTTCATCTGGTTGTGTTTCCTGTCTGGTCTACCGGGGAAGGATGACATCAATCTTGCTCCCTTCTGAGCCTCTTGCTCCTCCCGTTATGCAGCTGCGGGCTATGCCCTCTCTTATCTGACTGCTCCCTAGGCAGCATCTCTTTGCCTGTCTCTCAAGGTCTTTCTCACATACCATTACACCATGGATGTAGGGTGTAGTGTAGGATGGGAGGTAGGATGAAAGATCACCCATGTGTGCACTGGATGGTTGCTCCTCATGAGGAGACTGTAGGACAGTGGTTTTACACAGGTTTGAGTGCTGGGAGATTACAGGATCAGCCATCTTGCTTGCAACTGCAGTGGATCCTTTTAAAGGATACTAAGTTCGCAAACCTCACTTTCTAATCACTTCTGGAAATTGTCTATTAACCATCTTAAAGCTATTAGAGACCTTCAGAACAACAGGTTTGAAAAGTCTTCATCAGGTGAGTTTATCTTCAACTCTGAACAAAAGAAAAGTTAATTACAAGCTTAAGAACTTAAAGAATTTGAAATAAACAGCAAAAAGCTAAATCAGATTTTGATTCAAGAAAGTTAAAACCAGATTAAGGGTCCAGATAAATTTGGAAAATTGACTTCTCATGGGAAACAGATTTATTTTGACTATCCTGGCTATGCAAGTGATAACAAAAGATAAGTGATGATGTTAGAGGCTGGACATTAGAGGGGACTAAAGATTTTAAGCAGAAGAAAAAAATACAAGCCTGTTCTTGATGTCAGTTAATACTGGGTCTTACAAAATGACACAAAATGTTTTAACACTGGAAATATTAAAGGAGACCTTTGAAGAATGGAGCCAGAAAATAATAACTACAATATCAAAACTGTCAGTAATTATGTCTGCTTCTACGGATAGACTATCTTGTCTAAAATATGTTAATGAAGGAATGACAGGTGTGGAACAAATTTTATCTGACAAGACAGAGAAAGCACAGAATGTGCAAGTACAAATGACAGGCCAAGAGAATGATTTGGAAAAGGATGCTTTACTGGATATACAAAAGAAACTGGCTGAAGTTTTAAAAATTAAAAGGGAGATACAAGAATGACCTGGAAAATGGTTTCTGATTGGATCTACAAAAAAGGCTTGTTAAAGCCTTGAAGAAATCTGTGTGATGGGATAAAGAAGAACTGAAGAGAGATCAAATCCTACGACAATATTTGATTGATTTAAAGATTGAGACTATTAGAAGTAAAAGGAAGGAATATAAAGGTGTTTTATTTGATCAAAGTTAATATATATATATATATATTTGCAATGCTCTGGCAACCTTTATGGACTTTTTCCTGATACCAAGATTGAAAAGTTGATGTTTTATGGATTTGCTTATAGAAAAGGAATGGGATATTAGATGAAGAGGTATCTGTTTATAAGGGATGAAGAGTTATTAAATTTGTTTATACTTGCGATGAAGGTCGGAAGTCACCTTCTTATATATTTATTTTCTTTTTCTTTATTATATTCCTTCTTTTCTTTTTCTTCTTTCTTTTTTCCTCCACTTTTTATTCTTTCTTTCCATTCTCTTCTTTTTCTCTAAGTTAACTTTGTATTCATTTTTACTATTGTAATTAAAATTCTTAATAAAAAATATATTCAAAAAATATCTTGCAGGGTACATATTATATTTTATGGCATTACTTGGATAATTCTTATGTTCTTGGCTGGAACTTGAATATCTGAAGAATGCCAGTCAAATGGATAATTATTTTTGTTTGTTCTTTGTACTGAATAACAACAACAACAACAACAACATGATGATACTATGGTATTTAATATTTTTTTCTCATCTTTATTCCTCTATTTTTGATTTGAGGTTGTAAATACTGCTGCTTATTCAAACAAACCACCACAAAGAAATAGGATGTATCAGCAGACTAGGGGGGCATCTAAAATGTCCAGAAGCCTTCCTTTCTTAAAAAAAAGAAAGACAGAGAAAGAGAAAGAGAAATGTTGTGTCACAGAGAGGCCTTGAAAAGAGCCCAATTCGGACTGAGTATTCTCCTGGAAAGTTGATTATGTTGGAGCTTACAGACAGCAAGACGTGAGAAAAATGGAAAGGAGATGAATAAATAAATACTAAATAAAGCCCCCTCAAGTTTATTCTTGCTTATATTTTAGTACTACTCTTAATTTTAATACTACTCTTAATAATAAGAGTCCTATTAGCTTAGCCAGCCTAGCTAACCTTGGCAGAATACTAGGATGGGAGACCACAAAGAAACAGAGGGCTATAGCCTAAGCTGAGAAGTTTTAAAAAAGATCCCAGAGGAAGGCGATGGCTCACTGCTTTAGCACTGTTACAAAGAAAACTACATGGATATGCCCATGAACTCAACAGCAGTCTAGTTCAACTCTAGTTGAATTATCCAAGTAACGCCATAAAATATAATATGTACCCTGCAAGATATTTTTGAACATATTTTTTATTAAGAATTTTAGAGCATCTGCACATTAAAGTATCCTGTTGTTCAGCTTTTAGTAATTTGGGTTCTACAGAATGAAATTCATGAACCAAACGTCATGATGAGAAGACGGCTTTGTGTATGTGCGTGGGTTGTGTTTGTTTTATGGCAGTGTGCTCTGTGGGATTTCATTGGCACTTAATAGAAAACTAGCCCAAACGGAGCAGTTAAATCAGACCATTATTTCTCAGTGACTTAACAAGAACATTTTATGATGCTGAAATCCTAGCCAGACATTTATTTCACTTTCTGAAATGAGTGGAATGCTGTCCATGTCTGAGAGTGCTTCAACACGGCACCATTTACACTCCCCAATTCCTCCCAACCACTTGCACGTGAACTGCCAATTGCCTTCACTCCTGCACACAATTCAGGAAGTCAGCTGGGAATGCTAGGAACTGTTTCTCCTGCTGACCAGTAGGAGTTTGCAAAACATAGTTTTGAGTCAGGGGAAATAATCAAACTAGCTGCTGAATGCAAACAACAGTGTGAAAATACAGAAGGCCCAAGCTGATTCCCTGTGGAATTGTCTATATGATCCCCGCCTGGATTGTCTATATGAGCAGCAGCAGATGGATGCATTCACACAATGTGCTTAATGCAGTTTCTCAGTTTGAAAAAACTGTCCATGCACTGAAAGCACAGATCAGGCCTGACATGTGCAACTGGCAGCTTCTATATTAATACATGGGATGGACAAAGCCACCGGATTCCAGAATTGCTTGAAGAAAGAGAGAACTGCTTCTCAAATATATATATTTTCTTGGACACATACACCCCCCCCCCCACTTTCTAAGGGATACGAATCAGTACTAAATTCAATTATTTAAAAGCTGGCAGTGAGTCACAGAATAATGGATGAATCTGATATTCCACACAAGGATAAAATATGCTGATAGGGTCTACCATGTGTTCAGCAGCTGCTCTTTTTGGCTTGAACAAGAGGTGAGAAGAATTACAGCGATTGGTAGTTCTACCTACAAGTGTTTCCTGTTGCCTTTTGTATCTAATTGCACCTGATTTGGTAGTTAAGTTAAAATATATCTTGAATGAAGGATAATCCAGAGGAAAAAAAAAATCACTCTTTTTATGACTATTTTTATAGTGTTCAGTGTCACAGAAAACCTGACATAAAACAGCATGAGACTTTTGTTATTTTCTGCTTTCAGGGCTGTTTCCCGGTGGTTCTGTATCCACTGAAAACAACTCTTTTAAGACAAAAGACAGAGCAGGGGAACTATAGATCATACCTTGCCCAGTTCAAGAAATCAGCAGGTGAACCTGCCTGGGAACTAAATGCTAAATGCTCTGCACTGCTCCAAGGTGGAGAAAGACTCCAACTCAGTTATGCAGCCTTCCAAATGCAAACAAGAGACAGGTAACTATATCCACGGATGGGAAATGTAGAGGCTGGGTGTGCAGCACCCAAACTAATTACTCAAAAATGATTGCTAGGGCCTGGGCCAAGTATTATCTCAGGCGGCTTTAGCATTTGCTGCAGTGGCATGACGGGCACAAACTACAGTAATACGAGGATGAGATAAAAGTTAAGGCGAGTGAGGATGCACTAAAGGTGGATCCTGGGCTCTGCTTTGCTCTTCCTTCCCTCCAAATCTGGGGGAAAGTCAACCTGAAGGTTCTGTGCTGCAGTAAGCAGTGTCAAGCCCTGATCAGGTTTGTACCAATGTTTTGCTTTTAACCCACCTGATGGGGAATATATGCAAAAGAAAAAGCAGGATAGTTAACTGGCATATTCCAGATCTCATTTAGCCCCTCTTATCAATTTCTTTACTCCCTCCATCCTCAGCCTTGCCTTGCAGTAGACATTTATTATATTATTTTCAAATACTGTATTTAAACGAACAATAATATCATTATTCCCCTTTTCTACTTAAAATCACTCAGAAAAGCTATTGGAGGTGGTAACTCTTCTTGGACAGGCAGACACCACTCCTAGAGCAATTTTAATCCGGATGGCTCAGTTTCCATGTGATGTTAAGACAGGGATTGATGCCACGGGGCTCATTGCAATCAAAGATGACAATTGCAGCCCCATACAAATCAGGCAATAGTTTTAGAATTAGAAACAGCTGAAATTTCACAAATACACTCATGAGATTTTGGCATTCTCGTGCAAGATCTGGTAAGAGTTTAGGATGGTACAGTAGAAATGAGATGCAATGTAGGTTGTGGGGGGTTCTGTTTGCTTTTTGCCTACAGGTTCCAGCTCTCACCTATTGGTTTGTATTCTGAGGAAGCAGAGCTGCAGTGGGTGCTGATGGCACTGCCAGGGACTCCACTGTCCTCTTGTTCAGTTCATTGCCATCCCAAACTACCCCCTGTTCTCCTCCTTCCTCCTACAGACTGGGCATATCTTCCTTTAAGCATATGAGGCTCAAGGTTTGTAGGTATGCTTCGTCAAGTTGTACAGCTGATACTATCAAAAATACAAAGGGAAAAACCATCTCCCAACATCTCTGATTTTGAGGAAATCTATGGCCATCTGTTTTTAAACAAGCCTAATTGATGATTGTTAAAAATGGTTGATAGGAATTATCAGGCTCAACTGGTTCTTCCTACCCTTGACTTATATTGACCAATTAAAACAATGTTGGCATTATTGTGACCAACTCCAGTTTGAGCCCCTCAGATATGTCAAGTTTGCTCTCTGCTCCAGGCAGCTACCTTCTGGTGCACAGCATAGTAATCATCTCACACCCCTACTGAAAGACTCTCATGGCTGGCATTCCTGGACTCAGTTCAAGGCATTAGCATTGGCTTTGAAAGCTCCTAATAGGGCCTGTCTAATGCAGGGACCAATAGTCATCTCACTATGAACTTGTGGCTACTAAGACTTGTAAGGAAGGCCCTGTCAGAAACATTTCTCTCCCTCCAGCCCCAGAGGACTGTCTTCTCACACCCGGGAAAAGGGGTTTCTCCTATCTCATCCATCCTTGTGCACAACCATCCCCTTAAGGCTACAATTGGTCCCATTGTTTTCCCTTTTTAGAAAAGGGTTAAGATATCTTCAAAATGCTGTCACTCTTACGTCGGGATTTCACACAGTGAAGTTGCTTCTTAGTTACCTATGTTTTTTATGGTTGTTGTTCTGCTGTCTTGATGTGAACCTTGGTAATGCTGTTTTGAAGAAAGATGATGTGTAATATAATTAATTAGTAGAGCTGGAAGACATGACAGTCACCTAAGCTTGCTAGAACATGGCAGCCCAGCTACTTGTAACAGGACCGTTCTATCACCACCGCTGGTGTTTTTCTGTTGTGTAAGAAAATCCCTTGGTGTGCCTCCTTCTGTACTGCTTGAAGTGTTAATCTTCTGCCAAGCCCTTGTTTTGGCCAGAATATTATTCAGGCAGCATTCAGACTCTCTTACTGTCCTTTCTGGAATGTTCACAATTGAAGTATAAAGTTACCTACGCAGCACAGCCTAGCCAGTGTCATTATTAACTTATCCAATTATTCAACTTACTCGACTGGAACACAGGCCATTTCCAATTTCTGGTTTTATATCCTTCTTTAAATAACAACAACAACAAGAAGATAATTGAGCACAACAACAGGAAAGTTTTCTGTTGATGGCAGCCCTTCCTCATAATTTACACTGAGTGAGAAATACAAGGGAGTGACTGCCAATTTTCTTTTTTAGCTAATGTTTTCCTCCCTATTTATGGTGATGTTCTGGACAGCCTATCTGTTCTGTAGATGAGATGAATATGTTTCTAAAAAAACTTTTCAACATTCATTTGAATCTTCTCTCAAGCTGCCCATTTGTGATCTCTAGTTGCCCACTTGGAGATTCCTACTGCTCATAGAAAGCATAGGCAACTGGAGATCACATTGTCTACCTATTTTTCAGTCTCCCAGATTGAACGGGGTGTGGCAGCAATGTCATCAGAGGGACAGGTAGAATTTTACTTTACATTTTTTAAAATATTTGTGGGGTTTTGGTGCTTGAGGCACCTACCTAAACTCTTATTTGAAGGGGCAAAAATACAGAAGTATGTCACCACTACACAATACTTCACTGCTGAATTTCAACTACATGATTTTAGAGGCTCTTTGGACTTCAGCAGAAAGGGCTGGCAGGCCATATGCTGCCCAAAGGCTGGCCACACTGTAATATACACCCTAGCTGGATAATCTGTGTGTAGCCCTTGATCATTAAAATGGTGGCATGTGGATCTTACTGTCAGCCCTTCAAGGCAGACCAAGTCAGGAAACTGACACCACAAGAAATACTAAAAGTTGACTTTATTGAAATAAGCTTAGTAAGATTCTGTAGGAGAATCTTGAAAGCCTGACAGCATTTCCCTTCCCTCCCTCTTACACCATAAAGAGAGTCCATCTTGAATTTCTTTCTGATGTATTCTTGTTTACCTGGGCTAAGCTCATGTTTTATTAATGGCCAACCAGAGTCCCTCCTTTGAGGGGAAATGGGTTGTGATAAAAATTTGATAAATAAATAAATCAAATAAATAAACTTCTTCAAGGTCATTCCTGTGCTCCTCTCCACCTCCCCAGTTTTCCCATTAGCTAGCTATCACCTTAGCCATTACTTTAAAGGAAAAGCGATGTCCTGTTGTCATTAATGGTAAGAAACTAAGCAGACTGGTCCTTGCCAACCAGCTGTCCACCTGATTACAGTGACCAATGGGGTCAAGTTCACTTTTGCCCTTATTTATTATTTTTATGCTGCCTGACTTCCAACTCTGGGCAGCTCACATGTAAAAAATACAATTAAAAATAAAAATAAAATAAGAAATAAAAGATAGGATGTCAGAACTGGAATGGAATGAAATGGAAAAAAGGCTTCAATCACCCTTGCTAAATGCCTGGGAGAAGAGCCAGGCCTTCAAGGCCCTTCAAAACACCAGTAGGGTAGGACCTGCTCAACTCTCAGGGGGAACCTTATTTCAGAAGGCAGGGGCTGCAACAGAGAAGGCGTGCCGAGGGTCCCGATCAGGGCCAGTTTTAGGCCTAGGCAACCTATGCAGTCACCTAGGGCACCAAATTTGAAAAGACTTCCAAAGTGTACAATATGAGTATAAAATCTGATAATCTTTCCTTGTTGCTTTAGAACTTTTTCTTTCAAAAACACCCACAAAGTTAGTTGAGTGGTAGTGAACAGCACATTAACCAGATGTTACAAGTCATGAAAAAGAAATTACTATTACAGCTACAGACCTCAGGAAGCTGATAATATTACTGAAGTAAGACAAAGGTCTGATAGGAAGGGACTGAGCACGCAAGTCATGTGACTATCGAAGTTATACCCAGAAAAGTGGTAACAGTGCACTCTGTGTGCCAACATGCCCGCTTGAGGGTTAAAGATAACTTTGCAGAATTGTTGCCATGTGGCCGTCGGCTGCTGGTCCCGTCCGGGATGAGAGGTGAGCGCCACAATACTGGGACGAATGCACCAGGTCTGACTGACCCGGCGGGTTCTTTTCCCACAGAGAATGACACAAGCACAAATGGTTTCTCTTGGTGGGAGAAGTAGAGAGAGAACCCGAAGAGAGAGCGAGCGAGCTAGCCACCTCTAACGGTCTCCACGACTCCCTTTTATTCAGTTACAAATCGCGTGACAATAGGTCACATGGTCACTTAATATTCATCAGTACATAAAGTTTGCCATATATGGTAATCCTTGGTGGTTTTCATTGTTCATTGGCTAAGCGTTCCCTGTGTGCTGTGGAACGGCCCGAATATGTTTCCTTCTTCCTGTTTCCTGGTTCCCTGCTCTTTTGTCCCACCGCAACATCTCCTCTGTTTTTATTTTTTAGCTGAAACCGTCCTCCATCTCTTTGCGTGACCCAGGGCTCAGGACCCCACCAGGTCTAGGTCTTGTTGGTGCAAGAGAACCCGAGGAAGTCTGTCAGCTATCAAGGTCTCTTCGTCAGAGTCACTAGAATCTGAAAGGGTTAACAGGGAGCGTTTTTCGTTGTTCCGGGGAGAGGGGGAATCCATGCGGAACAGAACGTTAATTTGAGAAATTTCCGAATCAATTGAATTTAAACGAAATTTTAGAAACGACAGGAGTCTTCCAAACACACAGGGACCTATGGCACATATTAACAGTATAATAACTATTGGTCCAGCAATTGCCGAAAGCAAAGTGGTGAACCAAGGAGATGTCGAAAACCAATGCTCGAACCAGGACTGCCGAACTTCTCTATCTTTTTTGCGGTCGGCAAGCCGGGTTCGTAGCTCTTTCATTGAATCTATAACAATGCCTGAATGATCAGCATAAAAACAACATTCCTCTTGCAGGGCCACACAAAGTCCTCCTTGTTTAAGAAGAAGGAGGTCTAAGCCCCGACGGTTTTGTAATACCACCTCTGATAAAGATGTGAGAGAGGCCTGAAGGTGGGAAATAGATTGTTCAATTTTTTCGAGGTCTTCGTCTATGCTTATCCGCAACGAGTGAAAATTTTTATTGCTGGTAACAATACCGGCAACACCGGTGGCCGCGCCGGCCACTCCCAGGCCCAATAACACAGACAAGGTAAGGGCTGTCACGACCTCTCTTTTAACCAACAAAGGGGAAGAAGAAAAGTGAGAAAGCAACTCAGGGTCAGAGTGATATATAACTTTCGGGAACAAATAAACCTGAATACAATAGTGATCAGACTGTAAAAGCCTGGGGCCATACACACAGGCGGAAAGACCAAAAGAACAAGCCCAAATGGAATTATTTCCGGGAATAAAATATTGGTTAACAAAGAGGTCGGAGAAGTCTGTCGTAGTGTTGGTACGATTCCACGGGAGCATCCACCCATAGGTTGGGGGTTGAAGAGAAACCCGTATGTTACATAAAAGGTCATAAGAACAGTGGTGAGAAAGATTGCTGGGGATGAGACCTAAACAGCAGCCCTGACCCACAAGTCCCGCAATGGTCTGTGAGGTGTTGCGCCAGCGACAGGAGGTGTCGGTCGTGCTGTTGGTGATGTTTTCAGTTGATCCAGCAGCTTCATAGAAAGGTGGGGTGGTGGTCAGACACAGCCAGCAAGAAGTGGTGAGATTGGGGCGCGAAGTATTAAGCATGGCATAAGAGTCATCCAGCAGTCGAAAAAGGGGGTTGTGACGAGGAGCTTGAGGTTTAATCAACGGGTTGGGGGGTCGGACGCGGTTAAAGCCAACCGGTGGAGACAGGTCTGGGGTCGCAGAAAGCTGAATGGAAAAGACTTGGCCGTCGTCGCCGAGAGTGCTCCACTCGCGGCCCCCCCACCGCTGACCCGTTAGCCAGGAGCCGATAGGAAGCGCCTCACCCGCAGCAGTAAAGGTGATGTTCATCGGGTTTTTCCGCTGCCCACAACAATGCCAATCACGTGGACAGGACAAGGATGGACGTCCATGGCTACGAACTATCTTGACATAATCTGAAGTAACAGGGGGTGTCCAGTAAATGTCTCCGGTGGACACACATTGCCAATTGGAACAAAAATAATGGCCAGGCCCCCCGCAAAGGTTGGAGCGAGTCGGCGTTGGTGGATGGCCAGGACAAAAATACAAGTATAATTTGGAGGCTCCTCGTGGGGATGGGGTGCAAGAGGACCCATCCCGAAAAGCGGTGGCGCCAGAGCCCATTTCGGCAAAATCAAAATGGAGAACAGGATACCAGGGCCATATCGTACGGTTGGAAACCTGGTAAAGAGGAACCCCCTGATAATCCCGCACCGTCCAGGTGTAATTAATTGGGCGGTGGGAGCTCTCAGCAGAGGAGCGGGGGCGGCGGTGCCGTTGACAAGGCAAAATAATTGTGCTCGCATCCTGGATGCGTGACACGGGGGGTTTTTGAAAATCAGGTGTAGGGGGCCCAAAAAAGCGAGGAAAACAGTGAGGATATAAATGATAAATTCCTAACCAATACAGAAAAAATGGAGAGAAAGGGGGGTGCGTCACCGAATGAGGGGAAAATAGATAGACATCCCAGTTTCCCTGTGTCATGGTACCATCAATGTTGAGCGCAACACCAGCGCAGGTATATTTCCCGACTGTTTGTGGCGTCTCTCGCACATGGAGAAACATGCGACAGGGAGAGTAGGAATAATCTATCCACACGTTCTCAATAGGGGGAAGGGGGCGGTCATTAAACAAAAATTGAAAGGAACAATGGTTTTGATAAGTAGCATAAAAAGAAAAAACAAGAGAAAAATTATACGGCACAAAGGCGGCTCGAGGAGTAAAAAGGAGAGCCAAACAGCCATAAGGGCCGATAAAACACAAAATACAGAAAAACATATTTTAAAGACTCGACAAAAAATTGTCTGGAGATTTATCAATCTGTGATTCAGACGGGGGTTGGAAATGACAAGGACGAACACAGCGGGCCGGGACCCACAAGGCTCGATCTGTTAGTTGAACCGCGGCGTAGCCACGTCCCCACGTGATCAGCTCCGCCGGGCCTTTCCACGTTGGATCGGGGGGTTGCCTGTAATAAACAAGTGGTCTAGAAGTGGGAACAGGTGGGCAAGAAAAATGGCGAGAGGCTGCTGTCAGAGGAGGGGTTCCAGTGAGGTTAAGAAAATTGAGGGTATATAAACAAAGATTTAAAACATCTTGCAGTGCCGGGAGGCAGGGGGGGGCAGGCCCTTTTTCCCCTATATAGCGATCTAGCGCCTGTTTTAAGGTATAATTGGCGCGTTCAATAACTGCCTGACCCTGACTATTAAATGGAATGCCAAACTTATGACAAATCGTCCACTGTGTACAAAAAGTGGCAAAGGCAGAACTGGTATATGCAGGGCCATTGTCAGTTTTTAACGTGGTTGGGCATCCCAGCACTGTAAAGGTCCGAATGCAATGATTTATGACATGTTTGGTGGTCTCACCCCTCTGTGGGGTGGCCATCATAAACCCTGAATAAGTGTCAATGGACACATGTAAGTATTTCCAGGGGGTAAATGGAAGATATTGGGTAACATCCATTTGCCAGGTTTCACAACTTTTAGTTCCTCTAGGGTTAACACCCTGAGGATATGCTCGGGCTTGTCGGCTGCAAGTCGGGCATTGTTGAACGATAGCGCCGGCCTCAGCCAAGGAAAGGCCGAATTGCTTAGCCAAGCATTTTTTATTTTGATGAAAATATTGATGACTTTCAGTTGCCGTCGGCAATTTTTGCCGGGGGGTTATGATGGTCACAGGAAGTAGCTCGCGACAAGCCAAGTCAGCGCGCTGGTTTCCTTCAGACAAAAACCCTGGAAGGTTTTGGTGGCTCCGAATATGAGCGATAAAAAAGGGGGATGATCGCTCAGTGACCACCCGCTGGAGCGACAGAATTAACGACAGCAGCCCTTCTTCGATGGCCGGAGAAAGATACGAACCAAAAATGTTCGAAGTAACATGAGCAACATATAAACTGTCGGTAATTATGTTAAGCGGTTCTCTTTTAAACAAAGTGAGAGCCAAAACCACAGCAGCTAATTCTGCCTTTTGGGCGGATGGCTGGGGTTGCGTTAAGCGTTTTTGCCATCCATCATCAGTTTGCCAAGCACAGGCACCAACGGCCTTGGTACCATCTGTAAAGACTGTAATGGCCTGTGCAATGGGGAATAAAACCAAAGGGTTTTGAAAGGTGATAGGAACAGTTTTCACCAGTTGTAATCGATGATCAGACGGGAGATGACAAGAAACTCTGCCACACCAGCCCTCAAGCGCGGCCTGAATATCATCTGAATTTTGATATAGGTGTTCCCAGGTGGTTAATTTAAAGGGAATAAAAATGACAAAGGGCTCTAACCCCACGAGGCTTTTCAGCCGGGCACGTCCCTTCTGACACAACAATGCCATTTGGGAGGCCTTGGTAACTATCGTAGTGCGCGGGGTGTTAGACAAATGGAGCCATTCTAGAATTATGACCCCTTTTTTGTTTTCTGGCTTCTCTGGGACCTGAAGCAAAATAGCCGTTAACAAAGATGGAGTAGGCAGTATGGCTAATGAAATAGGTAAGTCTTCTTTCATGCGATCAACCCATATAAGGCCTAGGGCCTGGTTAACTCGTTGTATGGCCGCCTGGTGTTGTTGTGTCAAGGTGATTTTTTGGGCGGGGAGCTTAGAGCCAGCCAAGGCTTGAAATAAAGGAGCTAGCTCTTGTGTCGACAAGCCCAAATATGGGCGGACCCAGTTTAATGTTCCCAAATATTGTTGTAACTGAACAAGAGTGGGGTCCACAGGAAGAGTAATGTGAGGGACAGAAGGGCTGGCGGCTGACTGCAAGAGGCGGTGACCCAAATATTGAAAAGGATATTGAGACTGAACCTTTTCGGGGGCCACGTGGAGTCCACCTTGTGCCAATATGTGGATAAGCTCAGGAAGGGTCTGTTGCACGGAGCCTCTTGGGCCATCGGCTGCCACTAGAATATCATCCATATAGTGATAAATCAAAAAGGTAGGATGACTCGTGCGAAACGGCTCTAACACATGTGCGACAAAGGTTTGGCACATGGTGGGACTGTTGACCATTCCTTGTGGAAGGACCTTCCACTGGTATCGGCGGGTTGGCCTAGAGTTGTTTAATTCGGGCACCGTAAATGCGAATAAAAGGCGGTCTTGAGGGCAAAGGGGGATAGAGAAAAAACAATCTTTCAAATCAATTATTATGAGGTCATAGCTGCTCGGAATAAAATTAGGATTAGGGAGTCCACACTGCAGCGCGCCCATTGGTTGAAGAATGGCATTGACTGCTCGAAGGTCTTGAAGCAGTCGCCATTTTCCAGATTTTTTCCGTATAACAAAGATCGGTGTATTGTATGGGCTGGTTGAAGGCTCAAGATGAGACAGGGCCAACTGGTCGTCTACCAGTTTCCACAAGGCTCCTAGTTTTTCCAACGGGAGCGGCCATTGATCCATCCATACGGGAACGGGAGACTTCAATGCCAATTGAAGCAATGGGGGCGTGGACTGGTGTTGTGTCATCATGGAAAATATAGAGAGGCATGAAATTGAGACAACAAGTCTCGGCCCCACAAATTAAAAGGAAGCGGGAGCACAACGGGGCGAATGTGAGCAGGGCGAGATGATTCAGCCGTTGAGGCCTGGAGCCAATCGGAACTAATTTGCGCCACCTGGGTGCCTCCCACGCCGTGCACGGATGGAGATTTTGAAAGGGGCCAATCGGTGGGCCAATCGTCCAAGCGAATAACCGACACGTCTGCACCAGTGTCAACCAAGCCTAAAAAGGGACGACCGTTTAATTGAACAGTCAACATCGGCTTGTGTTGGTCAACTGTTTGGCTTAGAGCCATTATTTCAGCTAAGGCTGGTAACAAAATAAGGGTAGCCACTATTGTCCCTTTAGACATGGAAAAACAACGATCTCCAATGCACACAATGGAGAGATCGTGTAAGGAGACATGATCATATAAGAAGGGTGTCGCCACCACTCCTTCTAATATAAGGGAGGCGTTCGGGATGATAAGGAGTGGGCGATAAGGTTGTAAAGGCTCTGGAAGTTCAACTACCAGAGGAATTGAGAAAACTAAACCAGGCTCATCATAAACAATAGATTGGGACAAATAAACCGGAAAGGATGTAGAGATAGTCTGTGGTGAGGCTGGAGGGGGGCTGCCTAGTTTTAAAGGCGTAGTCTCCCTTTTCAACAGCAAGGCGTCAGCCTTTGGCGTGGGGCTGGCCGAACGCCCCGCCTCTAGTTTTCCGACTGTGATTGAGAGGGAGGATTGGATCGACACTGGCTTGCCCAATGAAAACCCTTGCGACAACGAGGACAAACGGTCTTTGGCTTTCGGGCGACATCTTCTTTTTGGTTTTTGAACCCTCCTTTTTGAGCGCCCCCCCCCCCTGGAGCTCGACATTGAGATCTAAAATGGCCGGGCTTGCCGCAGTTAAAACAGTTGCCATTTCGGGGTGCAGAAGAAACCACAGCAGTAGAATTGAGAGCAAAGGCCAGTGCGGCAGTTTTATAGGACTCAGTTCCCACCTCTTGACAGGCGCGAATGTATTCGGCAATGTTTTGTTGAGTTACCGCCTGAAGAGGTTTTAATATTTTTTGGCAATCAATATTTGCATTAGCCACTGCCAGGCGTAGCAATAGTTCTGTCTGTGCTTGGGAATTATCGATCTGCCTATTAATGGCTTCAGTTAACCGATCGATAAAAGTGGCATAAGGCTCAGTGGGCCCTTGCAAAATTGAAGTAAAGGAGTGAGTGGGCTTAGTAGGGTCGGGAATGCGTTTAAAGGCAGTCAAAGCGGCTTGGCGCATGATCGCATATCCTCCTTGTCCCACAGTAATTTCTTGCTGAGGGGTAAGAACAGTGCCCTTGCACAAAAGGTGGTCCATAGTGACCCCTTGGGGGAGGCCAGCGGCCTGCGAAGCCGCAACAGAAAGATAGTAATCATTGTGCCATGCCGCCAATTGGGCCGGGGTAAGAAGCATTTGAGCAATGCCTCTCCATTCAGAAAACAGTATGTTGTGGTGGGCCGAAATGGTATCTAACAACTGGCGTGTATATGGGGAGGTCACACCATACTTGGTGGCTGCTATCTTAAGTTCTTTCAATAATTCCCACTCTATCGGAATATAATGGGGGGTTGCAGCCGCAGCGCCAGTGGGAATGTGCATAATCATGGGAAAACAAGAAAGATCATCAGAAGAGATCTTTCCGGCAGCTAATGCCGTCTGAAAGGCGTTTAATACGGGCTGTTGAGAATTCTTTGGGGCCGTGTTATAAGGCGGTGGTGCTGAGGGAACGGGTTCGGGGATGACAGGATATAACGAATCTTTCTTTGGTGTCTTAGGAGACGGTTCTTTTTTATCTAATGAGGCAGGTGAGAGCAAGTCTTCATCTTTATTTTCTTCCTTTTTCTTTTCTACCTCAGGGGTTGGAGTGTCAAAAGGATACAAGACATTAATGGCGGCCATTAGAGCACGCCACGTACACATGATGTTTGCCGGGGCCCTTGGGGGCTCATGTATCCATTTTCCCAAACGCTCCCAAGTGGAGCGCTTGAACGTGCCCTCCGCTGGATATGCGGGGCAGTGTCTTTCTAAATAATTCAAAAAAGAGGTTATTTCTCGCTTTGAAAGCGGGTACACATTTGTGCCATTAACTCTCTGCAAACAATTTGCCTTCTTCACTAAAACGAGAAGTTCATCCCTATGCCTGAGTTGAACTTGGGAAAGTGAGGAGCCCATACTCACGATGCGCGTGCCTATTCCAGGTGCGTAGTACAGGAGTGAAGGAGGTGTACCTTTTGCCAAAGGTCACACCTTGAGAATCACGTCGGGGTCACCAGTTGTGGCCGTCGGCTGCTGGTCCCGTCCGGGATGAGAGGTGAGCGCCACAATACTGGGACGAATGCACCAGGTCTGACTGACCCGGCGGGTTCTTTTCCCACAGAGAATGACACAAGCACAAATGGTTTCTCTTGGTGGGAGAAGTAGAGAGAGAACCCGAAGAGAGAGCGAGCGAGCTAGCCACCTCTAACGGTCTCCACGACTCCCTTTTATTCAGTTACAAATCGCGTGACAATAGGTCACATGGTCACTTAATATTCATCAGTACATAAAGTTTGCCATATATGGTAATCCTTGGTGGTTTTCATTGTTCATTGGCTAAGCGTTCCCTGTGTGCTGTGGAACGGCCCGAATATGTTTCCTTCTTCCTGTTTCCTGGTTCCCTGCTCTTTTGTCCCACCGCAACATCGCCATATGACAACAATGGCTGTTGATATAATTAAAATACTGTGATTCATAGTAAATACAGTGAAAATGTCCAAGAAAAAAAAAAATGTTGGGCTAAAAATCGTAAGCATAAATCTAAAAAACTTGAAGAAAAAAGGAAACAAGAAGGCGCCTTTTTAAAATTCCTAACAAAATCGGAAGATAAGCTAAACCATAGGGGGTGCCAGAATATGACTTTGCCTAGGGTGCCAAAGTGTCTAGAGACGGCCTTGGTCCAGATAAATGGCATTGTTTAATTGAACGAATGCAGAGAGTGCCAATCCTGCCAGACTGAATTGGCCAGGCAGATATCATCGAAGATAACACCCATTATCAGGTTCCTAACTCCCTTCCTTCCTTCCATTTATATGGTTGCCCCTCTCACAATAGTGACTCTGGACAGGGACAAGGTTAAAACACAATTTAGCAGTCCCAACCACAACATCCAAGGTTAAAACTACTTGCTGGGAGGGAAAAGGTTAAGGTGTAGGATGTACAGTATGTATGAGTGATTGCATGTGAATAAAGATGCATGAGTCTGAATATAACAGATGGGTACATGCACTACCTATGTGGTCCTCAGGATCAAATGTTGCCCACCCACAAGGTAGAAAGGCCATACCGAGCCAGGCAGGCCCCATACTATGCTCTCTTAGTGCATTTGATTGTTCTTGGGGAGAAATTATTGCCTATCTTCATTCTGGGGAGCCCAGCCTTCCCAGAAACTGAGGTGAAACCCAGGGCTCTGCCATATCTGATACTGTTGGACAGTTGGCAACATTTGATGCAGGACATGCAATGGCGAGCAATGGTTTAACCGTATGTGACAATGGACAGCTCTTGAGACTTTGCCTCTCGAGCCTGCCAAAGTCAGAACTATCAGGAGATGCCGATAAACCTTTAAACGGTGTGATTTCTACACACATATTGAATTTCAGCCTTGAATCCTTAACTGTGCACGTAAGTCCTGTTTTCTTTAATGGGGCTTAACCAGATCTAATTTTCTCATCATGGTGCCAAATGAGATTTCATTAGAATATTTTCAGTCTATTTTCCATTGGGTTTCATTGTTGCACGAAAGGGGGAGGTGGGGTGGGGAGGGAGACTCTTTCAGCTTTAAGAAGGGTTAATGTTTGGACTTCTAAGTTTTAAAAAATGAAAATTCTCTCTCTCTCTCTCTCTCTCTCTTTCTTTCTTTCTTTCTTCCCATTCATATTCTTCCTTCACCCTTGGTGGCCATCTGACTTCTCAGACAAAGAAAGGGCTTCAATGTGCCAGATTGGCCTCCTCCGCTCTAATGCAAACCAGCAGCCCAAATTACCTGCCTGACCTTTCCCATGAGCGCAAGGAGAAATCTCTCCTGGAGTGAGATAAAGAAATTAGGGCTTCATTCTTCCGTGGTTTACTCCTAGGAATGCTTCTTGGCTGGACGCTCAGAATAAACCAGTTATTGAAAAGGGGAGCTGGGAAGCTGACAAGCATGGCTAAGCTGAGTAAGGAAATTTGATGAGGAAATAAGATGCTTTGTAGATCAGTGTATAGTGATTAGTCTTTTGAATGCTGGGATTATTATATAAGCAAAAAAGAGAGGGGGTGCTTATTGTAACTGACAGCTTCCACTTATGCAGGTATTCTTCCAACTAATGAGAAGCATAATGGACTATTTGTTTATAAATCTTTCCCTTCGCCCCCCTCTCCCGCCCTTTCCTCAGGCCAATTAAGTGGGCTGGAAAGCGAGAGACAATAATGTTTCCCCCTTCCCACCGCCCTCTGGCTGCCTCTCCCCGCCCGTTGCAATCGTGGTAGTTGGAATCTCGACAGCCGAAGCAGCCAAGAAGAACGAGAAAAGAGCTTCTTTATTTGTGCCTGTGGCTGAGATCACACAACCTGAACAAGACTGATGGGCCTTTCTTTATAGTTCAGAAATAAGGTCTGAGGGCCTATCTGCAGACACCTTTGACAGACATCTTCCCCTTTCTCAGGGCAGATAAGAAAAACGAAAATTCAGTCATTTTGGACCCTCTAAACAAGGGGTGGTTTAAGGCCAGGTGTTTGGTCCCAGTAACTATGTAAAATTTGTATCAAAGTACAGTATGCTTAAATGCTAGTCCAGAGTTCTGTGTAATTTTTATTTTGTCTGCATGCATATCTGGAAAATCTTTCACTCAGTGCCAACCTGCCACTTAACAGCTTTTTCTGAGAAGCACATGTTTTCCTCTTAAAAAATAAATTTTCTTTCAGGTGGTGGTGGGAGATGGTAATGGAAGTCAAAATGTTTTTCCTAGACAATTTAATATTATGGCTTCTGCCAGTTCTTATTGCACCTGCTATTACCACCTTTCTCATTCCTTGGTGAAGCATATCAGCCATCCCAGTTAATCAAGGCTTATGTGGCAAACATGAATTCAGCAGAGATTATCAACAGAGAGAAATCATCCAAATATCTGCCTTGGTGATAGAGGTTTGGTCAGGAATAAAACAGCCTCTAAAATTTTTTTCCCCCTGTTTACAGCTACCCTTGACTAAATGATTAGCTCATACAACTTGGAGTTCAAGAGTTTCATTGTAAGATGTGTGTGTGTGTGTGTGTGTGTGTGTATTCCTGTTGTCCTTTATAATTAACTTGGCAGCATTATTTCTGGCAGCTCGGGGACCAGATCTATAGCATGCCTATCTCTAGATGTAAAAATAACCCATCTCATCTACTCATAAAGTGAAAATGAACTAGGAGGCCATCTTCTAGATGGACTTCTTTTCCTTGGCTTTTGAAAAATGTCACTTTGTCATAGCCTTTTCATGAATAAAAGGTTAGCTACCATATTTTCAAGATTTTGAAAGTCTTATGGAAATGGCATGGAATTTGGTATTCTAGCTTTAATAGACTGTTCATACTTCATCCAATTTTGTGGTTATGGAGGAGAAACAAAACATCTGTGTTTATGTAGACAACAAAGGTTGATGACAACCCCTTCCAAAAGTCTTACAAGCATGAAAGATCCATCTTCTATAAGTCTTATAATTTTCTAAAGATTGTAGCAATCTTTTCCAACTGGCTATTCTTCCTTAAATTGGGTGATATATGGCTTGTCTATGCCGCACTCCACCCCCACTTACTAAAGTATGGCATCAGTATTAGAGAATTTAGCTTTATTATCATCCATGGCTGCCCACTCAACACATGGTTCTAGGTGGCTAACAGTCAATTAAAAATAATCAACAATAAGGAAAGATTATGGAAAACAACCCAGTGCACTTGGAGTGACTAAAAAATATACAGCCACAACACAAAAATGGGCTCAGCCAAAGTCTGGCCCAATGTCTGGAGGAAGAACCAGGTCTTCAGTGCCTTTACAAAACAATCTGGAGGTGGGATGCTGTTTCATAGGCAGGTGCTGTTACAGAGAAGGCATGCTTCCTGGGTCCCAGTAGATGGTATTGTTTAATAGAAGGCACTGAGAACATGCCTTCCCTGTCTGACCTCATGGGGAATGCAGAAGTTATTGTGGAAAAGAGGTCCCTATGCCATGAAGGTGATAACCAGCACCTTGAATTATACACAGAAGCCCACTGGCAGCCAGTGCAGCTTGTGAAGTAGAAGGGTTACATGAGCAAGGCAGAACCACAACTACCTGCACTGCTGCATTCTGCACCAGCAGTAGCTTCTGAGTGGTGTTCGAGGGCAGCCCCATACCCACTGCAGTAATCCAGATGGGAGGTGATGAAGCATGAATGACAATGAGAGGTTCTTCTGGACTAAAAACAGGCACAGTTGGCACACAAAGTGATTCTGTGCAAAGGCCTTCCTAGTCACAAATGCCACCTGCTCCTTATGCAGGAGCTGAGACTCTAGGAGCATCCTCCAATAGTACACCAACTGCCTGGTGCTACCACATTCTGAACCAAAAATGGTAAGTCCCCAGATCTAAGAGGTCCCCAATTTATTATATTCATATTCCACCTTTGCTCTGTGACTCAAGGCAGTGTACATGAGAGTTCCCACAACATCTCTGTGAAATAGGTTGGGTAGAAAGAGTGGCTGGCTCAAGTCACCCAGAGAATTTGACCCAGAGGTCAAATGGGGAGTTGAATCTGGGTCTCCACAGTCAACTTGAATAAGTTTCTCTAATTCTTGAATTAATGTGTTGCTACTCTGTTTTCAGATCCAACTATAAAATCCCATTTATAATATCCATTGCAGTAATAAGAATGTTGCTAAAGTTTGTATTTCATGTACTGTTTTGTCAGTGCTAAAACCTTCAGAAGCAAGGTTGTAAGTTAACAGTTGTACAGGGTATTTTCTTGTAGTTAGTATATCAAGTAGTGACATCAGAAAACACCTTCTGGTGCTCCGTTTTGGTATCTTATTACCTGAGCCCAAAGACAATATCATCATCACCTGTTCATTGCTATTATAGGTACTTTAGTATCTCATACTGTTAATTAATTTGGAGTAGGTTTTAGAGCAGTAAGTTAACAAGTACTTTTTAATCTTAAGAATTTCTTCCAAGGTCATTACTGAAAGCAGCATTCACTCACATCCCCTTTATCAACAAAGGTAGAATTGACCCCCAGGATACAAAGAAATAGCACTGTGGGCGATCTACTATTCATGTTTTTTGCAATAAAATAAATAATGTTTTAAACAAATATCTCCATATTATTATAACTATACCAGTACTTAGGAAATAAATAGCCACAGGTCTGTCATTAAATGTGTAGAGCTCCATGATGAGTAAACGTTCCTTACCTGTACACTTCAAAGATCTTTTCCACTGAAGACAGATTAGTTTCTGTAACTGAGAAGACACATATTAATCTCTGTCAACTTCATTCAACTCATTGTTGGAAGTAATAAATCAAGAAATGGAGTGCAACAAAATATTTCATGAAGCACACATCAAAATGACTATAGCTGATACCTAGAAAGGCAACTTAAAAAGTTTTCAGAAAATGAGAAATTGAAAAAAAGCAACTGTGTTCAAAGGCAGATGGAATCTATTGTACAAAACTCAAGAGGCTATTCATTATATGTTTCCAGAATGGCTTAAAAGAGATTAGATTAATTGGAGGTAGAAAGAAGAAATATTGAACAAATATTCCTAAATCATATATTCACATTTGTATTCTAGACAGAGGTGTATAACCTCCAGTCCCAGCATTGCTTTGTCCTCTCATGGCCCCTCCAAAATTTGTTGCTGAATAGTAATTTTTAATGGGGCAAAAGGGAATGATCATTTCAATTGTGTATAATTTTCAGTTAAATCAACTTTGTCTTAGCCCAGCTCATTTCTTTCTTGGCTCCTCCCACTTTTTGACGTGCAGTCCCTGGAATATAATTCAAAGGCCAGCAATAGTCTTCCTGGTCTAATATAGTATTTGGCCATTGGCCTTTAGTATAATGCAAAATTGTCACAACATTCATGCTGTGCTCCTTCAAAGAGTCTCTTCATCTTATTCATTAATTTACACCAGAGTACTGCAAATACAGTCATATTTACTTCTTCCTGTCTTGCTAGAGTTGGTTATTAAGGCTTGCAGCAAACAGAGGCTGGATAGAAGCTTTCAGTGCTGAGTGGATTTTTCTGAAATCTAAGATGGAAGTCAACACCACCAGCAAAGTATTTGCCTTCTTTCAAACTAATATGAAACATACTTCCTTGGAAATATGTCTTACTGAATCAAGATGGAGTTTCTTTTAGTAATATTTAGAAAAGTGATCACTATACCAGCAAAGCCAGGGGCGGGTTAAAGTGAATAATTTGTTTTATGGCCTATGGATGCTCAATCAGATAACATTTCAGAAATGTGGTAGAATGTCAATTCAGAATGACTCAAGGCCTAAACCAAGCATGTGCTAAGGAAGATGCATTCATTTGTTGTGTTGGTATTGCTTTCCGACTCATCCAGGAGTGCTTTGGTTAACTTTGGATTTTAACCAGAATAAACAACTATTACAGTTTTTCTATCCTAAAGTTATCACTGTTCTTATTCTATTAATGTGCAGTTAAATATGATTTCAGTATTACTTTCACTTGGCTTCTGCAATTTTTATTTTCCTTCAGTCTAATTACATTATCAGTAAAAATTGAAGTAAGCCACAGGAGACTTTATATGGTCAGTAGGATTCCTATTTTCTTTTTCCTTCTCCCCCAACATATTGTGCCAAAAACTGAATGCAAACCCACTAGGTGTTTCCACAGATGGATTTAAAAATCTGTTTGTGCTTAAATCAATATATGATGTAAAATAAGATCTGCATTTGTAGAAATGTATGTGCAGTTTCTTTGCTGCATTTAATCCCACATGAATATGTTTTGCAAATGGCACACACAGTGCAAGTGAAAGGTATTTTCTAGTATCACATGTGAAAATGGCCAGGGGTTTTCTTCAGATGCAACCTTAGAGGACAGTATGAGACCCATACCAATGATATTCAATCCTCTCAACAACTAATTAAAAAAGCATTATGTTTGTCCAGCCCTGACCTCCAGCAGTGCAAAAGATAGAGATGGTTATCTGTCAGTCAAGTTTTCCAAACAAGCTCTGGCACAATATTGCAATGAACAGACAGATCTAAAAAAGGATGGATAATATTGCTCAGAACTCCAAGGTACTCTTAATACCACATTTAAAGAAGAAGACCTCATCAGTAACTTGAGACCTCAGCTTGCATGCTAGGGATACACCAGAGCTAAATTTTGCTCAGTCCTGCAGAGAGTAAACTGACAAAATGTAGCAAGAACACTTGGAAGTGGTGAGGTTGCATGTGGCACTGACTGAGAACATTAACCCATATCCATTCGTGGGGTTGTATTTATGCCACTGCTATGCAGAGTTTAAAGGAAAGTAAGGGAAGCATAAATCCTACTATAGTAACTGGAGAGGGCACTTAACTGTAATTCATTCTGGTGGGTTTCCATCCTGCATAATGTTTCTTGCCTAAGTTCCTGTCCTGATTTAATATAGGATTCCAAGAAGTAGACTTTTGAGATGGCACTCCCTTGAAATAGCAGTTACCCATTCTCAAGCTTGGCTGCTGCAGCACCAAAGCCTTAGGGGGATGCTCTTTACACATGTCCAGGGATCTTCTGGAAGACCAGGAAACACTGTATTACTCCACCTCTCCACTCCCCCAAACACAGCTTAGGCACTGCAGCACCTAAGCCACAGTGGATGGGCAGCTATATTACAGGAGTTTGAGCTGCAAAGCCATGTCCATCCCCCTTCCTTTTACCCCTGGGAAGGACAGGTGGGGGGATTAGCTCTTCAGCTGCCATCCACCTTGGATGAGGAAGTGGGCCTTTTTGAATGCCTGGAGAATTGGCACCAGAAGAGCCAGATTTCCCTCCCTCTCCCCCCTGCACCCTGTTTTGGTGCCAATTCTCTGTTCCCATGGAGTGATTACTGGCAGCAGAAACCCACTTCCCTGGTATTTCCCCCTGCTCTTCTTGACATGGGTGGCAGGAGAAATGGCGGGGGGGGGGGGGAGAAGGGAAAGAAATATGGCAGAGAAGAGTCCTTTGGAACATTCCTCCAATCCCATGGAATGATCATTCCATAGGATCAGAGAACTGACAGCGGAAAACCTGTGAATCTTCTGCTGCCAGTTACTAGCACCAAAGGAGGTATTCCCTCTTTTTTCTCCCCACTTCTTCTAAAGACAGAACTCATCTTCTGTTTCATTGCCAAGGCAAAATAGGGATTGGATGTGTGGTCCAGCACTTGTTTCAGCTGCCACACTTTTCTGCCAGTTCCCATACTGGATGACAGCACTTTACTGCTCCAGGCAGAAAAGTCTCCAGTGATTCAACTGTTTGAAATGCCATGACTTACCCTGCTCACACATACCCAAATCCTGTGCCCTTCTTATCATCTGGCAAATATTGGGTAACAAACTGGTGTTTGGTGGTTATGTTTGACAGGATGAGAAGAGTCAGAGGGAGCAAGAAAAGTTCTAGCACAGAGGAGGAAGGAATTGAAGGCTTCATGGAGTGGCAGATGGGGAGGGGTGGGAATTTGTTCAGTTGGCAGCCCAAGGAGGAAGAGGATGAAGAATCAAAAGGATTAGCTGGGTGTGAATGGTTTTATGAGATTATTAGTTGTATTCACATTCACACCAGATTTAAGATTACTGCGAATTAATTTTCATTGCTCCTCAGATAGAGTTCTTGCTGCTATTAACCCTGGTATTTGTCAGTGAAAGGTTTTGTGGATTTAAGCACCTACCCCAATGCTTGTGTGAGCAGTAAAAAGAGTTTATCTGCACAGGATTTAAGCTGTGCACATTTATAGGTTGTGGTTATGTCAGAGTATGCATGGGGGGAGTTGTTAGATATAACTGTTTTTGATGTTTTGAAAATGCAGTCATTTTCTTAGATTTGCTATGAACTCCTAAGTATTTTTCTTACCCCAAAGTAATTTTTTTGCCAGGAGTGGAAGTGCATAACAGCTTATCATTACTTTCCACATATCTGAAAATATAAAGTCCCTTCAAGACTATTTCCATTCCATCAGATGGAAAGAAAGACGAAATGTTCTGTTCAGAAGATGGCTCATTCATGTACATTGTTTGCTTGCCCACAACTTCATTGTGATTTTATCAGGATCCCAAAGCTTTCCATATGAAGTTTGAGTAGATTGATTCAACAGAGTCATAATCCAAGTGGATCTCCATGGGCAGCTTGGGAAACTTTCCAGTTGAAGCTAAGATCTCTGTGGGAAAATACCAATGAGTTCAGAAAATCTCCTCCTCCTCCTCTCTTTCATTTTTCTTTTACTGTGATGTCCAGCAGGCCCCTACCCCTCCTAGTCTGGTAGGGCTTGAAGAGCTGGCTCTTCCACCAAGCATTCACTTAGGGTGAGGCTGGAGCCCAGTACATTTAGATATTGATGTATGGAGGAATGTGTACTTTGGAACACTGGGAATTTTTGATGGTGGTTGGTTTTTTTTTATCCCACCTTTATTATTTTTTATAAATAACTCAGGGCAGGAAACATACCTAATACTCCTTCCTCCTCCTATTTTCCCCACAGCAACAACCCTGTGAGGTGAGTTGGGCTGAGAAAGAGTGACTGGCCCAAGGTCACCCAGCTGGCTTTCATGCCTGAGGCGGGACTAAACTCACAGAAAATAAGTTTATTGTTTATGTTTTTATTGCTGTTTTGGCAAAATGGTACCTAAGATGGTGGTTATATCAGTCATATAAACAAACAAACAACTTATTTTCTTATTTTGTAGAAACAAAGGATATGGTTGCCATTTTATAATAATAATGAATTCAAATAAAATATGTCATATTGGCATACTGTATATGGAGGGGTGTGTGTGTGTATACTGTATGTATAGGTGTGTGTATATGTATATATATGTATAGGTGTGTGTGTGTGTGTATAGCCATATTTATCAAACACACATTTATTCCTGGGATACAATACAACTATCCCATAAAGTTACCCAGGTTCCATCCAAACATCAGAACAATCAGAAAGATGGATAACTATTTAATTATGTAGCAGGGTTATGCTGAAATGGAACTATAAGGATGGGGAAAGGCAGTGAGAGTGTATTGCCCTGCTGGCAAATTTTGCAGACCTACTTGATAGGCTAGCATGTGACACTGAATGATGGAATAGCGAGGCCTTTGATTTGATTATGTAGAGACTGTCTTTTGTTCATAATCTCAGTGATTTCAGTTTGATCCAGGCATTTCATCTAAAACTAGAAAGTTCATATTCAAGAATCTTGAAGTGTGCTTCAGTAGCAGACATCTTTTTTAGAAACAGGTAACTATTCCAACAACAATGGAGGATGAATGCTCCTTGGTTGATTATATCTGATAGTATAAGTTACAGCTGAAATTAGTAGACATTAATGATTAAAAGATGGATAATTTCTTATCAAATATCACTATACAATAGTATTCATTTTGAAAAGGTATTGCAGAAAAAAAAGGTACTCCTTTTGGTCAATATGCATGTGATTTGGAAAGAGCCACAATCGTTCTGACCTTTGCTCAGAAGGAGGACTAATAAGAAATGTTCAAATATAGTACAATTTGCTATCACATGTTCTACACAGATGGCATATGAAGTGACCACTGAAGTGGAAGGCTAATTTCCTGAGCCTGCATTGTTTAAAAGACACGCCATTCTCATGGAGGATAAAGCTAACAAACTGTGGGACAACTGGTAATTTCAAAATAGATACAGGAGCAGATGCCACATTTATCTCAGAGGACACCCATAAAAGAAGTTAGAATTCTCTTACTCTGAATAAATCAGATACCATTCAACATAGTTCACAACATAAATAACGCACTGGACAATTTGTCACACAACAAGATTTTACAAGATACCAAATGGCATATCATAAAGGCCATACGCTGAATGGCACCTTTAGTTTCTGAGGTCCTGCTAAATTAATACAAGTGCAAACAGTGGGGGGAAAAATAAAGGATTAATTGAGGGCAATTGATCTTACAAATGGGGAAGATGATCAACACAAAATTACAATTGTACTCTGTAGTGTTGAGTATGGATGGGTGAACTAGGGTGAACCACCCTCCTTAATTGTTTGCTTTGGAGGCAGATCCTGATCCAGCAGAATGTATCCTTTTTATTATTGGGGTACTGAAATGGAACAGACATTTGACCACACAACAGCATGGAAATTGCCCAAAGAAAGAAAGAAGATGTGTGGGGAAACTATTGCTACCTGAAGGGGGCAGTATTATGGGCCAATATTATTAGTCGGTGAGTTTTGACCTTAAATGGCACCCATTTTCTCTTTTGAGCTTTTCCATTAAGGCAGACAAGGTCTGTGGCTTCCATTCAGTCAAGTGATCTTATTCTACAAGCACTCACAGAAAGAGAAACATTGAAATCATTTCTTAGGTCCATGGCCATTTTGCTCTTTGACTCTTAAATCTTGTTTTATTCCACATGAATCTGCAGAAACCACTGTAGGGACTGAAGAACCCCAACGAATTTCAGAGATAAAGGGAAGGGAAAATATCAGTCATCATCTAACTGCTACAATGTAAACAAATTAGACCAGGGAGCGGAATTTCCCATGGGTCTCTTGGGTGATTTAACTCTGCCAGCTGTTCAGTTTCATCACTAATGTCTGAGCTAAAGCTAAGAAGGAGCTTTTCAGGAATGTTCCTCTGCTTAAATAGCAAGGCATTGTTTTATTTAAAGGAGAATTTAGGAAAAGGAGCTAGGAAACCTGTTGAGATAAATCATATGAATGCCCAACTGGATATACATAGACATTAAGACCAAGCTTAGTAAAAGGATTCTATTGACTTTAACAAAATTCTAGCTAGAATCAACTTTAAAAAGTCACATTATCCTGTTCTACCAGAGCTGGGCTTATCTGAGAGCTCCTTATATTTGGGAGTTTTCCTTGATCTATACTTTTGAGTCATTTGGAATATACCTGGTCAGGTGCATTTGATGTATGCTGTTTTCTTTATTTTTGAGACTCTGTCTAAATCCTTATTTTCTCCAATGCATTCACTTATGCTACAGGAAATACCAGAAACTCAGCTAATTATTACTGACAGGAGAGCAGAGATAAATGCTAGGAAAATTGCAAGTGAATTTTAATGTTGCCAATCAAGGGTATGCTAGGCGTATACTTTTATACCATGTATTGATTAACAGTAATACAGATATATTGACCAAGTACAATTACTGAAAACGATTTCATACATTCAGTAGCATCTTAATTATTTGTTTGGGCCCCTGAACAGGGATATTCCCTTAGAACATGAAAATACTGCAGACTTATTATAGCCCCCAGACATAGCAAATACATAATCCCTCTGCTGTTTCTAATTCTCCTGTAAACGTTGATAATCACTGTAAGAGAAATTAATTCTAACATTCTCTCTCTCTATTTACCATAAAATAATTAAGTGATAAATCTTAACAGCAATTCAAAATATCATTTAATTGAAGATTACCTCTGAAGCATCTCATTTCACCTAGTTAATGGTGTAGACAGGAATACTGAAGTGATTCTCGATTACTAGATGTTCCCTATTTCAAGAAGTAATTCCATTCTCCACTCAGGATCTGTTGAACACAATGGGCACAATTCAGCTGAATTTGAAAAGCCTTTAAACTGCATTTATCTTAAAGGGAGGGTTACATTGCTCCTCCTGACACTAGTGGGAAACGTACACAGGATAAAATTGTGTGGGTGCAACACTGAAAGTATTAACTGAATGTATCTAATGACTGCTAACCATAGAAAGGATGAATGCACAGGTAATAAAGCAATTCAATGACTCAGCTTTATTGTGGGTCACAGTGATGGGCAAATTTATAAGCTGAAAGGGATGCAAGGAGGGCTGGGTAATGGATTAGGGCCTGCACTTTTATGTATGTGTGCACACATTTGTACCACAAAGTCAACCCATCCCCATTGGTGCACACATGCTATTTGCACCAAATGCACATAGTTCTTCAACACTCCCTCTCTTCCAGCAATCAGGGTTCCCTTTTCCCTGCAAGATCACCCATCCTACTCCCCACATTCCCAGTACTGTTCTCTGTTTTATTTAAACCCCTCAAAGCACTTTCTTCACTTCTACCCATTGTCTTTTAATTTCTTACTCTGTAATTAAAATTTGGCAGCTCTCAGGCCTTGAAAATGTTAGCAGTCAGTGTGGGAGCCAGCCAAGTCACCTTCCAAGAATGCCCCTTCCATTCAGCTCCCACCACATTTCCCATTTTTCCACAACATTCTATCAGCATTTTGCATCTACCAAGTCCATTCAATCTTCATAGGGCCATTGAAGCTTCTCATATTCATTCCCCCACCACCACCACAGATCCCTTCAAGACTACTGAAGGCTCCTTCTGATGTACAGATGGTTCTGGCTCCATTAAGTATCCACTTTCAGAGAATGTGTTCCCTATTAGCCTAGAGTGTCTAATTCTTTTGTTCCATTGAGGGCTGCATTCTGGTGCTACAACAACAAAATGAGTGAAGCAACAGCAGATAAATAAATCCTCTCCCCTAATAAAACAAAAAGGCATCCTGCTTTTTCCTTTTTCATTTAAAAGAAAACCTTAACAGCTCTTAATCACTAGCCATCCTGAAATAGTAATGAAATACAGCACAAGCAAATTACAGTTCTGTAACTCAGTACTGGGAGGAGAAATAAGTATTGTGGGGAGAGGGGGTTGGCATCTATGTCTCCCCCCCATATGAAGCATAACACATTTCATAATATTTATTAGAATAATTCAGCAGTTCTATGCAGATTCAGATCTCTTTCAAGTTACATTTTAAAAGTAGATCTATATTTTTTCCCCAGGTGCCGTTTTCCTAGGCTGGTATACTTGTTGGATGATGGTTAGAATCCCAAGTGGCTCCTCCTTTGAATGTGGTTCCTTATTCTGCAACTGCTCCTATTTATGTGAATGTCTGGGAGCTCAGCTACGCAGGAGAAGCTAAGGAGATTGGCATCCTGGGTTGGCAACAGCATGGTCTCATACATGCAAAGCAAGCTGGGTGAGAAGTTCATCCATTGCACCTGTTAAAGGAAGTCTTGAAGGCAGAGTCACGATGCTGGAATGATCCTTTGTACCTCATACTGGAGCCTTAGAAAAATGATCGTGTATTCCAGACTGACTCAAGCTTCTCTGATTCCTCAGAGTCTTGGCATGATTAGAATATGCAACACAGTAGTGTGAAGGAGGCAAAGCTGGGCAGGAGGAGCATATGGTCTAAACTGCTCTATAGCTGGAGTTCAGGAATGGTGAAGTTTGCCAAGTCTATGCACCAATTTATTCTGCATTTTGCTTTTGTAAGGCATTAACTAATTACCCGGACATGTGAAGCCAGAGATTTACAGTCAATCCATCCAACTGCTTTACTGCAGGAAAATGGGAGGTCTTAGGTTAATTCTGGGAAATGGCCATCTCAAACCAGTAGTGGAAACTAGCATATGTTAAAATGAGAATGCAATTGCCATGTTTACTCTAGTCATTTGAATTTGCTGAAAGAAGAGGAAGGCAAATGACAGAATGTGACATATTGTTTCTAGTCGACAGGCATTTATTATGAAAATACACATCTTTGTATAGGAAAATATAAGGTTTTTACTACAGAATTGCCTGGATACTTACCAAAACTCATGCCATAGCCTGCTAGTTCCAGTATCCATGACATTAAGATAAGAACAAGGGGAGATGATTGAAAGAAGAGCACTTAGCAGTCTAGGTAAACCTGGTGTTGCTTTTGGCAAGAGGTGTTCAGAGATGAGCAGTTACATGATCTTTTGCTCTGTTAGCTTTGGCTCTTAAATGATGAAGAGAAATAAACAAAGGCACAGAATAAGCCATAGAGACTGAAATGGAGAGGCTAAAGGGAAAGCAAAGAAATGAAGAAATCATCTGGTGTCCGCTAGGCTTGATATCTCTAGTCCCAGCAGAATCAGTGCTGATGCAGGAGAAGAAACCATTCTGCAAAGCTGCAAAAAAGTCTTTCTTGCATTCATTCAGAAAGTTCATATGTTCATACTTCTCTCTTTCTCTGTCTTACCACAGAACCTACTTAGGTCTGAACAATATGTCATCAAAGAAAACCCCCCTGTCCGTTCTGTTATCATGCACCCTTTCCTTTCTCTTCTTTTGCTTGTCCTTTGTTGTTTCCCTTCCCAGATTGCCCAAAGACTACTACTGTGAGCTTCTGGCAAAATGTGCCTTAAAAATGGAAATTTATAATGTTTTATGAACCTGGGAGCTGACTATACATTCATTTCAATTGGGACAGCAAATATTTGCAGTATTGCAGGACAGATGGCAACGAACCTGCAGGAAGTTAAATATGTTAGATGCATATATGCATGCAATTAATTCTTTGTGTCCTCTTTATATTTATGCTTATGAATGCAGCTTTAAGTAAGTATTAACTAAATGAACAGAGTAAATCTCTTACAAGTTGGAAAGCATGCATGAAATCATGGTCTGGATACAATGATCTTTCTCTGAGGTTCTGATTGTGAGACTCAGTTAAATAAATTAAACGCTTCATGCCAGGTACCTCACTTACCTCCATCTCTTGTCATGACATAAGAAAACAACTTACATTTCCTGCTGTGTTAATCAGATGGTTACAAGATGGGCTACAGGGAAGAGAGGAATTGATTGGACTGCAGCCTTTCCCTGCAGCTTTCCATGCCAACTCTCTTAGTGATTATGATAATGGAGCTCCTCCTTGGAAGAATATTAAGTCTTCCTTGACACCTCATCTCTTCTACCGTACTTCAGCTGCATGTGTGTTATCTGATAACTAGTCAGTCGTAGGGAATTAACGTTTCATGATTTCAGCAGACTCTCCTGGAAGTGAAATTTGAATTGAACTGTCCACTTGCAGAACAGCTGTGAAAAGATCCTAGTTGCAAATGAGAGTCTCCAAGGAAAGATGGGCCAAAGGGTCTGGCGCAAATCATGGAACTTCTGGATAGATTCAGTTGATTTATCCAGCTGTTGATTGAGAACAATGTCATGATTTGGCTTAGTGAACTAATTTCAAGAAATAAATATCAAGGGAGATATTCCTGGGGGGTGGGAATAATGAACCTGACAAAGGTCTAGTGAAGCAACTCTTTCTAACTTTAACAGAAAGAAGATGCATTACAGCAAATACATGGGGGTGGGGTGGGGTGGGGTGGGGTGGGGTGGGGGAGGAATAGACAAAGCTATAATCTCCAGGTAGACAAAGCTATAGCTTCCAGGTAGCTATAAATTATCAGGTCCAGACTCACACAGAGAGTGACCTGGAAAGACAAAGCAGGAAAGAATCACTTTGAGATTAGCAATCTCACAGACAAAGAGCAAGAACATAAGGAGGGAACCTGTCCTGACAGTCAGGAATCACACTGAGACGAGGAGTAGGTCTCTAGTGTTTATTACTGCTACATAAGACAGAATCCTAACAAACTGAAGAAGCGTGGGAAAACCCAGACAGATAAACCCCAAAGGCTAAGGCAGGTCTGATCTGTGTCTCTTTGAATGGCTGCTTAATTCCTCAGTACTACGCATGCATTTTCCCCCCTGGATAGAGGCCCCCTCCTGCTCTCCATCAGTACTCGTGACAGAACCCAGAAGAAATCTCTAACTCTCTATCTCAGTGTTTCTCAACCTTGGCAACTTTAAGATGTGTGGACTTCAATTCCCAGAATTCCCAAACCAGCATTCAGATTCCGAGCTGAAATGATAGAAGTCAGAGACCCAGGGGCATTCTTAGAAAACAACAAATAAAGATAAGCTGGGATGATAGAAAATACTGTGATAGAGCAGAACAGTTCATTTCAAACAGAAAAATCAAGTAATTTAAAAACATGGCAGGATGGCAGGAAGCAGCCACACTACTTTGCTTTCTAGTGAAGGGAAATTCTGTAGTAACTCACAATGGCAACCATTTAATCAATAGGACAGCCCCTCCTATTTGATGATAGCTCCCATAACATGCAGCCAAAAGTCCAAATTTTCCCACAAGCCCCAAAATACTACTTACTCCTTTGATAATACCATGTTTAATTTAAAAGAGGCAGAAGTTGGGGTGTTCCATAAAATCAAGGATTTAGACAATCAATTACAATAAACAATAAAGGCAAAATTCTATACCCAAGGCTTCCACTGTATTGCCTAAAAGCACCATAATGGGTCATCTTGAGGCAGCCTTCAAAATGCTTTCTTCTCTCTGCAAACCAATGTATCAAAAGTAGGGTTTTCTAATTGCCTTCATTTCAATAGAGGGGAGTTCATACAAAAGGTAACCACATGTCTTTAAAGACCCTCCCAAGAAAAGGACAGCAATTGGAATTTGTTTTCCTGGCATAGGTGGAAGGGACAAAGAAGCACAGAAATCCACCAATCGGGGCCACAATAATTACCCTCTGGACTGAACACCTGGCCAGTATCATTGCCAAAGCTGAAAAATGGATTGATATCCAGACAGCAATTTCTTAAGCTGGCTTCATTTCCAGACAGATTCGGCATGGGAGATAAGCAGCATAAGGCTGCCATGCAGGAGAGTCCTATATGTTAGCAAAAAGACAGTGAATTATGGTAAGTGGAACCAGGTCCTTATATGTACATGCTTTTCGGAATATCCAATATAGTCTTGGTCCATCCCTGTCTATCCTGACATTCCTTTTTACTCTCTGAAATGGCTGTGCTTAATTTGAAACAGAACACCCTATGTCTTTGGAAAACATACAGACATGTCAAGATTCAGCTAACCCTTTTATGCATGTCTTGGGTGTGCTCCACTATTAGTCTCACCCTTTTGTCTTCTTACCTTCCTCCTTCTCTAACCCATGTCTATTTCTTGATAGGTGTACCTTTATTGGGTGCCTCTACACTGTCCAAGTTCCAGCTTTTCAACCCAGCACCTCTGCCATGTGAAAAATTCTCTGAAGCATCTGTACTGAATTTACTTCTCTTTCATTTCCATCCTCACCCCTACCCCTTTCTCAGCATTATTGGATTTAGCCTACAATACACTGAGTTTGGGGTGGGTGGGTGGAGTTACGGTCAGTGCAGAGTTTTGCACATCTTAGTGTTAGTGTAGTGTTAGTGTAGTGAGCCTTGCATGGTGCAGAATGGTAGGCATCAGTATTGCAACCGAAACCCTCCCCACGACCCGAGTTCAATCCCACTGGAAGCTGGATTCTCTCTCGGGTAGCTGGCTCAGGTCGACTCAGCCTTCCATCCTTCCGAGGTCAATAAAATGAGCACCCAGCTTGCTGGGGAAGGTGATGACTGGGGAAGGCAATGGCAAACCACCCCGCTCTAGTCTGCCAAGAAAACGTCGTGAAAGTGGCATCCCCCCAAAACATCAGACATGACTCGGTGCTGGCACAGAGGACTTTTCACCTTTCACAGTGTTAGTGTCCCTGATTTCCCCTGTCTCCTTTTAAGGATTAATCTGAAAAAAATGTATAGTCTTTAGCATCTGTTGCTGCAGTATAAATTAATACTATTTTAATTACTTATTTAGCAATCTTTCTTTTTTTTACTTCAGCAAATGCATTGAACTACATAGTGAGAAACAAGGTGCAACAGAATTGTAAAAGATGCTAGCTAGTAATCATTACTGGAACAAAAAGGTTAGGGAGATATTCAGTCACATGTAGATGTCAAATATTATATCTTCAAAGGCCTTCCTACTATATCAGATAATGTTGTTCTTAAAGTGCCAGCAAATATTTGCTAGGAAAAAACTAAACACCTTTTGGCTTAGATTTCTCACAAGTGTGCAATTGTCCTCTCTTCATGAAGATTATTTTATCTAAATAGTTGTAGGAGATTCCCTTTTTTGTATCTGAAAGTTTGTATTCTAATTCTCATGGTTAGATTTGCCAAGATATTCAGAGAAAGGAAGGTCCAGGAAAGCAAGCTGGACATTAAAGTGAATGAGTAAATACTGCATCTTGGACATAAACAGATTGTATTTTATCCTTCCTGTGTGATTCTTGTCAGAATCAAGCTATTGGAAAAATGTGGAAGAAACAACAACAACTAGAAGTGCCAAAGGTATCATGTCTAAACTCAAGATGATCTGGAAATTATGTTATCACAAGGTAGAACACCCACCCACAAAAAGGGGAGAGGGGATTTGCTTCCTTGGCAAACTTGCACTCAAAGCAGAAAGCTAGAATTGTTAACTCCATGGTCCATTCTCTTTCAATTGTCTCTAATTTATTCTGAAAAATGCTACCAAGTTTAGGGCATAGTGTTATGGGAGACATGGAGCTGCTGCCAATTTATGTTTCCAACTTCCTCCTTCTGATCATAGTTGGTAATAAAAAAGGGCATGATAGGATATCATCATGTCCCATCTCTTTCCATACCTCCAAAGCTGCATATAGCAACCGAAGGCTATGGGAGAGATGCGAGAAATGGGTGTAGCACATCTCCTGTAAGATGTTGTTAGGTTCCAAAACACTACTGAAGCTTCAGTGCAGCCATTCAGGGAAAGATTGTATTTCTATCAAGTCAGGGAAATTGACAGCATGAAATTAGCTTGTCTTAAAATATTTATAAATCTTTAGAATATTAGATATGACCTTTCCTCCAAGTTACCAGCCATCTAATGAATTTGATGGACTAAATAGGGTTTTTGTAGATGTCTTTAAAATATTTCTTTTTTTCATAGCATGGCTGATAAGACATTGGTGGTTTGGGCTCCTATGCAGAATGTTGAGGCAGCTTTCAAAGTGGCTTGCTGCAATCTTGGCTGAAAAGCCACAGACATATATGGCAATGAATTACTGTTTATTAAAAATTGCAGAGGGCCTTGAGTTTTAATGGGAAAACTATCTTGCTACTCATTAAACTCTTCAGAAATGTCTATCTTCATAAATATAAAATACTGAATTACATATGCCAAAAAACAGAATTATTACAGTTATTACACTTGCTTAAAATTAAATCTTCCAAGCTTCATAATATTTAGTAATACTGACCTCCCAACATCTTTCTGATGACCAAATCAAATTTTGGTATTTCCTTAAAAAAAGAGAGAGAGAGAGAGGGAGGGAGAGAGGGAGGGAGAGCGCTCAGTGATGATGCTTAAATGAAAACACAATTCCCAAAATATGCTTCCTAAATATAAATAGTTTTTAAACCTGGCAGGACAAGGCAACCATAGTTACATATACTTTGTGGTGGTTGTTTATTCGTTCAGGTGCTTCCGACTCTTCGTGACTTCATGGACCAGCCCACGCCAGAGCTTCCTGTCGGTTGTCAACACCCCCAGCTCCCCCAGGGACGAGTCCGTCACCTCTAGAATATCATCCATCCACCTTGCCCTTGGTCGGCCCCTCTTCCTTTTGCCCTCCACTCTCCCCAGCATCAGCATCTTCTCCAGGGTGTCCTGTCTTCTCATTATGTGGCCAAAGTATTTCAGTTTTGCCTTTAATATCATTCCCTCAAGTGAGCAGTCTGGCTTTATTTCCTGGAGGATGGACTGGTCTGATCTTCTTGCAGTCCAAGGCACTCTCAGAATTTTCCTCCAACACCACAGTTCCTTCCTCATGGTCCAGCTCTTGCGGCTGTATGTTACTACTGGGAATACCATTGCTTTAACTATGCGGAGCTTTGTTGTCAGTGTGATGTCTCTGCTCTTAACTATTTTATCGAGATTTGTCATTGCTCTTCTCCCAAGGATTAAACATCTTCTGATTTCCTGACTGCAGTCAGCATCTGCAGTAATCTTTGCACCTAGAAATACGAAGTCTTTCACTGCTTCTACATTTTCTCCCTCTATTTGCCAGTTATCAATCAAGCTGGTTGCCATAATCTTGGTTTTTTTGAGGTTTAGCTGCAAGCCAGCTTTTGCACTTTCTTCTTTCACCTTCATCATAAGGCTCCTCAGTTCCTCTTCACTTTCAGCCATCAAAGTGGTATCATCTGCATATCTGAGATTGTTAATGTTTCTTCCAGAGATTTTAACTCCAGCCTTGGATTCCTCAAGCCCAGCATGTCGCATGATGTGTTCTGCGTACAAGTTGAATAGGTAGGGTGAGAGGATACAGCCCTGCCGTACTCCTTTCCCAATCTTAAACCAGTCCGTTGTTCCGTGGTCTGTTCTTACTGTTGCTACTTGGTCGTTATACAGATTCTTCAGGAGGCAGACAAGATGACTTGGTATCCCCATACCACTAAGAACTTGCCACAATTTGTTATGGTCCACACAGTCAAAGGCTTTAGAATAGTCAAAAAAACAGAAATAGATCTTTTTAGTTCCATTTAGATCAAAGGAAGAAGTTAATTCTGATCAGTCTAACACCTATTTCTCCCCATTTCCACATTTCCATTTCAGGTAGATTTGAGTTTTTAGTTTCAGTGGTACATTAGCCCCCCCCCCAAAAAAAAACAACAACCCACAGTGCAGACTAGTCTACAGCAAAGTGCTCTACATGGGACTTCCCTTGGAGACCACTTAGAAGCTTCAGTTAGTCCAGAATGCAATGGCCCAATTCCTGGCTGGTATTCATCTCCACAAGCACATAAATCCTGTGCTCCAGGCTTCCTATTAGCTTCCAGGTGCTATACAAAGTTCTGGTCAATACCAATTATGTCCAATGCCTTCCATGGCTTGGCACAGAAGTATTCTTCCAACTGGAATCAACCTGCCCAACCCATTCATCCAAAGAGAAGCTGTTGGTGTGGCCTGCAGGCAGTGCTGTTGGTGGCTGTCTCAAAATAACCTTCCAATAAAAATCAGGCTGGTTTCATCTGAAACTTCTGAAAACTAAGTGATTCTAGAGGGGTGATATTACATGACTGGACAACAAAGTTTGTCTGATTTATTTTATGATTATGGTTTTAGTGTGTATTTTTGTCTTACTATGAATATATTTCATAGAGCATAATTCTGAATGCCTTGTCTTTTGTTGTTCTTAATTATAGTAAACCATTCTTATTTATTGCATTCTTATTCTTGTTCTTGTTCACAATACAATCCTAACTTCTCAATAAGTAGTCCAGAAACTCCACAGACAACCAACCTCCAGGAACACAGTAGCTGTGTAGTTCCCAGAAAGTGTACATTTGAGTTAAGGAAGTGTTGGTGAGGCGGCAACAGGACGCGATCATAGCTTCTTTAAGAAACAATTAAGAGACCCATACCAGATCCAAAGCACATTTCCTGCTCTGGAAATAAAATAACGTCATTATGGCATTTATGATAAGTCATGTTAAGCAGTTTTCTCTCTATCTGAAAATAGTAAAATAGTCTTGCATTCTATCTGGTGCTAACCAGGTATCTGACATGCCCAGTATCTATTTCAATTCTCCTGCAGAGCAGACTTCATAATTCTGCTTTGTGTTGAGAATATAATCAAATAATGTTAGGAACCTCCTTCTCAGGTCCATATCAAAGTTAATCTCAGAAGTTAATTAAAATAAATTAATCTCAATTAACTTTCATTAATTTCAGTGGGACTTGAATATACCTAGATCTAAGGCATGCAAACACTTAATAAAAAAAATTGGGAGCTCCAGAGTAGAGATTAATCTAAACATTTAAAAGCTAAGCCATTAATAGAGAGTTAGTTTGATCTAGTGGTTAAGGCACCAAACAGGGAAACTGGGAGTTCTAGTCCTGCCTTAGGCATGAAGCCAACTGGGTGCCCTTGGGTCAGTCCCTCTCAGCCCTAGGAAGAAGGCAAGGGAAACCACTTCCGAAATCTTGCCAAGAAAACTGCAGGGGCTTGTCTAGGAAGTTGCCAGAAGTCAAGACTGACTCGAAGGTGTGTGCACATGCACACGCACACATGCACACACAGACAAGAAAAGTCTATTGCTGGCTCCTTTTCCTCCAGTATTGGCACCTCCCATCCCACTTCTAATATGCTTCCTTGGAAATCAATTGAGCAGATATGAATGGAAAGTATTAGCAGATAAATACGTTTAGAAACAGTTATTTAAAATAAAAATAACAGATTCATTGCGCATGAACATTACTTTTCCTAGATGAAAAAAAAATAGTTGTGGAAATATGATATACCCAAATAGACATAATTTGGCTTTGTCTGGGCATTCTCTACTGCTGGCATGATGAAATGGGGCATAGAAACAAATAAAATTTTTGCACCAAACCCACAGCAACCAAGCTGAACTTTTCCAACTCCAAACCACTTTTGTGAATGGAGGCCTGCCAGATTACTGAGGTGCATCGTCACTCGCCAAGACATCACCACACACTATAACAAATCATTCTGGTGTACAGCAATCTCTATTAAATTAAAAATCTCATTGGAAAAGAATATAAACCTGCCTCTGCTTCTATGGGATAATGTGAAATGAGGGACTCAGTGTGAACTGACATAAATTACAGGCACAAGTATATGGATAAAATGAGCAGGGCATTGTGATTTACAGAGAGCAGCATGGCTGCAGCAGGTTCAGCCCCAGCCTGCATAACAAAGGCAGCTTTTCAATGGAGAAGGCTTGGGAGAAATTGACTATGATTCCTTATCTGTCAAGCATGAACACTGCGCTTAGCAAAAGGACGTAACTCAAGTATTTTGAACATGAGGTGGGCAAATTATACGGCATGAAAACGGCTACATATTAGTCAGCAGAGATACCAATAAATGATAATAGGTTTATCACCTTGAGGGAAAAGCCAGACACAGAAGCCCAGGCCAGGAAGGTTACTCCATATGTTCCTGGAAAGACCACCAACAGCTGGAAAGAATTCATCTGGGACAGCCCATTCCCCAAATTTCTCAGTGAATGACTTAAAAGCTTATGTACCCTGAGAAGAAGTGAAGAGGGTCCACCCAGGCTGCTCATGCCTTTTAGTCCTTAACAGACGAAGATCGTTAAGAACATTAAACCCAGTTCTGTTTGTAGTTTGGCTTTGCCAGTTATTGCTTTCTGTTTTAATTTCTTAGAATTGTACGCAGGCCCATCACGTTCCCATTCGTGATCAGCAGTATAATGCAAAGCACAGAAAGTAAGGAAGAAATAGTAAGCCAAAGAAACTGGCATGAGTTAAGGCATGTGTTAAGAAAAAGAAGAGAAAGAAAAGAACATAGCTAAAACAGATTTACATCAACACCATTCGCAATACCTCTCCATGGTAAACCTCCACTCTTGCCTGCACAGCATCCATGTCCTGCTTCATACTTTGCTTTTTTTGTCCTTAAACTTCTCACCTCTCACTTTTTGAAAACCTCATCAACTCCTTCTAACCGTAACTTTCTCATTCTTCCCCTTCCTCTTGACTCACTAACCCTTCCTTCATATATTTTTTTTGCAATTTGATTTGCATTCATTCTTTCCATATGACCCAACCATCTCAAAGGATTTATTTCTTAGTGGTCAGTCACAATTTATATTCAATCCACATTTATTGAGCACTCATTCATTCTTGACCCTGTATCTATTCCCAATGCATTCAACTTATATTTATTTTTGTCCTTACCCACCAACAATAACTTCCATGTAACAAAGTGGACAGAAGCACAGCCATGTTCACATATTTTGACAAACACTCATTCCTCACAAGAACCACATACTACTCAGCTCATGCTTTACTTTTATTATAGAGCAGTCAACCTTCAACTCCATATTTGCTCAAAACATTCTATAATTCAAGACTTTGTGTTTTATCATATACTTTCTCTAAACATGCAACAGACTTCTTTTCTCAGATTCATATATTTTTCAATTACCCGTTGAAGCACAAAATTCTGGTCAGCACATCCCCTGCCCTGCATAAAGCCACACTCTCCTTTTGGTAATTGTCACTCCTCTTATCCTTTGATCAAAATTCTACCAATTCCACCTTCCAGGCACATTTAGCAAATGAATCCCCCTGTATTTTGCATACCCTTTTGTTACTGGTAAGTGACAAGAATTACATTCTTCCAATCAGAAAACAATTTAGTCTTCATACACAGATTAAACAAGTCACACAGTCATTCAGTTAGCAGATCATGCCCCTATTTTAAGATTTCTCCAATTAAACCATCTTTCCCTTCAACTGGACCATTTTTCAATATTCTCACACTATTTATGACTTTTTTTCTTGGTTCCTGACATTTATAGTATTTCAATTCTACTCTTCAACAAATCACTGTTGTTCTGCCCAAATAATTTCATCCCTTTCATCCCTTTTATTTTTAATTTTATTCACTCTGTTGAAGGCTCCTTGTTTAGACATTTTTACTCATTTCCAAAATAATTTTTGTTTCCATCAAAATCACTTTGCATTATCTCACTACTTGTAATCTTAACCATTACCAATTTTCTTTGACTATATGTTTTGCAACCATCTTTTTCTCTCTATTCACATTATATAATATCTTGGTCTTATCCTCACTTTTTGCAGTAGTCATTTTCTTTTAATATTTTTTTCTCATCCACAGCCTCTTTCATTTCATCATTTCACCAAGCACCCTTTTTCATACTTCCTATTAATGTAGCTCCAGACAATTATTTGCCATTCTGTAACCTAAGTCTTTTCACTGTGATTCTAGCAGTGTCCATATAATTTTTCCTTATGTCCACTTGCCATTTATTCTGTTGGGAAATTCTGTCTGCAAATACTTTTTCATTCAGAACTCATACTTTATCTTCCTGGAGTCATTGTACTTAACTTTCTCCACTTGCAAGCTTTGTTGTTTATTCGTTTAGTCGCTTCCGACTCTTCGTGACTTCATGGACCAGCCCACGCCAGAGCTTCCTGTCGGTCGTCAACATCCCCAGCTCCCCCAGGGACGAGTCCGTCACCTCTAGAATATCATCCATCCATCTTGCCCTTGGTCGGCCCCTCTTCCTTTTGCCTTCCACTCTCCCTAGCATCAACATCTTCTCCAGGGTGTCCTGTCTTCTCATTATGTGGCCAAAGTATTTCAGTTTGGCCTTCAATATCATTCCCTCAAGTGAGCAGTCTGGCTTTATTTCCTGGAGGATGGACTGGTTTGATCTTCTTGCAGTCCAAGGCACTCTCAGAATTTTCCTCCAACACCACAGTTCAAAAGCATCGATCTTCCTTCGCTCAGCCTTCCTTATGGTCCAGCTCTCGCAGCCATATGTTACTACAGGGAACACCATTGCTTTAACTATGCAGGCCTTTGTTGTCAGTGTGATGTCTCTGCTCTTAACTATTTTATCGAGATTTGTCATTGCTCTTCTCCCAAGGATTAAGCGTCTTCTGATTTCCTGACTGCAGTCAGCATCTGCAGTAATCTTTGCACCTAGGAATACAAAGTCTTTCACTGCTTCTACATTTTCTCCCTCTATTTGCCAGTTATCAATCAAGCTGGTTGCCATAATCTTGGTTTTTTTGAGGTTTAGCTGCAAGCCAGCTTTTGCACTTTCTTCTTTCACCTTCATCATAAGGCTCCTCAGTTCCTCTTTGCTTTCAGCCATCAAAGTGGTATCATCTGCATATCTGAGATTGTTAATGTTTCTTCCAGAGATTTTAACTCCAGCCTTGGATTCCTCAAGCCCAGCTTGTCGCATGATGTGTTCTGCATACAAGTTGAATAGGTAGGGTGAGAGTATACAGCCCTGCCGTACTCCTTTCCCAATCTTAAACCAGTCCGTTGTTCCGTGGTCTGTTCTTACTGTTGCTACTTGGTCGTTATACAGATTCTTCAGGAGGCATACAAGATGACTTGGTATCCCCATACCACTAAGAACTTGCCACAATTTGTTATGGTCCACACAGTCAAAGGCTTTAGAATAGTCAATAAAACAGAAATAGATGTTTTTCTGAAACTCCCTGGCTTTTTCCATTATCCAGCGGATATTGGCAATTTGGTCTCTAGTTCCTCTGCCTTTTCTAAACCCAGACTGTACATCTGGCAATTCTCGCTCCATGAACTGCTGAAGTCTACCTTGCAGGATCTTGAGCATTACCTTACTGGCATGTGAAATGAGTGCCACTGTTCGATAGTTTGAACATTCTTTAGTGTTTCCCTTTTTTGGTATGGGGATATAAGTTGATTTTTTCCAATCTGATGGCCATTCTTGTGTTTTCCAAATTTGCTGGCATATAGCATGCATTACCTTGACAGCATCATCTTGCAAGATTTTGAACAGTTCAGCTGGGATGCCGTCTTCTCCTGCTGCCTTGTTATTAGCAATGCTTCTTAAGGCCCACTCAACCTCACTCTTCAGGATGTCTGGCTCTAGCTCACTGACCACACCGTCAAAGCTATCCCCGATATTGTTATCCTTCCTATACAGGTCTTCTGTATATTCTTGCCACCTTTTCTTGATCTCTTCCTCTTCTGTTAGGTCCTTGTCATCTTTGTTTTTGATCATACCCATTTTTGCCTGGAATTTACCTCCAATGTTTCTAATTTTCTGGAAGAGGTCTCTTGTCCTTCCTATTCTATTGTCTTCTTCCACTTCCGCGCATTGCTTGTTTAAAAATAATTCCTTATCTCTTCTGGCTAACCTCTGGAATTTTGCATTTAATTGGGCATATCTCCCCCTATCGCTGTTGCCTTTTGCTTTCCTTCTTTCTTGGGCTACTTCTAGTGTCTCAGCAGACAGCCATTTTGCCTTCTTGGTTTTCTCTTTCTTTGGGATGTATTTTGTTGCCGCCTCCTGAACAATGCTGCCAACTTCTGTCCAGAGTTCTTCCGGGACCCTATCTACTAAGTCCAGTCCCTTAAATCTATTCTTCACCTCCACTGCATATTCCTGAGGAATATTCGTGAGCTCATATCTAGCTGATCTGTGGGTCTTCCCTAATCTCTTTAGTCTGATCCTAAATTGTGCAAGAAGAAGTTCATGGTCTGAACTACAGTCAGCTCCAGGCCTAGTTTTTACCGACTGTACAGATGTCCGCCACCTTTGGCTGCAAAGGATGTAATCAATCTGATTTTGGTGTTGTCCATCTGGTGAAGTCCATGTGTAAAGCCGTCTCTTAGGTTGTTGGAAGAGAGTGTTTGTTATGCAGAGTGAATTGTCTTGGCAAAATTCTATCAGCCTATGTCCTGCTTCGTTTTGTTCTCCCAGGCCATACTTACCTGTAATTCGAGGTGTCATTTGACTGCCCACCTTAGCATTCCAGTCTCCTGTGATGAAAATAACATCTCTTTTAGGCGTGTTGTCCAGTAGGTGCTGCAGATCCTCATAGAACTGCTCTACTTCAGCTTCTTCAGCATTTGTGGTTGGGGCGTATATTTGGATCACTGTGATGTTAGATGGCTTGCCCTGAATTCGAATTGAGATCATTCTGTCGTTTTTGGGGTTGTATCCAAGCACTGCTTTAGCCACTTTACTATTAATTATGAAGGCTACTCCATTTCTTCTGTGGTCCTCTTGTCCACAGTAGTAGATCTGGTGGTCATTTGATGTGAAGTGGCCCATTCCAGTCCATTTCAGTTCACTGACGCCCAGAATGTCTATCTTTAATCTTGACATCTCACCAATAACTACATCCAATTTGCCCTGGCTCATAGATCTTACATTCCAGGTTCCAATGGTGTGTTGATCCTTAGAACATCGGATTCGCCGTTCACCACCAGCACCGTCGGCCGCTAACCGTCCTTTCGGCTTTGAGCTAGCTGCGTCATCACGACTGGGGCTAGTTGAGCTCATCCTCTGTTCCTCCCCAGTAGCATTTTGACCATCTTCCGACCTGGGGGTCTCATCTTCCGATGGTATACCGACATATCTCTGGTTGTACTGATCCATTTAGTTTTCACGGCAAGAATACTGGGGTGGGTTGCCATTACCTTCCCCAGGGATCGCATTTAGTCTGACCTCTCTGTCATGACCTTCCCGTCTTGGGTGGCCCTTCACGGTTTAGCTCATGGCATCATTGAGGTGCTCAAGCTCCAGCACCACGACAAGGTAACGATCCTTTGCGGAGACTTGCAAGCTAGAAAGCTAGAAAGCAGCTAAGTAAATGAATTAAAACTGTTTCAAATAAAAATTATGCAATATAAGTGCTTGACTGATGAAAAACTAAGCATCATTTGAGAAGCTATTTCAAGAATCAGAACAGAAGCAGTGATTATTTTCATGTTTTAAAGTTCATCATGATTGTTAACAGCCGTGATTAAATGATCACACAGTGCTATTGCTATTGTTGCTCCTACAATACAATCTTCTATCCTTCATATCTTTTCATTTTACTTCTGCTTAATCACACATATTATACCTGTGTGCCTTCAAATACAGAAGAAAATATTAGTTGGGAGGAACTATATCAATGAATGAAAGCAAATCACAGCAGCAGGTTAACTGTTGCCAGTTCAACTGTAAAAGAGAAGGCATGGCAGAACTAAGTGAAGGGGGACATGAGGAGAAAGATAATCCAGACAAAGAAAAAGTTGACTGCCATTCTCATCTCTTCTTTGAGGTGTATACATTACTCATACCTCCAAATACTTCCAACTTTGCCAAATTTGAAAATACCAGAATCAGCACTATCACCATAGTAGAATGTATCTGTGAACGTGAAACTAATGTATTTTGTGAATAACAAAATTGATATCAAATTCAATTTGTTACTGAGTTGGGTAATGGCAGGATTTTTAGTCACTGAAAGGCAATGAAACAACTCTTATCTTTTTTTCCATGATGAAAAAAGCAAAGCTGCAAGAGGGTCCAGTCCCAACAACCATCTCAGATAATGATTCACTGTATTCCTCAAAGGCTTCCTTTCATGAGCCTTACAAACATTCAGCATAGACTGAAATGTAATTAAATCCAAGTTTCGTTACCTTGCTTCCCTCAAGGTATCAGAACCTTAAGGGTTCATGTACAAGTTTCCTATGGATAAATGCCATTTTATGGTCTATTATTATAAGCAAGGCTGTAGTGTGAAGGACATAATAATGCCAAACATTTCAAAAAGGAACATACAGATGAAGGGGAATTAAGTTGGAATGGTCTCCATCCAAATAGAAAACTACTACTACTTAAGGAAATAAAATGTCAGGCAGATATTTTCAAAACTGTACTTCCATCTTCTGCCCCAGGAGCTTAGCAGCTGAGGAACTGTAGAGTTCCAACACATATAAGTAAGGCGATTAAAACCTTCTCAAACAAAAATGCAATCCCAAATGATGCCCAATTCATAGTATTTAATACTGATACTATTCATGATTTGCTTACTCCATTCCACCTATTAGCTGCCCATTAGCAAATGTTTTCTGGGGGAATAAAATACAGCAGTGTTTTCAGCAAACTATAGTGATACCAAAATGGTGACTCCCATGCAGGAACATCATGCAAATGCACCCATTATGAACTTACATTAAATTCTGGAATTTTGCATGATGATATCGTCATACACATTTTGATATTTGCTTCCCCTTGGACATTCATGATAAAACAGAGATGGAGCAAATTAAAATAATGAAGCAGGAGGGTAAAAGTGAGCAAAAGCCCAAATAAAATGAACTAGCATAGCTAAATAATTTCAGTGTGTCATCCAAATATGCATTATTAATATGCAGCATATCACCCTAATATGCATTATATTAGTAATCTTGTGCTTGTTTAACAAATGCATAAAGAAAAATGTAATACAGAGCTGCTTCATTGTTTTTCCAGGTGATTTTCTCTTCCCACTGTGACATCTGAACCAAACAGGAATCATTGGTTCAAGCAGTGTTTCCCAACCTTGGCAAATTTCAGATGTGTGGACTTCAACTGCTTCAACATGCTGGCTGGGGAATTCTGGGAGCTGAAGTCCATACATCTGAAATTTGCCAAGGTTGAGAAACTCTGGATTAAAGTGACAACATTGTGGAATGCTGCTTAGCCAATGATACTGAATAACTACCGATATCAATGCAGTCCTAAGCCTTGCTTTCTGTAAGTAGAGGAGAGCACTTCTAGCGCCGAGACAGTGAAATCATGCCACCTATTTTTTTATCCTCCACTATAGGACTACCAGATCTGGGCTGCAAAAATATAGGTGACCACTAGATGGCAGCAAAGAGTTAACAGGCTTCTGTATCTCTGTGTGGTCATCTACTGGTTGTCCAGATTTTTACAGGCCAGATCTAGTAGCCCTACCATTAGTAGTTTTGTATTAACAGCCTAACAATGCTGGGTAATCAGTCATAGCAAGATGGGGATGTGTACTGGAATCATTAACATCTGGATAGTCATCTCCTTTGTCTACAACAAAGAAGTGAAATGGAATGCAGGAGCAGGCAACAAGGGCATCTGCTGCAGAGTTTTAAAAAGTTGACATGGCAGGTGTGACTATGTATTTGAAATCCTGCCTCTTTTTAACATGTACATATAGAAAGGAGTGGAACTTCATTTTCACCTTCACACCCACCATCCTGAATTTTAAACTCCTTTATGGATACCCCTGGTAGGCAACCTGATGTCCTCTGTAGATTTTGAACTATCATTCCTACAGTGCTTTGTCATTGGCTATGCTGGATGGGGTTGATAGGAATATAAGACCAAAACATCTGAAGGACAGTAAGTTGACTACCGCTGTTGAAATGAATTTTTGTCTCTGTGACACAGATTTGGTTCAGCACATTTAAAATATGTGTCACTTTTGCACCTTACTCCAAAGGAAGGAAAAAAAAATACTCCTTTGGGAATTTTTTTACTTAAAGGAATGGTGATTGGAGATGTGCTAAATTGGTTTCCTTTCCCAACTTTTCAGCTCATTGTTAGCTTGAGATGTATGATCTATAATGGCTGTTTTGTACATGTAAACTATAATCATTGCATATTGAACATGCAAATGTTAAATCACTTCAGGCAAAACATCTGCCAGATCCTTTAGGTAGGAAACTAAATGGACCAACAAATCCCAACCAATTCTCCAATTTAAAGTGTGTAGGCCAGCATTTTGCAACCTGGTACCCTCCAGCTGCATAGTGAAGGCATAATTTCCAGTCAGCATTAAGGATCCTTGGAGTTGCAGTCACAACATATCTGAAGGGAACTAGATTTAAGAAGGCTGTTACAGGCCCATTTTGAAATGGGAACCCTGATAGGAATTTAGCAATCTAATTGTTCTTATAGCCCCAAAGACATCTTTACATTGTACCTCTGCTGGTTTAGGCAAGTGCTGTTGGGTTCCATGAGGAAAAAATACTAGACAAGAAGAAACAAATTAGCCACCCAGCATTTGCTTGTGGTTTTGGAGAAAGTCTGTTTGCTTATTGTAAATGCATGCTTCATGTGGGAATAGCAGCTGGAGCTGGTAAGCACTACTGCTTGTGACATGTTAGAAGAGAACAAATTCTTCCACAGGAGGCCTATTTAATTAAATTATGATACAATGATAAAGAGAAGCCAATATAGCTTTAATTCAGAACAGCTATGCATTTAGTTAGAAAATGGCTTTCAATTCTTGGCCTTAATTTGAAAACAATGATTGAAGTCATCTGATGATAATGAGCTTGGTAAGGCAGAGAAGGCACCCTCTTTGTTCCTAAAAGAAAGCAGTGTCTGGCTTTAATAGCATGTGTCTGTGTGTGTGTGTGTCTACTCTGTAGGCTTCTCTGTCTCTACATTGTACAAGAGCTTTTCTAAAATTATATTCTCCAGTTTATTTGTTCTTGCATATGTGCTCTATAAAATTTACCATGTGATTTGGGACCATAAAGCGGTCAGTTTCCATGCCTTTGCGGGACAGTGGCAATGCCAACCATGCCTTCGGATCTGGAGAGTTAAAATGCAGGAATATAATCTACTGTGCACCTAAGATCACAACTTGTTCTAGAAACTTTTGTTACCTGTATCTTATCCTTCAAGTAGGGTCTCAAGTAGGTTTCCCCGCTTCCCACAAAACACCAAACCAGTCTCATCCCATAGTTCTTGCCATCAGTCCTAAATTTAGCCATGGATTTATCTGTATCAAGCATGTATCATGGAAAGGTGGAAAGGTCAGGACTCTGGGATAAACCCTTTTTTTTTTTTCATTTAGCAGACAGTGCTGCTTAAGAATCTGGGAGGCTGACTCCGTAATGAAAGATCTAGATAAACATAATTTGCATTTTGTTTCCTAAAAAATCTTCTGCCACATGGTCTTTAACATACAGTGGCACAACTGGTAAAAACTTCTCCAAGCCTTTATCATTCAACCACGAGGTACTTAAAAAAAAGGATCTAGCCACCAGCTAATTTTCTGATTTCCTGGTTAGATTCATGAAATCAGAGAATAACTGTTTGTTTTGATTGGGCAAAGCAAGAGACTTCCAGAAGGACTGGTTTTCCCTTCTCCTCCCCATTCAACAGCAGCAGCAACAAAAACAAACAGCAATAAAAAGCAAAGGAAAAACAGCCCCAAACAAAAGGGCCTGCGGATTTCCCTCAAAGTTCCTCAGTGTTGTGAATTCAGAATATGTTCTGAAACCAAGGTCTCATTCAAGCTGACATCTGATTTAATCACTGTTTTTAGTTAAAATGTCCTGGCTGTGATGTCTTCCTTTATTTTCTTGTATTCCCATGCTCCCAATAAGAACCTTTTTTATATCTACAGAGTCAGTTTCATTGCTTTTGGAAGGGAATTTCTCATTTAAACATTCCACATGTGCAAGGCTGCACAGTGACAAGGGCAGGATTGTGCTTCAGGATGGGCACAAGGTTTGTTAAGTCCTGTATTTATTTCTGGATTTGGGCCAGGACCAGCACCTTCCTTTCTGCTTTTCCTAGATTTAGAAAGGAGGAAGAAGTGTTGGCAGAAGCATTAGAAACTCTCAAGCTGGATCAACCAGGGTGTGTCCAGAAGTTCAGCCTGACTTTTGGCAGCCGGCCGCAATTATCTTTCATGAGGAACCCTTTGAAGAAGGGGGTCTGCCAGGGATGCTTAAATTATCCCCCTTTGCTACAGATTCACCCTGTGATGCTTCTTAATCATGGCTGGAAAGGGTAGGCAAGCAGTTTGGAACTTCCCTATCAGGATAATAAGTTGTGTTTAGCATTAGTAGGATAATTTCCTTCAGCGTTCCAATGTTTTACTTAAAGAGCACATAAAATCAATGTTTCAGAACTAATGTGGTCAGTAGATTAAATGACGGTATTGTCAAGCCATTGAGTAATTACATTCAGTAGCTTGCAAACATTTCAGTGGGATTGGGAAGCCAGATTAAATCCCAATGCAATTATGGAGGTTGTTGTCAGTCAAAGACTGAAATTGTTTGCTTCACAAATGGCAAGATTCAAATGTCACAATATGCTATTGTTTTCGTGCAAAGTGAAGAACAAAACTGGAGCAACTGGATCTCATGTACCAGCACTCCGCTCAGAAAATCTGTTTCCCATGTTATGCATGAATGTGCTGCTATTTCTAGAGCCACATGTGCTGATGTGCTGAAGAAATGTTTGTTTCAACTGACTGACAGTAAACTGTAAAATCCAAAAGCCAGCCTGAGAAATTTTGAATGAAAATGTAGGTTGCAAACATGAATCACCATCCTTTTTTGGTTGGCCCCAGTCCATATTTATTATGTGATATTAAATGTTTCAGTCTTTGATCTGCCTACATGTTGCTGTTTTTGCACAGCAGAATATTACAACTTCATCTCTGGAAATAGAAATAATACATTGGTTTATATTCATATGAGATTAAGTTCATATTTGTCGTATGAAAAGTTACAATAAAAAGTATGCTCGGCTTCTTCGGTTACATCAAGTAGATTGTTCTGAATGTCACTATTTCAGGTCTTTCCACTAAAGAAAAGGGGGAATGCCTCAGTTTTTCCAATCTTACATTCAGCTTGTCCTTTTCTTATTAGTTTGAAAAAAATGTATTTTGTACACATTTCTCCTATTATAAGCAATATTGCTTGATGTTCACAATTCTGCAAGCAATTCTTCTTAGTACAATATATTTTTGTGCTTTTGTTCATATATATATGCATTTCTGTACAGACAATTCCCTAATACAGTATGCAGGTTTTTATAAAAAAAAATCCTTAATTTTTTAAATAACAATAACAAGTGAAACAAATAGTGATACCTTTGCCTCCATTTTAAGAGTTTGCAGATTAACATATGATTTGTTTTACTTTTTAACAATGTTATTCAAAGTTGAAGAATTAGTGAAAAATCATCATATTGCACAGCTGAACAAATTAAAACTTCTTTCAGTTTCAAATAAATGTTTCTTTTTTAAGCTTCTCTGTCTGCATGCCAGCTCTCTTCTATTTGCCACTTCGCCACATCTTTGATTTTATTACTGAAATTCTTTAATACACAGGCTGGGGCACAGAAAAAGAGGATTTATTTCTCGCAGATGAGCCCATTAATCTGGGTAACTTGGGATCCATTCTTTCCCTGATCAAACCTTTCTAGTTCCAATTAAGACCATTTCAACATTCACTAAAGTTTTACCTTGTTTGTGTGCACTGGTGTGTGTGTGTGTGTAGGGTTTTTAAAATTTATTTAAATGGTTTATATGGCTGCCCATCTCACAGCAGTGGTTCTGGGTGGTGTACAAGGTTAAAAAAAACAATTTAACAATCCAAACTTCAATGTCTAAGGTCAAAACAATAATCCCAATTTATAAAAAACACTATTAACCAACAGAGCTCGCCAACCTCCTGGCCCAAAGGCCTGTGTGAAATGCCAACTGTTCAATGCCTTATGAAAGACTAACAGGGTTGGGGCCATCTGGATTTCTGGAGGGATGCTGTTCTACGGGCAGGCATTGCCACAGAGAAGGCATGACTCCAGTGTCCAATGAGATGATGTTCTTGGAGGGAAGGGACCCTGAAAATGCCTTCCCTGTTTGATCCAGTGGGGTAAGCAGAAACAATAGGAGACAGGCAGTCCCATAAATACACAGACAGTTGATGGATTTTGAATCTTTATGTATAAAAAGGAGACATCTATCAGGTAAGCCTTTGATAAGTCTTAAAGACTTATCATTGCAGGTGAGTACTTCTGTAGAATACTTCAGTTAGGTTAAAGGGCATGAGATTCTAGCTTTCCTGTAAAGTGAATTTTGGCCCAAATTAATGACAGCATCATAAACATGGCACTTAGGCGGCATTTTATCTCAACTGCAAAAAATTAATCCTATGTTTCCTTCTAAATGTTGGAGAAGTTGAGAATATTGGCTCACAGATATTTCAGTGCCTTATGATTAAGGAACTTAGATCCCAAATTTAAAACAATTTTCTTTTGTTAAGCTTTGCAGTCTTCTCCATTTTTAAAGAAGAAAACAAATCCTTACTGCAGAAAGGATTTATATTTGCCTTTTCTCTTTCACTGAGTTTCATGCCAGGGGAGCACTGGAAGTCTCACATCTATATCTGTGTTTCAGACTTGGATGAATATGGTATAGACTCTATTTTGTGTACCAGGGTTAAGCAAATTATGGCCTAGGGGCTGTTTGTGGTCTCAGACAGGTAAACATGCAGCCCCTGTTTGTCCTATGGCATAAACCATCACAGGGGCATAATCTACGTAGTTTAAATGTTGAAGGACATCCAAATATTTCTTAAGTCTGCTGGTTCAAAAGTGGGACATTAGGTAAATTCTTCCGTGAACCCAAGAGAACTATTTGCCATCTCACTGTACATAACTACACAAACTTTTTCATTTGTTCTATACCTTGTCTTATAAAAACATTTCAAAGAAGGAAAAGCATCAAAGCAAGAAAATAAAGAAGATTAAAATATAACAATGAAAATATATAAAAAATTAAAATAGTTCACCCAAAGCATATACATTTAAAACATATGGAAAGGAGGAAGAAAAAAAAAATTCATCTATAATATATATACAGGAAGGGCCTCAGTGAAGAGATAGATTTTTAATACTTACTTCTGAGGTATAATAATGGGTACCTTAGGGTTAAACACAGACACACACAAACACACTCAGGAAGGAAGTCTCTGTTTTCTTTTTCTATCTCATGTCTATTATTCATGGCTTACAGAATTAATATGTATGTATGTATGTATGTAGGTATGTATGTAATGTTTGGTTTAAGAGCCAACCCGTATCTTAGGTCTTTCCTTTCAAAGCACATCTTTCCCCACCCCTTTATTCTATTTTTCAATACATGATATCCACTGAATAAATAAAGTATTTTTAAGTTTGAAGAATTGGTTTGTATTAGGTCTGGAATGCTGCAATACAGAGTTCTGATATCTTTCACTAACTTTTTAAAATTTCAGTGAAAAACAATTAAAAATGCTCTGGCTATACCTGGACAGCCTTGTCTATCCGTGCAATTGAGGAGTCCATAATTGTTTAGAAAGTAACATGAACAGAAAAAGTGGTAGCTCATTCTACAGAGAGAGGGATGTGAGGACATAAAATAATGTGTTTGTCTCTTCTTTCACTGGATTTTGGAGCACCTGAACTGGGCTTAAAGGAAATGTGAATAAAATTCTGACATCTTTGATATTTGTGCCAAGTTAGAGTAGAACTTCAGCACCAGGAAAAGGAGGACTGGATTATCCATTGCAATTCTCAAGGGACTCTGAAAAAGTGTTTGTCCCTAACTTTGCAGGCCTCCAACTATCTCAGGTGACTTCAGAATGACAAACAAGAATGTAATTACAAACTGTGCAAATATTTACCTATAGATCTCTCCTGGGGGCAAAGATTTTAATATGGCAGTGAGGGGAAGGGCTTTTTCCTGAAATAAATCTGTTCCCTCAACTGCAATTGGCAACAAGGGGGAGTTTCAGGTGCTTAGTGTTTCAGTGGTGCTGAGGCATTCAAATGGCCGCCAGTTCCTTGATGTCCAGACTGATTAGGGGAGGGGGGCCTCAACTATTTTAGAAGAAATAGTGTTCAACTTTTTTAGAAGAAAGCACATCTTTTAAAATATGCTAAAGTTTTTACTTTTGCTCAGGAGTTTATAATCAATGCTTTTATCTCTTCTAACTTAACTGTCTGCATAACTCTGTTAAAACTATGCCATTTGGCAACACTGTAAAGAAGATCTGTTGATCTTGATTATCCATAACCAGAATATTTTATAACCACATTTAGTGGGTCATTCTGTTCTGCCCAAAATAGAATCAATATTTTCTAGTCTTAACTTTTTAAAAATTGATGTTCTTTTTTTAAAATAACATTTGCATTAAAGAAGACACAACACATTCAAGATCTCTCGTACAGACCCATGTGTCTCAATTTCTATCTATCTGTACTAATTTTAGTGGGGTAATGTGCCATCTATGATTTTCAGACTGAGTTATTTTGTTTGCACTGAAATGGAATGCAGTGATTTGACAGTCCACATTTGTACCCAATCCTGTTTGTGTAACTCTGATTATGACCTGTGTAAAGTTTTAGCCAGCTTCTGACTCAGAAAACAAAACCCTTTCTAAGTCAGAAGGGGAAACAGAAACTTACCAGGCAGAAACCAGGAAAGCAAAACGCAGAAATGACTCAGCAGTGTGGGAGAAGTTACAGACACTTATTGGCCAGTCTTCGGAGGAGGATTTGAATCCTCCAATCAGTGCGTGCGAAAGTTGTGCAGAAAAGCATGTGAAGGAGAAGGCAGCCTGATTGGCTGCAGAAGAGAATAGGCACACAAGGGAATGGCATAAAAGGCAGACACACAAAGAGCAAGCTGCCAGAGACAACCAATCCTTTGAGCTCGCAGCCCCAGTGGAAAAGTCCTTACATGTGTCGGAAACCTCGTCAGATTGATTCAACGCCTGTGTTTCCCCAGAGGGGAATCAACGCCTGTGTTTCCTACTGTGGAGGACCTGTATCCTGCACCCACTGCCACAGAGGATCTTCTCCCTGCCGATTCTAACAACCTCAGCCTTGCGTTCAGTTCCAGACCTTGCCGTTGCCATTCAGCGCGTTCCAAGCGCATTCCCAGCCTTGTTCCTATCTCTCAGCCTAGTCCAGGATCTCCAGTTCAGTCTCATCGTGTTCCAAGCTCCTAGACTTGCCCAGGATCTCCAGTCCAGCTTCATCATGCTCCAAGCTTCCAGTCTTGCCCAGGATCTCCTGTTTCATTGTGCTCCAAGCTTCCAGCCTTGCTTAGGATCTTCAGTCCAGTCCAGTTGTGCTTCAAGTACTCAGACTTGCCTAGGATCTTCAGTCCAGTCCAGTCTTGCTTCAAGCCCACAGCCTTGCCTCGAGTCTCCAGTCCAGTCCAGCCTTGTTTTAGGCCTGCAGTCTTGCCTCAAGTCTCCAGTCCAATACAGCCTTGCTTCCAGTTTTCAGCCTTGCCTAGAATATCCAGTCAAGCCCAGCCTAGCCTCCACATGCCAGCCCAGTTTGGTCCGTGTTTCAGATTGTGGACTCTCACCTTCAGTTCAAGCCTTGCCACGTTCCCTAGAATCATCCAGTCCCACAGCTCTGGTCAGTGAATCCTGCCCTGCAGTTTTGCTACAGTGTGATTCTGCAACCTTGCCTGTTCTTCCGTTGTTGCCTGGGTGGTCTTGATCGGAAACCAGTATCACCTCATTTATCACATGGACTATTTGTTGTAAATAGTTGTCTTAATAAAGAGATGTTTTGATAATAATCCTGTCTGGCCGCCTCATAGACTGAACAGGACAATCTGTAGCCCATATAAACATCTTAAATTCATTATTTAATAAATTACAGTAGTATATCTTCAGCAAAGGATCGTTACCTTGTCGTGGTGCTGGAGCTTGAGCACCTCAATGATGCCATGAGCTAAACCGTGAAGGGCCACCCAAGACGGGAAGGTCATGACAGAGAGGTCAGACTAAATGCGATCCCTGGGGAAGGTAATGGCAACCCACCACAGTATTCTTGCTGTGAAAACTAAATGGATCAGTACAACCAGAGATATGTTGGTATACCATCAGAAGATGAGACCCCCAGGTCAGAAGATGGTCAAAATGCTACTGAGGAGGAACATAGGATGAGTTCAACTAGCCCCAGACGTGATGACGCAGCTAGCTCAAAGCCGAAAGGATGGCTAGCGGCCGACGGTGCTGGTGGTGAACGGCGAATCCGATGTTCTAAGGATCAACGCACCATTGGAACCTGGAATGTAAGATCTATGAGCCAGGGCAAATTGGATGTGGTTATTGGGGAGATGTCAAGATTAAAGATAGACATTCTGGGCATCAGTGAACTGAAATGGACTTGAATGGGCCACTTCACATCAAATGACCACTAGATCTACTACTGTGGACAAGAGGACCACAGAAGAAATGGAGTAGCCTTCATAATTAATTGTAAAGTGGCTAAAGCAGTGCTTGGATACAATCCAAAAAACGACAGAATGATCTCAATTCGAATTCAGGGCAAGCCATCTAACATCACAGTGATCCAAATATACGCCCCAACCACAAATGCTGAAGAAGCTGAAGTAGAGCAGTTCTATGAGGATCTGCAGCACCTACTGGACAACACGCCTAAAAGAGATGTTATTTTCATCACAGGAGACTGGAATGCTAAGGTGGGCAGTCAAATGACACCTGGAATTACAGGTACGTATGGCCTGGGAGAACAAAACGAAGCAGGACATAGGCTGATAGAATTTTGCCAAGACAACTCACTCTGCATAACAAACACTCTCTTCCAACAAGCTTTATACATGGACTTCACCAGATGGACAACACCGAAATCAGATTGACTACATCCTTTACAGACAAAGGTGGCGGACATCTGTACAGTCGGTAAAAACAAGACCTGGAGCTGACTGTAGTTCCGATCACGAACTTCTTCTTGCACAATTTAGGATCAGACTAAAGAGATTAGGGAAGACCCACAGATCAGCTCGAAATGAGCTCACTAATATTCCTAAGGAATATGCAGTGGAGGTGAAGAATAGATCTAAGGGACTGGACTTAGTAGATAGGGTCCCGGAAGAACTATGGACAGAAGTTCGCAACGTTGCTCAGGAGGCAACAACAAAATACATCCCAAAGAAAGAGAAAACCAAGAAGGAAAAATGGCTGTCTGCTGAGACACTAGAAGTAGCCCAAGAAAGAAGGAAAGCAAAAGGCAACAGTGATAGGGGGAGATATGCCCAATTAAATGCAAAATTCCAGAGGTTAGCCAGAAGAGATAAGGAATTATTTTTAAACAAGCAATGCACGGAAGTGGAAGACAACAATAGAATAGGAAGGACAAGATACCTCTTCCAGAAAATTAGAAACATTGGAGGTAAATTCCAGGCCAAAATGGGTATGATCAAAAACAAAGATGGCAAGGACCTAACAGAAGAAGAATAGATCAAGAAAAGGTGGCAAGAATATACAGAAGACCTGTATAGGAAGGATAACAATATCGGGGATAGCTTTGGCGGTGTGGTCAGTGAGCTAGAGCCAGACATCCTGAAGAGTGAGGTTGAGTGGGCCTTAAGAAGCATTGCTAATAACAAGGCAGCAGGAGATGACGGCATCCCAGCTGAACTGTTCAAAATCTTGCAAGATGATGCTGTCAAGGTAATGCATGCTATATGCCAGCAAATTTGGAAAACACAAGAATGGCCATCAGATTGGAAAAAATCAACTTATATCCCCATACCAAAAAAGGGGAACACTAAAGAATGTTCAAACTATCGAACAGTGGCACTCATTTCACATGCCACTAAGGTAATGCTCAAGATCCTGCAAGGTAGACTTCAGCAGTTCATGGAGCGAGAATTGCCAGATGTACAAGTTGGGTTTAGAAAAGGCAGAGGAACTAGAGACCAAATTGCCAATATCCGCTGGATAATGGAAAAAGCCAGGGAGTTTCAGAAAAACATCTATTTCTGTTTTATTGACTATTCTAAAGCCTTTGACTGTGTGGACCATAACAAATTGTGGCAAGTTCTTAGTGGTATGGGGATACCAAGTCATCTTGTCTGCCTCCTGAAGAATCTGTATAACGACCAAGTAGCAACAGTAAGAACAGACCACGGAACAACGGACTGGTTTAAGATTGGGAAAGGAGTACGGCAGGGCTGTATACTTTCACCCAACCTATTCAACTTGTATGCAGAACACATCATGCGACAAGCTGGGCTTGAGGAATCCAAGGCTGGAGTTAAAATCTCTGGAAGAAACATTAACAATCTCAGATATGCAGATGATACCACTTTGATGGCTGAAAGCAAAGAGGAACTGAGGAGCCTTATGATGAAGGTGAAAGAAGAAAGTGCAAAAGCTGGCTTGCAGCTAAACCTCAAAAAAACCAAGATTATGGCAACCAGCTTGATTGATAACTGGCAAATAGAGGGAGAAAATGTAGAAGCAGTGAAAGACTTTGTATTTCTAGGTGCGAAGATTACTGCAGATGCTGACTGCAGTCAGGAAATCAGAAGACGCTTAATCCTTGGGAGAAGAGCAATGACAAATCTCGATAAAATAGTTAATAGCAGAGACATCACACTGACAACCAAGGTCCGCATAGTTAAAGCAATGGTGTTCCCCATAGTAACATATGGCTGCAAGAGCTGGACCGTAAGGAAGGCTGAGCGAAGGAAGATCGATGCGTTTGAACTGTGGTGTTGGAGGAAAATTCTGAGAGTGCCTTGGACTGCAAGAAGATCAAACCAGTCCATCCTCCAGGAAATAAAGCCAGACTGCTCACTTGAGGGAATGATATTAAAGGCAAAACTGAAATACTTTGGCCACATAATGAGAAGACAGGACACCCTGGAGAAGATGCTAATGCTGGGGAGAGTGGAAGGCAAAAGGAAGAGGGGCCGACCAAGGGCAAGATGGATAGATGATATTCTAGAGGTGATGGACTCGTCCCTGGGGGAGCTTGGGGTGTTGACGACCGACAGGAAGGTCTGGCATGGGCTGGTCCATGAAGTCATGAAGAGTCGGAAGCGACTAAACGAATAAACAACAACAACAGTAGTATATACGTCATAAATAGTAATATTTTGGAATATGACAGATACAGTATTAGAAGAAAGTATTGGCAATAGGTGAGCATAACATATATAATATTGTTTAGTAGCAAACAGCTCATGCCCATTCCGCAATATCATTTCTAGCTCTATCACATCGATACATGTTTTTGGGCATGTGAAAAATCCAGTACTCCTTCCATTAACATGGATGGGGGAATACACAGGTTTAGGCTGAAATTATTGGTGACCCCTGTCACTTAAAAACACTGAGATATCAACTAAGCATGAGTACCCCCTTAGGGTAAGTGTCTTTAGATGTTTTACTCCTTCAGTCTAGATAAGCATCCTGCAGTGCATTCTGGTCTGGGAATCTTATGCACAAAATGCTCACAGGCATCTCTAAATAAATACCTTTCTATTTACACAACAATGTTCGCAATTGCACTGATCGTGTCTGCCAAACAAAACAAAACTCTTTAAAAAGAGCAGTGAGGAATTATATATTTACTGTGGAACAGATTCCGTGTTGTATTTCTATTCTGTTATAGTGGGTAAAAAGATAATGATAACAAAATAGGGGGGAAAGTTGTTCATTTTTCTTAGAAACATGATGAACCACAGCCAGACTTTTCTGGTCTGTGGCCACCCCTGGGAATCTGGATGAGAGGGCCCAAAGCAAGTGAGCTAAGAATCTTTGATGATATGTGTAACGGCAGCAAGGACAATATGGCATGGCAGAGCATTTTTATTCTTTTCAACCCAATATAAAGTCAGAAATTATATAACAGGGCTTCAGTCTCTGTCCAATTCTTCTGTCTTTTCACCTGTCCATCAGCAGGACAACTCTCTGAAAGATGAACAGAATGAGCCAAACTTGATGTGGTGGGAGAAGACAGCAAAATAAACTTTGACTTTGCAAAAGGGCCAGATTTGGGTAGGCGCTAGAAAGAAAAACATTCCAGAAATAAAATCCCCAAGGTATCCCTATGGGAGAGGCAGCTGGGCAGCTGCTTGGAATGCTGCCAACCACTCCATTCTAAGCCCCCTTCCCACCTTCTGCCTGGTCACATGACCAGATGCTGCCCACCCTGTGCTTTCTGGGTGGTCATACTCAATATTGTGGTGGACGGTGTGTTCAATAGGCTGGGCAAAGCATATGAAAGAGATGCTTCACAATGCATAACCACATCTCTTTTTACATTGTTAAGGCAGCCATCTTGTTTGCACGGTTTCTGTGGCTGCCTGGAAGCTTCTTCTTGCTGCTGTCCCTGAAAGTGTGCACAGAGTCACTTGGTGAAGTGCAGACAGCTCAAGGCAGCCACACAAGCCTGGAACAAGATGCAGCTGTTGAATGCTTGCAAATGTTTTGCACAGCCTACTGCTGGGAGGGCAGAGGAGTGATGCAAAAGAGTCACGTACATGGCCAGAACCAGAATTTTCTCTTGGACTGTTCTTCTGGGCTGTGTTTATTAAATAACAATGTTCAGTGTTTCTCAACCTTGGCAGCTTTAAGATGTGTGGACTTCAACTCCCAGAATTTTAACATGCTGACTGGGGAATTCTGGGAGTTGAAGTCCACAAATCTTAAAGTTGCCAAGGTTGAGAAACACTGAACATTGTTATGCCTCTTTTGGAGCTTGCTCTGAAATGTCTGTGTCTTCCCAATCCAAGAAAAGTAGGGAAATACTTTGATGATTTTCTAAATTGTAAAAGAACCTGATTGCACATCCTGTCCCATGGACAGCAAGCTGCTTGTGCCTATCCTTCCAGGGAGGGAAGAAAGTAAGGAAATGGTAGAGGGGAGAAGGACTGATGGCTCTTGTGCTCATCACTGAATGGGGCTCAAGATGAGCTTCTTTTTGATAGGATGCACTGAGTAACCCTATACCAGTGTTATCTTGTCATGGAAACCCCCATCTGTGATAGTTGTACATAGAAAGAGGGCCTTCACACATATGGTTGTATGCTCAGCAGCTTCCATATATGCCAGAACTAAGGAGCAGAGCTATTCAATGTGACTCTGCTCACTTGAAAAGAGTCCTGATCTTAAATTATTTTCTTGTGAATTAGTTCATTGCTTGTAGACAACTTTTCTATTAAAGTAAGTGTGGCTTAAGGTGCAACTGAAAATTACAGCATAACTAAGACCATCCACTTATTTCTTTTGCAGAAAGCCACTCTAATTTTCTGCAAACATCTCAAACAAGATAAAGTCAGTGAGATAATTGGGAAGAAATAATAATATAGAACAGAAACATTAGAAAGGAAAAATATGAGTCAGCTCCTGGTATCACTTGAGGCCAAAATCCAAAGGGGCTCTTTAGGCATGACCAGAGGGATTCCCTTCCTCCTTTGAACAACAGATTCCTGAGCGATGTTATAACTTGGCTGTTTTTAAAGCTCCTGTCAGTCTCAAAAGTAGACTGCTAAGTTGCACCAGAAGCTACCATCTGACAAACACAGCTCCAGATCTCTCTGGGATATACCAAACTCATTTCATAGTTCTTTGGCTGTAGCTAAAAGAATCCAACATGTACAGTACTTCAGCCTTCCATTTCTGATTTCCAAATCATGAGCTGGAGACCATGGCCCTACTTTCCTTCCTTCTATTTTTATGCTATGCACATTCCTCTCCCCTTTGGGGCTTGCTCTAACCATAGCACAGCGTTGGGCTCAGGACTAATTGTACCTGGCAGAACATTATCCAGGATTGGCTGACCATATGGCTTCAAAAGCAATCCATGCTACTTTCATGTGCTACACACATGAAGGGGCATCATGCTATTCCTGGGGTCATACTCCTTCTCCCAGCATTGAGCATCCAGCTGGCCATGCTTTGAGATATTCAAGAGTTATAATAGACATTTCTGATAAAACAGTCTGTCTGTAAATAGCTGATCATCTGAAAGATGCCCAGCAATTAGGATAGCAATGAAATCAAGTATGGAGTTGGTGTTTACTTGCACCAGAGGCTGTTCAGCCCTTGATTACCTATTATGCCTGTTTCCAGTCCAACTTGTTATGAGAATACTGACAGTAATTCCAGCAATTCTTTTACTCCCACTTTTACAGGAGGATAAACTAAGGAGGGCCCTCACCCTGACCTTAGCATGGTTCAGTGTACTTCCTTAGGCAGTTTTAGAGGGGAGATACAAAGGAAGTCCACTTAAAGACTCTGCCCAGGTGGTGAAAGAGCCATAGGAACCACCAAACATGTCTTACTGTATTGTCCAATTTTATGCTGACTGAGCTGTGAATTTCACAGCTAATTAAATATCTGATCAGTTCCATTTAAACCTTTTCTTTCAGATTCAAATGACTCTATTTCCTTAAGCGTAGCCAAATTCTGCCATGTAATATGTAAGATGCACAGCAGTTTGATTGACAAATCTGTTTACCTAACTAGCTAATCAACATCAATTTTATCTATGCAAGTATTTTTATGGATTGGTCATTGACCACAATAAAGATTCTACTGTATTCTACAGGAATATAAAGAAAACATTATCTCAAATGTCTAGTTTCAGGCTAAGGTAACTGACCCCTTTCCCATGCTGATGACTTTTGATCAGGTTGCTAACACTTTGCTCCAGTATCAGGATAAAATGGTGCAACATCAGATCCAGGAGGCAGCCCAGAATAACTATTTAAAGCAGTCAGTGAGCAACTAGTACAACAGATGGGTCAGGCCAGCAAGGGCCAGCTGCAGCACAGCCCCCTAAAGCTATACTTCTGGGATTCTTTGGTTCCTTGCTTAACAAGTATGATGGAAATCCTGATAGATTTAAATCCTTCAACACTCAGTATAAATGGATATCTCCTTGAGGTCAGGAGAATTCCCCAACGATCATTCTTGGGGAGACTGGAGGAGCTGTAAAATGGACAGTCCCTCTTCTGGAAAACAACTGTCCTTTCATAGACAATTGTACTAATTTCATGGGCAAATTGAAAGCTTACCAAGTTTGCATTAGTATTCGGTTCATTCTTCTACTCACATTTCACCATTTCAGGCTTCATATGGCTACCATCCACACCTGTTGCCAGACTCTGCTCCATTCTCCATCCTCCTTGAGGTTTTGCATTTTTAACAGGAACTTTAGGCACCAAACCAGCTTCTCAAACAACAGCTGGATCTTGTCAAGGCTTCCTACGAGCAAGATGCTGAATATCATTGGCAGGAAGACCTTCCCATTTCTGCTGGGATATGACTTTCTCCTAAGTTCCATGCCCGAAGAAAATTGATGCCCAGTTACCTTTCTCCTACCATTTCCATCTATGGTGAAAATACAGTTGGTTTTACATGATCCCCTCCTGGACCTTGAGTGCCATCCATGCAACTTACATTCCTCTGTCTACCTCCCCTCCAGTTTGAGTCGCAAGGAAGAATTTGAGGTAGAATATATTTTGGACTCCCACTGCTGGAGCAAACTGGAGAGCCAGTTTGGGCTAGTGGTGAAGGTGCTGGGCTAAAAACCAGGAGACTGAGAGTTCTAGTCCTGCCTTAGGCATGAAAGCCAGCTGGGTGTCTTGGGCCAGTCCCTCTCTCTCAGCCCAACTCACCTCACAGGATTGTTGTTGTGGGGAAAATAGGAGGAGGAAGGAGTATTAGGTATGTTCCCTGCCTTGAGTTATTTATAAAAATAATAAAGGCAGGATAGAAAATAAATTAAAAATATCTAATTCAGTGGAAGGGGCATCTGACATAGCAAACCAACCAACCAACCAAACAGACCAATCCTGAGAAATAGCAGAGAACACTCGAGAACACTTTCATGTGCAATACCCACACAAGCTCAAGTCTCTTAACAGGACTTGCAATTCACCCACAATACCTAATGACTATTTTGTCTCCAAGGGGAAAGGAGTCACATTTAGACAACAAGAAGGCAATGGTAGGTGTTACTGCATGCAGGAAAACTGATCCATTAGAGTTTTGGACAAGGAGGTAGTGGACAAACCTCCATCAGAAATGACCATTCATCCTTTCCTGACTCTAAATTGGATAGATACTCTCCTACCTCCTATTTTCCCCCTTGCTCATGCCTGGAGAGAATTGTTTTGATCAAGGGAAACTGTCTGACCAGGGGGGTCATGCTGGGTTCCCCTCTGCAGCTTCCTCTCTAATGAGAGAGAAGGAAGGAGTGGAAATTCCTTTTTGCCTAGGTTCCTGAGCCATAGAGTTTCCCTAATTGGGGGAGGGAAGGGAGCACAGCTCTTTGGCATCCATGGACACCTGGAGAGAAATGCATGAAGTACAAACACCCTGGCGGCCCTGTTGAAGGAAGGGAGGAGAGATAATCAGGTTTTACTGGAAATGTGGAAGAGTGATGGTGGAGCACTTGAAGGGAAAAGTGACATGGAAGCTAGTTTTCAGAAGGTCAGAAGAACAGAGCTTTAAACAAGACCAGTCTGTTACCATACCAAGAGATAGTTAGAATAGTCTCCCCTACCCAAAGGACAGTGACTTCAAACCAGTTACATTGTACAAGTGGAAGAAAGAAGCCCAAGAATGTAAACCCTTAATGGCTTTGTAAATGTGGCTTCCATTGGAGACATAGCAGATACTAATTTTTTTCATTCATGGCTTTATTAGTTTTCCTACAATAAATTACTTACCAAAAGCTCTTGTATCGCTGACTTCCTACTGTGCTTATTTCCAATCTGATTTACAGAGAGAGTCCTGAGGGTAGGAATGTGAATTATGTCAATATCCAATGACTATTTAGCACCACGTCTGAGAAACTCAAAGCCAAGAGACTGCTAAGTTGTGGAAAAGGAGGGAAGAAGAAACCTAGGCTTTAAACTAGAGCAAGTATAAAAAAAGGTCCAAGCTCCTGTTTTGCAGACAGAAACCAGCTGACTACTGTGGCTTTATTCTGGTTGTAGGAAATTGAAGGAACTGGGGATGCTTAACCTTGAGAAGAGAAAACCTGAGGTAGGATATGATAGAAATCTTTAACTACTTGAAAGGGTGTTACACAGGAGAATAGCAAGACTTGCTTTCTTTCACCCCAGGGTGCAGGACCCTAAATAATGGATTTAAGTTACAGAAAGGCAGTTGGACAGTAGAACCAACTACCCAGAGAAGTGGTGGATTTTCCTTCCCAGGAAGGGTTCAGATGGAGGTTAAGCAGTCATCTGTCTGGGATGCTTTAATTTGGATCCTGGCACTAAGCAGGGAGTTGGATACGGCTGTAATGAACCTTTCCAATTCTCTGGTTCTATGCTTCTAAACTCAATATTTAATGGAACTTTCTGCCAGGTCTTTTCTTTCTCCTGCATAATACAAACAAGAAAACCAGGTTCCAAAGATGTTTTTAGGATGAGGATGGGGGGGAAATGCTGATCAGCTATTCCTTTTATTATATTGCATATAATCTTGGGAAACATGAGGCTTTTCACATTGGAGGAGGAGGAGAAGAGGAAGAAGAAGTTCAACACTAAACAGCCTCACTCCATCTTCATAAGTTGATAGAAAGATTGGCAAGAGGCAGACACAGAGAAGTCCATGATTATACTACAAATCCTGCATCTTGAAAAGGATATATACTGATTGTATGTCATAGTTTCCTTTTCCAATTGCTCAGTGTGCAAGTTTGTGGGGAAAGGCGGCCCACAACCTCTCCCCTGTTGTTGCAAAGCAAAGGAGATTTGCCTGGACTGTTAACAAGCCTGCTAACGTTCTCGGGATTCCATTTTGTTTTCTTCCATTCTGACTGATGCAGGCAAATGATGGTGCGTCACATATAGGGCACGACTGGATCTTTCAGGGTAAGTCATCCACCCAAGAGGCTTAGAACTCATGGAATCTATTTCCAAAGTAATGGAAATACTTGAAAAATGTGATAAAGGAAAGTAAATCTTTAGCTACCCAAATTGCCTGCCAAAACAGAAAGGTCCTTTCTTGCCCGAAGCAGATTCTTAGGCTAAAAGTGCTGACAAATATCTGTAATGCAGACACACAATAGCGATGGAACCACTACCAAAACACTGGCCCTCTACTTGACCTCATCCTTGCATTTCTTATATTCCAAATATTGAGCAAATCAACCCTTAATTCTCAAAACTTGTGCTTGCAAGACTGATTTTGTAATTTCTTTGTATGTACTTTACAGTATTCCTATTTATCAATTAGCAAACCTAAAAAATTTTAAAACTTTGTCAATTGCTTTTAATATGAAATCATCTGGAGAGGAATAAAAACTGTCAGCATCCTGTTATCTAGGGCTCCTGAGCAGGAGGGTGGATTTCATCCCCCTTCCAGCTGAGTTTTGGCAAGTGATTTTTTTTTCTCCCTAGGGAATGAAGCAATTCCCTCCATAGACCTGCATTACAATTAAACATTTTCCTCTAAGTATACACAGAAATGTAAATAATGTATTTCCAAGAAATTGACTGGAGTCTCTTTGGGATAACTTGATCTGATAATCTCTTCCCCATCACCCCACCCCACCCAGTGAGAATATCACAGCCCATGGCCAACTATTTGCATTTAGGATTATGCAAGTGTTAATGAAGACGGGTGAGTCCAACTCTTTGCCAGTTAACTGGTCACCATATTGTCTAGTCTGACCAGTCTTACATCCCATCAAGTGAGCTGGCAAGCTCCAAAGTTGGATTCAACTTACAAAAGCATTCAGCTTCTCTGATATAGTGATACCACAGGCAGAATACATTTTGTAAAACAGGTAAAAAGTTTGCCATGGGGTTTAACATTTAAACTTTAATGTAGAGACCAGGTTTGCTTGTTTGTTTGTTTATTTTTAACAGCCAAAGGACTTCCAGCTTTCAGGGCTCTGTGGGATGGTGGGACTTTCCTTAGACTTTCCAGCATTATGCCTATTTTCCAGCTGAGGTTTTGAGTTACTATCTTGCTGATTTGCCATTATTGGGAGTCCATGCAAGCCTCAGTAGTAATGATGCAGCAACACTTTGGAATTTTAAAATGTTATGGGGGGAAGGGGGAGGTTGAATCTTTTCATGCACTAGCTGTAACCAATCAACTTCTGCCTGATGCCAAAAAATTAAACACAGTAAAGCCAGACCCCTCTCAGCAGTGAGTTGATTGCTTTAAATAAGGGAGATTTCCTGAATGTTTAAACTGAAACTTCGACTATGATTAAAGCAACAAGAAGGACCAGAATGGCTTCCTAACTATTTAGTTCCTAAAATTCCTGTGAGGTCTTGAGATGACAAATTCAATTCTGATGTGCCGTGTTTTACACTCTGCAGGCTGTACTAAAAAGGGGAAACTAATCAGGCTTGGGTTTCCCAGGGGCTCTTTTCATATTTAAACTCATGGAAATATGTTAAAACCCTCATCGATTGGGTGAGGATTATACCATATGAAATCTATGCCACTAGGTGTTTTTTGCTTTGTTTGTTTTGTTTTGACTGTGGACATATTTAGAGTTTTCAACATTCAAGGGTTCATTTAAGCTGCTTGAAAAAATTATATACTCTCCAGCCTTATTATAGTTAGGAATGGTTATAACAAAAATCTGTAAGACAATGTATAAGACCCTGAATTCTACATGCATTTATTTTGTAAGAGATTAAGACCATTAGATACAGTGAAATGTATCTATTAGAAAACATACAGAATGTATATTTAGTGTTGTGCTATAAGGTTTAATTTGCATTTGTTACTAGTAGGAATATATCCGAAGGGGAGCTAATAGGAAGAACAAATTGTACCCAACAGAAAGATGCTGGGCTACAGTTTACCATTACATGCATGAGATCCAGGCTAACAGGAAGATGTCAAAAGCCAACACTTGGAAAAGAAGCTATTTTTAGGTTGTCCAAATCAGGAGAAACTCTTAATTTAAGCTATGATTCTTTTCAAAGTAAACTATGATTAAATTATGGGTTTGATCCTTGATTGTTTGGATTAAATAAAATTAAAGCTAACTGCGATCTGTGCTTCACACAAAATTGCAAGCTATAGTAGCTTCAGGTGGAACTGGATGCTTGTGATTTCTTCCTCAGAGGAGAGGTGGGAGAGAAGGCATTAAGACACCCTCATGGTCAGCTGCCTAGTGGTCATCCAGATTTGGGCAACCCAGTTCTGGTAGCCCTAGGGGGATAGATCTTAGGTTTAATAAAGAATTGGTCCAGCTCGATTGGGTCATAATCTATTATAAGTGAGATGGGCAGTGACTAAATTTGAAATATAAATAAATAAATCCATAAATCCTCAGTTCAGATACAGGCCTGATACAGGCAATATAATTTTTGTTAAGGGAACCTTATTTAGATGTAAAATGTGTCCTTTTCATAAATGTAGAACTTTGTAAATAACTGTGTTAATGGATGCTATGCTTATTGTGCTTGGCATTTGCAGTGTTAAATCTTATTGATGGGCTGCAAAGGTTTATTTCTGTGTGACCAAAGATTCCATGTGCAGCAACAGCTAAGCTTTGAGCTCTCCTTTCCTTCCCACCCAACCTTCTGCTGCAGAACTGGGTTCTCCTTTGGTAAGAGAGAGATTTGGGAACAGCAGCAAGAAAATATGCAACAAAAAGCTGGCTCATATACTCTATTTTTCAAATCCCTGGATCATTCATTCCTAACTCCCTTAAAGCATAGAAGCAAGTACATGAGTAACCGCTGTCAAAGGCTACAGCATTGTAGCTTATACACAGGGGTATCCTCAGAGTAGGAGTCTATGACTACACACTTGAAGCCATATGATCTTTTTTCTTTTTTGGTGTATCACACGTGTAATGCACATAGAGATCCTGCAGTGGCCATCTTGACTTTTTTGATTTCTATATCACTGGCCAGTATGACAAAGTTGGCTGGGGAATTCTGAGAGTTGAAGTCTACACAGCTTGAAGTTGCCAAGGTTGAGAAACAGTGTCCTAGAGGAACATATAGCATCTTAGATCTGTATCAGATAACTGAATCTCTATATCTAGATAACTGAAGGTGGAAAGGTATTTTATTTTTCATTTTATTTTGAAATACATTACCATTAAAAAGAGTCAAGGCAGTCTGTAAATTCTCTAAAACTATGGGTTAGAAATAATCTTCATGACAAGAAATAATAGATAACAATAATCTTTATTAGCATTCCTAATTGTAGCAAGACTACTATTACTTCTTTATGAGTTTACATTCTGTGTGGAATATTAAGAGTAGCAGAAATAAAAAAAAAGTTTTTAGACAATTACCAAATTTTTCATCTATTTTTTTAAAAGATGTTTGTGGTTACAAGGAATTCATATTTCATCTTAGGAGGCATATCTATACATATAAAATTAGCTGTTTCAGAAACAACGATTATCCTTTTAACTGCCGAGAGCCAGTTTGGTCTAGTGGTTAAGGTGCTGGGCTAGAAACCAGGAGTCTGTGAGTTCTAGTACTGCCTTAGGCATGAAAGGCGGCTGGGTGACCTTGGGCCAGTCCCTCTCTCTCGGCCCAATTCACCTCACAGAGTTGTTGTTGTGGGGAAAAGAGGAGGAGGAAGGAGTGTTAGGTATGTTCACCGCCTTGAGTTATTTATAAAAATAATAAAGGTGGCATACAAAATTAAAAATCCTTTTGGGATATTCAAGTCTTTAAATAGGGAGGTTCTTCAACCACGCAGTCCTTTGGCTTTGGTTAGGCTCAAGCTTGTTGCCTGATAAACCAACCTCAGCTGCTGAAGTAAAGAAGCCACTTTCCATTAGTGCTCTTACACAAATGTTGGTTTTAAATTTCTTGTTCCATAAACACCATCCTTTTGACAGATGCACCATGAGTGACATCTGTTGATAAGTGTGGCTTGGGTTCCTTTCGAAATAAACTTGAACCAGTCGGTTTGTTGTTCGGGAGCATTGTGCTATTGTAAGCAATGAAACTGCCATTGTCAATTTGCAACTGCACTTACAGTCAATTACAATTTGTTACATGTTGCTGGGGGAGCTCAGTGATAAAGCGAGCACTTTTGTAGTGAGCAAGGGAGACCAAGAAGCAAGAGAAAACCTCCTGTGGTGGCTGCAGAGTGTAAGCTATGGATTTGTAATGTGTTGTGTTGCTTTTTAATGAGGCATGTTGTGCAAATGAACTGAAATCTCCAAGATGGAAAAGGTAACTTCTATCTTTTATTGGCAGTGACATTAAGTATAATATAGTGTAAAGATCTATAATTTTGTAATGGATTAATTCCATAATGAAAACCAAAACATTAGTATTAACCAGGATCAGACTTGAACTGGCAGCTATACAAAAAAGAGAAATAAAGGATAAAGCTTCTTTTTATTGCTCTAGGCTACGGATCTGGTTGCTTTCTTTGAAAAGCAGGATCCATCTGTTCCCTATATAAAAAGATCATTTCTCCAGAAAATAGATGACGTGACTGTCTGGCTGAATTTTTCTTTTTGATGTACTATTTTTTTTTTAATGTGTGGGGATATTAATTTGTGTGGAAGCCTAAAAACAATTACCTGCGTCTTCAAATGATGTAACAAATGGAAATTTTCTAGCCATTGATTCAGTTGCTCTGAGAAATTCATCTCTAAGGTAGGGTTTTTAAAGCCCATAAAATCTTAGCAGAATTGGCTGCTTTGTAATCTGTCATAATTATGCACAAACTTCAAGGCATTAATCAGTGTTCAATACATTAGTTCAGAAAATGGGGCACCCCAGATCTGACATCCAAAAGTCAGTCAACTTGATCCATTCATCTATATTCTCTATCGCAGAAGTTCAGTATAGAGTGAATTGTACCCATAAGCCTTTGTAAGCAGACTATCTAGAATACAATGTGTCCATCCAACAAGCTATAACAAATTTGCCACCCACCACGGGCAAGCCATTTATCCATCAATTTGGCACCAGACAAACCAACAAACTGCAAGCAGCTGGGGTTTGCTGGTTAGCTGCCATTTTGGCCTGTATCCTGGATGTTATGCAGCAGCTGGCCAGCCAATTCTACATGGGTTGGTTGGTTGTAAATATAGCTTAAACAACAACAACATGGTCACCTAATTAAGATTAAGGCAACTGTAGATAGGATGGGGAAAGCTGAATCACACTCTATCCCCTTGGTGACCCTGCTGCACTCTTTCATATATATGTCTATGATGACAGAAAAAAAATTGAGAGTAATAGCAAAGTTATGGTTGGATCTGCCCCATTTTGTCGCTGCTTCAGCCTCAAATATCTTTATTCAGAGACTGGGCAAAAGAGTTATCCATAGATCAACATTCCCCCACCCCACCGCCATGGGTTGAACAATATGTCAGACTGGTTTAGACAAATAGAGCGAACATAACCATGATCCCAGACTATGACTGAGGCTTTCATCTGTAACCACAACTTAACCAATGGTCTTCATCCAGGTAGCATGCTAGGACTAATGATGTGAGTATTCGCATGCCTATGGATGAACTTTTGAAAAGCTCATGTGTATTTATTCAACAGGTCTGTTCCTGTCATTTCAATGATATATATTTCAACCATGTGCCCAGACTGCAACACTAAGTCTGCTCCACATCTCTGGCAAGGTGGTCGATTCAGTAACAGTACTGTAACATCCTATGGTTGTAAATGGATTCAAGGTACTTAGTCAATTAGTCTTGTAACCAGGAACACTGCATTGAATTTAAAATTTAGCTACAGACAAATGGTATTGACTCAATGGGATCAGAGGAAATTACTTATGGGTTTAACCTAAGGGCAAATATGGCTCTCCTATACCTGCAGTATTCAGTGTATATTCTCTACTAGAAGAACAAAATCCAGCAACATTCAGTTTATCTAGATGCTTTGTATAAACTATAACAATCTGGCAAATTTGCTTATTTCAAGTGTGCATACTTTAGGTTACTTCTCATGGAGATGAGCAAAGATCTATGGTCTCTAATGACATCCCCATGACCACTTTTCGGAACACCAGTGGGTTTTTTAAATTATTATTTCTAGCTTGTATTCTTTCTCCTTTAGCCTGAATGGCTCCTAGAGTGACTTAGATCATGATAATAATAAGCAGACAGTCCCTGCCCTCAGGCTTAACTTAGAAGATATAAAGCAGAAGGAAAAGGGAATGAGGAGAAAAGAGGAAAGCAAGACAGCTGAAGCACAGTTCTTATTTTGTTACAATAGAAATGGGAGGTTCCTACTGTTCCTCCTCACAGGGGGTCAACAAAGTCAAGATGGCAGCCACAACCATGCAATAAACATCTGTAAAATAGGGGTGGGGCTTTAACTGCATACCTTCTTGACTTTTGTGGCCACCCTGCAGACCCCCTGCCGGACAGTTTGTCACAAAAGGACTCTGTGAAGAGGTGACAGCTCCTTGCTGCTGCCTCATCTTCACAAGGCAGACAACTCCAGTGGCTTCTATAAAGGTGGAAAAGGAGTCCTCTTCCTTTTCCTGCCTTTGGGGAGAGAGAGAAATTCCTTGTGGTGTGTTTCTTCCACACCAGGCAGCCAGGATCTGTGAAGAAGGGTCCTCAGAAAGTGTCAGTTCAATTCTACTGAATGCTAAGTAATCCAAAGGGATAATAACTTTTCATTTTAAACATAAATAGTGAGGAAGCTGAACTCTGCGCTAATGATCTCATTCTTTTCTCTCTCTCTCTCTCTCCCCCCCTTCTCTCCTGGAATCTTTGGGTGAGACCCATGGCAGCACATGGTGTATGAAATGAGTGGAAAGCACTGCAACTAATGTGCAAGGCTCTACCACCCTTAATCGGTTAGGGTTTTGAAGGCTTGAACAGTGTTTACTCGTTCTTTAAGAAGGAAATCCCCAGTGGGTTTCAGAATCCCTGTAACGGGCATTACCTTAAAAGTGAATCAAAGCCCAGCAGAAGCTCCAGCTGCACATAATTACCATATCCACACAGACTAAACAAAGGGCTACCGCTCCGCTCCACCGTCCTTCCTGATTTCCAAAGATAGGGAATCTCGGCCAGCGTGGGAGTGTGTGAATTAGATTTATACCCGTTCAGCTGCAGGATCATTCAATCAGACTGTTATTTCACATAATTGAACCTGCTAAGCACCCCATCAGAACTCTGAGGGAGCTGCAAAGTGATTGCAAGTGACAAGCAAATGCAGCACAGGAGGGGGAAGAGGAAAATTTTTAGCTTGCTGAATGCCAGCATGTCCCCCAACCCCATCCACCAAAGCACAGTCTTCTGGCTCAACTTGACTGGAGGCTTTTTTTCCCCTTCCCTTCAGGGCTTTTCACTTGGGATGAAAAAAAGGATTTCTGTGTGCTTTGAAGCTTGTATGTGCTGCTTCGACAGGAAGCCAGAACTTCTGTCAGTCAACAGCACATGCAAAATTTATCAAGTATATGACTTGACACAGAGGTTACTCTGTCATTACTAACTAAAGGGGGCCTGCCAAAGACTCTTTTTTATGGAAACATGTGCTGCCAAAGGAAAAGTGTCCATTGATTGATGGCCACAGCTGACCTCAATGTACAGAAAGTACTGCGCAATACTTTTTATCATATATAAACCAGCAAAACATAAGTTCAAATATAATTGGAAATCTTAGTTATGCCTGGGGGAGGAAGAGACTCTGATTTCTTGATAGCACTTAACTTTTGTGATTACCCTTTATTTTAAAATCTAGTTTAATGTTCCATTCTTATTTATTGCTGCATCATCTCCTCAGATCAACTTCAGTTATCTATCATACAATTGCACACTGTTCTTTTAGCTTTTACTTTTTGAAACTCCCTAGAAACTATAAATTCTCACTGTATATAGTCTAGAACAGTGTGTCTCAACCCTGGCAATTTTAAGATGTGTGGCCTTTAACTCCCAGAATTCCCCAGCCAGCATGCTGGCTGGGAGATTCTGGTTGTTGAAGGCCACACATCTTAAAGCTGCCAGGGTTGAGACACACTGGTCTAGAACATTCTCACTTGCTTATAATATATAAGCGTGCTTGGGGTAAAGCTGGCCGTTGGTTATGCTAATGGCATACTGGTTAAAATGTACCGAAATGGGCATTTACTACTCTTTACAGTTAACAGGGAATGCTATGTGCAGCATGGGTATAACTAAGCTGTAGACTGGTAACCTAGTCTACAGCTTCTCTATCTTATTACAAGCATGTGAAATCCTTGATTTACCAAAGCCATGATGGGTGGTAGAGGTTAACACCCATCTGGTGACCACTACAGCATATGGAAGATTGTGGCATGGAACCCAAGAGGAATAAATGGTTAGGCATGATTAACAATTGCAGTGAAGAGAAGAAAAATGTATACATTGTGTGTCTATTAAACTAAGAGGAGGGGAAGGGTGAAATGGATCTGAAAAAGTGATCCTGTGGAGTGAAGTTGATGAATAACTGCAGGGAAATGGTGTAGATTTAATTATGAATGAAAGATCTAAAATATGTCTCAAAATGTCCTTCAGGTTGTTGAGTGGACATGAAATTAGGATCTGATGAGCTTCTGACAGACTTTTGGGGGAAAAGTGTGCAACAATCTCAATGAATACAATCCAGGATTTTTTTTTTCCTGTTAAGTGACATGAATGGATACATGGAGATGGCACAAGACAATACAGAAAAACTGATGAGTTTGTTTCCTATTTCCTTGGAAAAATATGTGCTTTGAGCATAAGTATATTCATTCATACGCATTGCAAAGAAATATACAACTACAAGCATTATTGATTTGATTCTTTGTGATTAACCTTTCAAGTGAAAGAATGGATAGTGATATAAGGAAAGGCAGTGTGGAATTTGCCAAGAAGAGAGTGAAAAAAAATTATGTCACAGAACAGCACAGAAGTGTGTGGCATTAAACTAAAGGAAATATGAAAAAGGATATTTAGTGTAATGATGAACTGAAAGAAGTGGTAGTTGAGGAAAAACTCTTAAAACAAAAGGATTGCTCCTCCCTTCCCCACAAAAGGGTATTGTAATGAGGAGGAAAAAAGGTTGCAAAGAATGTAGTGGAAGCAAGGCCTAATTAAGATTAAAGAGGCAGAGAAAATGCAGAGTGGTTTTGGGCAAAATGAGAAAGCTGTTTTGGAAGTGAGTGAGAAAGACTACTCAAGGAGACTCTAGCAGAGTGAATAGAATTAAAAATCATTTCAGATGAAACTGTCTAAGGGAATGGTGTTTTAGAGAAAAAGTAAGTCATAAACCCTGAGAATGTTGAAAAATGGTAAGGCTGCACGTATAGATAATGTAACTGGAAAAATATTAAAATTTAGAAATATAGATATGGTTTGCTTATGGAGTGAAGATGTAAACTTGATAATATCTATATGAAGACTACATTGTGCCCAGGAACCTTGCTGTTGTCCCCTTGTACGAACAGGAGGGTAGCAAGCGTAAATGCAGACATTATAGGGTGATTCATTTGTTAAGTGTGCTTGGGAAGATGTTTGATTAAAATCTAATTAAAAAGATAAGCCTATTGTTCCAGCTTATCAAATTCTTCCTAAACCTTGATAACTGTCCTCTAGAATGTTGCTAACCTACCTGCTTTTGTATCATCTGCAATTTGTTAATTTTCTATCCCTCCATCCAAGTTATTTATAATACATTGAATTCTAAGCAGTAAGTTTAATTGACAAGACTGTACTATACCAATTTTGTTCATGCTCAAATTAGCCTTTATTCTGAAGAAGAATGTAAAATTTTCAGATGGAGGGCCAGTGTGATCTGGTGGTTAAGGCTCCAGGCTAGAAACCAGGAGACTGTGTGTTCTAGTCCTGCCTTAGGCATGAAAGCTGGCTGGGTGATTTTGGGCCAGTCACTCTTTCTCAGCCCACAACATCAGGCTAGGGCAACAAGCCGGTTGGTCAATTCCTGTCACAACCAATGGATCAACATTCAGATGATTCAAAAATTGGACCCTGCACCCATGGGAAAGTGCTAGGCAGAAATGTAGAATTTTCAGACAAGGAGAGACTGAACCCAGTTTCTCTTTCAAGTTCTCTGACAGATTTGCAATTCATTTCAAAATCCCTTTCACATATCTCAGCATAATCACAAATCAACAATTTTATGCTTTTCCAGTTAAACCTATATGAAATACAACTTTGGAGAGTTTCATATGGCATCAATGTGAAAGCAAGTGATCCTTGGTAACTTCAGGTGTGACTTATATTACATTTCTTGTTCATTTAACCCTGAGATTGAATGTGAAATTCAGGAGGTAGAAATTCACTTGGAACAAAGCCAAAGTAAATAAAGCTGAAATGAAAAGGCTTTTCAAATTCATAAATAAACTTCTGAGTATTTGTATTCTTTAACAAACACTCAAATTCACATTTACCTCCCTCAGAATGTTTTTCTTTGCTTTTGATTAGTTTGACTTTCAACTCAATTAATTTAGGTTGGATGTCCATCAGTTGTCCTTTGACTCACTCACTTATGGTGCAATCCATGAGACAGCACTTGCAAAAAAAAAGTTGATTCCATGAGAAGCTGTGGTTTGCAAGCGGAAGTATATCTGGTGATATTAGATGTATAGGCAGTAGCTTTGGTTAATTAAAAATCAGATTTAAAACAATATAAAAGTGCAATCAAAGCAAATATTTATTTTCCATAAACCACTTGGAGTACAGAGATTAGATCTTGAAGAAGTACTTAACCCCAATGAGTCCTGTGGTTTTGCACTGATGGGGCATCAAGATGGGGCTGACCTATCTGGACTGGCTTCCTTGCTACAATGAAAGGGGTATCTGCACATATAGTGGTCATATGCAGAAGCTCCTTTTATTAATCACTCAAAAGAGCTCAGCTGCTTGGCCTGATACATTGCAGCACAAAACTTTGGTATCTCAACAACACCTTTTAAAGCGATGTTTTGATTGAAACTTCACACCACACTGCTGGATATTGCAACAGTCTTTAATTTGATATTTTTGAGACAACAAAGAGGAAGGAATGGGTGATTGTTACATCTATCTACCTACCTACCTACCTACCTACCTATCTGTCAAATTTGTACAGTGCAGCAAGCAAATCAGACCTTTGGCAGTTAACATACAATAGTAGGGTCAATAATAGTAACCAAAATATCCATGATACAGAATAAGTTAAAACAAAAACAATAAGATACAAATAAGTAAGAAATCAGAACAACATAACATCAATAACCTACAATAAGATTGTCATTTCACACTCTATAGGTGCTTTGAAAAAGCTCTGTTTTTAGTAACTTCTGTAAAGACAACTTGAGGGTAAGACTGATCTCCAGCGGGAGGCAGTTATATAAATGATGTGTTCCCCACTGAGAAACAGCACCTGCAGGGCTCAACTCCTTTTACCAGTTTCTCCCAGCATGCATGGATTAGAGAAGTTGTCTCCAGCTGGGAAAGGCAGTCCTGAAGAAGACAAATATATAGGGCTTTATGGTTAAGACCGGCATTTTGAATTTTACCTAGAAGCCAATAGGAAGCCAGTGCAGGACCTGTGACACAGGTATGACATGCTCATGGTGACAAGTGCCAATTAAGAAATGGACTGAAGCATTCTGGGCCAACCATAGAATCCAAGTGGTCCTCAGATGCAATAGTCTATACTCAGTGTAGAGCGCATCACAAAATGAATAGTGATGAAGGCATGAGATACTATCACAAGCTCCTCCATTTCAGGTAGGGTCATAATTCACATACCAGCTGAAACTGGGTAAAGTCCCCTTGCCCGGCGCATCCAGTAGCATGAAAGCCCCAAGTCTTGGACCTCCCCCAAGAGGCTCCCTAAATCATGGTCCTGCCCCTTCACAGGTAGTGCCACCCTGTTGAGAGACAATACCTGAGCTGACAGAGCACCTCAGTGTGCAAAGAGCAATTCTACCTTGACTGAGTTCAGCTTTAGCTTATTTTATCACATCTGGACACTAGCAGCTTCTAGATCCTGGTACATGACATTAACAGCATTATCAGCATAGCATACAACTATTACTGATGGTAATGTATACTGTACTATAAATCAATAGATGGTCACCTCCCTCATAAATGTTAGTGATAAAAATGGGGAGAGAAACAAACCCTGTGGTGACCCACAATAGAGTAATCTCCAGTCCAATTCTCTGCCTCCACAACCATTGACTGAAACTACTCAATAAGGGTTAGGATTAGGTATAACAGTACAACCACTGTAAAACAGTGCCTCCATTCTCCAACCTCCCAGGTTGTTCAGAAAGAAACTATGGTCTATGTCAGGCCTCTGCCACATGTGGCCCTATGAGCAGCTTTATGTGGTCACCACTTAAAAAAGTCAAATTCACCATTGCCACCACTGCTCTGAGAGATGTGCTGCCAAGTGCCCCCAGTGCCTCTAGACCTCACTGCCACCACCAGCTCCAGCAGTGCTGCCATTCTGTTAGCCAACGAACAACTGATTGGTGTGCCAGGTGTTCCTTTGTGGCCCTCAATGTTTTTTAATTTACCAAAGTGGCCCCTTCCCCTCTACAGGTTGTGCAGGTCTGGTCTATTGTATGAAAAGCCACCAAGTTCTCTACGGGACCAGGGGGAGTACACTCCAGAAAAAGATCATCCACAAAAATGACCAATGCTGTCCTTGTACTGTACCTAGATCTGAAGCTTGACTGAAAACTGAAAAGGGTCTAGATAATGTGATTCCCAAGCATCTACCAAATTCCATCCAGACCCATGATGTGTTTATGATAGATAATCCTAATTGGCTTTTTTGTCCTACAGAAGTCACAGGTGGCAATTAATCTTATCTGGACCAGGAAGTGATCTAATCACAGGAAGTGTTAAATGAAATGGCTTCCATATTTAGGTCACCACAAAATTGCTTCACACAGTGGACAAGGTCTAACACGTGCATGGATATGCCAGGCCAGAGACAAGCCTATGGTCACTGGGGAGACCATGAGGTCCTTGACCAGGTCCTAGGACTCAACCCTGTAAGGTGAGCAGACTCCAACATAGGCAAGAGACTACATCCAGCAGCTCAGGTAGATACTCTGCTGGGTAGCAGGGTGGCTGATACACCAGCACAATTCATGGCTTGTTTCTGTGGCCAAACACAATACAAAGGCATTCACACCCTTCACTCTGGAGCAGAGGCCTTGGTCACAGACGAGATATCTATCAAGATCAAGATTACCACCCTTTCCCTGGCCTTGGCATTGAAACCAGGGAAAAACCTGAAATCCAAATATCCCAGACTAGAAGTTGGATCAATACCAAATTGTCTATCTCTCTTCCCCTGGAATAGTGCATCTGATGTCATCTTCCTATTAACATGTCTGCTGACTGCTCCAATAGTAATGATGTCTACCATGTATCCAAGGTATCTCTCTGTAGTCAGGAATCCACCAACCAAAAGAACTCTGCTGGCCATCACCCATGTCACCACTATGGACAGCTCACATGGTATTATTACTATATGGAAGGGCTGAAGACCAAATTCCACTCAGCTCTGCTGGCATTTCATCTCAACAGATTATCACAGGTTAGATCTCAGATCTTTCCTTCTTTGTCTCCAGTCCTTCACTCTCCATTCCAGAATCCATTTCACAGTCCTCTATCTAGCTGAGTCCAAACCAGTACACCCACCGACTGACTCCAGAACCCCAAATTTTGAATCCCCAGAAAGCACGTACTCTACATCCACCATTCCTCAGTTCTTCAGGTCACATCAACATCATAATCCACACCATACTAACTACAGGCTGGAGAAGGTAGGGTGACTTTATATTCTGGAATATACATATGTAAAGTAAGAACTTTAGAACAGCAGGGAAAGAAGGAACTGTTGTCAGAAGTAAAGCTGGTTTATTTTTCTTTTGCATAGTGCTATGTATAAATTAGGTCACTATTGCTTGTTTAGCAAACCATGGATTATTAAAAATGGCTTAGCATTATGTATAAGCAAGGCCACTATATTTAGTGAGGTTTACTTCCATATACATGAAACAGCAGCCTAAGGTTGCAGTCCTGTATCTGTATCAATACTGAATTAGACTCACCCAAGTAGACATCTCCAGAATTAGACTACAAACTTAGAAGAAATGTATATGTATAGGTATATATGTGTGTGTGTCTGTGTGTATATACATGCATACATACATACAGCAGTGAGCTATTTGGCTTACCTGCAGGTGCATTAATCAATTGACACCTTCCTTTAAAAGGATTTTTTTTTTCAGGGCAGCATTTGGAGAATGGGAAGTGCCAAAACCAATATTTTATCATCTTCACAGCTTGTCAAAACAAGCATTTCAGCTAGCCCAAGCAGTTAGCTGCAAATTATGTTTTCTCAGGAGCAATTTCACTTTGCCATTGGAAATTAAGAACAGTTAGCATGTCTTCTTACTAAATCCATCACTCCATTAGCTCTCCATTTTGATAAAAATGTTATTCTCACCAATCTTCTCCTCTAATAAAATATTATTTTTGGAACAGGCCTGCTGCTTATGGAACATTTTTTTTTCAAGCAGGACTCCAAGGAGCAAGTCTTTAGTCTAATTAAACCACAATGGCATCTATTCCCGATACAGTGTTCTATGTACTACCTTTACTGATAAAATGCATCATTTTCCACACCTCTACGTCTGATGATTCGTTTTGCTAAGAACAGTTTCAAAGAACTGTTATATTTGGCAGTCTAATATTGGCATACACTATTTTTTGTGTGAACTTTTAGTCCTATTAGCCACTTTTATTATTCCCTAAACCTATTAAGGTACGACACTGCTGGCTGGATCAGAATTTACTTATCAGTGAATCTCTATCCCTATCCTTCCATGGAAATTAGCTGGATCTTCTAAGAATATGAGAATTGCATTAATTGCATTACAGATGCATGTCATAACTAAAAAGAGCCAGTTTGGTCTAGTGGTGAAGGTGCTGGGCTAGAAACCAGGAGACTGTGAGTTCTAGTCCTGCCTTAGGCATGAAATCCGGCTGGGTGATCTTGGGCCAGTCACTGTCTCTCAGCCCAGCTCGCCTCACAGGGTTGCTGTTGTGAGGAAAATAGGAAAAGGAAGGAGTATTAGGTATGTTTGCTGCCTTGAGTTATTTATAAAAATAATAAAGGTGGGGTTAATAAATAAATAAATAAAAATAAAGAATGGTTGTCAAGAACAGATGAGGTCATGAAATGGAGAATAGACTCAATAAGGTGTCAACTACACAAAAGACAACCTAACAGTACTTCCACACAGTCATCAGTTTCATCACCCAAACCCTCTAAGCAATCTTGTGTCACCTCATGAATGTCCAAATTATGCAGAGTCCTCTGGGAGACAACCAGTATCCCCTTAACTGGCCAATGGTGGGCCAATAACATTAGCAGTGAGTACAATCCCGCCCCCCTCACTTTTTTTACCTTGCTATGTCTATGTAGGGACTGAAGCTATGAAGCCAAAACCAGACATGCTCAGGTGAGACACATCTGTTGTGTAACTCTGAGGAAGTGCTTCCCAATCTCAAGGCTGTGAAAAGAATGGCCTAAACTCCATTGACTCTAACAAACAAGAAAATTTAAACTCTGTGGCACATACAAACATAGATATAACATCATGTAGGCAGACCTTCTTCACATACATTACTTTTTTCTTCTCTGCAATAAAGCAGTTTCTCTGTGCTCCAAAACTTCTGCTGTTAGCTAGCTTTTGAATGTGGGCTAGAGTTCCTGGAGAGAAGACATCTATTGACATGTTTGGTGCAAAAGCTCGGCATCCGTTGTTGCAGTGAGGAAAAAGGAAAAACATGGCCACCCCACTCCTTGGGAGAGAGTGCAGATCTTTGCTTGGCACAGATTTCAGGAAAAACAGAAACTAGGCACAACTGTACCTTGACTTCTTCATGGAGGGGGGTGATCTGAGGAGCTGGCAGACAAAATGAGATGAGAATTCCAATCAGTGGGAAATCTCCTGCCCTTGAGCTTCAGAGAAGCAATGCTGCAATCCTATCTTCTCTCCTTTGGACCACCAATAGAGCCACCAGTTAATTGACTCAGCTGCAGAATTGCTCCCTAAGTTCAGTTGCACCATGGAAGCATGTGGGCATGGCACCCATCCCAGATGGGTGCAACCCTTGTCTGTAGAACAGACCTATCAGTGAATAAGCAAATAGGCCAGATCAGAAGATTCAGAATAGCTATATATATGAAAGGGATTAGGACAGAATAATAATCATTGTAGGATTATAATCTTAAAGTGGGCTCATACCACATCCTAAATTTGGGTTTCTCCTACTGATATAGTATAACATTAAAAAACAACAACAGAATAATCAAAAGTGCAGAAAAACCACCCGAGAAGCCTTAACTGGAGTAGATGATCATCCTGCCAATATATCTTGCATCTTCACTTTATTGTATCTGTGGGAACTTGGAACCCATAGAATGAAGTCAAGGACAGTGGCTTGCATGAATTTAAAATTGAGATGAAATGCAATAGTTACTCCTGACATTGGGAGCAGACAAGTGCCTGATTTAACTATTAAATAGGCTTGGCTCATATTTGTTCTGGTATCAAAACTCTTCTAAATATTCCTACTAACTTTATTCCCAAAATAGTATAAAGAAGGCAGTGTTGTTTATTGAACATAAAAACTGACATTATGCATTATTTTAGACTGAAGCAAAACACAGCAGCTGATTCTCTTTTCTGATAGTAGTGCTGTTCAGGGTACTGTCACATTTTTATTTTCAAATGCTCATATGTTTTCTACTTGACTCCATCACAACAAGCAGCACTTTAGGATTTCCCCAGACAGCATTTTACAGTTCTTGTAGCTGCTCTGCTTGAAGTCCAATGTTTGCTTCCCAAAGTGTAATCCCGTCTGACATCTTTCGCATTATTCACTTGTCATCTTTGGATGCTCTTCAGCATGTAGTTTCCATACCACTTGAATGCTGAAAAGTCCTACATTTACAGGAATCAGACTTGAATGTCAATTGCTGTTTATCTTCCCTTTATAGTACAAGAAGGGAAAGTAACAACCCTATAATAATTTATTAAGACTCTGATATCTTCTTGAACTATATTGTGGTTTGTTTGAAGTTATTATTTTATAAAAAGGGGAAATGGCAGAAAATTCTGCCTATATATTATTTTTCTAACAACATTTGTATCAGAATAATTAGACTTGGGATTATCGAATCATAGAGTTCAAAAGGTCATCCATGTTTAATGCAGGTATCCAAATTAAAGCATCTCAGACAAATAGTCCCTGCTTGAGCACATCCAGCACTGAACACTTTCAACACAGCCCACTCCCTCCCTGGGTAATTGGGTCTACATTCAAACTGTTTTTACTGCTAAGAATGTGTCTAACACTCCCATATATTCCTGCCATAAATCTGCAAGCATTAAGGAGCAATATAGATACATTCTATTTTTAGTGGCTATTCTGCTCATTAGAAAATAGCAGCACACTTCAGAGGCTCTTATGATATTGTAGGATCTCTACCAGTGCAGTCTGTGGGGAGGTGTCAGAAAAGTCAAGATGGCAGCCATGACCATGCAAATGAAACCCCACTCTATGGATGATCTCCCATGTTCCAGTGTTTGCAACAGCAGAAGGGGAGAGGGCCCTCAGAGAAAGTATATGTCCATGCAGCTAAAAAGAATGGGCATATTTTTGCAAAAGATGCTTAGCAGAGCCTCAAGAAAAAGAGAGGCATTCTATTTGCCCAGGTTATTGACAGAGTTTCTTAAATTATAAATCAATAAATTTTGTATTATGGATTTGAGCTAATCATATATATAGAGGTTGGCCAAAGAGCACACCAACTGGACATTTTAAGAACTGCAATCCATCTGGAAACTGCTGGGTTGAAGAAAGCTGAAATATGTCAATAGCAATGTTTTCCAAAATGGCAGGGTACCAACATATGTATGTATAGATGTGTATGTGCAGTCATAGAATATTTATTTATTTATTGAATAATGTAAAAATAACAATATTAACCCATTATATATTAACATAAATAAAATATTTTTTCTTGAAAAAAATGTATATTTTTTAACAAATAAAAAATAATGAGAAGAATGTTATTGTTTTAAAGTTTTGCAAATATTTTCAATATCTGGCAAATAGTTTTGATTTTGAGGACTCCTGAAGGGGCCCTGTGGGCAAATCCTTTCTTCTGTATCCAAATCTAAATGTTTTAGGAACCTCCATACACCGCAGTTTTCAGTATTTCAAGCATTATTGACAAGGGTGTGACTTCAAGCACATTTACACAGTTTATTAGTTAGTTGGTGGTTTATTATATGCTGTTTTTTGGCAGGGGGGCCTTCAAGTCAGTCTTAACTTCTGGTTTGCCATTGCTTCCTTCCTAAAACTGAGAGAGTGACTGGCCCAAGGTCACCCAGCTGGCTTTGTGCCTCAGGTGGGACTAGAACTCACAGGTTTCTAGCCTGATGCTTTAACCACTACATCAGGGTTTCTCAACCAGGGTTCTATGGCACCCTAGGGTTCCACAAGAGGTCACTAGGAGTTCCCTGGGAGATCACAATTTATTTAAAAACTTATTGCAAATTCGGGCAACTTCACATTAAAGAGGTAAGTTTCATTCTTTATTTTTAGTTTAAGAACATTTGTTAATGCATACAAATAGGCCTACACATGAAACAAGTATAATTATTTTGTAATTTCTGGCCTATATTTGAGTCTGAGGCCTGAAAAGTATTTCAAGGATTCCTTCAGAATCAAAAGGTTGAGAAAGGCTGCACTACACCAACCTAATTCCCACCTTCGAGTCAGTGTTGACTCCTGGTGACTGCGTGGACAAGTCCCTGCAGTTTTCTTGGCAGGATTTCAGAAGTGGTTTCCCTTACCTCCTTCCTAGGGCTGAGAGAGAGTGACTGGCCTAAGGTCACCCAGCTGGCTTCATGCCTAATGTACACCACACTGGCCCTTATGCTGCTTTACATAATAATAACAACAACAACAACTTATATCCTGTGATATTTTTTCTTGAAAAAAACATTACATTTTTTTAACAAATAAAAAATAATGAGAAGAATGTTGTTTTCTTTAATATTATTAAACAACATCGGCCTATCTCAGGTCCTTGGGAAGGACTCAATAGGTAGACAAAAATGCCAAAACCATCTAGCTGACCGTGCGACCAACCATAATTTATTAAATTTATATGCTTCCCGACTCCCTGCGACTCTGGGTGGTTTTCTTTCTTACCAAAGAAGCCCAGATCAGTATACAAAATAACAACAAAAAGATTCAGTGAAACAAATAAATAATCAAGAATAAGCATAATAGCCCTAAAAGTCTATCAAATACAAAAATTATGCCGAAGTTCATGTTGAAAAAAGGCCTGCTCTTGGTCTACTTGTTATTCTACAAAGGCCAACTGATCTTAAAGAGGTCTCAGCTGGCGTCCCCAAAGCCCAGACAGACTTATGAAGGGTCTCTGTGAAGGCATTTAAAGCTCTTCTTTTTTTAAAGTTAAAAGCTCATTGTTATAAAATAGAAAGGAAGGATTTTCAGAATAAAAAAGGACAGAATATTCTGTTCCCCCCCCCCTTTTAATATAATTATTATTGTTCATCCCTTCCATGTACTCTCTTTTTTCACTACATGCCTGGTCTATGGGGAAAAGATAATAGAACAGGAAATGGTCTTTTCTGTCTTTTCAGATATTGCTAAAAATATTTTCAAGTACAGATATGGACTGACCACAGATTTATTGCTAAGCATGCTTTGTAGGGCAACTGAAAGAAAGCCACTAAGGCGGGTTTATGAGTACAGCTGGTACATTTACTATTGGGTTTACAAGCACACCTCAAGAATAGTTGCATGACTGTGAGAGATTTGGTATCGACATACACCATGGGACATATGGGCCTGTTGGTTTGCAAGGGCCTATAAAAGCTACCAATAACCATGCAGCTGGATTCATAAAGCTCCTCTAAAAGCTTAAATTCTGGGGCAAAAATAAAATTCTAGATCTGAAATAAACAATAGGGAAGGTTTAGGGGTCATCATGTACACAGGCATCCACTTAGCCTCTCTGAAAAGGCTATTAGAGCAGCCTATAATACATGGTGAATCTGCCATTAGCTTCTAAAAAAATGATCAGGAATTTAAGAAGCCTAACTTGAAGGAATTAGTTATTACCCATGAGAGGTGCAACAAAGCTCATATGCTTGAGAAAAGGGAAGAGTTGCCTCATTTGTTATTAAAAACATGTACAATGAATTACTCAATTAAGTTAAGACATTAATTTAAATGCTCTCTAGATAAATAATTTCTAAATCATAGCTTAGCAGCTACAAGTTAGGGTATTTTCGGACAGGCTTTGCTGAGCAATTTCCCTTTCCTCAGTCATAGAATTTTATAGGACCTTCCAGTTGATGATGCCTCTCATTTGACAATCTTCCATGTTTTTCACATTATTTCTTCACTTTTTTCCTCCCTTCTAATCAGAAGAAATTGTTAAGGAAGGAAAGACTGGCAAGATCTACAATATCTTTTGCCTGATAACATACACCCAAAAGCACCTTAATTATTAGAGGAGACTTGGCAGATCTTTGACAGGGAAACTGGTGAGAGAAACCCTCCAGAAGAGGATTTCTCTATCTCGATACCTCCACACAAATATGGTTCATATTTCACATTAAGTCAAGTGTGTTGTTTCTGGTTTAATCTGATGTGTGAAGCCACCTGGTATGGCCTAGCATCATGTAAGACACTATGGCTTGCTCAAATTCAGCCCTAGCGTTATGTGCAAATCAGTTCCCTTGCCATTTGCAACTCAGCTTTCAGATCTCTGTTTTCTCAACAGATATATTCTGAAAAGTGAAGTAGGATGGGATGGGGTGGGAAACCAGTTAGTAAGGGCCTGGGTGGGAAACTAGCAAATAGGAGATGTTCTGTCTCTTACCCAATGCTTCTCTTCTGCAGTTCATTACTCCCAGGAAAATGATATTTCTGGTACAGTATCACAGAATCAGTAGCTCTGGATCCAAAGTTTCCTATGATCTTAAAATAAGGTTAAGTCAATTAAAAAAATATTTTTTGGGATTTAGCTTATGCAACTTCCCAACTGATATTTTTAAGGGATTGGTTGTTCTTATATTGGAGATGAAATAAGTTTGAAAGCATTTTAGTACACGTGCTATGGTTATGTTCATAGGTAACTTCTTATTGATTGCATATTTTTATTACAGTGAACATCTTTGGAGTCAGTTAATATTTAAAGGTGTCATTGTCCTGCTAAATTATATTGCCAAAATCCAGAATTTGCCTGCTTATGAAGAGCTTTGGATTTGTTGTCCTTAAACAGTTGGCAAAAAGATAATCATGTGTTCATGGAAAGATACTTTCATACCAGATACCAAAGTCTGTCTCAGTAAAATAGGTAAATTTTCAAATGTTGAGTAGACTCCTTATAGGTCAAGAGGAAAGACTAACAATATGATTCATTGTGGTGAAGGTTTAACTTGTTCTTTAAATATTAAGTTGTAATAATTTTTATACTGACGTGATTATTATACCTGCATTGTTGTAATGGAGAATATTTTTTTTAAAAAAATCTTTTTATTTTTTCTTTCTCTTTAGTTTATTAGCTTGATTGATCAAGGCTTCATACTTTGTTTTGCTTAACTCTATTCACATTTTTAAAAAAATGGTTTGTAGTTATAAGAAAAGCAGTAAAAAATATTACTATTTTCAAAAAGGGGTGGCGGGATGGCGGAAACAGATGTAAAGGCAAAAATATAGATCTCTCCTGAGCAACTGTTGTCATAAACCAGGACAAAATGTCAACCTCTACATTTCTGAACCTAAACATTCAGTCGCCCTCCCAAGTCACATCCACTCCCTCCAGGCCACATTGCCTCCCTATTGGAGTTCCAGGTTATTGATATAGCCTGTTCTGTCTCCTAACTACAAAGCTGAGGGTGGGAAAAATTGCAGAAAGCTTAATACAAATGGTATTTTTTTCTTCTAATGAATACAGAGCTAAGCTAAGAGTTAGAGTTTACTTTCCTTTGCTCGTTCCCACCCCCCTGCCCCCCCCCCCGGACAATCCCAGTCTCACTTCTGACTATTCCTGCTACTAAAATGGGGGAACCAGATTTTGATGAGCACATTGAACTTCAGAAAAAGATTCTTCACCCCATCATAAACCAAAAGACGTACATATATAGATGCATCCAGCCCAAACTCACTGCTTAAAAGGTAATTATTTGGCATTTGATGTTCACATATTTATAATGATTTTAAGATTAAAAACAAACAAAACAGAAGAGGGCAATGCATACTTTCACAAATATAAACCTTAACATATCCAAGAGCAGCTTTTCAAATTTCCTGAACAATTAATTCCATGGTCCTAGCACTCCTCCTCCTCCTCTTTAACCATTGTAGTTATTCCAATTGGCAGCTAATTTGTTCTTCTGGTGCTGTTGACTGACTGACCATTCTGACTGAACTTGCCGCTCTCCAGTATCTTGAATTAAATTCATATTGGCCAAGGAGAGGAAAATGGAAGGTAAGGTTCTATACACACTGTTGCAAGTAAAAAATGAGAAGGAGGTACAAGATCAACAACACAGGCATGCCAACTTCATGCATGCACACTTGGCCACCAAAGTCGGTGACAGCACCTACACCCACAACCCAGCAGGCCCTCACATAATTTTTGTTATGTAATTAAATTTCATACATTTTGAATATTTAAAAAAATGTTTTTTGGGGAAGGGTGCTAAGTGGAATTCGCACAATGATACCTTGAATGCCAGCAGCAGCCCTGCCCACACATGGTATTACATTTTCTAAAGAGAGGGCCAGTTTGGTCTAGTGGTTAAAGCAACGGGCTAGGAACCAGGAGACTGTGAGTTCCAGTCCCCCCTTAGGCATGAAAGCCGGCTGGGTGACCTGGGCCAGTCACTCTCTCTCAGCCCAACCCACCTCACAGGGTGGTGGTTGTGGGGAAAAGAGGAGGAGGAAGGAGTATTAGGTATGTTAGCCACCTTGAGGTATTTATAAAAATAATAAAGGTGGGACAGGAAAGACACAGACAGACAGACAGACAGACAGTAGTTATGGCTCAGCAGAGTAACAACTTCTGTGAACTGGCTTTAACTATTAAGCATGACAGTAATCTCTGAATTCTGCATTTAAAACTGTATTATTCTAAAGTATGAAGCGAATCAGTGTTGTTGAGACAACTGAAATCTGGATCTTCCATCTTACATACATTTTCCTGGCAGGCAGCCCCATTGTTTTCGGGAGGTCAGTTCCAAGAAACACAGGCAAAGGTGGTCTGCCCCTCATAATGAAGGGAAACTGGAAAAGCATGCCTCTCTTTTGCATCCTGATGCATTGCACAGAATGAAAAGCTGTGCCAAGAGAGGTGAAGCTGAAAACAATTAAGAGATTTCGTTGGAACAAATCCTGACATCCATCATCAGCATGCAATTCTCTATGAAACCAATGGGTATAACAGCTATGCAACTGACAAGAGAACTTTGTCTAATGCTACTGCTCTCATAAATTCTGTTAAAATGTTTTACACTCATACTAGGCATGAGGTGTTCCCCCTCACTGGCAGTCAAGAGGACCATATCCACCCCAAAGCACCCCTGCCCCTGCCCCCACCCCAGTGTTGCCTCTGTGCATAATTGGACATTTGGAAGCAGTTTATGGAAAGGAGAGGGATTGCTTTCAGGTTTTATGTATCACTGCTGATAAGGACTCTCTTCAGCTATTCTCTCTCATCCTACAGCTGGGGACTCCAAGCACGCTGAACATTCAGGGGGAAAAACAACATGTGGGTCGTTCTTCCCTTTCTGTTCTCAGTTCATTACACAATGATTGGATTATGATATAATGTGATTCACCCATCAACTGACCCTCTCTTGAGGATGAAAGACAACATGTTCAGTCCACCCTCAAATTTAAAAAAAAAAGACAAAACAAATTTAGATCTTGTGCAGATAAATAAGATGGAGGAGTTAAGGATCTCCCAATGCGAAGGATTAGGTGCCAGCAAGAGTGAGATATCTGCGTGTAATTAGAAACGATCTCAGATACTGATGTGCCTCAGATACTGATGACAATGAATCAGAGAGAAGTGGCGGGGAGAACAATGACAGGCCCCAGGCCAAACCTCTGTCTACATATCCTTCTTGCTAGCCTTTGATATTGGAAAGGAGAGCCAGTTTGGTCCAGTGGTTAAGGTGCTGGGCTATAAGCCAGGAGACTGAGAGTTCTAGTCCCGCCTTAGGCATGAAAGCCGGCTGGGTGAACTTGGGCCAGTCATTCTCTCTCAGCCCAACTCACCTCACAGGGTTGTTGTTGTGGGGAAAATAGGAGGAAGAAGGAGTATTAGGTATGTTCCCTGCCTTGGGTTATTTATAAATAATAATAATAATAATAATAATAATAATAATAATAATAATAATAATAATAAAGGTGGGATTAAAATAAAATTAAAAAACGGATGAAATCAGCCTGTTTCCTTTTCTTACATGATGGTATTTTAAAATCTCTGTTCTGAGCTTGTGAAAATTCCTACTCCCCCTCCCTTTTTTTTGCTTTTAGATCTGATAATTATGTGGACAAAAGTTTCACTAAAAATTGCAACCAGACTATTTCCTTAATGTAGTAGCACCTGCTAAAATTCTTCTCCCTAATGGCGGTAGGAATACAAGCAGGAAAACCGCTCTGAGGATATTGCTGTGCAATCATGGAACTCTAGCATTAAAAATAAGAATATGGCTAAGCCATCTAGGGCTAAGCATTAGTATATCCCTTTGGCTTTAGTGGAAGAGTTAAGAATGAATTTAGTGCTTTAACTATGGCTGAACGGTGTCTTAAATTCATGATGGTTGAGTGTATTTAACCTGCTTCTCTTGTAAGATCAAGAGATTACCTTCCAGCTATATATAATATCCATTAAATTATTTCCTCTTTTATTGGGAAGCACTAATTTTTCAAAGCAGAAATCCTTATTGGATTAAATGACAGCCAAAGCATTTTACTTATCCATTTAACATTTGCATTTAATTACAGAAGCAAATAAGATCATTCTGGATCTTTACTAGATAGGAAAAATATGATGATGCTTTCTCCTTCCTCTTTCCTTCCCATCACAGTTTGGTTACTTTTGTGATGTCACAAAGTTGCTGCTGGATCAAAACTTCTGATAAGCCTTTTCATGCTACTACAATACTGCCTTGCCATTTTTTCCCCTTTCTTCTATCACAATTTCCTCCAGCCAGGCTATCATTTCTACAACTTCGCACTTAAAGTGATTTTTCCTCTATTGAGAATAGTTTGCTTGTCTTTTGCAAAGGAGAAGAAAAGAACTAAAAATGAAATATTTATGTAAAGTGTAGAAAATAGTACAAAAGCTATGTCTCTTATGCTTAGAACTGGGTTGATGTTATAGTTTTCTGTCCAGAATTCTACTGAACTAAATTGAAATATGATCATCCACAAACTACAATTATATACATCAAGTTCTGATAGAAAGGAATCAGTAGAAGTAAATTCTTAATTAGATGTTTAAGTCACTTTCAATACAGTTAGAGCTAAAATATAAACTTACATTTTTCCCTACTGTGCCTAGTCAAGCTGGCTGTGTTGGTCTGACAGGGAGCCCAGAACACAGTCCTGTCAGGGCTGTGGCTTAGTCTGGGCATGTAAACTTGATCCCTTTCCACTTTCCCTAGATTAGTTGGCTTGTCCAGCAGAGCAGGAATAAAATGTGAGCCAATTGCTTGCCTTAGCAGCAATGAGCATGAGAAAATTTAACAACTGGTTCTCCTGTATCAGCTAAGCCAGCTAGGTGACACACCTGGGTAGGTTCAGGTCACAGGGCAGTAACTAGAAGTAGAGTCTACTTGGTGACAGCACCCCAATTTTGGAAATCCTTCCTGACCAATGTCTGGCAAACTCTGTGCAGTATATTTAAAAAAATATCACATTTTCACAGTTTCAAAAAATATACTGCACAGCATATTTCACAAAATATACTGTCTGTTCACCCAGGACTTGACCGTCTTTCAAATTGCCTGTATTGTACCTTTCTGTTTTTCAAAATGAACTTTGCTCTGATTTTTGCATGTAGTGTTTTTAAGCATTGCTGGTTTTATTGTGATGGCTTTATGTAATACTTTTCTTTCAATTAATTAATTAGTCTGTTTTGTATACTGCTGGAATCTCTAAGGACCCCTTGTGGTTAACATCAAAAAGACAATATAAAAATATCTAAACCAAGAATCAAATTATTTAAACCACCCTGGGCTCTTCTGGGAAGACGTATGATACAGAAATATTTACCATCATCATCACCACCACTACTACCACCACCATCATCATCGACTCAAAGTCAAACACAAGCAGAGAGATATCCCTTCCTTTACCATATAGACTTAAGTAGCTACACAGTGCCAATCAATACCAATCAATACACTGCCCCTTCCTAGGTATAGGATAGAGTTTTATTGTTTTTTCAGCTTTACAGCTGATGGTCTGGCAGCCACATTCAGGTCACAGGGCTCAAATGCCTGCTCCAAATGAGAGGCCACATTATTCCTTTGCCATGCCATGTTATAAATGTAATTTGTTTGAGCAATGCATTTCATTTTTCCCCCTATAATTACTACCAATGAAACAAAATAGCAATAATTTGGACATATTAGGATGGATGGATGGATGGACGGACAGACAGGAAGGCCAGTTTTGACATTAGATGGATCTAAAACATCTTTCCCCATTATAGTACCTTCCACCTGAGTTAGATCCCAATTCCCAGATTTCCTGGCTATCTTAGATCCCTCTCTTCTGGGAACTGTACTTCATTCATCCAGAAAAATCCAAGGAACTGTATCCACTCATTTGTTAAGATGTGAGAAGCTACTCTTTCAATTGGTGCCTGGAATGAACAATCCCCACAAACATCATCTCAATATTGATTTCAATGGAATATATGTTTATCTAATTGTGATCTTGATTGACTTTCTCAATTGATCACTGTCTTGGCATGCCGCTGTTATGTTTAGGAAAATAGAAATGGTAGCAATCATCTCCAAATCTTTTCTGTGCTGGAACAAACTGGGTCTCAGCTTAGCCATGTGAAACTTTTCTTACTTTGTCCCTTGCCTTGTCTGACAATGTCAGAGAAAAAGAATAACATCAGATATAAACTGTAGAGTTGATACAGCCTGTATTGTAATAGCTACTCTTGGCATGCTGGCACTTCTCTAACGTATTTTTCTTGTAAATCTCACACAAATTGATTTCATTAAAGCACGAGAGAAGCGTTGTAGCCAGTTTCAGTAATGTGGAAATCTAGAGCAGGCTCTTTTCAAACAAGAAGAGAAATTAGTTTATATTTTGAACATGAGCCCTTGCAAGATCATTTTTTACTTCTGGCATTGCTTCTAAAGTTGCTCATTTATCGCTAACCAGGTATGGGCAGAATAATTCCACCATCCCCCCAACATTTACAAAGATATATATGCACACATAAATAATTTATCATGCCAAAAATATGTCAGAGAAATTATGACTTCCAGGGCTGGTGCTGAAATGGTGCCAGATCCAACGTTTTGTAAATTAGGACCTATGTGTGAAATCCATCCAGCTGTTAGAGGTATCCCATGTCTAATCATATTCACAGTCCCCCCCCCCACAAAAAAATTTCAGCTAGAGCATCGTACAAAATGACTATAGTTGCAGTCCAGATCTCATGGATTCTCTTGAGATCTTCCCAAAACACAGACACAGTAGAGAAACAAAATAGGTAATTTGCATATTTCTAAGGGGTTCAGTACATATTTTTAATGCAGTTTTCATTGTTTTTCTAGTATTTCTACATATGAGTGATTTACAGGCTTGTGCCATCCCTATCTTTCCAGATGTTGTGAATGGCTTATATATAAGAACATTCCCTTTATGTTGTTTTAGGGATCTGTCACTATGAAAGGCAGAAACAACAGCTGAACTATTGCAGCAGGCTTCTATGGAGCAGGAAAGTTTGCTCATGCCGTCTGCTCATATTTAGCATTCTGATCCATTTCAGAAGCTTTTCATTGCCTCCTAAGTATTATGTATTAATTATTAGGATTTAAATTTCAACTTCAAGTAGGCTTCAATATTTACCTCACAATTCTGTATCCACAACTTGGAAATGTGTTCATTTTAACTTGGTGAAATTTATGTCTGAGTTGATATGTGTAGGATTGCATCATAACTGTAGTCCCCTACTCATGTACCTGGATGTAGGCCTCATTGAGCCCATCTGTGCAATTTTGTTCATCTGAATCATAAATATTACTCTATAATTCTTGCAAGCAAGTCAGGATGCTCCAAGCTAGTGTGAAATAGAATGGCAGCCACGGGAACAAAATGTCCAAGAGATTCAATGATTTTTCAGTCCTTTCCACTAGTGACTTATAGTGTCTTCATAGCACTACCTGGCCATTGCTGAAGTACTATAAAGCCTGTCCTTACTATTATATACCACAATGATGGTTGAAACACCCTGGTGAAAAAGTAAAAAGTGAAAGGTCCCCTGTGCAAGCACCAAGTCATGTCTATCCCTTTGGGGGGACGCCACTTCCGTGACATTTTCTTGGCAGACTATAGAGCGGGGTGGTTCGCCATTACCTTCCCCAGTAGTCACCTTCCCCAGCAAGCTGGGTACTCATTTTACCGACCTCGGAATGATGGAGGGCTGAGTTGACCTGAGCCGGCTACCTGAGAGAGAATCCAGCTTCCTCTGGAATCGAACTCGGGTTGTGGGTTGAGTTTCGGTTGCAATACTTCCACCTACCACTCTGTGCCACAAACCCTAGTAGAAGCTATAAATCACTAGTGTGAAAATGACCTTTAAAAACATGGATATATGTTCGGCCCAAGCAGGGTCTTCCATGTTCACTTTTAATTTTTATTTTAGAAATAGCTAAATCCCCTCCCCTTCCTAAAGAACTAGGAAAAGGAACAAAGATGCTGGGCAGAGTGCCCCCTTTTTACTAGAAGAGCAATGTTACAGTTAATCCAGCAGAGAGGGCATGCAGCGGGTCCCATTGGCTAGGGAGCTACATTTGTCAGGTCCTAGGCGGCAGGCCTTTTCTGCTGTGGCGCCTGCTTTATGGAATATCCCCTCCCCCCACCCAAAAAATGAGGCTGGCTTCATCCCTTCTGACTCTCGAGAAGTCCCTCAAAACTTGGTTGTGCCCTCAGGCCTAGGGACTCCAGTGGTGAAATATTGATGTGGCTCCATTGTCATCAACATCTGCTCTTCGCCCAATATTTCTTCTGTTTTAGCTTTGTGCTTTTTTATAAATTTTTTAATAATAATAACAACAACAACAATAATAATGGTTTTATACTGTATATATTAATTGTTTTGGCTTTGTTGTACACTGTCCAGAGTCACTTGTTTGTGAGCTGAGTAGGCATATACATTTGACGAATAAAAAAAAATCATAACAAAGCAGATGCCATTTTCACATACAACTCTAACAGGAAGCTTCAACTTCAATTCTGCTCTTTCAAGAAAAGGTGGCAGTGTGCCTAGAATGGAACAGTCTGCTGTGTAAAGGCTGTCTTCTTAGCACAGAACAAACCAGGCTGTTAATTCTATTGGCTATTTTGACGTCATCTCCCTCTCTCAAGCAGGTAAAATGGTTTGGCCTTGCCAGGTTTTTAGCCCCAGAAAGCTGTAGGCACACCTGCAGAATGGACGTTTTGTTCTCTCATAGCATTCTAGCTTTACAACAAAAAGTGTATGTTGGAGTTGTAAACAAGGAAGCCAAGCATATTTTCAGAGCATAAGAAAATTATGCTAAGCTTTGCAAGCACCTTATATCTACAAGACTGCGATTTATTAGAGATCCTGTTTATATTAGGGTGCTTAAAAGCCTGGACAGTTAGCAGAATCTGTATGAATAGTGTGCATAAGACGGAAGAAAATTGTCATTTAAGAGGCAACAGTTAAAAAGCAGCACCACATGGAAATTACGGAGGCTGCTATATGGTATCATCTTACCTGGGAATAAGCACCACTAAAGTCAGTGGAACCTTATTACTCAGTCTGGACTGTGAATAGACTGGGCTGTCAGCAAAGCTGTAAATTCAAAGAACTGATGTATTCCTGAAGGTGCACGCTTAGAAGTAAACCACATCATGTTTGGTTAGATATACTATCAGATAAGTAAATATAGCATTGTAACCAACAATGAAATCAGAAGCAAGCTTACTCAGTAATAGTTCTCATAAAGTATCATGAAAGTAACTTGCCACTGAATGGATTTAAGAAAGTAGAGTTCATCCTCCATATAATAATACAAATGATCTTGAAATGGTTAAAACTGAGGGCAGAAATCAGAACTTTATAGTAAACTTGCAAAAAAAGCAAAATCCCAATAGAAAAACCCATTCATGCACAAAGAATTCAAGTCAATTGGCTTTTACACCCCTCCCCCAATCCCATTATAAATGTGGAAGCAGAAGCTGCCTATAGAAAATCAGAGACATTTTCTGGGGTCAAGTTTGCAACATTAGAGGCAGCATGAAACACTGGACTAAATGTTGAGGATAAGACCTTAATACTCACACCAGTTAAGTGATCTCACAGAGCTTCTTCTTGACCCACCACATATTGAGAACCAGATGTTGTTTTATCCCCTAGACTGCTGGGATAAAAGATTCCATTTCAATCTATATATAATCAGGTTCAAAGATACAGAGCGGAAGCATGTGCATATAGTGCCAAGATTGGGCATGGAAGAAAAATAGGCAAGCCATGGACTCCTAAGAAGTAAAAATGGTTATTTTGAAGAATAGCATTGCAACGTACAAGGGACACACACCTTAGGATATTCCATTATTCCACAAAGGAGAAGCTAAGTTAAATAAAATATAAAGGAATAGCTACAACAACAGATTCAAGCCTGTAGTTGTCAGCCCTTTGAGGTAGGTCAGGTCAGGAAACAGGCTGCTTCTTGGTCAAGGAATGGTGACAATGAGGGTACAACTAGAAACTAAATGCTTGTATTCCATTATGTGTATCTTGATAGGACAGTCAAATATGATAGCAACCTCCTATGCGGCCACAGACTCTACTGCTGTTCAAGCAGAAGGGCCAGTCTAGGACAACCGACAAGAGACAGATCAGCTCTTTCAGGGGGAATGTGAACCCATCTAGAGCTAATAGTGGAACCAAGGCTTCCTGGAATCCAATGTGTTTATGAACATACAGCAAACCCATCTTGTTGGGATTTAGTTCAAGCTTGCTTTTGCCCCTCCAGTCCTTAACAACTTCCAAACAATGGCTCAAGACTTCCATAGCATCACCAACTATGCATCATCAGCATACTGATGATACCTCACCCTGAACTGTTAGATGACCTCTTCCAGGCATTTCATACTAAGTAACATGGAGGAGATGACTGAACGCTGAGGCAACCCACATCTGTGTACCATGGAGTTGATTATTCTTCCCCACAACTACTGACTGGAATTGCACACACACGTAAGATAGGAACCACCATAAAAACAGCACCTCCAACCCTCACAGGCAGACCAGTAGCCTACTATAGTTAATAATACTGGACCTCACAGAGAAGGCTAAGAGAATCAGGAGGCATGCAGTCCCCCAATCCAAATCCCAACAAATATTCACCAGAGTGTGGGGAACTAGATAATCTGATTCCTCTGAGAATTTCTGTAACCAATCTGCCTCCAACCTATCAACAATCTTTTCCCAAAACAGGAGACTGGAGATGGGTGGAAGTTGTCCACTATAGCTAGATTGAGAGATGGCTTCTTTAAGAGAGGACCACTTCTTTCAAGGAAGATGGCACTTCTCCCTCCCTGAAAGAAGTATTCCTGATTCCAGCCAACCTTCCTCCAGTAGCCTGAAGGAATGAGGTTGGGCATGAGTCCAACCCAAAGTTGGAACAGCTCATATTTCAAAGCACCCTATCTATTTCCTCACCTTTCTTCCTTTACACACTCAAATGATCCCATCTAACACTACAAGGCATTGCTTTACAGGTAGTCCTTGCTTAACAACCATTTAGTGACAGTTCAGACTTACAACAGTGCTGAAAAAAATCAACTTGTGTCTGGTCCTCACACTTACGACCGTTGCAGTGGCCCCATGGTCATGTGATCACGATTTGGGTGCTTCTCCACTGGTTTGCATTTATGACCATCGCAGCGTCATGTGATCACATGATCGCCATTTTCTACCTTCCTCAGCGGTTTATGGCAAGCAAAATCAATGAGGAACCATATGATTCCCTTAACAACCACCACAAAAAAGGTCATAAAATCAGGTTGGATTTGCTTAATGACTGCTTTGCTTAGCAGCTGATATTCTGGTCTCAATTGTGGTTGTTAAGCAAGGACTATCTGTACTCACCTTACCTATTTGTTTTGAATTGGCAACTAACTTTGAGCAAATGTGAGTGATTTTACATGAAAAGCAACCCATCAAAACAGCAGCATGCAGGTATCTTATCCCTCCCATCTTTTCCCATTACCCTGAATAGGACTGCTGAGTGGGTATTTGCATATGCAATAAAAGGGGAAAAGTACACATGCTTTGCATTCTTACTGCCACTGTGTGGATCTGAACCTGAACTCTAACTAATGCTTGGTCACATTCACTTTTGGCTTTATGCCACCACTGCTCTAGATATCTTTTCACTTGCTTCATCTCCCATAGCTCCTCCTCTGTGTCCCCATTGATTTTCAGAAACAGTGGCTAGACTGGTCCTGAGAGCCAAAAGAATGGCTAGCAGACTGCACGCAGCTTCGGGAGTCCCCTTCCATTGTGCAGTGGATAGGCCATATAGCAGCATGAGCTAGTTTATTTTTGAAATGTTGACATCCTTTCAAATACAATACTTATGTTCCTAACCTATTCCACCACACCCTCCTGCCCTCCCTAGATCAGTGCTTTGATTGGCAAATTTTACTAGTGTCTTTAAAATAAAACAAAACAAAACACCTTCAAATGGTTAAATTTACCTTTTGAGGTAATGCTTTCATCTGGACCAAAATCACACCCTCCAGTTTGCTTTCCTTGGACCTCATTCCTTAAAACATACATCTGGAAAGCAAAACCACAAAATTCCAACCATCATAAAAGAATGCACAGCACAGGAGCTGGGTGATTTTTTAATAACATTTTCTTCCTTTTGCTAAGAGGAATGTTAAGTGGTTGCATTCATGATATCCAAAATGTTCAACATGAAATAATTACAAAGACTATGTAAATGAGGTAAATATAATTGTTGACAAGCAGCTAATTGTGATGTATGTTTGGATAATGTGGTGCTTGAGTTTTTCAATATTTTGTAAAGTGGTAAGGAAGGCAAGCTATTACTTTTAGGGCCTAGACACTTCCCTCTTTGCTGCTCCTGTGTAGTTAATCAATGTCAGATCCTCAAGGCTGCTTCAGTTGGTTTATACATACTGCATTTCATTTTTCCTTCTCTAAAAGACTGCTTGCCACAAAATATAAACACCAATTACAATGCTGATAAGTAAAAAATGTATAATGCATTACCACAGTGGCAATGAAATAAGTGTGTGATTTGCTGAGTAAATGGAAATCACACCTGCTTCTTTTTCTTTCTTTTTAAAAGTCTGAGCAAATGTACAGTTTTAATTCTATTAATCAAAGTATAACAGGTTCTATCTTGAAAGTGCCACATTCAAACACAAGCTATGCACATGGACTTATCCCAAGCTAATGAGGGTCCATATTTATGTGAGAGGCTTCTAGATTTGCTAGTTTTGAACTGAACCAAGGTGCTTTAGTTTTATAACCATAAAGTGCAACTCTGTCTTCCCTTTGAAATAGCTATACAACTCAGTTGCCAGCAGAAATCATGCAATGTAAACAAATGAGATTCACATCCATGTGAACATCCAAATGCGCATAAGAATGGATTTTGATGTTTTAATGGGATATGCAACATGTTGAAAGATATGCAAAGCACAAAAAGAAGGTTCATATTCAGATGCACAAAGGAATTGTGGTGCCTTAGTGGGATGTACACTGGGATATATCTACTAAAACGATGGAACATTGGTTGGGTTCCCTTGGCAACAAAGATACATTAGATGGGTTCTGGGTGTGTGTGGGCCTTTTCTGATCTCACCAAGAGAACTGCAGGTAGCTTTTTTGGAAACCAGAGATAGTCTTATCAGCTCTCTTCAGGAATGGGAGCCAATGGATTTAAATGCTCCATTTCCCAACTGAGCAAATTGCCAACTGTTGTGCATCCAGCTGTATAGCTGGATTAGAGCAGAATATAATAGGCATTTCCTATTTATCCATGGTGAATTGGAGGATGCATGCATTCATTAATGAGGTTAGTACCACTTGAAAACATTTAAAATTCCACATATAAATCCAGAAGAGTTATTTATAATTTTGTCCTCACCTGGTTCTTTTACAACACCCAGGATTAGGAGTTACATTTTTTTTAGCATGTTCTGGGATTAGTTCTCTGCATATTTGAAATATAGAGCATTAAACATAGTTTAAGTTTACAAATCAAGCCACAATCAGTATTTCTTTCCAATTCAGGCCACATTAAAAAGTTCCATTTTAAATGCAAAGTTAGAACTGAACCGACACATAATGATCTTCAATGATTTGGAAAATGAACAGGCATCTTATTTTATAGACTTTGTTTTGAAGACTGAGCTTGATGTGTCTACTTTTACATAATTGCTGTGATGGGATAAACCACAGCTGCTGACATTCTTCACATGATTCAGTCCTTAATTTTACATAAACATGGGTAAAAACATGGATAAAAAGCCTTCTGGTAATAGAGACAATTACTCCACTGTTATCAGCATTGTAGAACATTGATAAAAGTTTACAATCTTTTATATAAGTTTACCATCTACTTGTGAGTGTGACTACTCAGAAGGCAGATAAGTTGCATTATTTTTTAAGCTGTTTACACATGTGAGAGAACAAGCCTTGCACCCTTTCTTCCGACGAACACTGTTTAAGATGATACAAGGAACTTTTGATGTTAGTCACCAAGCCAGCTGTGGCACTGAAAAGTGAAGAAAGATATTTTGGCTGATCATTCGTGTTTTGTAAGATTAATCTTACAAAAGATTAATCTTATGAAATCTTACTGATGTATATTAAAGATCATGTATCCCATTAGATCTAGTTTCAAATACTGCTGGAAAGCCCACATTGTTCATCCTTGATCAGAGCCACATAGAGGTGTATAAGATACTGCTGGATTTATATGTCCTTTTAAGCCAGAATCAAGCAACTGCAGCCCCAAAGCAACAAGGGGCATCCCTTTTTATGGCCCTCAGAGATTTTCCTGCTAGTCATCAAAAGTGTGGTTCCTCATCATTTTGAGGCCGGGAAACACCTGTTGACTATAACGTAAGCTCTAAAACAAAGGCATCGCAATTATAAAAATAAAGATCTTCCCCCAAATGCCATTCCTGCCCATACCTGTGATGTGGTCCAATTAATGTTGCATCTCTCTGCTGTGCAAAAAATAATCAATGTGGCCCTTGGCCACTAAAAGCAACAATCTGGTTTGTTTTTGGCCTGGGGTGTTGCATACACTCAGTTATGTCTTATTCAACTACTTATAATGATAACAAACTAGAGCTTAGCTAAATGAGAAAACCTTGTCTCTATTCTGATCCTTCAGCTAGTATGGTCCAAGCCTGGGAAATAAACCAATGTGTCAAGGAAAAAGCACCGATATAAAGAAAATTCAAAGGGGGACTGTTAAGAAAAAAAAAAAAAAACCATAGACATAGATGGTGATTTAAGCTACCATTTCTGAGAAATGGATCTGCTGTCACAAAATGGATTTTTCAACATGTGTTCTTAATTTCACTATACTGGCTTTTTGCCAATCAGGCATCAGTCCTGGATTTTTGGCTTTCATTTTTCACTAGCAAAATCCATGAGGTCCTTAATGCAAATGGACGTGAGCATTTTTTAACACAATGATTATAGAGAAGCAACTCTTTTAAAAGATCCATTCAAATTCATCTAGTTAATCATTCAGTCTCATTTTAATAGAGATACAGGCTTCTTAGAAAAATGAAGAGACATAAACCAAACAGAGTATGTTAAGAAATTATGAAAGCACCGTTACTGAAATGATCAGAGAAAGAGAGTGATTCATATATAGTTCAATGCTTTCTTTTTCAGCTAAAAAACATAGATTGTTGTAAGAGGCATTAAAAATAACAAATGGTAGAAAATCATTTCATTTTTTTTTAGCAATCTGAAATGGATTGTAGTGGTGAAATGTTATTAAAGGTCCACCCAGCTCTCTCCAAAGAAAGATCCATTCTCTCCAAAATAAATATAATGGGTTCATAGATGTAACCAAATAAATTATCCCTTCTAACAATCTTTGAGTTTGTTTGTCTGCTCTGACAATGTTTTGTTTTCTTCTTTTACAATGATAGATTTTGTAATTCCCCCAACTGAAGATTTTGTAGAGATCATGTTTATCACTTTAGTAATAAAAGTGTTTAGTATATTCCTAGGTGTGTGTGTGTGTGTGTGTGTGTGTGTGCGCGTGCGTGTGGGTGTGTGTGAGAGAGAAAGAGAGAGAGGGAGAGAGAAATAAGATGTAATGGTTATGTGTTAGATTAAGTCCTGGAAGATCCAGATTCAGTGCATTCTCAGCCACTCACTGTTTCTCAGCCCAACATATCCCACATGTTCTGGTGAAAAGTAGGAAGGAGGATATGCTATGTATGCCAACTTCAGCTCCTGGAGGAAAGAGTTAAGATCTGACTCTTATCAAGTAACAGATATACATCCAGAAGAGTCTGTGTATATCTGCACTTTTTGTTAAAATACCCTCAAGAAAATCTGTGTACAAAATAAAATCATTTAACTATAACTGCTTTAAAAACCTTTTGAAAAAAACAAAACAAGAACATGTTGAAATTAATATAAAAGGGTAAGTTCAAAATAAAATTGTTACAGTTTTCTGAAAGTTAGAAGTGGGGGGTGGCACACACTACATTCCAAATAGAATGCATTCCACGGCTTGGGAGTGACAAAGGAGAACCCCCTTGTCTATCTGGGAATGATGATATTTCTGAGGCACCATCCCACTTCTGTTTAGTAAATTGTTAAGTTTTTGTAGATATCGTCCTGCCTGTCAAGGCCAGTTTTTGAGCAGAAGAGTAAATGCCAGCATATGTCTAATTGTCACTTCTTCTTGGCTAAAAGATGAAAGAAATGGGAGACTGTTATGAATGAACATAACTGTGAAACTGTAGAATATCTTTCCTACTTCCATCGTATGCAAGTTAACATTAACATCCTTCATGCCTTGACAATACAGTATAACTACACAAAGCATTTGAAAGAAGTACCTCACAAAGCAGGTTGGCCCAAGCAACCCTCCCACCCCTCAAAGGGTTAAAGCAGCTGCATCCTCAGAAAACATGGCTCAGCTTCTTCAAAGGCTGTCCCAAGTTCTGTGTGTGCACGCATACATGTATGTGCAAGGACCGCCACTGTGCTTTGTGGTGGATGTGTTGCACAGGCAACAAAGAAAGCTTGCTCAGAGTACCTTCTGGTATTCTTGCTACTGGATTATGGATTAGTCGAAGTTTTCAAAGATTCTTTAAAGGTATCCAAAGGCATCCATGGAGGGGGGGCACAAAGTGGGCAAATGACAAAACCTATACTGTGATGTCATGAGGCAAACCATGTGATTTTTATACTCATGTCCAATGGGGTATGAAAGGCCAGGGGTATGTCGTGATGTTGCAATTTATGAAAATGTACATTATTTCTTTTGTCATCACAATTTGTACCAGACACCTTTGAAGACATTTGCAACTAGGGTGCATTGTAAAAATCCCATCTAAGAAAAAACAAAAACAAGTGTCCCTTAGCTCAATCTGACCTCCTAAGGAATGGACAAGCCACTTCCAGAGCCATAGGCCTTAATAAAGGCTCTAGGCCATGCTTGACTGGATTCCTCTTAAGTCCCCTTCCACAGGTCCTCTAGTTGTTAGGCCAGCTGTTTGTTTCATTACCCTGACACCCTTGGAAAACCAAAGTATCCCCTTGACTTTGACAGTAGGGAGATAGTGCCCAAGAGCAAATATGTTACCTTTCTGTATCATTCCCACAAAGCATTGGGAAATCATTTGGATCCAGCCCCAGCCCCCTCCCTGCAGAGGTTACCACAGAGGGATTTGTCCATGATAAAGGACTGATCACATATTCCCCCTCTATACCCTTGGGAGCAAGAGTGAGTCTTGTTATATGAATGGGACCAGATATAATGTGGCATAACCCATAGCTGGGACAACGCAACTCGCTCTGCATGGAGAATGAAGAATCCCAGGAGTCTAAACATGAAGATTCCAGCCTCACATCCTAGATCAACCCTCCATCCATCTAGGTGTTTGTAGTAGCTGCCATGTACATGGCAGAGAATTTTCTTTTATGCTGCTTGGTGTTTTTATGTTTAGTTTTAATTCAAATATCTACAGAATCTTATATTTCCATTGTTTAATTTTTGATTGCTGTTTTTAAACTTTCTGTAAGTCATCCAGCTAGCCAATTAAAACATATGAGTAAGTTAAAAGAAAGACCAATCTTCTCCCCCATTGAACTACAATAGGATTATTTTGCTATAATTTTCTGATCCATGCTTGCGTGTAGATGTCAGGAAAAAAGATGGCTGCTACAGAAGGTCATCACCCATTCATCTGTACTCTTTCATAAATCCTGGGAGCGATTGTTGGGAGATTTCGATGTGCAGGAGATAGTCGTGGTGGCCCTAGATTAATGGTTGAGCTCAGTGAATTATTTAAACCTAATCCAGGAAAATGAAAGTATTTCTGGAGATTATTCTGATTTAAGTACAGGTAGTCCTCACTTAATGACCACATCTGGGACTAGCAACTAAGTGACACGGCCGTTAAGTAAGACAACACGTGACTGTGATGGGCTTATGACCTCACTTCCACTGCAGTCGTTAAGCAAATCACCCACAGTTGTTAAGTGAGACATCACATGACCATGACTTGTGATTTTACTGCTGGCTTCTCCATTGACTCTGCTTGTTGGAAGCTTTCTGAGAAGTGCACGAATGGCAATCATATGACCATGGGATGCTGCGACGGTTATAAATGCCCACTAGTTGCAAAGTGCCAGAATCTTGATCATGTGACCATGGGGATTCTGTGACAGTTTTGAGTTCGAGGACCTGTCATAACGTTACTTCTTTCAGCACTGTTGTAACTTTGAATAGTCACTAAACACCACAGTCATTAAGTGAAGTCTACCTTGTAGTTTGGTCGTTCTGTCTGAATGGAATTGTGCTGCCTGTCAAGAAGCAGCTTTACAGTTGGAGGTGTTCTGGTATTCCACTTGCCTTCTAGAGTTTTAGGTGGTAGAATTAGCCAAAACCTTTTTAAAATGATATTGATGGGGGGAGAAGGGGGACTTCATTGAATGCAGCTTCTTCTGGTGTGATCTAATTTGGCACAGTTTTGCATGAATAACATCTGGGGAATTTCAGAAATGTGTTCTTCATACTTACTGGCTTTTGAAAGTTAGCACAGAACGTAGTGGCAATAGTCTCTCATCCAGTGAACAGCTTCATTAGCTGTCTGTTTGTTTAGAAGTCCAATTAATGTACTCATATTATCCTGAAAGTTCAAAGATTAAGAATAAGGATGTCATTAGGTCCTTGTCTCTTGTCCTTTAGATTTCAATAGATCTTCATTCGAAGGCCTTCCATCAACTCCTCGTTCTCTTCTTCCACAGATGAGTGTATACAGGACTGTTACAGCCATAATTTGAAACTCGCTTTCTGGAGCCTCTTGTTCCACATCACATAAAAATATTTTTCTGGTTTCAGCTACCTTGGTGACTGGGGGGAGTTATTATGGATATTAGTCAATTGAACACCTTCTTAGTTTATTATGCCTGCCTATTCATCTCTGCTGCTTTAATTGGGCATTGTTTTCAAAGGGGTTTTTATAACCCCTCATCAGCTAACTTTCTTAGTTGATGTGGAGTTATAATAATAATTACTATTTGTGTTATTATTTAAGGCATGATTGGTTTTTAATTGATTTTATGATAGTTTGCTGCCCAGAGTCACTTGTTTGAGATGGGCAACCATACAAATTGAGTGAATGAATGAATGAATGAATGAATGAATAAATAAATAAATGATCAGTCAGATATTAAAAGTCTTCAGCAATATGGATACCCAAGCAACTTTTAAAAAATAACCTAAGATTGAACAGGCATTTTACGATCTAAGGAAGTATACGCCCAAGACTCAGACTTCTAGAAGGATCAATATAGCTTTAAATGGCTTTTTTATGTATTAGATTTATATGTCGCTGAATCTTTTCTGACTCCCAGCAGTTGCATTAGAAATTATGCAGTATAAATTAAATGACCATGGAAAAATCCAAAATGAAAAGAAAAATAATACAGTCCATTAAATCAATAAATTAATCAGCAATGTACAAATAATAGCAACATTAAAAACCTACTAAAAATTACAATAGTGAACAGCAGCAATGATCATGATAGGATTAATGATTTCAACATTCCAATTATAGTTGTTTTACAGTTAATTACATTAAAACAAATACTACTTTCTTCTAGGCTTGACATGTTACTTGCTTTTTCTATATCTAAACATTTACTAGAGAAGCTGCCAAATCTGAAAATTGCTGCAATTAAATTTTTGTTACCAATGAAAATGGGTCTTGTAAACTTTGGGAAAGATGCAGCTCCCCAGTGCTTAAATTTACATTGCAAAAACTTCCAGTAAATATATATTTCATTCCTGCAGTTTTCTGGAATTCTAAATTGTAAAAAGGTTAAGAGTTAAGATGAAATCTAGTGAACTCTTTCTAACCCTCAAGTTGAGAGTGAAGCAAACCAGAAATACACCAACAGTTTTGTATGTGGGAAAACATTATTTCCTGAAAAAGTAGACTTGTAATTTATTTATTGCATATGTTTAACAATCTGCTGCAGCTCCACATGGAACAGAATCCATCCTTCTGGAGACCTGACACTTACAAGTTCAAGGAAATTGAAATAACTACATAAAAAATGCTGTAAAAGATGGATTAATATCAGTCCTCTGACTGCTGTAAGTTACTCTCTAGGGAGGTTTACAATTTATGTATATTAAGGTAGTAATTCTATATTTTCAAATAGAAATTCCCTTATCACTGGCATCACTAGCAGAAAGGTCACATCCCAATATTTAACAAGTAGTGTAAAAATAGGTGGCCTCTAAGTTTGAGCATAATAGCAAATAAGTTATACAGTAAACTTTCAGAGACCTACAAATATATGGGGGAAGTATGTACAGTAGAAATCAGTCCTGCATATAGAAGTGCTATAAATAATGTGATATGTATCATGTATATGAGAGCCTACAAATGCTCATGTTAGCTACTAAGCCCAGCCAAGAAGTGAATGATGAGTTGAAATGAATGCCAAAGTTATTCAGGTTGTCTGGGTACAACAGCAGAGATCACATTTCCAATTATAGGAATCTAGGGAAAATGAAGGAGATGCACACACATACATAGATGTATATACACACATAAGGACATACACATACATGCACATGTATACACATATACATACATACACAACACACCAAGCATATTGCAATTTCTGTGGCTTTTTTCCCCCATACAAATAGTGACATGTGATAATAATCTCAGATTCTATTGTGACTGAATGTTGCTATTACATTTATTTTCAGCGAGAGTTCAAGAAACAAATGTAATTCTCCATATCATATTATTTCCTCACCATAAGCCTTTGAGTTAGGTTAAACCAGTGTTTCTCAACCTTGGCAACTTAAGATGTGTGGACTTCAACTCCCAGAATTCCACAGCCAGCCAAGCTGGCTAGGGAATTCTGGGAGTCGAATTCCACACATCTTCAAGTTGTCAAGGTTGAGAAAACCTGGGTTAGACTGAGAATGGTAGGCCCAAAGCTACCCACAGAGTTAGAGAGTATTTGAAATGGTCCTTAAGCAGGGCAGAAAGACAGAATGCCCCCCATAAAAAAGTTGTCCACTGATGGAAACCAGCAGTTGTTCCATCTCTCTGCTCTTTCAGTTTGAAGCACATGAAGTCTACCTTCTATAAGATATATAATTATACCTTATAATGAAGGGTATCAAAAGAATATTTATTAATAATGGAGCAGTGAAACTCTAGAGACTTTTTTTTTAGTGGAAGATGTAGCATGCTGGGAGACTTTCATCAAAGAACAAGGAAAGATTGATGATTACACACATGGAGGGAGAAACAGATGGAACTGCTTCTGACTGAAATTAAGCAATTGCAAACTGTGAGGAGATCCAGGGATGAGCACTTTAACCTGGGCAATTTGAAGATAACAGTTTGAATGCACTTGGGTATGTAATGTCTGATGCCTGAACCTTGCAGTATGGGAAACAGAGAGCAAAGTGATAAAATGAAACTAAACTGGGAAATACAGTATGATCTGTATTATACAGATGAGATGTGTTATTAAGCCACTAGCTCGTACAACTCTCTATCAGGCAGTATTCACTTATTTCTTAAAAGAAGCCATCTTCCCAAACATGCCTTGCAATTCACAGAAATGGAAGCAAACAGATATGCTAAATACAAATAGCAAATTCTTTCTCCTAGTATCATTCCTATGTAGCCAGAATGGCACCACTCAGACTTAGTGAAGTATCAGTAAGCTTGAAGGGAATTCTGAATTTGAAAACATACAAGACTTATGGGAAAACCCTAATTGGTATGTATATTGATGTATTTGTATACTGTAAAATTGAAATAGAACAACATTGGACTGAGGTGAATGCAGAGGGGGATAGTATGCTGACTGTTGAGTGGGATTTTAAAAATGGGGGAGGTAAAATGCCTCCTTTTAAAAATGGGTTACAAGATTTCATAGCTATCATTATTATTAAACAGAAACCCACTATCCAATTAAAACTACATGACTGCCTGTTAAAAGTGAACAATGACATTTAAATATCACCAGCATTTAATAAAAGCAGCAGTCATTAATTTAAAAAAAAACCCACCCTGAAATGGAAGAATCACCATTAGTTAAAATGAATAATCAAAACTAAGTTCCACTGTGATAAACTTCAACTTTCTATAGCTTCTGGAAATAAAACTATATGCCATCCTGTCACATGATTGCCCAGATATTTGAACCTGTAGCTGATAATCTCAGCCTTGGAAATAGCTGAAACGTAACAACTAAGAGGGTTTCACTCATAGAGGGTGTCCCACATAGGATGAAGAAATTGAAATGGGGTAAGATGCTGGCAGGAAATTAGTCGTATGGGAGTTGTATTCAGAGCAGGAGAAGAAGGAAATGGCTAGCTAGCAAAGATGGAACTAAGTAGACTCAGGCTGCTAGTTATGTAGATTCCAGAGTTGATTCAGGATCGCCAAAGAGGAGTTGCCACAGAAATCACTATGCAAGGAAAAGAACTATGCAGTGTGGGAACTATCTGTCACAGATGTCTATGGGTTAAAGAGGATTCGAAGACATTAAACAGAAGATCAAGCTGCAAAAGGTTGACGGCTAAGTTTCAACTAAAATCTTTGATTAACTCTTTGAGGAATTTAGTAATAGCTACACCTTAGGATAGGCACACTGTTATATTAGGAGAAGCAATGCTGTTGTAGGCAAGGAGATACATTAATCTTAAAATGGGAGAACAATTAGGCCACAAAACATTTTGCCACATCCCATTCTCCTTTGAAGGCAGATGCCAGAAGAGGGAGGGGGAGCTGAAACTTTGTTTGCATGCAATAACTGAATGCCACTTGCATAATAACTTGCTAAATAAGTCAGTTTCAAAAAGAAACACATTTCTTTATACCCTTGATATTCTATGAAAAAGAAATTGACCTGATTTACATAAAGGTAATGCGTGCCTTGACTACGTCTGATCAACCCTGAGAATTCAAAATAGACACATTTCCCAGATTAAAATCTGCAATCTGGTATCTATGCTATTTGTAGTGAGATCTATCTTTCCTTCCTAAATAGAACTTCTATAGTAAGCAATAAAGAAGGAAGAAACATTGAAAAACACTGCAGGGTTACAAACAGAAGATGTCATCAGGACTACTAATTAAACTTCATAGTTGAGAAAAATAATTGCGCCCAAACTATACTTCTGTAAATAAAAAAACATATAATAAATTGTAGATACCTATGACAGTGATCATGTATACTTTTTAAAAAAGTAATCAGTGAATGTATAATGTATCATCCAATAAATTCAATAAAGTGATATTCAAAAAGTGTCTATGAATGCTTCTCAAAGATTACAAATGTATTCTCTCTCTCTGTGTGTGTGTATCCCCCTTTAGATGATTTCTAATCCTCTGCTGCATTTTCTTATGAACCACTAAACTTTTCTGGAACTCTAATAGCTGATCTGCTTCACAATATCACACTGTTATTATTTGCTTACGTATGGTAAGTCTTTGCGTATGGGATAGATTAAATCCAGATCCAGATTACAATTATTTCTCAGTATAGATATACTGAGACAGTCCGTACGAGTCCCTGGATGGATAGACAAACATATCTGTGTGTGTGTTGTGTGTGTGTGTTAGCACATGTGTGTTTTACAAAGCTCATTCCCACAACATTATATTAGCTTCTGCATTACACTACCTCTTTCCTTAGTTACTATATTTAACCATGGCAGAGGCCACCTCCAGAACCACCACGGAGTGGTTACTAAAAGGGCAAAAATATGTCACATAAAAATAAGCATGAATATTCTTTTATGTGTGCAGACTTTGGCCCCGTTTTTGGATTGGGGAAATATAGTTCCAGTGCACGTTGCTCAGGTTTTAAAGAAGGGCTAGTGTTGGTAATAATTGTGGAGCTATGTGCTTGGGATGAGACATTTTTATTTCATTATGGGTATCAGCTTACAGCCATTAGTAAAGCAGACTGGTCTGGGCCAAATGCGTGTGTGTCTGTATGCATGCATGCATGAGCACATGCTCTCTCCCACACCTTATCACTAGATCTTCTTCCATTATTCAGGCTTTTAAAAAGGAGGAGGCTTTAAGTGCACTATTCTCAGTGACTTGTCTCTGTTCTCTAGTCAGAACAGTCTGAAATAGGTTTTATTGGAAATCATTATTTATACTCCTCTGTCGAAGAGAGAAATATTGATTGCCTCACCATAATAGTTACCAGACTGCAGAAAGTATGTCAGAGTAGCTATAAGTAGGCTGACAAAATGTCAGCAGCAATTATTTTATTTTATTTATTTTTACCACTTAGAATGCTATTGTAATGTCCTGGAAAAAGGAAGTGGTTTTTCATAGCATCTGACAGGGATCTTCCACTTGGTTGGTTGTCACATTGTGTGTTCCCAAGCACATGGATTTCAGGAACATGTTTCCTCAGTGGCACTGAAATTCCTCAAGGATTTAGTTCTCTTCCACCTTATCAATTGCTTCACACTCTGACATACCCCATGACCCCATTACAGCTTTTTTGGACACAACTCTCCTGATTGTGTATACATACATACATACACACACACACACACACACACACACACACACACACAAATTAAAACCATGAGTTATTCAGGAGCCATACATGTCCAGGACCTCAGCTCTGTGTTAATGCTAGTGCAGTCAGTAAAAATGCATGATTTGCTCATAGGGTGTTAGGCTGCTATTTCCTACTATCTCCTGATGGTCTTGCGAGGTTCATTTCAAGTTATTAATTGGAAAGGTGAGACTTAGTTTAGTAAAATTTGGCCACATCTTCTTTTTCTGAGTCTGCACATGTATCTGTGCCCAATAAGGTTCAAGTGCTGTTTATATTTGTTTTTATTTGCAAACAAGAACAGTTTTATTGAAGCCTCAAGCTGTAACTCCAGAGACTTGCACATGAACTCAATTAAATACCACTCAAAATGGTAAACCAAAGATATAGATAAAGTAATCCAGAGGTGGGTGGGTGGGGGAACATGCCCTTCCATTCATGAAAACAAAACTAACTTAAATGTAGAGTGAGTGGTGATGGGGCTGGGGTGAGGGGAAGGGAAAGAAGAATGGCATTCTGCTTCTTCTTAGATTGTCTTTAGTGATATAATTATTCTGTATAACTAAGAAGTGTAAAAATGTGTGGTATAGTGTTTCACATTTTGGTACTGGTAAAAGTCTTCGTCTGTAATCTGATACATTCTTACCTAGGAAGAATAAATCCTATGAGCCCATTGGGACTTAGTTGAGTCCTTTGGGGACATACCTAAGATTGTAATGTTAGTCTCTTATATTTTTAGTTGTCATTGAATGGACATTACATGCCAGCATTACAGAGGACAGTTTGCTAATGTAAGAGCAGAAATAAAAGAAGGACTGGGAGTGGGCAAGTGTGGCTTTTAAGACCATAAAACTCTTTGATAACATCTAAACCTAGCTCACTGCTCAGTCTATGATTTGCTGTGCAAGGTCCCTTTCTATTAATCTTTGATTAATTCTACTTATTTTACATCTCACCTTTTATTTTAAAAAGTTATCAATTCCTTCCTGTTTCCCTGTCTTTGATGTATTTAATGGGGAAAATGTTGATAGAAGAAATGGTGTTAGCAATGTATTTCAGTGGCTGCTGGATTGCCATCAGGACACCATGGATCCCTACCCTGGGCCTTTAAAAACAGGCAGGAAAGGATGTGAGAACTGCCATTTTAATTAGGAACAATATCCTTAATGTGTTGTCACTCTGACTTGTTACAGAAATATATACAGGCTAAGTCACAGTGTGGATCTGAAGCCTGCCATTTTATTATAATTATTTGTTTCTTATTATTTAAATTTATTATAGCCACCCAGTTCCAACATACTCTGGGTGGTATACTTTTCATTTTCCATGCTGCATGCACCCCTTATATCACTCTGGGATATTAAGGTAATGTATATGGTAGTTCCATGGGAAACCTATTGTTCCCTGCCAATGTTGCCAAATAACTGTTTGCTATCCCTGAAAGCCTTAGATCTACCTTTCCTCAGAGACTTTCAAAAGTTGTCATCAAATTGTAATGTTTAGTGTGTCAGGCCTTCAGTCAGCCATGCTTTGTTGCTGGCTCATCACAGATCCCTGCAGCTGTATGAACTCTGGGGTGCATGTTGGAAAGTGAGATAGTCACCCAAACAATGTTCCCAGAGAACATCATAAGACCTCATCTCAATCAACACCATAGGGCCTGTCCAGACTCCAATTCAGAGCTGAACTAGTAAGGTCTAGGGGATACTGTACAGGTAGTCCTTGCTTAATGTCCACTTGTTCAGCGACCATTCAAAGTTACGTCACAGCGCCCCCACAGTCACATGATCCCAATTTGGGCGCTTGGCAATCAGCTCACAAGTATGATGTCGCAGCATCCTGCGGTCACATGATCACCATTCATGACCTTCACTGCCAACTTCCAAGAAGCAAAGTCAATAAAGAAGCCAGCAGGAGGTTGCAAATGGCAATCACGTGACCGTGGGATGCTGTGACCATGTGGGATTCACCTTATGATGGCAACTAGGACTGCTGGAACTGCCATCATAAGTTGGTGTGGTCACATAACATCGCGCCTTATGACTGCGTCACTTAGCGATGGAGTTCCTGGTCCCAATTACCTCAATATTTTGAGCAGAGGATGTGAAAATTACAGCTTGTATAGAAATCCAAACTAAACAAGCTTCAGGGGACTAAATACAATGATGAAGAGAATGTACAAGAATTCATAGCATAATCTACTCAAATAGTGCTTAATATTTCTTATGCCTAGAATCTACCATGAAAGTTTGGACTATGTAGTTTTAGATATCAAAAATGGTTGTCTGTAAGTTGGTAGTTTGTTCAATAGAAAGTCTAGGCTTTCCCTGTTAGAAAGGTAAATATCACGGTCCCTATCCTCTTCAGAGAACAGGCTTTCAGACTGTCTCCAGCACTGGTCTTTTTTCCACATTATCAAGGTAGCTTGGATTACATTTATTCATGATCTATAAATCACTTTTTTAGCAAATGGTCCTGTAGCAAAGTGATCTAGAACACTTGACAGCTGGGTGAGAAGTGTAATCTATAACTAAGGGGATCCATCTCCTTTACTGGATCCAGGTAGGGTGTGAAGAAAGAATACAACTACCACAAGGATTTGGAATTTGTGAGTTAGGGAAAAGATGAAGAGGTGTTTGTGTGTGTGTGTGTGTGTGTGTGTGAGAGAGAGAGAGAGAGAGAGAGAAAAGATAGGTAATTTGACCCAGGCCAGTCCTTATCCACCCATCCACCCATCTTCTTAACTGACTGTAGAAATAGGTAGTCATGAAATTATTTTGTAATGAAAACAGATAGGAATCTTGTGGCAGCTTAAATACAAACTATATAACATATAATTGCATACACTTTTGGAGACAGGCATCCACTTACAAAGACCAAGTTCATCATGAAACAGCTAGGCTACTGTAGAAAGGGGCCAAACAGAAAAGAACTTGATTATGCTTTATTCTTATCATAGCAGAAAATCTCTACAACCACAGTGAGTTTGTAGACATCACACTCCTAAGTCCTGCCCTGCCCCCCCCATGCAATATATTAATGGAACAATAATAAACATATCAGCTAAATAATGCAAAAAGCTTCAAGATCCTTTTGCTCACTTTCAACATAAGTCATGTAAGCTCATGGTTTCATGCTACAAAATCCTCACTTGAAGTTGTACTTCTCTAAAATAAGTGCCAACCTCCTATCAAGTCTAGTTTCCCTCATGTTATATGGTAACCAAGAGACTGCTAAGTAGAGAGTTTGGTTAGATTTGGCCAAGTGTTTGATTACAGTTTGGCTGCTCTTAAAAGTACCAAGAATGTAAAAAAGCAAAATGGCATTACCTTGTTCTTAAAGGGTATTTACTTTTCTTCTGCTTTAAAATATTTGGGCCAACATAGGGTAAGATAAAGTGACAAAGAGTATGTCGTTTTGCAGTTTTTCAGTTCTATAGATAACTTGGTTTTTTTTTTTCCTGTGACTTGCCCAATATGTTTTAGATTAGCTTGGTCTTTGGATCTATTTCTATCAAACTGACTCTCAATAAATGAAAATATATGAATTAAAGGTAAAATAACTTTTACTCCATCAGGTTGCAACTCAGGTTTAACAACAGGTTTTTTTTTCCATTGGGTGTAGTGGGTGACTTTGGGCCAGTCACTCTCTCCCAGCCCAACTCACCTCACAGGGTTGCTGTTGTGGGGAAAATAGGAGGCAGGAGTATTAGGTATGTTCACCACCTTGAGTTGACAAACTCAAGTATTTATACCACCTTTTATATATTAAAAATAAGATGATGATGATGATGATGATGATGATGATATCCAGAATTAACATTGTCAGACTAATGGAAAAGAATAACTAAAAAAACTTTTTATAAAAAAAGTCGCAAAACAAGTTTGCTTAAATAATATTGCCTGTTTTTCCAAGACTGTTTGAACTGATCCCTTCTTCTCCATGCTCACATGTTTCTTTACTAGGAATTAGTAATTACTTCAATTACAAGCCTCTCTCCCCCTACCCTCCCCATTTTTATAGTCATATAGTATTGTGAATAGACTAAGATTACAAACGTATCTTGGGAAATGTCTGTAGGTAAGGTTTGGATTCAGTAACTGCAACTATAACTATACCGAGACTTCATCGAAGCAAATATAAAGCTTTTACATATCACAATAAATGATGCTATGGAGACCGGAAGTTATAATGTCATTCAAAACTTTATAGGTCTAAAAGCAATGAAGACAAAGGACAAAGCCTAGTATATTTATTTGCAGAGAAATCCTACAGCATTCAATGGGTCACTGCATTTCTATTAACACAACTACATAGTATAAGAATATGCATCTTCAGCATCTTCCTTTGTGTGATTTGTGATCAGAATTACCAATCTTTGGAAAGCTCTGTTGTATTGTCTATATGCTTATATTTATGAAAGATAATGAAACATGGCTCTGTTGAGCCCTTTGGGATTCCTCATACTGTACTATAGGTCTCTTCAGTGAGGTAGGAGAACCCATGAGGGAACTCTGGACTTGTCTCTCTCTGGAAATCCCAAAATAATTAAGACCTGGTCATCTTTTGACTGCATTACTCATGGAAGATAAGTAAACCTAAATAAACCAGAATGTTTGTTCAAACATGATGGAATGGCACCTTGGTAGAGTGGTGAAAAACATGGCAGAACAACTCCATTGCCCAGAAGAACTATATTTGAAACAAAAGTTAAAGAGGATGATGGGTACTTCATTTCCTATGGGAAAATGTGCTTCCTTTTACATTTTGTGGATGTTTGGCCTTCAAGGGAAACTTCATGTTGCTTTAAATTCTGCTTTCAGTATCGAAAAGCAAATTTTAATACAAGCATAGAAGGGTGTAGTGGTAGCATTTTCCATTTGTTTCACATTCTTTCTTACCTGTATAGCAGTTAATAATCCTTAATAAATATACTGTACAATCTGATCAATCACCTTTCCTTTATTCAGCACCACAAGGGCATCATGTTTCCCATACATCAAATTATGCAGCATATAAGAAAGAGCGCTAAAGCCTTGGGGTGGGGGAAGGCTCCCCACTTAACATCTCTCACTTTCTTTCCTTCTTCAGATCAGAACATTCCTACACTTTCTACCATCTGGCATTTCAGGAGATGTGAATCATTCTACAGGACACGTTTCCAAGCTCTAAGAAACAGAATGAAAAATGGACCACAATGCAGCTTCTGCGGTCTTCATTTTTATATGCATTTTGTCTCCAAGTCTCATTTGCCATATTAGGCAGGGCTGGAGGGCAGGAGGGAATTACTACTCCAGTCCCTAAACTGCTTAACAAAGTGATTGCATTCAATTTTTTCCCTTCTCCCACTTCCAAAAGAAATGCTTCAGATTTTATAAGCACTTTATTTGGTTAAGTGTTTCTGGAAGCTGACCTGAGTGTCTATTTATATGAGCAGCAACTTAAAGCAGCATCACAAAGGCTCTTTGAGGATCAAGTCTTCTGGCTTTCTAAGAACTGCTTTATTGACTTGTTATTCAAAAGTAATACAGATAGACCTCACTTAACAACCACAATTGAGACTGGAATTTTGGTTGCTAAGTGAAGTGTCATTAAGCAAATCCAACCTGATTTTATGACCTTTTTTGCGGCATTCATTAAGCAAATCACCATGGTCGTTAAGCAAATCATGCGGTTCCCCATTGATTTTGTTTGCCAGAAGCTGGCTGGGAAGGTCGAAAATGGCGATCACATGACCACAGATGCTGCAACGGTGATAAATATGAACTGGTTGCTAAGCACCCAAATCGTGATTATGTGACTGTGGGGACACTGCAATGGTTCTAAGTGTGAGTACCAGTTGTAAGTTGGTTTTTTCAGCACTGTTGTAAGTCTGAACCATCACTAAATGAATGGTCATTAAGTGAGGACTACCTGTACAGTATTTTGAGCTTAGCTTTCATTTATTTGTTTATTACATCAATCCATATAGCTGCCCATCTTGCACTTGTAACTCTGGATGATGAACACAAGATTAATAATCAAGAGAAGAAAAGAGTAAATAACAAAACAATAACACAATAATAGCACAAGGGCAATCAAACTCCAACCACATAACTATACACTCCATTTTTAGATAACTTGGCCTTTGTTTTTGCAAGTAGTGTCACATAACAACAGAGGAGGAAGAGCTGAAAGTGCAGAAACCATCAACTTTAGTCTTTTTCAGATGGATTCACACACTAAAACTAAGCCAGGGTTGCTAAGAATGTGGTTTTGGGACATGTGGCAGCCCCAGAACTCCTTCTCATAGTGCATGGGACAACCTTACCTTGCCTCTCATTATCTTGCCTCTCATTGTCTCTCCTTACCTCTTCTCTCCTCTCCCCTCACATTTTTTGGAATTAGCATGAGGGTAAAAGGAGAAATGAATATCTTAAGACTTGAAGATAGATTCTTTAAGCCTCAAAACCTCTCTCCAAACGTGAGTCCTGGCCCTACATGCTTCCAGAGTATGGTGTCAGGATGTCAGTACAGCCTAGTGCTGCCCTTGAACCAACAAAAGTTTGGCACTAAGCCATGTGATTCATTAAACCACCTGCAGTATCTTGGGTCATTCATCATATTAAGATTCACAAACCATCATGCAGACCATAAGTTCACGCATCATGCAGACCCAAACTAAAGAAGCAGTATGATGGTTCAGAATGATGTGTAAACTTAGTCCTTAAAACAGGCATATAGCATTTTTATGAATTAGGATGAATAATAATAATAATAAGAATAATAATAATAATGTCTTTTGTTCTATTCTACCCTTCTTCAGCTAGGTGTCCTTCAAATTCCGCTCTTAGAATTTCCTGCCAACCTGGCCCAAGGATGACAGGGAATACTGGAAGTTAAAGCTCAGCACAACTACTGTAGAAAACATAGAACAGCACACCCATTTTTGTCCCTACAAAAAGATACATACTGTAACCTCAATGGCAAGATTCAGAAAACAAAGGAAGACTAATGCAAGACAGTGCATTATTTCTACTCACTAACTTTTTCTTAATTATGCTAAGGCAAAACTTTTCCACAATATGCATACATTCACATACAAACATTGATATTCGGGATAGACCTGTAGTTTAATGACTCCATTTTCAAATATACACCGAGGGCATTTTAAGCTAAGTTAGTTGTAACTTAAGTCTCAGTAAAAAACAATGCAACTAAAGTGACCAACTGACCTACTTTATAGAGGACAGTCTTCACTGGAAGATCTACCATGTCCAAATCCCCTTTATCTAAAGAAGAAAAACCTGGTCTTTGAAGTGGTCCCACAACAGCAAATGGATAGTAGACTGAGCAAGCACAGAGGTCTTCTGATTACATTGTCTTCTGATGCGGTGAAATCTTTCCAATTTCTATTTTGATTAGGCATTTCTAAAATTGCATCTCTATAACTTAGACTATGCAACTGTTATCTGAATCAACGCTCTCTTGCTGATTTTTTATGATGTGTAAGTGACCATCCTAAAGAAGACTTTATATCAGGCTCAGAGGAGCCTCTGTGAGATACTTATCCAGGGATAAATAATAACTCCAAATCAACAATTAACCAAACATTCTGGAGAAGAATCAAACAAATTGTTCCCCTTCTCATGACTTAGAGAACTGGGGATAAAGTATGCAATTGGGCAAAGTACTTAATATTGTGTGTTTTATAGTCAACCAACATACTGTAATGCAGGTGGCTCAGAGCCAAGGAGGTCCCCTGACTGTGTAATATGTTACCTTTTTATTAGAGAGTTTTACGGTGTGGCAGTGAGATTGGAATTTATCTCACTATATCAAGGTTTCTTGTATGGCCTTTGCACCAATGACTTTGTAAATACACTGTGGAGAGTTTGAAATAGAGGTTTTGAAAGCTTTCCAGTTTATCTGCTTGTCACCGACAGACAGCATAACAATCATGTATATGCTCACTTTTATTGCTGTTTAGGATTTAAATGTATCAATACAGTGAGAGAGGGACTATGCTAGTTTCTGTGTAGTCAGAATAAATTAGTCTGAGTTATGTTAAGTTACAGGGCAGTTATTTTAAGATAATAGCTTTATTCTTAAATGGAAAGATATCAGGATCATCTTTTACTTAAAAAGATTTCAGCTATGAAATGTATTTATTTAATTAATTTTTATCCCACATTTATTATTTTTACAAATAACTCAAGGTGGCGAACATACCTAATACTCCTTCCTCAACCTATTAGCTGAAATTCATATTCAGAACAGGTACATATAATACTGTACATATAATAGTAAATATGTTAGGATGTCTAGAATTATGTTGTTCTAGTTATTATACTTGTTATTTTCTTAGGAGGCAATCCTATAGGCAGTAACTTGGGAGTAATTCCCACTGAATTTATTTCTGATTGTGGTGTCAGCTATATGAGAGCCAGTGTGAAGAAGTGGTAATTGTGTTGGATTAGAACTGTGAGAGATTCAGGTTCATATGAATCCTCAGCCATGGATGCTCACTGGGTGACTTTGCTTTCTCTCACACCAACCTTACAGGGTTATTCTTGTGGAGGAAAAATGGGAGTAGGGAGAGCTATGTATGCTGCCTTGATCTCCCAGATAAAAGGTGGGATATAAATCTAACAAATTAATAATAATTAATCAAAATATGTTGCAACTGTAGAGCAGAAAGGTGTGTTTCATGTGAATTCTGTGGAACTGCCACACTGTGAGGTGTGAAAGGTGAAAGGTCCCCTGTGCAAGCACCGAGTCATGTCTGACCCTTTGGGCCACTTTCGCGATGTTTTCTTGGCAGACTAAAGCGGGGTGGTTTGCCATTGCCTTCCCCAGTCATCACCTTCCCCAGCAAGCTGGGTACTCATTTTACCGACCTCAGGAGGATGGAAGGCTGGGTTGACCTGAGCCGGCTACCCGAGAGAGAATCCAGCTTCCTCTGGGATCGAACTCGGGTCACAGGGAGAGTTTTTGGTTGCCATACTGCCTCCTACCACTCTGCGCCACATGAAGCTCACTGCTACACTAGCATTCAAAAATTTATTTCCAAAATATGAAGGACATTTCATAAAATGGAAATAATTTTTAGAGATCCATGTTGCCATTTTTCAATACAGACATAATTATTTGAGGGAATGGAGATGTGTCTGTGTAGAAGGGGAATGGACTTGTTTCACGTTCTCAGTAACCAATTTACCATGAAAAAATAGCAACTTTTCAGCCCACTTCCTGGCATGCTTCAATGGTTTTGTGAATCAGTCTGTTTCTCATGGCTGTATTCAATCCATTTACTCTGGATTCACTGGTACTTTACAGACTTTGAAGCACTTAAACTAAGAAATGCTAGGACTGAACATGGGAGCTGCCAATGAAGGTTGGGTTCGCACAGTCCATTAAGTTGCTGACAAGCCAGGCTCATTATAGCTAAACAAGTTATAATCAAGCCCCCATAAAAATGGTTGAATAGATCATGATGTAGCATTATGGTGATCCTAGTCAAAGTATCTTTGACTGTTTGACGAAGTGTCTATCTGAATGTAGGCTTCAGTCAATAAAGGGAATGGAGAACAACTTCACCAAATGAGAGATTATAAATTTGAAATAAATCTGGAAGGTATCAGGTTGGGAAAGCTGCCTTGATTCAATCCTTGGAAAGAAAAACAGAAAATGTAAGGCCTTTATAATTAGGATTTTTCCACAGTTAACACGAAAAGTTGCAAAACTTCATGTTACACACAACTCTATGTATAAAACATCATCATGGATTTCAATGGAACCAAGAAAGTGTGTTTTGACCAATAGGATCAGTCGACACAAATACCTCTGTGTGCAATCCCTCTTCCCATAATCAGATTGTAATAGAACTAAAATGAATAAGCATGTTTTGAACTTGGGCAACATACAAGTTTAATAAACAAATATTTTCAGACCTTATGAAATTACCTCCTCTTCAAGGGGTAGGGGTGAAGTGTCAAGAAAGGAAAAACACATTCAAGAAGGTGGGAGCCAAAAGGAGGACTTCCAGTGGGGACATGGCTGACTGAACAGCTGGGTCTGCAGCCTCTGTGGACAGAACTGACAGTGTGGTGGTTTTTTGGACTCGGGCAGGTTTTTTCCTGAAGCCCAGAAAATGCTTGGAATCATCCCATCTGTCCTCCAGAACAGCGCCTTGCAGCCGGAGAATTGCAAACAGTGTTTGCAATGATCTGGTAAGAGCCGCCAGGAGGCTGGGACATCACCATTTCCAAGCCACACTGTAGCCTTAAAGGGACACTAAGTTGAGCCACCCCATTTCTAAATTACCCAATTTATTATTTTTCTTTAAGTTTATCTACCCTAAGAGAGGCTTTCTACAGCAAGGAGAAGTGGAGTCTCTTGGTGCCTGTCGTTATTTCTGGATTAAATTTTAAAAAATCTTTTTAAGTTTTGGCTTGTTTTTTCATTTCACTAGGAGGACTGAGAATAAATAATTGCCTCCCTGCTATTATTTCTGTATTGAATTTGAAGGATTTAATATTTTCCTACACGTTGAATCTGCTGTTCTGAATCTGCAGCTTTCTGTCTCCACTTTCCGTGGGAGCTGCTTGTTAGCATCTTTCGGAAATTTTCCATTAACTCATTAACTCCTACTTTTGCTAGTCAATCTCTTTACAAACAAATTATCCACTGTAATTTACATTGTGATTATCTGGAGGTTCATGAAGCCTGTATTTAACTTTTCTTGGGTTCCCTGGAAAACATATCTGGAACTCAAAATATGGGAGAGTGATTTATAATAGAAATGGAGAATTCAACTAATTTCTTAAACTTGTTTCCTTATCCATACTTGCAGTTTGCCTGTTATCAGCACAGGCCAGCAAGCACTGTTGGAGGCCTGGAATGGATGCTGCTGCCCTGTCCTCTCTCCCACCCATCACGAATGCAATCACTGGGCAAGTTTTCATGCTCTACTTTCAAAGCAGTGTTTACTTCTGCTTCTGGCAGCTTAAACCCTGCTCTCCAGTTTGCCTACTGTACTCTATTTTCTCATAGGCCAACCCCTCCACTTTGACTGGCTAATTCATAGAGGACGGAATGTCCCTCCATCACATTTTCCCTGCTTTTCCTCAAAAACACCTGCTGCAGATTCTACTATAGCAGGTTTGACTTACCACCATAATGGTTCTAATACTTCCCTTACCTGCCTAATGTCCCTGGTTCAAAACTGGCAGGACCAAACGAACATACATACATACATAGCGGTACATACATCTTTCCTGAGATACCTACTTCCTGCTGGGTTGTTCATTTGCTTTCTATTAAGTCCATCAATGCACTCTTTCAACATGTGAGGGAGCACAAGCAGACTTACGAAAACAAAGAGCCCAGCAGAAAATGCTTTATTTTAAAGTTGGTTGTGTCTGCTATATGGCATTTTGATGTATATGTATATTCCTCCCTCCCTCCCTCTGTCCCTCCCTCCCTCCAGGAGAACTGTCCAAAGGGAGGATGTGGTAGCTTGTAATCCTCACTGAATATCTTACAAACTGCTGGCAAAGTATTTCAAGTCTGGGCAGGATTTTCTTAAACTGTGTTAGACTCAGATCAGCAAAAGCACAGGACAGGAACAGTTTAAGTATGCAGTTCATATATGCCCTTAGCTCTAAAGCCTAGTCAATCTGGTACACTTATTCTGTTGACAAAGGACCACATCCTTAGGCAGTGTTCCTGAGTATAACTAAGATACAACTACGATTCTGTGAGTTGAGTGGGGTTTATTCCCAGGTAAGCATGCGTAAGATTGCAGCCAAGCAATTTAATAAAGGAAGAAAAAAGGCAATTATTTTATAACAAAAGAGTGTGGAAACAAAATCATTTCGCTTTTTGAAAGGACAAGTCTCAGCTGAATGAGAAATATATCAGATATCTTTTTAAAAATGGCCTTTGTCCCCAAAAGAGATATGGGAAAAAATATTTGCTGCTGGGAATGTCACTTTAAATAGAATGCAGACTTGTATTTTCCAGCAAAATGTGTTCTTTTATGCCAAATAAAAAATTGAAGGACACCTATTAGTTTAGAAATCAGCTCTTTTCTGTCAAATCTGATTCTAATCATTTTTTCAAAAAATGTGTTTTGGTAATCCAGCCAGAACTGCACTAACTCCAGAAAGGTAGCCACACTCATTGGCTAAATGTTCTCACTGACTCAGGAATGTTCCTAAGCTACAGCAGCAGTGATGTGGAAATTGCACCTTTTCTTCATTTAAGTCAACAAGGTGTTGGTTATGGTTAAGAAATTGTCAATATTATCAAAAGTGATGGGGAAAATTCCCGCATCATTTGAAATTTGTTTTTTAAAAAAGTGGATGTCGGCAAAGTTGATGTCCAAGATGGAATTCCAACTTAATATTTTTAGAATTTTCGATCATGCTTTTAACATGTGGTAAAAGCTGGCCTTCATCAAGTGGTAAGGTTTCTTCACACTGACCACAGAGTGCAGAATGCTAGAGCACATCCCATGGGCCACATATCCCCTTGGAGCCCCCATAATAAATAGGACCCACAGTTCAGCATCTTATTTTCTACTTGGGGATTTGGAGAACACCCACTTTGCCCCTTTAAGCCTTATCCCCCCACGTCTCCAAAACTGAGCTGACTGGGTCCTGGTCTCAGTATTTTGAAATGCAGTCCTCCCTATGCAATGCAGCCCTTGCATCTATTGAATTTGCAATAATGTGACTTAGTGAAATGATTGGTTCTATTTGTCATCTACATCTGACTGAACTGAGTGGCCAAAACAATGTCCTGTACTAATTTCCTCATGGCTAATACTGGTTTTCAGACATGCAGTCTTCTAAGTCAGATTTAAATCAAAAGAGTTTGAGAAAAGTTTGAAAGAAGAGCACTTATGTTCAGAGAGGTTTCCTCAGATCACCTTTTTCTGCCCCCTCATCATCTTTGATCCTGAAGTCATCCAATGGAGCAAAATGGTTGGAAATTCAAGACAAGCATATATATACGTATATGTATACTATATATGTATATATTATGGTTTTACTTCAGCTGTCCTTTACTTTACAGTGTCAGAAGGATATTACCCCAAACTATATATACTATGTGTGTGTGTGCGTATTTTCACACAGCACATTCAGGTAGTCCTCGTTTAGCAACTGCCTCAGCCAGCAACTGTTTGTATTTCCAATGGTGATGAAAAAGTAACCCATTTTGTGCCTGCTTACTCTCTTGTAATCCCTTTCCCTCAAATGAATGTCAATACAAACGTTATTTCTTTTCTTGCTAATTATCCCAGCGCTGGGGTGAGCATTCCAAAAGGCAGGGGAGTAGGGAAAAAGGGCTATAAGGTTTGCCCTTTTACTTGGCTTCTTCATGAGTTGAGTTCTGGAAACCTTTCCCCACCGTTTGGGTTCACCCAGTTGTTTGGGGTCATATCCTTCTGACCCTGTAAAGTAAAGAAAGCTGAAGTAAAATCATAAACCCAGTCAGGGTCATGTGACTTTTCATTTAGCAACTGCTTTGCTTTAAGACCAAATTGCCAGACCCAACTGCAGTCGCTAAAAGAGGACTGCCTGTAGTTAAACACTGGGGTTTGCAATCACCTGACACGTTGATGGCTATCAGCTTAACTTTAAAAGGGGAATCAGCAAATCCACAGGGGTTTCAAGTCACAAGAGCTATATGTTGCTTCAGTATCAAAGGCAGCACAGTTCTGAATAGTAGATGCTGAAAAACACAGGAGGATATTTTTGCTGCCTAACAGGGCTCTAGCACACGAATTGTAAATCAGGTCCACTTGCCTATCATGATTGGTTGCAAAATCATAAATTGACCTTAGTCTTTACAGTAGTCAGAGTTGCAAGAGGGGTAGCAATGGCAGTGTTCAAGTCAGACTGAGGGTCAAGGTTCCAACAAGCAGGCCATGCCCAGCATTCAAGGGGTGAGATGGTAGCAGTTAAAGAATTCATATAAGCAGGAAAACTGGTTGCCAGAATTGTTCCAGGCAGGATTCTGCCTTCTGAGACAGATTTAAATAACCAAGCTTTTTGCAAAATCCTGAAGCTAAACAGCTTGGATGTTTGTTAGGACAGTTCTGCAAACAATGTTCACATTATAACATGTAGATTTTATTTATTTTTTAATCTTTCTGCACAGCTTCCTGTACCCCAAACAAAACAAAAACCACTAAAAACCCACATCCCAGTGTACCTGCCTTCAGATGAAACATGGATAAAAATATTTGTAAAATAGAATAATTTAAAAGGGTTTAGCAATAAAAGTGAAAATGTTCACTGAAGAACGAATGGGAAGAAGAAATTATCAGCATGATTCAAAGAAGTACAAAATAGTTCTGTGCAATGAAGGAGGTTCTGGATTCGTGAAGCTCAAGGTTGTGTCTTGAGCAACTATGGGACAGACTTTTCAAAAAGTAACAGAGTTGCCAAAGTTGTTTGGGATGAGAATGAGTGGCTGTTAGGAAAAATAAAAGTGAATATTGCTCTTAAGGTTTGTATTCAAAGGATATGCCTCAAATAGCCCTTAATATTAGGGTTAATGCTGAAGCAATAGTTCTTTGTTTTCTCTTCCAATGGGATGAGGCCCATTTGGTTGACCTTGACTTCTTTTGTGACAAATAGTTCACTGGAAGCCTACAAGCAGGAGCTGTCCTGACAAGAGCCCTATTATACTGTCTGTTTTTTATTTATTTATTTAATTTATTTATAAATTTATTCACCACCCATCTCCCCCTCATGGGGGACTCTGGGCGGTTTACAATAAAATAATTTTTTTTGTCTTGTACACTTCCATACACCTTTTTTTGTCTTGTACACTTCCATACACCTTTAAACAGGCACAGGTAGCTTAACATTATAAGACTGCATGGGGTCCAGAAGACCTTGACTACAATCTTCTATGATTTCCAAAACAGTTTACCAAATTCTAATATGTAAATATCTGAATCTATGTAATTGAAAATTAAACTTCATCCAATTTAATTTTTAGTCCTGGCTCTACCCACCATCGTTTTTAGTCCTTGGCTTGCCACTCAAAAGCCAAAATTCAGAAGAAGTCATGTCCCATTTCATCTTCAGAAATCATATTAATAAAAGTAAGTGTGTTTACAAAGTGGCTTTTAATAACCTCTTAAAGCGGTGATGACAGAGGAATGTGGTTGGCATACAACCAAACAACAAAATAAACAACATAGGCCAATTTTTAAAAAAAGCAAGGCATTGAAAACTTTGCACCTAATTCTGAGCTATTTCACCTGTGAAATGTGCTTATTAAGTTTCTTTAATAAGCAGGAGATCAGTAGTTTTTGAATAGGCCAGGTGCAAATGAATTCTGCCAATAGAATGTTAAGCAATTTTCAAGGGTGAAATATTCTGTTAAAGAATGTGTTTTATAATGTATCACTGTTAAGGAAAGGACATACATTTTTCTTCCAGTCTTAAAGGGTTGGACTTTTAAATCACACCCTTTCCTCTCATTTATGTGATTATCTTTTAAAGATATAAATTCCAGAAAAACACTGCAACTATTTCCAGGATTTGCAGTCATCATTGGAACTTAGGACAGAAGAGCCACTGCCAGATTGTATGAGGCTCAGGTGAATCAGTTGGCTGACTTAGCATCTGCGCTAAAGACATTTCTGTTCAGGCCTGGGTTCATAGTGCACTCAGTCATGTCTGCTGTAGCCAAGATTTATTGTATTAGCCCCTGTTGGCTGGATTCACACATTTTTATGCATACAGTATGGTTGGATTCACAAAACACAATAAGCTAAAATTAAGCAAACTATATTTAAGTTTAATATATGATCCTAAGTAATCACTCTTTATTTTTAAGACATGAACAGTCCTTCTTTATAGCTTTATAATCTTTTACTTGTTACATAACTATAATATAATTGCAATATATAGTGTTTATTACCATATAACTACTGGAAAATATACTTTAAATAAAAGTGCTAGAGCTGATTTATGGCACATATTAACTATTGGTACTTAGGATCCACATAATATATACCACTTCAGCAATCATATTTGTCAAATTCAGGATTTATCCATTAGAAGTGGAATTAAAAATAAGAATATGGTCTTTTAAGTACTGCAATAATACAGTCTTCCTAGTCCTTTAATAAAAAAATAGGAAAACGCCTAATCATGTTGTTTTTAGATAGGGCTACCAGATTCAGACTGTCAAAATCTGAATGAAGAGACTTTTGGGTGAGCTAATGATGGATTAAGATGTCTCTGAAGGAGCGGAGACAATGCTATGGCAGGGACTGATGGCCAGGCAACAAGCCTAGGCCAACGGAGCCTCTCCAGACAAGGAGTGGCCATCAAGATTGCCCACTTGTGCTCTGGATGGCTCCTCCTCACAAGGAGACTACAGGACTGCTGTTGACTTGTGAGTTTGAGTGCCAGAGGCCATGGAAAAGTCAACAAGCTCAAAGCTGCAGCAGAGCCTGTAAGGAAACTGGGTTTGCTAAAACCTTATGTTCTTAAGCACATTTGGATTATAATTATTCTACAGCTAAAAGAAATCTTCAGAAAAGCAGGGGGAAAAAAAGCCACCCAGCAAGTGATCCTTCATTCTGGATTAAAGATTACAGAAAAGGGCAAATTTAAAGAATTTAAGATTAATGACAAAAAGCTTGATAAGAATTTTACTTAAGAAAGTTTAAAAAGAATGAAAGGACCACTCAAATTTGAACTACTATGATTTTTATCAATCAAGCAATCAGCTTGATTGATAACTGGCAAATAGAGGGAGAAAATGTAGAAGCAGTGAAAGACTTTGTATTTCTAGGTGCGAAGATTACTGCAGATGCTGACTGCAGTCAGGAAATCAGAAGACGCTTAATCCTTGGGAGAAGAGCAATGACAAATCTCGATAAAATAGTTAAGAGCAGAGACATCACACTGACAACAAAGGTCCGCATAGTTAAAGCAATGGTGTTCCCCGTAGTAACATATGGCTGCGAGAGCTGGACCATAAGGAAGGCTGAGAGAAGGAAGGTCAATGCTTTTGAACTGTGGGGTTGGAGGAAAATTCTGAGAGTGCCTTGGACTGCAAGAAGATCAAACCAGTCCATCCTCCAGGAAATAAAGCCAGACTGCTCACTTGAGGGAATGGTATTAAAGGCAAAACTGAAATACTTTGGCCACATAATGAGAAGACAGGACACCCTGGAGAAGATGCTGATGCTAGGGAGAGTGGAAGGCAAAAGGAAGAGGGGCCGACCAAGGGCAAGGTGGATGGATGATATTCTAGAGGTGACGGACTCGTCCCTGGGGGAGCTGGGGGTGTTGACGACCAACAGGAAGCTCTGGCGTGGGCTGGTCCATGAAGTCACGAAAAGTTGGAAGCGACTAAACGAATAAACAACAACATGATTTTTGTGTGTTTTTTAAAATAAATAAATAAATTAAATAATACCTTCATTGGAATGCAGATTGTTTAGAGTTTAACTGATGAGACTATTGGTAGAATTTGCGAGATAAAGAGATAAAGGAAACTTGAGACAGACCACATGACCATAAAGTTACATGGAGTGCCAGAAGGGACCAAAGACTTTAGGACTATAGAAAGGCAAAAAAAAAAGTATCCTTCTCTTACTTTTATTTCTGTGCCTGATGAAATGGTTGTTACTAGAAAAGTAGTGAAATGTACAGAAATGACAGAAAAATGTATTACACTCAAGACATTCCAAAAGATTTTTGAAGAGTTGGGGAAAAAAGGTTACAGCTATAACAACAGCATCTATAAATGTTTATGTGAATACATCATTCAAAAGAGATGTGAATGCAGAGATAAGAGATGAAAAATAATTTTGAAAAATTTGCAGGACAATTAGATGGAGAGCCAAATCAAATTAAAGACAAGGTGGAAATTGTGGAAAATAAAACAGAAAATTTGGAAAACAAAACAGAGATAATAAACACAGAGGAATACAAATATTAAGTCAAGAGATGTAAAATGGAGATTACTATTGGATTTATATGGGAAAGAATCTTCTGTGAGACCAAGAGTATTTACAGAACAATTTGGAGAAAACAGTAAGGAGAGGGCTGTTGAAGCTTTAAAAATACTTTTAGAATGGGAGAAGGAAGATATGGATGGATATTGGGTCCTATGACAACATTCTGAAGTCAAGCTAATGATCAAGAATGCAGAATACTGCATAAGAGAAAAGAATATAAAATTGACTTGTTTGATAATGATTATAACATATTGGAAACCCCATATGGACTTTTTTCGGAAAATGGAAAGAGTTGTTAATGATTTTTGGATCTGCTGATTGAAAATGGTTGAGACATGGGAAGAAGTGATTTATGTAACATAACTTTAAAGGGGGAAAAAATAAATTAAGTTTGCTTGTAACTGCTATAAAGAAGATCAGAAGTCACTTCTTTATTTTATTTTTACTCTTTCTTTTTCTTTCCTTTATTTTCTGCACTTTCTATCTTTTCTTTATATTTCTCTTTTCTCTATTTCTCTTTTCTTTCTTTAATTTCATTTTGTATTATCTTTTATAATTGTTAAAATTCTTAATAAAAAATTATTTACAAAAGGAGAAGAAAATCTGAATGACCAGTAGATGGGAGCAAAGAAATATAGAAACATATACATAATTCTTTGCTAGTATCTAAAATCCTATGTTAAGATTTCTGTGTAGTGAATCATTCCTACATAGGGTATTTGTGAGACTTTCATAGAATGACTCGCCTGTGCTGATTTCAGCAAAAATAGATTTTAAAAGCCAAGTGTAATATAATATTAATCATAATTTGGACCTTCCATGTCTGCCTCTTCTTTCTTAAGCAGAAGTCACAGGGGGATCCCTATCTAGTTGGAACCTCAGGACAAGAGAAGGTTCTTTGCCTATCTGTCCTTCCCTGGTTCATAAGACCAGGGCTCCTGTTCTGCTTTGCAGAGAACTGCTACAGTTGTTGCTGCTGCTGCTGCTACACACAAAACCTAGAAGTTTGACACAGAGTGAATGAGGCCCAGTATGGTTTATCTGATCCAGTATTATCCATACTGACCCATAAGTGGGTCTCCAGACATTTTTGGCAGACCTTTTTCTGCCTTTCCCTGGCTATTTCACGGATTGATGTTCTCCACCACTGAATTATTATGTCCATAAATCAAGAGTCCAGCCTCAACAATGTCTGCTAAAACATGAAAAATCTGAATTCTAGCCAACCACATCAAATGAATGGCTACACACACACACACACAAACATATATAATATACAGTATGTGTGTGTGTATAAGAATATATATACATATATATATATATATATATATAGCTACATATATATGTATATGTATATGTATATGTGGAGAGTGGAGAGTGGAGGGCAAAAGGAAGAGGGGCCGACCAAGGGCAAGGTGGATGGATGATATTCTAGAGGTGACGGACTCATCCCTGGGGGAGCTGGGGGTGTTGACGACCGACAGGAAGGTCTGGCGTGGGCTGGTCCATGAAGACACGAAGAGTCGGAAGCGACTAAACGAATAAACAACAAATATGTATATGTATATTTTTTTGTATGGATTTGGTTCATAGGAAGGATGAAAGGGGAGTGCAGATCACCCATTATGTCTTCAGTGAGGTGCGTTGCTTTGCCTTAATGAGAGAGTTGAGGCAGGGCTTATCCTGGATGAGGTACATCACTTTGCTGATAATGGCTTCTGTCCATGCATTGAAGCCACAATTATTGAGCAAACCAAAGCAGCTGTTCTGCCTCAACCAAGACAAGTGGGGCACTGCTTCACTTTGAAGAGGTACTTTGACTGAAGCCTTGACAAAGCAAAGCACCCCTTCAGTGATCTATGCAGCCTTTCTTTCTGCACTCTGTCTTCAGAATCTAAGCAGTGTTTGCTCTTGATGCTGTCCCCACAAGTTCAGTCTTGTGTGCTGTGTGGGACAATACATTCACACTGGCTCTTTCAAATATCAGAAATCAAGTTCATCATGGGAAAGTCTGCAATCTGAATTTTCAACTACATGTTATTTGGTACAAGACAATTACCCTTGTCCTGCTGAAGCGGGTGCATGACAACAGCTCTGAACAAAACCATACATTCCACTGGAATCTGATTGATTTATTCAAACTGAATGGCTGGTCCTCTAATGCTGTTGGTGATCTGTGAGGATTCATGAACTTGGTCCTTCATGGCCTCTTACGTGCAACTTTCTCTAACCTCTCTGGTGATTCTCTTCTGCTTCTTCAGGGAATCTCCTCATATTGAGTCTGCTCTAATATGCTAGTCTGTCCTTGCCCTGAGTAGAAAATAATGTGTTATTGTAGTATAGCTGAAAAGTGTAGCTTCTCAGGGATCTGAATGTTTAGTCTGTCTTTATGCAGCCTGATTTCAGTGAAATAGAATTAAACGGGTGCTTGGTAATCATTTATAATGTATTTGCTACACTGTGGAAAGATAACTGAAGCTGTTGAAAAAGTTGTTATAGATTTGTCAACCTGTTCTTGAAATTCTTCATTTTTTTCTGTCAAAAGACAGGCTCTCTGTGCCATTTTGGACCCTATCATTTTCCGGAAGACCTTTACTGCAATGTTAGATGAAACAATGACGAACAGCCTCCTTAGGTGGTTTCTCAAAGTACAGTCAAAATTGCTCTCAAATGTTGGTTTTAAACTTGTAGTCTGAACTCTGACCACTTGGCAGTAGAGTTGCAGAAGAATTTACAATGTGCTAAATATTTCCTTTGTTCTTCCCAGTGGCAGCTTGCTATAGCAATCAGAAAAGCAACTAGCTGTACGTATAAACTGTAGCTATTTTCTATAGCCTTGGGATAACTGTTGAAAGCCTCAGTAAGAATGACTTGGTATTTTAATGCTACTGGAAAAAAAAATCAAATCTTCATTACACTACATTTCATTGGTCTTATACAGAACTAAAGCAGTATCTCATCACTACACTGATTAGCTAAACTTGAAATATAAGAACTATCAGACCAAGGCTCCATATGGTCCAGTTTTCCATTCCCAGTAGCAGTCAGCCTGATACTTCCAGCTCAAAAAGAGGATGATGGAGCAATTGCCAGTCCCTATTCATTAATTCTTATATGCAACTTATTCTCCAAAAAATTCTACATGGCTCACACACACACAGAGACACACATATATAGAGAATTAAAACAACCCTCTACAATGTAGAGCACTAAACAATAGGAGAAAAACAGAGCACATACCAATCAAAAACATTTTTTGAACAGAGGTTAATTAAACAGCAAGTAAAAATTATATTATCTTTTATTTTACTTTGTGGGCTTAGATGCTGCTCCAATCACTGATTACTCTGAGAAGCATACATATCTAGCATCTATAAATCAGGTTAATAAAATTACAATATGAAAGTATATCTCTCTCTGTGTGTATGTGTGTGTGTGTGTGTGTATGTGTGTATGTGTATATACAGTACTGTATGTATGTGTGTGTTCCAGCTTCCAGCTCAAAAAGAGCATGATGGAGTAATTGCCAGTCCCTATCCATTAATTCTTAAATTCAACTTATTCTCCAAAAAATTCTGCATGGCTCACACAAACACATATTGGGAACACACAAACTACTTTCTTGTTTGGAACTGAGTTCCCAGTATATATACCAAGTTAACTTCCAAAAACCAGGAAATTTTTCCTTGGGAAATTATATCTGCGTTTTACACTTTATTTCAGTATTTCACAAATTTCTGCTAGATAGCACATTGTTTTAAAAATTAAAGCAGGATACATATTCCCATTCTTACATCCAAAAAGATGTTAAAATAAGAATGTCTGTGCACTGAGGGGACTTCTCTCTTTCTGCTTGGGTCAGTGCTTTGGAATGCTTTCATTTCAATCACATCTCATGCAGAGAGACAGCATAATTACTCTCACCCCGAGTAAATGCTGAGCAAGGCCAGAACAGAAGTCATGCAGATAGGAATTGGTCAGTCCTGTCTCTGGGCCCCAAAATGAGAGGGCTATAATTTATTTCTTATGACACACAAACGACTTTCTTGTTTGGAACTGAGTATTCTGTTGCCCATTTTCGCCTTCTCTTAATGCTTCACATCAGGGAGCTGTCCAGCAAAGCACTGAAAGGTTAGAATATGGTGGTGATCATACTTTTCTTTTCAGAGTCGGTGGATTCCTCTTGAACCAAATAGCTCTATAGATGCTAGTCTAGCAAAGCTGCCCCCACTAAATTGATCTCATTCTGACATCAGTGTAGTAGGCCATGGCAAGAACAGATTTAGCTAACATAGCAACAACTGTTAATGGCATTATGAATTTCCTGGGGTGAATACTTATCTCGGCCACAGATCACCTCTTTCTCTTTTTTGTTCCAGCAAAACAAAAACAAAACTCCCTTTTCTTTTTAAAAACCAGTATTCACTGCCACCCTCAGGAAAAGAGACCAAACATTATCTTCTTGAATCTTGGATATCATATTAAAAAGTGCCATGGTGTCAGTTGGAGTGCTTCAGCTAATTCTGATGGCGACTCTGGAGGGTTGGTTTTAAAGTTTGGAGACATGCTGGGGTTGGTGGGTGGCTCCTAGGAATGTGGGGCTCACTCTAATAATTTCCTCTGCAAGGCTCCTAAGGATTGTGGATGCCCACAGGACGGGTTGAAGGACTGAGTCAGGGCAGGTATTTCAGATGGGAGGTGAAATAGCCTGAGTGGGCCCTTGTTTATTGTAGAAGTTCATAGTCTACATGGCAATCATGGGCTTGTCCCAGGTAATCTATAGTCCGCACGTAAGCAGGGACATGTTGGACCCCACTTTTGTCTCATAGCAGATGTGTAATGATCTGGATAAGGGATGCATTTCAATCAGCTCCTTGCCATGGTCAGATCACTCTCTGGTCCAAGTGAGACTGAGTGCCCCCTGGGACCTCTGTAAGGCAAGCAGGTCAATTAAAGATGGTCTGCTCCAAGCACTTCATGAATCAGGACAGTTCTGGGGGCTTTCCATGTGATTTTGCTGGAAGTTCTAAGCTTTTGGCAAACTACTTATTTAGTGATTGTAGGAGAATGTGCAAGCATAGGCCAATTGCTTCATTAAAGCATCCTTAATGCTATTTTCTCTTGACTTCACTCTGTGTGGTGGTGGTGGTGGTGGTGAGATAGGTGGATTTTGCCTGTCCCCAATCCGCAGTAGTCTCCAGCTATGGGGTCTGGAGTATCCTAGTATGTCTTCAGTTGCTGCTGCTTCCTTATTCTGTTGGTGACTAGAACTGGTACTGGTAGCACAACTTTGAAATTCACTTCATGGATATTTCATATGCCTTTTACATTTTCTGAGAGTCCAATACTGCTCTCTTTTTTTAAAGACATCTTTCCATTGGATAAACCATTGTTCAGATGTTTGATCTTCTGCAACTGTGTGAAATTAACACACACACACATTCCACTCAGTGTGTGTGTGTGTGTGTGTCTGTGTATACTGTACAGTATATATATCCATAATTCCATTTCTTACTTGGTTGATATTAGAATTAAACACTGTAATATAAATGTCAATTGAGTCTTTACTTCAGTCATATCTAACAGAGAAAAAAAACATATTCATGTAACCCAATAACTGCCAGCTAGAACTGAAATTTATATCATGAACTTAGAGGATTCATTTTTGAAACTAGTGAAGCCAAAGGCCTTAAGAACATCTGATACCGGATAAAATATTTTCATAGAAGATATATAGCATTTGACAGGGCTGACCGGTAGGTAAACTGTATTTGCATATGTATGCAAATTACTTGTTTACATATTATGCAAGACCACTGCTTTCAATTATGTTACAATGTGACAGATGAAACCAAGAGCAGATTATTCATTTGCTATGGCTCACTTCTCAAATTAAGTTATTTTCACCATGAAATCACAGAAATATATTTGTTTATGTCATGAAATGATTTTTTTTACTTAATGCTGTCGCGACATAACACTGAATCATTTATTTTTTATATGCCATGATGATAAAAACTCTCATCTAATGACTTTACATAACATTGGCCATATTCTTCAAGTGAGTGAGAAGCTGGGGATCCAGTTTTGACATGGAGTCAACATTCAACATTCATAATTCTCTGTTTTAGAGAATCCACTATGGCATTACAAGTGAGCAATCTCTAAAATATGATTTCTTGAGAGAATAGAGAGATCTGGGACTGAAGAACGGAGGGGTAGCACACTCTAGTTTCATCTGTCAGCTGTGACAATTTGGGCCCCATTCTTTGCCCAAAGGAACATCAAGCCAACAAGTCCCTTAAAATGTGGCTAGGTCAGCAGGTGTGGGGGCTATGTCAGGGAAACGGAAATGGCTACACTGTACCTTCTCCTAGCTTTTTTATCTAATGTTGTTTTTATTGTAAGTTTTAATGTTTGTTTTTATGGTTTGTTTGCATGGTTTGTTTTTATTGTACACCGCTCAGCGTCACATATGTGAGATGGGCAGCTGTATAAATGTAATGATTCAAGCAAGCCAGCAAGCCAGCAAGCCACAAAGTGCTATTCAAGAACTTTGGCTCAGCCAGCCTGAACTCTACAAAACGCTCAGCCTGTTCTGCTCCCTTTCTTTCTAGACCTGAAGAACTGCTTAAGATGGGATGGATAGTATGTTAAGAAATTCCATAAAGAGTAGAATGGTTGCTGTGTAGCTTCTGAATGCCACTTTTGCAGGATTTTAACCGATATGATTTGGGGAACTTGGTAGGAAAAGTGACAGGGAAAGTCAGTGGATCAGGCTAGATCAAAGATTCTCAAACTGTGGGTCAGGACTTCCTGACTCAAGAAACCCAGGGGAGATCACTATGTTTTTAAACATGAGCAGCACAGGCAAAATGGGAGCAATGTCAAAATATATTCTGGACTTTGCTACACATTTTGCCTGTATAAATTCGCAGTGTGTGATTGCTGTACCGTGAAGTTCAAGAACCCCTGTGATATATAGATTAAAAATTAATTATTAAAAATGGTATATTTGTTTCTTGCCCATCCCTAACAACACTGAAATCATTAATATTACACATGGGCAGGGCTTTTATCATTTTAGGAAGCTGTGGAACTGCAAAGTTTGAGGACCACTGGGCTTCCAAATGTCTTGAAACATAAAATGTTACAACTGAGCAAATTTCAGTGGCAATATTACAAGATATTGACAGGTATATTAACAGCTGGCAAATATTGATCTTTCTCACTGTAAAATATTTCTAATAGTGGGTCTTGATTTTTGTCTTTCCAGGTTCTCAGAATATTCATGTACTTTTATTTATTTATTTATCTACTTTATATAGCTGCCCAGCACACATATATATGACTCTGGACAGCTTACAGACAGATACAACAATGTAAAAAACCAACAATAAAACAATTTAAAACAATAAAAAATATAAGAGCCTATAAAAATCATCATAAAAATTCGTAACATTCACAGCCATGGTAATTATACCTACCAATAGCATTCAATGCAACCATCATGTTGGCTCTACTACATTCCCAGGTACTCATGCCCATCGGCAAAACCATATTTTCAGGGTTTTTCGAAAAACTAGCCGGGTTGGGGCCAACCTAATCTCTGGGAGAATGATGTTCCAACATGTAGGAGCCATGGCAGAAAAGGTTATCTTCCTTGGCCCTGCCAGACACACTTCTTGACTGATGGGACCTGGAGCATGCCGCTCCTGCCAAATCTGATGGGACAGGTAGATGTGATTGGGGAAAGGTGAACAGGAGCCATGAGCCCAGAAGGACCTCCAAACTGCAAACAGGTTCTGTTTGGGGTAGAACAAGAGGTGGAAAGTCCCCGGAACCCGGGCGGGGGGCAACACTCAAAGCCACTCAATCTTGCTTGGCTTGAGTTGGAACCTGTTGTCCTCCAGCCAAACCCACACAGCCTCCAGACCCTCCCTCCTTCCCCCTTGCCCAAGTTGACCATGAAGGAGAAAGAAAAACACTGAAGGTAGGAAAGACTTGTGATTCTGGATTTTTATATTGTTACTGTATGCTTATGTTTAACCAGTTGTCTGGTCACTATGGAATCATCAATGCCATACAGCAAAGTATGTGGAAATCCCACTAATGATTTGCTCCTCCCTTCAGATTGTTTTTTCTGGTGACTCTAAAGTAAAGTCTCTTTTTCCCTGGCATCAGCAAAATTGGATAGACTGGTGAAGAAGAAAAGTATAATTTCTGGGGTGGCCATATTTTTAAAAGCTAGTCTTTTATACATCAGTAGGTGAAACCCTAGAAAGAAAATTAAGGAAGTACTTGTTTGAAGGTGCATACTAGCTTCAAAAACTGGATAAATTTAGTCTAATTTGAAAATTTTAATAATTTTAACTTTGTAGCCCAGTGTTCAGTGCTTTGTAATCATGTAAGTGGAACTTTTTCAGTCCAAGGTCCATCCATCCATCCATGGTTGATCCAGTGATGATGCACCTCAGCTTTCTGAGTAGGCATTTTTGTATTATGGTCTAACCAACCCTAACCTACACCTTCTGGAGTGGGCAGCTGATGGTAGGAAAATCTGGCTGTATGAGCTGAGCTGTGCTAAACCTCTGAGTAGGGACTGTACTTTATATAATTGGTAAGACTTTTACAAATGGGGAGAGATTATGTCTGAATTACTCATTCCAAAACTCAGTGCCAACCCAAATACTGTCATGTATTACCTGCTGCTGCATATCACCTGTCAAGTCTTGTCAAACCTTGCCTGCTACATGTTAGATACTATTAGATATTGAATGCCAGCTGTTAGATACTGTCAAATGTTTACAGCTTTGAAAAAAAAAGTGGTATCTACCAATGCTGACTATCAACTCGTTACAGCATTTCTGTTGTTCAACTTTGCACAGGACAATCCCAAAGGGTAAAGTGATATTAACAATCTTCCTTTTGGAAAGTGGAGTTGTTGCTGAGAAGCTTTTCCTCCTCCTCCTCCATGACACAATTATGGTTCATCTACCTCTGATTCCCTGAATGTCAGTTTGTTCACTTGAGGGGCTAGATGACAATGTTTGTTCCGGCTGACATAAAGTTTTATACTAAAGGAGATGACAATTTACTCTGAGCTATTTTTTTGACCCTGTTATCTTTCCAGTTAGCAGCTATCTGATGATTAATGAACAAGAAATTAAAAGTCTAAGTCACAACCCATACAAAATATGCTGAAGCCATGATCTATTTAGTGATCTCTAGGCAGTGATCTATTTAATGATTTATAAGATTTAATCAGACTGGGAGTCAGTGGTTGAACTATGGACAGTAAACCTAAGCCTGCTTCCTCTTCTCTGACTACTAGCTGCCACTGGCTGTCATTGTAGGATTTTAATTTAATTTATTCAATTTAATATGGCTTCCCACTCCAGAAGACCGGAGCCCTGTGTTTTTGGAGCCCAGTGTTCAGTGCTTTGTAATCATGTAAATGGAAGATTTCTGAGATGTCTAATTCTAGGAGAAGCTCAAAAGCCTGCTTGGTAGGGAAAATCTTACGCTGCCTATCTTGACTTTGAACACTTTAGGGAACATGGGAGTGTATCTTTGCAACATTTCCCTGGGCTTTTCATTAACACTTTGGCCCTGCCCTAAATACTGTTGATTTTTTTAAAATCTTGAAAAGTTGGAAGGGATGGATGGCATATGTGTTTGACACAAACCACAGTGACAAAAGAAATGATGAAATGTACATTGCAACATTACAACCCAAACCCTGGTATTTTGTACTGGAGTCCCAACATTTTCCTGATGTCAGGAAATAGGTTTTGTCACTTGCTCCCTGTCCTGCCCACCCCCTGACATGGATGCTTATGGTAAATGGGAATAATTTGTACCCCAACCTAAAAATACGGGGTAGGTGGGACTTTCAATATATAGGATTTCTGGACATGCTTCCTTTCTACTTTGACAACTCTCACATTCATCCTCTGTGCTAGCCTGTGACACTTTCCACCATACCCACATAGGATCCCTCACACAAAAAATATTGTGTTCTCATGTTTTAGGTGATTTCAGAGATTTAATTAATTTAATAAACAATTATATAAACTGCATAGTATATCACATTTTGGAGCACCACATTCCTTGGTTTTAATTTATTGATCAAGAAAAAGGCAACAATGGAGCCAATTTTATATTCTGCCCTGTTGTGTGCTTCAGCCTTCCAGTGAAAGTCTCATTAACTGATGTCATCAGCCTCTGGTTATTTTTACACTTTGTCTGACAGACACTTCTGGAAATATCTCCAAGTTTTACCTCGTCAGCAGAGCTTCCAAGTTAAGTTCTTTACGTATCTTTAAATACTGCTAAGCTGACTGGCATTTACTCATACTCCCCCACTCCACCATAAGAATCATGGGGTCTATCTTGGCAAGAATTATTGTTTTTTCAATTGAACAGCTGCCCTCTAAAATGTAAGCTTATCTGGTTCTTTCAAGGAGAAAAAAAAGCAGGTAAACATTAAAATCTGTCTCACTAACTAGAGGAAAATGCTTTATAAACAATTGAAAGTTCTTTTCCTACTTATGGCATGACATTTCCACAAAATGTTTAATTGCTTGTATGAACCTAAAGGGTTATGTTCTTTTTTTAAGCTGCATGTGCTCTGCCAAATACTAGCTTGGACATGCTGTGAGTGGTTTTTTGGGTCATCAACAGCTCATGCTATTTTAAGCTCCATCACTCTTGTAGTTGCAATTAATTTCAGTGATCCTGACAATCATAATGACGGTTGCACTTGTTTCTGATAAGGCTGTCTTAAGAATCATTCTCTTGAAGAACATACCACTTGGGATTTTCACGTACAGAATGCAGTATCTGATTACAGGGCAAATATATGAAGAATCATTATCTCAGGGAACACCTATGTGACTTGGAATAAGCACTACTGCAAGTGCACCAGTACAGTGCATTCAGTATCTCATGTCACAGCCCAGACCCATGGACTATAGTTTACAATCCAGAATTCTGTCATATTAATGTATTCTCTGTTTCTTCCATCTGTACTGTATATTCTCATTTGATTTCCTTGCCAGTTTTTGCTGTTATATCTCCACCAAAACTATTTTTAATGAATGAGTGTAAGCTAACTGGGTTCTCTTTTTTCCCTCAAAAGCCAGATTTTGAAGTAGGTTTGGAAACCATGGTTAACAGAAAACCTGATGAATGTTATGATTACTGCTGATGCAGATGTAATGCTAAAATGTATTCAAGACCACTTGAAGAATCAAAGGAGGAATTTATACGATAGAAAGAGGATGGGGAGAGGATTATCTATTTCTTTCCTCTTGTCTAGAAAAGGTTAGGCAGACATCTTTATGCTTGCAAAACAACTCCAAAAGATATCTGTCCCAAATGCCACCTGCATGATCTGGATCCCCAAAGCCTTCACATTTAGTCTGTGCATTTTGCTTAGAGGATATTTAGTTTGCCAGCAAATATAAGGCACAATATAGTCAAAGACTAAGCAATCCTTCTCCAGCCTTTGCCTGTTAACTGTGTTGGATTCAATTTCCACAATCTCCAGTTAGTACAGCCAGAAACTTCCAAGTCAGGGGTTAGGAGAGGGAAAGATAGAAACATAATTGATCATGCTAGACCCATCAATTATTGCTTATTGCTAAATATACAAGAGCTTCCTTTGCATTTATTTGTGCTAACTATAGAGAACACATTAAGCTCATGCTTTTAGGATTCTCCAGATACATGCAAGTTGAAATATAGATTAAAGTTTCACCGTGAGCTAGTGATTTTAGGGATATAAGAATGAGAATGCTCTATCAAAAACAACAAATCAGTTTAGTAGACTTCAGAAACAATAAAACAGCAGTAAATGGATGATGCTTTAAGCCTATTCTTTTTGATGGGTTAAAACAGACTCCCTATTTCTGGTCCATAAAAACACCCTGCAGTACAATAACTCAAATCTGTCACGGCTGAAGCTGCTGTGACAAAGTTTATCCATTTCCAGATCAGTATTTAGAAATCATCACCAGGCACATATGATGATAGAGTTTTCTTAAATCTGAATACAAGAGAAAATTTCCTGGATAAAAACCTTAATATGATCTAATAAGATGTTTGATCCTACTAAAAATTAGATATCTGTGGGACCAATTTTGAACAATGGACTGCTCAGAATGTCATTACTAAAAAAGTAGAGCCATTGTTCAAATTCTTTCTTGGCTGGAGAGTCATATGGTGGGAAAATATTTCAACAGACTTTTCTAATTGACAGATTGTTATATATAATATATAATGCTAGTGTTTAAATGAAAATAGAACAATTTCTACTCATGCGCTGTAAATGATTCATAACCAGTTTCATTACTTCCCCTTCCTCATATCCTTATCTGGCTGTTTACATTCTCATAGAACCTGGAGTCAATTGTTTATTTAATAAAATTCTTCTTTATATATTCCTTTCAAAGTTAAATGATCATACTGTACCATGCATACTGAATGTTCCATACAGATATTTCTGTCATTATAATGCCTTTATATATCACATGGAAAGTGTACAAATTCCTTGTTATGTGGGCATAGAATCATTGTGTATGGCTGCTATCTCTGTATTTATTAAGCCAATCAAGTTCACTGAATTAATTGATTGAACATTTCATTTCTTAAATCCACTCTTCCAACTATAAAAATCATGGTAACACACATGATTCTCCCTTACTAGTTCCCCCTTTCTATTGCATAAGAAAACAGGATGAGAAAAACTTTTTAAAAATCCCTAAAAATCCAGAGTTAAGAAGAATTGTATTTAAGATGGAAAACAGAGATGAGAATGTATGCATATTTTCTCTCTCTCATGCATATATTTTTAAGCATTAATATTCAGTATTTCTATCCAGAACAACAGCTGTACAGACAAAGAAAATGAGCTAGGAAAAACTCAATGTAATAATAAACACAATCAGATTTCAGTAAATGTGTAATTTGCTGTAGGATTTTCCAAAACTCTTTCTTATGTTTTCAGCCAGAGCAGTTTCCCACACTTTTAAATATGACTGATCCAATGAAATAAGTATTCTAGTTTCCCAGTAACAAACCTGGCAGTTACCAATGATTTCTTAGGTTACATAATTTTTATGCCTTAAAAAATATACAGTGGACTATATATCAACAGCAAAATTCATTATGAAAAGTTTTTGGATCATTTTCTTGATGTCTTCTTTTCAGCCCAAAGAAATCTCAATCCTTTCAACTAGGACAGACTAATTGGGCATTACCACAAAGAACTGTTGATACATCTTCATTAACACAGTCTAGAAAAGTGTAAATTTAGCAGCATGCATTGTCAGCTTTAAATTATTTTCAGGGTTAATTGTGATTACCTGCAACAGGAAATTTAAAGGAAATTCTGGGCCACAAAGAGATCCAAAGAGATCCATCGTATTCAAGTTCCAAATCCCAGCATTTTAATTTTTTTTAAGAGAACTGTAGTGCTTAATCTGAGTTTTATGTAACACTCATGGGATTCCCCTTCTATTAAGTGAAGTAGATATATAATATTTTTCAAATAACAGTCTTTACATTTTTATCCACATAATAATCTTGTGACGTAGTGACTGGCTTTATTCCAACTTTGTGGTTTAATGGGGATTTGTACACATTTCTCTTTTTCTAGCCTGATATTTTAATTTCCACATTACATTGGTTTTCCTTTTCCCTTTATACATTGTACTATATCCCACAGTCTCTCAAAGGTCTTCATAGAAGTTTGGAATCAATTTCTAATCTACCTGTTTTATTGCATCAGAGGGTCTGAGGGCTGAGCTGATTTATTACTAGCTTTACAGCAGTTATTTGAAACTAGCAAATCTTCACCCAGTCCACTCCCCGGTTTATGGGAACTCTCACCTCATCCCTCCTCTTGACTCTCCTTGTACCATTACTACCTATATTTCAAGGTTGGCAGCCATGAAGATGATGGGACCAGGGAATGGAAAATATGGAAGGTGGAAAGATCCATAGTTTTTTCTCCCCCTCTCCACATCCATTTTATCTTAACAAATTAGATTTAGCTTATGCTGAATTATAACAACTGCCCCAAGATTGTTCAGATAATTTCAGTTCTGGATCAGTTCATGCTGTCCCACACTTTAACCACTGCATATTTAAGTTGCAGAGATGTCATTAAGTCATTCTCTGTTGGGCCTAAAATGCTTATGGTTAATTCTCTTCTAGTTATGCTTTCTGTGCTTTGTTTTGTTATATTCTAAATACTTTATAATTAATATTAATATCCCAACAGGTATTGGCTTTTAGGGTAAAAATGCAAAACCTCATAACTGGTAACGTCTCTGATAACACTGAATGTCTATTTACAGTATGAAAATATTTCAGGGTGGCCTTTGAAATTTTTAATAAGAAAAATTGTTTGGATAAGAAGGAGAAACTGCATTCATTTTCATAAAAGAAAATTTAGTTGTACATTTAATCATTTGCACAAAATTCTATGCACAGTCATCACTAATGCATATCCCACTAGAAATATTTTGTCATTAGCGTCGTGGGCATTTGCACTGGGAGAAGTGATGAAACGTGGGCAGTAACATCATGATGTAAACTCCATCCTTTTCATACTTATGTGCATACAAGTATGAATTGGTAGAGCTTGTGCTGTAATGTTGCAATAATCCACCTAATCAAGCCTACTTGCTCAAATTCTTGGGTCTCAATGTGTCTGTTTTTCAAAGAGTTGCTGTGGAGAAAAGAAACTCATACAGCACATTCAATTCTTAACATTCTATGTCCCTCCATGAGAAATGAATTTTCAGTATGAATTTGCTTGTCAGTTGATACATTTCTACTGAAGCAACTTCACTTTGCCAAGATTTTTTGGCAGGTACAAAACTGACTGGAATGTGGCTAATTATATATTCTGTCCCTCTATATTAGAAGGTGGGCTGAGCAACTATGCAGGAAGATAAGAAGGAAGTGGGAAGCAATGCTTTGGTATAATGCATTTGGCAATATTTCTAAGAGAATGAATTTCAGTTAGATCAATATTATTTTTCTGTATGAATGTAGTTTTTCAATATGATAGCTTTCTTACATAATAGGAGAAAACAAGGTTTCAATAAAACTGCATTTGATACAGAGTAATCAGCTGACACCCATTTATATAAAGTTGCTAAGCAGCATATTGTCAATCTTAAACAAGCATATAGAAAATCTGTATACCCTCAGAAACATGTCACACAAATTCACTTATTTTCCGCAGTCAATAGGTAGCTCAGTAGTGGCTGGCGTTCAGAGCTAGTAAGCTTGTGATAAAATAAAAATTCCTTGACAAAAGGGAATGGCAGGTTCTTGTAACATTACTAGGGTATATTTTATTATAGTAATGCATTAAATTGGTCTTCAGTAAAGAGCATTCATTTATATAGGCTTATTTAAAGAAGGGACATATATAGTTCATATGTCCCTTCTTTAAATCAGTCATTGTAATTGATTGACAAACTGAAGCTGATAAATGGACGCACAAAAAGTCATTTGTTTTGCAGAATGTGAGATAGAAACTTCTTGTGTACAATCTCAACATTTCATTCTTCCCCCAATGTGTGTCTACCCATTTGTGCATGTTTGTGTATGTGGTAAATCTATGTTAAAATGCTTCTTGTATAAAAGAAAAAAAATCTTTTTGAAGAAGCCAAAAAACAAACAAAAAAACAAAAACAAAAACAAAACCCCAAACCAAACAATCTCATGAAATCCAAAATCCATATTTCAGTTTGTGCACAGTGGCCAGACAACATTTTTGTTGAGCAACAAAAGCAAATTGCTTAGAGCCAAGAGGAAATGATCTCTCTGAAAGGAAATGATAGGTTGAATAGCTTTGGTAGTACTTTTATCTCTAAATACTTGGTTTAAAGCCATCTCTGCTCTCCTTCTCAGAGTAAAGATATCCATTGAGACTGAAGGTGTCATGAGGTCATCTAAAGAAAAAGAAATTAAACTAACCTCTCTCTAGTTTTACGGAGTAATAAAACCAAATGCTTTTCTTAACCCAAGACAATATTTTGTAGAAACACAGGCCCAGTGAGATGGATCAGAGTTTTTCCTTACAGAAAATATAAAAAAACATTAAATAATATTATTTAATAACAGTTTAACTAAATTTAATAATTAGATTAAGTGATGGATTTCCTAAATCTTCCTCTATATTCACTTGCCTGGGAGCAGGTTTCACTGAATTCAATGACACTTACTTTTAGGAAAGGCCAGGCCTATAATTTGGTAGATTCAGGCAACAATTGCTTCAGGCAACTGGATGTGGCAATCAATAGCAACACTCCTGGACTGTTCTCTTCTGCTGGTCAACAAAAATGTACTGTATGTAGTATCTAGCCTGGCCTGCCTGCAGATATACTACATCATGCTACTTTGTTACCAGAACTGAAGTATTATTCTGTTGGCAGTTCAGTTAGGCCCTATATATTTTATGCCAGTTGAGCCTCTAATGCTGGTGACAAAGTAGCACGATAAAATGTATAGAAATAAGTGGGAGAGAACATTAGTTTATACTTTTGTCACTTGGGGTAGCTCTGCCTTTGAGTATGCATGTATAAATACTGTGCTGTGAAACATCTTTAATTGGACTTTAGCTCTACTTCAGCCTTTCTCAACCTTTTGACCCTGGAGGAACCCTTGAAATATTTTTCAGGCCTCGGGGAACCCTGAGTCACTTGCTGAGAAGGGCGGCTATAGAAATCGAATAAATAAATATATAAAATTGAAAACCCCCTGCACACTCAGGCTCAAATATAGGCCAGAAGTTACACAATTATTATATTCGTTTAATGTGAAGTTGCCTGAATTTGAAATAATTTTTTAAATTAATTTCAAATTCAGTGACATCTCACGGAACCCGGGCTGAGAAACTCTGCTCTTCTTAATATAGGTCATTCTGGCAATGTTCTAAAACAGAGTTTCAGGCTAGCTTAACCACAATTACATGGAAGCAATTTCCATTTAGATATATTGGACTTATATTAAGTCAGTACAGCACCCAGGACTAGTTAGTGAATTAGATTATTTATTTTTGTAGTAAGTCATGTTTTTATCTCTAGCACTATTCAGAACTCATTGTCCAATGACAGCCAGCTAGCAGGACCAAAAGCAAAACATTCACTGGGACAAAATGGAATGAGACAGTTAAGTAAGGTATTTTGATATTCCTGTTTAAATGGTTCTAAATAAAACTAGATAAATATTCAAATTTAGATTCTTAGAGGCAAAGGAAATGTAATGCTACCTAAATCTATAGTGGAGCTTGTGTTGTCTACTGACTATATATTATTAACCTCCATATGACCTCCCTATAGTCTTTACCTGTAAGTTGTTTTCTTTTTAACTCTGTTTTCCCTCTCATTCTTTGACACTATTGAATATTTATCCTGAAAAATATTTCTGGAAGAAAAGGGTTACTCACTGAATTGTCACATGTGCCAAGCAGAATTTTAATTTTAAGTCAACGCTTTGCCTGAAATAATGAAAATAAAATATACATTTTCTTCTCTATTTTTCAATTACAGTTTATGTCCTCCCTTCACTGCTGAATTGTCCAGCAGCATTTGATATTTATCAGAGAACAGTCAAGGCTTGATGTTCATTCTGAAAGTTAAGACCGCAGCTGTGCCACATTTCACATTCGCTTACGTCTCTCAAGAGGATATCCCTTGTCTCAAATTTGGTCTCTAAAGAGCTACCTTACTTTTCTCCCTGCTGTTCCATCTCCAATTATTAGCAATTGTGGCACTGAAACTCTTCCCAATTGATAAATAATGCTTTGGAATCAGACCTGTGGGAGCTTTTAGTTATTGAGAGGGTTTTAGTTATCCAAATGAATAACTGAATGACATGCAGTACTACAGTCCCATGTACTTCCTCTATTTTCAAGTCCAAATTGCTAGGAAATTAAAAAGGGACTAATAGGTAGGACTCAAAATCCTGATATATGCTACTGAGCACCACAGGATTTCAGGAGGTGGTACTTAAAGAAGTGCCACCCTATGGGAGATCACAGATCTGTTTGCATCTTAAATTTTATATATATATATATATACACACACACACACACACACACAAACATATACATACACACACATACATACATACATATACATACACACACACACATATACACACACACACACAAACACACACACACACATACTGTATATACACATATCTTTACTATGCTATTTTTTTCCCAAATAATTGATCCAAGCTGCATATAAAATAAGTATTCTAAGCCAATTTTTGATTTTAACCAATAGTGATTCTGGTGGTAACAAAAAAGTACGTGGAGCAAAAGCATTTTGTCATATAGTCCCTTAAATCTGTTTTGTCAAATGGGTCTCCTCCTGAAATAGCAAAGGTAGACCTCATTGCAGAGGGATTCTTTCCAGCTTTACGCTTGTGAAAGTATTGAGTGAAACTCTGCATTTCCAGTAGAAAAGATCAAGCCAAATCAGAGTAAAGAGCACTTCAGAGAAATTAAATGAAATGCATCCTACTTTTTAATCAAACTAAACAAATATTCAGAATTCTTTGTAATATATGTAACTTTGGACTGCTAAAATCTTCCGTGCATAATTTTGCATGTTTTATCAATTGCACTTTTTAATATTTCACAGGTGTTGTGTTATTCATTTGGCAGCTTTTTTGTCATGTGCGTTTGTGTGTGCCATACAGCAATGCTTTTAGCTATCTGAGCTGTGTAGATGAAAGATAGACTGGTTAGATGTGTGTGTTTTTTAAAAAAGTATTGTTATTATTGTTGTTCTTATTGTTGTCTTTGAGTCAGTCTTGATTCCTGGTGACTACCTGGGTACATCCATGCAGTATTCATGGGAACATTTTCAGAAGTGGTTTGCCCTTGCCTTCTTCCTAGGGCTGTGAGACAGTGACTGGCCCAAAGTCAGCCAGCTAGTGGCTGACTAAAGCGGGGCTAGAACACACAGTCTCAAAAAACAGGGATAAGTTGTTGATTTGTGTGGACAGATGACAATGCTTGCATTTTATTTTATTTTTTTTTCTAGTTCAGGACAAATTCATCTTTCAATGAGATTTTAAATGTATAATTAATTACAAACAAATATTTCTATTTTTCCTTTTAGCTAAATCTTTCCATTAGCAAGATTTTATAAAAATACTTATTTTACTTAAATTGATGCAACAGTGTTTAGGTGATCATGCTAAAATGCTGCATAAGAATTACAGTGAGAAGTTTTCTGGCATTTTTACTGAAGTCCCTTCTTTAACTCACTGGCTACCAGTTTGGAAACTATATGCAGTCATGTGTACATAAAATTCATGTATTTAAATATGTGTAATTTATTTAAAATATTTTAACATTACTATTTATCCAAAATTTAACATCTTATTTACAAACACTAAAAATAAGAACCCTGCCATCCAATTTAAATCTGAATATTTGTTATTTCTTAATAAGCAAAAAGATGTATATGATAATTTAATTCTATAAGACAACTTTGACATATAATGAAGAGTAGTATTAGTTTATTATTAGTAAATACAAACAATATGTTTTTGTGCTATTTTGTGCATATAATAAAATACTTTAAAATAAAATGACATCGCATACAAGGAAAAGAGAGGTGAAGAGTGAAGAGGAAAGAAACAAGCTCAGGAAACAGATTGTAACTTCTATAGCATTCATGTATATATTAGGAGATAAACTACCAATTTTGTACAATTATATCATTAGCAATCAGTACCTCTATGCAGGCAACATGTCTGACTAAATTCCTGAGAAGATTTTATCTTTATAGCTGGAATTCAGGCATTGATTACTTTGGGCAAAATGTCAAAACTAATAACCACAACAGTTAAATAAAAATAACTATTAATTATACCGATAAATATTTCTATCGATAAAAGAATTGCAAAAATTGGCAATATTTGCAAGAACTTAAACAGTGAAATAATTGCTTTGCTTTTGCCTTTGTTAGAAAACATATTGTGAGCTATTCTTAGAACTTTATATTTGACTGACTAATAATTATTTACAAAGCATTGTTGATGATATAATAAACTCTTTTTATAGGACTGTTAGCAATACTGAGTGAGATAGGCGGTGATGAAATTTGAAATACAAATAAATAAATAAATAAAAACACTGAATAGTATAGATTGAAAAATTTGAGATTGTATCAGTAGTGGAGTTTGCCATGAAAAGCAGAAGAAAAATACATTTTCACAAGCATTAGAAGTATTTTAAAGAATGCAGAAAGCATTTATCAGGTATTTGGACTGCTACTCTATTTATTTATACTTTAACATATACCTAGCCTCAGTCAATGGACAATGCAACAGTTACCAAGAACCAGCACGGATCTGTCACAAACAAGTCAGATTAATGTTATCTTTCTTTCTGACATAGTTATGCCATGATGTGTCCTTAGTCAAGGAGATAACATCTGAGCATGGCCCTAATTTAAAAGATTTTATTCATAAAGTTTAAAAAGCGAAGTTTTAAAAATTTTAGAAACTGAATGGGCTTTGCATAAGATCTTCCTAATTTATATAACACAAAATGTAAACCACAGCAGATATATACCATATAAACCTGTATTAATGGACATTATTTTTAATGTACTAACTAAAGGTGAAGAAGAAGAAGAAGAAGAAGAAGAAGAGGGGGAGGGGGAGGGGGGAGGGGAGTTCAAAAGCTTTTTGCCAGCCTGGAGAACAAAAGCAGTCATAGAATTTAAAAGACAATTGAAAACATATTTATTTAAAAACATAATATATTCACCCAGCCAATTTTTCACCATTTTATTAATGAGGACATCATGACAGACTGCTGAATGCTAACTAACGATTCCTTGGAATCATTATTGGCTGGATTGCTGCACTCAGTATATTTATAAACAGTTCCACCTCAGACCGGAATGTAGTATCAAATGGAGCGCCACAGGATTCTGTTCAGGACCTTATGCTGTTCAACATTTTTATTAATAACTGAATGAAGGGGTTGAGGGATGGTTATCAAATTTGCAGATGACAAAACACTAGGAAGAATGGCTAACACTTTGACAGAGGAAGAGAAGATTCAAAAAGATCCATGCAATGGGATTGTAGGCTGCAACACACAGGATAAAATACAGAAGCCTGCATCTGAAAAAAGAAAAAAGTGAAAGCAAATGGTATAGGATTTGGGGAGAAGGCAATCTAGTTTGGTACATGTGAAATGGATCTGGATATTCTAAAAAGATCATAAACTGAAGATGAGCCAGCAATGTCATGCAGTTGCTAAAAAGACAAGGAGCATGGAGACAAGATCATGGGAAGTAATTGTTTTACTCTCTTACTTGGAATGTTGTACCCAGTTTTGGGCACTGCAGTCTAATCACATCAAGAAACTGAAGCAAGTTCAGAGGACTACTAATATGGTAAATGGAAATGAAATACTATGAGGATTTTTTTTTAACTTGGTATGTTCAGTTTTCAGAAGAGGGAGTGGACCTGTTCTCTGTTGCCTTGGAGGGCAGGACCAGAACCAATGGGTTGAAACTACAAAGAAGATTCATCTTAAATATTATGATGAATTTCCTGATGATAAGAGCTGCCAATCAATGGAATAGGTTGCCTCAAAACATGGTTCTACTGCTTCACTGGAGGTCTTCAGAGGCTGGATAGCCATCTGTCCAAATGCTTTAGTAGCTCCTGCACCAAGAGGGTGCAGTCATCTTGGACCTCAGGGAACAAAGTTTTCCAAAGAGCTGTCCAGAGTTGCCTGAAATGGGGCAGCCTTTAAATTATTTCAATTAATCAACCAATCATTAAACAAACAAAGAGCTAGGGCAGCCACAGAGAAGGCCTGTTTCCTGGCTCCAATAGCATCTTTGTTTAAAGCATTCTTTCTTGGTTGATCAAACAGGATGGCCAGAGTCTATTTGAGGCAGATGGTCCCAAAGTTCCCATAAGTACTCTTAGTAGAAAGAATAACAGAATTAACATATTAATAAACAGAAGATGTTAATTAATAGAACAGGAACACCTGGAATTGTTTAATATAGTATGTGTGAAGTTATGGAAAATTACTATGGGAATTTTAAAAAATCAGTTCTAAAATTCCCCTCTGGTTAAATCCTAAACTGTATCATCTTTATTTAAAGTGAATTTAAAATATAAAATTAATAAGTTAACTATGTTAATTAAATCTACAATCCTATATCCATTTACCTGCTACTAAATCCCATTAAGCTCAATAGGACTTCGTATCAATACTCTATGTATTGTGTATAGGATACTTCAAATACAGAAGTTTTTTTCACTTGCCAAGTAAACAGTAAAAAACAATTCCAACCATTTTTAACAGTAAAAAAGCATAATTATTTTTTTAAAAATGATTTTTTAAATAGTAAAGTATCACTTTCCTTTACACCTGACCATCATTGTGTTTCATACTGCTGCATAGCAGAAATGACCTTGTTCTATTTTTAACTTCTGTCTATATTGATCTTATAAACTTCAAAGGGCAAACTAGTAGCACTTCACATAGAACAACTGCATCACATATTAGAAGTGATGCTTGATTCATCCTTCCTTAAGTGCTGTAAGACAATGGAAAAAAGTAATGGCAATCAATCTGGGTGAAGCAAATAAGCATAAAGCAAGCAAATAAATAAAATGATACATTTAGTAAAATTCAATAATTGGTTTGAAAGTTTAAACTCAGATCACTTAGAAGAAAGCCATTTATTTAAACATTTAAAACCATTTAAGTTTTATGATTAAGGATGTTTTTAATATTTGCTTAGATATTTATCATATGAAGTTATACATTCAATTTTTAAAGTATGCTTTTAATAAAAGAGGAAAAGTATTATTAGTAAATGTACAGGCATAGCTGAAAACTTTACTGTATGTAATTCCCAAAGTTGGGAAAAGGTAGTCCGTAAAATCCATAGAGAACATTTATGATGAATTACACTATTGAATAAGGTGCATATCTTTGTCTATAGCAGCTGGTACTACATGACCAACCTTGGTCAATCTCCAAAAGATAAGCAGGGCCAGACTTATTTAGTGCCTGGATGAGAGATTTTCAGGAAATCCCAGGGCTGTTTCCAAGACTTAATGCTCTGTGATATCATAGCTTGGAAAAGGAAAGAGTCTAGCTAGGTGACACATGAATTGGAATGAGAGAAAAGGTAGAATGAGCCCAATTTTTTTTTTTAATCGGTTCAATCGTGTCCGATTCTTGGAGACTGCCTGGACAAATCCCTGCAGTTTTCTTGGCAAGGTTTTTCAGAAGTGCTTTGCCATTGTCTCCTTCCTGGGGCTGAGAGAGAGTGACTGGTCGAAGGTCAACCAGATGGCTTTGTGCATAAGGCGGGACTAGAACTCACACCCTCCCAGTTTCTATCCCAGTGCCTTCACCACTATACCAAGTTGGCTCTTTTTAAATTACTTTTTAAATTTTTAATTAAATTAATTAAATTAATAATTACTTTAGAAGCAGCTAAGACAATAATAATAAAGGACAATAGTTAACTATTTTAGAGTTAACCTGAGACATTTTGGTTGCTAGTGAAGACAATCCAAATATTTTCCCCAAGGAGCAGGAATATATTTATTTATTTATTAGAAACCCAACTTTTCCACGAAAGAAGCAGAAATGAAAGGTTCCAATCTTACGAAATTCAATGAACAAAAATGTGGGAGTAAGAAGATATGGAATGTCACCATTGATTTACATTATTTCAGTACCACCCAATCATTATTTCAATACTAGCCAATCATATCAATCATTATCATTATACAATAATAAATTATTTGCTACCCTAATATACATCCCCTGAAGTGAAATGCTAATAGTACAACCAACTCCTGGGCAATGCTGCTTCAGGAACAGCTGAATGTGTTCCAGAGCCCAGCACAAAATCAGTGCCTGTGCCTACATTGGGGGAAGTCTCTTGCATGTTATTTCCATGGTCTACCTAACCAGTTGTTTCTGACAAGTCCACAAGATAGGTAGTGTCAGCCACTCATCCTTATTTGTCCTCTGGCATTTGGCAATCACTGAAAGCACCACTTGACATTTCATTTGTGTTTGCAGTAGCTGATGGGCACTAATAGACTTCTCCACCCCTCAGAATTTGCCTTCTTGGCTTTGACTGTATGTTTACATCCAACTCAGTTGTTGGCTCACTCTGAAATCGACATGGGGTAGAAGGGGAAACCACATGCCCACAATGCTATCTGGTCCCGTACTTTCAAGCTAAAGAGAAGCAAAGCAACAGAAGTGCGTCTGAGCAGAACTGTCCACTGCCAGTCGTGGGCAGTGATTACTTTCCCAAGATGAAGCGAGCGGCTTACGTCTTGCAAGAATCCGGACATTCAACAGGCTTTATATGGCCTAACAGAAATTGGCTAGTGGCCCTGCAGTTAACAACGTTCTCATTGACTCAGAGTCCGTTCCCCTACGTTGTTCTTGTGGGTTTATAAGCGGCAGGACAGAAGCAGACGGGGGAATTTAGGAAGGTATTGCCTTAAGTCCTGCGAATGGAAGAGGTGGGTGTTTGCTTGCTGTTGGGCAAGCGCGTAACACAATCACTACTCCTCAGGATAGGAAGCCCTCCAAAAGGGGAGCGCATCAGTGTTGAGGAACACCACGCGGGAAACGAAAGACAAGTCAACGCAGCCCGCCAAGAGCGCCTCGCCATTCAGTCCCGCCAGCAAGGGACCGAGGGGGTTGCAGCCCGGGGGTCAGCATCCACGTGCCGATTCCCTCCAGCGCCCCGCGATCGACCAATACTCACGCGAGAAAGCAACCAATGACAACGAGCGGCTGTCAGCTGTAAACACCGTTCCTCCCTCCCTCGCCTCGCACTCGGCACGCACGCGCCGACGTTCGCCTGCTTAGCTGCGCCGCTCCCGAACTCGCAACAAGTCGCCGCACAAGTGCAAAACAGAGAGGCATCTCGAAAATCGGACAACGTGGCGCGCGCTTTTTTAAAAACTCTCTTTTTCGGACACTCGTCTCTGGATGTTTATCTGAGATCGAGTCTGCCTTACAAAGAGCAGTTTACGAGGAGAGGCTTTTCTGAAAGACAGAGGGGCGACAACTGCGGGGAGCAAAACTAGTGGCACCTCCAGAAAGTAAGGATTTTCTTTTGAAGTTTTAGTTGGCCGTGCGGTTGAGTAAGAGTCTCCCTCTACTTCCGCCCCCCCCCCCCAGTTGTAACTTTAGTGCATGGAGAAAGACGGGGAGAGGGTATAACTTTGGAAGGGATGTTCCTCCTCTGACTTAAAAAAAAATAGAGTTGTTCAAGCGGAGACCTTCGACTTGGAGCCGGGGAGAGAATAAATAATACAGAAGCGAGCAGGAGCAGCAACTGTAAGAATCAGTCGTCGGAGTCCTGGCAGGAAAAGGTGGGTGCAATTATTTTCCTTACCTTTCCCATCGTTTCCGTCTCTTTCCTCTCCAGCTCCCCAGCCCTCTTTCCCTGTCGCGACGAGCTGGTGGGGAAACGCGTTGGCTCCCGTGTTCAAGCGCGCTTTCCTTCGAAAGAACAACAACGTGGGGAAGGCTGGCGACTGAGACAGAAAAGCTGCTGACAAGAGCCTCGTTTGGTGCCCGGCGAGCGGCTCGAGTCCGTTTCGCCCTTCGCATCGCGGGACTAGGCGTATAGAGGGCGCGCGCGCGTGTTCGGGTCTCCGAGAAAACTTGTGAAGTTTTCTCGAGAGGGCGACTCTCCTTTGTGGCCGTGGGCTCTACGGGCGCTTGGTGGCCTCCCGAGAGCCTTTTCAGATGACCGGGATTTCGCCTTGGAGTAGGCCCTCGGAATAAAACGAAGCATTTAGAAAAGTTCGCTTGGCCGTTTCGCGAGAATTCCCAATTCACCAGCCTAACTCCATCTCGGGTTTCTTGCCTCCGTTGGTTATGTCACTGTAATAACAAACATGACATACCGGTAAGAGAAATCGGACGACCGCTTTTGATGCCCTAGGTTGTTCCTCCTCGGTTTTCGTGTCCTGTTTCAAAAGGTCGTTTGTTTTTTCTAGCTTTCTGTTTCGTTACGGCAAGATTTACTTGCTTCAAACCGGGACGGAGTGGCATTTCAGCAGGGAATCGGGGGTGGCGGGGTGGGCTGAGGGACCGGAAAAATCGTGAAAATGTCCAAAACTCTGGAGGTGGATGTTCTTCTAAGTTACTCGTATTTTAAATTGGAGAAACTCTGTGCCAGCTTGTTTGGAACAGTCGGGTTTTTCTTTTCCCCTTAACTTGGATTATAAATCTTCTTGAAGCAAAACTGTGCATTACTTTGCTGCATTGAAAACCTGGAACTTTCCAGTCTGCCTTCATGTTCTTTCTGAAGAAGTCAGTTTGCATTTATAAGGCATGCCAGTCTTAATAAGGAAGTTTGTTATTAGAGTTCGAGTAACATACGAAATAAAAAATGTATGGGGTGCAAGCTGCTCCCTCTGCATTATCTATTTATATATATTTTTTAAAAATCCAAAACATTTATGGGTGCATTTAAACTTACAGCTACAAAACACATTATTAAACTCCTTCCCCTCTTCCAGTTATTGTGGGGAACAGAGGAATTGACTTTGCTGATCAGGTGAGCGAGGTGCAATGAATACTATGGCTTATGTTTTGATCTTAAGGTACTACCACGTGGAAGACTTTCTTGTGGCTGATCCTCCTAGAAGTAATTGTTGTTGTTTTGTATGCAGCTAGTGGTCTTTGGCCATTAATTGATGTTGTTGCCTTCTCATTAGACACCTTAGCACAGGAGAAAGTGAAGACAGAATCCTGCTTTATGGCAAAATAGTACTTCTGGACTATCTCAAACTTAGCACTCTTTATTCTGTGCAAAATGCTGCAGCTGAAATGGTGAAAAATTTAATACATCCAACCTACTGTTGTCTGTTAATACAGGTTATTATGTTGCTGTTCTACTTACAACTATTTCATTGTCATGCAGTGACATTGGCATACAAAGTTTTGACTTTCCAAGGGCAATTATTGACTGAGGATTTTATCCACCTGGAAGAAAATTACTGTCACTAAAACCTGACATAAAACTGATCTATTCCTGTTTTTTTATATCTGCAGCTTTAGAATGAACTAGGGTTGACAAATGGAGAACAGGCAACCTAATTAGTAGTTTTGAAATAGGAAATTAACTTTACATTAGAATATTAAGAGAAACGTTGATTAATTGAGTTAGTTTTCATAAATGTGTGTATTAGTTTTGTTTGAGTCCTGTTTCAGCATACATAGGTTTTCCCTGCATTTGAGACTTTTAGTCTCTGACCAAGCTTTTGTGATTAGAGTAATAGAGATCCAAACATTATTTTTTCTTTAGTCTATCAGCATTACATTCATAGTCATGATGCAGATAATATGTTAACGTACCATATTTCATTCCAGTAGTTACATATTCCTTAATTTCATTCAGTCTGTGTTTAAAATAATACTTGGCATTTTTTCCATAGTTCATTTTAAGATTTTTTATTAAGCAATATCCAGTCAATTACCAATACTCTGTTTTGTTTGTGGCAGTTTTTTTCCCCTCAAGGTATCCTTATCGTAAAATAAAAACTATGTCCTCATAACTTTGTTATGAACGTAATTGGTAATGTAGTACTTCTATAGCAAGGTACGCTAGCAGTAATTCAGTATGTGCTTTTTTCTAATGCGGCATAATAATTTTGAATTCCTCTGTAGTAGGAGCCTGTTTTGACGGTAATTTAAGAAGAATTGACGGATAAAATCCTAGCTCATCCTGCCATCGCTTTTAACTCCTTATTTGTACAATCTTTATATAATAATGTAAATCTTTTAAGCGCTAATTTTAAAAACAGAAATACGGAGGTTCTGCTGATATCAAAGGGATTTTTTTTGAGTAACTTTTAAAAGGCCACAGTACTATTAATGCTACTGATAGAAATAAGAGATGTGCAGAAGCTTACCTTTAACGAATAGTGTTTTTTCTTCCCCCAAGTTAGTTAAATGATCATTTACAATCTTGTAGTCTTATTCATTTGAACGGGGCAGAACCAAATTATCTTGCAAATTATCATGGACAAACTCTACTGATACCCTCATTTTACAGAAGAGGGCAATTGCAAACCTACATATTAAAATAAAGGTTTATGAGATGTTTACCTTCTGATTTTCAGGTAATACCACTTTTCCATCTTGAGTGCGGCATAATTGTATTTATTGGAATGTCTTTTGGTAAAGTACTTGCTATAACTTTTAAAAATGAAGATGTCCAAACTCTGCTTAGAGAAGTTTTTTTTTTTACATGAGTTTATTCAGCATACTTTTATATAGCAGCTGCTGATCATATTTCATAGAGCTGTTAAAGCACTTAAAACCTAAAATTAGGTACTGCCTGGTAGTAAATATTTCCAATTGCTGCTTAAAGAAATAAGTGGAGAAGTTTTTCTCTAAAATCCATTGCTGAACAAAAGCAGGTACGGTTTTAAAATTAAACAAAAAGAGTAGCTGAAATAATTTATTTTCTTGAGGTAATATGCTTTTAGTCTCCTTTGTAAAGTGACTCTACTGCAAAGAAACTATTAAGATACGTTTTCACTTGGTATTTTAAAAATGCAATTTTGTCATTGCAAGCAATTGTTTCATAACCATTTTTACCTCTACTTAACTTTTCTTTAAAAAATAATTTACATTGTGGAACACATTCATCTGTTTTGTGCGGTGAAACCTTAACTGATTCCCCAAACTCATGTTGCAAACTTGTGACCCACTTGAGATTTTATATAATAACATCTGAAATCTGCATACTAATTTCTTTAAATATTTTATTATGAATTAATACAAATGAAATAGCAGTGTGTAAACCTGTTAATAATGCCAAGGACTAATAAGTATGACTTGACACTTGATGTCAAGCCTAATAAATATTATTTACTCTACTGATACACTGTGTTTATTAGTCACAATAAGCTCTATATAATGCCCTAAATTGTGCCACAGGCTTGAACATCTTCATGGTTTCAATCCATATCTTGGGAATAATTCATAAAGATATAGATTATAAATATTTATAATAAGTATTTGTTGCTTTGTGTAGCAGATAGATTTCAACAGTGCTCCACTGTTTTGCAGCATAAACTACTTTGTGAATATTTAAATTTGACCAATGGTTTAACTGTAAATGGAACAGTTTTACCAAGGACACTTTTCAAAAACTGGATATTGTGTAAATGTTAGCTGAATGAAACTTTTCCATAACATTAAAATACTAATTGATCTTAAAAGCATATCCATAATAGCTCATTTCTGTGCTTGAAACTTTCTTACTACATGTCCTTTTAAAGTATTGTTTAATCTCATGGTTTTGAATAAAATTTTGGTTTAATGGTAAATCTGGATATTAATCATACATTTGGATGGATATAAGCTTTTTTTATTATTATTCTGTGCTCCAGCGCATCAGTGACGAGATCAGATATGTCTGCTTTCATTTTATATTATGTACTTTTATGCCTGAACCCTAAACCTTTATGTATCTTAATCATGGCCTGTTGAACCAATCCAGCTTTGTAAATCAGGGCTTGATATTTCTGTACTTTAAACATAATGATAGTCAAAAGAAATCACACTTTTTGATGAGATAGTAAGCTATGGCAATTCTTCCTCCTCTCTTTCCCCCTTGCCCCGTATCAAGAGGCAAGAGGGACAAAAAGGTTGTTCCTCAAGATGAGACCATGGCTTATTGTGAGGTCCAAATATAGCAGTCATTCTCCATTTAACATCAATATTTATAAATTTAGATCCTTTTGAATTGTTGTTATTTGATTACATGCTAGTTTTGACTTTTTATCCAAGCTGAGAGTTGACCTTTGCTGCTTATATAATGTTTGCATATTCATTTTCCAGTAGAACATTAGATTTCAACATATACAACCAGTTATTCTGAAAATTTATTTAGTTATTCTTAAGCACTTTTCTAAGTTAGGGAAGACAAATTCCTTTCATTTGTGATAAGTCTTCATAAACAAAAGGGAACACTAATTTGTTTTTCATGTCAGACAATGGTACGTAAATCTAATATATATATAATATAGCTTTTTGACTTGTTGCGCCTTTTGAGGTGATAGTAATTACACATCATATTATTAGACAATATTTCAGTGCAATAGAGAATGTATGGTTGGTAGTTTGGAGAAGCTTAGAATAATGATATATTTTATACCTATAAAAATAATTAATAGCAAAATATATATAAGAGCCAAAATAGGGTGCATTACATTATCTTTGCTATCTGTAAACCATTTATATACAGTATATTCACTTCAATTGAAAATAAACTGAAGTCAAATATAATTGTGGTTCTGTAAGTCAGGATCTTTTTTTTTTAATTAATTAATTTAAATAGTTCATGTGGCCACCTATCTCACAACAGTGATTCTGCGTGGCGCTCAGTGATTAGAACAATTATTGCCTCTGCATATAACCCAGGACACCCAAAGTTAAAACACAAAAACCCAGTGAGAAAAACCACCTCCAGAGCAGAGCTCACCTAACCATCTGGCCCATATATCTGGTGAAAAGAGCCTGGACTTCAGAGCCTTGTGAAAGGCTAACAAGATTGGGCTGTCTGGATTTCTGGAGGGATGCTATTCCACAGAGCATGTGCTGCCACAGAATCCAACAAGATGGCACTGGATCCAACAAGATGGCACTACTTGATGGAGGGGACCCCGAGCATGCCCTCTGTGCTATATCTGGTGGGCCGATAATAATAAGCAGATAACTATATCAAAAGTGGAATTAAGTCCACTTTTAGAATTGAGGGGACTTTTTAAGGCAATTTCTGATAGTCATGAAGTTTTAGAATTGTAACCATTATGTCGGAATCTATGAATGTAACCATTGTACAGTTTAAATATTTTTCATGAATTATAGCTATAATAGTACCAATTCCATTTACGTAAATTTTACCATTATAAGACTAATCCATTTGGGGATTTAACCCAGCAACTTGTTTGTGTATATAAAATCAAATATACCTTTAATTGGTTAGTTTAAAGCTTGTGGGCAAAAACAAACACCTTTTGTTGCCAAGAAAGCTGAGTGAACATGCCTACAAAGTCATCAGGAGTCTGACCCAACTCAAGGGAGATTTTACTTTTACTTGAGAAATACAAGGAGACATAAGCTGTAAATATTTTGCATAAGATGAAGGTCAGTAAAATAAAATAAAATAATAATGCCAGTGTACCACAAACTGTATTTCCATGGCAACCATCTATTTAGGTGGGCTAAATGTTTTTTCTTTCTTTCTACCACTCTAAAGGGAATTTCACATAGTTATGTGCATTTATATAAATATTAATATTGAGCAAAACCAGAGCAGAATGGTTAATTGAAGTCTTTTCATAATTTTAAGTACTTGGAATAATGCAGTTCCTTTTCAAAACAGATTTGTAGACTTGTATGAGTGGATATAAACACTAGCTTTTCAGAGAATTGTATAATTTGATAAATATATCATTATAGATGCAGATCATTTCATAGGTTGTATGCTCATGCCAGCTGCCTTGATTTAATTTTTCTTTCTACTTCAGTGTCCAATATTAGAAGTTTTCAGTAAGAACCTCACCTATTTGGATAGATGTTTTTTTTAAGTATTGTTTATGTGACTGAACAAATCTGCTTTGAAGTACACCCCATCTCAGTAGTTCTGAAGATGTAAATAAAATTAACCTGAGAGTAAATTCCATTTAGCTTAATGTGACTTCCTTCTGAGTAGAAATGTATAGGACTAATAATTGATGAGTTAGAAGAAATGGAAAAGTGCTATTGTTGAATCATTGTATACTATATGCAATTAAGAAATGCTTCTTTGTTGATATCCCTGAGTCAACATGAAAAAATAGAAAATTCTGATTATTGGGTCCTACTGTGATTCTAATATTCAAAAAAAGATAGTTCAGGTAGAATAAAATGCTTAAATCAGTTCAAATATTGCAAATTTGGCCCTAAGACATTTGCAGTTTATAATGGCTTACATACCTGTATATTTCCTCATACTTACCCAAAAATGTGTATTAACCCAGTTGGATACAGTTCACCTCATGTTCTGTATGTGGCAGTATATGAACACAGTTTCGTATGAGGATAGTTTTCTATACATGGAATAGGTGTGATATGGAAGAAGAATTAGTGCATGAGAAAGCTGTATGTAAATAGAGAAAATAATAATGTATTAAGGGATTGACTTGTTCTCTTTTAACTGGAGATATTTAGTGATCATCTTGGACTTGCAAACTATTTTATAAATGATAAAAGTTAGTGTTGGGGGATATTTTAAAATTTTAGATATATAGAAGTTCAATATAGAAAGTAAAATCTGCATTTTTTTCTGTATGTATGTATGTATATATATATATATATATTTCTGTACAGTAAGTACAAACATACTTTTATTGATTGAATGATTGATTTATCATATTTTTATCACAGCCCATCTCCCCCACACGGGGGACCCTGGGCAGTTAATAAAAACAATTTAAAATTCAATAAAATCATAAATAATACCAGTAATCTTATTTGAAAAGTTCTATACTTGTATGACTTGACTTCAGGATCAGATATCAACTGCAAAGATAGAATTGCATCGCTCCCAAAAAAACCATAATTATTGTTGTTTTTAATTTATGATATAGTTCAGTAGTGACATGAACATTTGAGGAAGTAGCCCTTAGAATGCTTGGGTGTGTGTGTGTGTGTGTGTGTGTGTGTGTTTATTTATTTATATTTATTTATTCAATTTCTATAGCCACCCATCTCAACCAGTGACTCTGGGCGGCTTACAACGATAAAAACCATAAAACAATTACAATCAAAACAATTACAATTAAAACAATTACAATAAAAAATAAATATACATAGCTGCCAAGTAAATAATGTAAGATGTTAATACAACCAAGAAACCGGACCATTGCCACACTTGGGGCCCCAGGCCCGGGCACATAACCAGGTCTTCACGGCCTTACAGAAGGCCAACAGGGTCGGGGACATCCTGATCTCTGAGGGGAGAATATTCCAGAGGGTAGGCGCTATGGCTGAAAAGGCACGCCTTCTAGTCCCCGCCAACAGACATTCTTTGGCTGACAGGATCCGTAGCATGCCATAGCAAATTGGATGGGTAGAAACAACTGGGAGAAGGTGGTTTATGTATATACACTTTCATACTATACTTACTACCTTTCCATAATATTATCTATGAGTTAGGCAATGTAAAAATAAGATTGGGATACAAGACCCTATATTTGGAAAAATGGCAACTATGCATTTGTAGGAGATACATATGGTATAGCCATTATACATTTTGTAGCTTTAATTTATCAATTAAATAACAAGAAAATGACAAAATTCTATGCTATACATGCTTATTAATTTAGATAATGCTACTGCTATTAATAATGTGCAGATCTACATCTGTTCATGATTCATTTTGGGGGTATATTGGATCATTTGATGTGAATATAGCTAAATTTAAAGTGTATTGCACTGTTAAATTTCAAGTTTGTAATTTGACTTGTTCTTTTTTCATTGTAGGATAATTAATTTTCCTAAATATTTAAAAAGTTTTCATAAATGATAGTTGTTTGTAAGGAATGTGGCAAGTTTCTAATGGAAATATTTTGGGATGAGTTGGTTTGGAACGGCTCACAGTCAATTGTAAAATGAGCATCCTTTACTTAATTAAAACCCAATATTTTTATCATGAGTGTTTGATGATTTTCACATGTGTTATGTGAACCATTAAGAGGGGCACTTCAGTCATTTTTCAAGTGGAATATTTTCCAGCCTATATCTCTGATGTTTCAATTTGAAATTGTTACTGAAATTGTTATCGTAGAGCTCTAGAGAATTCAGAAATTCGTATTAATTCTTTGTCACTTTCCTAATCTTTGATGCTTGGCAATACACTATGAATATTTTGTTTCTTTAAACCCTTAATATGATTACATCATTGTCTGAATAACAAAAGTTAATGGCGTCATGGTGTTTCCTTCTCTTGATCACTGTCTCTATTCATGCTGGTAGTTTTGCTTGCTGTGTTTCTCATTCAGACTGTTGTTCCTTTCATACTGACAAGCCCAACAATAATGTTAGTGGCCCAGATGCAGCAGAGGTCTTCTTATGACTCTGCTGCTGTTATCTGGAGTAGTTGTGCCCATATGGATTAAGGGTAAAGTATGAATGCATAAATCTAGAATGGCCTCTCTTCTGTTTTTGCTTATTAGATAATAAGCATTATCTCTTGGATTAGTGAAGACAGAAGAAAGATAATGAAAGCTGGAGAATCAAAAGATGAAAATACTGGTCAAATAAAAAGTGGGGAAAAAAAGAAGAGATTTTCAGTAAGCAAAGGAAGCCTGTAAGCTTATTTAAATCATATGTACTTTAGCATAGTTATGGTAAAATATATGGATTAAGTTTCAAAGACTTTCTGACACATTTTTATACCAGATGTCGACTAATAATGTAAATTGTTATTTATGAACATATTAGTTGACATCTGGTATAAATTAGGTAAGTATGTTGTTCAGCATTTTTTTAAAAGTTTACTAAATGTGTTTATTGATCTAGAAAGTTATAATCTTCATGAATAACATAAAATATATAGTAGTTTTTTTTAAAAAAAACTCTTTAAACATAAACACTTCAGCTTTAAACCACATCTGTAGTTTTGTAGAGGTCTGTCTTCACACTAAATTGTCTTGTTAAATTGTTGACAATGTTTAAAAGAAGTTAAAAACATTTGACATAATGGGTACAACAGTATCAATCTTCTATTTTAGTATTTTTTAAAATGAAATAAAGCTTGAAGCTTGACTTGGGAACCTGTTTGTTGTCTCAATATTAAAGGAATATTGCTACCTTCCTTAGAATTATTGAGTCCCCTAATGTTTTCACTTATAAAAACTAGGACAATCATATTCTAAAATAAGTTTGTTTTCCATCTGTTGTAAATACTGCTGTATATTTATGTATTTGTAATGCTCATCAATGCAGGGCATCCTCCAGGCGGTCAACAAATCAAGGTGGCCATGATCACACAATCAATGCCCTGCCTTTTTTTGCATGTGTTAAATGTGTGATGCATGTAAAAAGGAGAGGGACATCAGTTGAAGCTGCCATCTTGACTTTTTTTGACTCCTTCCTGCAGATGCCCCTGCATCATTTTTGTAGTAGTTCCAAAATGCTACTTTAAATTTTGATTCTTCTTGACGGCATGGGGAACCACTAACCATGAATATCCTTCCCCCAGAGGTAAGACAAGCCCCCTCGCTCCTGGACTTTCGCAAAAGATTAAAGACCTAGTTTTGTCTGCAGGCTTGGAATGGGCGGGGGAATAATTACACCTGGGGATGGCTAGCGCCATAAAGTGATTCTGAGGGGCCTATTACGCTCAAGGACTGATTAAGATCTTTTCGCCATGTAGATTTTATTATATTTGTATTTTTACTGTATTTTGTATTGTAATGGTTTTGAATTTTAATCCTGTTTTGTTGTAAGCCGCCCAGAGTCCCCCTGTAGGGGAGAGATGGGCAGTGAATAAATTTATAAAATAATAATAAATAAATAATAAATGATGGCTTTGAATCTGGCCCATGTACCTTTGTTCTTGGCCCTGACCTTATCAGCATTATTTCTTAGGGATGGAGGGAAAGCACCTACCATTAATCGCTACACAGAGATGTTTGGGAAAATATGGCAGTAGCAGGGTGGATGTGGAATTTGGGCTGGTTTGCTGAGAGAGGGAACAAAGTCTTGCCACACTCATCAGGAATACCTTGTTTATATTATGTAAAACATTTGAATGGTGTTTTGGGGAAAAAAAAACATTAGAACAAGTGGAATGTCCCTCAAAGCAGGGGTCCCCAGGCCATGGGCCAGCACCAGTCCATGGCCTGTTAGGAACTGGGCCTCACAGCCAGAGGTGAGCGGTGGGTGAGTGAGCAAATTTATAGCCTGAGTCTTACAGCCACTCCCCATCACTCGCATTACTGCCAATTTATCCCCCCCCGCCGCCCTTGTATTTTTCCTCTTTGTATTTTTCTCTGTCTTCCTCTTCTCTCTCTCCACACCCTTTTCTCTCTTCACTGAAAATCACATTATACAGCAATCAGAGTTAGAAGAAAATACCCCATTTACACAGGTGGGATCACTTTTCTAAATTGAACCAATGTGAAAGAAATTAGGCTGTGCAAAGCATTCAAAGGGTTCCATGGCAAAGTAGGTCGCCAAAAAGAGATATCCTTCCCTGAAGTACTGGGATAGCCCATCCTCTGAAAAACTCAGCATGACTGCTTCAGTAGCCTTTCCAGGTTATCTGCACATAAAGATAATCTGGGGAAGGCTTCAAAAGAGTTGTACCAAACACTTCAAACTATGTGACTGCCTCAGTACTTTAAGGCAGTGGTTCCCAACCTTTTTGGCACCAGGGTCTGGTTTCATGGAAGACAATTTTCCACGGATGGGGGTGGGATGGTTTCGGGATGATTTAAGCACTTTCTCTTTTTCCTGACCTTTTGTTCTTTTTTCTTTGCACTGTTTGGAGATAGTAGCCAATGGGCTTGCTTTCTCTGACAGGAGGCGGAGCTCAGGCAATAATGCGAGTGATGTGGAGCATCTGTAAATACTGAGGCTGTAAATTCACTTGCCCGCCCACTGCTCACCTTCTGCTGTGCGGCCTGGTTCCTAACAGACCACGGACTGGTACCAGTTCGCTGCCTAGGGGTTGGGGAAACCTGCTATAAAGGACAGCTGCTTGATGGTGGTGGTGGGGAAGATATAACTGTCATTTTTGTTTTTGTTTGGAATGATCTGATTTGTTGCGGTTTTCTGAAAGCCAAAAACCTACTGTATAATGTGTTTTACTATGAAAAATATATTATTTGATATACTACATTCTGTTACTGGGGAAGAGGTTGGAACGTGTGGTGGCGTTTCAGCTCTTCTTGCTTACTTATAGATAAGGCAAATTTTCTGGATCCATTTTAAACTGACTTTTGGGATAGTTATAAAAAAAGAGCTGTTTTATTCACCTTGCAATAAATTGGTTAAAAGGAGTGAATTCTAGTGGGTCACTTTTGAGATCATTATTTACCTGGATAAGATGTGACTTGGACTCATTAGCTTATAGCTGCTTCAATCCATCCTGGCAGAGTGATTTCAAAGAATGGGATTGATAATCTCTTTGATGCTGTGGCTGTTCACCTGAATTTAACATATACATGACTTCAGTAGGAGAGTCTACAGTTTTAGAGTTCAGTGCCACTAGCATGCTGATGACAACCAGCTTTATTTAAATTTACAATAACCTTTCCATTTAAATTTCCAATTTTGGAAATATTCAGGATTGGGTTTGCACAGCTATGCCCTCTGGGCCAGTTGTACATATTCCTGAACATCTCAGGTCTGGCTATCATTTCTCCTACTTTAATGCTTTCTACATGGTGTTCAAACTTCAGCTAATTCAGAATGGTACAGTCAGATTGACTAAGTTGACTAAGGCCTGCTATAGGGAACAGGTTTTACTGGCTAGTAGTACATTTTTAGGCATGTTTCATGAAAACAGATGCAACTTGTGACCATGTTAACATGGCTTTCCCTGGGTTTTAAAATCCTTGCAGGTAACCTATCTTTCAGGAAGGCAGTAAAAACTGTACTTTTTCAGAGGTCCCGTGGACTAGCTTAATTATGCCTGACATCATCATGGGAATATTGGTTGTTTTTTTTATCATGATTTTAATTTATTTCAATTTTGATAGTTTTATGGAACTGTTATGGAGTATGTTTGTTCTGTTGTAAACTGCCTGGAGTCATTTTGGAATAAAGCAATATAGAAGTATGTCAACAATAACCCTGTCTCTAAGATAGTAAAATTTTCATGTATGAACTTAAGAAAATCATTTTCATACAGAATTATTGCATATTTTAAAGGATTTAAACTGTTGCAAAAGTTACTACGTAGCAAGTTATAACAGAAAAGGGGGAGTCTGTTATTTACCATGAAGTATGAAGTTATATTCTATGTAACTGAAGAGTGCGACTCTCCTCATCTTGCTTTCATGAATTGGCTATTAAAGTGGATTACTGTATTTACATTTTTAGATATGAAAATTAACGATCCAAGTAATTCTTTTAAGTCAGTGCTCCCCAAATGTTTTCCTTCATTACCCAAAACCACTTATCAGAAAGTCCTTTTTACCCAATGTAGGTAAAATAGTTTTAGTCAATTTAAATCTCCCTGTTGTGATTGGGTGATGGGTTTGTGTATCATTACCCAAAGAATAACCATTTTTACCCAATTTTGGGTAATTTACCCAGGTTTGGGAAGCACTGTTTTAAGTTGAACAATTAGTTTCTAAGAACTGGATCATACATTTATGGATTTATTCATGTGAAATATTACGGTCCCCAAGTTACCATGATTGATTGATTATGTGCCATCAAGTTGTTGTCGACTCTTAGCGACCACACAGATAAATTTTACCATGCAATACCTTTAAATTTAAAATGTCTGGACATAAAATGTTATATCAGATGCTGTTCTATAGCCTTTTCTAGGTTGGGGTAGGGATCCATTAAAGCTTGTTTAGTTCTGGTTCTTATCATATGTTTTTGCTGGTTGATTCTAGAATGATTTTTTAAATAATTCATTTCTATCAAAGGCTCTAATTTGTATTTTAAAACTGGACTTAGATTTTACATTTGACATGGAATTGCTACCAAAAATTGTATCTGCAGTTAAAATTGAAAATTTTGGTACAGTTTTCTGCTGCCATCAACAGTGATTTGGAGGCAGATGAGGCTGAAAATGAAAAGAATGGCAGTAGTAAAAAGTGAGCCTTCTATTATTGAAGTCCATTCCATTTTCAATTTATTATACAGATCTGTTTTTAAACATCCAATGCCATTTAGTAGCTGTACTTATAGCAATGCTTTTCTTTCAGCTATGAACAAATGAGTATACTGTATAGACATATACAACCTAGTTCCTAATAAAGTTGTATATATATAATTGTAGAAACAAAATAACACTTTGTCTCCTTGTTGTTTTTAAAATTAGGACATCCAATTGCTTCTCGATTGCTTCTCTTTGTGGAAGAAAAGTGAGTAACCTCCATGGAAGATACTCAGGATTTAAATGAACAGTCAGTAAGTAAACATTTGGTTAAATCATCACACATTTATTTTTAATGGGATAGCTCCAACGTTATGTGAGAAAATTGCTCAAACAGCAGGACTTTCCATTTTCCTTTCCACTCCCCTGTGTCTCTCCAGTTTGCTCTGGAAGGTGCCATAGCCTTCCAGAACAGATGGGGAGGGGTACAAAACTGTTCCATTGACAGATGTAATTCTAGCCACAGAGTAACATCCATATCATGTTATATTCTCAGTGTTATTTTTTAGCTGTATATAAGAACATGTACTTCTGGGGCTATTTATGTATTTTTATAAATTACATAGATTATATTCCACACTACATTATAACAAGGTGCACAAAGTTTTCGTATTATCGCTATATTTGTTGTCTGTATTCCTGTCCAACTACTACCACCACTACTACAATAATATATTTAACCAGCACTCTTTTCTGATTTGCGTACAGTTGGACTGCTTGAATATAGTATAGGATATCATCACATGCATGCTTTTCTTTTGGTGGTGCTTTTGATTTTGAATTAAATATTCCTTAGTTCTATTATGGAAATAATTACTGAGCTAAACATTTCTCAAAATTAATAATTGACATTCATTATCAAGGCTTAAAAGACAGTGCAGTTTAATAGTAGTCAGTATGCTAATTATAATAACCAACTGTTTTAGGTTTAACAGATTAAACAGATTGGTTTGGGGAATATACTTGATGTGCAATATCTATATACAAGTCCTTGGGCATATTCCAAGTGAAATTTTGAATTGTCGTCTGACACAATGGGCAGCTCACAGACTCCATGAAAGCTCTTTCCTTCCTTCCTTTCTGCAATCCCTAAACCTGTCCCAGAAAATAATGCTGATGAAATTGTGGCAAAATACAATTTTTGTAGTTTTTTTTCCTAATTTTTTTTTAAACAAGACTTAACATAAGCCTGTTAAGGTTCTGGTGGGATTAATATACTTACTTAAGTTAATGCTCAGACCCCATCAAAGGCTGATTTAGGCTCTGTTATCCCAAGCCCCAGGAAACCCAACCACACTGTTTCTTTAAAAAATGGTGGGACATGGGAGAAAAATAGCCTATCCCTGCTTTAAGATGTGTATATATTTATTGAAGGTGACACTATTTTTCAAGGTTCAGCAATCATTAGAAAGTTAAAAGCAGCAGGTTTCATTTTCTCCAATATCTTCACTAACAAAGAGATTTAAAATTAATCCATGCTATGAATTAATAACCACAGATTTGGAGGAATTGCAGAAAATGTATCTTTTAGTAGACATATTTAAAGTACAGGTAGTCCTCACTTCTCCGCAAAGGATCGTTACCTTGTCGTGGTGCTGGAGCTTGAGCACCTCAATGATGCCATGAGCTAAACCGTGAAGGGCCACCCAAGACGGGAAGGTCATGACAGAGAGGTCAGACTAAATGCGATCCCTGGGGAAGGTAATGGCAACCCACCCCAGTATTCTTGCCGTGAAAACTAAATGGATCAGTACAACCAGAGATATGTCGGTATACCATCGGAAGATGAGACCCCCAGGTCGGAAGATGGTCAAAATGCTACTGGGGAGGAACAGAGGATGAGCTCAACTAGCCCCAGTCGTGATGACGCAGCTAGCTCAAAGCCGAAAGGACGGTTAGCGGCCGATGGTGCTGGTGGTGAACGGCGAATCCGATGTTCTAAGGATCAACACACCATTGGAACCTGGAATGTAAGATCTATGAGCCAGGGCAAATTGGATGTAGTTATTGGTGAGATGTCAAGATTAAAGATAGACATTCTGGGCGTCAGTGAACTGAAATGGACTGGAATGGGCCACTTCACATCAAATGACCACCAGATCTACTACTGTGGACAAGAGGACCACAGAAGAAATGGAGTAGCCTTCATAATTAATAGTAAAGTGGCTAAAGCAGTGCTTGGATACAACCCAAAAAACGACAGAATGATCTCAATTCGAATTCAGGGCAAGCCATCTAACATCACAGTGATCCAAATATACGCCCCAACCACAAATGCTGAAGAAGCTGAAGTAGAGCAGTTCTATGAGGATCTGCAGCACCTACTGGACAACACGCCTAAAAGAGATGTTATTTTCATCACAGGAGACTGGAATGCTAAGGTGGGCAGTCAAATGACACCTCGAATTACAGGTAAGTATGGCCTGGGAGAACAAAACGAAGCAGGACATAGGCTGATAGAATTTTGCCAAGACAATTCACTCTGCATAACAAACACTCTCTTCCAACAACCTAAGAGACGGCTTTACACATGGACTTCACCAGATGGACAACACCGAAATCAGATTGATTACATCCTTTGCAGCCAAAGGTGGCGGACATCTGTACAGTCGGTAAAAACTAGGCCTGGAGCTGACTGTAGTTCAGACCATGAACTACTTCTTGCACAATTTAGGATCAGACTAAAGAGATTAGGGAAGACCCACAGATCAGCTAGATATGAGCTCACGAATATTCCTCAGGAATATGCAGTGGAGGTGAAGAATAGATTTAAGGGACTGGACTTAGTAGATAGGGTCCCGGAAGAACTCTGGACAGAAGTTGGCAGCATTGTTCAGGAGGCGGCAACAAAATACATCCCAAAGAAAGAGAAAACCAAGAAGGCAAAATGGCTGTCTGCTGAGACACTAGAAGTAGCCCAAGAAAGAAGGAAAGCAAAAGGCAACAGCAATAGGGGGAGATATGCCCAATTAAATGCAGAATTCCAGAGGTTAGCCAGAAGAGATAAGGAATTATTTTTAAACAAGCAATGCACGGAAGTGGAAGAAGACAATAGAATAGGAAGGACAAGAGACCTCTTCCAGAAAATTAGAAACATTGGAGGTAAATTCCAGGCCAAAATGGGTATGATCAAAAACAAAGATGGCAAGGACCTAACAGAAGAAGAAGAGATCAAGAAAAGGTGGCAAGAATATACAGAAGACCTGTATAGGAAGGATAACAATATCGGGGATAGCTTTGACGGTGTGGTCAGTGAGCTAGAGCCAGACATCCTGAAGAGTGAGGTTGAGTGGGCCTTAAGAAGCATTGCTAATAACAAGGCAGCAGGAGAAGACGGCATCCCAGCGGAACTGTTCAAAATCTTGCAAGATGATGCTGTCAAGGTAATGCATGCTATATGCCAGCAAATTTGGAAAACACAAGAATGGCCATCAGATTGGAAAAAATCAACTTATATCCCCATACCAAAAAAGGGAAACACTAAAGAATGTTCAAACTATCGAACAGTGGCACTCATTTCACATGCCAGTAAGGTAATGATCAAGATCCTGCAAGGTAGACTTCAGCAGTTCATGGAGCGAGAATTGCCAGATGTACAGGCTGGGTTTAGAAAAGGCAGAGGAACTAGAGACCAAATTGCCAATATCCGCTGGATAATGGAAAAAGCCAGGGAGTTTCAGAAAAACATCTATTTCTGTTTTATTGACTATTCTAAAGCCTTTGACTGTGTGGACCATAACAAATTGTGGCAAGTTCTTAGTGGTATGGGGATACCAAGTCATCTTGTATGCCTCCTGAAGAGTCTGTATAACGACCAAGTAGCAACAGTAAGAACAGACCACGGAACAACGGACTGGTTTAAGATTGGGAAAGGAGTACGGCAGGGCTGTATACTCTCACCCTACCTATTCAACTTGTATGCAGAACACATCATGCGACAAGCTGGTCTTGAGGAATCCAAGGCTGGAGTTAAAATCTCTGGAAGAAACATTAACAATCTCAGATATGCAGATGATACCACTTTGATGGCTGAAAGTGAAGAGGAACTGAGGAGCCTTATGATGAAGGTGAAAGAAGAAAGTGCAAAAGCTGGCTTGCAGCTAAACCTCAAAAAAACCAAGATTATGGCAACCAGCTTGATTGATAACTGGCAAATAGAGGGAGAAAATGTAGAAGCAGTGAAAGACTGTATTCCTAGGTGCAAAGATTACTGCAGATGCTGACTGCAGTCAGGAAATCAGAAGACGCTTAATCCTTGGGAGAAGAGCAATGACAAATCTCGATAAAATAGTTAAGAGCAGAGACATCACACTGACAACAAAGGCCCGCATAGTTAAAGCAATGGTGTTCCCTGTAGTAACATATGGCTGCGAGAGCTGGACCATAAGGAAGGCTGAGCGAAGGAAGATCGATGCTTTTGAACTGTGGTGTTGGAGGAAAATTCTGAGAGTGCCTTGGACTGCAAGAAGATCAAACCAGTCCATCCTCCAGGAAATAAAGCCAGACTGCTCACTTGAGGGAATGATATTAAAGGCAAAACTGAAATACTTTGGCCACATAATGAGAAGACAGGACACCCTGGAGAAGATGCTGATGCTAGGGAGAGTGGAAGGCAAAAGGAAGAGGGGCCGACCAAGGGCAAGATGGATGGATGATATTCTAGAGGTGACGGACTCGTCCCTGGGGGAGCTGGGGATGTTGACGACCGACAGGAAGCTCTGGCGTGGGCTGGTCCATGAAGTCACGAAGAGTCGGAAGCGACTAAACGAATAAACAACAACAACAAAGTCCTCACTTACCATCCACTCGTTCAGTGACTGTTTGAAGTTATGACGGCACTGAACAAGTTCTACTTATGGCTGGTCCTCAAAGTTCCAGCCATCGCATCACCCCCATGGTCACATGATTGTGATTCTAGGACTTGGCAACCAGCTTACAGTTATGATGCAGTCTCCCATGGTCACATGATCGCCATTTCCCACAAGCAGAGTCAAAGTCGGATAAGTCCCAACCTTCCTGCTCACTGCACCCTCCTTCCCTTGGCCTCCCAGCCCTTGTACTGACCCATGCCCTCCTTCCCTTGGTCTCCCTGCACTCGCACCAACCTGCGCCCTGCTTTTCTCAGCTTTTCTGTTCTCGCACCACTCTGCAGCACCCTCCCAACTCATGTGCGACTTGCGCCCGGCCTCCTAGGGCCTCCCCCACCTCCCTGCGGCACCCCCACACTCCTTACCTGAGACTCCTGCCACTTCTCACTTAACAACCCACGCATCTTGGGGTTACAACAGCAACCGGGACTGCCTGGATTGTCGTCATTAAGCAATGATGCAATATGACCACATTGCCTAGCAATGGCAATCCTGGTCCCAATTGCTGTCGTAACCCAAGGACTACCTATATATAATAACTTTATTTATGAATACATTGATGGGTTAATTCTTGTATAGGGCTGCTATATCTGCATTGCAAAAATTTGGATGACCACTATATGGCAGCAGAAAGAGAATAAAACTATCTTATTATTGAAAACTAATGGTTATCTGGATTTTTGCAACCAAGGTATGGTGTTAGTGTTTATCTTATATTAGTTTCTGTGATTCAAAATAATAATGGCCTTCCTTAAAACTGGTAATATTTATCATAGAATTTGATGTTTAATTCTGGGACTCTTCTGGGTTTAAGAAGCATGGATAAAAATTGAGAGGTATGAGAATGACCAACAGCACTCTCCATTGCCATACTGCATCCAGTCACTGCAAATTTTGTGACCCTCTTTTTCCAACTTCATATGTTAACCTCTCATTTCCTACTTATGGCAGTGCTTTCAGAACCATTCTTTGCCCTGAGGCTTCAGCCCTTTGCCCTGAAGCTGCAGTGGCAGCTTCATAAAAAGCCTGAATCATACTTTGCTGCTTTTGTTTTCATGGGATTCAATGAATTATTGAAGAAGCATTTGTTATCATCTGGGAGGTGGAGCAACTATGAGTCACAGAAAGCCTATTAGGGAATGAAGCTGATACGTCTACAAGTATAGCACATTTTCTTACTCCAAAACCCATTGAGCAGGTAGTAGAGAATGGCTGTTCTGATCCAGGGGCCTATGGAGTGATTCCTCTTTACAGACAAGAATACTTATTTAGCAACAGGAGATGGTTTCAAGTAGATTTAATACCTGAGCTTCTTCCAAAACCATTTATTATAGTTTCCCAGCTTGGACAAAATAGGAAATCACAATTAATGTTGTTGTAACTGTAATTTTTTTTAGTTGCTTACTGCCTTATATATAGAATGAAGCAAAAGAACTGTCTGTGGTCATGAGGATTGTTAATATTTGGCTTATTAAACTGACGTATCAGTATGAAAAAAAACTCATTCTTTTAGTAGTTACACACTCACAAGGACTAGTGTATTGGCTTGAACAAGTCAAAGTTGAGCTGATGTACAGCTTGCAATATTTGTGTGTCATGGACATAATTGGGTTGCTTTTATTAGTATAATTTTCCTTAATACCCTATATCATTTTTTTAAAAAATATTAGAAATAAATAAATTCTTTCACATTAGAAATAGCAATGGAAATTAATGTATTTATCATTATATACTCTACACTTGTAACTGGCTAAATTTGTAGGAGAGATATGTTATGAATGACAAAATATATTTGTGTTTTAATCTTCAAACTGTCACATCAAAGGGTTTTTATTTCAAGGTACATTGTTGTTGTTCTGGTGTCTTAAATTTAAATTATTTAAATTTATTTAGAAGAACAAGGTTTTTCATGTAGTTAATTTCTTGAAAAAATAGTATATTGCATTTTTAATAAAATGTTTAAAGAAATGAACACACAAAATTTATAACATTTTAGAATAGTAAACAAACAGATATCTGTGATTAGCAGTGTTAACACATTATTTTTTAAATGTTTTACAACTAAACTTCTACAAAGGAAAAGTAAATGACTAAGTTCCTGGTATATGATTTCAAAAGAAGATAAATGTATTTCTCCAAAAGTAGCTTAGAAGAAGACTGATGCTGTTTCATCTTTTAGCTTTCATATAAGAGCACATATTTCAGATTCTGAATTTTTAACTTAAACAATAGATTCAACTACTGCAAATGGTATGTTCACAGTAATATGTAATTATGCTTGATTTAATTTGGGGATAATATTGAAGACAGAACAATAAAATCATACATGTACATTTGTTTTATTTCTTTTATTATAGATGAAAGGGTGATTACCCATGTCCTCTTCCCTTTACCCACTAATCCTTATCTGGTCTTTCAGTACTGAAATTTCTTTTAATATCCAGTCATTATCAATTAAATTAAAACATCTTATCAATATACTAGTCTAGTTCATTCAGTGAGATAAGCAGTGGCTTGTTTGGTTTTGGCTTAGCGTTATGTGCTACTCCAACCATTCTGGCTTGGTCAAGAAACCATGTTAAAAGAAATAATAATTAGATAGCAAGAAACAGCACATACTGTAAGCTTGAATCTTGGTGTGGTTCATTTGGGCTGATTTTTATTGAATTAAATTATGGTTTTAGCAAGCAATATGAAAATGACCACTATAGCAAAACTTTGCTACATGTCAAGAAGAAAGGTAATTTGGGGGTGTTAATTATTTAATTAATCTACTTTGTCCAGTGTTGTAAGATGATTATTAGGATGATTTCTTAAATATACAAAGTAAGGGGTTGCACTGTGAGCCATAGTCCTTCCCACTTTTACTTAATAATCTAATTATCAAATATATATCAACTTTCCACCTGCTGGTTCAAGTCTAAATAAATAAATATTGATACTAAGCTGCCGCTAACATCCCAGTAATGTGATTCTGTGTACCCTATGGGGCAACTTCCTCTTAACTTCATGTAGCATTACAAAAGTTAAGCTATTGAGAAAGTATACTATTTGTGGTGTTCTTTTTTCTAATTTGTATAAAGTAATTACAAAAACAAAACAAACCCCAGTAGTAACTTGATAACCTCAACTGTGCATGTCCTAGCCTCACATTAACTGAATTTTGGTTCGTGTTAAACATGACCTGGTATCATTGTACAATTTGCACTAAATAGAATATCGCATTATTCAAACTTGCATTAATTGTGACCTAGCTGTACTTCAAATATTACGTCATTTTTTTAATTTTTAATTTTCTATCCTGCCTTTATTATTTTTATAAATAACACAAGGCGGTGAACATACCTAATACTCCTTCCTCCTCCTGTTTTCCTCACAACAACAACCCTGTGAAGTGAGTTGGGCTGATAGGGACTGACTGGCCCAAGGTCACCCAGCTGGCTTTCATGCCTAAGGTGGGACTAGAACTCTCAGTCTCCTGGTTTCTAGCCTGGTGCCTTAACCACTAGACCAAACTGGCTCTCTTACCCTTCACACATTATTTTCTCACTCCTAATTTGCCTTCCCAATTCCATAGTTCCATGGTTCCATGACAACAGGATCTATATCAAGGTTCCCACATGTCCATATAATAAAAGTTGTAATGCAAGGCTTCCAGGTCTGTGGTCTATAGACGATAATGTCTTGCATGGAAAGATTACCTCTTTGGGAAAGAAACTACAAATCCTAAAATTGGTTTTCTTTTAAGTTTTAGAAGCACACATCATTGTAACATATGTTTTCAGTCTGAAATGGCATAGTGAATGATTAAAGATTACCAGGAAACAGATTCATGAATAGAAGCAGGAAGACAAGAGTTTTCCCCAGTGAAATATTTTAAAAAATGGAATAAAAATCTGTCATATTTCTTCCAGTTCCTTGGTTTATAATATTATCTAACAAGGCAAAACACAAGGTTGGGGGGAGACCTCCCTGGCATCTCTTCTGCTGTCCTATCCCATTCAGATATCACGAACAAAACATACTAATCTCATGGTTGTTCAGTCCTCTGTGAAGATTGTAAGTCATGTAATTATGCCACTAAACATTAAAGCTGGTTTAGACCCTTACTCATGTCATGAAGAGGTAGTATTCCTGTTTTCAGGGAAATCCAGAAGACATTAAATAGATATCTACATTGCTTAATTTCATTCCAAAATATATATACGTACGTATGTAATCATTTAATATATGATAGTAAAAGTTGGTGAATGTTTCTTCTTTTGCAAAAGCTTTGTAAGATTCTCATGCATAGCTTTGAAGAAACAAATATTGGTATAACAATGCTTCGAATTAAAATCAGGAGAGTTTTGCTTCAGCTTATACTGAATGTTGTAGGTACCCTGTTTATTCTTTTTTTCTCCCTAAATTAGTTTCATTAAATTTATAACCAAAATACAGAGATCTGTAAATTATAGTATAAGCCAGGGTCATTAGGTGAAAACGTATGAAATTATACTGTCAGTATTGCAACTGCAGGTCAAACTCTTTGCGTGTTAACCTGTTGGATACCAGTGAATAAAGTACTGGCTTGTCATTCTGCCAGCCCTTCCAATTCAGGCTTCATTGCTACTTCTAATCCTTCTATTCTGTATGGGAGATTAGGCAGCCTACAGGCCAGTACTCCCAATGGGAATGGTGCAGCCTACTTCCATCTTACAAACCTAGCTGGGATTGGCCTTATTTTTCAGCCAGATGTAGATGTTATCATGGCAATTTAATGGAGGAGGGTGGAAGAAAATGGCATATCTTTTGATTTGTTAGTAAGTTAGAGCAAATGTTAGTACAACAGAAGAAGACCAAGAGGTGGCAGATTCACACTTCTTTAAAGGATTCTTCCTTGTGATTATGTTGATAAGGGGCATTCCTTTTTGGTCCAAAAGTATTATGCATAATTCATACTAGATTATGAATAATGGAAGGGTTTTGAACTTAAAAACATTGTCTAAGTGGCTAATAATAACTGTTAAGGGGCTAATTATAAATAAAACAAGCCATAAAAGTAAATACTTTAAAATGGGTGAACACTAATGGTAACATGAAAATTATATTTTAAAAAATTATTAGCACTTTTTTCCTCAAAGCTGAGAGAATGTGGAGCTATTCTGGTTTTAGGAGGAAGCATGTTTGCTGAATTTGGGAGCAACACAGGCAGAGGTCATTTCCCAAATGCTCAGCAATTGGGCCTCTGTGGGTGGCAATATCCTCAGGAGGTCTTTCTAGAAAAACTGGTAGCAGAAGAAGTTAATAAAGAAACAAGGAATTTCTTAGAAAGCTAGGCTTGAAATCAATTAGGTCTTTAAAAGTTAAAACCAATACAGAGGATTGATCGCTAAAGTGATGGGCAACCAGTGTAGGTCTTTTAATATGTGAATAATACAGACTTCATACTTTCTACAACTTAGTATAGCTGCCTCATTTTCTACCTCATTTTCTGGATGCTATTTAAGGATAACTCTGGAAAAGTGCCTGATACCCACTGATGTAGATACAGAAAATATTTGTAAGTTGCAATCTGTACTTTGTCATTTGCCTATAAAGTAGTAATTAATAATAAACTAAGAGTGGTAATTGCTTCAGTAAGAATAGGTGACCGAATTTATAATTATGGAGAGTTGAGAGAAGAGCCTTGATGGAGAGAAGGATGATTCATTACCAAGGCACTGAAGAGATAAATGTGGCTTAAGCCTATTCAGAGATAGAGATTTACAAAAACACCTAAGGACCCCCCCCCCCCATTCACAGAAAGATTAAAAAAAGACTTGCAAGATTCTTTTACTATAGCCATTCTAATAAAAGTAGATTTAGGTGTACATGGTATCTCTTTCTTGATCTGGCCTAACTTGTAGTGGAGGTAACAATAAGGCTGACATTTATCAGAAATTAGCTCATTCACTTAGCTCTGTGTGTCAAGGAAGGAAAGACCCAGGCAGCTAATGTGTAGGTTTCCAGTGACAGGAGCAGGAGCATGGAAGAAAACAAGGACTGATGGATAAACAGAAAAAAGCCATGGAAGATTATTTCAATATAGGATTACTGCGGCAAGATTATTATATGCACAAAGATAGAAAGTTTGGACACTACCCACTATGGAGGAATGGTTGGTGAAATTGACAGATCTTGCTGAGATGGAGAAATTGACTTCTTTGATTAGAGAAAAGACTATCTGCATATATTGGTGACTAGAAACCTCTTATGGACTTTTTGCATAAAAATGAAGAAAATGAACTTGTGATTTATGGCTTTGATGATTAGACAGGATAGATTATAGAAAGCAAAGTATTATGATGTAACTTTAGAGAGAGAAGTTAAAATATAATTGTACTTATAACTGCTGTGAAGAATACCGGAAGGCACTGCTTTGTATCTTTTTTTTTTCTATTTTTCTTTAACTTTTTTTATTTTCTTGCACTTTTTGCTTTCTCTTTGCTTTCTTTTTCCTTTTTTCCTTTTATATTAGTTTGTATTACTTTTTATCTTTCTTTTGAAACGTTTTAATAAAAATTATATATATATATATATATATACATACATACATACGTACATACATACTGTATATATTTAAAAAAGAATTGTTAACTCTAATGGACTGAAAAATTTCCCGTGTCACAGACTTAACTTTTCAAGCTGAATGAAGTTTATGTTAATTTGAGCAGGCTAGCAAAAAAAGTAGATGACGTGCAGTTTTTTGGCACGCTGCATTAAATAATTTCTAAGACTAAATTAAATTTACAATTTTTAATAATAAAGCTATTTAAAGTTGTTGATATTATCATTAAGAACGTTAAGATAACTTCTGTTTGTTGTATTGAAGGCCTATTCATATAGTAATAAAAGCACAGGATGACTTTGCATGGGGGCGGGTAGAGGTATGTTGAGCTGTGGTCTTTCATGTTATCTTGTGATCACCTTCCTTCATCCTTTGCATCTGAGGAGAAACAGATTAGAAAAAAAATTGCATCTAGTTTGCAATAAACCACAGGTGAATTGTAATTTGTGGAATTAAACTAAAGCAGGATCTGAAACCAGGAAACGTATAAATGAATGTACCTGGTAGGATACTATTAAAGGTTATATTCAGTAAATTAAAGATTTCCTTTTATTTATTTATATATATAAACACACACACACATCATTTTAACAAATGTTTTAAAATGAAATTGAGTAAAAACCAAGAGAGGTCTATAAGAACATAATCAGGGTTAGCTTCCTATTCATTACATCTTCATTAAAGCTTGCTACAATTAGAAATAACAATTAAACCTCAGTTCTGCCTATTGTGGACCACCAATAAAAAAGAACAAGGGGAAAAGCATCTGGCCATGTAAAAGTTACCATCACTAAGCTAAAGTCTTACTTTTTGAATATTTCAAATAAAATAGATATTTGAAGGAAAGGTGGTACTGTGATTTACAAGCTCATTTTTTGACTCTTGGATTCTTTAGTGGCTTAGTGTGATTCCTGCAAGAGTTTTATTGATCGCTGCAGTAACTGACCACTGGTAAATATTTAAATGAAAAATGTGTGCTCTTTCCTTTTTTTTTTTTTTGTTTCTAGTAATTTTATTAAAAATTATAAATACAACAATACAAACTAAAAAAAAAGAATAAAAAGAAAAACATAGAAGGTGCAGAAAAATAGAAGAATAGAAAAGGAAGAAAAAATAAAAATATAGTAAAGAAAAAAAGAAATACAGTATATAAAGGAATGACTTCCCCCTTCATCACAACAAGTATTAAAAACATTAGTAACTTACCACCTTCTCTTAATACAACAAATAATCTCTTCTTCCCACAATTCCTTAAAGCTTCGTTGTTTCAGTCCTGGTCCGCAAAATTCCATTAAGGGTTACCAGAGATAACAACATATCTATTTTAACCTTGATCAAATAAGCCAACTTTATATTCCTTCCTTTTAACGATCTTGATCTTTAATCCCTTCAAATAATGTCCTAGAATGTGATTTCTTTTCATTTTTCTTTGTCCCTTCTGACAAAATTCTTCAAGGCTTTAACAAGTCTGTTTTATAAATCCAATATAGGAAAATTAACCAGGTGACTCTCTTGGTTTGTTATTTGTATATCCCTTTTAATTATATAAGTCATCAGCTGGTTTCTTTTATATGTCCAGTGTGGCATCTTTTTTCCACATCATGGAAAATTATAGCCTGTCGTTTTTAAATCCACTTTCAGATTGATCTCAATCTTGTCAGGTAAAACTTTCGTATAGATTAGGCTGTTTCTCCACAGTTTTTATAGAATGCCCAGAATGGGTTCTGTACAGCATACTTGGCCTGCTTAATAGTTTTTAAGATTAACTTTATTTGCATTTGAGCTGTTCGGAATTATATTCATGTAACCAGTTGAAATATTGCTATGAACTTATAACGAAAAGGAAATATCCATTCTTATGCAGATGTACTCATCACACTACCCCCTTTTGGAGTATACTATTGTATACAGAGTATAAGATAATAAGGAATAGTAAATAGAACCTAGGAATAAGAAAGAGTGAGAAAGGAGTAAGAAATAGTAAACAGAAGAAACTGAAGAATGAGATAAAAGAAAAGGAAGGAGGGCTCAGTCTACTTCCCATATGCCTGGGCTGTCATCAGATGTGTCACAGCTGCAGCCTATCATGGTTTGGTCAGTTGGGGATTTTATATAATCAGGATCAGACTAGCTTTCCAGCCTTAATCACTCTCATGCTAAATTCCTTCCTAGTGCTAAAGAAAGAAGTACCTGTCAGCTTGGGCCCACTTTGGCCACTATTCGACAAGTACAACCAAAATGCAGTTTTCCCCCCACACATTCTCACCCTGTTCTAGACAAGCCAGAACCTTTAGAGATTCTTTTCAAGCCAACAAATCGTTATTCACATCCCACCAGCTAGGAGATACTGATTCACTCAAGAATTGAAACTCAACTTAGAATAGGTATAAAATATTATGTACCAATATTACAGAAAACTTTATTGAAAAATTATTTCTCATGGACCATTTTTTTTTTCAAGGCAGGATTTTAACTGAATAAAATTGGGGATAATTTTGGATTATATGCCATTTAAAAGTATCCCTAGCTGTATTCTTTTAAAAACTGCCTAGTTTTCTTTACAACAGCAAAGAAAGTGTATTTGAGCTAAGGTATAAAAGTAGGCTTGAACGTGAACATGGTAAGAGTTTATTTAAAAAAAACAACAAGCATAGTTAGAGTTTGTATATTTTTTGTTCCTCATAATAATATAATTGGAGCCTTCTAATGAAATCAATTATCCAGGAGAAGCCATAAAAATCTATTAAAGTCATTTTCCCATTGCTTTTGCTTCTTTTCTACTGCTTTTTCATTTTACTATTTCTTTTTTTCTTTTTCTCTTTTTTTTTTTTCTTTTGGGGCAATGCAGGAAGTCTATACATGTGATGAGGGTTGTGGAAACTAGTAGGTGATCAATATTTAGGATTACTTGTTGAAGCTGGGGGTTTAATTTTAGATATAGGTATCATGGGAATCTTAATTGGTATCTCAGTGTTTGAACAGAAACTTAATTCATAGAACAATCCTCAAGACAAATTGGAGTGTTCTGTATCTTAATATAAAATATTGATTAAGGTTGTAATCCTTTAAACTCCAATTTTGTGCGTGCTGTCTTTTAACTCAGTACAATTTAATTGTAAGTAGACACTTACAGAATTATGCTGTAAATAATGTGTTAACCATATTGGCAAATTAAAAATAATTTTATACTTGTACCATATGTTTAGGATAGGAAAAATAATTCGTTTTGTTTTTGCTTGTTTTTAAGAAATGTGCCTAGATTAGTGGTTACAACTGTAGTTTTGCTTTTATCAAATGTAGCTCCATCTGATTTTTCAGTCAAATGTATTACATGTAAACAGCCTAACAGTTATTCGGGTATCTAATAAATGACAGTTCTCAGATCTACTAGTAACATTTTTGCTGCTTGCAACTTTGATAAAATGGGTATTTATCCTATGAAGTTAGCTACACTTTGAACTGAGAGGAAGTTGATTATCAGTACGTGATTGCTACTCAGCCTATAACAGCATTTTCTGTTAACGAGGGGTAACAATAACAGTGAACTCTAAGGTTACATACAATTCTGTTGAAGACTTACGTTGATGCCAGTAGTATAGAAAAGTAAGAATTGATTATTGCTGCAAATATCAGAATTCTTTACTGAATGTAAAGCTCATCAATAAAACATCAATAGTTTACAACCCTTGCACAACAAATAGTTAATTTGTGAACAACAGCATATACTCTGGTTGTTTTGTTGACAGGATTATGTCATGGGTACTACATAGCTAGTTTATAGCATGAGTAATGACATTATTTAGCAATTCTGTATAATGTGAATTACTGCTGGATTGTGCACATCTGTCTCTTTTTCTGTGTACTTATGTTCATAAAAATAATTTAGGTGCAAGACTCTTTCCACATATTTTATGCGTTCTTAGGTTAAGAAATTTGCTCCCCTTCTTGGCAGAACAAACAAGTTTCTTGTTCCCATAATCAGGGCTCCAAACTTATTGGAGTGGGATACAGTATAGGTGGCAAAGGTACAGCTTTATGGGGAAGTATTTTCCTCTTACCTGAAGAATGCAAGGTCCAAACAACAACTGGCGTGCATTGGGGGGGACCTTAACCAGCCGGTTGTACAAACATCCACCTGGAAGCTTATTTTTTTTTAAAAAAGGTTCCATCTGTTAGGCACTTCCTTTTCCATATTAGCACAGCTTTCCTGCCAATCCAGCCGCCTCAGCCTTATGATAACTATTGTACAGATTACTGTTGTTACATCTTTTTGGAAGTGTTGGCGTTTCAGGCATCTGGGTGGATCCTCAATGGTGGAACACAGGTAGTGAAGAGGAATCACTGGCAAAGAACTAAAATAAGGAGAGATTTTATGGCCCTTCGTAACATGGGAAGCTTGAGGGATTATCTCCCTTCACCATTCAGGAGCAAAGGAACGCATGATCAACTTATTGGTGGTCATGTTTACAAATCTGCCATTCCCTGTAGCTCCCTAGCTGTCTGACTGGGAGATATTTTCCCACCAGCAGGATGAGTATAGATGCACAGTATTTGGATATTGACCCTACAAAATAGCTTTTGGGTGAAACATAAATTTGAATGTGACTTGGACAGTGGTAATAATTTAGAAATGAAATCATTCTGAATAATTACAATATTTATTTATTTAGAATGAAATAAATGTAATACATGAGCCAGTTTGGTGTAGTGGTTAAGGCATCATGGTAGAAACTGGGACACCGTGAGTTCTAGTCCCGCCTTAGGCACAAAGCCAGCTGGGTGGCCATGGGCCAGTCACTCTATCTCAGCCCTAGGAAGGAGGCAATGGCAAACCACTCCTGAAAGACCTTGCAAAGAAAACTGCAGGGACTTGTCCAGGCAGTCTCTGAGAATCGGACATAATTGAATGGATTATATACATATACATAATGTGAAATATTGTTGAAGCTTGCTGTTAAGAAAATTAAAAATAATGCAATGATTACATACATACTGTGTTGTTTGATAAGAATTCACAGAACTTTCCTGTGCTAAAGTCAGGCAAGGCTGAAGACTGATATTTATAGCTTCAAAGGAAGTCCTTTCATTGCTCCTTTATCTCAGAATGCCTTCATGTAACTTGAGATCTTAACACATGGCAAAGTACTATCTAATTAAGCTTGTAACCTTCCATTACCATCTTAAGCCTGAAACAATCTTCATATAAGGGCTTAACACCATCTTCACATATTAAATCTTTTGTCTTTTTCCTTAAAGTTCTCTTTGGAGAGAAAGTAGTTTGTAACCCAGATATTTGGAATTTGGAATGATAAAAAGCCATTATTTCACTGAGCCTATGAATTGAAATGTCGCTACATCAAAACCTCTATGACTTCATTCGTATATTTAAGAAACAGTGAATCCATTGCATATATCAACAGAAAATGTTTGAGTCAGTTTGGTTCTATACTGCTTTTATTTGGGATGAGGCCCCAAGCAAATCTGTGTTGTATCAGCTTTATTTAAAAGATAGTATGAGTAGTGGCATCTGGGAGGCAATTCACCGTTTAATTAAATTAGACTGTAATAAAATCTGCCATAATGAGATTAAAATCAATTATTAATCAGGAGCTGACATAGGCACAAAGCAGCATGAATAATAGATGAAGGCTGTGTCTGCTGTTTCTAGCTGAGGACCTACTTCCCTGCAGAAATACTTTTTAATGAACTAGTATTTGGTTTTCTGCAGTGGAATTATATATCTTCTTTAGACCATGATCTTAAATGTAACACAGCAGTTCCATTGCTGATAGAATGTTTTAAACTAGCAAATCCTAACCCAAAGTATTTTTATGACTTTGAAAATAATGTAGAACTTTAAATATCTGGAAAAAAAAATGAAGTAAGTGTCTAGAAGCACATATTGGCAGAAATTGATGCCTTCCTGTAGCTCCAGTGTCCTGACTCCACTCTAGTTTCTCTTGATATTTTCACGATACTTTTGCTTGGAGTTCATTTGTTTCCTTTGTTTTTCTCTCAGAATTTAAAACAGAAAAAAAAAAAAAGATTTGAGTGTGCTTCCCCATCTCTTGAACCTGTTTAGTATGGAATAAATTAGCCTATTTTCCCAAGTCTGGCACATTATCTGTTAGTTTTCATACTACCTTTCTTCAGAAGCTATTGAAACAGTATATGGAGATACACACACACACACACACACTAATATCATAAAAGCAAACCCTAAATACTCCAAAGGATATACCATTGCAAGTAACCCCAAAGCTTTCCGCGTACTTTAAGGATTTTTTTGTCTTCTGATTATTGAGTCATGGAGTTGAAACGGGGCTTTTAATCCATCAAGTCCAACCCCCTTCTCAGTGCTGGAACACTTCCTCTGAAGGGAAGTTTATTACCTCTGTGGGAATTAGTTCCAGTGTCAAACTGTTAGGACTTTTTTCAAAAAAATAGTCAATTGGAATCTGCCTTCTACAGCTATTTGAAGAATGCTATATATCTATCCTTAGTCATCTTTTCTCAAGGCTAAATGTACCCAACTCTCCATTCTCTGCTGCTGCTCCTTTTCTGTGTGTCTGTCTGTCTCTTGATGATGCAGCCATTCTCTCTGTTACCCAAATAGGCCTCTGGAGATGTCCTAAAACTTTAGCCCTTTGTTGTGCTAGATAACATCTTGAAATTAACTACTTCAAAATGTAAGTCTTGATATTCTCTAGAAAGCACTTTGAGTCTTGAAATAGATGGGTGATGATGAATAGGTTAAATAGGCTTATTGAATAGGTTAAATCTTTTTAAAAAGTGAGAGAGCTGTTTATAAGAGCCCCAAAAGCATATTTTACAGTTGTTAAATTCACAAGTCACTTTGAAAATAACTATTCCCAGACACCGTTAAATTATTTAAAGCTCAAGTTCTGGGTATGATACTCTATGATGCTCAATTATGTACTGAGGGCACCCTAAGCTTAGATGTCATCCAAGGTTCTTACAAATTATAGTGTGTGTCCCTTATTTGACTTCTAATGCTAAATCAAGTTCTGGCTGAATCAGGTCTTTTGGGAACTTCCCTGGTCATCTCACTTTGCTAGACAGGTTTGGCTCTACCCTGATAAGTCAAATTAAGAATGACTTGGCATATTGTGGCCTTTCCTTGCCAGAACTTTCTGCTGTTGGAGAGGATAAAACTCTGGCTGAATTGAAACATAGGATTTAAATATTAAAATCGACCAAGCCAGTGTTTCCCATCTGTTACCAGCATAATTGCTCTCCTCCTTGGACTGTCCCTAGATATTTTTTTTAATATCCTACAGGTTCCTCACAGGAGATTCTTTATTCTTCCACAAATTGGGGCATTACCCATTTGGACTACAATGAGCAAATACACGAACCTTTTGTATGAAAGCTGCACTTGCCTGTACTTAGATACTGTCATGCTCCCAGATCAAACATTCACAGAACATCTGATCCAACTTGCATGCATGAATGGTGTCAACCCGGGTTGAGACTTGTGAGTCAGTAGAAATGGGAGGGGAGACAAGCCAGGAGTGTGAAAGCATCTTGTTTGGACTACCTCTGGCATCCAAGGTCAACCGGCAGAGACATCTGCACAGAACTGAACGGACTGGCACGAAAAGGTGGGCTACATACCGAAGAAGGGGGAAGGGTGGAATTCATTGGACTTGTTAACTTGGGGAAAACGCGGGAACTTCTATTCACAACTTTTTCTCTGTACTGCACATTTCAATATCATTAAAGAGATTACTACTTAGCATGTATGAATCGGATTTAATGGTAAATTGAGTGGCAGTCATTACAAATACAGAGGATGAATCTGCATCACATACGTTATTAAAATGCCTGTTATGTACCCAGTGGTGATCAAAACTCATAGTCCCGATTGTCACAAATTTCAGTTACTACTGTGATTATGAGATTACTATTCTCTTTCTGTGTGATCAGTTCAAGGTTGCAAATTTTTTTTATCCATAGCCATGGCTTTTAGAAACTGTCTGGTGCTCCTTCACATTTTTAACTGTTTCGGGTTTTTATTGTAATTTTATTTTATTTTATTCATTGTTTGTATTGTGCTTTACTTTTGTAATTAGTCTTGGATCATTAAAAAAAAGTATCCATTAAAGCTCCTTTAGTCTTTTTTTGATATTATTTAGTTTTCATATGAAACTCTGTTGCATTTCTTTGAATTGGAACTATGATTCAGTTTCGTTGAATCTTTCTTAAAGGGTGCTTAGAATTGAACACACTACTCAGGTTTGGATCTCACCAAAGCAGAATAGAGTGGAACTTCCTTTGATTTCAAAATTGTACTTCTGTTGATGCAGCCTAAAACTGTATTTGCTGTCTTTGCAGCCACATCAAACAAGCAAGGTATTTCCCACTCTGTACTGCATTTGATTTTGTATTTGCAAATGAAGATTTTTTCCAACTTCTTCAGATCACTATTATTTAATATGAAGTGTCTCTCCCAATTTTATCTGCAACTTTAGTAAATGTTCCTCCCCCTCTTCATCCAAAGTATTAATGAAAATATTGATGTCATGTTCACCGTTTCAATGTTAAACGTACATCGTAACGTTTCGCATGCCATTTTGCTGATGCGTGTTTAGGTTGGGAGGGGAGGAGGATTCCGTCTCCTGGGATGTTACCTGTATTCAGCTGGATTGGAATGTGTTTGGGTTATCTCGTGTGTTCAAGGTTTTCTTCCCAGGACATCAGCAGAAACGGTTACCAGCACCTGCGGTGGGGAATTTGAAACGGTTTGGGTGAGGGGAGGGATTACGTTCGCACCGAGGGTTTTTAGTTTGTATTTGGCGCGCTTTTGCTCATGCTCAGCTTTCTCTGTATTTACACACTATTCTTTAATAAATCAGATATCATTAAGCCTCTACTTGTGAGTCTGGTTTTGTTAGGGTAGGCAATCATTACAGCAAGTGGTATGCAACAAGCACATTCAAAGCCCATTTACCCGAAGTATGCTCACTCTATTTTCTACAAGATGGGATTTCTAATCTTGTATCTAGCTTGCAAGCCAATGGATTTGCCCACACACTACAAACTCAGACATACCTGCAGTGAACTGACACATAGGATGTACTCTTCTTACATATATAAGAATATATGTTCAAAAGTCTGAGTTAGAAAGGATATGGTGATACTTATGCTGTCCTTATTCTCCCTATTTTCCCCTTACCTGTTTTATTGTGGTGTACCCAGAAAACCTGAAGAGAGATTGAAGCCATATACAGCTAAGCTTGGTTACTGTCTTACACATAATGAGGAACCTTGAATAGAGCTATTGATTTACATGGACATCTGGATTGGAAGTGATGTTATGCTGTCTGGACAGACTTGCAGACTCAAATAAATTGATGCCAGAACAGTGTCAAATAGGTATATATGTGGCCCTGAAATAAAGCTCAGAAGTTGAAGCATTGTACATTGTTCTTACATGCTCATTATTTTTGTTGGTAAAGCATTAACTGGAACCAAGCAAATAGTAAAGTAGAATCAGCAGCTTTTCTATCTGTTGTGAATCTGTAGCCTCTGGCATGAAATTTTCATCCCCCTAGGATTCAGCAAAAGGAACAACAGTGTTTGTGTGGCTAATGTAAATAAGACCAAACTAGGGTTTATAAAACTATTGTGTATCTTCCTCTTTTAAACTCAAAATGAGTTTGGCAAATTTTGAGTTTAAATGAATGCTGTGTTAAAACAGTTCTTTTTTCTACACAGACTCATGAGCTGTGATAGTATTTTTAGTTTTTAAAAAGTGTAGGATAATATAAAGCACAACTGTTCTCTAGTTTGGGCCTTATTTCCATTTCCCATGTAAACTTAGCTATGCTTCTAGTTTAAACATTATATTCTAAACAATGGCTATTTATATAAGCTTAAGCAGGTAATGCTTACTGAGTTACTTCACTTGGTAAATTCTTTCCCTGGAATTGCAGAATCCCACTCTCTGTCTTTAAGGACTAATTATTTATTTTAATGATATTGGTGGGATACTTCAAAGAACATTATGTTTGAATTTAAGCTGGAAATGTTTTAAAGAAGAATAATTTAATTAACTGAGATACATATAAAGCATTCACTTAGCTGGAGGCTGTACAAAATATATTTTTTTCCAACAGTCAAGCAAGCAAAATACTCAGGTTTCTCTTTGTGAATCTAAACACAAAAATATTTTTGACATGAAGATTTGCCTGCAAGATACAAGGAATTTTATTTCCTAAAGAAGCATAAGCTAATTTGATTGATTTTGGTTGTCTGTATCAAAATGTTATAAAGAAATACAAATTATTTTTAAGCCTTTCTGCATGTACATTCAGCTTCTTAAATGACAGATTTGGGCATTCTAGCAAATATTCCGCAGTTCAACAGACTTTTCTGTCTACTGATATTTAATAGTCTAGTGCCAGAGCTTCAGTATTTTGCCAAATTAAACATAGTTGATTGAGCAAGTCTAGCTATACAAACATTCTTCTGAAAAATGTATTCCCTTTATATTGACAAAGTGATAACTTTCAGTCGATCCCTAATTATATTGGCACAAAGTCAAGACAATTCTGAGACCATTACCTTAACTGTTGCTGGACTTCTGGAAAACTGCATTCCCTGTCATTTGTAGATAGGTGTGATCTTTTGGGGGGGATCCCATTTTTGTAATTCTAGTCCTCCCCCCCTCCACCAATTTGAAAGTCCAGCCTGATTAAGATTTTGAAGTACCCAGAATAGTTTGTCTTTGCATGAATTTTTTTCTTTTAAGAAGTGGATTGCCCATTTGCAAATATGTACATAAAGGACCTAAATTATCATAAACTAGAAGATTGTCTAGAATGTTTCCACCACACTGATATTCAGAAAGAAGACTGTATTCTGTATAGGTTTTCAGTATAAGGACATACAGTCTATAATTGTAAGACTTTGTATTGTCTGAATGATTGATAAAGGGAAACATTTTACTGTCTGTAAAATGGCTTTCACTTCCTGGGGAATCTCATCTACATATTTGTCTAGCGGTCTAGCTGACTCCAATTCAGAAACCTTGGTTTCAACCAAATGAACTTGTTCCCTGGGAGGAAAGTGCTCATTACACCAAGCATGAACCGATGACATATACCCAACAGGCAGATAGTCATACTTTTGACACTCAAGCTACTGCCACTGCTAATGTCGTGTGCAGCACATCCCACCAGCCTGCCCTCACAGCATGAAGTTCTCAGTGCCTTCTCTCTCCTTTTTCACTATCTTCTCCAGTGTCACAACACTAGCAGAACACATACCAGGGACCCACCTGCCCTATGCTCTTCTCAGCCCCTTCCTTCTGATACTACTTCTGCTCAGCCCTCACCACGATACCCTTGAGTTTTTCCCTGCTTTAACCCACTCAAACAAACCTTATGTTTAGAACAACTGTGTTTCAGTCTCTGCTTGAAACAAAACAGGCCTGCTTTGTTATATCCATTGATCAAAACACCTGAAACATACTTAGGTTTGAGGATACCCTGCCCCCAAACAGCTGTTCTATACCCAGAACTGTTTGAACATTTAGTAATACTGTGTTCTAGTTTGACCTAGAATAGAACCAGTATGCAATACTTTGAGTTTGGGGTCCTAGCTTTCTCACCTAGTAGCTACACTAATCTTGGTGTTTAGAGTCTGGAGATGGTGAAATAATGGTATATGGGAATGACCTTGGGAGACAGGGCAAAAAGACACAGTCAAGGGAACAGTCGGATAAAAGACAGCTGAGCCTGCAGAAGGAATGTGGGCAGGGCAAGAAGTGACCCTCCCTGGATTCTTGGGCTGTAAAAGAGAAGGCGGGAGAATTGTACTTTCAGACTTGCAAGATTCTGTTAATGTAGCTTTAAAGTAGAATTAGCTCATCTGGTCATGTTTCCTGTCTGGTCTACCTCGTAAGGCTGACAGGCGATCAGTGTGCACCTCCCCCTCTTATCTCTTCTTATTTCCCTCACAATGCACCCCTTTTCTTGCTTGTCCTACTGTTTGGTTGCTTTAGTTGGAAGCTTCTAACTGCCTTTCCTCTTCCCAAAAAGTGCTGAGGGGGACTGAATGGTTGGCTTAGGAAATTACTGTACCCATCAGCTAATGAGTGGTAGGCCCCCCACCCTTCTGACTGTGGGCTCAGCAAGGCAACAAGCACACATTCTATTCATCCAGAAGAAAAACACATCCCTCAATCAATTAGGCAAGTTGTTGTTTATTTGTTTAGTCGCTTCCAGCTCTTCATGACTTCATGGACCAGTCCACGCCAGAGCTTCCTGTCAGTCGTCAACACCCCCAGCTCCCCCAGGGATGAGTCCATCACCTCTAGAATATCATCCATCCACCTTGCTCTTGGTCGGCCCCTCTTCCTTTTGCCCTCCACTCTCCCTAGCATCAGCATCTTCTCCAGGGTGTCCTGTCTTCTCATTATGTGGCCAAAGTATTTCAGTTTTGCCATTAATATCATTCCCTCAAGTGAGCAGTCTGGCTTTATTTCCTGGAGGATGGACTGGTTTGATCTTCTTGCAGTCCAAGGCACTCTCAGAATTTTCTTCCAACACCACAGTTCAAAAGCATCGATCTTCCTTCTCTCAGCCTTCTTTATGGTCCAGCTCTCGCAGCCATATGTTACTACGGGGAACACCATTGCTTTAACTATGTGGACCTTTGTTGTCAGTGTGATGTCTCTGCTCTTAACTATTTTATCGAGATTGGTCATTGCTCTTCTCCCAAGGATTAAGCGTCTTCTGATTTCCTGACTGCAGTCAGCATCTGCAGTAATCTTTGCACCTAGAAATACAAAGTCTTTCACTGCTTCTACATTTTCTCCCTCTATTTGCCAGTTATCAATCAAGCTGGTTGCCATGATCTTGGTTTTTTTGAGGTTTAGCTGCAAGCCTGCTTTTGCACTTTCTTCTTTCACCTTCATCATAAGGCTCCTCAATTCCTCTTCGCTTTCAGCCATCAAAGTGGTATCATCTGCATATCTGAGATTGTTAATGTTTCTTCCAGTGATTTTAACTCCAGCCTTGGATTCCTCAAGCCCAGCATGTCGCATGATGTGTTCTGCATACACGTTGAATAGGTAGGGTGAGAGTATACAGCCCTGCCGTACTCCTTTCCCAATCTTAAACCAGTCCGTTGTTCCATGGTCTGTTCTTACTGTTGCTACTTGGTCGTTACACAGATTCTTCAGGAGGCATACAAGATGACTTGGTATCCCCATACCACTAAGAACTTGCCACAATTTGTTATGGTCCACACTGTCAAAGGCTTTAGAATAGTCAATAAAACAGAAATAGATGTTTTTCTGAAACTCCCTGGCTTTTTCCATTATCCAGCAGATATTGGCAATTTGGTCCCTAGTTCCTCTGCCTTTTCTAAACCCAGCTTGTACATCTGGCAATTCCCGCTCCATGAATTGCTGAAGTCTACCTTGCAGGATCTTGAGCATTACCTTACTGGCATGTGAAATGAGTGCCACTGTTCGATAGTTTGAACATTCTTTAGTGTTTCCCTTTCTTGGTATGGGGATATAAGTTGATTTTTTCCAGTCTGATGGCCATTCTTGTGTTTGCTTGTAGGCCTCCTTAAATGTAGCTGATCAGCTTCACAAACTCACCAGCTCCTCTTTGCCCATTCTAGATATTAAGTCTGTTTGTATTTTAAGTGATTGTCATGGTATGGTATTGGGTCGATAATGTTGCTTATGTCTGCATTATATTTAACGTGTATTTTTTTCTTTTTTCCTGTTTCCACTTACTGTTGTAATTTGACATGGATTGATTAGCATTTTATTATCTCTGCTGAATGTTGAGTATACTGACAGGTAACATTGATTGATCACTATAGCAAAAATAGAAGATGAGGCACAGCCTTATTTTCACCTTGAGCTGCCATTATTACTGTTACTGTTACTATTTTTATAGTTTTGTAAAAGTAAGCAAACTGATTAGTTTATGCTCTTGTTGTTTGTAACATAAATATACTGGAGATGCTATATTTTAGGAAGTGAGGAATGATAATAAGGACCTTGGCTAAAGTCAATAAGGGGCTAATTTGCACTGTAATTTTTGGACTTCTGCATCGATCAGAAATCCATTTTAATCCAATATCAGCTAAAATTAGGGAAAGTTCATTGAAGTTGTTACATTGATGGTATCTAACTCCTATGAGGTTGAGTTTAATAAAACTACTAACAGGTCCAAAGTATTGGTAAGGATGAAACACAATCAAAACATAATTACACATATGGTTGTCATGCAAAATTTCAGTGGTTTTGGCAAATCAGTTTTATTACTAACCAAGATAGTGTGCTGGACTCTAGGTTGGCTTTATCATCATCATCATTCAAGGAAGCAAATGCAAAATTGCTGCCTAAGGAACTGACATTTTTCTTAGTAACTGCTAAATAATTTATAACTCACGTATGGAAGATAGTCGAACTGAACAATAGGAGTTGTAGAACAAGAAGAGTATGGCTCAGAGCTAATCATTTTTGAAAGCAGGAAGGACTTTTGAGAACTTAAACATGTGATGCTCCCATATGTCAGGCAGGGGGGCTCCACCATCAGCCTTGTGATATGTATTCTGAACTTTCAACTGGACATCCAGCATTTTTTTCCCATCATCATCTATTGCTACTTACATCTTTCTCAGTCCAGGCCGAGCTTTCAGTAGATATAAAGGAGTTGGTCATCGGACCCTCATATCTGAATCTTCATATATTCTTAAGCTAGCAACTTTTCTTGCTGTTCTAGTTTCTTATAGGAAGTTGTGTGCTTAGCATGTTAACTTTGAAAAATTATTTAAATAAATTTAGGAAAAAGTACACAATTGCATTCTTTGCCTGTGTGCCCTACTATGAATCTTCACCAAGGTACTTACAGGGGAAGGAGCATACTTGTAGCTTTCTAAATATGTTTTATGTATGAATGATTATGCTTATTGGAAAATTACTATGGGTAATTTCCAGTTTAGTTTGTGCCTGGCACATTCCCAGTCATTCCCTCTATCTAGATTAGAGCAACCACACACCACTCAGTTGAACTAGCAAAAAATATAGCTTGATGTTTCTTTATTATACATCAACAAACATAAAACACAATTAACTAGCAAAATGGGCTTTGTTTCAAAAACCCACTTACATCTTAGGGCTTTTTTGCCTTTTGGTGGCTCTGTTAGAATCCATCTTTTGTTTTTGTGCAAGAATTCGATTTCTTCCCATGCAGCTTCTCTTCATTTCTGTTGCTGGCAGTCCCTGTACTTTCTTCCATGAATTGAATGCACATCAGTTATTGTAGCTGTGCAGCACATTCTTTCAAGTAGGATTCCTAAATCTGATGCTATTTCAAATGCCTCAGATTCATTTTCAGCAACCCCTCATGACTGCAAGGTGCTACTGATAAAAATAGGTTGTTTGCATTAGTATATAAATGTTGTAGCTCAACTGGAGTTGTTCTTCATTAATATGAGCAGCACTGCATGTGTTTACTTTTCCAGATTTTATGTCTAAAATGCTGTAGCCTTTTACTCCTAATTGATAGCTCAGCATTGTTCCTTTTTTCTTTAGGGATATATGCATATTATCTGAAAAAATAAGTTCCAATGGCTGGCTGGCTTGTTCGAATTCAAGCCTGGGAAATTGTCCCCCCCCCCCCTTATTTTTTTTAACAGGATTTGGTGTGTGCACCTTTCAAGTCAATACTGACTCCTGGCAACTGCCTGAACTGGTCCCTGAAGTTTTCTTGGCAATATTTCAGAAGTGGTTTGCCACTGCCTTCTTCCTGGGGCTGAGAGTGATGGGCCCAAGGTCACCCACCTGGCTTAGTGCCTGAGTCGGCATCAGAACTCACATTCTCCTGGTTTCTAGAAACTATAGTCATACTATAATTCCCTTTGTTCCTTGCAAGGACTAACATGAAGTCCAATTGCAAGTCTCCTCCTTTATTTTCCTAATGACAGAGTTATCTCTGTGACCAAACCTTTTATGTCATTTTACACAATTATTGGGACGCGGTGGCGCTGCGGGTTAAACCGCTGAGCTGCCGATCGGAAGGTCGGCGGTTTGAAACCGCGCGGCAAGGTGAGCTCCCGTTGCTAGTCCCAGCTCCTGCTCACCTAGCAGTTCGAAAACATGCAAATGTGAGTAGATCAATAGGCACCGCTTCGGCAGGGAGGTAACGGCGTTCCGTGTCGTCATGCTGGCCACATGACCCGGAAGTGTCTACGGGCAACGCCAGCTCTAAGGCTTAGAAACGGAGATGAGCACCGCCCCCTAGAGTCGGACACAACTGGACTTTACGTCAAGGGAAACCTTTACCTTTACCCTACACAATTATTATTATGCATCCATACTGCCACTCTGATTGCTCTAGGTTGTGTGGTTTCTAACAAATTAGCTGCATTGTGTTTTTGCCCAGCCCCAGCCCGGCCAGCAGCCATGCCAGGCACGCCTCATCAACAGTGGGAGCAATAAGACAGGAAGGTCAGCTGGGGTTGCAGAGCGCAGGGCAGCAGGGGCCAAAAGGCATAGATGGGGGAGATAGACGGGCGGGGGGAGTTGAAGTGCCCCTGCAGTTTTAAGTGTGGCTGGGCTGCCAAAGACCCTAATTTTGATCACGTGGCCATGGGGGCACTGCAACAGCCATAAGTTCAAGCACAGGTCTGAAGTCCCTTCATTCAGCACCACCATAACTTCGAACAGTTGCTCAATGAATGACTACCTGTAGTTGCCTTAATTTTTTGGATGAAAGGTAGCTAAAATGATTGCCATCCAGAAAGACTTTGGCCATTGGGGATTAACAAGTTTAATAGTGTAAAATGTTTTCTATTTTTAAAACTACCTATCTTATGCCACATTTAATTATCTTCCCAGCTACATATTTGTGGCAGCATGGAAGCTATTTATACTGAATCAGGTCTTTGGTTCATCTGGCTCAAATTGACATCATTTTGTTAAAGAAAAAACTTTATTCATGGATGTTGAGAAATAGAGTAGCATGTTAAATATAGGTACCCAGCTGTTAATGTTTGTTCATTCTATTTATGTTGCAATAGAAAGTACAATATCCCTAAGCTATAGATTATATATTTAAATGACTTCAATTTTTAGATTTAAATGATAGCATAATAATCTGATTGACACTAGCAAGTTATATATCACTGGCATTGTGCAGTATAATACTCCAGTTTGACCTTTTCTATCATACTCATAGATTGTTCTGTTCATTCATTTATAGAAAGAACATTTGTGTCCTTGTACAAAGTTTGTCCTTTCTCAGTTGTTTCATACCTAGTTTTAAAAATACCATATGGTGATTCTTGCTGGTTGGTTAGAAGTTATATATCATTGGTTGAAAGTGAAGCCAATTACCCAGTAGGATGGTGTGCTCCCCTTGACTGCATATATTCAAACAAAGAGTATATTACAAAATGCAGGAGGCATTTTAATTGGGATTCCTACACTGAGCAAGGGATTAGATTTGATGGGTTAAAGGGTCACTTCCTTTTACTTCTGTGATTCTTTATCTGTGCAGGGTCAAAAGAAGGTGCCTGTTTTTTGACATAAAACCTCCAGGTTTGTTTTTATCTATTGTGGTTTCTTACTGCCAAGTTATAAGAATTCTCTGCTATTAAAGAAACCTGAAGCAATGTATTGAAATCTATCCCAAGCCCTTTAGGACTTCAGCTAGCCTAGAGTAGTAACCTCATAGTACTGTTGGTATAACAAGGGGGAGGAAGGGGAAATGGTATCTTATTTTCCCCTTCCTTTTAATGTGTTTCCTTGTAATGTGTTTATATAGTGTGGTATATGTGTACTTGATGGTACACATTCCCCTGATAAAATCTTTCAGGAAACTATAACTTCAACTGGCCATCTTTTTCCTCCATCCCTGTTCTGTATCTCCCCCAAGAAAGAAACAGACTTAAATGTTGGTTTGTAACTCAGATGTTATCTTGTTAAGCAATTAAGATGCTAAATGATGTATCTATCTTTAAATGAGAAAATATGGGGGGAGGATTCTGCCCCCCCCAACATAGCCAAGAGGTTTACTTGTTGAACCATAACTATCAGAATGTGGTCAAAATCATCTCACTTTTCTTATGAGGCCTGTGCATCAGAGATTATGTCTAACCATACATTTTATGTCTCTCAGTAATGGCAGTGAGAAATTGGATCATTTGCTTATTTCATTCTAAATTATTTAGCATAGCAAAGTTGGTGTCCTTAATCCTGATACTTTACCAAAAGGTATTCAACAGCATTCTGTTGGCAGTATATATCCCACACTCATATAAACTAGGTACTACAGTAATCAAATTTTACTAAGTCTTTGGCCCTTTAAATTACTCAGCAGCCATTTGGGTGCGGTAATTGCCAGGGCTGTAAGGTAGACTGGGATGTTGAAAAATATAAAGCTTCCATAGGCAAAAAAAAAAAAAAAAAGGTTTAGCTCTGAACACATCCCCCTGTCTTCTGCATTCCCTCCCCATATCTATTGGAGCCGGCCCTCAAAAACCTTGGGGAGGATGGGTCATTAGCAGCTACAGGTCAGAAGGCAATTGCAAAAAAATTGCACTTATCCCTGTTCAACTGATGTAAGCTTTCCATCAGCAGAGGGAAATTAGATTCTGCCCTTGGGCTGTATTGTTGTGTTGGTTCATACTTGAAGTTCAGATAAGGCCAAGTGGATAAGGTTTGCCTGTATTTTCAGTTATATAGATTTTAATATATAGAATATAGAATAGCCTCAGGAGAATGTTTTGTTTAGGTCTTCTATGTAAAAACATGTTACCAAGGTTGTGACTTTATTATTTTGATTTTTCATTATGTTCTTAGGATTCAGCAATACATTTCCAACCCTATTTTGTTTTAGCCTATACTGTATGTGGGCTAAAACAAACTTAACGGCTTATAAAAGGGTTAAACAAAAATGCCCCCTTCATTATACTTATTGAACAGCATTTTTAACTTTTGTTTTAATGCTGGATTAAATTAATTGCATTAATCCATTGTAGTATTGAAAGATTTGGGTCAACACTTACTTTCAACTGTTCGCCAGGCATATTTAGTTTTTCATGGATGATCCTGTAAGGTGTAGTTTAAGCATCTGGAAGTTTGCTGTTATTGATCTCTTCAGAATTTTCTGAAAACAGAAAATTTTCTGAAGACTTCTAATCCAGTATAATGGTATCCACAGGCCATTAGGGGATGAGTAAAAACATTTTAAAAATTAAAAAGACATTTAATAATTGATTTTTGTCATAAACCACTACTTTGTTATGATTTTGTATAGATATGCTTGCTGGGTTTCCACTGGCATTAACTGTATTTCTTGTATTTCCATATTTCCTTAGTTTCAGAGACTGTGAACTGTTTTTTAGGGGCATAAATAAATAGCTGTATTCTATGTTTTGTCATGCAACTGTTGTTCTTGCACTGCAACTTTCTTTTTTATTATAACAGATTGTAAAGAATTACATGGAAGATAGCCCTAAATTTAAGTATTATTAATGATCCTTGTGGTCCTGGTAATTCTTTCTAATAATAAAGACCTGGAGCTGTCAAATGATTGCACAAATATCCTAAGCTATTTAGATAGCTTTTTAATCCAAGTCATCAATCATATTTTATTAGCTTTAACAGCAGCAAGCTGCTGTCATTTAAATGTCGTTTGCATTGGGACATTGTGCTGGCCGTGTTCTACAGGTGTAACTTTCACTCAAACACTTATGCCCCAATAGCAAACTAGCATGTGTTCATGTCGGCAGAGAGTGCCATCTTCAGTTTCAAATGTCTATTGAAGAATAATATTCAACATATTTTGTGTATAGGGTGCTGCTGCTGCTGTTTTGTCTTTTGAATATAGATTTATTCCTGCCTGCTTTATACATAAGAATAGGGTGGGAAGTGTGTGTTTGGTTAAAATATATACATTTACATTGACTAATATTACCAGTATTGAATTATTACTTTATAAACATTTTATGTACATTACTTTCAATATTGTAAAGGATGTTAATGCTTATGTAATATTATCAATATGGGTTTTTATATTGTTATCAAACATAGTAATTGTTATTGTTTTTATTTATTATTTATAAATATTCACCAGACTCCACTGAGTTTATATTTGTGTTTTTGAAAGGAAAAATGGAAAATGATGTGAACGGTGATATCAGTGAAATAAAATTATCAAATCACACCCTATACATTTTATTCTGCTCATTTGTAAATTTAAATGTTAATTTGGTATTTCAATTGGATTAGTATCCCACCTTATCTGGCTTTTTCAGTAGATTGCTGTAGAGGGTCTTTCCTTTGTTTCTGGTATATTATTCTATTCTACAAGAGACATTGCTGAATGCATGCTTGCGTGCATGTCCTGGAAGTGTAGGGTTTTACTATTGTTATTATTACTACTATTCCACGTAGAAAAATCTTGTACTCTTAAAAAACCCTTTAATGCTGCTGACCCTTTGCCTATAATGAAATATAATACTAGTTTGTATAGATCTACACAGGCATATGCATTAAAAGACTGCACAGAATACAGAGCATATGTGTCACAGTAACAGCAGGCAAGTAGGAGCTCTGGAACTGGGTTCATTAAAAGAGCCTTGAAATAAATGTACCACATAAGATACCATGTGAAAGACAAAAGCTGTTGATGTGAGCGATCTCTGAATGCAAGTGATATAAACAGAAGTGTGTAGAAAGCTAGTGGTTTGAGACAAGCTTGTTTGTCACTCAGGTTTGGCTTTGGTTGACTTAGAATCTCTTGTGTTTGCTCAAGGAGGAAGGAAGTATCTTTAGCTCTACCTGAAATGAGGCAATAACGTTCTCTGCCGATTTATCTGATCCAATACAATTCAGTGCTTGGTAGTGAAATACAGCTGGTACTAAGCCTAATATATATATAGATATTTGCTAAAAATGGAATTGTTGTGCTTGGAAATTCTCATAATCTACTGAAGTCTCTTAAGAGGAAAATAAGGTAAGCTTGAGATTTATTTCCATTTATTTATTTATTTATTTATTTTCTTATTTGCAAAGAAGGAAGGGAAGACAAAAAATATACTTGCCTTAAGGAATAATTATAGATTATTGATATGTTAAGAGAAAGTGTTATCAGGAATTAGATCTTTTTTAATTAAAATATAAATTTCATATTATTTCATACTATTATAAAGTAGTGGTGTAAATATTCTTTTACTTATAGAAGTTCTCAGCTGATTATATCTAACATTGTTTCATGAAGATTTGTGTAATCTGAATGTATGTTTTATGGACAAAAACTATAAATTCATATTGATAACTCAGATCATTTATGAATAATTGAATTGTTCAATTGTATTTTGTGGGGAAAGCAGTGTTAAGAAATTTATAACTCAGGTAGAAATCGATTTTCTAAATAACAACAGAGTAGTTATATTCACATTTACTCAGAAATCCTGCTGTGTAATGAGTATTCAGATTATGTGTACTGTATATATATGAAGATTTCATGAATACTATTCTTGTATTGTGGTAGGCAATAATTGATATTTAAACCAAACAATGACACATGCCTTTTTTTCCTAGTACTTTAAAGAAATAATATAAAGCCCAGAATCTTTTTTTTTTTTTTTTTGCATTTCAAAATAGCTTTTTGATAAGTACTGTAGTGATTTCACTAATGTATCTGTCTATAAAACATTATTATCTACTGGTGCTTTGGCATATTTTCCTACAGTGTTTTAAAAACACACACCCTTCAAGTATAGAGTAAAAGTTAAAATGGTGTGTTGCATTCAGGATCTATAATAACAATAAATATTAACAGATAACTGCTTTTGAGAAGTCTGTTTCCTTGAGGATAACTTATATTCAAGATGATTTGGGGATTTTTAAAATTAATTAATTAACATTTATTATAGGTATAGTATTTTATTATAGAAAAGTTTTGGACAGAAAGAAAACACTTCGTGAAAACAGATTTACAGTTATAGGAAGGTCTTAAGGGAAAGTATTTTGTAGGAAAGTATGATAAATTATTATAACCAATTTGTTCCTCAATTTAGTTTATATGATCTAGTGAACTGCATGCAGAGGTATCAGATTACAAGTTTCTTTAATTAGGATGCACACTGTGTGGACCTGATATTTTTACCAGTTACAGATTTTAAACTAACAGTTTATAAAATAAGATTTCACAATTCTAGAAGTGAATTCTTCTAATAAATCCTTGACGTTTGCATGTTTTAAAAAACACGTTTTTAAAGGCACATGTTTATTTAGAATTACACTAAGAGGCTCCACAAAAATAGTTTTCTGTAGAACAATTTTCCCAGTCTGAATCATAAATATGCTAAGAAAACCCCCCCGCATGTTTAGATAGTTGTAAAAGAATTGAAAAAACTACATGAAAACAAAAGTAACAAATCATTAATAAAAATACTAAATCATTCACCATGCATTTATTAAGTATATATAGAATAATTAGTAAGATTGCAAAATGCAAAATGAAACAAGATGAGCAATTAAAATGTGAGTTATAAGATAGCATACAGTAGCATTTCTTGGCAACTGTTTAATTTTCTTTATGCAGACCCCTCTGAAGATTGGATAGCAGCTCCCAGAATCTTGTCAAAATATGTCACTGAACTATAGTTCTTAATAGTTTATTTGAAAATGACCTTTGGGGAAAGTTTTTATGAATGCTTAATGTTATTACATAAAATTGTTACATACACAGGAAGTAATCATATGCCCCATGTATAATTTAAATAAGTACAGTTTGTCCTAACCACACCCATTTCATTGTCCTTCCAGTTTTTGGAACATGATCCTAACACCAAAGATTGTCAGAGGATTGAGCAAGCTGTGACTAATTAATCTTTTTCAGTTACTTCTAGCTAAACTTCATTTTGTTTTGGTAATCCAATAAAGTTTAAAGAGAATATAAAATATAACTATATTATGCATTTTCGTTATTCATTGTTTAATTTTTGTTACTGATATGGAGTGTATGCTGCTTAGAGTTGGTTGAAATTGGAGTGGTTTCCTAAGATTAAGTAATAAATAACAGTATCAATTTGAGAATCTGTATTCCTTCTTCCTTCTTGAAGTATAGATGATGCTTATGCAAATAGGGCCTTATTATATTTCGGGTTCTAGAATTGCTGCAAAATGATACATGTTCTATTGTTAATAAAGCAGTATAGATAGAATATGTAAATCTTACCTGATTTACTTTCATAATTCTTCATACAGGTAGTCCTTGCTTAATGACCTTAATTGAGACCAGCAACTCTGCCAATAAATGAAGCAGTTGCTAAGTGGGAAATCACATGACTGCGACTGTGCTTTCCAGCTGGAAAGAGACAAAACTACTGTACTGTTTCACACCTTCAGCTTTTGTTTGCCTCCTAACTACATCCCTGCTCTTTAGAATGCTCAAGTGCCTGCTTATGTCTTGTACACATCAAAAGCAATTTGATTGCGCCGGCCAAGGAATTGCAGGTGTGCTACGCAAACAGCTTACTCTCTTGAAATCCCATCCTCTCCAATCTCTCCACTCTGCAAGGAAGGGGAGAAAAAAAAGCAAGCAATTTCTATAGGCAATCTCTCCTTTGCCTGACCCTTCCCTCCCGCTTTCAGAGCAGGGAGATTAGAGAGGAAGGGATTGAGAGAGAATAAGCTGTTTGCTCTTCTACACTTTGAAAGCAATACGATCTATCTATCTATCTATCTATCTATCTATCTATCTATCTATCTATCTATCTATCAAATTTATCACCGCCCATCTCCCAAAAGGGACTCTGGGTGGTTTACAATAAAACAATCATACCAGCAGCCCCAGACTGGGAGCTGTGGGTACACTACGCAAACAGCTTACTGTATGCTCTTGAAATCTCTTCCTCTCCAATCTTTCCAGTCTGCAGGGTGGTGTGGAAGCAAGCAAATTCTATAGGCAATCTCTCATTTGCCTGACCCTTTCCCTCTGCTGGTGTGATCACATTGCTTTTGAAGTGTAGAAGAGCAAACAATTTATTCTCTTGCAATCCCTTCCTCTCCAATCTCTGTAAAGTTATTTTTTCAGCACCGCTGTAACTTTGAATGGTTGTTGAACAAGTGGTCAGTAAGCAGGGACTACCTGTATATAAGTTTATACATACAGGAAAGTTAGTTTGTATAGATAGAGCTCTGCTACTAAATTGAGGAATCTCGTAAATACTGCTGCTAATGTCTTTCATTTAGAAATACAGGATAATGGGTGGGGTTTGTGTGTGTGAGTGTGTGTGTATACACACACACACAAGTATATATATGGAAATAATTTCATGTATGTAGCATTTTACAGAGCATAAAAAATCAGGTCTGTTTCCTGATGATCATAAAGTCAAACATTTGATTAGAGGAAAGAGGGAGTGGTGAATAAGATAAAAAAAGAGGCAATTTATAGTTGCCCAAATTGCATAGGTTTAGGATTAGTTTGATACTCAGCTGGTACAACACATGGGAATTGGGGGACTATGCAGAATCTTTACACAAAAAGTGACTTATGAAAAGGGATTTCAATAAGAACAGTTGGCATCATGTAAATATACTGTAAGCCAGTGCCGAGTACATGGGGAAATCTTTAAAAAATCAGAAAACTATTGAATTGAGAAGGATGCTAGAAGACAGGTACAAAGATATTGTGCAGGAATGTACTAAGATTTAAAAATAGAGTTAGATAAACAATATTATAGATAACTTTGATAGCTTTAAAGAAGGTCTGTTAAAAGTGAAAGTAGATAAAGGGGGTGGCTATTAGCTATTATAAGTTTGGGCCAAAATGGAAAATCTTATTTAGCTTTTGGAGCTTACTCTGGAATTATGATAATTTTCCTCAAAAAGACATTTTAGATAGAACTCTTCTATCTCAGGTAATTAGCTCTTGTCAATATAATAACAGGAAAATGTGTTAAAGCATTAACAGAATTCAAGAAGGCTCTGTATAATCATCTTTAACAAATAAAGCTGAGTTTGAGAGACTTCCAGATCTTATATTACAGTCTATTTTTCCTCTCCTTTGAGAAAGTGTGATATATAAGCATTTCTAAACAGGATACTGAATTAAAAGTTGGTGAATATAGTTTCAGCATCTCACCTCTGAAGGCATTGAATTGAACTGTATTTTATATATTTCTCTCATCCTTCTTAGTGGCTTCAGAGCTGAGGTTAAATACAGGGCATTTTCATGGTCTTGTTTCACTGTCCAATCCTTTCAAACTATTTTGAAGGAGCTATGCCATCATCTTGACTTCAGCTAGTCTTGAAAAGGAGAGAACATGTTCTGTTCATCATTAACCATCCTCCCCCCCCCCGCCCCAAATTTATTGAACCCATTTAAAATGCCTCCTGTGAATGCTGTGAGTGGCAGATAGTGTGGCTTGAGGGAAAACATCAGCCTTGCTAACCCTATGGCTCCATCTCATATACCACCCAAGCAGAGACTAGATTGTCACCTGTTGGAGGTCCTACGGTAGATCCTGCACAGAGCTTGGGGTTGGACCAAGCCTGTATGTTGATGGGCATATTGGATCTGCTGCTGAGCAGTGCAAGGACAGAACATAGACTCAAATATAGTAAACTAAATGATGGAGATTGGGAAGACTAAGTTCAAATCTTTGCTAAACAATAAAACTTTCAGAGTGACCATGGACAATTATCCCTCAGTTTAACATAGTCCTGAGTTGTGAGCATAAAATTTGTGGAAGTTCTTATACAAATTGTCTTGTAGTCCTTGAAGGAGGAACAGAATCAGAATGCCACAAACTTCCATGTTAATGCTTCACTCTGGAATTTGCATCTTTTCTAGTTTTCCAGAAATGGCTTGCTTAATCTGTACTTAATATTGTCCTGAATAACACACAATTAGATTTTCTTATTTTCTGAATGGGCCATTAACATGTTCTCACACTTCCAAATATGCCCACTCACTCAGAGAGATTACCTGTCCCTGATGCTGATAAAAAACCAGTGGGCACATTCCGGGGGGGTGGGGAGAGAATCTATGGACAACAGAAGAACTAATACTGTCTTTGGAAGAACTATCGGATTAAGCAATATGAAAGGGATGGAGCTATACTAGTTACAGTTATCTCATACTACATTTATAATATTTTGAGGTTCCATGAAGGTCCCCCTGGAGAAGTCATTCATTTCTCCCTTGATAGAATGCCTAGGTAAAGTTGGCCCTTAAAAGGAAATAGTAAATGGAAAGGTTTGTTTTATTTATTTATTTATCTATCTAATTTGTCCCCGCCCATCTCCTCCCATTGGGGGACTCTTGAGGTTGATTTAACTTGTAAAGTAAACTTCATTCATGAGAATTTTAAGCTTAATACAAACTGTATAATAAATATGGAGGAAATGTACTTCTCTGAACAATCTCTCTCGTGCTGCCTGTTTTTCTTATTTAAGAAAAGTTGGGAGGCTCATTGTAATGGTTGCCTAATCCCAAATACTCAGTCTCACAAGCTCGGGCTTAAAGATAACTGATTTATTAAAGGAATAGTATGCAAATACAGAGGAAGCTGAGAATGAGCAAAAGCGCGCCAAATACAAACTTAAAAGCTTTGCCTGTGAGCCAGTCCCGCCCCAATCACCCATCAGTGCGCACCCCCTCCCAGGTGCTAGGAACCGTTACACACGCCTGGGAAAGTAACCTTGAACAGGAGCGCAAACCCAAACACACATTCCAAGGCTCCAAAACAACGGAGGGCGGAGGAATGGAAAAAGCCTGAAGGGGCGAATGAACACAGGAAAGAAGTTGACATGTGAAACGTTACAATGTTAACAGAACATTGAAATGGGAAACATGACATCATGAACTAATAAGTGTCTGGCAATAGTCACATAGCAAGAGGCAGAAGAAAAAAATTATCCTGCAGGGTGTAATGAAAGCAAACCTACTATTTCACTTCTCAGTCCTATGGCCTCATGCTTCCAGTTGTTCATGTCATTCTAGAAATAGTATGTCAATACTGCTGCATAGTCAGTTCCATATAAAGTGTTAACACATTCAAAGAATGGTAACTCTTAATTTGAGCTATTGAAGGTATTCTTCCTCATCCCCAGAAACTATGATCCATCAGCGTTAGGAGATTAAGTTGAGCTGAGTTCAGAAGTAATGAGAAACTGTAATTTTCTATTACAGTGATCCTTGGCTTACTTCCTTTTCCTCATTAATGGAGGAAAAGGGAGGGTAAGATGAACAGGTTATGCAAATGGGAGTTTCCTGAGATGTCATAATTTGGAGTTACTAATGAAGCAAAAGTGAAAACAAAACCACATTTTGATTGTAAATAATTTAAACAAGCCATCGTTCTGAATGAATATCAAGGGAAGCATGGTTTGTTAAAAACAATCAAATATTTCCTCCTCCTTGTAATAGAAGAGGAGGTGGTTGATAAAGCTGTGCAGTTCAGGCATAGTTTTGCTGTAGCTATGCAATCCTAGAAACAGATGCAGCTATTTTAATGAGTCAAAATGCTGTGCTCCTGTACGGTCCAAAGCCCCTCTTCTGAACTTTAGGCTTTAGACTATGCAGAGGTCAGATAGCTAGATTCAACTAGTTATTATACCAGCTATGGAAACAGCAAAATATAAAGCATGGAATGATTAATAGGGACCATTGAAATCAAGATTGACTCTTTGTGACTGCATTCACTCAATTTTCTTGGCAACATTATAGAAATAGTTTACCATTCCCTTCTTTGGGTTTATTTTTTTTTACTTTCCAGTCTAGCCAATTGCCCTAGAATTCCTGGATGATCTCCCATCCCATCCTGCTTAGATTCTGCATTAGGTACTGCCATTACATATTTTCAGATAATTAGTCATTGTAATATAAATATCTTTATTCACTGGCATATATTAATTCAGACATTAAAAGATCTGAATAATAATGCCCAGGATGTTTACTCCTGGATAAGGCAGAATTTTAGGATACAGCCAGAAGTAAAGTGCCCACCCCAAAATAATTAATGTTTGTATATTAAAAAGTAAAGAGAAAAACTGTGCCTTTAATTTCTACCCTATAAGAGGTTTGGTAGCAAGCTTTCACTTTCCTAAAGTAATATTTCCTTGAATAGAAGGAATTAAAGTTCAGACACAAGGGAGCAAGAAAGGGATAGATACCTAACCTGCAGCATGTTGTACAGATAGCATGTCTTGCAAGCTTTCCACCCAAGGGATACTAGCAAGAGCATTTCTCTAGTTTAGACTCTTGTTTAGATCTGTGTAATGGTTGCCTACCTTGAAGTATTCTCAGACTCACAAGCGAGAGCTTGAATCAAATCTGGTTTATTTAAGAATAGTGTGCAAGTACAAAGAAAGCCGAGAATGAGCAAAAGCACGCCAAATACAAACTAAAAACCCTCGGTGCGAATGTAAGCCCTCCCCCTCGTACAACTGTTTCAAATTCCCCAGCCCAGGTGCTCCTAACGAGTTCTGCTAGTCAACGGGCAAAAAGGACCTTGAACACAAACGATAACCCAAACACATTCCATCCCCATGGAAACAGATAGACAGCCTGGTACAAGGTCTCCCAGCAGCTCCCTCCCAACTGGAACGCGCGTCAGCACCATGGCATGCGAAACGTTACGGTGTACGTTAAACATTGCAACGGCGAACATGACAATCTGTAGGTTAGAAATGAACTGTTTTATAGTAAGTTTATTTAATGAAGGAGGGAATTCTTTAGTGGCAATGCTCTAGTTTCTCACAGAGGAATAAATGTATTTCATTCATAATTTAAAACGAACTGAATTAATTCACAGTATTTTGACCTAATGTATCAACTAAAAGACAAATATTCATTGGGGTCAATTTTTTGAAATGTGCTGCAGTTCTCTGAATAAAAATATAGCTGAATACATGCAAGAATGTATAAAACATGTATTATGGAAAGCAGCTTGTTAAAATAAATATATTGGGGGAAAGATATACAAATGCATATGAATTTTCTTACTAATTTTCGATCTAAAATTTAACAATCTGGTAAGAAACCCAATAAAAAATCTTGTGTTTCTACAAATTGAAAATTGTAGATTGACATAGATAACTTGAAATTCCACTTTTACCAGACAACATGTTGGAAGCAGTTTCTGAAGATGTTTCCAGTGATGGTATAGAGTCAAATCACCATTTTAACTGTCTGTCATATCACTAGATTAAGTATCTGCTTTCCAACAATTCCTTCTGTCAGCAATCCCGATTTTTCCAAAACAAATGCAATTCTCTGTATGAGAATCTGTCAAATATGGTGAACGTTGGCCAAGAATAGATGGGTTTCAGATATTATATCCAGGAGTTACCAATACAGTATGGAATTTGTATGATCCATGAAGCAAAGAGAGTTTTATCTTGGAGGCCATCACTCAGTTATGCATAACTCTACAAGGCCAGAGAGAGGCAAAGGTATATATGAAATCATTTTGTATGGAGATCCTAACATCAAGAGATAGGAATATTACTCATATATGTGAATAAGATTGTTTCAGTGAGCACATTATCCAAATTTATACCATCACTCCCATTATGAGAGGATAATACATTACATATGTTCTATTGTATTGTAACTTCTATAAAAATCTGAGGTCAGAATTAATCAACCCCAGTTTGGAGAACTTCCTGGCAAAGAAGAAGAAACATATTGCTATTCATTTATTATAATTATTATTTTTATTATTTTTCATGTTTTTCTGGGTAGATATGTAGTGGTCAATGATCATAAATAAATGAACTAAATTGAGTTATATCCTGCTTTTCTATTCTAGCAAGTACTGAAGTGAACCATGTAAGAAAGTAGCCAGCTAGGAACAATAGAATGGGAGTGAATACTGCTGTTTTCCAGAGAGATGGGAAAAAATGGGAAGAGAAAGTTAGGTCAGTTTAGTGGGTGGGCTGGAAGAGGGAATTACAGTGTTGTAATTCCAGTAGAAGAAAATATATATAGCTCATGCTTCAACTGTGGAGTCCTTGGTGCTCTCTGAGCTTGGTTGTTTTTCTTTAGACGTTTCATTACCCGACTAGGTAGCATCATCTGATGATGTTACCTAGTCAGGTAATAAAATATCTGCAAGCAAACAACCAAGCTCAGAGAGCACTCCACAGTGGTGGTGATGTTTGTTGCTGCTGTTGTTATTTTAAATTAATTAGCTTGTTTTTGTTACAATGAGGGTTTTTAAATAGAAGATTGATACTTGGGAATATTTTGTCTTCTTGCTCTGATTTAATGTTACTAAATATCTCTGAAGTTTTAGATTTCAGAATATGTTTATCAATACAACAGAGATATTCCATAGTATCTTCTTAAATTCCTTTTATATGTGCAGGTCTTATGTCTAATAAGTCTGCTCTGGAGAGAGGTAAAAAGGTAATGTACTGTAGATAAATAACATTGGAAGATTCTATAATAGGTCTCCACAGAGCATTTGAAAGGGCATTTTGCAGAGTACGTTGACTCAAGTGAAATACTCCACTTTGTATATTAAAGCAGCTACGTCCTTTTGAATGGTGGTCTGGGCTGCATCAAAGTCTTCCTCTAGCTGGCTGTTTGCGTGCGTGCATGCAAATCCTTTTTGCAGGTGTTCCCAGAAACATATTATCTATGCAAGCACATGTGGACAGCCAGCCAGGGAAGAAACCTTCTGTAGGATGTGGCTGCTTTAGCTCTTCACAGAGGGGTGCTTTACTTGTGTCAACACTTTGTGCAAAGTGCTCGTTTTAAATAGTTTGCACAATCCTATTGTATATTCTTTTGAAGTACTTTCATTTCCTTATGGACCATTTACCTATTTTTCTCAATATATATCTTTTTTACTCTACTGAACACCCTGATTTGTTCTCAAAGTATTAAACCAGTGTTTCTCAACCTTGGCAACTTTAAGATGTGTAGACTTCAAATCCCAGAATTCCCCAGCCAGCATGGATATTATGAAACACACTGTTTACATTGCATATCCATATTGTAAAATATGAGAGGCATTTTACAGAGACATTGGTGAATGATACGTATGAATTTTGTATGAAGTAAGTGCATGAACTGCAGATAAGGAAATCTTTCTGGCTTTGATCATTTGTAAGTACGATTCTTCTACTTCTTTTTTTTTTTGCAGGTGAAGAAAACGTGCCCAGATTCGGATGTTTCAGAATCTCAGAATTCCAGGTATTTGATGAATTTGAATGATAATCAGCAACCTCTTCCATTTTATTATCACAATAGTTTAGGTCAAGAAATTGCTCAGATTCTTAACAGTTCTCTTGGGATCTTATTCTGGGTCACTTTAATTCAATTATAACTCTGCTGTAACCACTTTATAAGAAATGCAAATTTCCCCCAATGATACTGACCTAAAATTTAGAATATGTGCAATAGCTATCAAAATATATGGCTTGCATTGTGTTGGATCTTCCAAACTGCTTCTTGTACAGTCCCAGGTTTTAAGTATCCCTTCTCTTTAACCAGCAAATCTGTAGAGAAGCCACACCCAAAAGTTTTAAAATATCATCATGCTTTCTGATGCTATTAGTTTGAGCATCTGTCCCATGATAAAAATACTTGGATAATTTTTATCAAAGAATAAAAGTTACAAAGAAATCATTGTAGCAGTAAAATAATTTTGATTATAACCATATGTAACATTGATCCATATTCTTTTAACATTGAAGGAGAAAAGAATGAAGCTTATGGTTTTGGTTTCAATAAAATAGGCTTGTACATTATTGTTTCCAATATATTTTTTCCTAACTATAATTATCTCAAACATGTGTCCATGCCCAGCATCTTTGAAACTGTTTCATAAATGCTTCCTGGATGTTCGATGGTCTTCCTTCCTGGTGGGCATCTGCAATGGCACTGATGGCCCTGCTTTCCATATGCTTGCTGGGAAAGTGCTGTGGCTTATTCATCAGGGGAACTTGTGTATTCCTCTTCTGTAGTACAAACAGCATCTCCTTGGTTTAGGTGATGCTTTAGGTCACAAAGCTACCTTCTTACTCTTCTCTTTTAGAGCTACCAAAGCTAACCCTACTAGTGATGGGTCTTCAAGCCCTATTGATGTCACCTACTTCCTCTTTCTTCCATATACCTTAATAAAGCAGAGACCTTGAAGCCATGCAGATCGGGCAATGAAACTCATCAAACGATGGCTTATTGACCAAAGATGGTGACTTAGACAATTCATGGCAGTCACTCTGTCAGTCCCTGAACCCAGTATTTCCCCTCCCTCCGTCTTCTGTGCAAGTAAGCACTACAGAATTTTAAATCACCCTCCCATCAGCTTTTGGCATGACTATTTCAGTGTTGCCCAGATTAATAAATTGGGAACATTTCATGAATGTTTTTGGAATTACCTGAGACAAGTACTTTATGTCTCAAATGAGTAAGTACTTCATGTCTCAAATGATTATCTATCCCAAATAATTTTGTGTTCTGGTTTCTCTCCAAGCTAGAACATAGACCTCATGTGTATCTAGGGATACCTTACAAACAAAAAATTCTTTGTGTGGCAAACATAGTTTATGGTTAAGAAATGGTTTCATTCTACTTAGAACACTGGCACACCCAGCTGTTCAGGCTGAGAGAACAGGCAACAGTGAAGTGATGTTAAGTAATAAGGTGGTCATTCTCCCCACTTCCCAACCTAGACACTTGTTTAGATTGGTGTGATAAGGATGGCTAGTAGAAATCTGTTCATAAGAATCACTTCAATTCGAAGGCAGTTTTTTCAGTCCCTAGAATATTTCCCCTCCATTCCCCCCTTCACCATGATATATTACTATTGTCCTAGGTGAGAATCACACTGAGACGAGGAATAGTTCTCTAGTGTTTATTACTGCTACATAAACAGAATCCTAACAAACCGAATAAGCGTGGGAAAAACCCAGATATATAAACCCCAAAAGCTAAGGCAGGCCTGATCTGTGTCTCTTTGAATGGCTGCTTAATTCCTCAGTACTATGCATGCGTTTTCCACCCTGGATGGGAGCCCCTTCCTGCTCGCCATCATTACTCATGACAACATATGGCAAAAGGGGTTCAGCCCTCATGGTATTGCCATTCACAGTATGCCAGAGAACTGGATCAGGAACAGAATGTTGTGGAAGCTCAGAATCAGAACATGCCTACTGTGCCACACCTAAATGAAAACTTGTTCTGAATTACGTGTTTGAGATTTGAGTTTCAGTTAAATCCAGGGGTCAGCATTAGTAAATACTGATAGTTGTGTATAAAATTGTTGGTTGAAGAACAGGATTAATTTTAAGTACTGTACATAGTTTTCTAGGACCTGTTTATATATATATTGCTCATTTCTACAATGAGTAGACAGGATTTTGCAATATGTATTATTGTGTTTAAAGTGTTAGATTGGGACCAGTGAAACCTTAGCTCAAATTCACACTTGGGTTACTTTGGGCCAGTCACGATCTCTCTATCCAATGTATTGTGCAGGATTTATTTTTGTATGGATAAAATGAGGGAGAATCCTCTGTGTGTACCATTTGAGCTCCCAAGGAAAATGGTGATATATATTACAATATAATAGATCAATCAAAATGAAATTACTGAAATGTTTGCGATAATCTACTTACTTTTTGTTTACTTTATAAAGATAAAATGATTTCATTTATCACAGTGATTCCTTGAAAACTTCTTTCCTTGATATTTTTATGAATTGCTTCAAACTCTTTTTTTCCTATTGAACTTACATGTTTCAAAAGGAGATTTGGAGTACAGTATAGCAAAGTACTATTTAAATCAACAATAAACCTTAGGCTAGAGTGGCACTACAGAACATGCTATGGTAGAGAATGTGCCTGGAGCATGATAATTCTTTCATAAACAGGGCTTATGAAAATATTATACATAAAGTGAAATGTCAGCATAAAAATGGGTGTTGGAGATGCTTTCACTTGCAGAATAGTTCAGGACTTTTTTATGGGTTTCAATCTTTCATTTATTTAACTAACTTTATTGTGTATTGGTTTTGGACTTGAGAGTATTAGAATGAGTGCAGATGGAATATGTTTTTACAGTAGGGAAGTAATTAAGTTGGGTGTGGGAACGTTGTCAGGAGAATTCTTGGAGCGACATGAGTGTATCAGCAAATTCTTTGTCTCAGCTTTTCTTTTGCAAGAAATATGCAAGCTGTTATTTGTGGCATACATAATTATCTAAAGGAATTTACTGATATAAAAATACATCTAGGGAAAGAATGAGTCCAGTATATACCTGCTGTGAATGAAAAAGAAAATATTTAATTTGAACGTTAGTGAAGGGAAAGTGAATAATAATGAACTGTTAATGTTATCTCTTTGTAAGATAGTAATTTTCATTAGATTGCTTACTATATTTTAGTAATCTGTTTTTTGCAAGTTCAAGGAGGAAATTTACTAAAGTGATGATTTAAACAAGATCTTGGTAACTTGAAAATAATTCTATATGCTATCATTCCGTAAATTGTACGTATGTGCTTTGGAACATCCTAGAAATTTCAGTTAGATTCTCAAGGTACACAGCGTGAAAATAATCAGTTTAAAACTGATTGCTTCAATATTACTTGTATAGTCTGGGACTGCTGTCTTTTCTTCACCAACTTCAAATATTCCAGTGCTTCCTATGGTCATCCTGTGTTCTTCAGCTCTGATTTGTGGTGATTTTTTTCCACTAATTGATCCAGATAAATGAGATTATTTGTTGTGGCTGCCAAAGTGTTACTGAGGCTCTTCAGAGTGACTTTGCTTTTAATTAGAAGCTCTCTCCTGTAACTTGTTATTCGAGTTGCTACTACTGGCTGGGACATTATTGATGTATCATCTCTTAATCATGCCCTGCTAGGAAAACTATCGTTATAGCTTTTTTCATTTAAACTATTTTTCATAGCTGTCAGGTAAACTTAAGAAACCTACCTTTACAGTAAACTGAGCATATCTAGCCATAGTATTTTAATATTATTATATAGGGCTTATTACAAGGAAAAGATTATCTCTGAAACATACTGATAAATGTCTACAATAACTAGTCTTCTTCCAAAGAAACACATGTCCAGTCACATTTTGCATTGTGCTCAGTTCTGCTATAGAAGACCCTGTAGGACAGGGTTGTTTTTTTTCTTTTTACTGCAATTTATTTATTTTTTTTGGTTTTTTAGTAACTCCAGTTCTTACTAGATATTCATTGTTTTGATGAAAACAGTGGGTTATACATTTTAAAAACAATTTAAAATATATTTTGCCTGGAAGCTTTACATCTTCTGTTTTCCCTTGCTGCACATTGTTATCATTTATACTGTAACCTTGAATTAATTTGATAACTTCACTAAAATGTTATCTGCAAGTATAATGTTACGGTATTAGATTAAGACCTAGGAGAGCAAAGTTCAAGTCCATTCTCACCCATATATGGTCATATGAAAAAGTAAGTACCCCACTAAATTTCCAAGTGTCCAAGCAGTGATCAGGTGCTCAGACAGTTGGTTCTTTTAGATCCAGAGACAGTAAGCACACCACTGGATAAGAGATTTTAAGCTTTATTATTAACTTAAGCAAACAGATTTAAACAGAAACATAGTTTAGGCAGATTAAACAGAAGCATAAAAAGCATAGCAGAAAGAAAGAGAAAAATCATAACATACCAAGCAGGTTGAAACCCAATCTCCCATAAGCTGTCAGGAGCCCCTTAATAAAGACAGCGGAGATACGCCAGGGCGGCTCAATTTCCACAGCACCCAGTGCTCAGGTCTGTGCAGAAGCTCCCAAACGCAAGAGGCAATCCTCAAGTTTTTATCAAAGTCTGGCCCAAAAACCTCATGACCCTGTTTCCATGGTACTGAGCCTGCAGGATCTGACCTTGACTGGATAGTTCCCAGGGTCTGGAGCTCCTGTTTTTGACATAATCCAAGAGCCTGGGAAGCTATACAGATAGCTAGTGCTTAACAAAAACAATCTTGGGGTTTTTTCTTCTCCCCGCCATTTCAAACTGAAATTAAAAAAAAGCCAGCTGAACATTAATATAACTCAAAATAAACTCTAAGCTTCTTCATGTGAAGGAGAAAATCAAAATATGTCACTTAAACTCCTCAAAATAACAGTGGTCTTCCGCATTGCCACTACACCCATGTAAAGGTTTTTTTTTTCTTTTTTAACATATGGGGACATAATATTTTATGTTTATTTTAATAGTATATAAAGATAAAGGTGATGTAATTGAACAAAAAAAAAACCTATGAAAATTTGACTTTTCAATCATTTATTCAACAAAAAATTAACAGGTATGCCATTTCCTTGTGTGGAAAAAGTAAGTACACCCTTGGCTCTAATACCTGGTATTGCCCTCTTTGGCAGAAACAACCTCCAGTAGGCATTTTTTCTGTCTACCAATCTCTGTCATTGGGAAGAATATTTTCCCACTCCATCCAGAATCTTTTCAACTGTGTTTGAGGGGTTTCTTGCATGCACAGCCCATGTCAAATCACCCCATACATCTCAATGGGATTTAGATCCAGGCTTTCACGTGGCCATTCCAGAACCCTCCATTTCTTTTTTTCCCCCAGCCATTTCTTGGTGGATTGACTGGATTGTTTATGGCCATTGTCACGTTGTGAGGTCCACATTCAGTTGAGTTTCAGTCTTCTCACATTATCCTCAGGCAACCTCTGGAAGAATTAAGAATTCATAGCAGATTCTAAGATGACGAGCTACCCAGGCCCTGATGCAGCAAAACAGTCCCAAACCATAAAATTTCCACCACCATGCTTTAGAGTTGGTATCAGGTTCTTTGATGAAATGCTGTCTTCAGTTTTTGCCAAACATGCCTTCTGGTACTGTAGCCAAATAACTCTGTCTATCTGAAAATAACTGAGTAAGCTTGTGATGGAGCATATTGGGGGAGATGAGAACAGATGTGCATTATATCTGGAGGACAACAGGTTGGGGAAGACTGTCATAATGTTTATATCTATAGTGTAGAGGTTTTAGATGGCCCAGAACTAACAATATAAAGAATAAAAATAGTTGGATGGGAGACCACCATCAAACCTCAGAGCTGTAAGCTAGAGTAGGAATACCAAAAAAAAAAAAAAAAACCCCAGAAAACAGCAATGGCAAATAACTTTTATATTGTTACCAAGAGCAATATATGGTACACTTTATTAGTGCCTTCATACTACGTTGTATTGCCCTTTTTGACCTAGAAACAATAACTCGCTTTACTGTTCTGGGAGTGTTAAAGAGAAATGCAGAAACAGTTTATATGAACATTATTATTCAAGTAAAGAATTGAGATTCTGTGAAACATTCTTATTAAACTTTTTTTTTTTTAAGATTAAAGGATCAGGATATTTTCTCACAAAATCTGTGTTAAATTTGTCTAGGCAGCTACGGAGTTTAGGAACATGAGAGCCCAGAGTTATGAATGGGGGACAGTGAAGTTGGGTCGGTATATGCTGTATGTGTTTTTTAGCACACTGGCAATCTTTCTTGCACTGGATAATGACAAGTGGATTTCTGTCTGTTTTATTAGTTTTCTAATGACTTGTGTGTGAGGAAATAAAATTATTACTACTATTATTACTAAATCGTAGCTTGTTTTAAAATTACAAATATTTTATTAAAGAAAAATACAGTACATGAAGGAATATATCTATATACAGTATTTTACCTCTAAATACAGATTTATTAATAGCTGCATACTTCCTGTGAGCAGAATTCCATTAGGCAAGTGTTCTTGGTGGCTGAATGGTTTTTATTCATTTCTCTTTCCCTTAGCAGAAGGGGTGCACAATGTTTTATGAGCTGAGAGATGTGCTTTGCCTTTCAGAGTGAACCACAAGGTACCAGGACAATAGTTAATTTTTTAATTTTTATGCATGAAATTTATGTGAATGCCTCCTAAATATGTAATGATTTCCCCCTTCTGTTACATGAAAAATGGCAGTTCAGCCTTCGGAGAAACCATGGGGCTTTTTGCAACTGCATGTAGCTCTGAACTTCAGATTGTGCACTCCTGTTCTACAGCCAGAAGGGGGTGCTCAGCATAAGGGAATCATAGAAAATCACAGGCCCGCCTCCACATCTGATTGTGACAGAACTCCATATACAAGGCTGATAAAGTCTATTTTGTGTGTTTTGAAGTAGTTTGGGTTGTTCCAGTTTTGCTGAAACTTAGACAGACAACCTTCATATTAAATTGCCACCTTACTTCAAGCATTGCTTAGATGTGAGATCAAATGAGTACATCCATCCATCTCCAGCAATAACAACATTACAACAAAGGTGGTAGTGAAAGCAGATCTGAATAATCTGTACAATTCTGTCTCATAGATATTTTTATTTAAAAATAGCCCTGATGCAGCATGCAAGCAGTGCTAAAGAGAAGTAGGTGTTGAGGGAGATAAAAAAAGATAACACAAAAGCAGCAAGGAGTCTGCTTAAATGGGGGGAACAGGAAATCCTGTTTTAATAGTAACTTTAAGGGCCGGTTATAAATAATACTATCATCAGCACACATATTCACTGTTTTTCACATAATCCTTTTAAAAAGCCATTCTGGGTGCAGATGGTCATATAGATTTAAATAGTAGTTATTGCATCTTGCCTTATAGGTCCCAATTTTTCATTGCCCATATTTTGGATGGCAGTTAGAAGATTCATATGACAGCTAGAGAAGACATTCTGCAGTCAGTGCATCTGGCTCCTTGGCAGATTCCTCAAGCACTTCTCTTAATGCGTTTGGATTTGCCCATGAGCCTTTTATGTGGTTGAACCACAGATGGGCTGTTTGCACAAAGTGAGTATCCTGAAGGATTACTCCCCCCCCCCCAATTTCATTAATTCTTGACTTTCACATTCTTTCTCCAGTAAGATAAGATTCTTTATGAGGTTCATACATTCCCTCTTGAGGTATTTCATATAACGGCCACCAGGCATCTATGTATTTAAGGATGCACCCAACATTGCTCTTACAATAGTCAGATTTTATAATATAACTGATGTATTTCAGTGTTCTCCATGCTGTATTTTTGCCAAAAAGTTTTGAAAGTGACTAAATAGGTCCATTCCCAAAGAACAGTAATTATTCCTAGCCTTTTAAGCAGAAATGGATTTGCCTTTCTGTAATCAGTTCTCTACTTTAGGTTTTCAAAGGTGAAATCTGGATTTGCTTAGAAGTGAAAGTGAGTATGGTGGTCTCAGCCTGATCCTTAGAGGTTTCATGTCTGCTGCTCAGAAGAGGCCCAGAACCAGAATAATGAGGCTGTTGCAGGTCACGATTAAGTTATAAGTTGGAAGAGGTATGTTAGAAAGTGCACGCATCTGTACTGGAATCTCTGTAGGTGAAAGAGGGGGTTAATTGACTGTATCCACCTTTATACTACTGATAAAGGCGGTGAACCAAAAACTATGGATTCTGAGCTGTATTTTTCCTGAGATATTGGAGCTATTATTTCTTTTGCCTCTATTCTTTATACTTTTGTTACATTGGTTTAACATAGAGCTATAGCTTAACTCTCACAAGAGACCGATAAAAATAAATTATACTTTTATATTTGTCCCTAGAATTGTTGTTGTTATTATTTGATGGATTGCCATTGATTAGTTCAGCAAATTGTAGACCTTCCTCTCAGTAATTCATGCCCTTTTTTTAAATTAAGATGCTTAAAGAGAAAGTATGTCGCTATTTGTATTGTGGTTTTGGTACATAGTGTTGAATCAGAATCTATGTTTCATTATACTGTGATTTTGTATTGCTGTTACTAAATTTAGCTCAGAATATATTATTTATTTGTTTTAATAATTCTCTTGAAGCATTATAAAATAAACAGTTCCAACAATCTTCTGAAAATTAATAGTGTGGAATGTTGCACAAGACAGGTGGAATTGGGAAAGGAATTGGAAGCATTCGGAGACAACCACTTATGTGAATTGAAATACTTTAACTATGCATCTGTGTGATGCCCCTATGGATGTAAGCCAAATATTTCATGTATACCCATCACAGTATTTCATTTTAATATAAGCAGCATTGAGAAGTGTAGAAAAAGAGTAAGAACGGTAAGAAAATTAAAAGCAGAAGATAAAATCTAAATAAAAAGAAATCAGCTTCAAAAATTTAGGAAGGCAGTCAATCATTTCTTATGAAGTCCTTTCTCTTAGCACAAACATTTGCCTAAAATTTGATATGAATATCCCTCTCTAAAGAGGCTGCAATATCTATGTAAATTTTAGCAGAACCAGTCTCAATACATCAAATTGTAAGGTGTGAAGGCTTGAGTTTGGAAACTCACACTTACAGTATCTTCTCATAAAGACTTTAAGGAGATGGTAAATGTTCCTGCCCTCTGCACCAGCATTTCCCAGGGGATCCATATGGACATTCAAAAAGTTGCTCAAAACCTGACTGTTCTTCCCTTCCTGGGGTAAAGTGGTCTCAAGCCCCTCTGGAATTTTAACCAATTAAGTATCCTCCTTTTCATTTTCATTGTTTTATTGTTTTCCTTGCTTTTAATATGTAAGCTGCCTTGTGGAGTTATATGGCCTCTAGAGCAGGGTTTCTCAACCAGGGTTCCATGGAAACCTAGGGTTCCACGAGAGGTCACTAGAGGTTCCCTGGGAGGTCACGATTTATTAAAAAAATTATTTCAAATTTGGGCAACTTCATATTAAAGAGGTAAGTTTCATTCTTTATTTTTAGTTTAAGAACACTGTTAATACATATATACAGGCCTACGCATGAAGCAAATATAATAATTTTGTAACTTCTGGTCTATATTTGAGCCTGAATGTGCAGGGTTCCCCGAGGCCTGAAAAATATTTCAAGGCTTCCTCCAGGGTCAAAAGATTGAGAAAGGCTGCTCTAGAATGATTGTATGAAAGAATTCCAAGTGCAAGATGGCTCTGTTTAGTATTCTGATTCACAAGAACTCAACCATTTGGAGTTATGTCCCAAATGCAAAAAAAAAAAAAAAGCAGCAGCAAGAAATAATGGAACCTTAAAACAAGTTCTGATTGCACTTATGAACAAGTTAAAAAATTAAAGGGTGTTTATATATATAATGTCAGGTAACTCTTAATCAGTGACATGCCCAGTTGGAGGCAAGTTTTCAGTTCATCATCTTCTCTGGGTACTACTTTGCACATTAACCCTGATGGTTAAGAATCTGAGGATAATCTGCCATTCTTACAACATCATGTTCAGCAAGGGGATATCATGAAAATGAATAAGAATACCAAGTTCACCTGCTGTAACTACTTAGGAGAAAAAAGTCTTCTCAAGGGTGATAGAAGTATGTGAAGCAGAATTCAAGTTGAGAGCTACCAACCACCTAACCAACTTAAATTGGCAGAGAGGATAATTTCATTATAAAAAAAAATATTAAGCAAAATAAGCTTTTTTTTAATAAAACATCAATTTGGCCATTTTTTTTGTAGTTTAGTGACAGATAGTTCTTAATGTGAAAGAGAGAACAAGGGCTTCTTTCAAATTCCCATTATTTCTTTTGGTGCAACCCTTGAAACATTTTCAGTATTCATTGAAGTATCATGATGCCACCTTTTTAATGGGACTGTCCTGTTTCAGGCTCAGAATTTTTGGTTTATCTTGTGCCTGCATACAAACACTAGCATACATACAGATATTTAAAATGTTGTTGCAAATTTTATCCGATTAACGTTAAGAAATGAAAAAATTATAGCAAGTTTGTATTTTTCACATGTTAGACAATGGGATGAATGTTACTCTATAGTTCATCCAAAGCCTGAATATTTATTTCAGATATTTATTTATTTATTGGACTTATATGGCCACCTATCTCATACAATGACTCTAGGCGGCTCAAAACAATCCATAAAACATAGTTAAAAACATACTCTTCCCCCCAGGTGCCAGACCAAATATCTTCACAGCTCAATCCTCCATCCTAGCCCAATCCTTGAGGGAAGATCCAGGTCTTCACAGCATCCAGAAGGCTAACAGGGTAGATGATCCCAGAACAGAATCTTGTGGCCCCTGCAGATACTTAACACTAATTTTAAAAATTGCATGCTTAGAAAAAACTCCAACTTTGCTTGTGCCAAGTATTTCTTTATGACATATTTTAATCTGTATGAAATTAATATTTTGATTAGATTAAAAGTAGTGTGAATAGTTCTATTTATGAAATATGACATGAATCAACAAATAGATATTGGATTTGATGGAACACAGAGGTTTTCTTAAAATGCAATCAGGGCTGGAACTCCAGTGTCTAATTTGAGATCTGAACACTGGAGCTATATGCCTTGTTATCTCTTACTCTTTGCTTCAAAAGAGAGAACGTAGGTTTCCTTATACTAAGTCAACCCAGTAGTCCCTCTATTCATTGTTGTCTACACTGATTGGCAGCAAATACCAATTTTTAGACAGGAATATTTTACAGCTATACTTGAAAATGACAGAAATGAAACCTGAGAATGGAAGAACAGGTAGAATAGTACTATAAATGTAGTTATCACTTGCAAATGACCACTGTAGCTTTTTTATATCATAAAGCTAGGCTGTGAGAAAATTTATTTTAAAAAATTGAGAAGTCATAGAAAATCATGTATAAATAAGGGATAAGAATTCTATTTTTTTCCACTTATTCTCCAAAATGAATATTTACATTATATTTTTGTTACAAATGTTCAGTCTCCGCATTTTGCTATACACTGAAAGTATGACTTAGTTTTGTTGTCTGAATCAGCCACATACTTTCAAGACGTATTATTCCTTAACAAAAGTTATTGTCTTTCCCATTGTATTAATTTATGTATTTGGATCCTTTATCAGTACATAAAGTTATTGTTGTTATGACAAACTGTAGGAAGATTCCATTTGCAAGAATTTTCCACTGTTCCAGAATTTATTTGGGGTTTTATTTAAACCATCTCAATTTTCTACACTCAGCAAATAGTTTTGGAGAGTAGTAACTTTTAGGAAATTGTCATTTTCTCCAATTAGCATGCCAGTACTTGGAGAGTTGCCTTCATAATATTACTGCCTTTTGCTATTCATGTCACTGCTTCACTGTTCCTGCATAGTTCCATGTCTCAGTTACTGTTTCACAAATATATGGTGATTTGGGGCTAGTGAAATTGTATGAAGGTTCTTAAATTGACTTGCTATTCAATGCCAATTATTATTATTTTTACCAAGCTGTTGAAATTATATCCCTATACTTTGCCTCTTGTTAACTCATATTTCAGAAGAGGAATATTTCCTCTTGATAATTGCTATTTTTTTTAAAGAAGTTATTTTTCACAGGTCTTTGTTCAACTCTCCAGGAATAATTCAAAATACCTATATTGCTCACCCACTGCTCCATCTGCGTTCTGAACTGGCAGAAATGCTTTCTGGATGAAATGAGCCATGACAGTACAATGCTCTATTGTGGCTACTACTTGTAATTTCTACTTTTAATTGAAGAAGAACTTCAATTAAATCGCAGCATGTATAATTACAGGCTACTATCCAAAAGGCATTTGAAGTTTCTGGGACAAAACTTTCAGATCGGTCCCCTGATAGAAGAACCTGATTCAAGTGGAATGTTTCTCATCTCCTCTTGTCTTTTCCTTTTCTACCAGTTTCTCTTTCAGTGATGATGATGATGATAGTCATGAGGCTAATTGCAGACAAGTGTTTATTTTCATACAGTTCTCAGGAAATGTTCATTTTCAACTTTTATTTTAAACTATTGCTAACTCAGAGGAGGCTGTGTGCTTTTATGATGCAAATAGCATAGTAATAGTGTTTCTTTTTCCTTTCTCTAATAGATCTATGGAAATGCAGGATCTAGCGAGTCCTCATAATCTTGTGGGAAGCAGTGAAGTACCAGGTAGTTCTAAACTGGACAAATCTAATCTTAGCACCACATCTGTTACAACAAATGGAACAGGCGGTGAGTAAAGACCTACCTCTTTCAATTTAAATCCAGAAAATGCTGTGACCTTTTTCAAGATAACCGCTTTATGGGGACAATAATCACATTCCTGAAAAAGCTGAAAAATGTAGATAAGTATACACTAGGTTAAAAAAAACCAACTAGTCAGTTATCTGTGAGGTAGTCAGACCTATATTAGGACCTTTGTTTGTTTACTGAATAGTGCCTTAAAGTATAATTTTAAAACATGTCCTCATTTCTTCTGTATGCCCTTGCTGTTACAGATCTAACATTTGCTTCCATTTCCCTTCCATTTTCAGTATGCACACTAATACCTGGGCCTGCTTTCGTACTGTTTGTATTGTAATCCAATCATCCTTTTCCAACTTTGCTACTTAAACTTTACTCAGATAGGGGAAATCTGTTCGTTTCACCCATTCCTCCAGTTTGGATAATAAACAACCACTACCTACTTTTTAATTTTGTTTTCCCCCCACAAATCTTCTAACTTCAACAATATTACAAAACCTATTGAAATTATCTGCCTCCAACTGTTCAAGAGTCAACATTTAAAGGACAGGGGGAGGTCTGTGAATTTGTTAGGAAAAAATAATGATTCTCATGAAAGTAAGTTATCCGACTGAAAGTCCATTATCTGACTTTATTCATATAGTGGAATTCTGCCTAATGAGAGTTCGGTTGGTATTCCAAACTTTTATTGGTGTGCCGTAATCAGCTGGTGAATTTCTTAAGGCCCCGTGGCTTTTAGTGCTACTGTTGTTCTGGCTATAGTCTGGCACATATGCTATTGGCCAGAAAGGTTGCTCGTTGCCACAACTTGCCTAAACTATTCGGTGACTGCAGTGCATATTTTTAAATTCTCCTCATTGATTCCAAACTGGCAGAGAGGGTTTTACACATTGTAGGTTCTTGTCATGGATAAGGGTAACACAAGAGACTTTTTCAAGCAACCAACCACACTGGATAGAAACATGTTGGTTTGGTTTTTTTTTTTTAAATCTCTTCTTGAATCTGTTTAATTTCAATTGACTTGTGAAAAATTTGCGCTAATATGCACTTCTGTGTATTTACATATTTCAAATTATGGTATTTCAGCCAGACGTACAGAAAATAAAACATAGCTTATCAAGATACAGATAACGCAATCTTCAAGCAGTATTTTACAATTCAATCCAATTGATGCATTAATTTTCGTTTAGTCTTATTCAAGAAATAAATCTATAAGGTTTTGAGCCTTAGCATCCATTTCAACCAATTTGAAATGTCTCTCCAGATATGAATCAACATCAGTGAGAAGTAAAGAAATGCTTTCATGTGGGGTGAAATGGAAACTAAATTTGAAAATTTCCAGACTTCTTTTTTGAATTAAAAATTATTTTCCCAATACTTTTTTAAACACTACTTTAAAATCATACAATAACTATACATACATACATACATATATAGGAGCCAGTTTGGTCTAGTGGTTAAGGCAACAGGCTAGAAAGCAGGAGACTGTGAGTTTAGTCCCGCCTCAGGCCTGAAAGCCGGCTGGGTGACCTCGGGCCAGTCACTCTCTCTCAGCCCAACTCATCTCACAGGGTGGTTGTTGTGGGGAAAATAGGAGGAGGAAGGAGTATTAGGTATGTTCGCCGCCTTGAGTTATTTATAAAAATAATAAAGGCGGGATAGAAAATATATATATATATATATATATGATAGCGGCTGGATAGGGTAGTGGTTAGAGTGCTGCCTTTGGAATAGCTGCCTTTGGAGCGGGAGACTGGGGTTCAAATCCCAGCTGTACCTACCTTACCTACTACAACAGTAGACCTAATGGGAGGGGATATGTGAAACGCATGAGGGAACTATGGATGGACGGAAGACCTGCATCCACACTAACTGAGAAACAGCTAGTTACCTAGCACTTCAACATAGAGAAGAGGAAGCTGCTCTCACAATTTGAGATAGACCAACTACACATTACATCCCAGACTCAAGAAGACCCGGAAGAACACCTGGAGGTCCAGCCAACACCTGAAGCTGGAATGTCACTGCCCCCGCCTCCATTACAGAGCACAGCAGCTAATACGAGGCAAAAGATCATGGCTAACTAGCTACAGTCAACTCTCGAGACCGATTACCAAGGCTCAGTAGGGAGACGTACCATCAGATAGTATGCTAAAAGATGCCAATAGAGCCCTTGCAACAATCCCTACTACCAGTATAATTCAAACCAATGAACTAGTATATGCTACAGCCGCTGTAATCCTGGAGATGCTTGGCTACGTGATCAAGGAGAACAGCAGTACATACCCCTCCCCCGGAAAATGAGGTTGGAGGCTAAGATCAAGGCAACTCGGAGAGAAGTTAGTCAGCCGGTAGAACTACAGAAGGGTGTGGAGATTAAGGTAAGACTCAGCTACTGAAAAAATACAAGGAGCTGACTCCATCTGAAGCCCTAGAGACTGCTAAACAAAGGCTCACAGCACTGGCTACCAGGCTAAAGAGATACACTAGAGAAGCAGAGGCCAAGAAGATAAATGCCCTGTGACAACCAAGCTGGGAGAGTGGCTCCAACAGATCCCAGGAACAACATCAGAGCTCTCTGTCCAGAAGAGTGCAGTGCTAGGAACAGCTAAGATACTGCGCAGAACCCTCAAACTCCCAGGCCTCTGGTAGAGGACCCGAGGTTGAGGAAGACACATACCACCCATAGGGATTTTTTTTTATAACTCATGATGCTATGCTACTCTTAAATCACAGAGCTTTATCACTCAAAATAGAAACCATGGATAAGAAGTAGGAAGCTTTTTGTTTGTGTGTGTGTGCCTTCAAGTCAGTTTTTGACTCTTGGCGACTTCCTGGGAAGGTTTCTGCAGTTTTGTTGGCAAGATTTCATAAGTAGTTTGCCATCGCCTGCTTCCTGGGGCTGAGACAGTGTGACTGGCCCAAAGTCATCCAGCTGACTTTGTACCTCAGGTGGGACTAGAACTCACAGTCTTTAGTTTCTATCCTGATATCTTAACCACTACACCAAACTGGCTGGTATTTATAGATACTTCCTTTGATGCCTGCCAGCTTCGCTTCATTTTATTTAAAAAACAAAATTGGCTCCATGGCAGCCCTTTTATAGGAGTATCCACAATCAGGTCTCATATTCCAGATGGGTCCATGATCCAGAGTGTTTGCCTATCCTTGGCATATATAAGATTATCCTGCTGAAACATTTGGTGCATATTAGAAAGTATGAAAGTCATTTATACCTATCTGTCCTAACAGTGAGAATCACACTGAGACGAGTAGTTCTCTAGTGTTTATTACTGCTACATAAACAGAATCCTAACAAACCGAATAAGCGTGGGAAAAACCCAGACATATAAACCCCAAAAGCTAAGGCGGGCCTGATCTGTGTCTCTTTGAATGGCTGCTTAATTCCTCAGTACTACGCATGCGTTTTCCACCCTGGATGGGAGCCCCTTCCTGCTCGCCATCATTACTCATGACACTATCATTTAAAAATATATTATTACAGGTAGTCCTCAATTTATGTCCATTTGTTCAATGACCATTCAAAGTTATGGTGGTGCTGAACAAATGGCACTTAGCCTGGTCCCCAAAGTTAGCCATTGCAGCAGCCCCATGGTCACATGATCAGAATTTGGGCGCTTGGCAGCCCACCCATCCTTAGGTGCACTTCATCTCCCCCACCCTATCTGCCACCCCATCTCTGCCCTTTTGGCTGTCCTACACAGTGGCACTCCTCAGTGGTGGCACTGGTGCTGTCATGAGTAAGGATGGCGAGCAGGGGGCTCCCTTCCAGACTGTTAAGCGCATGCGTAGCACTGAGGAATTGGTGAGCCATTCCAAGAGGCACAGATCGGGACCACCTTAACCTGCGGGGTTATATGGCTGGGTTTTCCCATGTTTGTTCAGTTTGTTAGGATTACTGTTATGTATTATCAATAAAACATTAGAGACCAGATCCTTGTCTCAGAGTGTTTCCTGGGAGTTAGGACAGGTGCTGAAGTAGAGGCCTGGGGCTTTCAGCAGTCTCAGCTGGCTGCCATTGCCCTTGGGCTTCTCTTTCTGCCCCAGCTCTGCCACTGCCAGCAAAGAGTGCCGCCTCAAGTCCCATGTCATAGCCACCTGCCAAAACTCAAACCTAGCTGACCTTAACCTAGCTGCACCTAGCTGACCTTAACCCATCTTCTTCCCACTGTTGATGAGGAGTGCCCAGCCTGGCCCTATGTGAGGCAGCTGCTGGCTGCACCAGGCCATCTTCCTTAGGCCACTCACGCCATTCTAATAGTGTTCTCAGGATGCTTCAGAAGGCCTCAGAAGCACTGAAATAGAGGCCTGGGGCCAGTAGCTATCGGCTGAGACTACTGAAGGCCCTGGGCCTCTACTTCAGCCCCAGAACCACTGAGGAGTGCTGCTGTGCAGGGCGGCCAAAAGGGCAGAGGTGTGGGGGAGATAGGCGGGTGGGAGAAGTTCAAGAGAGGGCAGAGGAGATAGTCCCTTACCTTACCGAGGCTCCGGGCTGGGAGAGACCAAGCCAGGAATGGCTTGGATCAGGGTGGGTCCTCCCCTAACAATTGGTGGGATTCGGTTAACAATGGCAACGGGGAGTGCTGGGAATGCCATTGTTAAGCAATGCAGTCACGTAATGTTTCCGCCTAATGACTGCATTGCTTAGCGATGGAAATTCTGGTCCCAATTACTGTCATAACTCAAGGACTAACTGTATGAGATACATTGGATTAAGAATAGGATTTTATATGAAAGTGTGTGTTTATTTCATTTACCCACTTTCAGCAATATGTATCCAGAGAGGTTTGTTTTGAGAACTATGACCCCTGAAAATATGCTAGTGAACTCTGTCCATTTTCCATGATACATTATCTAAAGACATATTACTGAAAACAAGTGATACTTTAACTTGCATGGGTCTGTCTGTCTGTCTCGCAGCAACAGAGATCAAAGCTGTATGTGATCATATATCCCAATGCTAAAGTAGTCTAGTGATTTTTTTTCTTTTTATCCTGAAAAATATTTCTTTACATTAAGCAGATATTCAGACAATGAACCATTGTATACTGTTTCAATTCTCAGGAGACAACATGACTGTTTTAAACACTGCAGACTGGTTGTTGAGTTGCAGCACTCCTTCTTCTGCAACAAGTATGAGCAATCCTAGTTTAATGCATGTGTGTGGTTGGATTGATGATTATTGTGTTGAACATCTGATATTTTGCTTTATTGTTTTTGCTTTGTAGCTGCATACCCTTCTATTTCTGAGAAACCTTTCTATAAATACCATGCAAGGAAGTTATAAGTTTTTGTTGTAACAGAGTTTTGCTATATTTTACATCAATATATAGTATATAAAATAAATTAAAACAAAGAGAAACTGATGTAAGTTCAGCCTCTGGAAGAAAAAAATCATTGTGTGTGGAGGGGAGAAGATCTGTGTACCACACACATATCACTATAATATTGATGTGGGTTCAATATAATGCTAATTACTGGTATCTTAGGTATTTGGAGAAATTTTATAAATGTAATTAAAAGCAGCTGTGAGTTTTTGGAACCACCAGGACTGGAGATGTTCTGTCTTTAGTCCTGAATGGAGTTGTATTTTCCCCTTTGAAACTGAGTTCAATTTGGGAATTTTCTTTGACTCACAGCCAATCACTCATGCTGGGGCCATCTTGCATGTAGATTATCGCAATGCACTGCACATGGGGCTGTCCTTGAAAACTATTTGGAAGCTGCAGCTGGTCCAGAATGCAGCACGAACAATTATGGCTATGCCATATCATGCCCATGCATCATCTTTGCTTCATGAGCTGCAGTGGTTACCAGTTAATTTCTGGGTGCAGTTCAAGGTGCTGGTTATCAGCTTTAAAACCCTTCATGGCATAGGGCCTGGTTATCTAAGATAGTGTCTATCTTCTGTAGTTTCGGTCCATCTGTATGATCAGGCAGAGTGGCATGTTCCCAGTCATCTGATGAAACTTGGGAAATGTGTCTCTGTCACAGTGTCTGCCCTCTAGACCAAGATTCCCCCTGAGGTCTGTTATGCCCTGACCATGACCCTGTTTATAAGAGCACTTAAAACCTGGGTCTTTCCCCAGGTCTTGGGTTAGACTAGATGGTGGGTCCCATGTGTTGTATTGTTTTTAGAATGAATGGTCTTTCTTCTTCTGGATGACTGTCATTTTTTATTTTTACCTTTTTTAATAACGATTTTATTATTATGTGTCACTAAAGTCATCATGGAGTTGGGTGGCCTTATAAATTTAATAATAAATAAAATAAATATAGCCAGATGTAATTCAGTGAAATCTATACTGAATGTATTTGAAGAATTCCTTCTTCCAATTTTCTGAGAAAGGAAAATAATTCTGAGGAAGAATAATAATTAACTAAGTTTAATTAAGGTATTGGTTTTATTTAACCACATATTACCTGAGTAAAAGCTGAAAATTGAAGGGGTAATTTATTCATATCTAACAATAACTGCTTCAGCAAAGGATCATTACCTTGTCGTGGTGCTGGAGCTTGAGCACCTCAATGATGCCATGAGCTAAACCGTGAAGGGCCACCCAAGATGGGAAGGTCATGACAGAGAGGTCAGACTAAATGCGATCCCTGGGGAAGGCAATGGCAACCCACCCCAGTATTCTTGCCATGAAAACTCAATGGATCAGTACAACCAGAGATATGTCGGTATACCATTGGAAGATGAGACCCCGAGGTCGGAAGATGGTCAAAATGCTACTGGGGAGGAACAGAGGATGAGTTCAACTAGCCCCAGACGTGATGACGCAGCTAGCTCAAAGCCGAAAGGACGGCTAGCAGCCGACGGTGCTGGTGGTGAACGGCGAATCCAATGTTCTAAGGATCAACACACCATTGGAACCTGGAATGTAAGATCTATGAGCCAGGGCAAATTGGATGTGGTTATTGGTGAGATGTCAAGATTAAAGATAGACATTTTGGGCGTCAGCGAATTGAAATGGACTGGAATGGGCCACTTCACATCAAATGACCACCAGATCTACTACTGTGGACAAGAGGACCACAGAAGAAATGGAGTAGCCTTCATAATTAATAGTCAAGTGGCTAAAGCAGTGCTTGGATACAATCCAAAAAACGATAGAATGATCTCAATTCGAATTCAGGGCAAGCCATCTAACATCACAGTGATCCAAATATACGCCCCAACCACAGATGCTGAAGAAGCTGAAGTAGAGCAGTTCTATGAGGATCTGCAGCACCTACTGGACAACACGCCTAAAAGAGATGTTATTTTCATCACGGGAGACTGGAATGCTAAGGTGGGCAGTCAAATGACACCTGGAATTACAGGTAAGCATGGCCTGGGAGAACAAAACGAAGCAGGACATAGGCTGATAGAATTTTGCCAAGACAACTCACTCTGCATAACAAACACTCTCTTCCAGCAACCTAAGAGACGGCTTTATACATGGACTTCCCCAGATGGACAACACCGAAATCAGATTGACCACATCCTTTGCAGCCAAAGGTGGCGGACATCTATACAGTCGGTAAAAACAAGACCTGGAGCTGACTGTAGTTCAGATCACGAACTTCTTCTTGCACAATTTAGGATCAGACTAAAGAGCTTAGGGAAGACCCACAGATCAGCTCGAAATGAGCTCACTAATATTCCTAAGGAATATGCAGTGGAGGTGAAGAATAAATTTAAGGGACTGGACATAGTAGATAGGGTCACGGAAGAACTATGGACAGAAGTTCGCAACATTGTTCAGGAGGCGGCAACAAAATACATCCCAAAGAAAGAGAAAACCAAGAAGGCACTAGAAGTAGCCCAAGAAAGAAGGAAAGCAAAAGGCAACAGTGATAGGGGGAGATATGCCCAATTAAATGCAAAATTCCAGAGGTTAGCCGGAAGAGATAAGGAATTATTTTTAAACAAGCAATGCGCGGAAGTGGAAGAAGACAATAGAATAGGAAGGACAAGAGACCTCTTCCAGAAAATTAGAACCATCGGAGGTAAATTCCAGGCCAAAATGGGTATGATCAAAAACAAAGATGGCAAGGACCTAACAGAAGAAGAAGAGATCAAGAAAAGGTGGCAAGAATATACAGAAGACTTGTATAGGAAGGATAACAATATCGGGGATAGCTTTGACGGTGTGGTCAGTGAGCTAGAGCCAGACATCCTGAAGAGTGAGGTTGAGTGGGCCTTAAGATGCATTGCTAATAACAAGGCAGCAGGAGACGACGGCATCCCAGCTGAACTGTTCAAAATCTTGCAAGATGATGCTGTCAAGGTAATGCATGCTATATGCCAGCAAATTTGGAAAACACAAGAATGGCCATCAGACTGGAAAAAATCAACTTATATCCCCATACCAAAAAAGGGAAACACTAAAGAATGTGCAAACTATCGAACAGTGGCACTCATTTCACATGCCAGTAAGGTAATGCTCAAGATCCTGCAAGGTAGACTTCAGCAGTTCATGGAGCGAGAATTGCCAGATGTACAAGCTGGGTTTAGAAAAGGCAGAGGAACTAGAGACCAAATTGCCAATATCCGCTGGATAATGGAAAAAGCCAGGGAGTTTCAGAAAAACATCTATTTCTGTTTTATTGACTATTCTAAAGCCTTTGTGTGTACCATAACAAATTGTGGCAAGTTCTTAGTGGTATGGGGATACCAAGTCATCTTGTATGCCTCCTGAAGAATCTGTATAACGACCAAGTAGCAACAGTAAGAACAGACCATGGAACAACGGACTGGTTTAAGATTGGGAAAGGAGTACGGCAGGGGTGTATACTCTCACCCTACCTATTCAACTTGTATGCAGAACACATCATGCGACATGCTGGGCTTGAGGAATCCAAGGCTGGAGTTAAAATCTCTGGAAGAAACATTAACAATCTCAGATATGCAGATGATACCACTTTGATGGCTGAAAGCGAAGAGGAACTGAGGAGCCTTATGATGAAGGTGAAAGAAGAAAGTGCAAAAGCTGGCTTGCAGCTAAACCTCAACAAAACCAGGATTATGGCAACCAGCTTGATTGATAACTGGCAAACAGAGGGAGAAAATGTAGAAGCAGTGAAAGACTTTGTATTCCTAGGTGTGAAGATTACTGCAGATGCTGACTGCAGTCAGGAAATCAGAAGACGCTTAATCCTTGGGAGAAGAGCAATGACAAATCTCGATAAAATAGTTAAGAGCAGAGACATCACACTGACAACAAAGGTCCGCATAGTTAAAGCAGTGGTGTTCCCCGTAGTAACATATGGCTGTGAGAGCTGGACCATAAGGAAGGCTGAGCGAAGGAAGATCGATGCTTTTGAACTGTGGTGTTGGAGGAAAATTCTGAGAGTGCCTTGGACTGCAAGAAGGTCAAACCAGTCCATCCTCCAGGAAATAAAGCCAGACTGCTCACTTGGGGGAATGATATTAAAGGCCAAACTGAAATACTTTGGCCACATCATGAGAAGACAGGACACCCTGGAGAAGATGCTGATGCTAGGGAGAGTGGAGGGCAAAAGGAAGAGGGGCCGACCAAGGGCAAGGTGGATGGATGATATTCTAGAGGTGACGTACCCGTCCCTGAGGGAGCTGGGGGTGTTGACGACCGACAGGAAGCTCTGGCGTAGACTGGTCCATGAAGTCACGAAGAGTCAGAAGCGACTAAACGAATAAACAACAAACAACAATAACTGGTCTTTGATGTAATGTTAATTATGCTTCATCATTTCCTCCATAAATCTTTTGTTAACATGGTCTCACTTCCTTTCTCTTTGGAACTGGCTATGAGGTTGAAATTAGAATTGCTGTTAACAACAATACAGTTAATTTATATTTATGAATCTGAAATTATTTTTAGTTTACACTATAGTTTAGAAAAGCAATCCATAATAAACGATCTATGGTTTAAAGTTATCTTACTTTCATTAGTAGAGAAAAGGTTTATCTTGGCTCTGACAGTTAAAATGGAAGCAAAAACTGTTTTGCTATTTATTTAAGTTTGACCTGATTTCAGTTAAACTTTATATATTCTCTAAGCTTTTACAAACGTGAATCTAGGTTAGTAGTGAAACTGTGTGCCAAGTTTTGTGTATGATTTATATGCAAAATATGTGCTACAGGCATAGATATGAAAAATCCATCTTTCAAATAATTAAACAACAAAGGGAAACCCCATAAATACATTATGCTGTATGTGGAGTGCCTGGGGGTAGACTTGTTTGAGTTTATCATCTTTTACTCTAAGATACATGTCAATCTGTAAGAACAAATTTTAGAAATCAAAAGGAGGTGGGATCAAGAACTTGAAAGGGGAAAAGGAAAAACCAAAAAAAAAACACTCTACAATATTCTGTTCTTCTAATGGATGCCTTCCTTTAACATGGGGATATTAATTGGATGCCATCCAAAGGACAGGAATAGTTGTATTTATTTACCTTTTGCTAGATTATTTATGTTGAGGAAAAGCATTTGAATTGCTCATAACAAATAAATACCAGGTGTTCGTTGTGTTAAAATAGTCTTGAAAAAAGCCCTGTCTCTTTTTGTTAGAGGAATATTTGAAGAATATATTGAAAGTAGTTCTAGTTTGCTCTCTTCTTTTGACAAGATCAAGATAGGATAATATTCAGTTCAGTTGGATAAATGTTAGCATTTTTAATTTTAAAAAGTAGTGCATGGTTTTAAAGCTGTGGTTCTATGGTTGAAGGTTATTCTAAGAATCTTACTAATTTTTTCCAGTGTATGCATAGTTTGACTTACCTAAAATTCTTTTTTTTTTGCTTTAGTTTGCATGATATATGTAAATTTAAAAATGCAATCTCATACCTGCTCATTCTTCTATATAGTGTCTCTTCTCGCAGTCAAAACAGAGCCTCTGAACAGTAATGACTCAACAACAACAACAAGTGGAGATGGATCTCTTGACAATTTTACTGGGTCAGGTAAAAGACATAATTTGCTCATAATACCTGTATCTGTAGTTTTTCCAGCTATTCTTTACAAAAACAAACAGGAAATCATCTAATCATGCATGTAAAAATAGGCAGGCAGTTATTTTGTACCCCTTTTATTACCCTGATAAAGTGCTTTTGGATATATAATCTCTAAGGCAGAACTCATGGAGTCTTTGGATAAAACCTTTACAAATAATAATGTTGAAAAATGCCTGATGACAAGCTTAATTATTTTCTGCTACTAAAGTTAGATAATAATGAGTGACATGAACCAGTGCCAAGGAGAAGAATTTAGGAAAAATGTAACTTTGCCTATTATGGACAGCTTCCTACAACTACTGTCTCACAGATTATATTACACTGAAATCAGTTTCTGTGCCCTATCTTCTCACTGCTTGAAGTGGCAGAACTAATATTTAAAATAAATCATTTCTTTTATTAAACAAAATTAAGACAAATGTGAAATGTATAAAATGATTATGAAAAGTTACAAATATCACCCAGACGGCAAAGGAACTGAAGAATTTCTGGTTTTGAGTTCATAAAAGGAACTTAATTCTTCTAAGAAAGGTTCTAACGTTTAAAACATAAAGGAATATAAAACAGTTTAGGGATAATATGGGCAGTTGACTTCGCTGTATGTAGTTACAATACATTAATTGCAATGGAGATGCTTCTCAAGATTGATTAGATTCTAAAATTGCTGTGAGTGGCCATCATCTAAGTTACTTAAGTTCCAAGTGCCACTTCTAAGAAAGCTTAGAATTGCACAAGGTAAGGACAGTTACAGCTTTTTTCTACTACTTACAAACCCTTGTGTATCTTCTGGGCTTCAAAAGCCATTTAAAATATTTTCAACATTTTAAGCTCTATAATATTGAGAGTTGATTTTAAAGTAATGTATTAAAGAGATTTTCAAATGAGTTCTAAAGAGGGAGACAAAAATCTTCAATATACCCTGTGAAAAGTTTCTTTAATTAGCAGACATTCATGACACATTACAAAGTGCTTTTGACATTAACCTCATTTCTTGAAATGCCATGAAGATCTTTTTGGGGGGGGGGAGCTAATTATGGTTAAATAAATAAATAAATTTGATATTCAAAGAATGTTGCTCAAGAAACTAAAGGTCTTAAACACATGGAACTTTCTCCGTAATTCTTTGGCTCCCGCCTAAAGTGTGTTTTGCAAAAGGATGAAGAACTACTACCTATCTGTAAAATTCTAAAGGCTGGCATATTGAAAAAAGGAAATCACTTTGAAGTAAAAGTATGATTGATTAGACTCAAGGATTTCCAGGGCTACCTTTTGTACAGAGCTTTTATCGTTTTAAAAGTGAATGAAATGCAGATGGCCTAATAAAGACACTCTAGTGCTGATACGAAGTGGTTCTGAAAGATTTTTTTCACATTTTAAAGTATATATATTTGGAACACATTTGCCGTAGCCAAGACAGGTGGTTAGACGAAAGAGAAACTTGGCATTTTTTGGAATCAGTCCAGACTAGGCAATATTCTTGAACGGTTTTAATAGGATATGATTATCATCATTTAAGCTTCTGCAGAAAAATACAGCTGTTCTTTGTACAGGCATGTATGCAATTGTTATTTACCATAGTGGTGCATTTTCTATATGAAAGTAAATGAATGTGTTACTTCCTAAAGAAAAATTAGTACTTCTTTCACTTTCACTGCATAAAACATTGAATTTTTATAGTGGAGATAATAAGATAAATACTGTCAACATAAGCCAGAATCCATTGCTCTAACTTCTTGGCTAAGCACATTGTTAACAAGGATCCATAGAAGTATGAAAATATTTCCATGAGTCCTTTCAACAGTTTTAGCAGGGGGATGGGGGGTGTCAGACAGGTCAGTCTGAGAAAAGCAGTGTTGCAGATCCAAAAGGGGCAGAGCTTATGATGCCAATGCTGCTTTTGTCACTTTGATGCACGTAACAAGGGCTTGTGGATGCCCATGCTTCCTTTTCTTTATTTTAAACTAGTTTCCTTTGGAATGTGTAGTTCTGTGCAGTTAGGCACAAGAGCGTTTGAATCCGAGCTAAATGTGTAAAGTTCAGGATACTGCCTGGGAATCAGTTGTTAAAATTGTATTGGACTAGTAAAGTTTCTTGTCTATGCTTAAGCAATTGCATATTGTGGTCCTACCTTTTTAGCGCTCCAAAAATCAGTTTTAAAAAGTTAAAAACACATTTAAGAGAAATCTTGCACTTAGATTATGGAACTCATTGCTACTATTATAGAGTGTTCTGCTTACATCCCATAATGCTTACTATGCTGTCTTATGAGCAAGTTTCCCTGTTTACATTAATGGAGATGATAGCATTCTTGATCTTTAAATGGTCAGCTATGCATGAGATGCCGTGTAGAATGGAGCTGTGTGCACCGAATCTTACACTGGAGTAACTGGGTAACAGTCATTTCCCTACCTGTTGCCATACAGACATGTTGGACTTCTGCTGCCAGAATTTACAGCCAGATGTATAGTCCAACACTACTGGAGAGTGCCAGGATGGAAAAGATTTCTGCTGGCATAGCTGCTGTGCTGATATATAACATTATGTTGTGCATAGTGGTTGTTATGTTTACATATCTGCTGTTCACACTGCTCTTAAATCGGGGGTCTATACTGAATGGTGAGTTCCATTTAGCAAGACCTCATTTTGCTGACCCTTACTTCCATATGCTTTTTACCCTATTCCATGTTAATTTTCTGGAACAAAATTGGATCTGAGGTAAGTAAGGAGTGGTGAAAATTGAGTACCCAACTGGTTTGAGCAGAAATGCTTTCTATTAAAACAAATCTCAGTTGTAAATGCAGTAGACAATATTACTCATAATGTATTAGCATGGCAAATTAAGTGCACAGAAATCATATTCCATAATACATAAATGTTGCTAGCTCAGCTGCTCATATGTGCAGGGTACAACAAGACCAATTTCGAGTAATTGGTTGGTGTCAATCTTAACAAAGGGCAGTACAATTGATTTTTTTTTCCAAATCTTAGTTAAGATTTACTTGCATAAAATTTGTTACATTCAAGCTTTTCATTGGTAATGTTAGCACATGCTTTATATGACAAAGTTTATTTATTTACTGGGCTTATATGGCTGCCTATCTCATATGATGACTCTAGGCAGCTTACAACTATCCATGAAAAACATAGTTAAAAACAAAAGTATCTTTCCCCCGAGCACCAGACCAATCATCATTGCAGCTCAACCCCCATCCTAGCCTAATGCTTGGGGAAAGAGCCAGGTCTTCACAGCCCTTTGGAAGGCTAAAAGGGTAGGGATCCCTCAGATCTCAGGTGGGAGGCTGTTCCAAAGGGCTGGGGTGGCCACTGAGAAGGGACATCTCCAGGGTCCCATCAGGTGGAGTGTGTCCACCCTATCTAATCTAGTAGGACAGGCAGATATCCTCAGGGACAGGCAGTCCTGCAAGTAACCTGGCCCTGTGTCATGTACGGCTTTAAAAGTGATAACCAGCACCTTGCATTGCATCCGGAAAGCAACCGGGAACCAGTGCATCTCACACAGCAGTGGTGTTACTCAGATGAACTGTGGGGCACCCAAAGCTGCACGTGCTGTTGCATTCTGGACCAGCTGCAGCTTCCAGATGGTCTTCAAAGGCAGCCCCATGTGGAGTGCATTGCAGTAATCCAAACAGGAGGTGACTAAGGCATGGGTGACTGTGAGCAAGGCCTCCCAGTGCAGGAATGGGTTCAACTGGTGCACAAGATGGAGTTGTGCAAAGGCCCCCTGGCCATGGCTGCCACCTGCTCTTCCAGCAGGAGCCATGAGTCCAAGAGGGCCCCCAAATTGTGCACCAGATCTGTGCAGGGGCGTGTTACCCGATCCAGAGGCAAAGATGTCACCTCTCCTGACCCTGAGGCCAAACACCCACAGCCACTCTGTCTTGCTAGGGTTTGGTCGCAGCCAGTTTCTCCCCAACCAGGCCCTTATACCTCCAGGCACTGAGCCAGCACCTGAACAGTATCACTTGCCTGGTATGGGGTAGAGATGTATAATTGGGTATCCTCAGCATACTGATGAATCTGAACCCCATGCCAGCTGACAATCTCTCCCAGCAGCTTCATATAAATAATACTGTATTTTTAAAATGTGGAGGCATGACTTTGTGGTGGGAAACAACAGGTAATTACTTTTTTTAAAAAATACTGATTTTTATCATTATGAAAACCAGTTCTGCTTAAATGTATCTACCAAACTAAATAAGACCATAAGAAGTTAGAGGTTATACATATTAGTTATTCACTTCCAAATAAAAATATGAAGAATAATATAAATGTTACCAATTTTAATTAGAGCAATCAAAAATTTTAAGCCTTTTTTTATCGTAATAGCTGATAAACTGAACATTCTAAACACTTTTATTTTACAGTAATAACAAGTAGCGGCTACAGTCCAAGATCATCACATCAATATTCACCGCAACTATATTCCTCCAAGTTAGTGTGCATGTATATTCTAATACCTTATTACATATGTTTTTATATCTTTGGAGGGTGGCTAAATCCTCCTGATTAAATCTGGAGCACATAGACTAGGGGGAGTAATGATGACAAGGATGATAAGGCACCCTATTGTATGTTTCTAAGTCTGGTTACTGTTAGGTATAGTCCTCTGTTAATCTTATTTTTGTATCTTTGCATTGGATAATAGTTGTAAAAGATTTGCAGTTTCATGGGTAATAAACTACTCATGCATCAATTTTCTTACTGCTTAAGTATAGATTAAAACCATTGCTATTCCCCATGACATTTAGCCACCATGTTACCACATTGAACAACCAGCCTTCAATTTGTGCAAAAAACTCCAAAATTCAAACCTATTCACTTTATCATATGCTTTTTCTATATCGATAAACATACAGTAACTTTGTTTCTCAGATTCATACATTTCCTGTTGATCTGCTGAAGAGCAAAAGTCTGGTCTTCATGCCTTCTTCCTGGTATAAAGCCACGTTGCACTTCCCAGCTTTTACTCATTGTCACCTGTCATACCCTTGCAATCAGAATTCTCCTAAATACTTTCCCAGGCACACTTAACAAAGTAATACCCTTTTAGTTTTTGCATTCACTCTTCATGTCTTCCCTGTTGGAACAATAACAAGATTCTTTCGACTGCCAAGCATGGATGCAGCCTTTGCCCACATTTTAAATGAGTTGCATAAACTGTCCATAAGCAAATCATATACATATTTAAAATATCTCAGTGACATCATCAGCACTTCCACCCTAACCTTAGCCATTACCATTTCTCTACACACTCACAGTATTTATGACATCCTTGTTGTTTTTTCTTCAATCGCTAATATTATTCAATTCCACAATTTGATATATTATTGTAAATTCTCTACAATTCTCAAAAATACTCTTTCCAGCATTCCTTCACTTCAGTTACATCCCTAGTCCTTTCATTTTATAGTCTAAGCCACATGTTCAAAGTCAAAACAGTAATCCCAACTTATAAAAACAACATTAACCAGCCTAATTTCCTGGCCCAAACAGCTGAGGGAACAGCCATGTCTTCATGAAAAGCTAATAGGATCTGGATTTCTGAGAGGATGCTATTCCACAGGGCAAGTGCTGCCACAGACAATGCATGATCCCTGGGTTCAACAAGATGACATTGTTTGATAGAAGGGACCTGGACCATGCCCTCCCTGCTAGACCTGATGGGTTGAGCAAAAACAGTGGGAGACAGCCAGTCCTGCAAATAGCCTGGTTGTATCCCATGTGTGGTTTTATAGATAATAACCAGCACCTTAATCACACCCAGAAACCCACTGGAAGCCAGTGCAGCTTGTGAAACAATAGTGTTTTATGGACATAATGAGAAATGCCAGTGCATTCTGGACCAACTGCAGCTTCCAAGTACTCTTCAAGTGCCACCCCACATAGAACATGTTACAGTAATCCAAATGGGAGGTGACTAAGGGAGGATTGCTTTAATCAGCATTCTTCATATTATCTTATATAACTTAATTTTTCTCCCACCTCCCGCTGTTTAGGCCCTATCCACATATCCTTTCTACACCAGCAGCTCAGACAATGTCTGCCTATGCCAGTCAGACCCAGTATTCAGGCATGCAGCAGCCAGCAGTGTATACAGCCTACTCACAGACTGGGCAGCCTTACAGCTTACCTGCTTACGGTATTTGACTTCCAGTTGTTCTTTATTCTCTTACAAATATATTTGGCATCATGGAACGTCTGTGTTTTCCCCCCATCAGTAAGAATCAGTTGAAAATTAATTTCTCACACAGATTTGGGTGTAATGTTGCCAGGCATCAAGACAGAAAGTGGACTTTCACAAACACAATCACCACTGCAGACTGGGTGTCTTAGTTACAGCCCAGGGTTCTCCACACCACAGCCAGGCCAAGCACCATATTCATACCAAATGCCAGGTGAGTAATCCATTGTCTATCCTTGTTCTTTCTGAATTGTTTTAAAATTCATGCATTTCAAATATAAGGGGTAAGTGTCATGAGTAAAACTTATTATCTGTCTGATTCTTTTATTTCTTAAAAAAAAAAAGTATGATGATCTGAAATATTAGTTAGATAATTGTATTGATATTTTTACAGCCTTATTGTAAGTTACTTCAAAATTTATGGAAGAGCTACTTACTGAAACTATTATAAATTTATACAGATTGTATTCATTGATAGTAATAAATCATATTATTAGTATTAAAATATTGATAGTGGGAATGATAGTGGCAACAATCATAACTAAAGCCTATATGAAATAGCCTTTTGGGGATCCATATCTTGGTCATATCTCTGTATAATTTGTGCTCTTTTAACAGTTCTGGGTCTGGAATACCATGCCCAAAGTTAATATTATTTTTAATATTTATGATACTTTTATATTTATGTACTGTTAACAGCTTGACAAAAAGCGGCTATAATAGGTTTTTAAATTTAAACTCTATTCAGTTTCCCAAAACATTCAGTAATAAAATGCTTGTAGGTTTAGAGGCATTTGGGAAGGGAGGGTGAGTGATAAAATATGTGTCGCAAGGCAAGCAGCACTTGTTATGTGTAGTGTTGTGACACAAGCACTAAAGGGCAGACCTTGTGTTATGATATCATGATGCGTGTTTTGTCATTTTGGTTTAGTGGTTAGGAATGGAAATGTGGATAGGATGACCATGTGTCTATATTAGAATAGGAAGCTACTTTTAACAAAGCCAACAGGGATAGGCAACATTTTGATGATTGAGGATGGTACCTAACATGGTGGGAGGCTTGCTGAGGACTGTAAAGTGAGTAAACCACATTACATTAAAGATTTTATTTATTTATTTGTTCGTTCATTCATTCATTCATTCACTCGATTTATATAGCTGCCCATCGAATTTTTACATGACTCTCTGTGGCTTACAATAAAATAGATAAAACAAATAACATACATAACATAAAAATAAAAACACATAACAGCCAAACATCACAAAATGAACATCAACAAAGCCACAGGCTCTATCACACACCCAGGCCACCAGGGCCTTTTCAGGGTCTTGTGAAAAGCCAGCAGGGTCAGGCCTAGCCTAATCTCAGAGGGAATGATGTTCCAAAGGGCGGATGCCACAGCAGAAAAGATTCCCCTTCTGGGCCCTGCCAGCTGACACTCCCTAGCTGACAGTACCCAGAGCATGCCCTTCCTACCCAACTGGATAGGACAGGTAGAAACAATTAGGGAGAGATGGTCCCATAAGTAACCCAGTCCTAAGACATGAAGGGCTTTAAAGGTGACAGTCACCTTGAATTGCACCCGGAAGCCAATGCAGCTCATGGAGCAGTGGTGTCACATATGCCAAGTAACTGGCACCAGTAACTGCCCATGCCGCCACATATTGCACCAGTTGAAGCTTCCAAATACTGTTCAAAGACAGCTCCACATAAAATGCATTGCAGTAGTCCAGTCTGGAGATCACAAGGGCTATAAGATGTAGTCAAGGCTGGGTTTGGGGAAGATTTTCCAGAGTTTTCTTTGTTTTTTAATAGTGATATGCCAGGGCTCATGCTACAGTTTTCATATGTTCACCTAAAAATAACAGAAAACTGCCATGAGTTTTAAGCAACCTTGGTTAGAGAGGGTTCCAAAAGCAACAAAATGGGGACTTTGGGGTTCCATGCAACCCAAGGCTGCAGGTTTCTCAGCCTTGACTGTTATACATTAGTGATACTTTTGCTGTCCTCACTATGATTCTACTCCTTACCTGTTTATGTTGATAATGTTGGAAAGATACAAGCTAGTAAGTATTGTCTCTGTTTGACAATGGTATGACCATCTTAAATATGATCACTTCATGGACTAGAAGATCTCTTAATCCTTGAAACTACATTAAGTATCCTGTCCTTCCCAAGCCATTATCATTATCATATATATTTTGCCAATATTTTACTACAGCTGTATTAAAGAAAGAAAAAGGCCAGGAATCAAGAAAGGAGAAGTTCTTGAAACTCAGTAGGTTTGCTGGTATATTAATGTCTGTGTTAATGTTTCTGTGAAGTTCAATAGGGAGCTATTTATGGAAGCTGGATTGTTATATATGGAAGCAATTACAAACATTATTGACAGCTTGTTTGATTTTTAAAGCATTCAGTGCTCTTTACAAACAATACTATACTATACTATAGTTAAGCATAACAAATTTCTTTATAAAAGTTGAAGCTCTGAGATAACTGCATAATTTAATTACATACTCTATATTTTCATTTGAAAACTTCCTTTATTTCTCATTTGTCTGAATTTTGAATAATGTATTACTTAGCTCTTATAGGGAATTATTCTTTTAACTCTAGGTTCTAGTTTTACACCATCCTCCACTATTTATGCAAACAATTCAGTATCAAATTCTACAAACTTCAATAGTTCACAACAGGTATGTTTTTTTTCCCTATAAAGAACAAACTTATAAAGTTGATTTGGCAATTTACAATGGACAAGGCTGTTGTCCTATTGCTATTTTTTAGGTGAAAATGGATGTAATTTTAAAGAGGTTAGTCTTCATAAAAATATTGTTTGTCACGTTCTAGGATTATCCATCGTATGCAGCTTTCAGTCAAAATCAGTATCCACAGTATTATTCAGCATCAACATACGGAGCATACATGACATCAAATAACACCACTGATGGTACCTCTTCATCCTCATCAACATACCAGCTCCAGGAATCCCTTCCAGGGCTTAATAGCCAACCAGGTACCATTCAGTGATTTTGTTGTTCCGCTCATTTAAAACTGGTGCAGTCATGGCATAGGTGCATGTTAACATTAATTGCAGCTAAATGAGAACAAAAACAGATTTCACCGGTATAAATTTGACATCCAAGGAGTCCTTATCAAAAGTTGTCTTGCTTGTGCCAGTACCAGCAGATACTCATTTATCATGAAGTGAGAAGATATCCTTTATTTATTTCTCCTCAGAAATAAAGCATGTTCCTACATTGTTACAATAGTGCACATGCTGAAAAAATGATTGGAGCATATACAGAATCACCCAAAATCAGGCATGAAGAAATAAAAAGCAACTCTCAAATGGCTGAATAAACATTCTCTGCCAACTTTATTTGACTGTGTCCTGTCCTCTCAGGGTTTTCTAGGCTTTGGGACTGATACCTGCTTCCCACAAGGATTCCAAGCCAAAAACTCACCGAAAATAAAACTCCTAACTTCCACTCCCCCTAAATCTCACACCGCTCACTCTCTGGAGAGGACAGTGGTTGTAAATTGATAAATCTTAAAAGTTTCTCCAGCGTGTCAGTAAGCCACTAAAAACTAAGAATACCTGGTTTCAGCTATCCACTCAATATTAAGAATCCTCTTAATCCACTACAAAACTAATGATAAAAATAAATGATTTTATTAAAAAAATGATTTCCATTCTTTTCACTCCAATAGATCTGGAACAGAAAGCATGTATAAAAATAATTTCAGGAAGAGGAAGTCTAGCTTAATACGCTGCACCAAAAAGAATGCCTATTAACTCTGCCTGTATTCTTAGCTGCCTACATTCTTTGGAGGGGCTACACAGTAATTCTCAGCTGGGAGAGGAGAGGGTGGCCAGCTGTCCCAAACGGTGGCTCAGAGACCTGTGGATAGGGGCATGCCCACATCTGCCTCAAAGGGCCTGTAGGAACTGGGTTGTTCCCACTCTGCCTGACTGCATCACCAACAGGATGATCAGTGGGAAATTGATTTCATTGGAAATCAGCAAGTTTAATGGGTGCTACTTTTGAAATATATAATATATATTTGAAAAATAATATATATATTTTTCCCAGGATACATTGTATTCATTAATTTATGCTTTTTTTATGATTTAATTCCATTACTCACAATCTTCTGTATGCCATGATCTTCACCAGATGGGCTTATAGCCTCCATTATTCATAATGACTTATTTATATTGGTTCAATTTTGGTACAGCCCAACTCCAAAGCGACTCTGGGCAGACTTTGTTCAAGCAAAACTTTCATATAATGCCTTTTAGTTGGTACCAGCCTTAACAATACCCCTTTCATATGCAGCATTCCCTGTTGTCAGTAAGAATAGTACTGATTGGTTCTGACATATGTTGGCTGGTTTGGCACAAAGAAAACAAAAGCCCAACTTTACCCCAAGCATGTTCATGCTGTTCTCTGTAAACTACGATAACTAATCTAGAGACTATATTGCAAGCTGGCATATTGCTGTCTGCATCCTACCAACCATGAGGTACATGTGGTGTTGTGACACACATTATATATTCTTACATATTTTCCTTACTTTCTGTGCCTGAATATCATGGATAAAAATGCAGCATTTTTTGTATGAGGGTTTTTAATATGCAAAGCATTTTAAGACCAAATGAGAGTCCATTTAAGTAGTTTATTTAAGTAATTAAACAATTCACAATGAACTATTGCTCCTTATAAAAAGCAAAAGAAGCTATTAAATTTACTGTTACTCAAATGGCAATTGGTTTCTGCAATCTGAAACTAGAATCATACCTTGCTATGAACATACCTTGTTCATTTCTTGATGAACAAGGTAGCTGGCCATTCTGATATAGAGATTAATGAAATACACTTGGCTCTAAATATCCAGGGCATACAAGATTGAGCAGTTACTTACTGAATTGGTTAGTGGGAAATAATCTTGTGTACAAATTTCATGTAAAAATAAAGCTTGAAGCAAAGTGGAAATAATTATTTATTACTTACATTGTGGGATAGGGAGAGGAATATTATAATTAAAATCAGGTGGTTAAGACATTACCTTAGGCTGGGTTGCCCAGTAGAGTTCCTGTGGAACTGATAAACTTGCTGGAACCCCACCAACTCAGCTTTTTCTATTTTTAAAGCGTCTTTTATTTTTAAATAAAACTATAAAGGAAATGGTTGGCATGCTTCAAAGCAGTGCACCACCCTCATCTTCAGTGCCCTTGCATTATGGATAAGGCTTATGCAGATGACTTGATGAAGCATTTAATTTGCAAGCAAAGTCATGCTTGTTTCCAGAATTTGTGGAATGTTGCACAGAACCTGGAATACATCTGTGTGTTCATGATAACTGTATCACATAGTCCTTATCATTGCAGAATGGAGTAGAAGTACCACTTACTGAGATTTGGATGCTATTAATGCAGTCTAATGTTGTGTTTGCATTTTTGTAATCGTATTACACTACTAGCTCATATTCATGGACTACAACTTTAAGATACTTTTCATACATATGGTTGCCAAGCTAGATCTCCTTATATCTCTGCATTTGATTTATTTTCTCTGAAGAATTTTACATTTGTCTCCATTAAATTTCATTTTCCTATTTTCATTCTATTTTTCTAACTTGCCATGGTCACTTTGAATTTTGTTTCTGTCTTCTGAGTTATTAATTCCATCCATTTTGCATCATCTGAAGTGTGGCAAGTATTCTCTCCTCCTCACTGTCCAAGTCATTAATAACAATGCTGAAACATACTACACCCCAGACCTTGAGGTATTTCACTTAGTACCTCTCTCCAAGCTTTATCAGGAACCCTGATCAACACTTCTTGAATATGTATTTCAGGTTTGCTCTTGATCCATTTAGTAGTCATGAGATCCACACTTAGCTAGCTTGTCAATAAGAATATTATGGGATATGTTAGCTCGTATCTCTCCAACATTATCAACATGTGCTTTATTCCCACAGTATAGTAAACATTGTAGGATGAGAGCTGTGGTAGCAAAAAAATCTGTTCTGACTAATAAGTCATTCTAAACTTAAGGAGTTTTTTTTACAATAATTTTACAGTTCCAAAATATCTTTATGTGTACTGATGACTCACCTCTCTTTTCATTTCTTATTATGTCCCCTTCAATTTTCAGTTTGGCACTAAGTCTTTTGTCCAGAGAAACTGACTTTTTCTGATCTCTTCCGTTTTCCTTCATTGCATTTTTCACACTTGTAGCATTATGCCTCTATTTTAGGAACTGCCACCAATTTTCAGCTGCTTTTCCTGTTAGGTTCTCCTACCATAGGTAAAGGTAAAGGTTTCCCTTGACGTAAAGTCCAGTCGTGTCCGACTCTAGGGGGCGGTGCTCATCTCCGTTTCAAAGCCTTGGAGCCGGCGTTGTTCATAGGACACTTCCGGGTCATGTGGCCAGCATGACTCACGGAACGCCGTTACCTTCCCGCCGAAGCGGTACCAATTAATCTACTCACATTTGCATGTTTTCGAACTGCTTGGTGTGCAGAAGCTGGGACGAGCAACGGGAGCTCACCCCGCCGCGCGGTTTCGAACCGCCGACCTTCCGATCGACAGCTCAGCGGTTTAACCCGCAGCGCCACCGCGTCCCTCTCCTACCATAGATTCTCATTTATCATTGTTCTAAGTTTCCTGAGGTCCAAAATATGCATTTAACTCTGATTTAGTTTTCCTTAAAATCAAGAATGACAGTATTATTACATTATCACATGTAATAATAATAATAATCATGACCGTACTATTCCCACTTCATCTTTGTTGGGTAGTATAAATTTAAAGCTTGCTGGTCACCTTTTGCCTCCCTCCACTCTCCAAAACAAAAAGATAAGGCAAGGCAGAAATTTCCTGAATGAAGCAAGTTCAGTAGAATTTGTCTCCCAGCAACAGTCAAGATAATTAAAAATTCACATTATCCTTACTTTATGCCTATCTGAAGGTTCTGCATTATCAGTATTCTCTCCTTAGTAGTGCGCTTGATAGTAGATACACATGATAGCACTGATTTTATTTCTTCCTTACTGAATTTTTTAATCCAGACATTTTCAACAGTACCACCAAGTTTATGTCCTTGGATTTCTGAACAAGTGTGAATATTTTCAGCATACTGTGCAATACTTCTTCTTTGCTTCTGTTCATTTGTGGTGCATAAATATTTAACTAAAATCCTTATCTCTAACTTTCTGTCTCAGGCCTTAAAGAGGATTTGTTTACACTTTTCCTGATCAAGCAACACCTACTTCAGTCAAACCCCTTCCTCCCAGTCACTGGAAAGGCTTCCATATCCACCAACTGTAAACTACAGCTTTGGAAACCAAATCTTTTACATTGACACACTTTCTGTATTTGTCATCATATCTTTAATCTGTGCATGAGCCAGCATGTCTATCTGACACATGTTTGTTTCCGTTCCTTATTCCAAGGAGTCTCTAGTGCCATTATTTTTATCATGCCATGAATCAAGCATTACAGCATTCTTGTTTACATGCAATATCAAACCAGCAGATTAACAGGGGTAGATAAAAATCTTGGATTATTTGTAATGGAACAATAGATAGGCATATCAAATACTATTATTAATTGGATGTACAAGTATCCAGAGCAATTATTTGGTACTCTAGCAAGCCACAAATAGTTCAGCTACTTGATGTTCTAACAGATCCCAACATGTTACAATTAGATTTCTTTGTTTTCATATGCAATCAATAGTAGAAAAGTCCAACTACCCCCAGCAAGATACCAAAAGATGAGGGGTGGTTGGGTAAGTTTCTTCTGTATATTTTCTGCCATTTTATCTGAAATTCTGAAGAAGATCAAGGATATATGGGAAATGATGAAAGGAAACAGAGTTTGCTGTGGTTTGTCAAGTTGCTGTGGTTGGCATTATTATTATTATTTATTAAACTTATATACCACCCAACTCCCAGCGACTCTTGGGCCATTTACAAATTGTTAAAACATTTAAAAACAAAGAAACAACACAAAACAAAACAGAGTTGGCAGAGAAAGAAAAACCTGGTTGGGAACAAAGAAAAAGAAGAGAAGGGTGTGTCAGTCATCCTCCCCAAAGGCCTGGGTGATACGCTGTATCTTTAGGGCCTTTCAAAACATCAGTAGGGTAGGGGCCATTCGAAATCAGGGGAAACTCAATCCAGAAGGCAGGTGGTACTACAGAGAGGGCACACTTCCAGGGTGGCATTGTTTAATTGAAGGAACCCAGACCATACCCATCCTGCCAGATTGGACTATCCGGACAGATACTATGGAAGACAGGCCATCCCTGAAGTAATTAGGTCCTATGCATGTAGGGGTTTATAGGTAGCAAGCAGCAACTTGAATTGCACCCAGAAGCAAACTCTCAACTGGTGCAGCTCATGAAGCCATGGCCATCATTCTGCATTCTGGACCAGAAGTTGAAGCTTCTGGATGGTCTTCAAGGGCAGTACCATGTAGAATACATTGCAGTAATCAAGCCATGAGATGACCAGAGCATGAGTGACTGTCTGAAGGACCCACAGATCCATGAAAGGGCGCAGCTGACACACCAGATGAAACTGGACAAAGGTCTTCCTGGCCATAGCTTCCACCTGCTTACAAAGCAGGAGCTGTGAGTCCACCACAGCTCCTGCGCACAATTGTACATCATCCTTGAACGGGGAAGTGCCACCCCATCCAAGATCAAAGATAGAATACCTCCAGATCTGGGCAATTCTGACACCTACAGCCATTCCCACTTGCGAAGAACTTCTGACTTAATATTATCTTGAAGACCTACATTCAGAAATGTTCCATATACAGTACAGTAACTGTTTTGTAGCTGCTGCTACTCAGAATTTCAAATATACTTCACCTTGCTAGTCTCCAGATCTTCTGTTAATAGAAAATAAAACTGACAGAAGAGAGGGAAATATCTCATCAGATAGAAGGTGAACGAGTTCATTTGATGCTTCAGTCAGGGAACCTAATTTGCAATCTGCACTTCAGAAAAGTGTTAGTGCTGAACTGCCTGTATTCTCACTGTCTTACACTGTAAAGTTAAAAAGTAAGAAATTATCTCATGTCACTCAGAAATCATTTACTATGCTAGTGGTGGTAGACATGTTTAACTTGAATACTTTCTTAATGTGAACAGAGCATTATGATCCACTAATATTCATAATGCTAAAAACTATTTCCTGGTGGCCTTAACATCTCCTAGAGTTTCAGAGATGGGAGTTCTTTTAGTAAACAAGTATTTGGGCATGTTCCACTTAGCACTTGACCTTTATGAAGTAGCTGTTGCATAATAATTGGAAGACTGTATTTTAACAAGGACATCCTGGGGCAGAACTGTGTTTGTAGATCCCATCGTATGGAAAATTGCTTGTACATTTATCTTCCTTTCTAATTAAAAAGAATAGTCTGTTGCCCAGTATGCACATATAAGATTACACAGCGAGATTATGCAGAAATTCCTGGGATATCCTCTGAGTCTTGCCTTTCTATTTGTTTATTCAATTCATACCCTGACTTTGTAATTTGGCAAGTACTCATGGTTAAAGAAGGTAAGGAATCTCAGCAAGCAGATTATTTTCATTCCTCTTGGATGAATAGGGATTTACAGATAATCCAAATTGTCAATTCAGAACTTTAGGAGTACCTTATTTAAACTATAAAATTGAATAAGGAATACTTTGTATTTTGATAAATGTATACTTTTTTGTTTACAGGAGAGTTTGACACTATGCAGAGCCCTTCAACACCAATCAAAGATCTTGATGAAAGAACATGTAGGAGTTCTGGGTCAAAATCAAGGGGCAGAGGGAGGAAAAATAACCCATCTCCTCCTCCTGATAGTGACTTGGAGGTATGTTCTTTTAAAAGAATAACAATATAAAATTGCTCTAGTTACAACTTGGAGGTTAAGAAGTAATTTATAATTATTTTTAAAAAGAGAGATGAAAATGATAAATTTTGATAGAAAATGCTGTTCATTCATAATTAGGCTAAGGCAGCCTTTAAAACAGAAATTAATTTCATAAAGTTATCACTTGATACATTTTCTTTTCCCCCTCATTATGCCTTCTCTTGGAATGTATTTGAAGTGTGAGAAGCCAGGGGATCTGCAGAACCCTATCTCAAGCTTGGAACCTCTGTTTCTTTGCTTGAAATATTTTGAGCACTTCGGATGTCCACCCTTCTCTGATGTGCTTTTCCCCTTTGAAACAATTATTAAAGCTAAATATCTTTTATCAAAGGGAAAACTGATTGGAAAAAAAATGCATAATTTTTCTTCCTGGTGCTAAAAGATATCGACAAATCACAAAGTACATCTATATGGGATAACATTAGGGAGTGTATGTATGTCTTTCTTTCTGTCTGCCTGTCTGTCCTTTCTTGTCTTTCGTGACGTGAAGTAGGTATTTGTGGCTTTTTTTAGAAAAAGCCATAAAACAAACGATCTGGGTGAACTGAGTCATCACAAACTTCTTTTTTTTTTTCACAAAGACTGCTTGGGGCTACACTTTTTTTCTGGATAAGTGCGTCTAGTTCTTGTGCTATTTGTATATATTAATTTGTGAATTCTTTTGTTTTCAGCGTGTATTTGTTTGGGATTTGGATGAAACTATCATTGTCTTCCATTCACTTCTTACAGGATCTTATGCACAGAAATATGGAAAGGTATGTGAGAAATACTGATCCTACAAAGTGTTTTGATTGTAGTTAATTATTGTGCATTGCAACAATTTATTTGCTGATAGGTTATGATCTTAAAGTCCTTGAAACGTTCATATAGGATTCAACAATATTTCTGGTACATAAATAAAACTTGGTTTTAACAGTCCTAGATTTGACAGACCTTTTTTTTTCATTCAGACTTCATTCAAGGATTCACTACATTTTACTGCAAATGACACCATTTACATTAGTTACATAAATGCTCAAATAATACGACTTCATACAAATGATATAAATTTGGTTTTAACAGACACCCTTCCCCACCCCACCCCCCAGCCCCAGCCCATTAAATCAAGGATTACTATTAACTGAATACCTGGAAACACTTTCATATTGTTCCATTGCTCTGTCTGACAACTTATTAAGGGTTTACTGCTTTTTGTAACTAAAATTAGCTTCCTTTGCTTTATTTAACTAGCATTTAGATGTCAATCTTACCACTGTTACTGAAATGTTTTGTGATTCATTGGGAAAATATTCAACTACTAATTAATTACTATTTTTAATCATAATAACAAGTTACAGTAAAATAATCAGCAGTCTAACAAAATACATTTCATAAGAGAGCCATCAGAAACAGCCATAGTTGTTAGAAAAGATAGGGAGGGAGGGAGGGAAGGCAGGCAGGCAGGAAGGAAGGATTCAAAACACTTTCCAAATAGTAGCCAGGACACAGTCCACAACTCATCAGGATTTTAAGACAGGATTTTAATAGCTGAGCAATTTAGGTAGAGTCAGTATACTAAAAAAAAAAGGAATATTAACTTATTTTAAAAGTCAGATGTTCTGCTTAAATACAGAATTTATAAAATATGATTACTGCTTTATTTAATATTTCCCACAATACAGTTTGGAAATCTAATTGGTACCAAGTCCTGGAAGCTATGCTCCTAAAAAGTCTTTTCACTTCTGTTACTCTAAACAAGGTTTGATTCCCTCCTGGTATCATGGCATAACTTTCAAATTTTGACATAGCTTTTAACATAGCTCAGGCTTCTTTTCCAGCCTCCTGAGAACTTTAAGTATTTGTCTCCTAACAGACATTCTAGTAGAGATGGCCCAATCTAGCACAGAAGTCAACAGACAGACTGTCTGGCTCCAATTTATGCCAACTGCTAATGTAGCCAAAGGCATTTGTATCTTGATATAGGGAAGTGTTATAGTTGATCTTGCCTCCCTTGCAATGTTGGCAGTCTCTGGATAAGGCCCATATTCCCATCAGCCAATATATTGAGAGGCTTTTTAATATATCTATAGTAGCAATACCTACAAGAAAAACATGTTGAAACATTATTACAGTTGAAGGGGGTTAACGCATAATCATTCCTGTTTGCTTTTGAGTAATTTGACAGTAGTACATACTTCAAATGTTCGTTTCTTTGATGTCTCTTAATGTCCTTTTATAATATACTCTTTTAAAAATAATAATATCATTTTTCATATATGGGCAGATGCATGGAATTCATGTCATGCATGACTAATAATCACTTTGGAAGAAAAGCTGCCATAGTTAGCTACAGAATTATATTCTGAAATTCCTGGGCTGCGGAAAATTGATGAGAAATTGATATAATAACAATGCATTGCTTAAATATTCAAAGAAGTAAAACGGTACTTACAGGTTAATTTATTTTAAACCTATATTAATATAAAACTCTAAATATTCTTTGCTGGTAGGGATGCATGAAGCTTCCGAGGGATAATTCAGTTTGAAAGAGATTTGATTGACTTACCCTTTCAAACTGAATCTTCAAGTCTTCAGTTGGGTGTCTTCATACAGAGTACATCAGAAAGCAAACCCTCTGGGAGAATTCAGCTCTGTTTCTTCTGTCTCGCTCTTCTTGAATTTGATTAGGTTGGAGAAAGAAAAGAGGGACTTAGATGTAGTATACTATTTTTTTTTTTAAATCCAGTTTGCTCTTTCTTGTGTGAACTTTTGTCTGTCTCTAAATTCAAACTTCTTACTGTTCCTTAACTCTCAACCTGACTGCATTTCCACAGCCTTTTGGTTCTCTTTTTCATTCTTCCTACTACTTCCCCTCGAAAGCAATCCTGCTTCTTTCTGCTACTTTCCCTTTCTTGCCTTGTATGGAGGAATCTTCATTGTTTGAGTGGGCCTGAGATAGGGTGCTTGCTGGTAGGCTATATATAATGCAGAGTATTTCTAGATGGCATTGTGTTTTATATATGCAATAGTGATAACATATGCATTTCTCAGGTTTTTTTTAAAAAAATTGTTGGACATATAACGCATTATTCCCAGATGACACTAACTTTTTTAAAATTTATTTTTATTGAACTATGATTAATAAACATTATCAGGTAACTAAATTAACCTAATTCAAACATGCATAGAGAAAAAAAGATATAGAAAATATGAACAAATCTACTGAAAATAGATAGGTGCTGTACATGTACAAATTTACCGTATATATAAAGTATTACCATATTATAGTCTCTTGCTATTGAGGTAAACCATAAAATCCATCCAAATATGGTAAGATTATGGTTCTTGCCTCTGATGTTTCATTATTTTAACTTTGTGATTTTTTTCTAATGAGGCAACTGAAGAGGCCTTGTTAATCCACATTTCAATTGTTATGTTATCTAGAGTTTTCCAATGCTGGGCAATTATTATTTTAGCTGCTAAAATTAAATAGATAATACGTTCCTTATTTTTACGCTTGAGGTTTGGTCCTGTAAATAAATGCATTAAGCCTAACTCTGGGGAGCATTCAATTCTTTGTTTAGTGATGGTACATATCTCCCCAAAAATTTTATACCAAAACAGTATAACTTTATTGCATGACCACCACAAATGAAAAAATTATCCTTTTTTGACAATCTCTCCCAACCTTTGGAAGAATAGTGTTGATATATATGTCCCAATCTAATTGGGGTCAAGTGCCAGTGATGTATAATCTTCCACTGCAGTTCTTGCATTGAAGCTGAGGTGAATCCACCTGATTTCCTTAATTTCTGCCAATTTGTCTCCTGTATGGTATTACCAAGATCAGTATCCCAAGCTTCCTTTAAAGCTGGCTGGTGAATTCTGGGAATTGAAGTCCACACATCTTCAAAGTTGCCAAGTTTTAAAACCACTGCTTTAAACCATGGGGTGGATCTCCTATTTCTATATGCAATACAAACCTAAAAAGTTTTGAGATTGTTCCTTTTTGTTGTTCTAGAAGAAGAATGGCACTAATGTTTAAAAGAGAAACAGAAATATTTTTTAAAATATATTGCTGCAAAGCCCTTGAAGATACCCAGTTGTAACTTTATATTGTCTACCCTCCCTGCCATTTTCATTCATCTCTGCCCCCAAATGAAGTTGCTGGAGACATTTATAATGTTTCCCTATTATAGCTAGTAGTTAAATCTTTCATCAAATTGAACCTTGAATCTCAAATCAATTTGAATTAAGTCTTGTTGCCTTTGGTCTTTAATTGCAAATAGGAATAGAATCTTGCTGCCTTTACATGTCAGTTCAGTTCTTGACTGATTTGCCTACCACTTGTTTTTTTCTGGAATGTTATCACCTTATCCACAGAAGAAGTAGTAACCCAGGTTGGTCAACATGTTACAGTATATTATATCAATCAAATATTTACCCTAATATGTGTATTCTTTTTGCTGTTTCATTTTAACCACAATGCTGTTCCTGGCTATTTTCCTTTAGTTTCTGTATTAACCAGATGCTTATCTTTTTATTCTGGTCACTTACTACATAGATTTTTTAAATGAATCCTTGTTACAAGTTCCCTCCCTCTATTTGTACTTCCAAAGCAATGTATTCTGTCAAGAAACTACCGAAGTTCATAGGGAACATCCTTCTGTAACTTCTTCTCATTACATACCACTCTAGAAAGTTGTATTCTTCCAGCTGGAAAGGTAATATACCACATTAACTACAGCTGTGCTTTCTTATTTTTTATTTAATATATTTCCATTCTGCTCTTCATTATAAAATCCTGGATAATTGACAACAGTATAAAAATAATATTGCAAGATAAAAATAATTCATTAAAAAAGAAAGATGAGAAGGTGTTAGTGGCTGGAGAAGGGCTGTTAAAAAAAGATACATTTTTTTTCCCAAAGATGTGGGAAATGTCATCGCACAAGATAGGAAAGGTCCATATCCACATTTCACGAAGTAGCAATTCACGTCTGTGACACACAAAGCAGGATCTTACCCTTCCCCCCAAAGAATATAGTAACTGGAGAGCTGATGTAACTGGATATGTTCTTCAGTGTAACCTGATCTTCACTTTTCTGGGACTTTGAGCCATAAAATTCTATCAGTAACCGAGCTGCCACATTCTTCATTTTTTTTTCTTTCTTCTTTCTTTCTTTCTTCCCGTTTTTTTTTTTTTTTTGCTTTTACCAGTTTAGCTTTTCCTGTTACATTCTTCCATAATTTTAGCTTCCAGATCTTTCCAAGGGCAGCTCCCCACAGAGTGCATTACAGTAATCTAATCTGGAGGTACTGATCATTATTTTTTAACTAAAAACAGCATTTTATTATTTAAAAAGAAGAAGCAACAGCAAATGTGATTTGTAGGAATTAGGATGTGAAGAGCTATTTGCAACCCAATTTTTGCACACCTACTTACAACTCAGTACCACTGAATAAAATGATTATTTTCGTAGGTAAGTGCCATAAGCATTTTCCTTCCTATTGTTTATCCACTCAAAGCTATCCCTTTTGTTCTCAAGGACAGATTGAATTGAGTATTGGGAGATGAACTAGGAGAAAACTGAGGAGATGTTTATGAAGTAGAGGCACTATATGGTTGTTGTTGTTAGAAAGGAGTTGGTTCTCACCCAGTTAAGATTTGTATTTATTTTACAAGGCTGTTCTGGTTTGCTCAGAAAGAAATCCCCCTGAGTACTCTAGAACATCCCCGAGAAAGCCTGAAATATTGTAATCTTAATCTTGTTCCTCTATATATACAATTTATGTTGTATTTATATAATAAAGTACATTTACTGTTCTTGGGCTGCTTTTATGACATGTTCATATAAAATATTGATTTTTGAAAGAGGTTAATTTTGAAATAAGATTTTATTGCATTTGAATAGCAATCTGAATTGTTATTTTTGCATTGTTATATGTCAGAGTGTATTAGTAAAATGTTATTTAAATGTTTGTTTGTTTGTTTGTTTGTTTCTATTTCAAATTTCTGTCACCGCCCATCTCCCCCAAAGGGGGACTCTAGGCGGTTTACAACACTATCTGTCTTATTATTGAGAGCCATTTTGAGCTGAATCTTCTTGTTGGCAAATTAGCATACAAATAATAAATCAGCATAGATTTTCCTTGCTAGCTTCTCACTTCTGGGAGAATAAAATAATGGACCTGCTCCTATCTTGTAGTAAGCAAATTAAGCCAATAAACGGCAGTTTTGAATAGTGGGATTTGTAGACACTAGCCTAAAGACCCATTTCTTTCCTTAGGTAGTGCAGGCAAGGATGAGATACAGCTACAGTCACAGTAAGACTGTATTCCTTATATTTCTCTCCATTATTACTGTCATTTGTTAGGGCAATCATGGTTGATTCAGTTCTATGATGAGGCCTGAACCAAAACTGGAGTAGGTTCTTATGATCAGTTTTTTCTACAGGGGTCTGAAGTTGCATAGGCATTACTCTCTCAAACATCTTCCCAGAGGGGATTATAGCAATTGGCCAGTATTTATTTATTTTATTTATTTATTAGTCAAATTTATATAGCTACCCATCTCATGGGAGGTATAGGACTACCAGACTGGGGCAGACAGTATGGGACTACCAGATTGGGGCACAAAAATCCAGATGTCTAATAGATGATAGCAAAGAATACAAGCTTTCTTTGCTGTCATCCAGTGATCATCTTGATTTTTGCAGCCTGGTAGCCCTAGCCAGTAATTGTTAAGAACTCCAGGACCTACTGTGAGTTTCTTGAGGTGGGTCTCAAAACACACATCCCTTCACATATGTGGTGGATTCTGGCGCTGCTGCTGCTTCCCAGGGAGGGAATGCATTCCAGACAGATAAGAGGCTTCGCAGCCAGGACACTTGCTGGGAAGGTTAAGAGGTTCAAGGCAGCTCTGCCCTAGAGCCCTTCCAAGTTATTTCCCCTTAGGTTAGTTGAGTAGCTTTAGTCTGGCAAGATCCTGTCTATATGGTGAGAACAATAAAGAACTAGAGTTGGAGATATCGACTCAGCGTGGTTCTTGGTCTGGTTCCTGACAACATAGTAATGCATTTAGCATACAAGGGGCCCACCAGCTAACCTCTTTAGCTAAAGGGAATTAGGTGTGAAGTCCAGGGATTAAAAAGACAGTCAGATATAGTAGATACATCCCATTTAATGTCATTGCCTTGTCCTCAGATTTCAAAACTGAAATAGATTCAAGAAAACTGACAAGAAGCGATCCAGTTCATATTTGCATCAGCAGAAGCAGATCAGGAAATATTAGTTTATCTTTTATACTCCAGGCACATTGCCATGATTGTTTGCAGTACTTGAAATCCAATTCTTCATTGTGCCTGATGATCAAAGGGAGGATACAGAGGGAAGCCTCTACAGTTTCCATTAAGGCGTTTTAGCTTTCATCACTTATTTTCAGACATCTTACAACAAAGGTTTATGGCCTTCCTGCCACACTCCCAGCTCAAATAGACATAAGTTTTTCCTGTTGTACCAACAGTGGTTTCCCATCATACCAGAATATTTTTCCCCCTTGCTGGTGTACTGATACATCCATCATTACCAGAGGATGGGATATCAAGTTGGAAGTTTCTTTTCTGCACTGAAGATATAATTCTTGGAAAGGCTTGTTGAGTTAATAATTTAATTTGGATAAAAAAGTATTTTGTTTCATAGCAATATTTTTAGTATTCTCAGTAGTATTTTTACCTACAACAAATATATTCTGATCATTATGTAATTCTTCTATCTTAAGTAAACTATGATACTCACTTTTAAAATGCTTCTTTAAATTTTCTTTCCAATTACTTATTTTTCCAGGATTTTGATAGCATGAACTTCTGCTTCTAGTATAACATTACAGTCCACAAACAGAAAACAAATATTTAATTATTATGTGCAATTCTTATTTTTGCGTAATTATGTGCAGATAATTTTATTTTTTTATTTTACATGTATATAACTATAAAATTAAAGTCTAAAGTATTTATTGATCATTACATGATCAATATCTATCTTTTCTGTTCCCCCCACACCAACCAGGATCCACCTGTAGCAGTGACTCTTGGACTTCGGATGGAAGAAATGATTTTTAATCTTGCTGATACTCATTTATTCTTCAATGATTTGGAGGTATGTACACTATATAGTGTATATTAGACCACCCACATCCCACCATATAATCTCTAATTTCTTCCAGTAGATAATTGTTATTAATTTAAAAAACTGGGCCTACTTGGAACATTCCATCAGATTTTAGTTTCCACTGTTCCATCACAGGGTACAATAAGAATTAAAAAGAAGCCCCTTGCTCCCTTGTTTTTCATCGTAGTCCATTAAAATATATGGGCTGATAGTCCATGCTGAGCTCTACTATCACCCAGCCTACAAATAGATTTGCTGAGGAATGATGTTAAAAAGAATGAAAAATTTTAAAACTCCCATAGCAAACAATAGGAGCAAGAGTTATTCATGCTTTTTGCAGCCTGGTCTGCCTCAACAAACAGTCCCTGTTCCTAAACCCAACAAAAATAGCTATGGATAGCCCAGAGACAACATAAGAGTTGAAAGGACAGGTGTTTCTCATTATTAGAAAACACATGTTGTATTTTCACATGCTCAGAAGAAATATCAGCATCTTGACGTTCAGTGAGTTCATCTTTTGATCAGTGAACATTCTGTACATTAGCCTCCTTTTTCTTCCTATACTCCTGTAAATTTTAATTAGCGCATGAAAACATGCTAACCTACACTGGGTGTCCTATTTAGAAATAACCAAAAGAGCACTATACCAAGAATAATCTCTAGAATCAATTCCACTTTTAGGCAAAATAAAGATTTTATGCTACCTTTCTTTAATGTTACAGAATTTTGCATTGGGGTAGTTTTATAATGAATTTTAAGAAAATATTTCAGTGAGTATGTTTGCTAGTTATATTTGCATATTGGGTTGATAAGTCCAATTTTATTTTACTTAGTCCTTTAAATTATGCAAATAGTTGGCCTACACTGTATTTTTACTGCCAAGGAAACCTTTTCTCTTATGTTTGGCAGTTAATCTATACCAAATTTGCTATTATCTGGCAGATAATGTTGAATAGAAGTTGTTGTTCACCCTGAAGTCTGTAACTGCTAAGATCTGCATAATAGAGTTTTTGTTTTTACCAGCAGTGAGTCACTGTTTTTATTGGATAATGAAATTACTGATATTTCCAAAATGATTTTTTTTTTGTGGGTCAACTGTAGGTTTTACACTCCTTAGTAAAAATGTCAAGTTCTGAGGAATTCTTGGTAAGGAACTAGTTGTACTGAGACATGATTTAATTTAATGTTGTAGCAGTCAAAATCAGTTATTGCACATGAATTTGTAAACGCTCAGTAATGGAAAATATATTTTATCTTTCTTAGTTTTGAACTTGCACAGCCAGTGGCCCACTGTGACTTGAGTATAGCCAGTTCTGTAGCTGTTTTAAAAGGTATTTTACCTTAAATTAACATTAACAGAGAGCTTCCTTACAACACCATTTCTACCTCATTTCTATTTTAATCAAACAACAATATCCTGATGTTATGCAAGCAGATTATAAGTTTCCACTGGGAATGGGAGAGAATTAATTTAGGTTGATGTCCTTGAAGCCTTTGATTACATATTAATTGAATTATGTACAATTAGCCTAAAATCTTGACAGTTTTGGGATTTATCATAAATTAATATATGATTTTTCAGTATTTCTGCAAACAGCATAGAGTGTGAAAATTATTTTGTGCCTCAAAATACATAATAGGAAATGACAAAATCATAAATTAAAAGGGTATACCACAGAAGACAAAGAAATAGATAAGCCACATTTCCATCATATTTCCAAATTATTAACAGGTTTTAAAAAACAGGGAAAAGCAGACAAAATTGATGTACTCAGTAGTTTTAAACACTCACATATTTAACTTTTTCAAAATAAAAAAGAACATGAGAATAAAAGACTCATGAGTCATCAATAAAAGACAGCTTGATAATACATGTATACATTTACGAATACATTCAACTGGGATTTACATCAAGTGTTCGACTTACTAGATTTATATTAGCTAGACTAAAATAAATATTATATATTAATTCCCATGTGTCTGCTAGTCTGTCTGCTTACTGTTTCCTCCTAAATTGCTCTCCTAATATTTGGAAGAGACATCGTGAGAAATTAAAAGGGACAGAATGCTGATTTTTTTTTTGTTTCCAAAATCTGTGTCTTTTTGCCAGACGGAGAGTAAGGGCAAGAATTCTTTCTCCCCAGGATGGACATAGGCAAAAGGCATTTCAGAGCTTGAAATGTCTTGGTGACATCGCTCGCCAATATTCCATTTCCATCCCTCTCCTCATCACTGCTTGCATAACTCTGTTCCACCACACTGTAAAGTTGAGACAAGGGTACAGTGGATATTGCAGATTCAAAAACGGCTCTATAATAGGGTAGTGATGGAAGAATATAAAATGAGCTGACAGATATAAACAAATGAGATAACACGAAGTAACATCAGGTGATCAGATCAGTGAAAAACAGGCATAAGAAAAAGTCCAACACTTGAGTGGCAGTAAGGATTGTAAGGATCTCAGAAAGAGAAACTTGGGAAAAAATGCTCACTTTGCAAGGGCTGTTAAATTTCCATTGTAATGTAATGTTAACAAGGTGGAGAAGGATGGAGAGCATGCACCTGTGCAACCCCTTAATAATAGTTCAACTCTGGATCGTGGGATGGAGAGATAAGGGCTTAGAATCATGCAGTTGCCAATATTCTAAAACAATGCTCAGCTGCCTCTTCCCTAGGGATCCATTGGGAGATTTATTTATTTTTCTGCAGCACTTGACCCATTTTTTAACTTGATTTTTCTTGTACTGGCCCTAATACCAAATTCGGTGCTATTCTGTTCAGTCTTTGGAAAGTTATCTTGCTGATGGAAGGACAAGATCCCCTTTGCATAATTTATTTCCAGCATGCCATACAGACTGAAAGAATTAAAAATGGATTCAGCTAGACAGAATGAAAGTAATCAGGTAATCAGGTACAGAGGAAACAAATGCCAGAGATAGAGAAGAATAGGAAAGAGAACCAAACCTATTTTGATTGGGAAGTGTGATCTGGGGTGTGCCTATTTAGCTGTAATAAACAAGTTATTTTTTGGAAATTTGTGACCTTTGGCTGGGGAGAGAACCTCTCAAAGAGGCTGGTAATCTATCAGACTCTATTGAGATAGGAGAAGAATGTCATTAAACAAAACATTTCACATCCTCTCAATTCAAATGGAAAATTCATTAAACAAAGTAGCATCAGAAGAGTGACCATTAGTGAGACAGTGCTGGATATATGCTTTGAATAAAGACAATCCCAAGTTCATTCGCTTTATGGTGAATGGAAAATGAAATTATGACAAAAGACAAAATAGAACTGCATGAATCTTACAAGTAGGCTGATAAAGCAAGAAAGGAATTAAAGGAAGCAGGGACTAAGGTAACTAAGAGAAAAAGGCTGTGGTAATGTTAGGGTTGTTCCTTGTTTGTCCACTTAGCTACAACCCATCTTTATGACTGTGGCTGAAATCTTCTGTTTGAGAATTTTTGTAGTTTTATAAATTCTAGAAGAATAGTTGAGTTTCTAATAGAAAAAAGGAGCATTTATTCCACACTCGAATTGTAGAAGAAATTACAACTTCCTACTGGGAATTTTTCCCACATAATTTTTCCTTCATTAATTCTAAGCATTTAACTCTTTATTCTGCTGTGTTCAGATTTTAAAAGACACTTTAATGTGATGTTTTAAAAAACTATGTATCTGTTGGTTGTCTTGTTGAAATATTTGCATACTGCCCTTTTTCTAAGAATTCAAGGCAATTAACAATAAAGTTTGCTATAACAAACTTTAAAAAAAAAACTTTAAAAGAGAGCCAGTTTGGTCTAGTGGTGAAGGCTCCAGGCTAGAAACCAGGAGACAGACTTCTAATCCCGCTTTAGGCATGAAAGCCAGCTGGGTGACCGTGGGCCAGTCACTCTTTCTCAGCCCAACTCACCTCACAGGGCTGAGGTTGTGGGGAAAATAGGAGGAAGGAGTATTAGGTATGTTTCCCGCCTTGAGTTATTTATAAAAATAATAAAAGGTGCGATAATTTTTTTTTAAAAACCCATAATTATTTAGAATTTGATGCTAAAACAGCTTCCAGAAACAGCAGGAAGCAACCGTAAATGGAAAAAAGTACAAATTCAGTAATAACTGCTTATAGCTCAAAAGCTTAGTTCTGGTATTGACATTGAATAGACACATTACATGGTGGCAATGATTTTTTTTTAAATCAACTAGAGTTGAAAAATTGTGTTCATGCATCAAGGAAGGACACCCAGCATCAGAGACATATGCCCTGATAATATCAAGGCATACTGCAGTGTCCTCTTTATAGAATGTCCCTGAAGACAGTCTGGAAACTGCAGCTGGCCCAGAATGCAGCAGCGCAAGTGATGTGTGGTGCCTCTGGGAAGCACTACCTTGCCCCTGTGTCAAAACAGCTGAACAGTATATTGGTTGCTTTCCAAGCTTGGTTCAAGGTTCTCACTAAAAACTGTTATTTTTATCCAGGACTTTTAATATTTTAACTTTGTTTTTAAAGAGTCCTTTAGCCAGTTTTCAATCAGTTTGAGATGATCATACAAGACAGTATCAGATCCAAGATGTAGCCACAAAACAGGCTTCCTCTCTTGTCCTAGTTGAGTGTATTTCTGCAAATGTTATTATACAGGAGGATCTCAGCAGGTGAGATAGGTTAGTATAGGAGAAGAAATCCTTCAGACACGCCATTTGAGCCTTTTAACTATGAGAGCTTTAAATAATCCGCAACAGCATTTTGAATTCTATTTAGAAATATATTGGAAGACATTATAGGTTTTGCAGTAAGGGAGTTGCTTTCTTCCCTATATGCATGCCCCTTTAACAGCCTGCCCAGCAAATTCTGGAATAGCTGCAGTTTCTAATTACTCTCTAAAGAAAATTCTATGCAGCAGTCCAGTTGTGATTTAATTGAAGTGAGTATCACTGTGATGAAGATTTACTTTCTCCATCAAGGGCATCTAGTCATGGCTGTGACAGTGATCAGATGTCGCCATCACCACCTTTGAAAACTGGTCTTATAGGTAAGACCAGAACTATTATAATGCTGAGTCCTCAAGTCCCAACCTAGTGAACCAGTGGAGATGGATATAACTGTTGCTGTTGTTGCTGTTCTTTCTACTTACAAGGCCAGCAGAAACAACAAAATGCATGATCGAGATTTTGTTGCAGTTTGGTCTCTTTTTCTGTGAAGTTATTTCTTTTAAAAATCTGTTTATTTCTCAAAAAGATTAATACGGTTGACTGCCAGTGCAGTTAACAATGGAACGTTAAAATAGAGAAAATTTTGAAAATTATTCATCACACCTTTTTTATTTATATAATATATACATTGATGTGAACTTCTGTTTTTTGATATGGTGCCAATAATAACAACTTTTTATTTTTCATTTTGTGTTTTATACCTGGGTTTCTTTATTTTGCAGTATAAGCAAACAGATAATGAAGTGTTGAGTTAAGGACTCCTAAATCTTAATCTGACCAAACAGGAATAATCCTTTTTGTTTTTGAGTGTTTGTTTATTACATGGAATCGTTGACTACCATAGCAAGCTTTGAAGTATTGCAATAAATCTAGGAATATACCAGTTTAAGAAAGAAGTCTTGAGGTTGATCGTGTTGGGGAAAGAAAGGAGTACAGTAGTAGCTTTCCCTTATGAAATTGTAAATGCTCATATCCTGCCATCTGCTGGCAGTACAAGTGCTATTCATCATTTAGATTTTTCAGATTAAAGTGTTGTTACATCATGTAAAGCATTAAACAAAATATAGGTGCCCTATTCTAAAATATACTCTCTTATCAGGAATGTGATCAAGTACATATAGATGATGTATCCTCAGATGACAATGGACAAGACCTAAGGTAAGATATACCTTGAAAAAAATGAAACAAAATTAAATAAATACGTATTTTTAGGAAGAAATAGTATTCACTTTTGCATATTTTGGGTGTTTGCAGTACCTACAGTTTTGCAACTGATGGCTTCCATGCAGCTGCAAGTAGTGCAAACCTTTGTCTGCCAACAGGTGTAAGAGGAGGAGTTGACTGGATGAGGAAGCTGGCATTCCGTTACAGAAGAGTCAAAGAATTATATAATACTTACAAAAACAATGTAGGAGGTAAGAGGGATTTTCTTCTATATGACATTAACATCAATTTTATATTCTTCTGAAAACAATTTATACTTTACATTACTGTTAAAATGCAAACACAAAATAACTATGGGTGGTTTGGAGTTTCTGTGAAGAAAAGTGGATGAAGAAAAAGAAACGATTTGCTGTCTTTCATTAGTAAGTTTGGAGCTTAAACTGCAGATTTCTTCAGCTCCCCTTGCATAATTTAGATGACAAATAGACAGTCACTTTAGCCTTTTATCCCAAGTTAAAAGAGTCCTCTGTACCTATGAAGAGAGTCTTCCTAAGCAAATTGCTCTAGTGTAGTTATCTTACTGATGTTGTAGCTTTCTATATTCTAGATTGTCATTACAGGTAGTCCTCATTTAGCAACTGCCTCATACAGTGACCTTTCACAGTTACGACAATGATGAAAAAGTAACTTTACGACCAATCTTTGCATTTATGACCTTCGCAGGTCTGTAAAGCAAAGGAAAGCTGAAGTAAGATCATAAAGCACAGTAGCAGTTTCACTTAGCAGCTGCTTCACTTAATGACCAAGTTGCCAGTCCCAATTGTCACTAAATGAGAACTACCTGTATTATTAATGTAGGTAGCATGCAAAAGCATTATTCTTCACATGCACGCCAAAGTAATATATTTTAGATGTCACTTATTTTTTATGTATATTTCAACCCAGTCAGGGTTCAGGACCAACCTAGAGGGTTGTGAAGGACAGAATCCATATTCCCTTAATAAATTATTTTTGGCATATTTTAGAGCAAGGTTGTGGTTATGCATAGACATTTTGTTGGACAGAACTATGTTTGCAACTCTTTCCAGATTTAAAAGTAAGGTTTCTTTTTTATGTCTGCTGCTGCCTGCTAATGGGAGAAAAGTGAGCAGGGAATAAGCAAGCACTTAGAAAGATGTATAAAAGGAAGATTGTGTTGTAGTGTCAGGAAATAGTGAAGAGAGACAGAATACCTGTGTTTAGGCAGAAAAAAGGCATTAGAAGAATATATACCGAGAGAACATTTAAAATATATACAGTTTCAGAAAAACGCTATACCAGTGGGACAACCGCTGTTTAGCAACTTCAAAATCCATTGTTTGTGGGTGTCCCAGTTTCAAATGAACAAACTCTGCCAACACCCTGGAGTGATATTATTGGGCAAGTAGGGCAAGGCAGCCACCTCTCTCTTCAGCTTCTCCCAGTGTAGCATATCTACCAGCCCATCTACCTCCTCATCTTCCAGCGCCTTTCCTTTCTCATCTCAGTCACCGTCACTGGGACCACCGTGGGATACCTCACTGGCCTGCTTGCCCCTTGTCTTGACAAGGCCTGCCCTTCCCTTTCTTTCCTCCTCTTAGCCACCATCATCATTGACCTCCTAGCATGGCATATTCCACCAGCCTGCCTGCTCCCAAACTTCCCAGCATCTTCCCTCCCTCATCTCAACCACCATTAGCACCACTGCCAATCTCTCCAGCTCACCCATTCCCAATCTTCTCAGCAGCTTCCCCCTCCTTTCTTCTCTCAGCATTCAGTACCGTCTATCCCAGCCAGCCAGCCCATCCCTTGATCTTCCCAAGGCCTTCCCTGCTTTTCCTCCCCTCAGTCAACCACCACTAATGTACCAGCCTGTGCACCTGTTCCAAACGGCCCTGATCTCACCAACAAGGGACAGGTCTCCAGTGCAACACATCCTGCCTTCAACTCATACACCTTCCCTCAGGGGCCATCAGTATCCTTGACTTTATCCTGTTCTACCTCTGCCCCAACTGGGGCATGGAACCACCACCTTTCAGACTGCTTCTGGAACAAAATATCCTCTAATATGTGTTATGAAAGTAATTTAGAAGCTCAACTTTTATATTTACAATATAAAAGTGAATTGAAATATTTTTGTTGAAAAATATGTAATAGGCCTAAATTAACATGGGACTGTAATTTCTAGTAAGCAGAATGCATTTTTAAGAACTTTTTCCTTTATGAATCAGGACTTCTTGGCCCTGCAAAAAGAGATGCATGGCTACAGTTAAGAGCAGAGATTGAAGCTCTCACTGACTCCTGGCTGACCAATGCACTCAAATCTTTATCAATTATTAGTACAAGGTGAGTACAGGCTTAATTTAAAAAATCATTTGCTATATTGCAGAAGCAAAGCAATATTAAAGGCAGGAGCAGACAGGATGATTGTAGGCACTCAATTTCCCTAGGCTTCCTGCATTTGCTGACTTGGGGTTTTTTATTCCTGTTTTATAAAAATTAAATGGATGGTGAAATGCTAGCAGCTAGTATCATCTTTATTTATAGGAATGCCTCCAGGCCCATAGGCATTCTTAAAAAATAAAAATAGAGGATTACTGAAACACCATACTTGGTTTGGAAGCATGACCACCTCTTGAAAATAGATGAAGATGAGCAAAGCGGTTAGTGGGAGTGGTGAGTGTTTAGCGACTTGCCACACCCAATATAGAAGGTATTTTGTAAGAGCAATATTCCAACTGTGTCCCCTGGCCAAAAGAATACCCACCTATCTCTAATACAATGCAAAGGTGATATTATAAGCAGAATATTAGGCGTAGAGGTAGTCCTCGAGCTACGACCATTCATTCAGTGACCATCCGAAGTTGCAGCAGTGCTGAACGAATGGCACTTGGCAACTAGTTTGCACTTACAACTGGTTGCAGCACCCTGCGAACACATTATTGCCATTTGCAACCTTCCCTGCTGGCTTCCCTAGAAAGTCAATGAAGAAGCCGGCAGGGAAGGTCACAAGTCCCTCTGCGCTTGCACTGGCCATTTGTACACCCTCCCTGACCTGCACCCTTGTGCACCTTCCCTGACCACCACACCCTCACACACACCCGACTTGCGCCACACCCTTGCACGCACCCTCCCTGACCCATGCCACACTTTCCCCAACCCCTCCCACACAGGCTCTCCCCAACCTGTGCCGCACCTCACGCACCCTACCCAACCCACACGACAACTTCACACACCCATGCCGCACCTCTCATGCACCCCCTTGCATACCCATGCTGCGCCTCTCACACACCCATGTGACTCCCCAACTCTAGCTGCACCCTCGCACACCCTCCCCGACCCTTGCCATTCCTCTTGCATACCCTCGCACACCCTCCCCACACACCCTCTCACTTCCTCCCCCACCCAGCAGCAGTCACTCACCTGCCATCCTGGGACTTACAGCTTCCTTCTCGCTTCCCCACTGACTTTGGTTGTGGGAAGCTGGCAGGAAGTTCCCTCGCCTAACGACCATGGGATTTGGATAACAATGGCAACCAGGACTATAGGGATTGCCATTGCTTTTATGACCGGATCACTTAACAACAGAAATTCCATTCCCAATTGCTGTCGTAAATCGAGAACTACCTGTATAGGGGGCTACTTTACACCAGGCCAGACTATTGGCTCATCTAGCTATCATATTCTGTATACTATATACCCAGTAAAATTCTACTGATTTCTTTGTAAGTTCAAGAAATGAGAAATGGTGTGGTAAATTGAAAAAATGAAAGTGATATCTCAGACAAAAAAGGCTGTTTTTCAGTCATAAATAGTATATTCTGTGAATCTAGAAATTCAGTAAAATGTGTGTGTGTTTATTGGATCACCACAATCATGAATCTTTGCAGTGCACAGAAAATCATTGCAATAATTATTTACTTTATTAATAATTAGGAGTAATTGATGGATGATCTATAGCTGATTTCTTTTTAAAAATTATATTTTATCATTATGCAGATGTATACTCTGTCTTTTTCTATAGGAGTAACTGTGTAAATGTCTTGGTAACAACAACGCAACTTGTACCAGCCCTAGCAAAAGTGCTGCTGTATAGTTTAGGAGGTGTTTTTCCTATCGAAAATATTTACAGTGCAACTAAAATAGGTAAGAATATCAGTTTCTTTCAGTTCACATAGTTTGCTGAGTGGATTCCAAACCTCTTTAATAATAACGGCACTTTGGTTCAGTTCAGGAACTTCTTCAGTTGTGAGAATCATATAAAAGCTACATATAAAGAGTCAAATGACTAGAATGAGATACTTAGTCACAGATCATATAGTATGCTTTGGGATGTAATGTCCACTCTATCATAGTTACTAGGGTTATTCAAGCATCTGAAAAAGGTACTTTACAAACATGTATCTCTCCTCTAATCATTAAAATGGGATCTCTTTTTGGAAGGCGCAACTATTTCTGAAGCAAAGTAACTCTGCATGCTTGAATGCCTTTCAAAGCAGCTGTGCAAATATACAGCTGCTTTGATGATTCGAAGATAGATGTTTTGTTCATACACCTGCATATTGTGAAACACCTTTTTTAAATGCTTTGTGTGCTTCATTGACTCATAATATCCTTATTCAGAAACAGTTGACACTCTCCCAATATGGAAACTTTGCTGAACTTAAAAAATGTTGAAGCTGTAAAATTTGAAAATAAAAAACAGCTACTTCTCAGAAAACAAAGGCAGCTTTAAGATACTCAGGTTGAGAGAGAACAGGCAACCTGGCTGTATATGTCCAGAGGAACAAAAAAAAAAAATTACATTCTTCGTTAGGGTTCTAAGAGGGCACCTTGCATGTTGTCTTAGAATACCAGATTATAGCTTACCTGATTCTTCATTGGTTTGTGGCAGAAGAAACAAAGAAACAAAAAGTCAGAACCCCAATGTTATTAAAGGCTTGTCTAATCTAAGATTTTTTGTGTGTGCATCTCTTAGCCTTTTTATAGATCACTGTGATATTTCTCTTTTGAGAGCTCAAATAAATAGTGCATTATTTTTCAGGAAAAGAAAGCTGTTTTGAGCGTATAGTGTCCAGGTTTGGCACTAACATAACTTATGTTGTGATTGGAGATGGCCGAGATGAAGAGCATGCAGCTAACCAGGTAACTTCTTTCTGAACTGTATCTCATTTATCTTCCAGGAAAAGAAAGTTGCTTTGAACGAATAATGCAAAGGTTTGGCAGAAAAGTAGTATATGTTGTAATTGGGGATGGTGTAGAAGAAGAACAGGCAGCAAAAAAGGTAACTTGTTTCATGAAATGTTGGTGTGTTATATAGATATTTGTGCAAGCTTATTTCATTGGCATTTCTGTTAGTATGGCACATTGTCAAATTATTTGAGTAACAGAGGCCAAGATCTGAAGAATAAGGCATAATCTAACCATTTGGATTCAAGCACAGGCTTTATGATGATGGACATGATATGGAAATTAAATAAAATACGTATGGATTGTAGATCTTAAAAAAGCTCTAAGCAAATTAAATGTATTAAATAGATTTGTAAAACCCAGAGGAGTGGGTTTTGTGTCATTTAATGGAAAAAGCACACAGATCTTCTGACAAATCTGAAAAGGGAATGATATGCCAAAAGCTAGTTATTGCAAAATATAACCTATACAATATATTTTAAGAAATTGATTAAAATTTAAATTGATTTCATTCCTGAGACAGGTGCAGCTTCATCTATACCTCATTTACATTTAGAGAGCTGTGACTTCTATTAAATTGAACAATAAACCTTTGAACATTTTGTGTTCAGCATAGAAAAGGCATCTTGAAGATTTCAGCACTGTATACTTGGAGTAATTAAAATATGATCATGTAAGTGCCCAGTACTCAGTGTCCTTAAAGAAATCTAGCAGGAAATCTACTTTACTTCAGCATATTCCAGACTTCAGAATAAATACCAGCAATGTGGAAAAAACAGATACAGTACATTCAGAAATACCTAGAGCAATCTTAGAGTTGGGAAATATAAAGGAGATAATTTTTTTTATAATAGATATTATCTCCTAGTTTTCTTCTAGCAACTTTCGTTGCAGTTAAATGCTGGTTCCAAATGGTTGCTTTATAGATGTAGTACAGTGTTGAGATTGTCTGGTAGCCTATTCAGGAAACTAGGTGATTTTTTATTTATTTTATAGTTGGCATGCTGTCCTCTAACTGTACCTGTTGTGTGCATGAACAATTGTAGAATTTTTTTAAAAAAAAGAAGGCAAATTCTTCAAATAGATCTGCAGTTGGTGAAAATGAAGTTCTTAAAATACAAATCACACATATGCCTGGAGAATATCTAGTCACTCTGACCTCCTGGCTCTATACCAAGCACTGGAATTAGAGTATTTGTAACTGTCCTTACATAGTTGACAATAAAAACATTGCAAAAAGGGGTATTCCTCAAAAGAGTTTGCTTTCATAGTTGACTGGAGTCAGACTGATACTTGGTAATCATAGTGAAGGTTTTAATTATTGAATAATATATTCTAGGTGACTGTGTTAACAACTAAAGTGTTGCTTCAAGGAAAATTTCATACACGACAGGAAATTAATTTCATACATAACAACAAATGCAGAATTTTTTTGTATCTCCCACATAGACAGAGGTATATGTTCCAGTTGTGGGTATATTCTGTGCAATCACTTTGCAGGGAGAAATGTCATTTAAATGTTAAACTGAAAGCAAGTACTAAAATTAAATGTGTGATACATTCATTTGTCTGCTTATTCTCATGTATTGTACATTCTAACGAAATCACAAGGCATGGCGGTTGTAAATTGAAACTGACTGCAATGATCCAGTAAACATAATTTGAGTAATATTTTATACACCATGGGTTTCACCTAGATTAGCAGAAATATATTTTGCAATGAAGATTACAACATGCTACTAAATTTACTTCATGGAAGTGTAAACAATATTATTCTTAATATATGCTCAGTAAATAAAATTGAATTTACTAAGGTGCTTATGCAGCTCCTTTCTGTATTTTTTTCAGATCTATTTGGACATTTGCTTTGTTTTGTTTTCTTGTCTGTGTCTTACTAAGAAAAATCAGGATAATCAGAACATTATAAAAGCAAATATGTGATGTGTAAGATATATTGTTCATTTCTTCTTGCCTTCTTTCCCTCCCCTTAACTAATGCAGCATAACATGCCTTTCTGGAGAATATCTAGTCACTCTGACCTCCTGGCTCTACACCAAGCGCTGGAATTAGAGTATTTGTAACTGTCGTTACATAGTTGACAAATTCTTTTATATGTATATTTCAAATTACACTGAATTTTTTTACTTCGGATACAGTGCCTCTGACTTTACACATATTATGGTCTTAAAAAGGAAGAGCAATACTTGGATTCCATTGTGAAGAATTCAGATCACTGAATGGAGACACACTTTTTAATACTACATAAGGATTCTCTATATGGTCTTATATATTCAGCATTTTTGATTATTAAAGAACTGTAAAAATGGTTGCTGGTACACACCAAATGAGCCCTAGCCAGAGTGAACAACGTTTGGGATAGAGAAGAAGGAGGAGGAGGAGGAGGACATGCATTTTCTGAATGACAAGGGTGGTATTCAACAACATTCCTCAGTATGGGATAAATTCTCAGTATGGAGGTTTGAATCAAACTTTAGGCTACCTATCTGACCCAGAAAACTGGGATGCACTTGGACTATACAATGACAGTCCTGTCTCAATCTGTAATATATGTAAATTATTAATGAAAATAATTTACTGTGACATTAGCAGCTGACTTTGGAAGTGGATGCAATTTATTATATTGTTTTGTTTTGTTTTGGAGGTGTGTGGGAAGGGGGTATATAATAATAATTGTCTTTTTTATAAACTTGGCAGACAGAATGTGCATAATGATGTGTTGTGCCTTAAATGCAAGATCTTGTTTGTGTGTTACAGTGTAACATTGGTTTAAAATTATGTAGATAAAAAGATAAATCTTTGTGATAATTTTTGACATGACCAAATTTCAAATTCAAATAATCAGGACTGCATAAAAGCAGTTCAAGTGTTTGTTGCAGAAAGAGAAAAAATATATAACTGAAAGTTAGTGTTTTTATTTAGATTCTTAATAATTCCACTGATTGTATGCATATAAGTTTTAAAAAATATCAAAAGATTGGAATATTGGGTACTGTGAGAAAATAATTGACATGACAAATTATTTGAGAACTTTTCCTCCATTTTTGTCTTTGAAAAAAATAATTATACACATGGATAACCTGTACTGCAGTGAGTTTAATTTTATGGTATATGTGTAAACCAGCAGGCTACTCTTACCTGTTGACCTGGTATCAAATTATGATGTAGTATATTTAACATGCAATTAGGTACATGTAAACATGGCTGAATATGGTCCGATGAAACTTTCAGAATAAAAGGGAAAAAAGAAAAAAAAACTAAATCAAAAAGGAAAGGGAATTACTAGTTATTCATGCAACAAAAGATACAGTAGACAAACCAAAAGATACCTAGAAGAACAATAATAGTCTTCTAAAATTAAATTGTTAAGTAAACTAAAATGTAGTCTATAAATCTACTATGTGGTCCAATAAAAAAAAAATCCCTTCAGTTCATGAGTTTCTATCAGCATTTAAATTGTTCATAACTGGTTTTGCAGCTATAGGTCAGCATGAATCTCAGTGGAGCACTCTTTGTTCTAACCGGGACAGTTTTTCTTACACATGCTCACTATGCTTACCTTTATTTGCAGCAGTGTTTTTTCTAACATTGCACTATATTATGGGTTCTTGAATAAACCACAGTTGGCTTGATTCATACAATACATTAAGCCAAAATGAAAGAAATCATATTATGGCTTAGCTGAATATGTAAATTTAGCCCTAAATATTGTTTTGATCCCATGCATGCATAATAACAGTGTGCGAGTCATTGGTTACAATGGGGGTACAGCATGTGTTGTCATCCTGTCTGGGGCAGCACCCCGCTTTGGAATTTCTTCCCCAGAGAATTTAAACAAGCTCTCCCCCCAGTGACCTTGATTTTTGTTCTTCCTAACTTTTAAGGATTTTTAACATGGGATGGATGGTTTTAAGTCCACCATGTTCATTTTAGTGCTCTGCTTTACTACTTTTATTTTTAAAGTCCATTGTGTGGTATTTTCCTTATAAGCTGCCTTGTACATCTTTGTTAGGGCCAGATTCTCTCCTCTCAAGTTGCCATAAATTCATTCCACTTCAATAATCCTGTGATTTTCTAGTCATGTAAAACTTGTGGGTAAGCCTTGTGGGGGTGGGGAAAGGAATGAGACTGGATAGTATTTAAGAGCAGGGTATCAGCCTCCTGTTGTAATTAATGGCTGTTGCAGTTATGCTTTGCATGCATGGCTGAGAGCCAGTTGGATATAGGGTAAAGAGAACGGGCTTCCCAATTTGTTAACTGCAACAGCAAATCAAGCTCAAAAACACCACCACAAGAGTTTAGAAATCTGAAGCACTCTGACCGTAAGGTAGAAAAGGGTTAGCCCCTTTCATGAAGGAAGAAAAAATTTGAGACACTGCAAGATGAATTGGCACTTTGTTACCAATTGTAACCATTTATGCGATTGGGCACTGCATCTCTATACATGTAGTCCTCATTTACGAACCACAATTGGGACTGGCAACTCTGTTGCTAAGCAACTCAGTCATAAAGTGAAAAACCACGTTACTGCACCCAACTTACGATGCCAGTTCCAGCTGCAGTCATTAAGCAAGTCACCCACAAATGTTAAGCATGGTATCACATGACCATGGTTTGCTACTTCCTGCCGGCTTCCCTTTTCACTTTGCTTGTCGGAAGCTGGCTGTGAAGGTCACAAATGACGATCATGTTACTGCAGGACTCTGAGACCATTGCAAATGCAAGCTGGTTGCCAAGCGCCTGAATCGCAATCACATACTGCCAGGACACTGCAACAACTACAAGTATGAGGAACAGTCATAAATCTCCTTTTTCAGTGCTGTCATAACGTTGAATGGTCACTGAACAAGAAGGTGATAAGCGAGTACCATTGTTGACCAAGTGAAAATCCTTACAAGGTTCAGAGGCTTAATGATGAAAAAGCACAGGTGCCATTTTACCTTAAAGAATAGATCAAAATGCACTGTGAAATGAAATGTTCATTTTTTTCAGTGTGTAAGATTCTTTGATGAGTACTATGACTAAGGTACTCAAAGTTTATGTCTCTGGAATGCACAAAATAATAGTGTTCATATATGAATCAGTCTATAATATGAATATAAAACCTATTTCAGTTGCAGTGAATTCCTCTTCTGTGCTATCCTCTGCATTAATACAATTCATTCTAGTTCAGAAGAGGCTTGGAGATGCTATTTCTCATAATTTCACTTGTGATTTTTTAATGCAGCAAACATTCAGTTTTTCTTTCAAACTTAATATTTTAGACTTGTTTTATTTTCCCAAAGGACCACTGAAAATCATTGTATCAGCTCATCAATATAGAAATGTTTTTTGGTCTTCATTGGACATTTAGCGATAAATAGGTCCTTAAAATGTTCATAAAGTCTGTGAGCCATCCATCAATTTATACTTGTCACAGATTTTAATTACTTAAGATGAATATTCACAAGTCTCGGGTCTTTATCCCTGGTCTCGGGCCTTAATAAAAATATCTATCAACCTTCAAATGACTTGTATTTTTGACTAATCTAGCCATAAAATTAGACTTCTTGTAGAAAGTTTTCCTCAACTCTTTAAATATATTCTAGCAAAATATGAACAGAAGCTGTTTTATCAACGTGACAGAATGACCCTACAGTACATGTTCATTTGGCAATAATGTACAGTTGACAGATTGCAGTGTTTTCAACTGACACAATCTTCTTTCTTTATTCTGCTTTTCATCTGAGTTTGCTAAACATTGCTCCATTATTATTCTTATATCCATTAATAATATGAGAAAAATTATGCATTCTAAGTGCTGTGTATAACATGGAGAATAACAAGGGATCAAAATTGCCAAACTTTAGATGCAGAAATAAGCTGTGTCAAATACTGATGTTTTAAGTGATTCCTTAAAAAAATGATAATCTTAATGGGGGAAAATGGGACACTGCTGCTGAATTAAAATTTGAGGCAAATTAAATTGGCCTGATTTGGGTATTTGAGAGAGGTTAAAATAATTGCAGTACAATTAAGAAGGTTAAGTTCTAGATTTTTTAAAAAATGTTTTGTGCAGATTTAATCTATTGTCATATGGATTGCCATTGGTATTTTACAGCTTTTTCTCTCACATCTGTGTGTGCATGCACACATAACACAGTGTTTGTTAAATAGTTTGTGCACTTGAAACTATACTGAAGATTATGCTTTTGCAGTTGCTGTACCAATTTGAACAGAAACAGCACTTAAATTTTAAGCACTTTAAATATGGGGCTTGAGATACAGAAACAGCACAATTTAGATTAAGAGAAGTACAAAGTAATAATGGATAGAGGGATTCAAATCAATAAACTATTAAAGTGAAATGGGAAAATGTATGTAGATAGTGTTCTACATTTTTCCATACAGTCTAGTCTCTTCCTTTAGGACTTAATGTGCCCACCTTACTCCCCTATCACTGGCCTTCGGTGTAGTGCATCAGCCGTTACTTGCTGTGAGAGATCTGCACATGGCCCACTCCTTCCATTGCCTACCTGCAGTTGTGTGGAGAGAATTTCTGTACAGATTATTTGTAATAGTTGGAGGGTTTTTTAGTCATACTTCCCAAATAATTGGAGCAATTGGAGCACATTTAAACAAGTAAAATATGTTTGCAAATTCTGTAGCAGGGCAACACCTTAATTAGGACCAACCTAAATATCATAAACCATATGTGAATTAAAAGAGTTGCTGTCCAAAGTAAATATGTTCTTCAAATAGGCTGAGCAACAGAACCCAATCTAAATCTTTCTGCATGTTGAAAGAATGTGGGCTGTGTCCATTTCAGTTTTAGATGTGATTCTCATTTCAGATTTAGAGGGGAAGGGTTGGAGCCATGTTTAGATGCTTGAGTAAATGTGATACTTACTTCTTTAGAGAGAAGCATAACTGACATGAGCCAATATTGCATATGAATGCCCAGCAATAGCAGCCTTATGGAACTTTCAAAGCCAAGGACCTGTATAATGTAAATCATGATTTTATCTAGGGATAATATTATTTAAGAAATTGTAAATTAATATTGAAAGCTTGTACAAAATGTGTATATCTTTAGTATTTCTCAATAAATACATGTGGAAATGTCATTTTCTGCACAATCACAATACTGCCGTATCCTTGATTTTTTTTTTGAAATATGTTCTGTGGAGGACATTGTGCAAACAATTGGCCCGATCCAAAAAGGAATGCTTAGATATGCAAGACAGCTTAAATATAGTCATTCCCTAAATGAAAAGCTGCCTTGATCAGCTGTTTAGCCAGAAATGGTATCCTGCTTCATGCAGTTATTTGCATAGAAATTGTCCTCCTTTTAAAAAATTTCTCCCTTATCAAGCTACTGAATTGAGGATCAAAGTTCATATGAGACCCAAATACTATGATTGATGCTGGTCTTAGTATATAGCCACAGAAGAAAAAATGCAGCCTTGCCCTAATACTGTTCTTCATCTTGCACAAGTTTAACTCTCTTCAACTGAAATCAGCCTGACTTACTGTCACCCTTGCATACAGGACCAAGATATTACAAGCACTAGAGGCCTCTGTTCTCCACAGTCCTCCAAGCTGGGTCCATACCACCTCCCTTTTTCCTGCACTAAAGGCAAGAAATGTCCCTTGGAAAAGAGGGAGAAGATAGGCAGATATTCCCAAGTCCTCTTCAAAAGTTCTTTTATCAACAGAACATTGACTTCAATTAAAAACTGATAAGTTCACCCATTCCTATGAAGAAGAATGTAGATAACTAGTTTTTATTACTGATGTCAGTATTTTCAGACCCAGTCTATAGCAGAAAACATGTTGCACTGGAACTTTCCAAGTATATGTGCTCCCTTGCCAAGAAGGTAAGTTTTGGAGACTGGGGAATATGGAGGTAAAAATTTTACGTGATATTAAAACTTTCAGAGCTTTCAGTTGGATAAAGTGGTTCTTGTAGCAAGCAGCTCAGTTGTATGCATTTTGTAAATTGAAAACGAGAAATATTAAGCTGGCTTCATTTCCATATGGTTTACATACAGAAGACAAGCAACTAAAGGCTGCAGTAGGAAAAAGCCCTCAGATCAATTGTCTCATTTTATAGTACAGAGAGGAACTTGCAAGAGAATTCCACAATGGAAACACCAACATATACTGATGCATTTTCAGGATACAAATTTGAAATGAAAATTTGGGGAGAAAAAAGTCCCTAAAAACTTGTATCTCACATTATTGACTGGGCCACCCACTGTAAACTTACACTAATACACAGTCTGAAAGATAATTGAGACTAATTTCACAGGCCTTACAGTGTGCACTAAACCATATCCAAAAGTAAATTTATAGTGGTGATTAACTACTTTCTAATTAGGTCCATAGTGGTTTTGAACTTGATCATTTAAACTCCATGAAGAAAATTTATGCCCTGTGATAAAGCTGAAAATCATGTTGGCAGGAGGATTGCTGTTTTTTCAGTCACAATTGTATTGTATTTCCAGCACCAAAGACTGCAAGGTACATTTGGAAGATGCTAGAAGTATAATTTTGACTCTTGCAGTGGAATAGTCCCAGTCTGACAATTACAAAAAGAAAGAAAATTGCAGGTAAATTCTTTCTTTGGAAATTATAGGCTAAACTTTAGATCAAATTATTGCTCATGAAGCTTTTGAAATTATTTGAGGGACTCAAGACCCATGTCTAAAACCATGGAATTGTGGTATAATCAATAAAAACATTTTCTGACTTCCCAGTTTTATACAGATTTTATACAGTTTTATACAGATACGAGGTAGTATCTAAAACTCCTTATTTACTGTTAGTATTGCAATGTGTTTTGGATGATTCTGTTTTTTTTTATAGATAATATTGTTAAATAGGATATTAGCTTTTTAGAAGAATAGTGGAATAGAGTTGGAATGTCCCATATTGACAAATCAATGCTCATAGGTATTAAATAATGTTAAGTATATTTCTGATGATCATAAGATGAGAATAAGTCAACAAAACATTCATATTTACTGAAACTTTTATATGAGTTGGCTGTCAGAATGATGGAAGTATAAAATAATGGAGGTGGCACTTACATACCTGATACGGGCTTTTCCTACTATTGTCCTGTTGTGGTTTAACGTCTGGAGCTTTATTAATATGGCTTCTGGAAGACTAATATATATAAAAATTTCAATATGATTTTGTACTGTGAGGAAAAAGGTTTTCAGACACCACAGTCGAATGGGAGTGCCTAAATAATATTGAGACATAAAGGAATGTGGCAACAGACTTGAAACTGTCTCATGAGCTTGTAACTTTTATCAGAACAGTCCCATAGCAACCTGTGATTTTGTCTTCAAGAAGCTTGCTCCCTCTAATCTGTTTCTTCTCACTCACTAAGATAGTGGCTTTCTTTGAAGTAGGTAAGAAGGGCAGGAAGTAACTTGAGATCTATTGCTTACCAATATGTATGCATGCCTGCATCATCATATGGATATGGATGCTTACATCATTTCCTTTCTGTAATGTATAAATATCAATACATTTCTTTAGTTTGCAGGGGTGTCTTTTACTATCCTTGGTGGGGTCCCCTCCAGTACATAATGCTTAATAAATACTTCAGTAAGACTTGATTATTTCCTTTGAGTCCTGCGTTTTGATTCCAGAGCACTAAATACTAAAACTTCGCAATGTAACATTATATGAAGAATGATGGATTTACTGAGCATGGGATATGCTCCCCCCCCCAAAAAAAACCCCCTTTGATGGAAAGATAGTACTACCCCAGATTTAAAACTCTGGATTGGTGATATATGTGTTCATTATCTGCTAATGTAGTAGATGTTCACTGATGTAAAGGAATGACTGATAAATATTCCATCTTGTCAAAATTTAAGTATGTACTGGGTTTCTATATGTATTACAAATTTTATTTTTGTTCTTTTTCATTCTCTGTTCAGTTCTTTTTTGTGACTAAGTGAAACTGTGACTGTGCTTACAATCCTTCGTCAGGTTCCCTTTGCTTTACAGACCTGTGAAGGTTGTAAATGCAAGGATTGGTTGCAAAGTTACTTTTTCATCACCATTGTAGCTGTGAATGGTCGCTAAACGAGGCAGTTAGTAAACAAAGAATAACTGTAATACTGAAAGCCAAAGCTTTGGTATCTGTTTAAAACTAAAGTTCATCCAAATAATTACAAACAGGGGCATTGGTAAGGTAAATATATTAAATATTCTGCAGTCATTTGGTGTTTGGCAATCATGATATTTAAGCTATTTATTTTCTGTCAAGTGTAAATACATGTAAATGTGCCCATCTGCCCAGGAAATAAAGGAGAAGGTCCTGTCCTCATCCATTGAGAATTCTCATAATTGATATTAACACATCCATTTTGTTCCTGACACTTGTTCCTGACATTTGTCAATAACTAAGCAAAATAGTCTTTGTTGCTTTATCAACTGATTAGTCAAGTGAATCATTTCCAATCTTTGGAAAACACTTAGTTTGGCTTCCAGAGACCAAAAAATAATAATAATTCAGAGATGGGTTTTTCACTAACTAGGACACTCAAGAATGTGGAGGTTTTTTGCCCTTAAAAAGCTCTATGTGACCTGAGGGAATGAAAAAAAAAAAATTCTTGTCAAACTGACTTTGATGGGATGGGCAGTATATTTATTTAGAATTGATATCTTATCTTGATATCCATTCCTCCTGAAAATATCACTCAGGAAGGCTAACTGTAAAATAACATTCATCAGGATTCAAGCTAAAATGCCACTAAAACACACTGAAATTTCGTCCAATAAAACACAAAGACAATGCTGACAATATTAAAATGGGTCCAAAGTCAGCTAAAAAAAGACAACTTCTTTCTCACCACCAAAATGACATCAAAATAAGGATCAGGTGAGCATCACAAATACTATTTGTAAAGTTAGCCTTCTTTTAGGGGGTAAAGCAAATATTACATAGGTGGATATTACACTTCTTGATATAAGGCAAGAAGTACAAAGGTGAAAGAACACTGTGTCCCTTACACTGGTTGGGAGAACCCAGTTTCTTACTCTGCATCCAGATGTCATCTGCTCCCAAACATTTGCCACATTTTTATGGAATGTTCATAAGTCTCATATTAGTAGCATTAAGAACAGGAAGACAAGATGTGCTCTCCATTTCTCCGTATTTCCATACTGAGAAATGCCTCATCTTTTGGATTACTACCTCTCATATTCACACCTTCCCTCCTTGCTCCAGGTGACTGGCCTTGAAGCACACCTGGCCTGAATTTGTGTTGGGGAAATAATAATTTAAAAAAACTAGCCAGCTAATGAGAACATAGCATATTCTCCCGAATTTCTTACTAGCTGGCTACGTAGGGTTTTTAAACATATTTAGATTAAGGCCCCAAAAAGGTTTTATGTACAGAAGCAGAGAGGAATAGCACTACACAGTGGGGATTGGGGGAAAAACACCCAGATGAAATACCAAGAAAGACTATCTGGCACTGGGAATTCAATGCCCTCTATACATTGCCTTTCAAGACCAAAGTACACATGCAAAGTATGCATTACTTTGACATTTTGTTTGAAAATTCACCTTGGGATGGCACAATGGATAGTGAAAAAAAATGGCAAAGACATTGTGATCTCTCCACATGGCCCCAAATGGCATACTTAGGATCTCTTTAATGAGCAACAATTCTCCCAGGGCCCCACATGGAGGGCCCCACCCAAAGTATAATTCTAAATGATCAAGTTGTTAATAGTTTTCATTCAAGGTAGCAAAAGTAACCTGACAAAAGATAATGCCAAGAATGATTGGTATTTCAGATCTCTCCATAGGCAGGGAGAGGTCAAGGAGCAAAAAAGAGAAAGAAATTATGTTGATATAGGATGAACGTGGGGAGAGAAGAAGATGGCGCCATTGTGTTCCTCTCAGTTTTTAAAGGGTCCATCCGCAACCCTCCAAAATGCTGTTCTGCTGTCATGTGGAGCTGGAAAAAATCATCCATAAAACAAAGATTTTCCCTCAGCTCCCATTTCCTTCTCAGTTCTATACTTTATCTCCTCACAAACAATATTTTGGGAGGTAGTAAGTAGGAAAATCTGTCAGGCACATGGCTGAAATGTGAGTTCCTATTTCAGTCAGGAATAGTTAGGTAGACCATATTTAAAATCTTCACTATTTCTTTTCAGTATATCTTGATACAAACAATAAAACAGTAATGTTAGTTATAACAATGGAAACAGCTTGAATCCCAATTTAGTTATTCCATACTTAGAATTAGTCCCATGGCACTTGGATGCATCTAACACTAAGCCAGACTGAATTTGGCCCCACTCTTATCATTTTACAACCTGGATTTTCAAAGTCTGTCCTTTGAAACTGCAATTTGTTTTATGTTTGTGCTGCTAAGCTAATTTTATATTTTCTTTGGTGGAAAGATTTTTTTTTGCTGTGCTCCTCTTTATGGTTTTGATATTTCATAACGCTGAATGATGTTCTGATATTTTTGTGCGCTGCTACAAAGGTATGTGCTATTGGGCAGCTGAGGCAAATATAGCTAAAAATAAATAAGCCACCAACAAAACAAAATCTAAACATTTAAAACTTGAAAAATTAACCCCAAAATAACTAACGGCAACATGTTGCTAGGGGCTCTGCCTATTTTTAAGAAGTGACTGCTTCTATTCTGGGGTAGACAAGACAGATCATATTCTAGGGCCTCTTTTCCAAAAGGTAGTTTATAGGAATTGCTTTTAAAAGCTCCAGAGATTTATTTGATGGAGTGACATTATAAATCTGAGCCAGGATCTTCTTATGGAATCTGAGCACATTGGATATGATACAGCTAAGTTTAAATAGAGCATAGGGTATGTTGTCTGTAATTGGCTAAGAAAGGGAGGAAAGATGTGCACAATAACTGTTTCAAAACTTTGGCATTGGTACCACACATGATAAGCAACACAGAGAGTTTCTGAATGTCAGCCAAACATATAAACCAGGTGCTATGATTTATTCACAGGCTAAACTAGGCCCGCTGCTTCCTTTACAAATAAAAAGGGGAAAATTATTTGTGCAATCTTGTCGTCTTATTTTTAGAAAAGTGTTTCTGGAGAAGCAGCCTGAATCCAGGCAAGTTAGGAATCTGATAAACTCTACCTGATTTATATCTGAACTCTAAATCTAATGTTTGCAAACAACACATTTTGATAAAAATAACTATAAAATAGATTGAGGATAGAAAAATATGAACAGCATGCTGTCTGCACAGGAAGCCCAGCAAACATCTTTGGTTCTATACTATTCAGCTGCATCAGCTGGGTTGATGAGGGTCAGAAAAGTCAATGTGGCAGTTTCAGTCACATGGCTGTGGCCACCATCTTGTCTTTTTTGATCTCCCCCAACAGGTGCATCTGATATTACTGCTAAGCAATATGAATGCAGATTTCCTGAATGAGCTCTGTGTCCTGAATGATTCCTGCTGCATTATTTTAAGGTTCCAAGGAGAAATTAATGTTTAGATGGATCCCATTCCATTATTTTTCCAAACCCTTTCACCTTCTGTGGAAAAAAATAATTAAACAATATGGACAGAATATACTTCCCAACCATTTGATCATCAAATAAATAAACTGTGTAAATAAAAATTGCATCGGTATACCTCCTCATAAGAAAGAAAATATGCTGAGTTCCCATTTGCATGATTCAGTTTATGTTTGCTTTTGCTGCACTCCAGGAACATATTCTTTGAATCCAACTGTGTATAATTTTGATCATTTTAATTATGGTGATCTGTCTAAGGTATGATATGGTTATGGTGCCATTATTAATACTTCCACACATGAAGGTACCTCAGGGAAAGGGTGCATACTTGGTTTGTTGAAAGACCCACATTTAAACCTTGTCATTTCCGGGAAAGCTAGGAATGGCTCCTGAAACGTTGAAGAACTGCACCTTATCTCTATAGAAGCAAGCTATAGATATGCTCTTTTCACTCATCTTCATCAGGTGTATATGTAATGTGGGTCTCACATTAGTGGTTCATCTTTTTTCCACCTCATCGAAGATTTATTTGTTTGATTAACATAAAACTATTGTGCAGTCTCTGATGCTATAGCTGATCCTGTTTTAAAAACAAATTTCTTCCACCTTTAAGATATGTGGCTTTGGCATGTGCCATGATATACTAGGCAGATAAGCCTTCAATCGACTTTCTTAAAATCAGTCTTTTGCACTAAAATATGTCTTGTATATAGTTTAGATTTCTATTTGCATAGCAGTGTCTGTAACTGGAATTGTAGAAGATAAATGAGGTGTGTACACTTTTTCCTATGTGCATGGTTCCCCCCCCCCTTTTTTTAGGTAATAAATGCATCTAAGCCACAAACGGTAGTTAAGGGTTTCTATAGTTGATGGCTTGAATCTTATTTCTTCTCCCTTCGCTTTTTTGGGACATGAAAATCAGCATAGCATGATGTCATTGTTTCTTCCAGAGCCTTCATCAATTAGTTCAGCATATCATGATCTCATATCTTTGATCCCAGGTTTAGCCATCTGGAGTAGGGAGCTGATTGGTATAGTTAGGTGAACTTCCTTTATCCATGTATGATGAAATGTCTGAGGCATGTGCCAGCTGCTGGGAATATATTTTCTCAAATCAGCAAATGTGTTTAATTCAGAAGGACAGACAGACAAGTCCATCCCTGAGAGACAACCTGCTGCATAGATGGGATCCCACAATGGTGTTGCACCTTAGCCAGTTTCAGAGTTCATCTGATGTGATCTATGCAGTTCCTGACAGCTGAAGAACATAACATGGATCTTCATTCTATCTGCCTCCAATATTATTCATATCTCTTATCCTTACAATTCAAGAAACTTCATCCAGATGTGTATTCACTGTCCACTCTCAGTCTCCCCAATCACAACTTCCTGGATGGATCATGGAATCAAGGCCTCTTGAGACTGTTTAGTCAATGCTATTAGAATTACAGTATGTTGTTGCTTGTCTAGCACAGGATGCTAATCAGTGAGATCAAGCTGCTTTCAGAGATAGTTCAATTTTAAAGATAATGTATCTCTATCATTCATCATTACATCGTTCAGCTTTATTGCATAGGCTACATAGAAGGAGAACATTTCAGCTTACATCTCCATTGGAGCAGGTTTGTAGAAAGCTATTTGTGAGAGTTGTGAGGGAGTTTTCTTTATGCTGGAGAAGCCATGTTCATCTGTGAGTGGCAGCATACTACCACTCCTTTTCCACATTAATTGGGAATTAACTCCTTTTCTTCACAGTGTAGTTTTGCTCTGGCTATTGTCATTCGCCATTCCAACAAATGCTGGTAGCTGAGTGGAGAGATTGAGGATAGCAGAGCAAGAAGACATCTCAATAAATTTGTACTTACAGCTCCAACTATTTTCTCAATTGAAGAATAGAACTATTTGGTGGGGGGGGGGGGGAAAGTTGTGGACTGACCTCCTGGATGGCCCTGACTACTAAAAAGATTGTATGAGGAATAAAGTCCCCTGTCTCCTTTCTGCTTTTGGCCATAATCACCATTTCCAGTTTGCTTCTCAGTTGTGATTCAGATACAAATCCTGGTCTGCTGCTGTTTTAGATGCTGTATAGCATCTCCTGCAAAATCTCAAACACCTGCCGATGGCCCAGTACTGATTCCATATCCATGTTCACACTTGGACAACTCTTTGCCTAATGTGTGGATTTTACACAAAAATGAAGGTGGATAGTTGCAATATTCTGACTTCTGCTTTAGATTATTTTCTGATTCTTTAGTTGCAATCATGCTCATTCTCACTGTCTGATGGCAGATACATTTTTGACTTTTATTATGGCTCCAAGAATAGTGGGAAAGCCACTAGGCATACCTTTTTCAGTTTGTTGGTTGTTGGAAACATCACATGTTCACATTAAAAGAATTCCGTTAGTTAATGAAATCAGACTAATAGATTGTAATACTGTCTTTCTTTAAAATTCATTATTTGATTCTGGAAATATTCTGCAACTTTCAGGGGCAAAATAGATTCAGCCACCAATTCCCTTCCTTGGCCAGATGAGCTGGATTCACAGTCAAAGTATATGCCCCCCTCAGTTACATTTTCTAAATGAGCTATAGCTCTCAGTCTGGAAAGAGTCCATCCATCCTGGGAGCAATAGAATGAAAAAAGCACACAATGCTCTTAGTTGAGAATAGCAGCTGAAGTTCTCATTATCGAGTTGAGCTTCTGAGTTGTTAGGGAAAATCCAAGTAATGTTGATCCCTGTTTCTTGACTGTATTTATCTGTTTCACAGCTACTGTGCTATCTGATCAGCAAAGTTTAAGAAGAATTGACTTCCAATTCCCTACATTAATTGGTTCTCTACTTACCAAGTTGTTTCTGCACTCTACAGTTTATTGTGTAAGATCCTTATTCATATTGCCTGAACGTTTGATTCCAAAATGCTGGAATCCCTTTGACTTTGACTTTTAAACCTATTGTTTAAAAGCTGGTTTTCTGTTGACAAAAGCTGATTTTCTGACTTTCCAAGCTTCAACTAAATTTCAAGGGAAGGGGAAGACATCCCACAGATTTTTTCTCATATCTGGACACATGGACGTTCACCAAGCGATAGAAGTGTAACAAAAAAGGTAACGCCACTGGCACACTATCTCACCATGCAAAAAAGAAAGGGTGCTCCCATAGACACACAGACAAGACATTTGGCCAAAGGCAATTCAAAAACATCCTTTGAATGAAGTACAAAAACATGTGCCGTGGAAGAAGGAATTTGTCACTATATTAACTCTAATGATTTATTTAGCCCATGCCTGACATTATAAGCTGTTCATCCATAAGGCTGAGCTACAAAGCATATTTTTTGTACTTTGATGGTATTCTAAACAGCTTTGCTAGTGCTGCGACTCCATTATTTGCTGGGCAGGCCAATCTGCCATCTCTTACATCTTTGCTTGTTCTTTGAGCAAGAAAAAGATTTAAAGTAGGACACCAGTTGCAACTGTAGATTCAGATCTCTGGAAAGCCATATGATGGCCCTAAATCTTTTTGGCAAGGTCTTTGTGGCCCATCTATGAAAGGCTTTGTGCAAGAAAGAATCTAGATGGTCAAATGCTGCCCTCATCTGGTAAGCATTATGAATTCTATTTAAAGGTCTGAAATGGAAAAGAATGCAATTCATCAACATGTTACTGTTACTTTGGAGCGTAAGGAAGCAAATGAATTTGAAGCTGAACCAATGGATAAAAAGGAATGATCACACAGCTGCATTCAGCCGCAGACTGTTAACAGCAAATCCATAGAGTAGAATTCCTAAGATGTGATCTATGAAAAGAAAACAAACCTGGCACCATTTGGTGATCATACAAAAAGGCAGGAAAAGCATTAAATTCAAGGATTATTTTTCTCTTTCCAATACAGTGTGCATCCTCATATATGTACATTCACATGAACCTGGTCAAAAGAAAAGGGGATGTGTTTGGGTTAAACTAAAGCAAAGCCTTATTTAGTTGGCCGACAATGTTTCTTTCTTCTTCTGTAATCTGTTGGAAACAATATTTTGGACCACTGATAAAAAATAATTGGTGAGCAGGAAAGTTAATTGAATTATTCCCTGTTACATTTGGAATTCTTGAGAGATTGAAAACCCCTTGGACCCACCAGAAGCAAGCCTCTTCTCCTCTCTCCCACTGTTCAACCAGTTCAGGAGGCAGTTTCTAAAGAAGCTCTTTCAGTGCTGAAGAAAATGGGTTTTATTGAGAAAGCAATCATGCTTCATTGGGTTGTAACGGCTTCAGCTTACAACTCACTCAGTATCAGCTGGGGGATATTCAGCAAACAATTTGAACTCCAGAGCTACCTTCTGAAATTGGGCAGAGGCTGAGCTTCTAGTCAAGCTGCAGTCTATCAGCAGATAGCTTAGATTATGCTTTAAAATTGGAAATATCAAGAAGTATGAAATCTTGCAAAAGAATGCAAAAGAACCTAGAAAAATAGTTCTGTAATCACATGAAAAGAGAATTCAAATCTCAGAAATGGCAGACGTAATTTTGGTTTTTTTTATATATAGTAATTTTATTAAAAACTTCAATTGAAAAGATAAAAACTGGTACAAACTAAAAATAATAATAAAGTGCAGAAAAGAAAAAGAAAAAAAAATAGTAAAGAAAAAGAAAATGAAGAAATGATTTCCCCCTTTATCACAAGAAATATAAACAATTTTTGTAATTTATCAACTTCTCTTAAAATACACCAAATGATCTTTTCTTCCCATATCCCACCTCTTATCTATAAACAAATTCTTAAAGTCTGGTTGTTCAATTCTAATCAGCAAAAGTCCATTAAAAGTTACCAGAGATGACAAAATATCCATTTTAACCTTGATCAAATAAACCAACTTTATACTCCTTCTTTTTCCTTTTAAGTGATAAATTTGATAAATAAATAAATAAGTAAAGAAGATCAAATCCATTCAAATAATGTCCTAGAATTTGATTTTTTTTTCATTTTTTCTTTGTCCTTCTCAGAAAATTTTCCAAAGCTTTAACAAATCTCTTGTGATGGAATGTGTCTCTGAGGGGGAAGGTGATGTTATGGAGATTGCAGGCAAGGAAGGAGAGGGTGCATTCCAGGCGGAGAAACGCATTCACTGTCTGGAAGACCTTAGTTGCCTAGCCAAGAAATTCAGGCAGGACCCGCCTTAGAGTTTCTGGAGTTTTTCCCTTAGAACCTGCTAGTTTTGCTCAGTTTGGCAAGATTTTGTTTGTATGGTAGAAACAATAAAGACTAGAGCTTCATTCCTGGCTCAGCATAGTTTCTTCATCTAAACCCTGACATCACTTGGAGAGTTACTCAGATCACTCTTTTGGTTTGTTATTTGTATATCCCTTTTAATTATTAAGACATCAGCTGGTTTCATTTCTATATCCAGTGTAGCATCTTTTTCCATATCATTCTTGTAGCCTGGCAGATGTAATTTTGAAAAAAGATATGGCAGCCTGCCAAGATGAATTGGCTCAGGTTCAAGGTCAAGTATGTCATATGCTCCTTTATAACTTAAACTTTCCTTATGTTGAAGACAATTTCTTACCACTGACATGGAGAAATGTTTACAGAAGTTTTTTAAATTGGACCATAGAAATTTTTGGGGCACTGTTCTCACTGATGAAAAAGATTTATTGGCTAAAAATTTGGTGGAACATAAGGTAAGTAAGGACACCAGCACTTTCATGTAGGCATTAAACAGAAGGAGAGAGAGTGTGGAGCCCTGCAGCACCCTGCAGGTAAGGGGTTGTGGGCATGATCTCTCCCTACCTGTCAACACCAATTGAAACCAGCCACAGAGTAAGGAGGAGAACCACCATAAAATGATGCCTGCCACTCCCAATCCCCAAAGTCACTCCAAAAGTGATTGATGGTTTGGAAGCTGCTAAGAGATTAGTTTGAGGAGCAATGGGATAGTTATACCACCCCCATCCTGGCTCTGCCACAAGTCATCAACAACTGTGACCAATGCTGTATCTGTACTATACCTCAGTCTGAAACCTGACTGAAATGGCGCCAAATAATGCACTTCCTCCAGTGTCCTTTGGAGTTGAAGCCTGACCATCCTCCCCACCATTTTCCCTTAAAAGGGAAGGTTGGACACTGGATGGCAATTGTCCAGGACCATTGGATCCAGCAATTATTTCTTGAGGATGGAGTGCACCACAGCCTCTTTTAAGGCTGAAGGAATCATTTTTCACTCCAAAAAGCTGACACCGCCACATGGATCCAATCACAGGTAACCTTCTGGCTAGTTTTAACCATACAGGAAGGACCTGGATCTAAGAAGCAGATGGCCAAGCTAATAGACTGGATAACCCTATCCAGTTCCTCAGGAGTTACAGAATCAAACTCACTCTGGATAACCACACAAACCTTGCCCCAGGCACCTCAACTAGATCTGTTCAGTCAGAATCCAACTCTGGATGGGTCCAAGTGACTTTTTCTGCCAGATAGCAAGATTATTCCTCATAGAGGCCCTGGAGATGGTCCTGCAGCCCATCTAACCCCATCAGAACTGGATTGCCTCTAAAAGGGCCACCAGATAGCTATCAATAGATGCCATATGGCAGAGAAATAAGAACATTTTGCCATCCTTATCGCCATGATGTAATCCCTAAAATGGGTTCTTACTTATGCTTGGTCAGAGTCACTCCTTGTCTACCTCCAAAGGTGCTTCAGGTTTTTCTTTATGCACTTTATCTCCCAGAGCTTCTCAAAGAATTAAGGTGTGCCCTGGGATCAGCACAAGGAGAGAAGCCACCTAGGGGTAATCTGGTCTAAGGCCCCAGCCACATTCCAGGCTGCTACTAGAGCCTCAGCAAACTGTCCACCAGACTCTTGGGGGCCTTAAGCTCCCTCTGGATATATGCCAAACAATAATGCAAAATGATGGCCAGGTCCATCATTCAAGCAGGCCCTGTCCTTCTATGGATTGGGGTAGCCCCAGCAAGCCGAAAAGCAATCAGAAAGTGATTTGACCCCAGCAATGGACTGATGGCTCTGTCCTCCCAAACCAGATCATGTTCCTTCTGCCCTGTGACAAAAAACAGGTCTAATGGCCTAGTCGGTGGCTTATGATCGAACTAGAGAGAAAGAGACATTTTGCATTATTGTTTGGCATTGTATTTTCACTTATAAATCAGTCAAATAGTTGCAGCTGTAGACTTTAGGACATCCTAGTTTAGGATAAATTAATGAATCAGAATTAAATTGTCCATGATGTTGGAGTGTTCTCTTTGTATATGTTTGGGAATTTAATTTGAAATACAAAGACAACTAAATTTAAGTAAGCAGGAATCTACTTTTTGATCAATGCCAAAAGCACGTGTTCTTATTTAGATTATTTTTAATACCTCAGTCCATGGTTAACTCAGTTGAACAGTTATATAGTTTCGATTATCATTTCTGATTACACTTCAGTAATAATGTCACTAGTTTTTGGTAAGAAATCACCTTGGCATAAGGCAATATTTTACCTTTTGTTGATGAACAATTTTTTTTTTCAGATAAGTAGCTGATGTAAAAAGAAGCTTTGAAATATTTGCTAGAAATCACACCTTGGAATAGTACCATGTTTTGGTGTTGGTACTTGATCAGTTATATACTTGGAATATGGAATACTCATTAAACTGCGTTAAGCAGATGTATTGGGGCTGGAAGGAAAAAGCTGAAACAACTGAAACAACTGAGGCAGCAATATAAATACCTACCAGTAACAAAGAATTCTGTGAAGACTTACAGGAATTCTAATTTAATTATTTCTCAGTTTTCAGAGTTCTATTTGCACTTATTCTCTACAAATGTGGAGATATCTATGGAGCAGATGGGTTTTTTTTTAAGTAGAATAAACTTTGTTATGTTCATTCAAAGAATATAGGCAAACCTGTAATTTTGCAGGAGATAATTGATATGATTGAAGCCATGAAAGGAAGGAAGGCCCTCAAACTAGATGTGTTTCCTATTGAATAGAAATACCTCAGTCCCTAGGAATGGACCTATTATCCATAGCCCCAGAGGGTAGGCCAAGAATCAATGGGTTAAAACTACAAGGAAGTAGATTCAAGCTAGATGTCAGAAGCTGCCACATCAAATGATGAGTTCTTCACTGGAGGTCTTCAAAGAAGGGTTGGATGATTAGATATTTTCACAAATCCTACACTAAGCAAAGTTAGACTTCTTTGGAGGGAGTGGCTTTGAGTAACTCCTGGGGACTGCCTGGACAAGCCCCTGCAGTTTTCTTGGCAAGATTTCAGAAGTGGTTTGCCATTGCCTCCTTCCTAAGACTGAGAGAGAGGGACTGGCCCAAGGCCACCCAGCTGACTTCATGCCTAAGGTGGGACTCACGGTCTCCTGGTTTCTAGCCTGGTGCCTCAACCACTACCACAAAGTGGCTCTGTTTAGAGTACATGACTTCTACATGACCCAACACTATGATTCTAAGTAGATGTATTATAATCTAGTTTATACTTACCCTTTAAGTCATTCCACTATATTTAATTTTAACTGAACCTAGTTGAACACCCTCCATGTTAATTTTATTGGATTTCCTTCTGAATCAATATCCTAAGATGTTAGAGCTAGAAAGCTCAGGACATGCAATTCATAGCTCCACTTAGTCCCTTCTGAAGAATCCTCTTGGCCACCATGGGTTACCTCTATATCCGCAACAGTAGTTTCCTTGCACTGAAAGGAGAAGTGGCTGGACAAGTGTTACCCTTCCTCTGAAGAAGTCCTTATCAGAGGATGAGGACAAGACTTCCGAATTAGTCTCTTACAGAATGCAGGAAATTCTTCTGTGTTCTGAAACTGAGTTCAGAAATCCTAGACCCTCGAAGTCACATCAAGATTGCACGACTTAGGAGGCTCTTGTCATGTTTGGAGAAAAGGGCTAAAGCATCCCCCCATCTCAGGGAGCTCAGCAGTTTTAGGTTTATGCTCAGAGTTGTAGTGCTAAGCTAGGCTGAAAAAAAACTCCACCTGAGTAAAAGGTTACTCTTCGGTAGGGCTCTGTTTGTGAGGAGGATTTAATTCCAGTTGGTCTGATAATGTAATGGTATGTGGGAAAGACCTTGGGAGATTGGGCAAAGAGACACTGCCAAGGGAATGGTCAAATAAGAGGGAGCATAGCCCACAGCTGGATAGTTGGCAGGGTAAGAGGCTCAGAAAAGACCCTCCCTAGTTTCTTGGGCTGTAAAGGGGACGTGGGGAGGATTGTACTTTCAGAAAGATTCTGTCAATGTAGCTCTACAATGAAGTAGAATTAGCTCATCTGGCTGTGATTCCTATCCAATTTACCCTGCAAGCTCCAAACCTTTCTGTCCCACCACAACAACAATCTTAATCCTTCCAAGTTTGTTTCAGTTATTCAGTTATTCAAATGCAGATGTTTTTGTATTCTTTACACTCTCACGTAATTGTAGATTTTAAATTTTAAATGGTAATATTCTGTTCTTTCTTGCTGGTTCCAAGGTCTAGCTATGTCCCTTAATAACACAAGAGGGCATTATACTCTTTAACTCCAGTATCAATACTTTCCTCTGGTGAGAAGGGAAAATAAATTATTAATACTACATTTATTTTCCACTGAACCGGTGCTTCGAAGCTGGTATAGCAGATAAGTTCTTGTATATCTGATAATTCTGCCCCCCCCTTTTTGTTGTTTATTCATTCATTCGCTTCCGACTCTTCGTGACTTCATGGACCAGCCCACGCCAGAGCTTCCTGTTGGTCGTCGACACCCCCAGCTTCCCCAGGGACGAGTCCATCACCTCTAGAATATCATCCATCCACCTTGCCCTTGGTCGGCCCCTCTTTCTTTTGCCCTCCACTCTCCCCAGCATCAGCATCTTCTCCAGGGTGTCCTCTCTTATCATTATGTGGCCAAAGTATTTCAGTTTTGCCTTTAATATCATTCCCGCAAGTGAGCAGTCTGGCTTTATTTCCTGGAGGATGGACTGGTTTGATCTTCTTGCAGTCCAAGGCACTCTCAGAATTTTCCTCCAACACCACAGTTCAAAAGCATCGATCTTCCTTCTCTCAGCCTTCCTTATGGTCCAGCTCTCACAGCCGTATGTTACTATGGGGAACACCATTGCTTTAACTATGCGGACCTTTGTTGTCAGTGTGATGTCTCTGCTCTTAACTATTTTATCGAGATTGGTCATTGCTCTTCTCCCAAGGATTAAACATCTTCTGATTTCCTGACTGCGGTCAGCATCTGCAGTAATCTCTGCACCTAGAAACACAAAGTCTGTCACTGCCTCTACGTTTTCTCCCTCTATTTGCCAGTTATCAATCAAGCTGGTTGCCATAAACTTGGTTTTTTGAGGTTTATATTTCAATAGTATTCATTTTCATCTAAAAAGCAATCAGCTGTATTTAGCTTGGGAAAGCTGTATCACAGTGTGTAATGTTGAGAAAATCACATACCTGGTAACTTACTATTAGCATTAAGCCACAGTCACATTTGGAGAGATGCTGTGAGAGACACTACTTTTTCATGATGTCTGGGTAATTCCAGGCTAGTCCATCCTAGGCTTTCAACGGTATTTTGATTATAAAGGCCACTCTTGGATGAAGGGCTGAGCAGAAGCAGTGCTGAAGGCTGTTTTTCCATAGATGATATTTTTCCTGGCTGATGTTTTACTCTGTAATAATAATAATAATAATAATAATAATAATAAAAAATCCAGAATTTCTCATCTTCAAGCTATTCGGCTTCAGAGTGTGTGGGGGCACACCAAGTGCATGACACTAACTATGAAACAGAATGCATGAGAATATTGAGTAAACCTTCCACACCTCTGTATGGCTAGGAGTACAGGCATTATATATGTAGGAACTTCCTTTAGGGGTAGACTTTAGTTGACCTCAGTGCAGAATTCTGATGAAAAACCACAGAGGAAAAATACATAGTACTAATCATTGGATCTTGAGATAAATTATAATTTAAATCTCTAACTAGGTTTGTCCAATCTGACTCACAAAGAAAGGAAGGAGGGAGGGAGGAGGGAAGGAGGGAGGGAGGGAAAAAAGAAGACACAGAAGACCCAATTTAGAGCAGAGGAATGTGAATCATCATTGTCAGCCCATGGACATATTCAAATATTTGCTTACGATACAACTTTTATTCTATTGTTAAGAGAAAGAACAGACTTTATCCTATCTCTGTGATGGCCAAATTAAACCAAGATGTAGCTCATGCAATTATTAATTTGCATGAATGGTATTTTATTTGCATCAGCATTTGGTGGAGAAGAAAAAGGTTTCTTTAATTTTTTCCTTCTTACTACTGTGGGTCCAATCTGCATTTGGTCCTCAGTGACTGATATTTGTACTAGATGGAAGACTGGAATGAATGAATGAATGAATGAATGAATGAATGAATGAATGAATGAATGAATGATGCAGTTTAACAACCATCTCAATCCTGGTGAACTCCAGGTAGTTTACAGATACATAGAATAACAATAATAAATAATACAGAATACATTCATTAATTAAAATTGATTTAACATAAATTGCTCATTTTATGTACTGTGTCACATTTAGTTTGGCCTTGATACAGTCAAGAGTTATTTCATGATGAAATATATCTGTCTGTGTTAAGAAACTGAAGTTTTTATTTTGCGGAAGCCCAACTTACTTACTTACTTGCTTATTTATTTATCAATCAATCAAATTTCACCACCACCCATCTCCCTCCAAAGGAGGGACTCTGAGTGGTTTACAATAAAAACAAAATTTAAAGTTCAATACAACTATAAATAATACAATAAATAGAAATAGAAAATAGAGATATAAAATACAATAAAGTCCAGATGGCTGAAGATTCTATACCAGTCCGTGAGTATAAAAGGGCCATTCTAGGGCACCAGACATCCCCAAGAATGACTATTCCCCTTCCCACTCCAGGCATGCTGGCAAAACCAGGTCTTCAATTTTTTTACAGAAGTCCAGGAGAGAGGGGGCTTGTCTCACCTCCAGGGCAAGAGTGTTCCAGAGGGCAGGAGCTACTGCAGAGAAGGCCTGCTTCCTGGACCTTTATCATAAATTTTACCTAGACAAATATCCTTCCATGTCAAACTGAGTGGGAGTGAACAGGAATATCATATATGTAGCATGTGAAGTAGTTTCCTTCTTTGTACTATTTGCATGTGTGAAGGCCATTAAGCATGGTAAATGCAGGAATGGCCTTTTCCCCTCTGGTTACACTCCATCTCTGGGTCTATTCCATCCAACAACCAAACTCAGGCAGCTTCACAAAAAATCCTTTACTGTCACTGTAACACTAGTACGTGACAAGAATTGAACTTGGAGTCTCATATTACATGGCACCTAATTCCCAAGCATGGGCATGGAGTGGGGAAAAAGAATGGTCAAACACAGGCCTGAGACAGGAAAAGGAAACCACAGTTTCCATGTTCTTCTACAGAAATGTCATAGGTTTTTCTCCTGAAATTAACATAGAATATCAGATGTGATTCACCTTGATTCTGCATCCTTTCAGCAGATGATACATGATTTAATCTCTTCTTTCAGAATGAAGCCCACACAATTCGTAAACAGATATGAGATCATCTTTCTGGGGCCGTGTCTGGTTCTGAGCACAAGTGGGACAGTTGGTTTCCTATGCAATAAACATTTTTCTACCTATGGAAAACTAGCTCACAGGAAAGGGGGCTAGGCTCAAATCTTTCATTTCGCATATTTTAGAAAAGATTGAGAAAACCTTATTTTACACACCCCAGTTCATTTTAGCATGTGAACTATAGCACATTTGGAGATACAATGATCCTGTCATGCGCTGCCTCCCCCTGAATAACATTCAGACACTGGTTTGCGAATCAGGCTCTGGTTTATTGCAGGGCAGGTACAGCGTTGGTAGAAAAAAGCTGAGAGTGACAGGAGCGCGCCGGTGCGGGGTTTAAATACCCCGCGCCGGTCAGCGCCCCCTCGCTCACGGTCACGTCACCCCCCTTTGACCCATGCGTTGCCCTGCCGGTGGGTGAGGGTTTCCGGGATCGCCCATCATCAGGTTTCCATTCTTCTGCTGATTGCTTTCAGCTGGGCGATCCCCGTTGTATTGCCGCTGATGGTTTGGGTGGCTCCGTGATTCATTTGGCTATTGTTTGTTGGCCGTTAGTCGTTGTAGGTTGATGGCTATTTAACTTGTACCCCTTCACCTATTTCCTTGTCATTGTCATGAGTGCCATTGCGCTGATGACTTTAGCTCAACGGCACTCATGACATACTGCCCCCTTTCCGAATAGTGTTCTCCCCCGGGTTTCTGGGTTTTCCCCGTGGAGCTGTCAAAACGCCACATTTTTTTTTTTTTTCAAAGTTCCCGCCGGAGTAGTTGTCGCCCCTCCCTTTGCTCCTCCCTCTACCACGTGCCTTCCCAGGGTGTGTCCATGGTGCGCATGCTCGGGTTCTGACCTGGCGTGCGCATGCTCCAACCACACCCTGTTTGTTTGGCTCAGTTCGGCGAGGCGAGAGGCGTGGCTGGTCGGGTGCTTCTCAGCTCCAGGTAGGGCCCTTCTTTTCTTATTTAGAGTGCGTCGCCTTTGTTGTGTCTCCTGGGCGTTGCCCCCAGGTTGCCCTGTTGACTTGCTTGCCACTCCCCCGCGGCCGGGGGGCGGGGGGAGGGTGCTGGCGATCGTTTGTCACCACCCCGTGGGCCCGGGGCGGGGGGAGTGAGTCCCGGGGGGGGGAAGGTCCACCCAAGTCGCGGGCTTGGGGGGGGCCCTTTCCCTTGGGGCACGGGAGGCGGGGGGAGGCCTGCGGGGGGGGGTTTGGTTTTGCTGACCTTGGTTGCGGTTTGTCGGGGTATGCCCGGTGAAATGCTCTGGTCAGGTCAGGCGCGTTAACGTTGTGCGCCGCCACCCATTCCGGGTGGGGGAAGTGTTTCCACCTGACCAGATAGTGTAGAGTTCCTCGTTGCTTGCGGGAGTCGAGGATGTCCCTTATCTCGAAGTGGTGTTGCCCGTCGATCATAAGCGGTGCGGGCTGTGGCGTGCTTGGGTGCCATCGGGAGGTGGTTGCCGGTTTTAGGAGGCTGGTGTGGAACACCGGGTGGAGCCTCCGGAGGTTGTGTGGCAGGTCCAGGCGTATTGCTACCGGGTTCACTATTTGCGTGACTCGGAACGGCCCGATGTACTTAGGCCCCAGTTTTTTCGAGGGTTGGGTTGACTTTAGGAACTTGGTGGATAGATAGGCCATATCCCCCGCCTGGAACGTCGGTTGTTGGCGCCGGTGCTTGTCGGCCTGCTCTTTGTAAGCAGCCTGTGCCTCCTTCAGCGCCGCCGTGATTACTGGCCATGCTTCCGCGATCTTCCGTCCCCAGTCGCTGGCGTCCACCTGTGGTTCCGGGGGTTGAGGTAGCTCCGGTATGGGGACGAAGTCGCGCCCCGAGACTACTTCGAACGGAGTTTTCCCCGTGCTCGTGTGGACGGCGTTGTTGTATGCGACTTCAGCGAACGGGAGCAGTTCAGCCCAGTCGTCTTGGTGGTAGTTCGTATATGATCGTATAAATTGCTCTAAGGTGGCATTAAGAACCTCAGTGGCTCCGTCCGTCTGCGGATGCCAAGCCGTAGATAGGGCCTGTTGGGTCCCCGTCAGCTTCAGGAAGGCCCGCCAGAATTTGGAGGTGAACTGTGTGCCCCTGTCGGTCACCACACGTGCGGGACATCCGTGTAGCCTGTACACGTGGATGAGGAAGAGTTTGGCTAGTTGTTGTGAGGATGGGACCGACGTGCAGGGGATGAAGTGGGCCTGCTTTGAGAAGTAGTCCTTCACCACCCAAATGGCCGTTTTCTTCTGGCTGGGTGGGAGGTCCACTATAAAATCCATAGAGATTTCCTCCCATGGGCGGGAGGGTTCTGCCACCCGTTGCAATAGCCCCGCGGGTTTGCCTGGTGCCCGTTTGGCCCTAGCGCACGTTGGGCAGGACGCCACGTAGGTTTTTACGTCTCGCCTGAGCGCGGGCCACCAGAATTGGCGCCGTGTTAGGTGTAGGGTCTTGAGGAACCCAAAGTGTCCCGCTTGCTTGGCGTCGTGTGACCTATGCAAGATCGCCTGGCGTTGCGAGTCCGGGACGTAGATTCTGCCTTCCCCCCATGCCAGGTCTTGCGCCATCGTTACCTTGTCGGGGTTCGCCAGGAACCAGGGGTCGGTTTTGAGGGCGGCGGCGAGGTCCGTGCGCATTCCCCCTGGTAGTTGCGGTTGGCTTCTTTCCGTCGCCGGTTGTCCCGCCGTCGGCTGCGCCGTAGCGTCGAGCTGCCTCCGTGCGCCGCTTCGGGTGGTCACGGCCATCCCCAGTTGCGAGGCGGATAGGACCGTCCCAATGGTGTCTGGGGCGGGCTCTTCGTCTTGGGGCAGTCGGGAGAGGGCGTCGGCCAGGAAGTTCTTCTTGCCCGGCATGAACTTCAGCTGGAAATCAAAGCGGCTGAAGAATTGGGCCCATCGGACCTGTTTTGGGCTAAGGCGTCTAGGCGTTCGTAGGGCCTCGAGGTTCCGGTGGTCCGTCCAGACCTCGAATGGTTGGGTGGCTCCCTCGAGTAGGTGTCGCCATGTCTCTAGTGCCGATTTCACCGCGAAGGCTTCTTTCTCCCAGACGTGCCATCGCCTCTCTGTCTCGGAGAACTTCCTTGACAGGTAGGCGCATGGTTTCAGGAGCCCCGTGGAGTCTTTCTGTAGTAGGATGGCTCCCAGGGAGAAGTCTGAGGCGTCGGCTTGGACCACGAACGGCCGTTCTGGGTCCGGGTGCGCGAGGATTGGCTCCGTAGTGAACAGCGCTTTCAGCTTGTCGAATGCGGTCTGGCACGCGGGAGTCCAATTCAGCACTGTGCCTGGGTTCTTGGCGCGTCGGGTGTCCCCCACCCCTTTGGTTTTGAGGAGGTCCGTTAAGGGGAGGGCTATCTCAGCGAACCCCCGGGCGAATGACCTGTAGAAATTCGCGAATCCCAGGAAGCTCTGTAGTTGCCGTCTGTTGCGGGGCCGCTCCCAGTTTAGCACCGCTTCGACTTTTGCGGGGTCCATTTCGATGCCGTCCCCGGAGATTCGATACCCCAAATAGTCTAGGCGCTCTTTGTGAAACTCGCACTTTGTAGGCTTCGCATAGAGCTGCGCCCTTCTGAGCTTGTCGAGGACTTGCCTGACTAAGGTTACGTGTTCCTCGTGTGTTTTTGTGTAAATAAGGACGTCGTCGATGTAGACCAGGACCCCTTTAAACAGATGTTCATGCAGTACCTCATTGATGAGCTGCATGAACACCCCAGGGGCCCCCGCGAGTCCGAAGGGCAGTACCTTGTACTGGAAAGCGCCTAGGGGGCAGTTAAACGCCGTCTTCCATTCGTCCCCCTCCCTGATTCGGATGCGATAGTACGCCTCGCGAAGGTCCAATTTGGAAAAGACTTTGCCCGTGGACAGGTGGGCGAGCATGTCCTTCACCAGGGGTAAGGGATATTTGTTGGACAGGGAAGCCGCGTTTAGGCCCCGGTAGTCGGTACAGAGCCGTAGGGTCCCGTCTTTCTTCTCCCGGAATAAGACGGGGGCTCCGACCGGTGAGCATGCTGGCTCTATGAATCCCCTGTCTAGGTTTTTATCGATGAACTCCCGGAGGGTTGCCATCTCCTTCGGGGTCATCGAATAGATCTTTGGTCTAGGTAAGGGGATGTCGGGCAGTAGGTCGATCCGGCAATCCGTCTTGCGGTGGGGGGGTAGTTGGTCCGCCTCTGCCTCTCCGAAGACCTCGGAGAAGTCGGCGTATTGTTCTGGTAGGTCTGCTGTGGTAGCGGCGTTGTCTTGTGTAGTCGCCTCCGCTCGTCCTACCGTGGGGTTGCTTTTGCCAGCTGGTACTGGTGCTCGATACTCGCCGTCGCCGAATGTGAAGGTGCGGGTCGCCCAGTTGATCCGCGGGTTGTTTTTCGCGAGCCATGGCATCCCCAGGACTGCAATGGGCCGTCCGATGTGCGTGACTACGAACGATGTGCGCTCGGTGTGAGTGCCCATTTGCAGGGTGACCGGCTCGGTTTGTAGCGTGGCTGGTTTTCCTCCCGCTGTAGAGCCGTCCAGCTGGTGGAATGCCAGCGGCGTGGGGAGGGGGAAGCAGCGGAGGTCGAGTTTGGCGACTAGGTCGGGGTGGATGAGGTTTTTTGAGCACCCCGAGTCCACTAGTGCCGCGGCCGTGGTGGCTCCGTTGCCGGTAGAGAGTTGAATTGCTGCCAATATTACGGAGCTTTTGTCGTTTCGTTGAGGTGGTCCGCGTTGCTGTCCCACCGCCTGCCTCGCCACGCGTCTCAGAGCAGGCGGGGAGCATTTCCCGCCGGCTGGTCGGGGTCGGTATTGTCCTCTTCCCCCCAGTAAGCGTCCCAGCTCTCTTTCGGTGTCGCTGTGGCCACGGTCATTCGGCGGTGAGGCGGCGGCCCCGGGTTGGGTGGTTTGGGGCTAATTTTCGGGGTGGGCTCGGGCGCGCTGGTCGGCGGTCGGTTGGCGAAGCAATCCGCCGTCTTGTGCCCTAATTTGCCACACCTCCCGCAGGGCTCCCGGTTGAACTTCTTTTTTGGGTATATGGGGCCGGCCATCCCCCCGTGTGGTGCGGGTACCTTTTTCCCGGCATCGTTTGTGTCTTCCGTGGTTGTCATGAGGAAGGTGCGGTGCGCGTGTTCGGCTTTCCCCGCGAGGTGGATCCACCCGTGTAACGTTTCTGGGTCGTCGCGGTAGAGGGCCCATTGGAGAACGTCGCGGTTGAGCCCCCTTTTGAAGATTTCCAGCAGGGTGGTCTCGGACCAGTCGCTGACCTTCCCCGCGAGGGCTTTGAACTCCAGGGCGTAGTCAGGGACCGTGCGGGTGCCCTGTTTAAGTCTTTGGAGTGCGCTTTTCGCCCGCACTTTGGCTAGGGGGTCTTCGAAGTAGTCTTTCATCTCTTTGATGAAAGCAGGGAAGGTGGCGAGGGCGGGGGAGCTGGACTCGTACAGTTGGACGTACCAGTCCGCCGCCCTGTCTTGGAGTTTGATCGCCACGGCGGCGATCTTGTCGGCCTCGGAGTCATAGGAGTGTCTGTGCCTCCCCATGAACTCCCTAGCGTTGGTCACAAAAAACGAGAGTTTTGTGGGGGTCCCATCGAAGAAGATGGGGAAGTCCTTTGGGGCCCGGGCGTTTTGTGCGGCCCCGCCTCTCGCTTCTCGGGGTGTGGTGTCGGCCGCCTGTGCCGTCTGCTGGCCCTCCGCTGGCCCGTGTGGGTTCGATGCTTCGCTCGGGGTGTGGGCTTGTGCGGGGACGTCGTTGGGTGGCGCGGGGGGCATAAGCGCCTGGAGCATGGTCCGGAGTTCCGTCAGCTGAGCCCGCATGGCCGCGAGTTCAGCTCGTGCCTCCTCGTCCACAGCCCGCGCCGCCGCTGGGGCCGGTTCCGTTGGCGCGTCCTCGGGGGTGGGTTGCCGGCGGGGTTCATCGTCCCTCTGCCGCGGGTCCGCTTCCTCCGCCGTCTGATGGGTGTCTCCGTCGTCCTCCTCCGTGTTGAGCGCCGTGGGGCTGTCGCTCCACGCCCGTTGCTGGGGTGCGATGTGGGGCGCGGGGTCCTCCGCTGGTTTCGGAAGTCGTGCTGCTCCCTCCCGCGGTCGGGTTGCCTCCGTCGCCATCTCCCCTTGGGGTTGGAGCTGAGGCTCGGGTCGGGTGGGGTGGGCGTCCATGGCTCCGGGAGTCCGCGGTGCCTCTGGCCTTGGTCGGTCCTCCTCTGTCTCTTGCCGCGCGGCTCGCCCTCCTTGCCCGCGCCGTTCCGGCCTCATCTTGCTGGTCTTCTCGCCGTCTACTCCTCCCGCGGCTCGTTGTCGTCCGGTGGGGCTCGGCGAGGCTGAGTTTATGACTCTCAGCTTTATGTCATGCGCTGCCTCCCCCTGAATAACATTCAGACACTGGTTTGCGAATCAGGCTCTGGTTTATTGCAGGGCAGGTACAGCGTTGGTAGAAAAAAGCTGAGAGTGACAGGAGCGCACCGGTGCGGGGTTTAAATACCCCGCGCCGGTCAGCGCCCCCTCGCTCACGGTCACGTCACCCCCCTTTGACCCATGCGTTGCCCTGCCGGTGGGTGAGGGTTTCCGGGATCGCCCATCATCAGGTTTCCATTCTTCTGCTGATTGCTTTCAGCTGGGCGATCCCCGTTGTATTGCCGCTGATGGTTTGGGTGGCTCCGTGATTCATTTGGCTATTGTTTGTTGGCCGTTAGTCGTTGTAGGTTGATGGCTATTTAACTTGTACCCCTTCACCTATTTCCTTGTCATTGTCATGAGTGCCATTGCGCTGATGACTTTAGCTCAACGGCACTCATGACAGATCCATGCTCTGTATACTTTCTACTAAAAAAGAAATCAAAATAATGTACTCTAGAAATAATGGAGAATAAAGAATATGGTTTAATTAGTTAAACTGAATAATTATTGAGTCCATTCCAACTCATGAATGTGAATGAATAATATGATTATATGATAGTCTAATTACATTTGGAGGAGGGAGGAAGAGGAAGAGAGCTCATGTGTGTTAGAAGTTGGGTGATAGCTTCGAAGCAAACCATGTAATCATCCAATTTGTTCCAGTAGCCAGAAAAGACTGCCAGATATAGTGGAGAAAGCATGACCCCAAAAGATGAAAAGTTGCCCAAAGTAAAAAATGGAAAATGTTCATCACCAAAAATCTAAACAATTTGGTTGTGAACATCACCCATCTCCTTGGAAGCATTACAGTCTGTTACAGTGATTGAGATGTAAACTGGATATAGAACTTCATTGCTTCTGAATTTGGACTTGAGCACCAACTAGCAAAACAGCCAGATGTAATGTTCAGATTTTCTGAACAATCAGTAAAAGAGCTTGTATTTTAGTGGTGGGAGTGCTTTGTGCTTCAGTATTTTGTCAGCAAGCATCAGTAAGGTCTTCAGATTTTCCACTAACATTCATAGATATACTAGTTTTATCTTATGTAGAACAAGAGATCATACATTGCTTTTATTCAGGATTAGATTCTACTATCTGGGGTACAAGTGGTATTTGGATTTAGAACCTCAGTATCACTACTTTAAATCATAGGGTATATACAGTATCTCTGGCTTCCAGAATAAGTAACTAGGCCAAGCTTTGGCTGCTAGATAAGCAATGCAATGAGGAATGGGTCATTCCAGATAAGGGCAGATAGCAGATTTGACATGTTAGGTCTGAAAATCTTAGGAACATCCTGACATATATTTGCCATCCTGGTGTATGAGAGCTCATAATGCCCATTTTCTCAGAGCAGCAATTGAAAGGTGGATTATGTTAAGCAATGACAACTTGCATATGCATAATCTCATGAAATATTTTGACTACAAAAGCTGTTTCATAGCAGTTCATTAAAAGACAAATAAAATATTTTAAGTTTACATTTTTATGTAAAGATCAGGAATGCTTTGGCTGGTAGCTTTCTTTCTATCAAGCATCTGTTCCTTTTTTAAAAAAAAAATTGCAGCAATGCTTAGCCAGTTGTATATTAATAACTAATCTTAACTAGATCAAAACATTGTAGTTTCTTACCAGAGATTAATAAGTCACTGTGTCCAACAGTGCTTCCTATGACTGGAACCCACAGCATCTCAGCACCAACATCTGCTTTCAAAATATTAAAAATGATAAACATTGCCAGATGCAGTCCACCTGGTCTTCCATTATTGACCATCTGCATAATTTTACATTCCTTGTAAAGCAATAACACAGGCTTAGTTCAGACTTAGTACACTTTTGAGAAATTGCTTTTCTGCAAATCCAGGGCAAGATGGAAGGATAATACCAATATATGGCTAATTGATGTGTCTTAGATTGTAATGTCTCCATCCTTAATGATGGAGACATTACAATTCTTAATTTGGTTAAAAGGGGGTACATGACTGATACACAGAAGAGGCAGTATTGGTATGAATGAAAATGATAGCATATACCTTCTTTAAAAACGAATCAATTGTTAATAGCTACACTGGAACTTATCAGCAGAGAAACAGAAATGCATCAGCTCACCGTGATACCAGGAGAAACTATTTCTTGTAATCATAATCGCAAGTCAAATCACCATGGTTTTATTTATTCATAGAGCTAAATAAGTGAGAGCCAGGGTGGTATAGTGGTTAAAGTGGTAGACTAGGAATAGGGAGACCAAGGGTTTAGTGCTTGCTCAGGCATGGAGACCAGCTGGCTGACTTTGGGTCAGTCATTGTCTCTCAGCCCTAGACTGAAAAGTTGAAAAACAACTATTACCAACCTGCATTGGACCAGCATGATACGTTACGGTTCATAACTTTCAGTGAAGAAGCATTCATCTTGCAGCGGATTTGTTCAGGGTGCTAATATATACACACACATACACAGATATAAATACAAACATGCATCCTAGGAATGGTTAGAAGGTAAATCTGGATCTACTTATGCACCACTCAGTGAACTGCTATAGTTGGCAAATTTCTGATTCTGAACTGTTTAATGCCACAATAGCAGCAATAAAACTATTCACACATGTGAACACATGTATGCTTATTTTAAAGCAGTGGTTCTTAAATTGTTTGACCCAATCACCCCTTTTCCCAGTCTCAAATAATGTCATTCCCTCCCTCCCAAAATACCCAGACTCTGTTGTTTTACACAAAGGTCTCAGCAGTGGCAGTCCCAGAATGGATCCTTGACTCACAAACAAGCAATTACAAATTGCTCCATTATCCCATTTTAGGCCCAAATTACCATCAGTTTAAGAACCATAGTTCCAAATTATCCTCCTGAAATTAAGAAATGTTGGAAGCTGTGATACAATGACTCTGAGCTCCCTTCATTTCTGATACCCAATATAAATGATTGCTTTTGGAATTCTTACATTATATCTGTATATTCTTTACAGTGGGTTTCATTTGGTGGGTCTCAGTTCAAACTACAGTAGCTCCAGAAGCCTAACAGAAGTCCCACATTTCAGTTTTAAGTATTCTGTTCCTCCCACCCCCCACTTCTAATAAAAAGGAAAAAATAATCAGGTGGAAGGTATATTGCAATCAGTTACTTTTTATTTATTTTTATCCCCATACCAAAAAAGGGAAACACTAAAGAATGTTCAAACTATCGAACACTGGCACTTATTTCACATGCCAGTAAGGTAATGCTCAAGATCCTGCAAGGTAGACTTCAGCAATTCATGGAGCGAGAATTGCCAGATGCACAAGCTGGGTTTAGAAAAGGCAGAGGACCTAGGGACCAAATTGCCAATAGCCGCTGGATAATGGAAAAAGCCAGGGAGTTTCAGAAAAACATCTATTTCTGTTTTATTGACTATTCTAAAGCCTTTGACTGTGTGGACCATAACAAATTGTGGCAAGTTCTTAGCGCTATGGGGATACCAAGTCGTCTGCCTCCTGAAGAATCTGTATAACAACTAAGTAGCAACAGTAAGAACAGACCACGGAACAACGGACTGGTTTAAGATTGGGAAAGGAGTATGGCAGGGCTGTATACTCTCACCCTACCTATTCAACTTGTATGCAGAACACATCATGCGACAAGCTGGGCTTGAATCCAAGGCTGGAGTTAAAATCGCTGGAAGAAACATTAACAATCTCAGATATGCAGATGATACCACTTTGATGGCTGAAAGCAAAGAGGAACTGAGGAGCCTTATGATGAAGGTGAAAGAAGAAAGTGCAAAAGCTGGCTTGCAGCTAAACCTCAAAAAAGCCAAGATTATGGCAACCAGCTTGATTGATAACTGGCAAATAGAGGGAGAAAATGTAGAAGCAGTGAAAGACTTTGTATTTCTAGGTGCGAAGATTACTGCAGATGCTGACTGCAGTCAGGAAATCAGAAGATGTTTAATCCTTGGGAGAAGAGCAATGACAAATCTCAATAAAATAGTTAAGAGCAGAGACATCACACTGACAACAAAGGTCTGCATAGTTAAAGCAATGGTGTTCCCCATAGTAACTTATGGCTGCGAGATGGACCATAAAGAAGGCTGAGAGAAGGAAGATCGATGCTTTTGAACTGTGGTGTTGGAGGAAAATTCTGAGAGTGCCTTGGACTGCAGGAAGATCAAACCAGTCCATCCTCCAGGAAATAAAGCCAGACTGCTCACTTGAGGGCATGATATTAAAGGCAAAACTGAAATACTTTGGCCACATAATGATAAGACAGGACACCCTGGAGAAGATGCTGATGCTAGGGAGAGTGGAAGGCAAAAGGAAGAGGGGCCGACCAAGGGCAAGTTGGATGGATGATATTCTAGAGGTGATGGACTCGTCCCTGGGGGAGCTGGGGGTGTTGACGACCGACAGGAAGCTCTGGCGTGGGCTGGTCCATGAAGTCACGAAGAGTCGGAAGTGACTAAACGAATAAACAACAAACTTTTTATTGCAGGACAGTGAAATATAATAGTTAGGATTGTTAGGATGCAGCTTATTAGGATAGATTTAGAATTTACAGAATACACAGTGTGAAATGTTTCACTCATTTTTTTCATTTGATGCTTGTCAGTTTCTTCAGGCATGTATGAATGGAATAGGTATGAATAAATATAAAAAGAATATAAGCCAAAGAAATATTAATAAACAAAATTAAAAATACTGCCTGTAGCATCATAGATAATAACATGCTATCCTCACCTTCAGTTTTACTAAGAAGATTCAGTTCTATCTTCAAGGACAGGACCTGAGTCAGTTATCCCAGATGTATCCTGGTGGGGCTGAATTTTCCTTGTCAAAGGAATCAAACAAAAGTAAATAGATGTCAAACATTCATAGCCAGTAAGTGCAATATTTTCTCTTCTAATCATTTTCAGCAAAGACATCATTGTTCCTTATTTATTTATTAACAAGATTTACTTACAACCCCAATCAAATACCTTCAAGGAGCATCCAGAAGAATTTCACAACCAAGCAATCCCCACAATAATACCACTTGTGAGAACAACTAAAATAAGACAGAACCCCTATCCCTCACTAGGCATCTGGACCACCAAAGGCCCATTTTAAAAATATCTTTTTAAAAGGGACATCTTTAGAGATTTCCTAAAACCAGGAGTGAAAGGGCCAAGTATATTTCCAGGGGCAGCATATTTCACAGTGGTGGGGCTATTCCAGAAAAGGCCTGCCATTCAATCATTTAGAACTCTAGTAAAGGGTTACAATTATCTCTATTATTTCTATTCAGCCTAAGGCTTGATTCTGCTTTCCACCACCTTTAATTATCATGGGATGATTATCACATGAAACAGAAATCCAGGAACTGTTTAACTTAAATAACTAAAACCAAAGTAGAATTCTGGTCCAAAGACAATGCATTCTCTTTCTTTAACTTCTGATTAAAATACATCAGTCCAAAACTACGGCACCCACACTTTTGAGAACTGCATTTAGCTCTATCCTCTCTGCTTTCAAATATCCATGACAGCCTGTTTGGTGTAGTGTTTAAGGCACCAGGCTAGAAACTGGGAGACTGAATTCTAGCAGGCCCGCAACTATGGTCTGTGTCACCCGGGGCAAACATGGATTCCACATCCATTTCGGTGCCCCCCCATGCTCATTTTGGCATGCCCCGCTTGCCCCCCCCAGTTGTGGCCCTGAGTTCTAGTCCTGCCTTAGACACCAAGCCAGCTGAGTGACCTTGGGCCAGTCACTTTTTCTCAGCCCTAGGAAGCAGGCAAGGGCAAACCACTTCCAAAAATCTTGCCAAGAAAAATGCAGGGATTTGTCCAGGCAGTCACCAATAGTCAAGACTGACTGGAGGGCACAAAATCATCATCATCACCATCTCTGCTTTCAAGAGCTACAAATGACCTCTGGCATCATGCCTTTTGAATTGTCTGATAATGTGCACTGGAGGTGCCATGCTTGGAAGAACCTTTTAGAATTAAGGTGCATGCTTGAAGGGAAAGCTGAAAAGGTCACCTGCATTGGGCATTGCTTTAGATAATCTTCTCTTCATGTATTGTAAATATAACCTAATGCTTCTTAAGAATATTTACATCAAGTCTGGCAGGAGAGTTTTCATCAGAAACATAAGTGTTCATCTTAGAATAATTCGAACTTTTTTATGTGAATGTTTATAAAAACTTGGCCAGATCAACAGAGATCATGCCTTGGTTTGAGGATAGACTTTTTGCCAACATAGTGTGTGTTTTGCTTATCTGCCTTAAAGATTCCTTGTTTGTGTTTTGAAGACAAAGAACAATCCAGTGGTGTTTTTTCTTCCCAGAAAATATGGCATTGTAATCATTACGACATTAGTTGCTTGGAAGAGCACAAGGTTCATTTAGTGCAGCCTTTCCCAATCTGACATCTTCCAGTTATGTTGGGCAACAATTTCCCATATCCCCCACCAGTATAGTCTTTGGCCATGCTGGCTAGGTATGATGGGAGTTGTAGTCCAAAATCCCTAGACAGCCTCAGTGTGAGGTAAGCTGATCAGGTACATTAGTTTCCAACCTGGAAAGGCCTTGTTTGCTAGTAACTGCTCTTGCAGCTCCTTCTTTTACTTGTGCAGCTGAAGACTTGGGGCGTGGTTTTGGTTCAGCCATCCATTTCAAGGTTTGTGAGTCAGAGAGACCATGTAGGCGAATCAGTATATGCTTCATTATGTCTCCTTTACTATCCATTAAGAGTTCAACAAAATGCTTGAATGGAAAGTTTAATAACAGAAGACATTTATGATGTTTACTTAAATTTTCTGGACCATTACGACAAATGACATGAGTTATGGGATGTTGAGAGTAGCCAGAAATTCTTTCTGACCACTCCACTCCAGTATAAGCTGCCAATATCCCCCTTCTTTTTCTAGAGAGGGGGGAGAAGATCCGCTATGGCCAAAATGAAGGTTCTCAGTGGATGCTAGACTCAAAATTTGCCATTTTGGCAAGACCATCCCTTTGAAGTTTACATTACCAGGGCTATTTATTTATTTCCCCCCAGCAACAATGACAGTGGCTGAGATAAACTGTTTAATTCTAAATAGAAAACACATCTGCTTTCTGTGCATTGTTTTTTATTGCTGGAGGGGTGACAGTTTCAACCAAGTAGCATGCAGGACATGTTAAGTGAGATGTTATATGACAGTTTGCAGCTGCTAAGCTCCTCAATGTTAACCTCTGCAGCCACTCATGCTGCATTTTTGGGCCATTTGGGGGGCAATAGGCTCTTTGAAAGGGGATTGCTTGAGATGGTACAAAGCTGGTGCTTTACATATCTGTGCAGCTGCTTATGAATGCATCCACATAAGACATAAGACATTCACTGTCAGGGAATGCTCAGAACAATTTGCAGAATGATACTGTATGTGTGGACATTTCCTGCCACTGAATGAATGGGGAAGGCTGTTCAGATCCCCTGTGTAAGCAACCCTATCAGTGTGCCATTCAGTCTTCTTGGCACTTTCAGTGGGGCTTCAGAATAGCTAATCAGCATGATCCAGACTTTCCTGGACTTTATCAGTGCTCATACAGTTCAGCTGTATTCTCTGCTCCACCTTGATGATCTGACAGATGAGAAATTCTGATGAATCACAGCTCACCTCCCCACTTCAAAGTTTCTCATTCTGTTGTATGGACCATTTAATCATAAACCATGGTTTGTAAATTGAGACATAATACAGTCAAAGATATTTCTCCAACAGAAACCTCTGATTACTCCCACAGGCAACCAAGTGAGAAATAAGTCTATGTGGCCAGTATTATCACACTGCAAGACCACATCAAAGTATTGATTACACATCACCTCTAGTGTTTGTTGTCATAAAATGAAATTAAAATGCTCAGCCTGAAAGACTTGTTCTCCTAAGAAGCCTGAGCAAGTAATAAACCCTGATTCAAATCTTATTAACTATTCAAACATTAAATGGACTTTGAATAGCAAATAAAATAATGAATAGATGTTACATTATATGAAAGCTAATCTGATTTTATTTTCTATGATAGATATTAGATTTCTGGTTCATCCTCCTATATTTTTTAATAAACTGACAGATAAAATTAATGAACTGGTACAGCCAAGAATGTATAGCAATTATATTAATATAATTAATTTATGTTCATGTATATTAAAGTTGTTTAAAAGATTGCAAATGGATAGCTATGAAAATCCATGGGATAGAGTTGTGAATTGGTCTCTGAGGAAGTCCAGGCTTATGGCATAACTCCCTCCAGCTATAATCCTTGTAGGAATGCAGGAAAATCCCTCCAATTCCAAGTCATGAATACTATCATTCTAAACAAAGCAACACCAGAGCATCTGCCTTAGAATGTTCTTTGGCAAGGGTGCAATTAACAGATACATTGTATTTCATTCTTCAAGATAGATAGATAGATAGATAGATAGATAGATAGATAGATAGATAGATAGATAGATAGATAGATAGATATTATTCTGTCTATTATGCAAAGAACTCTGCATATGCTTAAGATCCATTTAAGCTGCCAAAGTGTTTTAGCCTTGTTAGCTTAACTTCATTGATTTGCAAGTCTCTGGGCACCACAACTGCTATCCTCTAGCCCTGTTGATGGGTGGGGAATTCTGGGAGTTGAAGTCCACACATCTTAAAGTTGCCAAGTTTGAAAAACACTGCTCTAATCCACAAGCTACAGTAGCTGAAAAGTACAGCAGTTAAGTTGTGTTGTCTTCAGTGCCAATGTCTATTCTGTGGTGCTGTCCTTAGAAGCTTTATGTGAGACAAGTTAAGAAAACCAGTTGGTCAATTCTCTAGGCTTCATTTCTGCCCTCACTGACCACTGTCTGCTGGTGGGGAAAAAAACCATAACAGTTTTCTGTAATATAGGGTGGTTCAGGGATAGGACAGTTTAGGCAGATCCTTCGAATAGCTGGTTTAAGCACCTGCCAAGTTGCCTGACTGACAGGTTGCAGGTATGGAAGTACTCCATGCCTACTACCTGTCACTTGGGCTATTTCCAAACATAGCTCTGGCATTCTTCTAAAGAAGTGCTACACCCACATTCAAAAATGGCCTGGCTGACAGAGGGATGAAACAGTAGTGAGTGACCACGAGAACCAAACCCCATCCTTGACTAGTACTGCAGGAATCTGGCAAAGCTGACAGTGGAGCTCACAAGTAGCCCATAGCAAAATTCTAGTTTGTCTCCTCACCAGAAGGATCCAGGTTAGAGGAGAGACAATAAAGACTGACTGTAGGAACATATTCTTGAAATATACTTCCCTTAGCCTCATGAATCACAATCCTTTTTCATGGTCTCTTTCATATCAAGAACACCTTATAAGGATCCTGGCATATGGAATGATTTGAGAATTGTCTCAACTTGCAACACCTTATACTGAGAGAAGGAAGTGTAGCTTCCTTTTACTTAACCAACAAAATCCTTTATCTTCCTTGTAGCCTCTACATCAGGGTTTCTCAACCAGGGTTCCATGGAACCCTAGGGTTCCATGAGAGGCCACTAGGGGTTCCCTGGGAGATCACAATTTATTTAAAAAATTATTTCAAATTTGGGCAATTGGGCAACTTCACATTAAAGAGGTAAGTTTCATTCTTTATTTTTAGTTTAAGAACAATGTTAATGCCTATATACAGTCCTAGACGTGAAACGAATATAATAATTTTGTAACTTCTGGCCTATATTTGAGCCTGAATGTGCAGAGGTTCCCTGAGGCCTGAAAAATATTTCAAGGGCTCCTCCAGGGTCAAAAAATTGAGAAAGGCTGGCCTAGAGTAATGTCTGAGTACTGTCCTCTATTACCTGAGAATCTGGTGGCCTGGCTTCAGCTCTACCCTATTTTGGGAGGAGGGGGAGAGGAGGAGAAGGAATGTGTTATCCTCATTATGTTTGTACAACAACATTATTTTGAATTCCACATTATAGAATGTTAAAAGATTATCAGTAAAAACCCAGTCCCTAAATATCACCAACAAGGACAAAGTTTTTGATGCAATTGTCAGTGGTTAGTAAAACAACTGGGAATAGGTCAGGCTCCAGTCAGTGTTGTGCAGGAATATAACATACATTTTTCTGCCAGAAGAGTTCAAGGGTGGAGGAACCAGTTCAGTGTGTTGTAGTCAAGCATGTACTAAGCCTGAAAATGGCTGGTGGCTATCAACAAATAATCTGTTTCCTAAGACAGTCAAGAGTTATTCATTTATTTATTTCCAAATATCTAACTCTGTCATTAAAACCAGTCCCAAAGCTGGAGGAATTAAGTGATTTGTTTATATAATATTCCCTGGATTCTATCAAGAATAACACAAAAGGCTGCTTGAAATCATTCTAGTTATTTCACTGGAATTAAAGCAAGTTTCTAATAATCATTTATTGTTACACTAGTCTCCATATTCCCTCCACTTTTTTGCACATTCACTGGCTTTTCCTCTGTTTGTGTTATCTATCCCCACCCACTTCTTATCCAGGTCCACTTGCCTAATGTGCCATCCACTCAAGGACCACATCGCTTCTGTGACCTGCAGAGCAGGGCTTCTCTAGCTGAGCAAGTCTGAAGGGGGCTGCACTCTGTCCTGTTCTGCCTCAATGGACCATGCACAACATCTAGGTATCAGATTCTCCTTTGATGATCCTTGCATGAGCATCAAGATTCTTGCAACAGCCTCGGTGACTGCTTACCTAGGCTCACACTGGATCCTGTCACTGAGTCCAGACACACACTCTGGATAGTCAAAGCACTGTACCTCATCCAGTCCTTGTTCCAGCCAATGCTTCAATACAGAAGGCCAGCATGCTCAGGAGCCATATCAGAGTGTGGTCTGACAGTTTTATTAATGTATTATTTTAGGAGGTCATAGCATCACAAAGTTTGAGAAGCCCTGCTATAGCATACTTAGCATACCACTGGACTAGATTCAGCAACCGATAAGAATCTTATGTGCTTGAGACCCCAAAGTTATGCAAAGCATGACAAATCACAGACCTCCCCAGACAGCAATATATCCCAAGGAAATGTCACCATGCAGAAACTGAGTGGGCTTCTTAGACCTCAACCCCAATAAAATACATGATAAATCTATGTAGAAGAAGTCATCAAATCAAACTAAAATAGGGAGCCAGTTCACACATGCACATCATAGGTTAGCCCTGGTCAACTCAATCCCTGCAGGGATTATTAAGTATTGACTATATCAATGTTTCTCAACCTTTTTTTTTTTGCCCATGACCCCCTTCCAACCTTGTTTTTCTCCTGTGGACCCCTGTTCAGGTCTCATTCTGGATATGGACAAGAGACAATAACTGGTGCATTTTCTCGTGTCAACAAGACAGTATTTGCAGTTTAATACACTGTGCTTTTCTGTGGACACTTGGCACATGCCATGGCCCCACGTTACATGTTTTTTTTTATCTGTGGCCTCTGTGAAACATCCTAAGGCTCCAGGGGGCCATATGGCCCTTGGTTGAGAATCACTGGGCTACACCAATGCCTGAGCTGATTGTGGAGCATTCTGCTTAAGGTGTAAGAAGGTATGTCTTCCGTCTTGATCACAGATCTGGGCAGAGGGAGGAAATCATGTTTCTTCCTTGGTCTTGTAGGAAAATGCATATAATCTTTGCACTCTTTTGCCCTGCCATTAATTTGGCTTTTAGAGCTCTAAAGAGTTATGTGCCAGAGCATTGTCTTGGGTTTTCCTGTGATAGAATATGGAATTTGCACTCTTATCACATCTCTGCCAGATCATTCTTTATCAGAGAGGACCAGGAGTTCATATTGAATACAATTTATTTCCCTTGGGATGCACCCAACTGTAGGAAATATTTTAGCAAGGATTCTCAGGGAGGACGCTCCACACTAACCTTGGGGTCTCCATCCCCCCACAGTTCTCTTCATGTTGAACAAGCTGAACTTTGAGCTAAACTATTAAAGTGCCCAGTATATTTTCAGAACAAAATATAAACATTTCCATCCAAGAAGAGCTGTAAATGCAATTTTTAGTCTGCCTGCCTTGTTCTAGCCATGAGAGAACATGTTTATTTTACCGTCAGTGAAGGGAAGTGGGATTTTCTCCCTGGTTTCTTAACACTGGCAGAAGAGTATTGTGGAAACCCTCCTTCAGCATCAACTCAGCCTCCTTATGACCCTCCCAAGCAGGGATAAGCTCAAAGTATGGTTTTAAAAAGTTGAGATGTTAGGAGCATGCAATCAAAGCTCTGGCTGCTTTTATGGTCGTCACATGTGAGAAGCTTCAGTCCCACCATCTTGACTTTTTTGACCATACTCTGTGGACACCCCTGTTCCCAAGACAAAAGATGGGGTCTCTCTTTCCTGTTTTTACATTAAAAACATGTGAAAAGACTAGTAAGCCAGAGATAAACCTGAAGAGATTTTTCAATTGAAAAAGTATAAAAGCTAATCATATTCATTATTAAAATGTAGAATCAGTTTTTTAAAAAAGGTGGGTACATAAAAATGTTTGGAGAGAGACAGAACTCAGAAAAGGACTTTAAATAACAGTTTAATGAATAAACCTGAATTGAACTCCACAAAATTACAAAGCTCTTTGCAGTCATGTTGTGATGCTTGTATTGTCTTGTGCCGCAAAGGAAATTCTGTCTAGCCAATGCCAGGGTCTTCCTAAGTGCCAGTTTGGCTTGGCATCTGAACCTTTGTCTCTAGCCTAAGGATCATCAAATCATGGTTAGTCTCTGTCCTTGAAAACATTTGTTATTTCTTACAAAAGCCACCGTTCCTCTAAGAAGCTCAGCTTCTTGTAATAATGTATTTCTGAGAGGTTGTGCAGGGGGGCATTGCTGAGGCTTTTCTGTGGTAGCACCGATGCTTTGGAACAGCCTCCCAATGGAGATCAGACTGCCCCCAACCCATCAGTTTTCTGGAAACTTTTTAAAAGCAAGCTGTTTCCAAGGGCCTTTCCTTGAATCTATATCTGGTGCCAGCTTGCTTTTCGTTTTGTGTTCATTCTTTGTTTTTTGTGATTTTTGTGCTGTTATGTTTCCACAGGGGGGCTACTGCGGTTATTGTTTTTATGCTCCTGGCTCTTTTGCTTGGTTTTAACCTCACTGCGAATGTTTTAGCTTTTGTTTATATAGCCTGTAAGCTGCCAAGAGTAATTTTATGTGGCAGTGTAGAAGTATTACAAATAAGTAAAACCAAACCAAACCAAACCAAACAATAATAATAAAATAATAAAATAAAATAAAAAAATAAAATAAAATAAAATAAAATAAAATAAAATAAAATAATAAAATAAAATGGCATACTTGGGGTCACTTGTCTTTTTTATTCTCCCAACAACCCCCTAGTGAGGCAGGCATCTAGAAAGCTGCAGGGTCAACTTGAAGCTAGATGTCCCTGGTCTTGGGTCAACACTAACTACCACATCACACTAAACTTCTTGGTTTTGCTTGAGGCTGATTTGCACTCGAGACATTCCCAACCAGGCAGCTTCATATGGAAGCAATTAGAAAGAAAGGTCTGCAGAAGCTGATTTACATCCTGCTCTTCTTAAAATGTATATGGCTTGACAACCCAGAATCTAATTAAAATCTAAATCTGACATGACAGCCACATCCTAAAATGGCTTACTCTGAAACAAGATCACCTGCATTCAGTGGAATTTGGTTCTAGGCCTGTAACTAGGGTTATCTATACCTATAATTATGCAGGAATAAAATCATCTTTCTCAAGGGAAAATAACCTGTTTCGATGTTTTAAAAAAGCCTGATGATTCTGCTCTGATTCTGAACTTTGGGTAAATGTCGTATTTCCTTCTGATATTAAATCAAGATTCAAAATAGTACTCTGGCAATGATGCCAATTTTGAGAATGGCAGCTGTTTTTGTCGCATGGATACCATTGGATACTATGGCACTGCAAAGCTGAAAAGTAAGCAACTTAGTCATAAATGATGGAATTAAGGTATGCTAATATTGGTGAGATCCTGACTGCCATTTCCATGAGTAGAAGGAATTCTTCAATCCATGGGAAGCAGCAGAGGCTCCATGTTTTATCCAGTGGGTAAGAGAGAAATTCTTACACTTCTCCGTTGCCTTTCTCATGAAGATGCTTCAATTCCTCACTCCTTTTTTCACAGATGGAAGGTTTTAGTGTGCAACAGAAGAGAGAGAGAGAGAGAGAGGGAGGAGGAGGAGGAGGAGGAGATATTCATTCTGTTGAATATGTGAATTCACTGAGAAGGGCTTGATTTACATTTATTTATTTATTTATTCAATTTATATGGCTGGCCCATTTCGGACAAGCAAACCTAGGTGGCAAACAGAGGTGAAAACATCAATATAATCATAAAAATGACAATGCACAACAGAAATACAAAAGAACGACAGCCAAGAATAACCACCAACAATAATAACAACAATAATAACAACAGTAATAACAAATAATAAACAGTAATAATAACAATAACTCACAGGCTTACCTGACTTCTTGACCCCCATGCCTAGGAGAACAGCCAGGTGTTAAGGCTTTCTGAAAAATTGACGGATTCAACCTAATCCCCAGGGGGAATTATGTTCCAAAGGGCAGGCATAGTAACAAAAAAAGCATGTTTCCTGGGTCCCACTAGATGACACTCCTTAACAGCTGTAACCCAAAGCATGCCCTTCCTGTTCCCATTTTGGTCCTGTACTGGAAGGGGCCCAGCTAACTCATTTCCTTCAGGGTCCTCTGAAGCTGCAGTGTGACCACCTTGTCAGCAGTCTTCCTTAAAAACGGAAGGCTGAAGGCAAGGCAAAAGTTATTTAAAACAGTGGGGCTTAGCAGCGGTTTCTTGAAAAGGGGACAGACCACCATCTCCTTAAGTGTCAACAGGACCATCCTTGCTTATTACTGCCAGTGCCCTCTGCATGTCATCTTCTGGGAAGCCTTAGCTAAGTAGGAGGCACATGGATGCAGCACACAGGTGACCAAAAATCTCGCCTACTTCCTTAGGACTAACAGGATCAAATTCAACTTAGATAACTTTGCAAGGCTGAGCTTCTGTCAATTCCATAGGACATGCTTCAAGGCCAGCGTCTAGCATAAGCACGATCCGATCAAAAGCTTCAGCCACATTTTCATTCCAGATGGTGACCAAGGCTTCAACCAGACCACACCAAACCTTCAGGAACAATCTTAAATCCCCTCTATAGACTCTAGCAATAGAGTCCATCAGTCTCTAAACTGTGTGTCTCTGAATCTGAATAGGCTTCACTGAATTGTAGGGTTTGAATATAAACAATGGATTGTGTCAGCTGTTTTTCATCATTTTTTTTAACCCATTCAATTGTGTCCAATTTTTGGAGGCTGCCTAAACAAATAGCTGCAGTTTTTTGGCAAGTTTTTCAGAAGTGGTTTGCCATTGCCTCCTTCCTAGGGCTGAGAGAGAGGGACTGGCCCAAGGTCACCCAGGTGGCTTTTTGCCTAAGGTGGGATTAGAACTCACAGACTCCTGGCTTCTAGCCTGGTGCCTTAACCACTACACCAAAACTGTAGTTTTATAGTTACTGATTAATTCCACTATGTATCTATTTAGTTAATCATAGAGTCATAGGGGACGTTAGAAGGGGATATTCAGAATATCAAGTGTGAAGCCCTGTTCCTTGAGCCTATTTACTTATTTATTGGATTACAATAAGAAATGCAAGCCACATGTGTCTGGAAAAAGCAATTCCTCAAAATTTTTATCCTAACCCAAGTCCTGGGGGAACAGCCAGGTTTTAAAAGACTTCTTGAATGTCATCAGAGTGGGAGCATGCAAAGGTTCCTCAATCTATCTCTATAAAACAGTTTTCACACCTTTGATCACCCTATCACTCTTTTAAAGTGAATTCATTTCAATCAAGGTACAGAATGTGGTCACTCCAGCTGATTATCTGAGCCAGCGTCTCAACCTTGGCAGCTTTAAAATGCGTGGACTTCAACTCCCAGAATTCCCCAGCCAGCCACATGAAATTGGCACCATGGCTGGCTGGGGAATTCTGGGAGTTGAAGTCCATGCATATTAAAGCTGCCAAGGTTGAGAAACACTAGTCTAAGCTGCCAACTAGTTTGGGGAAGCATACCACTGTTTGTTTTGTTCAAACTCTGAGTGACTCTCAGTACCATCCATCCCTGTATACTTGTGGGCTGTGTGGAGAGAATGGATCAGAGCTTACCTGAAGGTAGGTTCCAGAATATGGTATTTGAAGACACCTCTTCAATGTCATGGGTTTTGTTCAGTGGGGTCCTACACACTAATTATTCTCCTAGTATAACTCAAAACATTGGTTATAACCTTTAAAACTCTAAAGCAGGGGCAGCAGATATTTTTCACCCTTAAACATGGGCTATGGAGGGTCACAAAAGACATGTCCATCAACATAATAATGTTACTGGGTGGACAGGATCCATTTTTCATATCAAAGCGTCACTGAAATATTTTAAGGAAAGGGACATGAATATTCATAACACTATTCACAAAATCAAACGCTCATAAGCTAGTCTTTTGAAAACATTTATTTAGATATTTTTCCTCTTTTTGTTAAAGGTGAGGGGTAGAGGTGGAGCGCAGAGGTGTACTTTTTAAATCTATATTTTCAGCAACTGTGGGCCACAGGACACTGATGATCCCATAACAATCTCACTAAAACCTGCCATTTCTAAGGTGTTAGGACTGTAAGAATATCACATATGAGACCATTGATCCCTCAGCCTACAATAGCCTTCTCCATCTTATAGTCTCCAGATAAAACACACTTTGGGCACCATGTTATCTGGGAACTGCAATCCCACAGTATCTGGAAGGCAGTAGACTGGAGAAATGGGCAAATGTAGACCACGGCAATGTCCCAAAGGGTCTTTCTTTCCCAGCCTTGTCTGAAATTGCCAGGAACTGAAATTGGCACCGTGCAATATCTTTATAATTGAGCTACAATCTTGCCTCTTGTGGAAACAGAGTCCCCTTTTTGGGAGAGATGGGCAGTGATAGAAATTTGAAAAATAAATAAATAAATAAACTTCCTAAGCTTAATATGCATCTGAAATACTTGAGAACAATACTTCACTCAGCAGATGTCACACAGCAGTGTTGTGACCTTTATAATCCTTTCCACACCTAGGAGAGAAATTAAATTTGATGTTCATGTAACAGGCCCTGGTGAAAGGATCAAGCAGAGAACATCCTACATGACAAAGAACCAGGTAAGTGTAAGGTTAAAATGTTGGGTTTCATGCTGGGGAGACTGGAGTTCGAGCCTACACTCAATGATGAAAACTCATTGGGTGACTTTGTGCAAGTCAGTTTCAATCCCACCTATTCCACTGGGTTGTTATGGGAAAAACATCACAATGTTTTATGTTGCCTTTGGCTCCTGGTGGAAAGGTGAAATATAAATCAAATAAATAAATAAATATGATCTGTTCCCAGTTTGTACAGTGACTGTAAGAAAGATGTGGTGATAAAACATTCATTGTCTTCCTGTTGAATTGAACGTTGATTCTGATAGGATCTGAGGAACGGAGAGGCTTTAAGTGTCCACCCACATGTAGTTTTGGTGCCGAAGGTTAGAACATTTCATTCCTTGGGGAAAACATCAAACATTATGCAGGATCCTCATAAAGTTTCTGTAAGATATCCATGTGTAGCTCTGTGGAGTTCCCCCTTTCATTACTGTTATTTTCACTGATTTTGTTCCAGAAGATTAGATCCTGATTGAAGAAATAAATAAATAAGTGTTGAAGTTACTGGATGCCTGTGGAATGAGCTGATAGACACACTTTGGTTGCAAACATTGTTGTACAATAAAGTGAAAACCCCATAAAGAGGACATGACCACAGAAATACCAAAATAACAAAAATATCACTATCTTCCTGGAAGAAGTTGTGGCCTACATATTTTAAGTGGTTGTTCGTACTTTATCTTCATTATAAAAACAACATGGATATGAGCTCTGGAAGAAAATTTATTGTTGCTCCATGACACAATTAAATTACTAATGTCCCATTAGAGACTGCCAGTTTACCTCCAATTATGGCTTTTAAGTCTTTGATTTCAATATAATTTCCCAGACCTTAAAAAAAATCTTCTTTTACAAGCACATGATTTTAAACACATGCCATAAGTATGGATGAAGAGACTTTAAAAATAAATATAATTTAAAAGCCAGGAGCAAAGAACGGCTATCAAAATCCAATTTACAGAGAAATAAGTTCATAGTTTGAGATTCGGCTTCTTTTTCTTTTTTTCTTTTTCTTTCTAAAAGAAAGCTCTAAATATAGCCTTATTTTCTTAGATACTTACAGTAAGTTCTGGTGGATCTTAGTAACGTTTATGAATGGATTTGGGTTTTTTATGGCTACTTTATTAGGATGAATGTTTGTTTGATGCAGGTTCTATATTCTCCTGAATATGGCATGCTGTATACTATTTCAGTGTGTATTACTCTCTTCTCCTGCCCTTTCTGTACTCATCAGTAGACCAACAGTCACACAACAGTCAGGTTGTGTTTCAAAACAAATGCAGCATCACATGAAGCATGTTACAGAAATGCTACCTAGAAGTGACCAGCACTGAAAAGACAGTAGCTGGAAACTTACAGCAGCTGACAAAACAACTGGAGGTGGTAAAGACTAGGTCATCAGGACAAGGATCTAGGCTATGATGGACCCTTGGGGTCCAGCACATAAAATGGATCTTCTATTCTATCTTCAACATCTTTGAGCTTGTACAGAGATGGAGAATCAAGAATTTGTATAGCAGATCTCTGAACTGTTTTGTGACCCCTTCATTTATTTAATTATTTATTTAAAAGATTTCTATGGCTACCCATCTTGTAGCACACAACTCTGTGGGGGCTAACATCAGTGATAAAAACACAAACAATAAAATCAATACAAAAAGAAAGGAAAAGAATCAAGGAAACCTCATAACTATACCTATTCACCTCTTCAATCCCCGGGCTCCAACCTTACTGTCCCAGTGCCTGGGGTTAGGCACTTGAGTTACGCACATTCATAGAGGCTCAGTCACATTTTTTGCTGTCCCATGCAGCCTTCCAGGTATTTTCCACCTCTGGTCCTCACATTTTTACTCTCCACTCTCCATTTTTTTTCCTTCTCTCCCCCAACCAGCCAGTTTTTCAGGTCCGTCCTTCCGTCCTTCCTTCCTTCCTTCCTTCCTCCTTCCTTCCTTCCTTCCTTTCCATTCTTTAACAAAAAATCTACTGCAGTTGTCTGGCACTGTGTGTCTAATTTTCACTTGCAAAATGTACATGTTAAAAAAAAAAGTATGCTTTACATTTTCACACATTTCATCATAAAAAGCATTAAAAAATGGAGGAACTAAGGGAAACTGAATAGCAACATGTATGTATTGATGAAGAAAATTAAAATTCATGGGCAAATGCTTGCATTAGAATATAATAGATATACAAATACAGCCAGTCTTCATTTAGCAACTACCTCAGTTAGTGACCATTTGCAAATGCAACATTGATAAACAGTAGTAAACAAATTATTTTCCAAACAATCTGCACACTTAAGCCCAAATTTCTGTGCCTGCCAACAATGCACGTTGTACTCAATGTGAGTAATGCTGGCATTGCTGCATGAGAGAACGTTAAACGAGATGCAGCAACCAGTGATCTTTACAGCCTCTCTCTCTCTCTCTCTCTGTCATATGGTTCTCTTAGTGACCATTTCACCGGAACTAACTGCTATACTAAACGAGGAGAGATTGTGTTTATATATATGGAAATACCTTGAAAATAAGTATGAATTTCTATATGAACTTAAAACAAACCAAAACTGCAAACCAGTGTGGGAAAAGGACAAAATTTAAACTGGAAAAAAATGGAGAAAATGCCTACCTACATAGCCTGATCTAACTGGAATTATTTCCTGGGAAATATCTCCAAATCACATCTCCTAGAGAGCAAAATACAATAATCTGTAAATTTGTGATGAGTTTTCTAATAAGCCTGATCTCAGAAAGGTTAACATGTAGGAGCTTATAAGTAGAGCCATTTTTTCTGGGAAGAATAAGCTCTTCAAGTTTAGAAATCCTTGGCTGATTCTCTAAACAAAGATGTGGGAAACTATTAATGTTTATATTAAAGAACTCCTTGAGGATTTATTGCTCACTGTGGAATATGAGCAGCAACAACTTGTAAAACCTATACTGTCACCAGCAGCATTTTTATACCAGGCACTCCAGCTATATGGAACACTAGAAAAGGAATATGATCTGATGGGATGCAAAGGTTGAAACACCACGCCTAGCTTTCCAAGTTCACATTCAGTCTGGGTCCTCCAGGAGGAATAGCCGAAGATGGAAAAGTTGAGCTGAGGGTGGAATCATTTGCCTTTTAAACTTTCAAATGTTGACAGATGTGCTGATAAACCTGCAGCCAATTGTTCCCAGGTAAAACACAACCAAATGTTAAAATTAACTATCAGAATCCAACATATTTTTATAAAGTGAGTGGGTCTCTCTCTCTCTCTCTCCCTCTCTCTTATGCTCACACTGTGTTTTGTTTATTATCTTTGGGAAGATAAAAAGCAGACCTGACATTATCTACACTCAATAATCTGAAGTCCTTAGGGCTGTTCGCACAGTTAAAAAATGGTTACGATCCTATTGCTCTGCAAAACCAAGCTTCTGTTTCAATATCCAGTGAACAGAAATCAAGAAAAATAATTATAGTGCCTCATTAGTTTGAACTACAGAGTATGAGCACTGTATTTTATAGATGTTTCTTGCTCCACTCCTAGCCAGAGAAGCTCAGTGGGTCTCTCTCAGCAAAGCCTGCTTCACAGGGTTGTGCTGTATGGAAAATAGGACAAGAGAATATCGTGTACGTCACCTTGAGCTTCTGAATGAAAGGTGGGACATAGATCATAGATCAATACGTAATTAAATTTCAGACCACATCTTCTGTAAATCTTCTGAATGGGAAAAGTTGGATTCTTTAGACAATCTGTTAATGGCAGCATCAATAAAGCTGGGTATACTCATCCACTCAGGCTTACTCTGAGAGATGGAAAGATGGAGATGTCCAGGGCTAAAATTAGGATTTGATCAGCTCAATGAGGCAACATGTGATTGAAATTCAGTCTGTTCTTGAAGGGTCAACTTCATCTTCCTGAAATATCAGCTTTATAGATTGGATTAATTCTGTGCTATCCCTGAATATTCAGATAATGGCTGTGGCTTCACCTTTACTCACTTATGCAAGCTCTTCAAATTATCCTTGAAGATTCTCCAGTCCACAGTACAGAGTTCATATTAATACAGTACTAAATTTAATGAGCAATATCTGTTTTCCTCCATTAGCTCCCATTCAGTTTGATGAAAGGAAGCTCAAAAGTTATTTCAAAGGAGCAGAGAAGTTTTATAAAATTCTCATTGGTGGCAGGTGGTGGTCTTACACTGAACCTAGTTATAAATTGGCCAAGGGATATATGTCAATATCCTGCCTTTCTTTTCATAATAATCTCTCCAACAGGCTACGGTCATTCTAGCTTCCTATGCTTTACTTAAATGCCAAAGGAAAACATCATGCAGACCCACTTCTATGGTGCTTTTTCAGATTGGGAAGTCAGCTATGGAGGCTTCAAAGCAATAGCAGATTTATAACCAAGCAAACAAAAACAGCAGCAGCAACACTCTCTGCTGCTGCATGCAATACAAGCAAAGTCTCCTTCAGATTGAGTTCCGATTTTGGTGACACCATGGACACATGTCCCTGTAGCTTTCTTTGCAACAGTATAGAATGTGGTTTGCCATTGCATTTTCCTGAGGTTTTTTTTTTTTTAATTTCCCAGTCTAGCCTCCAGCCCTGGTATACCCTGGTGGTCTCCAATCTAATTACTAACCAGGCCCAACCTGGCATAGCCTTTTGAGATTATTAGCCAAGGTTGGTGAGATGCTGCCACATAGCTGAGTGCTCTTACGCAAAGGAAACTGGAAAAAAATCAAGAGAAATTACAAAGAAATCCTTAAGCCGTTGTGAATAAAGTAGGAAAACAGACATCTGTTCTGCAAGGAAAGGACATTTCTGAGAAATTGCAAGGCAGATTTCTTCTCTCGTTGCCACATGATTTCTAGATTTAACTCCCAGTGTTGGTTTTAAGCTTTAAAACAATAAATGGTTCATTGTTTGGCTATTCACATGCCAAACAGTGAACATGCCTATTAAAATGAGAACTTCCCCTTTTGTAGACATCACTGTTTTCAGAAAAAATGGTCTTTTCCCTGTGTTGATCCCAAACACTGGAATGGGCTCCCACTTAGAACTATGAAGAGCCTCATCCTTTGGAGAAGACACCAAGGTCTCTTTGCATTTTCAATTACTGAAGTTGTTTGAAGAGTTGTTTGAGATGATTATGTTGTTATCATTTGAGGAGTTATTCTGAGTTGTTGCCCATTTCCTCAATTTCTTTAGCAGAAATACGTACAGGGATAAAAATACTTGAACAATATAGTAGGTAAAATACATAAATAACATCAAACAATATTTATTTTGTTTTTATATTTTTAGAGTCAGAATAATTCATTTCTTCATTTACCATTCTTAATTTTGCATCTGGGTTCCTTTATTTCCTCCAAGTTCATGAAGCCCTTAGTTAAAAAAAACCCCAATTGTAAACTATTTTAAACTTTTAAAAGAGGAACAAGCCTTCCTTGTGCCAAATTATCTTTATATTGTTTTTCTAAGTTTTTCCAAGTTCTGTCTACTCAATCACCATTATAGTCATACTTGTCTCATGTGCGATGCATCTGCTTAAAGATGCCTCCCTCCTGAATCCTCTTGCTCTTCAGTTGCAGTTGTCAGTCAAGCACTCAGGACACATACATGTTCCAAGTTTTTGGCAGCAGGAAGAACACCAGTTTCTGATTGCTCCCTTCACCCAGTAGCTTCCCACTAAGTGAATATTGAGTACAGTACAGCAGATCTTTTAACAGATGAACTGAACATCACTGTATTTTCCTTTCTCCGCATCAGCAGCAACTCCAGGTGGAGCAGAAGGACAAAAGCAGCATCTCAAATGTTGTGACAAAAGCCCCGCCCCCTTTCTACATACTCTACATCACAATGTTGGATGCATGTACAAAAGGGGTGGAGCTTGCAGCACAATGCCATGATGCTGCTTTCCTCATTTTGACCAAAGCAGCCAGTTCCTTTGGACACCCATGCTTTGCACTCTTTCACTTGATTTACCCAAGAAAGCTCTCGCTAATGCAGGGTTCTTTGTATTTTTCAAAGAGATACCTAGGGCTGCCCAGGCATTGCTGCTGAACAATCTATTTTCTAAACATTGTCCAGATAGCTACTAGAGCTTGCTGATGGAGCTCAAAAATAATGAGTTCAGCAAGTGCTTCTGTGCTGCAGAACAGGGCAGAGAAAAAATTCAGTCCTTATTTTCCTCATATGTCAAACTCTTCTGAGCAAGGTTGCCGAACATTATCTCTTTTTTCTTTGGAGCAATAAAAGTTTCAGGGGAAAATTAGACACCTCCCCCTCCCCAGTTCTGTACACAATGACTCCCTTGGCCTAGCTCTGCTGCCTTAGTGGGCATCAGCCATCATTATGTATGGCTAATCACTCTGCTTTTACTCTTTTAAACGTATCACCAAATCCAAGTTGGCTAACTGAAAAACCGCTAGTGAGAAAATGCAAGACTGATGGATCTGTTATAGTGAGATGTCACAGGTAAGTGCTAGCACATGTGTCATTCAGAAATGGTCCCACCCCAGTCTGGCCAGCTTGAGGGGATGGGGCCAATCCGGAATCTGAGTCTCCTTCACTGTCAGAGTGATATTCCAACATAGGCCCCCACTGGAGGGCAAGAAATATAACACATGTTGCAATGTCGTGATGCAGGCTTTTGTGTACTTGTGGGTGATAGTACGTGGGCACAAACCTTGTGAGGTTTGCGGGTGGTAGGTTAGATGGCAGACTTCTCTGGAACAGCCATCACCTCGTGCTATGTTCTCTCCCCAGAGTTATCTATAGCCCCACTGCAATTCCATCAACAGGTAAAAACTGTTTTATTTCAGTGTACTTTTTATCCCAGCTGACTGACTGTAGGAGTCTATCTTGGATTTTATTTGAGATGTTACCTTTGCTTTTGGTGGTCATTTTTAAATATTAATTGGATTTTAACTCTTTCTTATTATGGCTTTTGTTGCTGCTGTTTCAAGCTGTATACCACTCAGAATCCTTTGGACTGGGACAGGTTGTAAGTTCTGCAAATAAACAAACAAACAATAAAGGGCAGAGCTTGCATCATGACATAAGGACACATGTTTCTGTTTTGTTATTTTGGTATTTCTGTGGTCAGGAACAGACACCGAAGTATTGTAAGCTGCTGCTCTGGTAATGGTGCAGAAACCCAAGCTTCTCTTTGGCAACACCTGCTCCACAGAGGAATACCTATTGCTTGCTCCCTTCATGAATGCTCCTCCAGTTTAAACATCCAGCTCCAGCAGCTGATCACCAGGCCCCAAACTTAATAACACTTCCCCTGGTTTGTTTCACATATATCATCATCATCATCATCATCATCATCATCATCATCATCATCATCTTATTATTATTATTATTATTATTATTATTATTATTATTATTATTATTATTATTATTTTGGTTGGTGCACAACCAGCCAGCTGTTTAGACTAGATTTGGCATTTTTGTCCACCTCTTGAGTCCTTCCCAAGGACCTGGGATTATTATTATTATTGCTCCAACTACTACTACTACAGTACTTACACACAACCTACCAGATAATTCTGACTGGATTTGGTACTTTTGACTAGCAGATCCTTTCCAAGATTATAGAGTAGTCAAAGATTATGTTATAATATATTTGCTGTTCCAAGTAATGCAACTTTTTGTAATTGATGAATTGAGATTCTGTCCATTCCTATTGCGTTCAAAGGCTTTTCCAGGTCTTTTGGTTATGGCACCAAGCATACTATTGCTGCTGTTGTTGTTGTTGTTGTTGTTGTTGTTGTTGTTATGCTATCCAGAATCTCTGAAAGAGAACACCATAGCAATATTCCATTCAGTTAAAAATTGACTGAAGGGCACATTAAGCCATTATAATGCAGTGGCTTCACAAATCCTACGTGTGACAGCTTCCTTAGGCAAATCTGTTGTATGCCAAGAGCAGTACCCTTTGTTCTTTCTATTGAGTAGTACATAAGTTGCAGATTTGAAGAAAGCCCATCTTAGTTTCACTTTCACCTTGAGTCTGATTTGTTAAATGTTCCTCTTAGGTGGGCCTCCTTGTATCTTATCAAAAATATTTGATTGTATTATGTTTGAAATAACATGCAACCTTAGAGACTCCCTTAGCTTTTAGCCTGTCAGGATGATTAAGCCCTCGTTAAATTTCAAAACCACCTAGAGGCAAAACTTGTTATCTAATAATAAAGATTTTGGAGAGGGCTTATCAACAGCATTAGGTTACATAATGAATATGGATGAAACTGTTTACCCACTAATTCTTTCTGAAACTTAGAAGAATACTTTGGTGATTTTCATAAAGTTCAGACTTTATCTACTCAGGCGTACTGTGGATAGATTTCAGTGTGTCCTACATTTCTCTCTGTGGTATTATCCAAAGAAACTTGCAAATTAGAGGTGCACTATTTTGTTTATTTTCTTTATTTCAAAACGAAATTCTCCACACCCAAGAATCATTGCACATGGAAAACTAATATTAGGGTCATAAAATCTGAACTGAGTATCATTCATTTGTATATTCTTATTTAGGACAAAATTCAGCCAAAGTTAAGGTGTTTTTTTTTTTTATGTCTTACTGATTTCAGTTAGGAGCAACTATTTCAGCAGCCCATTGGAAAGGTGTAGTAACAATTGTCATTGGAAAGGCTTAGGAGAACATGGAAGCATCCAATATTATGTGACCAGATGTCCACTTGCACTGCAGGACTTTCAGCTCCTCTCCTTCTTCCTGCAGTATCTTGTAATTGGCTCTGGATGCATTGTGAAACTTTTGGAATAGGTTTTGAGGTCTTATAGAGGGCAGTAGCTAGAAAGAGAAATTCACACTTCTCCATTTAATTATTTGAAAAGGTATCATAAGTAGAAGAGGATCAATGGATTCTACTGTAAGATGTTTTAGAAAATTCTAGAATAGAAACATTAGTATAACAGACTCCTCTCATAGTTGCACAGGGCCATGTTATTTGAGGGATCATCTGTCTCCACATGTCTCTGCTCATCCCACTAGATCAGTATTTCTCAACCTTGGAAACTTTAAAATGTGTGGACTTCACCTCCCAGGATTCTCCATGGCTGGCTGGGGAATTCTGGGAGGTGAAGTCCACACATCTTAAAGTTCCCAAGGTTGAGAAACACTGCACTAGATCCTGCATTGTGGGCATACTATAGGTCCCTTCTGTGAAGAAGTGTCATCTAACGGGATCCTGGAGACATGCCTTCTCTGTTGTGGTGCCTGCTGTCTGGAACAGCATTGCTCCCAAGATTTGGGTAGCCCCAACCTTTTTAACCTTTAGGAAGGCCTTTAAAAACTGGCTTTTTTCCAACCACTGTGGCCAGAATGTTAGGAGAGCCTAACCTGTGTGGTTGAGTGAGAAATACTGTTTTAAGTGGGTCTTGGTGCATTGCATATTGCATATTGTTTGATGGTTTTGTTCTTCTTGTAGTTTTCTTCATGGGGGTGGTGTCCGCCCAAAGTCATGAGAAGATGGAGGCCAAATAAATAAATAAGCAAGGAACTTTTCAATATAGGCGGAAACGCAACTACATAAAACTGAAATATTGGGAAAGTTCAGAAGAAAATATTCCGTACATTGTGTGTGTGTGTGTGGGGGAGACTTTCTAACAATAACAGTAGTTCAGTAATGAAACCAAATATCAAGAGCTCCCCTTCACTGGATGTGTTCAAGGGTGATTGGATAACCATCTCTCTGGAATGCTTTAATTTGGATTCCAGGACTGAATAGGGGACTGGATCCTTTCACACTCGACCACCCTAGGATTCGATCATTCTAATTCGATTTAGAGCTCAAGCCAATACATGTGGGGATCCATGCAGGCCTCCTATCAAGCAGTTTCAGAGCTTTGGGTACAGCAAGGCAGCCATAGTTAGGACTATCAGATGGATAGATTAGTAGATTCCCTGAAATACCTTGCTACTGTTGAATACCAAATGGTACCATGAGTTCTTTGTAATGTATAATGCAGGAATTTTTTCCTCAGATACTATGGCTTGCTAGAAGGTGTTCCTCAGCCCAGCAAGTGTGAGATGAAGCAAAGATGTTTTATTAGTCTTGTTTAAGAGTCATGGACCCCCTGACATGTTTGATTATGATTATGTTATGTATTTTTAGAACAGCTTTCCTTCCATCATAATTTCTGGTTTTCTCCTTTTCCTTAACCAAGACAACATTTTGAGAAAGTGAATCTCATATATATGGTATATATATACTGTGTGTGTATGTATGTACTGTGTGTGTGTGTGTCTGTGTGTGTATATGTGTGTATGTGTATGTGTATAGATGGATGGATGGATGGATGGATGGATGGATAGATGCCTATCTCACAAAAGTGACTCTGGTGGCATACAACAATCCAATTAAAACAACTGAGAAAATTAGTAATAAGAAATAACCACATTAAGGTATGTTTTTTTTCTGGATGAACATTTGCTATGCAGAAAACTTGTGCAAGTTAGAAAAGAGTGCAGGGCTCAGTACATACTTTGAAATTGTTTATAGAGCAACTGGTTGCTGGTATTTGGCAAGTCCTATAGCAGAACCACTGCCACCTTCTAGCACCTGAAGGTTTATGCAGAACAAGATAGGACATGTATTTTCTGGGTTGCTATACACACATACACACACACATATAAATACATATGATCTCATGACAATAGGATCAAATCCCTAGGTTGAAAACCAAAGAAAATATTCTGCCAGTCTTGAGGACCGGGGGAAAAAAAGATCTAACTTTATAGAAATTTACTTGAAACTACTTCCCATTGTCACCTCTTTTGTAAACCCTGACATAGTTTTCCTGTGTCTGTAAAACATCTCAGTTCATTAGGCAGATGTGAGATAGCAAACAGTCCATCATGCATCGTTCTTGAGAACCCTCAAGCCTTGCCCCGGGGTGGGGGTGGGGGTGGGGGTGGGGGTGAGGATATTTCTTTCTATGCTATCATTCACATGGCAGTGGCTTTTGTCAAACAGGGAGGAGCCTATTTTTGATGAGTCATGCAAAACAAACCTGACGATTTCCCTGTAAATTATGACAAAGTGCTTTAAATGACCCCTTTGTTAGGCTTCCAAGCTGATTTCTAGGTTTTATGGCCACAGTGTCTGCTTGCCTCGGATGTTTACTTCAGCAAGAAATCTATCAAACCAGGACCTTGAAGAGAATTAATCCCCCTACCCCTGGCACAGAACTCAGCTCCAGCAATTCAGATCTAAATATTTAGTGATGGATGATACATGTTTATAGAACAGAGGGCAGCATGACATTTTAAAGGGGATCCAGAGCGGCTATAGTTGAACCTACATTGTTGAAAAGACATTGGAAGCTGAAGTGAAGCCGCTATCGGAAGCTGATAAGTTGAACGCTCTTTGTACATGCTTTCTTCCTTCTCTCAGCTCCTCCTGGGTTTTCAAAGCCTTTGTGGGGAAGGTTACGAACTGCCTTCCGAAAAAGAGAGGTTCTGCTGACTCGTGAATATTTGCTGGTGCGTCCCATGGTTAAACTAATAGCCTCCTTGGGTGTCAGCCAAAGGTTACAGGCCTCTCAAAATATTCCTGAAGGGGGGAAAAAAACTTTATCACTGAAATGAAGTTTCTCATTAGTAACCCTATGTTGTCTAATCTGTGAAATTGCATGATTTAACTCTTTTGTAGAGACAGCACCGGATGGCGTTTGCATTCCCACAGGAAGTTATTAAAAGTATCACCACGATAATTTCCCTGCTTTGTACTCTGTCCATAGGGTAAAAGGAAATTCATCATTAGATGAAACACACAATAATAGTGCTATACACCATTATTAAATGACTGTCAAGGTGATTATTGTTTTTAAAGGACTATGCAGCTTGGGAGGGAGAGGTTGGTTCAGGATTTTTAAAAGTCCTCTTTTCTTTTGCTTTTATATCAGAATTGGGAACATGCTTGCCTCTTGTTCACTTACATGTGATGAAATGAACATGAGCTTTTTGGGCAGACAGTCCATTTACCTTAGCCCTTCCTATTATTAGCTTATGAGTCAAACATTTGCTTCACTATGGCCTAGAAGGAGGTAATGGCTTTAATTCCAAACCTGGAAAGAGGGGTGTTAGGCTTTGCCTATCTGTAAAAGATACTTCTCTTAAATAAATCTCCTGTTTGTTATAGTTATAATGTTGGAATTATCAGGGGTCGACTCAGCATTGTCTCATAAGCATAAGGGAGTCACTCTAGCAAATTGTATCTCTACTGTGCTTGTGGGATGTCACATGGGTCACCTGATTTCTACTTCCTCCTTCTTCTTGGGCTTGGGGATTAACAATCTCCATTACCTCATGGTCAGACATGCAAGCAGGGGGGCTGCAGAATGCAGCTCCTTCCCCCTTCTATTCCACACAGAAAGTGTCTACAAAGAACCAGTGATGATTAAGTGCTTTCTACTATGAACCTACCTGTATCCAGATCTACTGAATAAAAGTAAGCTATCTCTATTTTTCTTCATCTAACTATAGTGTGAAGACTGAATTTATTTATGAACGTGATTCAGCTTAATGTGCAAGTTCCCTTTTGGTTCACACTTCTTCTCTGCAAGATTGCTGTTAGCTGCTTGGAGTTCTTTTATTAACCTTTAAAAACTCCATCATATAAAACCTATTTCACTAATCATTACTCAGGTTCAATTCCCACTCTCAGGAACACTTGCACACATTCAGAGAATATTTCAACTTCTGACATATAGAATATTCAAATGTTATGCAGATGTGTAGCCCCTGCTCTCAAAATCTCTTCCACCCCAGGAGTGAAGTATGTATTCTACCATTGTGCTATCATACGTGCTTTGGAAGAGGGAGGATTTGCTGAACATCACAACATCTGATTGCAGAAGCAACAGTGCTGTCTCCAGTGCCTAATCTGGCTGGAAATGAAATATTTTTAAAAAATCTCTTCTGGGTTTCACCCCTTTCCTCCACTATGGCCATAGTGAAGGCCTGAGGTTTTGTCTGAACCACATTTACCACAACCCTGATTCACAGAGCCCCTGCTTCCTTATCCCTCCTGGACCAGGGGGTTGGGGAGCATCAAAGAAAACACCAGTGTTACCATTTTCCTGTTGTCAATTTTACCTGGTTAAAAAAGAAGTTGAGAATTAAAAATAATAAAGAACAGGCCAATGCTTCATTGTTCCATGATAACTTTTTTTTTTTTTAAATGATGGTGGAGGGCAGGAACCAGTGACTGTGGTGGGGAGGGGTGTTCTTATCATGCAAAATCTGAGCTGGGGTTGTGCTTACAAGGTCTGGATGTTCCATCTGATTAATTATTTTTTTGTCTCCCACTCAAAATAAACACTATCAACCTATTGACCTAACAACTACTAGATGTAGGCAAAGACTGCATCTCTTAACTGCACCCTAATGGTCACCAATATTTGTGCAGGCCAGCTGCAAGTGCTGCATAAGTGTTCATGGAACTGGAGTTCAAGAAAGGGATTTTGATGTATGAGAGAGACCCAATTAGCTATAGGGTGTTCTTCAGGAATCACAGAATTTTGCAAACTGACTATTGACCTGTTGGCTAGTCTACCTTTCAAACAACTGAGACAGCAAAGAGGGAACACTTTCATCTCTTTGGGCTGCCATTTGGTCATTGGTTGGATTTGTGCAGCTGAAACACATTCACCAAATAAACAGAGCAGAAGTCTAAGACATCCCTTTACGGATGAACAACAACAACAAAAATCACATGAGAGAAAGTGAGAGTCAGGCTTGCCTGAGCATAGTGGCCCCTGGGAAGGGAGTTCTTGCCTTATACTGTATGCTACAGAAGCACAAGAGTTGAGTCTTTACAATTATCCTTTCAGTTCCATGCATTAAGCCAAGGATGGGCTAGTCAGTTTGCAGTTTCTACATTGACCAGTCAATCAACCCACTAAAAAAAGGAGGTATCTGCAGAAACTGGGTTTCGGTCACCCTCACACCCAAATTGCAGAACATACTCAGAGTCCACAGACTGGACAGAAGGGCACAGCCCCACAGCAGATCTGCAAGGTCAGCTGCAGCTAAGATTGCCATCCTTGGCCATATCACCTCAACCCTCCTTCTCCATGCACCATAGATTGCCCAGAAGAAGTCTTCTGTTTTCCCAGAGAAAACACTGCATTCATGCTGGAACACCTTGGGTCAGTTCCAACCTGCCTTAGTGTGTGCTGCTCATGAGAAGAAGGTTTCATTGTGAGGACTCATCCTAGGCAAACAAGGAGTCAATCAAGAATCTTGGTGTCATGAAAAGCAGGCTGTGGGGATGACCCCCAAGTTGTAGATCCAGATGGGAGACCTTGCACCTTCGTAATAAGTATTGAAGTTTGCACATAACTTTCACTCAGATCATATCGAAGGGGAGGGAGTAGATTTTTGATCCAGCAATGATGAACTCCAGCAGACTTTGTGGGATGCTAGCATTCACTCCTTTGCAAAGTCCAGTGGAAATGACACACCCAATCTTATTTCCAGCAGAATTTATGGTGGAATTCTTTTACATTCCTAATGGGGTGGGTGAGCAAGAAAGCTCTATTTGTTTAAATAGAGCAGCTTTTATAGAAATCTAGATCTAACCATTCTTCCCCCCACCCCTTTTTATAAACACAGTGACTATCTTTCTTATCATGCCAGATCTGCTGGTGTAATTTTCCAGAATGCTTAGACATGTTTTAAATTTATTTTTATCATATTGTATTTCTTTGGAACAAATATATACTTAGAATGATTGCCCGTTTGACCCTTACTTACTGTGCTTTGATCCCACGGCCATCTTCTAGCCCACCTGTATGTTCTACACTCCCTCTGTCACTGCACTTTTTAAAATCCCTGCTTAGCAAATGGGTTTCCTGCACTTAATGACACATGCTGTGTTGTTACCTGATGTTTACGGCCCATTCCACTTGATAAATTATATATCTTGGCAGGAATAGCCCCGCCAGGCATTAGAAGGAGTGTGACACAAGGTGTGGAATATGGAAAGGTGTTACACGATCCAGCACACCCATTATTTGACCAAGTACCTCCTACAAAAAGATTGAAGTCAAGAAGGAGCTTCTTAGACTGCACTGAGGAGATTGCTACTACACCTCAAACAGAAAGATTAAAAGATGGAAATCTCAAGTAAAACATCTTCATAATTGGATAGAACTGCTTGAGGAGTTGCCTGGAGGTTCAGAGGAGGAGTGGATTGTTTGGAGATGTTTAAACAGATTGTGCACTGGTTTGGCCAGAACTAAAGATTATATGGAAAAATGGGGGTTTCTCCCTGAGGTCAAGGATATTTGCTGCAAATGAGGCAATATTCAATCAACTACCCATCTTTTACAGAGCCCTTTGGGACTGACATGCACACAGAGTGACTTATTGGCCGGAAACACCTCTGCCATCAATGTGGCCCGGCACTGGGCTAGTGTTTTATAAATTTTATATTTTTTTTTATTTATTTTATTTTCTATCCTGCCTTTATTATTTTTATAAATAACTCAAGGCGGCGAACATACCTAATACTCCATCCTCCTCCTATTTTCCCCACAACTACCATCCTGTGAGGTGAGTTGGGCTCAGAGAGAGCAACTGGCCCAAGGTCACCCAGCCGGCTTTCATGCCTAAGGCGGGACTAGAACTCACAGTCCCCTGGTTTCTAGCCCATTGCCTTAACCACTAGACCAAATTGTTTCTGTTTTTAACTTTTTACATTTTAATTAATACTTTCTCCCTTTCTATTTCCTGCATTTCTGACACAAAACGAGACGAGCAAATGGGTTGAGTGTACTGGATGAGTGGGAAAGGAAGCTCTTCACTTGCACCCTGGGAAGTGTAATTCACATTGTTTGATGGACATTTGTTCATAGGGAAGGTGTCCACATGATTAGTTTGTATTGATTAAATGCAGTGCCTGCAGTAAACTAAATGGAGCAACTAATCCTTTGCTTGAGTTTCTCATAAACACCCGTGAAAACATGTAAAGTATACATGCGCATGTGTGTACTTATGTAATGGCAAATGTGCTTTTGAATCTGAAGTTAGTACAGTTGGTACGCTTTAATAGTGTAGTTTTAATTTTTTTAAAAAGGTAAAAATTCCATACATTTAATAAACAGTCATCGATTCAGCCACAAGCGCCCTGTAACACATTACCTTGGCCTGCTTTCAGACTTCTGATTCATCTTTCACTTCAAATGTGGAGGATTCAATTATTCATCAGGTTATGTTTTTGTTGGTAGAACACCAGACTCACAGATGGTTAGTGATAACTGATGGAGCAAGACTTTGTAAAGTGTTCTGAGGGTCCCATTTAAAATCCAGTTTCTAAAATCACTGCCTTTGATGTCTTACCAGGATAAACATTTACCTTGATTAAGGCCCTCATTCTAAAAATGAGGCAAATGTGAAAGCAAACGCTATTTTGCATTAGCATACCTTGTAAACATTTTTAGTAGCATCAGTTGATTTCCACTTTATTTAGAACTGGCAGATTAATTCTAGTTGGGGCATCTCTTTTTCCCATATGGTATACCAGTCCTGTAGTTTTGCTGTGCTAGCAGGCTCAAACACTTCATAATCTTGATATTGCAATTGAGATCTGATATATCTGCCTTCTTTAGTGTGCTGCCCTCCAAATGAGTTGAATTAATGAAACTCAGTGCCTCTGTAAAGCACCAGATTGGGGAAGGCTGATACGTGTTCTTGGACAAGGAATAGATAATGACGTGATACCACTCTAAGACAATGTGTTTTCCAGCATCCATTACTGTCATCCAACTATGCACAGATCATGCCCTTCAAAACACCAGTCATTGCACAGCAATGGCAAAATGATACTCACTTCCCTTACTTTACACATTCTTCTGCCTGGCAGGCACACAAGACCTTTGTAGCAATACATAGCATTGTAGTGCAGCCAGTACATGTCTTACATTTGACCCCCTCCACCTTTTTCTGCTGAGTGACATTGAGATCTGATGACATAAAACCCTCAACCTACAGGCTGCCATATTTTGCTGAGATACCCCAAGCCACGGGAGTATTCTTCCAATCACAGCTCCTTGCTAGCATTGAGGGGGTACTATTGTTTGACAAGCAGGAGGGTCCAAGACCACAGGAAAGAAGGAGAAGCCATATTAAGAAGCTCACAAGAACCAGAACCATCTGATATCTCTGCCAGTGGGGAACAACAACAAGGCAACTGTTGGCAGGGTAGCAAGCAGAGGAAGTCAAACACATCACAAAGATGGAGGAGGCAAGAGAACTGGAAAAGTGTCACTCAGAACAAAGAGCAACTCACTAATATTCAGATGGCCACAGCAAGGAAATAGATTGACAATGTGAAGATATGAAAAGTTTGGAAAAAACTTTTTCCGGCACTCTTATTTCTTTGAAAAAAATAATTTCCCCCCAAATTTTCCATCATTTTCTGGGATTTCATTTGCCTAAGAAAGATACTGTAAACTTTGTAAGCTCCTTAGGATCTAGCGACATAAACTACAGCTGCACCAATATGATAAGGATTCCTAGCATGCCAGAACATCATCAAATCCATATCTCTGGGGGAAACACATCCAAATCCTTAATGCAATCTCTTACTTAAAAAGTCCACTAGAAGCCACAGAAGTAAATCGTAAAAGAGTTCAGTAATAAGGTCAGAAGAAGAAAAGGATCTGTGGTCAAAAAGCACCGGTTAAGTCCCTGTCATTTGGTTAGATATTGCTGGCTGGAGGGCCACAGGCCATCCATCTCTGATTCGGGAGAATTACAGAGGTAACTGTATGTGGTTACAGTTCTGAGGTCGTCTCATGAAGAAGAAAGGAAATGCCCATCACCCTCGCAATGGTTTGGCAAGAATCACCTTAGAAGATGGAAAGCCAGACAGTCCTACCTACTGCCAAGTGGCTCAGGTTACAGCAGTGGCCTTTTTCCAAGCAGAGAGAGCCTCTACTTTATTTTATCAGGATTGCTTGTAAGTTGCTATTAAGAAGTATTTCTCAACAATCTCTTTTTTATTAGCTGTTTGTGCCCATTATAATTTTCTAGTTGCGAGTTTGTTATGGCTGTAATATAAATAGAGTTCTAAAAATGTCTTTCTTGAAGAGTTGCAGGGCTGCCTGTGCCATTTAGTCACAGATAAAAGCAGGCAAAAGGGGTTTTCTCTGTAATGGGTCTATTTTATATTTAATAGAACTGTCATATAAACTTGCGCTAACATTTGAGATGCAGTTTCTAGGCTGTAAAATAAACGCCATTTCTAATATTACCGTTTGTTAAAATGTGCATGCAGCATTTAGGCTGGATTGTTATGTAATTTAGACAATACAAAAGTGAGCAGCAAGTGTGTCTCCCGGGCTCTAGAAATGACAAAATAGTTCTGTACATTTTCTGTTCTTTTTGGCTGCATCCTTTCTTTATCTGGTGAGGTCACTGCAAGAACATCTGTTGACCTGCATATCATCATTTGTAGCTAGCATCCTGCTTGCTTGGATCGTACCAGATCTGTTTGGCCTTAGCAAGGCACAAAAAATGTGTAACGAGGCTTTATTGCTATGGTTAAATAAACCAAAGCTAAAATCAGATTCCTCCTCCAGGATCCATCAGAGATGGATATTGGGGAAGAATGAGGCATGTGAGTATATTCAGGATGAAAGGTTCTTTCAAGAATTTAGAACCTCATCATACATTTTTGGGTTAATGGAGCACTGTGTCTCAGAAAGCAGCCAAGGAAAGCATCATAATTGGCACCAACCTCTAACAACTGGAGCATGGGGGTGTAACATTTGGACAACGGTATTTAGTCCTGGACGATACCACTTCAGAGCACAAACAGAAGACAGCATGTTTGAACAAACATACCCCCCCCAAACCCCATCCTTCTTCCTGACTTCTGCTTTCCTAAATTCTTGGCAGAGTTATATATGGCGGTATTCAGTCCTACAGGTTTCCACCTCCACTATGTTCAGCTGGTTTTCTAGACTGGCCCTCAGTTCTGTCATGAGTGCCGTTGAGCTGAAGTCATCAGCGCAATGGCACACATGACAATAGCAAGGAAACAGGAGAAGGGGCTCAAGATAAGTAGCCATCAACTCACAACGACTAACGGCCAACAAACAATAACTAAACGGATCACGGAGCACACCCAAGCCATCAGCGCCAATACAACGGAGATCGCCCAGCTGACAGCAATCACCGGATGAATAGAAAACCCGATGATGGGCAATCCCGGAACGCCAGCGGGGCCTCACAACCCCTCACCCACCGGCAGGGCAACGTATTGGACGAAGGGGGGTGACGTGACCGCGAGTGAGGGGGCGCTGACCGGCGCGGGGTATTTAAACCCCGCACCGGCGCGCTCCTGTCACTCTCAGCTTTTTTCTTCCGACGCTGTAACTGCGCTGTGAATAAACCAGAGCCTGATCCATCGAACCAGTGTCTGAGCCTTATTCAGAGGCAGGCAGCGCATGACATAAAGCTGAGAGTCATAAACTCAGCCTCGCCGAGCCCCACCGGACGACAACGAGCCGCGGGAGGAATAGACGGCGAGAAGACCAGCAAGATGAAGCCGGAGCGACGCGGGCAAGGAGGGCGAGCCGCACGGCAAGAGACAGAGGAGGACCGACCAAGGCCAGAGGCACCGCGGACTCCCGGAGCCATGGACGCCCACCCCACCCGACCCGAGCCTCAGCTCCAACCCCAAGGGGAGATGGCGACGGAGGCAACCCGACCGCGGGAGGGAGCAACATGCCTTCCGAAACCAGCGGAGGACCCCGCGCCCCACATCGCACCCCAGCAACGGGCGTGGAGCGACAGCCCAACGGCGGTCAACACGGAGGAGGACGATGGAGACACCCAGCAGACGGCGGAAGAAGCGGACCAGCGGCAGAGGGAGGATGAACCCCGCCGGCAACCCACCCCCGCCGACGCACCGACGGAACCGGCCCCAGCGGCAGCGCAGGCCGTGGACGAGGAGGCATGAGCTGAACTCGCGGCCATGTGGGCCCAACTGACGGAACTCCGGACCATGCTCCAGTCGCTTATGCCCCCCGCGCCACCCAACGACGTCCCCGCACAGGCCCACACCCCGAGCAAAGCACCGAACCCCACGGGCCAGCGGAGGGTCAGCAGACGGCCCAGGCGGACGACACCACAGGCCGGGGAGCGAGAGGCAGGGCCACGCAAAACGCCCGGGCCCCAAAGGACTTCCCCATCTTCTTCGATGGGAACCCCACAAAACTCTCGTTCTTCGTAACGAACGCCAGGGAGTTCATGGGGAGGCACGGACACTCCTACGACTCCGAAGCCGACAAGATCGCCGCCGTGGCGATCAAACTACAAGACAGGGTGGCGGACTGGTACGTCCAACTGTACGAGTCCAGCTCCCCCGCCCTCGCCACCTTCCCTGCCTTCATCAATGAGATGAAAAACTACTTCGAAGACCCCCTAGCCAAAGTAAGGGCGAAAAGCGCACTCCAAAGACTTAAACAGGGCACACGCACGGTCCCAGACTACGCCCTGGAGTTCAAAGCCCTCGCGGGGAAGGTCAGCGACTGGTCCGAGACCACCCTGCTGGAAATGTTCAAAAGGGGGCTCAATCGCGACGTTCTCCAATGGGCCCTCTACCGCGACGACCCAGAAACGCTACACGGGTGGATCCACCTCGCGGGGAAAGCCGAACACGCGCACCGCACCTTCCTCATGACAACCACGGAAGACACAAACTATGCCGGCAAAAAGGTACCCGCACCACATGTGGGGATGGCCGGCCCCATATACCCAAAAAAGAAATTCAATCGGGAGCCCTGCGGGAAGTGTGGCAAACTAGGGCACAAGACGGTGGATTGCTTCACCAACCGACCGCCGACCAGTGCGCCTAAACCCACCCCGAAAATTAGCCCCAAACCACCCAACCTGGGGCCGCCCCCTCACCGCCGAATGACCGTGGCCACAGCGACACCAGAGGAAGGCTGGGACGCCTACTGGGGGGAAGAGGATAACGTAGACCCCGACCAGCCGGCGGGAAAAGCTCCCCGCCTGCCCTGAAACGCGTTGCGAGGCAGGCGGTGGGACAGCAGCGCGGACCACCTCGACGGAACGACGAAAGCCCCGTAATAATGGCGGCAATCAAACTCTCTGCCGGCAATGGAGCCACCACGGCCGCGGCACTAGTGGACTCGGGGTGCTCAAAAAACCTCATCCACCCCGACCTAGTCGCCAAACTCGACCTCCGCTGCTTCCCCCTCCCCACGCTGTTGGCATTCCACCAGCTGGACGGCTCTACAGCGGGAGGGAAACCAGCCATGCTGCAAACCGAGCCGGTCACCCTGCAAATGGGCACTCACACCGAACGCACATCGTTCGTCGTCACTCACATCGGACGGCCCATTGCAGTCCTGGGGATGCCATGGCTCGCGACAAACAACCCGCGCATCAACTGGGAGACCCGCACCTTCACATTCGGCGACGGCGAGTATCGGGCACCAGTTCCAGCGGGCAGAACCAACCCCACTGTAGGACGAGCGGAGGCGACTACACAGGACAACACCGCTACCACAGCAGACCTACCGGAACAATACGCCGACTTCTCCGAGGTCTTCGGAGAGGCAGAAGCTGACCAACTACCCCCCCACCGCAAGACGGATTGCCGGATCGACCTACTGCCCGACGTCCCCTTACCTAGACCAAAGATCTACTCGATGACCCCAAAGGAGATGGCAACCCTCCGGGAGTTCATCGATAAAAACCTAGACAGGGGATTCATAGAGCCAGCATGCTCACCGGTCGGAGCCCCCATCTTATTCCGGGAGAAGAAAGACGGCACCCTACGGCTCTGCACCGACTACCGGGGCCTAAACGCGGCTTCCCTGTCCAACAAATACCCCTTACCCCTGGTGAAGGACATGCTCGCCCACCTGTCCACGGGCAAAGTCTTTTCCAAACTGGACCTTCGCGAGGCGTACTATCGCATCCGAATCAGGGAGGGGGACGAATGGAAGACTGCGTTCAACTGCCCCCTAGGCGCCTTCCAGTACAAAGTGCTGCCCTTCGGACTCGCGGGGGCCCCTGGGGTGTTCATGCAGCTCATCAATGAGGTACTGCATGAACATCTGTTCAAAGGGGTCCTGGTCTACATCGACGACGTCCTTATTTACACAAAAACGCACGAGGAACATGTGACCCTAGTCAGGCAAGTCCTCGACAAGCTCAGAAGGGCGCAGCTCTATGCCAAGCCTACAAAGTGCGAGTTTCACAAAGCGCGCCTAGACTACCTGGGGTACCGAATCTCCGGGGACAGCATAGAAATGGACCCCGCAAAAGTCGAGGCGGTGCTAAACTGGGAGCGCCCCCGCAACAGACGCCAACTCCAGAGCTTCCTCGGATTCGCGAATTTTTACAGGTCATTCGCCCGGGGGTTCGCAGAGATAGCCCTCCCCCTAACGGACCTCCTCAAAACCAAAGGGGTGGGGGACACCCGACGCGCCAAGAACCCGGGCACAGTGTTGAATTGGACTTCCGCGTGCCAGACCGCATTCAACAAGCTGAAACCGCTGTTCACCACGGAGCCAATCCTCGCGCACCCGGACCTAGAACGGCCGTTCGTGGTCCAAGCCGACGCCTCAGACTTCTCCCTGGGGGCCATCCTGCTCCAAAAGGACCCCACGGGACTCCTGAAACCATGCGCCTACCTGTCAAGGAAGTTCTCCGAGACAGAAAGGCGATGGCACGTCTGGGAGAAAGAAGCCTTCGCGGTAAAATCGGCGCTAGAGACATGGCGACACGTACTCGAGGGAGCCACCCAACCATTCGAGGTCTGGACCGACCACCGGAACCTCGAGGCCCTACGAACGCCCAGACGCCTTAGCCCAAAACAGGTCCGATGGGCCCAATTCTTCAGCCGCTTTAATTTCCAGCTGAAGTTCATGCCGGGCAAAAAGAACTTCCTGGCCGACGCCCTCTCCCGACTGCCCCAAGACGAAGAGCCCGCCCCAGACACCATTGGGACGGTCCTATCCGCCTCGCAACTGGGGATGGCCGTGACCACCCGAAGCGGCGCTCGGAGGCAGCTCGACTCTACGGCGCAGCCAACGGCGGGACAACCTGCGACCAGAAGAAGCCAACCGCAACTACCAGGGGGAATGCGCACGGACCTCGCCGCCGCCCTCAAAACCGACCCCTGGTTCCTGGCAAACCCCGACAAGGTAACGATGGCACAGGACCTGGCATGGGGGGAAGGCAGAATCTATGTCCCGGACTCGCAACGCCAGGCGATCTTGCATAGGTCACACGACGCCAAACAAGCGGGACACTTTGGGTTCCTCAAGACCCTACACCTAACACGGCGTCAATTCTGGTGGCCCGCGCTCAGGCGAGACGTAAAAGCATACGTAGCGTCCTGCCCAACGTGCGCTAGGGCCAAACGGGCACCAGGCAAACCCCCGGGGCTATTACAACGGGTGGCAGAACCCTCCCGCCCATGGGAGGAAATCTCTATGGATTTTATAGTGGACCTCCCACCCAGCCAGAAGAAAACGGCCATTTGGGTGGTGAAGGACTACTTCTCAAAGCAGGCCCACTTCATCCCCTGCACGTCGGTCCCATCCGCACAACAGCTAGCCAAACTCTTCCTCATCCACGTGTACAGGCTACACGGATGTCCCGCACGTGTGGTGACCGACAGGGGCACACAGTTCACCTCCAAATTCTGGCGGGCCTTCCTAAAGCTGACGGGGACCCAACAGGCCCTATCTACGGCCTGGCACCCCCAGACGGACGGAGCCACAGAGGTTCTTAATGCCACCTTAGAGCAATTCATACGCTCATATACTAACTATCACCAAGACGACTGGGCTGAACTGCTCCCGTTCGCCGAAGTCGCATACAACAACGCCGTCCACACGAGCACGGGGAAAACTCCGTTCGAAGTAGTCTCGGGGCGCGACTTCATCCCCATACCGGAGCTACCTCAACCCCCGGAACCACAGGTGGACACTAGCGACTGGGGACGGAAGATCGCGGAATCATGGCCAATAATCACGGCGGCGCTGAAGGATGCACAGGCAGCCTACAAAGAGCAGGCCGACAAGCACCGGCGCCAACAACCGACGTTCCAAGCGGGGGATATGGCCTACCTATCCACCAAGTTCCTAAAGTCACCCCAACCCTCGAAAAAACTGGGGCCTAAGTACATCGGGCCGTTCCGAGTCACCCAAATAGTGAACCCGGTAGCAATACGCTTGGACCTGCCACACAACCTACGGAGACTCCACCCGGTGTTCCACACCAGCCTCCTGAAACCGGCAACCACCTCTCGATGGCACCCAAGCACGCCACAGCCCTCACCGGTGATGATCGACGGGCAACACCACTTCGAGATAAGGGACATACTCGACTCCCGCAAGCAACGAGGAACTCTACACTATCTGGTCAGGTGGAAACACTTCCCCCACCCGGAATGGGTGGCGGCGCACAACGTTAACGCGCCTGACCTGACCAGAGCATTTCACCGGGCATACCCCGACAAGCCACAACCAAGGTCAGCAAGCCGTCCCCTGCAAACCCCCCCCCGCAGGCCCCCCCGCCTCCCGTGCCCCAAGGGAAAGGGCCCCCCCAAGCCCGCGACTTGGGTGGACCTCCCCCCCTGGGACTCAACCCCCCCGCCCTGGGCCCACGAGGCAGTGACAAGCGTTCGCCAGCACCCTCCCCCCGCCCCCCGGCCGCGGGGGAGTGGCAAGCAAGTCAACAGGGCAACCTGGGGGCAACGCCCAGGAGCTATAACAAAGGCGACGCACTTTAAATAAAAAAAAGAAGGGCCCTACCTGGAGCTGATAAGCACCCGACCAGCCACGCCTCTCTCCTCGCCGAACTGAGCCAAACAAACAGGGTGTGGCTGGAGCATGCGCACGCCAGGACGTGACCCGGGCATGCGCACTATGGACACACCCTGGGAAGGCACGTGGTAGAGGGAGGAGCAAAGGGAGGGGCGACAACTACTCCGGCGGGAATTTCGAAAAAAAAAAAAAAAAAAAGTGCCGTTTGACAGCTCCACCGAAAAAAAAAAAAAAAACCAGAAAACCGGGGGGGAGCACTATTCGGACAGGGGGCAGTATGTCATGAGTGCCGTTGAGCTGAAGTCATCAGCGCAATGGCACACATGACAATAGCAAGGAAACAGGAGAAGGGGCTCAAGATAAGTAGCCATCAACTCACAACGACTAACGGCCAACAAACAATAACTAAACGGATCACGGAGCACACCCAAGCCATCAGCGCCAATACAACGGAGATCGCCCAGCTGACAGCAATCACTGGATGAATAGAAAACCCGATGATGGGCGATCCCGGAACGCCAGCGGGGCCTCACAACCCCTCACCCACCGGCAGGGCAACGTATTGGACGAAGGGGGGTGACGTGACCGCGAGTGAGGGGGCGCTGACCGGCACGGGGTATTTAAACCCCGCACCGGCGCGCTCCTGTCACTCTCAGCTTTTTTCTTCCGACGCTGTAACTGCGCTGTGAATAAACCAGAGCCTGATCCATCGAACCAGTGTCTGAGCCTTATTCAGAGGCAGGCAGCGCATGACAAGTTCCAAGCCCTGGGAAGAATATTACTACAATGTCTCACTTGATCAGAAATCTGGTGAAATCGAACATGCTGTTGGTAATGTTTCTAGTGGGTTTGTCTTGACAATCTAATGAAGAAAAAATAATGCAATTCTTTAGCAGAACGTTGCAGCCAGTGGTATGCTGGAGCCAGCTCATGGGAGCTGATGGTTGAATTTTGTGAAATTCGGGAGCCAGTTTACAGCAGAGGTGAGCCTTGATGCCTCAGATGTTGTGCGGCTAGTGGCATGGCACAGCATGGCAGTGGAGCTGGCAGAGCCAGTTCGTAAACATTTAGCAACACACCTTGCTTGCAACTGACCAGTTGGTAAATATGCAAAAAGTTCTATGAGTTTTTAGAGCACAAACTAACTTGGAGACACAATTGTTTGAGTGCATCTGAACGAGAGTGCAAACTTAGAAAGTATTTTAAGTCTGAAAAGTTGAGCTGGCCTAAAAGGCAGATTTTCTGGCTTTCATTTTAGTGGATTTAAAGTGAAGACTGACAAAGGAGGTTAAGGATGACAAAAAGCTCTTTTTTAAGTATGAAGTTGGCAAAAGGGTAATGGGCAATAAAGAAGAAACAGAGCTACTTGGCTTCTATTTTGGCTCCGTCTTCTCTGAGAAAAGAATACATGTTCTCCTAGGCTATTGTTAGATGCTGGTTGAAACAGCAGCAGCAGCAGCAGCAGCAGCAGCAGCAGCAGCAGCAGCAGCAGCACTGTTTGACATGATTCCAGTTCAGCCTTGCTAGAAACGCTGATGGGACAGGACATCCCTATTGGCCTTGAATGAAGTCCAGTCTTCAGGCCCAATTAGACTGCATAGGGGAGTACAGAAGGAGCTGGCGGATTGTCTTTGAGGAATCCTGAAGGGCCAGGTGCTTGTAGAGCAAATCTTGTTCCCATCTTCAGCAACAGGGGAAAAGAAGACCCGCTGCTCTGTTGACAGTAAACTTTCAGGAATACAACTGGTACGGGCTCACTTAAGCTTCCTGGTTAGAGATGTTCAAGAATGCGACTTGCATATTCATCCAAACCAAGCAGACAGTGCTCAGTTCAAAATATATTCCAACATGTATATTAAAATCCGCTCCAAGGGTAGAATATGCTTACAACTGCATCCTTTGGTATATACTATATTTGATATTTTGTCTATTTAAATACATAGTTGTGTTTTAAATAATAATAATAATAATAATAATAATAATAATAATAATAATAATCACAGATTCCCATGAAATGGGATAAACCAGCAGAGGCTCTGGTGCTGTCCCTAATGTCACAGTAAAGCAGAGAAAAAATTGTCAACTTTTGAGCAACACCACAGTACCAGATAGGCATCAAGAGCTATTACAGTGTGTGCCTTTTTCCTACACCCTCACATTCCCCATTTTCAGCCACCTTCTCCAACTTAAAGGACGGGACTGAGTTGGATAGATAAACCCACGAATGAACCCAAGTAAAACTGAAGTGGTAAGAAATAAACTGATCAATTCCTATCCTTGGCTTCTAATTTTTTGAAATACAGTACATGGTAGCTATTTGCTAATTAAAGAGAGCCAGTTTGGTGTAGTGGTTAAAGGTTATCAGGCTAGAAACTGGGAGGCTGTGAGTTCTAGTCCCACCTGAGGCACAAAGCCAGCTGGGTGACCTTGGGCCAGCCACTCTCTCTCAGCCCCAGGAAGCAGGCAAAGGCAAAGCAATTCTGAAAAACCTTGCAAAGAAAACTGCAGGGACTTGTCCAGGCAGTCTCCGAGAATCAGACACGATTGAACAGATTAAAAAAAAAATTGGGCTCATTCTACCTTTCCTCTCATAGCTATGTTATTGCAATTCATATGTCACCTAGCTAGACTCTTTCCTTTTCCAAGCTATGAGCATTAATTCTTGGAAATTGCAGTGCCGAAATGCAATAGAGGCATTACCTTTGGAGCAGGCTTTTGGGTGGACTCCCCACAATGCAAATATAGGGACTATGCTGCTGTTGTCTTGCCAACGCTGAAAGGCAACAGCTCCACATCTTCAAGCAAGAGTTTTCCCAGCCCTGCTTGGAGGCACAAGAGGCTGAATCAGAGATGTTTTGCAAAGAAAGCTTGAATGAGTTAGCCCCTCCCATCAGATAAAGATTTGACCATGGATATCGGCTTAGCTTGCACATAATCTTTGGCTTCAACTGCACTTGGTCCTCACCCTGCTTTCATAGAAACAATTCCCCCCTCCCTTCATTTCCATAGCTGGAGATATTTGAGATTTCTGTCATTTCTTTGGACTACCAAAATTAATGAAGACATCTGCCATGATGACACAAGATTCTCCTCTTGGCTGCATTACTAGAATTGATTGACCTTTGAAGGAAAAAGAATGTACAAGAGCCCCACTCACGCATAAGAAACGTTGCATTTGTCTGACTAGCCTAGTTAAGAATTTAACAATGGACTCAGAGGCCTGGAATGTAAAAGAAGGATACAAATGTAGACTGATGATGCCTGGGGTGGCTATGCAAAGATGAATGTAAAGGAACAGAAGATCAAAGGAATTATTAGTTGTATTATATAAATTAAGATGACAGAACTAGGCCTTATAGAATATCTGGTCCTTCAAGGAGATGATAGATAGATAGATAGATAGATAGATAGATAGATAGATAGATAGATAGATAGATAGATAGATAGATAGATAGATAGATAGATAGATGAGAGAGAGAAGAGAGAGAGATAATGAAATGCAGTTTTTATATTATTGGTAACATGAATGAGCAAGCAGCCAGCCAGCCATGTCTTTTCTACCACGAAGGAGGATCTGACATGGTCAGAATTTTTTTTTCCCTTCATCTATGACGTTTTTATTAAGGTTATGTATATGACCATTCATTTTCATTCGGCTGGTGCTAATTGCTGTCTGTTGGTCTCAGCTACTGTGTACAGGGAACATATGCTCTTCCAGACATTGCCATGCCTGTGGGTGCTCTGGATTGCTCTGCTGTCTACAGATGAGAACCTGCTGCTGCTGCTGTTATAGAAGGCCTAGTCATGCAACAGCTGGGAATATTCTGCTTCCAAAAGCTTATCTCCTTAATAGCAACCACATATCGGAACAAACAAGCAGCAGAAAAAAAGCTTTCATGTGATCCTTGAATATTTCTCTAATCTTCCAATAGATGGGTGACGTGTTTAGCATAGGTACTTCCTGTTCAGAAGATGTGATTATGTTCAGAAGATGTGATTATCGGACAAAAGTGGCAGCAAGCTGAAAAGAAATGTGGAGACCAATCTGCAGTTTCCTACAGTGACTTTTCCCCTCTCTAGTGCAACCTGGATGCACTGGGACTATAGCTCCCAGTGTGGCCATTGCTAGGAATTCTGTGAATTATAATCCCAAGAATCCCAAGCATAGCAGCCCAGGGATGCTATCATAGAGCAGTGTTTCTCAACCTTGGCAACTTTAAGATGTGTGGACTTCAATTCCCAGAATTCCCTAGCCAGCATGGCTAGCTGGGGAATTCTGGGAGTTGAAGTCCATTCATCTTAAAGTTGCTAAGGTTGAGAAACTTTGTCATAGAGTCTACTTGGTTCTTACACGAAACATGCACACCACCTTTCTAGTAATATTTAAGGTAAAGGTAAAGGTTTCCCTTGACGTAAAGTCCAGTCGTGTCCGACTCTAGGGGGCGGTGCTCATCTCCGTTTCTAAGCCTTAGAGCCAGCGTTGTCCGTAGACACTTTCCGGGTCATGTGGCCAGCATGACGACACGGAACGCCGTTACCTTCCCGCCGAAGCAGTACCTATTGATCTACTCACATTTGCATGTTTTCGAACTGCTAGGTGAGCAGGAGCTGGGACTAGCAACGGGAGCTCACCCCGCCGTGCGGTTTTGAACCGCCGACCTTCCGATCGGCAGCTCAGCGGTTTAACCCGCAGTGCCACTGTAATATTTGCTAACTAAGAAATCTGGTAGTTTTGTAGCTAGATCATGTATAGTGGTTTATCCTTACCAATTAAACATGACAGGTGGAGAAAGTAATTCATGAGCACAACTGGTTCTCTTATAGGTAATAATGTAGGTCATGCCTTGCTAGCAGGATTCCCCCACTCCTTCATATACTTCTGAAATATATTAAAACAAGAGAATGCATTCTTTTTGCAAATTTTAGAACAGGAGCAGATCATCTGTTTCAACTATTACAAGAGGGATCAAAAAGAATTATAGTGCTTGATAAAACCGCAGGCCCAAGAGCAAGTCTGTCTAGTGGTTTAGTTGCAACAATCTAAATTATGCAGAATATGCGTATGCCAGGGTCTGTCAACTGACATATTGTTGCTTTAATTTATGCAGATAAAATTTGTGTTTAGCTTTGGTCCACATACAGTATGTGTGTGTGTGTGTATGTATGTATGTGTGTATGTGTGTATGTACGTGTGTGTGTGTGTATGTTGGTGTGTGTGTGTGTGTGTGTATATATATATAATATAGAGAGAGTCCAAATCAATGCCATTGTTATATTAATCTATGCTCATTTTCTCCAACCTGATACCCTCCAGGTGTTTGGGGAAGGGAACTGCAGCTCACAGCCATCCCAGCCATCTAGTGACCTCCTGATGTGTTAGCAACGGCTGTCGTATGCATTCATTGATGCCAAATTTTGCCAGATTGAGGAAAGTGGGCCTGAAAAGGGCCGTGTGTGTGTGTGTGTGTGTGTGTGTGTGAAATTGCTAACTTTAAAGCGTGTATTACAATTTTCTCTTAACGTTTTTCTTTTCTTTTTTCTATTGGAAAGACATTCGGCTGGTGTCCAGTATCTTTTCAACAGTGCTCTTGCAGACAGTCATTTATCAGGTGTATGCCACATGGCAGAGTGATGTTTAGAAATTCCATTTGCCATGTGTTATTCATGATCCTTGCACATTTCCTTCATTTGTCAGGGGATTTAGATCTCAGCTGTGTTTAGTTTTGGGGGCTTGAGAACAAGTCAGCCCATAGACAGACACCTAATGATATAATTTTGAGCAGTGCAAAAGGTTTGACTGCCCTCTATCAACCTTCATGCAGGCAGCTCCTTTGAATACAGTAATGGATGACAGTATCAGAACAATCCATCTTGGACAAACTTCAAGATTTATTGAAAAACACTACTCTTAAGCTTCTTGCTCACAGGTATTGGCACTACGTCAGAAACGTGGGGGGAGGGGAGATTCGTTTATCCCACACCAGCAAAAAATGAACCCAAATCCCTTATGTGCCTGTTGATTTGTTATGAAATACATTCAGAATGGCAAGGAACATCAACTATTAGCAGCTGGCAACAGAGAAATGAAACTTCTAAAAAAAAAAACCGCACTCACCTCCGCTTTCTTTTCATCTTCCACTGTGCTGTGCTAAGCAAGCTGTGATGCATTCTTTTGTAAAGTATTGCCCTGGATTTAATAAACAATATTTGAGTAGAACGCAGATCATGCTACGGTTTTAATTCCTTATTGCTGACTTGTTGGAGAAAAGAGGGTGGCATCATAGCTCAGAGAAAGAGTAAAGATTTTGTCTAGCCGACCTGGCCAATGGTGAGAGACGTAGTCCAGTACCATCTGGAAAGCTGTACTTTGGACTCCTTTGCAAAAAAACAAATACTACATCAGGCTCCCTCTGGACGTTGTTGAAAATAAGGTGGTGTCAACATACAGGACTAAACTACAGTACTAAAAAAAAGAGCAGACTGCTGATCCCTGGTAGTTACATGTTGATGTTGGGCTTTTGTAAATTCTAGATCAGAAGCCAGGTTGTGTCTGCGGAGTCCACAGTTCAACCCTGAGCTACATATATTCTCTTCTACAGGTTGTGTCTAAAAACATCATTCGGCTCTCAATAATGACTTAACAATTTTTTAGAAAGTACCATGGAACCTTCCCATTTAGACTACAGACTATAAAGAGACTCATTATTTAAACTATTTCGTATTATAGAATTAAAGACATCCTTTCTCAGTCCATCCTTGTTGAGTTATTGTTGTGGGAGAGGAGATCCCCATGAAAAATGCTTTGAGGTCCCAGAGGAAAGGTGGGGTATAAAGGTAACAAAAACCTAACACAACACTAACAACCCATGGGTAAAAATGGCTACATTTTTGAAAAAAATTCTATTAAAAGGTTGAATGATATTAAAAAAAACCCCAATAATCCCCTTTGGTGCTTCCTAATAATACAGTGAGAGTTAGTTTGGTGTAGTGGTTAAAAGCACCAGGCTAGAAACTGGGTGACTATGAGTCCTCAGGCTGTCAGGAACCAGGCCAAGAACCACGCTGAGTCGATATCTCCAACTCTAGTTCTTTATTGTTCTCACCATATAGACAGGATCTTGCCAGACTAAAGCTACTCAACTAACCGAAGGGGAAATAACCTAAAAGGGCTCTAGGGCGGAGCTGCCTTGAACCTCTTAACCTTCCCAGCAGTGGTGTCTGGGCTGTGAAACTCCTATCTGTCTGGAATGCATTCCCTCCCTGGGAACCAGTGGCAGCGCCACTATCCACTACATCAGGTGACTTCGAGCCAATTATTCTCTCTCAGCCCTAGGAAGCAGGCAAGGGCAAACCATTTCCAAAAATGTTGCCCAGAAAGCTTCAGGGATTTGTCCAGGCAGTTGCCAGGAGTCAACACTGACTCCAAGGCAAATAAACATGCAATAATACAGTTGATAAAAAAGAACGCTTCCATTTCCTCCCATATCGGTCCCTTCATTCCACTCATGCATTAAGTTCTGTGTCTTCTGCACTAAGCTGCTAACACTGATTCCTTCACCTTTCAGAAAACATTTTGTCCTGATTTAGCCAAAGACCACAGACCTGCCAAATTCTGAATCTCCAGGCAGGCAACTACACAGGCAGCCTATCAGGTAAATGATAAGGGCATCACTCATGTTTCCTTCAGTGGAGTAGCCAGAGGGACTGAATCAGGACTTCTAGCCAAATCACCGTAACTCCTTAAGAACTTTGTCAAAGAAATAATTGCACATTAAACTTTGCTGTGGTTTTGCTGAAGGTCCCTTCTCTGAGGAAATGTCATCTATAGGGACCTTGAGAGCAAATCTTCTTGTTAATGGTGGCCCTTCTATGGAATCGCTTCCCCCATTCCTTCTCCACCTTATAGGCCTTCCAAATGGCATAGAGACTTGGATTTCTGGAAGAGTATTTGGGGATGTGGAAGCTTAGTCTATCCCATGGATGGCCTTATTAAGGTCCTTTGGTTCAGTATGTTTGACATGATTGGTTCTTCTAGCTCTACATCATTTTGGTGTTTATTGACCACTCGGAGCCTACAGGAACTGAGTAGCATAGAAACCTCCATGAATGAATGAATGAATGAATGAATGAATGAATGAATGAATAAATAAATACTTTTCTTTTGTTGATGTTTCATATCCAAGATGTGATTTCATATTTCAAAGCATGAGATTTAATGTCATGGCACTCTTTTGATTTGTGTGAGCTACTCAGAAAAGGTCTGAATTTGAAGAAGTTAAGAAGGGAGAAAATACATGTTTGATCCTCCTTTTCTCCAAGAAGTACAAAATAGTATACATGGTTCCACCCACAACTTGGTGAGATGGATAGTGAGGCTGAAAGTGACAGCCTAAAGTCACAGCAGGGATCTGACTAGTATTTGTTTTCTTAAGTAAAATGCCTTTGAGACAGGAATTGTTTTTGTAAAGAAACAAATACATGGATGTAGCTAAAAAACAACCCAGGGTTTTGTCAAGGCTGGAAATCTCAAATGGGAATTTGAGAGGCACAGTACTTTAGATTTCACCATTCCCAACATTATAAAGTACATATTAGGATGTATTCTGCCCATTTCCTTCCATCCATTTTAAGAACACAGAAGAATGTAACTTAATAAGAAGATCCAAAGGAAGAAACTAAATCTAAGACCAAGATGAATTTCTGTTTTATTTGGGGGATGCCAGAAAATCTGATAATACAATGCTAAACAACAACGAAAACAAGAAGAGCAAAATATGTTTGTCTTTTGTAAAATCCCTTAGAGGAAATAAATCTTAGGAAAAGATGTTTAAGGGGACTATGTCAAGGCTTAGTTCAGTTTTAAAAAAAATTAAAAGTTGGCAATTTGCTATTGAAGAGTTGGATGCTGGAGATTCCCCTCACAACATTTTCTTTATTCAATCATCTTGGAGCAGTCAGGTGATGCTTTTTTAAAAAAAAAAGTCCGTTTCTAAATAACTATTTTAATACAGCTCTTCTTTTCTTCTAGCAGTTTGAGGCAACTGACCATGATAATATTTTTAATTAAAAATGTAGCAATTAGAAGTATTCTATAGCATTGATGATACATATCAAATGGCAGCAGAAAATAACATCATAGCAATCGAATATATCTTTAAAAAAAACAAAACAGAGACATTTGAAAAATACAAGTTGAAATCACCAGGAATGCAGATGAAATTTGCTCAGCCCCCTGACCCTAATGTAGAGTATGGTTTTTCTTCCCATTCTGGGCCTAAAAGAAGCCCCAATCCTGATCTGTTTCTCCAGGACTTTGGGAACTCCCGTAGGAGAAAAGAAAGAAGGAAGAATAAAACTCTTACTCCCAGCACTGAGGGAAAGTTGGATTTCTGTGACCGAGGATGTGATTCTTCCAATCAGGCTTTCCACTTCTTGTGGAAGAATAGTGGTAACTCATGGGGAATGGGAAGAATTTTTTACTGCTGATTATTTCTTTATCATTTTTGACAGGCATTTAAAAACACCAGTATTCAGTCCTCATAAAAACACAGTACAAATAGAATAAAAATGGCAAATATTGGGGGGAGCACGGAATTAAGCAGGAGGAAGGGCTCAGAAATAAGCAAACTCTGTCTTTGACTAGTGCTGGAAGAAAATGGCCCTGCTGGTAGCACCTGGATGTAGCCCACGGAGTGGGCAAAAGAGTGCTGCCCCTCCCCTTCAAAGCAATACAAATAGTAAAAAGTAGGACTATGCAAAACTCTTTGTCAGCAAAAGCTGGTGACAGAGCCAGCAATACACTGCTGGCAAAGCCTGGCTCTCTTTCCTAATCGGAAGCAGTGTTCTAGGCAGCACAAGACTAGGGCTTCCTTCTAAGAGCTAAGCCTGTCTCTATAGCAACAAACATTATATATTTAAGGGCTTCTCATACATGTATACTACGTACATAAAAAGAAATTTGCCCAATACTTTCAGTAAAGGAGGACCATATTTCACTGTAATCATTCATACATCTAAGTCCATAAGCAATTCATTCATAAGTCACAAGGAACTTCACATCTTCAATCTGCTGAGTAATCAGGGCGATAAATTTATCTTTCCAGGGTTGAGGGACTCATCTCTTACCAATAAGAAGGGCGTGGAAAACCCATTTCCATTGTCCAGCAGTCAAAAGAAGATGATGTCTCAAAATATTAATATTAATAATAATAATATATTAAAACTTGCCTCAAAGTCAAATTAATAACTGCCCAGGGTCTCTCCTTGTGGGGGAGATGGGAGGTGAAAAAAATATGATAAAAAAATAAAAAAATAAATTTGGGCATTTACTTCCTTTGATAACATAATAACTAGGATATTGTAAAAACAAGTTTTAATAAATTTTCTCTGCATCTCCAACAACATGGTGATTTGCTCATTCCTTGCTATACAAACACACTGGGATCCAGTAAGTCTGAAATATTTTTTATTGAACAAGTCATTATTTAAAACTATTGAAATGTTTGATGTTGACATTAAGCCAGTTTCTCAATGTTTAGAAAAAATGGAAACTCACATATACTGTATATAATTTTTGCTGTTGCTGGATTGTTTTCTTTTTCTTTTTTCCTTTTTTTCCCTTCCATCATTGTTTCAGTTTTTCTTTGTTCTGTTTTATTAAATAACACCCCCCCCATTTTTTTTCTCAGCATCCTGAGAATGAGATCAGAAACTGAGTTTTGTATTTTATAGAGGAAGAAACCTTCTGGAAAACTGATTACAGGACAGATCTGAGCACAGGATTAGCTATACATTAGCTAATGTTTGTAGCTAATGTATATAGTACAGCACTGCTATACTGTACTATATGTTAATCCAGCTTTTCCCAATGTGAAGTCTTCCAGAAGTTTTTTTTGGGGGGGGGGGTTCTGATGCTGTAGGGTTAGCCCAAACCCACAGAGTTTCTTGCCCTGCCTTATCTGGAAAAGAAACTTGCAGTCAGCCTGGCTACATCCCCCTTGGTATAATTTCTATCACCTGTAATCCAAATTCTACATAGAGCCTCTGAAAATAGCTGAAAACATGGACAGAGAATTGTTCAATGAAACTTTACAAGTCAGCCATTTTCCATATGGCAACAAAGAAAGATATTTGAGGGGAAAGTATTTTTGCAGGAGTTTAGAAGGAAGAAAAGTTGGAAAGGAAAAGTTCTTTGGAAAGTTGAATCTAAAGATCATGAACTATGAATCATGAGCTAATGATACAGCCAAAGTTTGGGAATAAAACAAAGCACTTAATAATTAATTAATGGATGACTTTTATTGCCTATGCTGCAGATGTGCCAATTATTCTAAAGGCAGTCAAATCTATACTAACTTTATACTATATGGGATATAAAACTCACATGCAATTGAGGAACAAACTCTTCTGAAAAATGGGGAATAAAGTAGTTGAACAAGATACATGAATAGTCTTTTTTCATACTTTCTGGAATATAGCCTTTCCCACCTCATTACAGTATACTTCATTTCCACATGTTGGATTTAATTCTATCGTCTGTAAATATTTATACATATTCTGAAATGATACATGGGTAGAGTTGTATTTTTTTTCATATATTTTGCATTAAAAAAGGAATCTGGAAAGTCAAAACTTGAAAACTATGACAAATGATCAGCTAATACAGGAATAAAACCTTTTGGAATGTAAGATTCAAGCATGTTATGGAAAATCTATCAGATATTCTAAACCTATACTCAACATACAGTACTTTTATCATAAAAAGTGTGCACCCATCCGAGTCATGACTACAGTTGTGTTTGAATATTTCATAAGAAAGGGGTGAGATATAGGCTGGGCTAAAGCCAATGATTTGCTGAAGTTCTATTATTAGAATTCCTTGAAATTTCCTTTAAAAATGCTTTGCAGCAGGATTGGATTCAACTTTATTAGAGGAAGACCTATAACTCTTTGTCCATATTATTTCCCTGATCAGATCACCTAGTACTATAGATACCCATGGCTTGTCCAACAGGTGAAGCAGCAACTTCAGGGACTTGAGTTCATTCATTTGGATAAGGCTTGCTTAATCATCAATTTGCTTGGCCAGATGGGAAGTGACTCGAGGATCCCTTAAGAAGACAGGGATGCATAATACTGACAGCCGTACTTGTCCTTGAGTGACATGCAGAAGAAAAAAAGGAGGTGAAGCCAGTTCAATATGAGCAGTTTCTTGCCTTAAGAAATAGAACCAGAAAACTGGAAACATTTTGAGAAAGCATTGCTGACTGAAGGGAGAATCTGCTGTTGATGTTTCTCTCTGAGGCAGACTCATCATCCAGAAGATGAACTACCATTCTGAAATGTACTGAGATTAGAAGCAGGGAGGCTTCCCAAGAGGCTTTTGTCATTCTCTGAAATTTATAGGGGAACTTTTTGTAACACTCCCATGTTTTCACACTCCTTTTCCTGACTAAATAAAAAAGGGGAAAACAAGGAATGCACCACATATTTTTTATTAGTAGCATTAGAACCCATCTTTCCGTTAGCACCAATTAACTAGGACTTGTCAGTGTTATACCACCTAGGCTGTGTGTAGTTGGTTGTACCTAGAATGGGTTATCATCTTAGTAGAACTTCTGGATTCTGCTAGTCATTCCAGAGTGATGGACTTCCTTGGTACTGCATTTGAAATTACAGCACGTATGCTGCTGCCTTAGGATGGTCTTTGGTGAGACCAGGTATCTTTCCATCATACAGTGGCATTTAGTGGCTCTGCAACTTACCTTCTTACAGGTATATACTAGACTGTTGACGCATCTGTGAGAGAAAAAATGATAGAAGAGGAGAGATCACATGAGCAATGATGCAGCCAATGAATAGGGAAAAGGCTGAGCCAAACACCTAGGCCAGCAGAGGGTAAGATAATGAGGATCCATCTGCAAAGTAAATTTGTCATTACACAATAGCTCATTAAATTTAAACTCCTGTTTCCCATGCTCTTTTTTATCTGGCTTGATGTTCATATGAATATATAGTATATTCATCTCTTTGATAGATTCTACACTTGTGAAAGCCTTTAATTTTGATAATGATGAAGATGATGGTGGTGCTATTGGATTATATCTAATGAATGTTCAACTGGGAGGGAGCTTGTGCAACCAACCTTCCCCTTCTTCTCTTCCACTTACTGTCAGTCCCCCATCCCACTAGAAAATCAGACTCCAGAGAATGGGGGAGGCATCTTCTGAAGAGTATAAGTTGTGTTACAGGAAACTACAGAAATCCCTAATATCCTTAAGTAGGTCAGGATGGGTAAGTAAGTGTTATTGTAGAACCTAAAACAGATCAAGACATGCATCAAGTTAAGCTAAATCCATTCATGTCATGTCATGTCATGTCATGTCATGTCATGTCATGTCATGGGAACACCTAAATCCAGTCAAATCTATGGTTACCAGATCTGGGTTGCAAAAATCTAAATAGCAGCAAATCTATTGCTACAGTCTAATGGTTGTTTTTTCTTTTGTACTTGAAATCTGGGAGTCCTAGTCACTTGACCTGTTTTGCATATCTTGCCCCCAAAACAAAACAAAAAGCTAGAGAAAATCTTACTTTTTTGGCCACTCCATTACAAAACTCATTGCCAAGTTCTGTTAACACATCTCTCAAACACTGATTGGCTGCAGTGGTCAAGCCACACCTACAGTTGCCTGTCTGGCCAATGGGGGAGAGGTTAGTGATGTATACTGTAGGAAGCTTTCTCATTACTCTCCTGGTAAAAGAGTTCATGGAATATTAGGCACCTCCTGGAGAAAGTGGGTGGAGGTTCTGTATTCCCAAATGTACATATTTTAAAATATCTACTTAGCATAATTGGTTGATACCCGAATCACAGGTAAGGAAATCTGAGTGGGTTAGTGTCTGATAGGGTTAAGAGTGTCGTCAGAACAGAACCTAAGAGTGATCTTCCTACTTCTTGACAGAAAGTTCTTGCAGCAGAGAGACAAAATAAGAGGAAAGTAAGGTCAACCATGCAATTTTCTGCTTGGGAAACCTGTGGATGCAAATAAATTAATTAATAAGATACAAAATAGAGATATAGGTTAGGTCAGTGTTTCTCAACCGTAGCAACTTTAAGATGTGTGGACTTCAACTCCCACGGAGTTGAAATCCACACATCTTAAAGTTGCTACGGTTGAGAAACACTGGGTTAGGTATTATAGATCAGTCTTTAAAATATGTTGTCCACCCATACAATCTACCGAGTAAATCTACTGAATAATTCATCACTCTACCAATTGTCCATTATTTCTAAACTGTTGAAACATTGTCTGTTGCTAGTACAATGTTTGTGAATGTACATATCCTCAGGGACTTCTTTTTGGTAATAATTTGTAGTCTATCTAATCTGTCCAAGCTCTCTGACTATCTGTCCAATCTTTCTAAATTCTTAGCCTCATTCTTCTTCCTTCCTCCTACTCAATTTCCATTTGGAGAGATACTGGATACTTGGGATGAAACATTTTCATCACAGGGCCAAACTTCTTTGTCAATATGTATAATATAAGGCCTTGTTTTCTTTTGCCTGGTTCTCTTGCCTCACAGCTTGTGCATAAGAAAGTTCCCTTCATCACAGAAATCAGATCATTTCCTCTTTCCCCTTGTTATATCAGGGCATTTGTTTTGCTTCATTTTTAGAAAAAGCAAGATTGTTATTTGTTTGTTGCATGGGAAAGATCCAGATGACTTTCTTCCTTTTGGGATTCTGCATTATCTCAGAAGGCAAAGCACTGAGGAAAAAAATCTTTATTTCTCCCCCTTCCCTTCCCTTCCCTTCCCTTCCCTTCCCTTCCCTTCCCTTCCCTTCCCTTCCCTTCCCTTCCCCTTCCCCTTTTCCTTTTCCTTTTCCTTTTCCTTTTTCTATGGGTGCAGTTGCAGTAAGGAATGAGATTGTACAAGTCATTTGTGCATGGTAAGAAAAACTTGTGAGGACATACAGTAAGGAACGCAGCTAACAAACTTTCCCAGTCCTGGAGGAGCGGGGGGTTCTAATCTAAATTATGTATTAACTGGTTCCAATGAACATGGCCTTTATTTTTGTACATGCTGATATGCAAGTACCAATGCAATCACACTTGATGTGTTGTGTGCATGTATGCATTCCTGCAAGAGCTGTTGGTTACACCAATTTCCACGCTCCAGGTTTTGCTATTGTAATGCAGCATTTGAGATGCAGAAGTTTCCTTCCTTCCTTCCTTCCTTCCTTCCTTCCTTCCTTCCTTCCTTCCTTCCTTCCTTCCTTCCCATTCATTAATTCATTCACGGTCTTCACCATTTATTCCTCTTACATTCCAGGTCATAGTTCTTGGTGTACCATACTTATCACAAGGTGGGCCTACAGATATTGACCTCCACCCTTCAGTCAAGGGTTTCACATACTGTAAGGGTTTTTAATACTATTCAGAAGGTATAGATTGATTACCAGCCTTATTCATATACATGATACATGCAACATTCCCTGCTATTTGGAAGGAAAGTACTGGCCAGTTTGGGCAAATAAAGTTCTTCCAGATCAATCCAACTTTAATTACATTGGAAATTCACAGTTTGATCTATAGTCATTTCAGTGCAGGTGCCTGGCAACACACAAAGTATTTTATCAAAAAAAAAAAAAAGCTGGAGGCCTCATTAATGGAGGACTCTGCTCATCTTTCTCCATACCAAACTCCAACTTTACTCCCTTGAATTCTGAAAAACACTGCTGACTGATGTTACCTCTCCTCCTCTACCTTTCAGAAGACCACACTGCATGCTCAGAATGTGCTATGGATTATTTGTTCAATATGACTGCAGTCCAGGCTATGTTTATCCTTCTCAGAATCTCTACCCTAGTCCAAAAATGCCTGTGCATTTCACCATTCAGTCTCCTAATCAGCAAATTCTCTTTCATGCTGCTTCATGTGATGCTATCTTCCTGGCTTCAGTGGGCTCCCTTGTTGGGGGATAACCACATTCATTATGTAAAGGATCAAGACAGACCTCCACAACTGTAAACCAAGCAGAGATATTTCACTTATGAATAATCTTCTTTCTGCTCAGGATAACATATGCACTAGAGCTTCTGTCACATCACAGCTGCAGTTGGCAAACCCTGTCCCACCTTGCTGTGGAACAAATGATCAGTGGATGGGGAGAGTTGCAATAATGCCCATTTTTGTCCCCATACATTTTCCAGGAAGCAACCCTTAATAAAAGGCTCTTTGGACCATGGGTTGCTTTGCTGCTAGTTGTCACAGACCCATCTTCCAGGATATGCTAATGTCACTGTTTGTAACATTACAATAATTTTACAAAAGTGCAATCAGGTCCCAGGGGCAATAATGATAAGACACTTACTGTCGCTATGATTGTTTCAAGCATCAGTGAAAACATATTTGGATACAAATCTGTTGTGCTTTTCTGTGTTTCTTTTACTAGCCTCTATTTCAAGTAAAAGACTTATTGTTTATGGGGCCACCCAAAATATAGACAAAAAAGTAACTAGGTTAGAATGGGTTCTATACATGAAAACACAGAATAGTAATACTGATAATGAATCAGATGTTGAAAGTGAGGTTTTCTTACTCATCCAGGATAATTTAGAGATGCGGCTAGCATTTTCAATCAGAAAATGATCATGGTTGTGTCAACTGGCCCCAACCTTGTTGTCCTTTAGGACAGCTTTGAAGATCTGGCTTTTTCAATAGGCCCTGGATCAGGATGATTTGTGACACCACTTGTAATATTTGTGTCAGGGCCGCAATGTGGGCGGCAAGTGGGGTATGTGCCCCAGGTGCTGTGCTGGGGGGGTGCCAAAATGGGTGCTGGGGGGTGCCAAAATGGGTGCAGAATCCATGTTTTCCCCGGGTGACACAGACCCTAGTTGCGGGCCTGATTTGTGTTTATGTTCTGTTGGTTCTACAACATGATTTATTTTTCTTTCTTATTGTTGGATTATCTTTTTGTTGGTGAAAGAGAGAGAGAGAGAGAAAGACCCTTGAAAGAAATAGGCAATAAAATGTCACTTGCAGAAAGCATATGCATATGCATCTCCTCCCTGACCCTGTTTTTTAGTCATATACCCAAATCCCGGGAGCAGAACAAACACCGTTATGAACTGTTCATACTACTACGATCCACCACCATTATAACATCTTCCCCTGAGATCCAAAGTAGTGTGGAAGGGTGCAGCATAGTTGCAAAAAAGGAGGAGGAGGATGCAGGGCAGGGGGGCAAGGAGAATATTCAGCACTCTCTTACAGTATCAGTAAGGCTTATTTTGCATTGGATCATCTGCTAGAGCAGAACTATACTTTTGGCTGTAATATGATAGAATGATGTTGTAACATAGTGGAAGGTTTTAGGCAGCTACATTCAAATCAATCCAGCTTGGACTTAACTAAGGGAAAGCAAGTGGTATTGGATTTTTTAGTTCAAAGCAATAAACAGTTAATCTCATCCTGGTTTTGAGGCCATAAAAGAGAATATTGCAAGTCTCTAGCCACTCCTTCTAACTCTCATCTTGGTTGTTCAAAGAATCTTGGTGACATGAAGTTCCAACTGCAACTTGTACTGGATCCTGTCCTGGAGTCCCTGGTGGAACAGAAAGAATGAAACTAAAAAGCTATCCAGTGGCCCATTAATAAACTCAGAGTGGAGAATTCAATTGTTGTGGTCAGTTGAAACTATGATACGCTTCTTCTCACAAAATAAAAGATTATAGTAAAAGACAAAAAATAGGTCATGTAAGAGCAAAGATTCATGCAGCTTTCTTCATTTCTTAGGTCTGTGCAATGCTTCAGATTTCATTCTGAAGATGTGCTTCAGAATGTACACTAGGGTGGATGCAGCACCTTTCTGCAACTCATTAAAGCAGTTATGTATTTTCATAGTCATGGCTGCTTTAAAGAGTTGCTGAAATATATTGCATTTGTACTCCCATATGTTCCAAAGCATCTGTTCTAGATCAGATCTGAAACACTGCAGAGCCCAGGGCCACAACTGGGGGGAGGGGCAAGCAGGGCATGCGCCCCAGGCACCGTGCTGGAGGGGTGCCAAAATGAGTGCTGGGGGGCACCAAAATGGGCACAGAATCCATGTTTGTCCTGGGTGACACAGACCCTAGTTGCAGGCCTGGCAGAGCCCTATTACACATGACATGGTTTCTACACAGGGCTGTACCCAGGACTAGTTTTCCCTCTGCAAAGTGTCTATCTGCCTTTCAATCAGCTCCTCTTTGCTAGGATGGAATTATAAGTCAGTGTTGTTTTTTTATTACCAAATAGCAATACTGATCCAGGATCTCAGTTCTGTTATAGTTCTTCACAGGTAGAGAAGACCAAAGATACACTTTCCTGTACAATGAGCAGCTTTGCACCATTCAACAACATTTCTGCACCTACTGAAGATCCTGAAGTTCTCAAACCACTTTTCATTTTCATATTCACTCATAATTAGTTCCGTCATCCAGTTAATTCTGGTTAAGATAGACCACCAGCATTTTGGTGACAGAGCTGAGCCAAAAAACCATGACCAGTGCTATTCTCTTGGCATGGTTTCTTGCTTTGAACCCCTTGGAAGATGCTACCTAGACATCCCTGCATGTGCTGTTGTACGGTGCCAATAGAATATCCAGTGTATTGGAGGGAGGGGGGAGAGTCTTCCTGAGGGAATGCAAGTATCTCATCGCAAGGGAGGAACTTTCTCCAGAAAGGACACCATGTCAGCCAACAAATAAATAATAAATAAATGCAGTCCATTAATTGCACAACAGCAATATTCACTTCAGAAGGTAAGAGCAGCACCATAAAAACTTACAGAACATTTGATAAATGGGAAGGAACAAACTGTTGTGAAAAAAACAATTATCAATTGTCTATGCACTTTTGATGTCTACATGACAACTGCCCTATTGGAACTCATAGATGTACACCACAGAGAATAGTGAAAATAACACAACAAACTGGTTTGGGATCATGCTGAGAGTACAAAAGGAACAGTGTGGGTCAGAAGACAGGAAATGATATGAGGCCAGAAAAACAAGGATAGTGTGCAAAGCCTCCATTCATGGAGAAGTGCCCATAGTGTAAGTGTGAGTGTGCAGCATGGCAAATGAGTGCCTCTTGAATATTCTGTCTCAGACAGTAAAATAATTTCATTGTGATCACCCTTTGCATGCTGAGGTACAATGGAAAAAGATACAGAAGAAATGATTCAGTCTGATTCCTTATCACAGTATCCGCCCTTCACCAGTACAGATTATTTCAGCGGCCCATTTCTGTTCTGTAGAACAACTTACACTTGAAGTAATAACAAGATGTGGTTCCAAGTAGGATTTTTCTTTCTTCTGGCCAAAGGAGCAAGCAAATTGTTTTGCTACTCCATGTCTTCCCCATGAAATTTGCAGTTTCCGGCACTAGTAACTTGTGCAACATTATAAGTTTCTAGAATTTCAATGCCATAGATAAATAAATAACAAATAAACAAATAAAACAAGGGAATATCATGGCAAAATGCTTCCAGATTTCCTTTATTTATCAAGCATTCTAAAAGTTTGGAACATGTGAGACTCGTAGATCCCACATTACTTAAAATATTTAGCAAATTATACTCCTCATTCTGAAGGTCAATCTGAGCCTTTGAGCTCTTAATGTAATTTAAAAGAATTGTCCCAGTGGGGAGGTCTAACACTCTGACTGGTTGCAGTGCAGAATGTTTAAACAGCCTGAGAAAAACTCCTTCTGATTATAAAAGTCCATGGGTAAAACTTCACCACAAAGTCATTTCTGGAGATGATAATGCTCCAGAATTTATATTTATTAATACAGCTCTATTTGGGGCAGACTCCCACAGGAAATTCGGAGGTGTGAATGTCTCTCTCTGGAATGTTTTATCTGAGATAGTTCCGTCCTTTTGGTACTGTGGGCTGATAGCAAGACAAATGAGTCCCTCTGAAAATCTCTGGTCTTTATAGAAGCTGAGGATGACAACAAGCAGGGCCTTCAACACTTTGTAAAGTCGATCCATCTACTTTCTCTTGTTATCATTAAAATGTCTTTTAGACGTAGGTCATACTGGGAACCTATAAATGATGTCTGAGAGTTGGGCACCTCCCACAAAGCTGGATCCTGCTCTGATTACAATTTATCACAGTATTCTTATGGTTACAAATTCCCTCGAAATGTGTCATGACTTGAGAGTGCAGCTTGGAATAGCTTTTTGACTGAGATCCAAACTGCTTTGTATTCCCATACAAGTCCCCAAACTTTTTTTAAAAATCTGTTATTTGACCATTTTGCTTGAATATGTTTGCATCTGATCTATGTCAGTGATTTCATCCCCTGATTAACCATTCACTCTCATTTGGTGAAGCATATGGTGATGGGAAGTTTTTCATTTCCCACTCTGCTTTTGAAATATGACAAGAAATTATTCGTGGTGTATAAGCCTGTATGGTCTCATTGGCTTACAAGTTACAGATACTATAGTTCCCAAAAGTCAGGGAGAAAAGGCAAGGGGTGGACACTTGGAATTTCTGTATGTGAAACATTGATTCTTCCACTGAAATAATCTTTCCCAATCTATGTATTATTTTTATCCAAATAATACCATAATTGCTTTACACATGCTAAAACATCTTGAAAGGTAAGTGCTTCTGAATTAAATGATGGCAATGAGGCAATCCTATGCAGGTCAAGAGTTGGAAAAATACCACTGTAATCTCCTATGAAAATCACATCATGTATAATTACAATATATAGAATTTTAAGCACATGGGAGGAACAATTTTCATCAAAGCAGCAATGCTTAAGCATTATTTAAAAAACAAATCTTCCATTGGTGCCAATGAGAGCTTTTTTCCCCTTAAACTTCAGAATGGTATATAGTGGGCTAGAGAGCATCTGTATCAAAATGACACTGGTGGGGAAGGGTTAAACCTCTCCCTGAATACTGCAGTGAAATGAAAAGTGTGTGTGTGTGTGTGTGTGTGTGACGAGAGAGAGAGAGAGAGAGAGAGAGGACACCTTTAATTAATGATGCATTAAATACCACTTGTAGTTTGACCCTGAGATGCAGTGCTAAAATTAACAGCCCTTTCCTTGCCAGAGAACATGTGAACAGGATGTTGGTGAGATAGCAACACAGTGCTCAATTCTAAATCAAATGAAACCAAGAAAGCTAATTCATACATAAATTTCAAATCTGGAAGGAATTGAACTGACCCTTTGATCATTTTGAATCAGCCAATAGTATTCATCAGTTTATAATACAGCTAGTTTCCAATGAAGGTATTGAAATATATACCATATATACTACACACACACACACACACACACAATCACACATCATTCAAGCCTACACTCACATACTGAAAACTAGAAAGAAGGAAGAAGGGGGAAGCAATGAGCGGTGCCTTGAATAAAAGGCTTCATTTGCATTGTGATGTTTTTAAGTAAACTATAAAAAGATGGCTATAGACTTCAAAGCCATTTCCAATTTTGAAATCGTCTGATGTAAAAGGTGCTAGTGCAGGGGGAGGCTAATGGAAGAGCCACGACTCAAAGAGAGCTCTATAAGAGGTCAAATGCTGGGCAGCTAGTAGGACTTTTTCCTCCAGTTGCAGAGCATATTATATAAACCAAACATCATGTAAAGATGCAAAAGCTTCCAAAAATGTCATCTTATAGACATTGGCTTGGATGCAGTCCACCGCTATGTGAAAACATTTACTTCTGGGATCTGAAAACTGGAAGTTGTGTGGGTGTTTCTATACATTTGGTCTTGGGAATGTTACTACTGAGGCAGGAGCCACGAGAAGCATTTTGGTGGAAATCACAAGTACGCACCTAAATGGGTGTTCCTTTTCGGACTGATGGCAGTTAAGTTCCTTTCGAGTAAATAGATTTTGGACCACGTCACTCAGCTGTGTTCTCAAATGCACAGCCCTAAGACATTTCTAAAGACAAGGCTTAGGGGCCTGAACAGAGCTGGGCTAAAGCGGAGCATTATGCCCCAAGTCGCTACTGTATGATGATTGTGTGTGGTACTGAAAGGTATATGTAATTCTGCACAGCACCAACCTGGTGATATGCTGTAGGCCAGACAGTATATTTCCATATCCTTCAACAGATAAATATACTGACAGAAGGAAGGATCGTCGGGATTGTACACACAGAAATAAAGGATTTGTATTTGAGAAATCAGTTGATCAGACAGTAAGACTCTACGGAAAAACTGGTTGGAAATTCTGAGAAGTCAGAAATTATTCTGAGCCAGCCAAATGCAGAGAAGTACTTTGGTTTCTGTTTGGTTTTGCTGCTGACTCAGAGCCTTTATGTGTATTACACCAAGTTTCTGTGCAATTGACAGAGTTTCTTGGTATCTCTGACCTGACACCCATCCAAAGTTGTATCCAGCTGTCAGTCGCATGCCACGTGAGCGCCAGGATGCAGATGGCAGGACGTTTCATCCACTTTAAAAGCGTGAGCAGAAGTCTGTTTCCACATACGGCCCTCCTTTTCTGAACTGTGCCGACAGATGCATTGCTTGTGCGTGGAAACCACCTTTACTGATTCTAAAATGAATTTAACAGAGCCAGTCTGGTGTGGTGGTTAAGGCACCAGGCTAGAAATGAGAAGACGGTGAGTTCCAGTCCCACCTTAGGCGCGAAGCCAGCAGGGTGACTCTGGGCCAGTCACTCCCTCTCAGCCCTGGAAGCAGGCAAGGGCAAACCACTTCCAAAAATGTTGCCAGGAAAACTGCAGAGACTTGTCTAAGTAGTCACAAGAAGTCAACACTGACTCGAAGGTGCGTGCATCCATGCGTGCGCGCGCACACATACACATTAGGACACTGCTGCAGACAATGGGAAAGAAGTTCCATTATTCTTTTTCACCCATCAAAGTGTCAGCCATCCCATGCTGACCAGTAAGTCCAATCTCCTGATCCTTCTGCCAAACTGTGGACCTGCTTCAAAGTCTCTCTGAATGTAGACCAGTGGAAACTCTCTCTGAATGCAGTAAATGGGCACCCACTGCTTCACTGCCCCACTTGGCAAGCCATGAATAATAAGTTGGCACTGCAGTCAGATTAAGGGTCTGAACAACTTCTGAAACCCAAAGCAAGTCCTTCTAAAGATAGGAGGACAACAGGAAAAATGCTGGAATGCGATGATTTCACAGGCAACATTGTCTTTTGGATTCCCAGTAACGATCTCAGTGCAAGAGGAAGTAGCTAATGCTAAAGTGGCTGGGGGAAGAGGGAATTAATGTGCCCTGAGAAAATCCATGGTGCTGTGATAAAAGACTAGGAAATGATTGTTGCAGGAATTTTAACAGTTTGTTTGTATTCACACCCATCCCCACCTCCACCCAACTTTCTCCATTTGCATGATACAGAACAATTACAATGAAATAATTAAATCTCTGATTCTGGGTTCCAGTGGAGTTGCAAGGACTAGAAAAGAAATGTTGTACATGCCTGTTGAATCTGGGTTCCTGTATTTTTAACCACATATAAACATCCATCTAGAGTACAGGATGTCAGAATGCTAGGGGCAACACCAGAAGTAGCACAACTATTAGTGTGTGGTACTAACAGAGGAGCATGTTCTGGGATTGGGTTTTCTGTATAGGTTTGCACCAGGGTGAGAGAGAAATGTTTTAAAAAGTCAAGAGGTGTGGACAAGCATAGCTGATGAAAATAAAAGATTCAGTGGTCAAGCATGTAATTAATGTGGAGAAAATCTAAAGTTTAAATTCCAAGTTTAAAAAAAATTCAGATAGAAGATAATGCAAAAAACAAAAACAGAAAAAAACCTTGCCTAATACTTGGAAAGTGCAGAATAAAGAGGGGTAAACTGGCAAAAGGATCATCCTTATGTTCTGAACAGGAACCTGCTAAGCACTGTTTTCTTCCCTGTCCTCATGTCATTACCTTTGTCTTATCCTCAGCCCAGACCAGAGATAGCTTAAAGGAGTCTGTAGCATGTCCAGTTTTAAAGTAGTGTTTTCCCTCTTCTCCTGACACAAGGTGGTTTCCAAAGTAGGGGGGGATTGGGAACAGCCCAGCTCCTATTGACCACTTCAGGTTGCTCCAGGCTTGTCACTGGGAATGGTTTGATCTCCAGGAGGGTCTTCTGCAAAGACATCTGGAAAGTGCTGGTCAGCTCTTACATGAACTCATTTTAAAAAAGGGTTTAATGCTGTTTTGAAAGAGCACTAGCACTGGTTTTTGAGAGAGCTTTAGACCTGGGCTACATAGAAAATTTACTGAAACTTCGTTGTCCAAATTGCACTTCAGTGAAACCATCTGATTTTGCCCAAAGAGTCTGAAGAGAATAAAGATCTTACTCATGCTTTGGAGGGAAGGGGCACACTGGGATGTGGCACAGCATAGGTATATGGAGACCAAACTAGAGAGGAAATAGAACCAGATCTGAGATTTCTCAGATACTTCCATAAGGGAGAGAAAAGCAGTTGCAGACAAGTTTGCTGCTCCATGCTTGATGAAGCCCCAGAAGAATAACTGTGATTGGGGATTTCATTTCAGACAGCATTGCATGTATCAGCCTCTCTCTGGTTCATGTCAATTTTGCATCTGTAAGGAGGAGGAGGATGCACAGCACAATCAGACTTGCAAGATTATGTTATTATAGCCACTCGTTAAAAATACAGTTTCACCCTTCATGTGGAATCGATTTCCTGGCCTGGTCTACCTAGAGGGGCTGACAGGACTAATTTGCCCAATGTAAATTAGGTTGCTCACTTAACATGCAAGTTAAATTACTTTCTCCCCCAACCTATGTAAAGTCTCAAAAGGCCTGACAATGCTATTCTGTGAAGTGAATATATGCCCTAGCCACATCCAGAATCCTCTGCAACATAGTGAGGCTTCTTGGCAGATGGGTCATCACGCGAAGGAATCTACTACATCATGGAGATCTTTCCAAATATTAGGTAGTTTATTAATTTGGATGGTTAAAGAATCTTCCCCCCTCCTGGGCCATGCATAATATTAGCTTATGTTCAAATTTGATCTCTTTCATAATTTAACATAACAAATCTTCTTTATAAGTGGAAGAGCCTTGTTTAACTTACAGTATGTTGAACATTCAGTCCATGTTATCTTTCTGATGTTTTCCTTGGAGCTGAAAGAAGATTTCTAATGGCTGAAGAACGTAACCAAAAGGACCAGTATTAACTGCAGTTTTGGCTTCAATTTTGCTGGCTGCTTTAGAAAAAAAAAAGAGCCTCTGTTTGTTCAAGTGAGACCTCTAGCTGTCTCTAAGTGTCATTAAATTCTGGAAATAAGGGGGGGAAAGAAGTTAAAAACTAAAAAAGTTTATAGGCTAGTTTGCAGGTAGCAGTATATTATGACTAAAATCCCCACAATATAGATTTGATATCATAGGAAAGCCTATTTTTATCAAGGCTAAAGAGGGCTGTGTTGGATATGGTATATATGTATAAAAATATATGTAGTGATAGGACTACAAACATATATGCATTTATCTAGGAACAGAGAAAATGAATGTAATATGCTGGCTTCTCGCCATTTCTGATTTTTCTTATCTTAATTCCTTGCTATTTCTGCCGCAGTTTGTAGCAGGTTTTTTTTTAATGTTTTTGGTTTGTTATTTTTAGTACTAAGGAGTGAGACAAGGCTGTATACTCTCTCCTTATTTATTCAACCTCTATGCTGAATATGTACTGAGAGAGGCTGGATGGAAGAAGATGAGGGTGGTTTTAAAACTAGAGGAAGAAACATCAATAACCTGTGCTATGCTGATGACATGATTCTGATAGCTGAAATTCATTTGTAATCTGGGAGCTCTAGTAATGAAAGTCAAGGAGCACAGTGAAAAAAAAAGGACTACGATTAAATATGAAGAAGACCAATCTAATGACAATGGTACAGCAGCCACTCTTAGAAGTGACAATCAAGATAGTGAAGTGGTGGATAGCTTCTATCAGCCCTTCGTGAGGGGGGGGCAGGTCAAGACCGACCCCACAAGAATGCTAGTTTATTGTTTTAGGGATAATAACAGAATCTGGTCAGAGTTTCTGCCTGTTGTATCTTATACCAAAGAGGATCAAGGCAGGACTATTTTGAGTTTCTTTTGTATGCTTTCTGCTTTTCTAGTACTGAGTTGCCATTTTACCTCCCTTAACGGTTCCTACATTCTTTTACAGCTTCTACCTTTTAGGATTGTCTGACAACAATACAGGTACTTGCAGTCTAGAAATATGTCACAAACTACCACTTGGTGGGGTAGCAATGAAGTCCTTGGAAAAGATACTTCGATAACATGACCTGTCTATACCTACAAAGGTCAGAATCATGCAGGCAATGGTTTTCTTTGTGACACTCTGCCCTGTTTGGGCAGAGATAGTGATCTGAGAGTAGAAGAACTCTACGTCATTTCATTGTGATAGGCAGATTTTTCTCTGGTCAGCCTTAGGCTGATTGCTGATCTGAATCTCCACAGGGATTGTGGACTGGTTAAAATTGGTGAGCCAGGTGGCTGATAGATCCAAATGGATTCCTGAATGCACTTGGGGTGGGGATGGTCTGCTTCTTCTCTCTGCTTCTTCTGTCTCTCTAGCTAATCTGTGAAACATGAAAAAGACCTGTGCAGCAGACACTGTGGCTCCCAAGTGCCCCTGTGCTTTCACAGACCCACATCAGCCCATGGTTTCTGGGAGAACTTAAGATTTCCCCACTTGTTTGACTACAGGTGGTAGAAATCCCAAGGTGCATTTGAGTGAACATGGAGAAAAATCAATTTGGAGTGCTATACTGTTTGCAATGGAGGTATTAAATAATACCTATTTCGGTGCCTCCATTGTATTTATACAGAACAAGTCAGTATTATTTTTTCACACTGTGTGTTACTTGGTCTATTAAGCCACTGCTGGGAAGTGGGAGTGAAAGCAAATAGTGGCTTGCTTTGAGCAGTTTGCCACATTCTCTGTGGATAAAGTTGCTCAGATTCATCTCAACTTGTTAGAGCAGACTAGGAGGTTCTAATCAGGGCAACTGCTTGTCCTGTTGTGTTGGATTCTTTTCAGCAGAGAAGTGGGCAAGGTATGGAGAGGAAGGACACCCACGTCTTTCCTCAAGCCATGTACCTTCTGAGTTGCATGAGTTGAGGACAGAGGAGGACTGGAGCTATGGTTTAGAGCAGTGTTTTTCAAACTTGGCAACTTTAAGATGTGTGGACATCAACTCCCAGAATTCTGGGAGTTGAAGTCCACACATCTTAAAGTTGTCAAGTCTGAAAAACTCTGGTTTAGAGAGAGAATGAATACTTCCTTTAAGGAAGGGGTATGTTCCTCCCTGCCAAAAGGACATAGAGACAAACACTTCGAAGAAACATTCCCTTGAATGTAATAGCTGGGAAACTTTTTGGCTAGCCTATATATAATAAATAATATATATATATTATTTCTGGCTAAATTAATCAAAAATGAAAAATCTGGAGGATACTGAGTACTTGCTCACATGGACAACTGTACTGACATTCAAACAAAGAGGAGCATCTGAAAGTTGGAGAGAGGCAGGATGTGAGATTGTATGTGGAGACCCACCCTCTTTACACATTGAGGTCCGTATGCATTTAGGGCAATATCCGAACAGGGCTAGTGTAGGAAGTTCATTTACATCTTATTTATTTACTATAACAGGTTTCAGAGTTGGTTATCTTCACAGATGATCCATACCAAGAACTGGGTGAGTCTCAACCTTACTAGTTCTATTACTACCAAAGACTACTGCCAAGTCTTTCTGGATCTCCTGATAGGACTGGACTTTCGGACATTGTTTTATAGTTTTATAGTGAATTTGTTTTTTCCTGTCCAGCTGAGTCCACAGCATGATGTTTCATGATTATGCTTGGCACTTAGTCCAGTGGCCTGTAATATTCCTCAAATTCAAAACATACTTGAAACTCCTGAAAATGGTCATTGGGAACATGTGCATGAGGTACTATCAGGAAGCTGAAGATAACCAGTTCTACTGCTCCTATCTTCAAGGAGGTAACTGATTCCCCTGAGTGGAGCCTGGGTTCAGAAATGAAATGGATGAGGGACAAGCTGAACCTACATCCAGACAAGACCAAGGAAATCAGTTTCTGGAACTGGCATCAGTTTATTCTGAGCAGATTTTCACCTCCCCAAAAGGGTAGATCCACAGTTTGGGAATATCCTGATAGTACTTATGCCTTACCTACATCCTGACTTAACAGTTACAACTGATTTCAAGCTCTTTTAAAAGTTGTTTTCTTTCCCATTGTTGCCTAACAATATCAGAAAAACAAGCTATATAAATTATTATTATTATTATTATTAACACAACAATGTGAAATCACAGCTGCCAGTTCTTTAGCTGGTGTTGGCTTTCATTCACATTGAGTTCTTCCTAAGAACCTAGGATGCCATAATGTATCGGTATAGTATATGTCCAGATCCAAGCAGTGTGGTCTTTTGTAACTGACAAATGGAAATTTTGTCAATGCACAGATTTTCTAAGTGCTGTCCGAGGTTTTTTGGTATGGCACACAGTGTGGCAATAACTGGTCTGGTTTATGCCATAATCTTTTAATTCAATTTTCAGATCTTGATACTTTGTGATCTTCTCTCATTCTTTGTCTTCTCTTCTACTATGCCCAGTTATTGCCACATCAATTATCCACACTTGCTTCTTTTCAACTGCAGTTAAACCTGGTGTATTATACACCAAGACTTTATCAGTTTGTATTAGGAAATCCTACAATATTTTAGCCTTGTGTGGCACAGGGTGGTAGGCAGCGGTATTGCAACCGAAACTCTCCCCATGACCTGAGTTCAATCCCAGCGGAAGCTGGATTCTCAGGTAACAAACTCAGGTCAACTCAGCCTTCCATCCTTCTGAGGTCAGTAAAATGAGCACCCAGCTTGCTGGGGAATGTGACAGCTGGGGAAGGCAATGGCAAACCACCCTGCTATAGTCTGCCAAGAAAACGTTGCAAAAGCAGCATCCCCCCAAAGGGTCAGACACGACTTGGTGCTTGCACAGGGGACCTTTCACCTTTCACACAATATTTTAACCTGCTCATTTTCAACTACTTTTTCAACTATATGTTCCCACCAATTTTTCATTTCTGGCACATGATAATTTTTACAGATGTTCCAGTGAATCATTTTTGTGACTGTTATGTCATTGTTTATAATCAGTATTATTATTATTATTATTATTATTATTATTATTAAGTGCTCACAGGCAGACAACTTGCCTTTTCTTAATATACATAATTATTTGGGTTTAATTCCAATAAGTTCAATTGGTCCTATTTCCAGCATACAGGTTAGTAGTCTTGGATTGTTTTTACTTCCAAGAACTGTTGTGTCTATAGCATGGAATCTGCTGCATGTACTTTCTCATGCTGGAAGTTCAAAATCACATAAAAAGACAACATGGTGCAGCTATTTCTTACTAATTTGGCTGGTTCTTTTGAAAGTTAACAGTAACTGAGAAAGAATTACACCTTAGCCGCAGCTCTAGCAATCAGCTGTTGAACACAAGACAACTTCAGTGTGATTTGGGATTTTACTTGATTAAGTCCTAGCTCACATGGACAATTGTACTGACATTCAAACAAAGCGGAGCGCCTGGAAGTTGGAGAGAGGCAGGATGTGAGATTGTATGCGGAGACCCACCCTCTTTACACATTGAGGTCTCTGTGCATTTAGGGCAATATCTGAACAGGGCTAGTGAAGGAAGTTCATTTACATCTTATTTATTTATTATAAAATTTGTATTTAAAAAGTTCTATGATTGTCTTTAAAAAATCAAGTTTAAAATTTTAAAAGATTTGTAAAACTTTGACATGTCTGTCTTGATTCCTTAAAGAAAAATTTTGAAGATTACTTTGAATTTGGCATGCATAAACTTTGCTTCCAAGGGAACATAGAAAACATGATCATAAAGTTTAATCTGAAAGGTTAAGGTGAACTGGGATTCTGCATGTATTTGAGAGCTTGTTCCACTGGCGTGGTTGTGGCAGGGCTGAAATAAACCAGTAATTCCGGATGAATTGGCTATGTCTTAACTAATATGAAGAAAGAGCCTTTGATTAGAAAGCTTTATGAATTTTTGTAAATGGGGGGAAAAATGTCAAATAACAGAAAGAAAATGTTGATGCTTTGAAGCTATTTTATGTGAAAGAATGACAAATATGGATGGCAGTTGTTTATAGACTCTCTTTGCCTCTGCTAAAACAGTATGATAAAGTTGTTTATTCTGTTGGCCACATTTATATTTCTGAACTTCATCATCCCTCTTATCTTCCTTTCAATAAGTAAGCCTGGCTCAAGAATAGTACACATACTCAGAAAAGGAGGGTGGGGAAGATGACCTTTTTCTCTTTCAAAACTCTGCCAATAATATGTTAATCCAGAGCTAAAATTAAAGTGAAGTAAATTGTTCAATGTATGCAGAATGCTTCTGCCAGTACCATGAAACCTCCCTTCCCAACTGCAGCTTGGCTTCTGGCCCTCTTGGGGACACATAGAGCACTGGCAGAGAATCCACACTAGGATCTAAGCAGAGAAAGTGTGCTTGTTTGGGTTTTGGATCTGTTGGACTTCTCCTCAGCTTTCTGCACTGCTGTCCATAGTATACTCCTGGATTACTTTCAGCAGATGGGCATAAATGATAGCTACTTATAATAGTGCCAGTTCTTTCTTATGAATTGGTGCCAGAAGGTTGACTTTGGCTATTGGAATATGTTATATACTGCATAAGTCCATTTTGTAAATCCATTGGGCATAGACAATATACATTGCATAATGTCCATGTTATTTAGCATCTATGTGAGACCACTAAGAGAAATCAGACCAGGGATTAGGAATGCATCAAAGTCAATCTACTGAGAGCACCCAGCTCTATTTCTCTTTTTCATCTGATAGCTAGGAAGCTGCTGATGCTGTCAATCAGGGTCTATAGCAATTAGTGTGAGATAAATTCTGGGGAGAACCAAGTCCACATTCAGCCATTGAGTGACTCTGAACCATTTTTTATCTCTCAGTCCAATCTCCATCACAGCCTTCAGGTTAGGAAAAAGAAGAGGAAGTGATGTGTAGGGTGTCTTGAGCCCCTGGAGGAAAGGTGGGATATAAATCTGACAAATAAATAATAAACTGAAACAGTCAAGAAGAACACAAATTCTGAAACAGAAATGAGCCAGCTTTGGGTAATGAAATCTGCAACTGGGGATTTTCCTGGAGTCAGTCTCACAGCTAAATAAACAGGACTGATAACATGGATCCTAATTACATGTAGAGGCACGCTATATGGCTTTACACTAGAATTAATTTGCCTTTGAGTCTGATCTTAATTTGCCTCCTGCATTTTGCTTCTTCAGAACAACCACATAGATAGAATGTCTCCCTCTCCAACCTGGCCCTTCAGGTCTTCTAACAATTCACCCAACACCACTGTGATTGAGTCCATCCACCTTGCTGCTGGTCTTCCTCTTCTTCTTTTTCCACCTTTCCCAGCACTATAGACTTCTCAAGAAACCTGGATTTTTGCATAATGTGCCCAAAATATGTTAATTTCAGCCTGGTCATGTAATCATGTTTGTTTTGTTATTATGGTGGAGTGTTGAGAATAGGATGCAACAATGCTGCTTTAATTAACATTCCTGTGGCCAGAACACTACATTCCGTGGTGCTGACCAAGAACAGACTTACTCATTTTCAGTTAGATAGATAGACAGACATAATGTCTCTCTCTCACACACACACTGGTATCTCATAATTTATGAGTAATTAACAATATAGGTAATAATTAAGCTTTGTATCAATATTTTTTAAAAAACATTGTGATGCTGTTTCACATATGCAAGGAGAATATGAACTGGTTTTATAAAGAAAGTGGAGAAAGGGTGTTAAAAGAGCAGAAAAGTTTATTATACTGTACTAATTTGAAGTGATGCCTTGGAGCATTGCATCCAGATCTGGACAGCACACTTTAAGAAAGACATTAAGAAGCCATGTCTAAAGGAGGGAACCAACAGGACAGTGTCTGGAAAGAAATATTTCAGCTGAGATTGAAAAATTGGACTACCTCAACACATCTCATGCAGAAAATGAAGTAGGTTTATGGTTCTCAAAGGCAGAGCTATAACTAAAGGTGTTGAATTTATAGGAAGATATATTTTAGCTGATCATTGTTGAGCAGTGAAACCAGTGGTGTTCACAGCAAACTGCTAGGTTGCTGAAATGATGTCACACAAACAAATGCCATCCTTATGTTCTTGTGTCCTGACCCCTGACACAAGTATGTAAGTTGCAGCATGCATGTTTTGTGGTTTGTCCCATTGCCCCCGCTCCACCCTGATGCCCATGAGTGGAACAAGAGTCAGTGGAGTCCCCAGGTCTTAAAAGGTTTTAAGCAAAGGCTGAATAAACTTTCATCCGGGATGCTGATTCTGCATCTTGCCTTGCAGATTCTGCACTGAAGAGGGGTTGCATAAATGACCTCCAGAGAAGCAGATTCTGGGAAACTAAGAAGGGACCTTACAAAAGGATCTTCCAACAGTTTGCTATCAGAATAACTTTCAGGCTGATCTACAGTCCTCCTCACTGCTTTTGAGCTCAAAACTCAAAGAACCTCACAGGAGGCAATCAGGGAACTTCCTATACAAAAGCAACATTCAACCACTTCATCCCATCTACTGATGGGGTGTGTGTGCGTGGGTGCACGCACTTTGTGTGTGTGTGGGGCAAGATGTAAAGTTGCAAAACCCCCAAGTCACCATCTCTCTGTTCAAGTGAAAAACTGCAAAGAAATGCTAAGATGAACGTACCACTGCAGAAAGGGGAAAAATCCAGGATACAAAAGGAAAGGTGAGGCAGGATTTCCTACCAATAGGATATTAATCAGCCTTAAACTTCAAAAAGTGCCAATACTTCTGCTGAAAAGTTGGCCTTAATTTGTTTCCTACTGAACTGCAGATGAGCCAGAAATAGATTGGCTCACTTGCCGAACAAAGATGGTAACATGGAATCATATAAGTGCAGAGTTGCTCCTTGAGCTTCACCAGTGGGATATTTGGAGGTCTGCTTAGATGAGTCATGACCTAGCAGCCAATGTATGTAACTACTACAACAAATTAAGTAAAGTATTATTTTTCATTAGCATGGAATAGTTCAACAGCACAGGAAAATGGAAATTAGAAAAGACCCATAAAGTTTCTACTGCTTGATGGAACAGGTAAGCTTTATCTTGCTTTGCAAAAATGGATCAAAAGGCAGCCTTGCTGACAACTGATCCCACAGAATCCCACAGAGGCCCAGAGAATGAGAGATCATTCTAAAGTGGAGGTGCCAATTCAAAGCATTCACTTTTTTTTGTTCAGGGCAGCAAAGGATCAGTACTTATTTTCCAAAGGCATCCTGTGAAGCAGCACACAGACCTAAGAGGACAAAAGTCCTTGACAAGAATGATAGCTATAGAGATATTTTTGACAAATATAACATTCCTAGAAAATCCAGGACAAACAGAACTACTCTGATATTATGGCTAGAATGATTACCCTGGGGTCATTTCTGGCTTTCTTCTCATTTCACCATGTATAATCTTCCAGGAGCAGCGGCAGGAAGTTACAGAGAAAACATTGAAACAATTTTAATGAGTAAATACATCCTCAGTATGCTGATTGTACAGTATGCCCAACTCCCTTAAATAATTTAAGAGAGCAATTTTTCTCCAAAAACCTCTGAAACTTAATATGAGACATGCATAATGGAGCAAGATGGATGTTGTAATTTGCCCATATTGCAGGGCCCAGCAGCTTTCTTAGGTTGCAGTATAGATCCCATTGTACTTATGGACAATGATGCTCCAGCAACATGCATCAGCCTTCTTCCCAAAACTCAAAAACCCAAAGCATAAAAACCTGGCTTTGAATTTAAACAAGTGTATAGGTTAATTGAGTATTGTCCCTCAAGAGACAAAATGCTTCTGATCCCTAAATAGTTTTGTACATAAAACAACAAAAGACAATGGATCTCACAAAATTGGTGATCATGCTTTCCTCACATTTTGCATTTAGATCCTGATGATCTTCCACCTGATATAGGTAAATGCCCTCCCTGGCACCAGTGGCAACCACGTGGGCATAGAATTTCACTTAAGAAGAATTGAAAGCATGATTGTAAGAAACACTCTTGTATACAACAGCTGCAGCTTGTTTTCACTAATATTTGACATACTCCTTTGGATTGCAGCCAATTCAAGCTGCGCCCAATAGCTTCCATGCTTCCTGTAGCTCCAGAATCCTTTGTAGCTGCTACTTGAGATTTAGATTTAGGGCAAACTATGCCTCTATCCTCCCCTTAATGTGCAGCCATCCCACCCCAATTAATTAACCCAACAATGATTTCATCTTCATGTGCCTGCATCTTCCCACACTTTGCCCCCTCATTCAGCTCAAGGACATCAGCACATTCCTTACTTCATCACTTGTCAACTCCCTTCTGTCAAAGGCCACTGTTTCCTTCCCGTGACCTACTCCTTGGCTTGATCTTAATCAAAACTATCCTATTATTGCAAAATGACAGAGCTGTGTGCATGTAGATCCTAAAGCCCTGCAGAGAGGTACAGTGATTGCTGGGTTTTTGATCTGCATGGAGAAGAGACAATAATCTTTCTGAGACTCTTGGAATGGCAGTCAACCGCATTAACTTGTGCAATTAATCCATATGTGGAGCTGATGGCCAGAGGTCAAATTAGAATTCTGGCTTGTGAATAAATCCAAAATGTATGGCAGTGAATTTAAGGATTGTAATTCTTAATCCCTCTACTTCCAAACAAGAAAGAGTGAACACGTCCATTTTATTTTTGCATTTTTGTTTTTGTTTGCAGTTCTGCTTAATACGAAGTTTTTCATTTTCCATGTTTTATGCAATTGTGTATGTTATGTTTATAAATATATACTTTTTAACAGAGTTTTCCATGCTGCATTTCTCATACTGAAAAGTATGCATTGCAAATGTAAACTAAATTTCAGTCCATAAACTAATCCTCAGAATGCAAACCAATGAATCTTCCTCCCATCTGTACTTTTAAGAAGAGATTTAGGAATTTGTCCTCACCCCAGAATCCTCTGACATCTTGAAGTCTTAAGAATCAATCACTTTTGGTTGGGTTCTAAAATGCATCTGCTAACATCCCAGAGGACATTTCTGTAGCAACAGCTGTTTTTTGCACTCCACTGCAGGGGCTGGTGAGATGAGCCTAACATCTTTGCTGTGGTGAATAGATAACGAGGAATTAACTGTTGTGTTCTTATCTTGTAGTGGCCAGATTCCCTCAACCACCCCTTCCTTCATTTCATTCTTCACTCTTAGTTTTAAGATCAGGTGATCCAAGTCTTCCAGAGGAATAGTGTCATGAGCACTGATGGTGAGCAGGAGGGGGCCCCTATCCAGGGGGGAAAACGCATGCGTAGTACTGAGGAATTAAGCAGCCATTCAAAGAGACACAGAACAGACCCGCCTTGACTTTTGGGGTTTATCTGTCTGGGTTTTTCCCACGCTTCTTCAGTTTGTTAGGATTTTCTGTCTAACGTAGCAGTAATAAAGCACTAGAGACCTATTCCTTGTCTCAGCGTGGTTCCTGACTGTTAGGACAAATAGGATGCTCTGAGGCTGGTTGGGCTAAAAGGAGTTCTGACAGGCATGGAAGGGAATGGGAATATGTAATGCCAGTCACTGGGATTGGCAGGCAATATCAGTCCCCTGCACTGGATAGGTGAAAATACCATTTTATTCCCCTAATCAGGTTGTTTAGATTTATTCACAGCTATTTAGTGCAGGAAAACTATTGACAAAACTGAAGAGGGTATGTGGATGCTTTTTTTCCCCTCCCTCCCTCCCTCCCTCCCTCCCTCCCTCTCCCTCCCTGCCTCCCTCCCTCCCTCTTTCTTTCTTTCTTTCTTTCTTTCTTTCTTTCTTTTCCCTTCAAATCAGTCTTGACTCCTGATGACGTGACTACCTGGGCCTGGGCAAGTCCTTGCATTTTTCTTGGCAACATTTGCGGAAGTGGCTTGCCATTGCCTGCTTCCTAGAGCTGAGAAAGAATGACTGACCAAAAGTCACCCAGCTGGCATAATTTCATGCCCACAAAAAAATGAAAACTCAGGTGCTAATTAATTTTTTTCACTATTTTTATTAATAATTTAATATTATTATAATAATTGCATATTATTCATAATATCCTGCTTTCTGAAGATTTGAAACACTCCATATACAATCTCTTAATAATCTTTAGACCATATAAATATCATTTAAAAAAAAGCTGGGTGCATGAAAGAGGAAGACTGAGAAATAGTGATTTGTTTAGAGGTATTTAATGCATTCAGGTGGATATGGGCTATGAATATTGGACTTCTCTGCAAAACTCAGTATAATTAAAATAGTAACAGCAACAACAATAATGTGAGATTTTATTTTGGATTAGAAAGTTTCCAGAAACAGCTATGACTGCATATTGGCCTCATCTCATTCAAAGAATATTATGAATGTTCAGATAGTAGCATGGCCATATGCCCCACTTTCTAGGAAAAGCCTAGCTGGTAGATCACCTGCCTCCAGTTGAAGGTTAACCAGTCTATGTCTGGTTTCAGCATTGTTTTAAAAATGAAAATTAGGGGTCTTGAAGTTGCCCACTTAGGCTGCACAATGTTTTGGATTCAGTTCCAGAACCACAGTTTATGCAGAAAATGAGCACAAACATAGCACTCATTAAAGCAGTTGTAGCTTTTCATAATCATCTGCTACAATCTTTCTTGCAGGAGATGTACTATACGCCGTAACAGAAAAAAAAAATCATACATATAAACACATATAAACTAGCATGTGCAAATTGCATGAAAAGCTCTATACTTTTGCGGGGTGTGTGTCTTTACTGGTATTTGAATAGACAGATATTCTATCAGGGATGAAGGTCTTCCATTTGTAACTCTCCCTTGTCTTCACCCTGTTTTAATGAACCATTTTAAGTACAGAAACTCTGTTCGTGGAGGAATAGATGCATAATGCCTTTTGATCAATCGTACTAATTGCAGTTGTAACTGAAGAATAGCCTTTATTAATACATACTTTCAGAAAGTGCCCTAGGTTGCCAGATGCAAATTTATTTAATGATTTATTATCTGGGCTGGTTGACACGTATGTTTATCCAATCGGATATGGAGGATGGATAATCATGGAGTGGTAGTCCTCCCATGTCTATAAATTACTCTGTGAGATCAGTTAAACCCCATTCATGCAGGCCATTTTATTCAATACTGAGAAGTGCTATGCAAATTAGGTCAGTGAGTATTGTACCCCTACCATTCATTACTCATTAAACATAGTGGAGAGACTGCATGTATATTTACTCCTCCATCATGCACACCATATCTTTAAACAGTTGCATGCATTAAATTGTTCCATAGGGAATAACAAATCAATGCCTTTGGTTTCCTCGGCGTTTACAGGGTAGCAGAACTGACCCAGTCAACTTGACCCAGGTTGCTTTGGCTTTTCAATAGCTCCACAGAGCAAACATATGTTTGTTAGTGGGTGGGGGGGATAAAGTCCTGCGCAAATAAAGCAACATGCAACTATTGTATTCGACCAGTAAAACAATGCGATGGTATTGCATTCCTTTGGCTTAAACTAAAGCAGGTTTTATATGATCCCCAAGACTAAAAACACACACACAGAGTTGAACATGAGTTTTAATGAAGAGCATCCACAAGAGATGTGCAAGTAATAATACAACTGTTGGTAAGATGCCAGCAAGAGAAGCTTGTTTGTGTCTTAAGCCAGAAAGCTACTTAACACCTCTGTTTTGAGTCATAACAGATTCATGATAGAAATCACAAGGATGAACCATATTGTACAGTACCAAGTCCATCAGTTGCTTTAATGACAAAATATAAATCAAAATTTGTGGGGAACAAGATAGTGAGCATCATGAAAGACAATTGAGTAGGTGACGTTAGGCCTTCTGTTGGCAACACAAACACTGGAAGCAATTTATGAATGATGTATTCTGCAGACAAATGGAAGCCTACTGCATCTTCTGACATCACAGCTGATTATCTGCCTCAGCAAATATATCCACATTGATGGATGAAACAAATAACTTGCTTTGTTCTTGCAGCTGGCTTCCTACCACATTTTTATAATCTCATCTATTATTTTAAGAATGGTGGCCAACTTTATAACATCCCACAACTAACAGGCAAAATATTTTGACAAAGAATGATAGAAATTATTGGTTTGGATCCCGTCTGTTTTTTGAGAGAGTGGGAAAGGGTGAGCAGTAGAATCGTTTAGCAAGTTAGGATGCATCTCAGTAGAAGACATTTGCTTAAGAGCTGTTCCAAAGACCAGGAACAACATAATGCTATAAAAAATCTTTGAATATGTGCTATGTGTGATATCTGATTCTGTCTGATTCTGATTCTGAAGCTTGATATTCATCCACATTGGCAAGAGAAGGCAGCCACCTGGAAAGCTAGCTGTGGTCAAACCCAAACATAATGGGTCAACTAAGTTATAATATTCAGCTTGACTACTTTTCTCTTGACTGAGGTTGCCAGAAAAATGCATTCAGATTTTTCTCTTGTCACATATTTTAACATACATTTGCACTTAATTATATTAAATTCCTTCCTAAATCTTGCAAAATCTTGCAGATGATAAGTTACCCTGAAATGGAAAGTCTTCTGCTAGAACAGTGCATTTTTTGTGTGGACCTTTCTCATTTCCAGGATTTTGAACCAATAATGAAGGCCATGTCAACTTCTGCTTTTGAAAAAGGCAAAGACATCTCCTTGAATAAAGAGCTGAGAAAAAGAGAGTGCAACCCTTGATCCCATTATTTCAAAGTTCATAATAAACTGAATACAATATGAAACGAAATGAAGATTTTTAAACAATGTCCTGGTATAGCATCTACAGAGCATTCTCTCTTGTCTGTAACCAAATGGGGTGATGATCTGTTTTGTCTTAATGGGAACCTACTTGGCAGCAGCAAAAGAAAATAAACAGTTGAAACTCCTGATAACTGTAATGCTCTTGTTTAATGAATCAATACAAATGACATTGTCCTATCAGAAGGCAAGCTTCTTCTGTACATTAATCAAATCATTCTCAGTTCTCCTTATCTAATTTCAAAAAGTCCCCCACTTAAAAAAATGGATGCTATTTTATGAAGACTTTAAACTGTACATCAGCTGGATTTGGGGTTTCAATTAAATCTTTCCATATGTACATTATCCCCAAACTATACAGCTGCTGAAGCATTACCTGCTCTCAATTAGCTTAGCTTATGCATAGTCCTTGGGAGTGTGGCTGCCAATCCAGCAATCTGTTGCAGGTAGAGAAATCCCAACATGGGGGCTGCCAATCCTTCAAGGTAGACCAGGTCAAGAAATAGACAGCACAGAGATTCCAGGAATGCTACTTTATTCTTATAGAGTATATTAACAGAATCTTGAATGCCTGTTTGAAACTTTCACTGCTCTCTTTTAAGGACAACAGGATCAAGGTCGGGCTGTTCTGAATCCCTTTCTCACAATTTCTACTTTCCCAGGACTGAGCAACCATGTTGTCTCACCCATTTCCTCCTCAAGGCCAGAACTAAGTTCCTCCACACTAATCTAGGTACAACACCACAAGCCTCAGGGCACTGCCAGTATCTGTTTCTCAGCCCAGGATTGCTAAAGGGATCAAATGAGGGGCATCTCCCATGTGTTCTCTCTTGAGTTCCCAAGGGAAAGGTGGCACAGAAGTGCATGCAATAATTCACTGATGCCCAGTGCAATGGAACAGCTGAAGAAACTGGAAACATTGCAAAACAGTCTTTATGTTAGGATATCCTTTGTTGTCTATCTTTGTCAGGTCATATACAGTGCAAACAAGGACACTAAATTTTGTTCTTAACTGACAAACCTAGAGAATGGAAGTACATATATAATTGGATCAATTATATTTAAAAGTATAGAAAACAGTCTTAGCTGTAATATTTATTTATTTAATTTTTATCCCGCCTTTATTATTTTTATAAATAACTGAAGGTGGCCAGCATACCTAATACTCCTTCCTCCTCCTATTTTCCCCACAACAGCAACCCTGTGAGGTGGGTTGGGCTGAGAGAGAGGGACTGGCCCAAGGTCACCCAGCCGGCTGTCACTTTCTAAGGTGGGACTAGAACTCACAGCCTCCTGGTTGCTAGCCTGGTGCTGTAACCACTACAGCAAACTGGTTCTTGCTACCAAATTGGCTCTTGCTTCATTGAGTTTATCAAAAGTTTTACACTGAATCTCCATATTACAAATGCATTGGAAAATCCAATTTTAGGCACAAAATGTAATTCAAGCATAGAGGGGTCTCTTCTTTGGATACAACTAGGTGAGTTGGAAGAATATTAAATAATTTTAGAATTAAAAGTTAGGTATCCCTTGTAGATTAAGTAGTTATTGAGTATTAGAGCACAACTGTGTGACTTCGGATGTACAGGAAAAACAGAAAGAAATAAGACCCCCATAATGAACTACACAACTGTACTATGTTGAACGGGGTAGGTGGATTAAATTTTATCCTTGCACCACAATTTGCAGTTACAGATGCTGTTAATGGTCACAAATTAAACCAACCCTTTTAAAAAAATCTATTGACACAATTTGTTATCTGTGACAAACCGCTCTCCAGATTACCTATAGGTGAGTGGGGGTGGAGGGAAGGGGTAGATGAGTGGGTGGGTTGCTTTTAGGCAGTCTAAACTTACTTCTCTGTAATTGCCTTAGGAAGTGATATCTTTTTTTGTGTTGTAGATTGTATTACAAGATATATATTCTCTTTGTTGAGTCAGGAATACACACACACACACACACACATATTCATATTATATATGTATACACAACACACATAAACATTCATACTATATATGTACATGCACACCCACACATAAATAAATGTGCTCAGGAATTACACTCATTGGCCAAAGGACAAACTAGGGGAAATATTGACTCTCTTATATGTTGGTGGCCCCCTGAGCTGAACTTACTTGATTCCTCCTTCTCACTTTTCAACGCTAATCTGTGCTCAATTATTTACCCTTTAAGGCTATCCAGAGTGATTTATTCTCAGGATAAATGTCAAGCCCAACGCACTGCTATGCTCTGTCACCCACTAGAACATGCCAAAGAGATGAGGGGAGGGTAACAGAGGGAGAGGGCCCTGCAGATTCAGCCTGCCTTCCCCATTTCTCATGAAGATCTGATAAATGGCTAAGCCACCATTTCAGTAATCTAAGCTGGTTATTATAAACAACTCCCTTCCACTTTTAAATAATAAGGGTACGATAGAACAATTACGATCTCAGTGCCCAGCTCTTATTTCCTGAGCTAATTATTCTCCAAGCTTAATTTCAAGTTGTTTGTATGGTCAAAGCAGATGTTTGTGTATGTGTGAGTGCTTGCACTGAGCAATGTCTTACATTGCTGAGGCAATTTACAGAAGGTTTTAAAAATCTTCTGTCTGTAGAGATACAGGCCTTAACTGTTAGCGTTTGCCAGAAACAACTGAGTTCATTTTTCTGCTTTGAGTATGCAACTGAACCTCTTGATGAAGTGTGTGGAATAATTTTTGTACCCACACACCACCTGAACGTTTTCCTTACTTTGTATGTGTTTATTGTGGAATTAGAATCGTAGAAATTATGGGTAAGTAATGTTGTTCAATCCAGCTAGATTTTTCTTTATCCAACTAGATTTATGCAGCACTATATTCTGCCTTAAGACCAGAATGATTTGTAGCATTATAAATTGTAAAAAAATACAAGAAGAACTCGATATGATGCAGCACTAGAGCAGTGAGTTTGTATCAGGAGGTGGATGTTTTATGTTATCAAACCACCCAACATCCAAAGCAATAGTCTTTGAAGCTTGACTTCATTTTGTGGCATATTCTAGTCTCCTTTTAGTAACATCTTTCTGAGCCCTGTGATCACATTCATACAGAACTTGGTAATGTAGAAAATAGGACCTATTTCTATGAGCAGAGACATTGGAGTTTACTAGGTTTATGCCAGCTGAGATATAATACTGTCTCATTACTCCTCCTCAGCTGCTGGTGTTTTCTTCAAATTCCTGACTTAGTATCACCTGGGGGCTGTCATTAACGCTACCATTCTTTTCCATAACTCACAGTTTCAATAGTTAATTCTACTGACAAGTTCCTTTCCTATGATCTCATCTATATCTTTAATTGTTGACTTTTCTTGTGGTTCCATACATGTTGTGGCTTTGCATCTCACTATACTTTGGAAGGAAAATAGTTCCCAGAGAAGACAATGGCAGCAGTATCTTGGAACAGTTGGGCAGCAACTACATAGATTTCATAAGTCCAGGGGATTATTTTTTTTAATATTACCTTTTTAAAATATATATATTTGATCCCAACAGTTTCATCCTGTTGGGCCTGAGGAAGTGGACAAGATCCTCTGGACTGTAAATGCCACCACCTGCCAATTAGATCCATGTCCCTCCTGGTGAAGGCAGCTTGGGAGGTGACATGTGGTTGGGTCCAGTCGATGGTAAATATATCCTTGTGGGAGGGGGTGTTTCCGGTGCCCTTTAAGGAGGCGTTGGTATGCCCCCTCCTCAAGAAACCATCACTGGACCCTACTATACTGGATAATTTTCATCCAGTTTCCCACCTCCCCTTTACGGGGAAGGTGGTTGAGAAGGTGGTGGCATTGCAGCTCCAGAGGATCCTGGAGGAAGTGGATTATCTAGACCCCTTTCGGTCAGGTTTCAGGCCCGGATATGGAACAGAAACAGCATTGGTCATACTTATGGATGATCTCTGGTGGGAGTGGGATGGAGGCAGTGCATCCATCCTTGCTCTCCTTGACCTCTCAGCGGCTTTCAATACCATTGACCATGGTATCCTGTTGGGTCGGCTCAGGGAGTTGTGGGTGGGTGGCGTAGTTTTGTGCTGGTTCACCTCCTTCATCCAGGGCCAATCCCAGTCAGTGTTAATAGGGGAGGAGAGATAGGGCTCATGGCCCCTCCTTTGTGGGGTGCCGCAGGGTTCAGTACTCACTCCTCTCCTTTTTAATATCTACATGAAACTGCTGGGTGAGATCATCCGTATCCACGGGATGAGGTATCATCAATATGCTGATGATACTCAGCTATACATTTCCATCCCGGGGGAAGTAAGTGATGCTGTTGCCGCCCCTTCCAGGTGCCTGGGGGCTGTTGGATTCTGGATGGGGAACAACAGGCTTCAGCTGAACCTTGGTAAGGTGGAGTGGCTGTGGGTTAATGGCCCCTCAGTTCCCAGGAATTTGCCATCTTTACTTCTGAATGGGGTTGCACTGCCCCAGACAGACCCAGTCCGTAACTTGGGGGTCCTTGTGGACTCACGACTCCTGCTCGAAGAGGTGGCAGTGGTGGCCAGAAGGGCCTTTGCGCAACTTCGTGTTGTGCCCCAGTTACGCCCCTTTCTGGATCGAGAGGCCTTTCGAACGGTCACTCATGCCCTGGTCATCTCCCATATAGACTACTGTAATGCGCTCTACATGGGGCTACCCTTGAAAAGTATCCGGAAGCTACAGCTGGTCAAAAATGCTTCAAGATCGGCACATATAACTCTGCTGCTCCGCGAGCTGCATTGGGTGCCAATTTGCTTCCGGGTCCAATTCAAGGTGTTGGTTATCACCTTTAAAGCCCTACATGGCTTGGGGCCAGGTTACTCAAGGGACCGTCTCATCCCCGTTACATCAACCCGTCCCACCCGGTCATGCAGAGAGGGCGTGCTACAGACCCCATCTGCACGAGAATTCCATCTGGCGGGGTCCAGGAGGTGGGTCTTCTCTGCAGCAGCTCCCGCCCTTTGGAACACCCTTCCCCTGGAAATACAGTTAGCCCCCTCTCTTCTGGACTTCAGAAATCAGCTGAAGACCTGGTTTTGTCACCATGCTTGGAGTGGGGAGAGGAAGAGCCATTCCTGGGGCTGGTTAGTTCCCTAGCCCTGCAGGGACCAGCCTTATCCCTTATGGGCTGAATTGATCTGCCCTTATTTGGATTTTATTGTATTTTATATTGTATTTTATATTTATTGGAATATTAGTATTATTTATAATTTTATTGATTTTTAAATTGTTTTTACTGTGAACCATCCAGGGTCCCCCATGTGGGGGAGATGGGCGGTGATAAAAATATGATAAATAAATAAATAAATATTTTGTGTGTGTATGTATGTGTGTGTGTGTATATGTGTGTGTGTGTGTGTGTGTGTGTATAAATAAATAAATAAATAAAATTTTGGTGAGTACACATGATTTTGTGAAATGTGAAGCCATCCATATAAACTCTTGTAGTACGAAGACTCATAATCTGTACCGCAGCTTTAAGGAAGGATTAATTGAGGTGATATGCAGAAGTGAGTATTTCCATAATATTATATTTAATATTATAATATTATTTTTGGTGTTCTCTCCTGCTCTTGCATGTGTGTGGTGTGTGGGTGGGATGTACGTGATACATATGCCTTGTTTGGGTACCAGAATTTATAACTTGCTTGCCTGGCTGAGAAATAACCTAGATCATACAGTGCCCATTCACTTAAATGGAATGACACGTGTATCCATTTCTAGGACTGCTTATTAGAGTCACGCTGAACGTTTCTTCTGTATTTTTTCAGTTATTCAATTCAGTCTGATGGAAGATAATTTTGCAAAGGAGAAAATTTCAATTTTCCATGGTGCTGCATGTAAATTTATTGGGCGATAGTCTGTGAAATTGGTAAGAATACGCACTCCTCTTAATTCAACTTTAAAGAATGCACATCAGATCATATTCAAATCCTGTCATAATTGTTTCAGTCTCCCTCTCTCTCTCTGGAACCTGTGATGTGAAGGAGCAAGAATTACATGAAATTAATTGAGAAGGTATGGAGAAATCTGTGAGCCAGCCACCCTTTGGCTTATTAAACCCTCTCCTTCAAGACTGATAATAACTTCTGATGTTTTGGCTTGGTCAAGAAGCAGGTTGGAGGGACTGAACAAAAAGGGAAATAACTTTAAAAACAAAATATTGGTTTTACACCATAGGGTATCTATTACAAGAGGTTTCCCTCTGGCGCCATTAGGTATTTGAGTAGGCATCTGTATGGATCCCACTGGGGGGAAATCTTAGATAGAATTTAGAGTCTGTAGGGAATCAGGGCATTAAGACCTTGATTACACCAGAGCAAAGCATTCATTAAAAGTCTAAGAAGTAAAAGAATTTGCCAAAGCCAGGGGAAGATAATTAATGTAAGCAAATAATTATCCACACCCTGATCTCTGATGTCCCAAATATTCTGAGCTATACAAATCTTCACTGTAATCAACTTGTTAAGCTTGCGTTGCAAACATTCAAAATGGGCTTGAACTGCCAGTTTCAGCAAATTTAGAATGTGAGATTTGAAGATGAAATCTTAATTTTGATTGAGAAAATTAGATCAAAATGTAACTGCTTTAGAATTGTAATTGTCTTTTTCACTGTTTGGATCACGACACCCATCATCCAATGTCATACTAGCAGTGGGAACTTCCATCCTCAGCCTTTCAGACTGGAAGCTCCCTCAGTCTAATAGGAGATACAGTGGAGAAGGGAATTTGATCTACCAATGGTATTTATTACATTGACAAAAGAATACTGCTAAATGTGATTCATGTAAGCAATATTATCATATACGGATAAAAGTTTTATCTGCCTATCAAGAGTTAACTGCAAATATTAAACATTACTGCATGTCAATTTTCACACTTTTCCAGATACTACCAAGTACATCTATACAAACTTTCATCTACTCAATACTATTTGCATGTCAAACATACCAGTGAAAGTTAGCCAAATGTTAAAGACTATCATCAAACATCATTTGACACCAAATAAAATTTTAAATAATATTTAGTGCCTTTTGAGCAAGAAGAATATACAGTGATCCAATCACACCATATATTTCTACAAGAGAATTCTGGGAAGTCAATTTTCTTCCTACTCTATAAAAAAGCATAAACTGGATACTTGGAAACATTTTTTGGGTGAACATTCACAGCAATAATTTGTTAGGTGAGGGGAAGAGTAAAACTTAAATTAATTACGCAAATTAACACTAAATATAAACATAAAGCTGTAAATCAGTAATGATTATGCAGCTGCTTTGTGGACAAACTACTTAATCAATAAGACATTCATTAAATAGGACAGTTGTACCACAGATTAAATTTGTTTCACTATAAATGGTTTCATTTAGCCAGCATTTACTCCTTATAGGATGGGTGGGAAAGAACTTCACTGGAGGTCTGAAGGCCAATTCATTAGGCCAGAGCTGTCTGATGATGTGCTTAGCAAAAATGTGTCTCTGATTTATTTGGGTTTGCCACTATAAAGGTTTCAAATGACAGATATTTATCTGATAGTATTCTTGACAAATTGGTCCAAGTAGGTTGAGTAGAGCATGGAGAGGGTCATCCTACAATGCACATACACACACTTAGAAGGAACTGGGATGGAGAATCCCTCCCGTTCAAGGAAAGGAAAGGAAGGGAAAGGAAGGGAGGAAAGGAAAGGAAAGGAAAGGAAAGGAAAGGAAAGGAAAGGAAAGGAAAGGAAAGGAAAGGAAAATCAGCAACAGCAAAGCACCAGTACTGCTTCTTGGAAGTAGCTAAGACAGTTCCAAATACATCCATTTGCCAAGCAGTTAGAACCGCTGTTTGCATAAGCAACTATATGAATGAATTTTTAAAATAAATTGCAGGTGTACCCCACGCTGGCATATAACAGGAATTTAAACTTTTGCTTTTGCTTTTATTCTTATTTATTTATTGGGAGCTTCCTTACTGATGTAGACTTTGAAGAAGCAGTATAGGAAGAGTATTGATGCTTTTGAACTTTGGTGTTGAAAAAGACTCCTGAGAATACCGTGGACAGCCAAGGAAACAAACTGATGAATCATCAAACAAATCAACCCAGATTTCTCACTCAAAGCATAAATGACCAGATTCAAATTATCCTACTTTGGACACATTATGTGAAGACCTAGCCCTCTGGAGAAGGCTGTAATGCTGGAAAGGGTGGAAGGAAAGAGAAGAAGAGGACAACCAGCAGGAAGGTTGATGGACTCAGTTACAGTGGCAATGAGTGTACCATTGGAAGACCTGAAAGACTAGGTTGGGAATAGATTGTCATGGAGAAAATTTATCTATGTGGTCACTAAGAGCTGACAGCAACTTGATGGCATGTAATCAAATCAATCCTTACTGATGTAAATGTGGCAGTATGGAGAATCTACTAAATAAGTGATGGTTAGAATCCCCCCTACTAATGTTTTCTGGATATCTGCCAAGGTAGGACTGCTCATTCCTGCTTTTACCACAAAAACAAAATGGTGGTGGTGGTGGTGGTGATGATGACACAATTGTTAAATAATGGTGTTGCATTTAGATAGCCCTTAAACTCATGCACATGGCTTGAAAATTATGCAAGAATTCCAAAATTATGGAATGCAAGAATTTCCGACATATGGCTATCAGTTTCTTAGTCATCATTTTTACTTTTTTTACTTTTTTATTTTTGTGTTCAATTAAAATAAAAGCATTTGGTTTGCTCAATTCAGGCACAATGAATTAGCAGTACATTCAGGCAAAGAAGCAATTCCCTTTCTTTCTTTGACTTGGGATGGAAAGGGAAAAGTGGCGCTGCGGGTTAAACCGCTGAACTGTCGATCGGAAGGTCAGCGGTTCGAAACCGCGCGGCGGGGTGAGCTCCCGTTGCTCGTCCCAGCTTCTGCACACCAAGCAGTTCGAAAACATGCAAATGTGAGTAGATTAATTGGTACTGCTTCGGCGGGAAGGTAACGGCGTTCCGTGAGTCATGCTGGCCACATGACCCGGAAGTGTCCCTAGGGACAACGCCGGCTCTAAGGCTTAGAAACGGAGATGAGCACCACCCCCTAGAGTCGGACACGACTGGACTTTACGTCAAGGGAAACCTTTACCTTTACCTCAGAGCTCTTCCAGGAAGTAGCATACAAACTAGTTGAGCATACTGATAAAATTGTCTACATATGAGGTCTTTATTATATGCATTCTTACACTATTTGCTCACTTTTTGTACTACATCAGTTATTTCATATTATTGCTGCCTTGTCTATGCTTCTTCCATTCCTTCAGGCAGCTCGTTGAGTAAGACTATTTTTTTTAAGAATGGGACAGTAGCTCAGTCTCTACAGATGAACTTAGTGAACTTCTGACCTTTCCAAAATGCAGGATTTTAATGTATGCCATGACATACATTTGTTAAGTAGTCAAGCCCAACCTCATACCTCTCTTGGACTTGGACTTACTTCTATGTTTAGCTTTTCAGGCACCATTGTGTGGCACGTTGTATTCATTTTCATACATTTTTGCTTAACACATACAGGGGCGTTCACGGGGGGTGGGCAGGGATCAATGATGTTGAAGTGACAGGCACAACTGCACAATTGAAGCCCTGCCCCTTTTCAACATGTGCTGCATGCATTGCACACATATAAAAGGGGGGAGGGTGTGACTGCAAAATTGCATTTTGATGTTGTTGATTCCCCCCTTCCGTTGCCCCTGCTGTGCTCTTACATATGTATATATTCAATCATTCTTAATTTTCATTCATCCGTATTACTCAGTGCAATCCATGTTAAAAAATAAATAACTAAATGATTATAACCCTATAGGATTAGGGAAACTGTAATTTAAAGGTAGGCAGCTGATTAGGTACTATTTCAGGAAAAGATTAATTAAGCAGCCAATCTCAACATTAGGAAACACACAGCCGTTCACTGACTAAAGATTGAAAATGAAGAATCCTTCCCAGTGAACAGAACAGGATTTACCTGTGCATAAAGATGCGTGCTATGTGATTACAGCCTGCTGTGTCAATTTATTCCCTAGAATACATCCCACTTATTCTACCATAATTTGTGTCCCACACTTAGAATAAGTCTACACTGAGAGGTGGCAGAGGGGAAAGTTGCCAAATAAAGTATAGCACAAATACACCGTTGCAATTCCACTTTGGGCTCTGTTCTCAGAAATAATGCTAACGGCTCTACTTGGGAGCACTTTTGGTTGGCCCCACCTGCATTTGTGTGGCGCCTCAATGTCATAATCAGGTTCTCTGTTCACCTAAAGATAGAATTATAGACCTCAACCTGCTGATTTCCAGAACTGCGCAAACTTTTTCAGGGTAATATTCTATGAGCTTAACATTCCTTGGGAGATTTTTTAAACTGAGCTCTTATTTGTTGTACTGAAGCATGTCATTGCTGCACTTAACAGAAATGTTAAATTGACATTAAGAAGAATAGGTGAAGTTATTTATAGTTTAAGCAGAGGAATATAACTGTAGGACTGTTTTAAAGAAAGCGTTCTTTTATATGCTGTAGCCTGTTTTACAGATGCCAGAATGTAGCTTATATTCACTTTCTGCAATTCTCATAAAATGCCTAGCTGAAGACATGCTTGAATATACTCAGGACTTAAAACTAAAATGAACTTTTACAGCCCATGTACTAAAAAAATTCTTTTTTTAAAACTCATTATTAAAGACTACCCAGTGCTGCAACTTGTATACCTGGCAATATGTCCAACTGAACAAAAGTATTCGTAGTTCTGAGCAGACATGAACATGATTGCGCTAAGAAGGATCTCTAGCTATTTTTATGAAATGAAGGGATATCTGTTGACTTGCATGTCTAGAACCTGGGGCCTTTAAGTGTATGTGTGTGTATTGAAGACCTAACCCACATAGGAAGAAGGTATGGATTAAACAAAGACTAATGAAACCAATCTCCAGATATAGTTTTGGGAATCTAAAAATATAAATCCATTTTTTTCAAGGGCAGCGGCTCTTAGTAAGTTTCCAGCCCCATTTAAGATCATTGGTAGACTGTAGATCAAGAGCCTTTTTCAAGGATCTATCATCAAAATCTGTCTGGTGGGCAAAGGTAGAGCAGAGGTGGCTCCAGCCTTGTGAAATTATATTTGTATTGATATGTAGATAGTCTCTCTTGCAGGGATGGGCTACAGTTTGGGGCTGATGGTCACACCTGGAATTTTAAAAGCATTTTGTAGGCTGTCATGGGTGAACTAGCACATTTACAAAATGGCTGCATTGGTGGGAGTGGCTAATTACAAAGCCAAAACTTAGCAGGCAAACTGGTGTGGTGATCCCCACCACCATTCTAGTCCTCTAGGATACTCCCTCCCCCCAAACTTTTTTTTTGCAAGCAACAGGGCACAGTTCCAAACAAAGCATGTACAACAGCCACCCAGAAGTCTTATTTTCAATTTTTTTAAAGTCTATGGAACTCATATTCCTTAGGAATTCTTGGGGGGGAAATCATGCTAGATGTTGGCAGTTTGCTTTGAAACATGCCAGCTTCAAATTAATTTATTAAAAGCACCTAAAGCAAAATAAACATCTGGCCAGGGACCTAAGCAGGTGTCAAGAAAGATGTTTGCAGGCACAATGAAACCCTGAGACCTGAGGCTGCATTTTTTCCTCTACCTTCTGGGTCAGCATTTAAGCACGCACTGAAGCTCTTCCTGCTGAGGTAAATTCACCACTGGCTGGTTGTTCAAAGCAGCTTTTCAAAATATATGTAGGTTCTTTGCATTCTAGCTGGCCTTGTGTCTGAGTACACTCTTATTTGTATGCCTTTTTATGGCCCTGAGAAGTAGCTTAAAAAATAAATAAATACCCAAATAAAAATATGACTTTTATGGATTTCAGTTGGGGAAACTCCACACTTTATCTGAATTCTGAGAATCAAGGGAAAACTCAGCTGTACTCTCTCCCCCGATTTCGAAGACGAAAGAAAACAATCGCAGGGCTGCTCGTTCATCATTGTTCTTCCCCCTCTTCCACAGTGACACCTCTATAATGCATCCCAGAACCATTCTGCTCCCCATCCTGCAAAGACACACTCTTTTTGTTTATTCTAGAGAAAAGTAATGAGGGCATTTTACCCCACCCATCAAGCATAAGTACTTTTTTCTACCGTTTATCTTGAGAATGGAGGAAATTGTGAAAGTAATGAGAGCTGGACTTCTTTGCAAAACCTTTTCTGTAAACAGAAGTCCTGCAACAGAATAGACGAGACAAAAATTAGGTTTGCATATACACCAAGTGTGAGACCTTGTGCAAATAAGCATTTGTGGCTCAGCCAACATAGGTTCAATCAAAGATTTTAGATTAATGGCACCTGGAAAATATGATCACCCTGAGCTCAAACTAGCACCTAGGGCAAAGGCAGGGAGGGAAAGTTGAGAGTCATGGCTGCAAAAAGTGTATTTAAAAAGGTAGAGGGAGCCACTAGTCTTAAAATGTGTGATTAATTCCATCTATTCTTAACACGAACATCAAATTGATTTGTATGACCAACAGTTGTAAAGAATGTGTATTATTTGCAGTATGTGATATTTAAATAAATGAGCAACATAGTATTTATGCTAATAATTATTAGCATGAATAATTTATCACTGCTAACTAAATCCTGACATATTCTCTAGTCACTATGCCAAGATTTCTTAAGCCAGCTTTATCAAGTAAATAAAATGGCAGTGTTCATATGGCAGGATTGAATGGGCCAAAGGGTAAAGAGATAGGATGTCATGCAACTCTAATAACCAATTCAAATAACCCCAAAAAGTAACCCAGCAATGTAAACTAACTCCTACAGTCAACCATAATGTGCAAAACAGTGTTGAGAGGGTTAATGAAGCATTAATATTCACTCCCTGCTTCTGAAACAAAGAAAGTCTGAGAAAATGATTCACAAAATAGAGTTTTTCTAGCGCCATCTCTCTCTCTCTCTCTTTTAATTTAGCCTCTCCTCCGACCCTCAAGTTATACAGAAGGTGGAGAATGAGCAAGAAAGGGAGTAGATGGGGAGGGTGGAGGAAGGAGGAAGACAAGAAGCCCTGATAGAAAAGTGGTAGAGCACTTGAACCTTTAACTGTTGCACAAAAGAGGGGATTTTAGCGATCTTCTCCTGTACCTTTATTAAAGGTGAAAAAGTCCTATATCTTTTTCATGGAGTCACCTTAATTCACAGCACAGAAATTCCATCTTCCATTCCACTGCTATTCTACCCTACATTCCAAAGTCACCTGTGCATCTCTGTTTCTGACCAAATGATTGTTGAGGAATGTGACTAGAGAGAAGAAATTTCCTACAGGGATATTGTTGCAGCATTTGCCATCTATCCTTAAGGATACCTTCATACCAAACTTGAGGGGTTTTTATTTTCCATGTAAACTATGACCTGAAGAATGCAACTCATGCCCATAGTGGTTGTTCTTTGCATTACAATAAAGCATTCCCTTTAGCCTTCTAATAGATGATGATGGTTAAAATGATGATCAGAAATTTTATGTAGTTTTGACTTTCGGTGGGGACATGACCGACTGAGCAGCTGTGTTCACAAGCTCCGCAGACAGGACTGACAGCAGCTTTTTTTTTCTGGGGTGTGGGCAGGTTTTTCCTGAAGCCTGGAACATTTTCACAGACAAAGAAAATGCTCAGAATTATCCCATCTGTCCTCTGGAATGGTGACATACAGCCTGAGAATCACAAACAGCTGATTGGGTAAGAGTTGCCGGGAGGCTGGGATGTCATCATTTCCAAGGCACGCTGTAGCCTTAAGGGTCATTAGGTCCAGCCACCCCATTTCTAAATCTATCTATCTATCTATCTATCTATCTATCTATCTATCTATCTATCTATCTATCTATCTATCTATCTATCTAAGTTATGTACCCTAAGAGAGACTTTCTACAGCAAGGAGAAACAATCTCTCTTGGTGCTTGTCATTATTTCTAGAATTAATTTTTAAAATCTTTTAAAGCTTTGGCTTGTTTTCCTATTTGGATATTGAGAAGTATTGAGAATAAATAATTGTCTCCCTGCTATTATTTTTGTATTGAATTTGAAGGATTTAACATTTTCATACACGTTGAATCTGCAGTTTTGAATCTTCAGTTTTCTGTTCACTTTCTTTGAGAGCTGCTTGTTAGCATACTTTTTCCTGTGTCAACAACTTTTGGAGATCTTCTATTAACTCATTAACTTCTATGTTTGCCAGTCAAGGGGGCATCTAGGGGGCACCATAATCTATGGCTTGAAACATGGAGGATTTTAAGTAGACTTTCTTAGAGTTCCATTGTGAGCTTTGCTGTGATTTTAAACAGATCTTTCATGATATGTATCAAGATATTCTGCAAGATATTTAGGACATTGCAGAAAACATCAGCTTTAAAATGTTTCATCTGGCTGAGGAGGTTGTGGAAGAAGTTGACTCTAATGAAGAAGGAGATGTTTCTACCAACAGCAAAATTGAAGCTCTTGTGCTGGATGACCAGATTTTGGTGTTAAAGGAGTTAAAAGAACAGACTGAATTGCAAATCAGAAATGTTTTTTTTGGGGGGGGGGGGTTGGATGGAATGTTATGGGAAATAAGAGGCTCTGTTCTGTGGGAGGTTTTTTTCTGTTACTGAGAAGTCTGAGTTTCCAAGGGGGGCAGTTGGGCTGTTTGATTTCTGTATGAAAAATGCCTTGTGTGTAAAATGGAGATATGTAAACGTTTTGGTTTATTTTGAGGTGTAGAGAATTAAGAATGTTTATTTGGATTGATATTAAAGCTTGCATGATTTTATCTTTCTTTAATGATTTGGATTAAGATTTACTGGATTGCTTTTAGATTTGTTTGATTTTTAAGATTTATAAGATATAATAATATTTGCTTGGTTTTAGGTTTAATAGGGTTAAGATTGTTATAGTATTGTTAATTTGATTAATTTGATTAATTTGATTGCTATTATAGTGGACAGAGATATATAGAATACTGGTAAGAAGGAAAAAATTAAATAAATGTTGTTTTTTGGGGGGGGAAGTTGATTTGGAGGTTTATATGTTTCTTTTTCTTTTAATAGAAGGGAAAGGAGAAATTGTGTTTAGTGATTTTTATAATGTGCTAATAGAATGATTTATAGAAATAATGTGATCTTGGTTTGATATAGAGTAAGGGATTGATTATGGAAATTGCTGTATATTCTTGTTGTTGAAAGTCAGAAGTCACCTCTTTATGTAATCTTCAAAATTCTTTTTTCTTGTGTTTTACACTCTTTTAGTTTTTTTCTTTTCTTTTTGTAGTTTTTTGCTGTTTTGTAGTTTTTATCTTTGTTTCAAACTTAATAAAATTCTTATAAAAAAGAAATTTTATGTAGTTTTATTCATAGCTAAGACAGGAAAAGATGATGAGAGAGCTGGAATAGGAAAGAAAGGGATTTTGGGGGGTAACATAAAAATAAATTTAAACATTGGGATGTGCTTATGCATCAGATCTCAGGCAGGGATGCTGAGGTATGATTCTAATATTCTGTGGTCAGAAGTGAGAAGAACAAGACAGCCTTTTTGAGGGATGAGCTTGAACTTCAATTTCAAAGGAAAGATGTCCATTTCTGCAATCCTCCAAAAATTAACTGTATTTCCCAAAATGTAATCCCAGACAAGACTGATTGTGTAATTTCTTTGCCTTATTTATAATTATTTACATAACTTCCATTTAAAACTGCCACATTACCCCATTTCTTCATTTTTTTATTTTTTTTATTTCCTAGAAGATAAAAGCCATTAAAGAACTGTAACTGAAGGATACCCAAGAAATGGTAGTCATCACTGCCTGATTTTGAAAGGTTAAACAGGGTCAATCCTGGTTAGTATTTGTATGGCAGACAAGCAAGAAACACAGAAGACAAACTGGAAGGTCAGGAAAGCATCCCAGAAGAATCCAATAGGAAATTAATCTATATTATTGCCAAAGTCCAGTGGTGCACCATGTCATTTAGAAGTTGAGGGTGAAACACTTTTACCAGAGGTGACCGGTAAATGGTGAAACAAGGCACCCTTGAACTTAAAAAAAATAGCAAAGGAAAAAGTATGAAGCTCAGGGAAAGAAAAATAGTGAAAAAAAATCTACCAGATTTCAAACCAACAATTTTCTATTTGCAAGGCAAAAATTATAACCATTGTATTATTACAATCAATCATTGTAAAAGGTGTTTTTCAAAGGACTTATACAGTTGATGGGTGTTTCTCCCTCTGCAATATACCAATGAATTGCTGGGGTTAGCTTGCAACAAATTGAAGCAAGTTATTAAAAACAGAGAGAAGCACTCAAGATGATATAACACGGAAAAATGTACGTTGGAAGTGGAGCAGAAAAACATATCTGAGGTCATTTGACAATGTGCACAGAATTAATACAGTCACATAACTTTGGACAAGCCCTCAGTTAAGGTTCATCCTCAGCTATGGAAATTCACTGGGTGACTTTGGGACAGGATTATGGTTGGGAGGAAAAGACTGGAAGAAAGAATTTTGTGTATGCCCTCTTGACCTCATGGAGGAAAGACAGGATATAAGTCTAATGACTAAATCTAGTGATGAGACAGACTAGAAATCCTAATAAATCAATACAATAAGAAGCTGATCTACAAATTAGCAGTTCAAGTAACTGATGTGCTTTCTTCTTCATAGTTTGATTGTCAAAATCTTCCTTTCTTTCATCTCCTTATTTTCTTATATCAAATGAAACATTTTACTTTCTATGCAACTCCATTGTATCCATTTTACAACTTTAATCAAGATAACACAGCCAAATTAAGCATGTCCACATAATGGATTTCCAGCTAAATTCTAGAAATTGCTGAATTGGTTTCAAAGCCCTTATGTTATTTGGCACCATTTGAATATCTATTTTATTTCCTTACAAGCAAGATGAAAAAGATTTCACCATGAGGATGGGAGTGGGGGGAGGGTTGGGAATGTGAGCAGCAGTCATGAAACTGTTGTGAAATTTTGTAACTGCATAGAATCTGAGTGAGAAGGATAGCTGAGTTGCATAATTAAGTGTGCTGATGGACATAAGTCTTAAACCATCATTTGTAAAGTAACACTTCGATCATTTTCTTGTGCCTTGTGGTGTGTATCAGCTGCCTGACTGCTCTTTGATACTGTAAAAAAATGTGCTGCTGGATCTGTGCTTCCCAACACCCTCATCTCCTAGAAGACTTTCATTTTTCCCTCCCTCCCTCCCTTTCTTTCTCTCCCTCTGATAGCACAGAATTGAATACAGCCCATTCTAGATCTCATGATCTAGTTGGAGATTTTCAAAGCTGGTTCTTTGGAGCTTTGAGCAAACGTTACCAAAATAAGGGAGCAGAAATAGATAATATATAGCATTTATATAAAGGAAGCCTACCCTTAGCCACAGAAACCCACAAGGTGACTTTGGGCAATTACTGTGTCCCAACCCAACTTAACCCACAGGGTAGTTGTTGTAGAGAAAAATTGGAGGAGACAATGCCATGTATGTCACATTCAACTATAAGAGGAAAAGAAGGATATAAATCTAATGAATTAATGAAATTAAGTAAATAAAACCAACTTCTCTAGATTCAAGAATGGGATATCATAAAAGTCAGGATTCTGTGTGCCAATTGTGAGCAAGTGGTCGATACGAATATGAAATTCCTAATTAGCATCTTGTGTAATTGATTCATGGAGAACTAAACAGATTCCTCATCATTAGAGGCAATGTGTCAAATAGCAGAGGAACTTAAGAGGAAGTTCTGCTTTTGGGCTGCTTCATCAATACCTGACGGTATCTCACCATTGTTTAGGAACTGGAAGATCATGGATCTGTAGTTCTTCTTGCCAACCATATTCCAGATATGAATGAGCTCACCAGCCATTACGTATTTTGTTGGAGATTCAGTAGGTTAGCACCTTTGCCCTTTCCCTCTTTGGTTTATCATCTTCAGAAACCCTTGGGTGGCATAGTCAGTGCCAGCTCCATGGTTTGAAAGGATCCTCAACTACTAAGTTAACCTGGGTATGGTAAACAAACCAAGCCTTAATATTCTGACAGTGAATTTTTGGTCACAGAAGAAATTGGAAAATACACAGGGAGACATACAGTAGGCTCTGTATAGCATTATAGAAATTTGCTGTGACCATTTTGATTGAGCAGCATTTATCCAAAAATAAATTAATTTTATCCTGGAGTTTTCACTGATATGTTTATCTCTTGGGAGACACATTTTTGTATTTAATAAATACTGTGCCAGTGCTTAGAGGTAGTCTTACATTTACTTAAAGATAAACCTAGAAGTTAGTTGTGTATATAAACCCTGAATTACACCAGTTGAGACATAGGAGAACACCTAGACTAGTAGTTTTGTAGAGGAAGTATAACCAGCCAAAGGTGTAAGAAAACACTCTAAGCTGTGACAGATCTCCTCTGAGATTCCAGTGTTATCCTACTGGAAGAATTACAGGAAACTTTAAGTAGCACTTTGTTTTCCTTCCTGGGAAGCCAAGGGATTTCTAAGTAATTTAAACCAAGGTCATTTTCTTCTTGTATATAATGTTACAATTCTTACATCATCTCCATGAAATCCCATTCAATTTATATCTAACATTCTAACTAACTCAGTTTATGGAGTATTCTTTTTTTCCTGCTGAGAATATTTAGAATGTTTTGGAATGTTTAATGCTTGCCAAACTGAGGTTGGCTTGTTATCCAGATGTGGAATGAACTATTTGTAAGATAAGACAGCCAGCCTTGGGCGCCTTCCTGATGTTTGGACTTCAACTCCAAGAATTCATAGCAATGGCCAAGCAGACTGGGAATTCTGAGAGTTGACATCCACACATTTGGAACGATACAAATTGGGAAATCTGAGATAACTTGTGCTTACCCATGTAGTGATACTTTCAGAAATTCTCAAGCAGATGGATTATTAATTGCATTTATATCTAACATGATTCATTTCCCCATTTTACTTTCATAACAACGCTATCCAAAGTTACCCACTTAACTTTATGACTGAGTGTGAATTAGAACTTATTTTTATGTTTTATATTTAGTTCAATATTCTAACTGGTTTGTTGAGCTCTCAACAGCTTGAGTTCCATATAGACAAGAATTTGAGATACCCATAGGAAGCCTTGCAGGGGTGGTATTTGCCTGAATATTGTAGGGGAAAGTACAACAAATAGTTATAAGCATTTTATGTCCACCATTATATGCAGAATCTTCCATTACTTCCTTTCTAAATTTGGTCAGAACTATATATGCAGAGTTTGCACCTCATATATAAACAATATGCATGTATACATTGATAAATATGTTCTGTAATAGCCAAATACCCAAAAAATGCCCACTGAATTGGACACAAGCTTAGCCATGCCCAGAATAAATTCACAGCAATCAAGGAATGTAAACTGTGACAAAATTAAGTCCCACTGGTTTCAGCAAATCTGCCCTTGGGTGAGGACTTGGAACTCTCCAGATGTGGCTGAATTAGATTATTGATAACCTACTGGGAGTGGTAATCTGGAGGTACAACTTCCACAACTTGGTCTACTCTAAGCATGACTTAAGACTGAAGCCAGCCCAATGTTACTAGGTAGTTGCATCAAGATTTTGTACCTTTGTGCATTGTTCTTCTCATATACATATACAACTGTGCAAACCTACTACAATAAATCTTGATGGACTTTATGATTAGCTGTATACATTTCTGTTTACATGTTTTATCACTTCTCATGAATGAATCAGTAAAAAGAGAGCTGTAGTGCATTTATGCATTCAGTGTGACCTAGGTCACTGTTTCTCAGACTTGGCAACTTTAAGATGTGTGGGCTTCAACTCCCAGAATCTCTCAGCCAGCCATGCTGGCTGAGGAATTCTGCAAGTTGAAGTCCACACATCTTAAAGTTGCCAAAGTTGAGAAACACTGACCTAGGTGATTTTTTTAAATGAAGAATGGGAGGTGGCAACTTTATTCTCTGAAGCAGTGGCTCATGCCCTTATTGATGACTCTTCCAACAGCATCAGCACCCTACCTAGACCACTGTCCAACAAGATACACTATCCCAACAGGATTACTCTACTGAATGGTATGCTAAAAGTACTCTCTCAGAAGAAACAGGTAATGAGATTACTCTATTTCTTTGCAGAGAAGTTATGGCAATTGGTTCAATGCAGCCATCCACATGTGTTATAAATCTCATACATTTTCCCCCATTTTTCTTCCATCATGGAAGTCAGAGTAGTATCCCTGACATTCCCAGGTTATCTCCCATCCAGGCATTGGCAGATCCAAACCTGCTTAGCTTGAGCAAGACGACTTCATTGCAACACGAGTCCAAGCTACTGCAGAGCAGGACAAATGCTCGCAAGCTTACTTGTGGTGGCCCAGAGGTATCTGGAAGATCACTGTGGAAAATACGGTGCACAGCTGCAATACAAGCTGTGCCCCAAGAAGCCCTCGACTGATTTAAATTAAATTGTTTAATGTTTAACCCATGTGCACATTAAGCTAAAGGTTTGTAATACCACATTTATGAAAAGCTGGAATTGTTTTTCAGAGCTATATTTTAATTACTGGGAACTAAACTCAACAAATTATTCCTTATCAAGCAGTTTCATCATGTTCTGAAACCACAAAAATGTGAAGGATTCGCCAGCACAGAAAAAGCATGAAAAGAGATTCAGAACCAAAACAATTTAATCTTTTGGTTATAGGATGTCATAAAACACCGGGGAGGGGCCTTTCTCCCTCAACCGTTCTTCAGAATATTTGGAAGAAAGAACCGCAGCATTCAGTGTCTATCGCAGAACATTTTATACATGTTTGATGCACTTCTTGCCACTAACACCGGTGCAGAACAAGTAAAAAAGCAGCTTTTGCTCTGCCCTGAGTGCAGGTTTGCATGAATAGAACTTTCTCTTCTGCTGCGCATCTTTTCAGATCCGTCACAGCTCCCCACGGCTGCATTTCCCTTTCACAAGACATAGCAGAGATCACCATCCTTTCAGATATGGTGAAACTGAGCTGCCTTATAGCCTGCTCAGCTGCAAAACCAGCGATATCATATGTTTCATGTCCGGTTTCAGATTTGACTGTGGCTGGTCGGAAAAAGACAACCCAAATCTTCTTCTGTTGGCAAAATTCACATAATTATCTATTAGGCGGGAATATTTTATAATTCCTGAACTGCCTTTGCATTTCCATACTGTGCATAAAGGAGTCTTCAGAAATGGAAGCAACTGCCATTACTCAGAATGTTGGGATATTTTACGGGTTCTGGGAAAGAAAAACAAGGTCACAGAATCTGTGCCCAATAGAGGTAACTACTCGCAAAGCATACAAATGGAGATATTGCTATGCAACAGAAAAAAAGGACTGCAGTTATTTTCTGGTTCTAGGAATCATTCTACACATAGAATCTACTTACTGCCCCCAATCTACTGAAATAACAATTAATAAAAAAAAATCTCCTGCTGGTTCAGCATTCCCTGCCTGCTCCCTGTCTTGTAGCAGCAAATACTATTCTGGTCCTCTGTTCATCAGTAAAACTTCTTTTTCTAAGATTAAACCCTCCGTATGAGTAGCTCTAAAGCAAACCTTATCTGCAGGGGGATCTAATCTCCCCAGTAGGAGCGGCCATTGGTTACAGCCTGCAAATGCTCTGCTCCTTTCTACACCATGCCAGGGTAGCAGGAAACCATAAAGAGAGGAAGTTTTGAGCAGAGCCACCTCGATGATACAAGATCCTCTCCGGGGAACCTTGACTGATTCTTGGAGGGGTGGTGCTTCAGGACAGCTTAAGTTCCTTCTGATGCTGTCGGCCACTGATCTTTGATGCTTTTTCAGTTTAATTGATTTGTTGCTCATATACAATTTTTGCTGATTATTTCTATTCCCATTTATTGCGTTATGATCAGTTTTAGCGGTTCTCTTCTATTTTAATTGCCACCAATGTTTTTTAGCCACTTTGAGTTTTTAACCATGGGTGGCCACTACTACATGCAACCCTATCCACCACCTCATTTATTGTCCCCAGCACCTCCCCAGACCGTGTGGGGCCAAATATTTTGAGACTTTTTTCCTATGGCCAAGGGGGTTTAAAAGAGTGAAATACGCATCTTAAGCCTTGTGGAGGCTTGTATCCATACCAGCTTTTAAAAGGTCCAAATTGCTCTGAATCGGACTGATCTGGAGAGATGTCAGACTGCAAAGTTTAATGTACCAAGTTGGTCCTTAAATCTCCCCCACCCAAGCTCCAAAATAGGGAAAAGAATACAAAATTTTCAATTTCATCATTTGAATGATGTCCCAATGTTGCAAGTTGCAAATTGGGTGACCATATAAAATTTTTAAATAAATGAACAAACTGTGCTTTCCAAAGCTCCCAAACAGGTGAAAAGAAGTGCCACTACAGACTGAGAAAAGTTGGCAACTCTGTTCTAAAACAGCTGTACATAGTTAAATAATTAGAGCTTAAATATCTGATATATATTTTTGTAGCAGAATTGCAAATTAGTGAAGATTGTTGCACCTCTTTAAAATTCTAGATGTTCACAGAACTTGAGAAACATGTACTTCCCAGAGTGTCTGAACTGAATTACAAAGTTTCTACATATAAGATATTATTTATTATTTCACTCATAATTACATGTGTGGGTTTTGTTAGCTTTGGTTTTAAGAAACAAATGGTATAATCAATCTCAGCAATATTCAAAGCACACTTACAGTAGGACTGGGGTAGTCATGCATGTACATCACTTGATTTCACTACATTTGATTGTTGCCTACTTCAGCTGGCTGTAGGAACTGTCCTCAATGGAAAGAGTTGGGTCTGCCACCCAAAAGCTTGGCTTCTTCAATTATCTCTCCCTTCTTTTGCTTGAGTATCTCATAAGTAAGAGAGGTAGGAAACCTTATTTGCTTATTTTTGTATCTGATCAAGGTTCTGATGTACCCTGAGTTCAACTCAGGAACATCTGCCCCTAAGCCTCAGTAAGTACATTTTCTCTTAATCCTGCACTCTTTAAGTTCCAACTAGTTTTGTGCACTGCCAATTCCAGTTGCTTCTGTTTGTTCATATGAAAATCTCGATTTGATATTTCTCTTATCTTGAAGCTGGAAGAGATTCCTTGCACAAGTTTATAGTATCAATCACTTGAGTAATAAATCATGGCTGTGGAAAACGACCATGTAGGGGTCCACCTGCACAAACAATGATCAGGAACATAAAACAAAAAAGACCATAAATCTCAGACCTGATGATGAGTAATTTTTGAGGTCTGTAAGAATGGATGTCTAAAACAACTAGCTACAATAATCAATTAAGTCTGAAATGCTGACAAGTTGTTTAGTTAATAGTTCATTAAAAACAATACCAAGCCAGTGTTAGCTTAATATGAAAGTAAGGGTATTAAATTCCCAGATGAAGGAGAGGGTTTAAACTGATTTGCTATTATTATAATTGTACATGGTATGTGTGTTTATTAGTTTGCACATAAATAGTGGACAGTTCTATTTAATTCTTTGCTTTTTTGAGTAAAAAAGATTTGAGGGAAACACACATATTTTGAGATAAGATTGTTTAGTTTTTTCTTAATTGTGGAGCAAGATCATTATTATGTACTGATCCTTTTCCAGTATCAAATTAGATCACTCTATTATGAGGTTAAATGGAATTGAGTGTTGTGACCATCCAAATTCAGTTGGCAGTATGTCTTTGTCCCCCAGGAGCAGATTATGAGGCTTCATTTTACACCCAAGTGAGCATGATAGATTCATACAACTAGCAATAACCTCACTCAGTGCTGCCAAACATGGCAACTTCCAACAGTAGTGTTAGCCCTTCTAACAGTCTTCACTGGCTGCTTTACTTTATGACCTGCCTTGGAGTAGAAGGCAAATATAAGTCTACTTTTATATATTAAATGTAATGTAATGTAATATATAATAGGGACGCAGTGGCACTGTGGGTTAAACCGCTGAGCTGCTGAGCTTGCCGATCAGAAGGTCAGTGGTTCGAATCCGCGTGACGGGGTGAGCTCCCGTTGCTAGTCCCAGCTCCTGCCAACCTAGCAGTTTGAAAACATGCAAATGTGAGTAGATTAATAGGTACCGCTTCAGCGGGCAGGTAACGGCATTCTGTTTAGTCATGCCGGCCACATGACCACGGAAGTGTCTACGGACAAACGCCGGCTCTTCAGCTTTGAAACGGAGATGAGCACCGCCCCCTAGAGTGGGACATGACTGGACTTCATGTCAAGGGAAACCTTTACCTTTACCTAATGTAATATATATGATTGATAGTAATAATAATAACACCCCAGACTTAACAATTGTTGATCAGAAAGACAAAAAAGTCTGGATAATGGACATTGCAATACCTGGGGACAGCAGAATAGAAGAGAAAGAACTGGAGAAAATCACAAAATATAAAGACCTGCAAATAGAATTAGAACAATTGTGGCAAAAGAAAGCAAAGATAGTACCAATAGTAATAGGTGCCTTGGGTGCAATTCTAAAACATCTGGAGCACCAGAGTTCATAATCTCAGCCAGCAACTATCCACACAGCAGAGCACTCCACCAACTCCAAGTCAGGACCAGATAAGCAAAAGAGGCATCAATACTCTCGATTTAGTTAAAGGGAAGATTCAAACATCAGTTGACCCTATGGAGGATGAGGAAGAATTAGCCCAGTTGTTTGGCACCCTTCCTACAGAAGAACAACAAACAATTAAAAGAAAACTTGAGGCAGTTAAATCAATGTTTCAGTCAGTGACTGCTGCAACTGAATCCCTCAACACTCTATTGCCCTCCAGTTGTCCTCCTGTTGAAATGCTGACAAGTTCATCCTCTGAGTGCTTAACATCTCCAAAAAATAAAAAAGAAGGTGCTCCAGTACAAAACTCACTCCAACAAATGAAGAGAACACCAAGTTGATCAATGTAACACAATCCCTCTATAATCCTCTAGATGATCAATCCACAGGTGATAATCCCTTAACAACTGGACTCTAAAGAACAGGCTAGTCAAACTACAGCTCAATCTCCACTGGCTCTTCCCTGTATGGACCCTGATTCTATTCATCCAATGGTTGCCCCTACAACTTGCCATTCCTCCCTGCAAATCAATTCTCTCTACAGGAACCCTGAACATAATCAGTTCTCTAACTCTGATCCCCAATCTAGCCTTAATTGCTCTACCCATAAAACTCCCCCTATGGAATCATCCCAGATTCAGGACACTATCCACTCTATTTGTCAACAGGAGATCTGTCCTCTGTCTTCTCCCCCAATCACCAATTTGTTCAACCCAAGTGTTGCTCCTTCTGATCAACTATCAAGCAACAGCACCCGAGAGAGTGAGCAAACTGACAACTACATTCTGCTAACAATCTCTCCATCCTCTCTTGGAATATAGCTGGATGGGCCTCAAAACAAGCAGACCCTGATTTTCTTGGATTTATGTCCCAATTTGACATAATTTTTTTGCAGGAGACATAGCTGCTGAGGGAATTTTTAATCCCTAACTACATGTCTCAACTAGCTCCTGCACAGCCTAGCCTCAGAGGTGGCAGACCCAAAGGGTGACTTGGTCTATTTATAGCCTCTAACTTGCGTGTTCATATTGTGAAACAACTAACCCAATCTGAGAATGCTGTATCAGTCTTGTTAGTCTTTGACCAATTTTATTTATTATATATTAATTTTTATCTTCTTCCTCAGCAGCTTCAGTCACAGATCACCCAAACATGGAATCAGGTCGATACCTTCCTTACACTTTGTCTGAATAAGTTTCCCGGTGCATATATTCTAATAGGTGGGAATCTCAGTGCAAGAGTTGGTTGTAATGATGAAGCTCTCTGAAAGTTTCAATGCCTGTCCCCCTGAAGAAGTAATTGAACTGCCATTTCTGTCTAGATCCTTTAAAGACACAAAATACAACCTAGCTGGCTTTAGGTTGCTGCATCTTGTAAATAGGCTTAATCTTCAAGTGTTAAATCAGTTCATTACAAACTGATTTCCCTGGGCAATATACATTTCAGTCAGCCCGTAAGTTATCCACTATAGATTATTTAATAATCTCTAGAGACCTGGCCCGTCGCCTTAATCACTTTGGCATAGTTCTTAGGTCTGAAAGTGACCACCTTCCACTTACCTTTACTTGTAAATTTAGGCAAGGCCCAATTAGGAACCGAGCTAAGGCCAATTCAGAATGCCTGAAGGGAGGTGGCTCTTAAAGGGTCATATAGAATAACTCCCTTGAAGATCGGATAGCCCAATGGTTTCATTCAGAGGAGGGAAGAGCATACTTTTCATCCCTCTGTAACTTTAGGGCACACTCAGGCCCAACCACTCCACAAGATAGCAGCACACTTGATGTATATCACAACCTCATAGCTAAGCTCCAACCTTTTTGTAACGAAGGCGAATACCAACCTGACCAGGATGGGATGGCATTCTAAGAGCTGGTTTGACAAATCTTGTATTGCTGCTAAAGCAGCTCTATTGGAATCCTATGCCAACTCACTGAAGGCCAATTCACCAGATTCCATCCAAATCTTAAAGGAGCAGAAAAGACAATATAAGGCCCTGCTCAGAAAGAAAAAAACCCAACGCCAGAAGAAAAAATGGTCGCAGCTAATTGAAGCTACAAAGTCAAAAAAATCCTTCCCTATTCTGGCATATTATAACTAATTGTTCCCATAATGACACCATACAAGTGCACTGTAGTATTTCCTCAAGCATCTGGGTACATCATTTCCAGACCCTCTACTGTGATCCGCATGCTGCACCTACAGTATGTGATGGATGTACCTTGATCCTCACTACCACAGTGGCCCCAGGTCACATGCAAGGAAGTTAAAAATCTTATTAACCAGCTTAAGTGTGGCAAATCATATTCCCCCTGAGCTAATTAAATCCAATTCAAATTGGTGGGCTCCCGTATTGGCCTCGCTCTTTTCATACATTAACCACGCAGCTAAAATTCCAGAGGACTGGGAGAAAGCCATAACTGTTCCCTTATTTTAAAAGGGGGATAGAAATGACCCAGCTAACTATAGGCCAATTAGTTTATTGAACATTATTAGCAAATTATATGCCAGGTACCTATTCACCAGACTCTAAACCTGGGTAACAGATGAGGGAATAATCGATCCTGAGCAAGCAGGGTTCCAACCGGGATGATCTACTATAGACCATTGTTTGGTGCTTCAATACCTGGCAGACAAATACACAAACCACTCTGGTCTGAATCTATATGCAGTCTTTATTGATTTCAAGGCAGTTTTTGATAATATCTCAGGGGTCAGACTTTGGGACATTCTGAGCAGATCCTCTATAGACAAGACTCTTGCTCCTAATTCATAAGCTGTATGATAAAACCGGCCTTAGGGTAAGATATAACCAGGGAGGGGACCTTTCTGATTTTATACAGACTGTTAAGGGGGTGAAACAAAGATGCATTTTAGCACCATTGCTTTTTAACATTTGTATCGACTCCCTGATTAAAACTCTTCAGAGAGTTGATATCCATGCACCTAAATTGGCCGATAGACACCTCCCAATTCTCCTCTATACAGATGATGCAGTTCTTCCCTCCTTGTCTTCCATAGGCATGAAGCGGGCACTAAGAACCCTGGCATCCTACTGTAAGGAGGAGCAATTAATAATTAACTATGACAAATCTAAAGTCCCAGTTTTCTGTAATGAAAGACAAAAGCGAAAGTGGACAATTGTCTCTCATGAACTAGAACAAGTTAAATGTTTTAAACACCTGGGCATAGTATTTCAGGCCTCTAGGAAAGTGACAGCCCAGGTAAACTATGCCATGTCTACTGCCCAGAAGAGCTCATAGGCAAGAATGAAATTTTACAGGCAACGGGGGGCAAATTATATCCCAGCAGCAATTACACTGTTTATGGTCAAAACAGTTGCCCAACTACTATATGGGATACAGCTTGGCCCATACACAGACCTAAGGGCTTATGAAACCATCTAATCAAATTTCCTTAGGTCTTTGTTTCGTGCCCCAAAATGTACCCCCAATGCAGTTTTGAGACTTGACGCTATTCTGCCAAAGGCTCAGGCCCGGATCAGGTTTTTAACTTCAGGACTCAAAATTATGTCTGATCCTACAGGCCTGATGCCTTTGCTGTTGTCAGACAGCTACCAGTCTCATTGGCACTGTACTTGTACAACAGAGCTTTGCAGTCTTGGCCTCTCTCCTGAATATTTAGGCCAACTAACTCTATAAAGAAGGCCAAATCAATTGTAAAAGAAAGAACTAGGGACGTTGATTGCCAAAATGATATTACCAGTGCTCCTGAATTCTATTGCCAAATTCTAGATAGCCACAAACTCTATACTGAAGGGTATCTATACAATTTCTCCTTAAGCAAATACAGATGGGCCTTTTACAGAGTGCACTTTGATGCCCTCCCTTCAGAGCTGCTGGCAGGAAGATTTTGTGGGACTCCTTATTCACAGAGCCTTTGCCCTCGTGGATCCAGGGAGGTAGAAACTCTTGCCCATGTGCTCATACGTTTTTATGATGCCCCAAGACATGCTCTGATCTCCCCAATTATTTCTAAATTCATAGGTCATACTGATAGATTTTACATTTATTTATTTTTAAGGGATTCTCATTCTACACTCACATACCTGGTGGCCAAATATTTTTATCAAGCTATACAATAACGCAAAATTTTTAATTAGATATATTGTTTTACTATTTAATTGTTTTCCTTTTACCTGACAATGAATTGTTGAATTAAACTATTTTCTCTTATTTTAAAGCCTGGTCAAAGACTGTAATAAAGTTATTCATTTATTCATTCATCTGGAGCACCACTTGAACACCATTGGCATTTACAAAATCACCACCAGTCAAGTGCAAAAGGCAGCTTTACTTGGAACAGCTTACATCCTGCAATGAAACCTTTAATATTATTAAACAACAACATCTGCCTATCCCAGTCCTTGGGAAGGACTCGATAGGTGGACAAAAATGCCACATCCAGTCTAAACATCTGGCTGACTGTGTGATGAACCATAATAATAATTCTCCTTTGGGTACATCTTTCAGTGAACTGCAGCAGACTGGGAAGGAGTTCTGACTTCCAATTGTCTAGCAAGAAAGTTACAGTGCTGAAATTAAGAAAACTTAAGGTATCCAGGAATAGGTTTTTCATTTTTATATTCACAACAGAACCCTAGGGTACATGTAAAGTTTATAACTTTTGCACCATTCTCTGGTTAATGAATCTATAATTCTAGTAAAAATAATAGAATTCCTGAGCTTGAAGTGTGCCTATCCCTAATTTTTAGAGAATGCACTAATTTTACACTTAAAAAATAGTGCAACCTTACTTGGACATAAATGTCTCATTATAGGCTGCATTCACACATAATACTAAACAAGGATTTTGAAATAATGATTTATTGGAGAAGTCATCATGTTCTGGATTCACATAAAATATGAAGCTGGGTCCCTGGTATGCATTTTCCATTTTCTGTATGTAGAAAAGAATGAAGGATGCCTGAACCTAGCAGTATCTATTAACATATTCACGATTAATTAACAATAATCTGTTGAAAAGCTTGATTGGTGATGCCCTCACCTTTCTTTGTTGCTTACCATGCATGCCCTGATTACTGTATATTGCCATGACTATGTTTATCATATGACCCTTTCCCTCATGTTTGGAGTTTTGTATTAAAAAAGAACTGATTTCCTTTTCTTTGGTTCCTGAAGTCTGAGTGCAGAAGCAAAATTATCCCACTCTGATATGTTTGCTGGTTATTGTTGATAAAAGTTCCATTGTGTTTATAAAAAAACAATGGCACAATGATGGGATTTTCTGTGTGTGTGTGTGTGTGTATATAATGTAAATTTATTACAGTATATGTTCATAGACCTAAAGGGTGATTTGGCTGCAACACTTATCACCCATTGATTGCCTGGGTTGATTTGGCTGATCTGGCTAGGCAAATGTCTCTTTCCTCCCTCACCACTCCATGTGCATCCCTCCTGAAGCTGCAGACTTGATGGAAGATGACCATCCCAGCTAGAAGAAGTGAACCATTCTTCAGTCAGAGGTATACAGTATGATAGCTGTGCTCCCCTGCTAGAACCTCCAAACAAGCTCAGGTTTCATTGTAGGAGAATGTAGGGTAAAATAAAAGAAACAGGAAATGATAAGAAACAGGAAAACACTAATTCAAAGGTCTGTTCCAAATAAGAAACTTTTCTTGATTTAAATGGGTCAATTATGAGAATCCCAAGGGTAAAAACAATTGCACCCACTTGATTGAAAGTGAATATTGAGATGTTTGTAGGTAATATAGCATTTCACTAAGTTTTACATGGACCCATTGTTTTCATTCCTCTTGGAGTTGGCTACTTTGCAGACTGCTTCCCCAACTCAACATCTATCAGATAAGCTGAACTCAGATCCTATGTTGAACAGCTGACATGGCCTTTGGTAGGGCTGCAGGTCAATTCCAACTCAACAGTGCCAAAGAACCTTGGAATGGCATCTTTGCCTTTCTATACCCCAAAATGGCTTTATTTAGGATGGTTTAGAGCAACCTTCCCCAATCTTGTGTCCTCCAGAAACCCAAGTTCTAAGTGGGAATTATGAGAGCTACAGTTCCACCACAACTGGAAGGTAGCAGGTTTTCTTCTCCTTTCCACATTTTTCAAATCAGAAGCACACTTTCATTTCTATATCCATCTTCCATTGGATAAGCTTATTGTGTCGTATTATAACATTCCTCTTAATATGTCTCAGAAGAGAAAGAGATCATTCTTAGAGTGATTCCTGCAAAGCAGAGAGTCCTGTGAAGGATCTTAAAACTTTGCAGGGCTTCAATCAACTGCACTTTATGAGTGACTGAATGATCCAATCACATCCATTGCAGACATATTCCTTCAAGAGACATTGATTGGAAGAAGCCAAGCCAAGAGCAACTAATTTCCTCACAGACAAGCAAGGAGAGGCCCCTCTTATGAGAATGGTCATGCTGAGTTTAAATAATTATTTCTTTCTTAGATTTATTAGGATATTTTCCTACCCTCAATAGGGAAGAGCCTGCAGAGCATAATGGACACCAACTGGTAGTTTACTGAGCCAGACTCAAGATGCTGGAGTTGCAGAACCTTGGAGAGCTCCAAACCACCCAATTTTCTCCAATGAAGTTTGGCTTCATCCTGGATCATTCCTCTTGGGTGGTCCATCCTCTTCCCCCAAAAGCAAGAGCTTTAAGGATGGTTCTTTGCTCCAGAGTCTGGCATTATGTCACCTCTCAGGCAGATCCCAGCTTGGACATTGCCTGAAGAACAGGCACAGGAGAAAGTGAAACCCCAGGGCTAAATCACAATTTATCTGGGACAGTCCACATTCAGGGGGTCTGGCTCAAGAAGAAATTATCTGAATTTCAGCTCAGTGTTGGAGCCCTGATTCATCATCCCTGCAACTTGGGCCATACTGATTAGAAATAGCTGTTTTAATGGGCTTTCTACAAATCTTTTTGTCACTGTAAGGATTTTTTTTAAGTATGTCAATTAATTTTTAAGTCATGGAGCACACAAAAAAACCCTCATCATTGAGTACAGTGGTGGTAAAATCCATTTGCTTTAAAAGCTGGGCAGTTTTGAGCTTCAGGGTTTAGTCACTGTGGTCTAGACAACAGATTTCCTGACATTTCGCTGGTAACTGTGGCTGACATCTTCAGAGGCAAGATGGTCTGCTTGACAACCCTCACCAACCTGCACCAATTGGAAACCGGCTTGGCCAAAGACCAATCAGAAGTCAGGATACCTGGCTATAAAGATAGGAGCCCAAACAGTCCCTGCTCAGTTGCCTGTGGTCTGGCTTCCTATAATTTACATCTATTGTTATCTCTTCCTGGATCAGGAGGCTCTGCTGATGCTCTGGTCACCTCCTGAATGGACTACTGCAATGTGCTCTACATGGGGCTGCCCTTGAAGAGTATTTGGGAGTGTCATCTGGTACAAAACAAGGTGGTGCAGGCACACTTTACACCTCTGCTCCACGAGCTGTATTGGTTGCCAGTTTGCTTAGGGTCCAATTCAAGGTGCTGATTTTGACCTTTAAAGCCCTACATGGCATAGGCTCAGGGCATTTGAGGGTCTATCTTTTCTCAATTACATCTATGTGTCCTATCAGGTCAGACAGAAAGGACATGTTACAGGTCTCATCTGCTAAGGAGCTCCATCTGAAAGGACTCAGGAGGTGACCCTTTTCTGCTGTAGCACCCACCCTTTGGAACTTCATGTCCCTGAGGTGAGATTAGCTCTGACCCTATTGGCCTTCCAGGATCTCTCAAGACATGGTTTTTCCAGCAGGCCTGGAGATCCCTTGAAAACAGGAAGCCTGGGAGATGGCTTTATTATGTATGAGCTTTATTATGTATGAGTTTTAACACTCTCCCTTGTTCTATGCATGTTTCTTGTATTTTATAGTTATTTTAAAATGTGTTTTTATTGTTTTGTTTTTATTGTACCCCACCCAGAGTCACATTCATGAGATGGACAGCTATATAAATTTGATTAAACAATGTATGTATGTATGTATGTATGTGTGTGTATGTATGTGTATGTGTGTGTGTGTCTATGTATGTATGTATATATATGTATGTATGTGTATGTGTATGCATATATATATATATATATATATATATATATATATATATATATATATCTGGTAGCATTCTGTTATTTTTCAATCATTTTCTCTAATCTATTGAAATCATTTTGAATTTTATTTCAGTTTTCTAGGTATTAGCTATTGTACCAAGTAGAGTCATCTACAAATTTCGTAATATTCACTTCTTCATCAAAATCATTAATTAACAAAACTGAAGAAAACAGGGTCCAAGTCTGAACCTGGGGGCACCCCACTTGATATCTCACTTTAGCTTGATGAGGAACCATTGGTGAGCACTCTGAATACAGTATTTCAGCTACTTAGATAGCCATTTAATTGTCATGTCATTCAGCCCATACTCAACTGTAACGCTGAACTGAATGTCATGGGTTTGCTGAAATCAAGATATATTACAACTACAACATTCCCACAATCTATTACAGAAGTTACCTGGTCAAAAAAAAGGCACAAAGAGTTAGATAGGAATCCATTCTTCACTGAATGGACTCAAGCAAAGACTAGACAAATCTCCTCTTAGGGATGCTTTAATCAGGATTCCTGCACAAAGCAGGGGTTGTACTTAGTGCTTTAACTGTCCCCTTCCAACTGTAGGATACTATGATTCTATCAGTTAAGTGGTGTTATTTGAGTGGGACTTTGATGACCAGACAGTAGAATGCTCAGGAGAGTTCCAGCATAAAGGATTAGATTACCATATTGACAATGAAATGAAAAGTGGATGTTACATGTTCATTAAGCCTAGAGTTTAAAAGTACCTAGCTGCATTGATATATACCTGGAGTTTGTCATTGCAATATAGTTCCTTTCCTAGTATGAACTGATTAAGTCATGAAGAGAGAGTGATTTTCCATAACAAATGTGCGTACATATGACTATTGTATTACGGAAGATATTAGTATCAATCTGTACTTTTCCTTAAATTTAACCACATCTTGTAAATGTTCCAGATAAAGGCCTCCAAAGAAAAAGCACCACTGATTTCTTAGACAACATATTCCAAAATCTGCCTTAACTTTCATATATAAATTCTGTGTTGCAAGTGGTTTTGACCTAAATGGTGGGTGGAAAGGGAAAAATATTTGTGTTAGAAAGTGGGTAGCAATTGGCAGCAGGTTAGCTTTTCCTCCTAATGTAAAATATAAACAGCACCTACCCTAAGACAGAACAGCCAGTTTGGTGTAGTGTTTAAGGCATCAGGATAGAAACTGGGAGACTGTGAGTTCTAGTCCTACCTTAGGCGCCAAACCAGCTAGGTGACCTTGGGCCAGTCACTCTCTCTCTCAGCCCTCAGAAAGAAGCAATGGCAAACAGCTTCTGAAAATTTTCCAAGAAAACTGCAGGGAGTCACCAGGAGTCAAGACTGACTCAAAGGCATCAAAAACAAAAAACACCACTCCCTAAGACAGACAAATTATTCTCACATATGGCAGAAAATCCCATAAGCACCTCTTCCCAACATTGGCAGTAAAGGCACAATAAAGAACAAATTAAATAGCAACTTGCTGCCTTTTCATGACACCCAGAATCAGCTGCTAAGGTGGGTGCCTCTTTCTGCCTCAGAGGAAAGCTGGTCCAGGCTGGTGGGAGGAAGTTTAGGCAAACTCTGACAAGCTTAAGCAATCTCAGCTCCATCAAGAACTTAGACCTCTCAGACACAGACGTCCTTGGCCAGCCCATTCATATTGCAGGAATTCAAGTGAATGGATTTCTGCAATTACTGAGAAAATGACACAGCTTTCAAGGCTTCACAAGAGAAATGTCACTGGTTCTGGAAGACAGGAAGGAAGGACCTAGCACTGAACGACTTGGCAAAGCAAATCCCATTGTGTTCTCTGAACTGGGATGTCCCAGAGGTTCTTAAGCCTAGGCAAACTCTGGGGCGAACCCAGGGAAGGAGGCATATCTCTGGAGGCATCCTAGTCTAGAGGACTCAGTAGGCAAAAAGGGAAGCAGATATAACTGGACGGAGGAGAGAAAGAGAGGGTAAGGCAGGCAGATCGCTCCAGCCCTACTCCGGTTTCACTTCGGTTTCAAGGAAGCCCCAGGCTCTCGACTGGCCTCTTCCCTGACCGGTCCGGGGTGACTGTGGCAGACAACGCTGTGCGGCGACCCTTCTGCGGAAAGCCCCTCCCACGGGCTGCCCCGGACCGCCTATCCATTCCCCCACCCCCGATAAATGCCTCCTGGGCGCTACGCATCAACTTGCGCCGCGCCTTCCCTCTCGCCCTCGCCCAGACTGGCGAGGAAGGCTGAGTAGGGGTCCCCAGGCGGTGGGGTCCCCTTCCCTGCCCCCGGCCCGAGGCCATGTCCACGGGCTCTCTGAGCGATGCCGAAGAATTTCCCGAGGCGGAGATTCTGGGCTGCGCGGGCAGCCTGATAATGGACCGCCGCCGCTCGCCGCCTCCCCCGCGCGAGAGCCCCGCCGAAGGCTCGGCCGGCGACCGGGGCTCCCCCGGCAAAGGCCGGGGCGCGACGGGCGCGGGCAAGGCGCGGAAGAAAGCGCAGGGCAAGAAGAGCCCGCTGGGAGCCGCAGGCCAGGAGGGCAAGCAGGTCCAGCGGAACGCGGCCAACGCCCGCGAGCGGGCTCGCATGCGAGTGCTGAGCAAAGCCTTCTCGCGCCTCAAGACCACCCTGCCCTGGGTGCCGCCGGACACCAAACTCTCCAAGCTCGACACGCTCCGCCTGGCCTCCAGCTACATCGCCCACCTGAGGCAGATCCTGGCCAGCGACAAGTACGAGAACGGCTACCTCCACCCGGTCAATTTGGTGAGTGGGGCCGGGGAGGAGGGAAACGCGCCGCCGTGGGCCTGAAGGACGCGGCGCCGCTCTCACCGGGCCCCGCGCCTCCCGGCGCCCTCAGCTACCCTTCGCCTTCCCCCCACCGGCCAGCAAAGCGGCATGCCGGCCGGCGGCTCGCCACCCGCCTCGCGGGGGAAGTCGGTCGCCGGGGTCGTCGGAGGCAACGGCGAGCTCTGGACGCCGTGGCGAAAAGCCTCGCCCGCCTGGCCAGCCGTCCCCAGCCTGGGAATCGGCTCTTCCCTGCGCGCGGACGACTTCGCGGCTGGTTTGTCCCAAGCACGCGAGGTCAGGAAGCAGAGAGGTGAAGGGACTGGCGAAAAGGTGCAGAAGGGGCGGGCAGAATAATAATAATAACAACAACAACAGTAATAATAATAATAAATCTTTAAAGGCAGCCCCCCCTTTTCTTTTATTTTCTTTTTTTTAACCGCCCTCCTAATGCACCTGGAATCAGGAAATCGGATTGCGCCGCAGAACTATTTTCAGCTGTCCCCCTATCCCGGCCACTCAGTTGTAACTGAAGGGAGCCGTCGCGTCCTTCTCTCACCAAGTATACTAATTGATCAGAATAGGGGGGGAAAATAGCCCGATTTATTGACTTAACGGCGTCAGTCGGCTGGATCCGATTTCGGTGTGTTTATCTGCCAAGTGTTGGAGGTTACTACGATTAGTACTATTACAACAACTACAACTACTACTGTTATGCTATTAAGTCGCAACTTAAACCGCTTTTCCAAAATACAGAATAGCAACAAAGGATTTTAAATAAAGGAAAAGAGACGCCTGCTTTTTTTTCCTCCGTCTCTTTTCGCACGCCCCGACGGCAGGAGCTTTTTTTTCCCGTAAATTATGGCTTTTCGGGAGTGGAGGGGGGGGGTGTCGACGGCACACCTTCAGATTTACAACCACCTTCTCGACTTCCGTCACGAAAGGGGCCACGGTCCGTTTCTAGGTCACGAAGGAGGAAGAAAGAAGACGGGGGTGTTGTGAAGTGGCTTCGGATGCTTATGAGCCTCTCCACCCTCCCTTTAGTAAATGTGAGCTGGGATAAGAATCAAATGTCGGTTCGGGTATTGGGAGACCCCGTTATTCTCAGCAAGCGGAGTTGATCATAAAGAGGGAAATGTTTAGCCCCAGTTCATGGCTTAAACGACCACAACTGCTGCTAGAGAGAGGGAGCTCGGTAAAAAAAAAAAGTTCCGTTCAGGGCTTTAGCGGCTGATCCCTCCTTATTTGAAAGGAATCTGGGAGGGGGGGCATCACATTTCGTTTCCTATCTTTTCTAATTTATCGGCACCCCTGAAAGTTTACTTTTATTGTGGTTGCATATATAACAATTATCTTCATACTATTAATAATGATTAATTGTGTTGATAATAAATTGATGAGGCTTAATGCATTTATTACCCTATGATTAGCCAGCGGATACACAGTTACATGTAAGAAGCTCCTGAAAGCAAAAACAGACTCAGAGCCAAAAACTATCTTGACTGATGGATTTGCCCGGGTGTGTGTGTTCGTGTGAGAGAGAGAGAGATGGCTGACCTTGCTGTTAGTCTTGCTATTATGTAATTATTGCATGTATATGATTACCTAATTTTAAAACAGGCTGAGATTAGTTGCTACAATAGCGTGACAATGATGAATAATTCCCGCCACCACAGAACGGATAATCTACAGATTTTATTTTGCTGAAAAGTTTGCATGGGCGCCATTTTTAAAAAACAAATGCAAGTAATTAAGATGATTTGTTCTTCTTGTTGTCCAGTGAGAAACGGATAGAACTGGAATTTTACTGTTACAGAATTATACTTTCCGTATGGCCATCAAAAAGACTTCTGACCTCAGTAGAACTTTGGCAATTGCAAACCAAAGTATATAGTAGAAAAGAAACCCCCATCTCCAATTCCAAAATGCTTTTAGAAGAGATAATACTCTTATCTTTTTCAAAACAAAGCAAAAGTGGAGGGGGAGCCGTGCTTTGACATTACCCAGTCAAGAATAGACAGGGGCTTAAAAAAAAAAAAGATGTCTGCCACAATATGCCTTTTTTTGGTTCTATTCATTATATGTTTGAGAGAAACATCATTTCTATCAAATGTGACACATGTTGGTATCTAGGATCAATAAAGCATGACCCATCACCCCCAAGGATTACCAAGAATTATGAGGAGCACAGACATAAACAGTAAAAAATGCCTTTATGGCGCAAAACATATTATGATTGCGCAGCCGCATGGGGCAATACGGTGGAGCCATCTTAAGAACCTGGTTACACTCAGTAGCTGAGACTGTCTGGTCTAACCACTTCTTCTTCTTGTTTGGAAAGAACACCTGGGTCGTCTATGGCTTTATTTATTACCGTTCAAGTACTGCGCCATTTGAAGAACACTGATCTCTCTCTCTCTCTCTCTTCCTTGCCACATCCTTTCTTTTTCTTCCTCTCCTTTGTCCCCCCTTTCCTCCTTGGCTACAGACATGGCCCTTTATGATTGCTGGCAAACCAGAGAATGAGCTGAAAGAAGCAGTGAACACAACTCGGTTGTGTGGCCCTACCGCATCCTGACCCAGGATTTTCAAGCATGAGAAAACCACTCTTCTATGTGGATGAATGCATTCGTGCATGTGTGTATGAATGGGGGAGGCATTTAAAGGAGGCAGCAAACTGTTTTCTCATGGAAAAAAAAATCCTAAAACTGAAAAGAAGACCAAATATACTATGCCAAAGGAAAATGAAGCAAAGAACATATATTTAACTTTATTAACTTGTATATATATTTGAATATCCTGCAGCAACGCCTTGCTGGTCCAAGTGCTGTTCTCTGGATCCAACCAGAATTTGCAATTTTCTATCTTTGTGTACTCCACCTTGTGAAAGACGGCGATTCCTAGAATCAATTATTCTGAAATCACATCTCTCTAAAAGAATACACATTAAAGATATTCTATGAATATATTTTCTTCAAACAGGTTTTGCTATAATTTGTATAATTTTTTAAAAAAATTCCTCAACAGGAAAACAAAAACAAAAATAGCAGATTGTGATGTGGGTTTCTTTTCATTTCTTTTCCAAGAAAAGAGAGAGAGGATTGCTATTTATTTTATTTTGGCTGAACAGATTTTACAAATCTTAAAGTGACACAATGCAAAAACCATTTGACCTCAGATTATGAAATGTTTGTTTTCCTAATTAAGAAGAGGTAGACCGTATCCTTTGGGGGGAGGGTGGGTGGTTTAGATGGCTAGAAAAACAGCATGCAATGGCTGCCTAACTTAAGAAGGAAGGAAGGAACCTGTTTGTCATATTTGCAATAATCTAACTAGGAATTACGGGGTTGTGAAATTAGCAACAAAGTTGCTAATAGCTGAATAATAGCTGAATCCATAAACCTGCATTTTCATTACTATTCACCCTTAATTTAGAATGGATTGTTTGCAAGGATGGTAAGGATGGAAGGCAGACAGTTTTATATTGCCTTTGCATTCCAGACAATCTAAGTTTTATGGAATTTTTCACAAGTCATACAAACTGTAAATGTTAGCATGGAATGTGTCTTTTCTAAACACTGCCAATGTAAGACTGAAAGCGGAAAAATGCTGAATGAAGGTAGGTACAATTTCTTTCAATAGAATTAATTTGAAGCTGGATATTTGAAGGATTAAAGTGATTTGATTTCTACTTAGAAATAAATCCCAGGTGAGTTCAGAGGGCTTTCCTATTCACTTCATTTGTTTCCAAGGGATTTATATGTTGATCCTAAATAACTTTTTGGAAATTAGCATCACCTCTAAAGTATACATTCATAGATAACAGATGCAACATGAGAAAGAATATGTCCAGGTTTTTTTGTTAATCTGTTCAATTGTGTCAGATTCTCGGAGACTGCCTGGACAAGTCCCTGCAGTTTTCTTGGCAAGATTTTCAGAAGTGGCTAGCCATTGCCTTCTTCCTATGGCTGAGAAAGAGTGACTGGCCCAGGGTCACCCAGCTGGCTTTGTGCCTAAGGTGGAACTAGAACTCACAATCTCCCGGTTTCTAACCTGATGCCTTAACCACTACACCAAACTGCCTCTCATATCCAGGTTACATGCAAGCATATTTGTTTTTAGCTAAGTAGCTTGAGGATCTGCTGTATATAGTTTGGGTTTGTTTTTTGTAAAACTAAAAATTGTGTAGAAAGAAAAGGATTTTTTAGAAGTATCGAGCAGTTCAAACAAATATATTCTAGATCCCACAAGGATGGAGTTAATCATTTAAATTATATATGTATTAGAGGTGACAGCAAAAACACAAATAACATTTTTACAGTAAAACATCTGAACTCTTGCTTTGTTCTGCTGTTCAGATAGTGTATCTACCATAGTGTTTCAAAATAACCAAACAACGCAAAAGCTGAAATATTTTGCAGTAAGGTTTTTTATTATTATTATTGTCAATCGCTCTATTACAGTAAATGATAGAAATAGTATTATGAGGGACAGACAGACCTAAGCTAGCAACAACAATCTTGGGGGCAATTAATGAATTATTTCACAAAGATAGGTAACACATTATCTTCAATATCAACTAAGCTAAAATGATTCCTTGGCAACTAGGAATATTCTTTAAATGATACCACCTTTCTGTTTTCTGGTTTAACCAATGAATAAAGGCAAGATTATTTATTTGTAGGATCACAAGTTCAAGCTTTAGCTCTTTTCAGGTCTACTTGCTTGGCATGGTCCTTTAAATTGAAGGAAAGGGAAGTCCAGCACTTCTGTTTTACTAAAATGAACATATTGATTGTCTTGTTAACCATCTGATTTGGTCTGGATGGGCTGTATTAACAATCTCCACATGCAATGTGCATGCACCCACACAAACCGAGCCACATTCCAATCCAGGTTCCCTCTACAAACCCTTATCTGTACAATTTGTGGATTGCTGAAGTCTGAAAGGAGAACATCTGGTGCCTTTGCATTCTATCACAGTGGTGTCTCAACTTGTCATCTGCTGGAGCACTGAATAAAATTCTAAGGTATGCCATGCTTCCAAATGTTTTAGCAGTTAGATGGTTCAAGGCTATATGTGTGCCAAATGTATGCATTTTATTTACACTACTATGGAAGCCCTTGTTATACGTGTACATTATATAGTTCTGCATGTATCAAAGGATAGGATCATCTTTAATTTTTTAGAAGTTCCAGTGCTCATCCCTGTTGGAACAGCAAGTCACCTGGAATTTCTTATTATTAATCCTCGAAAAATAATTCAAATTATTGGAAGATAAAAGGATAATATTTTCAAACAAGTTCCATTCTTTATTGTAGGGTACCTGACTTTGAAAACAGATTTGGGACTAAGCCTCTCAAAGTGGGGCCCATGAGCAGCAAAGCCTTGTTGCAAAGATATCTCCCCACCAACCCCCACAGTCTCCCAGGAGGCAACGTGAGATGATGGTGGAGCCAGGGACAGTACCATTAAAAAGTACTGATGGAGTACTTTCGGTGGGAAGGTATTCTTGCCTTGTACACCCTCATGGTGCCCTGGCTTTAATTTAAACATCATTCTTTCTATTGATCTGATTTGTTACTCTGTGAGAGATTAAGCGAAGAGATAAACAGAAAGTGCTGGGCTCTTTCCTCTGAGCCAGCTCAGTCCAGAGGCAGCTGATGCACCAGATCCCAGAGAACTGTTTAACGTTTCAAGGTTATGACCGCACTGTTTACAAGATGTCTTCAGTTATTTATACTGTTATTCCCAGCAGAGGGGCTTTAAATTTCCGCTTCACTTACATACATACATACGTACATACATATATTCATTCTGTTTAATTTGATACCTGGATTCCTTTTGGGAACAGCAACATTCCCATGGGGAAAATTTACACTAAAGTTAAGCCTAACTTAGAAATGTACAAAAATCTAACTACAAGGTATATATACAAGTAGAAGGCACACGGCAGTTTGGGAAGATGTGATTAGGATCCTTTAACCAAGATAGAAATATGAAACCTTAAAAATCACATTTATTGTTGAAGTTTTAATAGACCATCTTGTCACATGCATGAAATAGTTCTCTCAGTGATGTGATACAAATATAGCTTAAGACAGAAGTTGACAAATTTTTCAGATTTTTCCTTACAAAAATTCAGGAAACATGTGATATAGCTATTGGGATATTGTGCAAATTACACAGAGCTCACATACGTGTCGGACACAAGAAACCTTCTGAGTAGCAGGCGTCAGTAGAAAAAATACATCTCTAAAGACAGCCAATGCTCTTTTGCAATGAGCTGGAAATCCCCAGGATTTTTCTGAAATCAAATTTCATAGAGACAGAAGTTGATCATGAATTTTGCTGTGGCAGCTTCAGATCAGAATTAATTATGCTGTAATATACAGTGTATCCATGCTTCATGATTATAAGTGATACTTATAGCTGTGTGTATCAAGGTAATTATCTAAGTTATTCTTACATAGACTATGACTGTAAATGTGATGCAAGAAATGTACATCTAATACAATATTAATATATACAGTACTTAGTGTTAATTAACCTGGAATAACTACAGCATTCTCTTTTGATATTAATATAATTTAGGATACTTACTTCACCTTGATGAGTATATAGTCTTTTCAGGAGAGAGCTGCTATTAGGTTTTTATGGCATGGCTGGTGCCATACTGCAAAATACAGGCTGAATCAGGTCAATGAAGTAGGCAGATCCAGGATAATCGAACTGAAATGTATGCCAAATAATTTAATACAGTATAAATAACTCTCCATGTATTTCATATTTTCTGTCTCCGTCACATTACCAATATTTAGCAGCATCTTAAGTGAATTTAAACTAAATCAATTAACTAGAGCATATCTAACTTTTCATGTATTTAATGCTTCTCCTCCCAGCTTGTTAAAAATGATAATTCAGCAGCATCTCAATTAAACTGAATTTAAACTAAATTAATTAAATGCAGTATATATAACTCTTCCTGTATTTCACATGTTTCCCCTCCAATTTTGTTAAAAATTACAACTCAGCAGCTTATTTTGGAGAAGCCCCAAGAACCATGTACAGGGCTCTAGGGGAGCCACATGGGGCCCTAAGGCCTCAGCCCCCCCCCCCATATCTTGCAAGTATAGAGAGAAAAGATAAGGTAGCATTAAAGGGTGCTAAGAGGTAATTAGCCTATATGACGTATGTGAAAGATTTATGCTAAAGTTGGAGTGTCATCCTTTCCCCCTTGCCATCTTCAGTGAAATTTAAACAAAGAATTGCATGGGCCCCACATTCATTTATATAATTTACATGACACTTCAGCTGTATAAAATGTGCAACATGAAGTTCAACTTATTTTGTCTTAAAGAAAAGTCACTGAACTGAGAGGTCTCTCTGCAGTCTTAGGGCCTAATTACTTGGGTAATGCCCTTTTGATCTTTCTTTGTTGTAAATAATAGTAGCCCTGGACCTTGTTAGAATTGGGACCAGGGCACATGGAGGAGGATTAACCCAAGTATCTTTCCCATCACCCAAACTTTTTTGTGTCAGGAAGGAAACTTTTGTTAACATCACATGTAGTTTAATTCTTAGAATCCTAGGCTGAGAAATATTTGTATCTCAGTATGATGTTCTCTAAATATGCTGAAGGTAAGACAAGAGGTAAAAAAATTATAGTGGAAGACGATCGTGCACGTTTCTAATCTTTTTTTCTTTTTTAATACTAATTAATTGCTGTCTGCAACATACTGGTACTATCTAGTCTTCTCTTCACTAGTTTTGCCACTTTAAAAAAATGTACTGTATATAGTGCTTTTGTTTTGTTTTTTTAAATTAGGCAATGAATGAGACACTAAATTGAATAAACTAACACGTGCAGAGAGCCTGCCCAAAGTTTGGGGAAGGACAAGAACTATGATTGAATTGAATCACTGGAATGGACTGTTTGGTTTGTTTTTTTTTATACCACAGGAAGAAAAAGGCTGGTCTCGTTATTGGTTAGGTTTGAATGCATCAAACGCACGCTGTCTGGAGAACTCTGGGAGTTGAAATCCACTCATCTTAAAAGTTGCCAAGTTTGAAGAACATTGAATTAGAGCAACCTTACTTGTCAGGAAGAGTGTGAAAATTGTAGTTTTGGGTTTAGCTCTAGTGTGTGAAAATTTAACAACCGGTTCTCATGAATTGGGCCAAATCTGCAGGCTAATATCCCTGACTGGGTGGCCACCTGGCAGTGAGCCTTCTCTGAGTGCCTTTCTAACTCTGGGAGGCCCTCCCCAGTACGGCATGCTTAGCACTTAGTTTATTATCTTTTTGGTGCCAGCTAGGCAGAGATATTTTTATTCCCTAGAAATTATTACTCTTTATATGGTATGTATTTTAAAGTGCTGTATTTTAAGAGATCCTGACCCAAAGATTTTTTTTTTAAACCCTCTCTCTAAATCTGATGAAATGGAATGGTGGACATCCTATTTCCTGCAACTTTGTAAATAAAAGGCTACTAAGAATGTCACCTTCTGTATTAGTGCAACTAACATGTCCTAATTTTCTTTGTACCAAACAAACACTGCAACAGCCTGTTGAATGGATACAGTAGCAGTGAAGAGGAAATCACTACTGCAATGCTATCAACACCAGAGCACAGGCCTTCAGATAAAAAACACCAACCTATGGCTTGTGTTTTCAGCCAGCTGCACCCTCCCTTCTTTCAGGAGGTGTAATATTCACTAGATCTCATCACAATGAAGAGAATTGAGACTCTATTATGTGAACAGAGTACTGGAGACCAATACCTATGGCCAATAGGTCAGCAAGTGCCTCCAGCATTCTACAGTTCTTTGTATCTCCTTTCATCTGGGGTGGGACATTATAGCTGGTCCCAAAGAAGTTCCCATCTATCTGCATACAAATACACAAATTCCACATTCATGCATTGCACTAAATTATGAGATTTCCTTGGTTCTAGCTTAACACATTGCAGGAACCTAGCCTCTGAAATTATAAACCAGGGTATTTAGTTTAATATGATCTGTAATGGTAGCCAGTGTTGATTTATACAATCCATGATAATTAAGCAAACTGTGGTTTAGCATAATGTGTTGTCTTCATACAGGAAAAATAATACTACAGCTGTGTCTGTGGTTCTAAACACATTTTGAATGTACAGCAAAATCCTTATTTTAGAGTTGTCCTCCCCCCCCACCCCCCATGAAATGCTGTTGAACTTCAATCAGTCCTACCAACACAGTCAGTGATGAGGGCTACTGAGAGTTGCAGTCTAACAGTGCCTGAAGACTGTGCATTGCCTCCGCATGTTCAGCAGCTGGGATTTTAATGGTCAAAATTTAATAAATTAGAATGAGAGATGGCGGCATTACAATCTTTAGCAGCCACACTTCAGATGAAATGGGGTAGGAAACTGGCTTTCAGTTTACTGAAGCAGGGGGGAGAGAGAGATGGGAGCAGAGAAGAGAGAGGAAAAAAAATCTAAGGCAGAGTGATGGAAGGGATGGGAAAATTGATAGTGTTTCAAACCTTTGGCAAGAATAATTTATACTCCCCACCCTCACCCACTTTGCTTGCATAGAGGGAAAAGTAGAAAAAAAGAAAGGGGGGAAGGGTGACATCTAATTCTGGTAGAGGCTTTACCATCCCCTTGTAGTCTCAGAGAGAATACAACTTCAACAAAAAAGTATTTTTCCCCTCTGCCTTAGGTTCAGCATACAGTAAGTGCACAAGAAGGAAAACATGCAAGTTCTAAAGGGTATCCCAACCTTCTCAAATCTTGTGACTGATCTGCAGAGATCCATGTAAATTTCACAGCTGAAGCAAGAAACCAGTCTTCCCCCTTTAAAGCAGTGTTTCTCAACCTTGGCAACTTGAAGATGTGTAGACTTCAACTCCCAGAATTCCTCAGCCAGCTTGACTTCCACACATCTTCAAGTTGCCAAGGTTGAGAAACACTGCTTTAAAGGCTTGTTTGCCTAACAATTGCTGAGTTGGAAATGACTAAACATGTAAACATTAGTACTAATTATACTTCTTCCACAAATGTACATTTAAGAGTCACAGATTTGTTTATCTACAGAAATTCCACTGAACAACATTTATCATATGAATTGAATATAGATTCATATGATAAATTTTATTGTATTGTTCAGTAAATTTTCTTTTTTATACTCATAGTTATAACTGAATATTTACTGAAATGTTTAACAGAACATCTAACAGCAGTTTTCTTTTTTGAGAAAGAAAAGGCAGAAAAATGTTCTAATCTGCTTGAAAAAAAAAACATTCAAAAGAAAAAGTAAACTGTACCACCTTTAGGATCGATAAGGTGTCTTATATCCAAGTACTTAAAAAGATAAATTCCCTCAATTGTTTTCTTTTATTTTTATATGCCACAGGGTGGCACTCATGCTCTGCATGTTTTTCTACCAAACAAACAAATACAACCCATGGAGAGGAATTAAAATTATCTGTCTCTAACGCTGTATTTTCTAAATGTGTGTGTGCATGTGTGTGCGCACGCAAAATGTTTTCAGTCAGGTCTGCAATCACATTAGTTACAAATGCTTGTTTTTTAAGAATAGAAAGCTAGAATCTCCAGATACTCTATTTAGTACAGTGCAATCCATAATACACTTTAATAAATGCATTTGTTTTCTGCAAGAATCTCTCATCATAATTAAAATGCATGAGGGACAACTGAACTCTCACCCAGCATTAGCTTCCTAGTTTTGGCTTGGTTTAGCTGCTGCTGTGTTTTGGATCAAAATTAATGACCATTAGATGTAAAAAACCATTCAATTTTTGAAAACCTCAAGTACAGGTAGCCCTAACTTGACAACCACAATTGGGACAGGCAACTCTGTCACTAAGCAACACAGTTATTAAGCGAAACATGTGACTGCACTAGACTTATGAAGTCAGTTCCACTGCAGTTGTTAAGCGAATCACCTGCAGTTGTTAACTGAGACATCACATGACTGCAACTTGCAATTTTACTGCTGGCTTCTCCATTGACTTTGCTTGTTAGAAGCCAGCTGTGAAGCTTGCAAATGGTGATCCTGTGACCTTGAGATGCTGCGATGGTTGTAAATGTGCACTGGTTGCGAAGTGCCCGAATTGCAATCACATGGCTGCAGGAAGGCTGTGACGGTTGCAAGTTCGAGGCCTGGTCATCAAGTTATTTTTTCAGCAGTCATAACTTTGAATGGTCACTAAACAGGGCAGTTGTTAACCGAGGTCTACCTGTACCTATATCTATGTACTTAGAAAGTTGCTTTAGAAAGTTTCTAAATGAGGCATTTTTTATGCAGTTACAGTACTCCATTCAGGGACATTTGAAGGCAAAATTTCAAATGAAAATATCTGCTACTTGCAAATCATGTTTCTTGGGCAACTCTTCATGCTATCCATCAACAGGCATTGTCCAGTTTCTTTAAGGTATTGGTGGTATTATTATCATGATTATTACAGAAATGATGATGTGGGCAACATGTCCAAATTTCCTGTAAAATTCTGTGTTTGAGCTGGTGATTGTATAATAAATGTCTTTCCTGGAAGCTCCTAAAATCTGGGGAAAATAGAAAGACATAAGGCCCACATAATGGCTATGATTGCATGGCATACATCTATAATTAACTGAGCCATGTTTTATCCAACTAATCCAATTGTTTTAGATTTGCATATCCACAAACTAATAACAACATGCAACATGCTAAGGTAAAATGTGTTTGGCTAATTCTTAGTTCATTGTGCCACATGAACACAGCCAGTGCTCTTTGATTGGTACTGTTTTTTGATGGAGCCACCTAACTCATTTATTCTCTATTCTGATAAGTAGCAGCGTCTCCAGCGTTTCAAACAGGACTTTTTTTACTGTTAAAGCTGGAGAAGAGTGGAGAAAGAACCTAAGATATTTTTCAGGAATGGGTCTCCATTTTCACATACTCTATTGTTCGATCTATGATCCTTTTGGAAATTCTGAGTGTTTAGCTTGCATGAAACTGCCTTGTGGGAAGAATATTCAACTTTTGCAATACTGAGAGAAATGTAAAACAGTCTTAGGTTAATCTTTATTAGGAAATAGGTTATCTTGAACTATAAGAACATAAGCGGTACCCTGCTGTATTGGACCCCTGGCCCATCTAGTCCAGCAGCCTGTTCTCAAAGTGGCCAAGCAACTGCACAATGAAGCCCACTAGATTCCCAGCAGATGGCCTTTGGAGGCCGTCACATGTTAATAGCCACTGATCCCCATGACTTCCATGAACTATGTACATATGAAATCTAAAATTTTAAGAGCTGTAACTTTTGAGGAAGGTACTGATGACTCTGCTTGAGGTCCATTAATAGCGGAAAATAAAATTTAATGCAGGACCTCTTGAACTCTAGTAAGGAGTAAATTTCAGGTTTCTCTTGGCCTGGAATCCCCTTCCTAACAATTGTAATTCTCATGAATAATTTGAAGCCCTCAGCTTTCCTGAACTTGTGTTGTCCAGAATGGGTCTGGTCAGCCCCAGCCAAGACAAGGCTTTTGCAGATGGAGTGTGCTGGAGAGTCCAGATCCAGGAAAGCTAATGTGCATGATTAGAATAACATCCTCAGCCAGCACTGAGGCTGATAGGGTTGTGACCAAAGGGGGGGAAAAAGCCTTCCTTGAGATGAAGTCAATTCCTTTTTAAGTCCACCTACTTTTCATCATACTAACATGGAAGTTGCTACCACTGCGTCATTCATTCATTTTATATGGCCGCCCATCTCAAGCTCATGACTACAGGTGGCTAAGTTTTAAAGATAATATAAAAGCATAACAAACAGGAAAAAAAAAACAATATACATAAAACAGCAACTGGAGTAAAAACAGACCCATCAGTCACAAGTTAATGTAACCAGTGTACTGGCTCAGCCCCACCTCCTGACCCCCAGGCCTGGTGTTTTTTCAAGTTTCAAATTTGGCTTACAGTGTTGGGATATCTCAGTATTCTCTCATTCAGGTTCTATCTGCGAAACTTTTTCAAGATTAGCCAAGCTCGACTACACACTACCCCCTAGAGAGCTGGCTGAGTGATTTTGGGCCAGTCACTCTCTCAGCCCAACCCACCTCACAGGGTTGTTGTGGGGAAAATAGGAGGCAGGACTATAGCAGTATTGGGCATCTATGTATATGTATATGTATATTTTATATATCTATATAGATATATAATGATAACAAGGAAAAGGAGAAGGGAAGGAGAAGGAGGGCAAAGAAAGGAGAGCATTATTGCTCCCTATTTCCAGAAGGAGAGTTACGTTAAACACTTAGATAAGCGCTACATGGCAGGCAGCAGACGTAAAACTCTGGATTCTGCTGTCATCTAGCGACTGCCACATTTTCAGATTACTATTAGCCTTCAACTGCATCCGCGTGCGGCAAAAATCCACCGCGAAAATCCCGGGGGGGAAGCTGGGACGCGATTGCTCTCCCTGACCACGCCTTCTTGATTTGCATCGGAGGCTTCGGACTCCCGAAGAAACATGAATTTGATCAAACAACGGCGACCTTAGCCGGAAGGACTGGGGTTACGGAGAACATCCGGTTGCCGCTCTAGGGAGCGGAGATGGGAGGGCTGTCGATGGTGTTCGCGCGCTTTGTGATGTTTTATTGTGTCGCGGAGATTCGGCGGCCTGGAAACCCGGAACCGTCAGAAGAAGCGGCGGCGGCGGCGGCTGAACGACTGTGGGTCGCTCAGCGGCCGGGTCTGGTTGGAAGCCGTTGAGCAAGAGGAGGCGAAAAGACCGTCGGGTTGTACGTCAGTAACGGTCTTCGTGCCGCGAACCGTTGCACGCGAGCCTACCGGGAAACGGGGGAAGAAGCGCTGGGGTGGGTTTTTTCGCTTTCCGTCTCGCATCTTGGGATCAAGGAAGAGCTAAGGAGGTGGGGGAAGGAAGGAAGGCAGGCAGGCAGGCAGGCAGGCAGGCAGGCAGGCTTCTGCGTCCAGAAAGGGCCTAAGAGTTGGATCGGTGGAAAGGGAGCCGCTGCGTTTCTTGTTCTCCCTCCTCCCCTCCCTCCTCATCAGCTCCAGCTTTCACCATCTTTCTTCCGTTTCGGCTGCACGCATAACCGAGGGGGAATCCAACGCCATAAGCCAGCCTTCCCCAGCGCAGTGTCCCCTTGCGTAACAGCCATGCTGGCAGGGGCGATGATGAGAGTCGTAGCCCAAGAAATCTGGACGGTACCGGGTTGGGAAAGGCTGCTTTAGTCTCTGGGAAACTGAGCCAGGAGGAGGAGGAGGAAACAGCGTCCTCCGCAGACTCTTATCTGTTTCCTGGCAACCTCAGTGACTCATATTAATAAAAAGTAAATAAGATGAAGGTCCTTTTCACCACTGCTGTTCTTTCGCATTCTCCAGTGCTGCGCTCTGCGGACTTACCTCTTGGGGTCGGAGAGTGAAATGGATCTGTGCAGAGATACAGTTTTGTTCTTCGTAGGGTTACTTCTATAGAGGCCCAGATTTGTATCTTATCACTGGGGCAGATGGTTTCATAATACCAAGCATCCTATTCTAAGAGAAGCTTTTTTTATAACTTCCTTTAATAGAGCCTGGATACAGCTATCCATGTTGCAGTAACTTCTAGACTGCTCTATTGTAATATGATATATGTAGGACCTCTTCTAAAGAAACTCCAGTTAATAGAAAAAACAGCTGTTAGGTAACCTAGATTGATAGAGACCATCTCATCACTTCTTAAATAGCTACATTTATTCTGTACCATCACAATGTTCAATAGCTATTATTTCTTGTGTCCTATAATTTTCATCAGTTGCCCTTTCAGTCCCATTGCCATCTGAAGTTATGTGGATGGTGATCTGAGACAGCCTTTTTGACTGGGCAACCAGACATTTGTTGCGTTTGGAATTATTTTTCTATTTGCTCTGGCAGTTCAGCACTATGAATAGTGAATTTTAATTCCTGTTTTATGATTTAGTCATGCTTATTGGGCAGTGCAGCTATCTGCCCAGTCTTACTGTTAACTTGTTTTCAACTGCTTTTTTTTAATGTATATTGAAAAGCAGATTATTAATTGCATGTATAAATAATACTCAATCTTCTAATCATTCAGAATAACACGATTGCAATTAAAATGAAAAATAAGTATTCTCCCCACCCCCCATCTCAGAAAACCCACCAAGAACTGAATCTGGAGTCCATAGAACAGAGTGGGGAAAATGCAATGAATTAAAATGAGTTTCAGGTTGAGGAAGGTTGGCATATTGTATTCTGGAAGACAATCAGGGATAGTAGATGTGGTCTGTGAAACATATATTTTCTCCCCTTCCCAAATGCAGGATACCTCATTTGTAGGAGCTCTAGTTCCTTAACATTAATTATTACTGAGAAATCTCTTAGAATGCAAGAAAAGTTTTCTCCAATCCATATCAGTCACCTTACCCCATATGCTTCCTGTTGTGAAAAGGCAAGGCTTGAGGTATTCTGGAATTGGGATGTATATAGTCAAGTTTATATCCCTCAATCAAACCTCTTGTCCCTCAGATAACATTGTAAAATAGAAATAAATGCCTCTCATTAGATGACTTGTATTTTGTTCACCTTGTCTTGAACTCTTGGAATTACCTCAATTAAACTATAATACAATACTGAGGTTTAGAGCTAGATGAGGTGAATGTACAACAAGATCTTGATAGCCTTGAGCTATTGTGCTATGTGGAGGGGAGTTTTCACAGCTGCTTCTGTCCCTGTACTCCTTGAGTATTGGACATTGCAGTGATGACATCAGGATAAAACAAGTGAATTCTATTTTGCCACTATCAACCCATCTGAAATTATATTCACCAATGGAGTGTTCATATTGAAACTCATATAGTCAGAGTCAGTTCTTAAGCTTGCTATGACTATTGCAGAAATGCATGTCAATCATTAAAGGAGGGGATTGGTGCCTTTAGAATACATAATACTCAGGTCTTAAAAATTATTAAAGAGTAACTGTGATGAATACTCTCAATTGAGGAGGGGGTAATATTGTAGAGCCACTTTGAATGTATTCCAGAGCATCCTGCCCATTGAATCTTGCTGGATCTTATTACGTGCCGCTTTTTCCATCCACACTTCTGAAATCTGTGACAGCATCCTAGAGAAAAAATGTAGAAATATTTTTTATGAATCAGTATGTAATTAAGAAGGAAGTTGTTTATATGTTCACACATATCTGAGCTCAGGAATAGATCACTGCATTTGATGGGAAATGAAATATTTTTAGTGGACAGCTGCTAGCTGACTTGCAGAAAGCACATTCAGGAAATAGATATCCAGAACTTGTGTAGGCTTCCTGTATCATCCTTTTCTCCACTAAAGATTTGCATGTTTTTTTTCCTCTCAGTTCACCAGCCACTATGTTGAACTACCAGCTGGTCTCTTTCCTAGTTGCACTTTTGCGATAAAAATTTTGAGCCCAAATAAAGGTGTGAACAGCATGTGAGCCATCAATTGTTACAGAATTGCAACTCCCACTGTTCCTCAGCTTTGGCAAAGAGTGATAGGAATTTAATTTCAAAGATCCATACAATATTCATTTTTCACTCTTGCTTGTAATTTAAGTTCAGCTAGTTAAGGAATAGTTGAAGGTTTCCCAATTCAGATACTTCAGATCTTGCTTAGACAGATGTTTATGGCTGAAAAATAATTGTTAGAAGTTCAATCTGAAATAGGATAACTTTAAAGGATGCAGGTTATATTGTTAACTTGAATTCACTTTTGGTGCACTCTTAGATTATTCCTTAATGATAATTTAAGGCAACTTCTTGATTAGTAGATCTCACCCATTCCTGGAAGGAGATAATGCAGTCTAGTTTTCAGTCCTTCTATCTGTACTTTTGCTATGCAGTAACTTTGGGCATGATGCCATCTACTATGAGCAAGCTTCATTTAAGTCCAAATGCAGTGGCACAGTTCCTTCAGCATAGAAGAACAAAAAATATACATTTTACACTTCGAGTAGAACATGTTTTATAATTAAAAAGATACTGCATGAAAATACTGAATTTCACAATGTATTTCTCTCTTCCATCATGTTCACAGGAGGCAGGAAATACATTAACAATTCAGTTAAGTTTCTGTCTCCCAGTTTCTTATGACTTGCAAATAGAGTATAAATTCAGGATTGTAAGTTCCTCAGTCTAATTGACTATGGATCTTGTTTATCTAATGCAGGAAAAGTGTTTTAAGAGCTGGTGATGATATACCCTGAAGAATATATGTGTTAGTATAAATGAAAGGTGGATCTGAAGCAAACAAAAGTTTTTTTCCAGGATTATGAAAATAGGGTTACTGCTAACTAATACAGAAAACAATTTGGTTATGAATGTCATTTATGTTTAGTAAAGTCTTACTAGGAGTAAACTACATTTCTTAAAATAATGTACTAAACCAATTAATGAAAGGAAAAGTATTAGTGAAGAAAAAATAATTTCAAACAATTGCAAGATTGAAAAAGAAAAAGCCCCAGAAAGTTAAATTATAACTATAAATTATAAAGAGAGCCAGTTTGGTCTAGTGGTTAAGAAAATGGGCTGGAAACCAGGAGACTGAGAGTTCTAGTCCCACCTTAGGCATGAAAGCCAGCTAGGTGACCTTGGGCCAGTCACTCTCTCTCAGCCCAACCCACCTAATAGGGTTGTTGTTGTGGGGAAAAGAGGAGGAGGAAGGAGTATTAGCTATGTTTGCCAGCTTGAGTTATTTATAAAAAGAATAAAGGCGGGATAGAAAATAAATAAATAAATAAATTCTAAGGCCGACCATATTGTTTGGAAGTGTTCCACTGCATTTTGCAGATGATGGTATGTTTAACAGCTTTGGTTGTCTGAAAAATTAATCAAATTAACTGTATTATCTTTGCATTAAATGGATGTTCTTAGATCAAACTGTTGTAAAAAAATATTCTAGTCAAATCAGAGAGATTTTTGTAATTTTAACATTCAAATATTGTCTAATAATGTATCTATCAGGAAGATGGGACGCGGTGGCGCTGCGGGTTAAACTGCTGAGCTGCTGAGCTTGCCAATCGGAAAGTCGGCGGTTCGAATCCGCGTGACGGGGTGAGCTCCCGTTGCTAGTCCCAGCTCCTGCCAACCTAGCAGTTTGAAAACATGCAAATGTGAGTAGATTAATAGGTACCGCTTTGGCAGGCAGGTAACAGCATTCCGTTTAGTCATGCTGGCCACATGACCACGGAAGTGTCTACAGACAAACGCCGGCTCTTTGGCTTTGAAACAGAGATGAGCACCGCCCCCTAGAGTCGGACAAGACTGGACTTAATGTCAAGGGAAACCTTTACCTTTACTATCAAGAAGATACTGTTTTTCAAATTAGGTCTTCATTTTGGGAGTTAAAACATACTGTTCAACTTTTTGATAGATAAGTGTTTAACTAATGTATCTTACCCTCAGGATGTGATCTTTCATGGTATGGTGGTGGGAATCTGTGTTTTAAATCACCCCAATGGATGCAGAGAGTGATGTTGCATTGGATATTTTAATCACAAATGTAGTCTGTGTCTTCCGAACAAGATGTCATTTAAATTTGCGAAAGATTGCGTTGGAGGGAGCAAATGTGATATACAAGCGTGACGTTGGGGTAAGTAACTTAACATTTTAATTTTGGAGTTCTCTCCATATCACTGGAAACTCTAAACGACTCTAAACATTTTAGATATTTTATTTGGTAATAAGGGTGGAAGAAATGTTTTACAATGTGTCAGTAGTAAAGATATATGTTCCATACAGCAACTTTGAGACAGCAACATAGAGTGCTAATATATCTAGAATGTACTGAACTTTATATAATATTACTTTTGAAAAAGGTTCAAAACTTCAGCTTCTGTAGAATACAGTCATTCAAATATCAGAGGGTGGTTGGAATGGATGACCTCTGTGGTATATTTTCTGCCAGTACATTTACAAGTTCAATCAAAATTGCAGTAAGTAAACAACCAGGTCCCAGTATTTGAAGCTACTGCCCCAGTTCTAAAAGACCTAGTTTTTTACTTTAAAACCTAAAATGGCTTGGATTCTGATCATTTTAGAGGCTGCCTATCAACATGAACCTGCCTAGACATGGAGTTCAGCAGAAAAGCGCTTCCTAAAGATGGGAGAGCGTTTTCAATGTTATCCCCAAACTATAAAAGGTACTCCTTTAGGAGCTCCTAAGCCTTTTAAAAAAGGAATCATATTTTTCCTCTACAGCCAGACCTGTTCAGTCTGAGGTAGTAAATGATGATGTGGTTTCTCAGATTTTAATTGTTAACATTGCATTGTATGTATAACAAGTGTACATAAATGTTTAAATATGTGACATTTCAAGCTCAAAATTGTTTTGTGTTTGAAATGGGTCCACTCTTACCAGAAGTGTTCCAACAGTGCTCTGACCATTTTGGAACAATTCCAAAGTTGAAAAAGAGGCAGTTTGGTCTAGTGGTGAAGGCTCCAGGCTAGAAACCAGGAGGCTGTGAGTTGTAGTTCACCTTAGGCATGAAAGCCGGCTGGGTGACCTTGGGCCAGTCATTCTCTCTCAGCCCAACTCACCTCACAGGGCTGCTGTTGTGGGGAAAAGAGGAGGAAGGTGTATTAGGTATGTTCCCCACCTTGAGTTATTTTAGTTATTTGTGCCTAAAATCTTACGTTTTTATTGAAGTTAATTGTTTAAAAAACAAAAACAACAATAACAACCCTATGTTCTAATAAGGAACATTTTAGAGTAGCTTTTCCCCCAGAGTAGAGTAGCTCAGAAGTGAAACTTCATGTTGAATCTTTCTAAAATGATAGCATTTAGATCTATTCTTTAGGTTTTTCAATTTAAGATTTATTTTTTCCCTATTGATTTCAGAAAGTATTAATGAAGCTTAGGAAACCCAGGATTACAGCAACAATTTGGTCCTCAGGGAAAGTAATTTGCACAGGAGCTACAAGGTACGTTCCATCTGTATTTTTATTGCTTGCTTTTTAATGAAATAATTTATATATGAGTAATCCTTAATTGTATAATCCCTTAACTAGTTGTTTGTTTGTTCCCAACTCTAGTGAAGAAGAAGCGAAATTTGGTGCCAGACGATTAGCCCGTAGTCTGCAGAAACTAGGTTTTCAGGTAATTTTTCTATTGAAATAGATATATTTTGATTTATTAGTCAATTGTGACGCCTGTCTTCTTTCCTCCTTCAGACTTTCTCATTTGATCTGTTCCTAGAAAGCCAGCTGACTGCTCACCACTGAGCAGGTTTCATAAATCAGCAATAACAACCCTTTCCCTTTCTGATGAATGCCTGTGTATTCTAGCCAAAACACCACAGAGCAAAATGGGGTCAAAGAACAGAAAGCACATCCTTTGTCTTTTGTGGGCAGAAAAGGAAAGCTGATTTTATATTTTCTCACTGCAGAAGCTCTTGTCATTACTTCTACATTTTGAAAAAATATTAGCGCAAAGGGAGACACAACTTTCCTTTTTCTACACAGTCTACAGTCAGGTTTTTCTTTCTTTTCATCAATTTCTTTGTAGAGGGAGGGTTTCTCTCCCTTTGGCTGAATAGTTGCAAAAAATGCTTAGCCTCTTTTCTATTAAAAAAAAGTAGTAGTTTCTGTTGTAAGCAACAGAATAAAGAAAGTATTGAAGAAACACCAAGGCTGTACATGCATTTCCTGCAAAAACCAAGTGCTAAGAGCAAGTCTTCTCCCATCCTCATGTGAACTTGGGAAGTGAGTGTTTGGTATCTAGTTTAGATATTGGCTTGCTAGCTTTCATACAGCACCAGTTCTTCATAAATCAGACTTTGGGGGAAATGTTTTCCCATACACTTGAATTGATACCAGTTGACTGAAGTACATGATTGGATCATAAAAATACTACCATCAGTCAACATCCCTCTTCAAGGATGCTGCATTTTGTTTTTGCTGGTTTGTATTTTATTACTTTGCTGACACATCAATAATAAAATGCTTTGTCAGTTACCAATACTGATTTTGCCAATTATAAATTCAATTATAAATAAGTGGATTATTAAAAGGAAAGGGGGATGTATACTTTATTTGCAGTAAAATAACAATGTGTTTAATTTGACATTATATAATTCTCAAGAAGGTGGAAGTTTGGCTTGTAAGTAGAATTTAATCATAGTATTCAGACATTAGTCAGAATAGTCCTGTGTGGCTACAGGGTTGTGTGTGTGTGTGTGTTTTAAGTAGCAAAATGCATTCTTTCCCAGAGAGTGCAATAGGATGCCAGGGCACTCTTCTGACAATGTAGCTCATCTTAAAAATAATCTAAATCACTGTTTCTCAATCTCAGCAACTTTAGGATGGGTGGACTTCAACTCCCATGCTGGCTGGATGAATTCTGGGAGTTGAAGTCCACCCCTCTTAAAGTTGCTGAGACTGAGAATCACTGATCTAAATGATACTCTTTGCAGGTGCAGTATTTCATACATGTGACATATGGAGACTTATGACATTCCCCCCTCCCCCAATAATTGGTTGGTGCTGATTCATATATTGTCATTATTTTATACTGGAATAAATGGATAGGAGTGCTATTTTGTGCTTATAGCATTCTGGAATGGTCCCTTCTACTAATAATTAGAAGAAGTGATACATGTGGATTTTAGGGACTTGATTAATGCCACTTCACTCCATATGGCTCCTTCCTAAAAATGTTTTCAAATAATGCAGCTTGGTTCCTTATTTTTTTAGCCAGTGGAAATCAAACACTCCAAAGAGCAAAATGGGGGAGTAGAATGACTCCTTTTAAAAGATAGCAGCTGCAAGTTCAATATTTTCTAATAAAGAAGGTTTGTTTGCTGTGAAACAGGAATATGACTAAAAGGACAATTTTAGAATATGTCTCAATTTTCAGGAATACTGGTAATTCTTGATTGCTATTGCACAAGTTAATCAAATGATGTAAAGCTGATTACTTGAAATAATTTTCTGTTGACTAAAATATATTAATGTCTTTTCTGAAAAGGGTCTTATGCTAAAAAGCACATTGTAGCCAGAGTTACAGGAAACAACTGGTGGCTTCTTAGAAATAAGACAAAAATGTATATAAGCCCTTTTTTTCCCCAGATTTAAAAGTTTTCTAATAATTCTATTTCCACATGTTCTTTCTCCTTCAAAAAGGTGATTTTTACAGATTTTAAAGTTGTCAATGTTTTAGCAGTATGCAACATGCCGTTTGAAGTCAGATTGCCAGAATTTACAAAAAACAACCGACCCCATGCCAGGTATAGTCCAATTTAAAAGTATTATTGTACTGTACAAATTAAAATTATTTTAATTTGAACAGTACAAATTTAAATTATTTTATACTTTTACTGTAGGATTTATTTTTGAAATAAGTTTTGCTTATTTATTTCCTAGTTATGAACCAGAGCTTCATCCTGCAGTGTGCTACAGAATAAAATCACTTAGAGCTACTTTACAGATTTTTTCAACAGGAAGTATCACAGTTACAGGTACTCATCTTTTTGTGAATAATGATGGGACCTCAGGTAATTAAAAATAAAGATAGCTTTATAACCATGAAAACAATAACAAAAACTCCTAATGGATGCTACCTTTATTAATAATGTGCTACAAAAGAGTCTGCAAAAATCTGAGTTCAGTAGAACTCTTCACTAGGCAAGATGTTAAACAGCTGGTGTTGGAGGGATAGGAGTGGACAACTAAAAACTGGTCAAAAGTGTTTATGAACATTAGATCTAAATCCAAGGTGATAGTTAGTACATTGAATTAATCCCTAATGACTTCTCTCCCCCCTTCTCTAAAAATACAAAGTCGCACTATAACTCAGATCTCTTGCATTGAGTAAAACATAGCTTATGGCTAGATAGAGAACAGGAATAAAGAGAAACAAAGTAGACTTTATACAAGCAAAACTATAGATTATTTTTAGATGGTGTGGTTGACAAAAGACTAAAGGGTTGCACATCCAAGTATTAATGCTATTACTTAAGAGAAGGAGCTATAAAGATGTGGAGTAGCTATTTATATGGTAGAAAATAACCATACCATGATAGTAGTCTCCACCTCTAATAGCTCATATAGCATTATTAGATGCATAAATAGCAATTATAGTCTGTAGGACTACATAAAGACTCATAGTAGGCAATATTTCTTTTAGAAAAGTGTGCATGAATTGCCATATTTTTGTTTTTAAATGAAAATTATGTCCAAGAGTAGATTCTACGTTATTGTTTTTGTAGGAGATCACATCACACTTTGTGTGTTTTCCTATTAAAGTGGTATCAGCATTCCTGCGTAACAAGTGGCATTTGACTGAAATCAGTCAAATTAAATTCAGTTAGATTGAAAGTCGAATAGATTTAAATTAGATTGAAAATCTAACAGATAAAAACAGGAACTGAATTATAATTGAATGAGATCAGCTAATTTGTCACCATTAGGTGTTTCAGGTATTAAATTTAGTAGTCCATCCATAATCAATACATTTTAACTGAGGAAAAAAACTGTGTTCTTAGTGTATAGGATGTAGCTTAGTTACACCTCCAATTTAATTACAAGCACACGGGGAATGATTTTTTTTATCTAGAATGTAGCACACAATAGAGGAAGGCTTACAGATCTTCCTTTCTTTCTGCTTGTGACTTAAACACTTTTAAGGGTAAAATATCCCATTGTACCAATGGGAACATTCTCCTTTTTATATTTTAGCAACTCTGGGGAAGTAACAATTTTGTTCAGTCTTGCTGAGGAGAGAAGAAATAAGACTTCCATTCTTCTATATTGTGATCCCAGTGAAGATTTTCTGGACTTAAAATTGAAGAAAAATAAGATAAATAGCTATATTAAGGTCTAATTTGAGTTGGAGTGTTGGGTAGCCATTGATGATATCAGGTAATTTAACAATATAAAGTGCAAGAAGCAAATTTTGGGAAAAGAAATCAGTTGCTGAATTTGCACTTTCTTTTGCTGTTTTGGGTTTATGGTACAGCTAGTCTTCAACATGAGAGAACAATTTAGGATATATTGTGCTGTGTGTGATGTATAATTTAATGAATGTTTCAGGCTAGTTTTGAAGGTACTTTCTGCTTCAGTCGTATTACTTGGAATTGTTTGCTTTTAGAATTTTGGAGAAAAAATGTTGAAAGTATTAAGTTCCACTAATAAAGTTTAAGGGCTTCAGAGGTTTCTTTATATGCCTATTCTGAGCTTTTTTTTTTTTCTTCTGTTTATTCTTAGGGCCAAATGTAAAGGCTGTTGCCACTGCAGTGGAACAGATATATCCATTTGTGTTTGAGAGCAGGAAAGAAATTTTATAATTTGCCACTTCATGGTTAGGTGGACTAACCAAGCACCTTTTATAAGACTGCTGCATATTGGACTTAAAGCAAAAAAAAAAAGGGTAAGGAAAAAAGGATAACTGGACCAAGACAGCTGAGGAGGTACAAACTCTTGGCCACAGTGATAAGCTCCAGTCCCTTTTGGATTTTATTTTGAACAGTGCTGTATTGTAAAAAAAAAAAAAAAAAAGTTTACAAAAAAAAGAAAAAATGAAATTGCTGCTTTTTACAAGACATTCTATTTATTTCTGCAGTGATTTCTGTGTTCATAAGCAGAATTGTCATGATATGCACTAACCTTCGAAATACTTCTTTAGGTTGAGCTTGTGTTTTTATTTGTTAATAGTCTTTTACATTTTTGTATGCTGACTGTTGGGCACCAAAGAAGCTGTAGACATTACCTTTTTCACCTGACAAACATGCACAAATAAAAGTCTGCGAAGCCTTCCTTCATATCTGTTCTGTTACATTCCTTTTCCCTTTTCTATTAACAATTGTATATTGGCAAAGTAACTAGAGCATTATTAGTGTAATATTTTGTTCATTTTTTGTTCCAGTTTTAGTGTGTGTGTATAAAGTGGTCAGTAGCAGACTAGGTTCAAGTGAATGACAGATACATGTGTGTACAAAGGACAGACTCTGGTTTTTCTGCAATATATTTGTAAGTAAATGCAGAGATTGGCTGATCTCTTCCTGCTTTGTTCAGTAAGGACACGTTATAGAGCATAACAGATTTTAATGAACATTGTATTCAGTAAAGATAGAAGTACCATTATAGCACTTGATGTTAGTAAAATCAGCTTACTGTGTCCATAATCCAGATACAGTTTTGGTTGGTTTTTTTTAAACTGCTGTGAATTACTTCCATTGACTAATGTTATTTTTCAGGAAAAAATTAATTGATGTAGACCTTAGCTACTTCTAAAGAATTGTCCACACTTGCCAAATACTTCTATAGTACTTCATTTTGTTTTTTGTTTTTTAATTTTTATTCTAACATGTAAGAAAGCTTGGCTTTGACATGTAATCTTGGGACTTGAAAAGCCAATGTTGAGTCTCTCAGTACATGTGCATTTGGTACAGATGAGTGGTATTAGTAAATCTTAATTGGAATGAAGATGCTACTCTCACCATATACAATAAATATGTAAAAATGCAGATGTCTCTTTTTCATATCTAAGCCTCAAAACTGAATAAATGTTGATATGAATATGAATATTGCAGATATCATGTATTCAGCTTTCAGTTTTGCATGTCAGACTGAAATAAATTCAGCAGAGTCCTGCAGATAGAATCCCATTGAAGGCGTATTTTTAAAACTATTTTTAAAATATTGCTCAAATGTCATGAGAGAACTTTGGAGGTCTGCTGGGAAAAAGATACATAAATTGTGTTTTGGGAGAGAATACAAATGGACTGGATATAAATAGATTGTGTTACTCCATCCAGAAAGCATGCTAAATATATATTCTTAAACGCAAATTCACAAGCATTTTCACCAAGGAAGCAGGCTAACCTTTTGAGAGGCATCTACTCACACAGATAAGACACAAAGTGATAATTTTAATAACTATAACAATTATAGTTATTATAATTATTAATTATAATTATAATAACAATTATATTAATTATAACAACTATAACAACAATTAATGATGATGATGATGGCAATTAGGCATGGCGCCCCATAATCATAAGCTGCTGTTGATCATCATTTTTGCTTTTGTTTTTTGGTGCCTTCAAGTCATTGCTGACTCTTGGTGACTGTTCTGGACAAGTTCCTGCGGCTTTCTTGGCAAGGTTTTTAAGAAGTGGTTTGCCATTGCCTCCTTCCTAGGGCTGAGATAGAATGACTGGCCCAAGGTCACCCATCTGGCCTCAGGCGGGACTAGAACTCGCAGTCTCCTGGTTTCTAACCTGGTGCCTTAACCATTACACCAGACTGGCTCTCACCCCTAATCAAGTGTTCATAATTTGTTAATTTCTCCTTTGGAAACTTATGGAAGATAATAATTACATTGTATGAACAAGTATGGAGATAATTAAACTATTTAAGAAGAATGATAGAGAAAATACTTCCTAAACTCATTTACTTTTAATTGAGTCATAATGTACATTTCATAAGTCTATTGCTTATAAAAGTGACACTTCCAAAGCTAATGGGTTGGAGTGCAGTTGTAGTCCACAATTCTGCCAAATTTCAGGTTGGTCTGATAGAAGTTGTAATGAGGAAAGCAAGTTAATGAGCACTGAATATTTACAGATTTACCCTTTCTATTCAGACATATATTGGGTATAAACTGTTGATGCACTTTATTCATCAATTAACTCACTTCTATGTACTGCTCAGGATTTTCTAAGGATTTTCTAAGGCTTTCCTGCCCCATTAAAGAATGGCAGCAACTGTTGATATAGTTATATTTTGTAAGCTAGATATTATCGAGCTGATTGGATAGCCTAGAGCAGTGTTTCTTAACCTTGGCCACTTTAAGATGTGTGCACTTCAACAAGCTGGCTGCACAATTCTGGTTCACACATCTTAAAGTGGTCAAGGTTGAGAAACACTGGCCTAGAGGAAGCAGGAATAAAGTGAGGAAGAGAAGTGCATCCAAGTATTTTCATATTGCATTAAATCAGCAACAGCACCTAAAATAGCTCAAAGTATAGCTTTCCAATTTTTTTACTCTACCTTTAATGTTTTTATTCCAATTAGGAATCTTGGTTTTACATATATACTGTATGTGTGGTGCATTGCTTAAAATGAAATTAGAGTTAGGATTCTGTTTCTCATATGAATGCATTTGCACAAAAGTGACTCAAATAATAATGGTGAGATAGTGGGACTCTGCTGGTCAAAATCAGGGAATGTGTCAATGGTGCATTTTGCTAAACAGGACAATTGTTACATGTGGGAATCATAACTATGTGGAAGGAAACTCAGAAAAGCACAAAAAACATTCCCATAAAAATAAAGCCCAAATCGATATAGCAGTTTGAAGAAAAAAAGTTATATGAGAATAGGAACCGTTCTTGGCCCACCATAAAGAAGACCAGGGATGCTTTTCCATTGACTGGAGTCACACATTGTGCTAAACCATGGTTTGTTTTAGACCTTATTTTTCAAGAAACCACAGTAGCCTGGTTTACACATAACTAGTCATAAACCATGGTTTGCAGACCACAGTGGTGCAGTTCACATACACTAAGCCAAAATTTAGACAGACTACATTATAGTTTTAGTGCAATATGTGAATGCAGCCAGTGATTTGAACAGGCCTTTGGATCCTCTTGGCACAGGTTATCACACACTTTTTTTACCACACGGACGAGTTCAGAAGTAAGTTTGTGTGTGTGTGTATGTTGTGTGTATGCATGCGCTGGTACATTATCCTGCTAGTGCTTACATGGATGGTATGGGAACAAAGATGATGAGTAGCAGTAATGGACTAAAAGCTGCTTTAGGTTATAAGTAGCTGATTCATAATGTCCACCTGCTAAAGTTAAAACATTTCAAATACTCACTGTCTTTTCCCATCTGAAGTTAAAAGAAATCAGATGTTTCAAGACAACTATAGCAATAATTTCATTTCTTAATCTGAAATGTCAGTGAAAAAAAAGTAAAGAATCAGTCTTCATGGATTCAACAGAAAAGTGGGCAACTCATCAACCCTGTAGGTACTTCAATGTAGTCTGTCATAGGTGCTGAACAACCCCAACCTCCATCATATTGCCACTTGCCATGTCCATAAATGCTTTCACATAGAATCACTGGGCTATTCAGGAAGAGGACCTTCTCCAAGAAACAGGAGGAGGCAGCAAGTCAGGGACCAGGAGAGGTCTTCAGACTACCTTCCTCAGTGGCTGTAGTGCAGCTGGCAAAAACATGCTGTTTCTTTCATATGTGAAGTTGCACATCAGTGGTTAAAGCCTCCAATTCAGTGCCTTATGTCACATCTGGGCTCTGAGCCTGCTAAGACTGCCCACCCCATATTTAAACAACCGTTAAAAGAAGACAGTATACTTTTTTCTTGAATTTCCTAATATGCTTAAAATTGTGGAAACATACCTGTGGAGGTTTTAGTCATTATTTAAGGCTGATGTAACTTCTACAATCTGTACAATCTACAGCAGATAAACTTTTTCAGGCATAACAGCAAACCATAGTTCAAAAGTACAAGAATACATCTTGAGAAGCCTCAAATTCATATCTGTTCTGCCCGTTCTCCTGTGGTGTGAACATAAAGAGGAAACTGGAAGCTTTTACTTATTGGTTTAAACTAGCCACAGCATATTGCTACGTCATTGAAGAGCTGCATTGACAGATCAGTGGCTTCTCCAGGCCAGTATTCTTGCATAATAGCCAACCAAATGCCTTTGGAAGGCCCACCCATAACCTTCCCACTATTCAGCTCCATTGGATTACCTTGAGTTCAAGGCAAACATTTTCTCAACATCGTGATTTGTATCCTTATTGCCTTTATTCTAAGATACAGTAAAAAGCTTCCATTTTCTCAAAGGAGAGTTGCTCAAGACCCTTCCTCATTTTGATTGCCCTGTGGTGCACCTTTTTTAGTTCTACAACATCCTAGACAAACCACAACAAAACAAGTGATTTAAACCATCTGGTTCTGAATACTGGTTTCCTTCAAAAATATCATGACTTAAGTTCAATACCACTTAAAATATAAAGAAAAATGTTTAGCTTAAACCACAAGTCAGATTTTTCCAGCTCCAGGAAGAAAGGGAAGCTTTCAGATAAACTTGTGCGAGTAACTCTAAACCCCAATTCAGTACCAGATTCAAATTTAACCATAGCTTCTTAAAGCCAGATCTTGCTGTTTATCCAGATTTAATGGCCTTAGGGTAGATTCTCCTAGGCAGCCCTTATAGGTTGCCATAAGCCATACAGTAATGCAGTTTGTGTGTTTGTGGCTTAGCATGAAGCAGTAGTCAGTGTTCTTCCCTATAAAGGGCTTGGCTAACAGGCCTAAAAAGGATAATTGATCAAGTACAGTTGCACAAGTGTGCTGAGCATGACTAAAATACTTTACACACTCTAAAAGAGAAGTTTGCAGAAATTTCTCATATTTGTATTATTGACTATGTTATGTTTATGGTTTTTTTTATTTTTTTCCCCATAGAAACACTATTACAGTTGACAGCTCTGTGCTTAAAATGTGCAAAATTCATTACTTTATAATGTCCACTGACCAAAAGGTCCTCTAAAATAAAATGAAAGAAAGCTAGTTTAGGGTAAGACACTAATCATATGGATGTAGCAGCAGGATTTCCTTGAGTTCTACCATCTTGTCCGTTGGGAAAGCTAGTTCTTCTGGTCTTAGTTACTCAAACATCTGCCTAGAAGAATTGTTCATGGACTTCTTTATTAGAAAGCTCTATAGTTGAGCCAATCAATTGGTCTTGCCTCTGGCCCATCCAACAAAAAGGATTCGTGGCATGCTTTCTGAAAGAGAGGAAACATTTCAGAGCGATCTTTAATATAAGTGCATTTATTCCTGAAGACAGTGATCCTCAAACTTGGTGGTACTATGACCCTCTAAAATAATTAATTAATTTGTGTGACACCCCTTCCCAGTCTCATCTTCCCTCTATTCCAAAGCAGCAGCTTCCTGGGGGATGTCACACTGGGCCCCCATTGCAAGGCTGTCTTTCTGCAAGAGATGCAACGCCCAGACTGCTTGGAGTGGATGCGCACACTCACTGCCAGGATCCAGCATCAAATCCAGAAAAAGCCACCCCTGGAAGAGGAGAGAGATGAAGACTGTGCTAGGTTGCCTTGAGCAGTGCTCAACAGCAGGCTGGGGTCTTGCAGGAGCACAAAGAAGAGGAGCCCAGCACTGGGATCCCATGCATGGCCTGGTCTGGCCAGAGTGGGAGTGTGACATGCACATACCGCACTTGCAACCCACAGTTTGAGAATCCTTGTCTTGAGACACTGGGTCGCAACTTGGTGTTGGGAGGAAAAATATACCCTTACGTGTTATCAGGCTCTCTGTCCTACCTGATTTTATTTAAGGCTTAACTTTTTTTAAAAAATGAATGGGAACTAGCATGGTGCAAAGCATCAGGAATCAGTCTCCAGCAATGCTTTTATTTCCATTAATGCTTCTGAACCCCACACAGATCCCAGAAGGATTCCTAGAAAATCAAATGATGGGTGGCTACAGCCCAGAGTTTTGCTTTCCTTCTAGTATATGGGCCATGGTGGGTATGACCAACCATTTTGTAAAAGTGCGAATAGCCTTTCAAAATTCCAGAAGTTCCCACTGGTCCAAAAATGTTGGGGATCTAATTGGGTAACAGCTGGAATTAGCTTTGCTTTTTGTCCTTTCCCATCCTATGTCAGCAGCTCAGAAGTTATTAAATGGAATGGAATATATTTCTGTTATGATAACCATCATCAACAATTATTTATCAAAATAGTACAGAGAATACTGATATATTTCTTAACAGCTTTCCTCAAGCTGGTACACTCTAGATGTTGGTACTTCAATTCCCCAAATACCTAGCCAGCACCAGGTTTGTACAGGATATTTCATGATATGTTTTGGTTAAGGTTTAAGCAGAAGATCTGAAAAACAGCATTTTTATCTATGCAAGTAAAGTAAATTTGAAAAAAACAGTATGCATATCCACATGCTTTGCATAACTAACATAACACTGTCTGCTTTCTACTCCTTTTAAACTCCTGAAGAATTTGAATTTAAGTTTTTGCAAAGGACACACTGCCATGACACTGTGCACAATAGGCAGGTGAAGATGCATCTAATTCTTGAAGTTCAATATGTAGGCTTCTTGCTTAGAGCGGGGTTATTCACACCACTGCTGTTTCATGAAGCAATTTATTTCCCCAGTTCAAATTAAAGCTATCATATTGTTCTACAGCATACTGATCCAATGTCCAGTCCAGGCTTCTGTGCACATATTCTGCAAAGACTGAAGCCACTTCTGGTGTTTCTAGTGAGCACTGGAAAGAGGCTTCTTGCAATCAGAGTGACCCAAACTATCTCAGGAGGCCAAATATCACTGCCTCTGCAGCATAACTTGTCCTGTTGAAGGAAATTAGGGATGTCTCACACAAGCCTAATTTATATAAAATATTAACACTGCAAACTTTTTAAAAAGTCAATAAAAAATACCAGCTATACTATAACATCTCTGCATCAGTGCTGCTCTTAAGACATTGCCCAGTTTCAAAAGAGGTTTTCAAATGTTTTAAAGGCCCAAACGTGGACAGAAAAGTTATGGCCACAGTGGAGAACTCCCAGTCTGGAACTTGGGGCTGTGATGGCATGCTTACATACAAGTTTTAAACCTGGTGGGCATAGCTGGCAATTCCATTCACTCTTGGTCTGACATTATTTCCCATTACTGCAAAATGTGTCATCATTAGGGCGAGGATTTCTATGACATGTCATACTTTTTCTGGAACCTTTATTTGAATTTGTAAGTAAGTTAAAACATGTTTTAGAATAATCTGGTGAGAATTGGATGCTTTTTATTTTGCTTGAAAAGTCATATTTTGACTTTTTAAAGGTGTTATATTTCTGCTTAATTTTGTAACAAATGTCATATTTTGGTCATATTTTGGTCATTGGCAACTCTCCTGATAAGCCAGCAAGTTCGAGCCAGCAAAGAAAGTGAGAATTTGCCTGTTTTTTTTCTTTTTCTTATTTGCTCCCCAACTCAGGGAGGTGTGTGTGTGAGAGAGAGAGAGGAAAAAAAAAAAAGGGAGAGAGAGAGAGGTGGGAACAAAGGCTTCTACCCTGACCAGGCCTGAAAAAAAAGTGAGAATTTGCCTGTTTTGTTTTCTTTTTCTTATTTGCTCCCCAACTCGGGTATGTGTGAGGGAGGGAGGAAAAGGGAAAAGGCTTCTCCCCTGACCAGGCCTGAAAAAAAAGGTGAGAATTTGCCTGTTTTTTCTTTTTCTTATTTTGCTCCCCAACTCAGGGCTCTCTCTCTCTCTCTCTCTCTCTGTGTGTGTGTGTGTGTGTGTAAGAGAGGGAGAACAACCTTTTTTAAAATGACTTCAGCAGGCAGAGGCTTCTCCCCTGACCAGGCCTGAAAAAAAGAGTGAGAATTTGCCTATTTTTTTTCTCTCATTTGCTCCCCAACTCAGGTGTATGTGTGTGTTTGAGGTGGTGGAGTAACGTGAGAGCTGCAATCTGATTTCAACATGCCTAAAAGTAGATGTTCAGCGAATGTGAAATTACAGTGTCTTGTTCAAGAATTTGGGGAGCAGATTTTTAGTAGCGATGGTGATATTTTGTTTTGTAAATTGTGTGAAGTTAGTCTATCAGCCCAAAAGTGTTTTAATATTCAACAACATTGTGACATCGCGAAACTCAAGAGCTGTTTAGCAAGATTTACCTTCACTGAGAACAGACGTCTCCTTTTTGAGAGAGCTGCTTCTTCAACTGCAGGTTCATCAAATACCCAGTCAGAATTTTGTAAGAATCTCTGTACAATGATGGTTACTTCAAATACTTCCGTAAGGAAATCAGGTAGTGGTAGCCTCAGGCATTTTTTGGAGAAGTACACCAGTCACCTGATTCCACATGAATCAACTGTAAGGAAAAATTACATGTCTGCCTGCTATGACGATCTGTTTGAAAAGATAAGATCTGCTGTTGACAACAATAAGTTATGGGTTTCAATAGATGAAAAAGTGATGTAAATGGAAGATAGTGTTGTTATTGGCACTCTGAAATGTGACAAGCCTGAAGTATTTCTTCTGACATGTGAAACTCTACAAAAGTAAACAATTCCACTATTGCTATGCTCTTTGATGATTCTATGAAACTACTCTGGCCGGATGGTATAAAAAGGGGAAATATCCTTCTCTTTGTAACAGATGCTGCTCCATACATGACTAAAGCAGCCAAGGGACTTAAACTTCTTTATCCAAAAATGATCCAGATCACATGTCTTGCACATGGTTTACACAGAGTGGCCGAACAGATGTGAAGCAACTATCCTGATGTAGCTAAGATCATTTTGAATGGGAAAAAAAGTGTTCATTAAAGCTCCACTTCAAGTACAAAAGTTCAAAGAAATTGCTCCTACTTTGGCTCTCCTTCCCCAACCTGTCGTGACACGTTGGGGGACTTGGCTGGATGCGGCTATGTATTACTTCACAAATTATGCTTCCTTGCAGCGGATAAAGAATTTGTTGTGAGTCTTCCTCCATCAAGATTGTGCAAGTTTCCTTTTCTGAAACCTTGGCTGGAAATTTAGCATATATAGGATCTAACTTCAGTGGATTATCAAGAGCAATCACCTGCCCTGAAACTGTAGGAATGGAACTTAGTGATGCACTGAACATTGTAAAATAAACTGAGAGTGATTTAAAGCAAAGGGGAAAGTGGCTGAAAAAATTAGTGATAAACTGCAAGGAGTACTGCAATCTAATCTGGGTTATTCAACACTTTGCAAAATAAGTAACATTCTAAATGGACTCGAAGCAAAATTTGAAGATGTGAGGTTTCAGCCTGTGTCTGACTCCGAAAACGAAACTTATCCGGAGTCAAAGGGGTAAACCAAAACCAATCAGGGAAGGTTTGAAAAAGCAGAAGCAGGAAGTGACTCAGCAGAGCGGGAGAAATGGCAAACGGGGATTGGACAAGCTCCGGTGGGGGATTTGAACTCTCCAATCAGCGTGCGAGACAGGAGACCTGAGAAGTGCGCGAATCAGAAAGCAGCCTGATTGGCTGCTGGAGAGAAAAGGCGCGGAAGGGATCGGCATAAAAGGCAGACATGTGAAGAGCAAGCTGCTGGAGACAACCGATCCTTCGAGCTCATAGCCATTGCAGAAGAGTCCTTACCTATGTCGGATGCCTTGCCTGTAGCCAAAGTGGAACCAGTGCCAGCATCTTCTACCTCCGTAGAATTGCCTTCTGCACCAGCTGCTCCAGAGGATCTTCCTCTTGCCATCCCTGCTGAGCACAGCCTGGCATCTAGCTCTGGACCTTGTCGCCGCATTCCAGCGTGATTCAGGTGTGCACTCAGCCTTGCTCCTAGCTCCCAGCCATGCCTAGGACCTCCAGTCCAGTCCAGTCCAGTCCAGTCTTGCTTCCAAGCCCCAGCCTTGCCTAGGAACTCCAGTCCAGTCGTGCTTACAGCTCTCAGTCTTGCCTAGGGTTTCCAGTCCAGTCGTGCTTCAAGCCCGCAGCCTTGCCTTGAGTCTCCAGTCCAGTTCAGCCTTGCTTCTAGTTCTCAGCCTTGCCTAGAATATCCAGTCCAGCCCAGCCTAGCCTCCGGAGCCAAGCCTTGCCCAGTGGTTCCAGTTCAGTCTCGCCTAGCCTCCACATGTCAGTCTGGTCCTACCTGTGTGCCAGCTCACAGATCCTTGCCTCCAGTTTCTGCTTTGCCACGCACGCTCCCTTCACCAAGCCTGACAGCTTCTATCAGAGAGTTAGCTGAATTCTGCCTTGCTGTTCTGCCACAGTCTGACCCTGCAGCCTTGCCTGTTCATCTGTCATTGCCTGGGTGGTCTTGATTGGAACTGCTTATTATTCACCGGGACTTTATTACTGTAAATAGTTGTTTTAAATAAAGAGTTTTGATAATAATTCTGTCTGGCTGCCTCATAGTCTGAACAGGATAGAAGACTTCGAGCCAGAATTTTCTCCAGATGAGTTTGCTTTTTTCAAATTTGTTGCTATAACCTCTTGTGATGTTGAACGGAGTTTCTCCAGATACAAGAACATACTGGTGGACAACAGAAGGAGTTTCGAGTTTGATAACCTCAAGATGCACGTGGTCATCCAATGCAATTCTGCTGTTAATGAAAACTAATCCAGGGATGAACATTTTGAGAGTAAAGTGAAGAATAAATCTCTTAATGTGTATGTGTGTGTCTGTTTGTGTGTAAGCACTGATTTTTAAAAATTGGGTGCTAATTTCAGAAAAATTGTAAAGTCATATTTTTGACTTTAAAAGTCGTATTTTTTGTTTAATTGGTCATATTTAAACGGTTTTAAGGTCATAAATGCTTGCATATTTCTAACATTCTTAGGTCATAGAAATCCTCACCCTAGTCATCATTGTCCACTAGACATCAGATGTTCTCCGTTTCAGTTAATCATCAAAGCACAGAACAACAGTGTAGGCTTGAGCACAGGCATGTTCAAGCCTACATCCATCTCCGTTTGTAACTTTAAGTGTATAAACACATCGAGGTATGTCACAATTTTCCCCCCACAGTCGAATAAATCTTTAATTATAGTGATACACTGGCATTAGACAAACAAGTACAATGTATGTACATATTGCTTTCTACTTACTGTTTTGCCAGTTCCATGGATATTTGCTCTAAAGAACATCCTTTTGTCTTCGGTATAAAGATAATGACAAAAGCTAATGATGCTAGGCTCATCAGTGCATAAATGAAACAGATCCATGGTAAACCAATAAGGTCTAAAAAAATAAAGAAACATTGTTTGACTCTGATACTTTATGGACACAAATTCTTAAGACAAATAACCTGAGGGTGCCCAAGGTCTGCTATAACACACAAATTCTTAGTACGCTGAATAATGCCACCAACACAATCAGTTCAACAATGAAAAACATTCAACAAGTTTTATTTTTAAACATGTAGAAATCACTGGTTTACAAAACAAAACCTTATAGCAGTATATTATCAACTAGAAAAGGATATTATAAATTATTTAAAAATATCATGGTATCTATATCAAAGAAGAACATATGCTTTATTTTCTGATTGGTTGAAAATATTACCTTTTCCAAACAAAAAAACACATTTCAGAATAATTCTTTTTGCAAAGTACAAATGTACTATGCCTAGTACAACCTAATTCCTCAAAGATAGTCAGACTTCAAAGTTTTGGATATAATTCAACATCACATTAATATATTTAATATTTAGGGATTTCCCCACAGATCTACATGTATATTGAAATGCCATTCCAAAAGGATACCGATGGTTTACAAGACCAGATCATATGGGTTTCATTTTCTTTAAAATTATTTATTTATTCGGAGGGTCTTTTTTTCTTTCCTTTTTTGGTTTTGTTTAGTTTTATTTGTCATTTATTAACGGTCTTTAGTAAGCATTGTTTTATTGTTTATCTTGTGTATTTCTGTACAGGTAGTCCTCTTTTAGTGACCACAATGGGCACCAGCAGCTCTGTCATTAAGTGAAGCAGTCGCTAAGTGGGAATTCACATGACTCTGACTGTGCTTATGATTTTACTTCAGCTTTCCTTTCCCCCCATTCCCCTGCCCTTTGGAATGCTCACCCTGGTGCTGAGATAATTAGCAAGAAGGGAATTAATGTTTGTATTCACATTCACTGGAGAGGAAGGGATTACAAAAGAATAAGAAGGCACACAATGGGGAACATAAATCGAAAGTAGTGCGCTGGCGCCAACTGTCTGTCTAGCACGCTGGTGGCTGTGAGCTGCTTAGGAGGCAAAAGAAAGCCTTTAGTATGAGACTGATTGGGGTCTTGTCAGGTACAGGCAGCACCTGCACCCCACTAATTAAGGTCACAGAGCTAAGCTTGTTAACTTGCCCTTAGCGCCTTACCTTGGGGTAGCGCTGTACTGATAAGAAAAGCAGCTCAGGAAGAGATTGCCTGTTTAAGCAATCTCTCTGTTCTGCAAAGAGGCAGGGAGAAAAGGAAAAAAAAACAGGTCAGGCACAGGACAACACGTGCTAACTGACTGTAATGGCAAACACATGATAGAGAGATGCTGTTAAGGTTGTAAATGTGGGGCTTGGTTGCAAAGTTATATTTTCAGCACCGTTGTAACCTCGAACAGTCACTGCATGAAGCAGTCAGTAAGCAAGGTCTACCAGTACTCTATTCTTTGTGACCTTGCATATTTGGCATGGCTACTGTTTGAGCAGATGAACTCTGAGTTTGTAACATTTTTGAGCTAGAAATATAATATAAGGTGAGGAACTGGCCCTAATGCACTGAAAAGGCTGTTTTGATGGTTTTGCCAAAACATCTTTTTGATTGATGGATGGATGGATGGATTAATCAACTGATTCACAGGGCTTATATGTCACTCCAGTCGAAAACAACTCTGAATAACTTATATACCCTGTTTACAAAAACAAGTCTAAAAATATACAAATAACAGTATCATATAAAAGAGCGACAGAGATACATAAAGCTCTACATTCATTAATCTCCAGATTACAGGAGGGAGCAGTTCACAACACTCCCATCTCCAAGGCCTGCTGAAAAAGCCAGGTGTTGATGGCTTTTCTGAATCCTAGTTGTGGGTCTAGTGATCACGTAAGACATTTGCTGGGTGCTTTGATTGTAAAAAGGACCTGGGACATACTGCTAAAATGCTGAGCTGCTCTGTTCAATTGATGGGAGCTTCCCAGGTGGTAGGCAAGCCCTAAGTCACCCATCAACAACTGCCATCCTTGCATACACCTGTGTGCAAAACAGCACTGGGCTGTCTATAGCAGTGTTTCTCAACCTTGGCAACTTTAAGAAGTGTGGGCCTCAACTCCAGTTGAGGTCCACACATCTTAAAGTTGCCAAGGTTGAGAAACACTGCTCTGTACAATACCCCAGTGATTAAGGTAGGCCCTGGATTGGTTCAGTGAAAGCCAATTCTTTTTGTTTTGAAAACATATTGCCAATAATACTGAAAGGTATCTTGGGCATAAGTGATAATGAGGACTTTCCATTCTAAGAAATAATTTCCCACTTTTACTTTCATTCTAAGGGTGATTTTGTTATATAAAAATATCTTTGTGTCTATTAAATCCCTCTAGTCCAACTCCCTGCCCAGGGCAGGAATCCTTATACCATCCCAGACACATGGCTGTCCAGCCTTTGCTTGCAAACCTCCAGCGATGAAGTACCCACAACTCTAGGACCTTCCCAGATTCCTGGAACTTGCAACAATTTATTGCATTTCTGCCTTTTTAGAAGACTATTCTGAGCTGACAAAAAGGCTGATCGTGCTCATTCCACAGCCACAGCAGTCTTACTTGTTATAGTCAAAAATGTTGAGGAGATTAGGAGATTAACCCCCCAGTTCATGCTTGATGTGAAAGCAATCGCTCTTCCTCTGATCCCTCCAGGAAATATTTCACTTAACACCAGCCATGACACTGAAATAAAAAATAAAATCAGTCAGCTAGTCAAGTTTCACATCCTTCTAGCCTAATCTTATACTTCACAGTTCCATTACATTCTGGATTGTCAACTATACCAGGGTTCTAGAAGCAGCAGAATAAAAATGCCCACAGATAGTGGGATTGGAACATTTAATTTAGAAGGAGGCAGCATTTTTTTCAAAAACAATCACATAAAAGATCCAGTTACATTTTTTAAAAACCCAGCATGCCACCCAAGCATGAAATGCTTCGATACTGTGACTAAAACATGAAAATAAAGCAGCTTATAGTGTCCAGTTTGGTAAACAACAGGCTTTTTTTCCCCAGGTCTTAAGCAGCAACCTGACTTTCTCCCTTCATGCCTTGAAACTACATTCTAAGATGACCTACACAAAAGTGCCCCCTCTATGACCTTGATGGACTACCTCCAAAGTACGCATGGAGATGGAGACGGAGTGAAAGCCTTCTGGCTTATCTCCGTTGACTTAACCGAATTAAGTATGTTTGCTGATCAGGGACAATGATTTATGTTCTTTCCTAAACATGTATCTGGGACACCCATTTATTAATTTTATTTTGAACCTTAAGCCTTGCCATCGTAATGTTTGGTTGCCTAGCAGCAATCTAAATAAAGTACATACACACAAAAAAACCCCTCAGTTTCCATTGTTTTTTACCTGTTGTGAACCACCCAGAGTCACTTAGATGAGATGGGTGGCAATACAAATCAAACAAATCATCATCATCGTCATCTTCTAATTTCCCTTTTCTGAGGTGGAAAGTAGAGGAAGTTTCATCCTCAATTCAGAGTTATCCTCCTTTCCAATAAGTAAGACATTACTACCTAGAACAGTGTTTCTCAATCTTGGCAACTTTAAGATGTGTGGACTTGAACTCCCTGAATTCCCCAGCCAGCCATGACCTAGAATCACAAAACTATAGAATTGGAAGAAACAACAAGGATAATCTAGCCCAACCATTTTCAATATGCAGGAAATTAATTAAACTATCCTTAACTAGCTTCTTCTTAAAAATCTCCAGGGACAGAGAACCACAACATCCAGAGGTAGACTGTTGCACTATTATACAGATCTTATCATCAGATTATACAGATCTTACCATCAAGAAGTTTACTGTTTTTCTATTAAAAAAACAGCCTTTTCCACAGTAGCTCCCACCCTGTGGAACATGCTGCCCCTGGAGGTAAGACTGGCCCCATCACTCCTGGTGTTCCGGAGGAGTCTGAAGACCTGGCTCTGCCACCTCGCTTGAGGCGGAGAGGGGAATAGAGCTACATGGGGATGGCTGCTATAGACCACTCCTCCCACACATGGACTGTTTTAGATTCTCCTGCCACTTGGATTTTTTTACTTTTTTACTCTTATTTATATTTATTTATTAGAGTAATTTTATATTTGTATATTCTATTTTTACTGTATGGTGGTTGTTGTAATTAATGTAAAACTGCCCAGAGTCCCCCGATGGGAGGAGATGGGCAGGGACAACATAAACAAACGAACAAACAAACAAATATAACACTACTGTACAACAGTTTTTTTAAGACTATGTGAACTGTATTGGCCTGCTTCACATTAATCCATGGTTTACAACTCAAGATAACTTTGTTGACATGTCCCACCGATGCATGAACTCAGAGAGTAACATCTTCAAACTGACTACCTTTAACTTAAGCTCCTAAATGACACACATAATTTCCAAATAAAGATCTCAGTCTTAAGGAGGCAGCAAGATCAACTCAGCTGCTGTTGCTCCCATACTTTCTGGGATTCCATCACTTTCTGGGATTCCCCTCCTTGCTCTGCTCTGGGAAAAAGTTCTCGTACAGAAAGAGGGGACATGAAAGAGTGAGAGGCCCACACATTAGCCTCCAGTACAGTCTCAGTCTCTAGAAATCCAAGTATAGTTTTAGTTTGTAATGAGGCATTATTATGAAAAGAAAGTAGAAAATAATGACATTCCATCCTAGCTGGTGGCTTTGGTCCATTGTCACTGAGCATCTGAAGCAAGTAATCCTACCAACACAACATTCTAGAGTAGCAAAGTTTATGTTGGTGCCTTTTCACATCTATTATTCAGAATAAGACAAGCCTGTTCTTGTTTGGTTTTCAGTTGCCTTGCTTGGAGATGGAGCCTGGCTCCTTGCAATGCCTTACATGGGTTGTTTAATCAGAAAACATAGGCATAATATTTCTCACAATACAAGTATTAATAATTGTGATTCAGATATTTCTCAAAGTAGAATTTATGCAAAAAGAGTACAGTACACCCTGAAATCCCTTTCACCATTTTACACATTTTGTTGTTTATTTGTTTAGTCGCTTCCGACTCTTTGTGACTTCATGGACCAGCCCACGCCAGAGCTTCCTGTCGGTCGTCAACACCCCCAGCTCCCCCAGGGACGAGCCCATCACCTCTAGAATATCATCTATCCATCTTGCCCTTGGTCGGCCCCTCTTCCTTTTGCCTTCCACTCTCCCTAGCATCAGCATCTTCTCCAGGGTGTCCTGTCTTCTCATTATGTGGCCAAAGTATTTCAGTTTTGCCTTTAATATCATTCCCTCAAGTGAGCAGTCTGGCTTTATTTCCTGGAGGATGGACTGGTTTGATCTTCTTGCAGTCCAAGGCACTCTCAGAATTTTCCTCCAACACCACAGTTCAAAAGCATCGATCTTCCTTCGCTCAGCCTTCCTTATGGTCCAGCTCTCGCAGCCATATGTTGCTACAAGGAACACCACTGCTTTAACTATGCGGACCATTTTACACATGCCATTATGCATGCATAAACCAGTGCCTGCCCTCTGGAATGAGGTTCCCCCCGCCCCGAGATCTGGATGGCCCCCATTCTGCTGTTGTTAGAAGAGTTTTCATTCCCACTTGATGCTCTGAAATATCACAGTGGAATCAAAAGATAAAATAATGGTTTTGGGGGGGGATTTTAGGAGACACGAGCTACAGTGGAATTTTCATTTTTACACATCATACTGTCCTGGGCATATGAGAAAGGCTTTTGCTTATACAATTTTTGTTCTAGAACTTTCATGTTTAGTGACATCAATCCAAGTACCTTACACTGACACAAAGGTATGAGAGAAAAATATATAAAGCAATATACGTAATACTTACTTGGTCCAAGTCCTATGGAAAAAGCCGCAACATAAACAAGCAAGCTAGCCAAAGAGAGCCATTTCAGAGAGGTTCGTACCTCTGCAGGTTCAACTGCTACCTGGGATTCTGCTTGCATATGGACAGAAGTTTTATCTCCTGCCAATGCTGTCTTGTTCTGATTCTCTGGGTCAGCACTTTCATCCTTCCACTGTGAACTTTTAACAGATAAAGTTGTGTCAGCAAAATGTTCCTTAAAAGTTTCATTACTGAAGATCACTGTTCCCGCTCTCTGAAATCGGAACTCTTCCAAAGACTGGTTTTTACAGACAGTGGTGACGTTCACATGTATATTATGCATTACTAATCCTAAGGTGACCAAGGACACGGACATGAGGGATGAGCCAATACAGAGAAATGTCTTGCTTCCTACATGGTCCACAAAAAGAATGGCGGGAATGGTACTGATCACTTTTACTGCTCCAACCCCAGTTGAGGCCAGACTAGCCACTGCATTGCTCTGGAATCCAACTGATTTCAAAACAGTGGATGAATAATACAAGATGTTGGGTTGTCCGGTTGCTTGCACAAAAAAAACTAGAACGATCCCTATCAGCATCCGTGTTCTCATGTTGTCTTTTGAATGGAACAAATCCAGAAAATGATATTGGTGTTCATCTTTCAAAGAAGCTTTGATCATAGCGAGTTCTTCAGTAGTGTCCGAAGTTGTCCTGAGCTTTCCAAGTACTTTACTAGCAGCTTCATCAAAACCTTTCATAACCAGAAACCGAGGACTGGGCAGAAGAAAATATAAAGCAATTGTTTGTAAAATCCCCAGTGGAATAACAAGGCCGAACATGTACTTCCAGCCATGGGAAACATTAGCAAAGGCATAATTAGAAATGTAGGCAAAGAGAATGCCCGTTACAATCATGAGTTCATTTAGAGACACAAGCAAGCCTCTTCTGTGCTGTGGGGCAATCTCTGCGATATACACACATGTCGCAGTTGAAGAAAGTGAAATAGAAACCCCTATTACAATCCGTCCTAATATAAGTAGTCCATATGAGGCAAAAATTATCAGAATCAGACTGCCCACAACTAGTAAACCAGATGACAGCATAATGGTAAGTCGCCTCCCATATTTGTCTATCAGGATCCCACCAGTTAATGAAGCTAACAAGGCACCAAAAAGAAGTGCGCTTACAATTATTTCTTGTTGTCGGCATGAAAGGGTTAGGATGCTAGTTAACTGAAGAAGAGCTCCAGAGATAACTGCAAGCTCATAACCCATCAAAAATCCACTGATGGCAGCAATGATGGATGACAGGAGAGTGAACATCCCACAACCTGGAATTAAAGGATATGAGAAAAATCAATTTAGTTTTGTAGCATCAGTAAGTATATCTTAGATACCATACCTCTCCAAGAGGCTCAAGCAGTTAAAATGGAGAATTCTATAAAAAGTGTCTTAAATAGATTAACCATTTTTATTATTATTTCAAAAGCCACCATGCTGCTGTGTGAGGCCAGGGAATTAAGAATTAAGCCAAGTAAGTGGTCAGTCATGGTGAAGCTGTGGCAGAGCTTCCTGTACCTGGAATGGAACCTGAGACTTCTGATGAGTGGAGCCCCATTCATTATTGCTGGTCATAGAGATTCCATGGTAGAATGTGTTCGTTACACATTCTACCATGAAATGGTGTATCTAGAGACAGTATTAACAGCAAAACATATCTGATGTCCAACTGTTAAATTTTTTGCCAAAACATGGGTCACCGATTGGGACACCAGAATAATGGACGGTTGGAAACCTGAGATATAGAGCTAATATCAAGGTACTGTCATGTTCACCGTTTCAATGTGCTTGGTACATCGTAACGTTTCGCATGTCATTAGCCTGATACGTGTTTGATCTCAGAAGGGAGGAAGATTCCTCTTCGGGGAGTTCTTATCTGTTGGCTGCTGGGTTGGAATGTATTTGGGTTATCTCATGTATTCAAGGTTGCTTTCCCAGGATGTGTGGAAAACGGTTACCAGCACCTGGGAGGGGGGTGGTTGCTATGGCTGGTAGGGGGGAGGGATTACGTTTGGACCCGAGGGTTTTTAGTTTGTATTTGGCGCGCTTTTAGTCATTCTCAGCTTTCTCTGTAACTGTCATAATTTCCCTAATAAATCAGATTTCATTTAAGTAACCTCTTGTGAGTCTGAGTGTTTGGGATAGGCAACCATTACATAAAGCTGAGAATCCAAAACTTCAAATCCCACTGGCCCCTATCCAGGAAAAGACAAGTTCGTCCGATCCTGTGAGGGAGAGTGCTGGCGATGACCGATCCAGATGTGCTACTCGTGGAGAGTGAGGGGTCGAGGGAAAGCCCGATTCTACCATGATGCGCCCCAACAGAGCCCCCCTGGGAGAACTCTCAGCGATTCGAGAGGAGGCGAGTTCGGGGTCTGAAGGCGAAGCTACGGGCATGAAGACCACGCCAGAGACCACGGTCACAACCCCGGGCGAACTGGTCACCTGGGATGACAGTCGGGGGGACTTCTCGGAGGCGAGGGGCTCGTCCTGGAGGCAGAGATACCCGCTGTCACCAACGGTGGTACAGGTGCCGCCGAGGAGGGACTCCCCCACTCCAGACCGAATCCAGGTGCTAGAGTCGAAGATGGACTCCCTGGAGCTCATTTTGCAGAAAATGAGCATGGACCTGAGTTCGCTGAAAGAGGTGCGGGAGGGGTCAAGCCAGCGGCATTCCACCCCTTCCTCCCAGGCCCAGGCCCCAGAACGGAGAAGGGGAGCTCGCCCAAAAGAGGGGGATTGGGCTCCCAGGTGGAACTAGCATCGCCGCCCGTCCCTGAGCGGAGGCGGGCGGGACCTGTCAGAGCAGCTGAACCGCCAGTGGGGGGGCACAGCCCGTTGGGCGGAGAATTGAGGGACTTCTCTGTCAAGTTCGACGGAGACCCGACAAAACTCTCGTTCTTCCTGACGAATGCCAAGGCGTACATGGAAGAGTGGGGGTCGCTTTTTCGATCGGAAAAAGCAAAAATCATCACCATTCCCACCAAGCTGAAGGGGAGGGCAGCGGACTGGTATGTACAGATGTGCCAGTCGGAAGCCCCTGAACTGGAGAAATTCAACGAATTCCTCTGGGCTCTACAGCATCATTTCGAGGATCCACTAGTGAAGGAGCGGGCGAAGCGTGCCTTGAAAGAACTCAAGCAGGGATCGAGAACGGTGGCTGACTACGCGCTGGAATTTAAAGCGCTAGCGGGGAAGGTGGAAGATTGGTCACAGGCAACTGTCATAGAGCTGTTCAAAGATGGTTTAAACACCGAAGTACTGCGCTGGTCGCTGGGGTGAGATGACCCTGACAGTTTGTATGGGTGGATCCAGCTCGCTGGAAAGGCTGAACATGCCCACGAGGTGTTTGCGCAGAGACGAGCAACGAAGTCGGGGCGAGATGGCAAGCCCACCCGCCCCTTGGGCTCCTTTGGACGATCCGGACAACGTTCCTGGGAAGAGGAGAAGGAGCGGCGTTACGCGAAGGGGCAGTGCCTGCACTGGGGCAAGGAGGGGCACTGCGCGGCGGCATGCCCGAGGGCGAAGGGTGAGGACCGGCAGGGGAAATCGACTGCGAAGTCCCCTTCTCTACCGAGAAAAATGAAAGCAGCTGTGGCCGACAGCGAGCTGGAAAGCATGCCGTTCTACGGGGACGAGGGTGAACCAGAATTGCTACAGACGGCAGGAAACGCCAGCCACCTGCTCTAAAGGGCACCGCAGGGCAGGTGGTAGAAGTGGGGCGCGAGCCGGTGTCGGTGAGTGGCAACTATCGCATTCTCACTGTGAAAGTAAAATTGGGATCCCGTTAAAAGACGATAGAAGTGTGGGCGATGATCGATTCTGGGTGCTCACGGTGCTTAATGCATCCCAACGTGGTAGCTGCCTTGGAGTTACCCACCTTTCCATTGCAACAACCCATTGCTTTCACCCAATTGGACGGGTCCATGGCCGGGGGCAAACCAGTCACGCATTTCACCGGTTTGGTAGCCTTGCAGATGGGTAGCCACCGGGAAGGGTTGTCATTTGTAGTGGCTCCGGTGGGGGGTCCTTTGGTGGTTTTGGGTGTCCCATGGTTGGTCCAGCAGAATCCTCAGATAAATTGGGTCTATCAAACTGTGACCTTTAGGGATGGATTTTATCAAGCACCAGAGGGAACTGAAGCCCCAGAGGAGGTGGTGGGGGTAGCGGCAGCTGCGACTCCGCAGTACCCAACCCCTCCTCTTGAGGGTCTACCAGAGGAATACCAGGTCTTTGCTGATATGTTTGGGGAGAAAGAAGCGGATCAACTGCCTCCTCATCGGAAAACTGATTGTGCCATTGAGCTGGTGCCTAACACCCAATTGCCTAAGCCAAAGATTTACTCAATGACTCAGAAGGAACTAACTTTGTTAAGGGAGTTTGTGGACAAGAACTTGGCAAGAGGGTTCATTGAACCAGCTAGCTTGCCAGTGGGGGCACCGGTCCTCTTTCGCCCGAAGAAAGATGGGACATTAAGACTCTGTACGGATTTCCATGGGCTCAATGCAGTCTCAATATCAAATAAATATCCCCTGCCTTTGATAAAAGATATGTTATCACATCTGGCAAAGGGGAAAATCTTCTCAAAACTGGATTTAAGGGAAGCCTATTACCGTGTGAGGATCCGGGAGGGGGATGAATGGAAAATGGCATTCAATTGCCCGTTGGGAGCTTTTCAATATAAGGTTTTACCCTTTGGTTTGGCTGGGGCCCCTGGGGTGTTTATGCAATTGATCAATGAAGTACTACACGAACATCTGTTTAAAGGGGTATTGGTCTACTTAGATGATGTATTGATTTATACTGAAACTCTGGAAGAACATGTACATTTGGTTAAGCAGGTGCTTCGCAAACTAAGGAAGGCTGAGTTGTATGCCAAACTGTCAAAATGTGCCTTCTATCAAACACAAATTGATTATCTGGGGTACCAGATCTCAGATAAAGGCATAGAAATGGATCCTGCTAAAATCCAGGCTATCTTAGAATGGGAAAGACCCCGCACCCGTAGGCAACTTCAAAGTTTCCTGGGGTTCAGCAATTACTACAGGTTGTTCATAAAGGGGTTCGCTGAAATAACCTTACCCCTGACTGATTTGCTTCGGACAAAGGGGGTGGGAGAAACCCACCGGGTAAAAAACCCAGGCGCGCTGCTTACATGGACTCCGGCTTGTCAGGCGGCATTCAACAAACTGAAGGAGTCTTTTACACAGGAACCTATTTTACAACATCCTGACCCCTCCAAGCCTTTTGTTGTTCAGGTGGATGCCTCTGATTATTCTATTGGAGCCCTGGTGTTGCAAGCCGATGGGGCAGGGTGCTTAAAGCTATGTGCCTACCTGTCCCACAAATTCTCTGAGACAGAGAGACGTTGGCATGTGTGGGAAAAGGAGGCTTTTGCAGTTAAAGCGGCTTTGGACTCTTGGCGCCATTTGCTGGAAGGGGCTAATCACCCATTTGAGGTGTGGATTGATCATAAGAACTTGGAAGCCCTTAGTACCCCTCGCAAGCTGAGCCCTAAACAAGTCCGCTGGGCTCAGTTCTTTAACCGCTTCAACTTCAAACTGAAGTTTATCCCAGGGAAAAAGAACTTTTTAGCAGATGCGCTGTCCCGGCAACCCCAGGACTCCAGCGCAGCGCCAGAGGTGGTCAGCACGCTGTGGACACAGCCACAACTAGGAATGCCTGCTGTGACCCGCAGCCAAGCCCGTGCGCAGCAGCCAGCCGGCAGTGATTCCGCGCCGCAAGGCACCGTGTCCATTTTGTCTCAATTGCAACAAAAGTTTCTAAAGGAGCAGAAAACTGACACTTGGTTGCTAGCCAATAGAGACAATGTTACTTTTGATCGGGGATTCGCTTGGAAATCCAACCGTCTCTATGTCCCTGACAGCTTGCGAAAGGAGGTTTTACTCCGTTTGCACGATGATAAGCTTGCTGGGCATTTTGGTTTTGTAAAAACATTGCACCTCGTCCGCAGACAGTTTTGGTGGCCCACATTGCGCAAAGATGTGAAGGATTATGTGGCGTCTTGTTCTGTGTGTGCTATGTCTAAACGTAAAGTGGGAAAGCCTCAAGGCTTGTTGCAACCAGTGGCCAGTCCCGCTTGCCCCTGGGAGGAGGTGTCCATGGATTTTATAGTGGAGTTGCCTCCTAGCCAACAAAAAACTGTGATTTGGGTCGTAAAAGACTATTTTTCCAAGCAAGCGCATTTTATCCCATGTGTCTCCATTCCTTCAGCACGACAATTGGCCCACCTATTCCTTGTACACGTGTACAGGTTACACGGATGTCCCTCCCGCTTGATTTCGGACAGGGACACACAATTCACCTCTCAATTTTGGTGGGCGTTCTTAAAGCTTTTGGGTACTAAACAGGCATTGTCCACGGTGTGGCATCCTGAGACTGACGGGGCCACAGAGGCGCTAAATTCAACACTGGAGCAATATCTGCGTGCTTTCGTGAATTATCAGCAGGACGACTGGGTTGACCTCCTTCCCTTTGCTGAGGTTGCCTACAACAACGCTGTTCATCAAAGCACTGGGCAAACCCCTTTTCGCACCGTACATGGCAGGGATTTTGTCCCTATCCCTGATTTGCCACAGCCGGCAATCCCGCCTGCCTCGCCGTCCGAATGGGCAACACAGCTGGCGGACTCTTGGCCGGTCATCCAGCAGGCACTAGCAGACGCCCAGTCTACTTACAAACAGCACACTGATAAAAAGCGTGCCCCTCACCCTGCGTTTCAAGTGGGTGACCTGGTATATCTGTCTACTAAGTTCATCAAGTCCTCTCAACCTTCGAAAAAATTAGCTCCTAAGTTTGTGGGTCCATTTCCTATTGTCGCACAAATCAACCCTGTGACTTTTAAACTTGATTTGCCGCATAACTTGAAACGCTTACACCCTGTCTTTCATTGCAGTTTGCTCAAACCCCTTACTCGCTCTGACCGCTGGCATGATCAACCTCCGCCGCCTCCTCCCATCATGATTGACGGGCAACAACACTTTGAAGTGAAAGAAATTCTTGACTCTCGCCAGCTTCGCAACACGCTGCAGTACCTGGTTCGCTGGAAACACTTCCCCCACCCTGAGTGGGTGGCCGCTCACGATGTGGCTTCCCCTGTACTTGTTACTCGATTCCATAACGCTTACCCCTCCAAACCAGGTCCTTAGGTTTTGGGGGGGGGGGCAGTATGTCATGTTCACCGTTTCAATGTGCTTGGTACATCGTAACGTTTCGCATGTCATTAGCCTGATATGTGTTTGATCTCAGAAGGGAGGAAGATTCCTCTTCGGGGAGTTTTTATCTGTTGGCTGCTGGGTTGGAATGTATTTGGGTTATCTCATGTATTCAACGTTGCTTTCCCAGGATGTGTGGAAAACGGTTACCAGCACCTGGGAGGGGGGTGGTTGCTATGGTTGGTAGGGGGGAGGGATTACGTTTGGACCCGAGGGTTTTTAGTTTGTATTTGGCGCGCTTTTAGTCATTCTCAGCTTTCTCTGTAACTGTCATAATTTCCCTAATAAATCAGATTTCATTTAAGTAACCTCTTGTGAGTCTGAGTGTTTGGGATAGGCAACCATTACAGGTACCTTTTCATTATAAGAGTGATTCTTTTCTTTTACTTTTCTTATTTTTAAATAATTTTCTACAAGCTTTTTTCATCTTTTATATTTAAGATATAGGAAAGGGCTGGGTTAATTACACTAGAACTGCTAATCTGCAACATGGATTCACATGTGGTTCCAACTGAAGTAATGCATGCAGTCTGAAACTGTTAATAACTCTGGTACTATTTATCTGCACTGGATTGTGTTTTTTTTAACAAGGAAATTACAACACATCCCAGAAAAGACATCATAGGAGAGTCATAGAGACACATTGGTATAAGAGGTTGCAGGTGATTTTCCATGTTCCATCTAAACCAAAAATGTACCAAACCTTGCAAATTTATATATATATGTGTGTGTGTGTGTGTGTGTGTGTGTGTATAAATAATTTAACTAAACCAGACTGTCTTGTAAGTCTCATGCACCTGCTTAACCATATGGTTTGAATTACATACTGTTTATGATAGCCTTTTCCTAATCTTGCGGGTAGTCCACACTACCCTGAATATTTAGAAATTAATTTAATTTCTGATGTTAAAGGAGAAACTCTGAGGAAAAGAATTAAAAAAATATTTAACTGTGCTAGTTGGACATAGCTTGAGATACATTTTAATATCCACTTTGAGCTGATCTTTCTAAGGACTAAACTGCATGTTCCATTAATTGCACTGTCGTTAAACAATGTGCTTAGGAACAGCCATGTGTCACCATCTTCATTATGAACGAGGAGGAACAGATGGAGATGCTCGAGTACAAGAATAATGGCTGAAAAAAGTGAACAGAAGAAGGGCTGACTACTTTTCCACACACCATTGCAATTTATTTTTAAGTAGGTAATTACTCAAGATGGAGCCCATACTCTTTACTAGGCATTCTTTCTTAGATGTGTTACATGTTGACATCTTCATTATTTTTGGTTCTCAAGTCTATTCTATTGTTTTATTCCTTTAGGCTTCCTTTCATTTTGTCTTTTTAATTATCTCTTGCTGTACTTCACTTAGTTTAATTTTGTTAATAACTGTAACAGTCAATTCATAAACACAAACATAAACAGTAGTCACAAAGCCTATTTTATTGACCTTAATTCTGCCAACTGTTTTTAAGTATATATCTATTACAGTAAAAACAAATCACTATTTTGTTTCTTATACTACTTGCTATTACAATTCTATATTTTATTAACTATCAATTGAACTACTTACCATTTGACAGTATTTTGAAATGGTTTATTTATTTATTTAAATAAGTTATACAGCTGCCCACCTGTCATGTTCACTGTTTCAATGTGCACTGTACATCGTAACATTTCACATGCCATGGTGCTGACGTGCGTTTCTGTTTGGGAGGGAGCTGCTGTGAAACCTTGTGCCAAGCTCTGTATCTATGTTCATTTCAATGGAATGTGTTTGGGTTATGTGCTTTGTTCAAGGACTTTTCCCGTGGACCATCAGGAGCCGTTAGGAGCACCTGGGATTGTGAGCTTGGGAAGATTCTACGGGGGGAGGGATCTCATTTGTACCAAGGGTTTTTAGTTTGCATTTGGCGTGCTTTTTTCATTCTCAGCTTTCTTTGTGATCCTGCATACTATTCTTTAGTAAATCAGATATCTTTGTGATCCTGCTCATGAGTCTGATGGTGTTCTAGAATAGGCAATCATTACACCACCTCACCCTAGTGACTCTGTGGTGAATGCAGGATTAAAACCGAAAAACACAGTTTACAAAAATAACACCCAAAACAATAATATAACACATGCCCAAGGTCTAAAAATCATCCCACTTTCCAGTCAATGAAAGACAAGAACTAGATAAACCAATCAACGAGGATCACTTGCTCAAATGCCTGAGGGAACACTAGGTTTTTAAAGCCTTATGAAAGACCAACAGGGTCGGGGCCATCTGAATCTACGGGGGATAGTGCTGCAGCAGAGAAACCATGATTCCTAGGTCCCACAAGATGATACTGCCTAATAGAAGGGACCTGGAGCATGCCAACCCTGCCAGTTCTGATGGGATGAGCAGACAATCGAAGACAGATGGTCCTGCAAATAATCTGACCGTATGCCCTGAAGGGCTGTATAGGTGACAACTTGGAAGCCCAGAGGAATTGCACTTGGAAGCCCACAGGAAGCCAGTGCAGCTCTTAGAGGTGTTAGATGAGCATATCCTGGGATGCCCAAAACTGCCCACATCACTGCATGAGCCTTTTTCATAAATGGACCTTAGTAGAACTATGGCATTAGAAAAAGTTGCTGGTGTAGCCATGTTCTATGGCACTAGAAGTTCTGTTAGAAGTTCTGTTAGAAGATCTAAAAAGTTATATGACATTAGAAAAAGTTGCTGGTATAGCAGTGTATTGTCTGGACTTTCTTTACTAACCTCTCTGCTGCTTTTCATAACAGGATGGGAAAGCATATGATTTGGCTAGATGAATCGTGGTCTGGGGATGAGAAAGGCCAGCAATATGGAAAGAGGGAGGTAAATAAACTGCAGTTGCCTACTTAGTCTAATGACACTGTAAATAACTAATGGAGAAAAGTTTTATAGAGCTCATCAGAGACCTCTTTTTTTTGTTTGGCAGTCAGGTAAATTAAAAATTAAGGACAACTGACAATAAATATCTCAGTCAATGGTCATCAAGGTGAATCAAGAACAGAAAACTAAATTTGTACTTCAAAGTAGAAAAAGAAAAAAAGAATCAATATACAGCATCTGGATTAAGGAATACAGTATACTATCCTAGAAGCGGTTCTCATATTTAGGAGTGGGAGTTTGGCCAACAGGCAAATGACAAAGATTTGGAAAGGCACGTGAGAAGGAAGTGGAGGGGATGATCTTTAAAAACACTATCATGCAAATAAAAAAAAGTGATCTGGTATGGTTCCAGTTTCCCGTAATATGTTACTTTATTAAAATCCACACTTTATTTATTTGTTTGTTTGTTTGTTCGTACATTCATTCATTTCATTAAATGTATTATAGCTGACCCACTCCAGCAGACTCTACTCCCCCATTGAGAATGATGAATTCTTAAGACATCAGGTACTACAGAATTAAGCACTTAGGAATTAATAAAGTATAAACAAAATTATTTATTTATTTATAATGTAAATTTCTGTCCAACTCAACAATGACTCTAAGCAGCATACAATTTAACATTATATTAAAGGTTTGTCACCCTTTCCTAGGACAACTGAGTTGTAAAGGATCCGAATCATCTCCTTTCCTCTCTCCCTATCCTACAAGCAGATTCTTGACCAAAAACAGCATCTTCTCTCTTAGAATTACATAAAGTCTTGTAAGTGATTTATCACAAAATTAACACCTGCTTCTTTCATTTCTATTGCATTTTCCAAAAGTTTACTAACATCTAGGCAATAAATTTAAAATGAAGGCACTTGCATTTATTCTTGTACAGACATGTTTAGCTGCCCATGCTGACTTCCAATATCTTTGATTTGTATGGACATTTAAACTACTGCACTCCCCTCCGCAACACATACACTTATTGCATAGCTTTCTGAAAATATGCACTTTAGAGACTGAAGTCTGAAAAGGATTTCCTGGACATGATCTAAATCTAAGTTCCTTAAATGCACAACAATAGAATTATTCCAACTACTCTGTGGGTTATACTGTTTATACCAGGGGTTTCTCAACCTTGGCAACTTTAAGATGCTCGGCTGGGGAATTCTGGGAATTGAAGCCCATGGCTGGCTGGGGAATTCTGGGAATTGAAGTCCACACATCTGAAAGTTGCTAAGGTTGAGAAACACTGCTTGAGTGCCAGTCCAACACCTTCACCACTATAGGTCACAGGCAATGACACTGAGGAGAAGCATTAATTGTGTACTTCAAAGTGACAAAATGCATATGGCCATGTGAAGGAAGAGGTGGCTGTACAGAAGTTCAGAGCCTTAAATTACCCTGTGGAATTATTGCCAATGAACTGGTAACATCTTGTTTCTCCTCCCAGTGAGGACAGAATGCCTCTACTCCACCTAAACCCCATTGCCATTCCATCATTCTAAGGAAGAGGCAGAAATCAACAGACTTGGGCAGCAAATCCTTTCTCTTTCCATCCCACCTACTCCTGTTCACTCTGTGTTACATAACAGGCTTCCAGAGGAAGAAAGGAAACTTACAGAAATGTAATGCTGCTTTAACTTCTAACTTGCTAACCTGAATAGAGCCCCTATATCAACAATATACTGTGATCTGTCATGTACCTGACAGTGTCTCAAGTCCATCTTACATTAGCAGTCTCAGGCAGGCAGTATAGACAGTTTTATCTGATCTACAGGTAGGCTACATTTGGAACCAAAGATTTGAACTAATGGTCCAAAAGGAAGATGACAGAAATAGAACAAAGTGAATGAGGAGGAAGAGCAAAACAGCAAAAAAAAAAAAAAAAGTTCTGGGAAGAAATGACATTTATACTGCAATCCAGATTTACTCATAAATAACTTTCATTTTAAATGTATTTAGGATTGCAATCAATAAAAAAGTCAGATACCCAATATTTGTCCATGAAAACTTTCTTCAGAAGTTTTAAAAGAATATATATGTATATGTATAGGTATGTATATATGTATGTGTATATGTCTATGTGTATATAATGTGTGTGTGTATATATATAAAGGTGGGATATAAATAAATAAATAAATAAATAAATAAATGCGTGTGCATGTGGTGGCGGCAATGCGGAAGTCCATTCTATTTCGAGGAGTTTGACTTTTTTTTAATTTCTCCTTCATATTAAGAAAATTATAGAAGTTTAGAGTTCATTCTGAGCTAAGTTTAATCTGCTTGTTTTTCACTCTTGTTTGAAAAGAGCGGGGGAGAGAAGAGAAAACCCCAAGACTGTTTATGTTAGTGCTAGCTTATCTGCATAGGTTCCCAGGCTCCTGGATTATATCATGAACAGATGCCCAGACCCTGGGAACTATCCAGTCAGATCCTGCAGTATTGGTACCATGAAAACAGTATTGGTACCATGAAAACAGGACCTCATGGTTTTAGTGCCAGAGTTTGATAAAAACCTTAGGATTGCCTCTTGAGTGGGGAGCTTGGCCACAAACCCTGGTACCAGGTGCTGTGTGCAAAATTAGCTTGGGAAGCTCCTGCACAGACTTAAGGCTGAGTACTCTGGAAATGGAGCCACCCTAGGGTATCTCCGTTGTCTTTACAGAGGGGCTCCTGACAGCCTATGAAAAATTAGGTATCATCTTGCTTGGTATGTTATGGTTTTTCTTTATGTTGTGCTTTTTATGTTTCTGTTTAATCTGCTTAGACTGTTTGCTTAAGTTAATAATAAAGCTCAAAATCTCTTTACTCACTGATGTGCTTATTATCTCTGGATCTAAAGGAACCAATTGTTTGGGTACCTGATCACTTCCTGGACACTTGGTAGAACAATGGGTCATTCCCCTTCTCTGAGCTCCCCTCACTTCACAGGACTGTTGTAGGGAACACGTATTTTGGAATAGACCTACAAACCCTAACATTCTTTTAATCAAAATACAGGACGTTAATGAAAAATCTAAAAAAAATCTGATCTAATTACACTGAAAATCCCTTTCTATGCATTCTTTCCTAATATAACTTATAATTGACTATCAACATGTTATTCCTTATGGTAGATGCAGTAAATTAAAAAGATAAAGGAATTTTATATACAACCACCCACATTTTGGATATGTACATATATTTAAAATGCAACTATTTGCAAAATTAATATCTAAAATGCTTCTTTCTGCAGCCATATATGGTCACTGAGGATAATGAGCCTTTGAAATAACCCAAAATCTAACCAGTTAATTTATGTTTAACAAGCCACTATCAGAGTATCACTACATTTATTACATTCTCAATATGGCCTTTTTTTTTTTCTGGAGACCTAGTTATTTTATTTACATGTAACTGCTTATAAGGTACTGAATAATCTAAATCACGTTCAGACCATTACCAACAGAAGGAATTTTGACTTTCACTCAAACCTAACATCTGAGAATATTGGTCTTGGGTAGTTGCTGAGGCCCTCAGATTCAAAGGGGTCAATATCCATTGCATTCACAGTGTGGTATCTCTTTAAATGAGTGGTCTCTTTAAATGAGAGCAAAAGTTATCTCCTAATTGTCTAATACAGTGTTTCTCAACCTTAGCAACAACATGGTGGCTAGGGAATTCTGGGAGTTGAAGTCTACACAGCTTAAAGTTGCCAAGGTTGAGAAACACTGGTCTCACAGAATAAGGCCGTAAGGCAGGAACAAACCTGATCCATTGAATGTATATCTCCCTTCCCTCCCACTACCAGAATACTGTTATGGAGCAGAACCAAGGACTGACAAGGCCCCCATCAAAAACATTGCTGCCTGCTAGGGAAGTGAGCTAGGCAACTTCAGGGATGGAGGTGAGGTGGGAAGTCAGGAGCTGCAGTACATGCTAAGAGAGGCAGGCAATGGAGACCTGAGACCTTTTCAGCTAGGGATCCCTGACCTCCAGAGATGGCCCAGATTCCACTAACACAAGAGGATGGCTTTCTTTTTCTCTTTGCTAATTCCCTGCTTTCCCTATTAATCCCTTGTGCCATTTTCCATGGAATTCTAAGCCCTTCACTTATTTAGAGGAGCAAGCTGATTCTGCCCATGTTCTTTAACTAATTAGCTAATCCAGCAAGTGCTCAAGATTAATCAGTCGTACCCATTAGTCCTTATCGCACTAACACACGTTCTCTTCCATCCTCCCACATTCCTTGCTGCAGGCTTTTACGAGAGGGCATTTTATGAATTCATTGGCTAGAACAGAAGCACTTCATAAAAGGATTTGTATTGAAAACAGCCATCTGCACAAAGCCATTCCAAGTATCTCAGCTGTCATGTGAATGCTAAATACTCAGGATCAGCACATTGTGAATGAATATACCACCCCATGTAGCTCTTTTGTGTTACTTTTGGACATCCACAAAAGACCAAGTAGGCATGCACATCTGGGATAAACAAAATGAAACAACAATGACACTGCGACCTTAAGGGTTTTTAAAAACATAGATGATACCAGTCTTGCTGTGTTCAGAAATCAGAGCCAAAATCACCAGCAAATATTTGGAAAGACAACCATATTCGGATGATGAATAGAAGCTCCAAGGGTGACATGTTGTTTTCATGGTGTATTGCAAAGAGCACAACAAACACTCTAGGCTAGAATGTATCTTGTGATAGTTCAGGTGCCTTGGTGGCCCAATTAAACCAGGACATAAAATAACTGCAAGATAAACAGTCCACACCTTACACGTACAATGTTGCAAAGGCCATTCATGAGTGAGATCAAAGTGGTGCAGCAGGTAAGACTCACTTGAACCAGGTGAAACCGTATTAAAATCTAGCTACTGTCACTTAAATGAGAGCCAGTTCGGTGTAGCGATTAAGGCACCAGGCTAGAAACTGGAAGACGGTGAGTTCCAGTCCCATCTTAGGCACAAAGCCACCTGGGTGACCTTGGGCCAGTCACTCCCTCTCAGCCCTAGGAAGCAGGCAATGGCAAACCACTTCTGAAATCTTGTCAAGAAAACTGCAGGGACCAGTCCAGATGGTCGCCAGGAGTCAAGACTGACTCGAAGGCACCAAAAAGAACAAGCAAGCAGAAACAAACAAACAAACAAAAACACTCTATCGCTTGGCTTTGCCCACCACACAGAATGTTACATAGAATAAGCAGAATTCTTCCCGTTTGCCTCCTTTGGCTTCTTGACTGAGGAAAGGTGAAACGCCAAAGGGATACAGGTACATATTGATACTACTGTTACTTCCAATACGTCCCTGAAGAACATCAAGAATGATAAAGCTGAGTGACAAAACGATTGCAAACTTTCCGGGCTATTTTGTTTGTTAATATGTATTTGGTCCCTTGTGTTTTTCTATTTCTTGACGCTGGAAAGTTACAGGCATGCATTATCTGCGCCTCTAAGCCTGCAGGCATATTCGCAACCGCACTCCGCTGTTTTACCTGTTTGAGCTGGAGGCCTGTGAAGGCTGCTGCACGGGGTACCTTCTTCCCTCTCTCTCTGGTTTTTCGGGCTGAGGCCCTCCGTGTTCTGCCCAGGTAACATGGCTGGAGCCTGAGAAACCCCAGGGGCGCTTCGAGGCTGAACGCCTTTACAGGAGGGCCGCCTTACCGTGGCGCTCCAGACGGGCGTTGAGACCTCTTGTCCTGCTCATGGCAGCAGGATGAAGCCTAAAAGTTACTAAGAGATCCGCGAACAACTTTTCTTTCTGTTGCAGCAGGCTTTGCCCTTTACGGTGACCCGGCCTGTTGCTATTCTGGCAGAGCCTATCAGCAGCGGGCAAGGGAGGGATTTCTTTCAGACGTATTGTTTTCACTTTTAACAAATAGCTGAGAACCGGAGTAGAGAACGCGGAGCTCGGCCGGCGCTCTGGAGCTGTTAGGTTTAAGCTGCTTCTCGACGAGTATTTTACCCTCTCTCATGTCCCCCCCCGTGTGCGCGCGTGTGTGTTAAGAGCCCGTAAAGGGCAAAGCCTGCTGCAACAGAAAGAAAAGTTGTTCGCGGATCTCTTAGTAACTTTCAGGCTTCATCCTGCTGCCATGAGCAGGACAAGAGGTCTCAACGCCCATCTGGAGCGCCACGGTAAGGCGGCCCTCCTGTAAAGGCGTTCAGCCTCGAAGCGCCCCTGGGGTTTCTCAGGCTCCAGCCATGTTACCTGGGCAGAACACGGAGGGCCTCAGCCCGAAAAACCAGAGAGAGAGGGAAGAAGGTACCCCGTGCAGCAGCCTTCACAGGCCTTTGCTGGGCCTACTCAAACAAGCAAACGAATCACGCACACACCCGCAGGGCACCGTCCACGCACAGGACTACTGGTATTCGTTTTTTGCCCTTATGTGGGGGAAGAGTCACTTAAGGCAAATCAAATGGCTGGTAGTCTGGCTCTTTTTTCCTTTTTCAATAAACAGTGCCATGCTTTCAAGAAAGAGAAAGCAGAACCCCCAATGGCTGAGAAGAAAATTGGGATGCTTGTAGCCAGTTCAAAAATGGATTATTTCTGTAAAAATTTAAATCTATTACAAATAGGTTTTGCAGAAGCAAAAGTACGTGGGTGTATATATATTATGATACTGCTGTCCTGCAGGTGCATGGGAAGATAGTGTTGTCTACAATATCTCTTTATATAAGTTTATATAAGTAGTATTTATATAAGTAGTATTATTTCCTGAATAACCCACAATTGTTTGGGTTCACACACAACCACAAAGTTATAAGCCGAGGATTACAAACCCCAGTGGTTGGTTATATTGTATAAAGCAAAACCAAAGTCACTCAGTGCAATGTGTCACCCAGCCAGTAATATTGAACCACTAACTTTCTAGGGACATAAACAACCACATGAACAACAATAACAAGAATATAAAAATAAATACAGAAAAGGCAACTCATCCCCAAAATACTCCCCCCCGCTTTTTTTATAAATATGGCAGATGCACTCAATCATAATGAAATGATGATCATGGGGAACTAGATTTCTAATAGCCACCTAATCAGATTTCAGATGAGGAAGTCTGAGCAAATCAAGTTTATGTATTGCAAATGTTGAACATGGTTTTGGTGTGGCTTTAGTAATCATTCTAAATTTGAATACATGCACGCTGCCAGCTTTGAATATACTGGAAATCACACTGTAGTGGTGTCTGTAAAGCCCATAAAAAAGTCAAGATGATGGCCATGTGATTGAGGCCCTGTAGCTTTTCACACATGTCACATGCGTTGTGCATATAAAAAGGGGTGGGGATTTGATCACACCATTACAATGGCTATCTTGACTTTTTGACACACACACACCCTTCCAATGCTCCTGTCAGACTGTATTAGGCTTTGTTTTCAATGGCATTGAGACATAGGAGACTAGGATTCCAGATCCATTTGGTGTCATCTGTAGAGGGACTTATAGTAGCAATCTACTGGTGAAACTAAGCAGTGGATGGCAGAAGTACTGAAATCAACAGACAAGTGAGGAAGACCAAAATAAATGAGAAGCAGTTGTTCAATAAGAATTGAATTCCACTTCCCATGTGGTCTCATTTCCTATTATTTTTCAAAGAGTGATTCAAAGGAAAGGTTCACATATAACATATATCCTCAGTAAACATTTTCTGCATCTCTCTGGATGAAATTTTTTCTCCAACCCATCATTGGGAACTGTTAATATTTTTTCTTAAAATCAATATAGTAAGCATACTCAGATGCAGTTCAGTACTTTTCCTTCCTCCCCTAGTTTCGGCATTGCACAGAAAAACCGAAAATGAAAGTCACTGTTGAAGTGCTCATGTTGCACTGTATGAAAAATGGAGGCATCATTATTATTCCTTTGTCATCAAGACTTTGAAGTAAGAAGGAACTGGAAAGTGCTCCAGCTGCAACAAATAAATAGAAATAGAGGACACACAAGCAACTTTGAACTGTTCAACTGAGAAATTCTTAAAAGAGAATATGTCATTAAACCCGAAACATTCACTAGGTACTTGCAGTCAACCAACTGTCACTTGAGGGGAGACTCAGAAGTATGGTTAGACATATTCAGGACAATACTTCAGGAATATATACTTCATTCACTGAAGTAATCCCCTCCATGCATACATTTCAAGTGAGCCCTTGCCTTTTTTCTCCCAAAGGGGAATAACTGCACGTTTTGTGAGTGGTGTTTGCAGCCTGAACACTATCAGGCTGAAAAACCCTGTTCTATATAACACATCCCAACAGGATTGTTCGTTGTTTTGTTTTATGCAATCAGAATTCCTTGTCAGTGAAGAGTTGGCTTGTCTTTTTGTATTTCTTCAAAGATCTTATTTGGTCCTTTTTCACAACAGTGTTTTTATGAATTCTCAGGTGCCAGTTCCTGTACTCATCCTTGGCACCAGCAAATACTAATGTGGCAAAAAACAACAGTTAGTGTGATGTGTGGAATGCAGCTGTTCTAGTGTCCAAAGGCGCCTATGGACAGCACCCATCAATTCCTCCAGGCTGCTGTGGTGAAAGGATATCTATGAGCAGCAGCAGTGCCTTCAGTGGGTACAAGTCCGCCATCACTCCCGTGTGTACCACAATGGCAACAGTGACAGAGCCCCATGAGCAAAAGTACTGAGGTCCAAGAGAGCCTAATAACAAAGATTATAATGGCTTTTCAAATGGAATTCTGAGTTCATATAAATAATGCCAATGAAATGAGTAAGATTTATTCTAGGCACCTTTTTAGTAGGCTGGCCATACGTCCCCTTTTGAACGGGACAGTCCCGTTTTTTTAACATTTCCATCCGTCCCGTCGTTTTAATATAAATGTCCATTTTGTCCTGTTTTCTTAAAAACCTTACTTAAAAATTTGAAAGTTCCCGCAAACCTGTCAGAATGCAGCCTGACTTTGAGTGGAAGGAGGGGGAGCTCGGCAGAAATGGCGGGAAAAAAGCCACAGAACTCAACCTGGCGGGACACCTAAAAAGAAAAAAACAGGATCAGCTGATAGGCGGTGATCAAAGGGCGAGCCGATTGGCTTCTGCCTTGAAACGGCGGGAAGAAAAAAACGTAAAAGCACAGCCAGTGGAGGAACGGCTTGTCGGGGACAACCGTTCACTAGACTCTCCAGCCCAGCCTTGCCTCTCGCAGACGAAGGAATCCGAAGATTCCCAGCCCGAGAAAACGAGAAGTTCCTGCCTGCCGCTCCAGCCCATCACCCAGCCCTGCCCCATTTTGCCATCCCAATGTCCCGTTTTTAACTCCGTCCCATTTTGCCATCTCAATGTCCCGTTTTTGCCTCAAGGAAATATGGTCAGCCTACTTTTTAGAGATTATAGTTGTCATTAGTTAGACCCAACCTGCTGGTAAATAACTACCACAAGCAAACAGTGACATTTGCAGAAGAAACTGCTTTTCATTAGGGATGAACATGGACAATATAAAATATATTCATGTTTCTTCCACTAGATGTCACCAAAACAATATTTTTGTCCACTGTCCTGGTAGGCAACATGCTTCAATCAAGTCTCATGTCAAACCATTTGCTACAATTTTATCATATTTAATATTTTGAATGTGCAAAGCACATTACAGATTTAATTATATACTATTTATAACACTATTTCCAGACCTGAGGCAGAGCTGCTTGCCCATTGGCAGTCTGATTCACACTTTATAATAAGCCAGTTTTTTAAATTATTATTATGATAGAACAAACAAACCAGTATATTTTGCCCATTTTGGCTTTTCCTTGTAGCAGGATGAGCACTGTAAGGAAACTCCATACATCTTGGTTAGTATTTTGTCAGAACCAAGACCCTTGTTTTGTTGCTCTCTGAACAAGCCTGAATCAGAAACTAGAGATTTACTGTATTCTCAGTTTAAGATTATGTTTTGTTAGAAAAATAGTGATTCCATTTAGATGTAAAGCTTAAACAAGCCATGGTTGGAAATTCCTTGGTTTGTTTAGCCACTCATAACACCAAGAGGCAAATTGGACTGTTCAGCTTTTATGGACCAGCTTGTTTGCTCAATCTCAACAAGCCTGAATTCACAAGTACCAACTCTGATTTCATAACAATTATGTTGAACCCATATCTTAACCATCCAGATCTAATCCAGCTGCTTGACTGTAATCTGTCACTTTACATCAGACCTATAGCTCATCCGTCTTTAATGTTGATTCTTGTTCAACAAGAGGTCAGTTTTCAAATCTCTCCTTTATTCAGTCTTCATTAATGTAAGTCGCTGCCATTTTAGAGATCAAGTAACTGTGATTTGCTTAACTTATCTAGAGAACAAAGAAACCTGTAATTCAAAAATTACCTAATATATACAATTCAGTTTCTTCTAATCAACTGGGCTTTTAAAATCAATCCCCATCTAAAATTAGAAAACTAAAATAAAAAATGTTTTCACATGTTTTATTTGTGAGTGCAACCACCTGAGCACCTGAATGAGGGATAGAAATGTGGTTCCCACTGGTATTGTGCCCTTGGTTCTTACTAGACTCTATCTTGCTTGTTTTTTAAAAAATATACTTTTATTGGTAACTTCTAATTATTAAATGGGAACCATGTATGCTGCAAAATGAAGTATCAGGCATTATCTAGTTGGTTTTTACAGGATTTCCCCTGGGCCTCCTGTACCCATCATAGACATTCTTAGAAAATAAAAATTGTGCATGGCTATAGTCTGGTATTTGATTTGGAAGGCTATGCTTCTCTCCCACCGCCCTGCAAAGAAAACAGGTAACGATAATATGTAATGGGAGAAAGCATCATGGAGAAGCTGTAAGAGTTAACAAGATGCAATCTCATTAATTTGCCTTGAGTTTTTTTGGCAACTGGACATCTCTACCATGGCAGCCGTTCTGTACATAGATACAGTTGTAATCTCAGGTTTTTATTTCTTAATTTTTCCAATTTTCTGATCCAGTACTCTCAAAGTATTAGACATTCTGCCATTTTGATGGTCTTATCAGCTGTTGGCCAGGAGCAACTGGATTGAAAACCTTCCCCAAAATTCCATATCCAGTCAATGAAGAGGCAGAATCAATGCAATTCTTGTCCTTAATTGCCCAGGAAGCAGACTAGCTGAAGCCATTGTCTGGAGCAAGCCAGAGTCAGACTAGCTGAAAAATAGATTAGCTGAAGCCATTGTTTGGAGCCAGATGCCAAAATGGCTTTCTGCAACTGGGGAACTATGGTGGCTGGGTTTAAACATGTTCCTGTCTAGGCTTACATAGCTGAAAAGCTTTTTCCTAGCTGCTGTCGTTAACGAGCTGTGAACTATGTCAGCTCCAGAGAGTACTTTGTACTTAGCATCTACTCATAGACTGCCCACTTGGCTTGGTGTGCGTTGCTGCATGGCCTGGCATTCATGTCTGCTGGGGTGGAGCCTCAGTGCTGGTGTAGAAAGGTCCCTGTAACACCCCTCCTAGACTTGAGGCAGTGGATGGCACCCCAGAGTTCTTTGTGTCCTGATTCATTGCTGCCTCCTCCTCCTCCTCCTCCTCCGCTGATTCCACCCCTTATAACATGAAATCATCACCTTTGCTAAACCACCCTTTCCCCAGTGCTCTAATGGCAGCTTGTCGGGGTATTATTGATGTAACTGTGCTACCAGATATGGCGCATAGGTAACAGGGAGTCTGGCAGGCAAAAAAAAAAGCCTATCTCCAATGACACACAGCTCCCAGAGATGTCAGGTTGCCTAGTCCTGATAAAATTTTCAACATGTTGAGTCTCAGAAAACTATCAGTGTTACATATTTTTAATGACAAAATGACTCCCTTGAGGATTGTCACACTTTTGTATCTTTTGCCTTTTCAGATGTGAAATTATTTCTTGTTAGTGTACTTTTTAAATCTGCATAAAATTTGTGATAGACCTCCAGAGTCCTTCCCCCCTCCCAAACTAGGATGACGTTAGTACCTTGATTTTCCTAGTACTGTATTAGCCTTTTGAAGCTTAAAGGGTTAAAAAGCGATTTGTTCCATTTTGTGGAACAAGGAGTTGGGCTGCACATCTTTAACAAACCACATGGTGTCACTTTTTATCTAAATTTCACTGGATTGCAAATTAGTTCAACAGAAAATTACATTGTAAACTCGAAATCTCCTACCGACTTCGTGATTGATTCTAAACAATGCTGCATTGTGAAATGACCCATTTACAGAGATTTATTGGGGATACAAGTGTAATCACTTCCAGTGTTTTCTCACTGTTTTTCCATCACCTTTCCTATTGCAGAAAATCCACTGACTGGGAAATAAAATAAAATAAAAACCTGTGGCTCTCCAGATGTTGCTGAACTATAATACCCAGCAGCCTAGTCAGCAAGACCAATGACATTAAATATTTGGAGTTTTAATTTGGCAGTATCTGGGACTCACTTCTGGGCCAGGTAGCATGGCACATGGATTTTACCTTCTCTGAGCAGGGTGTTTGCTGGTAATGAAAGCGTGCAACATAAGCAAAATTGTGTGTATTCTACGTTATGCCATATAAACTATTTGTCCAAAACAGACACGTTTCTTATTTGTTTGTTTGTTTGTAACATTTATAGAGCTGCTCTCTCATATCAAACTGATTGGCAGCTCCCAATCAACAGTTAAAAACTACATCAATATGCCATTAATACTTACATAGATCTATTAAAACCACAAATATTAAAACCTGGCATCAGGTAAACTCTCACATGCAGTCCATCATTCTTCAAGCCATAATTGCAAAATAAGCTTCAAAAAGTGAGGAATGATGATCTGAAAGAAACTTTCAGTGACCAGGAGCTGGCATTTGAATAGGGTTTGTGTGTATAATATATTCTTCTGCTTCCTTCTCTTTCTTTCTGATGCCTTCTTAAACCATCTAGCTTTTACAGCAAATTACCTCTAGATCTGGTATGTGCCTTTCTCAACCTTTTGACCCTGGAGGAGCCCTTGAAATATTTTTCAGGCCTCGGGGAACCCCTGCACATTCAGGCTGAAATTTAGGCCAGAAATTACAAAATTATGATATTCGCTTCATGTGTAGGCCTGTATATATGCACTAACAGTGTTTTTCAACTAAAAATAAAGAATGAAACTTTCCTCTTTAATGTGAAGTTGCCCAAAGTTGAAATAATTTTTTAAATAAATCATGATCTCCCAGGAACCCCTAGTGACCTCTTGCGCAACCCTAGGGCTCCATGGAACCCTGGTTGAGAAACCCTGGTGTACATACATACAGTATATACTCAGAGTTTGGCTCATTATGATATTTGTGCTGACATACGGACTTTCTCTCAAATCCAACTGGCTAAAGTTTTGAGGAGGAGGATGGGAGGGCTTGTGCACACTTCTCCGCCATGGTAGGTGGGATGACTCATGTGTTTGAATCATCAGATGCCATCTGAAAATATCTCTTCTGCTAAACCTTCTAAGCTTAGCTTTGGACATGTTTGGGGCTGTGGTAGAAAGGTATGTGGAAAACAAACAGTTTTTGGACCAGATGGCCAGTGAGGTACATGGTACTGAAGATTTATCCAACTTGAATTTCCATATATTTGTTCTTTTGTTGTAACTGTGACAACATAAACATGTCTGAACCCCTGTTTTTCCTCAATCAGGCACAAGCATGTGTACTATTTGCACAACATAATTATTTGAGTCAATGGGGGTGGTATGTAATGGGAATACCAAGGAGTCAATTGTCTCAAGCAATTAATTTAGATTTATCTCCAAAGAAACCTAATTCTTGCCCTGCACTTAAACTTATGCCACCCAGACTGCTATGTTGTGGGAACAGAAAAATAATGAGAGAAAGACCAACTGAAAAAGCCTCTTTCTTCATTGCAGAACTCACTGCCAAAGCACGGTAGCATTATAGCCTCACTTAAAGGGGTTGATGATATCATGAAGTTTGCCAGTTCTCTCATAATGAGAGGAAGTTTGGTGTAGTGCTAAGGTGCCAGCCTAGTAACCAGGAAACAATGAGTTCTAGGCCTCCTTTAGGCATGAGAGCCAGCAGGATGACTTGAGGCCAGTCATTCTTTCTCAGACCAACCCGCCTCACAGGGCTGTTGTTGTGGGGAATATAGGAGGCAGAAGTATTGGGTATGTTCGCCCCCTTGAGAGAGAGAGAGAGAGAGAGAGAGAGAGAGAGAGAGGACGGATGGACAGACAGACAGACAGACAGACACAGATATACATAAGCCAGTAAGGCGTAGAGGTTAAGGCATCAGGCTAGAAACCAGGAGATGGTGAGTTCTAGTCCCACCTGAGGCACAAAGCCAGCAGGGTGACTTTGGGCCAGTCACTCTCTCTCAGCCCTAGGAAGGAGGCAAGGACACGACACTTCTGAAAGACCTTGGCAAGAAAACTGCAGAGACTTATCCAGGCAGTCTCCAAGAATCAAACACGATTGAACAGATTAAAATATAGAGAGATATAGAAAGATATAGAGAGAGGATACAAATCCAATAATAATAGTAGTAGTAGTAGTAGCAGTAATTAATAGTGTTCATGAGATACCACCATACATTTCCTGGAAAAAGTGAATGGGGATTCTGTATTCCAAAACCTATGATTTTTGATCCAAGTTAGTATGACGCTGTGCTCCGAGAACTACTGGTTAGGCCTCTTGACTGGGTCAGTGACTGAGTTAGGCATTTCATGAGAATTCTTTTCCTCTATAGCATTTTCTTAAGCATCTGGTTAGATCCCCCCATCTTTTCGCTGATATTCATCTGATCAGGCTGCCACTGGACTACCATCTCCAGTTATGGGCAGGTTCTGAGAACATTGACAAATTAGAATATGTACAGGAAAGGAGGGGCAGGATCACTATGTCTGACCAGGAAATCTTTAAAAGAGTTGGTGAGGCATGGAGAAAATATGCTAAAGGCCATTATGGAGAATAGACTAGACTTATTTTGTTGCTCTGTAGACAAGAACATGAGGTCCACATTTCCAGATTTCAGCTAAACATTGAAGCAGTGTCCAACTATGAGATATGGGTTAGTTAACATAGGTATCCTTGCCATTGCTGAATATATAGTCATGAATGCTACAAATGTTACCTGTACAGTATTGCATTTCTTTCACTTAACAAGGAGCATTCACAACCAGGACACTACGGAGGATTTTATATAATGAAATAAACTTGATGAGGGGAGGTCACTGACCACATCAGTGACCTCTTCAACTTTTCTGTTTTGTATTGCATTGAGATAGGACATCACTTGGAAGCTAACACACCATTATGCCTGGCAGGAGGTGAGAAGTGATGGCATAGATACCTTCCAAATCTATGCTTGTTCCAACATGCCCTACAGGCAGCCACATAATACTACCCCCTACTATAGTTTTGTGATGTTCCAGTGGTAGATCTTGTTACGCCACTGAAAATTGTAAATCGAGAACATTTTTAAAATGTGCAGTTTTTACTACCATGTTACCCAAAAATTGCTGCTGTGTATCTTTAGTATTGTACAATACTGAAAAGAATACTCTGAATCATTAGTGCATGTTTTTGATCCTAAAATGCATTTTGAATGAAGATGAAGTATAAGCAATATTCTGAATTTATAAAGAAGTCACTGAAACCGTTTATAGAAATATTGTCCAAGATTTTACTGCAAACCAATGGTTTGGTCACAAAAATGGTACATAGTATAACCATGTTAGGTACATTACAATGTGAGTATACATTATGAGCCTTTAAAGTTTTTTTTTTCCTTTTAAATATTCATTTAGCATTGCAATCAACTGTACAGATCTTTTTACAAATACATACAACAAAGAATGCAAGCAAACAACAATACCCATAAATAATGCCCAAGTTTATAGATTATGAACAAAAAAATGAACGAAACCAACAGGTTAGCAGACAACAGTTGGGGCATTTTGGTCCATAGAAATCCTTTCTAAAAATAGAAATATTTATATACATATGTATGTGTATATATATATTTCCATAGCAGCAATGCTTTCTTCAAGCATTTGGGATACAAGTAGTTGAAGCCCATCTGGATAGCTTGAACGATATGTTTTTACATATATATTTTTTTAAAAATCACTATCTACATTTATTAACTTATTGTCTTCCAAATATGGAAGAAACAAACAATGCCCCACACTGTCCTCCAAGTGTCACACTGACACTTCTGAGCTAAGTCTGTCTGTGGGAATATACAAATCACACTCCTGCCATTGTCCACATTACACACTCACTCACACATGAATCCAAAAGCACTCTGTGATAGGAAAAACTTTGGAGTTCACAAAGATCTCATTGTCAGGAGGGAAAAAAGGCACGTCTTCATAAAGTTTTCCTCACATCCAGAAAGATCTCCAAGTTGGGGATGTGCTCTCCAAACAAGGACCCAAAGAATTTGTTCTGAGGCTTATACTCTACAGCAATCTACGGCAGCAGCTGCTTTTTTCCCCTTCTCCTTTTAGTACTTGCGACCGTGATGTAGCACCACTTGGGTGAGCGGGAAGAACCAGTAGTGAAATGTCATGAGTTCACTTAAAAGGAGTTAAATGTGCTGTTCCAATTGGACAAGAACACCCCCCCAAAAAACTTTCAGCAAACAATACAGTTGAAATTAAGGCTGCAAAGCTGCCACAGTGGGAAGATGTGCAAAATTTTATCTTTCAAGATGACTGGACAACTGGCAGCTTGATCAGAATGCCAAAAGAAGAACAATTTTTTTTTTAAAAAAAAGGAAAGAAATCACAAAATTCAAAGGAAAGAATCCATGGGGGGAGCATAGGAGAAGCCCAGAAATGCTTCGGCAGCTTCTTTGACACTGGCAGTGATGAGGATGCTGTCTGAAGACTGGCCAATGGAGTTTGGGACAGGTTCCTCTGTAAACTCAGGGTCAAAGTGTCGCAGATCATTGGGGCCACTCTGCAAGAAAACAGGTATTTCGTTGTTAATGGCAGGCTGCAAGGACATCTAATACTACATTGTCTTCCAGTTCAAGGAGAACCCTCAAGGATCTAATGATGCCACTTCTTCCTAAGGGTAATAAGAAACCAGTTCTCAGGTTTCTTTTCACTGTTCTTCACTCCTGAGTTTAAATAAGGTCCAAGCCAGCTTTCTTCAATCTAGAGTCATCCAAAGGTATTGAAACTGCAGCCACCAGAATTCCCAGCTAATGGAGCCAAAGAAGTCTGGAAGCTGTAGTTCCAGGTTATCTGAAGGGTGCCAAGCTGGGGAAGCCCATTTTAGGCACTCTGCACAGAGGTAATATGCCAATATGAATTAGTCCCACAGACTCTCATAACTAACATCTAAAGGCCATGCTCATTCAGTAGCCTGGGCAGTCAAAATCTTGGATCCATAGTAGCATTTGAGAGAAATGTTGCTGGAGATGCCAGAACAGGGTGACTTCCCATTTCCCTCCAGCCTCCTGAAAAGGTCCTATGGAGGTCTAATAAACCCTTTGCAGAAACTTGCAGGTGATAAGGGAAGAAGACTGCCTTACCACAGTGAAAAACCTTCATTGGGTGTCAGTACCTTCCATGAACAAAATAAACCTTTCCCAATAGCCTATCTAGATCCAACCTGACGCACTTATCTTGTACTAGACAACTTGTTAGCTCAATATCAAAGCACATTTACTTTCAACAGCAGGACTATAATTCCAAACTAATTTACTAGGGAATAAGCCCACTGAATCCAGTGAGATTTGCTTTCAAGTCATCATGCATATGATAATGAGACTTATAGCAGTGCCCAGCAGGCCTCTAAAAATCATTTGACAAGTGAAACACCTTTAAATCCACTACTATGTTCATGAGTTTAAAAAGCAAACCTAGACTAGAGCTAGCTATAATAGTCGCATTTGGGGAAAGGCTTAACTTCCTTGTTTCCTCCAACGTATAAACTGAACTGAAGATTTGAAACTCCTAGCCCAGTTTAATTCCTCCAGGATCCCAACGAAAGGAAGCATTTGTTAACTCAGAGGGGTGGATGAAAATACTCTTCTCTGTGTGTGTGTAAAAAGGCTCAGAAGTTTTTTGCCTTGCAGTGGGAAAACCAATAGTTGTATTAAAGCTCTTATTTTTGTAGGCTATAAAGCTTCTAATCTAGCAGAGGCATGCGTAAGTCTTCTGTCAAGTCAAACCTAGTCCTTTTTTTGGTGGTGGGGTGTTAAGTGTCTGGAGAACTGAGACTTCCTGTTGAATCCTAGAGTGAACTCTGACACTCACTTTTGATTCATGCACTTCCAGCACCCCCAATATAATAAATCTTCCCTGATCATCATGCAATTAGAAGAGCTCTTACCACATTTGGGTTAAAAGGTGGTGTAATCTTCTTATTTATGAGATCATCCCAGTTAATTGGGGAGAAGAAGATGTGATTCTTAATCTCCATCTGTTGAAGGAATGGAAATTACAGTAGCTGAAATGCAAAGAACTGAAGAACTGGAACCAAATTCTTAAATGCCTTTCACCTATCTTCAAAATTATACTTACGAAGTCTTCCTTTGCGCCTAGCCTCTTAGTTCTGTCCTTTTGCAAAAGTCCTTCCAAAAGGTGTCTAGCAGAGTTGGTGATATTTGGCTTCAGCTGTAGAGGTTTGTTCAAGATGTTGTCATACATCTCTGCTGTGTTTCTGCTGTAGAAAGGGGGCTGTAAGAAGAGAAGAAATACTCACTATCTAGAGTATTATCTTACCTTACTGCATTATTTATTGACTTTTTGCATCTTGTCTTTCCTCTGGGAGCTCCAGGTATCACGCATGCTACTCCTTTCTCCAGTTTTGTTCACAACCACCCTGTGATGTAGGCTAGACTGTAATCCTGCTCAAATATTTTAACTACTCCACCACACTGTCTCTGAGTTTTGATGCAAGACTTATTTTAATGTGGTACCCATTTAATTTCTTTTTCCATGAATGAAATATCTCAAACCCATCAGAAGTGGGCTGCTGGAGGTAAGAACCTCACCAGCAAATACAGGCATCCCTGACATCACTCCATAAACTCCAGCTGAATTTCAGTAGGACCAATCTTGTTGCCTGTAACTACTGGAGTGGCAAACACTCCCAGCAAGCAGACTACATAAGTCATTCTCTGTTCTTGCTTACCAGCCCATAAAGCATCTCATACAAAACTGCTCCGAGGCACCACCAGTCCACAGTCCGGTCATAAGGTTGCTTGTGAAGGACTTCAGGGGCAAGGTACTATTTGAGACAAATAGAGGAATGAGAACATCTGATTAGAAAGAACCTGAAGGCTAACAGCAATTCTAAGACAGACCCACCCTCTTTAGATGTTCCGCTGAAAGCAGGCGTGGGGAACCTGCGGCCCTACAGATGACTCTAATTCCCTTGACCACTGTCTTGTCAACTATGATGGATTGGATTTAGAGGGCCACCATGGGAAACAGTGAAATGCCTGGAGCTCGCAAATGTGAACTAAGGGCCAGGACAACCTGGACAGTCAAACCAGTTTCTACACCTTGAACAATTTCTACAGAGCTCCAGTAGAACTGGAGCTTTTTTATTGTACACCTAGATTATACTTTGCAAGATACTGATTTTTTTCCCCACTCTCTAGTAGCACTCATCAAACAAGACCATCCACTTTCACAAAGCTGGCACATGATGTCCTATAGTCCCACCAGGGAAACTCCTGCTGTGGTGACGCACTTGAACACATACACCACTCTCATGGGACAAAGCAGAACTCAGACTTACTTCAGGAGTGCCACAAAATGTGGAAGTTGTGCCATTGTGTTCAATGTTCTCTTTGCAGAGTCCAAAGTCAGTCAAAACAATGTGGCCCTGAGAATCAAGCAAAATGTTCTCTGGCTTCAAGTCCCTGTGGCAAAGAATAGGAAAGACCAGTCAGCTTCAAATCTTAGATGTTTGAACTTCTGTAATTCATATTTGTCTGATTTAAAAGCTTTTCCCCCAAGTAAGCCACTTTCATATATAGTCCTCCAACCCCATTTTTTTAAACCCCCCAGCTAACAGCATCCAGTCCATAATCCAGAAACAGCAAACTAAGTAGCTGCTTACCGGTATACAATGTTCAGAGAATGCAGGTAACCCAGTGCACTAGCTATTTCAGCAGCATAAAAACGAGCTCTTGGCTCCAGGAAGCAACGTTCCCGCTGGAGATGATAGAACAACTGCAACAGATAGGAAGGGGGGGAGGGGAACAGATCTATTACTGATCCCCAAACCTTTTAACAATGCATTTTAATTAAGCACAGCACACTAAGGTAGAAGGATTATTGTCAGAAATGGCCTAGTAATCCTCTGGGTATTTCCTGCTATTAGAGGTTGGCAGGCAGGAGACTCTGAATCTAGTACTTCTACCCTAGAATCCCCTTTCATTGCAAACAAGAAGAATCCTTAAGAATGTGTTACTGTGGAACTGACTTCTACTTTCCCACAAGAACCCAACTCTGCTCAAAAACAGCCACCCAAACACCCTCTTAGGATGGCCCAGGTTCTGTTTTTGCTCACCTCTCCACCATTGATGTAGTCTAGGACAAAATACAGTTTGTCAGCTGTCTGGAAGGAAAAGTGAAGTCCCACCAGGAAAGGATGCTTAACGTTCTTAAGGAGGACATTGCGTTCAGACATAATATGTTTCTCCTAGGAAAGAAGAAGAGGTACAGAGTCAGTTGTTAGTATTCAATAAAACTGAATTATCATAAAGCAAACCAAGTGACCACAAGAAAAATGCTGAATTTACACCAACTCAAAGCCTTGTGTGGCGCAGAGTGGTAGGCGGCAGTATTGCAACCGAAAACTCTCCCCACGACCCGAGTTCAATCCCAGCGGAAGCTGGATTCTCGGGTAGCTGGCTCAGGTCAACTCAGCCTTCCATCCTTCCGAGGTCAGTAAAATGAGTCCCCAGCTTGCTGGGGAATGTGACAGCTGGGGAAGGCAATGGCAAACCACCCCGCTATAGTCTACCAAGAAAACGTCACAAAGGCGGCATCCCCCCAAAGGGTCAGACATGACTCGGTGCTTGCACAGGGGACCTTTCACCTTTTCACACCAACTTAAAATGGCATAAAACAGCACCTAAACATCTTTGGACTGAATTTTCCACATTCCACTTCAAAGCTGTGACTTTAAAAGTACACATTCTGTTGCTTTAAGATATCTTTTCTCCTTCCTGCTTTTTGTTTACCATCTCACCTAGGAAGAGTTCTGGGAAGCTGAAAGCTTGCCCATTATATTGTAATTTATGAATTGCCCTGAGGTGGAATTATGTTCTTGCTTGGTATTTCTTTGGAACAGAACTAAGTCAAGATTTACCTCCTTCTTTTTCAGGATTGCTTTTTTCTGGAGTACTTTTACTGCATAGAATTGTTCTTCTGCCTTGTGCCTTGCAAGAAGAACCTGAAAGAAACCAAATAACCTGTAAGTGTAACTGTGATTTCAAGAAATCAAGTTAAAACTACAAACAATATCCTTCTTGCTAGCTGCAAGAATACAGCTATTTGTATAGTTCAGTACATTCACAGGGTTAAAGTTTGGTATCTGAATACTAGTGAAGGGCATTGCTTTAAAGGCAGAGTTAGGTAATACAGCCATCAAATTCTCTCAGTCTTTTAAGATAAGTTGTTTTCTTTCAAGGATACCAATTTAACTGTACTTCACTATTCAATTTATTTCTTCAACTTCATACTAAGATAAATGACTTATACAAGACCAACTTTCCCAAGGCCATGGGACAACATTTTAAAATAAGCCTTGGGAATAGAGAATCTAGCTGGTTATCAAAGGCAATGAACGATTATCCTTAAAAAGCAACAAGCACAATTAAGACATAGCTTACCTTTCCAAAACTACCTTTCCCAATAACTTTCAGGAAATGGAAATCTGATGGTTTAGCATGAGGATTAGATGATGGGCCAAGGTTGATTTGCTGAGATGGACTAGGCTGCAATGAAGAAAAATTAAAAAGTGTTTTATTTTTGTACTGAAATATTAGGGTACAGAATTTAAAAACAAACACAATTTTAAGCTTTTTGAGCAGTGGGGCTTCAGAAAACACACCCATTTGACTTCAGAGGAACAAAATGCTTATTTAAAGATGTTGCCAAATTTCCTGCTTTAAACGAGACAGAGAAGTAGCTTTTTTAAAAATCTTCCCTCTTAAGTAAGTATGCTAGGTCTTTATTTTAAAACATTTCTTTCCAAGTTAAATATGCATAGAACCAAGGCCGCTTACTGGAGGAGAGGGATTGGCATTCATAAGCTCCGGCTCTTGGGGCTGGGAGATCTTCAGAATTGACTGCACTTCAGGGCTGCACAAATTAGACAGAATGGAATTAGTCCAGTTACACAACGCCTGGAAATGGAAATATCTCACCACAAGGTGGCACACGAACTCTAGTTGGGCAAAAGTCAGGCTGGCAAGCTGAGAAAAAGCAACTGAAACAGCTTCTATGGTTTCAAAGCTAAGATGGAAAAGGAGACACAACAAACCTGAGAAAAGAGACTCAGGTTTCTTCTGTAATTAAAGGTCAGAGACAAAAGGCAGAGAGATCAAAAACTCCGAGCAGGATGCCATTCTCTGGACCGTGAAACACAGCATTTTTTAAAGGCAGAACAAGCCTTGTGCCTTCTCAGAAATAACTTCCACTGAGTTCAGTGAGATTTGCTTGCAGGTAAGTGGCGTAGGTTTACAGTCACTATAACACATACTGCAGTCAAGCTCTCAGCAACTACCAATTTTAAAACAGCTAAACTCACATTCTTAAGTCTACTTCCTAGATATGCTGAACTCAGTGGAACTTGACTCTGTGTCTTTATCCTTAGACCAGAAGTGTAAATATACAAACACAGATGCATTTCAACGCCTCTCCTGATGAAAGAAGGTAGGTGACATCTCACACTATAATTAAATTGTAAGTTCCCTCTAAGTGCCATGCAGAAAAGCAAAACATACTTACTGTTTGCATGCATAGGAATTGGTGGCTATTTTTTGAATGAAGTCATTCAGCCCCATTCTTCTCTGTTTCATGAAAGCTGCAAATAAGAAACACAGAGAATGAGTCCTGATCAATCGCCAACTTTCATCTTCTTTTCCTTCATGGGGTTTTTTAAGTTACTTATTTAGGTGCTCCTTAAACGTATTTAAATTAAACTTATTTAAATTAGGTACTCCTTGTAAATGTATTTATTTAGGCGCTGCTCCTTAAGAGTCCATCCGGCCCCCGAGAATAATCTCAAAGGAAATCTTTTTGTGAACGGCAGAGGTGGTGGCGCGGCTCGGTGGTCGTTGCTCGACTCTTACTCACCGATCAAAATCGCCACCATTCCTCTCATCTTCGAATAAGTTAGCGCAGATCCAGAAGCTTCAGTTTTGACTGTCATCGCACAGCGAACAGAAATAACAACAATAACAATAATCCAAGCCGATGGGTGAAAAAAACAGATCGATCAACGATCAAGCGAACGAGGCAGCCAGGGAAAAGCGCAGAGGATGCTCACAGCTTATCCTCTTCCCTCTTGCAAAGAAAACTCCCTTCTCCGGCGCTCGCCGAAGGGGTTTATATAAGCGGAGGCCCGGCGCTGGGAGAGGGAGGAGAGGAAAAATGGGAGGAGCCCGCGGGAACAATGAGGAAGAGTCTGACTCGCCGTTCCAGGCGCCCCGGAGCCGCCAGAAGACACGCAAATCCTGGCGCCCGGCCGCAGGCAGCGCGCTGGCCGCCCTTCCCCTTCCTTGTTTCGCCTTGACATTACCAAGAGTCGCGCAAGGAGCGCCTGCAGGCGGGGCGGGAAGGGAAGGGAAGGGAACGGGCCGGGGGAGGGGCTCTTCAGAAGCTTTTCAAGAGGCTAGGAAATAGCAGGGCAACGTTGCGCCGGAATCTAGTAAGGTTAGAATGTATTTTTTGTTAGTCCTCCCGGGGTGGGGGGGAAACAACAAGGAATTGATTCTCCTTTTTCCCACTCGCCTCTTCCGAACTAGGGTGACCTTGGCTGCGCTGTCCCTGCCACTCCCGGCGGGGGGGGGGGGACTGGTGCGGGTTACAGTTCTGCAAATTGGGCACTAGGACAGACTGCTCCGCTCCAAACGGAGCGCGACTCTAGGACGGCACAGCCCGGTGCGGGGCGTGGGTGATGCGGGCCCTCCGGTATTTTCTAGACTTCCTTCAAACCGTTCACTAGCGAAGAAATTAACGCGTAGTTTTGGCGGCACCCGGCCATCCCTTTAGCGGCAGGAAGTGTGCCCTCATTCCTGATACGGCTGCTTGGTGGCCTAAAAACTCGAGGAAATGGCTTTAGGCCAAACGGGTGTCTTTTGGGTTATTTTTACCTGCATCCGTGTCTTTTCCTCTTCCTTTTACAACAGTCTTATGGAAAGGCTGTCCCTTCCCCTATCTACTTACAGCATGGTGGCATCTTTCTACTTTCAGGAATGCCCCAGGGGGACCTTATTGAAGGATCAGCTTGTACTACAGATAAGAGTGTAAGAATGGACCTTGCGACACTCCGGGCTGTTTGCAGCAGAGGCCCTGAGGAAACTCGCAGCGTGACGCTGGCAGCTCGCTCCTGCTGTTGCTGCCCGGCATCCGCTCAGCTCAGCCCCCAAACAATATTCTCCGTTACTAATCATCGAGAACAGAGCGTTACTGCGCACGTTTTTATCAAGGCCAGCCTTCTGCAATCTGGCGCCCTCAGCAAGTGGTGGGGCTGCAATGTCGGAATTCCCAGCCAGCCGTGCCAATCGGTTCCTGGAGGGCGCCTGGTTGGGGAAATTGGTCTGCCCATTACTTAACCTGTAAACTGTTTAAGTGTCAGCCTCGTTATAGAACATATGAAGCATGAACCCCAAACTGCCAGCAAGCATTATTCAAAGTGTTTTACCAATGAGCAAACAATTCCTCTCTTCCTATCCGCGCTCCTACACAGTTGAAATTGGACGTCTCCCCTATCCTACGAGTTTGGCTTCCTAAATCAGTAACTCCGTATAACACACCTACATAGGAATTCAACTCATTAAAGCCAATGTGAACTGTGCAGTAAACACAATCTGTGTGAACATTCCCACCTCTATTCAAAAGCATAGCAATCCAAAAAGCATTTTGGCAACCTGAAATCAACGGGACTGTAGTTCCAAACTGTCTTTAGAGTCCCCACTCCAGTAATTAACTGGTATTTAAAACTGGCAGCCTCTGAGCAGGCCAGACTAGACCAGACTCTTTTTGGACTTCCCCTCCCCTTTCTCTTTCAAAAACCACCTCAAAGCAAATTCCGGCAGTGAAACAATAACTGTCGGAGCCAAAGCGAAGCCCGGGCTTATCAGATGGTAATTATTAATGACAAAAAAGCGTTGCAGTAGCAGCAGACAGAGCAGAGTGATGTCCATTGGCTACAATAACTGGCACCACCTCAAGGCCGCAAGCAACCAGCTGTAAAGGAACCTTAACCAAGGGGAAGCATCCGGGGGCGGGCAGGGGGATTAAGTCTCTTGCCACTCGAATTTAAACTCATCAAAGTCAAAGCCGGGGGAAAGGAAGCTCGTGGTCTTCCAGAAGGCAGGCAGGCAGTAACCCCCAAGTAAGGGAAAGCATAACCGTCTATCCATCCGTTTCTTACCAAAATCCCCACCTGAAGTAACTGTACTTTTTTTTTCTTCCTTGAGCCTCAATAATCCCTTCTTCCGTATCACGTCTGTTAATGCCCGTTTATCTTTCACCTCCGGTACGAAGATGGGGGGAGCGGAGAAACCCGGCTCGCTCTGCGGCTCAAACTTTGTTCCGCAGCAAAAGCGACCACAGCGGCTAGAGCCGGAGGTTGATAAGAAATGGCCTTTCAGTCAAGGAACCGCAGGGAGGGACTCAGGGAAACTGCGATTTCCTGCCCGGCTTTCTCAGTTCAACAAACAAGAGCCCCTTGAAAGCGAGACCTTGGAGTTCACTTGGCTGCCTTACACTGTTCCCGAGAACGCCTTCTTAACACTTGGGGCCAAAACGTTCCAACATAAGTCGATAGATAAATAAATAAAATAATGGGGGGAGGGGGAGGGGGGAGGGGAAAACCCGCATTATCTTTCCGAGTGGAAAGGAGTAATGGAAATTTCCATACAGTATTTGCAAAAGCCGTGGAAGGAAGAAGAAAAAAAGTTGATTGATTTACCGTATTATCATCATCACCGTAATCCCAGAAGAACAGTGCGTCCCAGAACGACTATTTATTTATTTATATGCCCGCTGCAATACGGCGGAACCCTTGAGGTTTGTTTATGAATGCAGTAGGCCCAGATACCACCCGCTGGTGGTCCCGAGTGCAGGTGGCAGGCAAGGCCCGACCTTGGCCGAACAGAGGATACCGGGATAGTCGACGCAGTGAGGGAGGGGGCCGCATCCTTCCCCCCTGAAAACAGCACCGGCGGAATCCATAGCCCCCAAGAGGCTTTTTCCTTCAAGGGGGATCAAGAGACCTTCTAATGGCTTATTGACCATCAGTTCCATAAAATAATAAATAATCGATTCCATAAAATATGATGGAGAGAAGGTAGCACCTTTCTCCACAGAATAGAACTTTCTCTTCTGCTGAGTGTAATACTGCCCCCTGGTATTGCCTCCGTAGTAACCTCCCCCCAAGATTTTGGGGAGTCTCCAAGCACCCCTAATAACCAGGATGGGTGGGGATGATGGGAGGTGTACTTCAAAAACTCTGGAGGCCACTGATTTGGAGGAGGGCGCTGAACGGATGAAGCTAGAAATGTCATCCCTTTGCATCTTTATTCGTGAGTGCAAGCCTCTGTACTTGGGATCATTTATTAGATAAGTACTCCGAAGGAATCCTACTGAATGGCTCGAAGGGGGGCTTATCGCGTCCTTCTTTTTTAGGCTACCGACGACTCCAGCGTCGTCCAAATGAGATTCAGAAGAAATTGCTGATAACTGGATTTCTTTCCCTTTACAAACTCTGCCCCTCCCGTTTTCCGAGTCAGCATCTGCGCGCGCGCGCTCCGAAAACATTTTCGCAGCCGGGAACCGGAACGGATGTCTTGAACTGTATGTTACGCCGCAGAACAACTCGGCTGAAGGGAAGAGCACGCGCTGGGGTGGGTGGGGAGAATCTCCTCCACGTCCCGGCTGTGCAGAGGCTGGGCTGAACCGTCCCAATGCTGTTTCTCGCTAGTTCACTTGCCTAATGCAAATTGCAGAACGCAGCAAGGTCTCCATTTGGCTACTCCGGCATCTAAACGCCTCGATAGCCGAATACTGGGGGAAGTCGAGGCTGAAGAGAAATCAAGATCAGCTTGCATTTCAGCGAAAATTCCACAGCTGTCATAACACACAAATGAAAGCCACTCCACAGGAACTCAGCCCCCTTTCTCTTTTCCAGCAGTGTTTCCTTCAGCAAGGAGCGGCAGAGCGCCCCCTCGTAAAACATAAATCCCGTTGCCAACGCGAAAAGACCAACGCGCATGCTCTATCTCAGCTTTTGCTGTTCAGTCAACATAAGGAGTTTAATCAAGGCACAGAGGCTAAGAAAATGCGCTGCCGGAGTCGCCGGTTGGCTCCTAAATCAGAGGCAGGAAAGATTGGGCCCTCCAAGTAATGCTGAGCTACAACTCCGGGCAGCAACACCAAGACCAGAAGTGGCGGATGCTGGGGGCTGTAGTTCTGTAAGGTGCACAACTAGGCCATTCATTTCCAGTTGAGTTCCTTTCTCTCTCTTGGTCTGTTTGTCAGCATTCATCTCAAGGTTTTGCAGCTATGTATTCCAGGCCTCAATGGCACTTTCATCCTCAGTGGATACATCCCAGTCATGTGCCAGCTCAGCGTAATTGCTCCTAGAACAATACAGGTGCTGCAGCACCCCTAAACTTGTGAATGGAAGAAAAGCCCAGGATCATATTGTCCATTAGTCCCAATTAACTATCTGCCATAAAACTGGGATAATGGGAAGCACCCCATAAAGCTGTGCTTATGGTATGTGGACACTTCCAAGGGGTGGGGGGCAGGGGGAAGCCTTAACAGTTGCAAGGCAAGTGCCTTGTGTCCAGGTGCAATCCCGTATCTCTACGTGGGTTTGTCTGAAGCCTGAAGAGCTACTTGCAGCTGTGTCCAGAGTGCTGAACCAGTCTGCCTTGATATATGACCGGTTCCACACTCATTACAGTCTGGGTGGAGTGTATATCTAGCCCAAAGATTTTGTCTACTTTCCCAAGCCAAACAAAGCTTTTAACTGAACTCCTTGACCCATCCATGGTCCCAGTCCTGCTTCATCCTTTTCTACAGAGCCCTTTCTCTTTAAAAGCCCTGAAAGGAAGCCAAAGTCTACATAACAAGTGGAGTTCAAAGCAACTTTAGCATAGATCTACCCCTGGCTAGGACTCTCTGAAGACATTCAGTTCCACTACAGCTTCCTCCATGCACTCCTCCAGTTGGTTTCAAAGGGGGCTTCTCCACTATTTCCACTGCACCAAAAAAAGAGAGCTCCAATCCTTGCCTTGCCTTACTTGATAGAAGTAATCACAATTTGTAACTGTAAGTATGCCCATCTGGGTTCCAAAGTTTCAATCATTGTTCCTCCAGAGAAGTTGTTGCAAAAGATTTTTTCCTCTCCTTTATCAATCTTCAAACAAAAAACTATTAGGAAAAGAATACTTAACCAACCTTTTAGTGAAGACTTTTCTTCTTTCCCTCTCATGATTCTCTCTCTCTCTTCTTTTTCTCAGGATCCCACAACAGCAGCGCAGATCCGTACTTTTAAATTCTTTGGTTTGTTATAATTCCCAACAAAACATCTCCTTCTTTGGGCTGTCCCGGACAGCCTGTCCGTCTCCCAATCAGCTTGACAGGAGGCGGCGATGAACTAAAACTAGCTGATCTAGCTGTGCACTTTATGAACCTTGTATTAAAGGTGATTTACACACGGAGAACTAAAGTTCAACGTTAGCCACGCTGTTGCAACATAACCCTGAAATTTACTGAAATCATCACTTGCTTATTATATACACAACATGCCCACACGCACACCCAGCGTGCAACTAGAAATGCAGGTCGCCTATAATTGATGCATTTGTAACCAGAGCCCAGCAAGCGTTGAATCAAAACACAACTGAAGAAGAACAGAAGCACGGAGGAAAATGCAAGAGGCATCAGGGGCGGGAGAAGGCGCCTGCGATTCCGAAATGCTTTTGCGTGGACCGTTCATGCGACTGTTTTAGAGGATGTGATTTGTGGATTGGGGTCGCTAGGCTAGAGTTTCGGGGTGGGGTTTTGTAGCAATGCTCGTTTAAATCGCATGGTTCGCTGTAGTGGCCGATTTCCAAATCGGTTAAGCCGGAGTATGTGCAGGGAGAGGTGTGAGCCGAGCCGAGCCGAGCCGACTCCTTAGGGCTCCGGCTTAATGCCTTTGGGGATCGCAGGCCAAAGGCAGGGGGGACGGGCGTTCCTCTGCCGCTGTTTCTGCGTCAAAGCTGCGCGAGAGGACGACGGCCGCCTGTGTCACCCTGCTTCTCCCCCTCCACCCAGCCAGCCTCCCACGCGACTTCCCCTTTCTCTTTTTAGCAGCGGAGGGAGACATCTGGGCTCCCGAACATGTGTCGTTTCAGAGGAAAGAGAAGTTGTTGAGACTGGCTTTTCCTGCCGGCCCAGGGGTGGAGGCTGGAGCAGGCGTCCCCTTTCCAGTCCTGGCACCAAGCACTTCCGAACAGGAAAGCGAGAGATACACAGCGAGGGCTTTCCCGCCTCCGGCGCCCGAAGCCCGGCTCGCGGCTGCCGAACGCCTCTGTTCCTCTCGCTCTCCTCGCAGGGGGAGGGAGAGGACAGACGGCCAAGTCCCCGAGAAGGCGACGCTCCGACTTCGGCTTCACCCTGCAGCGGGGGCGCTCGAGCTCACCTTCCGAAGGCGGAGGGGGAGGGGATTCCTGCGTGGCCGTCAAGGACGAGCCCTGCGACCTCCTCGGGACCCATTGTCAGGATCGCCCCTTACTGTTCCAGGACACCGCCGCCCTGCGAAAATCATGGCTTACTCTGATTAGACCCCACGGCTGATAGATCAAAGGAGGCCCACTGAAACTCTGCCATTTGTTCTAGGAAGCGATTGGCACGCCCGGCTTTGAAAAAGGAGGCTCTGAAGTGTAGGATGAACTCTGCAACCCAACTCACCAAGGTGAGGCCGGCGATCTCCAGAAGCAACCTCCCCCCACCCCCCACCCCCAAACAAGACACAAAGAATTCCCTGTGTGGACTTCAGTATCCTTAATGACTAAGCAAAATCTTCTGCATCTGTTACTTTCATCAGTATGGCATCCCCAGCTTTAGATACATGCTCCTCCATACCTTGGCTATTTTCTGTTAGGGCTCTGCAGCACTGTGGACTTGATTCCCAAAAGATGCTTTGTGGTGTCTGGGGGTGTGAATGGAGATTGTATCATCCTGGGAAAAGGTGTGGTTCTCTAAAGACCTACAGACAGGTGCTATGTTTGCACCTCTCACTCTAAAGCACCTTTTTGGAATCCAATCTGTAGCTCAGCTCTAATTAAGATCCTTCCTTCCTTCCTTCCTTCCTTCCTTCCTTCCTTCCTTCCTTCCTTCCTTCCTTCCTTCCTTCCTTCCTTCCTTCCTTCCTTCCTTCCTTCCTTCCTTCCTTCCTTCCTTCCTTCCTTCCTTCCCTGATGCTTCCTACAAAATACAAAAAAATCCAAACTAGCTGAGTTATTGATAAGAAAAATTCTTATCAGGACAATAGTTACGTTAGGCTACATCGAAGGTCACCAAACACCTTTCAAATTTTCCAGAATATTCATTAGATATTCAAGCAAAAGAATCTACATCTTGTTACAGAGTTAAGGTGGAAAATGGGAGAAGACACTGCATATATTCAAACTGGAAATAAATGCGTTAGAGATAAATAGTAGCCAGCTTTCCCCCTTCCCTTTGCTTTATTTATCATTTTGTATGATGAGAAATTCTGAAGAATGTGAAAGCTTGTACACTGTAAGTCTGAGCTTTCTAATAATGATACTGCCCTAACATAGATTTTACTATAAAAAAGTTATGTTGAACATATTAGTCTCTATTTCGGAATAAACAAGTACATTGGTAACCATCATCATAAACATACAACTTTCCCTTACACCTACTTGCCACCACTGAAATGTCCTTACCTCTTCCTCCTCCTCCCCAAAGACCTCTTTCAAACTGAGAATTTCTTTACATGTGGTGGTGGGGAGAATGCGTGCATGCACGCGCACACACACTGCCTTGCAGATTCTCCACTAAAGTGAAACAGTTAAAGTGTGCAATATTACTAGTATTGAGATGGGAGAGAGTGATGGGGGATATTTTGCTTACATTATGAAGCTGAGACTGAAGCTAAGTGAGAATACTTTTTGACAACTTAAAACAACTTATTTTTATTATCTCCATATTGCTGGTACGTTGCCTGGCACAAAAAGAAAGCTGAATGTACAATCCTGTACAATACTTGTATATAAATTTAGGGAAGTTTCTTACAAACTGTTGGGGCCGGGGTGGGGGGTGGGAGTGATGCTGAGAGACAATAGGTTTGTTGTTGCTGTTCATTTGTTCAGTCCCTTCCGACTCTTCGTGACTTCATGCACCAGCCCATGCCAGAGCTTCCTGTTGGTCGTCGCCACCCCCAGCTTCCCTAAGGATGAGTCCGTCACCTCTAGAATATCATCTATCCATCTTGCCCTTGGTCGGCCCCTCTTCCTTTTGCCTTCCACTTTCCCCAGCATCAGCATCTTCTCCAGGATATCCTGTCTTCTCATTATGCGGCCAAAGTATTTCAGTTTTGCCTTTAATGTCATTCCCTCAAGTGAGCAGTCTGGCTTTATTTCCTGGAGGATGGACTGGCTTGATCTTCTTGCAGTCCAAGGCACTCTCAGAATTTTCCTCCAACACCAGTTCAAAAGCATCGATCTTCCTTCTCTCAGCCTTCCTTATGGTCCAGCTCTCGCAGCCATATGTTACTACGGGGAACACCATTGCTTTAACTATGCGGGCCTTTGTTGTCAGTGTGATGTCTCCGCTCTTAACTATTTTATCGAGATTTATCATTGCTCTTCTCCCAAGGATTAAGTGTCTTCTGATTTCCTGGCTGCAGTCAGTGTCTGCAGTAATCTTTGCACCTAGAAATACAATAGGTTACAACTAGCTATAATACAGATCCCATACTGAAGTTGGGAGTCTGATGTGGTAGGCTTCCAGAGAATGGTGTATGAATACAGTCTTAGGATTATGGTCCCTGTACTGCATAAATGAGAGGCTCGTGTGGCACAGAGTGGTAGGCAGCAGTATTGCAACCGAAACTCTCCCCATGACCTGAGTTTGATCCCAGTGGAAGCTGAATTCTCAGGTAGCAAGCTCAGGTTGATTCAGCCTTCCAAGGTTGGTAAAATGAGCACCCAGCTTGCTGGGGAAGGTGACGACTGGGGAAGGCAATGGCAAACCACCCCGCTATAGTCTGCCAAGAAAATGTTGTGAAAGTGGCATCCCCCCAAAGGGTCAGAGATGACTTGGTGCTTGCACATGGGACCTTTCACCTTCACTGCAGAAATGAAATGGACCTGCACTAAAGTGATTTGCAACCATCTCTCAAATAGCTGTATGATAACATTTTGTTATGTGCACTCTAAAACAGTTTTGTGGGAATTCCAAATAATATAGGAAATTATGCTAGTATTTTTCTAACTTTTATCTTATCTGTAAAGTACTTCCCACTTCCTGTTCATACTATAGTTTTTGGACTGCTGACTGTCTGAATGTTACATTCCTTCAAATGTGCCTGAAGCCAATCCCCACCCACCCCCACCAGGAAATAAATGCTTAGGCTGCAGTGTACTGATTGGATGTGCTGATTGCTGCATCAATGAGAGACCATTTTTTAAAAATGCAAAAGTAGTCATTACTACTGCAAAGATATTGCATCAGCATTGCAAGCAGACAAGCTAGTGCAAATGACTGGGAATTAGATAAAATTATACCCTCTATCTATAAAAAAGAATCATAGAATCATAGAGTTGGAAGGGGCCATTTAGGTCATGGGGTCCAACCCATTCTTCATGCCATATGCAAATTAAAGCTTATTAAATGACTATCCAAACTGTTGGAAATAAACACACACAAGGTTAAAAAAACACCATATCTGTCTCTTAAGATGTGAGGCTTTGCATTTCTTACTGCAGGGACTTCAGTAATGTAGTAATCTTACCTAACAAACATACCTATAGCATCATTTAACAGACAGACCTGTAATTAGGTGTATCGGGACTTCTGACAATTCCCATCACCACCAGCCAGTGGCTAAGAATGATGAGGGTTGTAGTCCAGCATATCTTGAGAGTGCTGGATTGTACAATGCCGTTAACTATATTTTCTAGCTGAGAAGCACCTGCTTTGCAGCATTCATACCAATAAGAAAAGATGGTAAAGACAAAGAAGTTGGCTTATTAGTTTGCAAAGAATGAAAAAATACTCATTAAACATTTAACCACCCCTATTATATAATATAGTCTTTTAGTCTCATTTAAGATTCTGCTTTCCCCCAGATTTGAATAAAAGGAACCAATGCCATTCCAGTGGCTTCCATTTATTCATATCTAAATATTATACAGCCTGCTTAGCATATGTACTCAGATATAAGCCCCACTGAACTCCCTATTTGTTTGTTTATATATTTATTATACTTTTAATTATCCCAGTGACCAAAGATCTCTGAGTTGAATGTAAAATATTTAATACTGTTTGATAATGATTCAAAACAACGTTAAGTAAAAATTTCTTCATCACTGTACCACCTCCTGCCATTTTTAGGCATGTTCTGCTGGAAGTATTCAAGGACATGATGATAATTTTGCCCACATAACTGTGATTGTCACAGGATAGTCATTTAGGATTCTGGGATTGTTAATTCCACTAGCCTTGCCAACAGGATTACAAGTCAATGATAGTCAAATGGATAATGAATAGGGAACGTATAGTACATTTTTATTGGCACAAGACGTGAGCTTGTCAAAAGACTGCCAGTGTCAGATCCCCCCGATCAAAGGTTTTACAAAACCCCTTATCAGAGCATCTCCCATCATTTCCTTCTCCAAGGAATAGACTCCGTGTCGCCAGATGGGAGGGGGTGTGAAGTTGGAGTGTGAAGTGGTTTATTATGGCTATGGCAGACATCAAGGACACAGGGTTGAGATATACCAGGAACACCACCTGGATGGGAGAGGGGGTGACATGGTTTCATGGGAAAGGGGACTAACTAAGGGAATGTAGTTTTTAAAGTTAGGTTTGAGCGGGAACTCTTTATTCGCAGCTTGCCTTCTGTACCGTTCATTACGCTTCATTAAAACAGTTAAAGGAATCCCAGCCTCCTGACTGTGATTGTGTGAATGCTCGAATGATCAGGTGCTGACAGCCAGGCACCTCAAAGAAGCAGAACGATACTGGTTTAAAGAGTTCCACTAATCTGCTTTGAGTGCCGCCATCCAGACAAACATAAATCCATTGTCTATTTTATTTTACTTTAGTGCTAACTATACAGCATGTTTATGGCATGGTTAATAAAAAGCTTTAATGGTCTGGGATTAGAGGCAGGATCATAAAGTAATGAGGAATAGTACTGAAAAGAGTAATTCCCCCCGTATGGAAAATCATAGCATTTCTTAATTAGTTTGTTCTATGCTTAAAATGGATCTGAAAAACCATGTTTACTATTTAGATACTTCCACTTTTTGCTTGTTCATTGAAAAGACCCTTGCAGAGTGAATTATCAGAGTCTACTTGAATTGTGTATATCAGAAGTATTTCGGCATGATATCCATGTCGTATCAATATAGAATTAATTCAGTCTTGAAACTTATCATTAAATCTAGACCATATGGAAACATATTGCTTGCATGGATAGTACATGGATCTTTTTTCTTTCATTTCTCTTTATTTAAATAGTTTTTTTCTTCCTTTTCATTATGTTTATTTTAATCACTGCCAATGTATGTAGATTCTTTTCTCACTATTTTTCCTGTTGGTGCTGTAGTTTTTCATATTCCACTATTTAAAATGTTTTGTTTGGTTTTAATAAAAGAACTTGGGCATAGTGCTACTGAACTCACAAAGATACATGTGATGGAGCATAAAATAGCTTCAAAAATATACCAGACATTAGACTCCTGTTCTTTACCCACTTAATACAGATAACAAGCAAAATCTGTTCAGCTCCTACATAACTGCTTGGAAAGCTTTCGCACTGTGATTGATTATGGGCCATCAAGTTGGTGTTGACTCTTAGCAACCACATAGATAGCTTTTCTCCAGGAGGATATGTCTCCAACCTGGTCCTTTAGGTCTTCCAACAGTGCACTCATCATCACTGTAATTGAGTCCATCCAATTTGCTGCTGGTCATCCACTTCTTTTTCCTTCCACCTTTCCCAGCATTACAGACCTCCAGAGAGCTAGGTCTAATGTGTCTGAAATATGGTAATTTGAGTCTGGTTATTTGTGCCTTGAGTGACAGCATTGGGCTGATTTGTTCTAGGATCCATATCTTTTCCAAGTCCTTCATGGCTTCTCTACCAAGTGCTAGCCTATGACTGCTGGTTCCTTTACTGTTGATTAGTGATCCTAAAAGATAGAAGCTATCCACAACTTCACTATCTTCATTGTCAGTTCTAGGTTGCTGTAGCTGTTATCATTAATTTACTCTTTTATATATTTATATTCTTAGTCCCATTTTTTTAATTGGGCTCCTTTACTTTCATTACTACAGTTTGCAGATCAATTCCATTTTCACCAATCAGCATAGCACATGCTATTGTTGTTTCATTTTATTGTCATTGTTTTAACTCTCTGCTTATTGCCCATTTTTGAATTCACCACTTTTTTTTTAACTGTGTCTATTGAGATTTTTCAGATGTGGCCTGGTTTAAAATGTAAGAAATCTTTTCATAGCCTGGCAAGAATTAATTTGTTTATGTGTCCTGGCTTGAAAACATACACTGTCTGTTTGATGTAAATAACAAAGAAATGTTCTCAGCTTTATCTAAACAAGATTACTTTAAAGTTGTTCTTAAATAACTCAGATCCTCTCTCCATATATGAGATAAGCATTCACATAAGCCTTTGTAGCCACTTTGGTAATCTTTGTTTTGTTATAGATGCATAACAAATGAATATATCAAATTTTGCTTTTGAGAAATGTACCTAGGTGTCCTGGGCTTTGACCATTATGAGGTCATACTGATAGAAGAGCTACAATCATATCATACCAAGAGTGTTGACCCACTTATTTGAGGAATGTTTGCCTTTACATGTTGCAATCACAACTTGACAGGCAATTCACGGTTCTCTGGACAATTACCTTGGATGCACCTAGAATTCTTTTTTAAAAAAACCTTGTATTCATAGCTTAATGTTTATTAAAAAGGATGATCACATATGAATCATAACTGTGCATGCATCGATTAGCACAGCTCTATTATAGGCAAGCTTTATCAAAGTGTGATGATGGCTATACTATAGTCATGTCATAAAAATAGGATTAGGAACAATATTTAGAAACCATCCATAATGTATTCACAGACCAGGTTTCAGTAAAAAAAAAAAAAAAAGCAGGGGTGTCCATGTGCTGTAATAACTGAAGGAAATTGCTGTACCCAGAAATAAGGAAAAATAATTTAAGGAGAATCTCAGTTCAGTAATTCCATTAGTAAACAGACAGTTTATTAGCAGTCTAGGTTTATTTTAACATCTTGCTCCAAAGCACTAATGATGATTTATCTCATCTTCTCTAAAGGCAACTGACTAGAAACCAGGAGACTGTGAGTTCTAGTCCCACCTTAGGCGCGAAAGCCGGCTGGGTGACCTTGGGCTAGTCACTCTCTCTCAGCCCAACTAACCTCACAGGGTTGTTGTTGTGGGGAAAAGAGGAGGAGGAAGGAGTATTAGGTATGTATAATAATAAATAAATAACCTTGAGTTATTTATAAAAATAATAAAGGTGAGATAAAAAAAATAATAATAAAAAATCTTCCTGGCTTCTCTAAAGATTTATTAGATGTTTTATTGGCATGCTTGGACCAAACAAGAGTTCAATACTTTAAAGAAATTGACTTCAAGAGATTGCATTTTGAATATGAGTGACTTAGAAAAATTGCTTGGATATATATACAGCTAAAATATGTGCTAACTAAACCATATGGGCCTGATGCTTTAGCAGCCTCTGAGGTTCCTGCAATATTAGGTTCCTTAAGAGCACTTACTTACTTACTTTATTTATTTAATTTTTATCCTGCCTTTATTATTTTTATAAATAAGGTGGCAAACATACCTAATACTCCTTCCTCCTTCCTCCTCCTCTTTTCCCCACAACAGCAACCCCATGAGATGAGTTGGGCTGACAGAGAGAGTGACTGGCCCAAAGTCACCCAGCCAGCTTTCATGCCTAAAGTGAGACTAGAACTCTCAGTCTCCTGGCTTCTAGCCCAGCACCTTAACCACTAGAGTTGAACAACAATACTATTTTTTAATTTTAACTGCCCAGAGTCCCCTTTTCGGGGGAGATGGGTGGTGATAGAAATTTGAAATATAAATAAATAAATAAATTTTATTGGGAATTTAAAAAGTAAAATTAACGTTAATATTGGTTATATATCTGATCTGTAGAATGACAAATTGGAATACCTAATTATGAAGAATCTGTGGGTCCAGTTGTTAAGAAATGTAAAAAATATATCAGGATTTTAAAATGAAATTAATCCAAAAATATTATTTCATGGTTCTTACCTTAAAAAATATTTGAAGAGGGTTGGACATTAGATTGTGTGTATGTGTATGCACATGTATGTAGGCATTGTAAGAAATTTGAATACTCTTTCATTCTTGTCCACTGATAACCTTGATTTGGTTTCAAGACATTACATATGTCAGAACAATTCTGGAAAAAATAGTATAATTAAGGACTATATCATGATATTGAACTATATTCCTAAAACATGGAACTTGTTATCTCCTGAAGACCTTAAGCTTTTTCAAGTGTGGAGCATGGCAAAGAGCATAATTTTACATTAATGGAAAAAAACCTTAGTCTCCTGATGTTAAGGGGTTCAGGATATGAGTCTGTAATCTATTTTTGAAGAGACTCTATATCCTAAAAACGAGAAGATGAAGCAATACGCTTTTATATGGTCTAGATTTAATGATAAACTTAAGGACTGAATTAATTTTACACTGATACTAATTGATATTATATAGATATTACCTCCTTTTTCCAATTTACTAGCTGTTTTTCTCTTTTTTTTTTTGGTCAGGTTCATCACCATTATATATCTAGGTTCTTTTTGTTTTCATCATTGTATAACCACTACATACATACATACATACAAACATTCCTGTTGTTGTTTGTATTCAGATGATGATGATGATATCCTGCCCCTTCATCCTGTTCTTCACAATTGGCTAGAAGAACATGTATCACCTTGTTGACAAAACTAGGCACCATAAGAGTTGTATCGTTCCACCTTTCTTAGTTAGCAGCTGTAATACTGACTTCTTTCTCTTCCTTTTATTTTGGATATATTGGAACCCTTTTTATTGTCATTCATCTTTCTCAGTTCTAAGCTTTAACCTTTCCAATAATATCTGTTCAGTTCTGGGCTTCCTATGCACTCTCCCTTTTGTTTGTTCAGATCTTCACACTGTGATTTATACATCCAGAAAGCCTCTATAGCTCTCTCTTTTTCACATACATTCTTTTTTTCTATTTCCAATTGTACTTTCAGTACTGCTTCTTTTAGGAACTCAGTACATCTTGAACTCCTTTTCTCTTCAGCTTCTCCTGTCAAGGAATCCTACTTATAATTGTTTGGTTTATTAAAATATGATTACTTGAAGTGCAAGATACACATTTGATCTCACTCAGCTTCAGTCTCCTTAAAATCTAGAACTCTAGCATTATATGATCACTTCGGCCAATGCTCCTGCTACTTCCACTTACCCAATTAAATCTTGCCTATTTGCCAAGGATAATTGATCTTTCTGTTCCTCCTTTCTCGGAAGGAGGAAGTTATCAGCAAGACAAGTCCAGAATTTCCAAGGACTACACTTTGCAGAGTTTATCTCCCAACTGGTATCCAGGTAATTAATATTCCCTATTTTTTAAAATATCCCCTATGTTTTTTTAAACATAAAGTGGGAAGCAATGTTGTAGAGAAAAAGTTAATCTTTTTCCCAAGGCTGTTGAGGTGTTCCTGCACTGGCTGTTTACATAACTAAAGAGCATATACTGTAGATTACCATCTCATCAAGTTTGGCTCTAAATCATTATTAAAAAGAGATAGCTAAAACCTCTGAAATCAAGGCTGTAAAATAATGTTTTCCTTCTTTCTCTCAAAAACATTATTCTTGAGCCATTTGATTCTGGTAAGTTATACATAAGATTAACCTGCATAGAGAATTGCTTTGAATATTGGGACAGCCAAAGAAAATATGACCATTGGTGGCCTCTTGAAATAGTGCAAGTTGGACATGGATTTAGTAAAAAGTTGGAAGTTATGTCCAAAAACACACCTAATAAGTCTAATAAAGAAGAAGTCTTGTTGATTAGCTCTTTGTCTGCTAGACCAATTCTTTGACGAAGAAAACAAAAGTGTGGGAACAAGAAGCACAAGGCTCTTATTTCATACAGATAAAGGGACAATAAATGCTGTAATAGTTTTTGTATTCCAGGAGCTCCCAAAACTTTGCTGATCATTTCTGTTTGGATACTTGCTTATACGATCTTTCCTCCTCTGATCTACCACAGCACAATCTGTACACTAATTAGCTGTCATTTTCTGACACAGTTATCTCCAGATCTTACCTGGAGATGCCAAGGATTGGTCCTGGAAGAGGACCTTCCCATACAAAAGCTGTGTTTTATGACTCAGCTGCTATCCTTCCCAATGTTATGATTTCCCGATTGAAAGGTGTTGTAATGATTGCCTTATCCCAACGAAGTCAGTCTCACCAGAGTTTAGTGAATAAAACTGATTTATTGAAAGGATAGTATGCAATGCAAAGAAAGCTGAGAATAAGCAAAAGCGCGCCAAATACAAACTAAAAACCCTCACCCCTAACCCGATCCTGCCCCTCACCCCAGCCTCGCAACCACCCCCTCCCGTGCGTTGGCAAGCGTCACACATCGGCCTGGGAAAGCAACCTTGAATACATGTCATAACCCAAACACACATTCCTGCAGGGCAGCAGAGAGATAACGCCCCGGCAGGACTGAAACTCCCCACCCCACGCTGATAGACACGGATCATGACATGCGAAATGTTACGATGTATGCAAACCATTGGAACGACGAACATGACATACCGCCCCCCTACAGAAAGGAATCCACCTTAAGGAGCAGGTTTGTCAGGATAAGTAGCATGAAAACGGGCAACCAGAATAGGGGAACAAACGTCATAGGCGGCAACCCACTCAGGGTGCGGGAAATGCTTCCAGCGAACCAGGTATTGTAAAACAGAACGACAACGTCGGGAATCCAGGATTTCTTTGACTTCAAAGTGTTGTTGACCATCAATCATGATAGGCGCAGGAGGAGGAGGCTGTGGATGCCAGTGGGTTGACTCGTTGAAAGACTTAAGGAGGCTGCAATGAAACACAGGGTGCAAGCGTTTAAGATTTACCGGTAAATCCAATTTAAAAGTAACAGGATTAATTTGAGCAACAATAGGAAAAGGACCTATAAATTTGGGTGCCAACTTTTTTGAAGGTTGTGTAGACTTGATGAATTTGGTGGAAAGATATACTTTATCACCCACTCTAAACGATGGTGGGGCGCACCGCTTGGAATCTGCATGCTGTTTATAGGTGGCTTGGGCATCTGTCAGTGCCCTGTGTATTGTCGGCCAGGCGGCTGCGAGGCATGCAGCCCAATCAGCAGGCGATGAGGGGGGGCCCGCTGGTTGAGGCAGTTCCGGAATCGGGACAAAGTCACGACCAAAGACAGTATGGAAAGGCACTTGGCCAGTGCTTTGATGAACAGCATTGTTGTAGGCAACTTCAGCAAATGGTAGGAGGTCAACCCAATCATCTTGCTGATAATTCACAAAAGCATGCAAATATTGTTCCAGTGTAGAATTGACCGCCTCCGTATTTCCGTCAGTCTCTGGATGCGACGCAGTTGACAATGCTTGCTTAGTCCCCAGTAATTTTATAAATTCCCGCCAAAACTTAGATGTGAATTGTGTGCCCCTGTCCGTCACCAAACGGGCGGGGCATCCGTGAATTTTGTACACATGTACAATGAAGAGGCGGGCCAGCTGCTGCGCAGATGGGATGGAGGTACATGGGATGAAATGGGCTTGTTTAGAGAAAAATCTTTTACCACCCAAATGACAGTTTTTCTCTGGCTAGGAGGTAAATCAACGATGAAGTCCATAGAGATTTCCTCCCAGGGGCGCGAAGGATTGGCTACAGGTTGTAACAAGCCCTGGGGCTTTCCCACTTTTCGTTTAGAAGCAGCACATACTGGGCAGGAACTAATATAGTCCTTAACGTCGCGCCTGAGCGTTGGCCACCAGAACTGGCATCTCACGAGATGAAGGGTCTTTCCAAACCCAAAATGTCCAGCCAATTTGTCATCATGGGATCGTAACAGGATGGTTTTATGCAAAGCTTCAGGCACATAGAGACGATCATGCTTCCAAGCAAATGCCTGTTTAAAAGTAACCTCGTTGAGGTTTGCTTGCAACCAAGTGTCAGTTTTCAGTTCGGAAAGAAACTGTTGTTGCAAGTCTGAGGGAACAGGCAAGCGAGGGGAAACTGAAGCATCTGTTTGCTGCGCACGAGTTTGGCTGCGAGTTACAGCTGCCAGACTCATTTGGGGTTCTGTCCAGAGAGTGCCCACCACATCCGGTACAGCGCTGTCGTCTTGAGGCTGGCGCGATAGTGCATCAGCCAAAAAGTTTTGTCTTCCCAGAATAAATTTCAGTTTAAAATCAAACCGACTAAAGAATTGAGCCCATCTAATTTGCTTTGGGTTAAGTTTACGAGACGCAGTCAATGCCTCAAGGTTTTTATGATCAGTCCAAACCTCGAAGGGGTGGGCAGCCCCCTCCAATAAGTGACGCCAACTCTCCAGCACAGTTTTTACTGCAAAAGCCTCCTTTTCCCAAACGTGCCACCTCCTTTCTGTCTCTGAAAATTTACGGGAGAGGTAGGCACATGGCTTTAAGCGTCCGCACTTGTCCGTTTGCAGTAACAGAGCTCCAATAGAGAAGTCAGAAGCGTCCACCTGCACTACAAATGGTTTATCAGGATCAGGATGTTGTAAAATCGGTTCGGATGTAAACAGTTGTTTAAGGGTTTCCAATGCCACTTGGCATGCGGGTGTCCATTTAAGGAGCGCTCCCAGATTTTTCACCCTGCGTGTATCCCCCACACCGTTTGTTTTAAGTAGCTCGGTGAGGGGGAGGGCTATCTCCGCAAACTGCTGGATGAACGGCCTGTAAAAATTCACAAATCCGAGGAGACTTTGTAGCTGCCTACGCGTGCATGGCGGCTCCCATGCCATGATGGCCTCAATTTTAGCGGGATCCATTTCAATTCCTTTATCGGAAATTCTGTAGCCCAAATAATCAATTTGTGATTTATGAAATGCACATTTAGACAGTTTAGCATACAATTCAGCCTTTCTCAGTTTGCGCAATACTTGTCTGACTAGACTAACATGTTCTTCCATAGTTTCAGTATAAATCAAAACATCATCCAAATACACCAATACCCCTTTAAACAGGTGGTCATGCAAGACCTCATTGATCAGTTGCATAAAAACCCCTGGCGCTCCCGCCAATCCAAATGGTAACACTTTGTATTGAAAAGCCCCCAAAGGACAATTGAAAGCAGTTTTCCATTCATCCCCCTCCCGTATGCAAATACGGAAATACGTCTCCCTCAAGTCCAACTTAGAGAATATTTTGCCCTTTGACAGATGTGATTTATTTAATACTGATACTGCATTGCTCCGCAAAGGATCGTTACCTTGTCGTGGTGCTGGAGCTTGAGCACCTCAATGATGCCATGAGCTAAACCGTGAAGGGCCACCCGAGACGGGAAGGTCATGACAGAGAGGTCAGACTAAATGCGATCCCTGGGGAAGGTAATGGCAACCCACCCCAGTATTCTTGCCGTGAAAACTAAATGGATCAGTACAACCAGAGATATGTCGGTATACCATCGGAAGATGAGACCCCCAGGTGGGAAGATGGTCAAAATGCTACTGGGGAGGAACAGAGGATGAGCTCAACTAGCCCCAGTCGTGATGACGCAGCTAGCTCAAAGCTGAAAGGACGGCTAGCAGCCGACGGTGCTGGTGGTGAACGGCGAATCCGATGTTCTAAGGATCAACACACCATCGGAACCTGGAATGTAAGATCTATGAGCCAGGGCAAATTGGATGTAGTTATTGGTGAGATGTCAAGATTAAAGATAGACATTCTGGGCGTCAGTGAACTGAAATGGACTGGAATGGGCCACTTCACATCAAATGACCACCAGATCTACTACTGTGGACAAGAGGACCACAGAAGAAATGGAGTAGCCTTCATAATTAATAGTAAAGTGGCTAAAGCAGTGCTTGGATACAACCCCAAAAACGACAGAATGATCTCAATTCGAATTCAGGGCAAGCCATCTAACATCACAGTGATCCAAATATACGCCCCAACCACAAATGCTGAAGAAGCTGAAGTAGAGCAGTTCTATGAGGATCTGCAGCACCTACTGGACAACACGCCTAAAAGAGATGTTATTTTCATCACAGGAGACTGGAATGCTAAGGTGGGCAGTCAAATGACACCTCGAATTACAGGTAAGTATGGCCTGGGAGAACAAAACGAAGCAGGACATAGGCTGATAGAATTTTGCCAAGACAATTCACTCTGCATAACAAACACTCTCTTCCAACAACCTAAGAGACGGCTTTACACATGGACTTCACCAGATGGACAACACCGAAATCAGATTGATTACATCCTTTGCAGCCAAAGGTGGCAGACATCTGTACAGTCGGTAAAAACTAGGCCTGGAGCTGACTGTAGTTCAGACCATGAACTTCTTCTTGCACAATTTAGGATCAGACTAAAGAGATTAGGGAAGACCCACAGATCAGCTAGATATGAGCTCACGAATATTCCTCAGGAATATGCAGTGGAGGTGAAGAATAGATTTAAGGGACTGGACTTAGTAGATAGGGTCCCGGAAGAACTCTGGACAGAAGTTGGCAGCATTGTTCAGGAGGCGGCAACAAAATACATCCCAAAGAAAGAGAAAACCAAGAAGGCAAAATGGCTGTCTGCTGAGACACTAGAAGTAGCCCAAGAAAGAAGGAAAGCAAAAGGCAACAGCGATAGGGGGAGATATGCCCAATTAAATGCAAAATTCCAGAGGTTAGCCAGAAGAGATAAGGAATTATTTTTAAACAAGCAATGCGCGGAAGTGGAAGAAGACAATAGAATAGGAAGGACAAGAGACCTCTTCCAGAAAATTAGAAACATTGGAGGTAAATTCCAGGCAAAAATGGGTATGATCAAAAACAAAGATGGCAAGGACCTAACAGAAGAAGAAGAGATCAAGAAAAGGTGGCAAGAATATACAGAAGACCTGTATAGGAAGGATAACAATATCGGGGATAGCTTTGACGGTGTGGTCAGTGAGCTAGAGCCAGACATCCTGAAGAGTGAGGTTGAGTGGGCCTTAAGAAGCATTGCTAATAACAAGGCAGCAGGAGAAGACGGCATCCCAGCTGAACTGTTCAAAATCTTGCAAGATGATGCTGTCAAGGTAATGCATGCTATATGCCAGCAAATTTGGAAAACACAAGAATGGCCATCAGATTGGAAAAAATCAACTTATATCCCCATACCAAAAAAGGGAAACACTAAAGAATGTTCAAACTATCGAACAGTGGCACTCATTTCACATGCCAGTAAGGTAATGCTCAAGATCCTGCAAGGTAGACTTCAGCAGTTCATGGAGCGAGAATTGCCAGATGTACAGGCTGGGTTTAGAAAAGGCAGAGGAACTAGAGACCAAATTGCCAATATCCGCTGGATAATGGAAAAAGCCAGGGAGTTTCAGAAAAACATCTATTTCTGTTTTATTGACTATTCTAAAGCCTTTGACTGTGTGGACCATAACAAATTGTGACAAGTTCTTAGTGGTATGGGGATACCAAGTCATCTTGTATGCCTCCTGAAGAATCTGTATAACGACCAAGTAGCAACAGTAAGAACAGACCACGGAACAACGGACTGGTTTAAGATTGGGAAAGGAGTACGGCAGGGCTGTATACTCTCACCCTACCTATTCAACTTGTATGCAGAACACATCATGCGACAAGCTGGTCTTGAGGAATCCAAGGCTGGAGTTAAAATCTCTGGAAGAAACATTAACAATCTCAGATATGCAGATGATACCACTTTGATGGCTGAAAGTGAAGAGGAACTGAGGAGCCTTATGATGAAGGTGAAAGAAGAAAGTGCAAAAGCTGGCTTGCAGCTAAACCTCAAAAAAACCAAGATTATGGCAACCAGCTTGATTGATAACTGGCAAATAGAGGGAGAAAATGTAGAAGCAGTGAAAGACTTTGTATTCCTAGGTGCAAAGATTACTGCAGATGCTGACTGCAGTCAGGAAATCAGAAGACGCTTAATCCTTGGGAGAAGAGCAATAACAAATCTCGATAAAATAGTTAAGAGCAGAGACATCACACTGACAACAAAGGCCCGCATAGTTAAAGCAATGGTGTTCTCCGTAGTAACATATGGCTGCGAGAGCTGGACCATAAGGAAGGCTGAGCGAAGGAAGATCGATGCTTTTGAACTGTGGTGTTGGAGGAAAATTCTGAGAGTGCCTTGGACTGCAAGAAGATCAAACCAGTCCATCCTCCAGGAAATAAAGCCAGACTGCTCACTTGAGGGAATGATATTAAAGGCAAAACTGAAATACTTTGGCCACATAATGAGAAGACAGGACACCCTGGAGAAGATGCTGATGCTAGGGAGAGTGGAAGGCAAAAGGAAGAGGGGCCGACCAAGGGCAAGATGGATGGATGATATTCTAGAGGTGACGGACTCGTCCCTGGGGGAGCTGGGGATGTTGACGACCGACAGGAAGCTCTGGCGTGGGCTGGTCCATGAAGTCACGAAGAGTCGGAAGCGACTAAACGAATAAACAACAACAACTGCATTGAGCCCACGGAAATCTGTACACAGTCTTAAAGTGCCATCTTTCTTTGGTCGAAACAGTACAGGTGCCCCCACCGGAGAGCTGGCTGGTTCAATGAAACCCCTAGCTAGGTTTTTGTCAATGAACTCTCGTAGCATTGCCAGCTCCTTCTGAGTCATAGAATAGATTTTAGGACTAGGCAATTTCACATTAGGAACAAATTCTATGGCACAGTCAGTTTTGCGATGGGGCGGTAGCTGGTCTGCCTCTTTTTCCCCAAACACATCTGCAAAGTCCTGGTATTGTTCCGGCAGCCCCTCCAGCGGCTCGAGGATTTGCAGAGAAGTGGTCGCTGCCCACCCCACCTCGTTGTCATCTAGCTGATCTTTCACAGGGGCTTTATAAAATCCATCTGCGAACGTCACCGTTTGATGCACCCAGTTTATGGAGGGATTTTGCCATACAAACCAGGGCATCCCCAAGATGACCAAAGGTCCCCCTACCGGTGCCACAATAAACGGTAATTTTTCCTCATGGCTGCCCATTTGTAAGGCAACCATCCCGGTAGAATGGGTGACGGGTTTCCCCCCTGACATGGTCCCGTCCAACTGGGTAAAGATCATTGGCCGCTTTAAAGGGAACGTGGGTAACCCCAACGCCGTAACCATGTCGGGGTGCATCAAGGACTGTGAGCACCCTGAATCAATCATGGCCCACAACTCTATGGTTCAGGTGCTGGACTCCAATTTCACTCTAACGGTCAGGGTAGGGAAATTCCCACTCACCGAGACATGGTCGCGCCCATCTTCTTCTTCTTCCACCTGCCCCACGGCGCCCTTCAAAGCAGGTGGCTGGCGTTTCCCGCTGGCTCCTCGGTCTCCGGTTCCCCCTCTTCATCAAAGAAGGAGATGCCTTCCGGCTCCGCCTCGGCCAGGGCGGCTTTCATCTTCCTGGGAAGGGATGGCGATTTCCCGGCCGGTTTAGCTGGGCAATCCTCGGCTCGTCTTTTTGGGCACGCTGCCGCGCGGTGCCCTTCCTTCCCATAGTGCAGACATTGCCCCTTAGCAAAGCGACGCTCCCTCTCCTCTTCCCACGCCCGCTGGCTGGGTTGTCCCGAAGGGATCGGAGCGCGGGCGCTTTTGATGGTTTTGCCTTGCTTCACCGCCTTACGATGTGCGAAGGTTTCCAGGGCGTTTTCAGCGCTGCCAGCTAGTTGAATCCACCCATACAAAGTCTTTGGGTCATCATGCCCCAGAGCCCACCAAAGGACCTCAGTTTCCAGCCCATCTTTAAACATCTCTACTAGGGTGGACTGGGACCAATCCTCAACTTTTCCAGCTAGGGCTTTGAATTCTAACGCATAGTCTGCCACTGAAAGCGACCCTTGGGCCAGATTCTTCAGAGCCCGTTTTGCCCTTTCTTGTGCCAGAGGGTCCTCAAAATGTTGTTTTAGCGCCCACAGGAACTCCTCAACATCTTCCAGCTCTGGGGCCTCTGCTTGACACAGCTGGACGTACCAATCCGCCACCCTCCCCTTCAGCCTATTTGCAATGGCATTGATTTTCCCCCTCTCGGAGCGGAAACTCTGCTCCCAATCCTCCATGTAGCTATTAGCATTAGTAATGAAGAAAGACAGCTTCGTAGGGTCGCCATCAAACTTCACAGGAAAGGGGGGGGTCTCGCCGCCTCTAGCCATTTGGCTTTACCAGCCACGTCTAGGGACTTCCTCCCTGGCGCTGACTGTCGGAACCGAGTCCGACCTCTTCTCCGTGGGGACGGGGGTGGTGACTCCGGGTTAGCGCTCTGCTCCCTAGCGCCCTTTTGTCTTCTCTCAGCGGACCCTGACTTCCCACGGCTCTCTCTTAGCATCACCGCCAAAGACTCCAGCTTCTCCTCTAAAGCTTTCATTCGCGCGGGGGTGACCGACTCTTCGGCCGCACCGGTTACCACTACCACTGTAGGTGACAACGGAGGTCCTGGTTTCTGGACCTCTTGGGCGTCCCCTACAGCGGAGTCCTCGTCCTCGTCCCCCGTTCTATATTCGGCCCCTGACGTTCCCGTCGTTTCAGACGTTACGAACTGCTCGCCGGGTTGTAGCCCCAGCTGTTCCCGGCGGGCCGCCCTCTCCGCGCGGGCGCTCCGGGCCACCTGCACCATCGTGGTGTCCGGCTCCTCTTCAATCCACTTGGCTTCTCGTAGTATAGACATCGCTAACGCTCCCCGTCACAGGTAACCTGGCTAGGGGCTAGCGGGGTAAATTTCTTTGATGATTCTCAGCTTTATGTAATGATTGCCTTATCCCAACGAAGTCAGTCTCACCAGGGTTTAGTGAATAAAACTGATTTATTGAAAGGATAGTATGCAATGCAAAGAAAGCTGAGAATAAGCAAAAGCGCGCCAAATACAAACTAAAAACCCTCGCCCCTAACCCGATCCCGCCCCTCACCCCAGCCTCGCAACCACCCCCTCCCGTGCGTTGGCAAGCGTCACACATCGGCCTGGGAAAGCAACCTTGAATACATGTCATAACCCAAACACACATTCCTGCAGGGCAGCAGAGAGATAACGCCCCGGCAGGACTGAAACTCCCCACCCCGCACTGATAGACACGGATCATGACATGTGAAACGTTACGATGTATGCAAACCATTGGAACGACGAACATGACAGGTGTGGTCAGGGAAAAGTTAAAATGGCCAATGAAAAAAAGTTTCATTACTGTCAGACCTCAGTAGAGGTTGATCTGCAATTGAAAAACAGCCAATTCATGTGACAGCTGCATGTAAAATGCAGCATATAACTGTGGAAAACGACAGGTACCAGAAATATAAAAAGTCCCTCTCCCTGCACATTTCTCCAATTATTTGTTGTCCTTTGCACAAATCTAAACATTCTCAATGTAAAAGGCACATTCCAGCCATACCAGAGGAAAAAATACATTTTGGAGTGAAACTGTCTGTCAATAGCTCAAGAACAAGAGGGTCCACTGATGGATTCAGTCTCTGTTAAACTTCAACATTGGAAGCACTATAATGCACATTTTAGCAAGCAGCCTAAGGAACAACATTCATCTGGAGCCCAGGGATTGCCAGGGAAAACAGAAGCTGAATCTGTTATCTGGTGACTTATATAATCAAAGTAGAATGTCTTTCAAGTTGAGCATAACCCTTGACATGTTTGCGTTGTTTTTTTCGTTAACAACATTTAATGTTTTTCTGGGAGGTTTTTTTTTTAAATTTTCAAGCTCTTTGTAACTCCAGGATTCCTTGGTGATCTCTCATCAAAGTACGATCCAGTTCTGACTCTGGTTTTTTGAGATCAGCCAAGGTTAGCTAGGCGCTGTGAGGATATCAAGTAAGAGTATATTATATAACTTACTTCAATGATATATGACATCAAAAGAATTCAAATACACAATTCAAAGATTATTTACCTGCCTACTTACATACAATAAATACATACAATAAGATATACAAGTATTGCTAAAATATGTGACAGGGTTAATTTCTTAAGATATTAGAATTATAAGAATCATGACAATTGATTTCCGTATCTATAACAGGTAGTTGATTCTCCAGACTCCCTAAATATGCATGTTTCATTTGGACAAAAGAGCTGCATTCTAGGAATAAAAATGAAGAGATGAAAATCTAAAACTTCGTTATCGATATCATATTTGATAGAAATAGTGCTACAAATTACTATATCTGCTATGTATATTTAATCACTGACATTGCACCACAAAATTGCTTGTTCTTATTCTGTAATTTCTAGGAGCTGGTAGAACCTTTCAGATTTTAGCTGTGGAAGGATCCAAGCCCACTTTGGTAACTAAATTTCTTACTCAGAAGATAATTTGTTAAATAAACCAAGTTCTAGTAATACACGTACACACAAAAATATATATTTGCATGTATCAGGGGATTAGACAGATTAACTTCATACTTAGTTTCAATTAATTAATCAATGAACTGTGGAGCTCTTAGTGCTCTCTGAGCTTGGTTGTTTGCTTGCAGATGTTTTGATGATGTCACCTAGTTGGGTAATGAAACATCTGCAAGCAAACAACCAAGCTCAGAGTGCACCAAAATCTCCACAGTTCATCCCTGAGCTGCATATATTCTTTTCTACTGGAATTAATCAATTACTGTAATGCCCTCCTATTCAAACTGATCAAGCTGCTAAAAACAATAACGTGCAAAAATAACGATACCCTTAACAATATTTTAAATACATGCAGAAATATCAAAGGCATCATACTAGAAAATTCTACTAGACTAGGCCTATGGACCATTTCATATCGATTTATTGTTCTGCTGTAATTTAATTCATTTTTAAAAGGAGTTATTTTCCCCTTCAGCTGCCTTGTGAAAGACTATCTCCCTGGGGACAATTTTTTTTAAAAAATGTGTCAAATACCTAAGGATCACTGGTATCAACAAAGCCTTTCTTATGAACAAAGCCTTAAGAATGTAAAGAAAAGTTAGCTTTTTCATTTAGATACAAATCACAGGAACCCATCCCCTTCAGCAACTATCAACAAACCCTAGAGCCCTTGAGACAACTGCTGCACTTCTGAAAGAAAAAAAAAAGCCAGATTAGACGCACCCAATAAACTAAATGGGCAATTAAAAGCAACTTTTCTGATTGCCTAAATTTATTTTTAGCAGTATTGTGCTTTTTCAGCCTAAGAAGGTTTCTCTTCAAACAATTTTCCCAGTCTCTTCCAGGGCTGTTTTTACTTTCAGATCTCCCAAAACAAAGTGTTGCAAACTTTCCTAAAAATTTGGTATCACTTGCCAACTAGACAGATGACTCCCTCTGCCATCAGGTTTGCCAAAACTCTATCCAGATTCTCTGTATCCAAGCTGTGCAAGCCAAAGCCTATAATAATTCCCCAAGCTACATTTTTATACAAATTCTGTTTTGCTTTTTTGCCCACAGGATACTCCAGTGACTAACAATATAAAATAAATCCATAAAATAAAAATCCAGGGCTCCCTTAATACCATGGCAAGAAAAGAGTCGGGGCATTTGAAAGGCAAATCTATCGACTGTTACATAAACTTCTGGGATCACAATCCAGTACAATCCTGCTAGAGGATTACTGTTGGAGGAGGGGAGAAAAGGAACAGGGGAAACAGGGCGTGGGGAGAGGGAAAATGAGAGACAGAATTGCTTTAAGGAGTGAGAAAACTTTAAGTGGCATTTAAGAATGACATGGGTAGCCTTGCTTCAAATAGCTGTTAACATATGCAATATGATGAAAAACACGTATCTTTGTTTAATCAGTGTTAAGTCTTCTAAGGAATCCCTGCTTGGCTATTTAACAATTTCAGTGGAACTTGCTTTTGTAATTCGGATTCTCAAGTATCACCACTTTGAGCTGATAGGGAAAACAGTCTGAGGAATTGAAAATCCCACCCCCACCCCCCACCCCAGTTTGGATACCCCCTGATTTCCAAGGTCAGATTTTGCTATTTATACTTTTGCATAGATACTGACTTGTTTGTCGTATAAAATGAAATGGGCCATTGCCACCTAACACTGTTGCAAAGGACTAACACGGCTACCCCTCTGGAAGTGAATGAAAGGTCAAGTCCCCATCAAGTTAAACCTGAATCATGCTGGCTTCATAGACACATCCATGTAGCTTTCTTAGCAGCAATACAGTGCTTTGCCCGTGCCTTCTTACAGGGTATTTTTATGACTTCCCCATCTAGCCTACAGTCTGGTATTCTTGGGGATCTCCCATCAAAGTATGAACCAGCCCCAACCCTTCTTAGCTTCTAAGCCCAAGAGATGGTCAGCCAGGGGAGACCACCTGTTGAGGATGTAGACTGAATAGAATGAAAGATAATCTCCAAATTCAGAACTTACCATGGTTTTTACAGTATAAGCAACATGTAATGATGATCACTAACTCAGAGAATAAGAAAGGGGGTTAGACAAATAAATGAATATTAGCTATCAATGGCTACTGATCATTATGGTTATACACTGCCACCAATCACTGGGGAAGAACAATCTTAGGAAAGCAAGCAACCCATGACAGAAGAGTAGACTTCTAATGAGTTAGATCTCTGTTCATCCCAATATGGTGCTTCTTATGTTTTTTCTCAGGCAGAGGAACCCTGACAACCAGTGGTTAAGGTGCTGCACCAGAGTTGGAGAACTCAGCGTTCGACTCCCTCCTTAGCCATGGCAGCTCTCTGGCTGACTTTGGGTCAGTCACTCTCTCTCAGCATAACATACCTCACAAAGTTGGTGTTGCAGCAAAGGGGGGGGGGGTGGAATTTACCATCTGCTGTGCTTAGATATAAGCACACAATAAAACCCTAAAACCAAAAATACAAAGCCATGGTTCACAGGCTTGTCTTTCAACTTTACTTGGGGGTGGGGGGCAGTAACAGTGTATACAGAATATATGCATTTCTAGACTCTCTAGGAAGGAGATAGTGTTCCAAAGGTTATGTTTTTGCTTTCTTAAAGACAAGAACTTTTCTGTCCTTACCAGAGTCATCATTATTCCACAAAGTTCTCTGATCAGGTTGAGTCAGCAAATCTTCTTTACTGTAGAGTTCTTTTATCTATAAACCAGAAAGAAGAAAATAGAAGTTATTGTAGCGTTTTGTGGCCTGAAAACATTAGAAACCCTTTCTATGATACAAGGAAGTGTTTAAAACAAAAAAAAGCACAGGAGGAAACAAGACCTGCATGAAGTATAAACCTAATCAACCAGTATGGAGGTATTTTTCCCACGTTTGCTTGTTTGATTGATTTACAGAATTGGAAAAGAATCTTACCAGTCAGGCTGTCTGCACATGCCTAACTGGTGTCTCTTTGTCAAATTAAAATTCTCTGTGCAGATGAATAGAGAAGTCAGACTGTTTCTACTCTCCTTCCTTCCAGGCAGCATGGACTGGTGGTCAAAGTAAGTACTGGCATAAGGAGAGATAATGGAGTTCTTTATCCAACTTCCCCTAAAGTTCAGCCTAATCTCTGGAGCTGGAAGAGTGGAATCCTGGTAACCCAAAGATGTACTAAGTATACACCAAGAGGGGAACTCCATGTTAATAACTGATGTCCAATGCCTTACATGTAGGAAACTCCAACGATAAGAATTCCTTTAATACAGCCTTCCTCAGCTTTCTGGCTGGGGATGATGCACCATCCAGAGGGCAGCAGATTGAGAAGGCTATTTTAGTATATATGATGTTCATAAATACTAATGTAAAGTATGCATCCTGAGCAAATGTCATATCCTGCTAGTGCTACCAACCACAATCTTATGAGTGAATCCATAATCAAGTTTTGCCTCCCAGCAGCTTTTCAGTTCAAAACATTCCTATGTGATGTTGCAGATAATTGACTAAGATGAAAGCAGGAGGAAGCCTTGATTTGCTGTTACTTGCCACAACATACTTCCTGCATATACTGAGAATGGATCTTTGAATCTCCTGAGATATTGCAGTGAATTATGTTGAGCATTCTTATGTGGGTGAGGATGGGATCACCTTATGAATGGTGAGATGTATCCAGGTTTTGATTTTGCTTTGGTGATGGTGGTGGTTTTGACATAATAGAGCCAAAACCTGGTTCCCAGTAATGACTTGATTCATTTCATTTCATTTCATTTCATTTCATTTCATATGACCACCTATCTTAAACAAATAACTCTGACAATTAACAAACAACATAAACGAGAAACCATACAGTAAAACCAATATAAAACAAGACCAAAAAACTGCAATTCAGACATAACCAAGGTACAATAACCAAGGCATCTCATGAACCAACTTATAACCCCAAAACACACATATCAAACTCCATGAGCCTGGCCCTGATACCTGGGGGAATGCCAGGTTTCCATAGCTTTCCAGAGGGCGAATAGACTTGGGGCCATCTGGATCTCAGGAGGAAGGCTGATTCATAGATCAGGCACCACAACAGAGAAGTTACATCTCCTGGGTCCCACTAGATGACATTGTTTTACAGAAGAGACCTGGAGCACACCATCCCTACCAGATCTGATAGGATAGGCAGAAACTATTGAAGAGAGATGGTTCCACAAGTAACTTGGCCCTGCACCATGCAGGGCTATAAAGGTGATAACCAGCACTTTGAATTGCATCTGGAAGCATATTGGGAGCCAGTGCAGCTCATGCAGCTGTAGCATCACATGGGCTCACTTCAGTGCACCCAATATTACATATGTAGCTGCATTCTGGACCACTTGAAGCTTTCCAATGTTTTTCAAGGGCAACATCATGTAGAGCATATTGCAATACAGTAATCCAGTCAGGAAGTGACTAAAGCATGAGGGACTATAAGCAGGGCCTCCCAGTCCAGGAATGGGCACAACTGGTGCACCACATCAATTTGTACAAAGGTCCTCTTCGCCATGGCTACCACCATCCTAAGGCAACAGGCTAGAAACCAGGAGACTGAGAGTTCTAATCCTGCCTGAGGCATGAAAGCCGGCTGGGTGATCTTGGGCCAGTCACTCTCTCTCAGCCCAGCTCACCTCACAGGGTTGTTGTCGTGGGGAAAATAGGAGGAGGAAGGAGTAATAGATATGTTCCCGCCTTGAAGTATTTATAAAAATAATGAGGGTGGGGTAGAAAATAAATAAATAAACAAATAAATAAACAAACAAACTGTTTAGGGGAGCAGTATATTATTTAATGATGGAAAATCTTCAGTTTCAGGGAGTCCCAAACCCCACAACCATACAGTCTTGCTAGGGTTGAGATACGGCTTGTTCTTCACCATCCAGATCTTCACAACCTCCAGGCATTGGGTAAGAACCTTGATGGCATACTTGTACAGCCCAGGCCAGAGATGATTCCTCACCAAGTGCCAGTTAATTACCTCACCCAGCAGCTTCACATGGATGTTAAATAAGAGTGGGGAGAGCGTTGAGCTCTGGGGCACTGCACACTTCAGGTGTCTAGGGCTAGACCTTGCCCACTTCCTCCAGGGTCCTTTGAGGCTGTCAGCCTATCATCCTCTCAAAAACTTTCTGTAAAAAGGGAAGGTTGGAGACTGGACAAAAATTGTACCATACTGTTGGATCCAAGAGTGGCTTCTTGAAGAGCAGATGGACTACCACCTCCATCAAAGCAGATGGAATGTAACTTTTCCTCCTTCAGTTTTGTCATTTAAAACATATTTGCTCCAGCAAATAGACTCCTGGTGTGCTTTTTGATACCTCCCAATGGTGTTTTCTAAGTTTCTTATGTGGGGATAGAAGTAGAGGTAGAGGTAGAGATAGAGATACAGTGTTTAGATTAGATTAAGTTAGTCTGAATAATCAGATGATTGAGCGTTTTCTTCTTTGTGATTGTCTGGTACACTTAAGCTCTGACAGATTACAACTAAAGCTGATCAAATATTTTAAAATGCTAGTAAGACTGCGGTTGATCAGGATTCCAGAACTCTGTGCAGCCTATTGTATTACGAGACATTGCAAAGAAAGGCTTCAGTTTCCTGGGTTCATTCCCCTTTGACCAACAGAAACACAATACAGTACAAGCAGGGACTTGGTTTCCCTGAATGATTCTCATCTGTGGAATAAGGCACCCCATGATTATTGAGGTAGTGGAATACATTGCTTACTGGAAAAATTGTATGAGTTCATTAGTACATAATAATACGATACAAGAAAGTAGAGAACAGTATAGACTTTTAATTTAAAAGTGGCTTTTGTTTTGGAAATTTCCTTAAAGCAATTTACAAAAAGATGCCAAATATTTTATTTCACAAACCAGATAACAATAGTTATAAAAACAGCAAACCACAAACTTCATAATTAAAGATTCCATCAGCAAACCCAATAAAGAATTACTGTACATAGAATCCTTCCTCCCCCACCCAAAGAAAAACCTACAGGAAAATGAGTATCCATCCAAAAGAGCCCTTCTGGATGGAAAGTCAGAATAAAAATGCAATTAAAAAAAAGTGCATCATGGCAGCAGCCCAGTCATGCAGAAGCCAGCTGTTTTGGACAAATGGCTTGTTGAAATAATATGATCATTGTCAGGCAGTGAAATGTCAGTTGGAAACCTTAGGCCTGGCCCTTAGCTGACTCGTGATTATGATAACCAAGAAAGGTTTTGTGCCAGAAAAACGAGAACAGGAAATGCAATTGCTTCACACTTACTGTTTCTCAGAATCTCTATCTAGTGTGGGTGTGAGAGAGAAATGGACATTCTACTTTGGTAAAAAGAACGTGTAGAATCAGGTGTTTTCCATTCTCTCTGCATAAGGGTTATGCCCAAAACAACTTGAAAGGAGAACTGGAAATTATGTAGAAGAACTTTGGACCTCTATGCTTCAGCCTGCATGATTAACAAGGATTAGTATAGCAGCTGGCTGGGCAATTACAAAGACAGTGGGGGACTGTTCAGAAGTTTCTTAAGCTGCCTACACTAGGCCTGGCAGATAGCAGAAATATTAATATGAGGTAAAGCAAGTAGGTACTGTACTTCTCTCCCCAAATTAGAACATTATTTTTCACAGCGTCCTGTATGTACAAAGGTCTGTTTCAGCTATATAAGTAATCTCCATTATTGTAATGGCTCTTTTCCAGGTAACAAAGAATATTAAAAGCCTCATAATATATTCCCAGAATGCTGTTCTCATTAGGGGTAAGCAGTGTTATATCAAATGCAGAAAAGGAATAAGGAATAAGAAATAACAATAAAACCTTGATCATCTGGACCTCCGTTCAGATGCAATGGACAAAATTTTACTTAAGGTGTTACCCCCAAATGACAAAGTCCATTATTTCTAAAAGAGTCTGGACAGTCAGTGTAACTGACAGCATTTGCATTACTTTATGTCTTTTATGTAATAATTTATGTAATTACATTTTACAGCATTTGCACCAATTTACATAACGTGCACAAATGACATAAAAATGTCAATTGCATTATTACAGAAACAACATCAATGGCGTAAATTTGGATTTAAGGACATTTGGATTTAATGGACACCCATGCCCAACAGTAGTCTGTTAAATTGAAGTTTTACTGTAGTAAGTAAAGAAATGAAGGATATAAAATAAAAAAAGGAAATATCTACATTTTAAAGCAATACTAACCACTTTGGCTAACAAAGTGGTGTCATCTCTATATTCAAACTGTTACTGTTTTGGCCTCCAATTTTAATTCCACCTGCCACCTTTTCCAATACTGTCATTCTTATGTTGTAATAATTTTTACATATATGGAATCAATATGCATTCATATCTAACTCGCGCCCCATTCTGAACTAGTATATTTCTTAAAATTTAGTAGCTTCTTTCTCTGTCACTCACTTAGTATAACCTTTCCAACTTCACTTGCCTCACTATATCTTTTCTGCAATTATTCTATATATTCCCTTATTGTCCATGTCTTCCATTGTTTCCCTCTATTTGTTGACATACTCCATTGTCAACAAGAAGCATAGTTTTTTGTCTGTGCTGGAAGTTTGTGCTCGGTCATTTTATGTCATTTCTGTTGCCCAAGGCCTTCATGCTCTGTTTAGTTTTGGCACAAGAGCTTGTTCAGTAAGCCACTTGGACACTGTATCTCATACATATCTTCCCATTGCTTCACAGGTTCTCTTTTCATCTGTTCCTCATATTGATTTTATATCCTCATGATATGTTCTCTGAGTCATCCAGGTCTTGCTGGTACCACTAGTCTGTTTAATTTTCCAGGTTCAGCCCATTTATTTCATACCATTAATGGTCTGTTCCACAGTCTGTACCTAGAAGTGTCCTGGCTGACTGGGTTGCACTTTTCCATTTTATTTTTTTCTATTATATATTGTGTTTGATTCCAGTGTTTTTCATTCATTGATGTCCTGGTGAAAAGTCTGCCTTCATGTGGCTTGAAGCAGGAATTTGCAATAAACAAAGGTTTTTGTCACAAAACTCTATGAACCTGTCTCCTGCATTGTTGGGTTTATCCAGTCCAAATCTTCTAATTCTAAGTGCCTCCATTTCTCCAGTTGTTGCACTCCAATCACCCATTACTAGCACTATGTCCTTTTTTGATATTGCATCTAGTACTCCTTGTAATTTGCGATAAAAATAATGTCTCCCACCATTATATCTGTGGTAGTTGCAAATGACTGTATAAAATTGATGTTTGTGGATATCAACTAATTCTATTAACTATATTCTGTAATTTATTGGGTAAAATGAGTACATACCTAGTAATGTCTCTTTTGAGTAGCATCGCCATTCCCTTCCTTCATTTGGCCTCATGCTCTGAATAGTATATCACATAATCATCTGATTTAAAGTGGCCCATTCTGGTCCAGTGTTCCTAAAGCATCCAGTTGAGTGAGCTTCACATGCACCTTGATAAATCAATTAATTTGTGACTAAACTCACAGCTTAGTTTTAACTACAGGGCTAGCTCTTTGTGAATTTATTTTACTTACCATATATAATTTTCACCTGTGTATTCCCCAAATGCTATTCTTCATCCAGGCATATGCAGAGTCTGTTTAACCTTCACAAAGTTGCTTAAACATGAGTTGAACTTATAACAAAAAAGTTCATTATCCTTCTGACAATTTAAACAATGCACTATGGAGTTTGACAACTTTATTTCAACAGCATAATTTCATGCATCTCTCACTCAGAATCAATCAGTGCCTTTTTTCCTCCTCTTTTCATTGGTTATCCTTTCCTTTTCTTAAGGCATTATTTCATCTACAGCAGAAGATGTTTTGGCACTAATTTACTTGGCTTTGCTTACAACAGTTGAAATGAATTACTTGCAGTATTTTGAACACACAGGTTTTCTATAAATGCTGCACAGCAGCTTTGGCCAACTCTTGGATAAAACTGATTTCCCATTTCAATCTTGCTTTAGCCCTGGTTTGGACTGGAATTTGCCTTGGTGGTCTTGGGAATCACACTGGTCAAGAGTAGAGCAATGGAAATGTAAACAAGAAGCCCACTCACAGTATTTCATGATACTATTCAGAGCATCCATCTGGACAGCCTAAGTTAGGATTTAGAATGCTGCTTGCCCATATATCTATTTCAGCCTGGATGGCCAATCTCAGAAAATACTGCTGGAGGGACCATAACTCAATCCAGTGGCAGTTTTGTTACAGAATTCTGCAGAGCTTTTATATTTTTTCAATGCTGTATAATATTTACACAAAACTGCAAAGCGTGATATCTGAACATTTCATCTGATGGTATTAGCAAGTATGCCAAGCTTTGTCTCTCTATCTCTTTCTCTTTTATTCAAATCCCAGTGAACAAATGCCTGAACACAGTAATGGACTGGATGAAGACGAATACACTGAAGTTCAGTCCAAACCAAATGGAAGTACTGTTAGTGGTTGGCTCATCTGCCATGATAAGAAATATTTAATACTTATTAGACAGGATGGTACTTGTTTTAAATTGATCCTTTGTAGTCTGAAAGTGATCAAGCACTGTCATTAAAAGGACAACTGGCTTAAAACATTTTTTTCATCCATTTTTGTTGGCACACCAACTGTGACCTTGCCTGGATGGAGACAATCTTGCTTTTAATACTTATGCTCTGATAGTCTCTTATTTGGATTCAGTAATGAATATTACTGAATGTTAGTACATCATAAAAACAGTTTGGTAATTTAACTGTTACAAATAGGGTTGCAAAGCTGTCATCAGGGAATTGATAATTTGAAAATAATACAGCAGTGTTTTGACATCTATCCCAATTTTATTCTCAACCCAAACCAAAGGGTTGATTTTCACCTTTAAAGGCCTTAATAGCTTGGTACCAGCCACATTTCTTTATTGCATACATTCCTACATGGAGCAGAGATATTTTGGGAACAAATCAGGAAAAAAAGCAAGATATGAGTAGATTATTTTTCTATCTTTTCAGCTCAGTGATTAAAGAAGTTATAGAAAATCTGTCCTGATGTGGGTCTTGGTTATCTTTTCAGCAAAGTAGATTAATATAATTGACATGTGAGAAATAAAATAGCCATTGTACTGATGCTGAGGATTCACCATGTTTAAAGTTCAATAACCATTGATTTCTTAAATTCTTCCTAACTACAGTAATTGCAATCAAACATAGAAATAAGCATGCTAAACCCAACAGATTTCAAGTATATCTAAATTTATTTGACTGTATATCAGGAATGTGGTCAACAGATTTTTGTTTATGCTGTGAAGTGTTAATGAAGCATCCAAAAATTCTATATGTATGCAATATTGCAAACAAACTCCTGAATATTTTTCATGCCTTTGGGTAATTGCAACAATACAACAACATACCCTTTAACATATTCATTGACTATTCAATCACAAGAGCTAACTGACAAAATAGAAAAAAATATAATTCAATGTACCAGAGTTTTAAAAAGAGACATGAAGAAACAATTGCTTTGAAATAATTGAGTTGGACTATCTGTGTTAGCGTAACCTAGTAAGATTACAAAATACGCCATATAATGAAAGCAACTTTGTTCAATTAATCATGGCTCGCCTATGGAAACAGAGACCTTATAAAGAATGAGTTCACAAGAAATCCAATATTAAATTTGTAAATTATAAAGATTTTAAATACATTTTACATACAGATATATAAAATTATATCTGCAATATTTCTAGACTTTTGTTGGGATAGTGGTATCTATGATCTGGCTATCTAAAGTCAGTCTCCTTGTTAGCAATCAATGGTCCTTACTTGTTTACGCTTACTTGTGCCTATCCAGATTAGTGTTCTCTTTATTTTTCCACTTGGAAAGAAGTAACAGTCACATTTATACCAGTAGGATTTGCTGTAGGATGCTTCTGTACAACTTAACCAATTCAAAACTGGCTTAAAAATGGTTGGGTTCAATCCCTGCTTATTTACATAATAGGCGACGACCTATCATGTCTCCAGTTTGAGTCACGCAACAGATTTATAAACTCCCCTTAATGTGTCATTTGTTCTGCCATCTACTATTTGCACAGAGGAGGAGTAGCAGCTGTGTACTGTACAGTTTTATGTTGTTGATCAGAATCTCACATAATTTTAGCCTGCCCATTTTCAGGCTCTCCTTTGCCATTCCACATTTGATAACTCTTTTGTGCTCTACAGTTCAGAGACATAAATATTATCCTCAATAAATATCAATCCATTATAAAGCCATGAAAGCATATACTTTGTTTAAATTTAAACCTCAGAGCATACACCTTGCTTTCCCAGCTGATTCTTCTGCTCCCAACTGCAATGCAATTACAATGTAGTTGCATAGGACTGTCCCTGAAGATGATTCACAGCCAAAAACTGACTTGGAGTGCCAGAGCTACTGAGCCTTGTAGCCAGGTACCAAGGACTCCGTATTTGAGTCTAGTCTCAAGATTTTAAGTCAGACTCTGTATTTTAATCATCTGAATTATGAACAGCAAGAAGGAGTGCCTCTTCGGTGTTTTCTCTGTTTTTGTAAAAGCCCAAGAAAGTGGTAAGCCGATCTTTAATGCCTCTGTAGAGTCTGTTTTCTTCTGGAAGGTCTTTGGTGAGCTAAAGGAAGCATGGGCTTTAGCTCTGAGAAGGTTTCTGTTATGGGCTTAATCTGAATATTTTAAGGGTTTGTTTCAAATGTATTTTAATTTTATCTGTACCTTGTGAAAAGAGCAATAAAAATATTTTAAATAAAGAACCATTCTTAATTACAGGTAGGACTCATGTAACAACAATTCTGAAGCCAGAATTTCCATCTCTAAGTGATGCAGTCATAAAGTGTGACATCATGTGATCGCATCACTTAGTGACAGCAATCCTGGAGGTCCCCGTTGCCATCATTAAGCGAGGATTGCGGGTTGTTAAGAGAGGATCTCACATGACCAGGACTTGCGACTTCCTGCCGGCTTCCAACAAGCAAAGTCAATGGGGAAGCTGGCAGGAAGTTGCAAGTCTGCAAAGGCTTCATGACAAGCCTTTCCTTAGATGGCTCACAAGCAGGCTGGTGGGCAGGTGAGGCTGCAGAGTATGGGTGGGCGGGGAAAGGGTTCTGTGGCCCAGCACAAGTCTGGTTGGGTGGGGATTGCTGTGGTGCAGCAGCTATGAGGGCGGATGCACAGGTGGGCACTGGCCCAGTGCAAGCACAGCTGGGCAGGGGGATGCTGTGGTGAGGTACAAGTGTGGGTGGGGAGGGGAGTGGGTGCTGCATCCCAGTGCCAATGCGGCTGGGGGGGTGCTGCAGCACAACATGAGGACGGCTGTGCATGCATGTGTGAGCTAGGGAGTGTGGGCAGAGGGGTGCTGCAGGCGGGTGCCTGCTTCAGAGTATGAGTTCCCTGGGATCTCGCACTCTGTAGCAGGGCTCCTTGGGAGAAAAAGCAACAGGAACAGGAGTGACTTGCAACTTTCCCTGCCAACTTCCTCATTAACTTTGCTTGTGGGAAGCTGGCAGGGAAGGTCACCAATGGTGATCACATGACCATGGGACACTGCAACCATTGCAAGTGCGAGCCAGTTGCCAAGTGCCTGAACTGTGATCACATGACTGCAGGGGTGTTGCGAGGGCCACAACTTTAAGAATCAGTCATAGGTACCACTCATTCCAAGCCATTGTAACTTTGAATGGTCGCTGAACAAGTGATCATTAACCGAGGTCTACCTGTTACCTAGTGCACATATGGGAAGCAAACATACATGAATGAAGGCTTTCATATACAGAGGGCTGCACTATACATTACAAGGTAGTATAACCAGGCTGTCTTATGTTCTGTAAAAATAGATTTGTAAATAAGTGCTCATTGCATTTCTAATTCACTTTTTTGGATGTATAAAAGTACATACCTTTAAAAAGCATGTGCAATAGCCCAAACATTGGCAAAATTATCTTAATGCTTCTTTTCCTATTCTTAGAAATTATTTTACAGATAGAGAACATTTTAAGGGAAGAAGTTTCTTGCAATCAAAGCTCAACAGCTGTTCTCCAAATTATTATCCTAATATAAAAATGTCCCAGTTTATATGGACAAGTGGCTGCAGGGTGCTTCAGACATGTTCCCCTTGTTGACCATGACCTATGGCAGTTTGGTATGTTATTAAGACTTAAAGACTTGGCTCAGTAAAGATTGAGAAAGGGGTTCTTGTTTATTTTCTGTCTAGGAAGCAAAGGGAGGTAAATAAAAGCTTTTGATCTTTCTAGCAATTATTGAATCTTTCAGCCTCTGTTTCACACTTTGCAATGTGATCAGATCAGAGACTGAGGTGAACACAAGAGGGGTCAAGGTAGTAAACAATGAATTCTGCTCTCAAGACTTACTTGGGAGCAGACTCATCCTCTATGGAAGACTGCCATAGAGGAAGCAATACTAGATTAAAGTCTATGTCCAAACGAAAGAAACAAAACATTATATACGTATGAGTCTCCCCATTATACCTCCCCAGAGGCAAAGACTTGACCAGCCCTCGATTCTGTTGAAATCACATTAGCACAATGTTTATATCAACTGTCAGCCTAGTTGTTGAGAAGTGACTATTTAGGAAATAGCTTGAAGCTCTGACTGCAAAACTGTATTTTCCATTTCAGAGTGTTGGCCCAAATTAAAGATGCCTTAAAGGCTTTTGCCAAGTCAGAGAAACATAACACTTTGCATGCCAGCTGCTATTGGACTTAACAGTGAAGAATGCTGAAAATGGCAGGTTCTAATTGCTTCTCCAACAGCATGTTAACTTTTCAGAAGAAACAGCTAAACTCTGGGACTGAGCAAATGAGCTAAAACAGTAACCCGTTTTCCAGGGCAGAAGGGAAAAGGTGGAAAGAAAAGTGCAAATCTGTAAAGTTAAAGAGCTGCCAGACTTTTTAGTGCCTGAAGGATATCTAGCTCTTAAGCCATAATATCAGTTTTCACAAATTTACAGGGCCTAACCAAAATTATCCTTGTGCTCCTTAAGAAACACACAGATGCCAAGTTTTATTAATTCATTTATTTGCTTATTTTTCCCATGTATATCCAGCTATTCTTCTAGGATGAATGGAGCAATCTGAAGGCAGTGGGACATGTGTGGCTTCTAAATCCCACTAGTTCATCCCCTGGAGTACCCTGAGATCAGAAACCCCCAAAGTTGGTGTAAAAGCATCAAATAGCGATGGCACAATTTGCTATCACTTTTACTGGGTGGGGTAGGGTGGGGTGCATAAGCCTTTGAAACAATAATAGCTTTAAAACTTCCTAACCTACCAACAGCCTACAAAACCAACTTCTGCCAACTAATATGATGTTATGAGTCATTTTTTTACTGCAGCTTAAAAAAACAGTGTTCCCCTAACCTCCCCCCTCAAATCTAAGCCAAACATGCTTTTGTGGACTAGGAAGCCCCAGATTGCTAATTCAGGAATGGAATGCCCCATAGAAGGGCTTAATTGGCTGACTGAACCTGAACATTCCTGTTACTGCTGCAGGTAGACTATACTGCAATATTAAGATTAATTAATATTTATATTTTAGATATTTAACTGAATCTCCCCAAAAAGATAAGTTGAATCTTGTGGAATAATCATTTCACTTGCTCTGAAATAGAAATGGAATTAGACTACTAATTCCAAATATATTTATAACGATTGTCTTTTAAGGTAATCATACAGTACATTGACTAAAGTAGGAAGATACATCACAGTGTTGGAAGAACACATTGGATATCTTTTTCATTAAATCCTAAGACTCAGCAGTAGCAAGCCCAAAGTCATGGAGGCTAGGTACCTTAACTTCGGATATTCTGCTCTTACTTATATAAAGATTCACACACACAAAAAGTGTGAGCTTCTGAGGTACAGTCATCTGCCCACTGTTAGGGGATAAAACATGTTCTGCAAGTGGTTATGCCTGATGATTTTCTTTTTGATTAGAAAGTCACATTGGAAGGAAACAATTGAGAACCAGAAAAGGAGTTACTTTCTCATAACTGTGTACATGAATAAGCTATTAAAAACGTTTTTTAAAAATGAAAAGAAACAAGTTTCTGCAGCACTTAATAAAGCAATTTTTGAATATATGGAAAAAATATTTGGAGCTGATTATTGAATTTTTTTCAGTCTATTTTTCTGAAACACTAAATCCAGGAGTTTGCCTTTTTTCTTTTTTTGATATAAGCATATCAAAAGAGATCTGCTAAATTTTGCAAATCACACTTCTAGGGTGAGCTAACAAAAAAGTAAACAAACAAGACAGTTAATTTTGGCTGAGAAAGTCTTCCTGAAGGGCTTACCCATTCCCATGCTAATCTAAGTGTTGTACAACCAGTTGTTTGAGAAGGAAAACATTACCCATCTTAGAGTAAATGAAAAACTGGTCTTCAGACTTGTTTTGCTAGCTCTTTCAAAGCTAAGTTACACACAGTAACCTCTATTATATAATAATGCATAATTTATTTTGTTTTGAAATATGCCAAAACAAAACTGCAGGATTAAGTAGACACCATAGCTTTCATTGACTAGGTTCATATAAAGTGAGAAGTCAAATTAATTTCAAAAATCATGTAATATTCCTTAGGTAAAGGTAAAGGTTTCCCTTGACGTAAAGTCCAGTCGAATCCGACTCTAGGGGGCGGTGCTCATCTCCGTTTCTAAGCCATGGAGCCGGCGTTGTCATAGACACTTCCGGGTCATGTGGCCAGCATGACGACTCGGAACGCCGTTACCTTCCCACCGAAGCGGTACCTATTGATCTACTCAAATTTGCATGTTTTCGAACTGCTAGGTTGGCAGGAGCTGGGACTAGCAACGGGAGCTCACTCCGCCGCGCGGTTTCGAACCGCCGACCTTCCGATCGACAGCTCAGCGGTTTAACCCGCAGTGTTAAAATTTGTCAGTAGAATGTGACTCAGTATTTCCTTACTGACCTACAGCTGTCCATTTTATCTTCCAAAATTCTGTAGAACATGTCTGTCTGTCCATCCATCCATCCAAATCAATCCCATGCTCCCAGGCCAGCATTTTTGGGCTAAATTAACCAAAAAACAAGCTGATGTAGCAGGTGTCCAGGAGGCTAGGATGGCTCAGGAATGGATGGCATAGATAAGATTTCTGCAACATTGTCCCGATATTTTTATACATACATATATACATACATACATAATTAAAACTTTTAAGCAAGAAGATAAAAACTAACACAAACTAATAGAAAGTAAGGAAGAAAAAGAAAAAGAGAGAAATCAAAGAAAAAGCAAAAAGTGCAAGAAAAGAAAAAAAATGAAAAAAATAGAGAAGAAAGAAAAAAGGATATAAAGAAGTGGCTTCCGATATTCTTCACAGCAGTTATAAGTACAAATATATTTTAACCTCTCTCTCTAAAGTTACATCATATTACTTTACTTTCTATAATCTATCCTGTCTAATCATCAAAACCTTAAATCATAAGCTCATTTTTTTTCATTTTTAGTGAAAGTCCATAAGAGGCTTCCAGCCACCAATAAATGTAGATAGTGCCTTTTCTCTAATCAAAGAAGTTTTATGCATCTCAGCAAGATCTGTCAATTTCACCAACCAGTCCTCCATAATGGGTAGTGTTGAATCTTTCCATCTCTGTGCATATAGTAATCTTACCACAGTAATCATATACTGAAATAATCTTCCATCCCTTTTTTCTAACTGTTTATCCATTAATCCTAAAAGGAAAAGTTCTGGCTTCAATTGAATATTGATCTTTAAAATCCTCTATATCAAAGTGTGTATTTGAATCCAAACATTTTTGGCTTTTTTACATGCCCCCCAAGCATGATAAAATATCCCTTCACGCTGTTCACATTTCCAACATGCATTTGAAGTGTCTTCATACATTCTAGATAATTTCTCTCCAATATTACTAATATTCATATGCAGCAGTGAAGATTCAGGTATCTGACAAAAAGAAAGCATCCCTAGTACGCCTTCATTAATACTCTTGGACCCCTGAAAAATACATAAGCCCATGGGTATCTATCTGCAGGAGGTCACAAGCCTCTGTGGCTTGGCATTCAGGTACTTCCAAGGACCACCTTCTCCAACGAGAATAAACCTGCCTGACCTGTGTATCCTGGGAGAAATTGCTGGTGATCCCTCACTTCCCAAAAGTTGACTCATAAGTACTGATTTTCAGAGACAATGCCCATGTTATGGAATAGCCTCTTCTTGGAAATCATATCATCATCATCATCGTCATCATCATCATCCTGCCTTTTTATATTTAACCCAAGGCATACCTAATACTTCTTCCTCCTCCTATTTTCCCCACAACAACAACCCTGTGAAGTAAGTTGGGCTGAGAAAGAGTGACTGGCCCCGAGTCACCCAGTTGGCTTTCATGCCTAAGGCAGGCCTAGAATTCACACTCTCCCGGTTTCTAGGCCAGCACCTTCACCACTACACCAAACTGGCTCACCTTCCAGAATTATTGAAAACCAAACTATTTCAGAGGACTTATGGTGAGTGCTGGGATATCTATGTGTTACCAATGTTTACATATTATGTTTTTAGGTTTCTTATCAGATTGTTTAAGTTCTTGTCAACGATGTTTTTATAGGGATGATTCTTGTTTTATGTTCCTAAATACTATAAACTGCTGACGGTCTGGGATTGACACAAGTTGTGTCTGTGTCATTTGTCTGATGGCATTATTTATTTATGAAATATATACACCATTTCAATCCAGCTGAACTCTAGGCAGTTCACAATGCATATAATAAATACAACAATCACAATCACAACAGTAATAATACAGACATATAAAATACAAGCTGTATGTAATTATAATAAAAGCTAAAGCATCCATGGATGGCTCCAGAATCGATTATGAAAGGCTTTCCAGGAAAGCTAGATCTTTATAGCTTTCCAGGGGGCCCCAAGAGTGGGGCCCATCTTTGCCTCATTGGGTAATCTATTACAGAGGAGAGAAGTCCCTACATGATACACATAACTTCCTCATGGCTCCTACCAGATGGCCAAGCATAAGTCTCTCCCAAACTTCCCAGCAGGACTGACTACTTAATCTTCCTGTTCAATTGTTCTTCTCTGAAGTGTAAACATGGACACATGGACACACAGAGATGCTGATTGTATGGAATTTCCTTCTGATGAGAACTGGATCTGCCTGCAAGGTGCTGATCAGATAGAAATAAATTCACAGTTGACTGAACCCACAAATACACTCCAGTAATGTGGACCTGCACCTTAAGATATCAGCTTCCATGCCCCTGGATGAATGCCTAAATAATGCTTGAATCTTTAGCCTAATTTTCAGTCCCTGTGTGTCAAGATTCTCTCTTCATCCTTGCCAGCTAATCTTCCATAAGCAAATTGTACATGCTTTAAAAATGTGTATTTGTGCACAGTTGTCTTAAGTGGCCTTTTCAAACAGTGGCAAGATTATAGAGTGCCGTTTCTGCTTTGTATGTCCTTCTGCTAATTCAGTCCCTCTCTGCTGTCTATGGTAAAGGGAAAGAAGTCTGAGGAGCAAATCACATTCTGCTAAAACTTTTCTATGAGCATACAGGCATAATGAAAACCAGTTATTGCAGTGCTTTCGTATAACTTGTACAAGAATGCTTACATTTGCTGTTGGTATAAGTTACACAAGTGACTTTTTCTTTAATTAATTTTGTAAAATTCCACATTAGAAAGAAAAGTTATTGTTAGAGCCCAACTTCTGAAGAATAATTAGATGTTATGACTGCACGTTTTTATCATCTCCTGCTCTTTCTTTTCCTTCCATGGCATTAATTTGTTGTCAGGCTCCCACCCAAGCCCAAACAAAGTCTCACAACACTGTCCTGAGATTTGTCTATTCAGCACTTTACTTGACCTCTTCACAGTGTGAACTGCTGTCTGAGAAACCTGAATTTGGATTCCAGAATGCACACATAGAAAAAAGCCAGTGCATTTGGATATTAATCATTACAAGTAATGTCCACTGATCCACTGCATCCTATTGCAATAATAAGTTTGCTATAACTATAGAACAGTCCTATGCACATCTACTCAGAAATAAGTTTCACTGAGTTGAATGGGACATATTGCCAAGGAAGTCTATGTTGGGAGGCACTTTAATTCATGGAGTCATACAGTTGGAAGGGACCTTATCATTCATCTAGTTCAACCCACTGCTCAATGCAGGATCCTCTAGAGAATCTCTGACAGATGGCCATCAACCTCTGAAGAGGAAATTACTGTACTTCATGAGGCAGCCTGTTCCACTGGCTGACACCTCATACGGTCAAGAAGTTCCTTCTGATGTCTAGTCTAGATCAACTGCCTAGTACAGTAGTTTGAATCTATTGGTTCTGGCTCTGCCCTCTGGGGCTACAGGGAAGAGGTCCAGCCTCTCTTCTCTGTGACAGTTCTTCAAATATTTGAAACTTGCTTTCATATTGCCTCTTAGTTGTCTCTTCCATTAGCTAAACACAGCCTTTTGACAGTTCCTCAAAAAGCTTGATTTCCAGATGTCTCACCATCTTGACAGCCATCCTCTGAACTTGCTCCAATTTGTCACTCCCCTTTTAAAACTGTGGTACCCAGAACTGGACTCAGAATTGTAAGTGAGGTCTGACCAGGCCAAAGTTGTGTAGAATTATTACAACTGGATTTTATGTTCCTGTTAATACAGCCCAAGGTAGCATTTGTCTTTTTAGCAGCTGGATCACACTGCTGGCTCATGTACAAAAACAGAATACAGAAAAGAGCCCTGTGGCTCTGAAGTGGAGCCATTAATGAGCACTCTTTGGGTGTACTAATTTAGCCAATTGTGAGTCCATCTAATGGCAGGATTGTCTACCCCATAAATTACCATTTTATTAAGGAATATCATACTTGCTCAGGTTCAAGTATCCTATGTCTACAGCCCAGCTAATCTTTGAACACCCTGGAATATAATCCATCTGGCTCTGGATACTTCAATTTATTGAAATTAAGTTCATGTATATGCGTGTGCCTTCAAGTCAGTCTTGACTCCTGGCAACTCCCTGGACAGGACCCTGCAGTTTTCATGACAAGATTTCAGAAATGATTTGTCCTTGCCTTCTTCCTGAGGCTGAGAAAGAGAGCGTGACTGGCCCAAGGTCACCCAGCTGGCTTTGTACCTAAGGCAGGACTAGAATTCACAGGCTCCTGGTTTCTAGCTTGGTGTCTCTAACCACTACACAAAACTGGCTCTCAAATTCTCTTTTATGCTTTCCTTTTCTGCCCTAAGCTGCAGTTCCCTTTTTCCTTCTGGGGTATATATGGTAATAATGACCAGCTAGGGTTCCATCTTCCTTCTGAGAGAAGACAGATATAAAATGGAAGTTCTGCCTTCTTACCACTACCCATTACCAATTCACCACTTCCTTCTTTCAACAGACCTGCAAGTTCTCCAGTTTTCCTTTTGTTTCTAATGTATCCAAATAACTCTTTTTTTGTTTTGTATCTCTTGCTAGTCTCAACTCATTCTGAGTTTTAACTTCCCCGATGCAGTTCCTATGTTTCTGGAGACTACTTTGTTTCTTCTCTGCTTATGTGCTCCTCCTTCCATTTTCCAAACATGTCCCTATTTCAGTTCTGCATTTTAGAAATCTCTGCTTGTGTCCATGATGGCTTCTTGAGATTTCTCAAATTTTCCATTCTTTTAGAAACTGTTTGTGACTGTGCCTTTGATATCTCATTTCACAGAATTTTCCATACTTCCCAGATACTTTTCTCCTTTAGGACGTCAGGTCATTAGAACTTACCTACCTTTCCTTGGATTTCATTAAAGTTTACTTTTCTGAAGTTCAATATGCAGGCCTGACTCTTTTCTTTTCCTCCCCCTGGATATCTTGATTCATTGATAATGGTTGCTTTTCTCCAAGGTACCAGTCACCTTCATTTTGTGAACAAATTCCTCCCTTTTGGTAAGAATTTAGTCCAAGATAGCAGACTCTCTTTTCTTATGATGGCTATACTCTCTAATTTATGAATGCACAGACCAGCTTGAAAAAAAGAACCAACTGAATAGCTGCATTTTCATACTGAATATAAGAACATCAGAATAATGCTGTTGGATCAGGCCAAGGTTCACCTTATTTCAATAATCTGTTTCTCTCAGTGGCCAACCAGATGCCTCTGGGGAGCTTATAAACATGAGACAAAATTGTATCCCTCTCTCACCACTAATTCCTTGGAACTGGTATTAGGAAGCATGGCGCCTGAAGACCCAGAGGTACATTAAATCTTCAAGAATAAGAATCTTGATACATCTGTCCCCCATGAATTTCCCCAATTACATTTAAAGCCATCGAAGTTGGAAGGCAAGTTTTCTACAGCTTCTTGGAATGGAGTAATGTTACAAGGCCCCATGATATATGATTAAAATTGCTTGGAGACTGAAGCTCAGAAGCCACAAAATCTGGATGTACACATTGCACCAAATAATAGTTTGCCTTAATCATGGTTGGCTGAATAAGCCACAGTTGGCCTAGTTTAATATAAAGTTCAGCTAGTAACCCTGGCTTATGGACTACAACTGCTGGCTTAAATACAGACACATTTAACTGAAACAACTACCCACATTAGCACAAAGTATTAACTATACATGAAGAAGGGGGGAAGGGGTTGAGTTTGGTTTCAGTTTCAAGTATGCTCCCAGTAAGAACACAGGCAATGCCTCCAATCAGGTCATAATGTCACAGTTGAAATTCAACAATATCGTTGTCTTCTGCTCTGCCTCTCAACAGTTCCCTAGCATCTCAGGCAGGATCTTTCACATGAACTGCTACGAGCCCTTTCACATAATACAAACAGAAAGGTGCTACACTGATCAGGTCGGGAGATGATAAAATATGGGGAAGTTGCAAGAACATGTTCTTCCACCTGGCTTTGTCTTTCAATGCAGAGTCAATATAGGCACAAAAGCTGGACTGAGGATTTTCTGAGAAGCTCAACCGCTTTTGAAAGGTCCACCTCACTCTTGCATCAGAGGGCTGCAGCTCCACTCCCATAGAAGTTTAGTGCTGTATGTGATCCTTCTCCCTTTATGATCCTGTCCTGACTATAAAATTTAAAAGTCAGGCCTTTCTGAAGAAAGATCTGTTTCAGAGGCCCTTTTATTGGGTGCATGAGCAAGGACCCTTTCCTGCATTGAGCCTAAATTATGAAATGCACTCTCTCAGGAGTTACACTTGGCCTCTTCCTCACTTGCTCTGCCTTTCAAAGAGAAGCAAAGCAGTGACTTTTTTTGCCAGCCTTTAGTTGCCAATTATTTTAGCGCTGGTTTTTAGTATGTGTTTTGGAGCTCTGGGTATTTTAGTTGTATTGTAGTTAGCTACCATCTGCGTTTGGCTGAGTAGAAAGGTAGGATATAAACTGAATATTCAAAACAGCCAAATATGTGTGTATTTCTTAGGGTGAAAATCTAAGTCCGGGCACAGATTGCTAATATGCAAGAAAGAGGCTTACATTGCAGCTTCGGGGTCCTTCCCAGGAGCAGGATTCAGAGTCCTGTGGGATGATCCCTCTTGGAAATGTCTGATCACTGAAGCACATCTGGCAAAATGGGGCTTCAACGTCAGGCTCCCCCTGAGGTATATGCATCACAGTGGCACCCGGACATTTGAGGCTGCTAGTCTGATGTTTTTCCATGCTAACCATTGGGTTCTTGATCCATCTTCGTACCTGTAAATATAAAGCAAAACCCATAAATATAAAAGCTGTAAAGATAAAACCTATCATGGACATTTTCTATTATTGCCTTTTTCACATGGAAATCTGGTAGTCATGAAGAGCAAGACTGAGATGTAACCTTCAAAGAAAACAATAACAATAGCCACAGAAACAATAATAGCCTGAAAGTCTGTTTGAAAGGAAAAACCAAAAAAGTTCATGTAGCACTGAACTTTGCAGAAGCTTCATAGATTCGGGGTTATACATTTTGGAAGTACCTGTTGGTTTTTTTAGCTCAATGGATTTTATTTTATTTGGCTCACAGCTAGACTGTCATGCTAATTTGCTTTCTCCTTACTTTCTATTATATGGATCATAGCATAATGGAAATATGTTGGTGGGATTAGAAAGAGCTAGTTCTGAGCCTCCAGTGAAGCACACCCCTCCATATGTGCTAGACTACAAGTCCCATGATTCCCAGCCAGCATGGTCACTGGCCAAGGTGGCTGGGGATAGTAGAAATTATGTTAGCCATATGAAAACAAGCACATTGTAGAAAGCTCTCTGCATCTCTTTCTCTTTTTTCCTTCTATCTTCAACTGCTTCCAGCTTGATGATACTCCAGGATGCTATTCATAAGCAATTTTTCATTTTTTAAACAATACCATATCAGAAAGGTCTTTGTGTGTGTATATCCATATCCATATCCATGTCCTTCTATGTCCATGTCCATGCCCATACCTATATTCTTTGTGACCCACACACCCCTTAATCAATGTTCAACCCATGAACCTGGTTTCAACCTACTACTAAGTGTTTTATTTTTTCATAGAAAAGTAAATGACAGCCAATGAGTCTTTCACAAGACACTGCAGTGACGCACACTGCCAAGTTAAATTGTACATTAAATGCACACTAGTATTTGTGCATATATATATTTTTTAATTACAGCCATTGGTGGGGGTGAGGGAAGAGTTGATCCAAGCCATGCTGTGCAGAGCAGGGGTTAACCTCTTCTCCTCGTGTTGCAGTGAAGATAAATATTTGTCGCTCCTCTTCCCAAAGACAGTGTGCAGTTGGATGGATCTGTACATGGGGATGGATCTTAAACTGTATTGCTGGGTTGCTAAGCTGATGAGGAAAGCACTTGATGACTAATTAATTACAGTAACACAAAATGGTTTGACCAATTCCCCATGCAACTTCCTGTACCACACATGGTGTCACTCAGCAGAGCATTTGGGATGTTTATATGTACTGGAGTATAGCCAGGCTTGTGCTCTGAATGAGGAAATTAACCATTTCATGAATCATCCTGTGTATTGTACAAACCCTGAGAGGAAATCTGGCATTTGGTTGCCAAGGATACATGGTAAACAACTACTATAAAATACAGACTCAAATGGTGACTGATGAGTTACCCAAATCACATTTATAGGCTTTTTAATCACATAAACAAACCTCTCCATGGACACAAAACAAATAAAGAGCATGCCTTCATTTTTCCATGCTTTCCCTGTTTGCATTTCCCCCTCCGGAGTCCCCAGTGTCTGCTAATTAGTTTAAGACTGGGTCCCTTTGATGTTTCTTTGAGACCTCTATCCTTTTGAGTCCTTCAGAATCTCAGAGCATTTACAGATGGGTACATGGCTCACATGATGTCTAGGCTTTCCAACAAAGCATAGAAAACTCTCCCTCCCTTCCTCCCTTGCACACACAAACACACACACACACTCAGGACAGAACACCAAGTAAACAACTTTTCCAAAATGCAAAAGGCAAACATGCTTTTGATCTAGCTTCTAACTCTTTTACAATTCCTACATTCCTTAATAGGACACAAGCACTGTTCTTTTACTACTCTATTTTTAAAAAGCCTGTGTGTGCTATTTTGTCTCCTTTGTTTCAAGCACAACAATCTGATTAAAAAGAAAAAAACTGGCAGGCTTGCATGGCATTCCTTTTGCCAAAGACAAATGAGTCTATGATTGTTAAGTACATTCTTAAGGGTGAAATCATAACTGTGTGCTTTGACCTATTTACCAAGGCTTGGTAGCTTGACAAGAGGAAAAAAAAAACTTGGACGAACACACAACCAAGCTGGAAAATAAAACATATTGTTGAGTTATTGAGTTATGCACATCAGAGCCTATTTGGTGTTGCAGTGATCAGTAAATCTAAGTCTGACTAATCTGTATCACAACCTGATGGAACCTGACAACTACTAGCTGGTTTGGCGAAGTGTATTGCCCTGCTGCCTAGTCCTTTTACTATTGGTTGGAAAGAGAGTGAAGCCTGGAATGGGACAGTCTGGCTGCTGAATTACTGTATGTCAGCACCAATCCCCTAGGAGTTCAAGAGACATTGCCAGGTTTGGGCCTTGGGGTGAGGGGTGGGTGTTTGGGCTATTCAAGGTGTGACACCCAGGACTGGGCCTCAGATTTCCCAGTTTTGTGAGGGCTCCCCTGTCTCGGGTGAAAGCAAGGCAGTGGTGGATGAGAAGAGAACCAGGTATGTGGTATAGAGGGCAGTCTGATGAATGAGGGGCTGATTCAGAGAAATTCTGCACTGCAGCCTAACCATCTTCTCTCTCATGTTGCTCCCAGCTACTGTATTTCTTAAGCCAATTTTAAAAATTCAGTCCAGATTACAGTAGGTTGGCAATGGCGCCAGGCTGGTAGTCAGACCGGACTATGGTGACTGAAAGACCTGATTGGTCATTCTCCTGTTTCTTGCCCTTCTTTTCAATGCAGAGTGCATTTGCAATGAACTGGGAGTGGGAGGAGGATGGCATCATCTGTTTCTGCACTAGAGGATTGGGTGGGTGGCCCAGTACTAGTGATGGGTGAAGCAGAAAGTAAAGATCTGCCCTTAGCCTGGTTGAGCATGACCTGGGCTAGATGTCTGAGGAATTTCTTGGCTGGAGGGAAGTGCTGGCCAGTAAGGGGAAGGGATTATGGAAGAATGGGATTTTGGTTGTGATGGGCAAGAGGAGACATGACAGGAGGCTGAGAGCAGGTGTACTTGTGGAAGGTAGGTTTAGTACCTTTTGACTCATTCCTTTTTCTAGCTCTCAGTTCTCACCCAGAAGCCAGAGCTCCACATCCCTCAACCCCGGGGACTTTGGCTGCTGCTATTAAAAGCCAGGCCCGTCTGTCTGATCCATACTCATCCGCAATCTAATGTCAATGAAACCTGGCTGAGAGAGGAGTGTTACATTCTGTTATATTACCCTTCTAGTAATAAAAGAAATCCGAGGAGTTCTTGTTTCCTGAGCCTGCCTGCCTCACAGGGCTTGACATTAATCTGGAAAGGTTCCCGAAGTAATTTTTCTGAACAACGGATACCCAGTGTAATTGAGGCAGAGTTACTCTGAGCCTCTTGCTTTCCCCCTCCCCTGGAGACTTTTGCAATGGTCCTGTTTCCCACGTTTGCTGACTTACTGCCTCCTCTGAATTTCCAAAGTCTGTCACATATCTCATCACACCTAGGGACTGTCCCCTGATGGGGCTTTGAAAGTGGTGTTTCTAGTAGCTGCCCCCACTCTTCGGAATCACTAGAGATCTTTGTCCCTCTTAAGCTTCAAGAAACTGTCAAAGACCTACCTCTTCTGCCCAGCACAGAAAGAGGGTTTGCTATAAATGAAGGCAGGGTTTGTGGGCACATGACAGTTGTGTGTTTTAGTTTTTAAATCTTTTTTTTTTATTTTGTCAATTTTTTATGAGAACCTGGGGCTTTGAATTGTTATTGTGTTTTATGCTGAGCCTTTTCAGGAAAGGGTGGCATACAAGCAATGAAAAAGAAATGAAATGAAGTATTTTCTAGCCACACTCCTTTGCTTTTGGTGGAATTAAAACTTCTCAGAGTTGGCCCAAGAAGCCATGTCAAGCCAAGAATAACATGTGTGTGATGATGCTTTTTGCTCCAGTATAATTATTTCCTCAAGTCCAGTGCTGATCGTGGCTAGCAGTTACAAAGCTAACAGGTGATGGAGGTAATGGTACCAGCAGGGATCTGCTGGATACTGAAAAAGGGGAGAATCTATAACAGTTTGCTGAAATGAACTGAAGGTGAAGCTGGTCACATCAGACCTGTCTTCTGTGTTACGTATGAATAGCAGATTATCTGGACTCCTTTCAGTTGGGATTCAGGCCTAGGCATGGGACAAAGATGGCATTGGTTGCACTTTTGGATGATCTCTGGAAAGAACAGACAGGGGTTGTGCATCTGTCCTTGCTCTTCTTGACCTCTTGGCAGCTTTCAATACCATCAACCATGGTATCCTTCTGGATTGGCTCTATGGGTTGGGAGAGGGTTGCACAGTATTGTACTGGTTCACTTCCTTTCTGCGGGGCTGGTACCTGTCAGTGTTGATTGGGAGTGAGAGATCCCACCCTCAGCCCCTACTATGTGGGGTTCCACAGGGTTTGGTACTCTCTCCACTCCTATTTAATAGCTACATGAAAACATTGGGTGAGATCATCTGTTGCCATGGGGTGAGGTATCATCAGTATGCTGATAATGACCAGTTATATATCTCTGCCCTGGGCAAATTAAGTGATGCTGTTGACATTCTGTCCTGGTGCCTGGAGGCTGTAGGGGTCTGGATGGGGAAACAACAGGCTTCAACTGAACTCTGGTAAGACTGAGTGGCTCGGGGGTTTGGGCCTCCTGGATCCAGGATTTTACCTTCTTTGGTGCTGGATGGGGTGGCATTGACCCAGACAGACCTGGTGCACAATCTGGGGTCCTTCTAGACCCGTGACTGCTGCTCAAGGATCAGATGGCAGTCGTGGCTAGGAGAGCACCAGTTGTGCCCTTTCCTGGCCCCTGACACAGTTACTCATGCCCTGGTCACCTCTAGAATGGATTACTGTAATGCGCTTTACATGGAGCTGCCTTTGAAGAGTATCCAGAAGCTTCAGCTGGTGCAAAATGCAGCTGTGCAGTTATGAGAGTCCTAGGATGGCGCACATTATGTCTCTGTTCTGCTAGCTGCATTGGTTGCCAGTTTGTTTCCAGGTCTAATTCAAGGTGCTGGTTTTGACCTTTAAAGCCCTACATGGGACCAGGTTATTTCAGGGACCGCCTCTTCCCAGTTACATCTACCCATCCCATCAGGTTGAGCAAGAGGGGTATGCTGCGGGTCCCATCTACTAAGGAGTTACATCTGGCGGGACCTAGTCGGCATACCTTTTTTGTTGTGGTCCCCGCCCTCTGGAACATCATTCCCCTGAGGTGAGATCAGCCCCATCCCTACTTGCCTTCCAGAACGCCCTCAAGACGTGGTTTTCCCATCAACCTTGGGGGAGGTCCCTGGTGAACCAGCAAGATGTTAAGTGAAGGTTGTCTCTCCTGCTATCTTGAGTTTTTATCTTTTTTGTTTTTCTGTTTTTACTTAGTGTTTTATGACGTTTATTGCTTTTATGTATTGTACGCTGTCCAGAGTCACGTTTTGTGAGATGGGTGGCTATATAAATTTGTTAAATAAAATAAATAAATAAATAAATAAATAAATATTCTAAAAACAAATGAAAACCTTACAGAACATACACACACCATATCCAATTAGTTTCATCAGATTCTTAAGAATAAATGAGCCATTAAATTCTCCTGAGGGTTGCAGATCAAGTGATTTCTACAAAGGTAAGCGTCTTACTCAGTGAAATGGTTGGTTCTGGCCGTGATTTATTTCTATGATCTCTTAAGATGTGTTTCTTTCTTTTTAATAGTCTTGTCAAGGATCATTAGCCAATGAATTGAGTACTTGAAGCAAGAACTAAAAAGTCTAAGTCTGAATTTATTGCAAATGGACAGTTTAAGAAAGCCACCATGAATGGAAAAGTTGATAATTTTTAGAAATGGGCACAAATGCTTTCCTGTTAGCTCCAAACTCTGAAGAAATGTTTCTATCCTCCAGCTGATGTAGATTTGCCTCCTCTACTGCTGGAATCAATGAAACCTGACTTGATAGTGTTTGGTTAGGCATAGTTTAAGCTCAGTGTTCAGCCAAGACTTATGTGGTTTGTTAGTTCAGCAGAAGCAGTTTAAGTTCCAGTCCTGAGAGCTGCTCCAAATGAACCCCACAACCCACAGAAAGTTTTTAAGGTCAGTTAAGCCAAGGCTGAATTTTGCCAAAAGCTCCTGGAAACTGAGCAGACATTCAAAGCTCTTGCATTTAAGATCATGTGCACTCAGTACACTTCTTAGCAGTTCTGTCAGTTGGCAGACGTGAGATCTACCTTGTACTACAGCTATGTTAAACAATTTAGCAAAACATGTGCCTATTATCATTGGAACGTTCAGTGGAAAAACAGGATAATGTAACGCTGACAGTTACCCAGAAACATTTAAAATGTAGACAGAGCTGCAAAGAAAGAAGTTCTGATTGGCTCTTTCTCTTTCTGTTGCATCAGTGCCACGAGTAGACCCCCAGGGAAATTGCTCCAGCCACATTTGAGAGCATTTTTCTGCTACTTACTGCATTACACTATTCAGGGGGAAAGTATAGGTTCAGTTTGATAAAACATGCTATATATTCTGGGAGGAAATCCTCGTGATGTGTGGTTTTGTCGATGCAGAAAAAGTAAGCAGAGGATATCAAGCTGGAATTACATTTCATGGATGTTTAAAATGACAAAAGTAGCATTGTGCCATTGCCCTGCTAGCTCCTCCCCTTTGTGGCATGTGTGTGACATCACAATGCAGATATAAAAGGGGTGGAGGTTGTATCTCAATAGCACAGTGCCTGATTCCATCAGACTGAATGGTTTGATTCTGCCTAAAAATACCACTGGATTGGTTGTACTATCACAACAGTTCTGTGTCACTTAGACTTTAGACCTGGTCTCTAATGTCTAGGGAAGCAAAGAGATATGATCCCTGCTTCTTAGACTTCTTTCAACAGTGGTGGCTGATTTTTGTCAAAATCAAAGGTATACAAATATGGCATCTTTCTGATAGTACTGTATAGCCACTGTGGAATCACAAGCTGTGGAAGTGAAACTTTATTTATTTATTTTATTCATTTGTTTGGTAAATTTAGATAGCTGCCCATCTCACATACAGTACATGTGACTCTGAGTGGTGTACAAAGTTAAAAACACAAAAACAATACAACAAAATAACTAAAAATATAACACAAATCATTAAAAGAGCATCAAAAACAACAAAAACTATTAAAACCTATTTAAAAATTTAGTGGTTAAGTCAACGGGCTAGAAACCAGGAGACTGAGAGTTCTAGTCCTGCCTTAGGCATGAAAACCAGTTGGGTGACCTTGGGCCAGTCACTCTCTCTCAGCCCAGCACACCTCACAGGGTTGTTGTTGTGGGGAAAATAGGAGGAGGAAGGAGTAATAGATATGTTCCCCGCCTTGAGTTATTTATAAAAATAATAAAGGTGGGGTAGAAATTAATACATAAATAAACAAAATAAATAATCTGTCAGAGAATGCACTCAATTTCCCTAGCAATACAGTCACTTTGCAGACTCCATACCCATGTACTGGATCCCCAGGCCAGATGGCAAAGCCATGTCTTCAGGCCCTTCCAGAAGGCCAGTAAGGTCAGGGCCAATCTGACCTCAAGGGGAATGATATTCCAAAGGGCAGGTGCTGCAGCAGAAAAGGCTCTCCCTGTGGGTCCCATCAGATGACATTCCTTCATGGATGGGACCCACAATGTGCCCTTCCTGCCAGACCTGATGGGAATGAGTAGAAATGGTTGTGGAGAAGTGGTCCCTCAGATAACCTGGCCACATGCTATGGGCAAATGAGCTAGGGAAGGCAAAGCAAAACTTTCTCATGGTAAGCAGATAATATTGTGCTTTTGAACTGTTTCATAACCACCTACAATTTGCTTCTCTGGTCATCAAAGATGACACTTTCTCCATGCATCTGAGAATGCTGGTATAAAGTTGAAATCAAAGTTCTAAAATGCCCTCATTGCTGCTTCATGGTTTTGTTTGTCTTTCCATCGCCTACTTCTTACATCTGTAATCCAACCTTCTTTAATCTGGTGCTTCCCTGATGGAATGCAACTGCAGTTCTCACAATTTCTCATGGACATGCTAGCTAGGAGTTGTAGCCCTGACACATCTGGAGTACAACAGCTTGAAGAAATTGGGTTTACATCATGAATATTCATTTTTCCACCAGACAGACAGTAGCTAACACTTTACTTGTGATCCACTGATGTGACTGTACAGTCTGTGTCTCAGTGATATCAAATGTTCTTTCACTCTCTTGTCTAGTTCAGTTTATTTGATCCATCCTTTCTTCTTCTGGCATTATCTCATTACACCTTGGACCTTTTCTTTACAATTGCAAGCTGTACGACATGTACACATGTCAGGAAATCCACTTTTGCCCATGAAAACGATGGTCTGAATGAAAGATCCATTGTCCATGATGTATACTCAGCTACTTAAATAAGTAATTAATGCCTGCACACCAGTTTATTTTGCCTTTCTGATTGACTTGTTTTGTCATGTCCCTTTGGAAAAGTGAGAAACCAAGTCAGTTTTCTCACTTTTCCAGTAGGGCATAACAAAACAAGTTATCTACAAAGCAACAGGCTACTATTTCATTCCAAACTGTATATCTTATCATTTTCCTGATAGTCACATATTAATTTGAATAGAAAATTAATAAGCAAAACAGGTGTTCATTTAGAACTACTCTAGGAGTGAGCAATCCCAAATTATCTAAGACTAAATAACTGCCAGGGAAGTTACCATGCCTGTTTTGGCTGTGAAAGAGAATTAATGCAATATTTTTCAGCGTGTTTTGTCTGACTCTCTTACTCTTCCTCCAAGTTAGTTATTAGCTAACTGCTCCACAAGTGTAAGGGCAGAGAAGATGGTTTGCAACCTTGCCATCTGTGAGGCTTTCTCCTTCCTCCTGCAAAGCCTTGCGATTGGCCAGCAGCTTCCAACATGAGCTGCACAGTGTGCGCAGGAAGTTCCCGCACACTCTCCAGGGGCACTTTCAGTGTGCGCTCTGGAGCTCATGTTGGAAGCTGCTGGCAGTTTGTGAGGCTTTCTTCTTCCTCCTGCAAAGCCCCAGAGCCACAGTGCAGCGTGAAGCCCAGCCCCAGCCCAGCCCAGCCCAGCCCAGCAGCATGGCACAAAGGGGCTTCTTGGTGCAAAGGGCCAGGCCAGGCATGCCTCAGCAGCAGCAGGAGCAAGAAGATGGCAAAGATCAGCCGGGGTGGCAGAGCACAAGGTGGCAGGGGTCTCAGAGTGCAGGGTGGGGGCTGGGTGGGGGCAACTGAGGCTTCCAGGGGTGGCTTCATGCTGCACTGCAGTTCAGGGTTTCTTGCAGCCCCAGAGCCATGGCATGCCAAGAAGCCCCTGAGCTGCAGCGTGGCAAGCAGCCTCAGAGCTGCATGGTTCTGGGGCTGCTTGCCACCCTGCAAGACAGAGTGCAGGGTGGCCCAAAGGGCAGGGATGGGGGGAGATAGGCAGGTGTGGGGAGTTGAAGTGCCCCGCAGTCATAAGTGTGGGCAGGCTGCAAAGCACCTGAATTTTTATCATGTGACCGCAGGGGTGCTGCGATGGCGATAACTTCAGGGACCTGTCGTAAGTCCATGGTTTCAGCACCATCGTAACTTTCAACAGTCACTGGGCGAATGGTTGTAAGTTGAGGACTACCTGTGCATTGATGGTATGGCATACAATCTCATTGTTGAGCTGGGAAGTCTACTTCTACAATAGCTGCCGTGGTACTCTGTTTACACTGTCTAGCTAGATTTAAGGAAGCCCCTGTGGAAATTTTCATTCTGTTATGAAGTTCTCTGGTTAATCATGGGCCAGACTGTCATCCTTTTTCAGCCTATCCTATCTTACATGGCTGTTGTGATGATATTAAGGGGAACAAAGAAAAATACAGTTCACTTTGGAAGCCTTGCTGGAAAAAACAATATTAAAAAGCAATTATTAGCAATATTACTATGTGTTCTAACTAACACTGCATTCATAAATCTCCTTTATGGATCTGTTAACTTTCTTCAGGTGTCTTCCCCCCCTCCACCCCATTTCTCCTCCACATGAGGACTCCTGGGCAAATAAATAAAATAAATAAATAAACCATGACAGACTTCCCCAATCTGCTATCTTATGGATCATTTGAAATATAACCCTATCATCCCCAGGCATTGTAGTCCTAGACTTCTACACAGTATCAGATTTGGGGAGGTAGTTTTATAGTCATCAAGCCAGAATGGGGAAGGGGGCTTGAACCAATAAAGTACCTGGATCAGTAATCTCTCTGTTTTGATGAATGACAGATATACCCTGGATGTGCATTATGTTTTATGGGAAACCAAACCTCTTTTATCTAGACACACATGCATTGCGACTTTCTGAAATAAGCATTTATCCTAGATACAATGGGGGCCTAATGAACACATCCTATGTCATTCTCAACATGCAGCCTGGATGTTACTATGTCCATCTTCAGTCTCAGCTTTGGTGAAGCCTACTGTATGTCTAAGGTAGCTTGTTTTTATTTCCTTGCTATACACATGCCCTGTATTTTTTTTCTCCCATGAATATGTGTCAGAGGATCCTAAGGGTCTTTTCTGATGGAGAACCTCCATGGCGTGATGGCAGGCTACACAGCATACATGAGACCGAAATGGTGCATTATATAATGGAGAGCAGATAGGAAGCCCTCTAGGATTTCATTTTGGCACTGATACATCCTCACATTACTCTTCTGGGTCAACGTGTCCCAGACAAAATAAAATAGCTCAAGTTTCCTTCACATTTAAATGATTCTGTCCGAGGAAGAGATGATGGATCAGGCAATATGTTATGGCGAATAACCGATGCAAGGTATCACACACATAAAGCAAGAATTTCTCTTCATGGGCACACCATCAAGTCTGTTGTGATTACCTAACTGGGTGGGAGTGTCCTTTCAAAAATAACTTCCTTTACTTTAAAGGTTTATTTGCATTTCTCTATTCCCAGAAGTATATTCAAATAATGTCATCTGTTAATTTACTTATGTGAAGTGTAGAAGGCCCAGGTAGGACTAATCTGTATTGTGAGGAGCCTTCATTCAATTTTAGGCTCTGCAATCTTGCATGGGGCATGAGGAGGGGTAACCAACCCTGGTGGTGGTTAGCACCCTGAAGATGCCCCCGTAAATTACAAACCTTTAACACCTACAGTATGTCTCAGACTATATTTTTATTTAAGAATATTGTTTTATTGTATTTTAACAATTATTTATTCTTGTTTTATTGTAAACTGCCCGGAGTCACTCTTTGAGCGAAAGGTGCAGTGACTAAATTTGAAATATGTATATATAAATAAATAAATAAATAAATAAATAAATATAAATATAAATATAAATAAATAGGAAGTGTGTATGTCCCATGTTATTTCAATATTGGCTGCAGGCAATTCTGTCGTCATGTTATCTGAAGATATAGAAATACTGCAACTCAAAGGAATTTTGAAAGAAAGTTATATTATTTTCAGGCAATTTTATTACACACACACACACACATACATAATGTAGATGTTTGTAGTCTTAGGCATCTACAATTTAAAGCTGGAATATTTTATAGACCAACCGTGTTTATATCTTGCCTTTTTTCCAGGAGCAAAAGGTGGCATGTATAGCACTACCTGTTAATGTGCAGCTGCTCAGCCATGGATGACAGTCACCAACCTCTCTCTTTTGGAATGAGGGGATATAGGGAGTGACTACCATGGGGCCAGCATGTGGGTATTGCTACCATAACTGGGTGGATGGCTCCAAAGTGATTACAACAATTGTGTGTGGGATCCCTGGTGCAGCAGCAATGGGCCTTTCTGAGGTATGGAAGCACTGTCAGTTAGGATGGCTTACTTGAAGCCACTGTCTTAAAAAAGACAAGAAGCATGTAGCAGAGTGGTCCTAGTTTCTCTACTCAAAATATTCAGAATTGTACTTGCTTTGCATGTTAGAACCCCATTCGCGGATCTCCATGTGTCCACGCAAAGCTGTTTACAGAGCCAATGGGCTCTTTCCCTGAGCTGCATTCATGTACATTCCTCCAGTCCTTGAATCAGCAGAACAGCATGATTGCATAAATCTCTCAGTCCTAATCACCAAGCCCTGTTCTGCCTTAGATGAGGCCAGAAACTGGCATTATCCACACAGATTTAATATAAGTTATAGGAAGTGACTAGTGCATTCCCTCAGCTTTGTTTTCTCACTATAATCACTTAACATTACATGCTGGAAGCAACAACATCCAGTAATATGTCCTTAATATGTGGTGGGGTGGTCTTGGACAAGAATAGGTGGGTGCCTAGAATGGAGGGTTTAGCTGTTTTTCAAATTGTCTATAATAGATGGGAGGCATGGAAGTGCTCCACACTCCTGACTGACAAGCCTGGTAGTGGAGTTGCTAGAAGCACTGGGGTACTTCCTGCTACATCCCCTCCAGGACTTGTCAGTCAGCCTATTTTTGAATATGGGTCTAGCCCTCTTCTAGAAATCTGCTAAACCCATACGCAAAAATAGTGTCATGAGTAAGGATGGTGAGCAGGGGGCTCCCATCCAGACTGTCAAGCGCATGCGTAGCACTGATGAATTGTTCAGCCATTCAAAGAGACACAGATCGGGACCGCCTTAACCCTTGGGGGTTATATGTCTGGGTTTTCCCACGCTTCTTCAGTTTGTTAGGATTCCTGTTAAGTACTAGCAATAAATATTAGAGACCAGTTCCTTGTCTCAGTGTGTTTCCTGGTTGTTAGGACAAATAGCCTGAATAAAAAGTCACAACCATGGAAAATGAATTGCATGAAGCACTGGAGGTGCTTCCCTTTTTTCTGTTTTGTGTTCTGTCAGTGAGGCTGAAGTACAGTACAGACATAAATGTAAGGAGTGGGAAACCAAAAAGGCATTCTTTTGGACTAAACCACCAGTACACAGCTGGCAAACCCTGGCTTCCTTTCTTGGTTTTTAAATTAACTGTTTGCACAGCTGGTACAGAGAAAAGGAGCCCTGTTTTTTAAAATACAGGACTAGCACTCTTGTCAAAAGACAACTAAACCCGTTTATATAAGGAACCCCATTAATATCTGAGCATTGCTTTACAAAGCAACAGTCAGGGCTGAAGTTTAATGGCATGCTGCTTGGTAGCATCTGCTACACAATCGTTTAAATACAGTTCAATCTTGTTTCTATTTTTTGTATAAATTTTATTAAAAGGTTTTAAAAGAAGATAAAAACTAACAAAAACTAATACAAAGTAAAGGAAAAGAAGAAAGGAAAGAAGAAGAAAGGAAAAGACAGAGATAAAAAGAAACAGAAAGAAGAAGCTTCTGACTTCCTTTGCAGCAAATGTAAGTATGATTACAAAATTATCTCTTACTCTATGGTTACAAAAGCAGTTCCATCTTGTTTCATGAAACTACCTTACAAACAAGCTCAGGTGTTACTTGTTTCACTGAAAATGACAGAGTAATCTACACTCCTGACATGGCTGTCATTACATATTTTGCTGGTAAGCCTCATGCATGCTGACTTCCAATCGCCTCAGGCAAGTGGCCCAAACTGGGGGCCAAGCCACAGGATAATAACACTTAAATTTTATAGGACAGGATCATAAAAGGAGAAGGATCACTTACAACACTAAACTTCTATGGGAATGGAGCTGCAGCCCATTGATGCAAGAGTGAGGTGGACCTTTCAAAAGAGGTTGAGCTTCTCTCGTCAATGGCATTCTCAAAGCGAGTTCTGCTTCTGTGCTAACCCGGTTAGGGAACAATTGAAAAAGTGGACAAGATGAACAAAACCAGCTGCCAGTGAGAAAGCCTAACTGAGAAATATTTCCCCCCTGAGCAGATAAATGAGAGACTCAAGGGGAAATCAGCACTAAAAGTATTAAAGGAAATATTCGGCAACACAATAAATCAAAGCTGCCAACATAGTTATTAAAGGTGTAAGTTAGTAAAAGTGCATCTGGCTGGGGAATTCTGGGAGTTGGAGTCCACACATCTTAAAGTTGCCAAGGCTGAGAAACACTGGTCTACAATGAACCCTGCACCCTAGCTACTTACCTCTACTCAAGTTGTAGGATTAGAAACTTCTGTTGGGTAGCCTTTCTAGTCCTCTCAATTTTGATGGCTTATTGTTCCAATTAGCAAGGCCTCCAAGTGTTTAATTTCAGCTGGATTGTGTCCTTGATTTGTTAGAGTTTTAGAGGAGACAGATCGCTCTTATCTTTATTGGAGATGAGCATCACAGATAAATATTCTGATATATTTGCTTGCCTTTCATGCTGGAGGAGTTCAAAGGAAATTCAAAAAGAGCATCTCATGAATGCCAATTAGTGTCCGGAGGGCAAGAGTGGTGGGGAAGAACAGGAGCCAACCCTGCTAAAAGACAAGGATTCCCTAATGAAGCCATGGGCATCTTCGACTCTAGATGCAGGAATTCAGATTGCTCTTTATCTATCTTGTTGTAAACGTTCTAAAAAGCATGCCACCCCTCTCCCCCACACAATTTCCACTGAAAAAGCTATGTAGGACATTCCTAGTTTCTTCATCCCATGAATATACGCCTCCTTATGCATTAATCTGAACTAATTTGCTCAGGTGTCCTCTTTCATCTGACCATGCACACTTCGGCCTAGCATAGAAGGAAAGGAGAAGCAGCTTATAAAAGTCCTTGCTTCCCCTCCATTTCTCCTGGTTAAGAAATCCTGGCAAAATATACAGCCTCTGATTTCACTTTCAGGACTGTGGTGCACTTTACTTTCTTAAGTGTCAATTGGCTCTCCAGGTGTGTTTTTCTAACGATTTATGCTTTTACTAGAGAAGGCCACTGATCAGGAGGCTCACGTGTTTGTTCAGCAACCTTATTCCCACAGGACCCTGAAAGCAATAACTAATTTTCCCTCTGGGTCTGGGCACGGATAACAGCCTCCTTCCCTTTGCAGCTTGTCCCTAGGCAAGAGCTCAGATTTAGAGCTATAAGCATATCCTATTTCATGGTAAAGAGATATGATATTAGGTGGTCACAGTTGATGTTCGTCCCCAAAATATACAGCATTCGGCCTATCTACTGGATAATGTATATCCCTTCCCAGCCTACATTCAAATCTAGTTTATTATTTCTAGCCTTTCCCACCAAATGTATTCAGCTTCTTTAACTACTCAAAAATAAAGAGAATTTCCCCAGCAGCGTAATCTTGATTATACCAGTGCTGCTGCTGTTGGGTTTTTTTTTGTGTGGGGGGGAGGGGGTATGCCTTCAAGTCAGCATTTGACTCCTGGCAACTGCCTGGATAAGTCTCTGCACTTTTCTTGGCAAGGTGTTTTGGAAGTGGTTTGCCCTTGCCCTTCTGCTCGGGCTGAGACTGGCCAGGGTCACCCAGCTGGCTTTGTGTCTAAGGCGGGATTAGAACTCACAGTCCTGCAGTTTCTAGCCCAGTGCCTTAACCACTGCACCAGACTGACTCTGTTGGTATATCTAGGACCTGGTTTAGATAGAGCCAAACCTCACAGCCAGCTATTCTCAACCCTAAGGTGGAGTGGAATCCTAAGGATTCAAGCACAGCAGAAGCCTTTCCAGACCTTTCAGACCTTCAACTCAAGATCTGGACAGCTAAGAGGCTGAACTCGGATCTTGCACAGGTAAAGTTCGTACTGTACAACTGAGCTGTGATGAAACCTTTTAGTGCCACTTTTCTTTCTCAGAACTGAATGCTGGGAATGGCTTCTCTCCCTTTTCAGATTTTCTACTTCATGTAAATCTGCTTTGCTTTATCCTGGGCTACCAAATATTGCTATATCTCTCATTAGTTCTGTCCTCTGACTGTGCTGGCTGAGGATGATGGAAGTTGAGGTGGAAAATTGGCAATTTGGTGTTAAGGACACACCTTCTTTTAGGTGTCCTTTTTTCCAGGGCTGCAAAATCTATCACAGAATTGGGAAAGGGCAATTTTCCCTGCTGGGGAACAGTTCAGGATTTTAAAAATTTATTTATTTTAGGTAGTCCTTGTTTAGCAACTACCTCATTTAGTGACCATTCGCAGTTACGACAGTGATGAAAAAGTAACTTTGCAACCAATCCTCACATTTATGAGCTATGCAGGTCTGTAAAGCACAGGAAAGCTGAAGGAAGATCGTAAACACAGTTGTGGTTTCACTTAGTGACTGCTTTGCTTAATGACAGAGTTGCCAGTCCCAACTGTAGTTGCACCTTTTAAAAAGTTTTAGCTTTCCATCAGAAATCTGTGGCATCTCAGTGTGGCTATATATATATATATTTTAGAGAAACTGCCATGTTTCAACTGCATGATCCCAGGAGTCACTAGGGCCTCCAGTGGGTTCAGGAGATGACTGTGAGTTGCTTCAGGCCAGAAAGGACTGATAATTCCAACTTCTTACACTGTTTTGCACTTACTGCCTTCCCAGCACTACACTCTAGGAATAAGACACAGTGACATTCAGTGGGGAAGTAAAAGATGGTGAGTAGAATACAGACTTCTTTGTTTTAGCTTGTCAGTTTGGGACTTCTTAATAATGTTGGCAGGGCTAATGATGATGAATTACCTCTTCCTTTGTCTGAGATTCAGAGAGATGGTTGGTCTCATGGCAAAATTGTGGTTTATGTTTATGGAATTTTGGACAGAATATAATGGAGGAAAATAACCTCACCAATGGATGAAGTGATATTTATAAGGCTTTTTTCCATGCAGAAAAACTGGCTACATTTCAACCTCCAATGTGGTTAACTGCAGCAATACACATTGCACACTTCAAAACATAGCGATAACACTCTATTCAGAAATTCTTAAGGTGAGCACGTTCAGCAGAAGTGTTGAGTAAGCATTCCTTATTCATGGACTACCATCCAGCCAAACTTAAATCACTTTGTGGTCTGGCTGATTTCACTTGTGATACGCTTGTGTTGAAATCATTTCACTGAAAATGAGAGAACTAAAAAAATGCTTCACAGCAGAGGTTTCCCAACTAATTAATTGGTTTGAAGAGTGAGAGAAACATTGCTGCCCTGATCAAAAAGATGCATCTGCCACAACCAAGGTTGTATATTTATAGCTCTGGTTAAGGAGCCTATATAAAGCTGAACAACTGTTTGGCAGAAGGAGAAGCTGGAGTGGTTAAGCCTAGATTCTCATTTCTCTTTCAAACTATCTACTGCTTGTAGAATGTGAAGTAAGGGTTGCATAGTTCAAAGATTTACTTGTGTTGGCCTGTAGTAGCAAAACCAGTAATTTCTTAGGATTGTGAAGGCAGATTATAGAATAAGCATCCATGACCAAAACTTTATCAGATATATGAAGTTATATCTTCCTTGCCAAAGGGAAGAATATTTGCAAAGCAATCACACATTAAATTTGGCAGGGATGGAAAGTCACACTCACAGACTTCTTTCTTGGGCACAATTACTAGATTGATAGGGGAGATGTCAGGGAAATACAATTCTTGAAATGTTGACTACAGTCAGCAGTGAGGGGAAGAAAATATCTAATCTCAGCATTCATAGCCAATCTGGCAGAGTAGTGTTTTGGTTGAAGAGTAATTCCTTCCTGACCCCAGCTTTGCTAGTTACAGTAGGTGGATCCCAAGGAAGTATATCAAGATGGTTGAGATGATTTATGAGAACAGTGCTGCAATCACGATGATCAGACAAGCAACCCTAGGATCTGTATAACAGGTCCTATTTCTCCTTCTGGAGGACAGATATAGCTGAAGTACAGTAAAGCATGTAAAAATAAGGCTTTCACAATTCTTCTTAGTCTGCAGTCAGGCAATTTGCAGAACAGAAATGAAGAGCAAACGTGATACAAAGTAAAACAATGTTTGATGTGTGTGCCCTCAGATGTGGTGGGGCCTGCAAATCCATTCACCTTTTATACAAAGAATCAGAACCGGGCACCAGCTTTTCCTTTGCCTCAGTCCTCCTCCCCACTCCCTAAAATGAAGGAAAGAATATTATATCTCTTCCTTTATTTCTTCTCTTTCTTTCTTTTTCTGAGGCCTCATAGATTTTCTGCTTTTCTTCTCCTGGTCCCACATCACTTCACACAATTACGAACCCAAGGAAACCAAAGTTTAGAAGAAATAAAGAAATAAAAACAGAACATGACCACCTCAGATGAGAACTGAGAGTAGAAGAGTGGATATTTCCTTTCCCCTAATTCCTTTTTTTTTTAGCCTTCTCAGAAGTTTCAAAGCAATCTTCGTTGTGATTTTAGTGTTGCCCTTAAGCTAGAGATCAAAGGGAGGCCCCACAAATTTTGCTGCCTGAGGGGCAGAAGCAAATGATGCCTCCTACTTACCTAACACAAGGGAGTGCTTAGTAGTATTTTTAATTTGTCAGGGGCTTATATCTAAGGTGCATAGTGTTCAAGGCCAAACAAAATCATTAGGCTTAGGAGCCAGACCATCCCACCATTCACGATCCTTTGCTACCCAATATGTAGTACAATGAAGAACAGCTTTCTACCAGTCCTTATTTTTATCTCCTTTATTTTTGTAACATTTAGGAATTTGAAGAACACCACTCAGCTCCTTCAATGTTTCACATGCCTAAACTGTATTTAGGTTAAATAATCAAATGACCTTAGTATCAACTTATTTGTACAATTTGAATTAAATCTGGACACAAGTATCAGCTCCTCAGAAGCGTGTCTTCTTCATCTGTGTAGTACATGGAGTGCCAAGAGGATCTGCTTTCCCTGATGTAATAAATAAAAACACACTAAGACTCAGCCAAAGAAATGCTAAGCATTTGCATTACTTTTACTAAAAATAATTGAATTTCAGTGATTTAGTTGACTAGTCTTAGGAATAAAGCATGATGGGAACAACATTTGCATCACCTAATTCTTTAGAAATCTGTTCTAAATGCTATTTACTATAACCAAACTGGGAAAAGGGGAAGCAGAGAGAGAGAGAGAAATTGCTTCCACTTATTTTTATAGCTGTAGAGCTCTGTTAAAAAATAGGCATCTATCCCAGATCTAGCTGGCATTTTCAATATTCCCCCCTCCTCCCACAGGAAAAACCATTATCATCCTAAAGAGTCTAGTTTGCAGCCATTTCTTGGATCTTTTTCTGGTTCTCTAACAGCAGTATTGCAAGAAGACAGACCATAAAGAATCTTTCAGATGAATTATACTGGAAATACAATTTACCACAGCCAGGCAGTTCTAAATGACTTTAAATATAGTTACAGGCAAATAATTCTGCAACCTGTCATTTCCCAGGAGCAAGCCCTCAGGCTCAGCACTCTGTTCAATGCAGTCTGTGCCTGCTTGCAATTTATCCCCTCTACTTTGCCTGCAAACTGTAATTAGAGAAAAGAGTCAATTCTAGAAAAGTTTCTCAGTGCAGGAAATCAACCCTGAAAGATGTTACCTAAAAGGAATAGACTGAGTTCTGTCCATTCTGGACATCACACTAAGAAGAATTTGGACAAATATTTGGAATGGCTTCAGAGAAGAATAAGATAACAAGAAGATGGAATAGTAAGTCTTACAAAGTGGGGGGGGGAGGGGGAGAGAGAAAGAGAGCAGGAACTGGGTGTATGTGAGAGCTTTACAAAGAGAAGGATGAATGATGAGAACCCTCTTCAAATACCTAAAGGGGTATCACACAGAAAAAGGCCATATCTACTCTGATCATCTCAGAGTGCAGAATTCAGAGCGAAGGTCTTACATTACAAGAAAGCAGATTTCACTTGAAGGTCATATTTCTAACAGTAAAAGCAGTCTGACCACAGAACCAATTGCACAGGAAGATGGAAGACTTCCCTTTGCTGGGTGAGTTCAAGCAGAGGCTGAGCAGCCTTCTGCTGGAGATGCTTTAATAGCAGCTCTTTCAAGGGATGGTGGTGGTGGAAAGGGCTGGAAATAATGGCCTAAGTGACTCCTTCAAGATTTATCCCATCCACTGCTGTATATGAAGCAAGAATAAAGAAAAGAACCTTCTCACTTGTGGCACCCTGAATGAAACATGCTGTGATGTTTTGTTGTTGTTGATTTTTAAATTAAATCTGAGGGGAAAAGTAAAGTTTCGTTCAAGCCCAGAGTCGTCGTAATACCACCCAGAGATGGGTGGTAGAGAAATATGACAAATAAATAAAGTCGCGCTTGAATCCTAGTTACTTCATGGAGACACTCAACAGGCAACGATATGGAAATGGATTGACATTGCCTTCTTCCAGATATTTTTTTCATCTTTCATCCAACCTCCAGCCCTGTAATTTCCTGGTGATTTCCCAACTTAGTACTACTGACACCCAACTCTGCATGGCTACCAAGCACAGACTTAGGAAGAGGGATATAGAAAATACTCAAATTCCCTGATGTTGATGCTAAAATTGACTTTGTTTGTTAGCTGGCTAAATCTCTATGAATTGGTTATCCATTATAAGCTTTTTAATCTTAATGATTAGGATACTGAGATTTGGCTTGTTTACAAGTACTGATTTCATACTGATGCATGTGTGTTTGTGTTTTAATGTCTGTTGTTAAATTTTTATACTTCTTGTATCTCACATAAGATCTATGACACAGGGTGAGTTAGAATGTTTTTTGAAAATGCAAACATTCATTAATGATAAATCAATTGTTATTAGCCTGAGAAGCTCAATGGAATCGTTCTCTTCAAAATCAGAGTAGCTTTACATTCCAGATACTAGGAACAAACAGTAGAGAAAGGCAGTCATAGGTATATCTTCTTTGTAAGCACCTGGAGGCATCTGGTAGGCTGATGTTAGAAACCGAAATGCTAGACCAGATTTCATCCAGCAACACAATGAGTTCACACTCGCTTAAGAAGAGAATCTGAATTTGTGCAGAGTGCATTGTATTGTGACAACAAATTCAGTGTGTTTTGATTAGGTTGAAAATTATGCCCAATTATGTAAAATGCAAGCAAGTTTGGACTCAGCTCTTCAAAACTCAGATATATGTTTAGAACATCAACACTGGATCATTCCAGGAGGGAGGTGGAGTCAAGACTGGTATAGGGAAAGGCATATGAGTTGGAAAAAACAATGAAGAAACATGGAAGAATGGATCAAACATGCAAGAGTAAAAGAAAGATAATTAGTTACTTGGACAGAAGAATCTCTGTCACTTAGAAGCATAATATTCCAATCCTGCTATGAAGCTATATTATTTTTTCAAAGCTATCTTGGGAGGAATTTGCCTGAAAACAAACACTTTACATATATTTGAAATCATAAGAAATGTAAAACAAGAATTTTCTCTTTTGTCTTCCACATCATCCTTCCACAGCCTCACCAAAATTGGTAATCACTATCTATTTTTAAAAAGTGAACCAGACCCATTATCAGCACTGTGATTCATAAATCCTAGCTTCAGTTTTTCAAAAATGAAGAGGATTAATTCGCCTGTCTCTTGCAGAATGCTACATTCTTGTTCCCATTCATCATCTATTTATCTTTTTAGCCTTTATCAAATGGATAAATAAGCTTTCTTTTAGTAAGATTGGAGATAGTTGAGTTTACTGCTTTTATCTGTCACAGGACTTAATCAGAGCATCATTCCTGAAGTTGTGAAATTGCAACCATTTTTTTCCTCTCTTCTTTCTCCCACACTGTAGGGTTTGATGTCACACCATATGATTTCATGAAACTTGGAGCTGATCTATCATGACAGGCTGAGCAATTAGCCTTTCTTTACAGAATGAAGAGCCAAGACAAGTGAAAGAATAAAAACTTGCACTTCAAAAGAGCTCTTATTAAAACCATCTGGAGACAATTTAGACCTACAAAGAGGTGAAAACTGTATAGGTTAGAAGGCCTAGCAAATGTGTTTTAAATATATTCTCCCCACAATCAATCTTACTAGGATTCAAAAACAAATGAATACACTTACTGCCAATACTTCATTTTGCAGAATATTGTGTGTGTATGGGAAAAAAATCATGCTACTGCAAATATGAAGGAAAATTAAAGTTGAAGAATATAGAAAAACCTATCTAACAAGCATAACAATCATCCACTAAAAACCATGGTGTTTTGATGTAAATGCTGACTGACTAAAAATCCTTCCACAAATTCCCCTGTAGCTGAATATATGTGTAAGATCTTTCTGCAAATGTGCAGGGGTCATGGTGATGGAACCAGTGGAAATTAAGAACCCAGAGGTAGCCCAGCTTACAAGTAATCATAAATGAATGAAGGGAAATCTGTTTGTAAAGACCGCCTCAAAAGTGGCAGAAAACTGAATGGAATAATTCTAAGATTATCTAACTTTATTAGTACTTAACAAATAGGAATGTAGAGGTTAAACACAGTAAGACATCCATTTCAGTTCAAATGGCAACGCATAAGGCTTTTGAAAGGAAGATGTTTGTCTTAGCTTGGCAAACTTAAGATAAAGTATAATTAAATGATCTGGAGGAATGATGTGCTTTTTAATTCAGTGGGTTTGTTCACAGAATTGAGTTGATGGATGACTGATCTGTTGCTCTCTAATTAAAGTTGATCCAACATATTTAGAATATTAAAGATTCTGCTTGAAATACACCAGATTTGGTCCTTTTTGGAGGGTATGGAGATATATCTGACAGAATCTGAAAAATTGAAGGATTCTATCTTTAACTTTGCTCCTTTTAAAGGTATTTTAAGATTATTTTCTGAACTGAATTAATATTTTCCGCAAACTCCTTGACTGAGAAATAAAAACAAAGAAACAAACAAACATCCCAGAAGAAAATGAAGGCAAACCATTTCCATATCATGGCAAAAAAACTGCATAGATTTGTCAATGGATATAACTGAACTCCAAAGTGATTTTTTCATTTTTTGAAAATCTTGCATACTTTTGTAAAATGGTTTCACATGAATGAAATAATCTATATTGCCTGCATTTTATTTCTTGACCTTCTGTTTACAGTTAGCAGCCCTAACAGTATGTGGGTGGCTATGTGTATAAGCCATTTGTGTGTTGATACTGGTAAATCATGTTACACAGAGACTTACTTGTTCCATGTTTCAAACTGATGACATGAACTTCAAGAAAAAAAAAAGCTCAGACTGCAGGAATGCATACAGAACGCATTCCAGGATATTGCTTTAGGGTGCATATCAATTATGAATTGTACATTATTGCTTTTGTGCTCTTATGACTATAGGGTTGTAGAGACAAGAACAAGAATGCATTTATTTCCGGTTTACTGGAAGTCAGTTTCATTGCTCATAGTATGAATACTTAGTTCATTTCCACTACAACTGAAAACTTCTTATAAGTCAGAAGGACAATATGAAAAGGATTTCTTCAAATGCCTAATATTAATGGACATAACTAATACTGTATTTGAAGCAGCTTGCTTGCCCCTATATGTGCAGTTTTAGCATACTAGGGATCTAAATGGATACATGCTGGACTAGTGTGCCAATGTTGCTTGCAAACCAGTCTCTACAAAGTAATGGGTCTTGAGTTCTAGCTTGGATATAGGCTGTGTGAATACAGCACTGTTGTGGGAATGATTTGAACCACAGAGATAGAGAAGATCCCCATGGAAGCAAGCAGTGTAATAGATCTTTCCTCAACTAACATAAGAAGTTTAGTGGAAACTGATTCTACTCAAAACATACTACATTTAATCCGGGTTACAATAAAAGCCAGTCATACTACTCAGATCTTGTCAGTAGTAGGGCCTTTGGGATTCCAGCATGATACAGATTCGAATATGTATGTTAGGGATGCCAAGAATGGAGTACATGAGAAAAATAGCAATGGGAAGGAGTTAATGTGCAGGTTTATGTTAAGCAAGGAATGATAATCTGGAATTGCATCTGAATTACTTTTGGGTTCACCTTGTCAATGGTTCTTATTGTTCATTCAAAGTAATTGACATAAGAAGCTTGATTCTTGATCTCCACTAGAAAAAGGAAGTATTTGTATAGAATACGTAACCTTATAATTATTCCAAACTGAATTAATAATTGAACTAATAAAAGTTTACATTAACAATTATTCTTGTAATTGTTACAATTACTTAATATTAATCTGAATATGATTTTTAATGCTGTGTACCTGTTAGGATTATGCTAACGAATCTCTGGTCTTCCTGCCACTTCAGTCAAAACCCTCACCTCTCTCTTTTGTCTCTAACATGACTTAGTCCAGGGTTTTTAAAAATGTGTTCCAGGGTTCTGCAAGAACCTGATGGAGTCTCTGAGAAAGTAAAGGCAAAAGAATTAAAGTTCACTCCAACGCAGCCAGTTTTTATCATTACAGCTTTGCCTCTTGATCAGAGATTCTGGGATTTTGTTCAAATCCATGGTCTAAAAAAGTCTGAAAATCTCTGGCTTAGTCCAACTCAAAAGCACAGGCAACCCCCCCACTTTTAAGGTTCAGTACAACAATCTGACAGTTGCTCAGATAGTCAGCATCATAAGACTTGTGGGCTTCCAAGCTTCTTGAGAAACATCGTTGAGTCTAAGCAAAACATGTGACTAAGTTGCTAAGCTTACCTGGAAGGTGAAGCAATGTGGGGGGGGGGTCCATCCATGTACAAAAAGTGATAGGTCTTTGATTGGAATGTCACACCTACTTTCTTGCAGACTTTGACACCCCCATGCTGTTGTGAAATAATAGTCATGCAGCCCATGATTCTATAGGGTTTGCATGGGATATTTGCAGTAGAATTGTGATGGGGTGCAATTTCAAGGACAAATGCACTATCACTGGGAAAACTGTTGCCAACGAACATTCGTACTTCTTTTTGTGCATCTGTTACAATCACTTTGGCTCAGATGTTTCCTTTTGATCAGCACAGCTTGGTAGCAGGCCTAGACAAAATAAGTTTCTTACCAAAGCTTTTGTAGAAATGAACGGTGGACTAGCTTCACGTTTTGTTGAATAGGATATATGATATTCCTTGTATGAGACCCCTTCCAACTTGTTATTTTATTTATTTTTCTCACTTTTATTTTCCTATTTTGAAATATAAGTTTATGAAATTATTCTGATATTGACTTGAAGATGAATTACTATATACTGTTTCTATTATATATCTGAAAACGCACTTTGCGCTTGCACACAAACCATTTTACTTTTAGTGCCAGTGGTAATGGAGGCAATAGCAAGTTTATTTTGCCCTAGGATCCACTACTGTTGGTTAGTCCATACAGTCACATTTGCAACACCTAGCAATAAGAATTTCAACAGAACTCAGCAGATATTATATGACAATATCAAAGAGAAGCACATCTTTAAGTCAGTGAAGATTAGATACCAGACTGAGTAAATGTGTGGAAGAAATCAGGGTAGATGAAATTTAGAATATATGGTTGAGCTTAAAAACAATATTTAACTCCTGTGCATCCCCATGTGGTGTTGGAGGAAAATTCTGAGAGTGCCTTGGACTGCAAGAAGATCAGACCAGTCCATACTCCAGGAAATAAAGCCAGACTGCTCACTTGAGGGAATGATATTCAAGGCAAAACTGAAATACTTTGGCCACATAATGAGAAGACAGGACACCCTGGAGAAGATGCTGATGCTAGGGAGAGTGGAGGGCAAAAGGAAGAGGGGCCGACCAAGGGCATGGTGGATGGATGATATTCTAGAGGTGACGGACTTGTCCCTGGGGGAGCTGGGGGTGTTGACGACCGACAGGAAGCTCTGGCATGGGCTGGTCCATGAAGTCACGAAGAGTCGGAAGCGACTAAACGAATAAACAACAACAACATCCCCGTGTAGGCAGTTTGGTCTAGTGGTTAAGGCAATGGGCTAGAAACCAGGAGACTGAGAGTTCTAGTCCCACCTCAGGCATGAAAGCCGGCTGGGTGACCTAGGGCCAGTCACTCTCTCTCAGCCCAACCTCACAGGGCTGTTGTTGTGGGGAAAATAGGAGGAGGAGGGAGTATTAGGTATGTTCGCTGCCTTGCGTTATTTATAAAAATAATAACGGCAGAATGAAAATAATAATAATAATTAAAAAAATCCAATTTCCCATAATTTAAATAAGTCTTTTTCTCTAATATTCTCCTCAGATATCTACAGAATACCCTAAGCCACATGTTCTGTACCAGTGAGTTTCATACTGCTGTGTATCCCAAATATTATTCCAGTGACTAACCAACCATCAGTGGGACAAAAGCCATTCACTCACTTTAAGCACTGTGGCCGCTACTGAGAAAGTTGATTTGTCTATTGACAGAGCAATAGTTATAGGTCAAAATAAGCAGAATTTAAAAAAAACAAAACATAAATAGGTGCCACAACCTCTAAATTGTCTGATAGGGACTATGCAGAAGGGGAATGGAGAATTTGCTTTGGCCTGAAACACTGAGTGATTAAAAGCCAGAAGTTTCTTCAAATGGAATTTCAGCTCACATGAAGCTAATACAAGGCAGGGGTGTTCGTACAAACCAGCAATTATTATGGAGTACACTTCCCATTTTCCACAGTATGCTCATAACGTACAGACTGATGAGCGTGTGAGAGAGAAAAAAGGCTCCAGCTGCAGTGGCGTTGACATTTTCTATACGAGACATGTGTCCACCAGGGATGCCATTCCAAATAGCACTGGGACGGGGGAGAGATTTTGGTACGCTGTAGTGAAAATCCTGACAAAGCTTCAAAGAGCTACGCTCAAATACAGTTACAATAAAATTATAGGAAACAAACCAAACGTGAACTTGAATAGAATATTGTATGATGAATCTTTATCTGCAACGTTATTATAGAAAGCCCACGTACCCAAGACAGTAGTTCCAATTGTGGCCTTACACAAGACTAGGACTGTGACCCTCACTTATTACTAGGAGTAAACATTATTGAACTCAATGGTTTTTACTCTACAGTAGACCTGTGTGAGATTGCAAGGTAAGAACACTCTGAGGAAAGCAGCCTGGCTGTATGGAGAGGGGGAGGGCCATGTATGGTCACCCCAAATGTACAGCTGCGGGTTTGTTTGCTTTTTTTCCCAATTTTCCACTTCATGCATTGAAACTAGTTCTTAGCAGTGCGCGACTGGGTCATGTTTTCTGCTGTGGCGAGTTAAGAGAGATGGAGGTTCCTGTTGGAATCTCTCTTTTCTGCATTCAGCCACTGGGCTAAATGGAAGTGACAGTCTCCTCCATATAAGGCAGAGGGAGGGTGAATGGAAATTGGTGAATGAATGAACAGCACAATCTGCCTGCTTTTACTACTGTACATGGCATGAAATCTCTGGTCCTAATATAAATGCACACACATATTTATCGTTGTAGAAAGAATGTAGGTAGAAGCAGGGCTGGAAACCTCTTCATTCCTGTTTCTGAATCATCTGCTCTCAATCTCTGTATTGCCACTCTAAGAGGGAAAAGGTTGCCTGGTAGATGAGCTAAATCCCAGGGAACCCAGGACTGCCGGACAAGAGTGGATGCTGTTAACAGGACTAACAAGGAACACTTTGTAGGCTGCTGTGGGCATGCACCCAGACTGAGGACCAAGGAGGCTTCATCAGCCAAGCATTACATCATGTGCTCAATTTTTCTCCACCTCAGAAACAAACTGGAATTTATCTGTTATATCACATAATGCAACAAGCTAAGAATGAGCCAGAGAATTTAGTGAAATAAGCTAGGGGCTCTGTCATAGTCTCACAATCCTCTCTATCCTCTATCCCCACCATTTGATTGTCTGCCGTTTTTCTTTCCTGCCTTAGCATCTAGGATTGCGATTGGATAGAGTAAACCATGGTTACTGGGTAGATTATAGGCTGTGGCACAGTTATGCTGAACCTGCAAATAGCTCACCACCCAGAGATGAATGGAGGCAAAATAATGCAGCACTTTGGGAGATTATGAATGAAAGGGTCACAAACTGCTTGAATGATAAAATGGAGAAAACTAGAAGAGCCACACAATGAGAGAGGCCATAACAGGGCTGGAGAACCATCGTTCTGCTGTTCTCAATATTCTGCCTTCTATTCCTATGCACAGTTCTTTCCAATGTTTGCCCTCTTCATCTGTCCAATGACCAAATCCTCATTTTTCAGGGGGAGAAAAGTAGGTCAGGGTGCGTTCCCATTTTCAGATGAGAAACTGTGAGGAAGGAGAGAAAAATGAACAGACCTCCCAAAGAGAGTGTACAGCCAAATGCCGAATTCCAAGGTACAAACAAAGTTGTGATGGATTGAATCAAAGCTCTATTGAATTCAGTGAACTCTTTCCAGCAGTAGCTGACCAGATGCCTCTACAAAGATCACAACAAGATGCAAAAGCAACATCCTCTCTATCCTCTATCCCCGCCATTTGATTTTTAAAGGTACACTGCATCTGAGCATGGAAGCTCCATCTAGCTACCACTGCTGAATTCTGCAGAAGGCAGAATCTAACCTCCTGAGTTCTCTCTATATAAACACACTGTACATCTCTTATTCAAGCATCACTCCACAGTTCAGACCCCATTCTGACCACAGAATGAATATCGACGCTTATGTAGTGCCATGCACTCCCACCTCCTTCACTTTCTGTGTAAAACAGATAAGAGTTGTTGTGATGTCACTCCTTTGCACTTGTAAAATGACCCTTCGGAACGAGACACGCACACACAGAGAGACACCCCGAGATTCGCTTCTCAATCAAATCGGCTTCAGCCCCAACAAGCCATGTGCTGAGAACATTCTTACCCTCTTCTTAAAAAACTGAAAAGCAGAGCACTTCTTGACAGGAAAGCCATTCATGTCTCTATTGACCATTTTCCTCGAGAGAGAGGCGTCCGCGGGGATAGATCCAAAGCAGGGCTTGCTCAGCGAGTCGGACATCCGTTTCCCTCCATATCCCTCCTGGAGACGGTGACTGAAGACCGAGGAGGAGGAGGAGGCGGCAGGAGGCAGAGGAGGAGGAGGAGGAGGAGGAGGGGAGGGGGAGGACCGGAGAGGCAGCGCAGCCTCTGCTCAGGCGACTTCGCCCTCACACCTTCATTGTGCAGCGCTTGCTTCTGCACCAGCAGCCGCTCTCGCCTTGCCTGGCCTTTTTTTCTTTTTCCTTTTGCTTAACCCCCCCCTTCCCCCCAGCATTCCCTATCCGCATCAGCGAGGCTGCTGAGCGACCCAGAGACCCTTAGTCAACCTTTGCTGGGGAAACGGGACCCTGGCTCGGCTCTTCTGAGCTGATTCGCCGCGGCTGCAGGGGCGAGAGACGTTGACTGGACAACTTCCAGAGGGAGATGCTGGGCCCCAGAGAGCCGGAGCGTTCGAGCAGAAAGCCGGGCAAGGGATGGGAGGAAGCTAAGGGCGCCGAAAGCGCACGAGGAGATGTGTTTCCGGAGGGCGGAGGGAAGATACCGGCAGGTCGAGCGTTCAGGAGAGCCATCTCGGTGCCGCCGAGAGGAGAAAGAAGCCGAGCGCTGGGCTGCATCTGGCTCGCGCTCTCTCTTCCTCCCAAGATCCCAGGATTGCAGCAAACAGACAAATAAAGCGAGCTAGGAGGACCAGCGTTTTTGTTTTTCTTTTTCCAAAAGCTGGATTTGAGGATGTGAGGGACGTGGCAAGATGAAGGGAGCAGAACTATTGATAAAACAATTATATTTGCTGCAGGGATGGCAGACGGGAAGGGTTCAGGCATCGAATGTACTGCTGTTGCAGAGCTTACTTCCTACAAGGGCCAGACCGTTTTTTAAGCATCAAGGCTCAACCCCTGAATAATACTTTTATTCACTTATTAGTCAAATTTATCTCCTGCTGTAATCATAAATGGATTCCTGGCAGGAGGAAGAAGAGAAAGAAGCAGCAGCTGTAATGCTGGGAAAGGTGGAAGGAAAGAGAATTGGAGGACCAGGATGGACTCAGTTACAGTGGCAGTGAGCGCACCCTTGGGAGACCTGAAAGTACAGGTTAGGGATAGATCATCATGGAGAAAATCTATCTGTGTGGTTGCTAGGAGTGGAAAATGACTTGATGGCACATAATCAATCAATCAAAATAATAGATAAGAATACACTACACTTGATCTTAGCCAAAATAACATCATAGGAACCTCAGAGCATGTGCAGAGGGCTTTCCCTTCTCTCAAAAACCATAGGCAGTTTCAACTCACCCAGGACCTTTTCAGTTCCGTTGTCCAACTGTGTTTCTTGTGCAAGATCCAAGTGAGGTTACTCCATTTCTCTTGCTTAGGGAATGTAATCCTCATGCTAGCAGAAGAGGTTGTATTTATCTGCTGTCACTTCTGGGATAGCAGCTGCTATATGGGCGAGAGTGAACAGCAGGGCAACTCCCAGTCCTCCCTGTCTTGCAATCTTAATCTGTTCTAGGCAAGAAGAGGAGAGAGAATCCCATCGTCCTCTGCACACAAGACTTCTCCAGAGCTCTGGCTGGGCCTTGCCTTTTGCCTTCTCACTCAGCCTTCCCTGGCTTGACATCTTTACAACTGCTGCCATTCTCTGCCAGTTCTGGAAAGATAATCCCAGTCCAGTGCTGGGAAAGGCCACTTCAACTGGAAGCACAATGGGTTAGGGGTTCTTCAGACCTGCCCAGAAAATAATTCATGTCCGCTTCTGCACCATGGAATCTACTTTGTTTTTAATAGAACCCCAAGATCCACAAACTCAAGTCTAGGTAACAGTATACTGTGAAAGAATACCTGAGCTGCCAAGGTGTTTTGAGCAAAACAAACAAACAACTAAACAGAGCCCACAGTTCTGCCACACAAAAATCTCTGCTCTGTTGTCTCAAACTTCATTTCAGTGCTGTAACTTGAAGGGGAGGGTCATTTTATTGCTATTATTGTTATAAAATAAGAGGTCCCAAATCTTTGTTGACCTATGTCCAGATCCCACTCAGTATTCTGTCCTCTCCCAAATTAAAGACCATTTGGGATACTTTGCAAAATCCTCTTATCCACTTTCCAGTTCTCTATGGGCACATAGAGGAAGCTCTGAAAACATATAGCAAGGCTCAAAACCTTTCTCCTGAATTCACTTTTTTCAGGTGAAGTTTGCCATGGTAGAGCCAAATACTTTTAGTCCTCATGCTGAGAGGTTGGATTTTTCTGATAAAAGAGCACAGTAAATCAGGATTCTTATTGGCCCAAGGAAGGCTGCAAATCTATTTTGCTCAGAATAAAATAGAAGATCTTCCCAGTGGAATTGATTGGCATTACTGCTTTTTTCCTCCAACTAGCTGGAAAGATTAAACTGAACTTTTGTTCACAGGCCTGAGGCAGAGTCCATTAGGAATCTTCTTCCCCACACATTTTTAAAAATCTCTTTGCTGCTTGTTTGTAAAAGACCAACAGGTAGGACAAAGGTGGAAATCTTCACAAAAGACCTCACACATTGGTGTTCCCAGTGTAAAATAAACCCATTCATTGTCTGACTCTGGTTCTTCCAGTCTAGTACGTTGCCACTCAGTCCCATCACTCTCCTGCACACGCTTTTGGAACCATGCCTCATTGTATTCAGTGGGACTTCTTGCTGTATATTCCTGCCTAGAATCAGCTACATGCAATGTGCATTGCCAAAAATCAGCTACTTCCAGTAAGAACCAAGGGCACAAGCAGGCAGCCACATTAAATCCCTGAGCCAGCAGAAAAGGTACAACAGAAAATGGGCTGCCCTCATCAAAGAGCCCTATTTTCCCTCACTTACATGGCTGATGAGCAGTGCTGTCCTTAACGTTTTGCTGCAGCAGAAGTTGAGGAAAAGGACAAGTAGATTCCGCTTCCTTCACATTCCTTCCCACCAAATGGTACCTGCTGGCATGAAAATCACTGGCAATAATTTTCTCCACCATAGGGTGGGGCAGGTCTGGGTACCTGTAGGTAAGTGCTTGGATCGGCATGTTTAACTACCTCTCAAGTTGTCCACCTAACAGGTTAGATGCGGAGGTGTTCCATGCTGTGACCTCTCAACATGGGTCTAGCACTCTTCTGAAAAAGCAGTAGAACTGTTCTTTTAACCACAAGTTTAGACCTTCTGGTGACGCACACTAAGCCCACGTCCCCAAATAGTTCTGCTGACCCCAAATAGACATGGAGGAAAGACCCAGAGTGAAGTGGAAGGGAGCAGCCGATAGCAAAGAAGCTCTGCCCTTGAGTGACCTTCAGTGGAAGCTAATTCATGGTGACTAGGTGTGGCCAGCAGCACTTCAAAACAGCCAATAAGCAAAATGGCACCTCCTCACCAAAGTAATAAAAGCTGTGAAAACTATGCCTCTTGCAAAAAAGCCCCTTTGTCAGCAGAAAACCTGTACCACAGAACCAGCAGTGCACATCTGGAGAAGCTGGCTCTCTTTTCTTGCTTAAATCTCTCTTCTATGCGGTACAAGACTACTGCTCTCTCAGGAGATTACAAGCCCTGTTTTTCAATCCAGGTCTAGCATTATTTCAAAACAGTGCTAAAGCCATGTATATAAAGAGCATGTATAGAACCTGACAAGCACTTTGGGAACCAGTGGTCAGACATTATCAGGGCCCATGACTCTGTAGAAGCCAGGTTCCAGTTTCCCCTACAGCTCAAGCCAAAACGGCCATGGGAAACAACTCCCAGGGACCAGAGAGAAGGGGACATGCCCTCAGCAGCCTAAAGTGGCCAGTAGGAACTGGGCAGGTCCTGTCTTTGACCACATCAGCAGCTACATCATTGATGAAGCATGCAAGAACATAGTCATGGGCAAAACTGAGTCAGGAGAAGAGGGAAAATTCTACATTAACACAGATACAACTAAAGACATCTTTCAACTGCCTGTGCTGAGGGCTGGAATGAAAAAAGGCAACATCAGATTGATTTGTCATATAAAAATTGTTACTGAAGTATGTTCATGTCACAGTTAAGTGGTCATAAGGATGAATTCCTAGACTTTTTCCCTTACAGTTCTATTTATTTATTTCTGAAATCTGATCTATCCCTCTCAGCCTTTTCCCTCCCACTGCAGCTTAATATAATTATGTGTCTCTTTTTACAACAGTGTTGCATTCCTTTTGCCTGTTTTCCAAATTGCTTAAACTTTGGTTGTTTTTTTAGCTTATGAATTCTGAACCACAAATTTGTGATGCCTTTTCCTGCCAGGGGTAATGGTTTCCTCTTCCTTGGGTTATCTGTACCTACCGCTACAGGAATCCTCACTGTGACTACCATCTGCCCACAAACATTTGGAAACTTATTCTCCCTTTTAATTTCTTCCAAATGTGCGGCATATCATCTTATTACCCTGACACAATAAGCATGTTTCTATTTTTTTTTTTTTTAAACTGCTCTGAAATTATTTAGCTGTAGTAAGATTAAGCAGATTTCAATTATCTTTGGCTGGCACAGTGGGCTGTGCAAAATGAACAGTGATCGTAACTTCATGACGCAAGGTGTTTGATAAACTGATCCTGCAAATAAACTACCAAAGTTGCAAACCCATAAGAACTTTTGCTAGTCTACCTGCCAGGTATCAATTACATATGGCACAAGGATGTCTTACAGCAGCATTTCTCAACCTCAGCAACTTTAAGTTGAGTGGACTTCAACTCCCAAAATTCATTTCATTTCATGCTGGCTGGGGAATTCTGGGAGTTGAAATCCACTCAACTTAAAGTTGTTGAGTTTGAGACACACTGTCTTAGAGAATGGGGAAAACCCAGCTCTTTTCCTCTTTGCACTGTTTTTTTATTTTCCATCATGAAGAGCTGGTGGATTTTGACAGGAAATAGCAATAAATCTTTCACTTCCCTGTTAGTGAGAAAACAAACACTTCATTAAACAGCTAACAATATTCTGTTGATAATATCCTTGCTTGTATTTGGGCAAGTGTTTCTCATCAAGTCCTCTTAAAAACGTTGGGTTTTTTATTTTCTTAGTAGAACTTATTTTCTATTGTTCACCATCAGAGAGGTTCTTCTTCTTATATTCAACTATCTATCTGTTCATCTGTGCCCCAGAGACATTGCAAAATGAGTCAATTTCTCTTTTCACACACTCCAGTGTAGTTAAGAGGAACAATCTGTATCCCATAGGAGTGTTTTGAATAAAATAAATCAAATAAATCACAGAGTTGGATGGAGCCATTTAGATAGTATCCCTGACAGATTGTTGTCTTGTCTCTGCTTAAACACAGCCATTATTTTTCTGGGTAATTGCTTTTATTGTCAAACTGCTCTTACAATTAGAAATGGTTTTTTAAACAATCAAGAAAAATCTGTCTTTCTGTAACTTAAATTCTATGTCCTGCACACTAAGATGGCAGAGGACCTTCTTTGATGTGACATTCTTCCAGGTATTTGAAGACTGGTTTCAAGTCTCCCCTCATCTTCTCAAGACTAAAGATTCCCAATTCTTCCAGTCTGTTTTCATAAAAAAATGGTTTGTAGCCTCCCTGATTGTCCCTGTTGACCTTCTCTGAAACAGTTTGACTGAAACCTTCATAGGTACTCTCCATCTTTTAAATTATTAGCTATTCTGCCCACTGTTGTGCTATCTGCAAATCTGATTACTATTCCCTCCATGTCTTCTTCCAAATCATGAATAAAAATATTGAAGAGTATAGGATCCATAAATGAATCTTGTTGCTCCTTACTCAATACCTTATTCTAGTCTGATGTGGAATCTTTGATTACCCTTTGAGTGTGATTTTCAAGCTAGCAATGTACCCCCTTAATTGTTGTGCCATCTTTAATTAGCAAGCTAATAGGATATACTTTGTCAAATGCTTTGCTGAAATCAAGATATATGTAATGTCTACAACATTTCTACAATCTGTTAAGGAAACTACCTGATCAAAAAATGAAATCGGGTAAATCTGCAAAATGTGTTCTTGATCACTCCATTCTGATTTCTAGTAATTATGTCATTATTTTCAAGCTACCTACATATTAATCTCTTTATGATCTGCTCTAGAATCTTCCCTGTTAGCAATGTCAGGTTGATTGGCCTGTAATTCCCTGGATCCTACCTTTTGAGGACAAGGCAATTATTCGCCCTCCTTAAAAATTCCAGTATGTAATTTTTTCTGACCCTAATTTAAAGTAATCCTCAATAAATATGTATTTTATTTTACCATTCTTTGTTAATAGCAGTTTCAAACTTTAGTCTTTCCCCTTCATCCTATCATTCACAGTTGACTGATGGAACACATATCTTCTTGCTGAAAAAGACCAAGCTAAATTAGGAGTTGAATAGCTTTGCCTTTCTTCGTTATCTATTAACATTTCATCATCTTCATTAAGCAGCTAGTATACCAGCTGTTGTTTTTATCATACTTCAACCTGCTGAGCTTTAGTTTTCTTGACACCATCTCTACAGTTATGGGCTTTTGATGTAAAATCTTTGGCGGCTTCTCTCTTTTTATATATCCTATATGTGTCATTTTGTGTTTTCATTAAGCTTTTTGTGCAGCCACATTGGTTTCTTCTGCTGTCTTCTATTTTTTTCCATACTGTGTTGGACTTGTTTGCAATTGTGCTTTCAATATCTCCTTTTTTTAAAAGAACTACCATCCATCTTGAGCTCCTTTTTCATTAGCTTCTGCTGCTATGGAAACCTATTTGTTGCTGTGAGTTTATTTAAAAAACATTTTCTTGAAGTTCAAGAAATGCATTCAACTCATTTCCCTTTAGAACTCTAGCAATACATGATCACTTTCCTCCCACGATAGTCCTACTTCCTCAGTAAATTATCCCTATTGTTTCATATCAAGCCAAGGATAGCTGCTTCTCTGGTGGTTTCCTCCATCCTCTGAAGGAGAAAGTTGTCAGCAAGAATAAATCAGGAATTTCCTGAAAAGATCATATCTGTCAAAGTTTGTCTCCCAAGAGAAGTCAAAAGTCATGACTCTCTGCTGTCCCTACCATTTCATGTCTTGATGAAAGATCTGCAATTTGCTTTCGGAAAAGTTCACCTATATCCTTTCCTTGATTGGGTGGGTAATAATAGCACCAACAATATGGTTTTCATTTGTACTTGTGCTTATTTTAGCCTTGATGCTGTCTATATTATCATCAAGTTAATTTACTTGAATTTCTCAGGTGTGAATATAGTGCATCTAACATGTACTGCATGGGTGTCCAAACTTTTGGCTTTCCTGGGCCACACTGAGTGAAGAAGAATTGTCTTGGGCCACACATAAAATATATAATATAGTTAATGTATATAAGTAATAAAGCTTCATTTATTTTTTATAAGGTAACGGCGTTCCGTGTAGTCATGCCGGCCACATGACCACAGAAGTGTCTATGGACAAATGCCGGCTCTTCAGCTTTGAAACGGAGATGAGTACCATCCCCTAGAGTCAGACGTGACTGGACTTAATGTCAAGGGAAACCTTTACTATGAAATTCTACATCAGTCAATCCATTCTATACATTTGATGAAGTGAGTCAGGAAAGATGTTACCAGATTCCTTCTGATTTTCTGAACAAACCGTGTACTACCACTACTGTATTTCAGTCATGGATCATCCCACCAAGTCTCTGTTATACCTATTAAATCTCCCTGTACTATGTACTATGTGCTATGCTTTTCTCCCTGTACTATGATTAAAACTTACCTTGTTTATTTCTCATGCCTTGGGTATTAGTGATCCCTAATGCAGCAACATTCCCACTTCCCTTCACAAATCACAACCCTTTATCTGAGGTCCTGACTTCAGTGTTTTTTGTCTGTTAACCCCACACAATTCAGTTTAAAGCCCTCTTAATCCAGTTTGCCAGGCTTTGGCCAAACGCTTTTTTACCGACCTTGTAAAATGCTATTCATCCTGTTCCAGTAGTCCAACATTTCAAAACTTAGAATGATCTGAAACTAAATCTTTCCTCTCGGCATCATTTGTGTAGCTAGTCACTGAGTTGCAGGGTTATTTTTTTCCCTTTCCAGTTTTCATCTGTGGGTGGGAAGGATACATGAAAAGACACCTGATCCCCCAGGTTCTTAAGTTTCCTTTTTAGAGTTTCAGAGTCCATCGCAATGCCATTTATTGTAACATTGTTTGTTCCACATTGCTTAGCAGGAAGAGATTACTTTTGGTGAACTTGGTAAATTGTGGAAGCTTTTTTTTTCAGTCCCTGATCTGTGCCACTGGGAGACAGCACATTTTCACAAGTTGATGGGCCCAGTTGCTACATATTTGTTTTGATTCCTCATAGCAGAAAGTCACTAATTTTCATAAATTTTCTCTATGTCATCTTGAAGGGTACAACCACATCTCTTCCATCCTTTAGAGATCCACCATCACCTCCCTTGATCTGCAATGGGTTTTTTCCTTCTCCTAAAAGTTCAGAGCCTTTTTATTCCAATCCTAAAAGCTAAAGATCCTAAAAGCTGTTTCTGACTTCCATTATTGCAGAGTATCTTCTACATCTCTTCCTTCTGGTTGTCACATTTATAACCCACTGAGCTTATTCCTTTGTTTTACTATCTTTCTTTTGGAGAGTTGTTTTCTCTAAGAGCGCCTTCTGTAGCACCTTGTTTGTTTGATCTGATAAATCTTTATACTATCTCATCAGCTGGTCTGACTACTTGCTTTTCCAATTCTCTGACTTGCTTTTTGTAAAGCTCCACAACAAGTTTGCACTTGCTGTAAATATACACCAGGTTGTACTAAGCCATCTGCTACAAACACAAAGTTACAGCTGCAGAATCCTGTGCATTCATCTTCAGTCTGGTCTCTTAACACATGGCCATAGAAAGCTTTTATTTGTTCTTTTCATGGGTTAGCGAAGTGCACATTGCTGGCTTAAAAAGAAATTGTTTAGGAACTTAAACTCTCTTGCTGCTCCCTGCTTCTTCCCCCCAGCAGCTGTTGGCTCTTCCTATTAACTTGCTCAGTAAGTTTGCTGCCATATTCATCCTACAATCTCTGCTTCTTCAGCAGGAAGCAGTTGCTCAATCACCTACAGTGAACAATCAGCAGCTCTCTGGCCATGTACCTTGCAATCAGCAACTATTAAGGAGGTGACCTTTTCACCTGTCACAGCTGAACACACAATTGTGAGAGAATAATCAAGAAGCAGAGGCTCTCAGGGCAGAGATATCATTTATGCCAACAATCAACAACTGTTCAACTTCAGGCTATGAAGCAGAGAGCAGAGTAGTTTGAAACCTGGGAAAGGTAAGAAGGAACAGCAATGGGTTTAAACTTTAAGAGGGAATTGCACCCTAGTGCTGAGAGATGGTAACCAACTGTTTGACGTAGCTTCAGTCTTGTTTTCAGGAAAGATTCTGATCTAGCTGTCCTGTGTCAAGCGTCTGAGAGATTTCTGCTGAGTTTGAGCTAAGCAGTCGAGATAAACTATGTAGCATGGGGGACTGGACATACACAGCCAAGTCCCAGTCTGGGGAACCTAACAACAAGCTCTGAAAACCTACCATTTCTCTGGTTACTCTCCTGTCTTTCTTATCTATTTCTTCTATTGAAATTGTCAGTCAAACTCCTGTTAGTTGTCTGCATTTGTTCACACAGTAAGTTTACTCCCTGGAAACTGACTGCCTTGTATGCCTCCTATAGTCCCTGTTTACTCAGCAGGAAGCAATAACTCAATATACAGAGTTATCTCCAATGGTGATTTTGCTTTGGTGGAAAACCCTTCCATTCATGCTAATTCAGATGACCACTTTTCACTTTCCTCCTCACCTTCCAAAAAGGTGGAATATATATCAGATGTCTACAGTAGATAATAGGAACTGGCTTTCATTAGTAGAAACACTTTTTTCCCCCTAAGATAAATGCAGTAATTCAGCTTTTCAAGCCCCCTGTTTCTGCAGTCCTTAAGCCCTAGGGGTTTTTTTTAGATTTTTTTTATCCAGCCTTTATTAAATGGCTTTTAGCATACCACTTAAAGAAAAACAAGCAAAAACTAAAAGGAGGAACTGCTCTTATCACAGACTTTCTGCTTTTTCAAATATTGTGTAGAAAAGAGAAGTTCAGTTAGTGATGTTTTTCAGGTACCAGAAGCAACACTGTAGCTTTGGCTAGTGCCAATTTAACTAGTGACATGCCCAGAGAACTTGGATGATAGAAGCGTTTGTATGTGTGTTTTGGTTGGACAGTTGGTCCAGTTTCTGGGATGTTCTGAATGCTTTGCTGTTGTTCAGTTGTTAAGTTGTGTCCGACCCTTCGTGACCCCGTGGACCATAGCATGCCAGGCCCTCCTGTCCTCCACTGTCTCCCAGAGTTTACTGAAATCCATGTCCGTTGCATCGGTGATGCTATCTAATCATCTCCTCCTCTGCCGTCCCCTTCTCCTTTTGCCTTCAGTCTTTCCCAGCATCAGGGTCTTTTCCAGTGAGTCCTCTCTTCGCATTAGGTGGCCAAAGGATTTGAGCTTCAGCTTCAGTATCTGTCCTTCCATGAGCAGTCAGGGTTGATTTCCTGTAGGATTGACTGATTTGACCTCCTGGCAGTCCAAGGGACTCTCAAGAGTCTTCTCCAGCACTACAGTTCAAAAGCATCAGTTCTTCGGTGCTCAGCCTTCCTTATGGTGCAACTCTCACAGCCACACATCACTACTGGGAAAACCATAGCTTTGATTATACGGACCTTTGTCAGCAAGGTGATGTCTCTGCTTCTGAATGCTTAAATCCCTTTTAACAAAAGTAATTACTGCAGTGCAGAGATACTACATTGAATCAGTGCATGTGGCATTGATCAGAGATGGGTAATTTGTATTCTCCCTAACACATATCTTTTACATAAATCACCTCAAATGCTGAAAAAATTCATGAAAACTAATCTTGGCTTTTATTTAAAAGATCAGCGAAGTGAGCCTGATACTCACAGAGAGAAGTGAGGGACTGTGCTGTACTGATAGAGCAATTCTTCCTGTGCTCACCAAAAGAGAAAGACACAGACGGGGGAATTTCCAGGATTGTGGGATTTGGGGATAAAGAAACCAAATAAATAAAACAAGAATTCAGGAGGGCTGAGAGATTAATGGAGGCAGGTGTTGCCTTGTGTGAAATATGGGTCTTTGTGCTGCTTGTTCTTCCTGTTTTTGCAGTGGTGACGAAACATGGCCATTCACAAGGGGAATGTACTGCTTCCTTAAAGATATCTGTGTAAGCTCAAATTGTTAAATTTCCCCACTCTGTAGTAACCCCGTATGCAATTTTGTGTCCAGGATTGCAGCATTTACTTGGTTTGAGAAATGATGTATTTGCCCTGAAAATTGAACAGTTTAGATAACTTGTCTTTCCCATTTTCTAGAATAATACTAGCCTTTCTAGACAGAGTATCTTTTCTGGTTGGTTTGTCATTAAATGTGTACTCTGCTTTTCTGCTTATATAAGATTCAAGGCAGTTTATACCGAAAACCAAAGTACAAATAAGAAAACATGATAACCTTGATACAGTTAGGATCAATTAAAAGTTCTGTGAAAGCGATACATTTTTGCCATTTTCCTCAGTCCTGTAGAGTGGGAGCCAAACACACCTCTTTTAGAGAGTTTCTTCCATACCCTGGGAGCCACACAGAAGAAGGCATCTTCAAACAGCAACAGGGGATGTTCAGATGTGCCTTTCCTGCTGATTTCAATCATCAGGCAACGCAACACTTTCAACTTGCATAGTAGACAGCTGGCAACTAGTGCAGGTCTTTCCAAACAGACACCATGTGATCTCCACACCTTGTACCGATTAACAGCCTGGTCGCCATATGTTGCAACAATTACAGTTTCTGGATATTTTCAATGCTCACCTAACAAGCACTGCAGCACTATAGTTAAGACAGGCTGTGGCCAAGACAGGCTTAAACTGTTGACAAATTTGACCAAGTCATGAAGACAGCTGCTGCTCTACTCATAGCTGGGCAAACACAGTCCTCATCACAGCTCTCTTGTGTGAATCCAGTGACTTGGGATCAAGAAGCACTCCCAAACTGTGGGTCTATTATTTCTGTGAGTGCAATCACATCTCCAACAGGCTAATCCCAGTTCCTGAGTCTAGTTTTCTTTTTATCACCAACATCTCCCTTGTTTTCCATCCTTTATTCCATTATCAAGATTAGGCAACATTCAAGAGAACTGAATGCTTTGGAGTTAGATGGTAGGGATCAATAGAACTGTATATTATCTACACACTGATGGCACCCCATTTTACACCTCCAAATTGCCCCCCTCACTGTTTTCATAGAGGGGACAAAATAGAACTCTGTGGGTCATAACAAGTCAAGGACTCTGATCCCTCAGCACATTCCTCTGGACACCCTTGACAGGAAGGCACAGGACCACTGCAAAATAGTGCACTGAATGCTCAAGTAGTCCAGAAGGATACTATGGTTGTTGATACTGAGAGCCACCAGGAGGTCTAGAAGAATTAGGAGATTCTATTTCCTTCATGCAGTTTCTGACACAGTTTATCAATCAAGGCACCCAAAAGCAATCTCAGGATCTTATCCTGAATGAAACCATGACTGAAATGGGCCTAGATATCTAGTTTCATCCAAATGCATTTGGAACGGCAAGGCTGCTGCTTTCTAGGGCACCTTATCAAAGAATGGAATATTTGAGACCTGTTTAGAATTACAGAGAACTTTTGAATTGAAGGAGGCTGTTTCTATGAAGGTCTTATAATGTCCTCTTTTAAGCAGGAAGAGACACATCTTACACTCAAAGAGGCAGTAATCACTCCTCTTAATCATGGGGCTGGTCCCAAACTAGCTGATTCAATCAGCCAGGCAGAACAAGGATAGAGACCTGATTTCTTTGCAAACCTGTCCACATCCCAAATTTTACAAGGTATAAAGACCCATATGTACAGGTTAGGAAGTTACCTTGCAATGGTCTGCTTCAACTCTGAAGTCACAGTTGGAGCAAATCCGGTCAAACTATGAAAATTGCTCACAATGATCCCCGAGTGGTATCTGTCCCCCAATATCTTGTGGGAGAGATGCCTGCTTTGTGCAAATACTACTGAGGCATAGAATCCAACCTTCTTCTTTGCATGGATTGTCACAGAACAGGATATCAGATGTGCCTTAAAACACTCTATTTTGCATCCGATCCTTCCCAAATGTTCCTCCACTTGCATTCTGCTCCATCCCTCTAATTGTTTGCTTCACTGTACTCAGCACTATGGGAAATCAAAGTGCCCATTTAGTCTGCAGGAGGGGAGAGGATACTTAGGAGCAATTGTGTCAACTGCCTAGGCCACCTCTGTCTTCCACTGTTTGACCAAAGCTTCAACAATATCACTGACAAACAAGGTGGGTGATTCCTAAGCACTTTTAGAAAATCATTCAGATCCATCCAGCACTTGGTCAGAACATTTTGGTGGGTTCTCTGTCCTTACAGAGGTTTGTGGCCAATACCCATTTAAAGCTGACCAATCAGAGATCTGTCCATGATAATAGAGTTACAAAGAATGGCCAAAAGGTAGAGCTATGCATTGCAAACAAGACAGATGGTTGTGTGTTTGGAATGGCTGTGACCCATCCTGTTGCAATTCAGCTGCTTGATAAAATTCTTGCTCCAGAGCTTTTCAGTAGCTCTAGCAACAGGCTAAGATGGCAGATAGGTGACGTAGGTCTTCATCCTTTCTTCTAAATTCAGGCTCTTTTATATATTTCTCCTCCACTGGTCAACCCTAGGAGGGAGAGTAAATATAGTATGTGAGCTACAATGCCGGGTTTTTCCACCATGTGCCCAGGAAAAGTGTGTTTTAACTTTTTAAGAAAACATGTTTTTACCTGAAATAAAATCACACTGAATACTTTTTACAGCAAAATGGCTTACGGAAAAAGGGGTTAGGCATTCTTGCTTTCTGCATCATTTCTCCCTTGGGAGCTCAGCAGTTGCATTTTCTTGAAACAAGCCATATAGAAAATGCCTCTAAGAAGAACTCCTGGAATAGCCGGCCTATCTGTCCCCCATATATTCAGACGATTCAGATAAGGCTTCACTAGTACATGGTTACACTGACACTGGATTTCTCGGTGAATTCAGACACTTGGAAATTGCACTTAGCAGATAATAGAAGTGCAGTTGTGTTTGAGGGTAGGGTTTTAGTGCTACAGTATTTCGAAGAGGTCACGGCAGGTCTCTTATTGCTCATCAATTTTCAACCAACAAGCCATCACTCTCAAGATCCCCCATGCTTTCAAAGTAGCATTGACCTTTGGCAGTAAATGACATGTACACATCTCAGAAGTATTTCATTTGTATTTATTGGTGATTGGAAACCCCTTATGGACTTTTTGTATGAAAAAGAAAAAAAATGAAGTTATGATTTATGGTTTTGATGATTAGACAGGATAGATTATAGAAAGAAGAGAATCATGATGTATCTTTAATATTGTACTTATAACTGCTGTGAAGAAGATCAGAAGCCAGTTCTTTATATCTTTCTTTATATCCTTTTTTCTATTTTTCTTCTACTTTTTTTCCTTCTGCACTTTTAGCTTTTTATTTTTTTTCTTCCTTCTTTTTTGTTCTATTTTAGTTTGTATTAGTTCTTCTTATTGTTAAAACTTTCAATAAAAATTACAGTATGTATATATATATATATATATGTATATATATATAGTATTTAATTTGTCTCTGCCATTATAATTTATTATGATATATTATTATTGCTATATTCCACTTGAAGAAGTTATATATTAAAAACATAAAGAAGATTTTACATATTCAGATGGCCGCATACATTCAGCATACATTCAACATCATGCAATTAGTGCAGGGTCTGGTTTTCTAATAGATCACAGGAAGAATAGATTCCAGCTCATCTTAAGCCAGGGAGTTATTCCTTTTTTGGGGGGGGAAATCCTAATTATGTTCATATTTGTCTGATATGGTCTTACCTAGAGAGGCAAGAGGTGCATGGTGAAAATTAACCCAGCCTATTAATTACATTTACTTGCTGCACCTAGATTTGAGCAGGATACATTTAAAAGCAGGAAAGGAAATTCTTTTAGAATACATGCAGAATTAGGACACAAAATAATGATCTTTTGGTTAGTAAAAGGCAGATCTGATTAAAAGTTAGGAAAATCTCATAACAGTAAGAGCAGCCAATTGAAAGAAGAACCAATTACTGACAGAAATGCTGAGTTTCCTTTCATTGTGTTCAAGCAAAGATTGGACAAATCTCAGTCAGGGGTGCTTTAATTTGGATTCCTGCACTGAGCAGGGGTTGGGTTGAATGACCTAAACGTCCCCTTCCGACTCTATGATTCTATGGAAACATTGGTTATTTTTCCCTTGAACGCCCTTTTCATTTCTGAACTCTACCTACAAAGGTTTTGCTTACTTACTAGGTCCTCTTGTACAGTGACATTTTGGTGTTAAATGTATGTTCTCTCCATGTAATTTTCTATTGCTCAGCTTCATTCATTTGCTACTCTCTGTGCTGAGGTCTAGCATCAGGGTGATGAATAAATCTCAGCTTTGTGTAAAATGCATTGATAGCATAACTGAAGAAATATGAAATATGACATTGTACACAAAAATTTTATTGTTACCATAGGGTCATATATAGTTGCGATGCTATCAAACTACCACAAAAAAGCAGGGCACCTAAACACGACTTATACATTTATAGTTTGGCTCTAGGTAGCATTCTGGTGATGAAGATGAAGGTGGAGATGGAGGTGAGAGGAGGAGAATGGGGGGAATGGTGATGGCAGCGAAATGTAAGCCCCCTGAATTCTTAATTCTGAGAGAAGCATATATCTCTAAGGACATCATTTGCATGGGTGTCATCCAACATTCAACCTTGGCATCTGCTTTCATATGAAGAACAGGTAATGGTGCTTCTGAGAAATTCCAGAATTTTGAGAGAAGGGTTTCAAAGTAAAGCATAGCATTTCTAAAAAAATTGAAACTCAACATCTCTTTTTTTTGTCAGAAACGAAGCCTATTTTTGATCATTTGTTTTTGTCAGTGGAATTTCATTACATTCCACCCTAGGGTATTTTACTTGAAAACAAAATAATGTGGGAAATGGTTTGGATTTTCTCCAAATCAGAGATGCAGCACAGCTGTTTTGAGCAATTACTTTTACAATATGTTTTAAATCAGTCCTAACTAGATTTTCACCATTGTCAATACTGCAGTTTTTTTCCCCAAATTTCATTTAAATATCTGCAGGAGTTTTTAAAATAACCAGAAATCTGTCCAAAGGAAACCAGAAATATTTTAAGGAGCAGGTACAAATTTCATAGTATAATTGTATGGGGTAATTGTATAAATTTAACAATGATCCAGATAGGAGAAAATGCATTAAAGTTTGAAAAAAAAAATCCCCGATTTATTCACACATGGTATTTCCCACCCATGTTGCCCAGACTCAATTAAATATGTCTGGTTCATATGAAAATGCTATGTGGTAATAAGTTTTCTGTTATATACTGTATGTTGAGAGGTTCAGCCCACCCAAGAGAGAACAATTGTTCCTCTATGATCGTTGACCACACAATTCTGTGAAACAGCCAGCAGTACAGAAAACTAGAATATTCCATTGAAAGTTGGTGTGTGTAATAAATACTTGAATCAGACATCCAAGTAGCTTCAAGCTGGTTTATATATGTATACACAGATACATACTGCACATACCTCACCATGCCTGCTCTTGGAACAGCACCTCCCCTGTACTCCTTACGGCCCTGACTCTGTTGTCCTTTAGAATCCGCTGTCCTGTTGGCCTTCAGAACCTGGTTTTCCCTGCCGGTACTGGGCCAGGGAGATTGGTGAACCCCATGGAACATTATGCGTTTTGTATTTTGTCTTCCCCTGTATTGGTTTGGGTTGGTCATAGTGCTTTTTAAACCCCGTCATAAGCTGCCTTAGTTACTTGGCAGTTGGGCAGCCCTAGAAGATGAATGAACGAACGAACGAACGAATGAAATTTATAACAAAAGGGTCTATTTGCCATGTCTACAGGTAACATCTTCTTAAGATGACATCACAAACAATTGTCAACCGTAGTGGAGTTCTGCAGAATAAAACAGGAATAAAAAAACTTAAGATCATATTTAAATTTCCTCGCCCCCAAATATTGAAGTCCACCTGCAGCAGCTAAAACATATCATCAGAGGTTCCAATAATTTTTTCTTATAAAAAGTATTCTAAATAAACTTTCTAAAGGAAGGCAAAACTGCTGGAAAGAAGATTCTATATCAACGCCACCTTGTTGGCAGCTAACAAGATAATGGAATAGAGTCATGCTTCTGGTGAAACCATGGGCAATCTTGCATGGGACTTTACACAGCTCCGTGTTGTGCACCAGTTACACCCTTTCCTGGATTGGGAGGCCCTTCAAAAGGTCACTCATACTCTTGTTATCTCCCAAATAGACTATTGCAATGTGCTCTACATGGGGCTACCCTCGAAGAGTATCCGGAAGCTACAGCTAGTCCAGAATGCAGCCATGCAAGCTATCTTTGGTGCCCCTAGAAGGGCACATATTACATCTCTACTACGCGAGCTGCATTGGGTGCCAGTTTGCTTCCGGATCCAATTCAAGGTGTCCGTTATCACCTGTAAAGCTCTACATGGCATGGGGCCAGGCTACCTGAGGGACCGCCTCTTCCCCGTTACATCAACCTGTCCCACCCGATCATGCAGAGAGGGCGTGTTACGGACCCTGTTGGTAAGAGAATTCCACCTGGCAGGGTCCAGGAGGTGGGCCTTCTCTGCAGTAGCTCCCACCCTCTGGAACATCCTACCCCCAGAGGTGAGGTTAGCCCCATAGTTCCTGGCCTTCTGGAGGAATCTGAAGACTTGGCTCTGCTGCCTGGCTTGGGGCAGGGAGGGGAGCAGTTACATTTGGGGATGGCTGGCAGCCTAAAGTGCTCATCACACACATGGACTGAGTTAGATCATCTGCCACTTGGATTTTATTTTTATATTTATTGTCTACTTGGATGTCTGGCTCTAGCTCACTGACCACACCGTCAAAGCTGTCCCCGATATTGTTATCCTTCCTATACAGGTCTTCCGTATATTCTTGCCACCTTTTCTTGATCTCTTCTTCTTCTGTTAGGTCCTTGCCATCTTTGTTTTTGACCATGCCCATTTTTGCCTGGAATTTACCTCCGATGGTTCTAATTTTCCAGAAGAGGTCTCTTGTCCTTCCTATTCTATTGTCTTCTTCCACTTCTGCACATTGCTTGTTTAAAAATAATTCCTTATCTCTTCTGGCTAACCTCTGGAATTTTGCATTTAATTGGCCATATCTCCCCCTATCACTATTGCCTTTTGCTTTCCTTTTTTCTTGGGCTACTTCTAGTGTCTCAGCATGCAGCCACTTTGCCTTCTTGGTTTTCTCTTTCTTTGGGATGTATTTTCTTGCCGCCTCCTGAATAATGTTGCGAACTTCTGTCCAGAGTTCTTCCGGAACCCTATCTACTAAGTCCAGTCCCTTAAATCTATTCTTCACCTCCACTGCATATTCCTTAGGGATATTAGTGAGCTCATATCTAGCTGATCTGTGGGTCTTCCCTAATCTCTTTAGTCTGATCCTAAATTGTGCAAGAAGAAGTTCGTGATCTGAACTACAGTCAGCTCCAGGACTTGTTTTTACCGACTGTATAGATGTCCGCCACCTTTGGCTGCAAAGGATGTAGTCGATCTGATTTCGGTGTTGTCCATCTGGGGAAGTCCATGTATAAAGCCGTCTCTTAGGTTGTTGGAAGAGAGTGTTTGTTATGCAGAGTGAGTTGTCTTGGCAAAATTCTATCAGCCTATGTCCTGCTTCGTTTTGTTCTCCCAGGCCATGCTTACCTGTAATTCCAGGTGTCATTTGACTGCCCACCTTAGCATTCCAGTCTCCCATGATGAAAATAACATCTCTTTTAGGTGTGTTGTCCAGCAGGTGCTGCAGATCCTCATAGAACTGCTCTACTTCAGCTTCTTCAGCATCTGTGGTTGGGGCGTATATTTGGATCACTGTGATGTTAGATGGCTTGCCCTGAATTCAAACTGAGACCTTTCTATCATTTTTTGGATTGTATCCAAGCACTGCTTTAGCCACTTGACTATTAATTATGAAGGCTACTCCATTTCTTCTGTGGTCCTCTTGTCCACAGTAGTAGATCTGGTGGTCATTTGATGTGAAGTGGCCCATTCCAGCCCATTTCAGTTCACTGACGCCCAAAATGTCTATCTTTCATCTTGACATCTCACCAATAACCACATCCAATTTGCCCTGGCTCATAGATCTTACATTCCAGGTTCCAATGGTTTGTTGATCCTTAGAACATGGGATTCGCCGTTCACCACCAGCACCGTCGACCGCTAGCCGTCCTTTTGGCTTTGAGCTAGCTGTGTCGTCACGTCTGGGGCTAGTTGAGCTCATCCTCTGTTCCTCCCCAGTAGCATTTTGACCATCTTCTGACCTGGGAGTCTCATCTTCCGATGGTATACCGACATATCTCTGGTTGTACTGATCCATTTAGTTTTCATGGCAAGAATACTGGGGTGGGTTGCCATTGCCTTCCCCAGGGATCACATTTAGTCTGACCTCTCTGTCATGACCTTCCCGTCTTGGGTGGCCCTTCACGGTTTAGCTCATGGCATCATTGAGGTGCTCAAGCTCCAGCACCACAACAAGGTAACGATCCTTTGCTGAAGATATATATCAAGAGTCAAGAGTAATAAACACAAAAGTATGAAATTTAGAGAAAAATGGCATGTTTCTATGAAAACATTTGCAAAAAGTGCTCATACTATGAAAAGTACATACAAGCATACGCATGTTAGAATGTTCCTGACAACTTTTCCTGCTAAATTCATGAAGAGCAGAACCAAACAGAATTTGTAATGAAGTACAATAAAAACAAAATGGCTGGACTTACCCATCTCTATTTTTTTAACTGTCTTATCAATTAATTCACAAGGAACACTTTAAAAAATGATGGAAATGTCTATAGCCAAAGACATGATGCCTCCTATCCGTAATCCCTAGGTTTTGATAGCTGTGATGCTCAGTCTCTGTATAAATGGTGGTGGGAAAGTACAAATGTAGATTGTGTCCCACAGCCTGGTATCCTGTTTTTATCTGGCAAGTCTAACCTACTGACATTCCAAAGGAGGAGAAAGAGTGGCTGTCATCTAAGTTCTTTGTGCACATGATTACCTGATGTTCCCATGATTACCCAAAGGAGATGGAACTCCCCAGCCATAAGACCTATAAGAACAAGTTTCTATGTTTAGCCAATGGCCAGTGACTGTAAACCAAATGGGTGACTTTATAAGCAACAAGGTCACATTTCTAGGGTGGGGTGAAATGGAAATGAGACTAGCAGAAATGTTATTTTGTATCAATAAGTTGTTCATTTTTGTAACTGATCTATATTTTCCTTTAAGTCAAAGTCCATTTTTCTATATTAAAGTGCAAGTCACTGATTGTTTTAAATTTACACTTAGGGAATTGCAGCATCATTTCCAGCAAAGCTTCCAGAAGGGAAAAAATTACTTTCCCTTTGGAAGTGTTTGCTGTGCATTATTACTGCACAACTTTGGTGCTGCGTATCTTTCCATTTTAATTACCCAGTGTTTCCCAATAGAGTCTCTGTGAACTTTTATAGAATTGGATTTGTACTCTGTGACTTGTACAGTCAAAAAGGGAATGGAAATTCTTTTATGTACAATGGTAAAGGTTGAAATGCAAAATTAAACAGACATTTGATGTTTTAAAGGTGCTCTCCATGCCTGCCAGATCCCTGTGAAACACCAGGGAAAAGTTCAAGTTAAATCTGCATGTCAACATCATGATTTTTCTATTGTTTTCTCTTTCAAACTAATCTGTAGAAATGATACAACTATTAAATGCATTTTATCTGGGAATCTGTTCACAAAAAATACATGTTTGAAGAACTGATCATGAATTAAGGTTGTGTGGATCAATGGAAAAGTATCTTGTTACATAGAAATTATTTTGCTCCTTCTAATTTCTCAATGATTTTTTAAGAAAAGATGTCTAACGTATTCATAGTTGTAACTCAATGAGCTTTATATATGTTTTCCACAATTCTTTTTTCCATTTATAGTCAGTTGCACTAAAGTTGGTGCAAGTCAGGAAAAAGTTAAAATGTTAGGTTAAATAACAAAAGCAGGACAAAGAAACTAGAGATAAGATAAGGGCAGTTTAACTAGCCCTTAAGTAGGTTAGGTAGTGGATGTGGGGATGAAATAGAGGAGAAAGAAGCTAGCTTTGTGAATACCAGAGAATTAGTTCAGAAGCTTCTAAAAGCCCCCCAGGTTTGGATGTGACAGAAGAAAGAAAGGAGGAGGACATTTAGAAGCAACAGATTGGGGACACACACACACACACACACACACACACACACCATATAACCAGCTGGGATTCCACTCCTTACAACTTGAGAGATGCAAAGAATTCAGGAGTACTGGTTGTTGGGAACTTGGCCGACATGGATGGAGAGAGGCCAGTAGGATTATCAGCTGATCATCTGAGAGACAATTGAGTTTGAAGAGTCTGAATGCTCAGAGAAGCAGACTGGGGACTCGACCCGTGAAAGAGGTATGAAGAAGGAGGAATGAAAAGAGTGAGAAAAGCTACATCACAGAGACAACTGTTGCAGTTGTGGAAGTGGGGAGAGTTAGATTGAATTTTTTTTTTGAAATGTGCTATACCTTTAAGGAGACTGCTCAGCCTTCTAGGTAAAGAAGACGACAAATTGGAAGATTCACCCACTGAATTCAATAGTTTAGCACTGTCTGAAGGTCCTATTCCTATTCCTATTCCTATCCACGTGTCATATACTATTCCTTAATGATGTAAGTAAAGCCATAAAGAGTTGACAGCTAGAGATGGGCCTCCCTCCCTCCCTCCCTCCCTATGTCCCCAGAGAAATGGAAACAGCTCGTTAGAACCCCTTTGTATTGGAAGATTTGGTAGTAACTTGTTAAAAATCAGAGTTGAAACACATCCTACTTGGGCAATCAGCATCAGGAGCTACATATGAGCTAACCCAATATAATCATCTGCAACTGTGATCAATAAACCTTTTCCCACAGAACTGCCCTTCCAGATTTACTCCAGTTTATTTATTTCCAGATGTGGTGATAGAAATGTGAATAATAAATAAATAAATTTAAACACAACATCGCACTACTGTATTGTTATGCAAATTTTCTAATTATATGCAAACAAAAAAAAATTTCATTAAATTTTCTGAGGTAGTGGTGGATTACACGCATTTCTGTTATGCAATGTTATACAATGAAGTCTGCTTTCAGGGATTTCATTAACATCCTAGGAGAATGGCAACAGGTTTTCAAAAAATCTGGATAGTTCCAAAAAGCTGCTTATGATGTGTACCCCCACCTCACTTTCATTTGTAGTGAACATATTTTGAGGATAAAAGAAATGTGTATACAATAAGGTAGAGAGATGCCTCACAGAAACTACTTTCATCTTCCTAAAAAGTGTTGCTTGTCTCCAGCCACAGTAAGTCATTTAAAGCACCACCTTTGTTGGCAGAATTAAATAGTGCACAAAGAGCTTTGATGAAATATGGTGGACCACCTATTGATAAAGAATATAATTAAGGCTTTAGAGCATGAAATCTGCATTTTATTAAAGAAAAATGTATAATTTTGCTTTATCTAAATGCAAAGCTTTTGGAAAGAGATCAGATAAGCCTAGGGCTTGTCAAATGGGTAGTCACGAATGCACCTAACAGTTGGAAGGGCAGAAGGCTGAGGAAGCTGGGACTTGTGGAGGTATGTTGAACAGGCTCTGCATTGGATGGAATTACCAAGAGCTAGTCAGGTCCTACCAGACTCAGAGTAAATTTTGATTAGTTGGAGGTAATATAATGGTCAGCTCATAGGCTCATCAAGATTCAGGAGATAGTTATAGAAACAAATGCCACCTGATAAATTGGTTCTAAACTGGGAAACTTCAGTTGCTGAAATTCTTGTAACCTTAGCACTTTCATCTCAATAAAACTTGTTAAAGAGGATTCAGTGAGAATCTTGCTTGGAAGAATTACTTTCAAGAGATTATATGGGTAGGAGGGTATCTCTGGCAAAGGTAGAGGAAACATTGTTTACATGGACTTTCTTTAAATTAATTTATCTTTGGCTTTAACTCAGTATCCAATAAAGCACTTCACTGCATGTATTGTGACTCTCACAGGCTACTTAAAAAGATAATCTGAACTTAACAAAATTACATAGACTAAAACTATGCACTAAAGTATTATGTCTTTATTTTAATCATGGATGATGATGATGATGATGATGATGATGATGATGATACACAACAATGTGAAATCACAGCTGCCAGTTCTTTAGCTGGTGTTGGCCTTCATTTGCATTGAGTTCTTCCCAAGAACCTAGGATGTCGTAATGTATCGGCGTAGTAATATGTGTGGATCCAAGCAGTGTGGCCTTTTGTAATTGACAGATGGAAATTTGGTCAATGTGCAGATTTTCTAAGTACCAAAAAACAAGGTTTTTTGGAATGGCACCTAGTGTACCAATAACCACTGGGACCACCATGGCCGGTTTATGCCATAATCTTTCAACTTTGATTTTCAGATCTTGATACTTTGTGATCTTCTCCAATACTTTGTCCTCTATTCTACTAACTAATTTATTATCACTATCACTATCACTATCTATCACTATCACTGTCACCATCATTATCATTATCATTATCTAAGAAGCCACGGTGGCCTTGTCTGAAAATTGCAATGCCTGGATTCATTCATTATGCTAAGCCACAAACAATCAAATCACACTTATGAGATTATTTTACTTACACATTTTACATGAATTCAACAACAATACTGCCAATCTGTATTTTTAAGACTTGCTCTGAACCCGATAGATAAGAGTGAACTAAAATCCTCTGGTAAAAGAACAAAACAAATAGCATTATAACTGAAATTAAATTGACACTTCCCAACCTATAGTCAGTTTTGTGAGATCACCAAATCTTGCAAGATTTTGCCATGTTCCCACCAAAGTTTCAAGAACATTTCAGATGAGAGCATTACCATCTCCTGAGATCCTAGTGATCTAACTAGATTTCAGCCATTAAAAATGTTCACTTTAATTTAATTTTAATTTAACTTACTTTTAGAACACGATCAGAGGAGTTATATGATGTACTATGAAACTGTGGTGCACAATGTAATAAGGGAATATAAGTATCATTCTGCATACAGCATAAGATCTGACCACAACTAATGGCCCATTAGTACACAAACTTCCATTTACATTTTATACAGGTAAATCCAACAAACACAATCTGGACTTCTGTCTTGTTTACTAAATTTATTTTAAAAGCTATGGACTTCTTTTTGTTTTGTTAAAATCCCAAAGCTTACCCAATATTTAGTGTATTGTAAGATTTGCAGGCCTTTTGCCGTATTTTTCCTTTAAAAACACTCCATCATAAATATTTTTTCTTTCTTTTGGAATGAACACCTGGCAATAAAGAAGGAATTGATGGCTTACAACATTTCTGGGATATTAGTGAAAAAATTAGAGGCTGTCCATATTGTTTCAAAGTTTCAAAAGTAAAACTTAATTGATGAATTAGGAGAGATACTTAGTAGTATGAAAGTGTTAAAGTGATTGGTCATCGGTATTCACAAATATTGGCCGGTATAAGGATACTGAATATAAAACAGATGATGTAAGATTAACTGTGAAGAAGTATAGTAAATGGTATTGATATTACAATTCTGAAAGGCTTCAACATATATATTTGTTTGTTCAATTTATATCCCATGTTTCCTTCAGAAACTCAGAGTGGCATACATAGTCATCCTTCCTGTTTTATCTCCAAGACAAGCACCATCTGTGAGATAGATGCAACTGAGATATATTTACTGGCTTAAAAAAAATCAGTGAGTTTCCATGGTGGAGGACACATGGGCTTGTGTCTTTTACTCTTAATTAATCTCTTTAACCACATCCAAAAAGCCACAGTCTCTTCTATTATGACCATTTCAGATAGTATTATTATAGCTAGCAGATATGTTCATTAGTGACATTTGTGATTCTGTTGGTCTTCTTCCATCCAGATCCTGAAACTCATTTCCTTCTTCCTTGATTGTGAGATAACACATGAGCATTTTGAATAACTCCTGTAGAATCTTGTTCCTACAATATTTCCTGCTAAACTTGTAACTATTTACCATGAAGTCTCGTTCACTTTGTTGGATAGAGACAGCTATCTGTACAGTACAGCTCAGAGAGATGTAAAATAAGCACCAAACCATTGGAAACCTGTTCATTCTCAGTTGCAATAGAAATAGGCAATGGTAGCATACAAATTAAATGCAGCGCATGAACAATAGACAAGCAGACATCATTTCATTACAAAGAACAAGTCAGCGTCCCTTTATTATCTACATAGGTTTCCAGTCATGTACAAATTATTCACTTTTCTGATTATATATGATATTTATAAAACTAGCAATAATAAATGTCTTAACTTTCAAACATACGGATGGAAGTACAAATAACAGTTATTAAATTTGTGTGTGTGTGTTTTAGTGAAACCTGAACAGGTCTGCCTGCTGACAAATCTGGGACAGTTTTATTGTTCAATCTGGCATTCTAGTAAATTTACTATGATTATTATGGATGCTGCTTTTAGTTGTCTGACCTGCTACTATGCAAGTTGATTTTAACTCTTGTGTAGGCTAATAGTAATTATAAGAAGAGCTATGCATTGCTAGTAGGGCTGTGCATGCTTTAAAAATGATTCAGAAGTGCTTTAGACTTCACACAAGCACAGCATGTGTCTATGTGTCATTAGGGTGGCCCAACATTTTCAATTTTCCATGTGAGCCTGAAACAAGGTACTGTTGCTTTAAAAGTCATATTAGCATTAATGGTGATTTTTAAAGAAATAGCATCTTTTTTCCAAGCTTGCACAGGGGTCTGAAAAAGAGATCTAAAGCTCTTATTTCAAAACAGTTTCAAGGGGCGCATAGCCCTAATTATTACCTACTTCTAATGTTGGCCGATAGACTGAAAAGTAGGATATACATGTTTAATTAATTGAGTAGCAGGAAGACTATAGCTCCATGGTACAGCACAATGCCCAAAGATCGATCTCTGGCATCTTGAGGTAAGGCTGGAAAAATTCCTGCCCGAAACCCTGGATATGAGCTACCAGTCCATGCTGGCAGTATTGACACTCAATGGTAAATAGTGTGATTCAATAAATAGTAGCTTCCTATGTTCCTATGGAACTATACAGATAGTGGATAGGAAGGACAATTCAGGGGCACAGATTTGGAAAAATCAGGAAGTGAGTCAATGGTCATGATCCCTGGTTTATGAATTCTGTGATTGGGAAGAAGTCTCTTCCTGCAATTCAGTTATCAAACATCTAGGAGTGCATGGATGGACCAGTTATGGTTAAATGTGTATGAATCCTCTCTGCATCAATCTTGTCACTTCATCTTTTCCTTAAAGGCAAAATTCACTTTCCTGACCTAAAGATTTTGAGTGTAATACCAACAACTTCTTTTGGGCAAGCCAAAGATGTTACATATATTTAGCAATAATTCTAATGCCTTATTTGAGGAAGGTCAGCTGTAAACTATAGTGGTCTATCACAGCCAAGGAAGGGTATTTAGGAGTTTATTATATTGACGACATATCAGAGCATCATTATGAAGATGCATGAGGAAATCGATAGGCTTGTCTGTTGCTTAAGGCACTCTTACTCCATTAGTCTTTACAGCCAACCACAACCTTTTGGCTTTTCTGAACCTTATTACTAGTTAGAGAGGCTGGTAGTAAATCATAAAAAGAAGGACTACTGAAAATGGAAATAGGTATGATTGTGGGACACAAACTAAAATAGTCAACGCTTAAAATACTTATATTTAGCATCATGAAAGCTGTATGCTTACTAGTCATGTACTACAGCTAATATTGAGGCTGTCTATTGCTATTTTGATTCATAAACTTTGTATAGCAGCCTTGCAATAAAGATGGAATGTGATCTGTGGATAAACACAGATGAACAGAAACCAAATGCTGTTTTTGCTGTGATTGCATTTCTAGAGGGTTATGGGAACAGGTGGAAAATAGATTTATATTTTGTAAATGTAAATCTCTTCAGCAAAGGATCGTTACCTTGCCGTGGTGCTGGAGTTTGAGCACCTCAATGATGCCATGAGCTAACCTGCAAAGGGCCACCAAAGACGGGAAGGTCATGAAAGAGAGGTCAGACTAAATGCAATCCCTGGGGAACGTAATGGCAACCCACCCCAGTATTCTTGCCGTGAAACTAAATGGATCAGTACAACCAGAGATATGTCGGTATACCATCGGAAGATGAGACCCCAGGTCAGAAGATGGTCAAAATGCTACTGGGGAGGAACAGAGGATGAGTTCAACTAGCCCCAGACGTGATGACGCAGCTAGCTCAAAGCCGAAAGGACGGCTAGCGGCTGACGGTGCTGGTGGTGAACGGCGAATCCCATGTTCTAAGGATCAACAAACCATTGGAACCTGGAATGTAAGATCTATGAGCCAGGGCAAATTGGATGTGGTTATTGGTGAGATGTCAAGATGAAAGATAGACATTTTGGGCGTCAGTGAACTGAAATGGGCTGGAATGGGCCACTTCACATCAAATGACCACCAGATCTACTACTGTGGACAAGAGGACCACAGAAGAAATGGAGTAGCCTTCATAATTAATAGTCAAGTGGCTAAAGCAGTGCTTGGATACAATCCAAAAAACGATAGAATGGTCTCAATTCGAACTCAGGGCAAGCCATCTAACATCGCAGTGATCCAAATATATGCCCCAACCACAGATGCTGAAGAAGCTACAGTAGAGCAGTTCTATGAGGATCTGCAGCACCTACTGGACAACACGCCTAAAAGAGACGTTATTTTCATCACGGGAGACTGGAATGCTAAGGTGGGCAGTCAAATGACACCTGGAATTACAGGTAAGCATGGCCTGGGAGAACAAAATGAAGCAGGACATAGGCTGATAGAATTTTGCCAAGACAACTCACTCTGCATAACAAACACTCTCTTCCAACAACCTAAGAGACGGCTTTATACATGGACTTCCCCAGATGGACAACACCGAAATCAGATCGACTACATCCTTTGCAGCCAAAGGTGGCGGACATCTATACAGTCGGTAAAAACAAGACCTGGAGCTGACTGTAGTTCAGATCACGAACTTCTTCTTGCACAATTTAGGATCAGACTCAAGAGATTAGGGAAGACCCACAGATCAGCTAGATATGAGCTCACTAATATTCCTAAGGAATATGCAGTGGAGGTGAAGAATAGATTTAAGGGACTGGACTTAGTAGATAGGGTTCCGGAAGAACTATGGACAGAAGTTCGCAACATGGTTCAGGAGGCAGCAAGAAAATACATCCCAAAGAAAGAGAAAACCAAGAAGGCAAAGTGGCTGCATGCTGAGACACTAGAAGTAGCCCAAGAAAGAAGGAAAGCAAAAGGCAACAGCGATAGGGGGAGATATGCCCAATTAAATGCAAAATTCCAGAGGTTAGCCAGAAGAGATAAGGAATTACTTTTAAACAAGCAATGCGCGCAAGTGGAAGAAGACAATAGAATAGGAAGGACAAGAGACCTCTTCCAGAAAATTAGAAACATTGGAGGCAAATTCCAGGCAAAAATGAGTATGATCAAAAACAAAGATGACAAGGACCTAACAGAAGACGAAGAGATCAAGAAAAGGTGGGAAGAATATACGGAAGACCTGTATAGGAAGGATAACAATATTGGGGATAGCTTTGATGGTGTGGTCAGTGAGCTAGAGCCAGACATCCTGAAGAGTGAGGTTGAATGGGCCTTAAGAAGCATTGCTAATAACAAGGCAGCAGGAGATGACGGCATCCCAGCTGAACTGTTCAAAATCTTGCGAGATGATGCTGTCAAGGTAATGCATGCTATATGCCAGCAAATTTGGAAAACACAAGAATGGCCATCAGACTGGAAAAAATCAACTTATATCCCCATACCAAAAAAGGGAAACACTAAAGAATGTTCAAACTATCGAACAGTGGCACTCATTTCACATGCCAGTAAGGTAATGCTCAAGATCCTGCAAGGTAGACTTTAGCAATTCATGGAGTGAGAATTGCCAGATGCACAAGCTGGGTTTAGAAAAGGCAGAGGAACTAGGGACCAAATTGCCAATATCCGCTGGATAATGGAAAAAGCCAGGGAGTTTCAGAAAAACATCTATTTCTGTTTTATTGACTATTCTAAAGCCTTTGACTGTGTGGACCATAACAAATTGTGGCAAGTTTTTAGTGGTATGGGGATACCAAGTCATCTTGTCTGCCTCCTGAAGAATCTGTATAACCACCAAGTAGCAACAGTAAGAACAGACCATGGAACAACAGACTGGTTTAAGATTGGGAAAGGAGTACGGCAGGGCTGTATACTCTCACCCTACCTATTCAACTTATACGCAGAACACATCATGCGACATGCTGGGCTTGAGGAATCCAAGGCTGGAGTTAAAATCGCTGGAGGAAACATTAACAATCTCAGATATGCAGATGATACCACTTTGATGTCTGAAAGCGAAGAGGAACTGAGGAGCCTTATGATGAAGGTGAAAGAAGAAAGTGCAAAAGCTGGCTTGCAGCTAAACCTCAAAAAAAAACAAGATTATGGCAACCAGCTTGATTGATAACTGGCAAATAGAGGGAGAAAATGTAGAAGCAGTGAAAGACTTTGTATTTCTATGTGCGAAGATTACTGCCGATGCTGACTGCAGTCAGGAAATCAGAAGACGCTTAATCCTTGGGAGAAGAGCAATGACAAATCTTGATAAAATAGTTAAGAGCAGAGACATCACACTGACAACAAAGGTCCGCATAGTTAAAGCAATGGTGTTCCCCATAGTAACATATGGCTGCAAGAGCTGGACCATAAGGAAGGCTGAGAGAAGGAAGATCGATGCTTTTGAACTGTGGTGTCGGAGGAAAATTCTGAGAGTGCCTTGGACTGCAAGAAGATCAAACCAGTCCATCCTCCAGGAAGTAAAGCCAGACTGCTCACTTGAGGGAATGGTATTAAAGGCAAAACTGAAATACTTTGGCCACACAATGAGAAGACAGGACACCCTGGAGAAGGTGCTGATGCTAGGGAGAGTGGAGGGCAAAAGGAAGAGGGGCCGACCAAGGGCAAGGTGGATGGATGATATTCTAGAGGTGACAGACTTGTCCCTGGGGGAGCTGAGGGTGTTGATGACCGACAGGAAGCTCTGGCGTGGGCTGGTCCATGAAGTCACGAAGAGTCAGAAGCGACTAAACGAATAAACAAGTGTAAATCTAAAAAAGTTCAACTGGATCTGATATAATGTCTGAGTCTTTTACTCTTTTAACAGCTTGAAAGTCTTCCTGATTTCATACTGCATTCTTATATTTTGACTCACTCAGGCTCTTGATGATTTTTTTTTATGTTAGGCTCACTCAAGCTGTACTTCTGACTTTGCCTTATGCAAAGCCAGTGGATGAACATGATTGTGTTTGCTGCTAAGTTAAGAGCTCAAAGAAATACACTGCTGTTATCTAGTGGCCATCCAGATTTCTTTTAGCTCAAATCTGGCAGCCCTACAAAAGACCTAAAGCTGTTGGAAAACAATGATAATATTAAAGTCCAAGTCTTAAAATACTGTACTTTGACTAATATATTTCTACTGAAATTCACTTTAAGTATTTCTTATCAGGGATACTTGCCACTAAGCAAGTATCATATTCGTGGTGAATTAAATACAGTATTCCATTTTGAGCATTAAATAGGCATTTGCCCTACATTAGTTTTTCTGCATTGATAGCAAAGAACCAGCTTCCTTCTTTTTATGATTTACTACCAGCCTCTCTAACTCGTAATAAGGTTCAGAAAAGCCAAGTTTCTATAAATAACATGGGGAAGAGAAACCTGTACTATTCTGATCAGTGCAGCAGAACCAGAATTTCAGTCATACGTCAGGGGAAACTTGAACATCCACTTTATATTGAATTGGACTAAAATTCAACCTTGTTCAATATTTTATTTCCACTAGTGGCTTACTAGTTGATCAGAGGAAATTCATAAGTGAGATAGCAATCCCTCAGATTCAGTGACTCGCAAGGAAATTAAGATCATCTAAATTTGCTCCTTCAATAGCAGAAGTCAAATCTGTCCCACATTACATCCACCCTTGTGACCCTAGCTATGCTTGTGGAAAACTCAGAGTGCATACATTGATCTCCAGTAGTATTTTCAGGGGTAGATTCCAACAGTGGATTCATGAACCCCAAACCCCAGGTGAGACTCCAGGATGGTTTTCTTCCTTATCAACCATAAAGGAATCTGAACAATAAAATGGAGAGGGAAAATAAGTCTTTTGAGTTCTTAGTTGGTACAGTCAACACAGCTTTCAAAGCAAGGGATGAAGCACTACTTCTCCTCCCCCCCCCAACTTAGAATTGAAATAAATGGCATGAAATAACAGTCTACCACTTTGTGGATCAACTGGGTTCCTGTCTCCGTAAGATGCCAACCACAAGAAGGTACAAAGAACAAGGGTAAGCCTTGTCCATTTTTGTGTCCCAAATTGGATTTCAATCCTCATTCTCAACTGCTGGCTAAACTAAGCAATATCTAGAGATTCCCTAACTGGATTTTGGTTTAGACCAGTGTATACTGGCTGGGGAATTCTGGGAGTTGAAGTCCATACATCTTAAAGTTGTCAAAGAGAAACACTGGTTTAGACTATTAATTGCCAGCTGACTTATAGAAATGGCTGCCCAATAATAGATAAGAATTCATGTAGTATATTCAAAGTAAAAATTGCTGGTACATGATCACTGTAACAATAAAGCAAAAATCCCTTGCCAATTTGTGTATTTCTTAGAAGATTAGGAAAGATATTTTTTCATTTCCATAAATAATAGGTTCCTATTAAAATTCCTACCTCTTAATTATGAGATAATTTCCTGCTTGGTAGTACTAATTGTACTGACCAAATACTGACCAAACTTTAAAAAGGAACATTTATTTCTAATCCTTGACCAGCACTTGGAGAAGAACCAGATCCTCAGGATATAAAACCAGATAAGCAGTGCTCTAGCTGAACATTATGTTATCTACTCCTGCTATTATTTTAATGCCATGGTCTAAATTGAGGGAATTGTGCACTGCAAACAATAAAATAAACATGGAGTTGTTAAAAGGCCTGCTTCCGTATGAAGATCCATAGCCCTTAGCTATGCCATCTGCTGCTCTGTAATTTATGAGTTGTAAATTCTCATTAGTCTGTCCCTTAAATTTCAGATGAAGAGTTCTAAAACATCCATGACTCTAACTAGGTTTTGTGGCTTGCTCTTTATTCTAGTGTGAGAATCTGTTCTTTCAAAAAAGTAGATCTATCAAACATCCATCTGACAGGTATTGAATCATATGACATTATTTTAAGTTGCTAATTCAAGAAAATCATGCTGTAACAAAGTCAACTAAGGAAAGATTTTGTAGCTTAAATATGTCAGGAATTGTATACGTGTAACCATGCTAATATGACTGGTAAAGCAACCTCTATTATAGAATAATGAAACAAGTAGCAATTTATAGAGTCCTAAACATCTGATGATCTTTCCCTATTGTTTTGAGGTTCCCCTGGATTTGTTTGATACTGATACATATATTTCACCCTCTGTGGAACTTGTACAGTGTTGTTTTGAAACTAGCTTTTTTTTTCAAATTATCAACTTCCAGGTTTGGAATCTCTCACAATATATGACACCTAAAAATCAGAAGTGTGTGTTGTTGTAGGCTTACAGCACATGTCTTCATGTTGAAAGGACCCTGGGGCTATTTTCATGAAGAATGATTAAGTTTAGCTTGACACGTGAAGGCCTTGATTTAAATTACTCATATGATTAATCAGTTGATTGCTGCTTTGCAAAAGGCATCTGGAACACCTCTGGCTTCTTGGCTTCCTTGGGATCATGGGAGAAGGCATTGAGTTCAATGGGATGTCCAAGTGAACTGCAGCCACATTTTTATCCTCCTGAAATGCAGTTGTTGGCATTTCCTGAAGTTCAAGCACAAGCAAATCATTGCTGATGAAGACGTAAAAATAAATCTTGAGGCTTAATATTCTCTTTGACACTTGAGACTGGGACGTTATAGGAATGTTCAGTCTGAAAGGTAGATCTAGGTTAAGTTAAAAATGTACTTAGGAGCACAATGAAACTAAATTAAAACTAAAAAAATCTATACCTTCATGTGTTTCTACTGTTCAAATCATACTTTTTCTTTGCAAGATCTTAATGCAAAAGCAGGACTTTATATGTATATACATTTATGTTGGGAGGTGGTTAGACTTATTCACCCCAACACAAACAGATTTATTGTTTGCTGCTTTAAATATCTGACAATTCATGTGTAAGTGGATGACTCTGAGCAAAATTTTTAAACCATGGAAACAGGGACATTTGCGGCAAGCTGAGACTGTCATCCCAGAAACAGTCCACCAAATTGTTTCTTTCATTGTGCAGAATAGAGGAAGGATTGCTTGGTGTCCTATTTTCTATCTCTATTCTGCTCCTATTTTGAATAAAAAAGGCTCAAGGCTGGAATAACTAAAGGTTCCTCTTTGAAACTGTCCCTGCTAATTACCCAGAGTTCTGTTTCCAATGGCTCTGGAAAGTTCTGTGCCTTTTGATAAAGATATATAGATAATGTAAATTGTTACTGTTGTTCATGTCTCTGTCTCCCTGCTTGTGCCTACCTTATTTTTGCCAGTTAAATGTTTTTGATGTTTTGCTGATGTTTAATAAATAAATAAAAGCTATATATATTTTTTGCTAGCCTTACCGAATGCATGTGTGCTTGCTCTGGCCTGGATATAGGAATTGACTGGGAGTGTGTGGGTACCAACTACACTGGCAATTACTCACAGTAATTTCCCAATGAAGATTTCAACAGAAAGACAAAACATGTGTTGCAATGCCATTATACCAGCTCCACCTCTGCATATGATATTTCGGCACAAGACTGGAAGGGAAGGAGTTTGCAGAATGATGTTGCAGTGCCTGCTCATCATTTTTGGCCCCTTGTTCCCCACTCCCACCCCCACAGCAGCTTTGTGTACTCCTCTCCCACCTTCCTAGGAATGACTACACTGGTGGTCTTCATTTACTTACATGATAACTGTAGATATTAAAGAAGATTCAGCAAAGGGCAAAGTAATTCTGTCAATGGAGGACCACCTGAGACCAAATCTCAAATATCAAATAGGCATACCTATCTAGGGATCTCAGCTGCAAAGTCTCCTACCTTTGGCACCATCATCACCCTAGAAAAATATAATGAAACACTGTAAAGCTTAGTTAGGATTAGCTGGAGAAAGAACAGATACAATGACTAACTAGTAGGGTTTAGAAGCATGATGTAAATGGCTATAAAGTAGCTCTGTAGGCAACCTTCCAATTATGAACTTAAAAAGCCTGCAAAAGAATGGGACCACCATCCATCTTCCATCTCTGGATCATAACAGACCCAGGGGAAAAATTGCTGCTCATCGAAATATATAGCTGTTATATCACCTATAAGCCCTCAGTCTCCAAACAATACTCACATTTTATATCAGGCTATGAATCTAACAAACTGAGATTTCAATCAGACAACAGGAAATAATACAAGTTCTTAATTTATTTGCAACATGAGGGACTGCGACTTGAGAGAACAAAGTCTATATTCTCCCATAGGCCTATATTCTCCCATAGACATACTCTTTTTTAAATGTAAGTTATGTGAAAAAGAATTTCTGTATGCAATGCCATTGAGTTTTATCAGAGCTTCCTATGGTGATGGTGATATATAAAAGAGGTCTGAGTGCACAGATAACATGAAAATTTGGTGCCTGTTTCACTTATTTCATGTACAAAGCCATCCAACACATGATATGCCAAGGTAGAAGGGTAATCACTGCCCCCCACATCCAATCGACTAAATTAAAAGTATATCTAGGACCAGTTGTATGTACTGCATTAAACAATCAGGGCAATTTGGGCCAGCCCTGCCTAGATAAATATAAAAAATGTTGCCTTGCCTTATCACAGTGAAATTCTCATGACATAGTTTCTAGAGGTATGACATGCCCACTCAGGAGAGAAATCTGAAGACCTCCCTTTATGAATACCTATCAGCTGGTAAAAAGTTACATCACCATTTCTAAGGCTCTAGGTCCACTGAGCTCTAGCCAGAGACAGAGTCTTGAAAGAAAGAAGATTTGGGACAACAGTGAATCTTCCCAATTTTGTCCTGCCCAAATTACTCCACGAGAACAGCATAAAACCTTCCAGAAAGTCACAAAGAACCACTAGAGAGCATCCAGGTATACTATTCTTGACTTAGCTGAAGTCAGTGTTCATGACTCCATTATCAGAAAAGTACTAGGTAAAGGTGGAATTTATGAGGGAATAGCAGGCTGGAAGCCATTGCTCAGTAAAAGTAACACTGATGCTTATCTCAAATTTAGTTCAGTGTACCCAGATGACCATCCAGATTTCTGGAAGCATGTGTTATGGATAGATGAGTCAAAAGTAAACTTTTGGGGTCTATATGCATGTCATTATGACAAAAACCAAACACAGCATTACACAAAGAACCTCATGCCAGCTGTCAAGTCTGATAGTGCTGTGGTTTGGGGATTTTTGCTGCTTCCAGGCCCGGATGACTTTCCATCACTGAAGGAAGCATGAATTCTGCTTTGTATCAGAGAATTCTACAGGAAAATTTTTGTCCATCTATCTGTCAGCTGAATGCGTCATGCAGTAAAATAATAATCCCAAAATGCAAAGAAGCCTACAAGAAAATGGATGAAGAAGAATAAATTCAATGTACTGGAATAGCCAAGTCAAGGTCCAGTCTTAAACTCCTTAGAAATGTTGTGGCATGGCTTGAAATGGTAGAAAAATGTCAAATGTTACTTAGTTGAAGCAGCTTGCCATGGAGGATGACCAAAATTCCTACACAGTGATGTGAGAGATTGATCACCAGTTGCAGGAAGCATTTGGTTGGGGTCACTGCAGCCAAAGGTGATGCAACCCATTACAGATTTTAGATTACTTTTTCACACTATGCTGCATATTAGGAGACCTTGTTTATGAACAAATGAAACAAGCACCAAACTTTTGTATTCTTTCTTTACTCAGAGTTCATCCAATTAGCTGCTTTAAGGTACAAAAATTTGCTCTCTCCTGACAGCTGATTTCTATTGTTCCTCAGGAATGAGGCTGACAAGTGGTATTGTCCTTACAGTTTTAATGTGAGACAAATAAAGGGCAACAGTCAGTGGCTGCATTTCTTCTTCTACCAGCGTAACAACTTCTACCTACCTAGTGGGAAGAACAACTACCAATCAACTCTTCTTAACATTGTAGTAAGGTGGGGTTGGTTGACAGGAGCCTGTGAATCAGAAACCTGGCACTATTCCTTTATCAGAGGCTATAGCCATGCTGACAGTTCAACAACCATATTGAAAGCAAAAGAAACGTTCTGTGCCACTTTTCAAGTTGCCCAAGTGACAGGCTGATGTCATTTAGTGGACTATCGCTTGGTCTAGTTCTAAACCCCTGACTGTCACCATCTCATCTTAGGTATGCATTGATCCATACTTTTTAGCTCTAGCCATCCATCTTAGCGTTCATAACAATGCTAGATATTATGAAATGTATTGTCTCACCTTCTTCTATTCCAAGTCCCTGAGCATTTGGTCAAGGGGCTTATTAATGCATTGCTTGAGCATTAAAAAGAAAGAAACATGTGGCAATATGTTTGCAGCAAAAGATTAAAATGATGCTACAATGGGATTCCCCTTGGGCTCTTTAATTGAATTTAGATCTTGTGTACATCACTGTATTCCAAACTGAACTGTTTCCTCTTTCCTGGGAGAAGAACTCATTGCCCTGCATTTTCAGATCTGCATTGGATAATTATAAGTCATGTGATTTATGCAGCAAGATGTTGCAACTCCAGGTTAAAATTTGCATTTCAGATACACCACAGATGATTCACTGTTATTGTGTCAAATAAAATCTGACAGCAGGGACGGGATGAACAGCAGGGGAGGCCGGAGAGAATAGAGTCACTGAGAGACTGAACATGTAGGGGCTAGAACACAACTCCTCTAGATTCTGCTCAACCAAAATGCTGTGCTGGAGGATTTGCCGGTCTCACATCTGTCTGCTTACACTGTGTGGCACTAACCAACATCCAATGAAAAGTTGGGAAGGGGTTGCCATCAGTTATAGGCACAGATCTCTCCCTCTTCTGACCTCCAAAGGGATACCCATTTTCATAGATGTTTGGAACTGGTCCATACAAGGATTTTCCATATGAGTGAGGGTCCCCCCCCCCCTGCATAATGCTATTTTCCCTCCTAAGATTTAGCTAAACTTCTTCCCAGTTTTTATGTCTGACACCTAGTTGTTTCTACCTGTCTCTTAATTCTTGCTAATGCATAGGTTCTTGATAAATGGAAATTGCACTTTAGGACAGTCAAACCCTTCTTTGGGAAAGTAGCTGGTTTGTAATTTCCTAATCTACATGCTGTCTGGCTTGATTCAACTTGTGCTGAAACTGATTTTCTCATGCCTATATTCAAATGTTTGGGGTGTTTTAATTTCACTATAACATTAGTTTAAAATGGAGGGTTCTATATTAATAACATAAAGGGAAATGCAACCACAGGTATCTTATTTTAGTACCCCAAACTTAAAAGGGGACTATTTATAATGGCACAGGAAAGCTGGGTGATCAGTTTGTTTTCTAATATACATATTTAAGTTGTAAAGTGGAGTACTGTATAGCACTCCTTTTATATTGGCTGATTAGTGACATAAACTACCATTAGTAGTTTAGCATGGAATAAGCATGCAGCTGCTACTTAATTGGAATATGTAATTAGAGGAAATCTTTTTCAGTTTTCCAAGAAAACAGTAATGCCAAGTTCTGGATTGTTGAGTGACCAAGGCCTTGAATGCACAGCCAAATAGAAGACAGAAAACTACATTTGCTTGCCTTCTGCTATCTATCTATCTATCTATCTATCTATCTATCTATCCATCCATCCATCCATCCATCCATCCATCCATCCATCCATCCTATCATATATCATCATCTTCCTGTATATGGCCACCATCTTGTAAAACACAACTCTGGGTGGCTCACAACCATCCTTTTATGTGCTCCAAGCCTCTTCAGCATCAGACCATATAGCAGTGTTTTCCAACCTTGACAACTTTAAGATCTGTGGACTTCAACTTCCAGAACTCCCCAGCCACTCCCAGAATTCCTCAGTTGAAGTCCACACATCTTAAAGTTGCTGAGGTTGGGAAACAGTGCTCCACAGCACACAGAGATGTCTGTCTGAAAAAAAAAATCTTCTCATCTTCATTCAGGATTAGAATTCAGCTGTACAACCACAAATCCAACTTGATCTATGTCTACTACAGTATAGTGATGATCGATTGGCTCACATGCAAACAGACATGAACAGATCTTTCTTCATGCCTTGCTTCATTCAAGGCAGCAAACTCAAACTCTTAGCAAGTGGGACCTGCACACGCATAAGAGTATGGAAGGGATAGGCTGCCCACTGCATGACTTGTCTCATCACTACCACTTAATTAAGCCCCAGCAAACATCTGAACAGAGTTCTCAAAGCACAGATTATTGAACAAAACATTTTTGTATGAACATTAAGCCAGAAATTATTTATTGTTAATCATTAGACCATGATGAGCATCATCTTGTTAGCCTTTTTATTTTTAAAAAAACATATGTGAAATTTCATTAATGAATGCATGAGCATCAAAATCTTGCATCCCGATCTGTTATTTCTTTATACTTTGCTTAAAGTAGGGGTTGGTGCACTGTAACTCCAGGGCAACATGCAATTTCCAGAGGCCATTGTGTTCCACAATCTCTGGAAACTCACTCATCCCACTTCTGCTGCTGAACACTAATTATGTGCCTTCTGACCCTTTTGAGGCACAGAACAAAATCTATAAATTAAGTCTTAACACAGCTTAAAAAAGAAATGAATCCTACCAAAACTGCCTGCTCGAAGAAAAACATCCAAGCCCCATCCACTGGGTGATATGGGTAAAAGCTATCATAATCATAATCATCATCATTATCAATTTAAATTCCAAATCCACTTAGATCAGCAGAGGCTTAATTCCTTGACCAATGGATGCAAGCTGGGCATGCTTCCCTTCAGCCTTGTAATAGGAGGGCAACTGGCACTTGGAGCTTAATGTTCTTTCTTTGGTGGGGGGAATGACCCAGTTGCTCCTGCTCTGGTTGATGGATGGAACCAGTCTGTTCTCCTTGCTCCCCTCTTCTTACTGGAAGACAGGAGGGGCAACTTCTCAATGGCCAAATGTTGTTTTCCTTGAACTCGGCAATCCTCTGGGAAGCTCAGCTTACATTGCTCTTTAGAAAAGCACATTGGCAGTCTTTTAGTTGATCAAAAAGGTTTAATCTTTCAAAGACTGTATTTGATTCACAGGTAATCATAAAATGGACAAATTAGGACAGAGGAGAATAAAGTGTTCTGTTGTCCTATGTTTCATTTAGCATCAGAGTCCAGTAGATATACACTTGACACAGATACACCCTAGTGAGCTTATCACAACACAAAGGGGTAATTGATCTTCATAAGATCCAGCCACTAACCTCTATGTAAGGATTCCCCACACTCATCAGAAAAAGGTAGGTGGTTAAGCCAGGCTGGAAGTAACCTGCTGAGATGTGCGTATGGTATTTTCTTAGAAATTGATATTAAATGCCTTCTCCCCCAGCAATCCATTTGTCACATGACAGTCTTCAGACACCAAAGGAAATCAGCAAATTTGTTGAGTGGGTGATAGATGATATCGATATGGATATGGATGGATTTCCCCCCCCCCTGATCTTTCTATTTTCCAAGAGTATTGAAGAAAAGGGAAACATAACACAATGTTAAACATTTATGCATGATGGACAACTACACCACATTCTATAGTATTGTTTTTTAAGTTTTATTGGTTTTCTTAAGTTTTTATAGGCCAACCTGGGAGTGATTCAAATTCTATAGAGGTGTTAACTGCAATAATTTTAATAAACAATGAAACAGTAAGGTCATTCCCCTTACAGCTTGTCTATAGCATTTGGAGAACTTTTATATACACAACCAGGAACATAGAATGTAAATGTTGGAATGGCTGTTGAAAAGAATCTAATCCAACCCCTTGCCCAGTGCAGGAATCCACTGTCACAGCATCCCTAAGAGATGACTGTCTAGCCTCTAACTAAACTGCTCCAGCAAAGGAGAGCCCGTCATTTCACAAGACACTCTGTTCCATTGTTGAACAACTCTGTCAGGAAGTCTTTCCTGATGTCCATATGAAAGCTACTTGCCAACCCAAAAGGGCTAATTAACAACAACAACAACAAAAAGATAAAAGTGTCATATAATATTTAAAGGTATCAGTATAAAATTAATTCGGTCCTTAAGTTTATCACTAAATATAGACCATATGGAAACATATTGCTTCATTTTCTCATTGTTAGAACAAAAAAACTTTTGGAAGATAATTAACAGACTCATATTCTGAATCCATATCTTAAAATCAGGAGAATAAATTTCTTTCTGTTTAGATAAAATTATCCTCCTTGCCAAGCCCCATGGTCTATAGAGCCAAAGCTGTTCATGAGAGAACTAATTCTGTGTTTTGGAATATAGTTCATGTTAGGTTTCTTAACTGTAACATTTCTTTCCAAATTTATATTTATTATATTTGTAGATTTATATTTTTATCACGTATCTTTAATTGATTCAATTGCTATTGTTTTAAATCTTTTGTAAACCGCCCAGAGTCATTTTGAGATGGGTGGTATAAAAATTCAATCAATCAATCAATCAATCAATCAATCAATATGTAATGATTTGAAACTAAAACAAGGCTAAATGCCAAGACAAAAAAATAATGTCCAACCCTTCTTAAACATTATTTGAGAGATCCAGTAAGCCTACAATAATATTCTCTGATGAATTAATTTTATTTTTAAATCCATGTCCTTTCTAAAATTAAGTGCCTAGGACTAGACACATTATTCTAGGTGCACTCTGACCAATGCAGAATAAAGAGAAACAATGACTTTTCTTGATGCTGACACTATATTTCTGTTGATGCAGCTTAGAATTGCATTTGTTTTCTTTTTTTGCAGTTGCATCATTCTGTTGGCTCATGTTCAGCTTGTGATCCACCAAGATTCTCAGTTCCTTTTTAATGTCTGTACTCCTTTGTTTGATCTTTCCCTTTGGAGATTTATCTTGCTGGTTTGAGGCCAGTGTTCCAGATTGTCAAGATCTCCTAAATCACTTCTGTCCTCTAATGTGCTTGCTATTCCAACCCCACCATCTTTTTGTCATCTCTAAATGTGATCATATTTTCTAGGCCTTCATCTAATTTATTTCTAAATAAGTTGAACAGTAAGGGCCTAAAATGGACCCTTGAAACACTACATTCACCATTTGCCTCCAGCTTGATACAGAGCCATTAAAGTTCATTGTACGATGTAATGTTCAACCAGCTCAGTATCCATCGAATGAAAGGATATACCCATTTCTCCACCAGAATCTCATGCAGCCTTTGTCAAATGCTTTGCTAAAGTGAAGGTACATTATTTCCACTGCCTTCCCAGTGTCAGTTAAAGTACAGCTACTCATCAAAAAAGGAAAACAGCTTAGTTTTGCATGATTTATTCTTGATACACTCATGTTTTCTCTTGCTAAGCAATGCATTCTTTTCTAAATACTCACAAACTGATTGCTTAATAATTTTGTTCAGTATTGATGTTTAGCTGACAGTCTGTAGTTACTCGGGTCCTCTTTTTCCTCTTTTTGAAAATAAAAACAATATTGTCTTTCTCCAATTCCCTTGCACTATGCCCATCCTTCATGATTTCTCAGAGATCACAGAAAAGATTACTGAAATACTCTTCAAGACTTTTCAGTGTAATTGGTTTGGTCCTGGAGATTTAAACTTATTCACAGTAGCCACATGTTTCCTAACCATCTTTTTACTTACACTGGTTTGATACTCTCTCCTTTAGTCAATTATTTTGCTTAAGTCCATTTGAACACAGTTGTCCTCTGGGTTGAAGCAAAGTAGGAGTTGAAGAGCTCTACCCTATCACTTGTTATCATACTCTCCCAGGTATGGGAGGCCCAAACAGGCCCAACCCTTTGACTCCATTGACTTAGCCTCCCACCACCCCCGCAAAAACTCCTTTTTGTTCCTTTTAGCTCCCCTTGCAAACCTAAATTATTCTGTGCACTAGATTTCCTGATGTTCTTTTTGCAGTTATTAGCTAATTGCTGGTGTACCTCTTCAGTGATTACAGTCATTCTCCATTTCCTATAATCTCCTCTCTAACTCTTAGCTCTGATATTCTAGAGGTGACGGACTTGTCCCTGGGGGAGCTGGGGGTGTTGACGACCGACAGGAAGCTCTGGCGTGGGCTGGTCCATGAAGTCACAAAGAGTCGGAAGCGACTAAATGAATAAACAACAACAACTCTTAGCTCAGTTAAAAGTTTCCTAGGCATCCACAATGTTTTCCAAAGCTGCCTCCCTTTTTCTTTATTTGAAAATGTACACATTTGTACTTCCAGTATCTTTTTTGAGAATTTCCCAACCCTTCTGTTCTCACTTTGGGGCTTTCTATCCAAAGGATTCCACCTAGTATGCTTTTAAGCTTGTTTAAATTGTCTCTCCTGAAATTCAGTGGGCATGTATAACTATGCTTCAATTTCTGTTCCTGTAGTATCATGAACCCCAAGATGACCTAGTCTCCTCCTTCCAGAGTTCCCACAGCTTTTACTTCTCCAATCAACTTTTTCCTGATATTTACAATCAGATCTAAGAGACCCAGTGCTCCTGGCTGCTCTTCAACCTTCTACAAAATGAGTCAATTGGCAAGATCTCTAAGGAATGCTGGTGTTTTTTTCCTCCCAATCTTTGTCGAGTGATTTTCCACCAGGTGTTCCAGTTTATTAATATGCCTCTCCTTCTCTAAAGTGTTATCGCTTTCCAGGAGGACATTATTCAGATCTTCTACCTAGCATGGCAGTCTAGCATTCTCCTTACTTTTCAATAAAATCTTTTTTCCTCCCCTTCCCTCCCCTGTTTTCTTACCCAAATATTCTTGTGTTGGACCCTCAAAACTCAAATCATACACAGTACATAGATAGCAGCAATTATTAGCACAATGGGCAATCAACAGCCAGCAGAGATCAGTCAGTAGTTTCTTCACCCCTTTGACTTTTCCACTCTCTTCTTCCTCCTCTATTGTTAATGTCTAAAGTTCATCTTTCTAGTAGACACTTAAAAAAAGCCATGGAGAAGCAACACCACCTCTTCATCTTATAACAAAATCTGTCATCTCACAAATATCTGCTTTTCCTTGACTTTTGTTTAGTTCTTTGAAGTATGTTTCCTAGCACCAACTCTGAGGACATTACCAGACATGGCTTCAAATCTGCTGATCAATGGTTACAATTGCACAAAGATCCAGCTTCCTCCTATGCAATGGTAAGGTTTTGTGCAAACAAATTTCCCCACTTGCACAGAACCTTGCCATCATATCATGGGGGAACCAGGATTTGTCATAATGGAAATCACTATTGACTGATTGGTGGAAGTCTTTATTTGCTTCCCAAGAAGTTCAAAAGCCAAGTCTAGTAACGCCCTAAGTCTGAACTGGGTATAGTTGTTTGATAATGGCTACTTGTGTTGCAAATGTATGGTTAACTTCTTTAAGCAGGTGAAAACACTTCTTCAAGCAGGTGATATTTTCCTGCTACGTTCAAAAGGAAAAGGAGGCTTCAGGATGGAAATATCTTTTGTAAGTGAAAAGTGATACATTCTCCTAATGTGGCATAATTCCTTCACATTGGTCTATGCCTTCCAGTGATGCATGTGGTGCAAAGCATTTTAGGAAGAAGTAGTTGACAGATAAGGTCTGGCAGGTGGGTGGGGTTCTTTTAGGCAAGTCATGGCAGAAGTATATATAAATTATCCCAAAGTTTAGGTCCTATAATTAAAACAAGATAAGGAAAGCATACAGAGCGTAGCTTCTTTCCAACCGCTTCATCAATAATGGCTGTAGGAGGCATCTAAGTTTTCTTCTGTGTCACAGGAATGTGCTCTATGTGCACTTCTTCTCCAGAGACTTATCAGGGTTTGTATATACAGTACATGTTGTTTCTGTGTGTATGTCTGCGTGAGGGTCTAATCAAGATTGACACATATTTGTTGAATATCTGTATGTGTTTCTGCTCTCTCCTTGTATTGTGTGTATGTGTGTTTGCATGGAGCAGCACAGGAGGTCCTGCACATGCTCCACTCTGCATCACTTGACCAGGAGGAAAGGAGGCTTAGAATAGAGTAGTTGGTAGCATTCTCAGCTGGTGCCCAATTGCTTCTCCCATAGGGATGCATTGGGGGAATTGTTCCTAGATCTTTTTTATCCCTAGCCCCTGACCAGATCCAGCTCATTTTCAGGTGTGATCTTTCTTTTACTAGCTTCTCCCCACAAACCAAACTTGGTCTTGTTCCATGCTGTTTGGGGAAAGTTATTGTGCTGACAGGCATATAGACAGAATATCTTCGGAGTCCCTTTACAACATTTCTTTCTAACATCTCAATGGTCTGGAAAGAATAAAAACAGAATATAAATGTAAACATTTTTTTAAACGTCTGGACCTTTTGGGCAGCTGTAAAAATGGAACGGTAACTATTCTAGCAGATAGCAGTGAATTGCTTATAAATGTCATAGAAGATGTTGGGACACATCAATACAAGTGCAGGATGGAACTTACATGCTGTGAATGTTGCCTTGCCAGCTGTGCCTTTCAGCATGTCCAGATGGATATAGCCAGTCTGTTTATTAACGCACACATATATGGGGCCTATGTTAAAAAACCTACTGTTCTTGCAGAGGGTTGGCTGATGAACAGAAACAGAAATGCCAAGGATGTGAAAATCACTTGACCATTATATAGACACCTAGTGAGCTTTCATGACTGAGGGCTGAATGAAACCTAAGTCTCCCCAAGCCTGGTCCAATATGTTAATGATTTCACTACTCTGATTCTCAAGATAGTCCAGTATTTGAAAGGACTGGATGGATCAAAACTTTTCATTCAAGGCAGTAAAAATTTATTAACAAAAATATATTCTCAAGAGTTATTTCGCCATTGTGGGTTATTGTACATACGACAACGCTCTGGGCCATTCACTTCAATGGACAAAAGAAATGGGGAGAAATTGCATTAACATAGGATACTGTCAGAAGGAATAATAATAGTAATAATAATTTATAAAACTTGTATGCCGCCCAACTCTCAATGACTTAAGCTGCTGATTCAAGTAAATGAACATTTTGGTCCTGGACTTTTTAGGATATAACAAGGCAATGTTCCTTTACCATGTGGACAAGATAGGGAAGTTATTTTAGTTTCATTGCTGTCTTGTAATTTTTAACATTAAAGTGTTGCCTTAGTGCGTGCATGCCTTAGTGAGAACTTTCCTGTAACAGCACTGATAGTTGCAAGCAAGAGAAAAGGGTGGATGGTTGCTCAGGGACAATGGTCAGAGACCAGGTGATCTGTCTTCTTCCCATAGCTCCACAGAGGCAGGACTCTGCTGGCCATCTCTGTTGCTTTTTAGTCCTGAGATTACCTTTGCTATCCCAGAGAACCAGCCTCCTTCTCTAAGTCTATTTGTCAGCCAGGTGGACAACCAGCCACAGCAAAAAAGTCAGAGGAATGGAGCTGGCTAATTAGCAGGCTTTAAGAGCAGGTAAATAGTCTCTCAGCAGCATCTGAAATGGTTTGGTTAGTACTTGGATGCAAGAACATCAGAAAATCCTGTGGTGTTGGCTTAGGCTGGGAATTCGAAAAAGCATCCTGTGGAGAAGGCAAGGGCAAACCTCTTCTGTACAATTGCCAGGAAGACTGCATGGATATTCATGGAGTCACCAAGTTTGAGCTTGACTCAATGGCATCTTTAGGACCTGTTCTGGCTTTGTTGCACTCCCCTTCCAGCAGCATGAGGACAACATCTATCAGAGCTGCCTGTCTTCTCTAGACTGGTTTGTCTGCCCACTTACCACCAACCTCATCTGTACATCTCTCCAGCTGAGTTAATGTGAAATAATGAAACATATGGGAAAACACCAGAGCAGAAACAGTTCCAGAGAAGATGGAGGCAAACCATGCCCTGATTGTGTAACTGGCTAAATCCTGAAGACCCAATAAGGGATTGGCTCTCTTAGTTCAAGGGATGGAGGAGCAGTTGAAATGGACAAATGCAGGGAAACTGGCAAAGAAGAAACTAAAACCTAGTTTAACATCCCTCAGTTTTTGGACAACATGGCCGTGAGAAGAAGTGGGGCTGTTGTATCTTAACATAAAGATACATTTCAGGATGTTGTTAAAGCCAACAATGTAAACCCACTTCTTCTCTTTCTACCAATAAAAAAGTATTGAGCTCTACTCCTTTCCCCTACTTCTTGGAAGCATGAGGAGAATTTGATATTAAAAAAAGGAAAGAAGGAATTGATAGATATGAAAGGAACTCAAGAAATGAAGCGTTAAGAGAGAGAGAGTAAATGCTGGGCATAAAAATGGCTGTTATAGGAGCTGGTCCTTCCCTCCCAAAACACACCTCTGATTGTACCCACAACAGGCCACCTGATCTTGCTTCCAAGAGATGGAGGATAAAGCATTTGCAGATTTTACACAACCTGAAACTTTGACAGGACTGTATTAACTCAAGGGAGAATGTTTTATTTCAAAACCAGCACCCCTAATTATGACTGAGGAACATTTCAATCATGGGTTGGGGATGAAATGAAGACAACACTGGGGGTTTTGTTTATTTGTTTGTAGAATTTATCTAGCTACCTGAAACCAGCCAAAATCTAGGCAGTTTGTGAGGAAAATTGGAGTTGTCAGAATATATGATTGTGCTGTGGTAAATGCAAATGGGGACTGCAGCTTGGTTTTGCTAAATGCTATGAATATAGCCTTTATTTTACCAGAACTGAAAACTTTGATTAGTTACTTTAACTATGGGATCTATCATGTTAATCTTTTCTCCCTGGTGAACTTTTCCAGAAGCTAGTCTTTGCTGTGGCAACAGAAAGAGCTCCTGGCATAATGAATCATTTCCCTCTTTTTCTTGCCTTCTACATTGTGCTGGTAGCTACTGTTTTGCAGTATGGAAAGGAATACAAAAAGGCTGCAAAAATCATTTGGAATAATGATACAAAATATTAGGAATAGGATAATTCCTATTGTGATTGTTAATTACAGAGGCACCAGAAAAGCTTTGCAAATGTGGGTTCATAAAGGGGTACCTCTATGCCATCAATAGGACTACCACATTTATTTTACTGGAAGGAACCCTCCCAATCTCAAAATAATTTTAAAATCCTAAAAACTCCACTACCACCCCTCCAGGGACATCACTGCCACTCTCTCTATGGCCCTTGGAAGAGGAGGAAGAGCACTTAAAAGGGGTACCAAAAGGTACCTGCCCTGTTCTATGTACTTGATATTATGAAATAGAATTTTGCAGGTGCCGATGAGGTTTCTTCGAAACTTACTTTTGCTCTGGTATTTAGGAGTCGTCATTAAGAACAGTACAGGGCAGGAGTTTTATCCTTTCCAGGCATGAAATACAATCGCACAATCTTCCATGTTGGTCTGGATGCCCACCTTTTTCTTAAAGTACCCTGACATTTTGTGCCATTTGGTGATCTTTCAAGATTGCAATCCCCTTTTAAATTTATTTTTAAATGTATTTAATTTGGGAAACACACTGCACCTGCAAGTCTCGCATTAGAGTTTGTCTAATCCAGTGTTTCTCAACATTGGCAACTTTAAGATAGGTGGACTTCAACTGCCAGAATTCCCCAGCCAGCCATGGGGTTAATCCATAACAGTATATAAAACCACATCTATAGTAACTCAGCAGAACTGCTTGTTCACACTACCTAGCCAAAGTGATGTACCACAGTACCAAACCCAGCATCAGTATAGTTTAAATCCTTGCAGTAATACCAGTTTAAAAGAGAGACCATCCATTGCACAGAATCTCATTATTTTAAAATTGAATAAATGATACAGGCCATTAGTTTGAATTGAGTTCTCACTGTTTACTCATAATTACTCAGCAGGTTGGCCATAACTTTCTTCCCAACCACATCACCCTGCCCGACCCTGGCAATAATATCTACGAGACCATTTAGCTTTCAGTACATCTGTGCATTCCACATACTGCATGAGAGAATACAGTTTGCAGAATACTACATAAAATCCTATCTTTTCTTCTACTTTGGGTGCATAATAATGCAGAGCAGTACCAAAATGACACAGTTCAAAGATCTCCCAGTCCTCTCCTTGCTTGACTTTGGCTGCCTCCTAGTTTTCTGAACTTCACAATTTGTTCATTCTTTTCCTCAGAGGACCTACCCATTACACCTTCTCAATCTCGGTTGGGTGGTCATGTCCTTTCACACCCATTAAGGCTACCTTGTATATTATAGCAAACTGGGATATACTACAAGTTCATTGTATGTTCTTCAAGTGTTATACTCCCATAATAATGATGTGGATGCACATCTGTGTTTTTTCCTTTCACACATGACAAGTCATTTTTTCCACTCCTCCACATGCAAATGGACTTACTCATTTTCACCCACCAATTCATCATATTTAGCAAGTCTACTCAAACAGCCAATGAGACTCATTGGTTAACTATTCCTTTCCTCATTAAACCAGTGGGCCTTCCAATCACATAAACCCCTGCTTTCCCTGACTAACAGAAGCAGATTCATAAGCAGCTACTGGCAACAGAGAATTCTTCCCATCTTCAGCTCCAGCAAAAATGTTGGCCACAGTGCTGTCCTATTCATCTGACACAAGTCACTCAGTGACGAGTCAAGCCAAGAGGAGCTGCGCACTTGTCACAGGTTCAAAGCTGTGTTTGTATGACAGGATTCTGCCATAGCTGCAACCTTGTGCAGTCAATGACTATAACAATGGTGAACAGAATACTCAAGTTCCCATATGCTCAGCAGGCTACATATGAATTACCTGAATTTGAGCTGGTTCCCTATGAATGATCTGTATGCCCTCTCCTTTAACAGGATTTGAGCCTCAAGAAAGGTGGTTTTCTGTATTGATCTAATGTGTTCATCCATCACAACACAAGGAAGAACTAAAATTCTGGGAACCAAAAAAAGTAGTTTTCAAAAGCAGCACATTCCAATCCTAAAATCAGAGATGTTCTCATTGACCATAATTCTTGATGGGCTATATGAGCTAAGCAAATATAATCCCTCTGGGACATTTTGGCTGCAATTCTTCAATCGCATAGTTGGGAGTAGGCCCCATTGAACTCAACAGGATTTACTACTTAGGATTGTTTCATTATTCTATTATTTTGTTTAATAAAGCATTGGAAAAATAACTGGTGGTATTTTCTATTCGGTGCTCACATAATTGGATTTCCTGCAGCTTGTCAACTGTGGATATTTTTATAATAGGAATCTGACTTTACTGTACCCAAGAACGTCATTACTGAAAGCATCTGTTTCACAGTGTGCTAAATTCTGAGACTCAGTATTAAAAGTACTGGTTGATCACCTGGAAAGCAGCATAAGCAGGGTTTGGACTACAAAGACCCATACCTTCTGCTGATCTTTTTAATTTATTTTAGCAATAAATAAATAAATAGAATTAATATTTTTTAAAATAAAAAGCTCAGGGCAGTGCAGCAGATAAAACCAGTGTTAAAAGCAGGATGAATAAAGATATCACGTTCGCTGACCAAGAAGCTCTCCTCAAAGTTTCTTTGGTTTCTGAACTTTTAGCCGGTCAAACTTTTCAGACTGGACGATCACGTTGGTTGCCTTGTACTCTATTGAAGACTGGTTAAATGAACAGAATGTGCACAATTTATAGATGTGTGATCAACTTCTTTCTGACTTGCTCTCTCACACATGCCTGTGCACATATGGATGTACAGACATTCAGACTGTAAGGGAGAGAGGTTTCAATTCTTCCTTCCAGGAATTTTTTGGTAGGAAAGATCACCTGTTTCCCTTACCTTGGGAAGATGAGTCATGCAAGTACAGCCATAACTGTGCTTGTTTAGCATGGAATGCCTTATCTGAGGGAGGCAGGGAGATATTCAAGGAGTCTACAAAGACCTGGTGGACCCTATGGGAAGTATCTGAGGATGGAAGAAGATCACCACTTTGCCTATACCTGTTTTAGCACCCAGCCCATACACTTGAGCTTGCTTTTTCTTTAGAAGAATTAGAGGCTTTCTTAGAAAGGAGAGCTATGAAAATCTTCTAAGGTAGTGTTTCTCATCCTTGGCAACTTTAAGGTATGTGGACTTCAACTCCCAGAATTCCCCAGCCAAGCAAGGCTGGCTGGGAAATTCTGGGAATTGAAGTCCACATATCTTCAACTTACCAAGGTTGAGAAACACTGTTCTAAGGACATGAGAATGGTTTTGTGCACAGAAGAAGGTGTGGAATATATTCTTTGCTGACTAATAGTTCCTATACACAGTTTTAAAACAAACCTTTAATTAACAATAAAGCAACCGCTTTCTTGTCACACAGTAGGAAAAGTAATTGTAATTTTTTTCGTAATGCCAATATTGTAAGATAAGAACCAGAAAGGGGGCCAAATTCCCATATTGCTAGCTTGTACTTGGGCTATAATTATGCTGGAGTGACTTTTTTTTAAAGCCAGTTTTAAATAACTGCTGTTAAATCATCAGAGATTAAACATTTTCTACAGGCTGTATTTTCCAGTATACCATTAACCATATATACTTGTGTGAAATCAGTGCATTTCTTAATGATTCGAACGTAAATGTTTTTTTTTTAAACAAAATGAGTCTCTTATAATCTGTACATCCAATATGATTCAAAATTGTGATGCAGTAACATTTTGTGAAATAGGTTGATAACTGGAAATGAAATGAAATATTGCACCATTTTTGAAGATTTATATTCATATGCCAGATATCTGAAAGTGATGGGCTTGAAGTTACAGATCTGTTGTTGAAAGCCAAGGCACAATAGTCCATCCAAGAGCTTGTAAGGCTAATGTCCACTTATAGATATGTTTGAACAAATTAACTCAGAGTTCTTACTCCAGGCCTACTGTAAATGATCAGGCTCAAATTATTCTACTTTGGACACATTATGCCAAGACTGGTTCACCTGAGATGTTTGTAATGCTGGGAAGGGAGAAAGGAAAGAGAAGAAGAGGATGACCAGCAAGGTGGATCAACTCAATTACAGTGGCAATGGGTGTACCACTGGAAGACCTGATGGACCAGGTTAGAGATGGCTCTCCCTGGAGAAAATCTACCTGTGTGGTTGTTAAGAGTTGACACCAACTTGATGACACATAATCAATCAATCACCTTCAAAAGCAGGGTTCCCCAAAGAGGTCAGTATGAACCCCCAAGGGCTGATGGGACTATCCAAGGAGCCAATGTTGTTATTATTATTCATAGTACTATTAGTTAAAGTAGTTTATTTTATAATAATAAAATAAACTACTTTAACTGATTTATTAAATTATTGTCCTATTATAAATGTCTGGGGGTCAATGAACAGTCTGAAACTCAATGAAGGGGTCGATGAGCTGAAGAGTTTGGGGACCCCTGTTCAAAAGCAATCCATTGTTTATTTGCTGCATCTATCCTTTGGACTACCTCACTGCCTTTCAGGCCCTTTTTTCTGGCTGCATTATTACATGAAGCAGATAGCTCTTATATCAGTTCTACTGGAAGAAAAGCAGGTTGGAAAAAAGTGACTTCCTTTTATGCTTGACCAAGAAGCTATTGGTCATACATTACATTACCAGGACTAATACCAAGACCACTATTCTTCTTCCCCATAGTCAATGGCACTGAGGACTTTTTTTAATAGTAAAGTTACTTTTTTCTATAGAAATTACTGAGAGAGCTGTGTGGCCCAGTGATTGATAAGCTAGATCTTTTCCCTCACCAGGGACACTCCAGATAGTTTGAACTACAAGTCCCATCATCTCTAGCTATTGTCTTTTCAAGTTTTCCATCTACAGTGAACTTATTTATGGGCTTGAGAAAAATGGTTTTTTTTCATTTTCAATAGTATCCTGTCCTACAGATCAGAATGAAGTGTTTACCTAAAAGCAGTGTATACATTATTCTTCCTATTATTGCTGAAATCGAAATAATAATAGTAATACAGGCTCTCTGGAACTCTAACCCCCCAATGCAAGCTTCCTGGTTCCAACTTGGAAAGCTTTGCTCATTGCCTATTAGCATCTGGACAATATTATCTCATGGCAGGCTGATCATCTCAGCATTTCAGCTCATGACCTAACTGAATAAACTTCCCCTCATGGTTTGGAAGCTGACATCAGTTGTAACTTATTCTCACAACTAACATACAGGCTGGCACATGCTTTCAGTAAGAAATAGTGCAATCATCTAATTATACCTCCAGAGTTATTTTCATGTATTTCAATGATATCAAAGCTCCTAGATAATATCTAATGAACAGAGGAAGACCTTTTCGATTTTATTTTTGAGAGACCTTCCTCAGTAGGTTTTAATTTTCTGTGACTTTTATTGTTTTGTGAGGTGTATAAGCTTTCCTCCATTTCTTCTCTGTCTCTTAATTGAATGAGATCTTTAGGACTAGGGATACATTAGCAAAAAGAGATCTTTTCCCCAAAGTGCTGAAGGCAGATTGTGGTGATATGACTCACAACACCTTTGTCTCATTCTATAGCCTTGTTTGGCTTTTTGTCCTGTTAATGGGTAATATGCAGATCTTGATTAATTTTCTTTGAAAGCAAATTAAATGAAATTCTTACTGTCTAATGCTGGCCAATTTTAAATGGTATGCTATTTCCAGCATGGAAATGACCTTGTTAATATGTGGCTGTTAGAAAATAGGAGCCTCTCAGTCAGGGCATTCACAAGGCTAGACGAGGGTGGCTGGGTGGGCAGAAGAGAAAATGATTAAATGTGTGTCACAATAATATGACACAAACTGCAGTCCACATGTACTTGCATTTGTAATTGCAATGTGAGTACGGAAGAGCAGAGTCTGTGTTGTGACATCACAATGCACATTCTGTTATTTTAGTTTCTTAGTATAGTGGTTAGGAACAGATGCCTATGCTATCAGGAAAAAAAGATCGGGAAAACCAATTCAGCAGCCCAAATATGGTTGAATACAAGAGCCTCAAACCCAGATTTTGAAGAGCGAAGCTGGATACAGCTATCTTGCAGTTTTTCATTTTCCCATATTCAGTTGTTTTGGCTAACCTCAAATAATTTCTATCTTGTGTTGAATTCTTATGGTTTCTTCTAAAGAATCAAACAACAAAAAAAAAAAAATCCCTTTCATCACTATCTATAGTCAGGGTCCATAGTATCCAGCCCACAAAAGTTATTTTGGAACCCAATGCAAAAAATTAAAAAATTAAAAAAAATCTCAGGAACACTTTTTCTCTTTCCTGGAAGTAAAAATATAATAATGAAAAGAAATAAGCAACAATTCACTGATTATTTAATGGCCAACAGTTTGCTGACAATAATAAATAAAATAATCAATAATTTGCTATCCTTTCATGAGGTGAAACTCTGTCTAATGGCAGAACTTATTCCAAGAGATTTCTCATTCTTCAGTTTCATCTGTGGCAAAGCTCTACTCCAAATAAGTCAACTGTCAAAAGTCAGGATATCTGCTTAATGAAATCATTCACATGTTGTTCAGGAAGTACTAAGTATTCACTGCTCTTTTTCTAGATTTTTTTAAAAAAAGAATCAGCTTATTCACTGTATGTATGTAGAGTCCCTTCCACACCACCACTGTTTTCATTTACTTCTCAGTCCTCAACCTTCAGAAGAAGTTTTAAGAAGATCTGTGATCTTCTGTTCTGCCAACTCAGAAATGCTGAGCACAAGGAGCAAAAATTAACTACACAGGTATGATAGTAAAGGTCACAAGGAGACTAAGACCAGATGGGACCATTATTAGAATACAGCGCTGATGCCTTCCACATTCAAGGTCAAGAAATGAACAGCAAGAAATCTGAATACATGAATGGGAAGAAGAAAGAGAAGCAGGTTTAAAACCTGGGTTTTGTCATGTTCACTGTTTCAATGTATCTTAAACATCGTAACGTTTCCCATGCCATGGCGCTGAAGCATGTTTCTGTTTGGGAGGGAGCTGCTTTGAAACCTTGTACCAAGCTCTGTATGTGGAATCAGGGGGATGGAATGTGTTTGGGTTATCTTGCCTGTTCAAGGACTTTTCCCGCAGACCATCAGGAACCGTTAGGAGCACCTGTGGATATGGACTTGAGAAGATTCAAAGGGGGAGGGATTTCATTTTCACTGAGGGTTCTTAGTTTGAATTTGCCCACACTTTTAGTATTCTCAGCTTTCTTTGTGATCCTGCATGCTGTTCTTTATTAAATCAGATATCCTTGAACTTCTGCCTGTGAGTCTGATGATACTTTAGAATAGGCAATCATTACAGGTTTTATATACATATGGCTACTGCAGTAGCTGATCTCCCATGTTATTAGAGCTTCCCTGGAATTGGCAATAAAAGCAGCTTATCTATTTGAGTCGTCTTCTTCACTGCTAGCTCCTGGGTGCAGACTGCAGTTCAGAGAGGGTGGTGGTGGTGGTGGATTTCAGCATCCCGGATGAAGCTCTAAAAAAAAGGCTCAAAGAATTCATATAATCAAGTGTTGCAAGCAATGAAGGGATCTTGAACATCTTTGACTCCTTGCTCCTGTCCTGCAGCAACACAAAAACCTTCACCCTTCTCTCCATAATAAAAGGAAGTAAATTATTGTTTTGCATCACCCATCCCCATCTTGACTTCATGTTACAGTTGTTTGTCTGGCTATATGCAAAAATAATCATGTACAGGGTATACCAAAGTCAGGGCCCATAGGCCAATGACAATATGTTTTCTTAATTAAGATTTTTTTCCAGAAAATGTTACTGTACTTAGGAATGCATGAAATGAGTAGGGAAGTGTTTAGAAGAAAATGCAACTAATTTGAACATTGTTGATGGAGTTTGACTTTTGGTACATCCTGTATGTATGTGTGTGTGTGTAAGCGTGTCTATAGATGTATACACACACGTTTTAACAATTGCAATGACAAGAGGAAATGAAAAGTCATCAAGCCTTTTTATCTCTTCAAATACCTACTAGTGTGGCTACAGCCAAAGAGCCAGGATGTGGGATTTAGCAAGAGGACCTGCCGATGGGGAAATGCCCACCCATAGATTTGCAGTATCTTAAAAAATAAATCAGTTTCACAGATAAATCAGAACAACTATTGAAAAGACATGACTCTTCAGGATCTCAGAGGTGTAGAGCTGTTTCTGAAGCAACACAAATTCCACATTAAATTCAGTTTATTTTTTAAAACATTCCCATCTCAAATCTTTTACTTAAAAAAAATCATCAACACCCCATGCCTCTTTTTGAAATATACCTAAGGGTGATTCATCTTTGAATTCTTCAGCAGTAAAAATCATAGTTCACACTGTCAGATTATGAAAATCAAATCTGCAAAGTACTACATTCAGGGTTTGAGGTCCCTATCGCTATTTACAAGCAAATTCTACAGTAAGTTTGTCAATGTTGTAATCATTTTCTGAATGCCTTACAATCATAAACTAAAATGAAACAAACATGAAAACAATAGTCTAAATTAAAATCACAAGGAGCTTCAAGTGGATCCTGAGTTTATCTGGTGAATGAAAATTAGAGACAATACAAATTATGATATTAAGTATAACACAAAAATTTATTTCCTAGATTCTTTCATCTTGTCACCTTTCCTTTTCTTCAATTATTTGGAAGTGTTCAGAATACTCCTTCCCTATTTTCCTTTATATTGCCTAGATGTTTGGAGTGTTTCTAAAGTCATCTTATTGAATGCAAGAGACCTGACTAGGAAATATATTATCAAGAAGCAAAATAATAAATCTGAAGGCTCACATACATTTTTTTTCTAATTATAGTAATAATTTAGGAATCCATTCTAGGCTAAGGGAAGCCACTAAGTTTTGGAATTCAGTATTTCAGGTACATGTTGTTCCCAGGTCAATCTGGAGTTGAGGAATGGAACTGGGACATCTTGCACGTCATACATTTGGCTTTTAAATTAAGTTGCAGCTTTTCCTAGTCGTCGTTGCTCAAGTGTTACTGTAGCTGAGAAGAAGATTGCAGATGTACGCCATGTTCTTCTGTTGCAACAACAATAAACAAGAGTCCTATAATGTTAATAACTAACGAATACATTATGTCATCATCAACTTGCGTAGTCTTACCACTCATGACCCTGGATGCATGAAATATTACAGGGACAAGGGAGGCTGATGGAAGAAAGAAGGAAAGGGACAGGAGAAATAGAAAAAGGAGAGATGAGGAAATGTAAAACATAGAAGATGCAACCAATAAATTGTTTATAGATTAAGGCCATTAATGAAGCCATTAGTGGACAGCTAGGACCACTGAATGGAGCAGAGCTTAACACAGCGAAAGTTGCACACAGAAAAAGAATATTATCTAAAATAGCATTAATGAGCACACTAGAGAAATATAGGTTATTGATCTTGCACACTTAGCCACCCAAGCATAAATTACACACTTAGACTAAGGAGTTTCAAAAGTAAGTAAAAAGAAGTCTTACTCATTTATTTGGTCCAGTTACATCATTCAGGAATAATGATTCTAGTTGTTCTTCTTTCCCTAAACTGAATTAACTCTTAGCCCTCGTTGCTGCTAAGAGTTGCATAAAGAAAGGGGGAACCTCCTGATTCAAGGCCCATTGCATGGCCCAAGATGGAAGAACTGCAGCCGCATGCTCCCTTCCCAGATGGTGAAGGAGGAGGAAGTGAGGAATGTGGGAGGGGCAACAAACAGCTTCCTCCAGAAGCACATAGAGAATTTGCATCTAGAGTGAACTCATCCACATGCTAATGAGGCATGCTGATTTGCTGGAATCTCCAACAATTAAAACCCATGGCACAGGTATTCTGGTACTGCTGAGCTGATATAAACGTTTGGTGCTTGCTTAGAAATAGTTTTAAATGTCATAATTTAGCTCAGTTGTTTAACCTTGATATTGGTCACTGTATGTTCCTCTACTCAGGAATGCTTGTTTGAAGGTCAAGGATTGTTGAAATATCCTCTACGGTTTTTGAAGAGACAAGAACTGAAATTAGAATTTACTGCCAATAATTAGTGCTCAGATAATTAAAATCATTATTATGTTTCTTTTTTTTTTAAACAACCAAAGCATGTAGACAATCCAGTTGAAGCATGTGGATTTTTGCCTTAGAATTCGTAAGGGGTAAGGTGTCAGGTTTCTGTTTGGCTGGTTCAAACTTGGCTGAAGCACCTGGAGACTTGACTCAGCATGGCTAGTGTCTTTATTGAACCCCAGGACAGAAGGCACTTCAAAATTTATTGCTTTCTGACTTTTAGGGCTACTACCCACATCTTATACCCTCTTACATTTAAAGTCAGTGACTTTTCCTGATGTTCTTTTCATGGCTTACTGCAAACCTTGTTTCTCATGCTCTGTGCTAGAACAGTTATCTGTTTAGATTTTCAAAATTCTCCTAGAAAAGTCTAGCTCCCAATGAATCTCCAACATAAAGCCATCCTCAAATGCATGTTTATCAAGATAAGCGATGACACTGAAAATATATGGGTCACAATTAGTTCAATTTGCATAATCTGCTCGCATTTTAAGGGCATCTACTTGACTTAAAAATGAAATGAAATACATGCTTTTTGCACTCTGCATTTTAAGTTTTGGTTGGGCAAGTAATGTAGTCTTTCTGGATGAAGTATAGAAGTTTGTCTGCACAAGCCATTAAAAATGCATTTAAAATGAGCTGCAAATAATATATGGAGCATGTTATTCGTGACCTGATTAATGCATCTGAACTGCAGAGTATGAACGCCACATTGTCTAAAACAGGTGTTCCTACTGGCTTTTGAAAAATGTCCCTTATGGGTTGTTTGGACAGATGTCAATTAACCTCTATAATGCCACATGGCTGTTTTTCAATAGAACACATAATATTTCCTTCTCCTTCCACCACAAACCCCATCCTGTGCACGGGGAGGATTCTCTATATTTTCTACTTCTGTGTGCATCTGGGCAAATTCTGAACTCTCAAGAAGTTCCCTGCCTCCCCCACCACCCAACCTCCAAAATTAACTTATCTCCAAATTGTTCTGAAATTTCAAAATCTCATAAGATTATAGAACTGCAATGCTCAGTGTAGTTCAGGATTAGGGATGGGGGCAGGGGAAGAGTCTTGCAGATTGCATTGGCTTTACACGTACATGTTTGGGCTGTATACCAAAAGCCAGTGGGGCCTGTGGCAAGACAGACTGTACTAAAATTGTAGGCACCATTTAAGTGCTTTCTTTCCCCTTTAAGCCTAACACACCTCAGCGTAAGGAGGGCTGGGAGATGGTTAAAAGTCCTGGGTGTGGCTGTGTAGGAGAAGCAGAAGAAGGTGATGGTGGGAGGAGCAGTCAAGGCTTGTAGCAAAGGTAGAGAAGGTGTAAGTCAGGCTTTGTCCACTTAAAGGAGAGCTGGGTTCTAAACATAGTAGTAGAATTGTTCGTAGTAATAGAAATAGTATAGTGATAGAATAGCTTAGTGACCTATAAGTATTAGTTAGAATAGACATAGAGTAGTAGTAGTGATAGACATATAGGTTAGTTAGAAAGAATTGTATTAGTTGGTCACCTAGGTAAGAAAAAACACTTTTATACTATAACTAGTGATTTTATAAGTAAAAGAACCCCCCAATGTAAAAAGGGTGAACAAAAAGTCTTCGTGTGCAGTGTCTCATTGGGAACATCTTGGTGAGTCTAAACAACCCTTGGGTATCAAACGGACCTGTGCCAAAGCTCAAAGAATTTGGAGATGGTAGTGTGATTCTCCTTGCTGAGACTCTGTGTTGCCTCAAGTCCAGTAGTTCTAATAGTCAGAAGAAGCTTTGCTTTGTCACAGTCAGTTGCTAGAACTGCTGGTTGAGGGGCTCAGAACAATGTGAACTGAAGCAATAAGGCCACTTCATTTTAGAAGTGTGGGCAGAGGGGAAGGAACGCTGCTCCATGCAAACCTATGTTAAAGTGAAGTGCCCTTTCAAAGCTTGGTACCATCGTTCTAGGAAGTGTCCTTCCAGAGAAGGACTAGACAGAAAGCACAGTCTTTTTTTTAAGTAAATCACCAAAGGCACCAAAGAAGCTCCACCATCAGCAGCACCACCATTTACAAGAGCACTCTGATATGCTAAAATCCCAAATATGCCCACTGGATCAAAAGCATTGGAAATTCTGCTCTAAAACAAGTGAAGAACTGTGCTAATCTATAGCTTGCCCAGTCTAAATGAGTAAGACTGGACAAACTGTCTCAGACTGAGATTGCTGAAGTAGTTGCTGTAGTTTAGCTTATGATACAGTATTATTACTTTGATTTTAATGCTGTTGAAGCAAACACAAAGTATCTGTGTTCAAAGCAATAGGTGGACTTTTTCCAAATCTCCAAGTAGCTTCACTTCTGATGCAAACTATAAAGATAAACAACTATTATCTTGCTACATCTTTACATTCAAGTTAGAGTAGCCAGTAAATTGTTGGGATTATTGATGTTCATTAGTTTTAGTAGCTGTTCAACACCCTGGAACTTTTATTTCAGAGTGGGATTAAAATATTTTAATTAGGGAAATAAAATATAGTAATTAGAGTCTGGAAAATGGAATGAGAAATATCTTCATTATATGTACTGTATATATTTTTCCAGTTGTAGAAATGTTTGAATAGATTACATGATACTTAAAGGAGAAAAACAATACATATTAAATATCAATACAATCTGTCAATCAACCTTAATGATACAATGTCAAGATTATCATATGGAATCTGAACAGGATTTAGGCCAGATCCCTCATGCCATTTAACTCATGCCTACCCATGTTTGAAGTACTTCTGATGCTGGTGTTTTTTATTTGGTAATTGTGGAATCAATTCCATGCAATCACTGTTGTGTCTTTAAATTGTTCTCCCTTCTCTTCTTTCATTCCTGACATTTCTGTGGCTGCCTGCCAACTTGCTGTTGACTTATCCTGAACAACTATGATTAGGAGCAACTCTTTGCAAGCATTTGTTCAGATGCCCTACATAAGACTTCCCTACCTCTGCTAAAAGCACTTTCTGAAGCCTCTTATGTAAAGCTATTGCCAGACTCTGCAAAAAGCTTTTCATGAAATTTCAATCAGCTGTCCTCTTTAGTGAGATTCCTGTTCTTTGCGCTGATTGGGGCAAAGATGCAGTATGAGAATCTGTGCTTTAGAGTCAAACAGATGAATAACACCCACCCGCCCAACTTTACTATGAATGATATAACTGCACTGGCAGTGCATGTTAGAGCCCACCTCTATAGATCACCTGGGAGAAGGAGTTACAGTCATTGGACCTATCAGCAGTGCCACCTAGAAGATGACGGAAGGGATGTCAGCAGAAGCTGTTACCAGCAAGCAGTGTTTCCCATCTGAAGCCTAAAGTAACATTAAAGCGTTCTGCTCTCTTTAATCTTCGCTTCCAAATCTAATACCTGCAGAGGCAATGTTCTCTGAAACGAAAGTAGCAGAGGGTGGAGGAACTAAGTAACAGAGAGGAATTTGATTGTTGTTAAGTATGGAACTTGTTCATGCCACTACAGGCATGGAACAGTTGCCTAATGGGCAAGTGTGGGAGTCAAGGGAAATCAGCTGATTGATAAAGTGGAGGAGAAGGGAAGAGGTTCCCCAGTATGGTCGAAAAGAGAAATGTCACAGTTCCATCTCTGAGAATGGACAATGGAGTTTTGTCTGTAAGGAAGTTCCAAAAGTTTGAAAGCCTGAGGAAAGACTAAGAAAAAAGAGTTATCTGGACTAGTAAGAGGGTTGATGTAATAGTGGAAGAAAGAGTTCAGAGGTAAATCTCAGTTGCTCAGGAAGAAATGCAGAATAAACACTGTAAAGAACTGAAAGTTGGTGAAATAATTCCACAAGCAACCTAGGATTCATTAAAAAAATGTACCACAATCTGCTGAAATTTGCCCCTTTCTCCATGTCTTGTAATAAGACTATAAATAAAAGCTTCAGCTCTGTGCTACAAATTGCTTTTTTACCAACATATTTAGATTAGTTGTGAATGAAGCTACTGAACTGAAAGTTATATTCTCAGAGATAACACCTGTTCTGGGAAAAGAAATGAATACATCAGTGCCTGCAGAAGGAATGTATAGCTCCTCCTCCAGAGGATCGGTCACAAGTACCATCAGCCCCATTCACACAGGCAATGGCCGCGAATCATAGTTCGGTAAAATCAGCAGAATGGTAGAACTCTCAGCCCTGGTCAGTGGGATACAAAACATGGAGGTGGCCAGTGTGAAGCATTCAAGGGATTTATTTATTTATTTATCAAATTTGTCCCTGCCCATCTCCTCCGACCCGAGGGACTCTGGGCGGTTTACAACACAGAATAAATATACAATAAAAACTCAAATAAATACACGATAAAATTCCAATAAAATCCCATTAAAAACAAAACAATTTCTTAACTACCCCAGCTCATAAATCCAGATGGCTATGATCTCTTCAACCATCATGTAGGAGGGGCACTTCAAGGCACCAGCCAACCCCAAGTATGTTGATTCTCCTCCCTGCCCCAAGCCCGGTGGCAGATTCCTGCTGAAGTAGAAACCAGTTCTGAAAAATGTAAGGTAAGAGCTCTGTGGAAGAATCTCGTGCCTCTTTTCAACTCATATAACACCGTAAAGAAATTATGTAAACGTTCTCAGGGCTCAGTCTATCAGGGGCTAAGTTACTAAAAACTGCACAGAACAGGACCAAATTTAGTATAGTGGGAGAAACTGGCAAAAGAAAGATCAGTGGGCTGGATATGGCTGGGGGCTGTGAAAGAAAACATCCCCCACCAAAAAAAAGAATTCCCCTAGTTCTTTCCTATAAGTGAAGCAATTGGTCACAAGCCTGGGAATGCTGCCAACTGCTCTTCTAAATCCCCTCCCGGTAACATGACTCAGAGCAGAGCCTATGCAGCCTGTCTTCAACTTCATGCCCAGAAAGCAGGGGGATCACAAAGAAAAGCACTAACATCCACACCCCACCTTCGTTCACTGCATAAAAGAAAACATTTGACGCACCTTAAGGCCACTGCTGGTAAAGGGGTCAGAAAGAATTCCAGAAGCCATTTTTTGCACCCTTCCCCTATTCCTTTTGTGCAGTTGTCAGGGGGCCTAGCAGATGTTCTACCAGTAGTGTATCCATTCCATGCCAACTTCTGAAACTAGGTGAACCCCATGCTAGCATTGTCAGCCTTTCAAGGTAGACCAGACTAGGAAACCAAAGTTATGAATGCTAATACTTTTATTAAAAGGTTACAGTAATAGAGTCTTGCAAGTCTGGATGTGCTTCCCCCCTCCCTCTTTTTATCTTCAAGAGAACTAGGAGGATCAAGTCTGATGCTTTCCCAAGTTACATTTCTGCTTCGGACTCAAATTTCTTTTATCTGACTCTTGCCTTGTTTGTGGCTTTTCCTCCTGTTCCTCAAGGTCATTCCTACTGTCCATTACCGGCATAGTCCAGCTTTGATATTACTGTACTAGATGATACTAAGGGTGAGCAGGCTTTTGGGGGCCAAGCACAGCACGTTCAGTGGAGAAGGCTCCAAAGTGTGTGGGGAAACACATGTGAATAAGAATGGGGCTTGGGGCAAATTTGGGGATCATTCTGTTCACTTAATCAGAGCAAGAGTTAACCAGGCCAACCCTTATCTTAGAAAAATAAGGCAGGGTCATACTTGGATGGGAAATACAACCGGGATTAACAATACACTGGATAGTTAGAATCTACCTAGATGGAGGCAGTGACAAACCGTTCCTGCATTGTTTCCAAGAAAAAAAAGGATATGCCCACATACTCACCAGGAAATGAGTTCTCTCAAGAGACTTTTTTTTCTTTTGGTTTTTTCACTGTGCTATGTCTGTTTTAGAGCACGTGTTATAGTTATCATTTGTTCCCTGCCTATAAATGTCAGGAAACCATGATGTCAGTATCCAGCAATCATAGTTAGAAGCTGCAAGGGCCACAGGAAAGAGAATTATATTAGTGGTTTACAATTCTAATCTTAGAAATATACTTCACACTAGTAGGTTATGCTCAGTGCTTACAGCTGCAGTCCAAAAACCTTTCTCTCCTTTTCTGTACATCTCAATCAGCTGTTGCTGGCTATGTAACAGTTCCTATTAACCTATGTTAACCTCAAGTTGAAATGAGGTTAATGTGGCTTGCAGCTGGTCAGATAATATATTATGGCCCTGGAATCAGAGTCCTACAATTTGTCTTGACCATCCCGCTTGGAATATAAATATATTCCCCTATAAATCATTAAATGTTGCCATAGATGGGGCACCTGAAAAACTCAACCAGATGCCTTTTTCAGCTGTTCAAAGAGCTTTGCACACCTGATCTTTCAGATCTATCCACCTACTAGAGGGAGAAAACCAGGACTTTCCAAGAATTGTTAAAATAAGACTCCCAGCAGCCTCAGCCAGTGTGACCAATGGTGGGAGGAAGGATGCTGGAAGCTGTTAACAACCTCTGGAGGGCTACAATTCCTCTACCATTTAATTGAAGGGTGAAGGTTATAGCAAGGATCCCCAATCTTTTTGGGTAGTGAATACACTGGACATTTGGAGATCATGTTGTGGCTGCTTACAAAAACACAGCTACCAATGGGGTATTTTTGAATTCATAACATCGCTGTCACAATGATGATGGCCAATAACAAAATAACAACTTATCTGAAGGCAAATCAGTGAGATGCCTCCCTGACAATCTCTTTCTTTCCAGATACTCAGCATCAACTTCACCTTACCTTGGTAGTTTGGGAAGAAAGTACAAGAAAGTAACAATGAATGACTATACTTATCTTTAAAAAAAAACAAAAACAAAGAATATTTATTGGAAATCCAAAATATTTTGGAAAATAAAGATTGTGAAAACAGATTCTTTGCTTCTGCCAGCTTCCTTTTAAAGTTTGTTTTAAGTAGAAATCATCTTCAGAAAGATATAAAAAGATGAAATTGGTCATGAGGATGGGCAATCACCAAGAGAGGAATCTGTGGGCATATTGGTGCCACATTGTGGATCTAGATATAAAGCATGTAAGTATTCAAAACTGAGTCTTAGAATAGTTGCAAGCCACAGATAATCCACAGCTATTTAATTCAACTTTCAACTCAGATTACGTATTCCTGACAGCACTGGTTTAGTCCCTGAAATGCCAAGATAGTACCATATATCAAACTTGCATTTTATCTCCATGGAATAATTATCTTGGCTCATTGGTGCATTTAAATTTCTCTAAAGCAATGATTCAGCATGTTATTTGTAGGAATGAACTTCTGCATTCTACTTGGATATAGATAGTTATATTTGCTTAAATTTAGTAACATTAAACTCAGTGCCCTGTATGTTCCATGGTTTGGTTATTCTCACTAGAATAAATTATGGACTACCAAATCCTCTGCCTTTATCCAGCGAGAGATCTGTAATGATTGGTAATGCTTTGATACAGCATCTCTTTATTTATAGCAGGTTTCCCCAGGTAGGTTGGCCTGCAAGTCCCATACAGCCCAGAAAGTGGTTGTACTGGATGGAGATAATGGGAGTTGAAAGTCCACACAACTGGAGTGCACAGCTTGATTGTAATTTTAAACTTTAAAAATCTGTAGAAGAAGTTTCTGCACTGGAAATCTACACTTCCAATTAGATAGAAGGGTTGGTTGGATGCCACCAGCTATCAGTTGCTACCGGCTAGGTAAGCAAGTCTTTTTTTTCACCTGTGGCCTTTCTATGAGCAAACTACAATCATTCCTGTCATCTAATCTGGAGAATCTTGCATTGCATTGAATAGGAACAACGGCATCTCTGCACCAAAATTTGCCTCCACATTTTTGGAATAGACTCAGCACTACCAATGTTATAAGGGTTACTATCAACTATGTTTTAACTTCTGTTACTCAGTTTTCATAATGAATAACTGTTTTCATTCCTCCTCTCCTGCTGTAACTAGTATATGGTTTTCTCATAAGTCATAACCTGCCTCATCTATTGGAACCTCTCTGCTTTATCTATTGCAATATGTTTATTCAAGCTCAAGATGTATATTCTGCCTGCCTGCCTTCTCCAGTATTGGTCAAGGACTATATTTGTAGAATTCAATTCAAAATGACCTGGAGTAACTTCATGACTCTTCTTTTCCATTTTTGCTGATGTGCTCACCTTCTTCAGTGTTTTATTAAAGGTAATGTCAGGTATCTGTGAGAAGAGAAATCTTATCTATATGATGTTGGAGGATATGTAATTTACCATTCTCCATGAACTGAGAAACACAATAATGCTGAAGGGGAGAAAGAGCACTTGAAAAATTACTTCAGCTCAATTTGTTCTTGTGGTGTTGACAGGCCACAAGGTGTATTTTTTTAGACAGATTACAGCTACAGTCTTGCCTTACTATGCTATTTAGAGAGAAAACCAGATATGTCAGAAGGCTTCTCCATTTTCCCATAGGGAGAACTTCAATTTCTCTTTGTAAATGTAAAAGCCTTTATTTTTAAGCACCACCATGTGTGACATCAGATCTAGGTTATTCCTCAGGAGACTGATATGCATAGCTTATTCCACTGTAGTAATCCAACTGGTCTACAAAGAAAGGGACCTGTAAAGTCTCTCCTGCTAACTATGAAGGTGGTGTTTCTGTATTATCTTCAAAAATAAAAATAAAATGTTCAAGCTTTAATTACTTCCATTAATAATGTTTTGCCTTCTTGCTTTATCACTTCCTATCCAATGTCTTAATTGCAACTAAGTACTAAGATGCTTTGGCAATAACAGTTCATTTTTAAAGGCTGTATTCTGCATTAGGTACAGTGGTATTGTACAGACCCAAGCCATTGAAATATTTCCCAATTTATCTTTTAAACAAAAAGATATGAAGGGTCCACGGGTGCAATTAATTAAACTAAGAGTTGTCCCAAGCCATTACATTTCAGGGATCTGGTTGGTTTCTGAAATGAACTGGATCAAAATGTTGATTCAAGGAAAAGCTTAAGATATTGCATTATCCAATGATAATTCTAAGCCACTCTGTGGTCTTAATTTTGCTTGTTTAAGACAATGAAGCTATGCAAAAATAAGGAGCATTGTACATACACCCACTCATCCATTTGAAAAGACTCTCTCAGAACTTCTGCAGACAAGATTGACAACAGTGAGATCACCTTTAGATACATATATTCGGGTGGCAGTATCATCTCATTGTTCGGCCATATATTCATGTATGAAAGGAAAGTCCTGCTTTTGTTGCACAGAAAACCATAGGGAAGACATTTCAAGTAACTGGAAAAAGTTTTGTATGCTCTGGCAGCTGCAGTACTGTAGTTGGTGTAGAGAAATGCTTCAACATAGTTAGCACTACTTGCTATTTGTTACGTTAAGTAAGCGTGGATGATAAAAGGCATTCTTGGCAGGAAGCATGTGAGATCAGTAACGGAAGAAAATGCCAAAAGATACAAACCAGGGCAGGAGGCCATAAAACACTACGGAGAGCTGGTGGGCAGGGCTAAGAAGAAGGATTCAAAAGTAAGTGCTGAACACAGTGGGTAGACAAGGTAGAAAGAGATTGCACTGTGGAGAACAAGAAGAGAGAGACAAGGAATTGGAAGAAAGAGGAATCAGGAGAGGAAGGCTACTCTGAAGCTGGCCCACAGTTAGCTACAGAAGGCTGCTCATTACTCAGACAAGGAGAGGTAGCAGCAAGAAATGGAGGCATTACAAAGTTTTACCTGAAGATCCAGTTATATATTGGACACAGCTTGATTACTCTGAGCCCTAAAAGTGCAAGGACTCTTATAGTAGGAAGAGGAAACTGCCAGTTACTTCATGTCATTATTTGGTATTGTAACCGTCTATCTGTTTGCTGTCTGCTTCCTTGATCAGTATGGAGTCCTTCATGGGGGGACTGCCACCAGCCATAGCTGTGAGCATGTCCAGATTAAGTTCTCAAAGGTAGATTGAAATCACAGCTTCTTTTGCAGAGCCAAGACTCATTCCTTTGGGACATGTATTGTCAGCTTGTTATCTTGCATTCTGAGATAATGGAGAGGTGAAGAAGCTTCTTTGCTCATGTTTCTGTGGGTAATACCTACTATGGTTTGCAAAATCATTCCAACCATAGGTTCATGCTTTAACTGTGGCTTGTATATTCAGATATAATACATAAACAGAATTGTTAATTTGTTAATCAGAACTGTTAACTTTACACAGAGTTTTGAATGGTTTGCTTCCTGGAAGTAATTTTCCCTCTCCTTACAACTTCGTAATTTTTAATAGCTTTCTGTTCTCTTTGAAGCAAAGCAAAACAGCTATACATGCACATACATGCGGAGATGATCTGAAGCAGCTATGTAACACACCTGCTTTAATTATTTAAAAAGACATGTCTTATATATGCTCCTGCATGTTGTGAAGCACTTATTTTGAATGCTTTATACAATCCTATAACATAAAATGGAGCATCAGAGTCTAATTCCTGTAGTAGCTGGTCTGTAAGTCCATACACACATCCTACCCCTTATTATTGGAGGTCTTTAATAGAACATCAGAGCCTGAAGATTCTATAAAAGATAACAGATTGAATAATCCCTACATTATAGAAAGAGAATTACGAAAACATTTTGAACTTCATGACTGATTTTCCCAAGAGCAACTTAACAGTATTCTATGTTATTAAAGATCTATATCTTTCCATCTGACTGGCAGAGAAAAGATTTGAATAGAACATATCCTGGTGGTTGCTCTAAAATCCTTCAGTACATGCTTAAATTGTATTTGATACTCCCAAATGTCTTCACCAACACAATATATATTCTGGCAGATTGAATGAGTACTGAGAAATCCATTTTTATATTTTCTCCTCTGTAAGAAAATGATAGTTTCCAAAATAATTTAACTTGGCATTTCAGCTTAAAGCTACATCTAAAAACTAAGGACATTAAACTAAAGCTGAAATTGAAAAGGTGAAAGGTCCCCTATGCAAGCACAGAGTCACGTCTGACCCTTTGGAGGGACGACGCTTTCGCGATGTTTTCTTGGCAGACTATAGCGGGGTGCTACAAAGTTCTGCAACATACTGGGTTTGGGATTTGTTGACATTGGTATACAATTTACTTTGCTTCTAAAACATCACATCAGCGTTCATTAATCACCGGTAACCTGGCTTTCCTTCAAGAAGTTCACATCAGCATTCAGAAGTGTGTTGTTTTTTTTTACTTGCACAACAATCATGTCAAGCAGGCTAATAAACAGTTGCTTATCTTGCTAAGCCAGTTATCAACTGATATTCATAACTAAGTATAGATTTGTATTCAAGTAAATAGACAGTTCACCCAGATATTCAATGTGCTGATTTCCTCCAATAATTTTGTTATGGTACATATGGGCATCCATGGAATTCACAGGGATTTGCTTAAAATGTAATTAAATTATTCTGTTCTGTGTTAGTAAAACCTCAGTATTCTACTCAATTAAGCAACAATCATACTTCCTTTATATGTTAAGAAAGACTATCATGTTCCATCCCAACGTGAGGTAGGAATGGTAGTCATAAAATTGGGCTGACTCTTATTAAAGAATCCTATATATAAGATCAGAGGCTACATACGTACACTTATAGACTTACAATCATACTCACTCTCTCTTTTCATACATGGTCTTCCTCTATCCTATTGACTTGGAGGATCACTGGTCTTCTGCTGCCATTCATGAAAAATCAAAGATCTGGTTGCCAGTGATCTGGCTGGAAACCAGATTGCTTAGTTTCCTTCCATCATTTCCAGCAGGAAACTAGATATCCATTTCCTTTTAGCCAGCAAATGATGCTGACCCCAGGACCACAGATTGCCTCCTTCAAGCCACTGGCTTGACTACATGTGGTTTAACAGTTCTTGTGTCTCTTTACTGCCATCAGATGGTTATTTGGATTTCTGTAGCTGCATCTGGTAGCCCTACAAATACTTGTAAAGTATTTGAGTGACATATTTCAGAGCAAAGTTGAGATTCATATGCTGTTGATTCATTTGCAAATTTAGGCAATTGTGTGATGATTTTGAACTTGTAGTCCATATCTTCTGACGATCTATGGTGTTACTGCAGGTTGGGTTTATTATTTTTTTGGGGGGGGAATAATAATATAATCTCATGTACCTCATATACATCATAGTCAATCTTATATTATTATTTGCAATGTAATTTGCTTCACAAACTACAGGTAAAAATATGATTAGTAGGATTGTGAGAGGGTATAAATTATTAGAAATACCTGCAAATACCTTCTGAAGTATAAGCTTAACTACTGTCAACCATTGTTGATATTAAAATGTTTTAAATGCTTGCCTTGAATGGTATTATCATGATCCAGGTAATGGAAAATGTTCAAACCAATGCAAGTGTTTTCCATAATCATCAGTGGATTGAAATTTGCTTCAGTTCTTACCACCTGATCAATAATACTAATTGAGTTAATTGCCTTGAGTTATTGGGCCAAGAGCAGATTTTTAAGCAGATTTCCTTGTTGCATACTGGAGTCCTACTAAACTAAGTATCCTGAGCAGTTCACCCACATTATTCACCATGTTATTTTTCAAGGTCAAATTAACTAAGTCCTGTTTCGGTTGTCTCTCCCTCCCTTTCTTTGTATCCCTCTCTCACACAACATGTCAACAGCACAACAGACCAAGGGATTCAGCCTTCCTGGGACTGAAAAGGATCATGTCACTGCTTGTTAGATGCAGGAATCATTATAAGCAGAAGTGTTAACGGATCAGTGAGTCATTTATGCCACTTCATACCTCTGAAACATCTCTCTGTGGTTTCCATTCCAGTTTAGGGATATTTTTTTGGTGTATGCATAAAGAGATGGGTTACTGAGCTCACTAATTCTTCTAAGCTCCCTTCTTCTATGTGTGTCACCAACAAAAGTAAGAAGACAATGCAAGAATAATTTATTTTAGCGAAGTGAATAGCATGACATAGAATTGCAGCATTGTTATATCCTTCTGCATCTCAGAAGGAAAGGAAGAGCATCTTCAAAGGAATTAGCTCTCCTTTATTGGGTCACACTGGCTAGTTCATTGTATCTCCAACCAGGACTATCTGTGTCTGGTGAGGTGGGGTCAAAAGAGTCAAGATACAGCTACAGCCCAGGCCCTTTTGCCTGCATTGCAGTTGTCATCTTGACTTTTGTACTGTGCTCTTCTTCCTCGCACATATGCAGATCTACCAACACGTTAACTCAAATATTGGCTTTTTCAAAGTTACAACATAAACGTTGAAGTGAACAGAAACTGGAGAAGATGGCCAAAGCACTAAACATCATTTTCAATCCAACAGGAGCTGCCCCTTTCCCACACCAGTTGTTTTATTCAGCTCAAGTTAAAATGAAAACAGCTTGAAAATAAAACAAGTAGTTGTGCCACATACTGGAAACTGTTCTGGTAGCAATGTTGCTGCAGTGGCCTCCTATTTCAGCTCCAAGCTTGGTCCTGACCCACTGAGATTTCATTATACCATTTGGAACTGCCGGGATCTGAGCCTCAGCTGCTGCCACTAGTTTGCTTGTTCTGCAGAACTGTGACACTCTCTTCATGCTGCCCTTTGCAAAGGGGTGCATTCTCACTGCCTTTCTCTTTCTTCCTGTAAACGGGAAGACCTGCAAAGCAGGCCTTTGTAATGTTGCAGCCTGCCCAAATTATGGGGAAATATAGGGGAAAACAAGCAGCCAGTGGATATGAAAGGAAGAAGGAACTGCAGTCCTGTTTGTCAAGTTTCTCACTTTGTTCCCCTTGAGAGTAAACAGTGAGAGTAATTGGTTTGCTTGTGAAGCGGCAAAGCAGCTTGGTGGGAGGTCTTGCATGAGGGGCCTGTGGGCCTGCCGCAGCCTGCTCCCCCCTGTGACTGCACAAAGCCAAAGCCAGAGCTGCCACACAGCACACTCCCTGATGGGGTAATCCGGGGCAGCACGTTGCTGGCAGCTGATCTGCCTCCGGTGCTGAAGCAGCATGACAAAATGATTGGTGGCAGGCAGGGGGAGGGGGAGAAGGTCCCTTACTTCACACTAGGGACTGCTGCCAGCAAACAGCTCAAATACCTGTGAGAAGTTTGAGATGATAAGAAATCGCAAAGGGCGAGCCATCGAAAATATGTAGGCTGCATTTTATGCAGAAGCACTGGTCCAATTTCACTTCTGGCTCAGATCACTGAAAAATTAGCTCATTCTAGTAGGGCTCACTGCAACTGGCTGCCAGCCAGAACAAGGCAGCTGCCAAGGAGAAACCATCCTCTTCTCTCCAGTTTATATACGTCAGTTGCCAGCAAAGATCTATCGGCTTTGGCCAGGGCCCCGATTCTGATCTCTGGATAGAAATAGGGTATTCCTTTCATCAAATGGGCTCTGGCCATTTACTGCAGGAACCAATAAACATGGTGCTCATGGATGTCAGGGCTCATCTGGCTTCCCAGAAGCATTATCTGAAAATTCCTTTTTTAAAGGTCAACAATTCCTGAAGCAGTAAAATGTCAGGAGATTCTGGCAGTTTCCCACAAGATCTCCAGAGACTGCCAGAATCTTAGACCTCATCTGCTGGAATCCTGTGAGAATTGGGATTCTTGCATAAAATCTCAGCATTTTAGGCCATCTGATGCAATGTTAGCTGTTTCATTAAACAGGCTGGTGCAATGGTAACTCTGGTCAGAAAAGATGGCTGACTTCTGGCTTACTGTATTTTCTGAGAATTGCATAAAGTGGAGAAATATAGTCTCCTTTTCATAATTTGGATGGAAATTGTGCCCACTAAATGAACAGAACTGCCATTATGCTAAGTGGTTTCCTGTCATGATTTAATGATTTCACATAAAAAGCACACTCACACACATTCTTCCTTGCATACTGCCCATTAAGCAGGTGTGGATACTCTGAATATACTACACATTCAACGGACAGAATATACTGTAACACATGCGATGCTCCTTGTTTAAGTTGTAAGTTAAACAATCCTCAGGACTGCTCCAAAGCATTTCACCACCACCCCGCCCTAGGTTAGTTAAACTATTTTGGCAGCTAGGACAGAAAATGTTACAAGTGCCTTTTTTGCTCCCTGGCACAAGAAACAAAATGCTAAATAACTACAGTGTATTGTTCCTTTGATGACAGCCAACAAAAGCAGCTGTCTAACGAGACTGCTTCACTCTGTCCTGCCCCTGCAATAGCAGGTGAAGGAGCTTCTTCACTGGAAGACCTACACTTCAGTGGTGGGGGTGGGGGTGGAGGTGGAAGAATAATGTAATAATGTAAGTGTCTTTATTCCCAATACATTCCATTGATAGAGTTGGAAATGGAGCTCCTAACTAAAGTAAGAATTAGAACTACAGTTGATGCTTAGTTCATACTATGTTTAGGATGTACACAACTTACTGATTTGGGAATGGAACATGATGTCTGAATTACCTCAGTCCACATCTGATTTAATTCTGGGAACTGTTCAACCATCTCTTGGAGCAGCATGAAGGTTTAGCAGGGTCCAGAAGGAGACTTGAACATTCTGGACTTCTCTGAAAGGTTCTGTTCCCAAATCAGAGACTTCTGTAAATCCTTGGTTAGAAGATGTAGCTAAGTGAAGACCTTGCTTGTTTGGTTTCAGTTTAGGTATTTTGTGCATGCAGCTATGGTGATAGCATGTTCTGTGAATTGAGCCAATTGTAGCTTATTCGACAGCCAGTCATTAAACAAGCCATGACTTAGTGCAATGAGTGATCCTAGCCACCACTGTATTGAGCTAAATGGATCAGTAGCCTAATTTCAGAATCAGTACCTCCCTCTGTCAAAGCAACCAAGAAAATCTAGTCTTACAAAGCAGCCTTGGCATGTATATTGACAGTCTTGTTTACCATGTGCTGTGTTTTTTCAGTACTTAAAAAAAGGTAACACCAACATCTTCATTTGAAACATGTAAAAAAATACATAGATCTTTCCCCCCATTTTTTTTTAACTGACAGATTCTAAGCTTTTTTGTGCTATCACATTGATTTCTCTTCATTCCACTCCTTGCTACCTTGTTAGGATAGTAACCAAACTGGTTGGGGTCACACATCACATGAAGCCATAGTGATAATATGGTCTGTCCAGTCCTGGCTCTGTATATTGTGTGAACCAGCCATTATGGATTGTTCAATAATTCATGGTTAAACAAGCCATAACTTAGCACAGAATGTGAGCCTAGCTATCAGTAGAGATATATGCTTGTTCTACTCAACAACATATTACACACACTTCTTAAAAAGAATGCATTTTGTTTGAGGATAGTTTTTGATTGCCTATTTCATAATTAAACAAAATGGATGAAAAGTACCATTCTATTTATTTAGGTTTTTAAGGCCGTGTACATAATCTTCAATTGTCATTTGAAAATAAACTAGTAGGCAGTTCAGATCATAAAGAACATAAGCAATTTCTTTTTGGCACAAGTCACCATTTGCAGAGTGCAATTTCCTGAAACTGTCATTTTTACAGTTCAAGGGTGTAATTCCATGTAGAACATATTTCAGTAGCCTTGTGGGAAGGACACCAAGGAAGACCAATAACCAGGAGAAGTTCCAAGGGCATAGGCTACTTGATAAGAATTGATAAAATTGCAAGAGTATATTTCAAAGAATGGACTTCTAATTGTATAGGAGGAGAGAGAGTAATAACTATTTGATAACATGAAACTATAGAAGCTCAAAGTGCATTAGGATTTGACGAAGGATGAGCCTAGTGAATACGTAAGCAAAAAAGAGATTCAAGTCTATTGTTGTTGTTATTATTATCACATTACATATCTTCCCTTCAGAAATATTTATTTAAAAATTGTTTGCATATAATTAATTCATATCTATTCACAAGCAATAGTAGTAGCTTTTTCAAAAAGTAGCAGTTTTTAATAAAGTGTGCAATAGATATTTTCATTAAAATATTTTTCAAGATCATGCATGCACAGATATTTTTAGACATGGACAATTTTTAAATAACATACACAGTTCTGATTTGTGAATCTATTTTAGTTTACAGCACATTTTTAGAAATAAAGGCTCTAACACAGAGTTTGTGCTATGTAATGGACCCATTTCAGCTGCAGCTATTTAACCCTCTTTATTTCAAGAACAGCCAACTTTACTCCGGGTTATGTCTATTATTTAAATCACCAGTGCACTCCAGATCGCATACTGTATTTTAAATAATTTATCTACAATTCTGTACCCTCTTACCTGTGAATAAAATTGTTTAAATACAATAGGACTTATTTCTGAGTAGACATATATAGGTTAGCCCAAAATACAGATTTTTATATCTTTGTTTTGCCTGTTAACAAAGGTATTTGCAGAGCACCACAAGGACTCTCTTCAAAGATTCTGATGTCTACTGTGTTAACACTACAGTTAGTCCTCGCTTAACAACCATTAGTTTAGTGATGGTTCAGACTTAAGATGGCGCTGAAAAAACTGCCTTATGACTGGTCCTCATACTTATGACCATTGCAGCATCCCCACTGTCACATGGTCACAATTTAGGCACTTGCAACTAGTTTACAGTTACAACCATTGCAGCATCACATGGTCACACGATCACCAATTTCAACCTTCCTGGCCAGCTCCTGGCAAGCAAAATCAATGGGGTACCATGTCACTTGCTTAATGACCATGTAGTTTGCTTAACACCTGTGGTGATTTGCTTAACAACCACTGCAAAAAAGGTTGTAAAATCAGATTTGCTTAATGACTGCTTTGCTTAGCAACTGAAATTCTGGTCCCAATTGTGGTCATTAAGCGAGGACCACCTGTATTCTCATATGGTGCCATCATCTTCCCCCTCTTAGTATGCCGTTAAAAGGCTAGCAGAACAAAGGTGCCTGGATCTGCCGCCTGAGCTGCTTACTTGAGAAGTGGGGGAGGGGGGAGGTCCCAGCTGTAAAAAGCAAAGGGGGATCTAATCAAATTGATTCTGCTACTGAGCAAGCCATGGAAATACCTTCCTCTTCACTAAGTCTGGAAAGATGGATGGATGGACAGACGGATAGATAATTTTCAGCTCAGATCTATTGGTGCTGCTATCGTTTAATGCTTCTTTTCAGAATCCCTAAACCCTTGTTTCAGCAGAAGATTGTTGGAGAATGAAGCTAGTACTATCAGGTTCTCTTTGTTCTCTGGCCTCCAAAAAGCACCTAATTGTATGCAGTGGAATACTGATTGATTGACTGATTGATTCAAAACATGTATACTTTGCCTTTCTTTCTAAGGGTTAAGGTAGCAAATAGCTGCAATGACCAGATCTGGATTATAAAAATCCAGGCAACTGTTAGATCCCAATCTTAGCAGCGCAGGTCTAGCAGCCCTATAAATAAATACAGCTTAAATTTTTTTAAACTGAATTGTTTTTTTCTTTTACTTCCTCAGTACCTTCTGTCATTAATGTGTGTCTGTCCCCTAACACAGACCCCTGTTTCTCCCAGCTCAAGTATAAACTGTTTGAACAACTCTATTGTTGTTATTCTGGTACTTTTGTTCCAAAGCAGCTAAGTGTTTATACCTGGAAGATATGCATTTTGTGGGCGTTTATGTTGAAATGAAAGGGTTAGATTGATTCATATACATATGATCAGACTTTTAAAACATTAAAGAAGAAAAGAGTCTCCTTCTCAAACTTCTGCTGCAAGGAGGCAATACCAGCCAGCACTGATAGTGGCCTTAAGTGTCATATCCATTCCAGTTGCTATTGATTGTGATATCTATAATATCTCTGATCCCTTATGGAAGGGTAAAGTATAAGAATTCGTAAAGTGCAGCCATCCAAGATGTAAAAATCTGAGCATCCACTAGACAGCAGCAAATCTGCAGTAGCTACAGTTAAAGTGTTGATTTGTGACTGGGGAAACCCAGGTTCAAATAGCTTCTCAAGCAGGACTATCATACCTGAACTGCAAATCTCCAGTTGACCAGTAGATGGCAGGAAATATAATTTTGGCCTCTTTGCTACCATCTAGTGGTCACCTGGATTTTTGCAACCGAGAAATTATAGCCCAACTCTCAAGCCATGATGCTCCCTAGTAACTTGGAGCCAGCAGATCAAAATAGGCAAGTTAAACTTAAAGGTCCAAAGAATCTCCCCAGACTGCTCCCCCAAATGAGCAGAAATCCCAACCTCAGCCATTTGCTTGACACATTGGCATCACTGCTCTGCCTACTGCTATGGTCCTTGGCCCACCACAAAACAATTCTCAACATTCTCCATTATATAAATGGACTTATTTCAGGAGGATCACAAGTTTATGACTGTAGTTTAGCACTGATATGTTTTAAAAATTAACATAAAATGCAGGAAGTGTTCAGGAAGCAAAGGCAATATTCCCTTCCCTTCCCCCCAAGGAATGAGCCAGTTTATTCCACAGTCTTTAGCTTTTTTGATAATATTGTTTGTTGCATGCTTAGGCACATCACTGAATAGGTGTCAAAAGTACAAGCTGATTAAATCTAAAAGTAACATTCTCTGTCAGCATTCTGTTGATGGTAGCAGGTCAACGTTTCAGATCCTGAAATGAATTTTTATGACAGACTGTTCGTAAGATATGAAACTGCCAGTTACAAAGGCCAGAATTCATGCTACTAGACCTGAATGTTTCCCATTGCTAAGAGTATGACTATTACAACCTGCTGCTGCTGCTTTAACCATTCAGTCGTGTCCGACTCTTGGCGACTTTATGGACGAGAGCTCTCCATGCAGCCCGATCAAGCATGGCTTCTTTCAATTTCTGGATGTCCATCTTGGTATCTGTTTTGATGGTGTCGAGCCAGAGTATTCATGGCCTGCCCCTTCTTCTTGTTCTGCTAACAATTCCTAGCATCATCGACTTCTCTAGTGAGTTTGCACGTATGACATGGCCAAAGTAAGTCAGCCATAGTCTTACAATTTTGGCTTCTAATGATGTATCTGGTTTTATGCGGTCCAGCACTTCTCTGTTGGTTACTCTGACTGTCCACGGTAAACGTAGCAATCTACACCAGCACCACAATTCTCCTTTGGTCGTCCATTCTTATTGTCCAACACTCACACCCATACATCATTATGGGAAAAACTATTCCTCTGACTAGTCTGCCTTTTATGTTTAGGGTGGTATCTTTGCTCTTCCAGATCTTATTCATGCTGACCATTGCAGTGCAGCCTAAAGTTATCCTGCAATTGATTTCAGGTGTAGATTTGCCATCATGAACAATTTTTGATCCAAGAAAGATGAAATCCTGGACTGATTCAATTTCCTCATTATTAATTTTAAACGTCACTTGTCCATCTGCTGCTGTTGTCATTATCTTTGTTTTCCTGATGTTGAGGTTCAATCCCATTTTTTTCACTTTCTTCCTTGATTTTCAGAATCATTTTTTCCATGTCTTCCTTGTTTTCAGCCAATAATGTTGTGTCATCTGCATACCTCAAATTGTTTATGGTTCTTCCACCAATCTTCACTCCAACATCAAGCAACTCAAGGTCTAATTTCTGCATGATCACTTCAGCATAGAGGTTGAAAAGGAGTGGGGATAAAGTACATCCTTGTCTAACACCCTTGCTGATCCTGAAGCAATCTGTGTCACCGTAGAGTGTTTCACTGTTGCTTCCTGGTCAGTGTACAGTGATCTGACAAGTCTGGTCAGGTGGGGCGGGACACCAAGATCATGCAGAGCCACCCATAGCTTATTGTGTTCTACACAGTCAAAAGCTTTGCTGTAATCAATAAAACACATACATAGATCCTTTTGGTATTCGTGTGCCTTTTCCATAATCCATCTGATGTTGGCAATGTGATCTCAAGTGCCACACCCTTTTCCAAAGCCAGCTTGAACATCAGGTAGCTCTTGATTGGTGACTGTAGCTGCTGTTGTATAATCTTTAGTAGAATCTTGCTTGCATGAGAAATCAACACAATTGTGCGATAATTGGAGCAATCTCTGGCATCTCCTTTCTTTGCTAATGGGATAAAAAGTGATCTTTTCCAGTTCCGAGGCCACTTGCAAGTAGACCTTGCAATATCTCTTGACACAAGGCAGTGATGATGTTGGCTGGCACCAGCCTTAGTAGTTCTGCAGGTATCTTATCAATACCTGGGGCTTTTTTGTTTGGCAATTTCTCCATGGCCCATTCTACTTCTTCTTCCAAAATGTTTGGTTCTTTGTCCATTGGGACATCATCATTATCATCTTGGTGGTAAGTCAGGCTGGCATATAGCTCCTCTGTGTATTCCTTCCACCTGTTCTTTATCTTCTATTGGTCGGTTAGTACATTTCTGTTGCAGTCCTTGACTGTTCCTTTTCATCCGGAGAAGCTAGGTCACATCATTTTCACTTCTGCAAACATGGCTTTGGTATACCCCTTTATGTTAGCTTCTTCTAGATGTTGACATTGCTCCTCAGGTTGCCTATTTGTGTCCTTCCTAGCTTCATGTTGAAAAGCTGCATTCAGCTTTTTGACTTCATCCTTGTGGCCTTTGGTTTTGTCCACCCTTCACTGATCAGCTATTTTGATGGTGTTGTCAGATAGCCACTTGTCCGTTCTCTTTGGTTTTTGGCATGGCACATGCCTTTCAGCAGTTGCAATGATGTTGTCTCGGATCTCCCACAATTGTTCATCTGGATCTTTTCCATCTAGATTCAGTTGATCAAACCTGTTCTTAATTTCCATGGCATACATTGGTGAAATGTTGTTTACATTAAACTTTGGGGGGATGATACCTTTCCTTACTTTGCACAATCTGAGTTTCATTTTGGCCACTAATAGCTGATGGTCTGTGCCGCAGTCAGCACCTGGAAGTGTCTTTACAGATGTGACTGAGCTTTTCCAGCATTGTTGGCATAAAATGAAGTCGATCTGGTTTCGATGTCCATTAGGTACTGTCCATGTGTACAATCACTGGTTAGGTTGAATAAACCATGTGTTCATTATGCTGAGATGATTTTCCTGGCAGAATTGCATTAGGCGGTCGCCAGCTTCATTCCCTTCGCCTAACCTGAACTTGCCTCCTATTCTTGCATCTTCTCCTTTGCCTACTTTTGCATCGAAATCTCCCATAATATACAAAAGGTCCTTTATAGGTACTTGTGTAAGAGCACTTTGAAGCTCACTGTAAAAATGTTTGATTTCATCATCACTAGAGTCTGCAGCTGGTGCATAGACTTGTAGTATGGTGCTGTTGTAGTTTACAACCTGCAGGAAATGGAAGTATTAGATGAGTGCTGAGGTTGTTAATATAGTGGCACATAATGCAAGAAAATAGAAGCTCTAGTCTGCTACATATTTATACTGAAATATTTTTCTTTTTCCTGACCACTTGAGTTTCATGAATTTCAAACCAATTTTGTGGAACCTTTGCTTATTTTGGTTATAGAATATACTGAAATGCCATCAATTACATGCCTCAGAAATAATCTGCCAGCAGTATGAAAAAACAGGTTAAGTTGATTTACATATTGATATGCCTCATCCACTTTGGCAATCTGCTTATATACACAAGCCACAATAGATGAGATTATTTATCATCATCATCCCATCTTCCTATGTAATATTTTCACTATTATTTTTACAGAAATGATAAAGACTATTAAACCTGTTTAAAAAAGCAAAGCTGTAGGAAAAAAAATAATAGGGAGTAAATAAGAAATTCAGACTACAGAAAAGATCCCTATTTTTCATTAGCTGATGTATTTGAAGCACTAAGTTAAGCAAAAATGTTCCAGGGTGTCTAAAAATCACGCCAAATCCAGGAGAACCACAAATCATGAATCTGGTTTTTCAAAGGGAACCAACTTTGTCCAAAACTGACTTTTATTGTATCTGGACCATCTTTGACTGTTTCTCCTCTGATTTAAGTTTCAGCATTCATCCCATCACTGATTTTAGAAGACCAGTCCAGGCCTTTCCAGCTGCCCAACACCACCACCAACAAAAGGCATGCACATTGGTGCAGCTCCTCTAGTTGGTGACTTCCTGACCAGTGAAGAAGCATTCTGAGTCTCAAAGAGTCATTATATGTCCAACGACAGCCCATCCAAAACATGTCCCCCCAGTAATGAATGTGCTTAGAACATGACCTAATAAGGGCGCATCTATATCACATTCCCCTTCTTGTGGCTCTCTTACTCACAATTATGATGGGACAATATTTGTGACCCTTAAATATTATAATGGATATAATTAACCCTAAACAAAGTAAGTCCTCTTGCTGATGATCAAGCATGTCAACTCCAGAGAAGACACTTGAAGGTGACTGCAAGAATGTTATGAAACAAGAACATGCGGGCATTGATCATGAAGCGTATAGATCTGTAGTCTGTTAGACTGTGGACTGGCAACCCCAAGAGGCAAAGGGAAACAAACCTTTTGCAGATTCCTAAAACTAAGTCAAAAAAGCCCCAAAGGTACAGATGAAATAGACATTAGAAAACCCACAAAGAACAAAAGACCACAACCTTTGACAGAAGAGCAAAAGATAGAGAACACGGTAGCGATATAACCACAAAAGAAAAGAAGATCAGGGGTCCAGACGTCCTTGACAGAAACGGCAGGACATTATGTTGAACAATACAAATATGAATTAGAGTCACAGAGCTGTATCCATTTGACCTGCAACAAGGTCACCCAGGGGTTGGGGAGTTGCTTCATAAGAAGAGGCCAAAGTCAAGGCAAATAAACAGAGTCATGCTGATCTGAAAGTGTTTTATAAATCAAACCCCTAAGACAAAGATTTCTAACCGCAAGATCAGTCAAACCTGTGTAACTCCTTATCCTGTATAATTTTGTTTTAAACCAATTTTCAAACTATCCTAAATGCCCAGAGTACATAAAGCAACCGCAGTTTCATGCTGTGGAATTTCTTCTTTACATATTACAATAAAACTGCTGAATTCCATGGGACTTACTCCAAAGCAAACATGTTTAGGAATGCATTGCACACAAAATTTCCACTGAAAATTCTGGAATATTCCAAGTGAAATACGGTGCTGATATAATATGGCTTTAATGCATTTTTTCCCAGTAGGTTTGAAAAAGTGGTATATCTGTAAATTAACTTAATCCAGTGGAAACACAGTTTCCTTTGATAACAATTCAGTCAGTGTATCAGGAACGAACAATGATGGGGTCATTGCATCCTACTGAGTCAGAAAAGAAATATAGCTTCCATTCTGTCTTGGTTTGTTCTGTGCATTGGCTTCACAGTGAAAACATTATGCAATGAAGCACAGCTCTGGGCCTTAAGTGGCTAAAAAATGATGATGCAGATCAAACAGAGTGGAGAACAGTGGCCCTAAAGAATACACACCAAACTTTTCATGAAGGAAATTGACCTTTTACACCTAAGCAATACCTTTTGAAATTAGGCATTGCAATGTAAACTTCTCACCTTTGTATACTTATGTGTGATGTCACAACACAAGTACAAAAGAGTGGTGTTTGCATCATGACATCACAAAGGACATTTTTGCATCATCAAACTTAGCGACTGTGACCATGTATGTGTATTGTGAATTTTTATCACTTTTGAAACCGAGATCAAATATCAAAGCAGGCTAAAAATTTTGCTGACTCTGAGACTGCCTTCAACCAATCTCAGTCCGGACCCTGATGAAAGATGCCATCATATCCACGTACAGGCAGGCATCTCACTAACATTTTAAACTAATGTATTGACTGTAAAGAATATAGAGTATTATTAAATCATGCTTAAATCTGGTTTGCCTTTTTTTCCCTTAAAAAGAAAAGGCAGTCATACATTCTCCTCATAAAAAGTATCATTTATTGTCCCACGATCTTGAAACGTTTGAGAAATTCTGAGACAGATAATGATTGATGGACATAGTTGTGACTCAGGTCGAAGTGTTTTATTCATGATACTGACACGCTAGCAGTGCCACAGCCTTCAACAAATGGACCTCATACAATTTTTGCCTCTTTAATCTGCTTAGTTTGAAGACTCCTTTCATGGCAGTTTTCTCAATTGTATTGCCTTTGCAGTCGTGATTCTTGCATAGAGGAGCTGTGGTCTTTTATGATGAAAATGACTGGAAGCGATGTCAGCTTACAGAATAGTTTGGCAGCCTCATCTCCTCCATCTCCACCTTTCATTAGGGGCAAAGTGTAGATCTGTCAAGAAGCTCCATTTGCTGCCCAAGACCAACCACTTAATTATACAGGTAGTCCTCGCTTAACAACCGTTCATTTAGTGATGGTTTGAACTTACAACAGCGCTGGAAAAACTGACTTATGACCAGTCCTTACACTTATGACCGTTGCAGCATCCCTGTAGTCACATGATCACAATTTGGGTACTTGGCAACCGGTTCGCATTTATGACCATTGCAGCATCCTGTGGTCGTGTGATTGCCATTTTCCACCTTCCTGGCTGGCTTCTGGCAAGCAAAATCAATGGGGAACCACATGATTCATTTAATGACCATGTGGTTCACTTAATGCCTGCAGTGATTCACTTAACAACCACTGCAAAAAAGGTTGTAAAATCAGATCAGATTCACTTAATGACCAGTTCGCTTAGCAACCAAAATTCCAGTCTCAAGTGTGGTCATTAAGTGAGGACTACCTGTATGCATAATAATTTTCAGTCCACATCTATGAAACTCCACAGCTGTGAACAATTACATATGGACTCTGTTTAATTCTCTGCCAGAAAGATTCTAGGGAGAAATGGTCCCACTGTTAGAACTACACCTAGGAATAGAATGATGATGGTTTGGAGAGGAGGAGGGGGAGGAGGAGGGGAGGGGAATCAGCTGCAGCAGTGTTCTGAGCAGCGGTAGATCGTTATCATGGACAGCTTCCCATCTTTTTTTGAAACAGCTTTCTCTTCCTTCCCTGCTCAATGTAATGGAAAATTAAAGCATTATTGCTTCCTCCACGCCATTATTCTTTTGAATAAAACAGAATTTGAGGCACTTTACAAACTTTACTAACATCCTCCTTTTCATATTTCATTTTCCTGCCAGGGGAAAAAATACCAGAAAGTGACAACACAATGCTGTATACTACTTTTCAGAAATCAATCACGAACTGAGTAGCTCTGGCTGCTTCCAAACCACAGCAAAGTAGAACAAGGTACCTGGAGAAGTTCCAAAACTCTAAAAGGGATCCAGATGAGTGACTGAGGAGAAAAACTGTAGTAACCACAGGCAAATCTGTGACAACAGAACACAGTTCAGCAGAAGAGACTGCAATCATGGGGTAAACATCTTCTTTGACACTTAACACAGTTGTGTGCTAGCAGGCAATATTAAAGAGAAAAAAAGATCCAAAGCTGCAATGCGCATCTTACAAGCTCTTCTCCTTTATTATGTAATGCAGGTGATGCACCATGTTGCAAAGTGACACAACTCTGTTGACATGGACTTGAAAGACCATCCTGCAGCATTGTATGTTGGTATGAGGTACCAAAAGATGTTCTCCACACAAATAATGATACATGGCATTCACTCAGAGGCATTGTATTCTCCATAATTACCCATACTGTAGACCCTCAGAATTATAGCATCTTACCACAGTCCACACCACCACTTTATATTTGGAATAAGTGTTATCCAACTACTTTGAAGTATAAATATTCTTCATGCATCATGCTAGTTACTTCCCAGAGCCAGTGTAAGAATTTATGAGATAAGAAACTAATCATGGTTTCAACCATATTAGTCCAGCTTGATGCCTGCAACAGCAACTTGAGGAGCAGAACCACATTTTCAACATGAAGACAGACATCATTCTCTCCTCTTGTTAACTGCCACTGTTGAAGAGGCAAACTGAAAAACACAGTCCAATCACTGCTGAATTGGTCTTTATATTATATGGAATAAAGCCCATTGGTTCTATTTGATTATAACATTCAGCAGTAAGTTTGTTCTCCCTTAGCAGAGGTCTTCAAACAGTGGCAAGTTAGCCATCTTTTGGGGCTAATCCTGCCATGGGGCTTCCTGCTTCAAAAAGTAGATTGGAGTAGATGGTCTACAAGCCAGAACTGCCAGATCCAGGCTGTAAAAGAACACAAGTTGGCATCTGGGCTTCAGGTGAATACAAGTTGGCAGCAAAGCGGTATAGCAAACTTTAATTCTTTGCTGCCATTTTACTGTATTCCAAATATTTGCAGCCCAAATCTGGTATTGCTATTATAAGCCCCCTTAAAAATCTGTTTCTATCATCTATAGCTGCTCTGAGTGTTTTGTTTTGCCCAGTTTGATCAGTAAGCATCTATAGAAAAAGATTTTTTTTTTTACTTATTGACTGCCCTAGAGGAACAAAAAGAGAAGCTTCTCACTCATACTTTGTTAAAATAGCTTGAATACTCATAAACAAGCACATAAATGCTTCCTTGTTCTCAGAAAAAAGAATTTTGCAAAGGACCAATTTTTTAAAAAAAAAAGTGGTCGGGAGGAACATTTAAATAGTTAGGGTTAAATCAGCTTTAAATCTGTGTATTTCCAAAATTTATATATGCCATGCAAATTATCTTGCCACTCAGGTTGTATGTAACAACAGTATTTATGTTCTTAACTGGAGAACATGTGGGAAAGATGACTGCAAGGCTGCAAATAAGCTCACTGTAGCTTAATGCATGATTGATATATCCAAATATTTATTATAACAAGTTTATTTTTGGGAGAACTACTGAGGAAAGGACATTCACAACGCAGTCTAGTATCCTCATCTCAACCCTGTGTCATATTTGTGACAACAGCATATGATGTTCAAGTATGGTATGTCACCTAAAGACAAAGCCATTTGGCATTTACAGTTTGCAGGCTTAGTTTTATAAGAAATTTTCTTTTAAATCCATTCAATCATGTCCAATTCTTGGAGACTGCCTGGGCAAATCCCTGAAGTTTTCTTGGCAAGCCTTTTCAAAAGTGGTTCGCCATAAGTATACAAGAAATATTATTTGCCTTAAATAATAGGTATCCAGACATGGATTCTTTTTGCTAAAAATTAAACCTTCCAAACAATGACCACTTTTGACAAATGAAGCATAAAAATGAAGCTTCAAAACAACAACAGGCAAATCATTCCCTTTCTGCACCAGCCTGGTTCTCATAAATCACATTTGCTACTAAAATGAACAAATCTAGTTAAAAATCAAATGTTATGCAATTGGCTGTGATATGGAACAACAGTATACAATATTTAATGTCATGTCATGTCCCTTATTATGTGTTCTAAAGGTCATATTGTGTGGCACTATGCACAGTTAACTGGGATTTACTGTACTTTGGAGCATATCAGCAGAGGAGTCTGGTGCATCTCTTCTTCATCCATTGTCCAGTCAATGCGCTGCTCCTTTTCCTGTTTGTTTCTGTGTTTGTTTGCTTTACAGGCCTTCTTTTTCCCATTCTTCTTCACTTTTGCCCTTCATGGTAAAAATGTAAAGGATTTTACTGTATGCACACATTCACCTTTTAACAGGACAGACAAATTAAGAGTTCTGCTCTGTGTTCTTTCTGTAGCTCCACCCTATTGACTTTCTCTCTCTCTCTCTCTGCTTAATCTCTCACAGAAGCCCGGCCGTTTCTCATGAAACCCTAGGATTATTCCACAGAACCCAATTGGAAAAACTCTGCTCTAGATAATTACTTGACACAAATCATTAAACAATTCTTACATTTATTAAACATGAAAACTTTTACAGTTCATCCTTCATGAATCGATAAATTTGGATGGGGCAGACCCAGGTTGTTACAAATCAATAATCTACACTGTATGAACAAAACTTATATGCACATGTGCATGGATAAAACCTTTCTATCCTGTCACACTTCTTCACAGTTTGCTTTCCTCAGCATATTTCCATTTATTCTTGGACCTACAGCTCTTCTTCTTGCTCACCTGGCTTAAGCAGACCTGGAAATTTCTTATCCACACCCATCATGCTGCACAGCAGTGATCTTTCGTATATAGCAAACAGAAACGCAGGCAATTAGTGAAGTGCAAAAAACCAGACCTCGTCAGCCAACATTATCTTTACCATTTCCCAAGACGGCCTGATCAGGACAGAGATCAATCTGGGTGCAGTTAAATGATTAATGGAATAAAGCCAATGTCATGATTTCTAAGGCTGCCTTTTAATCAAAGAGAGAAATTATATATAAATACTTGTAATGGCATTTGAGAGGCTTCTTGAAAAGAAATGAATCAGCCTAGTATCTTTAAATGGTCTTCTAACATTCTGAGCAAAATCCTACTTCCGATTTTCCTCAGGAGATTAACTTCTCTCCCTCACTGCTTCCCCTCCTCAGCTGGACTCTGAGCTCTCTCACACTATCTGCTGGCAAGCTATGGCAAGCCATTCCAACAGAGGGCAAATCCAGCCCACACTTCCTCTGGGATGACCTTGGGGTCCTTCTTGGGAACAGTCCATGCAACCTCTGCTGGTCTTATTCAGGGTATAGATCATTTTTCCATCAGCAGGGTAACTGTTGCAATGTCACTCTGTGTTCCATTTAACCGAATATTATTTATTTATTATTCACATTTCTATCACCGCCCATCTCCCCCTAAAATGGGGACTCTGGGCGGTTTACAATAAAATTCACCTTAAAACCTAACATCATAAAATCACCAATATTAAAATAATAAAAATATAAATATAAAATCCAAGTGGGAGATTTCCATTCCATCGGGAGAACTCTACATCGCCAGCCACCCCAGGAAGAGCTATTGCCCTTCCCATCCCAGGCGAGGCGGCAAAACCAGGTCTTCAAGCCCCTCCAGAAGGTCGGGAGCGAAGGGGCCTGCCTCACCTCAGGGGGTAGAATGTTCCACAGGGCGGGTGCCACTGCAGAGAAGGCCCGCCTCCTGGACCCCGCCAGATGAAATTCTCTTACAGAAGGGGTCCGCAACATGCCTTCTCTGCATGATCAGGTGGGACGGGTTGATGTTATAGGGATGAGACGGTCCCTCAGCTAGCCTGGCCCCATGCCATGTAGGGCTTTAAAGGTGATAACCAACACCTTGAATTGGACCCAGAAGCAAACTGGAACCCAATGCAGCTCACGCAGTAGAGGTGTTACATGTGCTGATCTTGGAGCATTCATCACTGTTCACGCAGCCACATTTTGGACCAACTGAAGCTTCCGGATACTCTTCAAGTGTAGCCCCATGTACAGCGCATTGCAGTAGTCTATATGGGAGATGACCAGGGCATGAGTAACTGTCCGGAGGGCATCTCAATCCAGGAAAGGGCATAACTGGCGCACAACCTGAAGTTGTGCAAAGGCCCTCCTAGCCACGACTGCCACCTGCTCTTCGAGCAGGAGTCATGAGTCCAGGAGGACCCCCAAGTTACTCATGAGTTCTGAATGGGGCAGTGCAACCCCATCCAGAACTAAAGATGACAACTTCCCGGATACTGAGGAGCCATCAATCCACAGCCACTCCGTCTTACCAGGGTTCAGCTGAAGCCTGTTGCTCCCCATCCAGGCCCCCACAGCCCCCAGGCACTGAGAAAGGGCATTGACCACATCACTTACTTCACCCAGGATGGAGATATATATCTGAGTATCATCAGCATACTGACGGTACCTCATCCCGTGGTGACGGATGACCTCACCCAGCAGTTTCATGTAGATGTTAAATAGGAGAGGGGAGAGAACCGAACCCTGCGGCACCCCACAAAGCAGAGGTCGAGGGTTGGATCTCTCATCTCCTATCACCACCAACTGGGACCAGCCCTGGAGGAAGGAGGTGAACCAGCGCAGAACCACGCCTCCCACCCCCAACTCCCTGAGTCGTCCCAGAAGAATACCATGGTCGATGGTATCGAAAGCCGCTGAGAGATCAAGGAGAGTGAGGATGGATGCACTGCCTCCATCCCACTCCCGCCAGAGATCATCCATAAGTGCGACCAATGCAGTCTCTGTCCCATATCCCGGCCTGAAGCCTGACTGAAAGGGGTCTAGATAATCCGTTTCATCCAGAATCCTCTGAAGTTGTAACACCACCACTTTCTCAACCACTTTCCCCAAAAAGGGGAGGTGGGAGACTGGACGAAAGTTGTCCAGGACAGTAGGGTCCAGCGATGGCTTTTTGTGGAGGGGTTGTACCAGTGTACCAGTTCAATGAGGGCTGAACATGTTTATTCCACAGAATGCTGAGAGTTATTTGGAATCAGGGACTGGAGGTAGAATGGAATGGTGCATTCTGGATAAGGATACATGACTTCCTGAACCTTGGGCCATTCTGTTGCTGATCACACTTGTGATACAAAAAGGTGATATCTGGATGATTGATATTTAGCTGGTGGTCTTGGCTGTGAACCTCTTGTTCCTACTCAGTATTGTAGCCATGTTTGTACTGCAATTCCTCTGAGAGAGTACTAAGGTTTTCAGCCATGCTCTCAGGCAGCATGAGCCTTGAATGTGTGCACAGCAGGGATGAACACATTTATGGTTTGCTCACACATCTGTTATGTAGTCACAGGTGCACACACATTTAACTATTCACAAGCCTTTCTGGGCAGCATTGTTTGCTGGTTACACATCTAGCTGAGCTGAGTAAACTTAACACTAGGTAGAAGTGTCAATATCTCGCAGGACGTTCAGTGCTTTTAAATCTGTTCCGGTTCTTCATAATGTGGCAGCTGCATGCTCTGATTTACAAAGGTTATATTGCTATAATGGATGTCATTCCTTATTTAAATGGTTCTATCATCACAGTAACCAACCACATCATACTGCTCACTGTGATCCTCAAACCAGCCCTGGCCTGAAAAAACACAGGACAGTTTATCCTTACGATCACGATCGTAAGCATCAGAAATTGCTAGGGCAATCCAGAAATTATTATTAGATTATCCATTTCATTTTAAACCTTTAAATTATATGCTTGGTTAATTATTTATTTGTTGCTGCCAATTATCTGAATAGCTGGAGGAAAGTTCAAACATTGACAGAATACTAGCATTGCGGGTAATCTCTTATAGAGTTATGGTAAATTGCAAAAGCATATGAGGAACAATGAATGCATGGGGATAACTAAAAATTCTGAATGAGAAGAATAATGGTTTCTAATGTAACTGAGTATTGATGACTGCAAAAAAGGACATTGAAATGTATTCAGTTTTTGTTTTCTATTTTTTCCTACCTCTTCATGTTTAATGCTTTGATTGAATTCAGTTCACAATCATTATGCGATTTGAGAGAAGTTAAGAAATGTTCTGATTTTATTTATCAAAGTAGTGTGAATCTCTGATGTGGAAGAACATCAGCTCACATCACCACAGTCTTTCTTCAAAAGATTATTGTCAAGATTTTTTCCTACTTTGTATGCTTTCTATGAACGAATCTCTGTCAGAACCACTGTGTGCCTCTGGTCATGTTTAACACATCTCAGCTCTTTGAAAATAAAGTGAACTTAGCACCAGGGAGTAGATATCAAATCAATACTCCAGGGATACTATGAAGAACTGAAAGCATATTCCAGCTATGTGCCTTTATTTGGGCCACTTTGACTTTGACCTGGACCCTTATAGACAGAAAGGATATAGTAAAAAATGTCAGTATTTAATTCAAAGAAGGTCTTTGCTGTCAGCTGAAACACATCCACTGTAACTAAGATGGTGATGGGGCAACTACTGTAATTGAACAGTAGATTTGAAGGACCACAATAGGCTTTTCCCCAATTAAAAAAAGTTGATGATCCTGGAAGGATGTAATTAAATAATGTTCAATTAGACAAATGTTAAATATCCCCATAACAGGGGTCTTCATCTTCTTCAGGAATTTGCAGAAGAATACAGATGAAGGAGATGTGTTTACACAAGTAAAGAGTAAGGCTGTGAAAAGTTCTGAAGGGATGCTTTGCTTCAGTGAAGGTTTGAATGAGGCCCCCTCGACACTGCTTTGCTAAGCAACATGGCCTCTTCCTTTCTAGGAGTAAAGGAGAGCAACTTTGTGGCTTCACCCTGATCTGCTGCAGAGCCTCCCTTGGCTTCATTCAGCAGAGCTTGCGCTATGGGAAAGGACTGGTAGGGACCTGTCATGGCCCTGATCCCTTGCCAGTAATCAGCATTTCTGACACTTCTTTCAGCAGAAGAAGGCTTAGAGGACCCTTCTCCAGCACTGCTAGCTAAAGTGCTTCCAGTTTGGGCAGCTGCATCAAAAGTGCTGAAAGTTACGGCATATGCTATGGGCAATCCCACAATATACATTACAGAGAGGCAGCACAGTGGCACCTCAACTCATGTGGTGGGACAAGTGAGGAAGCTCCTCCCACAGCACCGGAGCAAAGAAGTTTGAGGCCAGCTACATTACTTTGCTGAGGTAAAGTGCTTTGCCTCTTTGCAACTGCATCGCTTCCACCATGTGAATCTCTTCATTAAAGCAAATCTAAGTCGCTTTTCACAGGCCTAGTAAAAAGGCAATTATTCCATCAAATCAAACTTAACTGCTGGTAATTTCATGGGCACATCTCTGTAATTTTCATGGCAAAAATACAAAAGCAACTTGTCATTGCCTTATTCTGGGATTTTCTTTTTTAAAATTTCCTAGTCTAGCCTACAGCTCTGATATTTTCTGGTGGTCCCACATCCAAATACTAATCAGATCTGACCCTGCTTAGATTTTTGTTAGGGGAGTCAGTTAAGGTCAGCTAGGTACTGTTAGCTGTTGTTGCCAGTCTCATGAGACAAGTTCTTAAATGATTATGCCACAGCATAATCCATCTCATTGGGACCTACTGCTTAGCCTGCCACATTTCTTTCTCCCTTTTAATTCACAACAAACTGAACATGTATAAGTTGCCCAGAGTCACTTCCATAGTGAGATGGGCAGTGTAGAAATGTAATAAATAAATAGATAAAATAAACATGTTAAGAAGACTAGCTTGGAAATGGAATTTTGAAAAAGATCTTGGAAGCTAACAAAGTCTGGTTTTTTAGTGGGGGTAATAACATTATTCGAGACTGGAAAAGGGGTAATTGGGTCAGACAGTTTAAGGATGCCTGTTCTAGGGATTCCTAGAACCCATGACCACTTTCATTGGTGGCACAAAGAAAGCATTAGGAAAGTCACCCTTTATGTACTAGTGCAGATGTTAATGCAAGCATGGGCACCCACTCAATTGCCTTTGCACTCAGCAAATCTTGGAAACAACAAATGGATGTTTTGAAACTGTGGCTGGAAACATATTTAATATAAATTTACTTCACCTATGGAAAACCAGAGGTAAAGCCAAGAACAGATATTGCTAGTTAAATATCACTATTCCTAGCTAGATTTGACCTCTAGCATGTTTTCTTTTAGAATTTTGCATAGTGGGCAGTGTCAACAAGTCTTCAGATTACAATGTGTCATTACTTTTATGAAGATATCCTATCAATCTCTAAAAAGTTTTTTTTTAATCCAACAGAGGAAACCCTATCAGGAAATTCTAGGTAGCTAAGTCTCAATTCTCATATCTATAAAATAGGAATAATAAGTACAAAGATAAGGTAGTTGACGCACTTTGCACAAAGTATCTTGTATGCCAGAGAAATAGTCATTGTTCTCCTGTTTTCAATAGCTTTGAATTGGCAAAATGATCCATTACAGCCAGGAAACTTGGTGATATCCTTATGGCTGCTCCTGGACTTTATTCTTTTGAAAAACTTGTGCAACTCATCCATAACCAAGACACTAGCCTATGAAGAGAGTTGCAAGGATAGTTGAAGTTATACCTTGTACCCTAAGATTTCTTATTAAGATAAAGAAGTAATGAGAATAAGAAGACACTGGCATTAGGCAGAAGCAATCTTGATAAACAAAGGTGAATGTGTGTGTGTGTATTCATTCACCTTTGTTTATAGCGTAGTGGTTAGAACGCTGCCTTTGGAGCTGGAGACTGGGGTTCAAATCCTGGCTGTACCTACCTTACCAGTAGGGGTCCTTTGGCAAAGACCCTCTTCACCTGCCTACCCACTAAGAGAGTCGTGCCAGCTCGGACACTGCCCAGATTAACAAGGTCCGAGTCAGATGTTGGGGAACCAGGACAACCTGACAAAAAGTGGGCTACTGGAACAAACCACGCATGGACAAGACAAGAGAACCTGGAACTGATGGAATGCTACTACAACAGCAGACCTATTGGGAGGGGATATATGAAATGCATGAGAGAACTATGGATGGATGGAAGACCTGCATCCACACTAACTGAGAAACAGCTAGTTACCCGGTGCTTCAACATAGAGAAGAGGAAGCTGCTCTCACAACTTGAGATAGACCAACTACACATTATATCCCAGACTCAAGAAGACCCAGAAATACAACTGGAGGTCCAGCCAACACCTGAAGCTGGAACGTCACTGCCCCCGCCTCCAGTACAGAGCACAGCAGCTGATATGAGGCAAAAGATCATGGCTAACTAGCTACAGTCAACTCTCGAGACTGATTACCAAGGCTCAGTAGGGAGAAGTACCATCAGATAGTATGCTAGAAGATGCCAACAGAGCCCTCGTGACAATCCCTACTACCACTATAACTCAAACCAATGAACTAGTATATGCTACAGCTGCTGTAATCCTGGAGATGCTTTGCAACATGATCAAGAAGAACAGCAATACATACCCCCCCAGAAAATGAGGTTGGAGGCTAAGATCAAGGCAATTCAGAGAGAAGTTAGTCAATGGATAGAATTACAGAAGGGTGTGGAGATTAAGGATAAGACTCAGCTACTGAAAAAATACAAGGGCCTGACTCCACCTGAAGCCCTAGAGACTGCTAAACAACAGCTCACAGCACTGGCTACCAAGCTAAAAGATACACTAGAGAAGCAGAGACCAAGATAAATGCTGTGTTTGCCAAAGAACCATCCAAGGAGTACTCCCGACTGCAGTGCAGCAACACAGCAACAGCTGAGCCACCAACAGCAGAAACTGAACAGTACTGGAAGAACATATGGGAGAACGAGAAGACACATAACACCAGTGCAAAGTGGCTACAGGACCTGAAAGCAAACCACAAAAATCTCCCAGAGCAGGAACCAGTCAGCATCACAGTAGCAGACATCCAACAGTGGGTCAAGAACATGAAGAGCAAAATAGCACCTGGCCCAGACATGATCCACACCTACTGGCTAAAGAAACTAACAGCAGTGCATGAATGCCTAGCAGCACAGATGAACCAGCTGTTAGCAGCAGGCTCCCACCCAGACTGGCTAACACAAGGCAGGACAGTGCTGATCATGAAAGACCCCAACAAGGGAACAACACCATCCAACTACCGGCCAATAACCTGCCTCCCCACAACATGGAAAATCCCATCAGGCATCATAGCCACCAAGCTGCAAGACTATATAGGCCAGTACTTGAGCACAGCTCAGAAGGGCATTGGGAACAACACCAGAGGCTCCAAACACCAGGTGCTCATAGGTAGAGCAGTTGCCCAAGACTCAAGGTCTAGACAGACTAATCTGAGCAGATGTAATGATTGCCCTAGCCCCAAATACTCAGACTCACAAGAGGATGCTAAATGAAATCTGATTTATTAGAGTACTAAAGACAAATACAGAGAAAGCTGAGAATGAGCAAAAGCGCGCCAAATACAAACTTAAACCCTTGCTTCAAACGTATCCCGCCTCCCTCGTAACAGCCCCGCCCGGCACAGGTGCCAGCAATCGTCAGAGTTGCTAGCCTGGGAAAGTAACCTTGAGCGCAGTAGATAACACAAATACATTCCAAAGCAAAGCCAAAAGATAATCGTTCCCATCCTCCCTAGACAAATGAAACACGCATCCAATTAATGACATGCGAAACGTTACGATGCATCAAATACATTGAAACGGCGCACATGACATACCGCCCTCTTAAAATACCCCTAGGGACCTGGTTTCGAGGGATAAGCGGAGTGGAAACGGGCCACCAGAACCGGGGAAGCCACATCTGGTGCAGCGACCCACTCATGATGAGGGAAATGCTTCCAACGAACTAAATATTGCAAAGTATTGCGAAGGCGTCTAGAGTCCAAAATTTCTTTAACTTCAAAGTGTTGCTGACCATCAATCATGATGGGGGTGGGAGGTGGAGGTTGCCGATGCCAGCGATCAGAAGGAATAGTCGGTTTGAGTAAGCTGCAATGAAAAACAGGGTGTAAGCGTTTAAGGTTATGAGGCAAGTCAAGTTTAAAAGTCACAGGGTTAATCTGAGCGACAATTGGGAAAGGACCCACAAATTTAGGCGCCAGTTTCTTTGAAGGTTGTGCAGACTTGATAAACTTGGTAGAAAGGTATACCGAGTCCCCAACTTGGAATGCAGGTTGTGGGGCTCGCTTCCGATCAGCATACAGTTTATAATCTGCCTGTGCATCAGCCAATGCCTTTTGAATCATTGGCCAAGAGTCAGCCAGTTGTGTTGACCAATCATCTGTAGTGACTGCACCTGCAGGAGGTTGTGGGAGATCAGTGATAGGTACAAAGTCTTTACCCTGAGCCACCCGAAACGGGGTTTGCCCAGTGCTTTGATGCACTGCATTGTTGTAAGCCACTTCAGCAAATGGTAGGAGGTCTACCCAATTGTCCTGCTGATAATTCACAAAAGCGCGAAGGTACTGCTCTAGAGTAGAGTTAACCGCCTCAGTGGCCCCGTCCGTCTGAGGATGCCAAGCCGTGGACAGGGCTTGCTTCGTGCCTAACAGCTTGAGAAACGCCCGCCAAAACTGCGAGGTAAATTGTGTACCTCTGTCCGAAATCAAGCGGGAGGGACATCCGTGTAGCCTGTACACGTGTACAAGGAATAGGCGGGCCAATTGACGCGCTGACGGAATGGACACGCAAGGGATAAAGTGAGCTTGTTTGGAGAAATAATCCTTGACCACCCAAATGACCGTTTTGCGTTGGCTGGGTGGTAGCTCTACAATAAAATCCATGGAGATTTCTTCCCAAGGGGAAGAGGGGGCTGCTACCGGCTGCAGCAGCCCTTGGGGCTTGCCCACCTTGCGCTTGGACATTGCACAGACAGTGCAGGAAGCAATGTAGTCTTTGACATCTTTACGTAATGTGGGCCACCAGAATTGCCTCCGAACGAGGTGCAAGGTTTTTACAAACCCGAAGTGACCTGCGAGTTTGTCATCGTGTGAACGTGTTAACACATCTTTTCGGAGGTTTTCAGGAACGTAGAGGCGGTCGGATTTCCAAGCGAAGCCTCTGTCAAAAGTAACATTGTCTTTATTCGCAAGCAACCAAGTATCCGTTTTTAGTTCTTTTAAAAACTTTTGTTGCAACTGGGAGGGAATTGACAAAGTGCTTGGCTGAACAGCGCTTGTGGTGGGCGGTTGCTGCGCGCGCGTTTGGCTTCGCGTCACAGCCTGCATGCCCAATTGGGGCGCCGACCATAGGGTGCTTACCACATCTGGCGCCGCCCCAGAGTCTTGAGGTTGCCTTGACAAGGCATCAGCCAAGAAGTTCTTTTTCCCTGGAATAAATTTGAACTGAAAATTGAATCGATTGAAAAATTGAGCCCAACGAACCTGTTTAGGGCTCAGTTTTCGAGGGGTACTAAGTGCCTCCAAGTTTTTATGATCAGTCCATACCTCAAAGGGATGATTTGCCCCTTCCAACAGATGCCGCCAAGCTTCTAATGCAGCTTTTACTGCAAATGCCTCCTTTTCCCAAACATGCCAACGCCTCTCAGTCTCAGAGAACTTGCGGGATAGATAGGCACAGGGCTTGAGGCATCCTGCCTCATCTTTTTGCATCAACAATGCGCCAATAGAATAATCGGAGGCATCTGCCTGTACAACGAAAGGCTTTGAGGGATCAGGGTGTTGTAAAATGGGCTCTTTGACGAAAGCTGCTTTCAGCCGCTCAAACGCCGTTTGACAAGCAGGCGTCCACCTCAACAGCGCTCCGGGATTCTTGACTCTCCTAGTATCTCCCACCCCTTTTGTTCGAAGCAGGTCCGTTAGGGGCAAGGCAATCTCAGCGAACCCCCTTATGAATAATCTGTAGTAGTTGCTGAACCCCAGGAAACTTTGAAGTTGCCTGCGGGTGTGGGGACTCTCCCAGTCCATGATAGCCTGCACCTTGGCAGGGTCCATTTCTATACCTTTATCAGAAATCCTATACCCCAAGTAGTCAATTTGGGTCTGATGAAAGGCACATTTCGATAGCTTTGCATACAATTCAGCAGATCTGAGTTTACACAAGACTTTCTTTACCAGAGCTACATGCTCTTTCATGGTTTCCGTATAAATCAACACATCATCCAAATACACCAGTACACCTTTAAACAGATGTTCATGCAAAACTTCATTGATTAATTGCATAAATACCCCAGGGGCCCCAGCCAACCCAAACGGCAACACCTTATACTGGAAGGCTCCCAACGGGCAATTGAATGCAGTTTTCCACTCATCACCCTCCTTGATTCGTACACGATAGTAGGCTTCTCTTAAATCCAGTTTAGAGAAGATCTTGCCTTTGGCCAGATGTGACAACATGTCCTTTATCAATGGCAAGGGATATTTGTTGGAAATTGAGACGGCATTTAATCCGCGGAAATCCGTACAAAGTCTCAATGTCCCATCCTTTTTTGGGCGAAAAAGAACCGGCGCCCCCACGGGTGAATTCGCCGGCTCAATGAATCCGCGCGCCAAATTTTTGTCCACAAATTCCCTCAACAGAGTCAGTTCCTTTTGCGTCATGGAATAAATTTTTGGTTTAGGCAATTGAGTGTTGGGCAGCAGTTCTATGGCACAGTCCGTCTTTCGATGGGGGGGCAACTGGTCAGCTTCCTTTTCACCGAATACATCAGCAAACATCCTGTACTCAGCCGGCAAGCCTTCCAGAGGAGAGGCCGGGTAAGGCGGAGTCGCAGCTGCCGCAACCCCCACCATCTCCTCTGGGGCACCCTTCCCCTCTGCCGCTTGATAAAACCCATCCCTAAATGTGATGGTCCGGTAAACCCAGTTTATTTGGGGGTTTTGCTGCACCAACCATGGTACCCCCAACACCACCAATGGCCCCCCTACGGGAGCCACGACAAAAGACAACCCTTCCTGGTGACTGCCCAGTTGCAAGGCTACCCGCCCTGTAAAATGGGTGACCGGTTTGCCCCCTGCCATGGACCCATCCAATTGAGTAAATGCGATGGGTCTTTGTAGAGGGAAAGTGGGGAGCTCCAAAGCTGCCACCACGTCGGGGTGCATCAGACACCGGGAACACCCCGAATCAATCATGGCCCATACTTCCACCGTCTTGACTTGGGAACCCAATTTCAATTTCACCATGAGTATGCGGTAAGTGCCACTCACCGATGGAGGCTCGCGCCCGTCCTCTACCACCTGCCCAGCGGCGCCCTTTAGAGCAGGTGGCTGGCGTTTCCCGCCGGCTGCGGGATTTCGGTCTCCCCTTCAATTTCGTAGAACATCACATCGTCTCCCTCGGTCTCAGCCACCGCAGCTTTCTGTTTCCTCGGCAACGCAGGGGACTTCGCCGGCGGTTTTCCGGGCCGTTCCTCTACCTTTGCCTTCGGGCATGCTGCCACTCGATGCCCCTCCTTACCACATCTCAGACACAAGCCTTTTGCGTACCGCTTCTCCCGCTCCTCGTCCCAGGGTCGTTGTCCCGGTTTCCCCCCGGTGGTCGATGGGCGGCTGGGCTTCACCTCCCGCCCCGACTTGGCGGTCTTCCGCTGGGCAAAGATCTCCTGGGCATGTTCAGCCCTTCCTGCCAGCAGGATCCACTCATACAGCGTGTATGGGTCGTCCCTCCCCAGGGACCAGCGCAGCACCTCTGTATTCAAGCCATCTTTGAAGAGCTCGATAATGGTTGCTTGGGACCAGTCATCCACCTTCCCAGCTAGCGCTTTAAACTCCAAAGCATAATCGGCCACTGATCGGGACCCCTGCTTGAGTTCCTTCAGGGCTCGCTTTGCTCTCTCCTTTGCTAAGGGGTCCTCGAAGTGTTGCTTCAACGCCCAGAGGAACTCCTCGAGATTTTCCAGTTCAGGCGCTTCCGACTGGCACATCTGGACATACCAGTCTGCCGCCCTCCCCTTCAGTTTGGTGGCAATGGTGATGATTCTTGCCTTCTCCGATTGGAAAACCGCCCCCCATTCCTCCATATAGGCTTTCGCATTCGTCAGGAAGAACGAGAGTTTGGTCGGGTCCCCATCAAACTTGACAGGGAAGTCTCGCATGCCGCCTCCCGCCGGGCTGCGCCCCACCACCGGGGCTGCTGCGGCTGGTGCTTCCCTGACTCGGGGCGGCACGGGGCCCCGGGGCGATCGCCCGGGCGATGCTGCGATTTCCATCTGGACCGACTGGTCCCCTTCGCGCCTCCGCACCACCCGTCGCCGTTCCGGGGTCAGCCCCTGGGAAGAAGGGGTTGAATGCCTCTGGCTTGATTCTTCCCGGACCTCTCGCAACGAGGTTACATCCAAGCTCAGCTGTTTCAGGATAGCCTCCAACGAATCCATTTTCGACTCCAGCACTCGGATCCGATCCGGAGTGGGTGAGCCCTCCGTTGGCTGCACCTGCACCACGTTGGGGGATAAGGGGTATCTCTGCCTCCAGGATGGGCCCCCCGCTGCTGTGGCATCTCCTCGGGTCTCATCCCAGGTGAGCAGCTCGCCCGGAGAATTCACGGTGGTCTCCGGGGCCGTTTTCAGCCCCCCGGCTTCGCTCTCCGACTCGGAGCTCGCCTCCTCTCTGATGGCGGACAGCTCCCCACCTTGGGACGGTCGGCCGGACGGCCTCACGGTCGAGTCCGGTTCCCCTTCCTCCATCATCACGATGTCGGGTTCGGTCATCGCGGGCTCTCTCCCTCACAGTTTAGACGCTTGTCTTTCCTGGACAGGGGCCAGCGGAGTTAGGAACTGAGATTCTCAGCTTTATGTAATGATTGCCCTAGCCCCAAATACTCAGACTCACAAGAGGATGCTAAATGAAATCTGATTTATTAGAGTACTAAAGACAAATACAGAGAAAGCTGAGAATGAGCAAAAGCGCGCCAAATACAAACTTAAACCCTTGCTTCAAACGTATCCCGCCTCCCTCGTAACAGCCCCGCCCGGCACAGGTGCCAGCAATCGTCAGAGTTGCTAGCCTGGGAAAGTAACCTTGAGCGCAGTAGATAACACAAATACATTCCAAAGCAAAGCCAAAAGATAATCGTTCCCATCCTCCCTAGACAAATGAAACACGCATCCAATTAATGACATGCGAAACGTTACGATGCATCAAATACATTGAAACGGCGCACATGACAGCAGAGCCTGGATTGACTACAGGAAAGCGTATGACTCAATGCCACATACATGGATCTGTGAATGCCTGGCACTATACGACACTCAGGACCTTCCTCAAGAACTCAATGGGACTGTGGAAGACAACACTGGAAGTCAACTCAAGGCAACTTGCACAAGTGGCCATCAAGTGTGGCATATACCAAGGTGATGCACTGTCCCCACTTCTATTCTGCATGGGCTTGAACCCCCTCAGCCAGATTATCTCAAGAAGTGGATACGGATACAAGTTCAAGAGTGGAACTACCATCAGCCACCTCCTCTGCATGGATGACATCAAGCTGTATGCTAAGAGTGAACGAGACATCGACTCACCGATCCACCTAACACGGAGCTACAGTGAGGACATTGGGATGTCATTCAGACTAGAGAAGTGTGGTCAGATGGTAGTAAAGAGAGGGAAGGTAGAGGACCCAAGGTTGAGGAAGACACATACCACACATAGGGGTGAGAAGGGTTTTTTTTTTTTTTTTATGAGAAAGATTGGAAGATGGGTGAGCCATTGTACATGACCTTGGTTGTCAACCCAGAGATTCCAAAAGCACTTAATTAGTTCAACAACATGAGAATAAAACAAGAGAATCGTATATATCAATATATTCTGCGTGGGAGATGGAAGGACCCTGAAACTCTGCAGGAAGAAAATTTGAATCCTACAACAATTATATTCAATAATATTACTTTTTGAATGCATTGCCAACTTTTCATCAAAGATAAATTACATAAAATAAAATAAAAATAAAATCAGTAGCAATGGCCAAGTTTGTCAAGACACCATTCAAACCATATCTGGACAATATTTTTACTGCAATCAATAAAACCAACATAAAGAGTTGTGCAAATGTTTGAGTTCTCCAGATTTTTTTTTTTCATGCTTATGTTACACAAAATAGGGATCTGGGGAAAATGAAGAATTTTTTCAAAAAAAAATAGGCTAAATGTCTTAAGTCAGTCATAGATGAATGGGCAATGGGCTGAACACAGTCAGTTTAGGTGTTATGGGGATCAGATTACACCTGGTTATGAAGGGTAAAGGATATATTAAATCTCACCCCAGCTTTTGAAAACATAAATACCCATGAGGTTCTATATTCTATTACCTGCCAATGGTAGTACTGAAACACAGAGAATTACAGTCCTTGCATAAACAAGGCCGGTGTTTTTTAAGGGTGGCAATTCAGTCAATTAAGCCAAATTGAATAAACTTTCCTTCCTATTGGATGGACTCCATCCTGATTGTCTAAATATGATATCTTCCAAACTATATTGTTCCATGAGGGGCGGGAGAATCCACAGCCCTCCAAACCCACTAACATCATTATAATTCTAAAGAGAAGCAGAGTACAAAGAAACACTTAACCGTAGTTTAACTAAAATGCTAGAGCAGATAACACACTTTGACCCAGTATTGGAATACTGCATGGTCAGCATCAGATATATCTCTATGGAGAGGATAATTCCAAATCCGAAGCACAAATAAATATAAGAGTTGGGGGCGGGAATAAGTGAGGACAAGTAACATAATGTGTTCGCATTGCAACTCCCTGCCCTACACTCTTTTTTTAAAAAAAATAGGACTCCAGCTGCTGAAAGTTTGCAGAAAACCATCTCCACTTCTCCACAACTGGTACCAGTGGGCATACATGAATATATATGAATATATATCCATTGAGGAATATATGAGGAAAGGGAAGGAAAAGAGAAGTAGATTGGTCCCATTGGAGGACATCCAGTACTGACACCATTAATATCAAGTGAAGAGGAGAAGAGATGACGAAGCTCCCATTGCACTAATTTTGGTGGAATTCCATTACTGTATTTCATTTTTCATAATTATGATTCAGAAATCATAATTATGCAATAGGTTTTCTGAGTTCAGAAAACAACATTAAAGTTAGACTGTGAACATTACAAGTGTCTGAAAATTCCTAGGACTAAGCACATTTCTAACATTCATATGGCTTTGGCAGTGATTGGGATTACATGGGGCAATGTAAGCAACTGGAATCATATTACTATTTGTGTTGATATGGAACTGCCAACTTGAGCAAAACGGTGCATGCAAAGGTTAATGCACTGGAATAACTTCTTGCACTGTTAAGCTTTTCTACATCAGCAGTGGGGCTGAAATGTCTGGTAAGACTATGTATGGTCCTATTTGTTAACTTCAAATCATCACCTATGTTCTGTTGCAATATTAGGGAAGGGAGAAATAGTTGGAAGTTAGGAAGCAGCTCCAAGTTGTGGTAGGAGACCTGTAATATGCTGTTTCTTAGAAAGAATGTGTTGCTGGTATGATTCCTGCCCCTCTGCACACACATACAAGAATATTTCCCTGTGAAAGCTGCAACTTGCAGACTGTTCTTAAGCCTCCATCCATGCTTTCACTGGATTACTGGCACTGCAACACAAACAAACAGCAGAAAATGAGAAGTAAGGGTTCAATGTAATGAGTCTATGGCTCAGCTCAGCAAGTCCATCAACCATCCATGGTCTCTGGATGCTTGCTCAAAAATGTTGAAGAGCTATAGATGGGCTGGTAGATAGACCTTATCCCAGTTGGCTAAAAGATGTCATTTAAATAATATTTTGGCTTCCATGGAAGATGAATTAGATTTCTAGTTTTAGGCTGGTCTTATGAATATAAGATGTGAACACAAGACGGTGAAACTGACAGTATTACATAGGCTGGTTCATCTATCATGGGAGCCTGGTGTGGGCAGGGCACTGTACAATAAACAGAACAGTTTTCAAATCCTCTTAAAAGCTGGATATATCTTGAATTGTTTGTATGGCTACAAGCCCTGGTTTAATTTAAAAAATCATCCCACTGAAGTATACTGAAGGCAGAATGCTATCCTTTCTAATTCTCCATTCCCTTTTGGATAAGGCTGTTTTTAATCAATACCATGCAAGGAGATGAGACTTGGAGACTATTTTAAAGATAATTAGAAAAAGAAGTTAGACATTATTATTCCAAAGTATTTTACTAGACCGCTGCTGAGATCATGCTGAAATGAAAAAAACAAACAAACCTTAGTGGCTTGACTCATCTGCTGTATAAAATTACTTGCCTGAGCCAACATTTTCTCTTCTCTCTGCTCTGTGGGAAACGATTGGATTTGTGCATGGTCTCATGGCAGCAGTGTTTTTCCTGACCAGGCGGAAAATCTGAACTCTAAATCTTCCTCTATGAATTTTTTGAACTTAATTCCCACTTCTAATTGGGGTTACTGAAGGTGAAACTCAAAAGCAGCACTCAGCCAGGATATGATTAAAGAAATGAAAAGAACTATGCCATGACCCAGATTTCATGAACAGATGGAAAATTCCCAGATCACAATGGGAAAAAGCCAGACAGGAGGAACGCAACCTACCAGAAGCTTGAATGTACAGTCAAAAAGTTGTTTTCTGGCTTACACTATCATTAAGTACCTTTATTTTTTTTTCTTTTATTTATCATATTTTTATCACCGCCCATCTCCCACATATGGGGGACTCTGGGCGGTTCACAATAAAACAGTTTAAAATTCAATAAAATCATAAATAATATCATTAATCCATAAATATCAATATCAATAAATAAATATAAAACGTAATGAGATCCAAGTAATGGCAGATCTAATACCACCCAAACGGGAACAAGACCAGCCTCGGCAGGACTAGGGAGCCAACCAACCCCAAGAGTGGCTCTTCCTTTCCCTGCTCCAGGCATGGTGACAAAGGCAGCAGAGGGGCAAGGAAAGGCTGTCAGGGCTTCAGATAAATATGATTGATTATGTCCTCATTATTCCATTTCATGCCCACCCACCTTTGTAGAGTTATTCTCTCTGAACTGAGCATTCACATATCCCTGAAGATTCATCGCCTCTCTGATATTCACTGAGTATGACATAAATAGCTGTACTAACTGCCTTTAATGTATTAACCAAGAATTACAGCCATTTGGCTTTTGATCAGGGACATGTTCCTGCACTTCAATATTTATTTTCATTCCTATTATGAAAAAATGGTTCTTTAATTACAGTAGTTCATCCCTGATGGCTTTTCATAAATTCTGTAAAAATGAGAGGTTGGTTAGCCACTTCAGGAATACCCCAGAGATGTGATCAGCTGGGTGAATGGCATCTTGCAATACTTAGATGCATTTTACTCCTGCTGTTCTGACTCATTTTGAGCCTGTGAGAGTGTACTTTTTTTCAAGACAATACTAAAAGAAACACAAATGGCCTTTAATAATATAGTCCAGTTTAGTTTACAGAGCAAATCAACATGGAACAGAAACAAAAGTAGTCCAAGATATATTTCAATACGAAGTTTTCTGGACTGCAAACAAAGCGTTCACTTTTGTCCTGGCTGTGATGTAAGAATTAGTCTGCAAAAGTGCTTCCTGAATTTCCATGATCAGCCTGGGTCACACAGTGCACACCAAACTTCCATAACCCCCTTTGTCACCTCTCTTTCTCTTTCATCCCCTTCCTTTTGGCTGGCATCAGAATTTCAATGAAAGTTAAGCATGGGTTCAGGACTTTCAGCCTTAGGGCCAACACCACCTATAAAGCCTTTCATGGCAAGGGGCCAAATTTTTTGTGGGGTGGCTTATGGGTTCTGTCATGTAAAGAGTGTCATCTGGCAGGACCCAGGAAGAGAGCCTTTTCTGTTGTTGCACCTGCCCTGTGGAACGTCATCCCCCCAGAGATCAGATTGGCCTTGATCCTGTTGGCCTGTGTTCCCAGGCATGGGTTGGCAGTGTCAGTTGGCAGTTGTGTTGATGTCCGTCTGTTGTTTTATCTCAGCTGCTGGTTAGATATTTATTTTGTGTTCTTGCTGGCTTTAACTGTGTTTAGCTACTCAGGGCCACTTTGGCAAGATAGGTTGCCATATAAATTGAAGATAAATAAATAAAAAATAACATATATGTTTTATATCCTCTTTGAAGTATATTGAATATGGCTCTCCATGAGGGAGAAAAACAACTCTAGAATTGAGATACTCTTTCTATCCTCCCATGCAAGAATCTTCTCCAAAGAAGATGCCATGCAATCATTAGAAAACAATTAGCTGGCCTTCTATTGACACTTTCCTTCATGCAGTTATCCAATTTACTAATATAAATACTAGGGCTGGGCACACTTTGAAAACAATTCAGAAATGCTTTGGACCTTGGGCAACCATAGCAGCTCTCTGCTGTTCATTAAAACAACTCTTCTCTTTTCAGACTTAAGCCTGAAAGAAGATATAGCTGCTTTAGGAATCATGTTAACTTGAGATGATTCCTTAAAGCGGTGGCAGGTTTTTTCAGATTCATGCAAAAGTTGAAAAATGTCAGTCCAGTTTAATAAATAGCAGAGAGATGCATATTCACAAAGTCCAAAACAATTCTTCCAAGTCATTTGGGAACCTTACACAGCCTTAACAAGCACTATATCAGTTTTTATTTTATTTCCGGTGTCAACCATACAGTAAATCAATGTGTTCCAGCTAGTGCTTGAAGGCCTCTCCACAATGGGGCATTTGAAGTGATCCAGGATTATTTCTCATTGTTGGACTTTTGCATCAGTTTTGCAGCTGAGCCCATGAACTTTCAGCTCCTAGGAAGCACAAGAGAAAGCTGCAGCACTGGTTCTACAGTGGAAACACTTCTGGCTGCTTACTAGGAAAAAATGCCCCACTGAGTTCTCTAGATCTGTACCCATGAAAATGTCTTCATGTTTTGCAGCTTTTAATGGAAAGAACATCCTGAACCAACATCTTAAAATTGTGTCAAATTACAGATGAATCACCAGTTTATGATCACCATGAAATGTGCTTTGCTATCAAAGTATGTTTTGTTTATTCACCCCTCTCCTGCATAAACAGTCTGGAAGAGTTCTGTGAAATGTCAGTGTTAATGCGCTTATTTTATTTGTTCCTAATAAAGTTACTCTTGCCACATAAAAAGGAGAGCAGTGCCATATGGGATTATATGATTTAAATAAAGGTAGATTAATTTCTGTTATAAAAAGATGATAAACCCATGGCTTCCTGCACACTAAAGTCCAGATTTTGACTGGACTACACCATCTAAACCCCTTCTTAGGAAGAGGAAAGAATGCCAAACTTTCATTGTCCAAGAATTTGTAGAATGGCTATACCCCTCCTGAATCCTGTCAAATGTGTTGGTACAACCCCTCAAATCCCCCAGCCAATAGCTAACTGCCATACTGGATGAAGTTGGTTCTGGAAGTTGAAGTCAAACTTAACTGGAGGGTGCCATGCTGGGAAAGGGTAGCACCAAAGATACCCAAGGGATTTTCCCATCTGAAGACATGACTACAGGGTTGTTGGGAGGGGGGGTTGGGGGGAGGTGCCTTCAAGTCAGTTTTTTGTTTTGTTTTGTTTCATTTATTTTACACCTGGCGACTGCCTGGACTAGTCCCTGCAGTTTTCTTGGCAAGGTTTTGCAGAAGTGGTTTGCCATTGCCTGCTTCCTGGGGCTGAGAGAGAGGGACTGGCCCAAGGTCACCCAGATGGCTTTGTGCCTCAGGCGGGACAAGAACTCACAGTCTCCTGGTTTCTAGCCCGATGCCTTTAACCACTACACCAGACTGGCTCTCATGACTACAGTTAAAAAGTTATATTCTAAGTCACAAGGTTTATAAAAGAGGGTTCCCAGAAATGCTGAAAATTCCATGCTGATAGCATTAGCCAACGATCAGAAGGCAACAATATATTTTAAATAAACAGATAAAGACCCCTGTCTAGATCTACTTTAAGCTACCAGTAGCCAGAAATGAATCACAGGAAGATGATTCCTGTTCTGTACATTCACTTCCTCTGAAGCAAGGGCAACCATAAAGATGGGAGAGATATGCAAGATACTTCAGGCTCTTTTCAAAAGTAGAGCTTTTTTTTCTTTGTCCATGAATAATTTGAGTACAACTCCTACATTTACTGGAATATGTTATTACTGCTTCTAGCTGATGATTCTTTAATCAAGTGTTAAAAATTAAGGAAGTTTGGTTGGTGTTTCCTTAGAAGAACTAAAAAGCAGGAGAAGAGCAAGTTCAGTACTGTATATTTTTCACCATTTTGAAGTGACATTTCCCCAGCTGAAAGAGAAAAGTGTGTGTGTGTGTGTGAACTGAAAGAGAAAAAAGGATTACAGTTTCTTGCTGAAGTCAACAGATACTGGTGGTATAGCCCTGAAGATGCTTTTCGGAAAAAAAAATGTTTCCATTTATGTTCTATCTGTACATTTGTAATAAAGCACATATGCACTTTCGTTGCTAAGGGTAAAATAAAAATTGCATTTTTAAAAAATGTTTTCTTTCCAGTTTTCCTGTCTTAATAAAAAAAATAGCCAATATCTGGCTTCTTCACATGGTAATATTTGCTTGTGACCAGCTTTCCAACTTCTAAGAATGGTTTTCCCCCTCCCTTCTGGTTTCCAGTGCCAGGAGGGACAGTATGAAAGACAGAGATAATGGATCGTTCCTAACATCAAAAGTTAGTCTGCTATTTGATTTCCCACTTCAAAATACTTGTGTCAGAGAACAAAGAAATCCTGTTTTTTTTTCTTATCAGCAACTGAAACATCAAGAACAATCAATAGAAGGGCAGCCACCTTATAAACTGGAAATAACCACGAGCATATTTAAAAGGCAGGTTTGTATCAAGCCATGCAAGATGAAGGTATTTTCCAGATCCCTCAATGTGACCACAAATCTAAAGAATTCATTGGGTTCTCTTCTCTTAAGAATGCATATCAAGGTCACACCTAAAAAGAAGATTTATAGGATTTTGTCCCTTGATGCTTCAAGCAGATAAACAATGAAAAATTAATTACTAATTCCAGCACTCATTGCAGTCAAATATGTTTAACAAAAATGAAAAACAAAAGAAGATTCCTGGGTAGGCATGTACAGCTACTTACAAAGGATAGAACAGGGTTTTTCAGTCTTACCAGCCTGGATGGTAAGTTGGATGGATAAATTTGGAAGTCTGAGAACAGATTGTGAATGCCTATCATGGGGATTAGAGGGGGTTTGCCCTGAAGCCAATTAGTGGCCTGCTAGGACCACAGAATGGAGTTTATCACAGCGGAGGAGCTATGCACAGAAGAAGAAGATTATCTTAAATAGCTTAAATGAGCACGTCAGGAAAACACAGGTTATTGATCTAACACATTCAGCCCTCCCAAGCATAAAGAATTACATGCTTAGACATAGTAGGTTCTACGGTAAAGTAAAAGAGTCTTACTGACTTTTGTTCTTGGTTCTGTTATATCCATCTCTGGTGGAAAAATGGTGTTCCTTGTTTCTTCTGTTCTTTAACTATACTTAGTGATCTCTTAGCCCTATAGCTGCTAAGAGCTGCATGGAAGAAAGGGCTAGGCACATGGTTTTAGGCCAAAGATGGAGACAGAGGAGAGCAGCATGCTAGCTGCCTCCTCAGTAGGTGGAAGGAGGAGGAGGAGAGAGAGAGGAAGTGGGAGTGGCAACAAACAGCTTCCTCAATAGCATGGAGAGTTTGCATCCTAGAGCAACCATCCATATGCTAATGAGGCATGCTGGATTTGCCAGGACTTCAAATATGCCCATTCCCAAAATGGATGCTGTAGCAGCAGGGGCCATCCCAATATAAAGTCTGATAGGACATAGAACCTGGAAGATGCTAAGGGAAGAGATATGCAGGGACATTTGTGCTCATGGGCACTGTGTTGGGGACCCAGGAAGACAGAACTGATTTATGCCCTGAGAAATTCATCTAGAAACAGACATGGAAATCACAGAGGAAAAATAAGAGATCTGGAGGGGGAGGGGGAGAGAGATGATTATTTAAATGACAAAATGTGCATTTTGAAATGAATAAATGTACCAATGACTAACCAGTGTTGGTAAAAGGGATGTTGTCTGTAATAGTTCCTCGATTCTTGTCATGGCTGATAAGATGACAAAATAGTTGAAGTGTACAGTGGCATTAAAAGAAAAGCATTTCAAAATTTATATGTGCCCACTCCTCCCTAATCTCCTTAACTTATAGGGGAAGGGGGGCAAGATAAATGGCACAAAAAGTGTGAGCAATAGCGATGGTGCCTAGAATTAATGATGAGTAACAGCATCAACAGGAAAGAGAGAAGGGGTGCCCAAAACTTCAGTAGACTCTCTGCGTGTTTAACTGTTCCTCAACTAAATCAGCAAGAGCACATGCAGACTTCACATGGAGATTGAACCTTAATAAACCAACAAAGCCAATGTTGCACTTGTTATTATATTTATCTATTCCAGCTTTACTAGTCACACTTGCGTGTATTAAGCACAGGACATACTCACACATATTCGCATATGCATGTACCATCTGCATGCCTACCTCTAGATTAAAAGAAGGACCAGCCACCTGCCACTCACCCACACTCCTGCTCTCTTCACTTCCGCATTGCTGTCATTTCAAAGCCGCAACTTAACTGGCAGGCCTGCACCCATGACCCATCCTCTGTCTGGTCATGTCTTTAATGACTGTTTTCTCCTCAACACCCTCCTCCCACATCTCTCCATCCTGGCTCAACCAACAACAGCAGTGGTGGGTCTGGTCCCTCCCTGCTGCTATCCTGGCACAGCTGGAACAGGACCCCAGTCCCAAGCAACAAAACAACAGGCTAACTCTGTTGAGGTTTTCCTACTAACGATTAAGACTGCTATTGTACCTAATCATTTTGGCCGGGTGAAGAGGTTGTATGTGATTGTCTCCTCTCACGTGCTTCATGCAAATTGCCTGGGGGGAGGAAACCTGCCCGGACTTGTTCTTACTTCCTCTTTTTTTCTCTCTGCCAATATGTAGCAAGCCAGGCTTGCTCTCAATGAGAGCTAAGTCCTTTAAATATGTTTTGCTTTTGTTTTGCTTTCTGTAAATAAATTATTTTTATAGAAATGCTTGGTGTGTGACTTTTCTGATCTCTCCTGGGTTAAAGGCTTTCCCAGCATTCTGCCAACAAACTCCTCCTCCAAAGAGTTGGAACAAGTGAAGGGAGGCCACTGAAAACAGCCATGTTTTGTACATCTCTAACTATTGCATGTAATGTGGGTATTGCAAGACACATAAACACTGGGTGTGGAATGCAGATGTCATGAGTACGGATGGTGAGCAGGAGGGGGCCCCTATCCAGGGGGGGAAACGCATGCGTAGTTTAGAGGCTTTGAACTGTCCTTCAAAGAAACTCAGAGCAGACCCACCTTGAGTTCTGGGGTTTATCTGTCTGGGTTTCCCACGCTCCTTCAGTTTGGTAGGATTTTCTGTCTACTAGAGCAGTTAATAAACACTAGAGACAATCTCCTTGTCTCAGCGTGGTTTTTTGCTTAAGTCAGGACAGCAAAGGGGGGAAAAAAAGATATTGTCTATGCAGATGAGGATTACATGATTGCCCCAATGATGACCAAGGCATTTTGGGTGGCAAAGTTGAATAGCATCCACAGTAGTGGGATCAGTAGGTACTAACAATAACAATGGTAATAGACCATTTGGGGCTCTGTAATGGTAATCTCAAAAGTTTCATCTGAGTTGGTGACTTTATTTGATCATTTAGGGTGTCCAGACCTAGAATATACCTACATACCTGTTTGCCTTTACACCTACTGCTATTATGGCTGACTTCTTCAAGCATATTTGTTAAAAAAAAATCAAAGAGTGACAAATCCTTTACTTTTCCTTACCCCCGCTCTGAGGCTGCTGTCATCATCATCATCACGACTGAGAATGGGATGAACAGCCACCTCTTCTCAAAACATAGCAACTGTCTTCTACTATTAGGATGATGTAATTCTTTCTCCAGTCATTGCTGTCTGGAGTGTTGCCTGAACATGGCTCCACACCTGCTGAGGAGGAGGGCCACAGACAATGCTATTATTAACATGAAGTCCCTATGCTTTGCCTTAAAAAGTAGTGTTCAGCCTGCAGAGCAGGAAATTACCCAGAAATACTAGTTTAGGGATTGTTCCCCACTGCTGAGAAAAAAATGCTGTCCACCCATTCTAGAGCAGGCAGAAAACTATCACCATGAAATTTGCTCTTTCCATTGCAGATCCCTCTGCAATCGTCTCTGATCATCTCTGTTCCAGGTTACATTGACTTCCCCCTAAGCTAATGAGTGACAAAGCCTAAGAAATATAATACATCTTGAGGTTGCCCTTGGGCAGTGTCAGAGTAAGGTAAGAAATACTACTTTAATACTGTAGCACTAAGGATGACTTAGGCCTGTCCCATTCCTGGCTGAGTATGAGTTAAAGGGAGTAACATAGGGACACAGTAGCAAAAAGATGCTGCTAGGGCATGTTTATGCCACCGTCAACAGCATGTGGGGAAAGGCTGCTCATGAGTTATAAGAAAAAGCATAAGAAAACCTTTAGTCAAGCAACTAAGGCATGAGTATTTGGTGCATCTCCAGATCTTGCCTCTAGATTAGTGGGTTCTCATTCTTATGTATATTCAGGATTCTGGAACTTCTGGCATCTAAGAAGACTGAAGCAACAAATAAACTGCAGTAAATAAATGAAATAAAATAATTGCCAAGTTCTGCATTGGTATTTATCTTGGCTACATAAAATTGAAAGTTTGAGAAGATCAATAGCATTGGTACAGACAAAATGTTCACTTTGCTGCAAAGCTCTCTTCAACAATAGCACAGTTACTTCTCTCCAGCTAACAAGGGTGAGCAATTCACTGCCCTCCAGCTATTTGGGGCTTCATATCCCATCAGCTTCACCCAGCATGACCAGGGACAAGGGACGATGAAACCAATAATCTAGAACATTTTCATAGAACAGGTATCTTTTGCTGGTCCACAAACTATCAAACAATTGCATTTCAAACTAGATGTCCAGGATAACTGACCATTTACGAATAAGCCTCAAATTGGGTAAGTCTGAGATATGTGATGTGATATGGGACATCCATTGTCAGATCTCTCATTTAAAACAATGTTTTCATGTTGATCAGAGCTGCTATTAGCAGTGCCAAGAGAAAAATAGAATCCTGTAAATGTAAGTTCCTCTGTAGGAGGAACTAATAGCTGTTTGCAGGAGATTTAGATTATGGGTAGAAGAAAAAAGTTAACTTCCTTCCTTGGTAATCACTATTCTTGACCTAAATGAAAACCCTTGAAAGATACTCCTCAATTTAAAAATGTGGTGAATTAATCATGGGCCTTGGCTTCTCATATCTCTTGCTCTGGGTGACTGAAGGGAGGATGATTCTAGCATGTTTTTCCAAAACATAATAATAGCTGTCTTCACTGTAGCATCAGAAATTCCCAAAGGGAATTTTAAAATTCATATTCTTTACAAACACACACACACACACACAATTAAAAACTCACTGGAAGGTTGACATTTTTATCTAGTTCTTCATTTTCTATGTTTCACAATCCTTTTGCACCATGTAAGTTCAGCAAGGCTGTTTTGATGCCTTGACTACTTCCTTATTACAGATGGTGAACACTTTCTTGATGTAATGAGGTAGTTAAATGTATTCATAGAATCACTTCAGCTGATCTATTAACATTCAGACATCATTCTACCTTCTGATATTGCCACACACAAATTACTATATACAACACACATGAGTGTTCAAGTTAACTATAGACAACAAACCATTCAGCCACCATTTCAATCTATTGACTTGTGGATTGCAACCACGGGTTAAAATGCTGTGTCAGTGTAAGCCAAACCAAACTTAATGAAGTGTGATAAACATGAGAAAAGGCCATAGCTCAGTGGCAGAGTGTCAATATGGAAGGTTCCAGATTCAGACCGTGGCATCTCAAAGGAGAATTAGGAAAGACTTCTACCAAAAACTCTTTGGAGCAAATGGACACAACAGTGTGACTTGGAAAAGGTTTCTTCCTTTCCTTTTGATTGTATGTTTTTCTGTAAGATGCCAAACATCATTTAATGCCCGCTTCCTGTACCATTTGTGGTCACTCAACTCAGGTCTGATGTGGTACTTTTCAGTCTTACAATTTAGTGCCTTAACACTACCAGATGTACAGGAAGCAAGCTCAGAAACAAGGTTTATCATGGTACTGATGGGTTCCAATATTACATTGTTTGATAGCTTAGCACAATGTGTGAACCTAAGGATGTGGGTTTTTTTCTAAATGTGGTTTATGGTGTAGTGTTATGCATAAACCTAGCTATTTTGAAGTATTCAGCAAATCACAATTAAAAGATTCCATGCTTGGGCAAGATATTGTTCTCACCCCCCCAAGTTCTTTATCAAGTCCTAATTTTGTAGCATAGATTGCAGACTCCTTGTAGATCAATATTATTTCTTTTTCAGAACTACTGTTTTATTTATTTACAAATATATAAAGATTTCATTAAAACTGAGATGAGTAATCAACTACTTTTTGAAGGTGGACAGCAGGTATAATTTTCTTCCAAATACCTCCATCAAACAAAGGTAACAAATGTGCTTTAGTACTAATCAGAGCTTGAAGGACTTTAAAAGACCAGTTAACTAAAATGTGCAGTTGAGATTTGTTTCTCTAAAGGGTCAACTAGATAACAGCTAATACACCTTTTTTTTCTTTGTCTTTTTCTTTAATTTTCCAGGGCCTGATATAGGACAAATCTATGGAGCTTGAAGAAAGTATTACCTAACTAGTATGAATACATATGAATACACAGGGCTGTGGAACAGCCCACAAATTAAAAAAAAATAGTGTTACCACAAAGAATGTCAACAGCGTTGATGGATCATTAATTGTGTACTAGATTCTGAAAGAGTCTCAGGAAACTCCCTGATCTTTAATAGTCAAAGCCGTAATGAACTAATGGTATGTATGGTTATAATCTATGCATTGCTAACCTATGGTGTTGTGTTTTTGTTTTGCTTTGGGTTTTTTGAGCCTTCAAGTTAGTGTTGACTCCTGGCAACTGCCTGGACAAGTCTCTGCGGTTTCCTTGGCAAGATTTCAGGAGTGGTTTGCCATTGCCTGCTTCTAGAGCTGAAAGAAAATGACTGGCCTCACAGTCTCTCAGTTTCTAACTTGGTGCCTTCCTGAAGATTTAGTTTAATGAAGAATGAGCCTTTCAGTTCCTATAAGCCATCAAAGACAGACATTTCCCCACCTTCTTGTCAGAGACAATATATCTTTACTGTTGGAGAATAAACAGTACATAATGAATACATATGGCTTTGATGGTGTGGTCAGTGAGTTAGAGCCAGACATCGACGGTATCCCAGCTGAACTGTTCAAAATCTTGTGAGTTGATGCTGTCAAGGCAATGCATGCTATATGCCAGCAAATTTGGAAAACTCAAGAATGGCCATCAGATTGGAAAAAATCAACTTATATCCCCATACCAAAAACAGGAAACACTAAAGAATGTTCAAACTATCGAACAATGGCACTCATTTCACACGCCAGTAAGGTAATGCTCAAGATCCTGCAAGGCAGACTTCAGCAGTTCATGGAGCGAGAATTGCCAGATGTACAAGCTGGGTTTAGAAAAGGCAGAGGAACTAGGGACCAAATTGCCAATATCCGCTGGATAATGGAAAAAGCCAGGGAGTTTCAGAAAAACATCTATTTCTGTTTTATTGACTATTCTAAAGCCTTTGACTGTGTGGACCATAACAAATTGTGGCAAGTTTTTAGTGGTATGGGGATACCAAGTCATCTTGTCTGCCTCCTGAGAAATCTGTATAACGACCAAGTAGCAACAGTAAGAACAGACCACGGAACAACGGACTGGTTTAAGATTGGGAAAGGAGTACGACAGGGCTGTATCCTCTCACCCAACCTATTCAACTTGTACGTAGAACACATCATGCGACAAGCTGGGCTTGAGGAATCCAAGGCTGGAGTTAAAATCGCTGGAAGAAACATTAACAATCTCAGATATGCAGATGATACCACTTTGATGGCTGAAAGTGAAGAGGAACAGAGGAGCCTTATGATGAAGGTGAAAGAAGAAAGTGCAAAAGCTGGCTTGCAGCTAAACCTCAAAAAAACCAAGATTATGGCAACCAGCTTGATTGATAACTGGCAAATAGAGGGAGAAAATGTAGAGGCAGTGAAAGACTTTGTATTTCTAGGTGCAAAGATTACTGCCGATGCTGACTGCAGTCAGGAAATCAGAAGACGCTTAATCCTTGGGAGAAGAGCAATGACTAATCTCAATAAAATAGTTAAGAGCAGAGACATCACACTGACAACAAAGGTCCGCATAGTTAAAGCAATGGTGTTCCCCGTAGTAACATAAGGCTGCAAGAGCTGGACCATAAGGAAGGCTGAGAGAAGGAAGATAGATGCTTTGGAACTGTGGTGTTGGAGGAAAATTCTGAGAGTGTCTTGGACTGCAAGAAGATCAAACCAGTCCATCCTCCAGGAAATAAAGCCAGACTGCTCACTTGAGGGAATGACATTAAAGGCAAAACTGAAATACTTTGGCCACATAATGAGAAGACAGGACACCCTGGAGAAGATGCTGATGCTAGGGAGAGTGGAGGGCAAAAGGAAGAGGGGCCGACCAAGGGCAAGATGGATGGATGATATTCTAGAGGTGACGGACTCGTCCCTGGGGGAGCCGGGGGTGTTGACGACCGACAGGAAGCTCTGGCGTGCGCTGGTCCATGAAGTCACGAAGAGTCAGAAGTGACTGAACGAATAAACAACAACAACAATGAATACATGGAGAGCCAGTTTGGTGTAGGAACCAAGCTAGAAACCAGGAGACTGTGGATTATAGTCCCACCTGAGTCACAAAGCCAGCTGTGTGATCTTGGGCTACCCACTCTTTCTCAGCCCTAGAGAGAAGGCAATGGCAAACCACTTCTGAAAAAACTTGCCAAGAAAACTGCAGGGACTAGTCCAGGCAGTCACCAGAAGTCAAAAACTGACAGCAGCAGCAGCAGGAGATAATCATCCCCTGTTGGGGAGCATCCTTGGATATGTAATTTCCTATTGTTGGAAGACATTTTGATCTGAATTTAGAAAAATAACTTTTTTGAACCTATGTTCCTCTCCAGAGGTATCCAGAAAAATAGCAGGCCACTTCGGAGGTCTGGAAGGGTTTCATGACTGCACATTTCAGTGCCTTCTTTTATGTGTGATAGACATATAGTTTTTGCATGAAGACATTTTTTAACATGCAAACAGCCAAGATGTAGAGTGGGAACCTGAGTAACAGAACAATAAGTCCTAGGTTTTATCCTGATTAGACTTCTGGCTCTTTCCAAGTCTTGGTCTGAGGCAAGACATGAGGCCCCTTTAAGCTCTCCATTTGAAAGGACGTACAGGAGTGAATACAGTAATGCTTCCTGACAGCGCATGGATTGCTCTGAGCAATACACAGCTGGATCAATCTGAACTGGAATAGCTTCATACTGGGCTGGGCTGCAGTTCCTGACTGCATTTTGAAATCCTACATGTGTAGAACATGGCCACCTTCTTATTGAGCCCATCACCCATTGGCCAGAAAACACAGTGTTAGGTAGAAAAGGACTAACCCTGTGTTTCCCTTAAATTAGCAAATGGCTGGATAGGGCTAATGTCAAGGTATGTAATGGTATGCGGGAAAGACCTTGGGAGTCAGGGCGAAGAAATGCTGCCTAGGGAAGGGTCAGAGAAGAGACAGCAGAGCCCTCAGCTGGCTGGTGGGCCGGGCAAGAGGATCAGAAGAGACCCTCCCTAGTTGCTTGGGCTGTAAAGGAGACAGCAGGAGAAATGTACTTTCAGACTTACAAGATTCTGTTAATGTAGCTTTACAATGAAGTATAATTAGCTTGTCTGGTCTACCTGGGAAGGCTAACAAGGAGTTAAAGATATTTACACAACTGTGGAGTAATTGTTCTTTTGTGAATTGACTACCTGTGGCTAAGTAAAATAATTATAAGAGCTTTGCATCAAAGATTTCCAACCTGGTTTTGAGAATGTGTGTCTTCATGTGCAATGGATAAAAACTGCAATACACTACATTGCTCCCATGACTATTTTCTTCAGTTTTGTTGAAAAAGAGAACACGAACCACTGATATGTTATTCTGAAAAATTCCAAAGAAATATCTGAACATGGGGAATAGTCAGTATTTAATCATTAAAAAAGTTCAAACCTGACCTGAAGGTTTGTCATCTTCCCTGGAAAACCTGTTCCTTAATCCTAAAGGTAAAGGTGGGTTTTGGTTGATGTCATCATCTCTCATTTCAGTGGGAGTTAGTACTACAGTAAATATGCATCTGGGAAAACAGATTCCAAAACGTGGCAAGTTGTACAGATAGGAAAAAATAGGATAAATGGAAGGAATGCAAGGGAGAAGTTACAGGTTTCTCTATAGTCAGAGGAGGAGAGAATCTGGATATAAAAGCCATGAAGTTTATGGCTTTGATTGGACCAACTGATTGCAGAATATAAACATAACTAAACCAGTCATGTTATTCCTGAAGGCAGACCATGTGGTGTTTGACACATTCAGTTGTTGGTTTACTCTGAGCTGTATTTGTTATAACCTGATTTGTGTCTGTAAATACGTTACCTCTTCAGGCCTCATCACTTCATTGATTTTTTCTTCTGAAAAAAAGTTAAAGTGACTGTATATATTTGAGTAGATCAAATCCAATGGAAAGCACATATTTAAAACTTCATATTTTTAGGAAATTTTGAAAGAACCCCTCCCCATCCATCCCAAAGCTCTGCAGCTCTCCAGTATTGTCAGTTCCAAAATGGATATTTTGTGATTCCTCCTGAGTCACAGCTGAATGGGAAGAAAATCAGCTCTGATCTACAAGTGGTGATGACAACAGAGGCACAGCACTGATTTGGGCTGGTGTCAAAGCCTATGTGGAAAGTATCCTAAGGCTAACGTGTTATGTGTAACTTGCTGGCTCTATCATTTCTCCCTCATTAAGTAACCCTTACACACACATGCACACACACCATCTCTTGTTTATTTTGCACCAAAACTTCCCCTTTCCTTTGGAGACATTTGCAAGAAAAGGAAAAGCTCCAACTTCTTTCCTTCCTGCTCCCTTTCTGGCCTGTACATCTTAAGTTAACAGGAGATCGTTGTGTTGGTGTCCACATCCAGAGCTATCCCAAACTGCTAGAATTTTCATTTTCACAGGTCCAGTTCACTCAGGAACAGCATCTACAGTTCTAGAAGCTGACAGCCCTTAAGGGTAGGGTGTTTTCAGAAATGTATTTATCAAGCAATCCTTCCAATGAGAACAAGATAATGGCCATTTTGATTATGGAACTTGGCCCTTTGAGCAAGCAAGTCTTAGCGAAGGCAAGTCTTATTCCAGTAGAGTTCAAGTCCTAGGGACTTCATGGATCCATCCATGTAGTTTTCTTGGGAACAATATGGAAGTGGTTTGCCACTGTCTTCTGGGATGTTTTTCTCACACCCCATTCGAGTCTACATCCTTCGGATTTCCTGGTAATTTCCCATTCAAGTACTAATCAGGCCCTACCCTGCCTAGCTTTTCAAAGCCAGGCAGGTTTGGCTAGTATATGTGCGATTAAAAGGACACAAACATGAAGATTTCAGGAAATAAGCTCCATGTATTTGCAACTTTCATGGGGTGAAATTATTTATCATTAGTGATTGTATTCATGTTTCATGTCCTCTCATGGATTTGAGAGGGACATTTTAATTTCATAACAACCAGTGCCTGAAATGGGGGGTGGGGGCTGGGAAGAAGTAGGGGATGTAGACCAGACCCTGTGATGTCCATCAAACAAACCATCTTATTCTAGTTTTAATACATGTAACAGCTCAACAACAGGTTGATTTGGCTGAGAAATAATGGTTATTCTTTGTGGGCAAGGAAGATTTGAAGAGCAGTTTCCATATCAAAAACCAACATTTTTCAGTGCACCAATGTGGCACTTCATTGACTCTCTCCTCAACACTTTCCAATGCCCTCACATTTTACACTTTCCCAAACTGCATCAGGGGACTTGGAAATTCATCTCAAAGACAACGGTAAACAGCCACTGCCAGTTTAACTATTTGCAACATTTCTTAATCAGAATTCAATAGCTGAATTCCTTATGAGTTTCCATAGTAACCTTGCAGACTTCTTCATTAACATGACCTATATTTGATAAAGCTTAAACATTGGAGGCAGGTCTCTGGGGACAAAATCTCATTTGTGAGACTTCTGCACTGATTTTTAAGCTGCTCAAGGCTGATGAACTCTTTCTGCAAGAAAAGTAGATTGATCATTCTGATTGGTTTGCAGAACAATCTGGGAACAAATTAAGTTTCCAGCTTCAGCCATGCTGAGCACCATGGAATTCAACTAATAAATAAGCAGGACTTTTTAAAGTCTATCTGTTTGTTTCTTGAAACCTTGGCATCTGAGGTGAAATAAATCTGTGAGTACTGGCAACGTAAGAAATAATAAAACTCACATTAAGAAAAATAGAGGGACAAGGCTTAATCATAAAATTAAAAGCATCCTGGCCTTTTGAGGGACCTAAACACTTTCCTGTTCATGAAAGCATTTTCTCAATGAGCTGCAACTATTTGCATGTGATTTCAGATTACTCTCTTTGAGCACACAGAGAGGTGGGATGAAAAATATATTATTATCAGAATAAAATCATTGCCTTAAAAATACTATAAAATAAGTGGGATTTAGATTCAAATTTCCTCTATCATTCCAAGCTGAAGTTTTAGTCCTAAGTAGCATCTGCAGGTATGATGTGACCTTGAAACTCTGCCTTCAAGCATGGAGACTAGGATCTGATAGCTTTGGCTTTTCTGAACCAGTGCCTTGGGATTATTTTTTGTTCACATCAGAGTGATTTAAAACAAAATGAACGTCATAACTCTGTTTGAGAAAATCTTGTGCAACTCTTGTTCAGGGAACATTTTGACTAAGGCATTCAGACTTTTCTGAAAAGGAACTGACCCTGGAACTGACCCAGTTCTGCAGTGTACTACTGTATATGCAATAATATATGAAGTGGGAAACAAGACTATGATGGATTTTCACTGTCAATAATATAAACACATAAATCCTTCAGTGCAGTCTTGGAATGCCTTTAATATCTCTAGAAACAGTAAAGAAAATGTGCGCATGACTAAACAGTGAGATATTACATATTACACTTTGCATATCAGCAAATGCAATAATATACATATTTTTAAATATAATCCTGGTTGAATATGGAAAACCTGCATGGGATACACAGTTGGCTGTAAATCTCCCCTCCTTAGAATTGTGGAATGTTTTATATAAGTGTGGGGTTCTGCTCAGAAACTACAATACTTTGACAGCTGATCATCACACAAATCAGAGGCCACAGCAAGAAACTGCATTGCTCCCCTCATCCTTCTAGCTGGATGACTAATCTCTGTTTGCCAGAGGTTTTCTGGGAGTTAACCCACAGGAAGAAAGGGACAGAAAGCAAGGGAAGAGACAGCCAGACAAAGAACAGCTGATTTGGCATAACAAGAAGGGCGTACTTCCAGACCCTTTGGGCTTCTGCCCAGCTGATCAGGGCAGGAACCAGAGAACCTAGCTCATGGCATTTTTTAAAAAATCATCACTTGATCTTGAAAGCATGATAAGTTAAATAAATGAAATGAATAAATGTATTTTGATAGAAAGGGACAAGAGTCCTTCACAAAACCTCTGCAGGTGTCACCTTAGAAAGGGAAAATGATAAAGATACTCATTTTCAAATACATTTGCCCTCCTGTACCTTAAACACTGTTAAATAGTTTCTATTTCCCCAACAAAATTCAGCTGTAAGGAGAGAGAGAGAGAGAGAGAACATGATTAAGGCATCTTAGTGATATCTCCTTGAATTACATATTCTATCATCTGTTCAGAAGAAGCAAGTTAATGACATAAAAGGTATCCACACTACATATCTTGCTTCAGATTGCCCCAAAGCTAAAGTCCATATTGATTCCAATATTAACTCCCCTTCTTCTATGCTTTGTTCTTGATCCAAATCCAAATGGTTTCTGCTTGTCTTTCTCCCAAGTCTAACAGTTTCACACCACTAATTCTGGATAAAAAATTAAATATATGACAGTTCATTAAAAGGTTATTTTGCTTATGTTTCTGACTGCTAATCGAGTTCATTAGAAAAATACCACCTATTCATAATAAATTTACAAAACTGCCCTAATTTTGTTCCCTGAGTTATGCATTAATATAAACCAAGGATCATTACCATGACTCATTCTTTTTGTACTGCTTTACAGAAACACCCAGAATTTCTTTTATTGTTGTTGATGATTGATCAGTAAAAACTAAATAGCTTAGTTGTTCCAAAATAGGCTGGTCCTTCCTCTCAGATTCACCTTAATAAATGCAAACGTGCAGTACACAGTACATGGCAAGCAAGGATGTTTATAGTGTAGAGGTCAAAGAATAAGTTGCCATTGTTTATTCACTGTAAAAGAGAACAAGCACAAGCTATGAAAAACATCTGGTTTCAAGACACCTTCTTCGATTAAACAGCGTCGTCACTCTTCTGAAAAATGAAAAGCTTGCAGTACAATTGAAATGACTCTAGTTATGAAAATATAAACAATAATGGTTTGTAACCTAGCAGTAAAACCTTTGCATTTTGCTAATGATGTCAGCATGATATATCCACCCAAAGAATTATTCTGTAAGTTCTATATCATAATGGCAAATAGACAGCATTGCATCTTCTTACACCAAAACTTCTACCCCTGGAGGATGTGGATAATGAGGATGAAATCAGCCACTGAAATTTATTTTATTCTGAAAAAAGTTAATTGCTGAATTTCTGAAAGTATTTATTTAATTAAATTTCTTTATTAAATAAATACTAATCCCATTAGATAAAGGTATTGACCATTAGAGATCAAAAGATGATTAATTAAAGTGGCAATTGATACTTTAGAATTCTCCTTCCTTCCATTGTTCCGTCCTTCCTATTTTATTTTCAGGGCAGTTTTTTGCAGGGGGGGGACAAGAGAGCTTTGAAGCCTTTAATATAGTTATAATCAGCTTTTTCTAAAAGTACAGCATGAGTTAAGTATTAAAAGGAAGCACAATAAACAGAGACGGTGCTTGCGATACAGTATTCCAGTTCAGGCCAGTGTGTTCTGAACAAAGAAAAATCCAAACTGATTTTCTCAGCTGGGGCAAATTGTGTTATATGTTAGACTAAAGCAGACACAGAAAGTAGTTTGCAAGGATGCTGGCTCAGAAGTGCCCCAATAGTCCAGGCAAAGACAATGAAGGGGAGAAGGAGGAGCTGTGGCAATGGGAAAAAAGGATCAGAATGGATGCATAGGATATGGAGAAGCCACTGCCACAGAAAGAGAAACGGTTGCTGTCCGCGTAGGGAGATACACAGAGAAGAAGAGTTGCCATCCGGTGGAATATGATGTAAAGCTCTGCTAGTGGCAGGAAGGAATTAACCTAACTTGGAAGAATTAACTGGACAGGAGAGCAGGAATACAGAGAGTGTAAACATGCAACCATCTTGAACAGATGGGATGAGAAGACTGGGAAGACGCACCTCAAGATTTCTTTTCATACAGAGTAGCCCCATCAAAAAGCATGAAGAATCTGAAATATGGCCGAGAAAAATTCTGTACCATCTCCCCCACCCACTCAGAGACTGTCAAATGTCTAATATGGATACTGTATCCTAGATACAATAAAGAAACAGTTTCTGACTAAGTAGATCTTGTCTGTAGATGTGGGTTCCTAGGGCAACTTACTAAGGATGTAACCTTTCTTATGCAACTAAATACCAGCATTATGGAAACTAATTCTATAATGAGCTCACACAACAGAGCTCCTTAAAGGATAGACTTCTAGAACTATTTGGTTCTACATCGTTTTTAACTAAATATCTCTTGAAGTCTCTTTCAGTTGCATACAGTCATCTTCTCCAAAAAAAACCCCCCTCTAACTAAGGTTTCTAGTTAGGCCTAGTCTAACTTTCTAGTTAGGCCTAGTCTCTCCAGATACCTCTTCTATCAGTTAAATTGGCCTACTCAACCTAGTGCCTTCCAACTATATTGGATAACAACCCCATCATCCTCACTCATCATGGTATTGGACAATCCAATACCTCTAGAGGACACTGGATTATGAAAGTTTTCACATCTTTGTTCTAAACAATGTGCAGGATGATTAAAAGCAGGTTAAGGTTAACCCTGAACTTCTTTAGTTGTTATTTCATATTATAAAAAATCTTTAAAAAATGATAGTGTTATGGAATTTCAATTGCTTTTAGCATTCTGAATTTAGCTCAGTCCGAAATGTTATCACTGAGCTTGTTGTGGTTTTTTTTTATATGAAATAGCTACCTAAAATTATGTAAGTGAATAAGGTTCTGATTTAGCAATGACAACAGCATCCATAATAAAACACATATTCTCCAGTTGTGAATTAGTTTTGTGCTCTTGCCTAGTTTCTTTTTAATAACAAAAGGGTGATTTTATCATGCTTTCATATATAAAATTTCTTTGAAAATAAGTAGTGAAGGGCACAAAAAAATATAATGCTTTGACTAAGCAAGAGCAGGAGTTTGCTTAGACAACTGTTGGCAGGTATGCATGGTACTGTATGCAACTGAGGTAAATAACAAAGGGTGCAATGCACACAGGCACACCACAGTGAAGAAAATCTGTATATTTATGTCCATTCATTATTAACTACTTTCAGAAGAAATACCCACTTTCTGCTTTCTGTGTGGTAGATTGGGTAAGGAAGACTCATACCACATTTGTCCTGAGGGACATGTATATTGATGCCTTTGCAACCTGAGCACCTCAGGTCTATTACAAACATAGATGAGTCCCAATACACATTATTGGCAAATGCATATTGTAGGAGGCATTCTGGATGAAGTTTTCCTAAATGGAAAAAAATGTGATAATCTGAAATGGAGGGTTTAATACCTGTTCCTTTGTCACATCAGACAATATTCTGCTAAACAGTGTAGACTTTCAGTTGCCTTCTCTGTCTGCAAGGTTGGAAGACTTTCTGAAGGGTTCCATCCCAGAAGCTAAAGGATCCTGAAGGATTTTGGAGGGCTTGGGAGATCTTCCAGCTGATATGGGTGGCATTTTTAGGATGCTGGCCTCATGCTATACCAGCTTCAACCCCACTTGGACAGAGTCACAGGGCAAAATTTATACATACATTGGTAACCTCTCCATTACTACAATGTAAAAATAGTTCAGAAACTTCATTCAGTTCAAAACAAAGCAAACTTACAGTGTTTCACTGGATAGATCGGCAGCCATATGAATTTGACGGATAGATAGATGATAGAGATAGACAGACAGACAGACAGAGAGATGAGAGATAGATGAGAGATGAGAGATGAGAGAGATAGAAAGATGGACAGATCTGGAGAACATGATTGTATTATACCAGAGCTTTACTATCTCCACTGGTTTCTAGCATGTTTCAGGCCCAGTTCTAGTATTCATGCGTAAAGCCCTGAATGGCTTGGGGGCAAGTTGTCTGGAGTGTCTCCTGCCATATACCTGGACACTAAAAACTTCATCAGAGGCTCTCCTCCAGATTCCCCTGTAAAATTAGATAAGGTTAGTATATGAAAAAGAAAAGGCATGTTTAGAAATGATATTCCTTTGGTGCTTCAGATTTCAGTGAGCTCTAACAGAACTTGCTGTAATTGCTGTAATTCTTATTGCTTTGAGAATTGCTGCTGGGTTATTGTTTATACTTGTTTAAATGGTATCATATTTTTGAAATTTACATTGTACCTTTCATACGTATGTTTACTGCCCAGAGGAATATCGATGCAAAGTTTAAAAATGTAATAAACAAAAAACCAAATATGAATTCCACAACACACTAGGACTGAAGCATTATATGAAGAAAAAAAAGTTGCCTCCTTTATTTTTCCCAGTTTTCATAACCCCTTTTATGAATGCTGACTATAACTGAGACCAGTTTGGAAATGTCCACATTATTTTAGAGAAATACCAAAATGATAGGAAACAAGTGGTCTATAACCTAATGGCATGTTTCCATTATTTATCCTAGAATTACCACCTTTTTTTTGGTCATAAGAATAAAGGAATCACTTTCCTACATCAGACAAAGGGCTCAGAGATTCTGTACTGCAAACAGACGCTTCCATAGGTACCTTCATATTAGTTGTATTAGACTGCAAATATCATAATTTCCTATAAATGTAACTTTTGCAGTAATAAAAAGTTTCTTTATTGCAACACTTGCTCTTGTGATACCTCCTGAATGAAGCAGTGGGATCACTGCTTACCAAATAAAAATGAAATGAAGCAACATCATATAAAGAAATTATATGGCTGCCTCCATGCAGAACAAGAACAGACAAGGAGCAATTCTATCCCTGTTCAAGGGATAATTAATAGATACTCATCTCACTGCTCAAGAGCAAGCAATAAAAAGGAAAGAGCCCAAGATGGTTTCATAAGAGCCCAAGATGGTAGGTAAGGAACAATTAAGACCTATTAGCATCACTGGAAAGAGAGATGTTTAGCATGGAGAATGTGAAATGAAGGAAAACATAAGGCAGTCTCAAAGTTCTAATGAGTTGCAATGCAGAACAGCTGACTTCCTCTTGTTACTTCAGAGGGACAGAACAGAACAAACAGCTATAAAGTGCAAAGAAGCAGGGTTATCAAAATATTAGGCTAAATTTCCTATTAGTAAAGACTATTAGATTGTTTTGCCTTGGAAGGACTTTATGGAGAGACTGGACAGTCATCTGTCAGGAACACTACAGTCACATCCTTCACTGAACTATGGCATCTTGCACCAAGCCAGATGTTGGAGAAGATGATCTCCACAGTCCCCCCAACTCATTGGCTCCATCAGACACAATAATAATGGCTTTTGGTGCTGATTGTGGGACTATATCCTTGACCCAGTGGCACAATCATTTCTCAAAGTCCACTCTTATATTTAAACATTCATTTTTCAAGTGACAGAAATGCTGATTCATCAGTTTGAAGACAACTGGGCCAAGCATCCTGCAATGGGAACCTTCAACAGGGAACAGAAAGAACATGTAATCTGAGAATTCATTGACACTCCACATGAATTTTGAGGTGCTTCATGCAATTAAGAAGGACAGTGCTGAATGCTGGGTTGTTTTTCCCCATTATCACTTTTGGAATCTGACCTAGAGCAAAAAGTATGTTCTAAAGGAAATCCCAACACCTTGTCCTGTTCAGACTAAGAGATGGCCAGGCAGAATTACAAAAGGAAGTTCTTTATTAACAACCATTTACAACAGAAGAGAGTCCTTATTAGGTTAGACAGTACAGTCCAATCAAGTCCACCCAGGCAGTGGAGGAAAGCAAGGCAAGACTGCAAGATCAGGAGTAGCAGGAGTTCGTGGCAACACAGCAAGGCAGAATTCGGCTAACTCTCTCCATGAAACAGCAAGACCGGGTATAGCTAAAGCGTGTGGCAAGGAGGAAGCTTGAGGACTGCAGGACGCGGCATGGAGGTAAGGCTAGGCTTGGCAATGGAGGCTAGGCAAGACTCTGCTAGAATGACAAGACAAGGCTCGGATCTGGAGACAAGGCTGGACTCGGCTGGAACAGCAACACAAGGCTTGGATCTGGAGGCAAGGCTAGGCTCGGCTGGATTGGCAAGACAAGGCTTGGAGCTGGAAGCAAGGCTATGGTCAGCTAGATCTGGGTGCAAAGAAGGTAGGTCCACGTCAGTAGAAGGAGATGGCACTGATTCTGTGTCAGCTACAGGCAAGGCTCCGGTTTCTGGCAAGGACTCTCCTGTAGAAGCTGTTAGCTCAATGGATCATTTGTCTCCAGCAGTTTGCTCCTTGCACTGGTGCCTTTTTATGTGATCCTTTTCGCACTGTTCCTCCTCTGTAGCCAGTTGGGCTGCCTTTTGCTTGGCTCGCTTCTCAGCTCTCCTCTCATGAGCACTGATTGGAGGATTCAAACCTCCCTCTGGTTTCTGCCCAATCAGCTTCTTCAGATTTTCCCACTCTGCTGAGTCACTCCTGGTTTCTATTTCCCCAATTTCTTCCAGATAAGTTTTGTTTCCCCTTCTGGCTCAACATAAGTTTTGCTTTCAGAGTCAGAGTCAGACTCAAACTTTACACACCTTGAGATTATGCACAACATTTCTGTCTCATGAATATCACTTAACATAGATCTGGAAAACTTTTTAGTGGCTAGTGATGGGTGGTGGTAGGTAACATTTCCTTTTTGTGCCGAGAGCATGAAGATGATATCATGTGTCAGGCAGCAAGTGGACAAGGCAGAGATTTCCAGATTTGTTTTCTTGTGTTTTCAGGATCTGGGGGGATATTTTAGACATTTAACCTTGCATACCTAGTTTGCCCCATTTTCTTTTATAATTCAACAACAAATTGTGCCAATTTTTTTTTCAGTAGTTTGTTACCAACATTTGCAGTCCAGTTTCCAGGTACTCTTTGCGCTACATAAAAGGGATTGTATCTCCATCCCTAAAATAACAGATTAGATCATTGGACTGGATCACTTGCTACATAGGAAGAGACTATAAAGGAGTTATAGATGATCTGGAAAATGGAAGAGCTACTGTATTTAGAGACTCCCAAACAAATTACTTTGTTCTGTATATCAGGCCACATACTGTGAACGTTACAGTTGTATACGTAAGACCAAAAGAATACCTCCATGACTCAAGTTTTAAAAGAAAAAAAATATTGTGAGAGGTCAATTTAAGATTTGGAAATAAATAAAACACATCCTTTGTTATTGAGATTCTGCTGGTATTGTTGCTGCACTAATATATGGAATACACTGCATTGCGTGTTTTGGAATTCAAAACAAATTTCCTTTTGTAGTCATTTGACAATGTAACAAGGTGCTTTCTGGAATCAGCATAGGCAAAAAACCTGGTAGCAACACAAATAGTTTTTTTTAAAAAAAAAGCTTATTATTGGTCAACTTGAAGAGCAGATTGAATGACAAGCTCCCATAAGCCAATATGAAAAATCTTTATGTTCTACTCTTAGGAAGTTCACCAATCTGTTATGTCATATACAACAGAAGAACACAAATAATTAGCAAAGCCTCAGGAGCATCTTTGTTACAAATAGGTACTTTCGCTTTTCAAACATGTCTCCCCTAGTGTATTTATAGAACTTCCTCTTCCAATTTTGGTCCCTGAGGGTCTAAATCAAGCACATTAAAATGATTGAAAGGGAGTGCAAGATGGAGTTTACCACCAGTGAAATGCTGCCTTGTCTACCAGCCAGAATAGAAATAAAATAGCTCTTGGCACTATGGGATGCTAAAAATCATAGTGAGAAGATATGTGGGACACTGAAATGATGCCAAAATGACTTGCCTTTGCATGTAATTCTATGCAGAGCCTCTGAGGCTTGCCACATAGTGGGAACAGAGAAGGCCAAAAATTAGTGCACTTCTGCAAGGCTGCAGGAGAGGAGTCATCAATGGCAGGGACCGAAAGGCGAGGTTGGCTTCACCAGTTATTCTTATAGGATTAGGTAGGCTGTCCTTGAATAAGGTGGTTGATGAATGACAGGAATATTGGGGAGATGCTTTCTTTGAGCTTTAGAATGCTGTGTATCAATTAGAAAATATAATTTGTATTCCGAATGGAGAGTGGCTTTCTTATCTGTCATTGAAACTCTCTTCTTCCACCCCTAACTGACTAGAGGTTGTTTTTGCATTGCTTGGGAAATGTTTAACTTCTTACTTGTGTGGCTTGCTACATCTTTTGAATTACACAGCTAGCTCCCACTTGCTTTAGGAATTATACCTGCAATTATATAATGCCTGTTATCTAAGAACTGTTCTCATATAAGTATTGGATAAAACGGGAATGATCCTGTGCAAGATTAATATTTGGAGCAGAAATCAAGGATTGATTTTTAGATACATACATTAAGCTAAAAACCCAAAGTTAGGTGTGTGGCTGTTCTTTCAAAATAAAATGCATCTTCCTATATAAGCATGTTGTTGTTTATTCGTTTAGTCGCTTCCGACTCTTCGTGACTTCATGGACCAGCCCACGCCAGAGCTTCCTGTCGGTCGTCAACACCCCCAGCTCCCCCAGGGACGAGTCCGTCACCTCTAGAATATCATCCATCCATCTTGCCCTTGGTCGGCCCCTCTTCCTTTTGCCTTCCACTCTCCCTAGCATCAGCATCTTCTCCAGGGTGTCCTTATATAAGCATAGATCTGCATATTAGCAGTTGTAGCATGGTCAGCCATTCATATTTGTGATTCAATTGTTCTTTCTGATTATTTCACCTAATTGCATGGTGGTCATGAGGCTGAAAAACAGCATGTCTGAATGTGCCCTTGGCTCTTCAGATCAGCTTGACTAAACTTACCAGGGCTGCAAAGGTCACAGGAAAGTCTCTCAAGCCACTGTTTATGCATCTCCAGTAGACTTGCAAGGAAGCAAACCAATACTCACATCTCCTTGGCCAAGCTGCAACCAGATCTCTTCCTATTTATATTTACAAGTGTAATTTAAATGATCACATGGTTTCCCTTTATATAGCTTTGACAAGAACTAATAGTTCAGATCTGCAGTACAGGTTCATATTACAGTATTATGTACAGGAATGCGGCATGAAGCAGCCTACACTGGTGAGATCTAGTACGGACTTCCCCATAACCATCCCTGCTTAATGTATCTAGATAATTTATCTCTTGCATATCTGTCACACTACATGGCCACCCCTATTCCTAGCATCAACAACATTGTTATTTATTTGAAAGGTGCCCTCTTCAAAGGAAGTTACATGTGTTTCTAAGTACATACTTCAGCATTTCCCACACTGTGATCTGACATACAGCATGGAGTCTCCCAGCCACAAATGCTTTCAGGCCAAGTGATTGTTAACTTCCTGTTTTTATAGCCACTAGCACACAATAAAAAAGAGATTTATGAAGCTAGAGTGGGATGCATGGTTGATGAACAGTTATCAGCCTTAAAGGGATCACAAAGTATTCTTGTCCAACCCTAATCCTACCCCTTATTATAATTAGTTACATAAATACATTCATGGCCATCAGATCAGACTATCTATCTTTCATGACATAACATGCTATGATAGCAAACTCCCAGTAAGTCCAGGTTTTACGTTAAAGAGCGCTGTGTATGAGCTGGCATCCTGAGAGACACTAGAGGCTGATGGCCATGTGTTAATCATCAGAACTGTAGCACCACCTTTTGAATCAGGTCTCCAAGAACCTGGAGCCACCATAAAACAGTGCCTCAGTCCCATCTATCTAATATCCATTCTGTGGCTCAATAGCCAGGATGTTGCCACCCTCTTCTTGGCAGCAGCAATAGAGGTCAGGAAGCCAAAGGCTTATGGAAGACAGTTTCCCAAGAGCTCAGCAAAAGCTAAGCCAGCCCCAATGGCTGTACTAATTCCTGGCCTTGCAAAAATAGTTAACTTCTACAAAACAAAAGAAGAAACTGACTGATGCTATTCTGTTATTCAAAATAGCTTTTGGTTATAAATACGTTAGCACAACTTGTCATTTCCCTGCCATGTATTAAATACACAAGGCTCAATATACTTATTGCTTTTGCTGCATAGGGCATGTGATAGACTTTGATTAGTGAGTGGGCCATGTTTGTCCTATTGGGTGACAGGTTGTGCAGTCCTGTTTTAACATTGTGGATCAGCAGGAAGAGTGTTGACCCAGGAAATTGGATCCAAAATAATCTCAGCAACCAAACTGCTCGTTGGCCTTGAGCAAATCCTGGTCTGTCAGCCTCTATTCCACATCATTAAAGCAGAGCATTAGCTCTTCATCTTACTGGAACTATGGAAGACAAACTAAATGAGACAAAAATTGTAAACTAGTTATAAAGCAACCTTTCTTAACCTGGTGCTCTCAAGATGTGTTGAATGAATTCTCATCATGCCTGCCAAAATGGGTAGTGACCATACTTGTTGGGGATGATGGAGGTTTTAATCAAAGGCATTGGGGAGCAGAGTGCCAGTTGGAAAAGCAGCTTCAAAATGTTAGAGGTACAGTACTCACCCTCCTTTTCTTCTTTACCACTGCACCCGTTGTCTTGTAGGGAATAAGTGAGTTTCTGCAATAGTACTAGTATAGAAAGTTGGCAAGAAGAGAGACCCACCTAGACCGGTTAATTTGCCCATCTAATTTTAGGTCATTAATTGTAAATGTAAGAGCAAGGTGAGCCACAGGTGAGTCCATAAATTGCTGTTCTGTTTCTTAGTAGTAGGATCTGATTTATGTAATCTGGATAGAGTATATTCTCATAACAGAAACATCCAAGGAAATATGCCCACAGAAGAATAAAAACACAATGAGTTTGACATGGAGAAAGATCAAAAGAGCCTTGGGGTGCTTTTGGCCTCTGAGTTAGAAGTGAGCTAAAGCAGAAGAGAGGCAGGAGAAATAGCTGTGTGGCCAGCACTGATGTGAAAATCCCAGCCTACAACATGATCTACCTCATCAACAATGACTTGTCTGTGAACCAATGAAGCAAGAAGTTATTAATAACTCCTGTTTATCTGTTTGCACCTTTTGATTATGGCAAAATGGCATGGACAATGGTTGAAACTGATCGTTCATAAGAGAGGCAAGCTATACTTTAAACTGATATGCCTCCCTCTCCTTTTTATTTCTTTTCCCTCTTTATTTATCCACACTATTTTCTTCTCTGGTGTGGTTACCCATTCTAGGAAGCCTTTTTTCACTTTGTTCCTCAGGATGATGTCACATCATAAAGGTAGGTGGGGTGACCAAATTCTGTGGAACTCGGGGCTCTTTGGCTAAAGAATGCATTCTGACTGCCATTGCTACTCATGCAAGAGAAGAAAAGCCACATCTGCCAATGCCCTTCCTTCTAAGCAATTACCAAAGATAGGACAGCCTTGCTACTTTTTCAGCTGAAGATTTTTCAAAAACCAGTGCTAGAAGTGTTATATGATATAGGAACCAAATAGCCACCTTCCCCATCCTGGTGCTTTCTGGTTGCTTTGGGACTGGAACTAATTTAGAGGCACCAGATTGAGAAGGACCTGGATGGACTAGAGAATTAGGCCAATTAAGATAGAATCCATAGCTTTCTCCCAAATCTTCTCCTGAATAGCCTTTTAAGAAACCTTATACAGCAGCAGGCTAACTCCAGTCAAGCCTCCTTCCTCACTAAAGAGGCAATAGACTCATTGATGGTCCTCAACATCCACAATTGCACCAAGATGGCAGTGTTGGATGAGGTGCATGCATCATACTAAAATATAATGTAGTTTGGTTGTGGCACTGTGTGCGGTGTGAACCCAGCCATGGTGGCCTGCAAACTATGGTTTATGAAGCTATGGTTTATGTTCACAAAGGGCTGCACTTACATCACAAAACAGGGAGGAGAGGCAGCACTGAGTTCCTCAACATGTTGTCAGTGTGCCCATAGCCATCCTCCTTGGCACTCGGCAGGATTTCTGTTCCATCTGACCTTTTCTATTTATGTATTTATGATACTAAAGGGCTGGCATGCTGCAGAGAAGAAGCTCCAGTCTCTAGCATCATCTTTATTTTTGGTAATGTATTTAAGTCCCAGATGGATCCCATAAGCCTCCTTAAAAATAAAAACGATGGTTGGCTATAACCACTAGGCAAGAAGAAGGACAAAAATAAGCAGGGGGAGTAGGACATATCCTTAAAAGGACACATCCTTAAAAGAAGCTGCATTTTGGTCAACTGGAGCTTTATGATTAAAAATGTCAGTATGGCAACCATGTCGGGCAAATAAAGCCCTACACCCAGCAGCTGTTTTGCAAGAGCAGACACAATTGGGTTCTCCGAATTCCAAATGTGCCCATCAGCCTCCCAAAATCTGGGGTTTCTTTGCTAAGGCATGGGGATAACTGACCACTGACATACTGAATTAATTGGGTGCTTGCTATTACATATTTACGTATTCAATATATTTTCTACCTTTTCTTCAGGAGTTCATGACAGCATACTTGGCATGGCTTTCTCTATTTTTCCCCCCCATTGCAACAATTCTATAGCACAAATTCTATAGCATGAAAACTAGTGATTGTGTGCTTCCAGGGCAGAGAGTGCACTTGCACCTAGGTATCCTTGTTGTTAGCCCAGCATCTTAACCATGACACCACGCTGGTTCTCAGGGTGAGGATGACCCCTGCAATTGTCTGTTGAGTAAATTTCCCTCAGTCCTGCCGTTCCTGTTGCATAACCTGACATTTACATGTAGCTGCCATTGATATTAGCATGTTATTGGCTATGTGGAATTATAGGTAGTCCTCACCTACCAACTGCCTCATTTAGCAACTCTTTGAAGTTACAACAGTATTAAAAAACAGCTTTGTGACCAATCCTTGCATTTATGACCATTGCAGCATTCCATGGTCATATGATCGCTATTCAGGCACTTTGCAACTGGCAAGCATTTGCAACCGTCACAGCATCCCACAGTCAAGTGAACACCATCTGCATGCTTCCCAAGCAGCTTGCTACAAGCAGAGTTATTGGAGAATGGAGAAGTAAAATCATAAATTACAGTCATGTGACCTTTCATTTAAGGACCACGGTGCTTCACTTAACAACCAAATAGGAAATGACATTGTAAGTCCATTGTGGTCATGTGATTTTTTCCGCTTAGCAACCACGGCACTTAGCCACAGAGTTACTAGTCCCAATTGTGGTCGTTAAGTGAGGACTAGTATTGTCACAGTTTGGCTCACCACTTCTACCTGATATACAAATACAGTAAATCTGGGCAAGCTGGGTTATACACTGGGAGGTTTCCAGCTTTTTCCAACGTACCTTAGTTCATGATGGTAAAGGAAGCATTCCTTCTGAATAAAGCGTACAAGTGCAACTGATTGAGTTGTAATGTTTAATAGAGGTCTGCTGATGTAAATACTTTTAGAAGGAATAACATTGGACTGCAGCCCATAACATAATTACTACTGAGGAAGTGAGTTCTAAATTGCTTCCTTTGTGATCATGCCAGCAATATGCCACTCTGATTTTAAAACCATTTTAAAATATTGTCTTTATATTAACTTACATGGTACAACAGGCCAAATCCACTAATTGTGATTTGTTTGCAAATGTGGAATGCTTAGAATGAATTGAAAAAAGCTCTCGGATGCTTCATGGAGACAGCATTTGTCCCTTGCTTGAATATTTCTGTGCATTAGACCTGCCTGTACGTTAGACTTTGCTGGAAGTGGAGGGGGTGTAAGAGTTGTTTTTCAGGGAATTACACCTGCTAATGAGGCCTTTTCCCTAAAAATATTCCACATTCTTATTCACAGGTCATACTGGCCCAGAAGCAGTAAATGAAAGGAAAGATAAGGAGAGTAGGAGGGTCAATGCAAAGTTATGCACAGCATAAATTTCTGGGAAGTTAGCATGAAACTCATGTGGATACGGCCTATTTCATTCCTCCTGTTACTCTCCAAAGATCCCCACCACTCTTTTGTCTCACGTGCAAATGGGGTTGAAAATGTTTGCTTTCCTCAGTGGCATTTGCTACTTTTACTGACATAAAGCACAGTATGATCCCTCTCTCACATTTGACAAAGAGAAGAGGCAGGGGCGTAACTTCACAGTTCTGATCTGGTTATTTTAATTTACTTTAGTTTTATTTTTATGGTGGCCTCTCAGTAGAACCAAACAGCTACTTCACAGGAGTCAGTTTGCTATGGAAAAAAAAAAGTCTGATATGTTTCTAGTTCTCTCTTCCCACTCTGGGAGAATTTGCAGAATTTTCTCCGTTTTTTTTACTGTTTTGTTTTGTTTTTGGAAGGAGGCAGATGCCATGGGGCCCCAGAACAGTAACTAAATCCATCCAAAGCAGTGTAGAGAATGTGAAAAGATGGCCAGGCTGTAAATATACTACCGCTATCATAATATATGGCATATATTGTGACTTTAAAAGAAGAAACCCTCTCATTGCTGATTGGTAAGGTACATGCCTGAAAAAATTTCTCCTGGACCTCTTGAGCTGGCTATCAAAAAATAAGATAGAAAATTATGAGAGCTTACATGTTTTCAGATTAGGCTGACCATATTTCCTTGAGACAAAAACGGGACATTGGGATGGCAAAATGGGGCAGGGCTGGGTGATGGGCTGGATCAGTAGGCAGGAACTTCTCTGGTTTTCTCGGGCTGGGAATCTTTGGATTCCTTCATTTGTGAGAGTCAAGGCTGGGCTGGAGAGTCAAGTGAACGGTTGTCCCCGACAAGCCGTTCCTCCACTGGCTGTGCTTTTACGTTTTTTTCTTCCCGCTGTTTCAAGGCAGGAGCCAATCGGCTCGCCCTTTGATCACTGCCTATCAGCTGATCCTGTTTTTTTCTTTTTAGGTTTCCCGCCAGGTTGAGTTCTGTGGCTTTTTTCCTGCCATTTCTGCTGAGCTCCCCCTCCTTCCACTCAAAGTCAGGCTGCATTCTGACAGGTTTGCAGGAACTTTCAAATTTTTAAGTAAGGTTTTTAAGAAAACAGGACAAAATGGATGTTTGTATTAAAACTATGGGATGGTCTGGAAATGTTAAAAAACTGGGACTGTCCCATTCAAAATGGGACGTATGGTCAGCCTATTTCAGATGCAGTTTCAACCCTTGCAGAACAAATTTCAGATAAAAATGGATTCCCCCTAAAAAAAATAGTTCAGCACTTCAAAACAGGACTGCTGGCAATATATAGAAAAGAATGGCAAACAGAGGGGGTGGGTAGGGGAGAGGAACCCATAATTCATGATATCCGCAGTTCAAATACTGCTGTGTTCATAGCTCGGAGGCTATATTTAGAATTGTCACAAAGGATGAACAGCCCTTTTGGATCTACATTGTCTCTACCCATTGTGTGACTGAAGAGTTTATACTAAAATCAGCCAAATCCCATCCGGCAGTGGACAAAGCAAGGGTTAGATGACTGATCAGAGTTTTTCCCCATCTCTATTCTAAGGGGATATTCTGAGAATGTACCATGCATCTTTAATTCATGTGGTCACCATTATAATCATGATACGAAGCTTGAGTTAAGATTTGCATGGAGGAAAGATAGCATTACAATGAAGTCATGGCTACTCATGCCCTTGGAGAAGGAAAGTTCAGTTATCCCTCTGTAGCATGTGTATCAGCCTTCACCCAACCTGATGTTCCCCAAGGCAGAGAACCACAATTGTCATGGTCTCTAGGCAGCATAGTGTACTTGGCCAAGTACACTGAGAATAATGGGAGTTAATATTCCAACACATTAAAATCGTATCAGTTTAAGGAAGGCTGGTATATATGTATCTTATTCATGGGTGAGGGAGGCGGTGCTGTGGAAATGAAAAACATGCAATTTTTTTCTTCCTTGAGTCATCCCCATAAAAAAATCATGATTTTCCTTGGAGGTAATAACTGAAAACAACAACCACAGATGAGATTTATTCAGAAATTCAGGTTTTTAAAGGAGATCACATCCTGGGAGTGCAGGGAATCCAACCTCAAACCCTAAACAAAAATAAAACAAATCCCACTCTTGCTCACCCCACCTTGTCACAAAACTGCCATGAATGAAAGAAAGAATTGAGCTCCTTGGTCTGTGGATTCAAATAAATGCAGTGTGGTTTCCAGAGCTTCTGCCTTGAATGAGACCCACAGCAGCTTGTCTGCCAAAAAGGTCTGCAGGGCTTGGCTCATACAAGGCACCAATAAAGCACCTTGGGTGTGTCTCTGTCATTCTGCATAAACTGACACATCCAGAGAACTGCCCCATCACTCTCTATTGCCAGGAAAAATTCGCAGCAATTGGGCAAGATGTCAGTTACTAACTATCCCACCTGAGGTTTCTTTGATGGGCCTTTGAGGAACCTCAGGACCATCTGAAGAACTCTGAAAACCACACATGCCTACAGAAAGCAGGCACCAAAGTGCCAGGGGGTGTTCTAAAAACAGCCAATAACGAATGGCACAGCTTGATTTTGAAATTATGGACTTACTGCTATTACATGTCTTCCCCTTTTATTAGCCTATCATCCTCTGGGAAAACTTTTGATTGTTTTACTAAGTGGATTCCTAATTTTTTGTTGATAAATCCTGCATAGTACCAACCAGAGGAATTCTCCTGATTTTTTTTCCCCCCTACTGATTCTCACCCAGGTTGGTAAAAGATAATTTGTTCTAAAAGTTCTTTTTAAAAAGCAAAGAATATCAAAGAAATACCCACAAAGGTTCTTGTATTTATTTAGACACAAAGTGGCCAAGGGGACTGAGGTCAGTGCTCAAATTGACCTTTCATTGTACAGTCAAATGTCTAGCCGACTGCAGCTTCCCTGACTTCCGATGTTTCAGTTGAGAAAGACAGTCAGTAGGGAACTCGCTCCTTGGGACTTTTTCAATAGCGGTATGGTTTTTATTGCTAAGGCAGTTAGGGTTAGTGCCTTTAAGAAATTGTTGAAGAAGTTCTCCTTCTACTAGTGAAATCTGAAGTAACTGTCCACTTAATTTCTTTGGCCACAAATCTTTAAAGGCCTTTTGGGCCTAGCTCTTGTCCTGTCTTGGTGACACCACTGTAAGCTCAGCATAACAATCAGACCCTCCCTTTTCTCCCATGGTCAGCCTTCAGGTCCATGTAGGAAATACAAAATAAGCCTCACCTCTGATTCTCCCCAGCCAGCTGATGGTGTCAGAGCTTTCCATTGCATCAGGTCCCAACTTCCTCTTACTACAATAGTGTAACTTTATACAAACAGGGAATTTCCATTTGCAGAAGCCTCACTCTCACAACAGAAGGAAGCTGACCCTTAGTGTGATGGAAAGCACCCAACAACAGCACTGATTGACCGGCAGGGAATTTAGCTAGCTTCTGGCATGCATTTGAAACCACATCTAATAGCACCCATGGACTCTGACCAGAATGAAGCCCATATCAGCTCAGGCTGAAACTTAACCTAGTGAACTATCTAAAGCTGGAAAATCTCAGAGCTGTCTCCAGATACAGAAGGGAGTAGAGCTGGGAAGTATTCAGGCCTGCAGGGAGTCTGTCTACCCTTTGAGGTAGTCCAGACAAGAAACCAAAATGATGGGTACTAACATTACCTTTATTGTAAGGTGACAGTAACAAAATACCCCAAGTCTGAAAGCCCTTCTCCCCTCTCTTGCCTTTACTCTCCAGAGAACTAGGGAAGGTCCCTTCTGAGATGCTTTCTCCACCCCCATTTCTTCTGTGGGCTATCTCTTGTCTAACCATTGTCTAGGCTGCCACTCTTCCTTGTCTCCCAAGGTTATTCTCATAGCCCATTACAGGCTATATGAAGCCTCTGATTCTGAAGCCAAGATTCTGGTATGTTGCCCTTGTTTGATCAATCCAGCAGCTCATGTCTTCAGCTCAAATTCCCAGTTCCAGCAACAGGTAGATAACTGGATAGGAAAACCCATAATCCATTTGGCCAAGCTTTGGACACCCATGGCCTCAGCCTTGCCCTGTCACTAAGTGAGGGGAAAGAAAAGAGCTGCTTTCCAGAGGGTGGCCTCATTACCTTAGCATGAAATGTTATGATGGACACAACTCCTGAGTATGATATGGGGAAAGGGTAGTCTTTCTCAGTGGATGTCATCCTGTTAAAACTAAGGGTGCTGCAAAGTATGAACCTGTGGAGTCCTTGGTGCTCTCTGAGCCTTGTTGTTTTCTTGCAGACTCAGAGAGCACCAAGGAGTCCACAGTTTCAACCCTGAGCTAAAAATACTTGCTTCGATAAGTATGAACCTATATGCTACCATCCATTCCACAATTAAATGATACCACTTTTTCCCGGTTGTATAATGCTATTTGAAAATACCTCCTGCTGCAATGATAGCTTCTGACTGGCAAAGTCTTACAACCAAGCTCATTCTAGAAAGGCTAACACTTTTCTTTCATCTTCTAGTAATACCTGAACTCCCTCTGCCTTAAGTCACAATATGTTCCAACAAAAAGTGTTAGGTGCTAAAAGCTGATAAATTTTCAAACTTCAGACTCTACTGTGTTTCCAGTTATGCTAATGGGAACTCAGTAAGCTTGGTGGACTTCTGGTCACCACTTATCTGGCACCCTTCTTGCTGCAAGGGCACAATTAGATTGTAAATTCAGAGTATCAATAGCCATAGAAATCAGACTATCCAAGAATCCTGATGTGCCAGGCATTATCCATGCTTTGGTAACATCTCATTGGGCTACCTCAAAAATCAGTCCAGAAGCTTAATTTAGCAACCAGGTTTTGACTTACAACTTGGGTCATGTCTCTCGAATGCTAATAGAATTTCACTGGCATCCCATTCATTTCTGGGTCCAAATCCAAATCCTGATGCCTACCTTTTAAGGTCTAAAAGAATTGGAGCCCAAATACCTGAAAAGCTGCCTCTTCTGCACTAACTAGCACACAAATTAAGGTCAGTGGCAGATGCTATTTCAGTCAGAGGTGAGACTTATTAGTAAAAGGTGGAGGGCTATTCAGTACAGTCACTATAGCTATGGACCCAAACAGCCACACTGAGTTTTACCACACTGTAATCTGTTGGGGACACAAGCCATCCCCAATGGAGAGTACTGGTGGCCCACAGATCTTCCACATTGCTCCTACTGACACAATTTGCAAACCACTGGCTGAGATGCAGGGGACCTGTCAGAAGTCACCATCTCCTGTTACAATGCTTAAGAACATGAAGGTGAGCACTTCCCTCCCATTACAGAGCATGTGGAAGGAGAATCCTGCAATTCTGGAGACAGCAGAGCAACTGCTGTACTTGTCTATGTGCAGTGATCCATTAAAAGATTGCAGCAGCTAAGTGAGACAACAGAGATGCTTCAGAAGCCGGCACAGTGCTTATGCTGTTTGTGGTAAACTTCATTTTTATTGCTTAAGCTAAGCAAAAAAAAAAAAAAAAAACCATCAGCCCTGCTTCATTTGCCTGATTAAATTTCTGAAACAAACAAAAACACTGCTGCTTTTGATGAAAAGCAACATACAAATCTTTTGAACTTACTTAACTCTATTTATATTCTAGCTTTCCATAAATGATGGCCAAGAAGGCATTCATTCAATGACTCCATCAGCAAAAGAAGTGTAAGAGCTCCTTCTGTGAATCTTCCTATCTTCACATGGAGTGCAATTTAAGGGAAGAAACAGAAAAAGATGATGTTGTGCAGAAAGGCCTTTAAAGACCTGGCCTTAATCAGTACTGAGTTCAAGTGACCTAAGGCACAAGATTGTTTGGTATTGGTCTCTCCTCTTCTGAATCTTGGGCAACCAGAACATGGTTGGTATAAAGTGGTGTAAAGTCAGAGCACATGACATTATTGGGACAATGTGAATCCCTTCCCTTGCACAGTTTGTGTCTCTAGAACATTTTGTTGGATACATGAGTAAGTCTATACTCCTTCATCCCTACTTTGGACAGAATTTTGTGAGATCTAGTAGAAGAACTCCAAAGCCTAATGAGCTAGTTTTCAGTGTGAAAGGAACTCTTCCATGCATTTAATGAACGCTAACTCTGCCCATTGCCAGACTCAGATGCCATTCCATTTCCTAATGAATGTCCATGGAGTATTTGTGAAAAACTTTTCTGTGCGTGCAAGTGTTTGTACACAGTCAGCTTCTACACTTGAGGGGGAACTTTGTTCTCAGGGTTGGCAGAACGATTTGCGCATTGTACAAATGGCTTCCCCCAACCACCGAAATGAGTCATTGAATGTGCAGAGGAGTTCGTGTGAAATCCCTTCTGTATTATAAGGGATTATTATAAGGCTCAGGATTTTGCAGCAGGTTTTGGGAAAAGATGAAAAGCTTCATTAGAGGGATGCTGCAAGGGCATCACCCTAATAATTCCATTGCTTGCAAACTATTGATAAATCTGTTTTCTTTGGTTTTTGCATGCGTATGTCCCTTGGTCTTCTGGACATTAAACTGTTCAGTCTACTATTTTAATAATCTAACATGCTATGTGTACAAAGCCAGTTGTAAAGTAGCACAGTGACTAGTTTCAGTCAAGAATGTCACCTGGAAGGAAAGGGAGAACGCAATGTTCTTGAAAGGAATTTTTATGTAACAAGCTTTGCCAATTTTCCCTTGCTTAGGTGTTTCTTTTGAATTTAAGTCCTGTCAACAGAGCTCACAACTATATAGAAATATGTAGCAACAGCTTTATCATCCAAGCTTCCAAATTGTTACAAGAAAAGCATTTGCACAGTCTATATTTAAAAAAAAAATTAAACCACTAAACCAAAAGTCCCCCAGGAGATTCAGCCTCATTATCCCTTTCTCAGCTTTAAGCACTGGGTGAACCTCCCAGTTCTGAAGTATCACTGGACTGAAAGCCTCCCATGCCTTGGAAAGTTCAGGAAAATATTTTAACTGGAGGAAGTCACTTGACAAAGTGTAGCCTTGGCTCACATTGATGGGGATCCTATGGGATTTAATGTGTCCATGTGCAAATTCCCCAGAGGGTTCTCTATATGTTCTGCTTTTCCTAGTGGCAGTTATTAGGCTAGTAAGATGGAATATACCTTCAGGCAACTTTTTCTGACAGCGCCTCTGAAACTATGGCTCAGGCTATTCCACTTAGCTATTGGATTTCCCAGAGAGCTTTTTGTGCCAAGATGGCAATTCCCATTACAGATACCTATGTACATCAGCATTAACTGTTAGTGTCCCTTCTCTGCTTATATAGCCAATGGTTGGATAACTCCCATGCTGCAGTATTTAGCTGGACATTGACATTGCTAAATGCTGGCTTGCATACAAGTTCATAAGAAGGTGTGTTTTCATCTAGACATACAATAATTTATTAAAATGTTTTTACAAATCATCTGTGGAAAAAGTCAATAAGTAAGACCAAATCATCAACTACCCTATAAAGTTTGCAATGTTCTTTATCAGTTATATTTTTGTATTTTATGCAACAAGACTTACCTAGTAGGCACTTTCTATTGTGAAACATTATAAAACTACAGTTTCATGTCTCCTTGCCAACAACCTTCATTAACCTCCATGGCTGCAAAAATAATTATAATTAAAAGAATATTACAATACTATCCCATCTTAAGTGATATTGGCTTATAAATAGGTAGGTAGGACTGAAGAGTAACTGCTTCAAATGCTCTTGGTGATCAAGAACTTGAACTTGGTCCTTTGATAATTTAATTGGGGAAGTATTATTCCTATAGGTTTTGCATATGCTGATTGGTCAATTGATTTACATATTTTTTCCTAAATTATTTATTTAGATTATTATTTATAACACAGATCCCATGTGTGTACATGTTAACAACCAATTTAGGTTTTGGAAGATATTTTTTATTCACACATAGTGTAAATTTTTCACAGTTTCTAGCAATTTTATCCCCTGCTGATTTACAAAGCAGTGGTGTGAAATCCTCATTTTAACATGGAAAAGAATGAGCAGACCAGAAATGTTCATCCTCCTGAACTTTTTGTTTTCACTTGTAGCATACTACAAGCTGCATCCAAAGGGAAGTGGGCAAATAAGATCTCCTCTTTCTCCTCTAGAAGATAAAGCAATAAGTGAGGAAGATTCAGGTCTCTTCACCCACAAGGACTTTTTCGGCTGGCTGGAGAATTCTGGGAGTTGAAGTCCATGTATCTTAAAGTTGCCAAGGTTGAGAAACACTGGTTTAGAAGCTAAAAGTGATTATTTGTGGATTGTTGGCAGTCAAATATATTACTCACATATAGGCCAAACATATAGGACTGCCTAATAGTACATAGGTTGTTATTGTTGTTGCTGCTGCTGTTGCTGTTGTTATAGAACCTTTTGGTCTTGGGAGAATTTAAAAGGAGTGGGAGTTCTGTGGAAGAAAGGGTGTTTTGTGAATTGTAGCTTGCATTTTAGAAAGGGCCTGTGCAATACCATATACATTTTGACACTATTTCCAAAGAGAAATAATATTGCACCTGTTTATAGTCTTATAAACTTGAAAGCAAGGTATCTTTATTTAATATCTTTATTTATCTTTATCTTTATTTAATATCTTTATTTATCTTTATTTAACTGAGGCTGCATTCTTATATACACTTATCTGGGAATAAATCCAGTGAGTGATGAGTGATGTCATGGATGTCCTGTCCCAGTGCCTGGAGGCTGTAAGGGCCTGGATGAGGTGCAATGGGCTTCGACTCAACCCAAGCAAGACTGAGTGGCTTTTGGGTTTGTGGGCCTCCTGGTGACAAGGTTTTTCCATCATTGGTCCTGGATGGGGTTGCACTGCCCCAGACGGACCCAGTGTGCAATCTGGGGGTCCTCGTAGATTCATGGCTCCAGCTGGAAGAGTAGGTGGCAGCCTTGGCTAGGAGGGCCTTTGCACACCTTCGGGTTGTGCACCAGTTGCACCCATTCCTGGACCAAGAGGCTCTGCTCACAGTCACTCATGCCCTCGTGACCTCCCATCTGGATTACTGCAATGCGTTCTACATGGAGTTGCCCTTGAAGAGCATTCGGAAGCTTCGGCTGGTGCAGAATGCAGCTGCCCAGGTAGTAAATGGAGTTGGGTATTCAACACACGTAACACCACTGCTACGTGAGCTGCATTGGTTGCTAGTGTGCTTCTGGGTGCAATTCAAGGTGCTGGTTGTCACCTTTAAAACCCTTCATGGCTTGGGACTGGGTTACCTAAGGGACTGTCTTTTCTCGTTGTTTCTGCCTATCCAATTTGATCTAGTAGGTTGGGTAGGCTGCGGGTCCTGTCAGCCGAGGAATGTCTGTTGGCGGGGACTAGAAGGCGTGCCTTCTCAGCTGTAGCACCTGCCCTCTGGAATATCTTCCCTACAGACATTAGAATGTCCATGACCCTGTTGGCCTTTCGGAAGGCAGTGAAGACCTGGTTATGTGCCCAGGTCTGGGGCCCCAAACATGTGAATGGTCCCATTTCTTGGTTATATTAACATCTATGCACTGCTTACTTGGTGGCCATGTATATTTACAAAGGGCAGTTCTTGCCCTTTGGAACATTCTCCCCCTGGAGTTGAGACAGGCCCCCTTGCTCCTGGACTTCCGCAAGAACTTAAAAACCTGGTTTTGTCATCATGCCTGGGGCAGGAAGGAGAACAGCTCCTCCTGGGGATGGCTAGCCCCCTAGAATTGCCCTGTTTTGCTTACGGATTGAGAGAGAACCTTGCCATCTGGATTCTATTACACTTTAGTATATTTATATTTTATTGTTTATTGTTTATTTATATTATATTATTGTACAGTATTTATATTATGCTGTGGTTAATTGTTTTTTACTGTAAACTGCCCAGAGTCCCTCCTTGAGGGGGAGATGGACGGTGATAAATTTGATAGATAAATAAACAAATAAAATAATTGTTTTAATTGACATTGTTTTAATTGTTTTATAGTTTTTATTGTTGTAAGCTGCTCTTAGTCACTTGCTGAGAAGGGCGGCTATAGAAATCAAATAAATAAATAAAATAAAATAAATAAAATCCATTGCATTCAAAGCATTTTGCATCTGCGTAGATACATTTGCTGTATTAATGACTCCAGACATTTTTATTTCCTAAGCTAATATTTTATTTTTTTTATAGCCTGCATGGTGTTCTGAAGTGTAATAAAGACTGCTTTATGGATTAATACCTTCACAGGCAAGTAAATTCTTGCCAGGTCAGAAAATCTGTATAAGTTCCTCAAATGAATCACATTTTGTACTCACTGAAGATCATTATTCCTGAATTATGTAACTGGAATTTTTGGATTAACTTCCTATTTATTTTAGTGAAACCATGGGTAAAATTACTAAATGTGAATTAAGGGCAATAAGACATCACCTCATCCACTAGTTAAAAAAAAAACATTTGCAATCCTTCAGAAAAAATTCATAGTTTTGGTCCTCAAATAAATAACAACAACAGTAACAAAAACAGAAACATTACAAAAAGAATTAGCTGATTTTATTGCCAAAGTTGGGAGAGAAAGGAACTTAGCTAGCTGAAATTCTTTATTTTTATTTTATTGAAAATAAAAATACAGAACTTTAAAGTTATGGATAGAAGTAAAGAAATTGTTAAAGGCAGTGACTGATCCTTCCCTGCTTGGACAACCTATACACTAAACATCTTGGACATTTATAAATACTTTACTGTTAGTTAATTATGCAATTGATCTCCTACCTAGCATTGGAATTTTCCCAGCACCAGTGGCTTCTAAATCCACTGATATCCATCTTGCCTGGATGAGTCTGAGCATGATTCTGCCCAGCCAGGCCTTGACAGCTTCCAAGCATCTGGCCAAAACTTTTACCCCATTTCCCATTGGGCTTAGGATAGAGATATAGAAGTGAGTATAATCTGCATATTAATGACACCTCACCCTGAACTGATGGATGACCTCTCCCAATGGTATCATATAGATATTAAACAGGATTTTTTTTAGCTAGTACACCTTAGCTATTTTAGATTCTTGGCTCTTTGGGGAGGTCCATACAAAGTGATCTCTAGAAAGGCCTATGCAAACTAATGGTGCTATAGAACTAAATAATGGTCATAAGGTTCTATCCTAGAGTCTTGCTGTAACATAATTACCATACTGATAATCATGAACAGTCGTATCTATGCATTCCATAAGTTCATTATAGCCTATGCCTATTGACCTTGTATGCTGGGGTGATGATTAACAGTGGGACTTTCAAATTAAATCAGAACACTTGGGACTAGCTTTTGTCTTAATAACCCTCCCTGCAGTGTTGTTTAAAGCTGGCTTTGCTAGAAGAAGACAAGCCTGGAGAAGGCTGCTTAAAGGCCAAAGTATTCCCAACTGGCTGCTGAGGGCAGATAAGAGAGAAGGAACCCAAATTGCTTTAACAGAAAACCATTCAGGCTTGAAAGCCCAGGCAGCTTTTCTTTTCAATTTGCTGGCTCAGACAGGGGTCAATGAGGGTCTTTAAAAGGGAATTAAAAATAGATATTTTCCCCCCATTTGTTCCTGACCTGTGTGCATGTGATATGATATCACTGCAGTAACAGAATATTATTATGACCTATAAATGTTTTCCAGGCTGCTGATTATAACAACTGACTTTGTGAGAGATGTTTCAGGAGCATTCCTTTTTCAAGAGTACACTCTCTATAGTTCATATGGGTAAGTCTCCAATTGTTAATAGGGCTGTAGTTATGATCCACCATCATATCAGCTTAAGTGCATAGTTAGGGGGAAAAAACTTGAGGCTTTTAAGGAGGGAGAGAAAAAGTATCTCCTTCACATTTTTTAAGTCTAGTTCCAGGTAAAACACAATGAGGTACACATTGAACATGAAAAAGGAGTCATCTCATTGTTTTGAACTGGAAAAATTTTTGTACAGCTTTGCTTCCGAAATCAAAGCTGTTTCAAAGTATATTGCTTTGAGTTTGTCGTGGCACGCATCATCATGTTCCACAGAAAGCTTGATAGATGCTATTTTTGCTCTTGGTCCACCCAGGTTAAAAATCTATGTTTTCAGATTATATTATGAAAAAATGAGTTTGTTTCAGTAAAATTAAATCAGATAGGATGAAAAAAGTTGAGTTGCTTTGTTTCAGATAAAATTGCTCATTCTGTAAGTGCACAGTGTCTATAATCACTCAAATTCCAGGCTGATCTAACACTGAGGTATCTATGACTTGAAAGGATTGTTACACCTTGTTTTCTCTTTTATTTATCACATGTTTCCTTCTGTGGGCACCCTAGCACAAGATTTTATTCCACTCCTCGTTCCTCATTCTCCAAAAAATCACATAGGACCACCCCTATATTCAGTGGTCCACCAATATGAACATCTGGGAGCAGTAGTGAGTTTACAACTCAGTAGGAATCATTTACAGGAACCATCATTATAAAATGGTATCACTCTGAAGGATCTGTACATGTATACACTATTATTTGTGCAAGTGTATCACCTTGAGAAAAGGTATGGGTTTCTTATTGTCATATTAGCTCATCACTGTCATACGATGTCTACTCAGCACAAGGTTATCAGCTATTGTCCATAGGATATAAGAAAGAAGACGAAGTTTTAGATAGTTTTGCCAAAATGTGCAGATCTTCTTCTTCATGGTTTAAGGAAAGCTTATTTGGGGAAAAACATTTTGAAGCTGGTGCGTGGCAAAGAAATTATTTTCATGAAGAGACAATCAGTATATCAGCATCTGTTCAGAATTAAAGTCCATCTATATTGCTGCTCTAAGAAATGAGATCTTGGGAGCTGTCTGTACTTTCCCACAAAGTAGCTGCACTGTTTGAAAGATCCTTTCGATCCTTCTGTTGTTTGATTTAAGAATGATCGCCCTTGCCAGATTTTCACCAGTCTTTCCCTTCTCCTTTATTTTTGATTCTCAGCTACTTAGCACATTCACACATATTATGTGAATTAAATAAAATTAAGCAACTTGCTAACTTCTCCTAGCCACTTTGAAATCTATTTCAAAATAAGAATATGAAGAACCAAGAACTTAGTTCTGTGCATAGTTATTCAGAAAGAAGTCCCAGTGATGGATTCTCTGTTACATGTGCATAGGACTGCCATCTTTAAGATTATGTTCCATAAGCATGCATACTTGAGTAAGTCCATTTCATTCAGTGCAAGCTATTTCTAAGTAAACATGTACATAATTGGACTGTAGAAATACTCCTGAATAATGATACCCAAATCAGTCATCCATTTTAATATCTGATTAAATATCTTCCTACAATACCTAGCAATTCATGACTTGGATTGTTCAATCCTGAATTGCAAACTTGACGCAATGAGGTATGTACAATGCATACTTGTGTGTTCCCAACTTGTTTCAATTATCAGGTTTTTACTTGCTGTGGAATAAGTATATCAGATAAAATTGAAGAGTGACGATGTTTGACCAGTCCATGTGATGTTGGATCAGAGCCAGAGTCTTGCAATGTCATCTGTCAGTGTCTGAAAGCATTTTCCTTGTGCTGTCAGGTTGAACCACAGCAAATATTTAAGCAGCTAACTCACATCCTTATTGCTGACCACAGGCTAAAGAAAAATAAAAAGCAATAATATTTCCAGTCATCATGAACAAACTACGGAGCAATGAACAGTTGATGCATCTATTTTATGCATCTTAAGAAACATTTGCTACTGTGATGCTATATGCATCATAATGATAACTCACTGGATTTCATGTTGTGTTGTCTTTGGTCCAGCTGGAATATTAATGCTTCAGATGGAAGGAAGCTTTCATGACACTCAAGTTTGAATACAGAACAGCCCCTGGGACATATAATACACCACCTGATCCAGCAGAGACATTTAACATATCCATCTTTTTAGCCTGCTTAGTAAGTACTGGGCAGTGGGCCATAATTTATCATAGGTTTAGCAACCTCTCAGAATATGAAAGTAGAAAATAAATAGAATCAGCTGTTGAAGCAGTAAAGACTTTTGCTGTCTTGATTGTTTGGCAAATCTTCCTGCAGCTCAATTATGAACTATGTAGAGGAATCCTGGCAAGTGAGTATGTGTGTTTGGGGAGATGGCAGTGAGCCAGATCTCACTTTCCATAAAGAGAAGGTTTAACTCCTGGAAAACTCCTTGAAGTGATATGCAGTCAAATCAAAAAATGTCAGCTGGCTTTCTAATGCCTTGCTATATTCCCTTGTAGAAGAATTTGCTGTCTAAATATTGCTGGCCATGGTTGTTTTGAGGAATTTGGTTCAGACAAGAGATGGATTAGAGTTATTTATAATGAGAGGAAGATAATCCCCCATCCGCCTAAATTTGCTACTTTGGTTTCATGTTTTCTATTAAAGAGAAAAAAATATGGCAGTTAGCATTTATTATCTTAACTGGATTATGTGTCCAAGAGTATTGAAGCTCTAAGCCCTGCTCCTTAGACAGCATTCTAAGTAGGGGGAGTTTGAGGATTCTGCCAGAATTTTTATGGATTCAGACAGAAACTGCTGATCTCACTGATTTCCCTGAATGCAGTCTTTTTTCTTCTTCTTGGTATTAAACTGTGTTTAAAATGCATTATTTTAAAACATATCAAACTGTGTTTAAAATGCATATTTTAAAATGCAGATTAAATGCATAATGTCTAGAATTTTTCATTCTAAAATAAAACATGTTGATAATATTTTAAGAGAATTTAAATACAACTTAAATTCAGATTTTCATCCAAAGATGGGTTGTTGTTGTTGTTGTTTTCTATTAAAGATGACTGTGGAAACAAGACAGGATGCACTTATGTAACAGTGGCACCGACTGATCTGCCCATCCAAAGGGTGTGTGATTTTAAACTTGTGTAAAGAGATTCTCCACTATGGCAGGGAAAACTAATATGTCTATGGGCAACATGCTCAACAAGTTAACTTTCCATCTGTGCAAGTATGGGACCCAATTGGAGAAAGCAGTTCCCATGTGAAAAAGATACATCTATCCAGTTCAGTTACTGAGCACTGCAATGCCCAACATGGTATAAATAAGTGTCCTTTGCTAATCTGGGGAGATAATGATTAGGATGATCTCACAAGCAGAGAAAGCAGCTTCCTGTGGATGCACACCAATTTTTATTTCTATTTCTGGCTGCATAATGAGACAAAACAAGATCCCTGTTTGTGTTGAAATTATATATTAATTCCATTATCGCTTCCAGGAAAAGGTGAATTTTCAGAAGTAGGTTGAATTTAAGAATCACAGATTAGCTTCATTCTTCTGTTCTTAAACTCACTTTATGGCTGTTTAAATCTATTCTCAAATTCTAAAGTACATCCCTTGTTGTGTAAAACAAAACTGCTTGATTAACAGCTGACTAATAAACACTATTATTAGTTATATTATTATTATTGAGAGCAGGTTTCGTGTAGTGGTTAAAAGCACCAGGCTGGGAACCAGGAGGCTGTGAGCCTCTAGTTCCACCTGAGGCATGAAGCCAGCAGGGGGACCTTGGGCCAGTCCCTCTCTCTCAGCCCTGGGAAGGAGGCAATGGCAAACCACTTGTGAAAATGTTGCCATGAAAACTGCAGGAACTTGTCCAGGCAGTTCCAGAAGTCAAGACTGACCTGAAGGCACAAACAACAATAAACACTATTAGCAGTATGTTTGTTACAACTCTTCTACATTCTCCTCACACATCACCCAACAAGGGCTGGCTTGCCTTTCTGTTCTTCTACCCTTGCTGCAAAAAGCAAATGTGATGAAGTGAAGAATGAGGACAGAAGTAGAACATCAGCTACCTCCAATTCTTACCACTCCCCTTGGCCAGACAGAAGTGGTCCTGGCTACTGATCACTTATATGTCCATATGTGAAGAAAATGCCCCTTTAATCATAGAACTTGTCAATCTGCTATGGAGCGCCTGTTCAATTCACATTTCCATTCCCTGGCAACCATCTCAGGTAGCAGATGATAGAAATAAAAAGTTTACCCCATGTTTCTCCTTATTTCTCCTGAACCCCACAACAATTCTCTTTCCTTAGATGGCAGAAACAGTGTGTGTCGCTTGGCAGGTCTGTGCTCTCAGGTGTTGTTGAGGACCACAAAGTAAATTGAATTCTGGAGAAAGAACAGAGGGTGGTGCTATCTTGTTCTATGCCTTAAGCAGAAAAATTTCTTTGATCCACTTTGTTCATTCTTAGTGCAGGCCTCCAGGAAATCAAGATTTTAGGATGCTGGACAGTTTAAACAAGGCTAGCTAGTAAAGTGTCTATCTCAAGCCACAGAACTTGATCATCATGAGGAAACAATGTTGTATTTTGATTGCTATTTATAAGAAAATATATTTCTAATATTTTCTGTCTCATGAGTCAAAGTAAATACTGCTGGCTCTGAGGATTATGCACTTCAATTAAGTGAATCTTGCCATTTGCTGCTGTTTCAGCTAAGAAAACATCTTGGGGTGGCTGTGGATTACAGGGACAGTTTGTTTTAAAGTTAATGTTTAAGATCAGTTTTTCATACTCAAGTTTCATTGTGGCTATGCAGTTTTCTTTGGTTCACATATCAGAGAATCAGTTGTTTATACCCGCACGTATAGGACATCCGGGGTTCATGTCGTACGCTGCCTACATAATTTGAAAAGGATACACTTGAGGAATTGTGTTGTGAACAAAGAGAACCAGTGCTCCAGATTCCAGATACTTCCTGTCTGCTGTCAGATGGCTTAGAAGATATGTAAAATATAACCAAAGGAAGAGAACAAAATGCTTTAAACCACTGAGAGCTCACTGCCCAATTTCCACGTGCCCAGCTTCTTTTATCACCAATAGCATGGTCTTTGACTAGGTGTCATCTGAAGGCTACAGCAACATATAGGCGAATGGGCCAAATGTACCCGACATCTTTAACAATGCATTTTCTCTTATGAGAATTTGTGCAAATCAGTTTCTTCTTTTGATCTCTTTTTTGGTGAGGCATAAGTATATTGTTTGTTTATGAGGGAATGACACAAGAGGTAAACCAACTGTGTTTATGAACATTAGACTCAGTTCTGACCTGGAACCAAAAGAAAGTCAATGGTATTGCAAAGAATGCAGCATTGCTCCCCAGAACATGGGTAGGATTAACTTTTTGTAAATACCAACTTCCTCACAAGAAGTAGCCACCTATGTTTAGGGAATTAAACCAGGAAACTTTGGGAATTAATCCCAGTCAGGTTAAAGAACTATGGCTGGTTTCATAGGTACTACAAGAAAGTGCCAGAAAAGGCACATTATAACTCCACATAAAAGATGAGTCCTCTGAACAAGTTCATATTTTAATAGACAGGATTCTTTTGTTGCATCATTTTCTAAAGTTTGTAGCAAGCAACATGGAAAACCTTTCAGACTGTTTAATGATAGAGCTGACCTTGACTACAGTTAAGTTCTCTGGGCCACAGAGTAAGCTGGATGCAAACTCCTCGTTATAGTGAAGTGTTCAAAAGGATGATCTACTGTTGCAAAACAAAAGGTTTGCTATAATTTATGGAGTGGGGGGAGTTGTATGTATCACTTTAAAGAATAGTATAGCTTTGACACATTGTGCTAGCCTTTCTAAGAAGCTGTGCCGTATTTTTTCAGGGTTTGAAAGTCTGGGCAAAAAGACCACATCCCTTTTATCTGCATTTCTTGTGAAAAATAAACAGGATCAAGGGATGGCATCTAGTCAATTTGCCACCCATTGAAACATGCATATTAGAAGAAAATGCATTATTCATGAAATGTGTGGCTTAAGGTAAAAAACTTTAAATTGAGTTTGGTAAGTTTTGCAATTTTAGGTTATGCTCAACACAGGATAAAAATATGATGAATTATTCAGCACAGAAAACCTGCCAGTGGGAATAACCAGAAAGCTGATATGGCCCTTGAAATAGGCTTTCATATTATTAAACAAAATCTTTTTAAAAATTAAAGAGCAATGCTGAACTCCATTATTTCCATTTTTCCTCCCCCTTACAATGGCAACTGAGTGACAGGCTGTTGTTAAATTGTTTCAGCTGGTGGTTTTCAGTGGGCAATATAAAGCTGAACTCTGTTGGCCTTAATGAGCAAAGTTTCTCCTTCTTCTATAGAATGTCTATGAGCAGGGAGGGCCTGCTTCAGTACTACGCATTCACTGATCTCTCTGTTTCTACCCCCCTCTTTTGGATAGGACACAAAAGCAGTGAGGCAATGTCATGAGTAAGGATGGCGAGCAGGGGGCTCCCATCCAGACTGTTAAGCGCATGCATAGCACTGAGGGAATTGGTCAGCCATTCAAAGAGACACAGATCGGGACCGCCTTAACCTTTGGGGTTTATATGTCTGGGTTTTTCCCACGCTTCTTCAGTTTGTTAGGATTCCTGTTATGTACTAGCAATAAACATTAGAGACCAGTTCCTTGTCTCAGCGTGTTTCCTGGCTGTTAGGACAGGCAAGGACATATTGAATATACACCTCCTCTTAGCACCAGAAGGGTGACAGAGTTTGTCAGTATCTCTTTCATGGGACCTAGAACCCCCACAGTCAATAGGAACAGTATTTTTAGCCCTTATTTTTCATGTTCAGGAGTTTGGGGCAAGATCCTTTAAAAGTTCTCATCTGGTGGGACCTCAGAGGCATGCCTTCCCTGAAGCTGCTCAAGCCCTTTGGAACAGCCTACCACCTGAGGTTCAGAGGACACCTGAAGAGCCTTCTGGAAGGCCATGAAGACCTGTTTCTCCCCCAGGGCATGAGGACCAGGGCTGAGCCAGCGTATGTAAAGTTGATGGAAGTTATGACACCATGGTGGGAAGTGTGATGCTCCTTTGTGATATGATTGTTTTATTGGTTTTGTTGGGAGTTTCCTAGGATTACTGTGTACATGGTAGGCAGCCGTAAAAGTTTTATAAATTAAATTCATAAACCTTACAGACACATAAGTTTTGCCCTTTAAATTTTCAAATCCTGTTTAAAAAAAAACAGTTCTAGCCATGTTAACTTTTTGGAGTATAGTCCTTGATATGTTGGAAACAGTCTAGTGTAGTTCTTGAAATTGTGCACTGGCATCTTGGGATGTCCTTCCCTCCTTTCTTCCTTTTTCAAGCAGGAAGTCTGAAGACTCCCATATGCAAGGCCTGCAGGACCTTGACTCATCAGAAGGAGGTTTTTGCAAGCTGCAACCCATTTCTACAAATGTATGCCCTGGAAAAGAGCAGCTTATTTCTACACAAGTGGATCTTCTCAGGAAGAAAGATGCAAAAGCATCTTAGGATCTACAGCTTTTTGCATGGACAGAACACAGCTAGTTAACCAAGCAGTGAATTAGCAGATACACACAAACACACATATGATCTGACTCATGAGCAATTTCTTTGCTGCTTCTGGTGTGCAAGTATAATAAAAATACAAAAAGTGGACAAGAACATGAAAGAAATTGCACCTTTTTCCACCCACAAAGTATTGGCTTAAATATGGTGGTACAATGTGAACTCCCTTCGAACTGGGGAAGATAAAATAGAGATGCTAAGTTTAGATTCTATTTCTGTTGCTTGCTGTCATAAAAATACTTGCTCTTGCAAGTATTTATAATGTTTTATTACCAGCTGATACTGTGGTGTAAGTAAATCCATAGGAAAATAAGCATTATACCTAAAATCCAGCCCTTGAAAGTATTAACAGAAGAAAACCCTACATGCATATTTTAAAAGCTGGGTTATTTGTAATAAATGACATTTTCAACTGATATGGATGAAATCATAGTTTACAGGGTGCTTAAAGTAAGAAATTATTAATATTAATAAAATATATTAATAAAATATTAATAAAAATATCCTGTGCTAGAGAAATCTGCAATGACACTTTAAAGTAGCCCTCCATTCTAACAGGGAATCCTGGGAGCTGTAGTTCCAAAACATCTAGATCAGCATTTCTCAACCTCAGCAACTTTAAGATGTGTGGACTTCAACTCCCAGAATTCCCAACTCCCAGCATGATCTAGAGAGCACCAAGCTGGGCTGAAAAACCCACAAAGACAACAAGAAATCAGACTGACTCTTTCATATGTCATGATTTTGATGCTTTTCAACTGACCAATTTTTGTTCTGTGGCACCGGAAAGAATGTACCAGGGATACAAATGTCAAGGGAATTCTTTTTTTCAGAATCCACATAGGTTTCTGGAAATGTGGATTAATATTGATATCTGCATAAAGAGAAAAAGAAAGAAAAAGAAAGAGAGATTAACTGCACATTAGCTATCTTATCACTTTTTTAAAATTCAGTTTAGAATTAGGTTAAGCACTGGGGGAAATCTGCAAATCTAGATTCATATAGTTATTTTCTGAAATATTAATTTTGACATTTTCTTTTAGTATTTTATAAACAGTCTTTTAAAAGGCTGACTCTCAGCAGGGAAACATAAATCTTTCAATTTCTCCCTTGCTTCTTCTCCCAATGGTAGATTAGAGTTGGGTTTCTTTAAAAAAAATGCTAACACTTGTTTGATTTTTCCTCAGGTTCCTAACAAGAACATGAAATGTCATTATGCATTAGGGAAGTGGGAAGAAGAAAAACAGATTTATTTTGATAGGAACAATTGAAATTATCCAGACCAAAATAGCAGCATTTTTTACACATACAGAGAGAGCCAGTTTGGTGTAATGGTTAAGATACCAGGCTAGAAAACAAAACTCTGAGTTTGGAGCCAGTTTGCTCTAGTGGTTAAGGTGCTGGGCTATAACCCAGGAGACTGAGAGTTCTAGTCCCGCCTTAGGCACGAAAGCCAGCTGGGTGACCTTGGGCCAGTCACTCTCTCTCAGCCCAACTCACCTCACAGGGTTGTTCTGAGGAAAGGAGGAGGAGGAAGGAGTATTAGGTGTGTTTGCTGCCTTGAGTTATTTATAAGAATAATAGAGGTGGGATATAAACAAACAAACAAACAAATAATTTGGGATATGTGAGGATTTGCAATTGGTATTTGGGATAGTAAAGAGTAGGGGTGGGGCAACAAGTCCACTTGTGCCGAAGCAAGTATCTTTAAAAAATACAGATTCCATTGCATATTAGTTCCTTTATGATATCACAGCTTTTCTGCAAGGCTTGTTAACTTCCATTATTTCAGTTCTCTCCTTAATACTGCCCTCTTGCTTATATTAAGTTCAGATGTTTTTATGTAATTGAGCTTAAGCCAAGAAAGTTTGGGTAATTTGTATTATTAGTGATACATCTAAGATACAATATAGATTGGATAAGCATAACTATCCCACAGGTTCACTTGTCAGAGAAGTAGAATTAAGTTGTTAAGTTTAAGTTAAGTTTACTGCTGTATAATCTATGAAACAGCCTTAGGTAAAGCCCTCGTGAATTCCTTCCATTTTCCAATTAAATTAGGCACATTTATGGTGTGTGCTCATAAGTCCCTTAAAAACTGTCAGTTTATTGTTACTAGCTTTTAATTAAAACATTATGTTTCCTTCTTAACTATTGCAAATCGGCTTGATGATGCTGAATCATGGCTTTTTCTGTTGAACTGAGACAGGAGTGGCCCTGGAGTTAAGCAAAAACTTGCATAATATGAGATTATGTTTAATACAAAAGCACACTAAAGACCTGAGGCATGTTGAGTACTTTTCTTTAGAATCAGAGTCCCAAGAGATGCCCCTGCAGAGTTCAGAGACATCAGAATATGCACACACACAAATACACACACATACCTGTGAGGGCAAGGAAGGGGATGAACTTTTCTAAACAAAGATGCTCAGGAAAACGATTAGGCTTCCCTATTCCTACTCATGGTAGTCATGTTCCAGATCAGGACACTGAGAACTTACATGATTTTTCTAAAAAAACAAAAACAGAAGGTTACTAATATTTTATGTACTTTGATTATCAGAAGCCAGGGATACAGAATCACATGGCATACAATCTCTATTTTTGGCTTATGGGATCCAAGCTTTTAAAAATGAGATTTTTGAAAGGAAAATATTCCTCTTTAAAATCAAAGATTAGAAACATGGCAGCTTTGTGTTCAACAATATTTAATTCCAAACAAGAATTTTGATTGAAGTGTATCAAAAGCAAAGCTTTTTAACACCTTTTAAGATGTGTATTTCCAATTTCTGAGAAATCCGAAATTTTCTTTGATGCAAATACAATGAGAGGAAGTTTTTTTTTATCATATGGCATAGCAGTTCGGTGTTCATGCTGCTTTCTTTTTCTTGCTGGGAAATCCTTGTGAGGTCCAGTGCTAGATGTGTAGACTATTAAGCTACGACAAGTCCCGTGGCCCGGGGTGCACCACAAAGAGGCTAGTCCACATTACACCAAGTTGGGCTGAGAGAGAGGGACTGGCCCAAGGTTACCCAGCCGGCTTTCACGCCTAAGGCGGGACTAGAACTCACAGACTCCTGGTTTCTATAGATTTTGGAATTTTATCTTTTTTTGCTAATTATGGTACTACAAACATTAATGGATATTTTTTTAAAACTCTTCGCTGATTTCACAGAACCCTTCACAGTTCATCTAGACCTTTTTGTTTAATCTTGGTACTTAACAATGAACGGCATGAAATATTTCCATATCTTTTTCAATCAAAAGTCCCCATTGAGCTGCTTGTGTACACAATGGGATACATTTAATGCCAAAAGCCAAGCAGAAGTCAATGGTAGGCTGAACTTCCACACAAAATATGACATGGTGTCCTTTCTTAAAGGAAATGTGCCCACACACCCTGTGCCTGTCGTTTCAGCTTGCAGACTTATTGTCTGTCTCTCTACATTTCCTTAAGCGATAGGAGGCAAATTGAAACAAATGTCATCCTTTTCTCTTGCCTCATGACATACACAACGTGCAACCTTGTCTGCGCTACTTGAATTACAACTTTTAGCTCAAAGGGGCTCGAGAAAGCTGGATGAAGTAGGGAGGGAAGAAAAAAGAAATGACATACAGTAGATCTGCATAGGATTTAGAAGTATTGTGACTGCTGTCTGTTCAGCAACTAGTTCTTGGCTCAGAAAAGTCAATTTCTCATTGCATCAGCCTGAACCCCTGTCCCAGATCTGTACAAGCATTTTAACCCACACCTGCAACTTCTGGCTCATTCAAGAAACACACTACACATTCCCCACCCCACCCTCTTTATCCTATTTTTCCTCAGTGTTCCTTTCCCACTTCCTTAGATTGCTTTATGACAGCTTTTTTTGGTTGATTATAGTTTCCACGTGTTATGGACTAAAATGTGCTTCAGTGTCTCAGTATTATAGCTCTTACTGGCAGGCATGGTTCAAAGAGGGATGTGTTGGTGGGTGGAAGGAAAAGCTGCTTGCCTGGCTGGCTGTCTACAAATGGGAGACCTTCCTTGAGAGCTAGGAAAACTGCTGAGAGGGCAAGAGAAATCCCGTCCCCAACCGTGTGATCAGTAATATTAAAATTCAACTTCTAAAAGTAGAGTTAGAAAGTCAGGGACTCTGGTCAGAGCTAATTTTATCACCACAGCAGATGAAGTAGGTTGGTCTGATGGAGGGTGGTGGGCCTCAAATTCCCCACTGATCTTCCAGGTCCAGTCTGGTCAATCAAAACTTAAGTCTTGATTTGCTCAAACAAAGCCTGATATATTATACCCACCACCATAGTGCCTCACACTCAAAAGTGTAGATCCTGCTTCACCGAGTTATACACACCAGCGAACCAGAGAAATAGACATAGAGATGCTAGTTGTATCATCCCCATCACAAAGGCCCACCAGATTTAGAGTATTCCCACCAGATTTTTATACTGGGAAAGGGGAGAGAAATCTGGTAAGTTCCTAGCCTTCAGAGCTTCAGTTAAGGTCATATAGATGGTCATATAGCAACCACTTGTTCAGCAACTGTTCAAAGTTACAACGGCGTTGAATGAAGAGACTTATGACTGGTCCTCATAGTTGCGGATGTCACAGCAATGCAACAAAGCCAGCTGGGTGACTTTGGACCAGTCACTCTCTCTCAGCCCTAGGAAGAAGCAGGCAATGACAAACCACTTCTGAAATCTTGCCAAGAAAACTACAGGGACTAGTCCAGGCAGTCACCAGGAGTCAACAATGTCTTAAAGGTATAACAAAAAACCTAAGGACAGAAGTTTTCTTCCTGCAAAGGTAATGCTGAACATGGCAACAGTGATACTATGACTGCAATGAGTGGTAGCAGGATTAAATATCCTGCCTTATTATCTTTTTCACCCTAGTTAGACAAGTAATATGTGAAGCACACTTACTGATGGGAACCAGCTGTGGATGGCCAGAAAAGTAAATGAGCCCATATCATGCCCAAGAAGGCTTATCTAGATGTGTCAGCATATGTTGCCAGATACCAAAGATGAACAATTCAGTATATATTATAGAAGCATATAACAATACAACTGTTACTGTGACATGGGCAGGAATGCATTGTTGAGAATCTGCGGGGTATAATGATTAGATATCATATAGGAATAACAGAATCATGCATTCCGCCAGAAAAACCACTGGGTAATTATGGACCAGTCACTGTCTCTCAGTCCAACTCAGTTCAAAGGATTGTCCTAATAATGGGGTGGGAGGGGGAGCTATGCATTCAGTGTTCCCGGATGAGTGGGCTATATCTGAGTAGCTTAAAAACTGGCTTCAGCATGGAAAAATGTGGATCATGTAGCTGAATGGAATGGTCTACAGGCTGCCAGGCCCGCCTGGCAAGATCTTCTATATTAAAAAGACAAGTCTTATCAGGAGATAACACATTGCCGTTATCACAATTCATTCATTACTATTTTCAAAAGGTTGCTATGGCATTATTACACAGTTCTTCTAATCAAGTAACATTTTCTTAGGAAACTATCTAAATAATTCCTGTCACAAAAACACATATTGCACATATGAGTTACACTCCTATTTGGTGGACTGGGCAGTAACCAGAGGTTAAAACATTTCAATTGATGGGAAACATCCAATTTCATGTTTATTGGGATGAAATAATCGATTTGTGTGATGACATCAGATGTTCAAGTCCAGCATTAAATAAATGGAAAAGGTAGAATCTATGATCTTTAAAGGAGTATGAGTAAACTATAAAACATTCTACTAATATGGTTTATTGGTTTATTTATAGTCTTCCTTAACCAACCAAGTCTGTGGCTCCTGTATATCTTTCTGTTAGATCTTATCTTTAAAAACTTTGAAACAGAACTGATATTGATTCCTATTTTATAAAAAGAAAATTGAAATTTAACACAGATGACTTGGACTAACTAAAACTATTCACCAAGGAATTTAATCTGTGATTATATTCACTGTACAATTTATGTACAATAAATAAATAAATAAATAAATAAGTTTCATCCACTTAAATTGTAATTTTTTTTCCAAACAGCAACACTACAAGAAACCCCCTAGGAATATTAAGTTGGTAAAAGAGGTAGCATTTGCTTGTTTAATAGTTTTAACCTCCTTTACAAAACTACATTTCCCAAGCAATAATTATTGAATTAGTTCTAGTGAAGTTAATAATACAAATTCAACATTTCATCCAGCAGATTCATTTAAAAAATAAGCTATACAGAATCCCAGGCTGTAGTATTTATTAATTTGTACAGCTTCAGAAATAAATATTGCTTTGAAAATAAATTTCTTGTGATCCATTAACTGAATGCCCTTTTTACAAGTTCCCTAAATTAAAAAAAAAATCTTGCTGATGGATCTTATACTTTGAATTGTATAATCTAATATGGAAATATTGGAAATAACTGAAATACAAAAAGGTTTATAAGCTTTCAATTTCTTCCTATGCAGGGACATTTATTCAGAAGTTAAGCCGTACTATGCTTATTTGCAGATAATTGGACAGCCTAAGAGTTTCAAGCTGAAAACCTGACATCTTAAATCTATTATGTTAGGTTTTTTTGTTCCCTTTACTCATGAGATTTAAGAAGATGCCTTATATTGATACAGTCTCTCTGCTGTGTTTCCTATGAATCTTAAGCTTTGAGAGAGCATTCAAACATGTGATGCTCATGGATAACTTATTTTTTACTTCAAATCATACAGCTCTCCAGATAATGACATACATGGAAACCGAATCAGAATCTTTCCCAGACCAGATTTCTGAAATTCTTGATAGTGCCATGGTCTGAACATGTATATTTTCAAAACTTGAACAACAGGGGACCTGCACTGAGCCATACCCCTGATTAAACCAGATGCAAATTCAGCCTCAGATCAAGGCACATGTTCCTATAACTGTCCCATCAGGGATCTTCTTGAGAATAAATATACTATTTAGTATTTCCCTCTTGCAGTATAAAATAAAGCCTCTTGAGATGCCTCTGACACTCTCTTGATATTAATAATTGTACAAGATGCCTTGCAAATGCAAATTTCAACCAAATCTTTAAATATGAAACAGTTTAAATTGCTATATTTGTAAACTCATGCAGAGTTTGAGGTATAGTGCAAGGCATGAGATATGGTGCTACAATATACTCACAAGAAGACAGAATTCCATCTTGGTTTAGAAATCAAGAGCATAGCATTAAGCAAGGTTATATCAGGTTTCAAGACAGTTCTTAAATGATGCAATTATTCCCTCAATATATTAAAAGGCTTCATCCTATGAATCAGACTTAAAATTCTGTGATTACTAATGGCTTTGATGTCTGTGTTCCTATATTTGGTTTCTCCCTAGCCAGAGAACTGTGTCATGTGTCTGGGTGTCCTCCAAACACTACCCACTTCCACTGAACTAGATGCCATGAAATCCCACCCAACAGAGTCATTCCTCTCTTGAAAACAATTACTAATTCTCTACAAGAAAACAACCAGGATACTGTTGCTGTACCACAGGAAGGACTGATAACATCACGTGGGCTGCAGCATTCCTTTGTTTTGGCAGACACAGGTGGGATGTTCCTTTTCAAGATCTACAGAGCAGAGGAAGTAGGGCTTGAAGCACAATGTACATTCAAATTGGCTTTCATCTAAAGATCTCATGATATTATTTCTCCTGCTTAGTGACACCGATTCCATCTGCAACAGCATTTTCTTGATGTACTTCCCTTCTTTGTTCCAAGAGAAAAAGCAGACACAGGATAATAAATGAAGAGCACGAGACCATATTATGAGATTGAATGATATTCAAAAGTGTGAGAGATGCAAACTTCAATAAATTTAGTCACAAGATTAATCAGCTGAGCTAATTAACTTGATGGACCATTTTTAATTGGTAAGAGAAAAGGTTAATTGGTAAGGCTCAAAGCTAAGAGTATGCTGTATGTTTGGTATTGCTCTTTTGGCTCTGGTAGGTTGCTATAAGATGAAGAATAAAGCACCTGATTAATGTATGTAATTTATTTCTTCAGAAATGTAGTGATGGCCACAATCAACATGTTTTATACAGGGAATAGACAAATTTGTGAAAGAGGAATCTAGTAATGGGTACTGTTCAAGTTAATTTCATAGAACAGGAATGAGGAATTGAATCAAGCCAAGAGTCAGACTGTTCCCTCTCTCCTCACATAATGTGGCACTCTTTTCAGGTGCTCATGTGTTGAGAGGCTGTGATAACATATATATTCATTACCTTTAATTAAGTAATTCAGACCCATGCAACTTGAAACTGCCTACCTATCCAATAGTAGCCCAGAAGGCTTTGGAAAATCTCCTGTCTGAGATGCTAAAAAGAGGGAGAATGTCAAGAATTGGCAGTTCAGTCACCAGGCCTTAGCAGGTACCCAGTGTTAACCAGCCCCTATACCTCTCCCTCCTCTTGGCTTCTACTTCTTTTCTGTTTTGATACTTGTAGACAAGGCAAATATTGTATAGCTACTGTATACTGCTTGTATGTTTCCAAAGGAAACTAAGCCAGTAATGCTATCCCTGCAATTTCTCACCATTCAGAAGGGGTGAGAATGCATCTATAGGCGAACAAACAAACCCATACACTATTGAACAGCATAAAAATAACACATCTCTGTTGCTGCTTACCTAGACTAGATAGTGCTTGAGCATTAGAGTTTTTACCCTTGAGAGAAATTTTAAACATGTGAATCAACATCAGCTGTTAGTAATCTGCTGTAGGTTTACAGCCAGCTTACATAACACTTTTCTAGCTTGAAAGTTAGGCGAACACAATGTACTTTTATCTTTGATGAATGAATGCCAGGCATTCAAATACTGTATAGGACAGAATTATGAAAACATTCTACCATTTTAAAAAAAGGAGCCAATGTTTTGCCCTGTTCAGATCCTATGCTTGTTTTAAATATCGCTGAGATAAAATCTTATGTATGTATGACCTATAGACTGCAGCAGAAGTTGGGCTTCAAGCATGCTACAGCAGATCTGAGTTACTTCCATGGTCTCTCTTGAGTAAGAAGAGCCTTCTATGTTTGCCTAGAACCCTAAAGTTTCTTGCTCTGGGGGAGGGTACTTCTTTGTGGTGGCCTCTGTAACCAGGGATGTTCTCACTCCTGATATCCATGATGATTACTACAATTTTAGGTATCCATAGAAGATTTCTTTCTTTGCTCAAACTCTCCATAAATGAATACCAGATGAATGATTTCTCCATAATTTTCTTCCCTACGGTCCTTCCACACTTTTGAATGAGTATGTTCTGCTTTAAAACTATACATTAAAACAATAAAAACATTACTCATATTACTGTTTTTTTCAATTTTTTGATAAACCAGTTTGATACGATATAGTATAAAACTATGTTAAAATAAATATATTAGCTGAGACATAATCTGAGTTAGAAATGTGACATGACATTCCAAACTGCATCATGGAGACTTTTGTTTAAGAAGCTGCTTGTTAAATATTGCCTTGGTGAAACATCTGGAGAACCTAGGATCCTTGAAAAATCATCCTTGTAGAAGTGCCTTCACCAAGCTGCTACCTTCCTGATGCTAAGGTCTCTGATGCCCATATTTCCCAGCCTCCATGATGGAAATTTTAATCCAGCACATGGAGAAAGATGCTATGGATGGTTATAACCTTGCATAAGAAGAGTAGCCACTAACTACAATACCTCATCACACCTGAACTTTACATGCCAGAAGGCCTATCAGCTGATGGACTAATATGAACATACTTCAAATATGGGGAAGTAATGCCTTCATTGTTCAAAGACTGAAGTTCTTTGAACAATGAAGAAAGCACATTGTCTCCAAATGTCCCAAGCTGGAGTAGACTGTTGGGTAGATCATGACAGCGATGCCTATCTTCTTTTGCTTAGCATTAGTATCTATTATATCAGAAGTATCTTGCCGTAGGCCATGGCGGTTCCATTCCTGACAGCAAATCTTTCTTCTTGATAGCAATTAAAATGCATAGAAATTAACTGAAATTCCTATTCTATTGCTTACCTGACTGTCAGATCTATTAAATTCACTGGGATTTACTTAGCCCAGCCTGTTGTTGTTTATTCGTTTAGTTGCTTCCGACTAAACGAATAAACCTCATGGACCAGCCCACGCCAGAGCTTCCTGTCAGTCGTCAATACCCCCAGCTCCCCCAGGGACGGGTCCGTCACCTCTAGAATATCATCCATCCACCTTGCCCTTGGTCGGCCCCTCTTCCTTTTGCCTTCCACTCTGCCCAGCATCAGCACCTTCTCTAGGGTGTCCTGTCTTCTCATTATGTGGCCAAAGTATTTCAGTTTTGCCTTTAATATCATTCCCTCAAGTGAGCAGTCTGGCTTTATTTCCGGGAGGATGGACTGGTTTGATCTTCTTGCAGTCCAAGGCACTCTCAGAATTTTCCTCCAACACCAGTTCAAAAGCATTGATCTTCCTTCTCTCAGCCTTCCTTATGGTCCAGCTCTCACAGCCATATGTTACTACGGGGAACACCATTGCTTTAACTATGCGGACCTTTGTTGTCAGTGTGATGTCTCTGCTCTTAACTATTTTATCGAGATTTGTCATTGCTTGTCATGCGCTGCCTACCTCTGAATAACATTCAGACGCTGGTTTGCAAAGCAGGTTCTGGTTTATTTCAGGTTAGGTACAACGTTGGTAGAAAAAAGCTGAGAGTGACAGGAGCGCGCCGGTGCGGGGTTTAAATACCCCGCGCCGGTCAGCGCCCCCTCGCTCACAGTCACGTCACCCCCCTTTGTCCCATGCGTTGCCCTGCCATTGGTTGAGGGTTTCCAGGATCGCCCATCCTCAGGTTTCCATTCTTCTGCTGATTGCTTTCAGCTGGGCGATCCCCGTTGTATTGTCGCTGATGGCTTGGGTGGCTCCGTGATTCGTTTAGCTATTGTTTGTTAGCCGTTAGTCGTTGTGGGTTGATGGCTACTTAACTTGTGCCCCTTCACTTATTTCCTTGTCATTGTCATGAGTGCCATTGCGCTGATGACTTTAGCTCAACGGCACTCATGACATACTGCCCCCTTTTCGAATAGTGTTCTCCCCCGGTTTTCTTGGTTTTCCCCGTGGAGCTGTCAAAACGCCACATTTTTTTTTTTTTTTTTTTTCAAAGTTCCCGCCGGAGTAGTTGTCGCCCCTCCCTTTGCTCCTCCCTCTACCACGTGCCTTCCCAGGGTGTGTCCATGGTGCGCATGCTCGGGTTCTGACCTGGCGTGCGCATGCTCCAACCACACCCTGTTTGTTTGGCTCAGTTCGGCGAGGCGAGAGGCGTGGCTGGTCGGGTGCTGCTCAGCTCCAGGTAGGGCCCTTCTTTTCTTATTTAGAGTGCGTCGCCTTTGTTGTGTCTCCTGGGCGTTGCCCCCAGGTTGCCCTGTTGACTTGCTTGCCACTCCCCCGCGGCCGGGGGGCGGGGGGAGGGTGCTGGCGATCGTTTGTCACCACCCCGTGGGCCCGGGGCGGGGGGAGTGAGTCCCGGGGGGGGGAAGGTCCACCCAAGTCGCGGGCTTGGGGGGGGCCCTTTCCCTTGGGGCACGGGAGGCGGGGGGGGCCTGCGGGGGGGGGGTTGGATTTGCTGACCTTGGTTGCGGTTTGTCGGGGTATGCCCGGTGAAATGCTCTGGTCAGGTCAGGCGCGTTAACGTTGTGCGCCGCCACCCATTCCGGGTGGGGGAAGTGTTTCCACCTGACCAGATAGTGTAGAGTTCCTCGTTGCTTGCGGGAGTCGAGGATGTCCCTGATCTCGAAGTGGTGTTGCCCGTCGATCATTAGCGGTGCGGGCTGTGGCGTGCTTGGGTGCCATCGGGAGGTGGTTGCCGGTTTTAGGAGGCTGGTATGGAACACCGGGTGGAGTCTCCGGAGGTTGTGTGGCAGGTCCAGGCGTATTGCTACCGGGTTCACTATTTGCGTGACTCGGAACGGCCCGATGTACTTAGGCCCCAGTTTTTTCGAGGGTTGGGTTGACTTTAGGAACTTGGTGGAGAGATAGGCCATATCTCCCGCCTGGAACGGCGGTTGTTGGCGCCGGTGCTTGTCGGCCTGCTCTTTGTAAGCAGCCTGTGCCTCCTTCAGCGCCGCCGTGATTACTGGCCATGCTTCCGCGATCTTCCGTCCCCAGTCGCTGGCGTCCACCTGGGGTTCCGGGGGTTGAGGTAGCTCCGGTATGGGGACGAAGTCGCGCCCCGAGACTACTTCGAACGGGGTTTTCCCCGTGCTCGTGTGGACGGCGTTGTTGTATGCGACTTCGGCGAACGGGAGCAGTTCAGCCCAGTCGTCTTGGTGGTAGTTCGTATATGATCGTATAAATTGCTCTAAGGTGGCATTAAGAACCTCAGTGGCTCCGTCCGTCTGCGGATGCCAAGCCGTAGATAGGGCCTGTTGGGTCCCCGTCAGCTTCAGGAAGGCCCGCCAGAATTTGGAGGTGAACTGTGTGCCCCTGTCGGTCACCACACGTGCGGGACATCCGTGTAGCCTGTACACATGGATGAGGAAGAGTTTGGCTAGTTGTTGTGAGGATGGGACCGACGTGCAGGGGATGAAGTGGGCCTGCTTTGAGAAGTAGTCCTTCACCACCCAAATGGCCGTTTTCTTCTGGCTGGGTGGGAGGTCCACTATAAAATCCATAGAGATTTCCTCCCATGGGCGGGAGGGTTCTGCCACCCGTTGCAATAGCCCCGCGGGTTTGCCTGGTGCCCGTTTGGCCCTAGCGCACGTTGGGCAGGACGCCACGTAGGTTTTTACGTCTCGCCTGAGCGCGGGCCACCAGAATTGGCGCCGTGTTAGGTGTAGGGTCTTGAGGAACCCAAAGTGTCCCGCTTGCTTGGCGTCGTGTGACCTATGCAAGATCGCCTGGCGTTGCGAGTCCGGGACGTAGATTCTGCCTTCCCCCCATGCCAGGTCTTGCGCCATCGTTACCTTGTCGGGGTTTGCCAGGAACCAGGGGTCGGTTTTGAGGGCGGCGGCGAGGTCCGTGCGCATTCCCCCTGGTAGTTGCGGTTGGCTTCTTTCCGTCGCCGGTTGCCCCGCCGTCGGCTGCGCCGTAGCGTCGAGCTGCCTCCGTGCGCCGCTTCGGGTGGTCACGGCCATTCCCAGTTGCGAGGCGGATAGGACCGTCCCAATGGTGTCTGGGGCGGGCTCTTCGTCTTGGGGCAGCCGGGAGAGGGCGTCGGCCAGGAAGTTCTTCTTGCCCGGCATGAACTTCAGCTGGAAATCAAAGCGGCTGAAGAATTGGGCCCATCGGACCTGTTTTGGGCTAAGGCGTCTAGGCGTTCGTAGGGCCTCGAGGTTCCGGTGGTCCGTCCAGACCTCGAATGGTTGGGTGGCTCCCTCGAGTAGGTGACGCCATGTCTCTAGTGCCGATTTCACCGCGAAGGCTTCTTTCTCCCAGACGTGCCATCGCCTCTCTGTCTCGGAGAACTTCCTTGACAGGTAGGCGCATGGTTTCAGGAGCCCCGTGGAGTCTTTTTGTAGCAGGATGGCTCCCAGGGAGAAGTCTGAGGCGTCGGCTTGGACCACGAACGGCCGTTCTGGGTCCGGGTGTGCGAGGATTGGCTCCGTCGTGAACAGCGCTTTCAGCTTGTCGAATGCGGTCTGGCACGCGGGAGTCCAATTCAGCACTGTGCCTGGGTTCTTGGCGCGTCGGGTGTCCCCCACCCCTTTGGTTTTGAGGAGGTCCGTTAAGGGGAGGGCTATCTCAGCGAACCCCCGGGCGAAGGACCTGTAGAAATTCGCGAATCCCAGGAAGCTCTGTAGTTGCCGTCTGTTGCGGGGCCGCTCCCAGTTTAGCACCGCTTCGACTTTTGCGGGGTCCATTTCGATGCCGTCCCCGGAGATTCGATACCCCAAATAGTCTAGGCGCTCTTTGTGAAACTCGCACTTTGTAGGCTTTGCGTAGAGCTGCGCCCTTCTGAGCTTGTCGAGGACTTGCCTGACTAAGGTTACGTGTTCCTCGTGTGTTTTTGTGTAAATGAGGACGTCGTCGATGTAGACCAGGACCCCTTTAAACAGATGTTCATGCAGTACCTCATTGATGAGCTGCATGAACACCCCAGGGGCCCCCGCGAGTCCGAAGGGCAGTACCTTGTACTGGAAGGCGCCTAGGGGGCAGTTAAACGCCGTCTTCCATTCGTCCCCCTCCCTGATTCGGATGCGATAGTACGCCTCGCGAAGGTCCAATTTGGAAAAGACTTTGCCCGTGGAGAGGTGGGCGAGCATGTCCTTTACCAGGGGTAAGGGGTATTTGTTGGACAGGGAAGCCGCGTTTAGGCCCCGGTAGTCGGTGCAGAGCCGTAGGGTCCCGTCTTTCTTCTCCCGGAATAAGACGGGGGCTCCGACCGGTGAGCATGCTGGCTCTATGAATCCCCTGTCTAGGTTTTTATCGATGAACTCCCGGAGGGTTGCCATCTCCTTCGGGGTCATCGAATAGATCTTTGGTCTAGGTAGGGGGACGTCGGGCAGTAGGTCGATCCGGCAATCCGTCTTGCGGTGGGGGGGTAGTTGGTCTGCCTCTGCCTCTCCGAAGACCTCGGAGAAGTCGGCGTATTGTTCTGGTAGGTCTGCTGTGGTGGCGGCGTTGTCTTGTGTGGTCGCCTCCGCTCGTCCTACCGTGGGGTTGCTTTTGCCAGCTGGTGCTGGTGCTCGATACTCGCCGTCGCCGAATGTGAAGGTGCGGGTCGCCCAGTTGATCCGCGGGTTGTTTTTCGCGAGCCATGGCATCCCCAGGACTGCAATGGGCCGTCCGATGGGCGTGACTACGAACGATGTGCGCTCGGTGTGAGTGCCCATTTGCAGGGTGACCGGCTCGGTTTGTAGCGTGGCTGGTTTCCCTCCCGCTGTAGAGCCGTCCAGCTGGTGGAATGCCAGCGGCGTGGGGAGGGGGAAGCAGCGGAGGTCGAGTTTGGCAACTAGGTCGGGGTGGATGAGGTTTTTTGAGCACCCCGAGTCCACTAGTGCCGCGGCCGTGGTGGCTCCGTTGCCGGCAGAGAGTTGGATTGCTGCCAATATTACGGAGCTTTTGTCGTTTCGTTGAGATGGTCCGCGTTGCTGTCCCACCGCCTGCCTTGCCACGCGTCTCAGAGCAGGCGGGGAGCATTTCCCGCCGGCTGGTCGGGGTCGGTATTGTCCTCTTCCCCCCAGTGCGCGTCCCAGCCCTCTTCCGGTGTCGCTGTGGCCACGGTCATTCGGCGGTGAGGGGGCGGCCCCGGGTTGGGTGGTTTGGGGCTAATTTTCGGGGCGGGCTTGGGCGCGCTGGTCGGCGGTCGGTTGGCGAAGCAATCCGCCGTCTTGTGCCCTAATTTGCCACACCTCCCGCAGGGCTCCCGGTTGAACCTCTTTTTTGAGTATATGGGGCCGGCCATCCCCCCGTGTGGTGCGGGTACCTTTTTCCCGACATAGTTTGTGTCTTCCGTGGTTGTCATAAGGAAGGTGCGGTGCGCGTGTTCGGCTCTCCCCGCGAGGTGGATCCACCCGTGTAACGTTTCTGGGTCGTCGCGGTAGAGGGCCCATTGGAGAACGTCGCGGTTGAGCCCCCTTTTGAAGATTTCCAGCAGGGTGGTCTCAGACCAGTCGCAGACCTTTCCCGCGAGGGCTTTGAACTCCAGGGCGTAGTCAGGGACCGTGCGTGTGCCCTGTTTAAGTCTCTGGAGTGCGCTTTTCGCCCGTACTTTAGCTAGGGGGTCTTCGAAGTAGTTTTTCATCTCTTTGATGAAAGCAGGGAAGGTGGCGAGGGCGGGGGAGCTGGACTCGTACAGTTGGACGTACCAGTCCGCCGCCCTGTCTTGGAGTTTGATCGCCACGGCGGCGATCTTGTCGGCCTCGGAGTCATAGGAGTGTCCGTGCCTCCCCATGAACTCCCTAGCGTTGGTGATGAAAAACGAGAGCTTTGAGGGGGTCCCATCGAAGAAGATGGGGAAGTCCTTTGGGGCCCGGGCGTTTTGTGCGGCCCCGCCTCTCGCTTCCTGGGGTGTGGTGTCGGCCGCCTGTGCCGTCTGCTGGCTCTCCGCTGGCCCGTGTGGGTTCGGTGCTTCGCTCGGGGTGTGGGCTTGTGCGGGGACGTCGTTGGGTGGCGTGGGGGGCATAAGCGCCTGGAGCATGGTCCGGAGTTCCGTCAGCTGAGCCCGCATGGCCGCGAGTTCAGCTCGTGCCTCCTCGTCCACAGCCCGCGCCGCCGCTGGGGCCGGTTCCGTTGGCGCGTCCTCGGGGGTGGGTTGCCGGTGGGGTTCATCGTCCCTCCGCCGCGGGTCCGCTTCCTCCTCCGTCTGATGGGTGTCTCCGTCGTCCTCCTCCGTGTTGAGCACCGTGGGGCTGTCGCTCCACGCCCGTTGCTGGGGTGCGATGTGGGGCGCGGGGTCCTCCGCTGGTTTCGGAAGTCGTGCTGCTCCCTCCCGCGGTCGGGTTGCCTCCGTCGCCATCTCCCCTTGGGGTTGGAGCTGAGGCTCGGGTCGGGTGGGGTGGGCGTCCATGGCTCCGGGAGTCCGCGGTGCCTCTGGCCTCGGTCGGTCCTCCTCTGTCTCTTGCCGCGCGGCTCGCCCTCCTTGCCCGCGCCGTTCCGGCCTCATCTTGCTGGTCTTCTCGCCGTCTACTCCTCCCGCGGCTCGTTGTCGTCCGGTGGGGCTCGGCGAGGCTGAGTTTATGACTCTCAGCTTTATGTCATGCGCTGCCTACCTCTGAATAACATTCAGACGCTGGTTTGCAAAGCAGGTTCTGGTTTATTTCAGGTTAGGTACAACGTTGGTAGAAAAAAGCTGAGAGTGACAGGAGCGCGCCGGTGCGGGGTTTAAATACCCCGCGCCGGTCAGCGCCCCCTCGCTCACAGTCACGTCACCCCCCTTTGTCCCATGCGTTGCCCTGCCATTGGTTGAGGGTTTCCAGGATCGCCCATCCTCAGGTTTCCATTCTTCTGCTGATTGCTTTCAGCTGGGCGATCCCCGTTGTATTGTCGCTGATGGCTTGGGTGGCTCCGTGATTCGTTTAGCTATTGTTTGTTAGCCGTTAGTCGTTGTGGGTTGATGGCTACTTAACTTGTGCCCCTTCACTTATTTCCTTGTCATTGTCATGAGTGCCATTGCGCTGATGACTTTAGCTCAACGGCACTCATGACATTGCTCTTCTCCCAAGGATTAAGCGCCTTCTGATTTCCTGACTGCAGTCAGCATCTGCAGTAATCTTCGCACCTAGAAATACAAAGTCTTTCACTGCTTCTACATTTTCTCCCTCTATTTGCCAGTTATCAATCAAGCTGGTTGCCATAATCTTGGTTTTTTTGAGGTTTAGCTGCAAGCCAGCTTTTGCACTTTCTTCTTTCACCTTCATCATAAGGCTCCTCAGTTCCTCTTCGCTTGCAGCCATCAAAGTGGTATCATCTGCATATCTGAGATTGTTAATGTTTCTTCCAGCAATTTTAACTCCAGCCTTGGATTCCTCAAGCCCAGCTTGTCACATGATGTGTTCTGCATACAAGTTCAATAGGTTGGGTGAGAGTATACAACCCTGCCGTACTCCTTTCCCAATCTTAAACCAGTCCGTTGTTCTGTGGTCTGTTCTTACTCTTGCTACTTGGTCGTTATATAGATTCTTCAGGAGCATACAAGATGACTTGGTATCCCCATACCACTAAGAACTTGCCACAATTTGTTATGGTCCACACAGTCAAAGGCTTTAGAATAGTCAATAAAACAGAAACAGATGTTTTTCTGAAACTCCCTGGCTTTTTCTATTATCCAGCGGATATTGGCAATTTGGTCCCTAGTTCCTCTGCCTTTTCTAAACCCAGCTTGTACATCTGGCAATTCTCGCTCCATGAACTGCTGAAGTCTACCTTGCAGGATCTTGAGCATTACCTTACTGGCATGTGAAATGAGTGCCACTGTTCGATAGTTTGAACATTCTTTAGTGTTTCCCGTTTTTGGTATGGGGATATAAGTTGATTTTTTCCAATTTGATGGCCATCCTTGTGTTTTCCAAATCTGCTGGCATATAGCATGCATTACCTTGACAGCATCATCTTGCAAGATTTTGAACAGTTCAGCTGGGATGCCATCATCTCCTGCTGCCTTGTTATTAGCAATGCTTCTTAAGGCCCATTCAACCTCACTCTTCACGATGTCTGGCTCTAGCTCACTGACCACACCGTCCAAGCTATCCCCGATATTGTTATCCTTCCTATACAGGTCTTCCGTATATTCTTGCCACCTTTTCTTGATCTCTTCTTCTTCTGTTAGGTCCTTGCCATCTTTGTTTTTGATCATACCCATTTTGGCCTGGAGTTTACCTCCGATGTTTCTAATTTTCTGGAAGAGGTCTCTTGTCCTTCCTATTCTATTGTCTTCTTCCACTTCCGCACATTGCTTGTTTAAGAATAATTCCTTATCTCTTCTGGCTCACCTCTGGAATTTTGCATTTAATTGGGCATATCTCCCCCTATCACTGTTGCCTTTGGCTTTCCTTCTTTCTTGGGCTACTTCTAGTGTCTCAGCAGACAGCCACTTTGCCTTCTTGCTTTTCTCTTTCTTTGGGATGTATTTTGTTGCCGCCTCCTGAACAATGTTGCAAACTTCTGTCCAGAGTTCTTCCAGGACCCTATCTACTAAGTCCAGTCCCTTAAATCAATTCTTCACGTCCACTGCATATTCCTTGGGGATATTAGTGAGCTCATATCTAGCTGATCTGTGGGTCTTCCCTAATCTCTTTAGTCCGATCCTAAATTGTGCAAGAAGAAGTTCATGATCAGAACTACAGTCAGCTTCAGGTCTTGTTTTTACCGACTGTATAGATGTCCGCCACCTTTGGCTGCAAAGGATGTAGTCAATCTGATTTCGGTGTTGTCCATCTTGGGAAGTCCATGTATAAAGCTGTCTCTTAGGTTGTTGGAAGAGAGTGTTTGTTATGCAGAGTGAGTTGTCTTGGCAAAATTCTATCAGCCTATGTCCTGCTTCGTTTTGTTCTCCCAGGCCATGCTTACCTGTAATTCCAGGTGTCATTTGACTGCCCAACTTAGCATTCCAGTCTCCTGTGATGAAAATAACATCTCTTTTAGGCGTGTTGCCCAGTAGGTGCTGCAGATCCTCATAGAACTGCTCTACTTCAGCTTCTTCAGCATCTGTGGTTGGGGCGTATATTTGGATCACTGTGATGTTAGATGGCTTGCCCTGAATTCAAATTGAGATCATTCTATTGTTTTTTGGATTGTATCCAAGCACTGCTTTAGCCACTTGACTATTAATTATGAAGGCTACTCCATTTCTTCTGTGGTCCTCTTGTCCACAGTAGTAGATCTGGTGGTCATTTGATGTGAAGTGGCCCATTCCAGCCCATTTCAGTTCACTGACGCCCAAAATGTCTATCTTTCATCATGACATCTCACCAATAACCACATCCAATTTGCCCTGGCTCATAGATCTTACATTCCAGGTTCCAATGGTGTATTGATCCTTAGAACATCGGATTTGACGTTCACCACCAGCACTGTCGGCCGCTAGCCGTCCTTTCGGCTTTGAGCTAGCTGCGTCATCACGTCTGGGGCTAGTTGAACTCATCCTCTGTTCCTCCCCAGTAGCATTTTGACCATCTTCCGACTTGGGGGTCTCATCTTCCGATGGTATACCGACATATCTCTGGTTGTACTGATCCATTTAGTTTTCATGGCAAGAATACTAGGGTGGGTTGCCATTACCTTCCCCAGGGATCGCATTTAGTCTGACCTCTCTGTCATGACCTTCCCGTCTTGGGTGGCCCTTCACGGTTTAGCTCATGGCATCATTGAGGTGCTCAAGCTCCAGCACCACGACAAGGTAACGATCCAGCCTAGGATTAAATAATTTGGTTTTTCAGTATGAGTTCGGCCAAGGGAGGTCAGGCGCAAAGGATATCAGGGGTTTTCATGTACTTTTAGTACTTCAATAGAAAATGATCCTATTTCAAAACAAATCCTTCCAACTTTCTGCTATTATCACTTCTCCAGGGTAAGCCTTCAGAATTCTCCATCAGAATTAAGTTGGCTGCTTTTTATGGTGAATGAAACATGTAGCAACATAAAATTATGCTGTCATCATGGAGAGTAGGATTTCATGAGCACAAAGTGGAATCTGTCAAATAAAACAACATATTGGTATGTGTTTTTTTCTGTATTTTTCCTTTCAGCCTTTTGGTGTTCTTCAAACCAATACTCCTATTTATCGTCAGATTTTTTTTCATAAGATGCACTTGACTGTGATTGCTTTCTCAGAGCACCTCTTGCTGGAGTGATTTAGGATGTTGCTTTAGAGTAGTCAAAAGAAAGTTGGAGGATGTGCTGGCTGTGTTTTGGAGTGCTCTCGGACCTGGTGGGTACAACAGTTTGGACAGAGCCAGGTCAGAAAGGTCCAGAGTTGGATCTGATATGAAGAGGGGAGGCTGGAAGTGGCTTATTGGTATGGAACAGGGTTTCTCAACCAGGATTGAGGTCACTAGGGGTTTCCTGGGAGATCATGATTTATTTAAAAAATTATTTAAATTCAGGCAACTTCACATTAAAGAGGTTTCATTCTTTTGTTTAAGAACACTGTTAATGCATATGTACAGGCGTACACATGAAACAAATACAGCAATTTTGTACTTGTGGCCTATATTTGAGCCTGAATGTGCAGGGGTTGCCCAGGCCTGAAAAATATTTCAAGGGTTCCTTCAGGGTCAAAAGGTTGAGAAAGGCTGGTATGGAAGAACAGAATTGTCTGGTCTTGCCAGTGCTGTAACTTGCTTTGCTTGGCATGGCAGCAGTGGCAAATGAGGTTGCGCTGTGCTCCTTGGTAGAGTTACAACTGCAGAGGGACATTGATACTAACCATCCAGAGCTTCTGGGAGTCAGGCTGTGTACAAATTTTAACAACAACAACAACAACAACACATGGCAGTCTCTATTATTAGCTGAACTACCAGGGAAAGGGATGGGGTGACATGAAGTGGAGGCCTCTGGAGGGTTAGTGTCTTAGATGAGGAGCTTACTGGAGAACTGGAGACCCCAATAATAGATGCAATAGATGACAGAAGATTTGGATTTGACTATCTTTCAGACTCTGAATATGAGGTTGGGACAGGGAAAGTATACTGGAGAGAATAGTAGTGTTGACTGTTGGTATTGGCCAGGGTTTCTCAGAGAGGAGAAGAGACCTGAGAGTAGAAGCTGTTGCCACTGCCCCCTTGAGTGATTGCTGGCATATGGTGGTTGTCCCAATGATCTAGAATGATGGTCAGTGTCCCTGTGGGCCCAGTCATGGGGTAAGACCAGGCAACCTATCTTGGCATAAGGCAATCTGGCCAGTGGTTGGCTCCACACTTGGACTGAGAGAATTAGGCAGGGGGAAAGAAGTCATGATGACTGACATTGGTAGGAAGAAGCCTTTAACCATGCGATTGTCCATTGCTGGTACAAGAGACAGGGTAATCATGATCAAAGATGGCTGTACCCAGTGCGGGCCTCCCTGCACTCTCTTTCACATAGGCAGGGTCATTGCCACAGGCAGACTAGGGTTGTTTCATTTGGGAGACTGAGTATTACTGAGTAGGGGGGATTTTTTGTTCTTTAACTGTATAAAATCACCTTCAGGGCTTTTGCTACAGATTTTATGTTTCTTTCCTATCTCAAGATGTCAGGAAACCATGCCACTGATTCCCACTTATTATGCCACTACAATTATACCACACGTATAGTCTGAGGGGGCTCCAGTGGGGGTTGAAATAAAAGAGATGGCCACATGGGAAGCTGTAGCCCCAGGTCTGCAGGATTGTTTGTTCTTCTCCAGAATGGGTGGAAAAGTAATTCAAAGCCCCAAGCACAAGAATCTCACCGAATGGAAGGAAAGCTGAAAGGACAGGTGGTGGTGGTGGTGGTGGTGATAATAATAATAATAATAAGCCTGACTCCCAGTGACTGGGTCATTAGTAGGGTCATAAAGTGATCAAGTGTTTCTTTGTATGGCAAAGGAAAAGAGAAGGAAGCAACATTTTGCTATATGAAGGGAGCTAAAATGGCTAAATGAATCTTCATGATAGCAATAAGGAGAGAAGTGAGGACATTTATCTCTTTTCACAAACATCACATGTCTGTTGATATACAACAAAAGGGAGATTCAGTATATTTTTGATTATACATTGGATGTAATAAGCACAAACAGGAACAATAATAGAAATCTTTTCAAATGGATGTAAACATTCCTGTTTTCATAATATGAACTGTCCTCCTTTTCTTTAATTCATCTCTGTATTATTTAGAAAGAATACAGCCCTGTTAAAGGACTTGCTCTGAGTATGATTCATTTAAAAACGCTGTTTTTTAATAGCACCAGATTAAGTTTATCTCTTAATCAGCAAGGCAATAATTCCTTCCCAGGGCTTTTCTATCTTTCTGAATTTTATTGATTATTCTTAGGCTCTCACAAGAAAAGCAGCAGTGAAATAAAGGTAACACTTCCTTGTTATTGATTTTACTCTTGGTCACTACTATTTTTGTTCTTACTTGTTTTTAATGATGCAGGTTGTTCTGCTCAAGCACATTATTAAAGCACAGCACTGGGGAAAATGGGAGAGATAATTGATGGGTAAAGAATGGGTCTTTCTTGGACTGTGGAAGGATGCTGATTTAACGTATTATTGACTAGAAAATGGGAAGATGAACTGCATATTGACCTCATTATTAAATGAACTTATGTGATGGGATTGGTATTGCAATATTTATATTTCGGCTTCTGGAGTGCCTTTTTGGCATCCCCCAAGCTATACAGGAAGGAACTGCTAGTCTTTGGGAGCATTTGTCATGTCATAAATAAGTAGCTGTTACATCTCTGGGAGAGTTTCTCCAAGGTATTCTATATTTATTGTTATTTAAGATATAGGGTAGTGAAGGGAAAGCATCAAATGAAAGTCTTTACCTATTCTGTAAGCACGAGGTTTCATGGTGACATCATAGGAATAAGCCAGTCTGTCCAGTGCTCATCCTATATCTTCTGCAAAGTGGTGGATTTATTTTTAGAGTTCAGTTTAAAACAAAAATGGTCCCTTTGACACTGGCACTTCTGCTTTAAAAATATTTAACATGTCTTCTTTTGGCAATACCAAGAAGTATGAGCCCAGGTGGCAACAACTAGCCCATCTTGGTGGATCTAAAAAAATTAAGTAGAACCATATCTGGCTAGTCAATTTATACATGCCTTAAAAATTATTTGGAAGACATGCTTGGGACCTCACATGAGGTCAGCACCTCTTTGCTATTCATTAAAGTAGCCAGCAATCAGAAACTACTATGGGACAACTTTGCTGGGAGCATGTGGTATATAAAATAAATAAATAAAATTAAGTGTGGTGGAATGGGTTCCAGCTTCTTTTGTTTCAATCTTGTGAAGAAAGGAAGAATGCTTTAATGAAAAGCAGAGATTTGCTGTGAATGCAGCATTTCTTCTGAATCGTTGACTGGTTTGTCAACAGGAGGGTCTACAGAGTGGGGATCAAAAAAGCTGAGATGGCAGCCTTTGTTACATGTATTGCATGTACAAACATCATAAAAAAAAGGCTTCAGCTGTGCAGTTGTGGCCATCACCTTGACTCTTTTTACCTCCCTTGTAGACACCCTGGGTTAGTATTTTGGGGAAAGAACACCTGGAAATACGAAGTCTGTAGGCCAGATGAGAAGTAAAAGAATTGCCCTGAAGAAGGTAATGACAGAACTTTTCAATATTGTTGCCAAAAAACTACATGATACATCCATATAACCATCATGGGTCAATTCTGACTTGAATGAGACTTTCCCTTTTTTAGCTGAAATTAAGCAGACTGAATATTTCTAAAGCAGAGCTTCCAGTTTGAAGGGAGTCGTTACCAATGTTAGTGTTCTGCATTGTTTCTTATGATCTCTGATTATATTTCATTTCAAGGTTATTAATTTTGAAAAGTCAAATGATAGGACTTTTTAATTCTTCTTTACATCATTAAACATGTTCGTTTGGTGACATATTCTGTAGAAAACAAAATGACTGAAGGACTTTGAAAAAAAATGTGTAACTCCAGTTAAGGTGGTGACACTGAAAAACTAATGGCTATTTCTGTAACACTCATTATAAAGGAGTTAACCACAAAGCTGTCAGAAGTCGCTGTAGTGGGCATTTATTTAAGTTATAAGGAATCAATAAGACTTGACAAGCGGTTTAATAGCATGGAAATCCTTCTACTGGGAAAAAGAAATTTTTTATGCTTGTCAGAGCCAAAGAGATTTCCCAGAGCCAGATTTGTCCCCCGTGATTGTGTAAAAGACTCAGCAGCTGGAAGGACCTAGGCTAAAGCTGGCCCGTGGGATTCTGTCTCCAATCCTGTCAGTCGCCATGGTTGATAAATGCTGTGGAGGTACCACAGTCAAAACATGGCTTTTCATAAGGGGCCCTCTGGGAGATAGGGACTTACTCCCTTCTCAGACTAAGAGCCCAGCCAACGTTTCTGCATGGTTGTATTGATTATTATAGTTGGTTTTCTTGTCTGCCTTTTGAAATCTTATGTTCTGAGATAATGTACTGTTGTTCCTTAACTATATAAGTTGCTCTACATATCTGCAAGTTTGTTAGTTAGGTACCATCGGAGTGGGCCTGACTCCCAGAGACAGCATGGACAAATTTTGCCATGCTCACCTGACCCCTGCAACAAGCTGGGACTTATAAAGAGATTAAAAAAAAAAAAACACCTGAGATTTTTGCTGCCCTTTAATTCTGAGTGTTCTTGCATGGGTGGAAAATTAACTTAAGGAACTATTATGTCTACGTTGCTAACTGAAGCATGCAGCTCTGATAGCATGCAAGCAAGCCATCTAGGCAAGCTCATTTGCAACACACAGACCCAGTGTGAATACTCATTATATTGCAAATGGGGTTTTCTTAAATGTTCAGAAGACAAAAATAGCAGTTATTTGAACATATATAAAGAGGTATTGAACATTGCCTGTTTTGTTATTTTTGCCATCTATAATATAAACTAGGCAGTTATTTAAACAATCAATATCTTTACAATATATTGTTGTTTATTCGTTCAGTCACTTCCGACTCTTCGTGACTTCATGGCCCAGCCCACGCCAGAGCTTCCTGTCGGACGTCAACACCCCCAGCTCCCCCAGGGACGAGTCCATCACCTCTAGAATACCATCCATCCACCTTGCCCTTGGTCGGCCCCTCTTCCTTTAGCCCTCCACTCTCCCTAGCATCAGCATCTTCTCCAGGGTGTCCTGTCTCCTCATTATGTGGCCAAAGTATTTCAGTTTTGCCTTTAATATCATGCCCTCAAGTGAGCAGTCTGGCTTTATTTCCTGGAGTATGGACTGGTTTCATCTTCTTGCAGTCCAAGGCACTCTCAGAATTTTCCTCCAACACCACAGTTCAAAAGCATTGATCTTCCTTCGCTCAGCCTTCCTTATGGTCCAGCTCTCACAGCCATACGTTACTACGGGGAACACCATTGCTTTAACTATGCGGACCTTTGTTGTCAGTGTGATGTCTCTGCTCTTAACTATTTTATCGAGATTGGTCATTGCTCTTCTCCCAAGGATTAAGCGTCTTCTGATTTCCTGACTGCAGTCAGCATCTGCAGTAATCTTCGCACCTAGAAATACAAAGTCTTTCACTGCTTCTACATTTTCTCCCTCTATTTGCCAGTTATCAATCAAGCTGGTTGCCATAATCTTGGTTTTTTTGAGGTTTAGCTGCAAGCCAGCTTTTGCACTTTCTTCTTTCACCTTCATCATAAGGCTCCTCAGTTCCTCTTCGCTTGCAGCCATCAAAGTGGTATCATCTGCATATCTGAGATTGTTAATGTTTCTTCCAGCAATTTTAACTCCAGCCTTGGATTCCTCAAGCCCAGCATGTCGCATGATGTGTTCTGCGTACAAGTTGAATAGGTAGGGTGAGAGGATACAGCCCTGCTGTACTCCTTTCCCAATCTTAAACCAGTCCGTTGTTCTGTGGTCTGTTCTTACTGTTGCTACTTGGTCGTTATACAGATTCTTCAGGAGCATACAAGATGACTTGGTATCCCCATACCACTAAGAACTTGCCACAATTTGTTATGGTCCACACAGACAAAGGCTTTAGAATAGTCAATAAAACAGAAATAGATGTTTTTCTGAAACTCCCTGGCTTTTTCCATTATCCAGCGGCTATTGGCAATTTGGTCCCCAGTTCCTCTGCCTTTTCTAAACCCAGCTTGTACATCTGGCAATTCTCGCTCCATGAACTGCTGAAGTCTACCTTGCAGGATCTTGAGCATTACCTTACTGGCATGTGAAATGAGTGCCACTGTTCGATAGTTTGAACATTCTTTAGTGTTTCCCATTTTTGGTATGGAGATATAAGTTGATTTTTTCCAATCTGATGGCCATTCTTGTGTTTTCTGCTGGCATATAGCATGCATTACCTTGACAGCATCACCTTGCAAGATTTTGAACAGTTCAGCTGGGATGCCGTCGTCTCCTGCTGCCTTGTTATTAGCAATGCTTCTTAAGGCCCATTCAACCTCACTCTTCAGGATGTCTGGCTCTAGCTCACTGACCACACCGTCAAAGCTATCCCTGATATTGTTATCCTTCCTATACAGGTCTTCCATATATTCTTGCCACCTTTTCTTGATCTCTTCTTCTTCTCTTAGGTCCTTGCCATCTTTGTTTTTGATCATACCCAATTTGGCCTGGAATTTACCTCCAATGTTTCTAATTTTCTGGAAGAGGTCTCTTGTCCTTCCTGTTCTATTGTCTTCTTCCACTTCCGCACATTGCTTGTTTAAGAATAATTCCTTATCTCTTCTGGCTCACCTCTGGAATTTTGCATTTAATTGGGCATATCTCCCCCTATCACTGTTGCCTTTGGCTTTCCTTCTTTCTTGGGCTACTTCTAGTGTCTCAGCAGACAGCCACTTTGCCTTCTTGCTTTTCTCTTTCTTTGGGATGTATTTTGTTGCCGCCTCCTGAACAATGTTGCAAACTTCTGTCCAGAGTTCTTCCAGGACCCCATCTACTAAGTCCAATCCCTTAAATCGATTCTTCACCTCTGCATATTCCTTAGGGATATTAGTGAGCTCATATCTAGCTGATCTGTGGGTCTTCCCTAATCTCTTTAGTCTGATCCTAAATTGTGCAAGAAGAAGTTCATGATCTGAGCTACAGTCAGCTCCAGGTCTTGTTTTTACTGATTATATAGATGTCCGCCACCTTTGGCTGCAAAGGATGTAGTCAATCTGATTTTGCTGTTGTCCATCTGGTGAAGTCCATGTATAAAGCCGTCTCTTAGGTTGTTGGAAGAGAGTGTTTGTTGTGCAGAGTGAGTTGTCTTGGCAAAATTCTATCAGCCTATGTCCTGCTTCGTTTTGTTCTCCCAGGCCATGCTTACCTGTAATTCCAGGTGTCATTTGACTGCCCAACTTAGCATTCCAGTCTCCTGTGATGAAAATAACATCTCTTTTAGGCGTGTTGTCCAGTAGGTGCTGCACATCCTCATAGAACTGCTCTACTTCAGCTTCTTCAGCATCTGTGGTTGGGGCGTATATTTGGATCACTGTGATGTTAGATGGCTTGCCCTGAATTCAAATTGAGATCATTCTGTCGTTTTTTGGATTGTATCCAAGCACTGCTTTAGCCACTTGACTATTAATTATGAAGGCTACTCCATTTCTTCTGTGGTCCTCTTGTCCACAGTAGTAGATCTGGTGGTCATTTGATGTGAAGCGGCCCATTCCAGCCCATTTCAGTTCACTGACGCCCAAAATGTCTATCTTTAATCTTGACATCTCACCAGTAACCACATCCAATTTGCCCTGGCTCATAGATCTTACATTCCAGGTTCCAATGGTGTGTTGGTCCTTAAAACATTGGATTTGCCGTTCACCACCAGCACCGTCGGCCGCTAGCCGTCCTTTCGGCTTTGAGCTAGCTGCGTCATTACGTCTGGGGCTAGTTGAGCTCATCCTCTGTTCCTCCCCAGTAGCATTTTGACCATCTTCCGACCTGGGGGTCTCATCTTCCGATGGTATACCGACATATCTCTGCTTGTACTGATCCATTTAGTTTTCACGGCAAGAATACTGGGGTGGGTTGCCATTACCTTCCCCAGGGATCGCATTTAGTCTGACCTCTCTGTCACGACCTTCCCGTCTTGGGTGGCCCTTCACGGTTTAGCTCATGGCATCATTGAGGTGCTCAAGCTCCAGCACCATGACAAGGTAATGATCCTTTGCTGAATTTCAGCACTGCCTGTCTTTTGTCACAGTGTGTCTAATATGGATATGCTTTGGCTGATAGGGATGGTGAATGAGCAAGTGCCCACATTTAAAGAGGCCTTTAGGTTAACATTGCCTTGGGCAGTTTTGAGGTTCAGGATTTAATGACCACGGTCTTGACAACAGATTTCCTGATATTTTGCCAGCAACTGTGGCTGGCATCTTCAGAGGCAAGGTGGTCTGCTATGCAGACCACAGGCAACTAAGCAGGGACTGACTGGGCTCCTATCTTTAGGTATCCTGACTTCTGATTGGTCTTTGGCCAAGCTGGTTTCCAATTGGTGCAGGTTGGTGAGGGCTGGTCAAGCAGACTGCCTTGCCTCTTTGCCACAGTTGCTGGCAAAGCATCAGGAAATCTGTTGTCTAGACCATGGTCATTAAACCCTGAAACTCAACCTTGCCCAACAGATACGGGCTGTGAAAGCCTACATTAGTATAACATTGACTTGTTTCAGAGTCTTCAGGATTTTTAGGATTTGTGATGGCTGAACTGGGCAGTTGGATCTCATTTGTTTGTGCTATTTATATTCCTCCCTATAGCATTTTTCTTAAGGGCCGTGCCAAAATGACAAATGTTCAGCTTTTTCACTCATTTTAAAATCAACGGTCTTGCTTCAGTTATATTTCTGGGACAAGGTATAATATTTTTGTGAGTGGTTGCCATTTTACTTTTCACAGAAAACCTATTCAGTGATGGGTTTGAAGTTATCAAAATTCAAAACGGCAGCTTCTACAAACAGTAGTTACTTCTTTTGTGCCTCACTTGGAGCTGTTCCAATTGAGGTGATTTTCTACTAACAATCCTTATAAAGGAAGTAAAATATTTCTCCAAAAGTTCATTTTATTTGGTATCAAATCCCTCAAAAACTTTCTATATATATACAGCTAATCATTTTCATACTACCCTGTTTTTAAAATTGAATTACTAGAAATGATGCTTTTAAAAATATTTATTTGATAAGAATGTTATACTGGGGAAAAAATTGATACAGTTTAGATAAAAGCACACCTCAAAATTTAAAAAGTACATCCTGTCCTCTTTGAAGATGAGGAAAAACATAGGGATTTGCATGCCTCTGTTTTGTACATCTCATCTGTACAAATTTCCATAGGATTTAATATGAATTTGCCACATGTAACTTTGTTCAAGGTTGAGTGAAATGTTTTGGAGAAATATTGTTAGAAACTTCTCAAAGTGCTGGAATTATTTGAAGTACCTGATGCTGAATCATGTTTTTCTCCGTAGCCCTCAGAATAATACATGGTTTCCATTTAGTAGAGACACAGACATGAAACTATGGAGAATCTTACAATTCTACCGAGATGCATATTTGTGTGTGTGTATAAGTAGGTGTGGAAAATTCTGAGAGTGCCTTGGACTGCCAGAAGATCAAACCAGTCCATCCTGCAGGAAATAAAGCCAGACTGCTCACTTGAGGGCATGATATTAAAGGCAAAACTGAAATACTTTGGCCACATAATGAGAAGACAGGACACCCTGGAGAAGATGCTGATGCTAGGGAGAGTGGAGGGCAAAAGGAAGAGGGGCCGACCAAGGGCAAGATGGATGGATGATATTCTAGAGGTGATGGACTTGTCCCTGGGGGAGCTGGGGGTGTTGATGACCGACAGGAAGCTCTGGCGTGGGCTGGTCCATGAAGTCACAAAGAGTTGGAAGTGACTGAATGAATAAACAGCAACAATAAGTAGGAGTGTATAATAAACTAGGAATTAAAGAGAGAATACATGCATTCTTTCTTTAATTCCTAGAGGGGATTATATAAATCAAGGACAGTATAGTTGAAAACATGTTACACCTTAGATCATGGAAGTGCGGATCTAGTTAATACACAATACAGAGGAGACATGCACACTCAAGACACTTTCACTTTTACAAGGGACAGCAAAGGAAAGCAGCCAAAGAAGGGGAAAAAAAGTAAAGGCAGGAATTGGTAGTATCTAATCAGCTATGATTGCTTCCTATGCAAAAGTCAGCTGTGCTTCAACACAATAGTCAAACTGTTTGACTTCCTGGCGCCATCCCAAGGTCATCATTTTCTATTGTTGCTTTTGTCTTATGGAAAATTCCTTTGGAGAGTTGGAGTTTTGTTTTGCATTTTTTTGGAGGAGGAATGTATGCCAAAGTTTTTAGTGGAAGAAAAGATCCTTAGTCTTGACTGCCTCTTGTGGTTAGCAAAGACCAATTTAAGGTTATAACTGAAATACTGATTTTATATATGTGCTTACACACCCACAAAACTAAACCCTTTATGTAACATTTTATATTGAATTGATATAACTCTCTACAAATTTGATAACTTTGAAAAGATGGCATTTTTTTAAAATTTGCCTATTGAAAGCCAAATGTATGCAGTTTCAGACTGGGTTCACACAATATAAAAAACTACATACACAGTGTGGTTTGATTGGCTTGATTTTGCAGGGTATGTGAATATAATTACTCAGCTTAGCAAATATGACATCTTGGTAGCCTATTCTGTGATCCCAGATAATAATGATTTATTGATAAAGCGCAATTAAAGAAACCACAGCATAGTACAGGGTGGGGAAACAGTCACAGTTTTGTTGACTGTGTTAAGGCACAGCTCAAACATTAAAAAAAACAGTACTATTTAGAAAGTCCCTCCCTCTCTTTCTCTCCCCCCCCCTCTATATATATTCTCCAGTTTCCTATCATGCCTTATTTTTTCCAGTTTCAAATACCAGAAGTTTAACATAGGAAAACCAACTGAGGTGCATGGATGAAGCATGGATATTTTTTTAAAAATATTAGTTTTCCACCTCTGAAACCAAGTTCTGCATCCCAAGGCCATAAGAAGACAATGATTATTATGATTATATACTACTAGGTGTAAAGGTTATCTCAACACATGGCCGGACGGCCATCTTTACAAGTTATGTCAAATTCTGTTTGTATTTCTATATCAAACCCTGTGTTGATTTAAAACATATTTCAGTGCATATGCAGCTCCTTCTATAGTCAATGCTATCGCAGGAGCTAGTAGCATGAACTAACTCCATGCTAGAATGGCACTTGTAAATTTGTTTATGAAAGAGCTTAACATAGATCCTAGGACAAAAAAAATGGAAAAATCAAGTTCTGATACTCTCTGGGGAATAATTGTTTTTAAATAATTTATTGAAGGATTTCCCCCTCTCATTCTAGTGATTTTAAACCATTCAAAAGCTCCTTGCACCAAATCTCCAGAGAAAATATCTTGAATTTTTGTTCCTCGATTTTTTCCCATCCAAAATACATACTGTGTCAATGTAGAAATAATTACATGTCAGTCTTAAATTCAGAGTGATCTACTGCCAAGAAAAGAATAGGTACCATGAAGAGAAAGCAAATCAATTCTATTTCTTGAAGAAAAAATACCTGAAATCTATAATTCAACAATGGTTTATATGAACCAGTCTGTGAGTTTAGCACCAGGTTGTACACTTTAGTTGTATTTTGTAGAGCTGCACACAAATTACTCCTCTAAACTTTCCATTGACTAAATTTTGAATTTCATTATATTTGATGGAATAAATGGTTATGGCAAGTGAGGTCTCTGTATGTGAGGTCTCTTGTTCTATAGGGTAATACCTCAATAATATGCTACAGTGGAAAATATATTATTAATCTTCCAGGTTTGGCAAGTAAATCCAGAGAAGCTCACAGTGACTTTGAGTGACTTGGTCAGAAAATCCCAGGCCGGGAATCCAAGTTTGTATCATCCGATAGAACGAAGTGTCTTTAGCTGCTGTAACATAGGTTGAGTTTATGGGTCATAGATCACCACCCTCTTGTTTCCCTATCATAAATATTGATGGCATTATTATTAGTAGTAGTATGGTGACAGGAGCAATCTGAAACTTTGGTACTGAGAGATAATAATTCTATTTATAGTTTCTCTTTTTCTCACTCATCTCATACAAAAGAACAACATGGAAGAAAGTTTAGGTGCACGAATGGGTCACAGCGTGACTGATGTGATTTTAGATTTATCCACAAGAGTGGGAGGGTCCATTTTCCCTTATGCCTGACTTTATGCTGGCACATACAGGTAGTCATTGCTTAACAACCCCAATTGGGACCAGAATTTCAGTTGCTAAGCAAAGTGGTCATTAAGCGAATCCGACCCAATTTTATGACCTTTGTGGTGGTTGTTAAGTGAATCACTGCAAGCGTTAAGCAAACCACGTGGTCATTAAGCAAATCACATGGTTCCCCATTGTTTTTGCTTGCCAGAAGCTGGCTGGGAAGGTAGAAAATGGCAATCACATGACCATGGGACACTGAGATGGGCATAAATGCAAACCAGTTGCCAAGCACCCAAATTGTGATCACGTGGCCGCAGGGACACTGAAATGGTCAAAAGTGTGCAAACCAGTCGTACGCCGTCTTTTTCAACACTGTTGTAAGTCCAAATTGTCACTAAATGAATGGTTGTTAAATGAGGACTGCCTGTATAACTTTATATAAAGTGGAATTAATAGAGAGCAAAAAGCTGTAAAAAATAACATAGGTTAGAAATAGTTGATCTTGCTCTGTTATGGGCTGCTGCTTTCAGAATTTGTGGATCATGGCCATCCTGAGAAGAAGACTGCCCTTCAGCAATGTCTGCGGGGTATAGTTTAAAAAAAAGAGCGTGATCAAAGCCCCATTAAAAAAAACTACACCTCCAAAACAGGGGGAGTTTCGATCACACTGTCATGGCTGACATCTTGACTTTTTTGTGAAAGGATAGCAGCAGTAATGAGAGCTGTGGTGAGTTCAAGCAGCGCAAGGATGAGGATTGTAGTGTGGCCATTCAGCTCCTTTTACCTACGGCAGTAATAGCTTTTCTTCTTCAGTGGATACACAAAAAGAATTAAATCTTGTGCTATATATTAAAAAAAAATTGAACCACCAGAAAAGATCACCCTGTTGTAAAGCATGCTAACACTGCACAAATAGCAGCAGTATCGCATACTTAGCTAGAGGTTTGGGAAGTGAAAAATTAAACACTTTAATTACACAGAGAATCAATAGACTATCATAATGGTGATGTCCTTGGGAATGAAAGAAAGTAAGTACATACCGTCCCCATAAATTTTTGTGCTTGAATTTTTACAAGATACAAAACAAACAAACAAACAAAAGAGCAAATGTCCTCTCTGGAAATGATGATTAGGTCTTTTATTTCTGTTGTTCCTGTTTCTTTTACTGCTAACAACTTGCCTGGTTTTGCCATATGGATTCAAGGACTCCCCACTCCCTACTCAGCCCACACTGAGTCCCTCATGTTTGTTTTAAAGTTTGAACATGTTACTGCTCTTGCATCTTTGGAGTAATTGTAGTCAGGATTTAGCATATTTCAATCAACTATTGGAGACAGAGTAAAGAAATTCTGGTCTTAAAAACAAGTAAAGCAAATAAATAGATTATCAGAGTAATAATACAAAGAAAGTAAAAAGCCACTAGGGGTCTTCAATTAAGATTCCATTCATGGCAGAAGTGACCCCCCCCCCCCCGCCCCTGCTTCTGCCTTGCAGTCCTCTGATCCCAAATTTCAAAAGATATAGAAAAAAATGGTGCATGCCAGGGCCAAAATCATGTGAAGAACATCATGTGCACACTTTGATCTGAAGCTACTTTGTTCAGCAAGAGAGTTGGCAGCAGATACGTTAATAAACACCACGGAGTGTGAAAGAGGAGCAGATAGTTGAGGCTCGTAATGAAGTCCCAGCTCCACAGCTAAGCATATACCACTGCAGCTGTTACAAATCATGCTTTATGTTTAAGAGTGAACACCAGTCCATAATGCATAAGGCACTGGCCTATAGTTTGCAGGCCCCCACCCCCAGGGTTTAAGAGGTGGTACCTGATTCCCCACCACAATTCCCCTTCTGCTAGAACCTCATCTTGTCCTTCCCAAACTGCTTGCTTCTGACTCCTCTCTCCTGCCTTCAACTTTATCACCCTCTCCCATTCTTCTTTGAACTTTCCCCATCTGCTGTTCCAGGCTATGTTTTCTTTGCCTGCATCTAGTCAGTTGCTTCAGCCTTCAGCTTCCCTGCTGATTTGCCTCAGACTTCCTTACATTATGTACCACCTGGTCAACAGAGATTTTGCCAGCTCATAAGAATAAGATGCACCATGATGGTTCCTTCAGATCCAGAAAGGCATACCTCAATCATTTAATGTTAAGTCTCTTAATATTAAAGTTAGAAGTCGGCCTTATAAATGTCACCCTTAATATGATGAGCCTTCGTATTTCAAAGCCAGATAATATGCCACACTCTTTGCTGAGCTGTTACACTTATCATCCGTAGAAGTATGTATGTATGTGTATATGTTTGGTCAGTTTACTTCACTCTTAAAAGGTTCTTCATGGCAGTTAATAATTGAGGGCATTTTTAAAAAAAATGTCCATCCTGTTGTAAATCTTTGACATGAAATCAATATAATGGTCTAATTATCTCTCATTTGCAGAAAATATGACGAATTCACATTTTTCTTCAAAAAGGGAAGGGAAAAAAATCAGCCCTGTTCTTTGAAAAAGCATGAAGGTTCAAAGAGTAGGACAAATAGCTGGAATCAAGTTTATGGTTTTACAGATTGTCTGAAGTTTAACACAGTCCTTTTCTAATGCTGATCAAAGCGGCACTGTTTGTGACTGTGTATATTTCTACTTCTATTATATAGGGCAGTTTACCAGGAACACTTACTAAATACAGACTGAAAAAATCTTAGGATTTTTTGTATGTCTGGATCAAATGCCTCTGAGTTGAAAGGAATGGGTTGTAAGCAGGAAAACTTTTACATAAATCAAACTTTCAACTTTGGTAAGAGAGCGAGTCTCCGCAGTCCTCATACTTTTTTTAAACAGACTTGTTAAAATGGCAGTCTTCATCTTAAAATAACGTCACTAAAATTATCAGAGTGCAGCATAAATTATGAAGCCTTGAATGTGTGTATCATTTATGTAATTATTTCATATCATCACACGTGTGCAGACACGTAATTGTAATATTCTGGGAGTTCTGTTTCATTTTTGTTTTACATTATTAGGACTCCTTTTATGATCAAATCAGAGAGCACACCCTGTGCGCAAACTTTTTGAAAGTGTTTCAGGTAGGCAGCGAAGACATGGAAAGATGCTTTAAGTCATGAACCCAGATTGACAAACCACAATAGCTGGCTTTACATAACACACTACACTAGAACCTAACAACCATATTATGGATCCCTGTTTGCATGAGTATACTAAGATAGCTTATACCAGTGTTTCTCAACCTTAGCAACTTCAAGTGGTGTGTACTTCAACTCCCAGAATTCCCCAACCAGAATGAAGGCTGGGGAATTCTGAGAGTTGAAGTCCACACAGCTTAAAGACGCCAAGGTTGAGAAACATCGTCCTATACTATTCAAATGGTATGCCTAAAGTTTCTGTTCCATCCTTCAGTGAAATAGGGAGTGGGGAATAAAATGCATGAAGTTCCTGTACTTCTTCCAACTAATTACTGAGTCCCATCCAAGGCTATATTTTTGGAAGTGAGCCACAAACCAATTTATTAGAATTATATATCAGGGGAAACTTTGGCAGATGCATGAATTTATTTCATTTTACTCCCCACCAAACTCTTATGCACTGACCAACAGCCACAGCACATATGCATATTATTACAATTGGAAAGGAACAGCCTTATCCTCCCTACCCAATGTCATAGTAAATCACCTTTTCTCTGTTAAGATTTCCATTCCTCATGCAAAAAGCATCATGTAGTAAAATTTTTGCACTGCTAGGCCAAATCCTGAGCTGTTGACCCTATTGCATGTTCTTGCTGTAGGACCTTTTAGTGACTCTCCTGAAGAAATATGATTCTGTTTATCTACCAATAAAGAGAAATAAGCATGTTATGTAATGACTAGACCAGATCTAACTGAATGCAAGTGTTGTATTTGCCCATAAAAGACTCCATATTATCCAACCATCAAAGCACAGAAATGTATGAGAAAAGATGCACAATAAGGCCCAGTAGCTTGACCCAAAGAATCTCACAGCATCCTTAATATTACTAGAGCAATTTCAGGATGGGAGAAGCCTGATTTTTGCAGCGTAATAGCGTTAGGAAGGGATTGTAATCCAGCTGAATCAGGGGACCTGCAAAGCCAAGAGGAATCCTGATAGCTTCTCTTAGGACAATCGCAGGCTTGGTTTCTCAATCTGAGCAGCTGATGGCTGAGAGTTGTATAGCTTCATCCCGCTCCCTTTGGGAATCTGGAAGGTGCCTGATTTGGATTACCTTAGCTCATTGTTTCTCAATCTTGGCAACTTTAAGACAGGTGGACTTCACAGATACTGCCCAATATTTGGTCCTGCTCTGTGTCCATTGTCATACACTGTTAAATATTGATGTCTGCCTTTCTTACATTATCCAACATTGTTATCACCTGCACCTCTAAATATTCAAATATATGTCACATATTCACAGATATAGGTCAAGCAATGATTTGAAGACCTGCTGCAATACTGTTCATTTGCTGTCAAATGCTGACTGCTTTGACATGCTACCTTTTACATATATGTCTATGTATAGAAAGGAGGAATTATATTTAATAATATATATTTGTAACTTTTGGTAAAGATAAAGTGTATGAGTATGGCTCTATAGTAATGAGAAGCAACCTAATCTTTATTCTTCCTAGCAAATGAGAGCTATATTTCATTCTAAGTATATTCAAGCCACTATGAAGAAGAAGATAAATCACTTCCTTTCCCACTCAACAGCAGTCAGTCAGTCTTCTGTGAACTAGGATGAGGAAGTGAGGTGGGCTGGAGAGAGCATGGCTTCTCACTGTTTTGGTAGATTTTATGAGAGGATTCTTTGCAAATGTTGCATGCATTCTCTTGCATTCAGGTATGAACTGGCTTGAAAGGATTTCCACAACCCGTGGCCACACAAGAGGTGCTTAACAAGTCCTTAACAAGTTTGCCTACACCTCTGACTCATGCCTGACTCACCTATCCATCTGCCAAGAACATTCAGTCTCCTCTGCAGAGAAAGAGCAAATCCGCTGATTTACACAACAAGATTAACTGAGAATAAAGGTAGGACAGTGTGTTTGTGCCAGGCTAGCCTGCTGGGTTATTAAAACACCTCTGCCTTGCAATGGCAGTCTTTTTCCACTTGGAAAAACAGCAAAGTTCAAAGAGGCCAGAAAGAGGACCTGGAGGGAGATTAGAATGCCCCGGCAGATCACAGTTTGCTGCTGAACTTTCCCATGGTTGATCACACTTCCAAAACATTTGGGAATATCTCTATGAAAAATAAACAGTCTAACAGAGGTTATTCTTCCATTACTTCAAAAGGAGTTAAATATTGTTAACTATTCTCTGTATGTTTTCCTTACGTTTGTCAGAGGCACCCCTTGTTTTTCCAAGAAATATCAGTTAAATTCATCATTGTTTTAGAATAGATTCATGACTATGGATTAAATATACCTTTTTAGGGGACAAAGAAAAAAATGAGTTAATTATCACTTTCTATTCTGGGTTAAAGATCTGATCAACCTACAAGATAACCACATGCACACAACTCCCTCTCTTTCTAAGCCTAAGTTTTCAGGACTACCATATCCCAACAGGGAAACATGAATCTTTCCTGAAAGTTCCCCACCCTTTAGTATGGCATTTAAAATAAATGAAAGCCTTCATGGCTATAAGTATCACAATTAGCTGAGGGTTTCATCTGTAAGTTCCTAGTTACAGAGCGAGTGACCCACAACAGATATTTTTTTTTTTTGTCTTGATTGAGAAAGTGACACTTTGTATGAGAAATGCTTTGAAATCTTAAAAAAAACCCACTATGTAAGTAGGAACTATTGCCACCATCCAAACAGCTGAGGAGGTTCAGTGCCCACGTAGATCTCCCATCTGCTGTTCCCCCAGTTTTGGGACAATTTTACAGCACATAAAGAAATGCATCTCTAAAGCTTCTCCTTCCATCAAGGTGAAGGGAAAAGACAGGTTTAAAGAAAAAGTTGTTCAAGCTCCATTGTTTTTCTTTAAATATAAATTGATTTAGATGACTCACTGAATCTATTTCATCCATTTCATTCTGAGTTTATAATAGTAGAAATCTCAGGATAATGGTTGTGATTCAGAAGCTTCAATGCTTCTTGGAAGTTTTGTATGCACAAGGACTCAGGAGGGACTTTAATGGAGAATTCTACTGTATATATGCATTTAGGATTTCCCAATTTGAAATGCATAGAAAAACTTGGGGAAATGCCTCCTTGGTTGCTGTGTTTATTCTGGTATTTCTTAAATGCAGTTTTCCTCAAAATGGTGCTTGTCTTCCAGGTATGTTAGATTATAACTCCTGGAATTCCTTGGGTTTGTCCTATCAGCAAAATGCACCATTTTCTGCTTCTTTGGCAGCCAATCCTGAATCAAAAAAATCTGAAGTAAAACATCATTGCACAATTCGTTCTTAATTTAGGATGCGGGTATGAGTATGTTTGCGTATGTCCAAAACCTTGCAATTATTTTTGTTTGCAAAGCAACAGCACTGAAAGCTCTGCGTACTCTCATATTTATCACTGAATTAGAGGGGAACATTGGCTGGTAATTATGTCCTTAACTGAATGTTACAATTAATTAAGACACTTAAATCCAACTCTCAGGCTTGATTAACAGGTTTTCCTGCACAATTCAAACAGCTGGACTAGATAATCCTTGGGATCCCTTCATAGTCCACAATTCTGTGATTCTATTATTCTATTTAAAAGATTGGGTTCAGAAGAATGGAAAATAATTCATTATTATCCAATTAAATATGAATTAATTATATTTCATTTCTATGCTGCTGTTTACACCTACTTTTCTGAATGAATGCTAAAACTTTGCTTGCTCCTGGATTATAACTGCTCCTTTGATTGCTATTTGCAATTGTAGTAGAAAAGTATAGGAGAAGCTAACATTCTGATCTACTTTTCATATGGGGCTTGTCTGCCTGAGTAGTCCCCAATATAAAATATTAAAAAATTAAAATAAATGCATATCACAGAAGACAAAATATCAATTAGAGCACAGCTTACTATTTAGATTGCTGTTTTTTGTATTCAATATTTTTTTCTTTTTTCATCCAGTTTGAAACAGCCTTGGACTGTGTCCATTCAGGCCATACCAATCAGCCTTGAATATCAGAAAGTTTTCTGTGAAAAAAAATCTACAAAGTACATAAAAATTTACATTATATAAAGGTTTTCAGCCTATTATACACATGCTACTTTCTAGTAACAGGAGGATTTCTTTGACCTGGAAAGAAAAATGTGTAGTTAATGTTCATACAGTCGAAAAATGATTCTGCTTTTCTGAAACTTCCCTGAATTGTCAAATCAAACAAGACTTTTGTTTTTTAAAAAATTATGTGTTCTCTTTGTAGAATTCTGTTGATTTAAAGGGACTCACACTAGATATAGTTTAATGCATGATTTAAATCACTAATATTTATTGCCACATAACAGGTCATCTATCAACATGCCTATGGAATGAGCATGTAGCATTATAACTTAATAATCTAATGTCTCAGCCAATGAGTTACCTAACCCAATTAAGGGTAAATATATTGCTGAGGGCTGATTTAATCAGGGTATAAATAAAATGTGTCTCATTATTTGAGTTAAGCTGCTATCATGGCAGAAGTTCTGTTGCAAAGGTCTTTGGCATGCAAGGACTCCTCATGGGCTGGTAGCAGAGACACTGTCATTTTGCAGATTTTCAAATCCTTGCAAGCAGGGTTTTCTTAGGACTCCAAGAGACTTGGATGAGCAGAATGTTAATTTAATTTAAACCCCTGCCTTTCCATTTCCTTTTCAGTACATCCTACTCAATGTAATTTTTCTCTCCATTTTTTAATCAACTGAAGTTCAGTAGAAGTTCAGTATAGGGGAGTATGTTGGAAATCACAAAATGCTGAAATAATCTTGGAATTGTGTTTTAACAGTTTAGTAGTATTGCTTAGAATTAAAGGTGTTCATTCATCTGATCATTTCAAATACTGGATCATATTTTTGATAGATCCCGTCCATGTTTAGTCTGAGATTATAACTTCAACACCCCCATTTTATAAAAATCCTTGATTGTAGATGATATGGCTGTGAACTGAAACAGCAAATATAAGATTATTGGGTATGATTGTGTTGTAGCTTTGTTTTCTTTCTTTTTTAATATAATTTTTATTAAGAATTTTAATTACAGTAATAAAAACTAATACAAACTAAACTTAGAGAAAGAGAATAGAATAGAAAGAAAGAATATAAAGAGCAGGAAAAAAGAAAAAAAAAGAAAAACAATTCAATACAATAAAGAAAAAGAAAAAGAAATATATAAAGAAGTGACTTCCAACCTTCATCACAACAAGTATAAACAAAATTAATACAGTAACTCTTCATCCCCTGTAAGGTAAAACAGATATCTCGTCATCCCATATCCTATCCCTTATCTATAAGCCAATCCATAAAACATCAACTTTCAAGCCTGGTGTCAGCAAAAAGTCCATAAAGTGTTGCCAGAACATTACAAAAAAAAAGTCTTATTTTAACCTTGCTCAAATAAACCAATTTTATATTCCTTCCTTTTACATCTAACAGGGAATTCCAAAATCTTACAGTAAAAGTCAATATTCTAAATTTATCTAGGCCCTTAATCCATTTATAACTTTCTTAGATCAAAATCTTATTTAGCTTTTTGCTGTTTATTTCAAATTCTCTAAATTCTTAAATTTATAATTAATTTTTCTTTCATTCAGAGTTGAAGATAAAATTCACTTGATAGCTTTTCAAACTTGTCATTCCAAAGGTATTTAATAGCTTTAAGATGATTATAGGCAATTTTCAAAAGTGATTAGAAAGTCAGGTTTGTGAACTTAATGTCCTGAGTTTCCCATATCCCTTTCTAGAAGAGCCTTCTGGTCCACCATTCACATCCATGTTCAAAACCAGTTAAACAAATGAATCTACAACTCTACAGAGGAGCACTGCAAGCCTTTTTAACCCTCTAAAATCAATGTCCACTGTCTGCACTGTCTGAATGTATTTCCATATGCTTAAGCACGGAGAAAAGAAGATCAGAATGTGAGGGTATGAGAGACCCAGAAAGAGGGTTTGTAGGACAGCTGCCTGCCTAGTCAGTAGCCTGGGATTGCCTGTGAACATATCAGGTGAGTGAAATCTATATTGAGATGGCTTGTGTGGACATAGCTGATTTGTCCAGACAAGTTAATTGCCTCATTCCTTCAAGGAAAATTCACATCCATATGGCAGGGCTGCACCAGCCATGTCAAATCTTCTTAACTTCTTCTTAATCTCCTTGAAGTAACTATTTCAATACTTCCACATTCAGGCTTTAACACAGATTAAATGGATATACATAGACAGATATAGATATACTGTATAAACACAGATATATAGACATAGATCCACACACACACATACTTGGCAAGCTGTGCCTAGGAAATACAAAGTACTGTCCCAACCCACTATTTCTTCTTGATTCATAGCAAGGTCCATAATTAGAGCTAGGGCACACAAGCATCGTTCTAAATTTGGGTGTTGAGGATTATGTAGCTATTTTCAATGGACCAGCAATCAGAGTTTTAGGCTAATGGGTTTAGAGCTGAATGCATAACATCACAAGCAATTTATAAATATGCTGCCATCTCACTTACTTAAGAAGGAGGGGAAAAACACTGCCCTGAAAAGACTCTTTGAAGTATGGAAGCTGTGAACGTCTACATTCCCCAACTTTCTTCCTGTTTATACCATATGTGTCCTCCCACAGCAGGATACTTCAGTCCCATGAAATCTAATTAATATTCATCCACAAACCATTCCACCTCTACCTGGCAAAATAAATTCATTGTGACAGAGATTCCAGAAACACTCCTGGATTCAGAATTTATGTGGATTTTCTTTCTTCTTCATTTAATGCCAAGAAAAAGACAAACTTTAACCCACAGTTTTTAAAAAGGCTTTTAATGGGTTAGGATGCTTCCAAGCCAAACATTGTGTGAAATTCCTGCTCTTTAGCCAAGTATACAAACTAAGCATCTACTTCTCCATCAAATAGTAATGGAGTGAATGGATAGGCTGCAAACAAATTTAGTGGCAGTGTATTGGATCTAAATTTCCAGGTGACATTTAAGGAATCTGCTTCTTTAAAAGCATGTAAATTATATTGTTTTAAATCCTTCAGCAGATTCCACTTATATACAGAAAAATGTGTGGGTCAGACATGCAAGACGGTAATTGTATGGTGACCTGTGTCTCAGAATGAGCAATCACAGATCAAGTTCTGCAGTCAGAGCTTTTATCGTTCAAGCATTTCAGTACAAGTCCAGCCCATACATTCTATGATTCTAAATCACCAAGCGGTGACTAATATGATTATGAAAAATGTAGAGTGAAGACAGTATCTCTATTTAAACAGAGGACTCATGCCACCTTCTTCAGTTTTCTAGACTGAACACCAGCCTTCAGAGGAATTGAGAAAATTGTTTCCCCCCCCCCTCTTTGTTTCAACACTCAGACTGTACCTCTAGCTTGAGAGGAAATATCCATGTTAGTGAGTAAGCAGACCAATAATAAGGTGATCTGGAAAGAGGGCTAAATTTGGCTGTTATACGCATCTTTGACTCTTTTCAGTTGTGGAACTGGAGGAAGCTATTACTGGCCAATCTTCGATTTTATATCTCTAAATGACTCATCAAATTAGAATGTCCATTTCAATCTAAAGATTATTGAATTTTGTAGACTTCACACTACGCTATCCTAAACAATTTGGTGCTGTGCAAACAATGAACACAAAGAACAAAGCAGCACAACAGAGGTACATGAATAACAAGAATGAGTTTAGTAAAACCATTTATAATCCATGCAAGTGACCCAATCCACACATCAAAAGAAAAGACAGGTTGGACTTCAGAGGGTCATTGTGAACTATCTGAAAGGAAAGTCCTTGTCAACTTGACCAAAGAAATTAATTCCAGCCACTTTAAAGTGTAGGTAGGAGATGGGGGAAACTGGAGGATAAAATTGGCATGTTACTTTATACCTAGGTAATTCTTACTTCCCAAACCCATACTTAAATATTAAGCCCTCCAAATGTTTTGAAGCAGCTTGCAAATTAAATAATACATAGGTTGTATGAAAATGTGATTAGTTTAAAAATGTACATGCAATGAAACCAAAGTAAAATGCTCGGGAAAAATTGTTTGCAATCTCAGTGGAGGAACTCCAGCTTGCATATAGCAAGTCCCAGTTCTAATCCTCAGCATCTTAAGGGAAGGATGGGAAGAATCCTTCCTAAAATCCCAGAAAATAATTTTTGCATTCACAAGGACTATATTGGACTGGATGGACCAATGGGTCTGACTTAGTATAAGTCTATGTTCCAAACACATATAGAAAAATATGTACACAAACATTTGTACAGAGGTCCTCCTCCTCCTTCTCCTTCTCCTTTTCCTTTTGATAAAATGAACTTTATTGAGAACATGACAAACTTGAGTGGAGCCAATAGATCGATCCATTTCCTTTCTATAAACGTAACCCCCACAAGAAACAAAATCCAAGAGGCAATATTTGTGCCCTGCTAACTGTGGCTTAATATTTATACCCTAAGACCAGACAGTCTTTGCAATCCTAGCCAAACACTATGATTCCTAGCAGCACAGTATTTACAGTTGTCACTGAGTTGTTTCACACATATACAGAGGCAAAGCTGGAGTTACTTGCAAGTCTGTATTGCATGGAGAATACTAGAAATGTAGTTTTAATTGTTGATGTTAGATAAAGACCAGGGGGATCCAAGTCTATAAAAATTCACAATATGTCATTTAATAAAATGTGTTTGTGAGATAAGGCACTACCAGATTCCTTCTTATTTTCGACTACATTAGATTAACCCAGCTTTCCACTGAGTGAATTGAGGCAGTCTTTATTTTTAAGACCAATCCACTTCACAGTAATGTTGTTCTTGTGGAGAAAGTCTGGAGGAAGGAATACTGTGTATGCTGACTTGAGCCCCTAGAAGAAGGCAGGATATAAGCTAACGAACAACTAAAATGATGTTTGGTGGCCCTAAGCAAGGATTCCTAAAGACATTACACATGTAAGAATGTCTGTTAGTTGTTATGAAACATGTTTTCTGTCTTGATTATAACTGAATTAAACATACCGCTTTTTATAAAAATGATGTGCTTTGGCCAGGAAAACAATAGCTGCTGAATTGCAGCAAGCAATAGCACACAGTTTTATTAATGGAGGAATGTCAGCCTTAACCGAAATCTTAGGGAGTATTTGAGATAGAAAGAATGTAAAGAACTGAGCTGTGGAATTTCAGAAAAAGAATTCATCCACAAGGTAACATGATACAGTTTTCTGCTGAACTGTTTACGAGGTTAACCTGGGGAAGAGTGTTAACCAGATAAATGGGGGGAAAGGTGAAAGGCTTTCATTGTGATTCACCCACCCTCAGAAAAACTAACAACATTCACCTTTGTTTATTTTTCTCTAGCTTGGGTCAGGAAATGCATCTGAACAAGTGCCCTTATCAGCCTTTAGTGCTGTGTAATCAGCAATGTACAGAACACTGGAGAGTTCCATGTCTCAAGAGTTATAAAAGTAAATAATAAAAAATGTATTCGTTTTGGTTCTACATGAAAGTATAATGACCGGTTATCACGAACAACACTGACCGGATTATCCTAAGAAACTAGGTCATTGCTTTTTCCCTCCTGCACAATTCTAATTCTCTTACATCCTAAAGCAGTGTTTCTCAACCTTGGCAACTTTAAGATGAGTGGATTTCATTTCCCAGAATTCCCCAGCCAGCATGTTGAAGCAGTTGAAGTCCACACATCTAAAAGCTGCCAAGGTTGAGAAACACTGTCCTAAAGTTTCAGGAATACTGTTTGTTATTCCTGTTGATTTACAGAGAGAAAAAAATCTCTGCTCAGAATCCTTATCTAATTACTCTATAATGGTGTAAAAACACTTAGCTGTAAAATGTTTTAAGCTTCAGGTAGCCTGCTTTAAATCCAACCTCACTGGAAGTGTTCTGACATCTTATAACTACTCCAGAAGTGTTCTCAGCACAAAACTCAGAACATAAGGCCTGGCTACTTGAGGGACCATTTGTTTCCATATGTTTCTACCAATCCAGTGGGCATGCTTCTGGTCCCATCAATCAAACAATGTCATTTTGCAGGACCCAGGAAGTATCAGTGGTGGCCTGTGCCCTCTGAAATGACCCCCCCCCCCAAGAGATTCATACTGCTCCTACCTCAGTGAATTTCCATAAAGTGCTAAAACCTTGGTTGTTCTCCCAGGTCTTGGAATAGGATGGTGGTCCAGTGTCTATGGCTGTGTGTGTGTGTGTGTGTGTGTCTGTGTGTAGTTTTCTCTTCATTATAAGCTTCCCAGAGTCATTGAGGAGTTGGATGGCTTCAAAACTGAATAAAATGTTTTTTAAAAATAAATAAACAATCCCAATTACAAATTCACTAAACTTGAAACATGACCATTTCAAGCTTGGACCTCTTCTACAGTGCTTGGAACAGCATCAAAACTCTTTGAATAAAATTTAAACTCTCCTCTCCACTTTCAGCTCAGAATTAGGTTTCAAGTGGGAAACATTTTTCATCTGAAATGTTCAGCACAGCCCCAACTCTATAGATGTTGAGCTCTCTCCACTAACTGGGGAACTGGCTCTGAGCAAATTACTCAAGAGGTAGAGAATGAAAACTCATAAACTGCTCAGAGCCCCTCCTTTGACAGGGGGGCTAGGGGGGTGATAAATTTGATTAAATAAATAAATAATCCTGGTTTGTTATGCTTGATAACAGAACACAAAACAGTGATTTTGAGGCAGACTGTGAAATTTCTGAGAGAAAAAAATAGCAAAAACCTTAATTTCTTTGCATGCCATCCAATGACTATAAGTATACAGCAACTTAGCTAGGTTTCCTTGAGGTAGGGCCAGACCATTTGAGAGTATAGTCTCCCTTATGAGACTGAATTAGCCTAACAGCTTGGGAGATCCAGTGACAGCTCTGTACCTAAGTTGTACATAAATCAAAGGGCATCTTTGTGTGATGAAGAGACTTAATTGGAGAGTCTTTCTAGGTAATTCCATAGATAAGATACAGTATAAGATTTTAGGTAACTTTATATCCAAATGATTGTATCATGTCCTACTTTTCACAGATACAGAAATTGTCTGAGATTGATCACCAGTCAAATGTACTGGAAGAAAAATACATAATTACCTGTTATCTGAAGGGCATGGAATATAATATCTGCAACGTTTACATTTTAGATCATGAGCCAATAAATGTCATACAGTCTGAGTCAACAAAAGCACTATTTATGGGGACAGAGGTTGGTGGGGGTTTTTTTTTAACGAAGTAGGGCGTTAGCAAGGGAGAAGTAAGGCAAAGAGGACCTCTTCCTTGGTGTAGAAGTTTTAATATCATACAGCACAGATTATGCCATTAATGTAAAAATCTATCATTATTAATGTACATGTGTGTGTTTAAACACATGTAGATGTGTATGTTTAAACATCAGTTCAGTCAAAATTCCAAGAGTCAGGTATGACTATCGATTTCAAATATAAAAACCCAAATGGTATGTGAATCTACTGTGAGTTGTTTAGAGAAACATGACAACATCTTGAATCATGTGCCTAGAAAGCCCAAATAAGGGATATGCATTGTGAATTAGCTGTTCAGAGTTCAAACACTTAGTAAATCCTTCCCTGGTTTCTCCTGTCTAATCTATAATTCGCAGGAGAAATAAATAATAAAAAGATGAAAAATATAATGATTCCTTTCCTAGAAATTGGAAGCAGCCCATATCTTCTGATGAGAACACAAGAAATAAGCCAGAAGAAGTATGTCTCCATGATAAGGAACTTTGACTTAACATTTCCTTACCAACTGGCTCCAAAACAATTGCGTTTGGGTTTAAGCATGTAGGCAAAAGAAGATGCCAATGTGTATAATGATTGAGGCTATGGGGTGCCCAAAAGTCACAAAGGAGAGGAATTGGTCCTCAAGTAAGTGTCATTCTGGTGGGGAAAAAAATGCTTGTTAAGTAAGAAGGTATATGCAAAATCTGTGAATAGGCTTGTCCATTTGGTTATACCTGTTACAAAAAACAGAAACAGAAAAGGTAGGCAAAAGAAGATGCAGATGTGTATAATATTCACATGCTAATTGTGTAATTGCATAATAAATGTGTAATTATGCAGATTAAGAAATAATTGCTTCTGGAAGCTGATATGCAAATTATATATGCTTTCTTGTTGTGTATTAAATGATCACTTTCCACAAAGCTAAATATATATATACAGTGGTGACCAAACAGAAGGTTGTGAGTCAGCCATTAGGCCAGTTTGGCATCTTAGCTTTAGGTTTTTAATAAGTATATTCCAAATGGTGACTAGATGCAAGAGAAGATTAGGATTTAGAATTTTAAAAATCCTGAAGATGTATCTAAAAGTTTTATTCTTAAACCTTCAGATTACAAAAGATTTTAATTATTCCATCTTAGCTTTGCCATCAAATTAGAATGCCAATGTAATTGAGTAGAATTCAGTTTGTCAGATGTAGGTCCAAGTAGGTGGTCTTAGGCAACTATTTAAGTTTCACTAACTATAAAAAAAAAAATAACACAGACCACCTACCTGTCAATGGTTAATATGGGAAATTCTGGGTTAAGGCACTGGGTTAAGGCATGTGAAAGCACAATCCTGTAGTGATGGCAGTGTGGCAACTCTGCTATTTTTGTATTAGTAAAAACTCACAAGTATTCATTCAGCACCATCACAACACTTCATACCACCACTACCAACAACAATAATACTTTACTTCAGTCAAGTAGACAAAATGAATACTAAATCAAAAATAAAAAAGAGCAAATGCAGCTAAACTGTCAATGTAATCAAATCATGGCAAGTTCTAATAAAGTACATTTTCCCACATCAAAAAAAACAGAATTGTACTGGCCATGCAGCAGCAACCCAACATGAAAAAGGCCAGAATGGACCGAACAACTTACTAAAAATGAGGTTAGAAAATGTAATTGTGTATATTTTGAAAAAGGAGCAATACAAAAAACATGAGCCACTAAGAGCATTTTATATTTATTTATTTAATTTTTCTCCCGCCTTTACTATTTTTATAAATAACTCAAGGCGGTGAACATACCTAACTTTCTTTCCTCCTCCTGTTTTCCCCATAACAACCCTGTAAGATGAGTTGGGCTGAGAGAGAGCGAATGGCCCAAGATCAAAATGACTTACAGTTTACATCCATACAAAGGATATATGGAAAATACAAGCGGTTTACATCATTTAAAAAGGAAAACAGTAAAAAAAAAATGCTTTTACAAAAACTAGGACTACCAGATTGGAACTGCCAACATCCAGACGACACTGAAGTCTTTGAGTTCTGTATCTCTCTGCTGCCATGCGGTGGTCATCCAGATTTTTGTAGGCTGCAACTGATAACCAGGAAAAAAATCACAAGAACAATGCATTTTGACCCTGTAAAATGACTTACAGTTTACTTCCATACAAAGGACATATGGAAAATACAAGTGGTTTACATCAGATTTCACCAAATATTTGATATCTCTACGGATCAAGATAATTTAGAGCTGATTTTCTGAGAATCTGAACTTTTTCCATTCTGAATCTGGACATCCATGAAATATTGATCTCTCTTGGTTTCTCAAGAGCTCTAGGATGCTGGTGCTGCAGATGATGGTGCTGTAGCAGCAGCTATGCAAAGAAGGAACAGAGAAGCCTTTTGCTCTTTAAGTAAGATGCTGTAGTGAGGAGGAGGAGGGGAAGATGGGATGCTGCAGGATTCATATTGGAAAAAATATATGATCAGGACACCATTGTTCATCCCAATTATAGTATCTTACATAAGTGATGAAATTGTGTGCAAAACAGGGAAGACGTGGATAACTGCAAGGGGGGGATGATGAACAACCTACCCATTTTTTGTGATATCATATATATGTGCTGTATATAAGGGGTAGAGCTTGTGATGCAATGTGGAAAGTGGAAGGTTCCTCCCCCGTAAGAGATCCAGGGGAGAGCAGGAACATCTTGTTCCTTAGCAATGGCACCCCACCCTGGGGAAAAGCCTCCCACCAAAAATCTGGGTGTCTCCATCATTCGTGACCTTTAGAAAAACCTTAACAATGACACTGCAGAAGAGCGTTATTTGTACATCTATTATTCCTGGTTATAATAATTAATGAATGGTTTTGACCCTTTTAAGGATTACTATTTCTGAATTATTCTGATTTTTCTGTTCTGATCATTTGGTAGGGGTTTTTGTGTGTTTGTTTTTGTTATTTATTTATTTATTATTGTACACTACTGTGAGTCCATCTGGAGTCTGGCAGTACCTCAGTTCAGTTCCCAAGAGCTGAATTCTTAGAATGCTCCCTGCCATTTCTTCTCGTCCCCATTTCTCCAGGATGCTTTCTACTATCCCAGTTGACCATATTTTTTTTTCTTTTTTCTTGGTTAGATGGGCATGCTTTCAAATAATGTGTTGGGATACACTCACTACTCATATTGCCCCCTCCTCAAGAAAGCTTATGAAGTCCATTTCACAGTTATCGTTGGAAATAAAGTTGATAGTACAGCCTGCTGCTTTGCTTTGCTTTGCATTGTAACAGCCCCCTTTTTAAAAAATGCAATATAAACAGTCAAGTGTTGACAGTCAAGGAAGACTTGTTTGTGCACATGGATATATTGGCACTCCTGGAGGCCCAGATGTGTGCTCTGTTTCTCTCTATCTTCCCCCTCCCTCTCTCTCATACTAAGAACCTGCTCCCAGAAGCCTAACTTGGTAAGTTCTCATCTGATGTCAGAAGATACTCCATTTATGATATCCTTAATGTCTAAAGAACACTCAAAGCAGATATTCTGAATTTGTGAGCAGCAGGTAAAACTGCAGACACAGAATTAAGGGAAGGTTAATGAAGTCTTGATGTTAAGGTGTGTCAGGGTGAATAACTGTAGAAAAAGTGGAATCCCAGTCATCCAGCAGTGTAATCCAAGCTCTGAATTTTTGACACAGATCAAATTGGAATTTCATTTGTCCTCCTTTGCGAAGTATCTTTCATCAACAGTAAGCATGAACTACTGTATTTAAATGACATTTTAAAAAACTTTGGAGATCTACCTAAACATTCAAGGAAGGCAAATTAGATTTTCACAGTCATTTCGCACAGTCATTGAGAAGTGGGATTTCAGTTGTACCAAAATTTATTTGGTTTTTATCTTGTGTTTATTTTGGTCAACTCAAGGCAGTGTACATAGCTAAAGCTTCCACTATTTTCTCTACAACAACCCTGTGAGGTGGGTTGGGCTGAGAGAGACTGGCCTAAAGGCTTTCATATCTAAGGTAGAAACAGTCTCTTGGTTTCTAGCTAAGCACCTTAGCCACTACACCAAACAAAAAATCTTTATAGCCACTGTTTTTGACTTAGTGGCATGCATCTTCTGCAATCCTTTTGAGAGGGACCACTACATTTTGTAAGTATACATTTAAAAGTGCAACCTGTGAAAGGAACCAAGCCTGTTTGCAAAGTAGAAATGTATGCATCCTTAAATGTGTAGACTCAGCAGAGAACAGCTGTTAATGGTGTAATTGAGGTCAAAGTCAAGCACGCAAAGGCTATCACCGGCAAATCTGCAGAGACATGTTGTATCTCTTTTCTAGCACCGTGTGCATTTAACTCCAATCTATCCTCAATGCTCATGCTGGTGGTCTCTCTCTTTCACATGCCAGCCCCACATGTAACCTGAACACCAACCTTCCAATCATTTACCTGTGAATAATCCCCATTGTGCTTTATGGAAAATTCTTCTTAAAAAAAAGCAGACCAGGTTGCCCTGCTAACAAGCTGACTTGCCTTCTGCTGAGGAGAGAGCTATTTCATGGCTGAGGATGTACGAGCATGCAGAAACTAATGCAGGAATAATTTGGGTAGTGAAAATGAAGAAATCAATTAGATAAATTGTTCATTCAATGTTATGCCTCTTTGATTAATGAATGGGCACCATTTTTAATAGGATCGCCTGCTTGGAAGTGTCTCGTGTAATTATCAGCAGAGCTGATTTTGACAGCAGCAAATGAGCAGAGCCATTTCTCCTGGCTTGGCGCTGGGAGCAGTTGTACAGGACAGCAAATGTCACTAAATGAACCTACACATTCAAGAGAATGGACTCCAATTATTACCATGCCTTGTTTTCCATTCCACTTCAGTTCCACACTGACGTAATATAATAATCACCACTATTTGGGGGGAGTGTTTCGTTTTCTTGTTTAGCTGTTATCAGAATCATAACAAATCAAATCAGGGGTTCTGCAATGTTTGCTTAATAACTGCTGTAATCAGGGTAGGAAACCTGGTTGCCCCTCCACATATCCTTTGGACATCACAATCCATAATGGGCTAGGTCAAATGGAAAGGTAAAGTCCAAAACATCTGAGAAGGTTGTGATTGCTCAGCTCTGGTCTAGATCACTTTTCCCCAAAGGCCATAACCTTTGCTGGGAATTCAGGGACCTGGAATCCCAACTTTTCAGGATAAGGCCAGGTTCAAATAGACTGACCTAGATACATGGTTGGCCCAGATTTCTTACATCATAGCCCTGGATTGAGAGGGGTTGCAGATTATACCTTAAAATCTATTCCTCATTTGAAAAAGAAAAAGTACAATAGTTACTAAATATTGACTGGGAGATATGTATGTGTATATGTATATGTATGTGTGTGTGTGTGTATCCACACACACACACACACGCATTCTTAAGAGCAAAATAAACGTAAGTACATATATGCAATCCATTACAACTTGATTCCTCTTTTGGTGGTATAGCAAGTACTTCAGATCCATAGAGGCCTGGCTAAGTTAGTGTCCCTAGTAAATTGCAGAACCGTAAGCAACTTGACCTCCTAGATCACTGTAAAGTAAACCATACTTTGCCCTCGTGAATTTATGTCATACCTATATACTATAACCCTGTGATGGGCTTGGACCTGATGCTAGAGGCTGGTGCTTTAGTTTGCAGATAGTACAAGCTAGTAAAGGCCCAGGAATTATTACTGTTGAGTCTTCCACTTCATTTGTTTTGCTGATATGCATGTTTATCCTTTTCATATATTTGAAAGGCCAGATGTTCACCCTCTTACAGCAGCTCTTCAAGTGCTATACACACAACACATCTTCATTTTAAGTTTTTAAGAAGAGTTATTTTATTTAGTGGGTACATTGGCCATATCTCTTCTCCTTGAGGATTTGTATACCTAAATACAAACCTTAACAAGAAATAAGTTATTTTTGATAGCTGCTGATTAAAACCTCTCCTTTGGGCCTTATACAGTACAGTGAATGGAGCATACCTTTTAGCCATTAATTTGTTTCTAGCATTAGTCCACTCACTCCTGAGCTAATTTATTTAATTTAACTAAAACTTATTTAATTTAAATAAATTTCTGTTGTCGGAATCTCTTCTCCCCCCTTTTAAATGTTGCTGAAGTAGTAGGAAGAGGTGTGTAGGAAGATATCTTGATGAGATCCAGTAGCAATGAATTTATTTCATATCTGGCCCCCAGATTAGCATGCTTCTAAAAGCAGATTAGCCACCACCAACAAGCAAGAACATTATCTAGTAAGAGCCATTAGTTGTAATAGCTAAAAGGACCACAGGCATTATATATATCTGAATGGCAGTCATTTTAAGTTGCTCGGTGGATAGATCTCATTCTTTGGCTGTGGACTTCCAGCACTACCCTAAATTCATAGCAGAACTGAAACTCTGTGAGACCCTGGGAAAACTGATATTTGGCATTTATAAAGGATAGACTTCCCCAACCTCAGCATCTTCCAGATATTTGAATTTTCAGTGGTGACCATGTTGGCTGGGGAGTTTCAGTTCATCTGTCTGGAGAAGTCAAGGTTGGGGAAGGCTAATACAGGAGCACAAGGTCCCTTGAATATATTCTAAATACAACAGCCCTGGGGATATCAAGAGGAGACTGTGATTGCCAGTCCTTTAAGTGAGTTTGTGTCAGAGGTGACATTAATCTATCACCATTCCCATCCTGAGTGTGAATCAGTGCTGATGGAAGATAAACTCATGGCCCAAGGATCCTCTCCATCCTGAGAATAATTGCACTGACTGCATTTGTTTGGCACAAAAGGGAGCGAATTGTATTCAGTTGATTTTTATTATGAATTACCTAACTTGTATTTGTTTTTATAAACAAGAAACATGTCTGCCTCCCTAGCCTTCTCAAGAGGCTCTCTGCAGTCCTAAAAAGGGGGCTGTTACTGCAGGTAAGAGTAAAACTTTTTCTGCTGTAACTGGGATCTAAAATAGGAACTGATACCACCATTGCAAAGGTAATATGACAAGGCATCAGTCCTGATACAATTCTTGAATGTGGTAGAATTTGGAAGATGATCAGAAGCCATGTTCTCAGATGCTTCACAGGGAACAGCATGGCAGCATTAGAATTTTATTTACAATCATCCTGCTTCTTCATGTCGTTAGGCTCTGTATAGATAGCTTTTTGTATTTTACAGTTTGTACTTTATCCTTTTATGACATTCAGTCTTTCCATGACTAAGGTGTTGATATGATTGCAACCAACAGGTTAGTCTTGCTGATTGATATTTATGCCAGTATATCAGAAAGAGGCCTCTTAATAAGGGAGAATTCTGTTCTCTGTGTCAATTTAAAACTTTGTGGTGTAGGATTGTAGCCAGTTTTCTGTATTGCTAACTTTGATTTTCAGGAATCAGACATGAAAATCAAGCATAATCATCTCAGTTTCTTTCAGGGGTACAGATTTTAACATGGCTTTTGCACAAATTCTGACTGTATATGACTGTGCTTTATCATTTCCCCCAATCTTGCCAGCACTGCACCCTATATATGTAATTAATAATAATTAACTCCTATTAAAAATACTGGGACTTCTTCTGCATAGGGCTTTCTTATCAAGATGCACATGAATTTATATTCATTTTTCATTTCATTTTAAATTTTATGTTGCACAATATAACTTCCTTTTGAGTAAATATACTGTATGTATTATTGGATTGCAGTCTCTTACCATGTCTGATTCATGAGTGGATAAGACTGAGTTTAGGCATGCAGCATCAGATCAGTATGGTGCTCTCCAGATCCTCAAAATCAATATATTAAAGCCTAGGAACGATATAGATGTGAAGTCATGTTAGCTGTCAGATCTGAGCTTTGCACTTCTACATTCTTCTCTTAGTTTCCTGGTATATGTAGTTCCCTAATAATTAAACCAGCCAATGATGATTTTATACTTGACCTTGACACTGGGAATAGAAAACCACTCTGAACCATGTTTTGCATTTTTGGCTCAAAGGACAAGTACAAGCCCCAGTCTGCCAAGTTGGATGCCTTGATACACTATTATTTGCTCAGCTAAGGACTTGGAGCATGCAAAAGGAGGAAGGGGCAAACTCATGATCTCATGTCCGGATCTGATGGTCAAACCATGTTTTAGTCATTAGGGCCTAATCAGAGCACAGTCTCAAATATGCAAAACATTGTGAACTATACTAATTAAATTACTTGAGTTTGATAGACAGATTTAGTGAAGAATGGAATATAAGTATGTAGAAATGCATACATATCCAACAAGTTCATTTGCCAAAAATTGTTAAGGAAGGGAAAAATTGTTGGTATGTTATCTCCAACAACATTTACAACAAAACCAGTAAAGAATTGTAACAACACTAGTAAAGAATTAAGTTGGCTACATTATTTCTCTTAGGGCTAAATCACTGGATACAATTGCTGCATACGTAAGATGCAGCATTTATTTTGTTACTGTTGAGGAAGGTTTTCGTTATAATTCTGACACTGGAAATATAATTTGGACCTAGCACACATGTCAGAAATACTGCAGATCTAGAGGGAACATCCTATTGGACTTCACAGTGATGAAACATAAACACCATTAAATGTATAACTAAGCCTATGTCAAGCAATTATGAAATGGTATTAACTTAGGATAGAAAATGAGGACCTTTCTTCTAAGGGTTAGGATTAGGATTTGGACAAGAAAAAACAATGGAATCATTTGGTCAGGTGTAGATTCTTTTACCAGCCCTGGAATATATATTCTTTGTTACAGAAATTGCAGATAAATAGTCCAGTTGTTTTGGAACAGAAGACCCATTTTATAGAAAAGGATACGTCTCCTGCTCCTTTTTCTCCTCCTCCTTCCCGGCATCTTTCCTTTCTTCTCAAGGAACATTGTTGTCCCAGTGGTTATGTGGCCTGCAGTTCTTCTGATGAAGTTAGATGAAGGAAGTCTAGAACAAGTTCAGAAAGCAAATGGGCTGAGCTGAACTGCAGGTCTCCAGTGGTTCTCAACCTGTTTGTTGTTTATTCGTTCAGTCGCTTCTGACTCTTCGTGACTTCATGGACCAGCCCACACCAGAGCTTCCTGTCGGTCGTCAACACCCCCAGCTCCCCCAGGGACGAGTCCGTCACCTCTAGAATGTCAGGTTCTCAACCTAAACATATGTAAATAAGTGGAAATCCTGCAAGCTCCCAATAAGCTTCATTTCAAAATAAACAAAACATGGTTAATTTTTCCTCTTTCAAACATTTCACCAGAGGAGAACTAGGGTTCACATGAAAATACATTGGCCTCAGTAGATTTTACATGCTGATTACAGATGTGAAGAATGCAAACAAGCAAAAAAAAATTGTACAGAGTGAATTAGATAGCAATGAGATCCCACTGCCATGGCAAACTTGTGGTTTCATCAAGGAATTTGGTTAAAAAAATTGATAATGGTTGAAGTAGGTGGTGGTATTGAATACAGGAAGGAACAAAACCAGTGGTTTAAAACAGGCAAAAGATTGGTTTGTCCTTCCCATTTCAAAGAGTAGTAAACTACTTTCCCTTTCATATTGTTTATTTGTTTGGGAACAAACTCCACCTTGTTCAAGAAGTGACACTGCCCTGGCCCAAAGTGTGTATTCGTGTGAACTGGTTAAACATTACAGTGATTCTTGGCACTTGTTATCACTGCTGCAACGTTACAAAGCATAGCAGTACCATCCATAAAAGAAAAATCCCCAAGGGCGCCCATTTCCATTTGTTGCAGTAAAACCACACAGCTGTTAACAACCTTAACAGTGCCCATATTTACTGCACCATCAATTCACCTTTAAAGTACTTTTTTCTTGAAAGGGATCCCATCCTTTAAGAGAATCTTTCTCATGTGTGCACTTCTACTCAATAGAGCTAGAGAAGTGGTCCAGCTTTCCATCTCTCCCTCTTCTGCAGTCTGATTAAACAGCTGTTGCTGGGTGACAGTTGACCGATTACAGCCATGATGGAGTGACCATTGAGGAGAAGCCCTCATCTCTGACACATGCCCTTGTTTTTTTCCAGCAGTGCTGGCAGAAAATTAAGGTAGAAAGGGAGCTGATTAGCAACACTGACCATCATTAGGAAAATGGTTTGTTTGTTAGCATTACTTTGGGGACCAATCTGGAGCAACCACAAGACATGATTTCTTAGATTTTCTAAATGAGCAGTTGATAAAGGAATAGACAAGGGACTGGCAAGCCTTTCAAGTCCTTTCTGTGCCAAAATAATCACCTCAGAAAATCAGTAATCACATTTTTGCCTTCTTCTCCTATGGCAAGAAAGGAAATAATCCCAATAGAAAGAGTTAGGTCTCCTCCCTTGCCACCGTTCTCTTCTGTGGCAAGCATTCTTGGCTTAACAAAAGAAAGAGTCAGAGAAAATGTCTACAGGGTTGGGGTGAAGTCTAGTCTGGTTACCAAGGGCAAACATGTTGGTTTGGGTTAGATGGCATGTGTGATTTGGAAAGTTCTTTAATGTTTAACTGTTGGATTGTTTATCTAACATCACTTGTCAAAGTTCCTAGGAACAAATGTCCCAAACAATAAACATTGTCTTGTGTTATTGTACAAAGTGCAGGATACTGCCTGAATTTCAAAGGTGCATGTGGACAAGCCACATAATTACCCTTTCTACATGTGATTATCTTTCCACCTTTCCTAGTTCTCATAAAGCCTTTAAAAAAAAATAAAGAAAACCAATAAATACTTTTCCCTGAAGCAATATCCTCTCATTTCAAGATATATTTTTTTCTTTTTTCCTTTATTTAGTTTTTCTGGTGGTTGTAAACATCCTCCTTTCTACTGATAGGATTTAATGTTTCTATATTTTATTTTTTATAGTGGGACAAACACATTCTCCTCACCCACAACACTGCAAACTTGACCCTGCTGCACTCAGACTTAATTTCCCGTAGTCCTCAACTTGTGACCATTTTGTTCAGCAACCATTCAAAGTTACGATGGTGCTGAACAAGTGGTACTTACAACTGGTCCTCAGAGTTCCAGCCATCGCAGCATCCCCACAGTCACATGATCGCAATCTGGGTGCTTGGTGCCCAGCTTACAATTACTATGTCACAGCGAGGCACAGTCACATGATCACAATTTTCAACGTTCCCTGCCAGCTTCCCACAAGCAAAGTAAATGGAGAAGCCAGCAGGAAGTGGGAAGCTGCTGTCACATGACTTCCTTGCTTAACCCAGCAATCCTCACTTACCTACAGTAACCGGCTCACATTACATTGTATTTTATGACTGCATCACTTAGCGACAGCAATTCCAGTCCCAGCTGCTGTCGTAAGCCGAGAACTACCTGTGTTATGTTTGTGCAATTAAGAACTTACTGGTCTTTCAAGAAAATTCTCATGCCACCATAGAAGAAGTATCCACCTTTCCTCTGGTTCTAAGAAAGTCATCACAATTTGGAATGAGACCTTTATGTCCTAATGTGTCTGCTCTAGGAGATAAAATTTCTAGATTAAATAGGGGAATTTTCTAGCATTCGCTCCATAAATTAATATAACAGGAATTAACAAGATAATGCCAGGGTCACCAGAAAAAGAAAAAGAAAAAAAAGGTCAAAATTCCTGATAACCTAAATACTGTCACCTTGAAAACTATTTCAATAAGTTGAGACTACCAACAGAATAATTGAATGTTCCTTTCTGGGAACCGTTAGTAAATGACTATCGTTAAATGTTATAGGTTGTTAAAGCACAGTGCTTATTAATATGGGAGTTCCTCTTAATTAGCAACAACATTTTGTTGTAGATGAAATAAACTGGAGGAACGCTTTCATATTCGGAAGACATTTTTAAAGGCCGAAGTGTGAACTTGCATCATTTGTTCTGAAGGCTGAACAGGAATTAGCAGAAATGTGAATACCTTTTAAAGAACAGGAATTTGATATAATTGATCTGAATATCTCTGCTATTTATGTTTTGTGAGAGAATTTTTCTTCATGCCATGCACTATATGGAGTCACTTTGTGTGAGACAGGTGGCCATATAAATTTGTCAAAGTAAATAAATAATAAAATACATGTACCACTTGAGCAATGGTAAATAATCACATTATATTCAGAAAACAAAACATGTGACAACTCAAGGTGGGACATTAATCTTTTAAATGAAGAAAGACATGGCTGCTTTTGGGGTGGTGGAGTAGATACTTCTTTTGGTTGTTGTTTTTTTACTGATCATGTTATTTTTAAATTGGGAAAAAATCTACTGCCATAGCATATATTCTGAAAATTGTTTTCTTCATGTGCACAGATGTCCCAATGTTATTGAAAGGCGGTGGAATTGGGGTATGCCACATTTCTCAGTCATCTTTTATGAAAGTAGTTGTTTGCAAATAAAGAAATTCCAAGCGCCCCGGTGAAAATGTGGTAAAGGAAAGAACTAAAAAATTACTTTGAGAACTTCCAGTTAGGATCTCTTAACATGGGTAACTGCTGTATGCTACATACACTTCCTAGATGCCCATTCGAGCTCTCCTAACATTGCTCTCAAGAGTCCTACTCTTAATCAAAAACCTCACTTCTGGGAATGCTAAGTGAGCTGCATGGTTGTTCCTATTTAATTACCTACAGTGTTGAAATATTGATTGCTCTGACTCCTGTAGAAGCCTTTGAGAATCGAAGAGGTAGTTTTCATATTATTTCAGTGTAAAGCTTGTCACTGTAAACTGACAGTGTTTTATCCCCAGTTCACCTTTGTGTTTTCCTAATCTAGGGCTGAAGAAAGCTTTGACCCTCCATATATTGATTGATTGATTGATTATGTGCCATCAAGTTATTGTTGACTCTTTGCAACCACATAGATAGATTTTTTCCATGACAATCTGTCCCTAACCTGGTCTTTCAAGTCTTCCAATGGTGTACTCATCACTGTTGTAACTGGGTCTATCCACCTTGCTGCTGGTCATCCTGCTCTTCTGTTTCCTTCCACCTTTCCCAGCATTATGGCCTTCTCCAGAGAGGTAGGTCTTTACATAATGTGTCCAAAGTAGCATAATTTGACCCTGGTCATTAGTGCCTAGAGTGAGAACTCTGGGTGGATTTGTTAAATGATCCATTTGTTTCTTTTCTTGGCTGTATTCTCAGGAATTTTCTCCAACACCAAAGTTCAAAAGTGTCAATAATTTTCCTATCTTGCTTCTAACTCTTAGCATTTCTAGCAATTAGCCATGCTGCCCAGAGCTGCTAGGAGTATAATATGCCATGCCAGCTGAAAAGGCCCAAATCCCCTACCTCTGTCCTATTTTGTGTTGTTGTTTATTCATTTAGTCACTTACAACTCTTCGTGATTTCATGGCCCAGCCCACGCCAGAGCTTCCTGTCAGTCGTCAACACCCCCAGCTCCCCCAGGGACGAGTCCGTCACCTCTAGAATATCATCCATCCACCTTGCCCTTGGTCGGCCCCTCTTCCTTTTGCCCTCCACTCTCCCCAGCATCAGCATCTTCTCCAGGGTGTCCTGTCTCCTCATTATGTGGCCAAAGTATTTCAGTTTTGCCTTTAATATCATTCCCTCAAGTGAGCAGTCTGGCTTTACTTCCTGGAGGATGGACTGGTTTGATCTTCTTGCAGTCCAAGGCACTCTCAGAATTTTCCTCCAGCACCACAGTTCAAAAGCATCGATCTTCCTTCTTTCAGCCTTCCTTATGGTCCAACTCTTGCAGCCGTATGTTACTACGGGGAACACCATTGCTTTAACTATGCGGACCTTTGTTGTCAGTGTGATGTCTCTGCTCTTAACTATTTTATCAAGATTTGTCATTGCTCTTCTCCCAAGGATTAAACATCTTCTGATTTCCTGTCTGCAGTCAGCATCTGCAGTAATCTTTGCGCCTAGAAATACAAAGTCTTTCACTGCTTCTACGTTTTCTCCCTCTATTTGCCAGTTATCAATCAAGCTGGTTGCCATGGTCTTGGTTTGTCTGAGGTTTAGCTGCAGGCCAGCTTTTGCACTTTCTTCTTTCACCTTCATCATAAGGCTCCTCAGTTCCTCTTCGCTTTCAGCCATCAAAGTGGTATCATCTGCATATCTGTGATTGTTAATGTTTCTTCCAGCGATTTTAACCCCAGCCTTGGATTCCTCAAGCCCAGCATGTTACATGATGTGTTCTGCGTACAACTTGAATAGATAGGGTGAGAGGATACAGCCCTGCTGTACTCCTTTCCCAATCTTAAACCAGTCCGTTGTTCCGTGTCTGTTCTTACTGTTGCTACTTGGTCGTTATACAGATTCTTCAGGAGGCAGACAAGATGACTTGGTATCCCCATACCACTAAGAACTTGCCACAATTTGTTGTGGTCCACACAGTCAAAGGCTTTAGAATAGTCAATAAAACAGAAATAGATGTTTTTCTGAAACTCCCTGGCTTTTTCCATTATCCAGCGGATATTGGCAATTTGGTCCCTAGTTCCTCCGCCTTTTCTAAACCCAGCTTGTACATCTGGCAATTCTCGCTCCATGAATTGCTAAAGTCTACCTTGCAGGATCTTGAGCATTACCTTACTGGCAAGTGAAATGAGTGCCACTGTTCGATAGTTTGAACATTCTTTAGTGTTTCCCTTTTTTGGTATGGGGATATAAGTTGATTTTTTCCAATCTGATGGCCAAATTTGCTGGCATAAAGCATGCATTACCTTGACAGCATCATCTTGCAAGATTTTGAACAGTTCAGCTGGGATGCCGTCGTCTCCTGCTGCCTTGTTATTAGCAATGCTTCTTAAGGCCCATTCAACCTCACTCTTCAGGATGTCTGGCTCTAGCTCACTGACCACACCGTCAAAGCTATCCCTGATATTGTTATCCTTCCTATTTTATAACTTAATTAAATTGCCACCAAGTCCCTCCTGTGCAGAACATCCTAGAATAATGTTTATTGTATTTATCCCCGGCGAATTCCTACAAATAACCATCTTTGTAATGTTTCTGAAACATTTAATTACATGATTGTGTTTTTGATCAAGTACCTTAAGACCCCGCTCTCATTGGCTGGAGCCTGTACAAGAGGCCCTACAGTTTGGAGCGCACTCCTTTAAGTATTGTGTATTGAGAAGCAGCAAATGAAATAGGGCTTTAGAATGTGGAACAGAACATCTTCCTCAAGGAAATAGAATAGATAAGAAACAGAAAATAATACTGAGTGATAAAGCTTTACCATTAAGCCTACTGGAATAGATTGAAATGTACAGGACATTTTTCCTACAAATTATTTTTTACTGATTATTGCATGTGTATGATAGTCAGAACCTTTTACAATTAAAGAAGAGTTGCAAGACAAACTAAGAATTTTAATTTGGTATGATACAACCTTTTCTAGCATGGTACTTTCCAGAATGTTAGCCATTTTGACTGGAAATTCTGGAGCTTCCAGGCTATCAAGCTAGAGAAGAGCAATAGATAAGTGATTGCTGCCATGGATATGGATCATGTTCCATATGAGTCATTTTTTTCCAATGCTGATTTATTAATTTTTTTTGAAGAATTTGATTTACATAGAATGGTTTTTGTTTTGTGTGTGTGCACGCAAACCGTTCAAGTCAGTTTTTGACTTCTGGCAACTGCCTGGACAAGTCCCTGCAGTTTTCTCAGCAAGGTTTTTCAGAAGTAATTTGCCATTGCCTCCTTCCCAGGGCTGAGAGGCAGGGACTGGCTCAAGGTCACCCAGCTGGCTTTGTGCCTCAGGTGGGACTAGACCTCACAGTCTCCCGGTTTCCAGCCCAGTGCCTCAACTACTACACCAACCTGGTTCTGAATTGGATTGAGAGTAGAGCATCCATAATCTGCTGGATTTTGGGGCCTTTTTGACAGCATCTTTGAATGCACAGAACCTAATCCAGAGATTGATTTGTTTATGGACTGCTCTTTGGGGAAGGAATCAAGCTATATTCAGGGTGAATATACCAAATTTGCCAATGGTTCTTTGGTTAAATTATTTCTGAATATACAACTTAATAGTCTCATGTATGGAACTCCATGCTTTGGTATTTATTTAAATATTCAAAATTATCTAGTAAGGATTTTTTGAAGAAGTCTGCTTCATGGAATAAAATAGTTTAAATAAGTTTCTAAATATGTTACAGATCTTGGTGGCATGAGAGAATCCTTCCTCCTGGGGGAAAGTGGTCAGAGAAACAGAATCCTATCATGAAATATTAACAGAGTTTAAATAATTAATATGCTATGGCTGGAATTTGATCACCTTTCTCCCACTGTAAACAGTTTATTCTATTGCCACACTTGCTGCAAATTTACCTATCTGTGTAATTTTCTTTTCTTTTCATTTTCTTTTGGCAAATTCTTCTAAGAAAACTACATGGCTATGTGTACATAGGTCATTTATCTCCTAGTGATTTATAGTTTATTTATAGTATCATCCAGCCATCATTGTAGCATCCTGTTCCCATTACTATTATTTTGGCACAAGTATGGTTATATGACTCTAAAAGACACTATAAATCACTAGTGGGAAAATAGCCATAATCATTAGGGGGTGGCTTGATTTGAGGTTTTTACTTTTACCTTTTTTTTTTATAAGAGGAAATAATCTCTTATGATTGACCCTTATTGGACTGAAAAATTGTCTGACAATTAATAAATAAGAACTACTGAAGTATCTGTGTATTGCATATTGCACCTGATGTAAAACACTGAATGCTACAACAGAGCAATAACTTTGATTATACTACAACACAGTAGTAGCCCATGGGCCTTTCGGATTATTAGTTCAATTTGTCGGAAATGTGCAATCACATAGCGTTTTCTCATGCAGAAAATAGGAAGCTTATTGGAGATTTCTTGTTTTATCTTTGAAATAAAAGGGGCTATGTTATCTGTTCGTTAAAAGCTGTGAAGTTTGACCCTAAATATTGTTTAAAAGATTAAGATCCTTCAAGAAAACACTGTGTGTGTATGTGTAATGGGGCCAAGGCCAGATGTGTGCTAGGAATGGGCCATAGGATTCATTGTATAAAGCATGTTGGACTTGGCTTGGAGATGCAGTGAGATTGGGACTTTGGACTCTTTCAGGGTCAGGAGTTACTGCACTGAAGATCGGGGGCAGCAGCAAAACCAAGTGCTGAAAAACCTTTCCGGCAACTCAGAAGAAAGATCTGTTTGGCAGCCAGTGCTTAGCCTAGGTCAGAACTGCCCTGTGGAGCTGTCTGAACCAGACAGCCAGTTGGTGGTAGAACAGCACCAGCTGAAGTCCTGCCAGTTAGCTGCTCAGTGGTATGTGGGGGTGGGCTGAAGACACCACTGGCCAGCTGATGAAGATGCAGTGGTGCTGTGCTGGTGGCAGTGATGGGGCTAGCTATGTTTTTCTTCCTGGACCAGCTTCTTCTCCATTTGAGTAGCAGTGAAGGTGGCCCAGGGATGCCTGCCGTTTCTATTTCAAAGGTCATAGACATCCAGGTGATAGTGTGGGACATGATTTCGGGGCCAGAAACTGCTGGTACACTTCCAGAATCCTGGATCATCATTCTAAAGATAAAATGTTTGGCCCATACCTAACGTGAAGTACTGCAGGAGAGACTCAACAAATTGCCACAACCCTCAAAACCTTTCAGATTAAGGTAATCTCGTAGCTTCTGAATAGTGTAGAAATTTGGAAGTAGAACACTTAAGTGGTAGCCCAAATGAAGATAAGCCAACCTATATTCTTGGAGGAATACTTTGGGCCTCCTTCAGAATACCCCAGCTGTCTACCTAAGAATAGAAACTGGTTTGCCCTCCTTCTCTGTCTAAGTCCAGCTTGCAGCTTGTCACATGGCATTCTCACTTTAAGAAAAGCACATCCTTTTCTCTGCACCTACCCAAACTCATTAGTGTGTGCCTCTCAGAAAGATATGTACCATTCTGTGTTTTCAGAGCAACCCCTCAATGTATTTAGAAGGTAGTTGTCTTAGAACTCTATAGAACAGCCTATTTGTCCCTTTGGGACAGGACAAATGGAGGAGCTTAAATGAAGTGGCTTTCATGACCCCTTCTATTATCCAATTAGTGGAAGAAAAGCATTAGGACAGGTCATCAGCAGGCTTTCCAGCGCAGAGGCTCAACACATAATTTACTTGCTGGCAGACACATTTGTTCATGTCTGCTGCCAACTGGCTACAGTATTTTAACCCTTCTGTCCATCAAAGCAAGAGAGAGAGGCATGCTTTGGCTAAAACCCCAAGATGTCTGTCTCAATTTTACTTTTGCAGTATTAATAGATTGTGGTTAACTTCTTGTTAGTTTTATGATCTGACAGGATTTTCTCTGTATGTTTTTTGTTGGCTTGTGTGATTTTATTCTGATCTTACAACAATAGTATTTTATTGATTCAATAATTATACTGTAACTATTGCACTGAAACACAGAAGAGTTTTCAGTTCAGTATCACAACATGAATGCAGGCAAAATGGTCTGCAGAGAATCTTCTTTTCTGATCAGATCTGGGGCCAGCTCAGCTTCCTCCACAGAATTATACTTTATGTCTCCATAAGGTTCTCTAGAATCACTGACCTGACTTCATGTCAGTTCTAGTGTTGAAAGGGTATTTGTATGACATTTTCTCTGAGCACTACATCTCATCAGTATATAGATAGTCCTCACTTAATGACCATAATTGGGACTGGAATTTTGGTTGCTAAGTGAAGTGGTCATTAAGCAAATCCAAGCCAATTTTACGACCTTTTTTGCAGTGGGCATTAAGTAAATCACTGCAGGTGTTAAGCAAGCCACATGGTTGTTAAGCAAATCATGCAGTTCCCCATTGATTTTGCTTGCCAGAAGCTAGCCAGGAAGGTTAAAAATTGTGATCACATGACCACGGGATTCTGTGAAGGTCATAAATGTGAACCAGTTGTCAAGCACCCAAATCATGATCGCATGACCATGGGGATACTGCAACGGTCATAAGTATGAGAACCAGTCATAAGTCGGTTTTCCCAGCACCGTTGTTAGTCCAAACTGTCACTAAACAAATGGTTGTTAAGTGAGGACTACCTGTATGTAACACCTTGCTTTATTTCTCTTTCAATCTATGGAGGACTGTAAGGCGAAAACAGGTAGTATTTGACTTACAAGTATCAATCTCCAGAAAGCCCAAACTTGCCAGAGAGTAATGAGAAAGAAAGGAAGCAAGATGAAAGCAAATTATACCCTTAAGCTTGTGGGCAGGTCTATCAACTATATTGATTCAGAATCAATATAGTACAACTGAGTTAAATGGGACTGGCTTCCAGAAAGTACACATGGGACTACAGCCCAAGAAAACCAAGTAAACCAACAGCTACTGTATCTGGGTCAAATCGCTCAACAGTATTTTCTGTACAGACTTTATTAAAATGAGCTGGCCATGAAGGGAAACAGAAGAGCTAAGCTCTTTGCCCATTATGTAACTCTTCCAAATTTTAAACAAAATGCCAGCAGATTATAGAATGAAATGGTCAACAAAAGGCTCTGTCAGTTCTTTCCTGTTATCTCCCCCCCGCCTTTCCTTGTGTCCTTTGTGATGACTTGATTCTTTGTCACATTTTTTTCAGGGTTCATTTGTAGTTTTCCATACTGTTTTTGAAAAAATTACAGTCCCTGACCTTTCATCCACTGTACTTGAATATCCTGCTGCGCATAATTATGCAAAAGAGCTCTGGATACATGAGGTTTGTGTGCTTTTTTTTTTCTCTCTCCCTCTTCTTTGCTTGGGAATGTCTTGAAGACATTGAACTACTGTGACATAAAATGTAGTTACTAAATAATAGAGATGGAAAAATAGCACCACCTAAGAATGAGCAGAATGTGACCACATCTCCTCTTAAACTGCAAGGAAAAAACTGAGTGAAGCTATATATTCTGAAGCTGTTCCACTTGAGAAATTACTTAACAAAATCTGCATTAAGCAAGTAAAAGCATGGAATAAATGGGTTTTTTTTTCTTTTGAGGTATGTTTGCAATGTATTTCCTGCCCCTGTCTGAGATATATCCAGATATTCTAAGATCTTGTGAGATTTCCTGTTGCCAGCTAGAAATAGTAATAGAAAAGAACAGGCAACATTCTAATCTTCCAGGAAAGAGAATAAAATAGAGATTTTCCTTCACTGGAAACTTTTGATTTTGAAAATCACAGATCATTGTGTTTCTCATACTATCATAATGCTACCTCTCTGACAGTGTTTTGTTTTGTTTTGTTTTGTTTCGTTTTGTTTCGTTTCATTTTGGGGAAAAAAGAAGCTGGAGTGAGAAACTTGGGAAACATTCAGGATGAAGGTACTATCCTCTGTCCCCCAAATTCTGTGTGTAGATAGAACAATTACCCAACAAAAGCCTCATGTGAAAGCTTCTGTGCCATCTCAAGAATTGAAGAATGTCATCTGTGGGGAAAAAGCAGAATCATTGGTAAAATAGTAATAAACCTAATAATTATGCAGGATACAATTTTGCCTGTGAGGAAACATGGTTGTATTAGGGCTGTGTTTAGGATGCTCACTCAACTTTTATTGACTTTAACTCATCCATTAAATGCAAAGAAGGTTATTTTACCTATCAGGCAAGATTTGAGAATGAACAAGATACTAGCCATTTATTAATGAGCACACATTGGTAGAGAGTATAAATTTGAAGTGTTCTGAGCTCAAAACACCTTGTTTCATGTTCAAAAATGGCTGTTCCGGCCATAACACATATTCTAAGCTTGAAACGGCCATTTCTAACTCAGAACACTTTTGGAATGATCAGCCTAGCATCAGAATACTGACATCTGAGTAAGATATTCTGAACTCAGGTTCAAAGCATTGTGCAAGATACAGCTGCTTAACAACTTCCTAATGGCCCCATATCAAGCATGTAAGAAGGGCATTACTCTCTGATATGGTGCAATCCCACAAAACTTTTGATCAACCAGGTTCACAGAGGCTATATGAAAAGCACACACACCCCAATGTAACTTAAAGGGCTTCATTACCAATTAAAAATTAAACAGCACACTTGAGTTTACTTCCCTGAGTACGTACTAGTCAGTCCCTAAGGTATTATAAAATGCTTTTTCTGAGTTTGCTAAATGCACCAATCAAAATAGTACAGCAGGATGTTTCAGTTTAGATATACAGATGATAGACTTCATGTTTCCAAGTTTTGTGTTGAGGCTTGTAACACACTAGGGAAAAGGGTTGAGTGAGGTTCTCCCCCCCTCTCCAAACTTTCCACATAAACCTTCATTTAAAACAGTGATGAGGATTTCTCCCTCTGCATCCATCTCAGAAAATAGATTAATCTGGAAGATAATTAGGTACCTAAAATTAATAGGGTTTTAATAAGCTCAACTGGAAAAAATATCTAGGCCCTGTTATGCTTCTAAATAATGTCATCAGGAATGGGATTTAGAAGCCTATAGTTTTAATGCATAGAAATCCATTCCATCATAGCTAGAAGTGTTGAAACCCAGCTATGGTCCTGTTACTTGATCTTATTAAATACTAGACAAGCCTGTGACCTGTTGGGTCATCCTTTGAGAGAAAGGTAGTGCAGTCTGATGTGACCAGAATGAACATTAAATTTTAGGCTGGCCATTTTTTTTTTTTTACCCCAGTGCTGGATGGTCCCATGATCATCTAAGAAGAGTATATATCATAAATAGAAAAATAATTGTACTGGCAAACAATCTTCAATAACAAGTCAACATCTACTTACCTAAACAGATAAACAGAATGACCACAGGCAGGCAAAAAAGCAGTGGGAGTGGAAGCGACTTCCAACTTCCTGCCAGCTTCCCTATTGACTTTGCTTGTGGGAAGCTGGCAGGGAACGTCAAAAATTACGATTGTGCCATGGTGAGGACACTGCAATGGCCACAACTTTGCAAATAAAACTGGTTTGAACATCATGGAAATTTCAATTCCACAGGAGTAATGGGTCCTGGATTTTTTACACATTATTTAAATTAGACGATTTTAGGTACCTTGATTCAAAAATTGTCGCAGTATAATGCATCAGTTGGGCTAAGATGAGGGTACAAACAGATGAACAGATAAACATGACAGTTTTATTAGTATATAGAGGCCATAAGAACAGCACAGTCCAAAAAAGACTTTCTTCAAACCAGGATATGTACTAAAAATGGCACATTTTTCAGCCATTTCAATTCCCACCCCCATTTTAACCCAGTTTACTTTAAGCTATGGTTTATAACAAACCAGAGATTAAATTGTTTTCCATTATGGATATGGGGCTATGTATCCTATTTAAGGTCTTGGCATCTCAGCTGGCTGTTGCTCACCAGCAATAGAGCATATGCACCATAAGATTACAACAGTACAGCTTGTAAACTTTTACAGAAACACAATCTTTCCATTCCCACCATGTGAGCATGTCATGTTCTTGCTGGCCTATTTTGTATGCCTAGAGGGAGTATGACTTTATACTAGGAAGCAATAATCTCCTCTTAATACACGATTCAATCATTCAAGCCTACACTCTCGTGACCTGCCTTGCTTAATGCAGCTGTCCAAAAGTGAATGGCAGCTTTGTCAGAAGCTATTTATTGGACAGGAACCCAGCAAAAGTCCTGCTGGATCAAATCCAAGGCCCTGTTTAGTCCAATGTTCTGTTTCTACAGGGGCCCCTAGATGTCAATGGGAAACAAATAAGAAGAACAGGAGATTACAGTGGCTTGCCTGTTGTTGTTTCTCAGCTGATGCTATATAGGACAGCCATTATCACCATTAAGACCCTTCTGATCCTCCATGAATGTGTTATACCCTCTGTAAAGTCAGGAACACTGATGATCATTACTACATCTTCTAGTAGGAAACTCCATAATTTAACTATTGAGCTTTGAGAACTTGTATGCAAAATCTAGATAACCACTAGATGAGTTAGAATTTTCTGTATCCCTTTGCTGCCATCTAGTGGTCATCCGATTTCTTGCAGCCCAGATCTGGCAGCACTATTTAATTACAGGGCTTGTGATGATGAGATGATTCCTTTTATCTCTGTGATTCTCTTAACATTCAATTTCTTTCAATTCGCACAAAGCAGACATTCTTTAGCCAATAATTTCCTGCATCTGTTTTAAAATTGGTATTGCAATGACCACTTTTCATTGCGCTTGTAGAGAACCCAGTATTAGATACTTTCCTTAGACAATCAGAATTTAATAGTTTGGGTTTTTTCAGAACTTTTGGGTGAATACCATCTAGACTTGTTGATTTCAACCTTTTGCTATCAGTTTGCCTCTGAAGCCTAATATTTCATCGCCTCTTCGTGCCTCAGTTCTTCAGGTTTGCTATCTGAAAAAATAAGTTCAGGCATGGGCATCCACTTGTGTCTTCTGCTGGGAAGTCAGATGCAAAAAAAATCCTTCTGCTTCTTTGCAATTCCTTTACCATTATTTCATACTCTTTTAATTCCTTGTCATCCAGCACCCCAGCTGCCTCCTGGATGGCTTCTTGCTTCTGATATATCTAAATAACACTTCAATGTTAATCTGTATCTTACTGATGTCCTCCTCAATATCTTAACACCTAGACAAGTATCTTTTTAAAAAATACTTCTAGTGACTGAATCCCTTTCAAAATCCTTCATCTTCCAAACAGACAAATCAGAAGCTAGTAGTTACATTTTCCACTGTCCAGAATGACTGTTTTCTTATTAGAAGCCAAATAGCAGTTTAGTGGGGCCACTTGCTTAATTAATGCAAATCTGTAACAACTTCTTGCACTTTCTTAGGAAAAGACAGACTTAGTATCCAAAAGGATCTCTTGTTTTTCTGATTGCTTTGATGAAGCTAAATGCTATAATTTGCAGTAGTTTTTTAAGGACATCAGGCAGACTTTTATGTTCAAACTCTCACACTGGATTGTTGAAGCCATCTCAGCCATCTGGCTTCTAATTTATTGATGAAAATCTTAATGCTATTTATTTACCTGAATCTCATTGCCTACATTACATTTCTACCTGAGGAGGGTAGACAGATAGCAAATGCAGAAGCAGCAAAAATGGAAGTGTGTGGGATTGTCAGCATTACTCACAATAAGCATTGCTTTTCCTTTCATTCAATGGCAGAAGAAATTAGGTCATATGGTAACATGGAAGGCCATCTAAAGGCCAGCAAGTCATTCAGTTATGTCATTACACCATTCTGCATTTCAGTGCTCAGTTCTTGGGCTCTTTTTTATTTCATATTTACTTGGCACTACCTTCTGGCCAATGATATTATAACTTCCGAGTTGGAACAATAAATTAAATTACGTTCTGGCCATGTCTAGCTTCTGCTATTTTCTTTCTATCTCCTCTTTCATTTCTGGTTATTATCTCTCGATTTTTTTCTATGACATTTTAGTTAAGTAAAATGTAAAATTAACCAAACAGTTGGGTTTTACGTGGAATCACCATAGCACACCTTTCCAGCTTTAATGTTTCTGTGATGAGGTCCATATCAGGGGTTTCTAATTCTTGAACTGGAAGCCACAAGTAAGTGCACTCCTACTCAACATTTCTCCTTATGAATGTTGTCAAATATTCTCAAGGTATTTCATGAACACTTGAATGTCCTTTGAATAATTGCCACTTTTTCCCTTGAAACTCAATGATATTGTAGCTCGACATTGCTATCTAGCAGCTGATATTTTGCAATAGTTTCTAGTTGACATGCAATGGTGCTTTAAGGTTTACATATTTGTATATAATATATTTAAAATATATAATCATATACTTAATTTATATTTTTCTGTTAATTTATAAGTTAAATATATAATATAGCTAGTACTTAATATTTAACAGCATTGATAGCAGGTAACATAGTAGTATATTGCAGTGTTTTTCAAACATTTTACCTTCAGAGAACTGAAAGACATGCTGAACAATCCTTGCATGTTTGCATGCATACATGCATGCATGCATGCATCCATACACACACACACACACACACACACACAGCCTCATGTGGTGCAGAGTGGTAGGCGGCAATATTGCAACCGAAACTCTCCCCACAACCCGAGTTCAATCCCAGCAGAAGCTGGATTCTCTCTCGGGTAGCCAGCTCAGGCTGACTCAGCCTTCCATCCTTCGGAGGTCAGTAAAATGAGTCCCCAGCTTGCTGGGGAAGGTGACGACTGGAGAAGGCAATGGCAAACGACCTCACTCTAGTCTGCCAAGAAAATGTCACAAAAGCAGCGTCCCCCCAAAGGGTTAGACATGACTCAGTGCTTACACAGGGGACCTTTCACCTTTCACCTTTCACATCACATATATATATATTTACTCTGTGTGTGTGTATAACAGCTCCTGTCCAATAGTGCATGCTCTGCGCTCACCAGACACTGTGTTGGGGCTCTCACTGTGAAATAAAATGAATGTCAGAATACATCCATTATTTTCCTATAGTAAAGTTCAAACTTTGGTCCTTCTCACAGGAAAAAAAAAATACCATAAAACTTCAGTTACATGTGAAAGCAATCCTTCTCATTTAAAAAACAACAACCAAAAGATAGCAAAAAGCCTATTTGGGTTGAAAATCTGGGGTTACAGATTTGACACTCAAGATGCAAAAATGTATTTAAAAAGCTTCACACGCAAATCAAGTGGCCATATGGAAAAACTGGGCTGCAGATCTATACCTGTGTAACAGGAGATAATCCTGAGTTAATACATATATGATTACTATAGTGTTCTCATGTGTTAATTTTAGCTGCCCTTGAAGCAGATTTGCCATGGCTTATTTTTCTTTTCTTGTTCTTCTTGTCCTGAACGCTAAATATAGCAGACTTCTTATATTAATTGTATTATCCCCAAGGGACCTTGTCCCTCTCTGTTTCACCACAGGGATGAATGCCATTAGTTTCAATTATGAAGATCTGGTAGCTTTAGAGCAAAAATTCTTTTCGCTCCCACCTGAGCCCTGTAGAATTCTAACTCTACCATTCTTTCACAAGACTCCAAAATGAAACAGTTAGGAAAAGCTGGAACAGGGCTCTTTTTCAAAAGCCAGCCATTTAAACTCCTATAGTTTATCAGACATATATACATTTGCACTGTATGATATCAGTCACAGCAATTAGCAGCAAATCAACTTCTAATAAGCATATAACACCAACCTTGATATCCTTGCATTTTTGTGGCAAAAGGTTTCTTGCTGGGGATCTGTAATACTTTTTTTTTTCAGGATGTGATTATAAACAACAGTAGAATCCAGGAGAACTAAATTGCAAGCAATATTAAAACAGACATATCTTGTGCAATAATATATACTGTGCTTTTTTATAAATCTTGCTAATTTCAATGGTATCATGTAGGCTTTGAGTTATGTACACCTAAGCCATTAAAAATAATTCTGGAGCTGAGACTGATTTGGTAAAGCTTCTTTCTCAGACCGCATGCTTCACAAAATTTAATTTAAGTCAGCTTAGTTGTTTCAAAGCAAAAAGACAAAAATAGTCAGGAAATGTTTGCCTTTTTGTAACTATTTTCATCTAATTCTTCAACAACTTTATTCCAAAAAACCCTTGGCAGGCCATCTTTCCTCTTTTGTTTTCATGTAGTATTACTGGGCTCTGTGAATATCAACAAAGCCCAAACAGATTGTCTGTAGTTGTGTCTCTGACACACTGATTATCAGTATGTACTTTGGAATAAGGTATTTGGGGCAAGAAACAATGATTTTACTCTAAGGATCTGGGAGTGTATGGTACAAAACAGGCAATGGGGATGTAGAATAGGGGGTGATTTTCTCTTCTATGTTAAGCTGGCCAGCAATCCGAGAGTGTCCAACTGGCCAGTGGCCATTCTTACAAAGAAAGCAAAATTTTGATCTGATCCAAGCACAACTATTACAAAGCTGCTTTAGTGGATGTACCATAACAATGTGATGTGGTCAGGCAGTGTGCTGTATTTGAATGCAGGTATACTTGCATCTGATACTCATGAAACTTTTAATTTATCAGGCCAGTACACCAGAATGTGACTTACTTCCTTATTTAATGTATTTATATACTATTTCATTTGCTAAAGTATTTCAAGGTGGTTTACAATACAAACAGTAATAAAGTACATCATGAAACAATATTTAAACAATATAAGACACTATGTAAAACAATGTTCAAGGAAACTTATTCAATTAAAAAGTGGGGGAAAGGCCTGGTTGAAGAAGTAAGTTTTCAACAGATGCCTCCTGAAGACCATTCCAGAGCAATGCTATGGAGAAGGGTCACCTGTTGGCAACTATAAGAGGGCATTCAATAGACCTTAGGACCTGTACAGGATCTCCCCCAAAGATCTCACTGACTGACCAGATCTATAACTGTGAAGGTAAACTGACTAGTATCCTGGTACAGAGTTGTTTAGAGCCTTATGGGTCACCCCAAACCTTGGACTCCAGTCAGCAACCTGGATGCAATGCTCTCTATCAGCTGCAGTTTCCATAATGTCTTCAAGGGTATCCCCACATAGAATGCATTCTAATAATCTAGATGTGAGGTTACCAACATGTGAACAACTGTAGCTAGGCTGCCCCTATCCAGGAAAGGGCATAGCTGGTATACCAGATGAAAATGGCAATAGACATTCCTAGCTGTGGAGATCACTTAAATCTCCAATGACAATGATGACTTTAAGAGTTCCCACAAATTATGTACCTGTTGTTTTTGAGGGAGGATAACACCATTTAGGACTACTAAACTCCCCAATGCTCCAAACTCTCTTTTCAGGATTTAACCTCAGTTTATTGGTGCTCATGTACCCCAGCATTTCCTTTCCTAATTGCCTTTCCTAATTCAGATGTTAGGGAGAAGTGACACCCAGTTCTCAAACTCCCAATGAGCAACTCTAGAAGTTTCATATAGAAGCTTGATAGCACTGGGGACGAAATGGTGCTTTTGGCACCCAGCCATGGATGTAGAAACAACAGAGTGTCCCCAACCCTCAGCTCAAAGAGACAGTCCAGAAAATACCTTCATCAACAGTAACAAAAGCTGCTGAGAGATCAAACAGGATCAACAATGTCTCTTTTCCACCTGATGGATGACCATGGCTCATTCTGTCCCAGGCTGAAAGCTCTCAGAGTAATTGATGTCCTCCAAGGTCTGCAGCTGCACAAGTACAGCCCTCTCAAGCAACTTCAATCCAAACTAAGGGATGGCATTTGATAAAATCCTCTGGATCCAGGGAATGGGTAGACCTCTGCTTTCTTCAAGGTTGGTGGTATCACTCCCTCACATAAAAATACATTCATCACTCTCTGTATTTATTTGATCAACCCCCTCCCTTTGGCTAGGTCAAATAAGCTAAGGTGAATGGGGATCACACTGGCTTATTCTTCAAAGTAGTAGGTAGGGAATTAATATTATTCCTTGACTATTTTTTTTCCTTTATGGTTTGGAACAAGCAGCATTGGGAGTTTTGGGACAGTTGGTTCCACACTGCCAGAAGAATGCACTTATGAGCAAACATGTCATTAGCCCTTTCAGTTTCCCCCCAGAGGTCAACAGCAGCCTTGACAAGCTCATTGTCTCTGGCTTCTGGAAATTCGCCCAGAAACCCAAGTGCTCCTTAGAGGTGTGCCTCCCTTCATAACTCTCTTCTTTGTTCTGATTCCTTCTCTGACTTCCTGGTTTGGGCAAACCATTAGCTTGCTATTGTTTTACCCAAACTGCAAACAATGGTTTGTGTTTGCAAGAACTGGCAGAAAACAATGTTCCTATCAAAGCTCCACAAAATTTAGCTGGTTATTCAAGGTGAACTGTTCTGGTGAGTAAGATCCTGTCTGTTTCTCTGTGGGCACCATCTAAAATATAGTAGAAGATGACTTGGAGGTGGATAGAGTAGAACTAGAAGAGAAATTACATTAGCATTCATTCTTCCACCCCTGTTTGAATCAGGGTAAGGATTCCAGTGCTGAAATTGAAGTTTTGATATTAAACAGCAGCAAAATCGTGACAGGCAGGTGTGGTGGAAAAATGTAAATGATCATACTGGGATTCAGAGAAGGAAGTAGAACATGCAAATGCGAGACAAGATACAAGAATCAGAAATTCAAGTCTAACTACCAAGTCATAGCCCGTCTCTTACATCGGAGCCAATGCACTATATAATTTTAAGCAATTTGCCACCTCTCAAAGATGTCTATTTTCTAGATAATTGTGAGAGGTATAATTTTTTAAAAAGTATAATGTAATCCGACCCAATAGCCATGGGAAATTACAGGAAATGATTTTTCAGAAAAATATTTGCCCTGAATTTTCTTTATGTACTGATCTAAGAAGCTTCATTCCTTTCCTGTAATTTTCTGTAGTGTCTCTCTGTGACATGGCTTATTCTGCAATTTCTACATAAACTAAGGAAAAAAATACATAAAGTTTATTGGGCATGACTTTTAAAAAGAAAGAAAAAGATTCTGGTTCTCAAGAAGATTAAGTTGAGAAAATAAACTTGGGAGTTCAGCAGACTAGCACTCAGGTGCTTACCTCTTACCCAGCCTGATACCAGAATACACTCCACTGATTTAACACATCTACACCAGTTTACTTAAGCTGTATACTTTATAGTCAGCAGTCTTAACCATGGACAGAATGTTGATATTTTTAAAGTAATGCAAGTAATGGGGCTGAGTCTAGTTTGTCAACCATCATTTCCCTCTCAAGCTGTTAAGCATAGAGGAATCCCACCCATGTGAAAGGCACACCCTACAACTTGTAAGGATGGAGAACCCAGGGGCAATGGTTAATTGCACCTGGGTTCTCTAACCTTACACGTCAAAGGGAAGGAAGGATAGAGGAGAGACTACGAGCAATGAAGGGGCAAGGGATAGGAAGAGAGCAGATGGTAGCAACCCCATTCAGTACTGAGAGACTGAGAGGCCACCATCACACAAGCTGTCAATGCAGAGGAAGGGGCAGGACAAAGAAAAGGCAGGAGGACAAAGCAGGGAGGCCAGTTGTGGCTTTGGCAGTCTGAGGTAAAGACCTAATAAAGAACTTCGCATATCCATAGTGGCTTGTGCTGTGAGTTTCTAAAATTAGGCCTTAAAATAAAAACCTCACACAATTGAAGGTCAGTGTGTAATTGTGTGGAAGAGTGTATCCCCATGATTCATAATCTAGATATGCTAATAGTCTCTATTCGTCTGGGACAGCTCGTGTTTTCCTTAGTCTCTTCTCAACCACAATATTTTTGCCATGGGAGGATGTCTTGCTAAAAAAGCTAAGCACGCAGAGTGTATCTCCTACCTTTGGTTGCTAAATCTCCAGATGAGCAGTTGACTGCTTCTTTTCTGTAATGTATGTGTGTATAAATTAATAAATACTACTATTCTGGGACTTGTGGTTTTACACTGTCTTTTGGAAATAACTCACATTTGCTCCACCTATATGTTTAACTCACATTTGCTCCACCTATATGTTAACAGTCACAAAGAAGAAAGCCTATTTTTAAGGCAGAGTTCTGGAATCTTTGGCATAAGGGCCTAACATGGTCCATCACTTTGGCTCACCTGTCCTCTTGGGGCTTGTGTGAGGCTCCACCTGCCCCAAAGCTCCTGAAAATCCACCAGCATTTTGGGTCCTGTTTGCATGTACCCAGCCGGAGAACCTGTAAACACCCATTGCGTCATGCTTTCCCCAGTACAGGAACGGCATCTAAAAATGGAATGCTTGAATATCTATAAATCTTCCAAGGCCAACTGCCTAAACTCTCCAGTTTGGTTCAGTCTTGACTAGACACAGCTGTCACAAGTCTTTAAATTATCTGATGAAGGAACACTCAAATCCTCTTGGCAAGGCTTCTGAACAGAGTTAAAACTGACCTCTATCAGCAGGATAGTTGAGAAAAGAATGCTAATGTGGAAGGAGTTCATTGGCCTTGAAATGGATGACTGATGCCTACTGATGCACAGAAGACAGCTTTTTGCCACCAGAGTGAACTCAACCATGGCAGTGGATTTACATGACAGGAAGGACATTTAGATTTAAAGAACAGTACAAGTATTTAGGGAAGGGAGCCATGAACCTCTTTTACTGGAGTATTGAAAGTCAAAACAAGTGCACCTCCCATCATCAAGGGAGAATTCTGAGAAGCTGCACACCTTATAGGCAAAAGAGCCTTTTCAAGGCCAGGCATTAGGAACACAAGAAGGGTTGTCTTGCCACCAATGAAATGGTCTCTCTTTCGCTTTCCTAATTTCCTTCCCCCAAAATCTGCTCTGGAATGTTGGGAGCCTTCCAAAATAATAATGGGAACATTCACAAAGGTTGGAGAAAAAGAAGGGGAAGTCCCAATGTGTATGTGGGAGATTTTTTTTCCACCTGGATGGGGAAAGGTGCAAAGACTGACCAAAGAAGTGATAACAACATGAGGTGATCTCAAAAGTGCAAGGGGAAAAGTACAATGGTAATGAAGCAAATGTCCAAAATGGGGGAAAGTAACAATAGTGGTGGCATTAGGAAAGTTTAGGAAAGCCACAGAGCTGTAAAGCTGAGAAAGAAGGTGGTAGGAAATTGGAAGCTGGTGGAAAAGTTATCTAGTGCCCCTTACACTTGGATTCAGTGTTGTTTGTCAGCAGGATTTGGGGAAGCTCTGGGTGGGCTCCCTTAGGGGAAGAGGTGGGACATGAAGCCATGGGGATGGCCAATGGAATGTGTAATTCTGCCTTGGACAGATGAAACCTTTGAAGTCATTCATGTGATAGCTCTGATATGAAATCTTAAGTCAAAATCTCACCCTTTAGTTGTCATATAACCCTATTAAAGCATAGCTTACTATTTACAAAAAGCACACAAAAGAAGGGATCTAGTTTTAATTCCGTAAGAGGCTGATCACTCTGCTGCTTATCCATAAATATACCTCCTTGTTCTTTATAAATATTTCACAAATCTCATTATGTAAAAGAACATTTGCTGCATTATGTTCATCCATTTGTATGATCTGATAGTCATAGGACCCGATGCATGACCACTTAGCAGGAACATAGTTACACCTTACTGTGCAAAAATCTCCTTCCGCTGTTGCCAACAAACACCCACTGGGAAGGAAGCCAGATTTCTGTCTTTCCCCGCTGTCACCTCTTTGATCCCTTATTTTCCTGGCTGCTGTTGAATTAGACTGTGAAAGCCTTTTCCTTTCCATTGCTATTACTGGTCATGAGACTGATGTCTTTAAACCAGGAACTGTAGCTCTCTTCCAGGGTTATAAAATCTCCCATAAGTGCATCCTCCTTGCTCTCCATATGTATTTCTATCCTGTCAGTTTTGGGAGGAGGTGAAGCTGCAACAGGGAAAATCATTCATCTCTCTTCCTACCTTGTACCATACCCATCTTTTCAATGATTTTATTGTGATCTATGTCTGCATATGCATCTTGATTAGTATGGAACTTTTTATGAAAGGAATATACCTTTTCTAAAAGAGGGAAAATGCAATACGGGACAACCCAGTGACTGCATGCTTTCAAGATGGAGCAGATACCACTACTTCAGCCATACCAACATTGTAGAAGAATGTTATGAAACTACTCCAATTGATTGCTTATCCACAATGGTCTTCATACATTCACCAGCCTTGAATTTTTCCAATAAGGCATATGCACATTTATCATAGATCACTTTTATTTAACCTGATGACAATTCCAGTTGACTCTTTTACTGAAAGCAATCAGCAAAATTTCATACATTCCCCAGTTACAAAGCAATAGTCATGACAAAAGAGGACAAAGACTTCAGCACACACAGGCACAAGGTAAGAACTTCTGTGTTCACTGGTTTCAACACCATGCTAAGATGCAGGTGCCTCATGATTTGAAACAGATGAGCCCCACCATAGCACTAAGGATACAGCATATCTTAGATCTGCACCCCCTTCTAGCATCTCCTAGAAATCACATGTACCATTTTAGTCCTAGTATCAGCATGTTCCAGACAGCTTGCACCATGTGGAGACACATACCCTCAACCACTACTTTAAAACCCCCTCTTCAGTTCAGAGGCTACTTGAGGTCATAAGGTCCTTCTTCAATTTCCCCCAGATAAAAAAATCACAGAGACTGTTGGGGAGGGGGACCTTTTTTCATTGTCTTGTGATGCTGGGTATATCTGTTAAAGCAGTTTGTTCTAGGGAAAAGAGCAGTGTTTTTTCAACTATAGCACAAAACTCAATGAGCCGTAGCTAATCTTGAACTAGCAAGCCTATTCATGCTAACAGAGCTTACGCTAAGCAAAACCGAATGAAGCTTGATAGGCCCGTATTTCCTTTTGCCAAAGCCTTGTTCAGAAAATCTGCTTCAGCATCGCACGTCATAGTGATCTGCTGAACAGTCAGCATCTACAGATCTGTAAAGGAATGATTTCTCTCTTTCTTTTCCTCTTTCCTCTTTTTTTTTTTTGATTGAACAAACAAAACATTAAGACAATTTTTTTTAAAAAAAATAGTCTTAAAAGAAAATAAGCCAGGGAGGGGAGGGGAGGGAGGGAAGGAAGGGTAACATTTGTTCAGTCAAAGATATTCTATTATGAAAGCCACAATCGGTATAATGAATAAATGATATGAGTAATTTTATCCTTAATTGTAGGCCCTTTGCTGGGTTAGTTTTCAGTCAAAGCAATTTCCCATACTTTTCAATAGTACTAATCCAACCGTCAGTTTTTCAGTGTTTTTCATTATTATTTTGCAATAACAAAACCTAGTAGCTAACCGCAGAATGACTTTCTGTGCCTTAAGGAAATATGAACAATAAGCCAACAATCAATCAATCAATCAATCAATATTCATTCATTCATTCTTATAGTCAGCTTACATCATATCTGTCCTGTTGAATCTCTGGCTGCAGCTAAAACTATCCTGAGAGCCTCTTCCTTCCTTCCTTCCTTCCTTCATGAAGAGACAACAGGAAAATATTCCATTGCTCAGGTAATAGAGGAAGAAATATCATGTATGACCTAAGAGATCATGCCTTTTGTAAGTCTCCAAACCAATTTTAAAAGAGAAATAACAGATATATTTTCTTCCAACTGATGCAGGAGAATAAATGTGAAACTGTTTTTGTCCCCAGAAATACTGATACATTATGGAACATCTTCCTCACACAGACGGGAACATCTTGTATGCATGTACACATGAAATAACTCGTTTGGTTTCAGCATAATCCAGCCACTGTGTTTGTTAGGTATTTGATTAATACATGAAGGAGAGAGAGATCCCATTGTTTCTGCTTTGTTGTTGTTATTGTTAACTTGGATATTTGTGTTTTTATAGTTTTTCGTGTTTCTTTTTTCTGATTTGGGGAGGGGAGGTATTTTGTATTCTTTCTCTATTTCTCTCAATAAACTGTATTAAGAAATAAAAATTTTAATGAAAAAAGAAGGTTGAGCTACCATGATATGAAAATCTTATTTATAGCTTAGCATGTTTTGTGAAACCAATAATGGTTTCTTCAACAAACCATAGTTAAGAAAAATGTGGCTTGGTTTCTTATGTGAACCCAGCAGGTATATGTAGCCAAACTCAGTAATACTGAGGAGTAAGACTGACTTGGTGCATCGTGCTACTGTTATGAACTGACTGGGATCAACTTTTTTCTATAACAGTAGCATTCCTGATCTGTTTTTTCTCATACATTCTAAATGTGAGTCTTATTGTGATGCCCAGAGAGTAAAAACATTTATGATGAAGATCTAATAAAGTAACTTTTGCAATGGCTCAGCTCAAGGTACTGCTGCTCAGGAGAAGACAAGTGGAAACTTATTTTTGGCAAAATAAAATTTGCCTGGAATTGTAGTAAAAAGAATTGAGCTCAGGAATTCCATGCACTCTGATCCCAACTTAAAAGAACTCCTAGCAGGCCTCCACATCTCAGCAGTAGAAGACAAGGTTTACATTAAGAGCTGTGTGTGTGTTATAAAAGTATCAAAAACTCTGGTGCACTTAGGTAAGTGTACAGCCTGTGATGGAAGCACCCTAGAATGAGAGAGTAATGCATTTTGTACACTATTTTTAAAAAACTTCCACCCCTACCACAAAACAAAACAAAAAACCAGGCAGATACCTATCCCCAGAGGTGGCAGTACCTGGTGGACTATGTCTGAGCTTGGAAACTAAGGAGAGTCTCAGCTCTCATTCGAATGAGAGACTATGAAGGAATCTTATAGGCTAGACTGGAAAAATAAACATTTCCAATAACAAGCTACTTCTAGAGTCATCAAAACTGAATTTTAATTTGAGTCTTTAACTTCACATCGTTTTAAGTGGCTCAGTCTGATCTGAGACCATGACACATGACAAAACGTATAATTTTAACCAGTCCTATGTTTGCTAAAATTTAAACCTCTCCCTTGTCTTGAAGGCGTATTTTCTTTTACTTATATTTTACTTTACTAACTTCAAGTTGAGATAAACCAAGCCTATTGTGCTCAGGGTCATCCTGCTTCTTCTGTGGAATGCAACACTGAACTTTTGCTCCACAGGCCTCTGATGGCACCACTGATCACAGCAAGCAAGACTGGAGAAGCTGTTCACTGAACCCCTTGAAGGTTACTGCCATTGAAAGGCTGGTGATACTAATGATGAATTAGTGATCTGGTTTGTTATTAGGAACTTCTCGAGGAACAGCAGGTCCTCTGGATGGCTACATATTAATCCTGATTATTTACACTGGTGCTTGATTCCACTCACTTCTGCCCTACTGTACTTTTGCACATTACCTTACAAATAATTCAGCCAGAGAGGGCCATATCATTAACAAGATAACAGAGAGAATAGAAGCCAAATCTAAATACAGGCAAACCAGGAGATTATCATATGCACTTAGAAATTATTAACTTATATCATATATAACCTATATAGATAACTTCAGTTAGAAGTAAGATGGAGGTTATTGCTAAGGAAATTGTACACATAAACTTGTATCTCCTTGGAGCTGCTAACGTAAAAACTACTTTCCTGGATTAGATTATCCCTGGAATCTCAGAAGTAGTGCAGAAAACTGCCTGTCTCAGTTATCAAAGGGTATGTTATCTTTGGAAATGCAGGCTTCATATAGCTATCATGGAATTTCATTTGAATGGCTTGGAGACCAAACAATATGAAACAAATACTATGTTTAATCAGGAGAAGGAATCCCAGAGGCAATACAACAGTGATCATCAAATATGAGGAAGTGTCACATAAATAGAGTACATTTGTTCTGCATTCTTCCAGAAGATAAGATTTCCTCCAAGTGATTCAAATTCTAAGAAAAAAGGTGATCCAGACTATTAGTACAAACTTCCCTGAAAAGGTGAATGGTTTGGTAATGAACTTCTCATTAGGTGGCAATGGATTTTGCCTTTATTAGACATTTCTAAGCTACTGTGAGACAACCACCCCAAAAGGATTTCCTCCATTGGCCACGGATTGGACTAGATCACATCTGAGATCCCTTATGTTCTTCAGGTTTATAATTTTACGTCTAATAGCTGTTGTTCCTAGACACAGATACACATGTGTAACATCTGCATTCAAAGGTTAGAGCAACTCTGTCTAGATTGTGCATCCAAAATCATACACAAAAGTGTTTATATTATCTATGTCCTTTTTCAGATTTTTCTCAGAACTCACATGTCATGGGATTGCTGAGAATTAGCTTCACATCCTACAAATCAATATCAGATGCTGAGAAGCAACCTGTTCCACAGCCCTTTGTGGACTAAAATAGTACAGACACCAATCAGGAATTCTGCTTCAGGAAACAGGCTTTCCTATGACAGGAAGCAAAAGAGAGACTGCTGGAGACAACAGTCCCAAAAGCAACCAATTGCCAAAAAAGACAACATGGCTGTACTGGCACATCCCCATAGCAGGAAATCTCTGAATGATGCATTCAATCTGCAGAGCAATTTAGCATGTCATTTGCTTCCTGAGAACAGATACTCAGAGTCATTTTTTATCCACTTCAGCTCCCTTAATCTCATGGAGCCCATCATCCCCTATAGAAGCAAGGAAGTCAAGGTCAAACAGTTATTGGAATTCTACCCTCAAAAATATCTACAGCTCATTTTCCTGAACTTTCAAAACTCTACTGTCTGCAGTCTGAAGCTCTGACCTTCAATCTCTGTTTTAGTGTGTGATTTACCCAAGCACACTGGGGCAGTGCTTGTCGAGGCCAAATGTAACTTCTGTGAAAGTAACTCAGACAGTTAAGGAAAATGTGGATTTTTGATGAAGAAGGAAAAATGATTTGGTGCCATATCAGTCTGAATTGTCAACAAACCAAAGAAAACGGATCTTAATAGAATATTGTTTGTGTGTAGTGACAGAAGCCCTATTCACATGGCAAATATCTGTGTGATGGGATGTGAGGGTGACCTTGGAAGACGGGGAGGGGATAGGAGAGATGCCACCTAAGGAACAATTGGATAAAAGAGAAAGGAGCCCACAACAGAGTAATGGCCAGAGAAAGAAACTAAGGGAGGTTTGTACTTTCAGACTCGCTAGATTGATGTCAGCCCTCCCAGGTAAACTAGACAGGAAACACAACTAGATGAGCTAATTCTACTTTATTGTAAGGCTAATTAGCAGAAGCTGGCAGGTTTCTGTGGTCAGATCAGTTGCTGAATGCCCTACAACCTTCCTATGATTGCTTGTGGGTAATTCAGTAAATGTATGATTAGGAACAAGCTATTGTCACCCTCTTCTATAATCACAATTCTGTTATGTCTGATTTTCCAAAGATAGGATAAGTGCTCTTCCTTAATTGGTACCTGATGGATGAGTTCCTTATCAGATTAGAATAGTTGGAGCTCTGTGCTATTAGAGGGAACTTAAGAGCTGGTTTCAAGTTACCTCCCACATCCACAGCTGTTATCACTATTCCAGAGATAGAGAGGGAGAGAGATTGGCACTATACCTTTTCGATTACTACATCATCACACAAGTGTTTATTTTCAGGTATGTGTCCATAGAACTGTATTTCTTTTTTCCAAACTGAGAATTTGCAACTATATGCAACCAACTGCATTAATAAAATATAGTGCTTTAAAATATCCTGTTACATTCCACATCTAATATGGGCATAAAGAATCTTTTTACAATCGTGTGTGCATGGCAGTGTGTACCATCTGCAATACTGGAAGGCTGTTAGCAGCCCTGCAGTCTTTTTGCCTAACCTGCCCTTAAAAAATCTTTCTCCTTCCTGGAGGGTGACAAGAAAAGTTGTTGCTTTGCTGCATCTGCTCATTCATGAAGTCTGTCTGCTCCCAGTTGCTTGAGTCAAATAGAAGCAAACTGCTTTGACTTCTTTCAGAAAAAATGATTCTCTGGTTATGTTTCTAAGTGGAAATATACCTGTTTTGTGGGATTTATTTTGAAATTATCAGGACTCCACATTCCTACTGCACCCAGTTTGCCCTTCTCAAAACATCAGGCGCAATGATCCCTGAAGCCTGGATCTATAAGAGGGTGGGAGTGAGAAGGAAGAAAGAAAAAATAAAGTTACCAGCAGTGTTACAGCAAAGAATGCAGTATGGCAAAAACTCTAGCTAGGAAGAGTCAATTGATTAACCTAAAGAACTTGAAATACAAACCAGGCTTGAGCCAATTTACCCAACTATTTTGGGGTCTCCACTTCAGGCGCAGATGTCTGTATGTCATGGTAAAACGTCAAAATGGCAGCCCAGCAAAGCTCCACCTATTTTATACGTGCACAGGGAGAGTTGGGTTATCTCAACTGTTTTTTATTACTCAATTATCATATTAAAGTGCAATTCTAATTTATAGTTGTTGATGCAAAAAAAAAAAGTATTGTGTTCAAACATGATTCTAACCAGGAAAGGTACACAAAATCCAGCCCTAAGCATTTGGCTGGAAGTAAATCCCATAGCATCTACCAAGGTTTTATTTTGATGTACATCAGTGTTTCTCAGCCTTGGCAACTTTCAGATGTGTGGACTTCAACTTCCAGAATTCCCCAGCCATGGCTTTGGAATTCTGGGAGCTGAAGTCCACACATCTTAAAGTTGCCAAGGTTGAGAAACACTGATGTACAGGGTTGCAGTGCAAAAAACTTCAGGCAGGCCTTTGCTGAAAAGTTTAACTATTAAATAAATAAATAAATAAATAAAGCATTTTATGCACTAAAAATACTGCAGCGGTTATTTTGAAATTATACCTAGAAAATATAAAGCAATAAAACTAAAATCAACAAAATCATCCACAGCTTGAGAATGCCTGGAGTGATTTAGGTTTAGTTAGCTATATCAAAATTTCTCCAATACTTATTAAAGACTGTGTTCTTTGGAACCTGGACCTCAAATCTCCCTACTGAGAAAGAAATTATCTGACCATCATGGCAGAAATGAATGACCCCTAAGAATACCCAGCCATCCTAGCTGGATGTCTACTTCATTATGCAAAAGCTATTTGCCAAGGTGAAAGGAAACCTCGGGAATCTGTGGTTTCCTGAAGCTGTTTGGCATAAACTCTTGCAATGAAAATGTTTCCCATTTTATTTCCATTACCCACATTCGGTTCCAATCATAATGGTTTACAGGTGAATTATACTATTGAGTATTTATTGATTTATGCTGCTATCATAAAAATACAGAAAAATCTCCCCCCACTAAGATTACACATAATGGATTGGATTCAATTATGCTTAGAGTGAATCTAATGAAATCATTATGTTTTACTTGAGTAAAAATTAAAGGAAATCCCACTGATTTCAAGAAGCCTTCTTCTCCTTTGAACATGCTTTTCTTTATTTGTTGGGTTCTGATGTTCATAACTACAAGTAATTCCCCTCCTATAACCTGGCTGAGAGGTATTATTGTTTGGTCCAGATTTAACTGTGGTTACTCTGGATCCAGGCTGATGATAACTTCCTATAACAAAGTCATTAATCAAGGTAGCAGGATCTTTTTCTATCAAATTATTTATAATGTTTTGGGTACAGGAAACAATCCTGATTATGGTGACAGACTGTATCCCTCTATGTGCCTAATCTCCGCTAATCAAATATATATAATGTATTTAACAACTTGGAATGTGTGAAGCTTGGTAATTTGGGGGTGGAATGTCCTCTTCCTTCTCCAGTCCATGCCACTGGTGGGGGGGGGGGGGGGAGGGCACGTTGGCAGTTTATAGGAGTAAATCCTGTGAACAGTAAGTGTTTCAAGGTATCCCAGAAACAGTGCTCTGAACCACTGAAATCTGTATCTCTGAACCATGTTAGGTGCCCAAATGATCTGAACGAAATGTTAAATATTGTATAATGCAATAAAAATTAATGTACCAAGGATCAAGTTGTATTTGACAAAGAAAAGTGAGTAAACAATAAAGTTATTGTTGTTGTTGTTATTTAAAATTGTCTGCCGCCCGCCTGACTCTCAACAATTCTGGGTGGCTCACAACAATCAAACAAAGAAATTACAGTAAAAGCAAGATAACAATAAAAGATAGCAAGTTACATACCAATGGCAAAAATTTAGAGCAAATAGGTTAATTTGTGCCTTGGTGTAATATTTACTAAAGATAAGAAAATTAATAGAGAAATTTTAAGATGTGCATATTCGGTTAAAAAAAAATATATCATAAGTGGCTGGTTGCAAGGAATGAAAGTTTGGTGTAAGATGTGAAAACACCTACACTGTGTGTGTAGGAGTGTGCTTCTGTCTATTTCATTGCATGGAACTGAGTTGGGAATATTTGGAGAAACATAAAAGAATGTTAAATGCAGTAGAAGTGCTTAAGAAGTGGCTGTAATAAAATAAGAAGAGGTACAGGATCAAGAATGAGTGAGTGATGAATTAACATGGATTAAATACAAAAATGAATGACCAGTACGAAAGAAATACATTGACATGATCTGGTCATCTGAAAGAATGAATGAGGATCAAGTCACAGAACAAATATACGAAGGAAGAATGAGTGGAAGAGAATGGGAAAACTGAGAAAGTTGTGGTTGGGTGAAGTTGATGAGATCTTCAGAAAGAGAAAGTTGAGAAGCTTAAAGAATAAAAGACAAAGTACTCAACTCTGTACCAACATGGTAGAAGCAAGGATGGTTTGCGAGAAGAGAAAGACATGGAGAGTTATAGTGAAGACTATTGTGAAAACTAGATTTAGCTATTTTTCCTTTTCTGATTGCCTGCCTTTCATTTCTTTTTCCTTACCACTTTTAACTCTTTTTCTGTGCTTTGCATAACACTGTGTTCCCCCAAAATAAATAGTATAATAGGTACAGATGGATGGATGGATGGATGGATGGATGGATGGATGGATGGATATATAAATTTAGGTGAAATTATCATGGTTCAGCTTTGAAATTCTTGCACTCACTCACCGTAGTTGCAAGGTAACTGAAGGACATCTGTGAGTGCCCTGCCTTTCACGTACACTATTCTCTTTAGTGGTCTGTAACCTCTTCAGCTTTCCAACTTCTAGAATGAAAACAGCAGGAGGTAATTACCCTCCATGAGCCTTTTTCAAATTAGGAGAACTAGCAAAGAAATGAATACTAGGCAACAGAAAATCAGCCCTCTCGGCCACCTTGGGCCAAGAAAAGTAAGCTCAAAATCTGAGCTTAAGTTGAACTTCCAAGTACTCTGAGAATGAGGTAGAAGCACAGAAACCATTTTTACAGGGGAGGAAATGTTTGGGGAAATTGGAAGATAGTTTTTGGCATACAGTAGCTGCAGCTTAGATTGTACAGCTAACCCAGCCACATAGACTGTGATGCATCTACCGTATATGCCAGCCCCAAACCCAGACAAATGAGGAGAGAGACATGGTGACCTACTCCAGTATTATCACCAAAGCCTTATGGAAAAGTTCTCAAAGAAAAGATGGTGCCAGAAAAAAAAAACGGGAGGAGGGGGAAGAGGCAAAAAGATATCAAGGGAATATCTAGGGAAGAGCAACAACATGCCACAAGTAGCCTAGTAAATAATGACGCAGCAGAAGAAAAACCCTTGGGGACCCTGGTGAAGCCTGTGATGAAAGGTACCATCTGGGCTGGAAGAAAATGCATAAGGCTGGAAGATATGAAGCATGAACTCTGGGAACCTGGATAGCATCAAGAAAGAAAAACAGGGACTAAAATAGGCATTCTCCACATCAGTGAGATCAATCAGGAAAACGGCTGCATTCAGTCAGATGAATTTACAGGGTATTATTCTGGAAAGCGCAACATCAGAAGGAATGGTGTAGCACTGATAACAAACAAGAAAATCGTGAAACCAGTTAAAAGCTTCTGAACACTAAATGAGAGAATAATGGCTCTTTGAATCAGAGCTAAACCTCTGAATGCCACGATTGTTCAGATGTATGCAGCAACAACAGATACAGCCGAAGAAGAAATAGAACAGCTCTGTGCTGACATTCAAGATACACTACAACAACCACAACTGAAAAGGAGGCACTAGAGATCTTTTTGTCCTAATAAAGAAAACTCAGCCACTATTCACTGCACACAAAGGAACAATAATGAACATAGACGGGAGGAATTGAATGATCAGAAGCAAATCAAAAATAGATAGAAGGAATACACTGAGGAATTGCCTTTTGTCTAGTAACGTTCTTCAACCAGATGAGGAACAGAAATCCGAAACAGAGCCAAATAGAGTAGAATTCGAGGTAGCATGGGTACTGAGACAGCTACCAAAAATAAAAATCCTGGAACTGATAGAATATCATCAGAACCGCTTAGTTTTAGCACCAACAATAGCAATTATAAAATTACGTCAAAATATGAGAGACTGATGAATGGACAAAAGACTGGAAAATGCCAGTGTTCATCCCAGTCCCAAAGAAGGGTGACATACGTGACTGTTCCAACTACTGCACAATAGCCCTGATATCACAGGCTAGCAAATTTTGTTGAACGGCATACAACCACAGTCACAACAGCCATGGAAAATGAGATGCCCAGTGTACAGGTTGGTTTTAGAAGACAAAAAGGCTCTCAAGACCACATTGCAAATGTTCAATGGAACAGTCATGTGAATTTCAAAAGGACATACAGTATACAGTATTTATGCTTCCTCAACTATAGCAAAGCCTTTGACTGTACTGAGCATGAAAAATCATAGAAGCACCTGAAAGAAATGGATGTTCAGGGACATTTGATTTAATAATATCACTGTGTGACAACTAAGAAGCCACTTTCAGAACAACTTATGGAGACCAATCAAAGTGAATATTTGTAGCTCAGGGTTGAACTGTGGAGTCCTTGATGCTCTCTGAGCCTTGTTGTTTTCTTGCAGTGCCCTGAAGATGTTGCCTAGTCTGGCAATAAAACGTCTGCAAGAAAACAACAAGGTTCAGAGAGCACCAAGGACTCCACAACTTATGGAGATACAGACTAGTTCAAGATGGGAAAAGGTGTACAGCATGGCTGTATCCTATCCCCATTTCTATTCAATTTATATACAGAGGCAATTTTGAGGAACCTTAACTTTGATGCATTGGAACATGGCATAAAAATTAGTGGTAGGAACATTAACAATTTAAGACATGTAAATGGCACCACACTATCAGCAGAAAATGAAGAGATATAAAATAACTTATTCTGAAACTCAGAACAGAAATTGCAGAAAATAAAGTAATTACAGCAGCTAGGAATGGTAACATTAAGATAAAAATTGACAACAAATAAATTGACTCAGTCCATAACTTTATTTTCCTCTGTTCCAAAATTCACCAAACAGGAAACTCTGGATCCAGAATTGAGTATAAAATATCAATTGGGTGCACTGTAATAACTAGCACAGAGAAGATCTAGAGCAGTAAAAGCATTGGTCTTAATACCAGGTACAGAATAGTAAATGCTACTGTTTTTCGTATAACTACCCACAGTTGTAAAAATTGAACAATCAAAAAGTAGATAGAAAAAAACTAGACTCCTTTGAAGACAGATACTAGGTATACCTTGGACAAGCAAAAATAACGAACAAAGCAAATATAGACTAAATCAAGCCAGAAATTTCGCTGGAAGTTAAGATTAACAAGCTAAGGCTGTCTTATTTTGGTCATGTCATGTGATCAAATTCCTCAGAAAAATCAATTGTGCTATGAATGGTTGGAGGTACTAGTCAATATGCTGGATTGATACCATCAAGCAAGATACTGGTTTCAACCTATTATCATTAAATGAAGTTGCAAATCATTGGAAAGAATGGGAAAAGCTAACCTATAAGGGAGAGCCAGATTGTTCTAGTGTAGAAAGGGAGCAGAGGCCACTGTTGTAACTGTAAACAACTTCACTATAGATTCTTTGCTAAACAATTTTGATAATTTTACATTGTTCTTCCCATATCCCTGTTATCTCTGTTATGAAAGAAGTCATATTTCAAAAAAGTAGTGTGTTAAAACTCTGAGGCTATTTAGTTGTGACTTTACAAAATTAATGTCCTCTAAAGGGTCTATCATTCTGCTATTTTCATCCCTCCCCCACAAAAAAACAACTTCTGGATGTTACCTACTGAGAGCCTATAATTGAAATTGTACTGAATTAGATTGCAAATCAGTTTGAATTGAATCTTGTTGCTTTCAGATCTTGAATCTTCAACTAAAACTGTATCATGGCTACCTAACCCATCCCCAATACATAGGAATGTATTGTTCTTTTATTAGGCTTTACTACCTTTAATGCATTATGCAAATACAGCCACCTGTGTTTTATTCAATAAAACATGATTAAATAAACCATGGGTTAGCATAATGTGTGAATAAAACTAAGAGAATGTGGAAAGAAAAATCAGTTAGCAATGAAAGTTAAAACTAAATCCCAAGAGTTAAATATTGAAGAAAAATATTTTGTTGATTAAGAGAGTAACAGAGAACATGACTTTTATCTTTCCTTTAGATAATCACTTCTGACTTATTGTTTTCATCACATCTGATCTATTGTTTTAGTTAAGGTTTCTATCATGATTTTAAATAAATGTTTTTGGCACATTTCTAAAAATACCACTATTATTTTTTAAATTCATATTAGGGGAAAATCTTGTGGCTAGAAGAACATGTCAGTGGACTTTTGGCTGGCTATTGAAATATTAGCTTTAGACCATTTAATTGATTTATTTATATCTCATCCTTCTAGTATGTATGTATCACATACACGGATGCTAATTTATAGCAATAATATTCAGGAACTGCCTGATTTGCTACCACTTACGGTGATTTATTTTATATTATTTTTTCTGTTGTTAGTGGTGGGGGGTTCTAGCTGGACACTCAGATAAAAACCATTTGTTTCTGCTCACAGTTTAAATGTGGTGGCCATAAACAAAAGATCCATGGGTATAAACTTTACACCCTTGTATATTCTCTTTCAATCTTGATCATAACAATAGACAACCCGTGTATCTCTTCATAACCATCAAAGGTCATCATTTGTCTTCTGGAATCTGAGATCTCTGCAAGCAGAATTTCCTCCCTTTATTTTATTTATTTTATTTTATTTTATTTTTTTAATGCATATGCCTGGCAGGCACTCGCCATCTCACCATTTGACGGCTGCTCTTCCTTCGTCCTGTTTATTATAGGTCACTGGGGCAGCATGAGCAAGTTACCACACACACAGCATCCAGGATGCACAACATTAACCCGAGCAGCCTTTTTGGAGCCATGCCTTCATTGTCCCTCATGCTGATCATTCCCAGAGCATTAGAATTCCCTTTGCTTGCTTTGTTCTAAAGCACGGGCTTCCTATTGCAAACACTGTATGTGGTTGGTCTATTATTTTAGCAGCTGAACAGAATATCTCTTAGGAAGCATGGAGCCCTCTAGACCCCGTGCCGATGGAAAACCTGGATGTGCACCACCAAACACAGAAGGCATCTGTTTAATAAGGTGTTTGTTCCCATTTCATTCCTAGCTGTTTTATTTGAAAATAGCTAACATCTTACAGAAGGAGTGAAAAGAAACCAAACTCTAAGCTCCAGTTAACACAATGGGATGTACCTCCAAGTTGTTATGCCTACCATCAGCCTCAGCATGTGGTCAGCAGTAACTATTGTTCACAGGGCTGAAATGCAGAGCCTTGGAGTCTGAAATAAGGGGGTGGAGGGGAGTGGTAGGAAGTTCCTTTGCATAAAGACCCCCTCCCCAGCTGATACTTCCTACATGTGTTGAGCTACCACTCCCTCAGGTCTGAAAAATACCAAATTGGGGAAGACTAGTATAGAGCATGCAAGGAATCAGCTAGGTCTGGAGATGATCTAAATTGTGGAATCCTAGACTGTCAAATTATTATGTATCATGTACTTACCCACATTGGTATGCCACTAATGGCTGCGACTCTAGGAAAGACCACGGCTACCACTGAAAAAATAAAAACAAGTGATTGTAAGACATGTTGAAGCATGCTGCAGCAGGACCTTTTTGATCCATTGGTTTTAGTCTGTAAACCTCCCACTGAAATCAAGGAAATGTGAAAAGTCTTAATTTTGGCTTGCAATCGGGGAAGTAAACAAATAAGCATTAGAGTAAGCATACAAATAATATTAGAATTAGTGGGACTATTGTTAAAGGGAAGGAGCAAAGCCTAAATATCACCCAAGAGATCTGCTTCATGCCTTTATCTGCAGCAGCATAAGAGCAAGAAAGAAAGGAACTGGACTCTGAATGTTTTCCCCTGAATGTTTCCATACTGCATAGAGGGGCTGGGGACAGGGCTAATTCTTTTCCTTATAATGCCAGATTAACCACCTCTCTCTCCTCCACAGTTTATTATTATTATAATAAGGCAGAGGTTTGATAAACAATAGACTTTCAACTGTTTGCACACTGATCGATATGATTCAAATTGTTCAGATAATAATCTGAATGCTGTTGGGCAACTGGACATGTAGAAGGACTCTGCCATAGATTTCTATGTGGATGGTGTGGTGCAAACACAGCATAACAGAATATTTGGCATTCATTTTTAAACATATATATTAAGAAAAGTGTTATACAAGACCCCAAGGGTCCATGGGCAAACTCGGGGTCTAATTTTTCATTCAGAATGATGAAAGCAGTGTCCCACCATCAGCTCTACCTATCTGGACATGCGTGAGGCAAAAACAGTAGGCCTTTTGGCACAATTCTGCTTTCATCACAGTAACCCATTTGACCTCCTTATGGATGTCACTGAAATGGTCTTAATAATAAATGAGGATTTTCTAGCATTTCATATGTGTATAGACATCTATACACAAACATATACATGTACATAGGTTTAACACCCTACCCCCAAAGGTGTTGGAGGAGAGGTTTAGAAATATCCCATACCTGAAGTGCTGCTATGTTTGAATTGAACTCTGTACGTCTGTATCTCTCTGTTCAGAGAATTTAAGGGACGGTAGACTGCTTATACCATTCTGATAGCCTCTTTATATCCCTTCTAGATAGCTCTTAAAGCAAAAGCGCATCCAAAGATCCGTGAGTCCAATTCCTGGTAGAGGGTTTGAACAACATAGAATAACACCTGGTTACCCACATCTGATGATTCCCAGTAAGGATGAAACCGGTAACATGGTGCCTCCTTGGTGACCAGTGTAAATGGAGACCAAGTACGAGTCATCCTTTCTCACTTTCATTTCCACTTCCCACTTCCCTTTCACTTTCACACATACATATGTACAGTATGCACATCCACACCCATGTATAATTCCTTCCAGTTAGAGGATGTGCAAAAAAAGCAAAACCTCTTGCTATGTTTCAAATTAAATCTCTTCTTGAGACCAATATATGTTGTTCAGTGTAGCATAGGAAATTGTCTAGGAGACAATTTAGTGTCCTGTTCAGACTAAAGAATGGCCAGGTAGAATACAAAAGGAAGTCTTTTATTTACAGTCAACTAATTGCAATAAATAAGAGTCCATAGGTCAGACAATACAATTCACTCAAGTCCACCCAGGCAAAGGATGGAAACAAGGCAAGGCCGCAGGATCCGGAGTAGCAGAAATTCCTGGCAGTACGGCAAGATAGAACTCAGCTAAACCTCTCAACAACGCAGCAAGGCTGGGTGTGGCTAAGGCACATGGCAAGGAGGAGGCCTGAGGTTCAACTGCAGGGCTCGGCAAGGAGAGGAGACTAGGCTCAGCAACAGACGCAGGGCAAGGCTCCACTGGAGAGATGAGGCAAGGCTCAGTTCTGGAGATGAGGCTAGATTCTGCTGGAGTGGCAGGACAAGGCTTGGATCTGGAGGCAAGGCAGGGCTCAGCTGGAGCAACAAGGTGAGGCTTGGAACTGGAGGCAAGACTGGACTTGGCTGGAACGGAAAGACATGGCTTGGAACTGGAGGCAAGACTGGGCTTGACAGAAATGACAAGATGAGGCTGGGAACTGGAAGCAAGGCTGGACTTGGCTGGAACGGCAAGCAGAGGAGGTAAGTCCATGTCAGTAGGAGGAGCTGGCACTGATTCCGTGTCAGCTACAGGCAAGGCTTCGGGCTCCGGCAAGGACTCTCGAGAAGAAGCAGTTAGCTCAGTGGATCGGTTGTCTCCAGCGGTTTGCTCCTTGCACTGGTGCCTTTTTATGTGATCCCTTTTGTGCCGTTTCTCCTCTGTAGCAAATCAGGTTGCCTTTCGCTTTGCTCACTTCTCAGCTCTCCTATCGCGGGCACTGACTGGAGGATTCGAACCTCCCTCTGGTTTTTGCCCAATCAGCATCTCCGAATTTTCCTGCTCTGCTGAGTCACTCCTGGTTTCTAATTCCTCAATTCCTTCCAGATAAGTTTTGTTTTCCCCTTCTGGCTCAGCATAAGTTTCATTTTCGGAGTCAGAGTCAGACTCGAACCTTACATTTAGGATTAAAAATTCACCTACAAATCAACTTAAACCCCATCATTGGGAGGGAGAAATAGCTGATTCTGGGATGACTAGGAGCAAACAATTAACATCTCCAGCACATGCTCATCACTGAATCTATCCATCCATCCATCCATCTATCTTTATTTATTTATTTGTTCATTTATTTATTTATCTGTCAAACTTGTGTTCCCAATGATTCCAGGTGGCTCACAACAATCAAAACAAGGAAATTACAATAAAACCAATTAAAAGGAAGAGAAAAGAGAAAAGACAGCAAGAACGACAGACTTAACATGTGTTAGATGGGTACGTCTTACAAAAAGGGATTGTAAGCAAGAAGTATTTTGGAGTCATGGACACTTTGTATTCGTAACCTATAAAACCTGTATGGGACATGGGATTCATCCAAGGGCTTCATAGCCAATGCACCTTGCCCAAGAGCATCTCCCATCTCAAGGTAATGCTGGGTCCTCCCTTGCAGATTGATGGGCAAGGTGGCATCCAAGAAAACTACTTCTTTCCCTCCCATTTAGGAATGACTGTAATCTTGGAATCTGTCAAAGCTGGGGGGGTGGGGGCGGATTTCTTGTGAAGCACAAAGCATTTCAATCTCTCCTCTCCGTTAAGTGCACAGCAGGGGGAGATCTATTCTGGGCTCATTCTATGCAATTAACATATTTTGCCCATTGAGTGCCATGGAGTCTAGCGGGATTCTTTTCCCTGGTGTAATATATTCCGTATGCCAAGCTGTGGCTCACTGGAATGCCGCACAGAAAGTTAAAGCCAGCAAAAAGCTCTCACTGCCAGCTGCAGCGCTCTTAGCCCCTGCCTCGTGGTTTCCAGTCAATTCAGAGACCCCAAGCAGCAGGTCATTGTCCTGGGTACCACAAAAACGGTTCAGATCGTTTATCAGGCATTCATATGGCTCATGTTCATAAGCATGCATTCTGATCTCATGGCCATGGAGTGGGAAAAAGCATTTGTTTTATTTTATTTTATTTTTAATTCTATGTATTCAATATATATGGCCTCCCATCTCAACAAGTAACTCTGGGCAGTGAACAGAATTAAAATAAAATAAAACCAATTACAAAGATTAAAAAACAAAGCAGCCAAGAAAATCATAATCCAGATAACTTCTTCGTGTAAGGCAAGGTCATGGCAGCCCCAAGGAATTTTTTTTTTTTTTTAAAGGGGGGGGGATTTTATAAGAATTCCAAACCCCTATATTCAATTGGATATATTGCCCAGCATGGATGCGTTTCACAAGCCTTCCCAGCAATCCAGAATTATTCGGGTGCAGTTACCATCATCCCCAGCCAGAAGTGGATCTGAACACATCTTGAACGCCAGCTTGCAGAAAGCTATGCTCAACTAAAGGCAAGCGTCATAGCTGTGCCATATACCTATCTTCTTGTCTGTTAGTGGATCCAATGTTGCCATGCGCTGGGAAGACCACACCAAAAACCATTATACAGCTAAAGGCACCACCAAGTCTGTTAATCAGAATAACACTGTCTGTCTGCTACTGGCATAACAGCACCTGTTGGTGGACATAACATGTGTGGCTTCTTCCATGGGCTGATGAAACAGCCTTCATTATATTTTATATAATAAAGCATTTTATATTTTATTTTACAACTCTTATTTTTATAACTTTAGTTATAAAGTTATGTGATAACTTCCCAATGCTATGGCCAAGTATTGACCAAAAGAAGCACTGCAGACACTGCACTTCCTCTGAATTAGTCAGTGGTGATGTATGTTTTGCAACCTGCTTAACCAGGTAGGTTGAGGGCCAAATGGCTACACTCACATGACATGCTGGTTAATGTACAGTAAAGCTTGGTTAGGCTTATTTCCAATAAGCTAGAAAAAGGTAGAAACAACAACACATCATTCTTTGTAGCAATCACTTTTTGCACTTAACATGCATTCTATTTTTTGCATAAAAAGTAAAAGTATTAATTGCATCTTAAACTGGAACAGGTTTACAGTTATGAGCAAGAGATACAGTGAATGAAAATTCTTTTTAAATAACTGCATATTTCTATGTAATCCGAGTGCAATGCATTTGTGAAACAATTTATTGCAATATTTTAGTTTGTCCAAATTTGCGCCTTCAGAATTTTATGCCACTGACTTCTTTTGTGATGGAAATCTGAGTATAGCTTACAATTATAACAAAATTCAATTTAGTTCTAGGTTACTGTACTAATGTTATTGGTAATAGAAAGTGGTATAAGAGTGCCCCCTAACGATGAGATGTATGGGTACAAAAAGACATCACTAACCTGAAAATCTTTAGAACAAGTATCACTTATAAACCAATCCAATGGTTTATGTTATTACCATGATGGGTGTGATCCAACCAGTGTTAAAGGCTTTTAAGCCCCATTAATTTCAGCTGAAAAGTGAAGTAGATGCTTAATTTGTTTCCACCCTGATATTAATGGCACATAAAAATGCTTAACTTTGTCTGAATCATTCCAAATGGATTAAATCTAATATCACTTTCAATTAGCTATCAGAACCCTAATGTACAAATTGAAACTACTTAATACTGTGCTGTATAATTCGCATGGGATAATGCTTCTGCTTGCTGGAGAATTAATCCAAGCAAATGAGGTAGATATTTGGAAGACCAATAAGCATCTGAAGATGTGCCAGACAGTTTAAGAATGCAAGTGGTTTGCTTGAATTCAAAAAAAGCATTATTTATCTTAATTTCTATAAATCTAACTGCTTCCACTTAACAAATATGAAAAGTATGGCAGAGAGAGCTTTAAGAAATTGCCTATCGTCACATAGTTAAAGATAATTTGCACCAGTGAAATGTACAGAATAATTCATCAGTAATTCATCTGTTGGAGATCAGGAGTGAAGTGAAATTCTTAGGGCTCCAAGAAAATTGTGACAGCCTTTACTTTTTTTTCTCTCTCTCTTTTTTTTTTTTAAAAAAAGCTCTCTTTTGTGGTGCTTTTGGAATCTGGGAATATTCTAAATACCTGTTACTTTGAACAATTGCTGCCCACTTTGCTAGACACCAAGGGCCTCCATTATATAGACAGAAGGCACATATTTCCAGAAAAGTATGTAGTTCCTCCTGCAGTTCATTTTATTATAAAGGTAGAGTATAATTAAATACCGTTTCAAAGAAAGGCACTAATATTTATCTCCCCTTATGCTATTCAACTTTATTTGAAACCCACATGAATAGGACTTTCCCTGTGTCTGATGTATATCTACAGTATCTTTAAAAAGCCAATGCAAAATCAAATATTATTTTATCAACAGCAGACTCACCTTTTTAGAGAGAGGGGTAAATAGAAATTATTAGATATGATCAAATCCTTTGCTAAGCTTACAGAAATAAGCTTCATTTTCAGTGGAACATACTCCAGATAAATATCCTGAAGAATCAGTAGAATGGTACGGAGAAATGGGGGGGGGAGTGTCACAAAACCATTGAATTGCTCAGTTGGTTTGATGCAATTTTGCTTGAATAACTGTTTCTCTTCCACAGCACTCAAATGAGTACAATTCCCAGAAAAATGAATGTGGATTTGACCAATATATGTGATCGGAACAAAAAACCCCCCATCAGATATAATGGATGAAGGGAATAAGATATGCAGCGATGCATTTGGGTCGCTGCAGGGAGAGAATTTGTTTCTAGTTGCTGTTTATGAGCTTGGAGAATGTAACATAAAAACTAAACACTTTAATAGCCAGTCACCTCTTAGGTTTGGTATTTCCTGATACTTGAGGAAATCAGGTAAGATTTCGTGTACACTCCCTACAGGTCTCTCTCTACATACTGGTTCAAAACTTAGTTCTCTTTTCCTCAGTCTCCTATTGCTGAATTTTGATTGGAAGTCTTCATATCAGAGGCAGTTTCTATGTGACTATTAGCAGTGATGTCATCTTCCTGATTTCTCAAGGATATTGATGTTCTCTATCCACTCCAGGAAGAAACTCCATGTTCATTCCGCTCCATCACCCAACAGAGACTGTACTTCCCACCCCAATTGTCCATAAGCCTTCCATCAGTGTAGAAGATGTTGGAGACTTATATGCCACAAGGACTGGCATATGTTCCTTAGTGTTTTTCTTAATATTCATGGCAACTGAAACTGCCTTTCAACTGAGTTGCTAGCTTGCTGTTTGCCACACCTCACACTAAGTTCTCTCCAACTGATTTGCTCAGCATCTCAATTTGATATATGCAATCTCTCTCATTACCAAACAGAGATGGGCAACTTGCAGCTCATGGGGTATGACATTTCTTTTATGAATTTTTCAGAGTCCCATAAATCATGTCAGCTAACTTAGGAAACAGTGAAAAACTGGGAGCATGATTTCCCACTGTTTTTAAGAAGATTCCAGATCAACATCCCAAATATCTCCAAACCCTCTCCATCAATTCATCTCAGTACTCAGACTTTCTCTGCCAAGTTATGGACTTTTGAAAAGAAAACAGCTGTAAAAAGTGAGCCTTCAGAGTGCTATGAAGTTGTTTTCTCCTATCGAGCCTATGCTTGCTGTCTGGATATATGAGTAGTTGTCAGAAGTGAACCAATAGAATGATGCAGGGTCCCTCTGGCAAATGAACTTACTCATCCCTGGAAACAGTGAGTCTTCTTTACCTAAATATTTAGCTAAAGGAGACTTCGGTGATCAAGACTAAGGCAATTTAATAGAATGTAGTACATGGGAATGCTGACTGAATAGTGTCTCTACCACTCACAGTCTTTGGTTTTCTTTCTTTTCTTTTCTTTTCTTTCTTTTTTGCCTTTCCTCAGCAAGCTCAAAGAGCAGGGGCATGGCAGGGATAGGGAGGTAGGCTGGGCTGGGAGTCAATTCAGATTTGCCCAATGACATGTGGTCATGTGGGAATTGAACTTTTGTCCAATACATTAACCAATATACCGCATTCATTTATGGATGAAGACAAACTTTGATTTAAACTTTTTAGCCTTCTGCAGATCTGAATTCAAACTGAAACAATATAAAATGGATCTGAAAATGTTTTCCATCATACTCCCAAATTAATTAGGGGACGCGGTGGCACTGCGGGTTAAACCACTGAGCTGTCGATCGGAAGGTCGGCGGTTCGAAACCGCACGGCGGGGTGAGCTCCTGTTGCTCGTCCCAGCTCCTGCTCACCTAGCAGTTCGAAAACATGCAAATGTGAGTAGATCAATAGGTACCGCTTCGGCGGGAAGGTAACAGCATTCCGTGAGTCATGCTGGCCACATGACCCGGAAGTGTCCTATGGACAACGCCGGCTCTAAGGCTTAGAAACGGAGATGAGCACCGCCCCCTAGAGTCGGACATGACTGGACTTTACGTCAAGGGAAACCTTTACCTTTACCTTTACCCAAATTAAACCAAGCTATATAATATAAAAGAGGCGACTGTACTGTACTTTGCATTCATTGTTAAAGTCATAACACAATGTACTTTTAATGGTGTCACAGGTCTGTACATTGTTGTTGTTGTTTTCAGTTCACCTAAATATTCCCTAAACTCTCTCTAAAGAGTTCAGGTGATGAGTAACTTATTAACCAGGTAACCCATAGCAGGGTCAAGGAAACTGTATGGTGAATGTTTCTTTTACAATAATCTTTTAAGTATTTCCTTGTTCTCAGACTACAATGCACAGACTGTACAGTCTGAGCCAAAAGACATGCCTTACATTTTATTGCCATGTTTGCCGCTTTTATCAAACATTGAACTCTTAATCCAGTATATGAAAGAAAAGCACCTCTATTTATGACATTATTCTTACTGAAATATTTCCCTTCCATTGGGTACTGTTTGGTGAAGGGTTTTTCACCTGTGAAAATCACTGAACTAAAGAAATAGTGCCATACAAGTTCTTCATAAAAAATGTTTAAATGATTTCTGATTATTTCCTCCCTGCTGTTGACTTCATAGAAGCCACACATTGAGAAGATGGAGCAATAGATGATCTATATGGCCAGATTTAATAATACGTTAAAGGACTGAGCTAGTTCTATATTCATATTTTAAGTTGCTACAAATGTCACTCATTTATTCATTATTCTATATATTATTTTCTGGGTTTTATTAGCACTGTTGTATTTTTGGTTGTACTTTATCATATCGTCTGGTTGTTATAGTTACCAATAATACATGTATGAAGATGAAGATGAAGATGGAGGAGGAGGAGGAGGAGGAGGAGGAGGGGGAGTCCACTTTTTGCTTGAATATCTTACTGACTCACTCTCTCATGGGTGAATCAGACACCCTCATGAGAGCTGAGAGACACACAGGAAGTTGCCTTAAATCAAACAAGACTCCTTCCTTATTGAGTTCAGTGTTACCTGTTCTGATAGGAATTTCCCAAGGTTGCAGATGTGAGTGTGAAATCTTGGAATCTTTCCCAATTCTACCTTAAAATACCAGGAACTGAACTGCAGCCCTGTATACTGAACTACAGATTTTCTCTCAATGGTCAGGAAGCCTAATGGTGCACACAGAATACCCGTGTATCTATTCTGGAAGCTCCTCTCTCAGTACCACATGAACCAAACCAAGTATGGGTGGATGAAATACAGGTATGTGGACATTCTTCCATCACAATCTTTGGAGGTACATAAAGCTATCTAGGCAGCAACCATCAACTGGCCACATTACTTGTTAAAGAAACCATAAGTACCTTTTTCTCAAAAAACAAACATACTGCATAAGAAATACAAAACTAGTTGAGGTGTCCCTTTCATGTGCCATAAATTATGCATCTTTAAATGCCTCCCATAATACTTCCTCCAGTATTGGAAGCTATGAAAGCACCCTCAAAGCCCCACTATTAACACCTTTTGTTAAAGATGTAAAATGTTTAACATATTCAAGAAATGGCACTTTCAGTAGATCAATATCAGCATCCTTTGTCTATAGAAGGCAAATTAAATCATAGAAAGACATATGACAGTGATAATATCACCTCTGGAATATACACTTGGATACCAAGTTTTAATAGTCTTTGACACATCAGCTAGTGTCCTCATGAAGCACTAATGGTGTGTATTACTGATGTCCAATGGGGTGCCTGTAATTATTAATTTGAGCCACTCCAGCTGTGGTTCATAAGATCAGGTGCTGATAATAGTGGTGAACTAATAGTATGCATTATTGTAGACACAAATATATTTCCTGAGTATGCCTCCTTTGCACTTATTAAACACATATAGGCGGTATGAATAGACTTGGGGAAACTCTATTTTCTATAAACTGCAAAGTATACAGAAATACAAAGAAAGTTTAGAAAAGATCAACAGACAAAGTGCTCACTAAGTAACTCACAGGATTCAATCTGCAGTGGCCATGGAATGTGGATGTAGATTTGGGAGTGTGGCTGGGAGAGAAAATTCAAGAGGCCAATGGAATGGGGACTCCAGGAAGAGGAAAGAGCTGGTTGGAAACTGGAAGTCACTCACTCCAAATGATAATTTTTTATATAGGTCACAATTATAATACATAGTTCCTATGGCCACATCATTTTTCTCATGTATATATCTTGCAACTACCTTTTGTAATTTGAAGACTAATTAGGTGAAATGTGTTGTGCATATAGAAGCTAAGCATACACTATTTTTGTGCTATTTCTAAGTCACCTCCAGGCATGGATCTAATCTGGATTGCCCATAGGACAAAACTTCGTTTCTGCAAAGTGTTAAGATTTGCACTTAAAACCCATCCTGTAAAGATTACGGAAGATGACCTTGAGGGAGATATGCAAGAACCATTATCTAGGCAAAAGGGGCTGAAGTATTTTTTAAGTCCAGAATGGACAGATAACATTCAGAAGCAGCTCAGGCAGACCCCTCCCTAATTCACAGGAGGAGGAGGAGGAGGAGGAGGAGGCAGCCCAGCACAATCAGCCTTGCAAGATCCTGTTATTACAGCCAGTCTCAATAAAAGTAGTTTCAGCCTCCCATTGGAGTTGATCTCCTGGTCTGGTCTACCTAGTGGGGCTGGCACATCTGGAATGTTCAGCAGACCCTATAATCGAAGTCTCTTTGATGGAGATGTTTTGGGCCACAAGAACCATGCACAAATTGCATGCTGGCTTGCCCAAAGTTAAAGACCTTCTGGAAACCTCCAATTAACATATGTTCTTCAGAAGGTCACTTATTTATCAGCAGTAATATGAAGCTGTAGTCTCAGTGTTATGATACAATTGGGAGAGAAACTGGACCTTTTTCAAATTGGATTTATGCTGATGTTATGGAAAGACTTTCATAGTGTCCCACTAAGTCCCTGCTGTGGTTGGTGAGAGTCAGAGCCAACAAGTGCAACAAAATCCTTGTGCTGAAATCATTAGAGGGTCAAAAGGACTGCCACAGCAGGAGAGGTTCAGGCTGAGCAAAGAGGAAAAGATGTTGGTGTAAACAGAGTTACGCAAGAATTACATCAGTCCTCCAACAGGTTGACATTTTCTGTGACTTGGCTATACTGTGTAACTGAAAATACAAGTCTTGTAAAGAATCTGACTATGCCTTCAGATAGCCTAGGATGGTCTTCTTTGAGTGGCATCATCCTGACAAGTTCAAAAAGGGAATTTCTCAGCCCTCTTACATCAGATCATTTTGAGAGTCCAAGGCTTAAACCTGATACTTTTAAGAAAGAAAGAAAAGATGGAAGGATGGATAGGTTATTTAGATAAATAATGCAAGCAAAATATTTATTTATTTATCAAATTTATATGGCTGCCCATGTTACAAGAAGTGACTCTGGGCAACGATTCAATCAGCAATGGAGCCATTTCTTTGCTGTTTAGCTTATATCACTGTCTACTGAGGTTTCTTAGCATTTTGCAATACAGGTAGTCCTCACTTAACAAACACAATTGGGACTGGCAACTCCATCGCTAAGCAATGCAGTCATTAAGTGAGACATCACATGACCCTAAGTTGCAATTTTACTGCCAGCTTCTCCATTGACTCTGCTTGTCAGAAGCCAGCTGTGAAGCACGCAAATGGTGATCACATGACCACAGGATGCATGATGGTCATAAGTGCAAGGACCAGTCATAAAGTTACTTTATCAGTGCTGTCATAATGTCAAATGGTTGCTAAACAGGGCAGTCATTAAGTGAGGACTACCTGTAAAACCTAAAACTAACATTAGAATCAGTAATATTAAAAACCACAGAAACCAACAATTTAATGTGTGCTTTTGAGGACCTTTTAGAAGATGAATCAAGAGGTTCCTGCTATCTTAGCAGGAAGTGCATGACAAAGATCTGGACAGCTACTAAGATAGCTCAACTCTGAGTTGCCACTAGATAAGTCTGTGGCAACTTTCGACAAATCTCAGATGAACTCAGTGAATGAGAGAAGGGGGAACAGTGTAGAAAGATGCATTCCCTGAGCTATCCTGGACCCAAGTCAGAAAGGTCTTTTTGTACTTTGCCCAGAAACAGCCAGTGTTATTATTTGTTTTTAGCACAAATAATATGGGGTATCCTTGCTTTCTGAATGAGCCCAGTCTACTTGATTGAGTTCTACACCAGCTGAGGTTTCCAGAAGAGACCCAAAGGCCGCCCCATCTGGAGCACATTACAGTAGTCAAGATTGCAGTTAACCAATCCCAGGGGTTTTCTTCCAAACAGGCTCGACTAATTTGGATGATTTCTTACTGCAATTGAACAGTTATTGAATGGCAAGGTAGATGTAAGGAAAATCATGCACATGAACATATAGAGGATGAAATCTTAAGGAGTAGAGAGAGAATGCCTTTTGCCATATCTATGGATTGTGGTCAATTATTAATTCCAAAGAATTGGGTAATTAGTTAAAGTTGCTTATATCAGACCCATAAGTAGGCAGAATGCCTAAAATGACTTTGTTCTGTATTTACATCAGTGTTACAGGTAAATATTGAAAGGGACGCAGCGGCGCTGCAGGTTAAACCGCTGAGCTGCTGAGCTTGCCGATCAGAAGGTCAGCGGTTCAAATCCACATGACGAGGTGAGCTCCCATTGCCAGTCCCAGCTCCTGCCAAACTAGCAGTTCGAAAACATGCAAATGTGAGTAGATTAATAGGTACCGCTTCAGCCGGCAGGTAATGGCGTTCTGTGTAGTCATGCCGGCCACATGACCACGGAAGTGTCTACGGACAAACGCCGGCTCTTCGGCCTTGAAACGGAGATGAGCACCGCCCCCTAGAGTCGGACACGACTGGACTTAATGTCAAGGGAAACCTTTACCTTTACTACAGGTAAATATTGCCTACTCTGTGCTATCAACAATACGTTCTTCCCTTTTTAGCCATATAATGTTAAACAAAAGTAGAGTATGCAATATGAGTAGCCACACTACACTCTTGTTCCCAAACTCAGCTCAGAATCTTGTGGCACTTCTAAGACAATAAAGTGCATTATGCCATAAGGATTGTAAACCAGAATCCATTCCAGCAGATTTTGACCCATCTAGAAATATGTCATATTGTCATATTGCAGAAGGATTTTCTGTAAGTGACAATCTATGTTTTCAAATTAGAATATTCAGACTTAATACTTTTTCTATACTTATCTATCACATATCTTTCAGGATGCTGATTATCTCAGAAATAATGGGAATCTTTGTGTTGAGCAGCTATAAACACTTGGGTATGGATGACATCTGTTCCCAATTGTTAGTGTATTCTGTCTAGTTTGAATAGAGTTTCAACTAATCTTAACAATGTTGATAAAAGCCTTCTTGACAAACTCCTTATGTTCAGTATAAATGACATGTAAATAAGTGTTGTATAGGCTAAGTTCTCCTGTCTAAGTTTTATCTGTCTGTCAGCAATTCCTCAACTACTTGTACTTGATAAAGCAAAATGCTTTGGAGTAACTATGGAACTGCTGTTCAAGCACTTCCATGGGTTTTACTTAATAAACATGGGAGATCAGCCTTTTTTGCATCTTAGATCTAGTGATCTAGAAAGAACCAGATTAAGCCAAACCTCACATGATATTTCACATTCCACTGTAGTTTTTTATTAATCTGATAGTATGTTCCTGTTTGTCTGCAATCTTCCCTTTCTGATCTAAGTGATAGTTGGCCTATAATATACATACTGCTACTTTTTTTTTTTATTGTTCCAACTTAGTTTGATCTTAAGAATCAAAGAGCTCAGTTTTGGTTTAATATGTTTTATTTCCTGCAACTTTCTCTTGCTATTGAGAGCTTATTTGGCACTTTGCAGATTATATGGCAGAGATTTTATTATATTTTACAATAATGTTTTGTATTGATTATATTAAAGTAGTGTATTTATTAATAAACTAGTGACTATGAGTATTTTTTTCGTTTTTTTAATCTTCCTTTGTTTGGGGCTGTTGTTTTTTCTATTTTTTTGTTTTGGTTTCATTTCATTTCTATTATTTTTTCTTTAAGTTTTTTTTCTTTAGGTTTAAAGATTGTTGTGTTAATTGTGTATGCTTAAATGTAAAATAATTTTTAAAAAACACTAAATCTTAAAAAAAAACCTTTGCAGATTACCCATGTTGGTGGGTGAAAAGAAAATCATTGTTGCTCCAGTTGCCATCATAATAATTGTCAATGTGTCACAGACATCTTAAAACTTAAAAAAAGGGACCACCTTGTCACTAAATCCCATAGAATTCAATTTATGTATTACATTGTAAATTTCTGGGAATGATTCAGCCTAAGTTAACCATTCTACCTTTGGGACTATGGTAGCCAGAGGAGAATAAACAGAGCATGCTTTGTACCATCACTTTATTCTTAGAGGCCCATATTACCCTTTAAGACTTCAGCCTGATTCATTATTACAAGAGGTTTACACCAATAGTTATTAGAAGGATGCTGCAACTGACTAGTGCTTGCTGCTATTAGCCTACCACCTGAAGAACCGCAGCCTGGAATGGTGGCATTGGGTTGAGATGAAAGCCTGTAAAATGATCCTTACCTCTGTCTTCAGAGAGCAAATGGTCAATGACCATATAGTGCTATTAAGACAGGGGAGGCAGAGCCAGGTGAAGAGAAGAAAGAGAGATATAAGAGACAGAGATTCAGAAGGAACAAAAATGAGATGAGAGAAAGGAGGTAGTGAAAGAGAGGGTGGGAGACAAAAGAACAGAATATAGGGAAAGGACCACAAAGAAGGATACAGAAGTGAATATAATATATCTCATCAAGGCATCCACTTCACGCAAGGGTCTTGGCAGGAAGAAAGAAGGTTGAGTCCTAATCTATCCTTCATAGAGAAAATAGGCTAAGGTTCCAGACCCTGGTGATCCCCAACTCCTGCCTTACTCTCAAAGGATTAGCTCTCAAGCAAAAAAAAAAGTCCTAGCATTTATAGTGGAGGAACCCAAGTTTGGTTGGGTTTTAGTGGGAGACAACAGTTCAAACGATTTTACCAAAACAATTGTTTTGGAGGAAGTTGACTTGAACCAGTGACCTAAAAGGAAACATAAAGGGGAAACCTCTAAGAAAAGGATCTAGCAGAACACACAAAGGCAAAAAAAGACTTGTTTATTAATTTTCAGGTAGGAAGAAGATAATGCTCCTTCCCATAAAAACATTTATATTAAGGCACTGTAGCCTATTTAACTACTAATTCTTCTATCACTGGAAGACAGTTCAATGTACACCCATTAGAGGAAGAACAGAGCCCAATGTAATAGGAGTTTTTAAGTTAAATCATTATAAGATCTTTGTGAATCTCAGTTCTGAAAGATGCTTAGAAGCTTAGTTCTGTAAGTGAAATAGTTATTCATGGGAATATGGGAATTAAAATCTAACAACACTTGGAATCTGAGTTTAGGGAAGTCTGGTCAGGAGCTGGGAGCTTGTGGTCTTTCAGATGTTGTTCTGAAAGACCACAAGCTTCACAATTCCCAGTAGCCTCAGCCAGCCAGCTATAAGGGATCCTGCAAACAGCTGTTGAGTACCATAAGGAGATCCACAGCTTTCCTGTATCTGAGGATAATCTTGACATTACAGTTGCTGATCAGTGTCTTAAAATCGTGCCTGCCAGTGACCAAATCATTTAAAAAGTAAATGCATCCAAGAACAAAAGGAAGGCATATGTAGAGGTGTTAACTCCCCCTTCCTATCCATGGCTTATTTTTCAACAATCTGTTCCTTGGCATAACATTTGGCTCAACTGGGCTCCAACATCGGAACCAACTGGCCAAAAAAGGTTGTAGAGAGATTTCTAGCAGTAAATCTCCATCATATGTAGCCCTAATCAGAGCATATAATCAGAAGACCAGATCAGTACATTTGAAAATCTATTTATGGCTTTTTGCTAGAACACTAACTTGCACCTGCAACAGCTCAAGATAATAAAGTAGTTCGTCACCTTTCTGCCATAAAATGTCCCAAAGCAAGTTAAGCATTCATTTCAGTGATAGCTTCATCCAAAGAAACTGAACATTGTCAGCTCCTACTACCACACTTATCATTTACAGTGTTTCATCAAAGTCTTCCAAGTTTAGGGGGACTGTGTTTAATTATTTCTGTTTACGTTTAGTTTAGTTCTTTCTGCTCATGTAAGGTAATGCATGGAATTCATCTGGGGCCATGGTTTTGGTACCAACTCAAGCAGAAGTTGCCTATGAGACTTCAGTGCTGTTTTGTTGTTGTTGTTGTTGTTTATTCGTTTAGTCGCTTCCGACTCTTCGTGACTTCATGGCCCAGCCCACACCAGAGCTCCCTGTTGGTCGTCAACACCCCCAGCTCCCCCAGGGACGAGTCCGTCACCTCTAGAATATCATCCATCCACCTTGCCCTTGGTCGGCCCCTCTTCCTTTTGCCCTCCACTCTCCCTAGCATCAGCATCTTCTCCAGGGTGTCCTGTCTCCTCATTATGTGGCCAAAGTATTTCAGTTTGGCCTTTAATACCATTCCCTCAAGTGAGCAGTCTGGCTTTATTTCCTGGAGGATGGACTGGTTTGATCTTCTTGCAGTCCAAGGCACTCTCAGAATTTTCCTCCAACACCACAGTTCAAAAGCATCGATCTTCCTTCTCTCAGCCTTCCTTATGGTCCAGCTCTCGCAGCCATATGTTACTACAGGGAACACCATTGCTTTAACTATGCAGACCTTTGTTGTCAGTGTGATGTCTCTGCTCTTAACTATTTTATAGAGATTGGTCATTGCTCTTCTCCCAAGGATTAAGCGTCTTCTGATTTCCTGACTGCACTCAGCATCTGCAGTAATCTTCACACCCAGAAATACGAAGTCTTTCACTGCTTCTACATTTTCTCCCTCTATTTGCCAGTTATCAATCAAGCTGGTTGCCATAATCTTGGTTTTTCGGAGGTTTAGCTGCAAGCCAGCTTTTGCACTTTCTTCTTTCACCTTCATCATAAGGCTCCTCAGTTCCTCTTCGCTTTCAGCCATCAAAGTGGTATCATCTGCATATCTGAGATTGTTAATGTTTCTTCCAGAGATTTTAACTCCAGCCTTGGATTCCTCAAGCCCAGCTTGTCGCATGATGTGTTCTGCGTACAAGTTGAATAGGTAGGGTGACAGTATACAGCCCTGCCATACTCCTTTCCCAATCTTAAACCAGTCCGTTGTTCCGTGGTCTGTTCTTACTGTTGCTACTTGGTCGTTATACAGATTCTTCAGGAGGCAGACAAGATGACTTGGTATCCCCATACCACTAAGAACTCGCCACAATTTGTTATGGTCCACACCACATTTGTTATGGTCAAAGGCTTTGACGACGTAAAGTCCAGTCGAATCCGACTCTAGGGGGCGGTGCTCATCTCCGTTTCTAAGCCTTGGAGCCGGCGTTGTCATAGACACTTCCGGGTCATGTGGCCAGCATGACGACTCGGAACGCCGTTACCTTCCCGCCGAAGCGGTACCTATTGATCTACTCACATTTGCATGTTTTCGAACTGCTAGGTGAGCAGGAGCTGGGATTAACAACGGGAGCTCACCCCGCTGCGCGGTTTCGAACCGCCGACCTTCCGATCGACAGCTCAGCGGTTTAACCCGCAGCGCCACCGCGTCCCTTCTAAAGGCTTTAGAATAGTCAATAAAACAGAAATAGATGTTTTTTCTGAAACTCATTTTTTCTGTTATCTAGCAGATATTGGCAATTTGGTCCCTAGTTCCTCTGCTTTTTCTAAACCCAGCTTGTACATCTGGCAATTCTCGCTCCATGAATTGCTGAAGTCTACCTTGCAGGATCTTGAGCATTACCTTACTGGCATGTGAAATGAGTGCCACTGTTCGATAGTTTGAACATTGTATTAGTGTTTCCCTTTTTTGGTATGAGGATATAAGTTGATTTTTTCCAGTCTGATGGCCATTCTTGTGTTTTCCAAATTTGCTGGCATATAGCATGCATTACCTTGACAGCATCAGTGCTGTTTAGCAAATAAATAATCATGTTGTTATTTGATTTGGCTGGGTTTTGGAAGGAAGTGTTCTAGCTGTTTAGCTTTCATAACAACACAAAGCAAATAAAAATCAGAGGATTGCAAAAAAAAGCTGTGGTGTGAATAGGGAGCAAACAATGAGGCATAGAAGAAGGTCAGTCACTGAGGATGATGGCTTTGTTCAGCTCACATTGACTATGAAGGGAGGTTCATAACTTATAGACAATCAGTGCATAGTTCTCATGCAGGCTGATTTAGGTTCAGCTCCTGGCAATTAAAAAAAAGAAGCAGATAGCTGTCAAACGCCTTAAAGGAGTCTCTATCTTAGACTCTGGAACACTGCTGTCACATGAAGCCCAGCCAACAATGTGAGCTAGGTTGGACCAGTGGAATTGCTCCATCAGGAGCATTTTGTTATATTAGAATCCCCATTAAGTTTTTCTGACAGTAGTAAACTAGTAGTAAACTGAATGCAAACTTTCTTTGCATTCAGACTCTAATGGAGCCAGCAAACAAATATGACTGCTAAGTACAACTAATTTAGTCAGGTTCCAATTGTATGGTCTTGAGAAAGGCAGATCTGCAAAGGCTACTGCATGATAGCCAAGCATCAGAGGAGATGCAGATAGGAGTAAAAGTGAGAGAGGGCAAAATGTGATGCAACATGAGAAACCCTGCTCAAATTTCTGATCCTTTACCAGACTCTACACAGATAATAATCATGAAAAATTGTAACCTCTCTCTCTCTCTCTCTCTCACCTTTCTTCCCCTGCCCATGTCACCCCCATCTTCCTTCTGTTTTCTTCTTTAAAACAGAGTTCAGTTCTCAGGGCATTCAGTTCTCTGCTGGTCACTAAATGCCATTCCCATGAACTAGTCTGTGAAAGAATGGAATATCAAACCCAAATTTCATACAGTGGCAGGGTGACACACAATCCTATACTTGCTTATTCAGAAATAAATCTCCCAGTTCTTTCTGGAGCAAACTCTAGGTCAATGAGCTTGGGCTCTCTTTTCTGTCTGAAGTCAGGCTGTCAATATTTTAATGCAAGGAAAGATTTTTCAGCTTGGAGTCCACACAAGGACATTGCCCTGCCAGAAGACCACATGAGATACAGCTTTGTGGGACTTAAGGAGTAAAACTGGTGGTTTTTTAAGGGGGTCGGCAAGACTATACACAACATACTATCCTCTTAAAACATCCTCAGTGTCTCTGAAACACAGGATGGGAGTTCAAAAATTCTGGTCCTGCCTACAAGGTGGGGTGAGTGGGAGCTTGAGGATCACAGATGTTTTGCAGGAGTAAGGCATTGGACCAGAACTGGGGAAATCAAGGTTCAAGTCTTCCTCAGCCACGTAAGCTCACTGGGTGACTTTGGGCCAGTCGCTCAGGCCAATCTTCCTCACAGGGTGATAGCTGTGGGGAAAAAAGGGAGGAGGGAATGCTATGTACACCATCTGGAGCCATGGAAAAGAGTGGGAAATACATCTGACAACAAATGGGGTGCTTGAAGCCTTCAGAGGGCAGAGGGAATGGCTTTGAGGGATGGGAGGCACAGCCGTTCCCAAGGCAACAGTCAGATGAAAGGGTCCTGATTCCAAACCAGAAAGTAACATGAGTAAACATCTCAGACAGACCCCTCCTTAGTTCACATGAAACTATAAAGGGAGGGAGGGGGAAGCACATTCAAATTTGCAAGATTCTGTTGCTATAGCTTTACAATAAAAGGAATACTGTTCCATGTGGCATTAGTTTCCTAGTCTGATCTAGCCTGAAGGGCTGACAGAGCCATATACAACTTGCGGACCCACGTTGTCCACTTTGGTTTAATGGCTGAAAACAAAGGTCATTAAAAAGTGATGAGTAAAGTGAAATACTGTGCATTTCTTAATGATTCAGAGCTTCTCCTTTCTGCAATTACCAGCTCCAAAATGCCATTTCTTTACTTTCTAACCCCTTTCTTAAAATTCTTATTTGCATTCTTTCTAAATATGTCAAACTATGTGCAAGCACCCTTGACAGCAATTTGTGCTAATTTTAGCTCTATAGATTTTATTCATGGCTATTTGTCCAGCAACATAATGGAAACCATTAGGAGAACTGATTCCCCCATTCCTATGCAAATCTGTCCAGGCAGCTCTGAATTTGCTTTAGGGGTCAGGGGACTACCCAAGAGCCAATTGGATGCAGAAAGGAGGAAGGCTACCTCTAAGACCTGAGAGTAGAGATGCTTACTATGTAACTGTGCGGGGTGGCTTCACCTCCATGACACTAGCCCTGGTGATAAGCAGGACAGCCAGGGACACTGGAAACATAAACCTGTGGTACAGCAATCCCTAATCACAGCATCCCTGACAGATGGCTACCCAGCCACTATTTGAATGCATCCATTGAAATGAGGCCCAGCCCTTAATATGACAAGGCAGTGTGTGTTTGCCTTATGGCATTAACACAGGGACAATAAGTTTGCTCACCGGGAATTCAGTGAATGGGACAAATCTAAAGGCTCCCCCCTTTCCTGTCATTGGCAATCAATTTTTTTCACAGTTGGGCTCTAAGAATACAAATCAACACAACTGGGTGAAAACTGCAGGGTACAGCATTTGCCTAGGAGAATCAGTATAGTGTAACTATAAATAGCCTCCCTCACATCCATTATATCTTAAACCCATCATTTATGCATGTATAGGAACATACACTTGCTATTTAAAAGTACAATAAACATAGAAGCATGTGCTACTGTACTTCTATATTTTATTTTATAAGCTTATATCACCTCTAGTTCCCAGAAAGAAACCTGAAAACAAGGGTGACCATCTACTCTCATTTAATTTAATAGAACAATCTGCTTCCTTTACATTTCTGTCACTTTTTAGTGGGGAAGATCTAATTTCCAGTGAGGAAAGTATGACATTTTCAAGAATACTGTGAAATGAAATCACAAGCAAAAATGCAATCAAGTCAATGTTAAATTTAGTCAGTCTGAGATGTATAAATATATGTGGAGATGGATGGATGGATGGATGGATGGATGGGAGAGAGAGAGAGAAATGATAGAGAGAGAGAAAGAGATTCCTGCTTTTTCTCATTTCAGAACAGTGGGATATTTGGCTTTCAATAAATTCCGTTTACATATTTAGAATATTAAGTGAACAGAGTGATGGGAGATAATCTGTAAGCAACTACAGGAGCTATTGTTTGGCCTAATGATAACTGCAGGCAATTTCATGCAAATGTTGGAATTTGCTTAGGAGCTGCTTTACATAGTAATTTATGGCAATCCCCTTTTGAGAAACAGATGGAGAAAGATCAATAGCAGCAATTTCTGGTGACCTCTTCCTTTGCAGCTGGGTTATAATCTTCAATTGCTAGTAATATCCAGGAACAAATTAATAACCACTATCAGATGGGAGGAAAGAAAAGAACTTGAATCCCCAGGAACAACAAAGAGAAGTATACAGTAATTTATCAGGGCCTAGGTATAATGGTGGAAGCCGCTGGCTTGGTTATGAGTTCATATGATTACCTCATTCATGTAGAAGGAGGGGGGAACCTGGGATGCTCCCCCTTTGGAGGACTTTGTTTTTATGTGGATAGGTGACCCCAAGGGGTGAAAAGGGAAGGAAATGACCACATTGTGACATCATCACACAGATGATAGAACTGACATACTTCCATCAGATGCCATGGCACAATTACATAATTGAGCCATTTTTGCCATGATATCATGAGGCCCATGTCATCATTTTGCCACCAGTGTGGCTTGCTGTGGATACCTACGTTTGTGTGCTGAAGGCTACATTTTTAAAAATGCGGAAGCTCAGGACTACTGGAGAGATCAGGACCAAATTTGAATGCTATTCCATTGTATTTAAATAATGAAAATCCCATTAAATGAAAATTCCATTAATATGATCTTTCTAGCACATTATTGAGTGGCAGCACCTAACTGGCATTGGCTGATCTAAGAAAACTAAGCAATTTAGCTTAGCACTTAGATGAGAGACTTTCAGGAAATCTCAGGGCTGCCACTCTGAGATGGACTGAGAAGTTTAAAAAAAAAAACACCTTAGAAGAAGCTAATGGTAAACAACTTCTGTACCTGGAGATGTCCATGAAGTCACCAGGAGTTGAACTCCACTTGAGTGAGATATTATCTCTACCTCTGCCATGTTAAACATTACAGCAGTACTTTTTGAAATAGTTTCAACAGCCACAGGTTGAGCTTTAATGAAGGAGTCTGAAGTACACAAACAACATCTTTCTAATTTTTAAAACAGTCAAGGAATAGGATAGAATCTTCCAAGTATGTACCAGGCTCCGAGAGATTAAGTTGGGGCCTGCAGAGGAGACTGACAGAATCCAGAAAAGTGCCAGGCAACACATAACTTTTGAAAACTTTGGAAATGAAGCACGTATTTCAATATTACATCCTCAGAATTCAATTTCATCATGCATAAAACTTGCTAGATTGTGCCTAATGGGGTGTAGGGATGATTTTGTTTATCACCAAAGATGTTCAGTAGCTTAAGTTTAGATGGTACATATCTGCTTGGGAATTTCTGGTCGTGCATGTCCTGGATGTATTAAAGTGGAAGAATTTTTCATTCTGTTCACTCCATGACCATTTGTTCCTTTTCTTTGTTTTCTTAACGTGCTATAAAAGCCAAGAAAAGGAAGAAAGGGAGGGAGGGAGGGAGGAAGACAGGAAGACAATCTAGCAAAACACATAACTCTTCTGTGTCTCCTTGACATGTTCTGGGAAAATGGAGAGAGACCAAAAACTATTCTCAAGTGTCCCCAAGAATATATGTCCCCCTCCAAAAAAAAAACTATCTTGGGCAATTGTGCTACTGGTGCACACAGCCAGCATTTGTTCTTTGCTTCCAGAGAGTAAGGAATATGTAGAAACATACATCTTGAATGCATTCTCAGGTCATGTATTACATAAAAGCAAAATAAACATTAGAGCTGCACAACCCACTTGTTAGCATGTAGGCCAAACTGAACTGATGTGGTAGAATAGAATTGAATGAGAGTATAAAGTATAACATAGGTAAGTAGGAAGGATGTGCTAGATAACATAGCAAATATTTCCAGCCTCTGACCTTCCAACTGGAAAAAGACAATTCCCATCTTGGAGACAACTAGGTAGAAGAAAATGTGGACTGGAGCAAGATAGAAATGCAAAGGTATTATTTCCTTACTCTTCTCATCCTATGCTTTGCTTTAAATTGACCTTTCCACCAGTGGTGTGGTAAGAACTAGGCTACTCGATCTTGGCTGCAAAAATTCAGGCAACCACAAGATGGCAATAAAGAGATACAGACAGTTTAAACTTTTTGCTGCCATCAAAGAGTCATCTACAACACTGCAGCCCAGATATGACCACCCTAGCTACTACTACATTTTTATTAATTCTAAATGCATAGATCTTTTGCCTTTATACCTCAGTTGCCTCAGGACTATCCAGTAGCTTTCAAGTACTGGAGAAGATCAAGGAAACTTACTATACAGGTAGTCTTTGCTTAACAACCCTAATTGGGACCAGAAACTCTATTGCTAAGCGAAGCAGTAGTTAAGCAAAACATCATGTGCTTAGTGACTGCAGTTCTGGCAGTCCTGGTTGTGGTTAAGTGAATTGCTGATGGTCATTAAGTAAGACATCATGTGACCATGATTTGCAACCTCTTGCCAGCTTCCCCATTGACTTTGCTTGTCGGAAGCCAGCTGGGAAGGTTGCAAGTGGTGATCACGTGACTGTGGGATGGTCGTAAATCACTTTTTTCAGCACTGTTGTAACTCCCAACAGTTGCCAACCAAATGGTTGTTAAGCGAGGACTACCTGTACAGTGATTTGTACCTATTCTGACCCTTCAGTGAAGCTCCTACAATGGGGATGGGCACATTCACCCATCATCCCCTTTTTGCAGCCTCTGGAGCCCCCTTCAACCATGATTACTGAAAACTGAAGTCACGTTTTCCCACCATTTTAAGATAGGAAGCAAATGAAAGCAGCAGTAAAAATTCCAAAATCGGCATATCAAGGGTAAAAAAAACAAGCCCCCAATTACCAACTGTATATGTGATGCCCACCTACCCAATTTACAACCCTCATCTTCCCCACACCCCGTTTAAGTGGAGCCCTTGACAAAAACACAGCCTGCTTTATTCCCATACTAAACTCCACTTCTTTTTAAAGAGTGTAAACAAGTCTTACTCCCTAGTACAAATATTTGTGCACAACCCATATTTTCCAAAGAGTAATTAACTATGTGCCATATGGTTTTTAGAGAGAAAACTGTGATTCACATCTTTGTTATGTTTAGATTGAATTAAAGCGCCTGCACTACATGTGGGCTTGCCCTCAGAGGGTGCTGCTGCTGTTTTGCTACGCCATCCGTCTCCATAGCTGCTCCTAGATTAAACGTAAGGAGCAGGGGAAAATGAAGGCTGACCTTTCTCTTCTGGCAACTTTCACCACAAAGAACAGAGGGAAATTATGAGCTTCATAGTAGGAGGTGAGGAAATATGTGACTACAGTTCACTGGGAGACAAGGACTAAAGGTGTTGTGTTAAGCCAAAGACAAGCAAACTTTTCAGGCTCCATTGTGGCATCTTGGCAGAAATGTCATGAGATTTCATTATCTTCACTTTGTATGATTTTAGCCTTTTTAAACCTTTTTAAAAATGTAATTGGGGGATTCTACAGATGCCATGAGGGGGTTCAAAAACTCTCTTGGCACCCATCTGGGCTGCATGGCTGGCCATTGTGTTAAGCTAAATATCCTTCATTTCAGGGCTGGAGATCCAGGAAAGATCATGGATGGAAATAGCCATTCTTGTAGAGAATGAACAGCCCAAACTATAACTGGCCTTGGTGAAAGTGGAATCAGCAGAGAGTCTTCTGTCTCCTGAAAAAGAGTAAGCTTAGCAATCATTGTGAATGATACCTTGGCCCATATGTATTCCCCACCTGCAGTTGTCTAGGAAAGGTTATGTTCTCCCTGGCTCGGCCAGAATTGGATAGGAGATACGGTAGCAGAATATGCAAGTTCTGGCAGTGCATGGCTACTACCAAATTAGTGGTATAAAGGTATCTTGGAGGACAGCTGAAGCATGATGGCAGTAAAGGTGCAAAGTAGTGGTAATATAAACCATGCAAGAAAGCATAAGAAAAGAGAAAATCCCCACCCTTCTGTACAGACATTCACCGCGGACATAGTAACTTTCTATCTTAGAAAGGGTTAGCTCAGAACTATGCTTCAGCAAAGAGCTACCAGAACTGAGCTGTAGAACTCCAGCTGAGTACCAAATGCCAGATATACTGAACCCTTTACTGCCATCTAGTGATTGTTCAGATTTTTGCAGCCCAGACCTGATCGCCCTATTTCTGACAGAAAAGGTACCCATCTATTTGTCCAGATCTTGTGAGATTTTCTGGAGCCAATCAGAAGCTGTGTGCTAGAGAGCAAACTAGGCAGCTTTCTGACAAGAACCAAAAGAATACAGTATGAGTGTGGGTTACAACTATGATTTGTATCAAGAGGCAATAGCCCTCTCAACAGGCATATGGCTGAAATTAGGTAGGGTTGAAATTAGATAGGGAATGTACCTACTAGCCCCATCCCTCAATTCCTCAGTCTTGTAAAATTCTCCCTATACTGAAAAGGGAAATTTGGCAAAAAGTTTCCATTTATGCTCAAAAAACTCTGGTTACAAACCTTCAAGCAACCAGGAATCCTTTAAATTCTAAACTGTTGAGTGTCAATATAGCCAAAGAGGCCCATAAGTGACCTTCTATGCCAGACTGTATCTCCATCCTGTTTCACCCTCAGTTTCTTATCAAGAAATCTAAAACCTGAAGATCGGAATTGCCTAGCCTTCACTTTCCAACTTTATGCTTGATTTAAGTGACCATTATAAATACAATGACCATTTGTCCTTTATTATAAAGGATAGTCCTTTGTTTCAGAAAGCTGTCCTTTAGATTCATGTATTTTTCAGAAACTCATTTTTGTCCTTTATTTTGGTCATTTAACTTTTACCGTACAAATGGTACCACTTAATGCACAGCCTTTCTCATTCATGAGAATAATATGGAAATTGATTTTTTTAAAAAAATAGTTACATTTTCTGTTTGATTTTAAAATATTTTTATTAGAATTTCCTTTTTTGTAAAGGTTTTCTTAGTTTTGCTCTTGAATTTTCCTTTGTAAAGCAATTTTTTTTTAATTGTATGGCATAGCAGTTCGGTGTTCATGCTGCTTTTTTTCTTGCTGGGAAATCCTTGTGAGGTCCAGCAGCCAGATGTGTAGACTATTTAGCCGTGACAAGCACCACAAGGAAGCTAGTCTACATTGCACCGAGTTGGGCTGAGAGAGAGGGACTGGCCCAAGGTCACCCAGCCGGCTTTCACGCCTAAGGCGGGACTAGAACTCACAGACTCCTGGTTTCTAGCCCAGAACCTTAACCACTAGACCAAACTGGCTCTTGTAAAGTAAAGTTATAAACATAAACAATTAATTTTTTTATCCTTATGAACCTCTTCAGATTTGCCCCTTTTCAGGTTTGTCCTTTATTTTTTCCAAGAAAATAGGGTCATCGTAAAGCAATCATTAGATAAACGAACCTAGTGAATCTTGGTCTTATTTTGTAAAAAACTGGGGAATGTCCACTGAATAAAACCCAAGAAAACATCTGATTGAGAACATCTGATTGCATATATTCATAAGCAATTCTTTCCCATATTTTTTCAGCCAGTGTTTGCCTTTGCTGTTATCAGTGTTCCAGGAAAATGTTCAAACAAGATTTCAGGATGTGCAACTAATATATTGCCTCATAATCTGAGTTTAAGTACTCTTTTCCAGTGCTGTACATTTAAGGAAAACATTTAACTGTAAGTTAATTTAAAGGCATCTGTTTCCTTGTTTCTTCCCATACAAACCCTCTCCTACAGCTCTATTTTGTGCTTGCCATCCTCCTTTATAAATGAAGGAAAAAGCAAAGGAGAGTAATATGTTGGGACAGAAATTTTAGTCTACCCAATGCAGTTCCATATCTACAATTCTGACATAGTGGCTAAGAATGTCAAAATCAAGCTTCTGCTTGACAGTAAGAACTTTATTTCAGGAAACTGATTTAAGTGTCAGGAAATATACAGTGGCTATCTTAAACACAGGATTCTGGAAGTCATTTAATTTATGGAGTGGAGTTATTTATCACTTAGTTTTTACTCTTGGGTATCAAATTAGTTTTGAACAACCTTGTGATAGTTGCCTTATCCCCAAAGAGACACGGACTCACTTAGTTAGGTCTAAGGATTTCCGGTTTATTGGGGACAGAATGCATACACTGAAAAAGACAGGAATGGGTACGTGGCGTGCGAGGTAGCTGGTAAATACCCACGGTGCGGACCTGGCCCTTCTCCACCCCCCATTGTCTCAAAGTCCTTATCCGGAGTCTTGATGGGCGATCAGGGTGCGATTCCGGAGTCTTGATGGGCAATCAGGAGGATTAGCGCTGGTCGCCTCTGTCCTCTTCCCGTGTCCGGTGCAGGTGTGTCCCCCGGGGTAATGCAGAGGTGTCAGGGAGATAGGGTGATGGCTTCTTGGGTCAGGGCAACAGTATAGCTCCTTTGTCTTTTATTGGTGTCTGGTTTTTAGTGCTTAAAGGATTATCACTAATTCCTTCCTCTTTCCTTCCCTTCTCCGGAAAGGCATGTTCCCCGTTGTGATGCATGTATGCATCGCAACGGGGGACATGACATACTGCCTCCCCCAAAAAAACTTCAAGGCGCCGGTTTGGCAGGATACGCTTCATGGAAGCGTTTGACAAGCCGCTGCGCTGAGACATCCCGAGCCTGCACCCACTCAGGGTGGGGGAAATGTTTCCAGTGGACCAGGTACTGGAGGGTGCCCCATAGCCTTCGGGAATCTAGAACCTCCTTGATTTCAAAATGCTGTTGTCCATCTATCATGATGGGAGGAGGCGGGGGGGGGGTTCATTGTGCCACTTTGAGGAGGTGATCGGTTTTAATAAGGCACAATGGAACACCGGGTGTATGCGTTTCAAGTTGTGTGGCAATTCTAACTTGAAAGTTACCAGGTTGATTATTTCCACTATTGGAAATGGGCCAATGAACTTTGGGGCTAGTTTCTTTGAGGGCTGCGGAGACTTAATGAACTTAGTGGAGAGGTAGACCTTATCTCCCACTTTGAAGTCTGGCTGCACAGCCCTGTGGTTGTCCGCATACCACTTGTAGGTTGCTTGGGCTTCGGAGAGAGCCAGCCGAATGATTGGCCAGACATTGGCTAGCTGTGCCGCCCAGTCATCTGGGGAACAAGGTGGGGTCGCTGGCTGTGGCAACTCCGGGATCGGAACGAAGTCTCAACCATAGACTACCCGGAAGGGGGTGTGACCCGTGCTCTGGTGCACTGCATTGTTATATGCCACCTCAGCAAAGGGGAGTAAATCTACCCAGTCATCTTGCTGGTAGCTTATGAAGGAGCGCAAAAATTGCTCCAGGGTGGAGTTAAGGATCTCCGTAGATCCATCCATGTGGGGGTGCCAAGCAGTGGACAATGCCTGCTTGGTGCCAATTAACTTCAAAAATGCCTTCCAGAATTGAGAAGTAAATTGTGTACCCCTATCTGTGACCAAACAGGAGGGGGTACCGTGTAATTTGTAAATGTGATTTAAAAAGAGGCGTGCCAGCTGTTGAGCGGAGGGAATGGAGGCGCATGGGATAAAATGTGCCTGTTTAGAGAAGTAGTCTTTAATCACCCAGATGACCATTTTTCTCTGGCTGGGTGGCAAGTCTACGATAAAGTCCATTGAGATTTCCTCCCAAGGGCGGGAGGGGCTTGCCACCGGCTGCAATAGTCCCTGGGGCTTCCCTCCTTTTCGCTTGGCCATAGCACATGTAGGGCAAGCAGCAACATATTCTTTTACATCCCTCCTAAGTGTAGGCCACCAGAATTGCCGCCTTACCAGGTGCAGCGTTTTCACAAAACCAAAGTGCCCTGCCGTTTTGTCATCGTGAGAACGGCTCAGAACCTCTGCTCGCAATTGCTCCGGCATGTACAAGCTATTTTGTTTCCAAGCCAAATCATTTGCAAATGAAACATTGTGTTTATTTGCTTGCAACCATGTATCTGTTTTTAAGGCTTGTACGAACTGCTGTTGCAATTGCGATGACATTGACATGTGTCTCCCTCCCCTTGCGGGCGTTTGTGCCGGGGTGCACTTTGTTCCCGTTTGGCTGCGCGTGACAGCTTGGCAACCCAGCTGTGTGTCGGTCCACACAGTACCTACAATGTCGGATGCCTGACTGGCATCCTGGGGCCGCCTAGAGAGAGTGTCAGCTAAGAAGTTCTTTCGTCCTGGTATGAACTTCAGCTTAAAATCAAAGCGGCTGAAAAACTGCGCCCAGCGAACCTGCTTGGGGCTGAGGCATTTCGGGGTACTGAGCACTTCTAGGTTTTTGTGGTCCATCCAGACCTCAAAGGGGCAAGTGGCCCCTTCCAGGAGGTGTCGCCATGCCTCTAAGGCAGCTTTGACGGCAAAAGCCTCTTTCTCCCATACGTGCCATCTCCGTTCTGTATCGGAGAACTTGCGGGAGAGGTACGCGCAAGGCTTCAGCTGGTCGTTTAAATCTCTCTGAAGCAGAAGTGCCCCGATTGAGAAATCGGAGGCATCTACTTGGACTACAAAGGGTTTGGTGGGGTCGGGGTGTTGGAGGACCGGTTCGGCTGTGAACAGGCTTTTGAGGTGGTCGAAAGCCCTTTGGCATTCGGGTGTCCAGTTAAATAGCGCTCCTGGGTTTCGTGCTTTGCGCATGTCCCCCAAACCCTTGGTGCAGAGCAAATTAGTTAGGGACAAAACGATTTCTGCTAGACCCTTGATGAACCCCCTGTAAAAATTTGTAAATCCGAGAAAACTCTGTAGTTGTCTCCTAGTGCGCGGGTGCTCCCATGCCAGGATGGCCTGGACTTTCCCCGGGTCCATTTCGATGCCCCTCTCAGAGATTCTATAGCCTAGATAATCTATCTGAGATTTATGAAACTCGCACTTGGAGAGCTTGGCAAATAGCTCTGCTTTGCGGAGTTTCCTGAGCACCTGCTTAACCAAGCATTCGTGCTCCTCTTCAGTTTCAGAATAGATCAATACATTGTCCAAATACACAAGTACCCCCTTGAACAAGTGGTTGTGCAAGACCTCATTAATCAATTGCATAAATACCCCTGGTGCCCCTGCCAAACCAAACGGTAACACTTTGTATTGGAATGATCCCAGTGGGCAATTGAAAGCCGTCTTCCACTCATCCCCCTCCTGTATGCATATGCGGAAGTAGGCTTCTCGCAAGTCCAGTTTGGAGAATATTTTCCCCTTTGCCAGATGTGCTAATATGTCTTTGATTAGGGGCAAAGGATATTTATTGGATATGGAAGCCGCATTCAATCCGCGGTAGTCCGTGCAGAGTCTTAATGTGCCATCCATTTTTTCCCTGAACAACACCGGGGCTCCCACTGGCGAGTTTGCGGGCTCGATGAAGCCTCGTGCTAAGTTCTTGTCCACAAACTCCCGCAATGCTGCCAGTTCTTTCTGTGTCATTGCATAAATTTTGGGCTTTGGCAAAGGTGTGTTGGGGACCAGTTCTATGGCACAGTCCGTCTTTCTGTGGGGTGGGAGTTTGTCCGCATCTTTTTCCCCGAACACATCTGCAAACTCAGCGTACCTGTCTGGCAAGCCTTCCAGGGCCGCTGCAGCCACATGTGAGGTTGTAGCCGCTGCCCTCCCCACTGCAGCACGGGGAATTCGTTCCCCTGTAGGTGCTTGCTAGAAGCCGTCTGTGAACGTGATCGTCCTGGCTTCCCAATTTATGTAGGGGTTCCTTCGTACCAGCCACGGAATGCCCAAGATGACTAACGGGTGGCCCACCGGTGCCACGACAAATTGCAGTCTCTCCCGGTGGCTGCCTAACTGCAGCGCCACTTCTCCGGTGAATTGGGTGACCGGGCCCCCTCCCGCCGCCGAACCGTCCAATTGCGTAAAGACTACGTGGTGCTGAAGTGGAAAGCATGGGAGATTTAAAGCGGCAACCACGTCCAGGTACATTAGGCACCTGGAACAGCCCGAGTCTATTAGGGCCCAAACTTCAATTGACTTCTCCTTGGACTTTAGTTTAGCCTTTACGTACAGGGTGGGACAGTTGGCACTCACCCAGGTGTCGCTGTGCCCATTCTCCTCCTCCACCTGCCCTCTGGTGCTTCTCAGGGCAGGTGGCTGGCATTTCCCGCCGGTTCTTCCTCGTCGCTCTCCTCCTCTTCAATGGAGTAGGGTTAGCTCCGATCTCTCCACTGGCCACTGGCATCTTTTTGGGTGCTGAGGGTGGTTTGCCTGCCGTTTTTCCAGGCCTGTCAACTGCCCTTGTTTTCAGGCATGCAGCCGCTTTGTGGTCCTCTTTCCCGCATTGAAGGCACTGCCCCTTTGCGAACCATCGCTCCCTCTCCTCTCTCCAGGGTTGGGGTGCTGTTCTCACCGGTCCTGCAGTGGTTCGGGGTCCCTTTGCCGTCGCTGCTTGTTGCGCCATCCTCTTGGCTTGTAGGAAGGTTTCCTGGGCATTTTCTGCCTTACCAGCCAGCCGTATCCACTCGATTAGAGTATTTGGGTCGTCTCTACATAGTGACCACCTCAGAACGTTCAAGTTCAGGCCCTCTTTGAAGCGTTCAATTAGGGTAGACTGCGACCAGTCCTCCACCTTTCCAGCCAGTGCTTGAAATTCCATGGCATAATCTGCCACAGATCGTTGCCCTTGGCTGATTCCCCTTAGGGATCTTTTCACTCTCTCCTTCTCTAAGGGGTCTCTGAAGTGGAGATCTAGCGCCCAGAGGAACTCGTCGCAGTAATCGAGCTCTGGGGCATCTGCCTGGCATAGCTGGACATACCAGTCAGCCACCCTCCCTTTGAGTTTGTTCGCAATGGCATTGATTTTGCCCTTTTCCGAGCGGAAATATGGCCCAAATTCTTCCATGTAATTTTTTGCGTTCGTCAGGAAGAAGGATAATTTTGCTGGGTCCCCGTCGAATTTGACCCCGAGGTCTTTTACTCCCATTCTTGGTGGGCTCCAAGCCACATCTGGGCGTCTGGGCGTACCTCGGGCTGCTGGGGTTCTCCGGTCTCGGTGTGGGGATTCCCTCAACCGGACTCCAGGCAGCGTTGCCTCCCTCTCGTGCCGGCTCCAGCCTCTTCCCAGCGGTTGCGTCTCCAGGGTGAGAGGGGGGGAAGATGACCTCCTGGCGGGTTCTGCGAGGTGAACTCTGCCCAGCTCTGCCTCAGCCTCTTGCCATCTCCGTCCTCGCCCCGGCTGTTGCGTCTCAGGGATGGGAGGGGGGGTGATGAGCTGCTGGTACCCGGTTCCCTTTCGCCCCTTTCTTGGGATTCCCAACCGACCGACAATTTCAGGAGCAGCTGTTCGATCGACTCCAGCCTCAATTTCACTATGCTTAGCCACTCAGCTGTCTGGGAGCCTTCCTCAGTTCGTCTGCTCCGGCGCCTTCCCTCAGCTCTTGCGATCGTTGGGGACAGCCGGTCCCGCAGCTTCTCGGGTGCCCCGAGCATTCTGGGCAGGGATTCCGCTGTCTCATTCAGGGTGACCCACTCGCCCTGTGACTCTCTGGTGGCCTCGAGTGTCCGGCTCCTCCCAGTCTCCTCCTCATCCGAGCTCGATCCCGAACCCTCCTGGACTTTGTGCCATCTGGGATTGGGGTTCTTACCGATCACTCGTGCCGCGGAGTCGGGTGACCCATCACCGGTCCTCTGGTAGCCACCTCTTCAGGGGTTGAGTCTTTCCATCGCCAGCTTGGATCCCTCACAGATGGAATCTGGAATGGTGCTAGTGGAAAAAATTTTTTTTGATTCCTGTCTTTATGTGATGGTTGCCTTATCCCCAAAGAGACACGGACTCACTTAGTTAGGTCTAAGGATTTCCAGTTTATTGGGGACAGAATGCATACACTGAAAAAGACAGGAATGGGTACGTGGCGTGCGAGGTAGCCGGTAAATACCCGCGGTGCGGACCTGGCCCTTCTCCACCCCCCATTGTCTCAAAGTCCTGATCCGGAGTCTTGATGGGTGATCAGGGTGCGATTCCGGAGTCTTGATGGGCGATCAGGAGGATTAGCGCTGGTCGCCTCTGTCCTCTTCCCGTGTCTGGCACAGGTGTGTCCCCCAGGGTAATGCAGAGGTGTCAGGGAGATAGGGTGATGGCTTCTTGGGTCAGGGCAATGGTATAGCTCCTTTGTCTTTTATTGGTGTCTGGTTTTTAGTGCTTAAAGGATTATCACTAATTCCTTCCTCTTTCCTTCCCTTCTCCGGAAAGGCATGTTCCCCATTGTGATGCATGTATGCATTGCAACGGGGGACATGACAAACCTTCAGAACTATACACCTGGATTTGCGAAAAGTAAAAGGTAAAACACACTGAAGTTGAGCTGAGCTCTGTTCAACTGGATCCAAGTTGGTTTCTCGGCAGTGTTACAGGAGTAGTTTGCCATTGCCTCTTTCCAATATGTTTTTCAATTTTCCAGTTTAACCAACAACTAAATTGCTAGGCAGCCCCACCCCCGCATCCAACTACTCATCTGGACTGACCTATTTCATTTCTGTAATCGGCTAAGATCATGTAGGGTCTGCCACCTGATGACTGCTGTTTGTTCTTCAGCCTTGGGTAGCAAATGTACATTTTAGATCTTCACACCCCCATCCCCATAGTCATTTGAACCCTACGCCATTCCACAAAAAAAGTAGGGAGAGTTGCGATGGACATGCCAGCTCAGTCCTTCTCCCTTATCATTCACTGCTGACTATTACATAGAGCAAAGGAAGATCAGGATTCTAGAATCGCAGGGAGGTCTTCCCCAGAACTACTTCTCCTCTTCAGGTAGAGGAGAGTGGAGAAAAGAAAATGGAAAGGAAGACGGGTGAGTAAGTGGAACAAACTCATGCAACCCTGTTCTCTCTCCTTGGAAGTGAAGCTTATCTATAAAGAGAATGCTTCTATAGGACTTTAGTACGGATTTGCCTTGTGCACTCTTATACATCTGAAAGCACAAAACCTCTTCTTCCTTGACTTGGCTTCTTCCCATTATTTATTAGGAATAAGAGACTAAGCATAGTGAGAATTCCAAAACAATTTGCTTCATTGCTGACATAAAGAAGGCTTTTAAAACAACAACAACAACAAAACCATCGGTAATAGTTCAGGCAGCTCTAATTCAAGGGAAGACCCACAGCTGAAATTCTTACAGAATGCCTCATTCATTTATTTTCAATAAGCATACAACTAGTCCAGCTGGGAAATAATTTAAATTACAGCATTCTTTGTTCAAAGCAAATAAGCTTTAGAATGACAATTTTCCAAAAGCTATTTCTGTAGCATTTGGAGTTCACCATAGACTGTATACAGACTATAGGTTTTTCAGAGACTTCAAGGCACTTTGCCTCTGATCAGTCTTTCTTTCTTTTCCCATTAAACCTCCAGTAAAATCCACTATAAGGTAAAGGTAAAGGTTTCCCTCGACGTAAAGTCCAGTCGTGTCCGACTCTAGGGGGCGGTGCTCATCTCCGTTTCTAAGCCTTAGAGCCGGCGTTGTCCAGAGACACTTCCGGGTCATGTGGCCAGCATGACGACTCGGAACGCCGTTACCTTCCCGCCGAAGCGGTACCTATTGATCTACTCACATTTGCATGTTTTTGAACTGCTAGGTGAGCAGGAGCTGGGACGAGCAACGGGAGCTCACCCCGCCGCGCGGTTTCGAACCGCCGACCTTCCGATCGGCAGCTCAGCGGTTTAACCCGCAGCGCCACCGCGTCCCTATCAAAATCCACTATATCTCTGGTTAAATAGATTGTGGAAGCTAATGATTTGCATATGTCAGTTGGCTTGTAACTTATTATCACCACCATAATTATCATTATCATTTATGGATAATACAGTACATTCCACCCATCTTTAAAAATTCTACAACTGAGTGAGGGTCCAGTTTTGAAAAGAAAAGTGGGGCACAAAATTTGCTCTGTGTTATTCTTTCCGATAGCCTTTCTCTTGGGGATGTTTTCTACTACTGGGATTTCAATATTTCTATGTCTAAACTCAGAATGGTTGGAGAAGATGGTTGTAGGGAAGTAAACTTGGCAGAAGAAAATGTTGAGCAATAGGGGTGTGCCCATTTTGTTTTTAAATTTGGACTCTCTACCCCCTTCCCATTACTTTCAAAATGATTAAGATAATTACTATGTTTGAAAACACAGTTCTGCTAATCATTGCATCTGTTTTTCTTTCATGATTACCCTAACCTTAGCAAGCATCTGTCTATCAGCAACTTTATCTGTACAAAGACAATTGAAACCATCTGTTTGCGGGGGATGACCAAAGCAAAGGTTATGAAATGTTTGGCCATTAGAAAAGTGGGTGTTTCTCTCTGTCTCTTTCTGTCTCTATGTGTGTGAGAGAGAGAGAAAGAGAGAGAGATAGAGAGAGAGAGATTCACGGTGATAGCACTTCCACAAATGCAGTTACATTTATTATTTCATAAAATGCTTCCCAGTGCAATATCCTGCATGGGATATGCTTGATACCAAACAGGATCAATAGGCTGCTGTATTGTATGTATGTGTGCATGAGAGTAAGCCTTAAGAAGAATTGTGTGTTGAAAATTTAGCTTTTAGCAAGTACCTCATCCAGCTCCTTTGCCTGTTTCCCTCTCCCACTCTTGGTGGTCTTTTTCCACTGACCCATTTCTTTTCATTCAGTAAATCTGCTTGCTTGGTCATGTGAGTGAGAAGGCTTAGTTTATGTAAATCCAATAACAGAGCTGGGGGCAAGCTTAGGGACAGGTGTCTTGCTTAGGATGCATTTGCATGGCTTAACACTCCACAGAAGGAAGCTGCAATACAAAGACATCAAGGATGTTTTTATCTCTAAGGTAGCAGTTAAGGACGCTTAGAGCTCACAGACAGCCTGATTGGTTGAGTTCTGTTCTATGTTCATGATTCTACCTCTGTTGCACCCTGGAGCTTCTGCAGGGGAATTGGGAGTGGGGGGTAGAATGATGAAAGCAGTATTGTGGCATCATAACTCATGCCTCATCATTTTTGGACATGTCTTGTGATGTCAAATGTGTGTACAAAAGGGTGCAGAATTTGCAGCACAACACCCCAACACTGCTTTTGTCATTCAGAGAAAAGCACAATCTGCTACAGACAACTGTTGCTTGCTTCCTGGATGCACAAAGCAAGCGCATACAGTGTCAGGATCCCCACTCCCCACCAAAGCAACATGAAATTCCTCTCTCACACATCCAGTACTACAGTACATTTCCAAACTGAGGGCCTGAACGGTATCAACTTTTCAGAGTGTTCCCCAAATAAATATTCCACATTGCTTTCTTTCATCTATCCCAGTGTTTCTCAACCTTGACAACTTGAAGGTGTATGGACTTCAACTCCCAGAATTTCCCAGCCAGCCAAGTCCAAGCCCAGTATAAATCAACATAACAGGTTATTAGGGATTGCCCAACATTTAGGGCTACTTTTTACCTTGTAGCTGAAGTCCCAAATGTTTCACCTGAGAATGCCAATGTTCTTCTGGTTTCCTTCCTTGGTGCCTATCAGACATCATGGCCTGCTAATTTTTTAAAAACAATATTTCATCTTTTAAAAATGAGAAAACGTTGGTCATGCTGCAAAGCGAAGTTCAGTCTTCATCATCAGCTTCTTTGCTATGAATGCCTCTAGACCCCAAACAGGCCCCATATGCTTCCTTAGAAAATCAAAATATGGGGAACAGAGCTTTGTTTCAAATTGTTCTAACCTGCTCAAGAAAAGGACAGATATAAGCAGGGACAGCACAGGGTCTTTTGTGGGACAAAGGGGCACAAATATGCTGGTGGAGCCATGATTTCTAATTCCTTCATAGTAACCATTGTATGAATGGCTGAGCCCCTTGTCAGCCGTTTTGCAAGAGCACACACGTGTTCTCTGCATCCCAGATGGGCCACTAGCCCTTCCTTAAAAATTATTACACTCAAATTCAGGTTATGAATGAAGATGTTTTACAAAGGGTACAGGAAATATGGTCTGGTTGATATCAGTGGGGAACTAGATTAAAATCTCATTGTTTCAACAGAAGCTACATGCAGCCAATGCATATGGCAGTCTTAAATGCATGGCCATACCTATGGCACTTATAAAGGAGTTTATTCCCAAACAGGTAAATGGAGAATGGTAAAGGATAAAACTTGGATTTGGCTTAAATCCAATAATTCATCCTCAAAGGTTTTTTGAATTATTTTACTTAACAGCTGTTACAGATTTGTTCTTGTTGCCTTGTTTCAGCTGTGGCTAAATGTGGGGTGAGGACAGTGGAGAAGGAACACCAGTTGCTTTTTTAAAATGTGCTGGATAATGTTGAAGTGTTCTTTTTTTTAAAAAAATGACCTTTTTTTTGCTTCAGTTTTCCACTTGGTTTCAGTGACATTCACTGTATGGCACACAGTTTTCAACCTTAATACTTAGTAATACTTGGACAGCATTCACAGTTACCAAATAGTCCATATTATTTTTAAGAATTATATTGCATATCCATTCTAGGACATATGCTGGAGACCAGAAAATGCACTCCCCCGCATAGCAAATTTCCAGATGCAATTAAATAAGGACAACTTCTCCATCCGTATTAGATCAGATCCTCATTTGCTCTCTTGTCTGCACTTCCTTTCTGCCGATCAGCAGCCTGCCTACTTAAAGGGGCCTACACAGTAAGAGCTGTGATGGCATAGCCATCCCATATTTGATTTCAAGCTAACTCTGACATGATGCCATGAATTGAAAAGGAAGAGTTAAACCAGCTGTGCTTCTTTCCCCACTTCCTTTTATAGAAGTGGGGTTCATGCACCCCTCTTAGAGGGGGGAAAAACACAAAACAGTAGGTGAAGTCTATCAGGGATGAAATAAACAATTCACACAGCTTGTTATCAGAATTCAGGGGCAAATCAAAGCCATCAGCAACCATACACCATAAAGCAAAATGGCAGGCATATCCTTGCTTGGGGTGCAGCAAAAATATGCTAGTTGAAGGAATTTGATTTATTGTTTATTCCCCTGTGCTCTGTCCTTATTGAAAACATGTCTTTTGCCAGCTTGCTGCCTTGCTGCATGAGAATGTGCTATAGTATAGTTATATTCTTTTATCCCCTAAAGAAAGCTATAAATGGGAGAGCAGGGCGCTAGTTTTACACATATAAACGTATATAAGAGTCCCACTTACTACCTCTTACATCATGGATGCAAAACTTGCAGGCTCCAAGTGCCTCCTCCCCAACTTTTGAATCCCACAGAGTAGCCCCATAACTGGAATATTAGAGTTGGGTGAAATGGGTGCCTTCGTTCTTGCAGAGGCTTAAGGCATCCATTTCATCCTTTAAAACCTCCTATTCCTCAAGCTGGACCAATTTTTCCTATCTGGCGATCTATGGGTGCCTTAAGTCTCTGGAAACCTTCCCACATAATAAATGTTAGTCTCACCAGCCACATCTCCTTCCTGGGAAACTATTTTTCTTTTTTTTTTAAGTTTAGTCTCAGCTGCAAGAAAGTTGAATCATACTAATGACATTTTCCACAACTCTAATAAAAGATAAAGACAAATATATCATCTTAGCAGCCAAACTATTCAGGAAGCACTGTCATCTCATTCAGTAAACCCATCTCTTCTTTTCCAGGGCCAAGGGCTGGAAAGGGGAAAATCCATTCTTCAGATGTGGCACAGGCCAGGCACATGATTGAACATCTGCTCCCTATGATATCACTTAAACATCTTATCTGGAGTAGGCTTGTTTTCATTTTAAGAGTCCATTATTTTCATCATGCAACTGAGCCACACCAGCCTTCCCCAAGATGCATTGGCACTGCGCACCTGGAGAGGAGCAGGCTGACAAAAAACATGTCACAAGATAGGCTAAAGAAGGAAGCAAAACTGATATTATAATGCTGAGAAAAGGGAGAGGAATTACAAATCGTTTGCTGGTGTGTACTAAGCTTCCATTGCTCTGCCAGTTCAGGGGGAGCTTTTCTTATGGCCAACCCCATCTGCATCAAATTCTCTATATTTTTAGAGATCTGTTAAGTCAGGCATGCTCAGCCATCCTTAGGTTCACTTTGACAAGGATAGACAACTTTCAGAGCCATATATATATATACATAATATACACACACACACACACACATACATACATACACACACACACTCATTCATTCATTCATTCATTCTGGAATTTTAAGGGCATAATATAAGCACTCTCTCAAAATGGCTGCCTCAGAGGCAGTTTGCTCATTCACAAAATAGTTTGCTGTGGTGGGTGGACCAGTAATAAAATACTCATTTGCTAGAAAGCAAACTGGTAAGAATATTAATCATGACTGCCCCAGGATGCTCTCTCCCACCACCTCTTTCCTTTGCCTTCTTTCTGGGCACAGTGTTCAGTCACCAGCAAGCTTTTATCCATCTGAAAGAACATCTATGTTATGCCTGTGAAAGTTGGACATTAAAAAAGGAAGGTAGAAGAAGAATTGATGCATTCGAATTGTGGTGTTGGCGAAGATTATTGAAAATACCATGGACTGCCAGAAGAACAAACAAATCAGTTTTAGAAGAAATACAACCAGAATGTTCCCTGGAGGCGAAGATAACTAGGTTTAGACTCTCATACTTTGGGCACATCATCAGGAAAGACCGATCACTTGAAAAGGACATCATGTTTGGTAAAGTCGAGGGCCAGTGGAAAAGAGGAAGACCTTCAATGTGATGGATTGATACAGTTACAGCAACAATGGATGCAAACATTGGAACAGTCAGGCATATGGCGCAAGACCGAACAGCATTTTGTTCTGTTATACACAGGGTCGCCATGAGTCGTAAAGGACTCGACGGCAACTAACAACAACAACAAGCTGAGGAAGGTAAGTGTGAGAGCTGGCTTTATAAGCAAAAGTAATACAATGAAACCTTATGTCCACAAATATATCGGTATTGATTTGCCTATTGGTTATTTGTATTTTGTCATTTACATGCCAGTTTCTCTACTAGTGCAGTAGCCCATTCGCTATCTATTTATTTCTGAAATATCAATGTGTTGGCCAGTTTCCAATTTCTCACTCTCTCCAACCTTGTGTTACCAATAATTTAAAACAAAAAACAAACTTCATTATCATGGAAATATTTTAACCTCTTTAACAACAGGGAGAAAAAATAAAATTCGACCAAAGGAACCCATTATGTGTGATTTCAGAAATGAAACATTTGACCCAGAACTCTTGAATTGTAGGACAACCAAATTATATATGAAGAATCGTCTTCAAGGTGCTTTCCTTAATCTGGCATGATAATTGGAAAAAAAAATGGTCCACTGTAATTTTGTATACAAATTTGTTTTCCAGACGCATTTCCTGCTCATAGTTACAGCATGCTTGGTAGGCATCGGCCATCAGTATATTTTTTGAGACAAATCCTCTAGTGGACTCACCTGTGTTCCTGCAAGACTCTCACATGCTGTGAGGGAGTTTTGTATTTCCCTTGGAAGTCTTGCCATTTTGGAATAAGTCCACAAAGCTATACCACTCAGGAATAGAAGGATAAAATAGGTATAGATAAGTGTTATCTATGCTACAGTCTGAAATAAGTTTAACAGGTACAAATGAACACCAGGGTGATTGAGGCTAGGAATCTCTAAGAGGGGATCATGCTAAACTAAAGTTCCCAAGGTTCTTAGAAGTATAGATGTACTCAACAAAGACTGAAAAAGAATTTAATATTTACAAGTGCTTAGTAAAATATGTAAAATAAAGTTACATCCATAGAATCATAGAGGGGGTCATTTAGGCCACTAAATCTAATCTTGTTGCTCAAGAATCCAGAGTAAAGTATTCAGGCAGAAGATTTCTAGGGCTAACAGTCAAAGCATGTTGTACAACAGATGGACTTGGAGGAATTTCTTCATTCCCTTCCCACCCCCAACAACCACACTCCTAATGTTGTTTTCAGGATCAGTTTACATGATGCATGCCCTAGCCTTGGGCTGTATGTGAAAAGCTCTCATATTTTTCAGTAAATGTCACATCCATGTTTTGGAAATTCAGATCAAGTTCAGCAACCAACCAGCAACTCTAAAGTACTTTTTCTTGTTAAGGTATCTGCCTTGAAAGCAATGGTGTCATCAGGGGCAGATGTCCAGGGCCTAACTCAGCTGAATGAACAGATGATTCATCAAACATAAGAAGGCTAGTTTATCACTCTTTGGAAAAATGAACTCACATTTTCTTCAGAGACCTCTCCCAATAAATCCAAAGTATAATATTACTGAACTGTTCCATTGAATAAAAGTGTTTTACTATTTACTCTATGGGCAATTTTAAACAACTCCTGTTGTGGGTGGTATAATACATACAGTATAGGGATTATGCCATGCAGTTGATGGAGTTAACCATTCTGTTAATGCAGCCACCACCCTGCACATTGAACCTAATCTGGATCCTCTCCTTCTCCATAGTAGCCTTAAAACTGCTGGAAGTGTGACTTCAATACCACAACTCTTCAGCACCCTACAATCTACTGACCATGAGGAGCAGTGGGTGTAGAAAGAGAGTAAGGCATTTACTCTGTGTCCCCTCTTTTTTTTTCAGTCTGCCTATTCTTTCTCAAGCTCTTTAGCATCTGCCTAAAACCAGAAGTAATTATTTTCCAAGCATGATTCTCCCAGAGTTTCTTTACCAAGATTTATGAAGAAGAAAGGGGTGGGGTTACAAGAATTCTGGCAATTGAATGATTTCCCATCTATAACTAATATATCTCAAAGTACATTAGGGTAGAGTTTTCCTCATTTCCTCTTTTATTGCCTTTCTGTGACCTGGGGAACTGGCAGGTCTCTTCATTGATAAGGAAGGAACTTGCAAGTGGTTATTTATAAAACTGTGTCCTGAATCCTTTTCAGTCTGAGAACTGACCATTACCCTCTTTCTCTATGGGACTCCTAATCGCAATGTCTACTCTCTGTCTTTGTACCCAAAGCATGGATCTATTGCTTGCTGATTCAACTCCAGATAAGATATGGCTAGCTAGAAGCTACATTTTATGTATTTCTTCCATATATCTCCTTTAAAAAATCTTTCTTTTGAAGTTTTAAACCTGCTGGCTAATCCTTGCCCAGGCTAGATTTCCACTCTCATGAACATAAATATAGAAACACATATAGCTTTCTCCCAAAAAACCTGAACTTACCCAGAGTGCAACAACAAATTCACAATGTGTAATTTGACCTAGGGGACTGCATCTTATGGAGGAGCAAAATTAACATGTAGGTATTCAATTCAGTACAATTCAGGCATTGCGTGACTTGAAAACAATCTGGATGGCTCACAATAAATCAAACAAGAAATACAGTAAAAATAAATAGAGAACAATATGACAGATCTGGCCAACAACTCCACACATGTAACATTGTCAATTAAAATAATGTGCATTAGACTATTTGCTGAGGAAGAGAACACCTTGATAAATATATGTGATCAAACTCCCCAAATTGACATTTCTAGCCTATTATTTCCAAATCTCAGAATAATTCTCTATTCTGTAACTTACTCTCTGCTGTACTCAGGGGCATCTGGAAGAAACTGCAATGAAGCCAAAATGACAATATGTACACAATGAGATCATCATAAAAATACCACCAGTGCCCTAATTTAAGCAAGTATGTAAGCGGCAGTATTTGTATGATAATGTCATCATCACATTCATATTTCCCTATTACAGATCCCTGTGACTCCTGCTAGTGTTCACGCAGGCACCATCATGTTCTCTTCTCCAAAAAGAAGCTGAGTACATTGTGGTAGGGGAAAAAAATGATTCTCATGGCATCATAAATACCAACTAATTTGTTATGGTATAAATGTTAACGGACTACAACCCAACTCCATCATGCCTGGAATAATAGTGGAAAGAACATCGTGTATGACATTTCTCCTTCATGTTTTCTTCTTGCTGTGGCTGCAACTACACCAGCCCGGAGGCTGTGTGTGACAGAGAATGAAGGGCTTTTGGAGAGCAAGTACTTAATAAAAGCTTCTATTTCATGCTGGCGATGAAGAGAATGCTTCAGTAATAAATTAATTCAGCCACGTGTTCCACAAGTACATTGGTGCTGCTTACTGGGAGGAGGGGGAGGAGGAGGAGGAGGAGGAGGAGGAGGAAGAAGAAGAAGAAGAAGAAGAAGAAGAAGAAGAAGAAGAAGAAGAAGAAGAAGAAGAAGAAGAAGAATCACCTTTTAATAAGCTGCGTAAGAATCATTTTGAAGGCAATCAGTTAAAACATCAGTATGTCAAAGACAACCAATCATAACAAATCTTTACCCAATAAAATTTACAGCGTATAGTAATCTAACAAAAACTATCCAATTTATAGTCACTAAAGCAACAAACACAACTAAACATGTGTTCCCATGCTAACAAAATTGCCAGCAAAACGACTCAATTCTAACATTAAATCCAAAATGCAAAATGGATTGTTTTATTGATTTAATATAAGAATTGAAACTTGTGTGCCTGGCTCAGGATCAGAGTTTACAGTCTGGCCCACGCCTTGGGTAGTTTCTTCCACTCCATTTGGGACTGAAATAAACATGCTTTCAACCCCCTTTTTAAAATACATTCAAAACTGGTTGTTGTCCACAGAGTATTAAGAGCTGATTCCAAAACTCCCTCATAAAGAGGCTGAGGGAGAAGAAGTTCTCTGTGCAGCATCTCAAATCCCCCAAGGATGATGATGCCAAGAAGTAAGAGAAAGTAAGAGAAAGTATTGCCAGACTATGAACCATCATTGCTGAAACTAGGATACAGTGACTCAGGCTAAGGGGGCAGGAAGGGGTTAGAAAATGGAAGAAAGGCTGTACAGGCCATAAGCCATATCATGAGTAAACCTAACCAAAGATATAAACTGTTTCACTTTCTCAGATGCTATACATACGAAGCTCACTGAAGGCCTACATCTATTTAGGAACAGCCACTTTGAGAATGACTAACTTGTGCCATTGATGCGACACACTATTTCCTAGATCTAATGATAATAGAATATGATATAGTTACTATACAATTTAGAGTGTCTTTCCTGAGTCATTATGAAATAATGCACCATCTTCCTCTTAAAAAAGAAACAAAACTGTTTGCAGTGGTCGGACTATGCCAAATAATTTTCAGTTAAATATTGAGTGGCCAGTCTGTAGCTAATTCTCAGCCAATGAGATAATTACAAGAGGAGACATTTGAAAAAGAGAGAGAGAGATTCATCTAAGCTAGAGAGATTCCACTGGATGGAAAAATCTGTCATGTTTTAGGGCTGCAATAAAATGGATCTGCCTCTCCTACAATTGGTTCCCAGGCTATTCTGGTCAAATATAAACCACACTGGGCGTGGGAGAAACTTCTGTGATAAATCCAGCGGTGCAGTAAAGTGCAGTGTTGAAACTGGAACTCTTCACATGCCCTGCCCCTCCCATATTATTTGTCCATTTCATGCTACACAGCTCTGTGAGGTACAACCATGTAGAAGAACTGATCCTGTTGCTCCAATAATGCTAATAAAATTGAACTCCAAAAATTAAGCCAGGAGTGCGGTTTCTTATTGGCCACACTGGGTATTTCCATCTTCCTCAATCTGGGTTCCTCTGATATAGCAACCCATTTATGGGAGTGGTTGGCCAATACATCTGGAAGATAGCACAGTGAGGAAGGATGGTATCACCACTGATCAAGCAAGTGGATGAAAAGAAACACTTGATTTTAGTTTACAGCATAAGGTTTGACCCACTTATTCAATGAATCTAAAACTATGAGCTCCCTACTTCTTTCACAGTGTGGAAGTGGTTGAGGAAGAAAAAGTGTAACATAAAAATAGGAAACTATAGCAAGTGTAATGAAATGCCAAGAAGAATTAAATGCAAAAAATTAAATGCAAAAGGAGAAAATAATATAGGGAGCAAGATTAAATTAAATGCAAAATAAAATACATAGAGATTAATAACTATATTATTCAAACCAGCTGAACATTTGCAGGTGACTCTCACAAAATGCTGATTTTATAAAATATCACTTTCATACAGGTGTCAGCTATGAATTACTGGAACCTCTTGTTTTTTCAACAGCAATAGTGAAAAATCAATAGAGGCCAGTTATACATTAGCAAAGAAAGGACAAGACGTGTAAATATTCTACAGAAATGTCCTTGTGATTTTTAATTATTTCTTTCCATAATTCTTTATATCACATTCATCAGAAATCATACTTTTCCCTGCTCTGCTTTGCATTTGCTGTTCCCTGCCTTCACATTTTTCTTAAACATTGTTGAGATAAAAGAGGGATTTCTTTTCTCTAAATATAATTTTGATAGACATTTCATCTCTGTGAGCTTTTAATTGCACTTGGCAAGTTTGAGGCTTAGAAGGACAGTTTAATCAGAATACAGTAGATCTGTGTGTGAGAGAGAGAGAGGGAGAGGGAAAGGGAGAGAGAGAAAAAAAATTAAGGTGTATTCATTTATATCCAAAACACACTGAAGTCTCATCTACCTAAATCAGTGAGAAGAAAAAAAATGCTTAATTCTGATTGGATGATACAAAGGGATGGAACAGTCTACTTTCTATATCAGACTTCTTCTAAGAGATGCAAATAGATGCACAAATTCCAGTGTTGTAGATATTTTTCACTCGATTTCTAAGCCAACAACAGATCACAAAATTTGAAGTAGCGTAGGCTGAAGGATAACCATTCTGACCCATGTATTTATTCAGAAAGTGTATTATGGATGGTTCTTTAAAAATGTTTTCTATCGTGTTTATTTAATGTTACTGTATTTCCCATTCATATCATTTCTATTGATGGTCAAGTTGTGATTTGGTCTGATTCTAATACAGGTAGTCCTCACTTAATGACCTTCATTTAACAACAGTTCAGAGATACGACAGGGCTTACTTACAACCCGTCCTTGAAGTTACAGTTGTCGAACCATCCCCACGGTCACGTGATTGCAATTTGGGGGCTTGGCAACCAGCTTGCATTTACAACCAGTTGCAGCCTCCTGCAGTCACATGATCACAATGTGCAACCTTCCCAGCTGGCTTCTGACAAGCCAAATCAATATGGAATCATTGATTTGCTTAACAACCACTGTGATTCGCTTAATGACCGGGGTAAAAATGGCCCTAAAATCCAGTCTGATCACATGATGCCCCACTTAATGACCATATCACTTAGCATCTGAAATTCCAGTCCCAATTGCAGTTGTTAAGTGAGGACTACCCGTATGCCCCACATGAAAGTTAAACTAGCTTTTTGATTTCACCCCAGAGTGATGCTTACCTAACTGTATTAAACTTTAGCATTGCATGAATTCTGTTCATTTCATTTCAGCTTGCTTCTCTTGGTAAACAAAGTTTGTTATTTCCCAGAATCAGCTTTTACTTTGAAGAATGGCTGACTCAGAAGCAATTTCATAAAAATAGTACTTTGTTAATAGTGTAACCTATTTTTCTTTCATTCATCTCAGGAGTAAGTGGTTGGAGTGCTGCTTAATATGGACCAGCACATACCCTGTTATTTTTTTACTTTGTTAACTAAACTCTGGAAATGATTGTTCCCCCTTTTATGTAAAATTTGTTTTGCTAAAAAAGCAGCAGCAGAAGGATAAGATGTTCTGAGGAGTTAGTCATTTAGTACTTTAAAAACATATGTCATAATACTGCTACCAGTAAAGGTACAAGATCGTATTGTAGGATTACTGACTGGAAAGGGCTATTTGTATTATTCATCCTCTAATAGTGATAACATAAAGGCTGTTTGTGCAACTGAGTCAAAAGTCATAAATGAGATATTAGCTGGGGGGCAGGTTCAGAGGTCTTACTGAGTAATTAGGCCTGAATAGACCCTAGTCTTCCTCTGTTAGAAGGAAATCTTGTCCTGATTTCACATATGCAGGTGTGTTAAACAAAGCTGAGTCTTGAAAAGACTGTAAATCCATACTCTTCTGAGCAGGAGATGGCAAGTCCAGCCGTCTTTCAAAGCTGACCAGTTCTGCAGGCCCTCCAAGTAGCTGTTCAGGCTTGCAGAAGTGGCAAGCTTTAGAAGGGGGCTAAGTCTTCATTCTCCGGCACAGTAAAGCAGGAGAACGTGGGTCTGGCTGCCTCTCAGAACCAGGGGAAGTCAACATCTGGATACTATCTACATGGTTCTGTGACTCAGCCCCCTTCAGGATCCCACTCAGTCCCACTCAGTCCTCTTCCTGATGGGACCAACCTTCACCTATCAAGAGGAAGGATGCACCACATCAAAATGTCAGACTTCAAATGTCAGACCCCGCAACCTTTGCTGAGGAAGCTGCCTCCTATGGGCAGAGAATGGAACAAAACCACAGCAGTTAACAGTTTTCCAACAGTTTCTAACGATGCTGCATTTCTTCAGGTCCTAGTTTTCCTCTTGCTTCCTAAACTCTAGAAGAGGAAGGGGTTGACCCCTTCTGGAGCTAATATAAAGTCTGAGGTGTTAGAGCAAATTGAATTCCTGTAAAAGCTGCCATATTACTAAGCTGCCTCTTCTCAGTTATTGAGGTGAGGGGAAACTAATTTTCCATATGCCACTACTGGGGGAGCTGCACGATGAGCATCATAACAAGCTATCCTTCTTTTCAGCACGTCTCCATTTAAAACCAGGGAGGTGTGTGAATGCAGCATCAACTGCTAAGTCATATTTTTAGTATTTCCTTCAGACGACAGAGGCATCTTTCCTGTTGACAAAGATTAAATGGCACATCCTCACAGTTCACAAGAAAACCCAGTGCAGGTTTGTACTGCTTCTGTCCAGATAAAGCAAAATAATAATAAATCCGTCATTATCAGCTAGCTTTTCAGATTCAACACTCTGCAGTCCTTATTTCCTTTCTACACTGAAATATCTTGAACGGTACCCACACAAGCAGCAGCTATCTTCTCTCTGGAGCTAATATAAAGCCGTGTGTCTCCTGTGTAGATAGAATTCTCTGATCCAGAACAAAGCAGTCCTGATCCCATGTTTCACTTTAAATGATGATGTATCAAGATAAAGAAGGATGGAAAAGAAGGGAGAGTTTTCATATATGAAATGTTTAGTATTTTCTCCACTGAACCCTCCCAGGGCACTATATTGTTTACCCTGTCAATTTCTTATCTGAGCTATATAAAGATGCAAACAATCCAAGTGGAAGGCTTGTATGACTGTATATGAAAGCTAACAAATCAGAGATCATATCTTTACAGCAGGGTGAGGACGTTGTGGTCTTCCAGAAGTGGCTGGATTACACCTTCCTTTATTCTTGACCACTGTCTACTGTATGCCAATTGTATCTAATGATACTTGAATGCAATAATATTTGATGGCACAGGACTCTACAAGAGGGGAAGGGGGCAAATGACAAAATGCATGTTAATGACATCATGATGTCAACTCTGCTTCTAACATACTTGCATGCAATATCACAATGGAAATACAAAAGGAACTTGCATCATGATGTCACAATGTATGTTTCATCATTCTGGCATTGACAGAAAATTAGGAATCAATGGTTATATCTGAAAGGCCACAGGTTCTGCACAATCACAATCAAGAGCAGCAGAAGAGAAAGCTGGCCCAGTACTTACTAGCTATTATCCTTTTCCTACCATTTCTGTGTCTACCCTGAAACTAAAATTGTGAAGGAATAGAGAGAGTAGTAGTGTGCAACTACAGTGTCAAAGCTTTTAGAAAGGCAGGAGAGACCACTGCTTCCAAAAGCACACTTCTACCACCACTAAATACCCAGTGTCACCTACAGAAGCAGCAAGACTCCTGGTAGAACCTTAATATTTTAATACTAACGATGGAGCAGCATTCTCCACTGCATCTGAAGGTTAGCAGTAAGGAGTGCAGCTGAGGCTGCCTAGAAAATGTACCTCTGTCTTCCAGTGTGTGGAAATGCCCCCTCTATATCATCATCAACTGACACCTGAAAAAGTTGCCTCACTTTGTATAATGGTGGTGTGGGCTCTGCTGATCTCTAGATCGACAGCTTATATCTTCTGAAGCCAAATGTTTAATGTGCTGCTGTGGCTCATTTTCCTAGTTAAATGTACGGACAGGTTTCAAGTACAACTAGTGCAAAAGAAACAAAATAAAAATGAGCATACAAAGATGATGCCTGATTTGAGTTTTTGATTTTGTTTCTGCTGGATATTCTTCCTGCGTATTATACCTATTACCAGCAATTAATATAACACCAAGAGCCAGTTTGGTGTAGTGGTTAAGGCAGAGGCTAGAAACCAGGAGACTGTGAGTTCTAGTCCCGCCTGAGGCACAAAGCCAGCTGGGTGACCTTGGGCCAGTCACTCTCTCTCAGCTCCAGGAAGCAGGCAAGGGCAAACCACTTCTGAAAAACCTTGCCAAGAAAACTGCAGGGTGTCAGCACCTGATCATTCGAGCATTCACACAATCAGTCAGGAGGCTGGATTCCTTTAACTGTTTTAATGAAGCATAATGAACGGTACAGAAGGCAAGCTGCGAATAAAGATTTCCCACTCAAACCTAACTTAAAACTACATCCCCTTAGTTAGTCCCCTTTCCCATGAAACCATGTCACTCCCCCTCCCATCCAGATGGTATTCCTGGCATATCTCAACCCCGCATCCTTGATGTGCTCCATAGCCATAATAAACCACTTTACACTCCAACTTCACACACCCCCTCCCATCTGGCAACATGGGAGAAGGAAATGATGGAAGATGCTCCGATAACAGTTTCTGTGAAACCTTTGATCGGGGAATCTGACACAGGGACTTGCCCAGGCAGTCTTCAAGAATCAGACACAATTGAATGGATTATACACACACACACACAAACTGGCCATTTTGTTCATCTCAATGGTATCATAACCAAAAGGAACTCAGCCTAGGTATGTTCTATGCCTAAGGAACAGCAGGCAGAAGATGAAAAACAAGTGTAAATAAATATTCTCTAAACAAAGAATGAGATTGCAAAAATGCTTCATTTGATCTGGGCTTCAGCCATTAGTACTGAATGACTGCCAATACCCCATTTGCAACTACCTTACACAATAATGCAAACTCATGAAGACTGTTTGCCTTGGAGGAGCTAATCAGTGAGCAGTTGACACATAGTGGGGGGAACAGCATCTGGAAACTGAAAGTCTGCTAGCTCTGGGGATTACCGCAGCTGGACTACCCAATAAACTTATCTGTGGTTGTTCCAAATTCACCTTGTAAATCAGGGCAGGACAGGACAATATGTTGCAGACAAAGGTTTAATTGACCTGCAGCAATTTGTTCTTTTCCTTGGCCTGTTCAAAACAAGACTACAATTATCCTTAGAATGTCATCTCAGCAAGGCCTGAATAAGGCTTAAACTCAGAATGTTTTTCCAGTGCAAAGATCCAGCAATAGAATTTGCAAAAAAAAAAAAAAAATTAAGTGTCTCCAGTTCAACAGTATTATGTATTCTTTTCTCAACACCATTTCCTTTCATTTAGATGAAGAAATCAGGTTGTCTTCCAGTATACAAAGAATACTGCCATGGGTCAGATTTTAACACCCTACTTCCCATAGAAAGTCACCTCTGTATTCCATGTCTCATTAATATGCTCAGTTTTTATTAGACTGTTTGGGTAGGTGATTGTTGACCCCCACAGGTTTGTGCACTTCTTTCCTCAATGTTTTTCATACTCCTGCAAATCCTTGAGTTCTTCTAAACACTATACCATCCGCTTCAATATGAATGATGCCATTCTAGCTACATAAATACTAGGAAATCAGTTAACCGGTCACAAGGTAAATCTCTCTCTCTTTCATTTCTGTATTTTTTAAAAGGATTTTTTTTATTTTAAAAAAAGTATATTTTACATGCTTGCTAGCAGATACTTAGTTTCTTTTGTGTGCTTCCATTGTCAGAAAAAAGATCCTACAGATAGGCCATGGGATGCCTTTGGTCTACTCCACCAAGGCTTATATTATGATGTACTGTATATGAAACAAATGCAGCCACTCTTCTCCTTTTTTATTATTTAAGTTGATGCAAGACCAGCAAGGGCATCTGTAGGTAAATCCAAAAAAGTCAAAATGGTGTCATGATTGTGTGATCAAAGCCCTGCTTCTTTTTTGCATAAGTATCTCTATTCAAGCAACAGGTTCATAGAAATTTTGGAAGGGGCAGTTCAGGCCATTGAGTCTAACCTGCTTTCCACCCAGGAATCCAAATTAAACATCCCAGTGAAGGGAAACCTACCAGCTCTCTGACTAATCAGTTCCACTGTCAAATTACTTGTACTCATTACTGTATAGGTTTTTCCTAGTATCCATCGGGAATCTGCCTTCCTGTAATTTAAGACTGTTAATGCATATGCCCAGCGATCCCTGTGATGATAGTCTTGTTCACTGCCTGATTAAATCCTGCTGGATGGGATAAATAATGGGATATATATACAGGGAGTAAATGTCTTAAAGCTAGAGAAAGAAGTCCCCAAGTGGATCTCAGTCTGGTTTTGTACTCTGCTTTGGCATCTATTCAGTTTGATTTACCCTTGGCCCCATTCTTGGCAAACTGATTACAAAAAGGTGAGTGGAAAAGAGTCTCTCATCATAGTCATGAGCCTAAGCAGGCCCAGTGCCAGGCTCCTGTTAGCTCTTCTGAGCTTCATCCAACAATTTTTCATCATGCAACCGGTAGGAGTTACGAGGGGTGTGCTGGGCATAAGCCAATCTGATGCAGAAGGTTGTTGATAAAGCCGAAGGACATGACCAAGCTAATATCAGGCCAAGATTCCATTATGATAATCACAAGCAATGGCAGTTTAGTAAGCCAGGTCAATGCACTTAAAGGTAGTGCTATCATCATCTGAGCCAAGACAGATGGCATCACCTTGTTAAAATCCAAAAGCAATTTGAATGCTCAATTTCTAGTTTAATGCAAATTAAATTCTGAAACATGGGGACCAGAAACCATAATAAGTGACTTGCACTAAGGGGCTTGACTCACTTTTCACCTACCTGTATATGCACATTTGCCTGCATGGATTGTATGCTTGAGTGGAGAAAGCGTAAATAACATGTAATAGAATAAGAATAGTAGGAGTAATAAAGATGAGAGAGATCCATGAGTTCAAAGAAGCTAAAGATAGTCTTTGCTGCAGGCCAGGGGCAGAGATCTCTCAGAAAGAAAGGAGGATCTCAGAGTTATGAAATCGGCATAACTCTCCAAAAGCAATCAATACAAAGAGGAGAACAAGTAGGACATGTAGCAAAAATTTCCAGTAGGGACTGGAGTGTACTTACTCCTTTTCATATTCTCAGCTAACCATCTAACTACACTCCTTTTCACAATAATCAAGGGCCATTTTCATGCCACCCCCCCCCATCTCCAATCCCCATAATGCAGTTTGAAGCTGATCTGCATTCGCTGTCAAATTCTCCTGGTCTCAAAATGCTAAGAACATGCAAAGAACACATGAGCTAATGAGTGTGCACTTCCAGCTGATCAGGAGGATTGGAGGGCAAATATGCCATCCAGTCACTCTTGCACTTCACTCAGTTACTGCAAATCCTGGAGCAACAAAAACCTCCTTACCTCTGCTTCACACGAACAGAAATAAAATGAATTCCTAGTGGCTCTCCATCCACACTTCAGTTCACATTGGGTGCATTTGTCTGCCAAAAATAACCATCTGAGCACTCCTTATGAAGAAAAGCTTTCAAGCTTCATGGTTATCTTTCCTCCCACACATAACATCCTCCTGCAAGTTCTGAAGGTGAAAGGAAAATACTTTGTGCAACCAAGTACTTTTCTCATACTTCTAACCATTTCTGCACGTTACTACAGCTCTGGAGACCCGCAGAAGAAATACATTCGAAGTAGTTCCACTGACAGGGAGCAGAAACAAAATGCTGATGCTCAGAATGAGGCGGGGTATCGAAGAATAGAGATAGTCTTGAAGAAAATATGTGACAGCCATTACAAAAACATCCGCTTAGCCTGGAAAGGCAGTAAGAGGTGAAGAAGAAAATCAAGATTGGCTCATGTTGATTCTCTTGGGTATAGTGGAGGGAAAGAGAAACTCTGTCAGGCCTACAAGATTCTGTTACTACAACCTATATCAATAAAGTAGAGTTCTAGTATTTCTTGCGGAATCTGTTTCCTGACCTCAAAGAGCTGACATGGGGTGAGGTAACATTTCTACTAATGGAAAATGAAGAATCTACAAAATGTCTATATATTCTTCACCAGTATTGTCAAAGAAGGTTCAGCTTTATGGTGGTTTTAGATCAAAGCAACCCTGTTCTCAAACACTGATGACATGAGAGGAATATGATGATTCAAGTGTAGCTCCATAAAGATATAGGGAACTTGGAAAACAAATTCACTGCCAATATATAAGGTAAATATCTTTTCTTTTCTTTTTACTATCCACTTTTTCCCCTTCCATCCTACCTTGAAGGGAATCTCCTTCCTTTCAGCCTGATATTTGATCCACATTGCACACATAAGTGAATTTCCTTATTACACTGAATCTAATGTAATAAGCTTGTGAATTGAGTCCCTGCTTCCTACAGATACACTCTCTCTTATAGCTACCAGGCTTCCCCAAAGCCCCCATGCTGACATTAAGAGATTGAAGTAACTTCATCAGTTAGAAATGTGTGACTGTTCCTGGATTTAAAAAGATAATGTTTCCATGGAATCTGTTCCTTGTTTGAGAAAAGGTGACAATCCAGAATATGAATATTTTTAAATGCATATAGTTTATCTTATATAGACTGAATTGATAACCTAATTTAATACACCAGTCTCAGTTGCTGATCAACAAAACCAGAAGCTACAATTGTATGAATCTGAGAGATGCTGCACAGAAAGGCAGTCTGATAAATTGTTAACTTGCTTTTAGCATTTGACCACCAAAATGCTGAAAATGTTCCTATTCCCAGATTTGCTGGACAAATGCCTAGTTTTAGATATTTTGATATTTCTGAAGAGTCTTTTCTAAAATTTCCCTAGGATCATAATTTAGGTTAGTTTTAGTTTAGGTAGTATATCTGGAGTAAACCTATAAACTGCACTAACCACATCTTAACATGCACAACTCACGGCTTTCATGAAGTTGTCTATGAGAAATTCAGGATATCTTGAAGTTCTGTATCTCAAACATAATTCACTCCAATCCAGAGATTAGGTGGTCTGTAACCTCACTAATATTCATAAATTTATACTTATAATTAACTTGTCATGTAGAATTCAATAGGAATTGTATACCAAGCTTTTTCTGGACTGGATCTCTTGCTCTCTCTTTAACTTATGTTTTAGTTTTTAATTATTTCTCTATCATTCACCACCTTGATTGGCCCATCTATTAGTTTTAAAAAACTCTAAGAAGGTTACACAAATTCTATACACATGATATTTTGGTAGACCCAAATGGCTGCTGTCATACCCCATGTCTGATTTGGAGATCTTCCAAGGGCCACAATTTTGATCCTGAAACAGTTTTATGGGCAAGAATTATATAAAACAATAGGGAATCTTTTCAAGTGTTGTTTTATTTGTAAATTCTAAATACCAGAGAATTCAGCAACAGAATAGCTCTTTCTGACACCATCCTACCCACTCAAAGTGCTTCTGGAAAGGACATTAGCATACTCAAGAGCACTGCGGTCCTTGCCAAAGCCTCTGGCTGTTTTCCAAAAGTTTTTAAAAAATGGAAAGTCCTCCTTCACAAAGATGATTTCAAGCCTCCTTCCTGAAATTATGTCAAATAATTTGCATGCTCCCTTCACTCACCCCATTTCAAGACTTGCCCCAGATGACCATCTTGAAATCTGGCAAATTTCAGAATGGGAAAGAAGTAGTATTAGTTATTTGTACATACTTTACCATTCAGTTATCAAAGTTCCTTCAAGAGCACACAGTTTGGCATAATGCTTGGATGGCCTATAAGGCCCAAACCTCTATACAGCTTCAAGTTCTCTCTTTGAGGCTTCCATAGCCCCACTAACCACAGTTGTAAAAGAGAAATGGCATGGATTCCTAACTTTCTGAGACAGGAAACATCTGAATGGTGTTTAAGATGTAATTTGTTCTCAGAAAGAAAGAAAACCCAAGGGCCCTCCTTAAAACTCTGGCAGAAATAAATGAAAACCTAGACCTGTCTACAGACCAGCCCCACCCTTTGCATCATTATTCCATCTCTGCTAGTCCTTGTCTCCCCTCAGAAATGTTGACTATGGCACCCAGAATTTGAAAGATTGTCCACCACTGGTGTAAAATATAGACTGATTCCATGGATTCTCTCTGCCTTTCCCTATTAAATAGCTATCCAGCCCAACATTCATTCATTCATTCATTCCAGGCATTTCTCAATTCTTATGTTATCTTACTGAGTTGACAACACAGTTCAGTGGGCAAAATCTCATCTATACAAATATAACCGCCACAGCCTGCATATAGCCAAAGACTAAGAATTTCTTTATAGAAAATACTGGGTCAGGCCATTGAATTGACTAAGATGATTTGTGGAACTGGTACCCAGCCCTAATATTTCTTCTGATTTTCAATCAAACCAACATGTTATGTGATAAGCAGGCTTATAGAAAGAAAATTAGAAGCAAGTGAGACAATTTAGTACTGTTAATAAGATTCCCAGGAAATCTTGATCTCTGCTTTTCAGTTCCTTTCATCTTGCTTTACTTTTTTTTCCTTGAAGGAAAAAGAGATGCCCAAAATAGCAAAAAAGATGCCTTTAGGATTTCCTGCCATTGCTGCTGCCAAGAGATAGTATGAAAAAGAAATGAGTTGCATAACATTTATAAGCATCTTAGCTATTCAGGAAATTTAATCTGAGAAGACACAATGTGCTTTGGGACTTCCTAAATACCAGGGTTATCTATTAAAGAAATAAAGCCCATTGATTTCACTTCCAAAGAATTTTCACTTCAAATTTCTTTTGGACTTCCTATAAATATAGCTAAAAGTAACAGTAAATTTTTTGAAGTTTGAAAGCAGTATAACTAACCTACTCCAGCTTTTATATAGCTTTACTGTATAGCAATATAAACCTATGGTTTTAAGCAAACTTAATCTTATTTTAGAGCAACTTTCTCTAGGATTGTGTTGTAAAGAAGCCAAATGACAAGACCTGAGTTTGGGACAATATCAGAAAATACCTAAAACTGATCAAAATAACCCCAAGTTTATGTACAGATGTGTTTGGATGAAATTAACAAAGAGTCAAACTATTTCTATATCTAGCATGGAATTTGCTACCATAATCTCACCACACTTAAGGTTTTTGTTGTTGTTGTTGTAGTAATATTCTTTTAATTAAAAAATAACAGTGGAAGTTGATATGTTGTAAAGCAAAAGACCAGTATGTAGTATCATTTTTATTTACAGGAATGTTTCAAAGCCCAACTCAGGCCCCGCAGTATTCTTAGAAAATAAAAAGTGTGGGCATAAATGTATTCCAATGCTTTGTTTGGAAGTGTACTCACCTGCCCAATAAAATAAGACAAAATAAACAGGGATTATAGATAACATCCAGGGGTAGCAAAAAATAACATGGTCTGCTTTTCTCCAGGAACTGGGTATTATAACTGGGCACACCTACCACACAAAATGCAGCTATTTTGTAAGAGTAGCCATGATGTACTGTCAACATTCTAAATGTTTTCATTGGCCCCCCAAAATATTGTACCCCTCGATTAACTGAATATTAGGAGCTATGACTTGGAAGTAGATCTGGGATTTAATGTATTTGTTTGCTGGGTAGACTTTTGATGCAGACTTCTTTTCCCCTGTTTATCAGCCACTATTTTAAAAAGTATCCTCTCTCTGGGCCTAAATATAGGCAAAATGGCAGGCTAGGAATTTACTCATTCCACCCAAATCTGTCCAAGCTGGTGGGAATGGCAGCCTGGCTCAGTAAAGATGTCAGCTTCAACTGACATCTTGTCTTCCAAGAGACAACACTCCAGTTTGCATAAACAGCAAGTGAAAGAGTAAGACCTTTCTCTCCATCTCAGTTCTATCTCTAAAGACTGAAACAGGATTAACATTAAAGATTTAGTTAACATTAACTAAATGAGAGGGTTGGGGTTTTGTACTATGGATTTTAATTTTGTAATCCCCCCAGAGTCACCATGTGTGAGTTGGGCAGCTATATAAATTTGTATAATAATAATAATAATAAATAAATAAATAAATAAATAAATAGCATTAATATGTGCAAGTTATTTGAATAGATGGATGTACAAACAACATGGGTGGCTATTGCTGTCTTAGCTAGACAAGGCATTCCTACTTCTACAGATGAAGTATCTTCGTCTGTTTAGACCAGTGTTTCTCAACTTTGGCTGGGGAATTCTGAGAGTTGAAGTCCACACATCTTAAAGTTGCCAAGATTGAGAAACACTGGTTTAGACTCTGCCTACCAACTCTGATGAGTAATCAAACAGCTGACAATATTTTAAAAAGCAAAACCAGAATATGTTAAAAACATGACTGAACATTTACATAATGCTAAAATCAATTAACTATTAAAAGCTTGGTGAAAGAGATGTATCCTTACATATTTTCCAAATACTAAGAAAGTAGGCACTGTGCAACGCTGTGAATTCAATCTCTAAAAGATGCTTCCTTGAGAAAATGTGGCCAAGCGTACAGTAGCTCCCTAGAGGGGCATTCTGAAGCCCAGGAGAAGGCATTCTCCCACCTCCAGCTGCAGAAGCAACTTCAGAAGGCTTCTTCTACAGCTCTTAACAGTTGGAAAGGTTTATAAGGGGACACTTGGTTCCTTAGACTCTTAGCTGATGCTAAGGTAACCTGGATAAAAACATGCTTTTCCCACTTTAAAATGTTTATATTAATTAACCAGTTAAAAATCAGATGATTAAAATATGTTCAAATGGGTGGCAAAGCCTGTTTGGTTCCTTCTCTCCTGACCAAACCCTTCAAAGGACTGAGAATTGTGGTTAATCCATTGCAGGTTAATTGGACATATTGCTGAGGAAAAGGTATAGCAAACCAAAGCAAGCAGATCAGATGCTTCCATCATTCTAATTCAGACAGTGGTCTCTTTACTAACAGCTTTCCTGAGCCTAACCTGCAACTAGCTGGCTAAGAAAGGAACTGCATGCTCTCTAATACTGCAGAGCCATCTAGTGGCTTTTTACAGCAGCTGGATAATAACACTTAAGCAGTAGTGCTTGTCCAAACCTCTTGCCGAAGATTGTCAGATATGGGAAGATTGTTATAATATCATATGCTCATATTGTCTTTCTGAATGCACACTGTTCTTCCCTAAATTACTGGAATTGCCAGGATTGAAAAGAAAAATTAGGTGGGTTGATCTTCTTACTAGAGTAATTGAAGCCAAGCAGAAACTGGATAGCTGTCATGAGCACTGATAGTGAGCAGGAGGGGGCCCCTATCCAGGGGGGAAAACGCATGCGTAGTAGAGAGAATTTGAGCTGTCATTCAAAGAGACACAGAACAGACCCGCCTTGACTTTTGGGGTTTATCTGTATGGGTTTTCCCACGCTTCTTCAGTTTGGTAGGATTTTCTGTCTACTGTAGCAGTAATAAAACACTAGAGACTTATTCCTCGTCTCAGCATGGTTCCTGCTTGTCAGGACAATAGCCATCCGTTGGAGATGATCTAATTCCTGGATTTTCTGAACTGAGCAGGTTGCAGGCTAGATGACCTCTTCCTCCAACTGTACGATTCAACTTTTTTATCAGCATCAAGGACCAATTTTTGTGACCATAATTCACAGCCAGTTGGAAATCATGAAAATAATCATTGAGCTCGTAATCCATTTTGTACAATACATCTGATTTTTCCTGCCAGATATTAGAGAGTAGCATAGAGAACATGCAATGCATATTTTAAAAAGCAGAGCTTCAATCATACAGTCATGGCTGCCATCTTGACTTTGACCACACCCTGCAGATACCTCTGGCCAAATGGGAAGGACAGAGTCCAGTCCTAATTTTGAGCCCTTCCTCTCTTGGCAGAAGTAGCAGAAGTTCCTTCTGGTTTAAAAACACTATTTTTAGTCCTACCACATGTAGGAAAAACCACATGCCTAATAATATTAGATATATTTTTATCTCTAATTACTTCCAGGTATAAAGCATTTAAAAAGATGATTATCTATAAAATCAATATATATTTGTGACTCAAGGGAAGTGTTACACTAAGGGTGGTGGAAATGCTCATTTATGGTGAGAAGCAAGCAGCTGAAGTCATTATTTTCTATCCAAATATTTCTGTGCAAGTATTACATAGGAGACAAAAGAAGTGTTTTGCATTAGGAAGCACATGAAGAAAGGCATTTCCATTTCTTCAAGCACTTAGGAACCTCTTAAGAACAATCTCATTGCACATAATATGGTAAGTGGTTCTTCATCTGATTCAGTCAGCTGCCTTTCATACCATATTCCAAGGAGAAAGTAGCCATCACAGCATATCCCATGGCTTCATAAATACTGAAAAAGTAAAAAAACAGCAGCAAAACTGTTTAAATAATGCCACAATGGAGAATTATAGGGCTGCTTAGAAAGTAGATCTATTTGTGATAATCATTTATTTCTACACATCCACAGCTTAATTTGTGCCTTGAGATAAGGGATAAGTGCCTCCCATTCAAATGCCATGTGAAGTCTTCATACACACATGAAGTTATACAGCTATTCCATAAGCAACCCACATCCATCTTTTAACATCTCTCCAGTTTCACCATCAATACCTATAGCCCTACCATTTTTCAACAGTGTAACAGGATATATGGCTTCCTTTTCATCATTATTTTTCGTGACTCTATAGCTTTCATATCTGTTCCACTCTTCAGTCTGTACAAATCTTTAAAATACTCTTTCCATCATTACCTCACTTTAATTTCACCCCTTTTCATATTAATCGTTCCCTGTTCCTTTTGACCTTCACAATTACTTTTCTCTATACACATTTACAATCTCTTTATCTCACCCTCACATTTTGCAGCAGTATTTCTTCTTTATGCATTTTCTTATCCACGGCCTTTTCTCATTTTAACATTCTACTAAATACCCTTTTCATATTTCCCATTAGTCTAATTCCAAAGGTGTTTGTGCCACTTTGTAACATAATTCTTTTCATTCTGTTCCCAGCAGCTTTTACATCATCTTTCCTTATGACCATTTTGTTAATATGTTTTCTACTACAGATTAAGGTTACTGTGGTAACTAATCATTTTGGCCAGGTGAAGAGGTTGAATTTGATTGTCCCCTTTTCACGTGTTAATGGTTGCATTGCCTAAGGGAGGAACTTGCCTGAACTTGTTTTAGTTTCAGTTTCCCTTCTGTGTAGGCTTGCAGAGAATATGCAACTGAGAGAAATCTCTCCTCTCAGCAAACAGCCTTTAAATATGTTTGTTATCTGTAAATAAAATTATTTTTATAGAAATGCCTGGTGTGTGACTTTTCTGATCTCTCCTGGGCCAAATGCTTTCTAGCACTCTGCCAACACATTTGCCATTCATTCTCTTGGGAGATTAATCTGCCTTCTAATACTTGTTCATACAGGACTCATACTTCTTTTCCTGCAGTCATTCTAATTTTATTGGGTTTTTTTTCCACTTCTTTTTCTTCCCTGTTTTTCCCCCAAGATCCACTCCTGATTTGTTAACACTGTGAAAACACGATCAGTCCCACACTTAGATCATCTCATCACTCTTTTTTTTTTTCTTCCTAGTGTTTTTCACGCAGGTGAAGAATCCACTTTTCCAGATCAGCTGAACATTTATCCATTGGTTGCAACAGGAATTCACTGACTGGCTTGTTGCCTGAGCCCGACGTCATGGCCTGAGAGATGGTGACTGGCCCAAAGTCACCCAGCCAGCTTTCGTGCCTAAGGCAGGACTAGAACTCACAGTCTCCCGGTTTCTAGCCTGGAGCCTTAACCACTAGGTCAAACTGGCTCTCCCATCTCATCACTCTTATATCCTTCACGAATTCTCCAAATCTTTCCTCATAAACAATAGTGTTGCCAAATTTCAGGGACACAAATCTGCAAATGCTATGAGGGCTACAAATTGCCAGCCTGATGGTAAAGGGAGTAGAAGAAGGCTCCTCAGCTATTTTCAGCTCCAGGTTGGGTTAATTCATGAAATGTGATCATGTTCAAGGCTTTTCATTTTCTATGAGGACTTACATTAAGGGCATGATATTTGAGAAGTAATGATGCAGACCACTAGATGGCATTGAACAGAGAGTTTTCTGTAACTTTCTGAGGTCATCTAGGAGATCATCTGGGTTTTTGCTGCATCCCCAGTTTTTACCAAAAGTAGGAACATTAACTTTTGCAGTTTTAGATTTTATTGCCTCTTAGTAATATCTTGAATTTATGTTTACCTGAACCTTAAAAAATAATTATCCACCATGATCCTTCTGCATCTTACACCAATGCTGGATACAGTTATACATGTATGTTTCACTTACTGCAGAGGTACATAATATGAGGCCCCAAAGTTGCAGTTTCCTTCAAAAGTCTTAGAGCAGCCCCACAGTCTAAGTGTTGTTATCAAGGTGTAGGTTTTGATGTGATAGGATAGGAAACGGTGGCACACAGCACAAGATTCAAAGGTCAAATGCAGCCCTCAGCCCCCTCAAAGCTGTGTATTCCTGACCTAAAAGGCCATGTTGAGTCTCCCATTCTTCATGATAGTGGTAGCAAGGAAGCAGAAATCTGAAGGGGAGAGGGGGCCCTCTATTACAGGTACCCCCCCTCCCCAGAGATTACCACAGTGGGCTAAGAAGAAGGATCTGATTCTGCACTTTTTTCTACTGTATAAGCTCCTTGCAGTATTATATATTTTTTATTTATTTATCATATTTTTATCACCGCCCATCTCCCCCACACGGGGGACCCTGGGCGGTTCACAATAGAACAATTTAAAATTCAATAAAATCATAATAATATTAATAATCAATAAATATAAATATAAAATATAATGAAATCCAAGTAACGGCAGATCTAATTTCACCCAAAGGGGACAAGACCGGCCCCGGCAGGGCTAGGGAACCAACCAACCCCAAGAGTGGCGCTTCCCCTCCCTATTCCAGGCAAGGCAGCAAAACCAGGTCTTCAGCTGTTTTCTGAAGTCCAGAAGGGAGGGGGCTAACCTCACTTCTGGGGGAAGGGTGTTCCAAAGGGCGGGAGCTGCTGCAGAGAAGGCCCGCCTCCTGGACCGCACCAGATGGAATTCTCTTGAAGACGGGGTCCGTAGCATGCAAGAACGGGTGGGGCGGGTTGATGTGACGGGGGTGAGACAGTCCCTTAGGTAACCTGGACCCATGCAATGTAGGGCTTTAAAGGTGATAACCAACACCTTGAATTGGACCCAGAAGCAAACTGGCACCCAATGCAGCTTGTGGAGCAAAGGAGTAATATGTGCTGATTTTGAAGCACCCAAAATCATCTGACCAGCTGTAGCTTCCGGGTACGCTTCAAGGGTAGTCCCATGTAGAGCACATTACAGTAGTCTTATATTGAAGTAGGATAAGGTAAATGAAGAATGCCTTAGTACATACTCCCCCAGTTTTCTCTTTGTCACTGAACTGTTAGTATACTATGACTTAGCAAAGAGTATTAGTGTGAAGTACATTGTTGTTTATTTAATTACTGGAAACGAGCATGAGGACTGAAGACTGAATTAAGAGATCTGAGTTCAAATACCACTTCTGCTGTGCAGCTCCTGAGCTAACATGACATCCTGTTTCTTATACAAGAGGTAGTACCCCTGTCTTCAGCAAAGGATCGTTACCTTGTCGTGGTGCTGGAGCTTGAGCACCTCAATGATGCCATGAGGTAAACCGTGAAGGGCCACCCAAGACGGGAAGGTCATGACAGAGAGGTCAGACTAAATGTGATCCCTGGGGAAGGTAATGGCAACCCACCCCAGTATTCTTGCCGTGAAAACTAAATGGATCAGTACAACCAGAGATATGTCGGTATACCATTGGAAGATGAGACCCCCAGGTCGGAAGATGGTCAAAATGCTACTGGGGAGGAACAGAGGATGAGTTCAACTAGCCCCAGACATGATGACACAGCTAGCTCAAAGCCGAAAGGATGGCTAGCGGCCGACGGTGCTGGTGGTGAACGGCGAATCCGATGTTCTAAGGATCAACACACCATTGGAACCTGGAATGTAAGATCTATGAGCCAGGGCAAATTGGATGCAGTTATTGGTGAGATGTCAAGATTAAAGATAGACATTTTGGGCGTCAGTGAACTGAAATGGACTGGAATGGGCCACTTCACATCAAATGACCACCAGATCTACTACTGTGGACAAGAGGACCACAGAAGAAATGGAGTAGCCTTCATAATTAATAGTCAAGTGGCTAAAGCAGTGCTTGGATACAATGCAAAAAACAATAGAATGATCTCAATTCGAATTCAGGGCAAGCCATCTAACATCACAGTGATCCAAATATACGCCCCAACCACAGATGCTGAAGAAGCTGAAGTAGAGCAGTTCTATGAGGATGTGCAGCACCTACTGGACAACACACCTAAAAGAGACGTTATTTTCATCACGGGAGACTGGAATGCTAAGGTGGGCAGTCAAATGACACCTGGAATTACAGGTAAGCATGGCCTTGGAGAACAAAACAAAGCAGGACATAGGCTGATAGAATTTTGCCGAGACAACTTACTCTGCATAACAAACACTCTCTTCCAACAACCTAAGAGACGGCTTTATACATGGACTTCACCAGATGGACAACACCGAAATCAGATTGACTACATCCTTTGTAGCCAAAGGTGGCGGACATCTATACAGTCGGTAAAAACAAGACCTGGAGCTGACTGTAGCTCCGATCACAAACTTCTTATTGCACAATTTAGGTTCAGACTAAAGAGATTAGGGAAGACTCACAGATCAGCTCGAAATGAGCTCACTAATATTCCTAAGGAATATGCAGTGGAGGTGAAAAATAGTTTTAAGGGACTGGACTTAGTAGATACGGTCCCGGAAGAACTCTGGACAGAAGTTTGCAACATGGTTCAGGAGGCGGCAACAAAATACATCCCAAAGAAAGAGAAAACCAAGAAGGCAAAATGGCTGTCTGCTGAGACACTAGAAGTAGCCCAAGAAAGAAGGAAAGCAAAAGGCAACAGTGATAGGGGGAGATATGCCCAATTAAATGCAAAATTCCAGAGGTTAGCCAGAAGAGATCAGGAATTATTTTTAAACAAGCAATGTGTGGAAGTGGAAGAAGACAATAGAATAGGAAGGGCAAGAGACCTCTTCCAGAAAATTAGAAACATTGGAAGTAAATTCCAGGCAAAAATGGGTATGATCAAAAACAAAGATGGCAAGGACCTAACAGAAGAAGAAGAGATCAAGAAAAGGTGGCAAGAATATACAGAAGACCTGTATAGGAAGGATAACAATATCGGGGATAGCTTTGACAGTGTGGTCAGTGAGCTAGAACCAGACATCTTGAAGAGTGAGGTTGAATGGGCCTTAAGAAGCATTGCTAATAACAAGGCAGCAGGAGACGACGGCATCCCAGCTGAACTGTTCAAAATCTTGCAAGATGATGCTGTCAAGGTAATGCATGCTATATGCCAGCAAATTTGGAAAACACAAGACTGGAAAAAATCAACTTATACCCCATACCAAAAAAGGGAAACACTAAAGAATGTTCAAACTATCGAACAGTGGCACTCATTTCACATGCCAGTAAGGTAATGCTCAAGATCCTGCAAGGTAGACTTCAGCACTTCACGGAGCGAGAATTGCCAGATGTACAAGCTGGGCTTCAAAAAGGCAGAGGAACTAGAGACCAAATTGCCAATATCCGCTGGATAATGGAAAAAGCCAGGGAGTTTCAGAAAAACATCTATTTCTTTTTTATTGACTATTCTAAAGCCTTTGACTGTGTGGACCATAACAAATTGTGGCAAGTTCTTAGCGGTATGGGGATACCAAGTCATCTTGTCTGCCTCCTGAAGAATCTGTATAACAACCAAGTAGCAACAGTAAGAACAGACCACGGAACAACGGACTGGTTTAAGATTGGGAAAGGAGTACGGCAGGGCTGTATCCTCTCACCCTACCTATTCAACTTGTACGCAGAATACATCATGCAACATGCTGGGCTTGAGGAATCCAAGGCTGGAGTTGAAATCACTGGAAGAAACATTAACAATCTCAGATATGCAGATGATACCACTTTGATGGCTGAAAGCGAAGAGGAACTGAGGAGCCTTATGATGAAGGTGAAAGAAGAAAGTGCAAAAGCTGGCTTGCAGCTAAACCTCAAAAAAACCCAAGATTATGGCAACCAGTTTGATTGATAACTGGCAAATAGAGGGAGAAAATGTAGAAGCAGTGAAAGACTTTGTATTTCTAGGTGTGAAGATTACTGCAGTCAGGAAATCAGAAGACACTTAATCCTTGGGAGAAGAGCAATGACAAATCTCAATAAAATAGTTAAGAGCAGAGACATCACACTGACAACAAAGGTCCGCATAGTTAAAGCAATGGTGTTCCCCGTAGTAACATATGGCTGCGAGAGCTGGACCATAAGGAAGGCTGAGAGAAGGAAGATCGATGCTTTTGAGCTGTGGTGTTGGAGGAAAATTCTGAGAGTGCCTTGGACTGCAAGAAGATCAAACCAGTCCATCCTCCAGGAAATAAAGCCAGACTGCTCACTTGAGGGAATGATATTAAAGGCAAAACTGAAATACTTTGGCCACATAATGAGAAGACAGGACACCCTGGAGAAGATGCTGATGCTAGGGAGAGTGGAGGGCAAAAGGAAGAGGGGCCGACCAAGGGCATGGTGGATGGATGATATTCTAGAGGTGATGGACTCGTCCCTGGGGGAGCTGGGGGTGTTGACGACCGACAGGAAGCTCTGGTGTGGGCTGGTCCATGAAGTCACGAAGAGTTGGAAGCGACTGAACGAATAAACAACAAAACAAGTACGCCTGTACAGCAGTGTATGTATGTAATGTATGTATGTACAGTATGCATGTATGTATGTATGTATTTATTCTTCAAAGTTAATCACTACCCATCTCACTCAGAGATTGACTCTGGACAGTTTACAATAAATTTACAATAAATGTACCTACAGATATGCTCCAAGCTTCCTTCCTGATTTGATTTCTGAAATGTTATTTAATTGAAATGGGAAACAAATATGCTGCAAAACGAAGTCCTCGGCTTAGCAGCACCTCTATTTACACAATGGCTTATACTAACCTTACAGGCATGCTGAAGAAATGATAATATGAGTAACTGCAGTTTGCTGCTTCATTTGGTTGTGCCTCCCCAGCCCACCCGAGCCTCCAGAGTGAGCTAATATAGCAAGCAATGGGGGGGGGGGGCAAAGGAATTTCAAGGAGCCCTCTCATTGCTTGCCTTTTGATAAATGGATGTCTTGTGACTGGCCATGCTTCTCTTATGGTAGGCATTTTGTGAATAGACAAGTCCTCTCCCACGGCAGCCATCTTATGCGAGATCTACAATCTGCTCTCAAAATCTCTAAAATGTCCTCTGGTTGAAAATGAATGTCTGTGTTTGCCACATACTAGCTGGTGGATTCATTTTTCAAGTGCAGTTCCTCATTATCCTTCAAGAGACCTCAGGAGAAGGGACACAAACTTTCACATTTTTCTTTTTAATCTGTAAAAAATAGCCTAAGCGGGAGGGCTCATGGCAACAGCCATATGAGTGAGGACAGAATGTCAGTTGGTGCTTGAGGGGATAAGAAAACCAGTTGTAGGAGGAGGATGGAATTGAGTATTTTGAAATAGGGATTAACTGGCAAAACCTTGAACTAGTTTCAGAAAACTTCAGCATTTTGTTCTCTTTCAGTCACTACTTTTTGTGTGCTATACAAAGATTCCAGTGGTGGAGGTTAAAGAGTTATAACAAGAGTGGCCAAAAAAAAAATTGCCATTAAAAAAAATATGCACTTCTGTTTATCACAAAGCTAAGGATGGGCAAGAAATTTCATGGCTTCTCTTCACCCTTTACTGATCAATGATCAGTGAAATTTAAGCCACCCTCCCAAATTGCTATATTTAGAGCCTCATAAAGAATTCTGAAAATAGCCAATTTCACACCTGCTAATTTTCAAGGAAACAAATGTGCTATTCAGAGGAAGATATAAATAATCCTCCAGTTGTACAATACAATTCCATATCCGGTTGTTAAAAAAGGGGAAAGCAAAGATCGGATGCATTTGAGAGCAGCTAATCTTCTCTTGGAAATCATCTTTACTTGAGTCATGCTTCCCCTGACTTCCAGGGGCCCTGTCCCTTCCAAAATTTGGGGGTGGTGCAAGATTATTAGGAGAGGGGAGCCCCAGCCACTGAAGGGCTCATACAAACAAAGGAAATCCATGCCTTTGATGATTAAAGTACTTTCCCTTCATGTTTTATGAATACATAAAGCTGTACAATTGGAATGCATGGCTACAGTTTTTCCTATTATGAAGTTGCTGTGTACAAAGATATATCTGGAGCTCTTCTGAGCTGCGGGGCAATAATCAAGAATACAGCAACCATGATGGAAATTAGGGGGGGGGCACCTCTTCATATATTTGATTATGATTATTATGTAACTACTTGATATATTATATAAATATTATCTATCTATCTATCTATCTATCTATCTATCTATCTATCATAGAGCCAGTTTGGTGTAGTGGTTAAGGCATCAGGCTAGAAACGGGGAGACCGTGAGTTCTAGTCCCGCCTTAAGCATGAAGCCAGCTGGTGATCTTGGGCCAGCCCTAGGAAGGAGGCAATGGCAAACCATTTTTGAAAAACCTTGCCAAGAAAACTGCAGGGACTTGTCCAGGCAGTCTCCGAGAATTGAACAGATTGTATATATATTTATATTTATAATTATATAATTATATAAATGAAATATTATATAACTACTTGATTATGATTATTATAAAGATCAGAACACATCCTCTCCAGCAGCCTGCACCTAGATAAGCAGGGATTAATACCAGACAAACAATCAAGCAGAAGACAATCAAGGACTACCAAGGACAAAACCACACCCCACCAACTTTGGCAGGGCAAGCTACTGTATATAAACAGGGATGAAACCCCACACTCACCTAGTTGGGTAATGAAACATCTGCAAGCAAACAACCAAGCTCAGAGAGCACCAAGGATTCCACAGTTCAAATATTCTCTTCTATTGGAAAAACAGTACTTTTTAAATATTTTATATATTCACTCAACAGAAGACTTTGGAACTATTTAGCAATTAATAAATGTGTCCGTTTGGATTACTTTGATAATTGAGGACTCACCCACCTGCTCTCTTTGCCATGTTTTCCTCTGTCTCAGAGCTAGGTGGAACTCTAGTCCTAAACCTTGATGCACATCCAACACACCCTCAAGGCATATCTGGGATGGGATCATGCTGTGCTGCTGACCCTACAGCTGTACTCCAGAACAGCATCAGGGCATTGATTTGCTGCATAGAATGTGTGCTGGAGTGGTGCCTGTACAGTCAAGATACTCTACCAATCAATTTTTTTAAATTTTCTTTTTCCCTAAAGGGCTGTCAACCTATCAACCAGGAGACCATTAAACAGCAGCAAAGAATTTGCAGTGTAGCAGTCACCTGGATTTGTGCATCCTTGATGTAACTGCAGAATTCTGGAGTTTGAATGTGTGAGTGATACGAATTAAGCTGTGGGGAACTCTAATATCCATTCACATAATTTTTCCAAAATGATTATTACCATTGGAATAGTCGACTAGGTGGCAGCAAAGAATTAGAGGGGTGTTTTTGTATCACTTAGCTGTCATCTAATGGATGGTTTTGTGCACCTGAGAGAGAGCACCATTGGATAAATGTTTGTGAAGAGTTGGAGCTTGAGAAACAAATTTGCTGTGTATGTATAAATGGATAGGTTGACCTATACTCTAAAATGCAACAAGTAAAGTGGCCACCATGGAAGTCATGGATGCAGACTCCCTCACAAGCAATGCTAAATGCAGAGGAAGATTTCCTGCCCAACATTTACAAAAAGCTACCACAGACCACCTGCTCCACAGCATGGCATGACTGGAATTGATATTCAAGAGCAGGAGTGGTATGTGAATATCCATCTATCAGGTGCCTTACGCTACATGGTCTCAGCTGAGACAGTGACCACTTTTAGGTCAATTGATCATCTTACCCATAAAAAGAACACAATGTTATTTTTATCTCACCTCCAAACCATGCTGCAGAAAAGGCACAGAGCCTAATGACCAGACAGAAGGAAGCGGTTTCAAAGACCTTCTCTGCTGTGGAACAGAGACCACCTGGGCCAATTGTAGCGATTAGGATGCCAACTCCAACTATGCCATCTAAAGCTTCCCTAAACTTCCATGTGGAATGTCTCATGCCAGCATAACATGAAAAGTACTACTTCCACACCAGAACATCAAAAACTATCTTAGCAATGGGCTGACGATGAGATAGAGGCAACCTAGAGAGGACATGTCCTTGGCACATGATAAGTCAGGTGTCTTCTCAGCAGGACAAGGAGGTTCTGTGGATGGCTTTGATTTGAGGGTTGTCTGTCCCCTCCGTAGTGTTGTAATGCCACTTTCCTAGAGATATCCATGACACTCTTAGAATCACATTCCAGAATAAGCATTGCAAACACAATGTTGACTGGGGAATTCATCTAATTTTCTCAGCAAAGAACATGTGGCTTCTGAAGATTAAAATATCCCTGAGAGAGGAATGCAAGCTTGACTGAGGACATGTAGTTAGTTGGAATTGATGAGCACAAACATATTGCTACCGGAAACTCAAGAGTCCTTTTCGGGGGCCCTGCTTCTTTGTAGAGCCATACCAGCTTCAATGTTATATCACATGTGGCCTTCCTCCTGTTCTCAAGCACTAGATAATTTTTTTTAATTCATCCAGGACTTTCTGTTTTAATATGTTTTTCCGTCTGCTTCTATTGAAAGGATTTTTAATAGATAAGTATGTTGGTTGTTTTTTGTAAATTATTGCATTTTGTATCATTCACATTTAAGTTGGCCATAATCTGTAGGACGCTCACATAATATTTAGTCATTTACAGCAGTTTTATTACAAACTCTAGTGAAAAATGAGCTTCTAATGCTCTTTACAAAGATGAGTTATGGTGTGGTTCTGCCATCAGGCTTAAAAATAGCATCACTAGGCCAAGTTTGAGTCTAGTGACTTTAGGGTCATGTCTATGACATTGTCTTGGCAATTGTACAGAAATGGTTTGCCACTGCTGTCTTCCAATTAACTTTTTTATCCTGCCTTTATTTTTGGTCAGCTCATGCTCCTTTCTCCAATTTTCCTCACAACAACAACCCTGTGAGGTGGGTTGGGCTGAGAGAGAATGAGAGTCCCCCAGTTTCTAACCTAGCACCTTAGACATTACACCACACTGGCTCTCAAGTATTCCTCTTCAGTTTTTCCAATTTCCAGCTTAGCTTCTGATAAGGCAAGGCTGTTACCTAATCAGTTTGGTCTGGTTTGTGCAAACCAGCTGTTAATTTTTTTCTCCTAAGCCCTAAAGGAAGGGCAGCAATCCAGCATCTTTCATGTTCCGTGAGCAAGAGCTGGCCACATCCAGATTCAGGCTTCATACAAAGGACAGGGTGCCTCTTCAATCACCGTTCAGCAAGACATAATGGGAAGCACACTTAGAAGAGCAAAGGGGCAGCAGAAGGCAATGCCAGACCAGAAATGCCAGAGACTAAGCATGAGGTCCAGTGCCCCTACCACCACCCTAGAGTGTCATGAGCACCGTTGAGCTGAATGCATCAGCACAACGGCACACATGACAATACCACGGAAACAAGAGTAAGGGATTAAAAGATAAGCAAAGCGACGCACAACAACAGACACAGACCCTGAGGAGAAGGGAACGACCCTGGCCGGAAAAACCAGTCAAGAGAACACAAAGGGGGAAGAAAGAGCGACAAAGACAGGGCGGATCACGCGGCACACCTGAAGCTGTCAGCAGGAACGCAACGGATATCGCCCAGCTGACAGCAATCACCGGCCAGAGGAAGAAAACGATTATGAGTGAAGCCCGGGGCACCAGCAGAGGCCCCGCGACCCCTCACCTACCGGCAACGAAGCATACAGGACTTGGGGGGATGACACAACCCAAGGTGGGGGGGGCACTGACCGGCGCAGGCTATTTAAACTCCGCACCGGCGCGCTCCCTTCACTCTCAGCTTTTTCTAGCTATGCACTATGCTGAAATAAACCAGAACCTGATCTTCCCTGAATTAGTGTCTGTGTTTTACTCAGTAGTAGGCAGCGCATGACATAGAGAAAGCCAAGCAGGCAACAGGTGGAGCCCTTGTTGCAAGACGCCCTCTCTGAGCATGCCTCCTGCTACTCAGCTTGCTGCCCCCTTACCAGCTCAGGAACTGGCTGTTCTATAATTTATATAACGCTCATGTGCTAAGTCACCAAGTACAGTCGTGCTGAGCCTGCCCTCAAGATGTAAAAGGGAGAGAGAGAGAGCAAAGAGAAAAGGGTTTACAGGGGGAGAGAAGAAGAGCAAAGGCAGAGCCTCTTCATCCCAAAGTTCTTTTCACAATCACGGAACAACCCAGTGGAGGAAAAAGCCCTACATACATTCAGGGGTGTCTGCAGAGTGTTCATGGACACCACTGCCTACACCATAGCCTCTCAAGGCAACCTACAAAAGTGACCCTGCAATCCCTGTTGCAGCCTAAAGAACAGATGGTGGGGAAGATGCTAAGCCTGATGAAACGGGCTTCTCAGCAGACCCAGTTGCAACCCCACCGTCTTTGCTGATGGGTGGGTGGATTGATTATGTGCCACCAAGTCATTTTTGACTCCTAGCAACCACACAGATAATTTCTTCATGAGGATGGGTGGAAGGGTGTTATAAATATAATACATGAATTCCACATGGGCATTTATTTTACTTTGAACTTAATATGTGGAAATTCCCCATGTACCCATGGACACACAACAACTGAAGTTTGTCCACACAAGCAAATAACCCTCTTGTCACTGGAAAATACCAACACTGATAAATGCTATCCTCTGCAAAAAAATGTTGATAACAAATGCTCTCAGAAGAGCAGACACTCCTGGGAGTGTCCTGCAATATGTTACAGACATTAATGAGACAGGAGGAGGATACACATAAAAAACAGACAAAAGCTTTGACTGCACAGTCGTCACTGCCATTTTGACATTTTTTGACCATACCCTGCAGACACTCCTGTTCATGGGTATCCACAAGGGGCATGGGGAGACAAGTGATGAAACATGGATTGCAACATTGCAACACAAACCTGACCCCTTACATATTTGCATGTTATGTTGCACACCAAATACAGATGGGCAGAGCTTGTGTGGTGATATCACAGTGCCTGCTTCATCATTTTGATGACCTTGTGGCTGGTTGCAGATGCTTATACATGTCCTTTCACTGAACTATCCATTCATATGAGAGAGAGAGAGAGAGGGAGAGGGAGGGAGGGAAAGAGGGAGAGGGAGAGGGAGAGGGAGAATTTATTTTGTTAGATTGACCCACCTTTCCTTCTGGACTTCAAAACAGTATATATGGTACTCCCTCCTGAGTCACAGGCTCTTGCATTTCTGACCTAGAATGGCATTCTCAGAATACTAAATGTTTCAAAACTAGAAATTACTAAAATGACTTCACACAGTTGACTGCAGCTATACATGCACACATGTGAGAGGGTTTCTCAAATTGGTTCTCTTCTTATGCTGCCAATTATTTATGCTTTGGAGCCTTCCATCTGCAGGCTGGGTAATGTTGCCTATTTATTATGGCTCTGTGATATAGAATTACATAGGTATAGAAATATATGGATTCTGTAGTTGAAAAACTCTGTAGATTCATTAAGATTTCCAGAGAAACTGCCAGATTATAACAGCTAAATATCTGTTTGGTGATACATCTGGAAGCAGGACCACAATCTTCCTTGTTGGCACTGGAGGATGTAAACATCTGATTTTATGAATGTCATGTTCACTGTTTCAATGTGCACTGTACATCGTAACATTTCACATGCCATGGCACTGACGCGCATTTCTGTTTGGGAGGGAGCTGCTGTGAAACCTTGTGCCAAGCTCTGTATCTATGTTCATTACAATGGAATGTGTTTGGGTTATGTGCTCTGTTCAAGGACTTTTCCCGCAGACCATCAGAAGCCGTTAGGAGCACCTGGGATTGTGAGCTTGGGAGGATTCTACGGGGGGAGGGATCTCATTTGCACCAAGGGTTTTTAGTTTGCGTTTGGCGCGCTTTTTTCATTCTCAGCTTTCTTTGTGATCCTGCATACTATTCTTTAATAAATCAGATATCTTTGAATTTGAATATCTCAATCATTACAATCATTACAATGAACTACTTTCATCATAAAAAGCTGTTACAGGGTAGGCCTAGCTAAAGTTCATAGTATCTCAAGATCAGAATAACATGAAGTGCAAAGAAATACCAAAACCTGCTAATGCACAGCCTGTTCTATAGATGTCCTACAGGTTGTCAAGGACAGGAAGGAAGAAAAAGAGGCTTCTGCCTATCCTTACTTGAAGGTCTGGACCTAACCAAGCGGTTGAGCAGCAACATATCCACTTTGTCTCAAAAAGCTATGCATATACTTTCTCCAAAAACAAATTCACTTTAAAACAATGGCCTTAACAACATTCACAAGGGACACATGCCTGGCTCCAAAATGTCTTCAGCACTAGATGTGAATCATTCCCATAAATGTCTATAATTTGAATTGTATTTCCTTTCTCAGTACATCACACAGTTGATTTCACTCCACCCCATCTTGGATCACATTTTCCTGGCAACTGCAGTTCAGTGGAGCACAGTACAAATTATTAGGGAAAGCCTGCCAAGAGTCAGGACCATTTTTTAAAAAATCTCACACATCATTTCCACTGGAATGATAGTGTTCATGGACAATTGGAAGGTTCTTTTATTTTGAGAACATTTGCTCAGGCTCATAGGATTTATAAAAAGGGTAACGAAAATAAAGCAGGGAAGGCCTTTATTTTTCCAAATGTTTGACCAAGACCATGAACCTGAACTGGTCTTTTCTAGAGTGGGCATGATACAAGGGAAGGGGACACATCCTCAGGAAAGGGTGCAGCTCTTCTTATCTGACAACTGCCCCAAAACCACAATGATATTAACCTCCATGGGACTGTTCTGGGAAAGCGGGGCCACAGAGGCCACAAGATGAGAGAGCTTCTCCTGACAACATAAACAAAAGGCAATGTAATTTACTGCCCCAGCATGATAAAATTACACTGCAAAACAGCTTGCAAATCAAAAAGACAAGATCAAAAGAATAAAACACGTAAGTAAAAATAGCAACCTTGTGCATAAGGAACAAAACAATCCCAATGATATACATTTTTTTAAAAAATCACACAAAAGACACATGATCAGAAATCCCTGCAATCCTCAAACTCCTGGCTATATGATTTCAAAACTAAACCAACATTCTCCATGCAAGAATCCCCACACAGTCCTACCTGGCTAGCAAGTAATATAGATATGGAGTTTCCAATGAGATTAGCTCAACAATGACTCCATATAGTACATATTTAATGCATTGTTAAAAAATTACCCCCAACATCATGATTTGTTTTCCCACTCCCAAATTTGTTCCTGAAAAGAGAATATGAATTATACCATGGGATTATGCAGGGGAGTAGCAGCTGGTATCATAAATATCATATCATCATTCAATGACTCCATGACACTCGTGACATCATCTGGCCTTATTCTAGACATCTGTGATTGTGTTCACCAATGTTTTAGGCTAACACCCACTAAAGCCTGGAGTAAAAGCAAATGCATTTCAGCCTGAGGTAAGTTTGCTTCTTAACAACCAGCAAGAGCATTGAATCACCATTTGTTGCACTGGGTTATTTTTTAGATTCATGGATGGTGATGATGAAAGTGATCTTCCAGAGTAATCCCTAACCTCATATTTGACTCTGTAGCTGCTCTGAGGCAATCTCCAGGGGCATGTTGTTGTTTATTTGTTCAGTCGCTTCCGACTCTTTGTGACTTCATGGACCAGCCCACGCCAGAGCTTCCTGTTGGTCAACACCCCCAGGTCCCCCAGGGACGAGTCCATCACCTCTAGAATATCATCCATCCATCTTGCCCTTGGTCGACCCCTCTTCCTTTTGCCCTCCACTCTCCCCAGCATCAGCATCTTCTCCAGGGTGTCCTGTCTTCTCATTATGTGGCCAAAGTATTTCAGTTTTGCCTTTAATATCATTCCCTCAAGTGAGCAGTCTGGCTTTATTTCCTGGAGGATGGACTGGTTTGATCTTCTTGCAGTCCAAGGCACTCTCAGAATTTTCCTCCAACACCACAGTTCAAAAGCATCGATCTTCCTTCGCTCAGCCTTCCTTATGGTCCAGCTCTCACAGCCATATGTTACTACAGGGAACACCATTGCTTTAACTATGCGGACCTTTGTTGTCAGTGTGATGTCTCTGCTCTTAACTATTTTATCGAGATTTGTCATTGCTCTTCTCCCAAGGATTAAGCGTCTTCTGATTTCCTGACTGCAGTCAGCATCCGCAGTAATCTTCGCACCTAGAAATACAAAGTCTTTCACTGCTTCTACATTTTCTCCCTCTATTTGCCAGTTATCAATCAAGCTGGTTGCCATAATCTTGGTTTTTTTGAGGTTTAGCTGCAAGCCAGCTTTTGCACTTTCTTCTTTCACCTTCATCATAAGGCTCCTCAGTTTCTCTTCGCTTTCAGCCATCAAAGTGGTATCATCTGCATATCTGAGATTGTTAATGTTTCTTCCAGCAATTTTAACTCCAGCCTTGGATTCCTCAAGCCCAGCATGTCGCATGATGTGTTCTGCGTACAAGTTGAATAGGTAGGGTGAGAGGATACAGCCCTGCCGTACTCCTTTCCCAATCTTAAACCAGTCCGTTGTTCCGTGGTCTGTTCTTACTGTTGCTCCTTGGTCGTTATACAGATTTCTCAGGAGGCAGACAAGATGAGTTGGTATCCCCATACCACTAAGAACTTGCCACAATTTGTTATGGTCCACACAGTCAAAGGCTTTAGAATAGTCAATAAAACAGAAATAGATGTTTTTCTGAAACTCCCTGGCTTTTTCCATTATCCAGCGGATATTGGCAATTTGGTCCCTAGTTCCTCTGCCTTTTCTAAGCCCAGCTTGTACATCTGGCAATTCTCGCTCCATGAAGTGCTGAAGTCTACCTTGCAGGATCTTGAGCATTACCTTACTGGCATGTGAAATGAGTGCCACTGTTCGATAGTTTGAACATTCTTTAGTGTTCCCCTTTTTTGGTATGGGGATATAAGTTGATTTTTTCCAGTCTGATGGCCATTCTTGTGTTTTCCAAATTTGCTGGCATATAGCATGCATTACCTTGACAGCATCATCTTGCAAGATTTTGAACAGTTCAGCTGGGATGCCGTTGTCTCCTGCTGCCTTGTTATTAGCAATGCTTCTTAAGGCCCATTCAACCTCACTCTTCAGGATGTCTGGCTCTAGCTCACTGACCACACTGTCAAAGCTATCCCCGATATTGTTATCCTTCCTATACAGGTCTTCTGTATATTCTTGCCACCTTTTCTTGATCTCTTCTTCTTCTGTTAGGTCCTTGCCATCTTTGTTTTTGATCATACCCATTTTGCCCTGGAATTTACCTCCGATGTTTCTAATTTTCTGGAAGAGGTCTCTTGCCCTTCCTATTCTATTGTCTTCTTCCACTTCCACGGCATATGGTCTTCAAATTCAGAGACAAGTAGAAAAGTGTGAGAACTTGGTGGGATAAAATTGAGGCATAGAGGTACCTAATGGAGGCAGAGGATGATGCTCTAAATTGTTAGGTAAAAACTTGGTTCTGACTTGTAGTTTGATGTGGAGTCTGAATATCAAATGTTGAGCCAGACATAAAACTGCTCTTGAATTCTGAATCTTCAGCTTGAAATGTTATCCCTTCCCTTGTAAACTCCAAAAAAGGTATCTTCTACAACCCTGAAAGTTTGAGAATCTGTGAGATCAGGCCTCACTTTAAACTGAGTGCAAAAATCGCACCTTGATTTCAGACATATTGAATGATATCTTAATCATTTTCAAATAATTCACCGGGCATTTGTAAAAGATTCATGCAACATACAGAATAAGGGCATGAATGCTGTGCCATATGCTGTGAAGGCATCTTTTTCCATCATAGCCATTCAGTGGAGCTTCCTATCATGGTACAAGATGAATGCAAAGGGAGGTAAAACAGCACACAGTTCTGGATGAGTCTACATTGTTAAAAATATTGATCAAAAACCTTCATATATTGCAGTAGCAGAATAATGAATCTGTCCTCCCTATGTGGAGAAATTTGATGAAAGTGCAGATATAAATTCATTTCCCCACTAGTGGCTTAGAGTGCCTCCTTGCCATGTTTATGCCAATATAAAGCCTGTCGTTATTACAGTTATCTGGGCACAACAATGGTTGGACAGAAGATGATATACATCCCTAGTGAGAATCCTGCCTTATTATCTCCTTAGTTATATTTAAAGGCAGTGAAGATGTTATGTGTTGATAGCAAAGTGTACTGCCGTTGTCATCGTCATTGGCAATCCCTCATAGCCGAGTAAGATTGTCTTCCAGGATTAAAATCTTAATGGTGGATCCGTAAATGGCTGTAAAGGCCAGTTCTGGATCCGCACAACCTCCCAAAATGAGGGCATAAGTTTCCAGGTGGAAGACGATCACAGTGAGGATTTGCTTGATGTGCCTTCCTCTTAGCTCGCTTCTCCCTTTCGCCCTGTACTCGTGCTTCTTCAAAGTCCGTAGCACCTTTAATAAAGGCTGATCTCCAATTTAAATGCTCATGAGTTAGGACTTCCCAGTTCTCAGTGCTGATATTAAACTTTTTAAAATTAGCTTTGAGAATGTCTTTGAATCTCTTTTGCTGTCCACCAATATTCCGTTTTCCGTTCTTAAGTTGGGAGTAAAGTAGCTGCTTTGGAAGATGATCAGGCATTTGAACAACATGGCTGGTCCAGCGAAGTTGATGTTGGATGGTCATTGTCTCAACGCGGTGGTCTTCGCTTCTTCCAATATGCTAACTTTAGTCCACCTATCTTCCCAAGTAATTTGCAGAATTTTACGGAGGCAGAGTTGATGGAATCTTTCAAGAAGTTGGAGGTGGCATTTGGAGAAAGTCCAAGTTTCACAGGCATACAATAGGGTTGGTAGTACAATGGCTTTGTAAACAAGCACTTTGGACTCCCTGCAAATGTCCCGATCCTCAAACACTCTACGCTTCATTTGGGAGAAAGCTACACTCGCAGAGCTCAGACAATGCTGAATTTCAGCATTGATATCGGCTTTTATAGATAGATGGCTGCCAAGGTAAGGAAAGTGGTCGACATTTTCCAGTGACACACCTTCAAGCTGAATTGATGGCACTGCGGAAGGATTAGTTAGAATTTGCTGGTAAAGCACTGCTTCCTTTTCTTTTGCATTCATTCCCCCAATATCAACATAACACTACCAAAAAATGATTTGTCCCACATTGAAAACCTCCAGCCATCCTTGTATCTTTAACTATTTCTTTTATCATAAACAATTAAATCAGTCACGGTTTTAGATTTAGATCCACCCCTTTGTTATGTGTATGTATGAATAGACTTATGCTTAAATAATGCATCTGAAACAGACACTTTGTAAGCAAACATTCACCAAGCGCTATTTTCATTCATTCTTGGGTTTCTGAAGGGCCCAATCACTTTTTCTCGGCTTTCTCATCTCATTCACACCTATCCATTCATATCACTTAACAGAATAATTTTCCCCCTGGTATGCATTCATTCAGAATGTTGCATAATTTTCTCCCAAACTCATCCCTGGTTCTTCCATTGTCACCATTCACTGGAGCATAACATGCAGCTCTCACCAATCTATGGATTCCTCCTTTCATATGCACCCACAGTAACTTAGATGACACAAATTCATACCTTCTGAGATACCCTCAGCCCTTTCATTCATAATTAATTATAATTATAATTAAGCCTAGACCTTCACTTCACAGTATCTATTCAATAACTCCACTCAAAAAGGTCAGGGTATCTTCGTTCAGACTTATTACATCTTTCTCCTTTTTCTAATTTAGTTCCTTAGGCAGTAAAATACATATTACTTTATATCATTAATTCATGCTATTTCTCATTTACTCCTCTCATAACCCCATATCAGAACATTCCATATGCCATGATCATCCCCAAATGGGCCTACAGATATTGACCTTTGCTGCCCATCATGTTTTTGCCTAATTGAGGCTTTTACATAATGCTTTTTAGTAAAAGAGGGAAGATGTAGAGTAGGTTACCAGCTTCAGTCATACTGAAGCTACATCCAAGCATTTCTCATTAATAGTAACAACTGTACTGGTAAATTTTGGTATAGATTAGCCACTATGCCACAGGTGTAAACAAAGCTTAGTTTTATCCCAAGCATGCTCATCCTGCTCTGTGCAAGCTAGTATTTCTAATCTAGGGACTGTTTTGCAAGCTGCCATGCCAACATCCCATCCATTAGGAGGTATGTGAGGTCTAATGACAGTTTACATTTCATTGTATTTCTATATATTACATTTTATTTCTATACTTTAGTTCAAAAACATTTAAGATGTCAACTAAAAGCCTGCTCTCTTCATAAAGTTCAACTTTTTTCTATGGGGAGCATATGTGTGAGATCAGAAGCAGCTACAGAGAAGGCCCAGTTGGACCAGCAGTAGCTTAGTTACTGTAGTGGGAAACAATTATTAATTAGATGACCTAAAAGATGCATTGTGTTTTCAGCTTTGAAGAATAAGCTTTGCTGTGTCAAATTATTTAAGATGGAGAAAATAGGAAACTGGAATGAAGTCATCAAGTTTCAACAGCACAGCTTCCATTACATAACAATATTTAACAACCAATATAGTTTCACTGACACCCTAAATTACTTGCTAACTTAGGACAGATAATCTCCATCTTCTTTCTCCTCTCACAAGGGTGAGTAAAACTAAGGCAGAAGTAGAAATAGAGGAATATAACACAAGTCATCACTACTAAGCAGATGGGAATGAGCAGAGGCATTTCTCAAGATTGATCCAGCACTTGTGGTCGTATTTGAATTTCTGTCAAATAGCATATATATCCTGTGATTGACCTGTATTTTTCAATTAACACCTGGAAAAGACTGTTTAGATAAACTAGCTCTTCCTATTTACCCCCAATCAAATAATTACTTCCCTCTTTTGTGGTAGCAGGCACCCAGTGCGTTATACACTTAATCCTCATTAATATCTAGCCTTCCTTTACTGATGCCTAAACTAAGCGACTCTGGGAGTGGAGGAGGAAAGAGAAATTGCAGGGCTATAAAACTTGCCCAACAACCAATAGAATACCAGTCTAAAAGAGAAACAGGAAAGGCTAAAATGGTGCAGGAATGAACAAAAAAGCCTATCAGACCAATGTCTTCTGACCAGTCTTATATTCTGCATTATGTGTCTTAATTATACCTTGAAAAATTAATAATAAATAAAAACTTGCCCAACGAAAGCAACCCCTTTGTGAGTCAAATTTCAGAGACCATCCTCACCACTCGAACTTACCTTGGCAGATGGAGGAAGAGTCCCTGGTGCTGTAAGTAATTTACAGGGACAATTTAAATAAACATGATGCTGTTTGTTTTGGTCCTGGCACCTCTTTTAATGTCCTCCTGCTTCGATATCCATCCTGCAAATTCTAAATTAGCCGGCTGTACAAGGATTTCATAAAACAGCATATGAATTCAGAAAGGACCCAGCCACTCCAGGGTTAATCAGAACTTTGCTTTGGGTGTAAGCCTGTCCCTTGTGTCAAGTCAGCTGTGAAGCTGGATGAGGAAGTCAGTGGAAGGAAGACCCTGACTCCAATTTCATTGTAGACCTGTGAGGGAGCCAGTGAGATGCAGTGGTTGAAGTGTTGGACTACAATAGTGGGAAATCCAGGTTGAAGTCCTTACTCAACTATGACGCTCCCAGAATGACTTTGGGCCAGTCATTACCTCTCAGTTTAGTGCAGCTTTCAGGATGGCGGAGAAGAGAAAACCATGGTTATTGCTTTGAGCTCCTGAAGGAAAACTAGGTTACAAATATATAATGTAAGATAATATAATACTGGCCATATCTCCCTCTGCATTATCATTTATAGGAGCAAATTTAGACAGGATTACATAGAACTTAAGTGGGACGCGGTGGTGCTGCGGGTTAAACCGCTGAGCTGCTGAGCTTGCTGATCGGAAGGTCGGCAGTTCAAATCCGCGTGACGGGGTGAGCTCCCGTTGCTAGTCCCAGCTCCTGCCAACCTAGCAGTTCGAAAACATGCAAATGTGAGTAGATTAATAGGTACCACTTCGGCAGGCAGGTAACGGCGTTCTGTGTAGTCATGCTGGCCACATGACCACGGAAATGTCTACGGACAAACGCCGGCTCTTTGGCCTTGAAACGGAGATGAGCACCGCCCCCTAGAGTCGGACACGACTGGACTTAATGTCAAGGGAAACCTTTACCTTTACTTACATAGAACTTAGATGGCTCTCTATCAGCAAAATTATAGCAAAAAGGAGTCATATCTAGCAAAAACCTGGACAATCACTGGATGGCATGAAATAGAACTCTTTGCTACCATCTAGTGGTCTAGATTTTTGCAGCCCAGGTACAGTGGCCTTATGAATAGATATCTTAAGATGTGATACATGATCTTTGAAGTCCATCCAACTCTATGATACTATGAAAAGATAAGCTTCTCTTCCCAGAGAGATTAATAATGCCCATGTGGATGGCACTAGTCTGTCGTATGGATAACAGTATCTGTTTTGCCTTTTAGAAATTTCATTAAAAAAAAAACTTAAGTTCATTAATTCCAATAATACACTATTTGCAACCAGTTTTCTCAAAGTATGAATTATTGTGTGCAATCATTTAAAAAACATGCAACTGGAGATATACATAAGTTCCAGTTCATATCTTATCTCAGGAAGTATAAATTAGATCAGTTTGTTTTAAAATGCAGTCCAAGTATTTTCCTCCCTTAGTCTGCTTTCGTAGTAAATTAGATTCTCTTTCTATTTCCCCTCATATGCATACCAGCAGTTTACTGGATGCAATTTCCCATTTCCACCAGCTTTCCATGTATTCCTGCTAACAACTTTTTTAAAATCAATGTCACTCCTGAAAACAATGGATTTTAGCTGAAACATGAGTATTAGAAAATGCTGGCATTATTTTGAGCAAAGTCCTGGGTACAGCAATTTGAAATCTTTTCATGATTATGTACATGTCTAGATTCAGGACATAGGGAATCAACTGGCAATAACTGAATAATCAGATTGGCATTCATTTTCATCTGTAGGAATTAACAGATGGATTGACTCTTCAGCCTTGCATAAAATGATTAAACAAATCCTCATGATGGTTATACAGTTTTGGTGAATGATAGCTGTTGAAAAAGCTGTTCAAAGTTTAAGATTTTTGCAGTTATCAAACTGCATCTCATAGGTGGGTCTGTTACCCTCCACAGTTGAGCTCTAAGGTTTCCCCATACCCTGAAAGCAAAGCACATTTATTTTTACCTTTTCAGAACAGAAGGTTGTTCTAGCTAAATCTACTTCACTCTGTATGCCCGCATGCCATTAAAGCACTTTGCTGCTCTCTAATGGACATAAATGGCATGTTCATCTGACACTGTAATCATTATGGGTCTTTTGTGTTTCAGCATATTTCCATTCCCATCCCTTTCTTTCCCCTGCCACCCCTATCCTCCCGGGTCCCTGAAAATGCACCCTCCTTACTGGCTAGGAGATCTCAAGGCTGTACAAGATAGTACTGTGAAAATTTCGATCTTGTGGGTGGCTGCTGTAGAAAATGTTGCATTCCATATTACATATCATTAGGAAAGAGAAAGAATATTAAATAACAAATTTTATGACTGCACTTTATTTAAATTTTAATGCCCAATACTTTACAAGACTGTTCAAGTCCAGTCACTGTCTCAAAAATGAGTTTATAGACATGCAGATGTTTCTAAAAAGGTCTACCAAAATTATCCAAGTTGAATGAGGTAGGACAGGTTGTGGAGAAAGCTGGATACTACAGTTTGAAATTATGCAATAAAGATGAACATTCAATTTAGGACTGCTAAAAGGAAGTCCTGCAACACTTAGCATATAGTTAATCTAAAGAATTCTCTACCACAGGTTGTAATGGCAGCTGCCAACTTGTAAAGGTTCGAAAGATTTAGACAAATTCATGGACGATAATCCTGTTTACGGTTACTAGTCATGGCAACCATATTTCAGCTTCATTTTCAAAGACAGGATGGTTCCCAAAGCAATTACTGAGGAATACAAGTGAGGAGCGGGGTGTCTTGCTTGTGTGTTCCCATCAGCATTTGGCTGGCTGTTGTGGAAACAGCACACTAAGCCAGATAAAACCCATCAGCTGTTTTGAAGTTAACACAGACCTAATGACAGACTCTGCCATATCTTTTCCAGCTGTAAGTTCTAATGTAATTATTTTCATATGCCCCTTTCTTTAGTACACTTAGCAGACATGCATGAATAAACTATAGCTTTCTTAATATATCATGAGAGGCAAAGCAACACACACAGTATTATGGCATGAATTACTTCCTATCAGTTCACATCAGTGTATTTTATGGTAATTGTTTTCACCTCAGTGAAAAATTCATAGGAATCCTTAGCTCCCTCTCTTCCTATCCCAGAGGACTTCGTTCCCCCAAAGGGCAAATTCAGATCTCTGATAAGCCAACAATTGGCCCACACCAATCCAGACTGGAGTCTCTTAGCAACACGATGAACCCGGCCCACATTGTTTGACCAGACGGTGGCTGCCAGGCCATATTTGACTCCATTGGCTCTCCTAATCACTTCCTCTTCTGTGTCAAACACCATTACACAAGTTACAGGTCCAAAGATCTCATCCTGATTGCAGCATGAATCATCACCAATTTCAGTGATGACAGTTGGAGGCAAGAAATAGCCTTTCTGGTTCCTTGGAGGAAGATCCAACGAGTCTATTCCCTCTCCACAAAGGATCTTGGCCCCTTCTGCCCGAGCCTGTTGAATATAGTTCTTTACCTAATGGGAGCAGCAGCAGCAACAAGAAGCAGCATATTTAGAGAAGGCAGTAATTTCCAGTTGTTAATAACTATAAGGAAATAAAAGATGATTACATACGAATATACTCTCTCACACCCACACATATACTATATAATATTATAGGTATTGTATGGACTAGTTAAGCTCTTGTGTTTTTACATGCTATTTTAAATAACATTAGCTTTTTAAAAGTTGATTTACTTTAACTCATTTATTTAAACACACCTCCATCTTATATAGCAAAAATATCAATGCAATTTTATTATTGAAACATGGTATAATTACTTCATGTAGCATTGTAATTAAATTAAAAAAATTACACTAAGACTGGTAGAAAAATCTTAGACACTTCAGCACTTGAGACTATGGAAGAAGAATCTGAAATGTCTTCTTCAATTCTGCTGACAATATATTTGAAAAGTGAGTTGGCAAGAGGAAATATCAGATTTTCTCCAACAGTATGCACCCATCAGTGGATCTGACATCGCTGAGGAGATTTTTCTCCCTTCCAGTCATCCCTCTCAAAGACCAAATGTGCTGCGGAAGGTTGAGGAATGGCCCATAACAGATGCAGAATTGCACATATAAGGATGCAGAAGGGCAGGTCTGTTCATATAATTCAGCAAGCCATCTTGTAATGTTATTAAGTGTGCACAATAAAAAAAATAGGCAAACTTGAAAACTAGATAATGGTAAACAATTTTGATAGGGTAGTATTTTCAGGAAGTACCCTGAGCCTGAAAGATCTTAAAACACCTGTTCTTTGTCTGAAAAATCACTCTGGATTTACAGAGATATAAGAAAGGCTCTCTCTTCACATACTGAGACACTTTCTCAAGTGAGGAAGAAAAAGAAATAGTTGCAGCTAATTGAAAAAAATTAAAACAGATTTTTTTTTCAATATTATTTACCTTTGTTAAATGATCTTTACTTATCAATGCTCCCATATCAATTGTAGGATCTGAAGGATTTCCAACCTTCCATTTTCTAATAGCTTCGACAAACCTTCTCAAGAATTCTTTGGAAATGCTCTTCTGAACAAAGATTCTGCTGGTACATAAGCATATTTCACCCTGACAAGACCAAACAATGTATAGGAAAGGGAGAAATTCAGTAAGGAGTCATTATGCCAGTGAAGCATGAGTTTTTAGGTTCTTTACAAGATGTATCAGTATCAGAGTGAAACCTTGTTTAGTGCACAGAGGAAGAATTTGCTTTCTAGATCTCCTCATTAAGAACAGTAAATTGACAATGTCAGGATACAGAATTATGCCATAAATATCAATATCAATAAGCATATATATATATATATGTGTGTGTGTGTTTATGTGTATGTGTGTGTATAAATATATATATTTCAAATTTCCATCACTGCTCATCTCCCCCATTGGTTAGCATCCCCACTCCATTTTTACCAAATAACAAGGAGCATTTGGGGGGAAAGGAACTACTGTTGAGCATGACATTTTACTCCTTCTAGGGCCACTGCTTTCATATCCCACAGGCAAGGGGGAGAGATCTTATTTTATCTTGGTATTTCCAAGAAGGAACGGGCAGGCTATAGAAAGGCTAACTGGCTCCCCTCCTGGTATTCAGTCCAGGATCTGAGGAGCCCCCAGACATAGCACCAACCACGAGCAATCCATCCTGGGAAAGAGTAAGACAATGGAGTATTCTCTTGTGCTGTATCTGATCTTTTGGGATGTTCTGTGTAGAATAGGAGCAGGGGCACTCTTCAGAGTGGCAAACTGTGAGGATATGAACCAGAAAGAGCCATTCGAACATGAATTCAGATAGAAAAAGGGAGCTTACTTGTCTATTATCGAGGAATATCCATTACATCATTTACTGAGAGAGGATGACATGTTAAGTCAGAAATTATCTTTCATTTTCCCTTTCAAAATGTTATTATTTGAATTTATTAGCCACCCATCTCCAATAAGTAAAAATGGAACATCTGATTAAGAATAATATACTCAAGTCTTTACATTAAAATCTGTCATGAGGACCTACACAAACTTCAGAAGTAAAGCTTGAATATGCAGAGGGGTGAGCAAGTGACTTTTTGTCTATACCTGGTTAGCAAAACTGGATTTTACAGTGGCAGGAATGCATTGATCCAAGTTGGCATCCTCAAAGATGATAGCAGGATTTTTGCCTCCTAGCTCCAAGGAAAGCTTCTTACAGTACAAAGCAGACCTTTGGATGATTTGCTGGCCAGTAAGTGTGCTCCCAGTGAAGGAAATCAGAGAGACCTCCGGATGGGCAACAAGAGCATCTCCAGCTTTGGGCCCACTTCCGAACACGATATTCACCACACCCGGAGGAAAACCTCATAGGCACAAGCAGACAAAACACCATGCTCATGTCATCCACTCCATTCAATTGGCAACTCAGAAACATATTCTTTTACTGTAGGACTTATGATCATACTACTTATCTAGCCTGCATGGGTTGCATGTGATGGAGATTTCTTGCTTGTTATATCTGCTGTCTTTTAAATCTATTGTTGTATTTCTTTGCAGTCACACTCTAAAACATGCTGTCAGTGGTATAGTACATTGATCATGTATTTGATATATAACAGAGTACTTTAAGTTTAATTGTTTCTTAATCAGGAATAGAGAGCGTGGTGTTTTGTATACCAGTGTATCCATAGATAGCTGTCTGGCACTCTCCAAGCTCTTTATTTCACTGGATATTAAATAAGATATATATGTACATATTATTAAAAAACAGGGAGCTGACCTGCTACAAAATAAAGTATCATCAAGTATCATCTTCATTTATAAGAATTGGTATACAAGGAATTGTTAGGATTGCCGGGTGGTACAGGTAATCCCTGGTTAATGGTGGTAATTGGAACCGGGAACTCCGTCACTAAGCGACACGGTCATAAAGCATTACGTCATGCGATTGCGCTGACTTAGGACAGCAGTTCCAGCTGCCATTGTTAGGCAGATCCCGCACGGTTGTTAGGCACAACATCATGTGATTGCCATTTGCTTCCCCATTGACTTTGCTTGTGGGAAGCTGGCAGTGAAGGTCGCGATTGGCAATCATGTGACCACAGGAGCTACAACATCATAATTGCGAGCTGGTTGCCAAGCACCCAAATCGTGATCATGTGACTGCGGGGACACTATGATGGCTGCAACTATGAGGACCAGTGGTAAGTCTCCTCATTCAGTGCCATTGTAACTTTGACTGGTCACTGGATGAATGGTCTTTGAACGAGGACTACAGTACCTATATAGTCTAGTGCTTTGTCTGGAAGCGTACTCATCCTGAAAAAGACAAAGGTAAACTTAGGTGATAGTGATATCATGGTACAAGTGCACTTGTTTTCCTTCCAGTACACGGATATTATATTGACTGGCCATTCCCACCATGATAGCCATTTTGCAAGAGCACACAAAATGGGCTCTAAAAGCTCCATTGGCTCAAAGCGTTACCTACTTGTATCCTGCATCACTAATATGTACACTGCTTTAATTATTTTACTGGAGCTACTTTTCAGGCTTACCTGCTTTATTTAGAAGTTTGCACAACATCCATGCTGTGACAGATGTCATTTCACTCGGTTTGGCAATTACAGTATTTCCACACATGACAGCAGGGGCAATTTTCCAGGTCAGTAAGTAAAGGGGCAAATTCCAAGGACTAATTAAGCCAGCTTTCAAAAAGATAGGAAAAAGGAACAAATCTTAAACAAGAAGTTTGATACTTAAGAAGTCTGTGGCCCTCTTCTGATGCCCAGCTAGATAACAAAGCATGACAGCTCTCTATAAAGTTTCAGTAGTCTTTTGCTTTAGCACCCCTTCTAAGTATTAAACTGTCTGCAAAGGAAACAGGTAAATGGAAATGCTGAGTAACAACTAGTGTTCAGGTTCTATAACAATCTACTGGATCATGAAGCAAGGCAAGGCAGGCCACTCCCAGTACCAGGTTTGGCTGATTATTAGAAATGTAGCAACTTGCCAATTAATCATATTCTAATTGGGTGAGTTCATAATAACAGACTTACCTATGTTAGGGAAAGGCGTGGAAAATCTTAAGCTGTGCTTTATACTAGAGGAAGGCTACCAGATTTGAGATATAAAAGTCCAGGTGATCACTAAATGGCAGGAAAAAAGACATCGGAAAGTGGGTGTTGACATCTAGCAGTTGTCTGGATGTTTGCATCCCAGATCTGCTTAAACTACAGGTAGTCCTCGGGTTATGACCACTAGTTCAGTGACCGTTCAAAGTTACAATGGCGCTGAACGAGGGAGACTTACGATGGCTCCTCAGAGTGCCAGCCATCACTGCTTCCCCATGGTCATGTGATTGAGATCTGGGTGCTCAACACCTGGGTCACAATTACAATGCTGCAACAAGCCGCAGAACCGTGATTGTGATTTCCAACGTTCCCTGCCGGCTTTCCACAAGCAAAGTCAACGGGGCAGCCAGCAGGAAGTCAGAAGTAGCGATCATGTGAGATCCTCACTTAACGACCTGTGCGGTCCTCTTTTAATGATGGCAACTGGGACTGCCAGAATTGCTGTCCCTAAGTGACATGGTCACGTGATGTTGCACTTTATGACTGTGTCACTTAGCAATGGAGTTCCCGGTCCCAGTTGCTGTTGTAACCTGAGAATATTTCATTAAATGTGTGTGAAAAGAATTTGTTTCAGACATGAGACAATGAACATTCCAGGCAATTCCATTTCTGTTTTTACCATTTCACAGCAATTGTACTATTGTTAGGATGGGTTATGTATCTGCTGTTTTCTTTGGTTAGTTCAGTAATAGTTTAATAGTTCATAATATAATAGCAGAGCACAAATTTGTTTGGCTAAGGACCACATAAGCTGCTAAATGGCATGCTAAGGACTATATTCCTCAAACTAGTGAGTGAGGCTGGAACAAAATCTAGTGTCATTTCCTTCATTTAAGATAATATGATTATGCTCTGGTCATTTATTTAATAATTTCCCCCTTTTACCATATTAAAAATCACAATTTAGTAATGACTCTGGGGAACTATACCCATCATTTGTGGGCTAAATGCAAGTGTGTGCCTCTGCTTTATAGTTCAAAACAACAAGAAAATGTTTTGAGGCTAGTCACAACAAGTATATATAAAAGAAGGCAATATGCTAAAGCTAGATTTACTAACGTTCCACCAGTCCTAAAAAGATGGGTTTTTTGGAAAACCACCTTCAGCTCTTTCAAAAAGATTTACCAATTCCCACTGGTGATCTTTCAGTATAATGCATGCAGCCCATGTGATCCATCTGAGTACACTCAGTTGCCTGATGAAGGATAGATGATGAAAAAAAGCGAAAATTGTATATTGCTCGGGGTACGTCCACTGTTCTGGCAAATGAAATGGTTTTTCCTGGAACAAAGGGATATTTACCAAATGATTTTACATTTGCAGATGTTGTTGCAATGTTTTTGATATGTACAAATCTTTTCAATATTTTTAATGTTCTAAATAGTTTTTATAAGAACTGTTTTTAAGCAAAGAATGAAAGTTGTGCAGTTATTAAGCGGCGGAGGGGAGAAGACAACCTAAATGTTCAAAATAAAACTTGAAAAACACAAGAAAGCAAAAGAATGTCAAAGTATTATGGGCAAATACATGTAACTCTGGGCACATTTGCCCATGGGAGTACATCTTAAGATTTTAAGTTTCTATACTGTCAGAAAGAAGACAAACAAAAATTCTTCATCAACACAGACAAGCAGATCCATCCCTAAAATAACTTCTTACAGTTTGTCCATGCAGACTTTAATTCTGAATTAACTATCCAGGGCAAAGTTAATTGGTACAATTATTCCCAGCATGCTGCATATGTCTGCCATTGTGTTAAATACAAGGAGCTCATCAAAAAGAAGAGACAACTGTAATTCAGCACCACAATACATAGCTGAAGACACAATGATTCAAATCCAGAATTGGAAGATCTAAGCTCTTAAAGGGTTCTTTGTAAATCTGTGATGGGCAATATGTGGCCACCCAGATTTGTTGAACTCCATCAGTTTTCATTGATCCTAGATGTACAACATAATCAATTTGTCTACTCCTTATCTGGATGAACAAATTGGAATTTGGCTTTTTCTCACATTCACATTTAAATATAAAAGCAAAAACACTTTCCCTCTTATTTATAAAGCCATTTGAGAATTTGGTACATTCTTACAGAAAAAGCAATCGAACAAAATGGCTGTAACTTTATAAATAGCACTGGGGGTTCAGTGTATGTCACTATCAAGAAATGTATCTTTAATTTTTTAAAGCATTGCCTTTGCCTTAAAACTAAACATGAATTTAATTTTGGGTTGCCTCAGTATAACGGACCCTTGGTCTTACTAGATATTGGTGCTGAGAGCTGCTATTCTTTTCTTAATCCATTATCACTTAGGAGCACAAGCCAAACAGGTTTTCTCCTTTACCTTGATCTTTTGATTCTGCTTGCGCAAATGACTCCAGATTTTCTTCAATAAGATCTGCCAGCTTGCTCATTATTTTTGACCTTTCTTGAGGACTTCTGGCAGACCATCCTGGGAAGGCGTTCTGGGCAGCTTTGACAGCAGCTTCCACCTTGACAATGCAATCAGTAAATATGTGACATATATTTGCATGAGCAAAAGCCTGTATAATGCTAGATGTTAACAGAAACTAGGAGAGAGCAGAAAACAAATACAGCTTTATTGGGGCCAGAGCTGCTGGGGAGGCTGCTGTGTCCTGGGATACGTGCAAAACACTTAATGATCCTTATTTATAAACTGAGATTATTTTTGTCATCCTGATCAATTACAGTATGGAATAGGATCTCCAGTTATCTCCTGGGCAACCTTAATCTAGACACATGCCTATCTGTTAAAGGTAAAAACTGAACAGCTCTGTTCAAGTGATACCAAGTGATGAATTTGCATTATAAGGGTAAGACAGATCAGCTGACAAATATACCTATATGTATTTATAAGTGTTTTTATTATCTCTTCAGGGAGCATTTTTTGTTTTCTTATCTGATATTTCTTTCTTGCTTACTTTCCAATTTATCATTCAGGATTACAGCCACTAGGTAGTACTGTTGAGCTATTACTCCTCTTCTGCACCACTGGATTGTCACAATGTCCTTCATTTTAAGTAGGACTACAGTATTACACACTTATATTTTCAAACTATTTGGTAACTGAAATTCTCTGTGCAGTGTATAGTAGCATTCAATGTGCTACACTTACTTGGATTCATGCCTAACACATGTCCTTCCCCAAAGCTTATCCAAAACTTGCTTTCAAAGGGTATGCTTGTGAGACAAGAAAAATATTATATATAATAATACCATGTAATAATTATAATAAAACAATTTAATTCATTATTAAACTGAAATCAAGTTAATTTAAGTTTAATGTTTGATCTGGTCTTGCTGCTTTCTTTGTTCTGATCTTGCCTTTGATATGCGACTCAAAGGCCAATACAGTGTCTAGGGTGAAACATGTTGGACACCCTGAGTAAGCCTAAAATCAAAATGCTACCTTTCTTGTCCTGCTGACCACAGGATTAAATGAGCAATCAAGATATTCCCTAAACATCGTTTCTATGTATCTAATATACAATCCATTTTCCGTCTACATATGAAAATAAGTTACAAAAGAGCAAGGATCCACAGGATAAGTTTAGAAAAAAAACTGCTAGTTATACTTCAACCACTACTGTGTACTTAAGCAAATATTTGATTGACTGGAGCTGAATGCTAAAGGTTGAAGGTAAAGTTGCAAAAATGTAGATTAATTACACCTTCAGTCATTAGATAGCACAATTATTATTTTGATAGGCCCTTTTAAAGGAATTAAGCCCCCAACAAAGCCATGAATATTTTTTGTCTTTTGTTGTCTTTTAATTTTTCCTTGAAGTTTGACACAATTCCCACTCTGCCACTTAAGAGACATTACAAAGGAAATGGTGTTGAACTTTAAGCTGCTGATCTAGGGTTTTAGCTGCTGACATGACACTGTGTTGTTATACTTAAATATGGTCTTCTCTGCTCCCACAGACAAAAATATTACATAATTCAAAAGAACATTCAAACCAGCCAATATTTCAGGGCAATTATCTTAACAGTCGGTACAAACAATAATTCATGCAATTTTTTGTACAACCTTACAAGAGCATGAAAAAGTTGAATATAAATTTCTATAGGAACTCACCTCTTCCCTGCCACTGTCTGGCACTTTGCAATATACTTCACCAATAGATGGGTCATAAGAATCTAGATATGAGGAACATGGCACGAACTGGCCGCCAATATAGTTCTCCAAAATCAAGTGAGTCTCTGAGGTGGTCATTGCAACTCACTTTGTGCTGTCCAAGCACTAAGTTTGCAATCTACAGAGCATACTTCTTTATTTGCCAGCTTCAACTCCTCCTCTTTTGACAATCATTCATTGGCTGGATCAAAAAATGAGAAGTGTCCACAACCTGAGCCAAATGAACTATAACTCTAAACATTCTAGAAACAATTTCATCAGTATAGTATTATTTGCTTTATAAAAATGGCATTATAATCAGTTTGGATTCATCATCGTATTTGTAAGTGTTGTGGGGGGGTTCTACTTCAACCTTAACACTGATAGTAATTTTGAGGGTTTATTTCTCTTTCAGTATGCTTGTTTATTGTCCTATAACACATGATGTGGAGTAGGTAAAACTATACACAGGGAATTGGATTAGATTGTTGTTGTTGTTTAATTCCTTCCAAGTATTTCTAGGAGAAAAAAAACAGAGCCAAAGACAAAAAAGTGCCATTTATCGATGAGGTGCAAAAAAAAGTTTTAAAAAAGGGAGCTGTTAATAGCCATCTAGTTCATGGCAGACATAGAGTATATTTGGTACCACTGGTAGTTTGCTGATTACAGTAGACCTAAAATGATTTCCAATTTCCAATGTTTCTGTTATTTAATTATTCCTCTGCTTCCTCCCTCCCTCATATGTACTCACAGATGTACACACACACACACACACACACACACACACAGAGCTGAAATGAAGAAAGCTTCAAGTAGGAGTAAGTACATTTTTATGCAGAAGGACTACATACTTCATTCCAATCTCGAACTCAAATAAAATTATAACTTATAAAGTATTTGTTTTGACATAGTTTTGGGGGAGTTGCACTATGTTTTCACGTACAACTGTCAGAGAGGTCATGTAGAGGGTATGTTCTGTTACATAAGAACCAATTTTTTTGGCAGGATTTTAATTTATAAAAGACCATGTAAAAAGCCAAGATGATTATGCTCAGATGACTATTTTATTATACTTCTACAATTTAAAAAATAAAATTAGTCATTATTGGACAAGCTATATCTACTCAAATTTTTAAATAAAATTAAGATGGAAATTAATTTCTAGGTGCAGCATTACATGTTTTCTGAAACAGAAGGAAACAGGATTCTTTGAAAATGTAGTTGTATAAAACTTGGAATATTTTAGCCCAATTGATGTACTTTATAAAATACCATGCAGCAAAGAATCAGCTCCCATTATAAATTGTAAACAAAGTTTAAGGCTGGAAGTAACATTTTTCTCATGATGAATCTTCATCCTTTATTACATCATTCCAATCAATTTTTGAAAAAGATCCACTAGAACTACTGATGGGATGACATTTTAGTTTGGGAATATGCTGAAACTTGTGCAATGAGGAAGTGCAATGAGTATTTCCTTGCTGGCAAATTGTTCTACAGTAACAATGGCCTCGAAATGTTTGCAGAGTACCCCATACATAATTGCCAATACATAATCGTTTTTGTTTCTTCAATAGATACAAATGGATTCCTCGAAGAAGTATATTTGAGCGTATGATTTCATTTGCCTGGACTGCAGATGTCCTGGCACAGCTTTCACTCCTTAATCTAAAATAAAACAGAAACATCATTTGAACATTTCAAAAAAGAAACCGAATACCCTAACTCTATTATACCCTGAGAACAGCCTTTTTTCAAAGTACACCAGCCTGCACTGTCAATCTGTGATGCTGCATTAAATGCAGAGGGACACTGGTCATTACAGCTGTTCATCCATATATAAAGACGCAGTATTAGACTTCTTGGATTCCAGTTTTGCCTCACCAAGCCTATCAATCAGAGTTCAACATTTTAAAACTAAATATAAATGCACATATGGGCATTCAGGTAAAACCCAGGCACAACACAAATATAACATTATCAGATCAGATGATATATTTTTCCTCGGGTACACTCAAAGAAAGGCACCTAGACTGGGTGTGTATACCCATGCACGTGCATTTTTCAGTACATACAAGAACTGGGGAGAGGGCTTCTCTCTCTCTGCACAAAACAGTCCTGATTCAAACTAGGAGCCTTGTTTACTTACACCAAAGTAAATTCAAAAATGGAGATGGCGAAACATAATACACATCCAATCTATCATGCATTTGGATCCTGAGATAGACAACCCAGTTGCAAACAAGTGCCCAGCTAAATGAGGGTGGATTGATCAAGCCTATTCTACAGATTTAAATCTTGCAAAAAGCAGGTGCAGTGCTGGGTAACCAATCTCTATCTGTTAGTTATAAACCAACATAGGGAAATATAAGCCCTTGAGAAAAAAAGAAGACGACAAAACAGAAGAGAACCTCTCTAATAACAATTTACTAGATAAATTTTGGGAACTAAAAAAAGTAACTATACCTATGATGCTTATATTTTATTAAACAGAAATGTATATTTTATTTAATTTTTTTAATAGAATATCTTCACGCTAACTATCTTAGCATTATCAGACTTGATTATCCAAATATTAATAGTGTATATCTGTTTGTTTTTTTAAAAAAGCGGTTGACAAGTTAATGCACAGAGGCTATGATTTCATAATTAGCATTTGTAAAAGCGTTTACAAAAGCACTATACCTCCACAACTACTCCTGCTGCTATAGTGGATCCACCATAGCGCAACATAAATCTTCCAAGTTCCTTAAAGCCTTTATAAAGCTCCAAAGCAATAGGCCTTTGGGTTTGTAGTTCTATTAAAGCATTCTGCCCTTTTGTCAGACACCTACAAGGAAAAGAATACCTGTTAGTACAAACAGAATTGTATTACTGTGAAAGGGCATCCACTGTGTATGCTTGTGCTTTCAGATACAAAGAATGGAAGATTTGGTGTAGTTTCCACCTAAAAATGTACAAAGCACATCCTTTCCCTCTTTTAAACAGAATGGAATTGCAAAATCTGGTGATACTTCGATGATTCTTTCTCATTTCAAGCATATTTCTCCCAGAGCTCCACACACACACACACACACACACACACGTGTAAGCTGGAAGCAGCCGAAGGATAATCACAATATACCAACTCTAAATGTTATCAAACCACAGCTCAGTTTGAAATAAAAAGCTGTGACAATGTACAATCTATAATTTGTTTATATAGCAACACCCTTTCAATCATTCAGAAAAGGTGGTCCACCAGTATACCTGATACCTCAGCATTACACTTGCCAACACCTATAGAATACTCTTCAGGCATTAATGTAACTATTTTATTTTTTTTATTTTTTTTTATTTATAAATTTATTCACCGCCCATCTCCACCTCATGGGGGACTCTGGGCGGTTTACAATAAAAGGAAGTTAAGATTTAAAACCATTCAAATGCAACAATACAATAAAATAAAAATATAATAAAATCTAAGTGGCAAAAGATTTTAATCAGTCCATGAGTGTAACAGGCCCCTCACAATCACTGACGGCGCTAGCCAGCCCCAGGTATAACTATTCCCCCTCCCATTCCAAGCCTGCTGACAAAACCAGGTCTTTAGTCTTTTTCGGAAGTCCAGGAGTGAAGGGGCCTGTCTGACCTCTGGGGGAAGGATGCTCCAAAGGGTGGGAGCTACAGCAGAGAAGGCACTATTTGAAGTACATCCTGATTACTGATTTTACAATCAATTTCTACCAGTTTTAATTAGTTCATAATTTCAGTTTTCAAAGACTTTAAACTGTATTAACAAATTACCTTACTTACTTAGGTCTTTTCTTGGCAACTTCACCAGTACTCTTATGAAGCACACTCAATAATTTTCTAATAGTAGCAGGCTCACTTACAGTTTGAAAATACAAAAGCACCTGAAATAATATTGCATTTTAATTGACATTATTTGAGCATTGTAAGCAACGGATAAAATACAGGTTTTCCTGAAAAATTCCCTTCTATGAATACAATGTAAAAAGGCAAGGGGGGATATTGCATAAATCCTGTTGATCATTATTTTATTGTACAATATGAAATTACATCTCCCTTTTTTCTTTCTCTATCAGTACTTTGACTCTGAAAGTCTCCTGAATCATTGTAATAAATATAGGCAGTCCTCAACTTATGTCCATTTTTTCAGCAACCATTCGAAGTTACAACAACATGGAACGAATGGTGGTTATGACCGGTCCTCAGAGTTCCAGCTGTCCCAGCACCCCCATGTCACATGATTGCAATCTGGCTGCTTGGCAACCATCTTGCACTTACAATGAGATACAGCAATCACATGATTGCCATTTGTGACTTTCCCTGCCAGCTTCCCTAGAAAATCAATGGGGAAGCCAGCAGGGAAGGTCACAAGTCACTCGGGTAAGTCTCTCTCACATGTGCACCCTCCCCCAGCCCCTTTGCACTCACACCGTGCTAGCCACTTGTGCACTATGGCACACCCTCTCTGAACCTCACCAGGCCTCCCCGGTCACCCCCATGCACCCTCTCCAAGCCTTACCGCATCTCCCTGGCAACCCTCACACACTCTCGCCGAGCCTCGCCGCATCTCCCTTGCAGCCTCGCCACACTTCCCCACCTGGCAGCAGCCACTCACCCGCCTGCTGGCCTGCCTGTGAGCCACCTGGGACTTGCAACTTCCTACCAGCTTCCACACTCACTTGGTTGTGGGAAGGTGGCAGAAAGTTACCTCATCTAACAACCATGGGATTCAGACAATGATGGCAACCGGGACTGCAGGGATTGCCATTGCTAAGTGATCATGCTTTACAACACGTTGCTCAGCAACAGAAATTCTGGTCCCAATTGCCGTCGTAAGTTGAGGACTACCTGCATAGCCATCTTCACCTAGAATGCTATAATCAAAATAGAGTCTCTACTTTAGAAAACGCTCAGAATGGCAAAAAAACAACAGCATATAAAATTCTTTTGGCAGCATGAGTACAATTTAAAAAAGCCAAGGAAGACAATACTTAAAAATATAAATTAAATCCCTATAAAACAAAAGCTATACTCACAGGAAACCCTTTGGTGACAGGTATTTCAATATTGAAGATAAGAACCCGAGCTCTGAAGCGTGTGCAGATTTTAATTGGCTCCTTGGGACAGCAAAATATACAACCAACACTGCAAGTCACAACAGAGTAACAAATCAAATATACACTGATAATGACTCTGTATGTATTTTTAATAATACCAAGACATACTATACCATACCATAAAACAAACCAGCTAGCCCAGGTTTATGGAACAGGTTGAAAAACAAGGTTGGAAGTGTCTTCATTCCTACTGCCCTCTTTCAATATTATCATTTGTTTTAGAATAATTACAGTAACTTCAAAATGTTCCCTGAAGCAGTAAAATGATAAGCTTTAAGACATCAGCACATATCCACATGTGTTACAGATAGAATGGCCACATCATCAGCATATAGAAGAATAGGAATGGAGTAGTGAGCAAGAGATGGGGGATGAAATTCTGGCTTAGCAAAATTGTCAACTACTGTATGTCATTAATATATTAAATAAACAATAGTGGGGCAAGAATACATTCTTATTTTACACCCTTTGGGGCGGGGATTTTTTTTCCTGCAGTTCAATCATGTCGGATCCTCAGCTACTGACTGGACTAGTCCCTGCAGTTTTCTTGGCAGGATTTCAGAAGTGGTTTGCCATTGCCTTCTTCCTAAGGCTGAGAGAGAGTGACTGGCCCAAAGTCACTCAGCTAGCTTTCATGCCTAAGGCAGGACTAGAACTCAGTCTTCTGTTTTCTAACTCATTGCCACTAGACCAAACTAGCTTTTTTGGACAGGAATAGGTTCAGTTAAATTGCCGTCTCAATTGCACTTTACAGGTAGTCCTCGCTTAGTGACCACAACTGGGACCAGCAACTTCTTTGCAATTTTCTTTTTATAACTTATTTTTAAACAGAATTAGCACTTGCAACATTTGTTTCTCTGGTGATGATGAAAAGGAATAGATGGTATTGTAAACTGTTTCATGGGCAAAACTGGCACCAATAGTTCCACAGTAGGTTCAACAACCAAAAACATATCTTTGGATGACAAATTTAATGCAGAAGGTTTTCTGTTCTTCTGATATCAACACCTCAAGGAAACTGGGTGCCAAAAACTACCTTAGCTTGCATTAGAGTGTTTTTCTCCACAGCAGTACCCAGAAGGAAGAATGAATTATTTCACCACATCTACTTGAAATGTTGACAGTGAAGGACTGAATCCATTAAATGGCTTTTATCTAAACACAAAAGGAACAAGGAGTATCCATCTGAGAGTGGAAGCCTACTGCCATACTTTACATGTTTTCCAAAGGAGGCCTTCAAGACCATGGAAAAGAAACATACAGAACAGTGTAAACAATCCAATGGGGGGGGAAACCCTCTTTTTTTTAACCCAAGAAAAATAATAACTACAAATACATTTAAAAAATAACTGAAATAAGATCAGCTGGGTCTCTAACTTCATAGGGAGAGCGAAAATGTTCCTTAATTCTGATTGGGTGGCAGAAATAGAGGTAAATAATGGTAAGTCCTTCAGACATGTGCAGTTGGAGAAAGCATTCAGGGTCCGCCCAACTAGTTCTATGATGTTGTTTGTGAAGGAATAGAAAACCCAGACTTGTGGAGCATAAAGAAGCACACCTGTTTCCACTCGATACATTTTATTAAAAAAAAAGGAAGCAAAGAAATTAAACTTATACTGCTTCTAGGTCACTGGAGATTAAAAAAAAAATCCTCAAACCTAAATCTAACATAGAGGAAAAAAACAAAGATGATGAAATGAGTGGAGGTGCATTAAGTTATTTATAATAAAAAACAAATTAAAGAAGAGACAATCCTGTCCTGTTGTTAAACTAACGCTTGGTTAAAACATTGGCTCCAAAAAATCATGATTTTTATATTAATAAGACAGCGTAATTACAGAAAGCATGCATTAATAGATGATAGAAATGTGAATAATAAATAAATTAACCAAGAAAATGAATGCAGGTCAAAGTGAATATGTGCTGCTGGGCAAAATGTGTTTCACTTACAAAAATGGGTTACAAGTCATATTGTCTATACTGGGATGCAAAATCACTATTAAACTCTTTAAAACATAGACCGAACTTTGATGAAGAGATTCACACTGCAGAAACAATGGGAATCTCTTTGTTGAAGCAAAGCAGCAATGTGATTGGCTTCAATTAAGCATTTTGCATTATCTCAAAGCCCCTGACTCTTTCTTACCAGTCACATACCATAGTCAGAAGAGGCTTCATGTGCAAGCTGACTGCATAACATGAGGGCATGGCACAACAGGCAGAGAAACATGATAGAAAAACTCTATCATGGTTTACTGAAGCCTGGGACAAGCTGTGCCAGACATAGTGAGCAGCACATCCTCTGCAACACCTGCCAAAGCAGCTCACCTCCTCCAGACCAGTCTCCCAAAGTTTTTGGCAACAAGCCTGGAGTAACAGCTCCAGCGCCCATCAATTGTTTTGAAAGAGTGAGTGGTACATCTTCTGCAGTGCTTGCCAAAATGTGGTGTGTCCTCCACAGCTTATTCTCTATCTCTTAGAAGCAAGGTGGCCATGCTGCTTCACAAAGCAGCTCTGAGGGAGTGTTTCACTCAAACCTTTGTTGAAGAGAAACACCTCATCAGAGATATGCACAGTCCTCATACCTATTTCATTCAGTAGTAATGTCATGTTTCTATTCCTTACCAAATTAACTCTGCCTGTGATTAATTGTTATTCAGTAGCAGCAAGAATTTAAACACATACCAGTTTTAATTATATATATCTGAGCACTAAACATTTAGATGAATATTGTAAGAAATTGTGAAGTATCTCTCACTTGTTTTTTAGCCAAACAACTTTCTAATTAAGATGAGGAACACTGCGAAGTTCAAACTGCATTCTGCATGGAAGTGAGTGAATCTGCACCATTGTGGCTGGAAAGGTCCAGGTAAACTTCCTACATGCTTCTTCTGCATCTGGTAAATCATTTATTATCAGACACAACGGTTATAAAGGGTTATGTTAAATATAAACGGTTGATTAGTCAAACTCTTTTCTGTACTCACTTGATTTTGATGATATCCATGCCAGTCAAAGTGAGACTAACGTGATCTCCAGCTGCAGCCCAATCCACTGGTTGCTCATGAAGAGCAATTCCTAGAAATGAGTAAAACCAGTACTAAATAGTGAACTCCCTTGGTTTCACAGCTACGAAGAACTGTTTCTGCAATTCTGCTGCATCAACTACTATTCCTCAGTTTTCAGTATGAAGTAAAGGCTATTGACTAAAATCTGAGAAACATTTTATTTTCAGGTACCTCCATTATCTATAAATAGTTTGCTTATTCATAGTTTTCCACAAGTCACAGCACTAGGCTTTTATGGGTATCACACTGCACAGAGGTAACAATTCTATATGCTACATGTGTCATGTCTACAGCTTTTTACACTGAGTTAGCTGCTTTCATTTTTCCACAAATAAGTTGATGCAATAATGAAAATATTTCTGTGTATCTTTTCATGTATGTAATGCAGACCACAAAACTGTAATCTAAAAAAAATCTACATTATTTGAAAGAATTGTTGAAGAGTTTCTGGTGTATACAGATAATGAAATGCAAATATATCCTGGAGTTTGAAACTGCTTATAGAAATCTTTAGGTCAGTTTTATTCTCTTTCTGGAGTAGCTCCAGTCTTAATCATATTTAGACTAGACACAAAGAAATCAGGCAGAGCTAACTGTATTTAAGTCCTCTGAATTTTAACTAATCGATTTTAAGCATAATTCAGTATACAAACCTCTGGTTTTCCTCTTACACAATTATTAATGGGTAATTCAATGATAACACAGTTATTGTGTTTCATTCTAGTATCAAGTATATCATTTACACATTCCTATCGAAAAAATTCTACCCCAAAAGAACTTCAAAGCATCTTAAAATTTTAAAAACATTATGTGTATAATATAAATAATACAAATGCAAAACCTATATATCTCATGGAGAAAAAATAACAAGAAGTCAAAACAACTGAAAGAGTAGGAAGCACAGCGTATACTTTAACTAAAATAAAAATAACCAAACATTTATTTTCTTTATATGTCTTTATAAAATTTCTAGACCAATCTAAAAAGACTCTAAATAATAAAGTTAAATCAAGGAAGTAAAAGTTAACTGAAGGAAGCCAATCCATCTGGGAAGGGAATGGTGCTCAAGTGCTCATCTGAAGAGGTCCTGTCCTGTATCTCAGCCAGCCATACTCAAGGAACAGCAGGATGTGAAATAAAACCTCTAATAATCATGGCACAGTGTAGAGAAGCATACATGGGAATAGGCTGTGCCTCAAGTATTTGGACACAAGTTATTAAGGACTTCGCCAGCACTTTGAACTGAGATTGGAGTCCAAACAGAAGCCAGTGCCAATATATTCCAAGATACAAACAGCTGAAATTTCCAAACACTCTTCAAAGAATGTGTTGCAGTGAATCCAACCTAGATCTGATCTATTATACCCCGGAAACGGTTTAACTAGTGAAGAAGATTGCCTACACCCAGCTGCCAGCTGAACTCCCGATCACAAAGTTTCCTGCAAGCAACAGCTCACCATCCATGAGAAGGAATCACAAAAGTTCCACATAAGGTTTTGCTTTTGATAGTTTTGGTTGTCAATTTCTAAAACTGTTTATTGTGTAATCCCAAAAGAAAAAAAACCCCTTCAATCCACATATTGTACCTTTCACAGTGCAAGTTTCATTAGGAGGCATCACGAGCAGTCGTTCCCCAACTTGGACGTATCCTGCTTCAATTTTACCTGTCACACAAAATCCTGATCCTTGATCTAGAACAAAGATATTTGTTTGAGAAAATTAATCGAGGATAAAGTAACACTACTGATTTAAACTCAGACTAGCAGAGGTCTAGTTTTCAACAGGATAAATAAAACTGCATACTTAATTAGATTTGCATCAAAATGAAAACTGAACACTGATTCCAGAAATCTTTACCCTGTGTTCTTAGCTGTGCTGGTTTCCCTCCCTCTCCTCCTCCTTCCTTTGTCTCTCTCAGTTTATGTTTGCTGGTTCTGAAGGGAGGGGAGAGGTCTACTGCAGGTTGCTCTGTTCTGTGTTATTTTACCTCAAACTTTCAATACAAAAAATAAAACAATAAAATGTTCTCTTTGCCTTATGAGAGCCAGTTTGGTATAATAGTTAAGGCACCAGGCTAGAAACTGGAAGACCGTGAGTTCTAGTCCCGCCTTAGGCACAAAGCCAGCTGGGTGACCTTGGGCCAGTCACTTTCTCTCGGACCCAGGAAGCAGGCAATGGCAAATCACTTCTGAAATCTTGCCAAGATAAATCTTGGAGGGACCTGTCCAGGCACTCAGCAGGAGTCAATGCTAACTCCAAGGCACACACACACACATTTTGCTATATGGAACATGTCTCTGTGGTCCTCAATACATCAACACACACATACACCTAAATTACTTTCTTTCAGACAAGATTACATAATTTGCTTCAACAATTCATAAACAATTTGACAAATATACTATCAACAATTTTAAAATAAAGTTACTGTGCTGGAATTGTTCTCAGAACTTCTGCATCCAGTTTACTCATAGATTTATTCATTTATTCAAGCTTGGTTCAGCATATGCATACAGGTAGCCCTTGGATTACAACCACTTGTTCAGCAACTGTTTAAAGTTACAATGGCACTAAACAAATGGTATTTATGACCAGTCCTGGGAGTTCCAGCCATCACAGCATCCCTGCAGTCACATGATCATGATCTGGGCGCTTGACGCTTGGCTCGCAATTATGACCTTGCAGTGAGCTGTGGTCACATGATTGCGATTTTCAACATTCCCTGCCAGCTTCCCACAAGTGAAGTCAATGGGGAAGCCAACAGGAAGTCAGAAGTGAGGTTTTCAATTAATGACCCGCACAGTCCTCAGGTTACGACAGCAACCAGGACTGCTGGAATTGCTGCCGCTAAGTGACACAGTCATGTGATGTTGTGCTTTACGACTGCATCACTTAGTGATGGAAATTCTGGTCCCAATTGCCTTCGTAACCTGAGTTACCTGACTACCTGAATTAATCTTGCTGAATTAAGATAGAAAGATCCAAATTATCTTTGGATATGTTTGTTTTCTATGCATAGTGAAATTGTTTGGGAAAAAGTTTTTTTTCTTTCAAAGTAGTGTCATAGAGAAGAATTGTTTTATACTTATAAGCACTGAGCAGTGTATATAATATGAAGGGATTTTAGAATGTGCTCTTGTCACCTCACAAACAAGCTGCTGTAGTTAGCTTCACGTGACAGTAGCAAGAAGAGGAGTAAGACAGGAATGTATTTTAGTTCACCTGCTCTTTCATTTGTACATCAACACTCTCATGGACTAAAGAGTAATTTAGAGAATCATTCTCAAAAATTGCTAATAGGTACATTGCACCTAATACCACTAATACAAACTAAAAGAAAGAAAAAAGAGTAGAAAGAAAGAGTAAAAATTGCAAAGGAAAAGAAAAAGAAAAAAGCAGAAAAAATGAATAAATAAACTATAGTAAAAAAAAGAAAATAAATATATAAATAAATGACTTCCAATCTTCATCACAAAAAGAATAAACAATTTTAGTAACCTATCACCTTCTCTTAATTTACAACCTGTATCTCATCATCCCATGTCCCATCTCTTATCTATAAACAAATCCATAAAGCATTGTCATTTTAGTCCTGGTGTCAGCAAAAATCCATTAAAGGTTGCCAGAAGTAACATCATATCTATTTTAACCTTGATCAAATAAACCAACTTTATATTCCTTCCTTTTACTTTTAACAATCTTAATCTTTAGTCCATTCAAGTAATGTCATAGGACTTGATTTATTTTCATTTCATTTTTGCCCCTTCTCACAAGATTCATCCAAGCTAACAAACCACTTTTGTAAATCCATTTGGGGAGACTTTACTACGTACCTTTAAAAACATCTGATACACATAATCTGAATGGTTTATCAATTGATCTTTGAGGTGGCTTGAAAGAATCTGTAAATAAATCAATATACATTTGTTAACGGATATATATTCTACTTGAGAGTGTTATATGGTTTGTTGGTAGTACATTTGCAGCAGTTTTCAAACCTTAGAAGTTGTATGTACCTACCAATTTGTTCCAGCAGACATTTTCCTCCATACCATTTGGCCAGTTCACTTGATTGACTTTTTGTTACAAGATTTTCACCACCAAGTCCACTGGTAGGGATGTAAGCTACATCTGATTCCTGGTTGAATTAAATGTTTAATTTGCAATGCAAAATTAATAATCAACTTTATATTATTAAGTGCAAGCATCTGAAATTCAAATTAAGAATAACTGCTTTTTCAGGAGAGTTTTTAAAACTTCATTTAATAAAGTTAACTGATAGTTTCAAAATCAGAGACAACTAAGACCATTTTAAAAAGCAATAGAGCTGTAGAATTCATTTTAATCACTGTTCCTTGCACTGTTGAGATGATCATCTTCTCTTAGATTAAGCAAAACCATGCATATGTCTATACAAAAGGCATTTTTGTCCTGACTGATTCAATTTCTAAAAATTGCTTTGGAGCAATTTTTGAAAGCAGATGCAACTTTTCTCTGGATCATGCAGCCACCATAGATTATAATCATAAAGCACAACCCATGCTGGGAAATGGATTAGAGAAGTATAGCCCATCTAGTTCTCAAAGGCATTATGGCAACTTTCAGTACCATCAACCATGATACTTTTTTAAACTGTCTGGAGGGAGCTAATTTTGAAGGCACTGTTTTGTAGTTGCTCTGGCCTTTCCTATTGGGACATGACGAGAAGGTAATTTGGGAGGACCAATCCTTGATACCTTTGTTGGTCCACCACAGGTTCCATCTTGCCCCACCAATTGTTCATTATCTACACAAAACCATTGGGAGAGGTTAATACAGTAGTGACACCTAATTCTACTGCTCCTTGCCATCTAAACCCAATGTAATTGATGCTCTTGAAAGTTGTCTAAGTTAGTTTAGAGGCTTGAAGGGAAAGAATAAAATGAAATTAAATCCAGAAAATACGTAGTGCTATTGGTAAATAGCGTAGTCCATCTGTTTTGGATGAGCTTGCATCCCATCTAGAAAAGGAAGTCAGTAGTTTGGGAGTGTTCCTTGATCCTCTAGAATCAAGGAATACTCTTGAGGTGAGATCAGCCCCAACCCTATCGGCATTTAGGAAATCCCTCCAAACCTGATTCTTTGAACAGGCTTGGAGATCCTAAGGAAATAGGGAGCCCAGAAGTTGGCTACACTGGGTGTAGAATGCTGGTCCATTCTCCAGCAGTCTTATTTATAACTGTGTTTTAAACTGTTTTAAATGTTGTTGCTGTGTTATATTGTTGTTTTATAATTGTTTTACCTGTTTTATTGTATGCTGCCCAGAGTCACATATGTGAGATGGGTGGCTAAATTAATTAGTTACTTAATTAATTAATTAATTTTCCAGTAGACATTAGATTCACAAGTGGTGGCTGTGGTGAGGAGTAATTTTGCACCATTTAAAGCCAGTGGAGCAACTGCAACCATTCCTGATTTGTTTAGGTTTGGCTATCCAATGCCTTGGTTATATCCCGTTTTGACTGCCACAACACATTGTTCACATGGCTACCCTTGAAAAGTATATGCATGTTTCAAATAGTAGGGAATGTGGCAGCTACTGCTATTCACCACAAAGTACCAGGATCATGATTCCTGTACTGAAAGACTTGTACTGATTGCCACTTGCTTATCAGGCACAATTAAGGTGCCAGTTTTGACCTTTAAAGCCCTAATGATTCAGAGCTGGCTACCTAAGGCTGGCCACTTCTCTCAATAAAAACCTGCTTAGGCATTTAGTTATGCAGGAGAGACTTTTTTGAAAATGCCCCTGCTTAGCAGAGCCTTGTCTCCCTAGTGCAATGCAGAGTACCCTCTCCTTCCCTGCTCTCAGCCTATGAAATACATTCCCTTGGGAGTTAAATCTGACCCCATGTTCTTCTTTAGAAGAACAGACAAGATGCCCCTCTTTTACCAGGTTCTTAATTGTCAACTAAGGATTCTTAACATGATATTGCATGTATTTGAATTTTTGTTTTCTGCACTCCACATTTTATTGCTAGCTGCAGAGTGTGTTCCAATTGAGTGGAAAGGCAGGATACAACTCAAATAAATAAAGTAACTATTATAACCTTGTTTTTACCTTAAAGCCAGCTTGCTTAAGGAATTGTCCAAGTTTATTGACAATTTCCTGAAATCGTTCCTGTTGCCAACTGACCTATAATATAAACATAATACGTTACTGAAAAACGGGAAAGTATTAGGACATTACCCTCTTGCTGCTGTGCTTGATCAAATTAAGATGGCAACTTAGTGGCAAATGTGACTAGTAACATTCTAAAATATCTGCATTCAAGTGCCAGCTCAATTAAAAATGCATGTGGAAATGGACTTTACTTGGCATTTCTTTAAGGAATGCTATTAACTACAACAATATAACAACATAATATTATTTTTCCAGGAGGTCAGCTATATCAAGCAATGTTTCATAACAGAACACAATTTAAGAATTAAATGCTTTAATTTTAGAATATTAGATTGATCATAGTACAGCAAAGCAAAAAAAAAATTAAGCATACTGCAGAAACTAGCAGACTAGCATGAGTATGGCTAATCTACCATTAAACAGGAGACACAAGGAAATACTTTATTAATATATCCTGATTACAATGTTTTCTTCAATTTTATTTTTTAAAAGATACTAGAAATTAAGTTCAAAGTGAATATTATCTAATATCTCTCTCTTATTCTCTGTATGTTCCCTTCATGCATATTTATAAAAGAAGATTTCAAGAAAAAATATCAAGGAAATACCTGATCCATTTTATTGACTGCAACTGCTAGTTGTGTAACTCCAAGTGATCGAACTAAGAGACCATGTTCTCGTGTCTGCCCACCAGTCTCAAAACCAGCTTCAAATTCCCCTCTGCTGGCATCCACCACTAATACAGCCACATCAGCCTACGGAAAACCACTTGTTCAATTGTATTTCTTGGGTATCTGTTAACCATACAGAGTCCAAGCACATCTAAAATGCCTTTGGATTTCTTTTTCTTTGTCATAAAGATAGGCTTACTTAAATCACTTCAAATGGAACAACACAACATTTCTCATTTTGTTGATAGAATTATAAATTGCACAAATAACATTTTACAATACCCCCAGTAATGTAACAGATGTTTAAAGAATAGTTTCTTCCCGCTGTCAATAAATTTGCATCCATAGTATAATAGGTATAATGGGTGGGATGGAACTGCAAGTGAATGCTACAATTCAATCTGTTACTCCTTTATGTATGACAGGTATACTAAGAAAGGCTTTACCTGGGCAGCTCCTGTGATCATATTTGGAATGAAGTCTTTATGGCCAGGAGCATCCATTAGTGTAATAACTTTTGTCTTTGTCTCAAATTTGGTCATACCTACATCCATTGTTACGCCCCTACAAAAATGAACAGGCAAACAATGCAACATTTACAATAATGTTCAAAGTTAATCTGTATATCCACATCTCCTTTTTCTATATATAATTCTTATTAAAGATTTTCACAGAAATAAAAGATAAACATGAAATGATATAAAGTAAGATTAAGGAAGAAAGAGAAGATAAGAAAAAGTGTGAAAAGTAGTACAAATGGAATGGAATGGAATGGAATGGAATGGAATGGAATGGAATGGAATGGAAAGGAAAGGAAAGGAAAGGAAAGGAAAGGAAAGGAAAGGAAAGGAAAGGAAAGGAAAGGAAAGGAAAGGAAAGGAAAGGACTTCCAATCTTCTTTACAGCAGTTACAAACTTATTATCTCTCCTCCCTCTTTAAAAAGTTGAATCATAACATACTTCTTTCCATATTCAACCCTTTTTAATCAGCAAATCCATAAATCACCAGTTCATTTTTTTCCATTTTCAGCAAAAAGTCCTTTTTCTCATTCTTCTAGGAAAAGTGAGGGATTCTCAAGTCACCAGAATAGATTCTGACATTGTGCCAAAAGTTAGCAAAATGATTGTGTCTGGAAAGAAGCAACTGGCTTTGAGGTCCCCTCAAGATACATTTAAGAGGTTTCCAGTCTTTCGTATATTCACATCTCCTTGATGAACTAGTGTCAAAAATAGCCCACAGAATGTCAGAGTTAAACAAGAGATAGAGTAAAAGGTGCAAAGTATCATTCAAGTGATAGTAAGGACATTCACACCATCATTTTAAAAATAAAATTACATGATATAAGTCAGTTGGGACAGTAAGTGATCCTGAGATCTGACATAGTCTAAGAGCATATGATATCAGAAAATCAACTATAATTGTGATATGAATAAGTATGCATTGATCTGCTATTTTGGCCTATATGTTAGATCACATGATAAAGGTATCACCTCCCAAAGGAGTGGTGCAAAGTGATTCATGCATCACTTCCTACAATTCATTCCTAATTCTGCAATGGAGGATTCAAACATTTTCAGAAGTAAGGTAGTATCAATAGCCTAATAATAATATTATTAGGGGGCAGACCTGGCATGTTACGAAAACCTGGCTGGGCTTGGAAGGAGGTGTTGCTCTTTCAGAGATATGCCCAGACGGGTTTCAAGTTTGGCACCAACCGAGACCTCAGGGCAGGGGAGGAGGGGTGGCTGTTGTCATCCAGGAATCCCTAGTGGCCTTCAGGGGCTCTGCTATGCAAATGGCCAGGTGTGAGACCGTTTTTCAAGTTGGGCTCCTGAGAACAGTTGGGAGTGTTGCTATTGTACCAGCCTCCCTGCTGCTTAGCAACCTCCCTCCCTGAGTTGCTCGAGGCCATCTTGGGTTTGGCGGTGGAGTTCCCCAGGCTTACAGTTTTGGGGGACTTCAATCTGCCTTCCCTGGGGCCGACCTCAGAAGCAGCTCAGGAGTTCATGGCCACCATGGTGGCCATGGGCCTGTTCCAGATTATTCAGGACCCAACTCGAGACAGTGGCCTCACCCCGGACTTAGTTTTTTTGTCAGAGCAGTGGCAATGTGATCTCAGGGGAGAACTACATCTCTCCCCTCTGTCATGGTCAGATCACGCCCTGGTGGCCTTGAGGTTCTCTTATGCCACCCACCCCCCGCAGGGAGGCAGGACCCATTCAATTGGTCCGCCCCCGGTGACTGATGGACCCAGTGAGGTTACAGAGGGAGCTGGGGGTTATACCCGAGGATCTGCTGCTTGGTCCAGTGGAGGCTTTGGCTACCACCTGGAATTTGGCAGCAGCCGGGGCCTTGGACAGGATCGCGCCTATGCAGCCTCTCTTACCCGCCCAAACCCAACACTCCCCATGGTTTCTGGAGGAGCTGGGGGTTTTGAAGAGGGTTAAGAGATGCCTAGAGCACCGCTGGAGGAAGACAAAGACCGAATCTGACCGAACACAAGCTAGAGCCACTATTAAGGCCTACCTTGTGGTGATAAGAGCGACAAAGCGTCAATACTTCTCCGCTCTTATTGCATCCGCAGAATGCTGCCCGGCAGCCCTGTTTAAGATTACCCAATCCCTTTTGGGGAAAGGGGAGTCAGAAATCCATCTACAGGGCCGCGCTGAGGAATTTTCTGGGCATCTGCAGGATAAAATAGCTCGGATCCGATCCAAGTTGGACTCCGAGCGTGAGGCAGTCTGAGGAGATACCCAGGGAACGTACTTACCATGTTATCTGGGAACAGTTTGATCCTGTTGAACCCGAGGAAGTAGACAGGATCTTCCGGACTGTAAATGCCACCACCTGCCAATTAGATCCATGTCCCTCCTTGCTGGTGAAAGCAGCAAGGGAGGTGACATGTGGCTGGGTCCAGGAGACAGTAAATACATCCTTGAGAGAGGGGGTGTTCCCAGAAGCCTTTAAGGAAGCGCTGGTGCACCCCCTCCTCAAGAAACCATCACTGGACCCTACTATACTGGACAATTTTCGCCCAGTCTCCCACCTCCCCTTTTTGGCAAAGGTGGTTGAGAAAGTGGTGGTGTTGGAGCTCCAGAGGATTCTAGACAGACCACTTTCAGTCAGCTTTCAGGCCCGGTTATGGGACAGAAACGGCATTAGTCGCACTTATGGATGATCTCTGGCAAGAGTGGGATGGAGGCAGTGCATCCATCCTTGATCATCTTGACTTCCCAGCAACTTTTGATACCATCGACCATTGTATCCTTCTGGACCGACTCAGGGAGTTGGGGGTGGGCGGCGTGGTTCTGCACTGGCTCACCTCTTTCCTCCAGGACCGGTCCGAATCAGTGCTGATAGGGAGTGATAGATCCAGCCTGCGGCCCTTACTCTGTGGGGTGCCGCAGGGCTCAGTACTCTCTCCGCTCCTTTTTAACATTTACATGAAACCACTAGGCGAGATCATTCATCACTATGGGGTGAGGTATCATCAATATGCTGATGATACTCAATTATACATCTCCATCCCGGATGAAGTAAGTGATGCCGTGACCACCCTTTCCGAGTGCCTGGGGGCTGTGGGGGCCTGGATGGGGGACAACAAGCTGCGGCTGAACCCTGGTAAGATAGAGCAGCTGTGGATTAATGGCTCCTCGGTACCTGGGAATTGTCATCTTTAGTTCTGGATGGGGTTGCACTGCCCCAGACAGACCTGGTGCGTAACTTGGGGGTCCTCTTGGACTCACAACTCCTGCTCAAAGAGCAGGTGGCAGTCATGGCTAGGAGGGCCTTTGCACAACTTTGTGTTGTGCGCCCGTTACGCCCCTTCCTGGAACGAGAGGCCCTTCAAACAATCACTCGTGCCCTGCTTATCTTCCATATAGACTACTGTAGGGCGGTCTACATGGGGCTACCCTTGAAGAATATCCAGAAGCTACAGCTGGTCCAGAATGCAGCTGCACGGGCAATCTTAGGTGCCCCATGGGTGGCACATGTAAAACCTTTGCTGCGCAAGCTGCACTGGGTTCCAGTTTGCTTCTGGGTCCAATTCAAGGTGTTGGTTATAAATTTTAAAGCCCTACATGGCATGGGACCAGGTTACCTGAGAGACCATCTCATCCCCATCACATTGACCCATCCCACCTGGGCATACAGAGAGGGCATGCTATGGACCCCTTCTGTTAAAAGAGTTCCATCTGGCAGGGTCATGGAAGTGTGCCTCCTCTGCAGTAGCTCCTGCCCTTTGGAACATTCTCCCCCCAAGAGGTGATACAGACCCCTTCGCTCCTGGACTTCCACAAACAATTAAAGACCTGGTTTTGTCACCACGCCTGGGGTGGGAGGGAGAATAGTCACTCCTGGGGATGGCTAGCTCCCTAGAATGGCCCTGTTTTACCTGCAGATTTATGGAGAATTTTTAGCCACCTGGTCTCCATCATATTTATATTTTATTATGTATTATATTTTTTGTATAGCTTTATATCGCATTGTTTTAACTGTGTTTTTATTGTAAACCGCCCAGAGTCCCTCCTCGGGGGGAGATGCGCAGTGATAAATTTGATTAATAAATAAATAAATATTTCTCTAACTGTATCTGAATCTACTCTGGGGTCCCTCAGTAAATTTCCTGTAGGCAGAAAAATACTACCCTAAAATTATGTGTACTGAGTTTCTTGTAAAAACCATAGCTTTTTGTCATAATTGGGCAAAGTTTAATCATATATAGCCTGACTTAACAGTACAAAGAAACCTCAAAAACAACATTGCTGTTACCACTGCTACCACAGACAATTCTTCATCTAAAAGGGTAGTTTTTCTCACCTTTCTCTCTCTTCCCCCGTTTCATCTAAGACCCATGCATAAGCAAATGATGCTTTTCCAGCTTTCTTTGATTCTTGCTCATATTTGTGCATAGTTCGCTTGTTCACATTACCCAGAAGGTACAACAAATGACCCATTAAAGTACTTTTTCCTGCATCAACATGTCCTAAAAAGAAAGAGCACATTATTATCACTGATTAATCTATTTTAGAAGACATTCTGCAGCTGAAGTAAGGAACTATAGATCTATTTTCATTTTCCCACCAAAATAAATGTACCTATTACTACAAGGTTAAGCAAATGCTTTCCTCCTTGTCTCTTCTCCAACTCAGCTTTTACATCTAATTGTTGTTTGGCTTTTCCAGATTTTTTCACAGGAGTTGGTACCACTGATGGGTCTTCTGATGCTTGAATGGTCTGGGATGGAAAAGTTGATTTAGGTAGTATCTCAGCTATCCCCATATTTGCAATGGCATCACCAGCAGGGAATCCTTTTTGTGGCATGAAGTTATTATGTCCATTCTCTTCCACATTTGCACCACTGAAAGCAGAAAATGAATCTGAGAATACGTATTTCAAAAGAATACAGAACAAATAAAGTAATCTATATATGGTATTTACAATCTCAGAACGAAGAAAAAATTAGAACAGACAGTGATTTAGCTATAACCATTTGATGAGCTCTTCTCTATATGGGACCGTAATAAAGAAATATTACCCTTTTACTTTACTAAGCTTCTGATAAGATGCAGAATTATGTGGGTGTTTTTCCCTAATCGCATCACAGAAGCATTCAGGTAGCTTACAAAATTATTATATTTCAACCATGCTAAGTTATTATTTGACAAACTTCCTCCTCCATTCACCCACTGAGTTGCTTATCTTGAGATGTAGTCTTGGAAAAGATAAATGACACGTCATGGATTAGTTATGTTGCTGTAATGACTTATAAAGAGCTGCTTCTGAAGGGACAAGATACAATGTCCAGCCCACATGGAGTTCTCATCCATCTCAACCAGACATTTCCAAGGTGTGACAAGGGGCAATTCTAAAATGCATTGTTGTTTCAAACTTGAAATAGCAGTGTACTTATATGATGGAACTCTTTAGAAAAAATGGTGTGTTATGGTGGAATTATAATAAGGTAGCACATTTATAATTATAAATTTGGAAGCCAAAACAAAGGCAGAAATATAAAAACTCGTATCAATCTGCTTTAATAGGAATGGTTTTACTTCTGTCTTATATTGTTATTAAAGTCCCTTAGTCAAGGCCTTAAATTTATGAAACAAGATAGCATATTCAGGATTTTTTAACCTCTGTGGCACAAATAATCTATGTTAAATTAGCCTACTTATATGTTCTGGCTCAAGAACATGAATTTAAATACCTATGGAATAACTAAGCTTCACCTAATCCTGTATTCTTTCCAAGAATGTAGAGAACCAAAGGATCAGGCAAGTTCCCAGCAGGGGAAAATGGTATTTCTTCTACTCACCACTGTGTTGCAGCATCAAATACTAGTATAAACATGAAATGGTGGTGGTGCCTTTGTGGAGCAGGAACCCATTTATACCCAGACCTATAGTAGGAACTAGCAATTGGTGGCATTTTGTTCACATATGATACATTAAGAAACCCTGAATATTGAATTCCTCAGGAGTCTTTTTCCTTCCTTAATGTTTCTACCCTGTTGTTTGTGTCAGCAAGACCTCTGTCTCATATCTTAAAATTTTCTTATATACTCAGTTTTCCTTCCTCCTGTACTACTTGCTGGCATCAATCATAAGGAGAGGTCTTGTGCTGGTCTATGGATTAGAAATTCCTCTCCACTAAAATTTTGTCTTGCCCTCATGATGAGCTTTAATTTAAGCTTACATTTAACTAATATATGTAACTGTCTATCAGTTACAAGACAGTAAAGACTGGACATGTACAGAACAGAACAGGCAGTTTGTAGGCAGGCTATGTCCAGCCAAACCTACGTTAGGACTGAGAGGAAAGGGTGGGAAGATAGAGAGACCAGCTATTTAGGTAAGGTGTAGCTGAATACAAGTACAGCACAGGCAGTGGTGGCATGAAACTAAAGGGAAGGGAAAGAAAGAAGCAAGAAGATCTGAGAAGGGGCAGATGCACAGGCCACATGGAGGAGGAGAGGAGAAAGGGGTGAGGTGCACCAGCCCTGCCCTACTCATTCCATTAGACTCCTTCATATTCATTTTAGTTAATATCTGGAACAACCAAAATGTTCCAGGATTCTATTCAACTACACTACAGCCCTGCCTGAAACAGTCCAGCTGAACTTTCAAGCCACAATGTCCTTGACCAATGCCCAGAAAAAAACGTATTTTTCCATTTGTAAACACACCCCTACTAGAGACTCATAACGCACAACTTATCAGTCAAATTCTTAGACAACATACTACATGTAGATGGAATGGTCATTTGGAAAAGAAAATACATAGTAAATAAGATGTAGTAAACTAGATACAGGTCCATCAGTCAAGAGATCAGCCAGTAGGTAAGCATACAGAGAACTCACACTGTACAACATGGTATAGCACATGGGCCTTCTAAAGAATGACCCAAATGTCTTCCCTCTCTTTTCTGAATGACTGCATTTCACAGAAATTACCATGCCAAGAATTTAATTTGCAATGCTTTGATCTGAATTCACCCCAGAAAAATCTGGCAATCTATGGAAAAGGTATTTTAAAATGACATTGTTCTACCTACACTATGCAGAGTGAAAGGGGTTTTTTAAAATCACAAATGCAAGATGCCTTTTTATGTAAGCAATTAAGAGTGAAACAAGAAGCCATGCTACTTATGCATGGCATACATAGGAGTAAATCTTTTTTAAAAAGAGCAAAACAAAAGTCTTAATAGAGGTTCACTGTTCTGAAGGTAGAACTAGTAGAAATGTATCTTGAGGGCAGTTTATACTTACCATGGGACTTCAAAGCCAGTAGCTTGCTTCTTTCCAGACACAGTCATTTTGGTAACTTTTGGCACAATGTCAGAATCTATTCTAGTGGCTTGAGAATCCCTCACTTTTCCTAGCAGAATGAGAGAAAAAAAAACATAATAGAGTAAGCTGACTAGATATCTAGAATAGCCTGCACCAAAGGTTGACAACAAATAATAAAAAAATAGTTTCTTAAAATTTTAGAACAGGAAAAAAAAATGAAAACCTAAAGTTAACATATAGCATTCTAAGTACATGCTTTCTAATTTAAGATCTGATTATTTATTGCATTAAATAAGTTGTATACTAAAAAGGTCCCTCCCATCCCCAACTCCAATTATTTTTCAGATAATTGCAATGTCTTGGTTTTCTTTTTGACTCAATATTGTCCAAAATAAATAACATCTATTTCTATAGTTATCTAAAGGCCTTTTCCAGATAGCCTAATTTATATATACTCCTTTAAATCATACTATTATTGTTGTTGTGTGTTTTTTTTGCTCATTAGTGTACTGTGCAAAGCCACAGGAAAAAAATACGGTTTAGTTCTGGCAACAAACCATAATTTAGAACATTTTCTCACTGAAAAAAATTTGGCTTATTTTAATCACAAGTTATCATTTTGTCTGAACCCAGAATCCTGTCTTATTCCTGGACTTTGTACCACATGCATTTCTTTTGCATCATAGTAGAAGTTAGAAAAAGCAAAAATCACCTAAACAAGCTACAATTACTTTGCTCATCTTGGGCCTTTTGATAAGCTATGTATAAAACAAATCCTGATTTAGTATTATGTGCAAACATAGCATACACACACACACACACACACACACACAAGAAATAAGACACTTTTCAAACATTTCTTTTTGTGGGCCTTTGGCTCTGCTCATTTCCTCTGTAATAACCCAAATCTTATGTGCCCATTGTGTGATCATGTTGACATTTATTCTATTTTTGGTTATAATTTTTGAAATGCAAATACCATGATAGATTTTATTATTATAAAGGGAACAATCAACCAGTTTTTTCAAGTCAATTTCTATTATGGAAATGGGCAAAACTTCTTAGTGGGAATATACTGAAGTTTTAGTAGTTAGCTCAGCTTGTGAATGGAGTTCCCTACAACCTTCATGTTATTTCAGCCTACATATTTATCCAGATTAAAAAACAAATCCCTACATTCTAAAGCTTTGGAAATAATGTTCAAAACAAATGTTTATTTGACAAATTTGTGAAATTTATTCTAGGCACAAAATGTGGATCTCCTTGATTAATTCGATTTGTCTATGCCATTACAATCCTGAGAATTTTTAAAAATCTTTTCCATCCATATTTTTTGACCCTCCTATTTAACCTGAGCTGTAGGTTATACCATATTTCAACACTACAGAAGATTTAGCATTGAACAAGATGCACCAACAAGAGGGATCCCTCCCACCTATTGTCCTATACTGCCTTCTAGATTATGTTGCTAACAGTGAACTGGACTCATAATCAATGTGTCTGACTAGAAAGAGACTGTCAGTGTTATACTAACCACTCAAAAATGTTCAGCTCTTTGCAGATTATTTCTGAATAACTTTCCAAGCAAGAACAATGAGTTATTTAGAAAAAGGTTATTTCCTAAACAGATATCATACAAGGGGGTTTCCAAGTAAAAGCCCTGTTCGCTTTCAATTACTGTTTCTTTACAAAGCTCATATACTGTTCTATTTTGTTAAAATGAGCTGTTCAGTGCCCTAAACTTTTACAACTCCATAGTAACTATCCAGGCAGTCACTTGGCAGCAATTAACAGCCAAAATGACTAAGAGCCATTTGGATCTGCTAGCAGGCAAGAGGACATCTTAACATTTTATATGGGCTCCAAATAGTGAGAATTTACTGTTTTAAAAGACTTCAAAATAGAACTGATCTTTCAGTTTAGCATAAATGCCAAGAAAACCATCTTAAGAGGAAATATCATCCTGTGGAACACACCTAAGAAAAATATAAATTCTTCTAGAAATAATTACTTTAAATGTTTCTGTTTTGGCAATAAATGTGCTAACTGGAAATAGAAGAGTACTTAAGAGATATGAAAAATGCACTCACTACAAAACATAGTTAGAAGAGATAACACTGTCCTGCTTACAGGAAAAAAAAGAGGAACAGTAATAACCTAAAATGAGATATTCATAGAATCATAGAGGTGGGTGGAATGTTAGAGGTCATCTAGCCTGATCAAGTGTAAGACCTGTTAAAGTATTTTGGACAGATGGCTATCTAACTTCCATTTGAAGTCTTCCAGTGAAGTGAAACACACCACTGCTTGAGGCAAATTACTCCACTAGTTAACAGCTCTTACCATCAGGAAATTCATCATAATATCAAACTGAATCTATTTCCCTGTAGTTTCAACCCATTGGATTTTGTCATATGCACCAGGGCAACAGAGAACAAGTGCCACACTCCCCTATATGACAACCCTTAGGTATCTAAAGATTGCTATCATATCTCGCCCAGTCTTCTCTTCTACAAACTAAACAAGTCCATTTAATCAACCCTCATGTTTCCAAACCTCTTGCTATCTTAACAGTCGATGTATCAATGTGGTGCCCAGAACTGGACACAGTATAATTCCACGTGAGATAATTACTCCCTGTGATCAGGACACTATGATCCTTTTAATATACCCCAAAGTAGCACTGCCCTTTTAACAACTGCATCATATTCCTGGTTCATATTTAACTTGTGTTCAACAACTGCATCCAAATTCTTTCACAAGTACTACTGCCAAATTAAGTCTCTCCTGTTCAATACATGTGACTTTAATTTTTCTTACCCAGATGTAGAAGCTTACATTTCTCTCTGTTAAATTTTATTCTGTTCAGGAATATTTTTATCCTGTTTAGGTCTGTTTAGATCTTTCTGAATCTCCTTCTTCTCTTCTAAAATATCAGTCACTTATGTGTCATCTGCCAATTTGAAAATCATCCCCTCAACCCTTTCACTCAGATCATTAATAAAATGTTGAAGAGCACAGGGTCCAGCATGAAATCCTGTGACACTTCATCAATACTACTCTCCAATACTACCAGTAACTCTGTCAAAAAAGGAGATAAGGTTAGTGTGGCATGACTTGTTTGTGGCAAACTATGCTGACTCTTGTTAGTTGGCGCATTCCTTCCAAGTACTCACAAATAATTCAGTTTAATAATCCATTCAGATGATAAACAATTCTGTAATTTCCTGGGTCCTCCTACCTCCCCTTTTTGAAGAAAGGAACATGCTCTCCTCCAGTCTTGTGGTACCTCTCACCAGTTCCATTGTTGCCTATAGCTAAAATCAAGGGTTTTCTAACCTGGTTTATGAGATTTTTATTCTTCTTAAATGTACACTTTACTAACCAAGTTAATAAATAATAAATAAAATACGAAAAATCAAAATTGGAACAAGAAAGTGAATAGCTAAATGTTCCCCAAGTTATCAGCCCTTCATTAATATGATGATTCAGGAAAAAGAAAGCATTACAGGAATTTTCCAAGTATCTTAACAGGATCAAAGCTCTGTGCAATGTAAAATGAGTTCAGTTCAAGTTCACTTTAAATATTTTTAAAAGCAATCTTTTGGGGAGAATAACTTGTGCATTAAACGTATTTGTTCTGTACACTTCCACAGCATATAGGTCTCACCTTCTGAAATAACCTCAAGTGTCTGTGACGTTTTCTTACGCATCAAAACTTGCTAAATGACTCCAATGCTTGTTTCTTTAGGAATTATAGAAAATATTCTGGGATTTTATGTAGAGGTTCCTGACCATAAATACACATTATAATAAGTACTTAATACTGGCTGGACCTAACATTTCCCCAGGACCTAATTAACCTAAACTGAGAGTTTATATACTCCAAGTTAATGTTCAACAATAGAATTTCTGTTGAGTGTCTGGTTCATTATGAGTATGTAAAACTGAAAGTATAACGGATACTTTTACTACAATTTATTCATGTTTCCAGAAATGACATATTATCTGGCACTAAAACTAACATTATGATACCAGAGGATGGTGCTATTGTTTTAAGTTCTATTTTCTTAAAAGTAGATTGTCAAGTTCTAACATAATAACCATATATTATTTTATCTCAGATTATAAAACTAGATCTAAGGTTTTTGATAGTAAGCTTTAATAAATAAATGCTACTTATCTTATGCTATTATACTGGATGAGACTTCTTTACACATACAAATGATAGTTCAGACAAACCTGTTCAAAATAAAATTTGCTCAGAATGCACACACCTTTCAAGTGTACAAAACAAAACAAAACAAAACCCCAGATGATCAGTTGCACCTACTGAAACATAAAATAGCAAAGTAACTATTTAATAAAACGCCATCCACAGGAGGAATGCATTTGTTTGGGAATGAAGAAATGAGCCAGCAGTTTGAAATGTTCAAATAAAAAAAAATACTTTTAATAGTACTATACTAAAAACTAGAAGATAACACTTCTATTTTGGCAAGTATATTATGGATATGAAACTTGATAATCCTTTGTTTCTGAACTCCATGATAAACTTTTTACACACATACATATAAGCCAGAAATTAAAGGCGGAACAAAATGTAGTTTACACCAATACTATTCAGTCTATCATTTCCCATCTTCCTGTCCTTGCTTCCAGCATGAACATATGCTGGCTGCTAGTCTTTTGTTCTTTAACTGCCCTTTCCTTTTTAACAGGACTATTAGATCTGGGCTTCAAAATAACAAATGACCTTTGAGAGACAGAGAAGAAATCAAGAAGACACTAATTCTTGGTTGCCATTTAGCAGTTGTCTGGATTTTTGCAGCCAAGATCTGGTATCCCTATTTTTTGAGAATCTCAAAAGCTCCATCCATCCACAAATTTCTTGATCTTCCCCTTTCAATCCATTCATTCCTCCTTAATATTCGTTCTGCAATTAGTTGTAGAGAATGACCCTTACTCATTCTCTACAACCAAACCATCCCCCATTGGGGGAGAGGGGCGGTAATATAAATCTAATAATAATAATAATTATTATTATTATTATTCTTTTGTATTGGCACTAATTTTGTTAATTCAAACCACATTCATTCATTACCTATTTATTTCTGACTCTCTCTCTCTCCCTTTACTGCACAAATTTCTTAAATAATTCATTCCCACTGCATTCAATCATTTAGATTTCTCCTGACATACCCATCTCTCACTTCATAAAGCAAAGTGGGCAGCAGCATTATCTAATACAGTCATTTTTGCTTCTTTCAAAAACATACATTCTTTGCAAATGACAATATGCTACCTTTCTAGCAGCATTTGTTAATCCTAAAACTTTTCTATCCATGTTCACATCTTTCGTAAATATTCTAGCAAAGTATGTTAATTCATGTACAGTATTTGCTCTTATTTTTTGTGATGCAGGCATAATTTTCCACTCACTTTCTCTTTCAGCTGCAGTTACCTTGATCTTCTGAGACATTAATTATCAGATCTAAACTCCTTGTTGCATTATATAATATTTACTGCAAATGATTCAAAATCTCAGCCAACAACACAGCAACACCTGCATACAAACGCATTCACATCGCCAACTAACATACCTCTAATGTCACCACAGGCATTCATTATACATTTAGGCATGTATATATAAAAGGAACCTCACACATCATTGTCTTATGTACTGCTTGGTGTCGTTTCCATGCATGCTTGACATTCATCCACTCTTAGCACATTCAACAAATAATCTTCAGTTCCATATAATGCAAAATATTTGATTCAACATTCAAAACATTCAGTAATTCAAACTTACTCATTTTATCATATATTTTGCCTAACTCAAATAAAATACAATAAATTGTCTTTCATGTATTCATACATTTCTTAATGACCTTCTAAGATCAAAACTTTGGCCTGTACACCAGCTTCTAACATGAAACTGCACTGTACTTCTCAAATTTTGCTCATTAGCACCTCTCATATACTTTCACAGAAAAAAATAGAAAAATTGTCCCAAACACAATTAAAAAACTAAATTTTATGTAGGTTTTGCATTCAATCTGGTTACCTTTCCCTCTATATAAAGAATAACAGCATCCTTCCAATTGTCAGGCACTGCTGCAGTTTTTGCACAATGTTAAACATGTTACACAGCTGCTCCATATGCAAACATCATCCAACATTTCTCCAGTTACACTGTATACATTCGTTACCATATTATTTTCAACATTCTCATGCATTTATGATTTCCTTTTCTTTGGATATTAATATAATTTAAATTATAAAGCATTCATTTCACTATTCTTCATCGTATCACTCTCATTTTTTCCTTTTTTAATTGGTGCAGAAATATAGTATCTATAAGCAGACAAAGGAATTGCCAAGATTGTAGTTAGTGCTCAGTGTTATCTTTGATTAAAAATTAACCATAAAAAACACTGTTGCATTTAGGTACATTAAATTGTTTTAACAATGTAAGAAAGAATTCAAATCTCTGAGCTAAGTGCTAAAATCTCCACTATTTGTTTAAAATACAAAAGAGAAAGAGAAAAAAAACTACTAAAAATGTGATTGTCTGATTGATTGCCTTCCAGTCAGTGTTGACTCCTGCAGACTGCCTGGACAAGCCCTTGCAGGTTTTTTGGCAAGATTTCAGAAGTGGTTTGCCACTGCCTGCAATATTCAGACATCTGAAAAAAAATCTATCTATCTATCTATCTATCTCTATATATCTATCTCTTTATCTATATCTGGATGGATGTATATGTACATTTGTCTCTTTTCAATTCTTCAGTTAGATTTTTCCCCTTAAAGCCATACTCTAGATACTTATATTTGCCTTGCTGCATAATATGTAAGGGACCCAATCTTGCTCAACTTTCGTTAGATTTCTCTTGTGAATATATGCTGTTAATTTTGCCATTACTGCATATTCTCCAAGTTTAAATTCCCAGTCAGATATCTTTGGTAAAATATTTCTTTTCCAATATTGTGCTAAATTTATCCTTGCTGCCATAAACTTGCAAATCTTTGAAATATTCCTTCCAGCACTCACTCTAGTTTCATCCCAAATCATGTTATCACTTTTATTTTTAATTTACTCATTCTGCTGTTTAGTCTTCTTCATCCACTTCGAAAACAATTTTTTTATTTCCATTAAATTGCTCTGCCTTTTCACTGCCTCTTTTGATCTTAAATGCTTCCTGCTCTCTTGGTTTACAACTGTACTTTTTCTTTTCTATTTGAAATATTTTCTCTATATATACATTTTACAATATATTTCCATTATCTTCATGTTTTTGCAACATTTTCTTATATACATTTTTCTCATGAACCTCTTTTATTTCATCATTTCACCAAGCATCCTCTTTTTATACTTTCCATTAGTGTGACCCTCTTTACAAATGAATAATCTTACAAAGATTGATAAATTACAAATTTTGGAATAGTGAATTGGAATCTCCAATTCGAACAAGTCAATAATCTCAGGTTTAAAAAAAAATATGTATGCTTCTTGTGATTTTAGGATTAAACTAATTCATCAATAAAAAAAATTAAGTTTATTGGTGGATGCTCAAAAAGCATTGGTTATCGATCTTTCTATACTGGAGATGCAATACTGTACATTCAAGAGTACATTAACAAACATGATTTGATCATGCCTGTTAGTTATTCCTTATTGACTGAATACCCTTAATACGGTCAATAAGGTTTTAGTAAAAATTGGATTTAAACATATTAGTGTGTCATTAAATTCTTCTCGAAAAATTTAGAATTTATCTATTTATGAAGAATTTTGGATCTGCTGTGATTAGACTATTATAAAAAAAGATTAAGTATTCTTGGAATGATATTTCCATGCCAGATATAAAAGGACGGCTTAATGAAATGTGTACATGCTGTTAGCCTTTGAGTCTATTGCCACAATGGAAGAACAAGACAATTACGATTTCATGTGGACAAAGTTTTGTTGTTTAATTGAGCTTTATTACTTTTAATGATATATGTGTTCACTGTATTACATTTAGTTACTATACTTTTTTCTTTTTTGTACTTTGCATATTTGTTCCTTTTTTCTTGCATTATAATAAAGAAAAAATTTAAAACCTGCCCACTTTTATGGCACCTTTTCAGAGCAATTACTAAGACTTACCTCTCTCATTTATTCTTGGCTCAAACGTTTTTTCTGTACTCACTTGCCTAGTTCCTACCCATCCATCCCATCCATTCATGTTCCCTAATAGGCTAAGTTATTACTGGAGTCATGCGATAATTAAATTAAATTAAATTAAAAAGTAAATTTAAAAGTAAATTTAAAATTAAATTAAATTAAGTTAAATTACTTCAGGGTGGTTTCATTCAGAACATTCTTCATTTTTTTCCCCCCAAAATGCAGAATTGTTTCACATTCACTATTCACCGGAGCATAACAAGCAACTATCACCAACCTATGCCTATTAACCATTCAGGAATCTAGATGACACCAGTTTATTCATACATTTAGCCCTTTCATTCATAATTAAACACACACTTTCATTTCCATGCATGTATTTATTAATTTTTCCTATAGTCCTAGGAAATAAAGAGTGGCAAATAGGTATTATCATTGTGTCTCCACATTCTCTGAAGCAGTTTTCTAATTACAACCAAATCACTGCATAGTCCTGTTAAATATGAATAGATCAAGTACCTCAACCTGTTTAGAGATAAATATATATGGCTTCACAAACCAGCCATATAACTCCTCTATCTAGCAACAGCCCCTAACTATAGTTTACATTTCAATTTTTGGAAATACAACTTCCCCTCATTTACAATAAAAACTGTTACTAGTTCAAATACATGGTCCAACAACCATTTGTTTGATTCTTTCCTAAAAGATTCAGAATGTCCTTAGGGCAATCTCTGGGCTTTACATGTCTGGAGACTCTCCTTCATTCTATATAACAATGCAATCTGGCACAGACATGGCTTGAAGAACAGCTACACTGTTATTTTTCAATCCTTATTTTCTGGGATTTTAACCAGCTTTCCTGATTAAGAGTTCCTGGAAACACTAGAGTACTTAAAAGCTATCGACTTTATGAACTATTCTTCTTATGGATAAGAAAACTACTATTGTTCTGTATATAAAATGTAGTACATCTTTTAAGATTTGGCAGAAAACATTGACTACAGCATTTAGGTACTTGAAACCTGATCCTTAAAATATTTAATCCAAACTATTTGTCCCTTCCATATATCTGATGAAACCTGAAAACACTGGCCAGAACAAATATGGGTCAAAATCTCAAGACAAATGCTTGTTGATTATTTCATTCAGTCTCTAGATAAGATCATCTTACAAACATGTTCCCTTGGGGAAAAAAAAAAGCACAAGTGTATTTATTCGGAAAAACATATCCACTGTTGCAGGGCTAAATATCAGGAAAGGTATCATACTAGCCCTTTTGTTTAAGTGTTCCAAAGTCTTTGATCAAGCTTTGAGGGGCTATCATAACAATTAATTGCATTTCCAGTGCAAAAATGAGTAGTTTCACACGACTTTATATAGGACTGTACTGATGCTTCATTTTGGTGCTATCGATAGTACAAACCTATCGTTGCCCTTCAAGAGCAGAACTAAGCAAAAAAAATGGAACATGGGAAAGAAAGAAATGTTGGCACCCAACTTAAGGTACATGATTCGACTGTGATAAAACAGTGGCCCCCCAAAAAAGTTTTAAAAACAAAAATATAGATTTCTCTTGCATCAAATAGCTAGTTCTTTTCCGTACTGGCATTAGCTCTTCTAAGGCTGGGTATACGCAACGTATTAAGTCGTAATAATTTTATTTGTCTTAAGAGATGAACCCAGACATTATGAACTATAAACCATGATTTAAGGCTTAGCATTATTCATGAATAAACCACTTTGCCTGGTTCAGCAAACTACAATTGAAGCATACTATAGCTTACTGTGATATATGAACAGCTCAACAGAGATTTCTTCCTGATCTACAGAGAGTACTCATTTAACGATGGTTCAGAGATACGACAGGGCTAAAAAGTTACTTATGACCCATCCTTGAAGTTATGACTGTTGTACCTCACTGCAGTCACATGATCGCAATTTGGGCGCTTAGCAACTGGCTCCTTTTTTATGGCCAGTTGCAGCATCCTATGGTCACATGATTGTGATTTGCAACCTTCCCAGCCAACAAGCCAAATCAATAGGGAACCACTGATTCACTCAACGACTGCAGTGATTCGCTTGATAACCACGGTAAAAATGGTAATAAAATCAGGTCTGGTCATGTGATGCCTCACTTAACAACTGCATCACTTAGCGACCAAAATTCCAGTCCCAATTGTCATTAAGCAAAGACTACCTGTATATAGCCTCATAAAAAACTGAAGAGGAACCTTCAAGTACAAAGCTATACTGAGCCATAGCTAATATTCGCAGCTGTTCTAACATAGATGATAAAATTGTTCAGATTTGCATGGAGCTGGACACCAACTGGAGCTGTCTTATGGAGGTGTCCAAGTCTATGTCTTGTGAGGTTAGCTGGGAGGTTAGTTTGGTTAGTCTGAGGCCCTTGGGAAGTGGACCGGGTTCTCTGTGAGATTAACTCCACTAGCTGTGGTCTAGATCCCTATCCTTCCTGGTTGATGAAATAGGGAGGAAAAAGGGGCTGGGTCAGGATGGTTAAGAAGATGGTTCAGCCTGTTTTGAAGGAAACAGTGGTTCACCCCCTCCTCAGAAAAGCCATCTATTGATATAGCAATCTTTTTTTTTTTTATCAGCTTGTCCCCAATCCAAACCATTTGTCATGAGTAAGGATGGCGAGCAGGGGGCTCCCTTCCAGACTGTTAAGTGCATGCGTAGCACTGAGGAATTGGTGAGCCATTCCAAGAGGCACAGATTGGGACCGCCTTAACCTGCGGGGTTTATATGGATGGGTTTTTCCCACGCTTGTTCAGTTTGTTAGGATTACTGTTATGTATTAGCAAATAAACATTAGAGAACAGTTCCCTGTCTCAGAGTGTTTCCTGGGAGTCAGGACATCATTTTAGAGGAGGTTGTTGAGATGGTGGTAGATTTGCAGTTACAGATAACCCTACAAGAAAACTATCTTGATCCTTTTCATTCCAGTTTCAAGACTGCACATAACACTTAACCACACTGACCACTGTGGACATGAGGTGGGATCAGGATACAGGTAGTGTGACTCTCCTGGTGCTGCTAGTTCTCAATAGCTTTTTATATTATCAATCGTGGTATCTACTGAACTGCCTCCCAGGCCTGGGTATGGGAAGCCCTCTTTTTCATTGGTTCTCATCCTTCCTAAAGGGGAGGTTCCAATTAATAAGTGGGGAGGAACAGTCATGTCTTTTGGTCCTCTGATACAGCTTTCAGTGCTCTTGCCCCTATTTAACATTATTGCTATTGGGGGAGGTCATTTACCAGCATGGTCTTAGATATTATAGGATATGCAGATGATAACCAGCTACACATCTTGACCCAGGCTGAACAGGAGGTATGGTAGAAGTCTTATCCTGGTGGCTGTAGGCTGTTAGGGTCTGGATGGAGAAGTAGAAGCACAGACTTAATTCCAGCAAAACGTAGTGGGTACAGAAACCCAATCCAGGGATATTCCATCTTTGTTGTGGATGGGACTACACTTTCTCATGCACAACTAACTCATAAGCTTGGAGTGCTTTTGGATTCACAGGTCCTGGTTAAAGAGCAGATGCTTGTGCAGCCAAGAGGACTTTTGCACAGACATGACTCGGTGCTTGCACAGGGGACCTTTCATCTTGTGCACCAGCTACGATCATTCTTGGATTGGAGCACCCTGCTCAGTCACTCATGCCTTAATCACCTCCCATTTAGATTACTGTAATTTATTCTACATGGGGGTGTCCTTGAAGATCATCCAAAACCTTCAACTATGCAGTATAAAGCTGTTAGTATAGTGATGGGAGTGCCAAAGCTCCCCCATTTAATGTCCTACTTTGAATGCTGCACAGTTTGTCGATCAGCTTCTGGGTGCAATTCAAGGTACAGGTTATCATTTTTAAAGCCCTTAAGGGCTTAGGACCTGGACATTTTCAGAACCCCTGACCCCGGTGGCTTCTGTAAGTTCAACAACTGCTCCAGATCTGTTCTCTCTGAGACTGTCATCCATATAGACCAAGGAGTTGAGTTTTTTTCATTTGCAGCCTTTTTCTTTGGAACAGTTTACCTCCAAAGACCACAATAGCCTTAACTCAGTTCAGTTTTAGGAAAGCCATAAAAACTTGGCTTTTAAAAAGAACTGTGGGAGAGGAACTAGTATGAGCTGGGAGCCCTCACCCTGGGCTGTCTTTAGATGTTTATTGCTCTTCAGTTACCATAGTTTTCTTTGTAATTTTACTTGTTACTGGTAGTTGTTCTTTTGTAATATTGTTTTACAGTTTTGGTCTTCTTAATGAAAGAAGGGAACATAAACTGCTCAGAATCCCCCTGGCTTGGAACATCATATAAACCTCAATAAGTAAATACGTACATGCATAAGTAAAGCATTTATTCTGAATATTTTGGCATTTCTTTTGGAAAAAGTTACATTTGACAAATTTTAAAGCTGTTTCCAGGGTTAAAAAAGAAATACAGAAAGCTATAAAGGTTTATCTGGAGCAAAAAGGGTAACAATCCAGTATGAATATAAAATCTTATAAAAGTAACAGTGTTTTGCATTATCAAATATCTAATCTTATTATGGAAATATGAGTTATAACTCACAAGATTTTTACTGTATGTGTTTGTGGGATCCCCTTATCAGATAGACATTATTTTTATGCTTTGGGACTTCCAAATACTTACACAAGCCTTGAGGTGGAACAACCATCAAAAAATAATTTTTGTATCACAGTAAAATTATCTTACCTTGAACATACTTTTTTTTAAAAATGTAAATTATTGGTGGTTACACATATCAAAGAAATCCATTATCACTTTTGTAAGCAGTATTCTTCCAAAACACCCTATGCTGGCTTTAAGACTGCAAATCAAACATCTTAGGGAAAAGATCTTGGAGTGTCATTTTTTCCAGTGTAGGTGTATACAAACTGAATTTTATTTTTTTAAACGTTTCTCACTGCTTCTGACATAAGCCACTTCCTTTCAGAAGCCCACACACAGCTGTATCAGACAGATTCTGTGACTTGCAAGATGTCCCAAGAGACATTTTTGCACAGACGTTCTGTTTAATACTCCACGTTATTATTGTTCTGAATAATGAAAAATGAATAAGCTGTTTCAATATTTACATGTCTTCTAATTACATTATTTTAAATGAGGACTTTTTTTATTTGCAACTATTTTTATGATCCATAATAAATCTTAAACAGAAAAAAAGATTTTTGAATACTAAAACTAAGATGTTAGCACCACTTGTTCACGCTAAGTAGAGTTGTATCTTCTCTTAACTCTACACTCATAAGGAATAATAATAAAATAATCCACTGCAAAGCAATCCAAATCTTCAACAAAAAAGTCACCCCATTATCAATTATACAGACCAGATAGATTTACATAACTTTTCTTACTCTGAATTATTATTATTTTGCATAGTCAGGGTTTGCTGGTCATACTAGAACAGGTCACAGAAATCTGAACCTAACATTCAATTGTATTTTTGATTCCTACAGTTTCAATAGATTTTGTGCACACCCTTTCAAGCATATTGTTGTACCCATTAGAACTAGAGTTTGCCAAGAACAGTAGGACATATACCATCATAAGCAGAATGTTCATAATTGTGTATGAACAGCACAATATTTATTTATAAGATTTATATAGCTGCCCATCTTATGTAACATGACCCTTAGGCAGATCACAACAGTAATAAAATAGAAATAAAAGAATAAAAACAATTAAAAAGCATAAAAAGCAACAAAAACAGAACATACCTGACACCCCAAACCCAGCACATACAGCATGAACGTATGTATCAACTGTAGAGCTTCCCTAGAAATCTGCAATGAGATGTTGCTTGTGCAGAGGTTTTTCTCTACATTTAGCCACATAAATAATAGAGATTTAAAAATGGGACCAGACAGATTGCTTGATACCAAGGTCAAGAAAGCATACCTGTTCCCCAATATGTATATGAAATAACCAGTAAAGACATATGGGCATGATAGTTTAGGATTAGAAATACAATTTCATATCTCACACTAGAATTTCCATTAAGCTTTCAGGCATGAGTTAGGCACATTGCAAGTGCATGATTATTTAATTTTGCAAAAGAGAAAAATGTAAAATGTTATTAAGAAAGAGTTAACTACTATGATCTCCCAGCAGTATCCTTGATTCAAAGAAAAACTTAGTGAAGCTATATTTGACCTATAGACAGGAAGGAAAGCATCTCTTTAGATGTTTTTCCTGAGAGTAGAATGTCATGAATATCTTTGCAACTCCTCTGTCATTTTCTGCCCTTTGTATATTGAAATCCTATATATCATTTCCTCCTCAAAAATCATAGTAACAGAAAGCCATAAGACTCTGAACACGTTTGTAAAGACTGAATCTAAGATTTTTAAAAATCAGCTTTTTAGTAGCAGTATTCAGTTTTGATATAGCTCTTAGCAAGAATTAAGGAATTGTAAAATATTTATCTACTTGTGAAAAAATGAAGTGATCAACTACTATTGTTCATTAATTTACTAGAATTCTGCATATTTAGTTATTCCTATATAAAAAATTAGTCTACCCCTAACTGGAACACTGAATAATTTGTCTAAGGAAATAACTGCTACGAAATGAGTAGATGTTGATCAGAGTCCTGTTCAACTGGACCAACAAATAAGCCTCAACAAATCTGTATTTCAGATTTCCCCTACTCCCCAACTAAAAAAAGAAATTTAAACATAAATTAGGATACATAAGAAAAAATATCAAGAGTATACTATATACCCCAAAGATTTTAACAATTTCCTCTTCTACCACGCTCGCTCCTAATAATCTTCCTCCTAAAAAGGACAGGGGTGCTAGCTCATTCCCAGCATCAATTACACATAATAAAGTGCATTATATTAATGGAATTTCAATCAAACAGCTACTTGGGGTATCCAAAGAATACACAAAAGAATAGTGTGAGCTCATTGATTAAGCCTTAATTTTTATTATGAATACAATTCATAAAGAAAGTTACAAGCCAATTTTACTTTAAAACACTGGATGCATAAAACAACTGATGCTGACTTCACAAAACTTTTAATATTTTTAGCTCATTTTATATACCCAAAATAAGCATCCAAATTTTGGTTAGAGGATTATTTCAATAATTTTATGTTTCAAAAATATACACGGCAAGTAAATTGTACTGCATATACCTACACAAAGAACAGTCTGGCTTTAAAACATTAAAATATGAATAAAATGTGAATGCACAATCCATGTTTGACTCCTCCAGAGATGCAACTTTATCCCACACTTCTTAAACACAAATTGCAGCTTGATCATTATCTACAACAGGAAGCCAGTATCCACTACACATACAACAATCTACCTATCCTTCAATCCTACAGAGTGCTGCTCTATAAATCAGTATTTCTCTGGGCTATCTTTAAATTGCAGGTTTAAGTACTGGAGAATAAATGGATAAATACTGTAGCTCACTAAGCAGAGATATGGCACAGTAAACTCATGGCCAGTGTGGTATAATGGGTCTCTGCATCCTGTTTGCCAGGAGAGAGAAAAATAATGTATTAAAGAGCAACAATCCCCACAAAAAGAGTATATTCAGAGCATGTGAAGAATATTTAACATCAGAAATATTTTCAAAACTGAATATTGATTAAAACTTTCTAGGATGCAAATACAATCATAAGATTAAGAAAATAAAATGTCATCTTTGGACAGATGTGTTCTTATCTAAATATATACATCTATATCATATTTTAAAAATCATCACAATATTTTGTTTATATATACAATATAGCTGTTCCATAATCCGTTTGGATAAATATACAACATATTAAAACAATTGTGCAGTTTATCACTTATTTGAATTAATAAGTGTACAGCTGCCTAACTATATCTCTCAGAGAGATCTTTTCCTTACTTTCTCATCTATTCATAGTTTCTCTATGGGAAATAGAGAAAAGTCCTAAGTTTACAAAGATTGGGAGACCTGAATTTTGTAAGATTACATGGAAGAATTGTAAGAATATTTATCAAAAGTGAAAGAAAGAAAAAACATTTCATGGAGCAGAAAATTATGGAAAAGACATTTTCATTCTCTTAAAAATGTATAAACACTGATACTTAACAACTTGCCTGAATTGCAACAAATAAATTCATTTTGACATACAATGGAATGGACTTTCTATTTTCACATGACCTTCCTTTCTTTTAAAACATGTATTACATCATCTCCGTCACACACACACATACACACATATATAACAACTGTCTGTTAAATAAGTGTAATAATATTCAGCTAAGCTATTTAGTGAATATAAAGAAATATTTTTTCCAAAAAAAAAATCAATGACATGTAAGGAGATTTTGAACAAAAATGCATTTCCCCTCCTGTCTTTCTACCACATTCCACAATCTCTTCTGAAGAGTCCCCAGCCGTTCTGATAAAGCTGATGACTGAGTTTCATTTATTAAAATGACATGGGAAACTATTGGTAGAAGTTCTTTAATTCTTTTGCTCACTGCACAAAGGAAGAAGTGAAGGAGCTGGGTGCACCAGTAAGTTAAAAAAAAATCTTATCCTGTCAAGATCCAAATGTCCAAATACGGCCATATTAAGCAAAATTAGGTAGTCACTAAGTTTAACTAGATGGAGAACAAATATCTTTATTAATCAATACAGAAACACAATGCTTTTATTAGTTTCAACTCTTTTTAAAGAACCACTTCATTTATTTATTTTTAATGATGCATCTAAAATGTTTAGAATGCACCTTTAATATTTTTAAATATAAGCATATAAACAAGTAAGAAATGCACACTCCAGAAAAACAGAATTGGCAGCAGTGCCTACCATGTACACCTACTCTGGCAAAAAAAGACATGTTACTTCATTACATGAAAGAATCAAGAAAAATAATCCTAAAAAATTGTAATGCCCAGTGATGCACATACAACCAACAAGTTGATATCATGGATCTGTTTCTTCTGCCCTTCCCCCCAATGCTCTCTTTCCCCACCAAAAATGGTTGGGTGACCTATCATACACCTTATGCGGTAGGGGAATTTCCAGATTGGATCACTTTGTACAATCAGTACAAGATTCTCAAATCAAGTCTGAGGAAATCCACCTTCCCTCTGTAATCCTCATAAAACAGTCAACAATGTTCAACTGGTCCCACTGAATAGGATTCTCGGTGGAAAGCAGATTAATCATACAAACTTCCCTTCCACTCTTACATGGTTAGATATAGCCTAAGCTGTGTGAAGGGAAAAAAAAGTTTACTGCCCTTTAGTATTTACTTACAGGGTTTGCTTTTAAATAAGTAAAACTGGTCCCATTATGGTTTATAAATTGTTTACTACTATGCCCAATAGTGTTTATACACCATTAGAGAGTGTTCATACTTCTTTTCCAAGAAGTATGACAAAAAGATGGAAGAAAGGTCTGATTCATAATATGATTTGTTTTTTATTGACTTATATGCATATCCTTAAAAAACAAAATAAAAATGCAGCAGACAGGTTTGGATTTCATGTTAAAACTAAAATAAACAAACCATATTATAGTTCAGTCATAAGAATTAATAGGTAAAAAGAAGGTAGTAAGGGAAAGAGAAACATGCCTAAAAGTATTTAAAGTAGTGGCATATCAAATATTAAAAACAAAATCGCTTTATGGTGAATTAATTTGTAGCACTATATATATTTTCAAGAATTTGTTCCACAATGTAATTTTTTAAACATGAAATCATAGTATTAATATTCTTTTTTAGAACTTGCACATATTTTCTCCAAAAAAACCAAAATCAATTCAGTAAGCAATAAAACAATAACAAGGCTAGAATCCAGCGCATCTTTTAAAAACTTTACTAAAAGTTGAACTAACCAATATAAACTGAAATTTACTTTGCATTTACAAAATCTATTCCAATTTGCAATCCAAAATCATCTTGTATAAAACAGTTTAAACTTTAGAAACAATCAAAATTAACATTAGTTCACTGCACTATTATCTAGCAAATGCCTTCTTTTGACCTGATTTTACAATGTCATCAGGAGATGGTGATTTGAAATCAAATGGCGTGATTGCCATTAAAGGTCTAATTTCATTAATTTTTGCTTCTTGTATTTGCCTGCTGTATAAAAAAGCCTTATGAATATTAACACTTTGATGTTTACATTTCTTTGAAGGGTAATGAAGACATAAGGTTATAGCAAAAGCAGAGGGTCTTGCACATAAAGCTTTTGTCCATGAAATGGCGCCTTTTAAAATAGGTGACCTCGCTTTTTTTTTGCTTTTCTTGCTTCCTTTAGTTACAAACATTTGTTGCCCCTGATTTGAAAATAAAGCTTTAGTTTCTGGAAGCATTGTATCTAACTGTATTTCTACAGGTTCTGGAGATAAAACTGATTTTCTAATAAGAACACTTAGATCAATATCTGAATTTACAACTGAAGGTTGCACCTTTTTAGCTAAATGAAACTCCGAATGGCTGTTTATTATTTCAGGGCTGTCCACTGCAATAGATTTTGCAATTAAATCTGAAAGTGATAAACTCTCAAGCTCTTTTACTGGAGATGACTTAGAGTGTGTCAAGGAAGATAAGGATCCTGAGAGATCTGTCATGCCAGATGATACTGGAAGTTGATTGGCTAGTTGAGACAATGGTGAATGTCCTAATTCCATATCTGTGAAGCCTGCTGATGGAAAATTGCAAAGGTTATGCAAAGAACAAGGCTTGCTTGAATTGCGTCCTTGGTGTTCCTGCAGGAGATCAGCCAGTGATGGACTTTCAGACCCTGAAAATGCTAAGCTACTAACCTTTGAAGAATTGCTACTGCGCTCTTGGAAGCCATCCTTGGTTTTGCTTTCAAACGAATCAGTCATTTTATTAGATGTATTACTTATATTATCTAGCCTTAAATTATCAAAATAGCTATCCAAGCAGCTTTTGGGTCCATGATCAGATTTTTTCTGTAGCATGATTAATGAACTAGCTTCTGCATCTGATGAATCACCTGTTTCATGAAGCATAAGCATGTCCTTTAAGTCCTTAACTTCCTTAAATTCAGGCCAACTCCAAGAAGCTTTTTCTGATAGTTTTTCTTTAAGCGATTCAGTCCCTGAATTAAAGCAAGCATCATATTCAATGCAAGATTCCCTACTTATAGTGCTATTGCTGTCAGCTTGTGGGAGAGTGTCACACTTGATGAATTGTTTAGTGCTATCAATGAATGATAAAGGAAGAGTTTCCAAGGATTTACACGAAGATGCTAAAGTTTTCTTTTTGGCAGAAGTTTTCCAACGTTTAGATCTCAAGAGAATTTTATCACTTGGAACTGAAGTATTGTAAGTGGATTCAACATTGACAATTGGGCCATTAAAACTAAAGGAGGAACCAGTGGAATCAGAAATGTTTTCAACCAAGTTACTCAAGTGATTAATATTAGAAAATATTTCTGAACAAAATAAGCCTTACCTTACAACAGCCAATAATTCCAAGACAGATGCAAGGTCGCGGTAAAGACAGTTTCAATTTGCAAGCAGGAAAGGCAACAGCAAAATCAAGAAAAAAACATGAAAGGCATTTAATTAACAAACATTATTGAAACTGTATTTAGAGTAATATGTTATATGCTCATGAATTCAGCTTCACATGTATGTTCAATTTAACTAAAACTGCTATTGGAGTTAAAGTAATTTAATACAATATATAGTTTGTCTCCAAATTGTATCTACAGGATGCACTACTTATCTTTGTAAGACTAAGATTTAATTGAATCTTAAGCAGCATTTTTGTGTTACATTTATATGTACTATTTAGCTACTCAATTTATAGAAAAGTGGTATTTTTTTAGACAGCCAGTTTAGAGTAGTGGCTAAAGGGACTTGGCTAGAAACTGGAAGACAGTGAGTTCTAGTCCTGCTTTAGGCACAAAGCCACTTAGGTGACACTGAGCCAGTCACTCTCTCTTAGCCTTAGGAAGAAGGTAAGGGCAAAGCGCTTCTGAAAATGTTGCCAAGAAAAATGCCTGGACTTGCCCATGTAATGACCAGGAGTCAAGACTGACTAGAAAGCACACACACACACACAAAAGTGCTCTTTTTAACACTTTGCAACATGTAATTCTGCAAATATAAATATAAACATACCTTTAGTTGGCTTTCCTACAATCACATTATCCTCATTCTTGGTCTTTGTATTTTGCTTATTGTCTTGTGCAAGGATAGAATCCAAAGCTTGCTGTATATCAAATTTACTTTGGAGTACTGCTTCCACCAGCGTTTTTTCTGGCACTGAATCTCCCAGTACTTCTCTCATATGGTCAAGACATGCATTAAGTTGAGCTTTTAAAAATGGAATAAAATAATGAATTATTAAGAGAACTGCAGACAAGATCATATAAATAGCTGAAAACCAATATTCTAATTTCCCTTAAGTGAATCACCATGATCTTCATCCAAGAAGAAAAATATGTATTTCCTTGCCTTTCAAGATATATTATTTATTAAACTTATATTGCCAACCAGGATTGTGCAGCATTTCAGACTGGAAGGCAAAAGGGTGCTTCAGAGCAAGCATGGGCACACATGTAGCACCTAGATTGAACTTATTATTCAATGTCTTTTTAAAACACTTTTCACTATTGTAAAAATACATTACAGGAATAAATTGAAATAAGGGCAAATCTGAAGATCAATGTATTAGTCAACGTATTTGAAAGAGAGGCACCAAGTAGAGTAATTGAATTTCATTTATTACCATAGCTATAATATTTTGCTTATCTCAATTTGGTGCAGTGGTTAAGGTGCTGCCCTAGAAACCAAGAGACTGTGATTCTAGGCCTCCCTTAGGCATGAAGGGGGGCTGGGTAACTTTGGGCCAGTCACTCTCTCTCAGTCTAACCTGTTGTGGGGAAAACAGGAGGCAGGAGTATTAACTATGTTCACTGCCATGATTTGACCAAATATATAAAATTAATTAATTAATTAATTAATTGCAAGATAAAAATCATCGTCACCATCACCATCCCAGTGGTTTTGAGTTTTAGGATCTCCTGGTTCTGGGGACCTTCCATCCCTTGTTCTGGATGGGGTAGCACTGCCCCAGACAGAACCAGTGCACATCTTGGGGGGCCTCCTGGGCTCGCATCTCTGGTTCAAAGAGCAAATGGAAGCCATGGCCAGGAGCACCTTTGCACAGCTACATATTGTGCACCAATTGCACCTGTTCCTGAACCGGGAGCCCTGCTAACAGTCACTCATGCTTTGGCCATCTCCTAACAGGATCACTGCAATGCGGTCTACACGGTGCTGCCCTTGAAAGTATTTGGATGCTTCAGCTTGTGCAAAATGCAGTGGTGTGGACAGTTATGAGTGCCTGTCGTTGTGGCATCCCTGCTATGCAAGCCGCACTGGCTGCCAATGTGCTTCTTGTTTTAATTCAAGGTGCTGGTAGTCACCTTTAAAACCCTTCATGGCTTGGGGCTGGATTACTTGTATCTACCCATCCTGTTAGATCCAGAAGGAGAGGCATGCTTCAGGTCCCATCCATCAGGGTGTGTCATCTGACAGGACTCATGAAAAGAACTTTTTCTGTCATGGTGCTCACCCTCTGGAGTATCATTCACCTGGAGATGAGACTCACCCCAACCCTTCTGACCTTTTGCAAGGCCTTGAAGACCTGATTTTGACATCAAGCCTAGGGTGCTGGAGATGTGGGACTGCCCATTGGATGGCTATATTAATTGTTGTAATAGGTTGGTTTCTGGCTATTTTTGTTATTTATAATTTTGTTATATAGTTTTTATCCTGTTTTTAAGTATTGTTAGCTGCCCAGAGTCATGTTTTTTTAAGATGGGAGGCCATATAAATTTAATAAATAAATAAATCCTGCTTGGTATGTTTGATTTCATAGTGCTCTGCAAGTTCTTGTTTTATAAATATAGGGAAATACTTAGCATGTCTAGTGGCCTAAGAAGCATGCTAATACAGTATGAATAACTTTATTGATTAGTCAAATGATCATATCAGAAAGTTGGGCATCAGCCACCATAAGATATAAAATATAAAATATGATACCACAAAACAGCTAAAATACAGTAAAATTAACTAAAATATACTGTGGTGAGATAAAATAGAATAAAATAAAGTGGGGTAAAATAGAGATAAAATTGTAAGATAAAAATGCAAGATGTGATAAAACAAGTGATAAAATACAGAAACAATGTGAGTTTAAATGAATTCATCACCTTTACATGCCACCCCAACGCATTCTATAAATTGTGTTCTTAGTTGGACAGCCCTAACTATAAACTTAACAGTTCTATTGACCACATATGTATTTGTGCCCTGGAGGAAGTAACATAGTCTTTTGTTACGATCCCAGTATGTGGTTCTGTCAATTAATGTCTGAAGGTACTGAGCCCTTGCTGGGGCATATAGTTGGCAGTTAAATAGGGCATGTGCAATGTCTTCTACTTCAGGTGCTCCACAAACACATGTCCTCTCAAGGTAAGGCACTTGGTGGAATCATCCGTATTTGACCATAGAATCTAGCTGCTCAAATCTTGCTCTAGTAAGAGCTATCCTATGGTATTGAGTCAGACCCATTGTCAGGTACTTTTCTATTTGAAAGGACAGTTTATTCTTGGCCAGCCATTTCAATGACCTATTGTGTGCAAGTGACTCAATGTCTGTCTGGGCATTAACATCCAAGACTCTTTGTTTGAATATTGCCTTGGCCTGGTCTGTGGCTGAAAGTAAGTATTGTGATGAAAAGCCGAGGAATGTGATAGTTTGGAGGAGTTGGTTAATCCATGTGGAGGGCTGAGGTGTGACCATCTGTTCTTCAAGGCACATTTTTGGTAGTCTATCATGTTTCATTGGGAGAATCCTCCACCAGTAGTTGAAGACTTTGGTTACTGATAGACTGTAAATGGAACAGGTGCCTGTTTCAGCTCTTACTGCTGCTGCAGGTGTATTCCTGTCGGTCCCCAGAATAATTCTTAAAAAGCATGCTTGATTTTGTTCAAGTAAGGAAGCCTTTGATAGGCCCCACAATTCAGTACCATATGTTAGCACGGGTACAACTTTTGCCTTGTGGACCTTCAGAATGGAGAGCAGAGAGCAAGGGTGGTTGTAACTAAGTAGTTTAATTAGTGTTTTAGAGCTTGCTGTGGCATTTGCAGAACTTTGCTTGTAATGATTAGCCCAAGGCCTTGTATCTGTAAAAACCACCCCTAGATATGAAAAAGAGTCTATTTGTTTTATAGGCCAATTGTATTTGGCCCGTCTTTTCCCAAAAACCACCACTTTGGATTTGGACTTGTTAATATTCAAAAATATTAATACATTAACACAGTAAAACTTGAACACCAATACTCCAACAGCATGGAACTACCAGTCCTTTTCTAGAAATCATAACTGGCAAATTCCTTAAATCATACATTTTCTAGAGTGAATCAGACTAACTTGTGAGTAATCTCTGAGTAATTCTCACTAGAAATTATTGAAATGATGTGATCTAATAAGTCAGATTAAAGGGAGCGATGCCAAGTCTCCTTCACCATCTGTCTTTCCATCTTCTACCATCATTCACTTAGTTTAAGAAGTTTTAAACAGATTTTAATTTGTTGTATCAGTTTTTCAAATGCAGATGTCAGCCAAGCACATCAGTTTATTCAAAACCAAGTATTTCTGTAAACCAGTAAATAGAGCACACAATGTATACACATCAAATAAATGTTAATATTATTTGTATAATACCTTTTTCGAGTCCAGTCAGCTGGTGACTGGAGATAAAATTGCTATGTTCTGAGTCTTCATAATCATATTCTTCTAATGGTTCTCCAGAAACTGAAGGATTCTCTCGTTTTGAATAAATAAACTGAGCAGCTAGAACAAATCAAGAATAGAACCAGGATCATCTGGTGAAATGTCCCCAACTGATTTGCCTTTCTAAACTTAAACTTTTAATATCTTTTAAACTTTTAGTATCTTTTCAAGAACTGCAAATATTTATTACCTATTCACAATAGATATTTCTGTAAATTTGATCCAAATTTCTATAGTTTTATTCTTGGCAACTTGTTTAATTTTGAGGCACATATAATTAGTTTGACTTTTAAATGTTTCATTTGAATTAAAACTATTAGAGATAATGATGAAAGATTATTTGTTCTTAGCAATAATCATGTAGCATTAATAATCATAAACCAGCCTTTCCCAACCTACTGCCCTCCAGGTATATTATATATGAAGTCTCATATATATTTCTAGGTAGTATAATTCCTTTTGCTCTGGCTGGAAGGATATGACAAAATAAATGGATGGCACTAGATTTGGGAAGGTTATCCTAAGAGATAGAAATAGGAAGTACTATTCTTCAGGTAAGCTGATTTTACCAGATATTAATTCCAATCAAATTCTAAAAGTGATCATAAGCAAACAAGCCACATTAGGAATGTTTGCCTCCATTCATTATTCCCTTCATTCCTATCAGACTGTATGGCAAGTTATTTCATATACATTCCTACTACACACAGCCTAAGCCTACACATCAAATGGGACATCATTAAGCAATAATGGCAAAATGTTAAACAAACCTGTTGATGGTGAGATGCAGTAATCATCTTCTACAGACTGCCCATAAAGATCATCTTCTTCAAAATCTGAGAAGCAAAAACACAACCAACCTTCTCATAACTGGAATTGTGAATAAGTCTTATTTTATTGTAACAAACATCAGGCTACATTGTAATTAAAAAGCATTTCCACTTGAGCCCTTTTGAATATTTTCATTAAAGAACAATTTAATTCCTAAAACTATAAATTCTTTTATAGCTTCTTCCTGAAAATACATTAGGTCTTTTCAGACATTTCCTTATCCCAATACATTTAGAACTTACAACTCACCCATAGAGTTTCTTTTACAATAAAAAACAAAAATTACCAAATTCTGCAAGAATGCCTTCAGACCAACTATTTTGGGTAGCATTTTTCATTTTTGTAGTATAGTATTTCACTTTGTTTACAACAGAATATATTCTGCTTAAAGAAATAAGCTTGAACCACAGCATTAATATTAAATATTATTAATGTAACATAATCATAATTTTCCAACTGCAGAATTTGAAGTATTTTAAAACAGTTCAAACTCAATATTTAAATACTGAAAGTAAGCCAATATCAATAGGTTAGGCCAATGCAAATAATTCAATGAGGTGCTTTATTCACAAGTAAAATGCCCTTCTCTGCCTGCTAGTTGGAGCCAGGAAGCAGCCATAGTGGGTTATTGACAGAGGCCAGGTGTTTCAACTAGACACGCATAAGCATGTACATAAGATACTCCTTCTGATATATCTGGTAAAGTAAAACATTTCCTTAATTTCACAGGGCAAGAGAGATGATTTTTAAAAGTACAAGCTATTTAAAATTGTGCAGGGAGAAATTAAATGTAAGGAATCAAGTTGGCAATTGCTTGATAGTAATCTTTAAATCATGTGAGAGCCTTTAATCACCAAGGGTCAGATACGACTGAATGGATAATTCGATTCGAATCTTTAAAGTCATTGTGATGTCATCACTTGTAACAAACAATAATCTAATAGGAGTATTACACCTTATCACTAATACTAAAGTAACAACACCTTGTCACTAATACTTTAGTTTAAAAATTATGACTTAGTTTCAAAGTCTAAGTATGAAACTATTAAGTTCCTAAACTTGGGATCAGGGATTAAAATGTTTTCTTCTCCTACACATATATTGAAACAGAAAACTATAGATAAAATAGTCACAATATAAAACAACAATGATAGGGATGAAATCACAATTATGTTAAAAATATGATATGTGGGTGGATTAGAGGATTGTTTTAGCTGGTCACATGATGTAACCCCATATTAAGTACATATTTAAAAGTCTGAAGAGATGCTGTTGCAATCATTGGACAAGATTTTAAGAATAACTTTTGTTAACATTTGGATTTAAAGCTCTAATTTAACATACACTTGCCCATCAGTTCAAACCTTTTTTTAGATGCATGGATCTAAATAGTTTCTTAAATGTATCATAACACATAACCAATTTGAGCCAGTTCAATGTTTAAATAAGAAGCTATCATTAAGTACACAATACAGAATTTATAGTGGTGTAAGGGAAATTTTGTAAATGTTCTTAAAGTACCTAAAATGCAAATAAAATTCCTTAACATCAATGAACTTTTTACTTTCCAAAGATCATTTAATGAAAATATTTTAAATATCTGATTTTATTTATAATTTGCATTTTTTCCAGAAGGTCAAGATATCATACACAAGGCCACCTCCTAAAGCCTGGAAAGTTTCTCTTGACCTAACAAAAATGCAACTACATAGAACTTGACCTTCTTAATATAATTTGGGCAGGTTCACACAGTATTTATTAGTCTGTTTTTCATTAGTGGCATTCTCCTTAAATAAGTGATGGTGTTATTTTCTATTAGTGCAATTATAATATTTAAAAAAATCATTTTCTCTTTAATTTGTTAAGACTGCATTTAAAACTTCCAACAGAGTATATAATGTATAAATGTGCATGCATGCTACATTTATACAAAAGCCAATGAAGCATTAGGAAAAGAAGCTTCTGGAAACCAGTACTTAATCTAATTGGAAAATGCTGGAAGCACCTCATTCTGAATCCACCCCCCCAAATGCTCCTCCAACTCTCTTAACCGGAAATATTCAAACAGAAGCAAGACTTATAAAGACAATGATTTATTGACTCTAGTGTTGCGTCTTCTATATGGACAAGATGTTATCTCCGCTTCCTTTCCACACTGGCCAAACAAAGCCCTCCGTGACACTCAGCTGTAGATGAGACAACAGTCACACCCACGCACTCCTTTTGTTGTTCTTGCTTCCAGCATTCATTCATCAAAGGTATCCCACACAGAAGCTCCGAGTAAACGTCGAGTTATTTTCAAACACCCGTATATTGTTGACGACCATTATCACACGGAAAGGAACCAGTTCTGCCAGGCTGAGCATAGAGACCACCCTGCCGGGCTCCTCTGGGATTCAAACCGCCGACGCCTCCCGGCCTCTCAGTGCACAGGTGTCCTTTGGGACCAAATAAAACGGGAGAAAGGCCATCTTCCCCCGAATGAGCACCTACCCACGTAAGCCGACCTAGTTGATGCCAAGCAGCCTCCCCTCAGTACAAGAGCCGGACCTGCCTTTGGCTCCTCGCCGCCTCCCGCTCCCTCCTCCACCCCGCTCCCGCAGGAGCCAGGCAGACCGTTACTGTAATGATGTCACTAACACTCCTCGCACCGGCCCTGGAAGGCGGCTCGGAGCCACCGCGGGAGAAAAAGGGGCGCTTTGAAGTAAGGACAATAAGGAGTCCTCACAGAGACAGCAACTTGTTCTACCTTCATCGTAGTTGTAGCCACGCACATTCCTATGCCGGGCCATGGCGGGCGAGCTGAGGAAGATCTGAGGTAGAAGGGCGAGGCGAGGCCTCTGACACCCCTCAAACTTGGGCACCGTAGCAACCCCGGGCCGCCATATTGTTGACTTGGGCCTACTACCACCACCCCGCCTTCCCCTCCATCGGGCTTTCTGAGCGTGCGCCGACCCGCCTCGCCTTCCCGACTGCGCATGTGTGACCTCGGTGTTTCCCCCACCCCCTCCCTCAACGATTGTCGGCCGGCGGAGTAGGGGAAGCCGGGTGGTGTGGTGCCCCCGTTCGGTCGGCAGGGCGTCGTTCTCTAGATTGCAGCGGATGGGTCGCGCGGTGGCTTGGCATCGGGGTCCCCTTGTGGGCTGGGTTTTCCAGCGCTGCCTCCAGCGCAGTACCAAGCAATTGGTCTTGCTCGTCGGGCTGCCTGGTGCTCTTGCAGGTCGACGACATCCGCATCTTCGATTGCGAAGAAAATCCTTTGGGTTTCAGAGGCATAACAGCGGATTCTGGTTATCCCAGTGATCTGGGAGTCCAGATTCAAGAATGCTGTGCCCGATTAAAGGTTCCGCTTGGAAAAGGGTGCTATAAACTAGGGATTCAGAATCTTCACGTCCCCTCGCAGCTATGTTTATATCCCTTAACCTATCCCCTTTGTCTTCCCCAGTCCACAGCAGAGGCATGTTGAAGCCGGCTCTAGCTGCTTCGGTTTTCGGCATGCTGGCTGGGGAATTCTGAGAGTTAAAGCCCACACATCTTAAAGGCTCCGACACTGAGAAACCCTGGTTTAAAAGTAGTTTTTCTTCTCCCTACAGTACACACTTGCAAGGTCTTAACACAGGCTTCTTATATACCCAGGTTTACTGGTCATTTGAAAGAGTACCGCAGTAATCCTGATTTAAGCAGAAGGTTGATTTAAAACAGAAAGGAGAGCCTGTATTAGCAGCTGCCTGTTACTCTTTCCAGCTTCACCCTGCACCATTCTCTTCTATGATTTGTCAGCTGGACTATTTGTAGATACAGGTTTAATGCTCTTTCAGAAGAGCTCCCCTATTTCTGGACTGTTACTTCAAAGGTGTCAAAACCAGCCATTCTGTGCAACCCACCATACTTTATTTTAAGGAGAGGAATTGGTGGTGGTTTTTTTACCATCTGATGATGCTTGACAGGAGGGAAAACAGCCAAGGAAACCTACCAATCACTTCCATTAACTTGTTCCTCATTAAAACGATACCAACAGCTCTGCTCACCAGCCTCATAACTGAAGTAGAATGGCAATCAGAAGTAAAGAAAGTGCAATCTATGTCAATATTCCTTTTTATCAAGTCATGAACCATCTAATGCAACCATCACGCTGTGACCCTAGGCTGAGCTGACTTCAAGCTTGGTATCTTGGTAGAGCTATTTTATCAGTGTTTTTAATTAAAATCTGCAAATGCATATGTGCAGTTATGAACAAGGTGCTTTTCTTACCACTTTCTAAGCCTGGGAATTTAGAACTGGCCTGCCACACTAAACTTTATCATTTTGTATAGCATTCTTCGTGGCAGTTGTAAAATGCAGTAAGAAAAGTTGTTGCTGTTAAAAAGCTAGAAGTAAAATGCTGGTCAATTTATTGCAAACAAATTAAGAGGCCACCAATAAACCCTGATCTGTTTTCTTCTCACTTCTCTCTTAAACTGAACAGATTCTCACAAAAAAAAAATCCAAGATGGTTTTCTTTCAGAAATTTCTTTTCTGTTCAGATTTTCCAGTATAAAGTGTATTGCTCTTGAGTTTTAAAAAATGGGTCTGTAATCCTCTCATATTTAAGTAATAGGTTTAACTAGGGCTCAGTTGGCATTATTCAAGCATTTGAATAAGATACTAGAATTTGTGAACCCTCCAAAAAACTGAAGAAAACATAGCATGATTCCCTTCCTACCCCCACATTGACTGATGAGAACTTAGGTTGAGAAAAAGATGACTAATCCTAAGATTGGTAACTTAGATTTCAACCCTATACATGATTTCCTGAGAATCTTGTTGAATGCAGTGTTTTTTATTATTGAGTTAAATCTGCAGACTATTGATCAGTGAGGATTTGAATCTGCATAGCACCAACTGCTATACCACAATGATTGTTTAATGCTGTGATTCAGAATAGGACTTTAAACATAAAATGGCAAAACCATACACACAAGAGAAAAATACAGCACCTAAATGTATCTGAAACCTATACTGAATGTATATCTCTCTATATAAAAAGTTTTTTTTTAAGAGTTAAGCTCAACACCTGGCAGTTTCATGGACAGGTCCATTAGTTTTCTTGGCCACAGTATGGAAGTGACTTGTGACTGCCTTCTTCCACGATATTTCCTCGTGGTATCCCATTTGAATACTAACCAGTTCTTACCTAGAGAGGTTCAGTGTTTGGATCCAAAGCAGTCAAAGGTTCTTGGATTTGGCATGGGTACCCACACTGTATGTATCAGTGTCTCCTTAAGGAAGGTATATTTTTCCCTCAGTTTGCAAGGTAGGTATGCAGGCTTAGGAAAATACTTGTTTAAGTGATAGTGTAATAAGAAGCATATTCTCCTGGGCCTGGACTACTACCTTGCAATTCCAGGAAATTGTACATTGTCTTTAATGAGCCACCAACATGTATATCCATACTGGATCCAAAGCACCTTTTCCCTATTAATATCCAATTCCATATACAAGATGAGTCAGTTGGGTATTCCATCTAGTTTGGCATATCTCAAAGACCAAAATTACAACTAATTGCACTGCTTAGAATATGGTACAATAACCACAACAAACTATTACAATATCAGTCAGATATATATATATAGAGAGAGAGAGCGTGCGCAAAATATATACTATTTGTCTCAAATGTGAGCCTATTTAGCAAGAGGAAGTGTGATATAGCAATTAAGGTATTGGACTGGGAGTGGGGGCAACCATGTTGTAGTCTAATCTCAATCATTGTCAGCCCCACTAGGTAGACCAGACCAGGAAATCAACTCCACAGAAAGGTTAAAAGAACTTTACTGAGGTTGTCTATCATAACAGAATCTTACCAGTCTGTATATGCTTATACTTCCATGGATTAGGAAGTGTCTGAGCCATTTCCAAATGTTATCTGTCTGTTGTGGACTTTAAAAATATTTTACCCCTCATCATCCTGGTAACAGATCTTTCATATCTCCATCAAGGTCATCTTCTTACTCTCTACATTGATGGAGGCTCTCAGCCCATACTAAGAGGGTTATTGTGAGGAAAAATAGAAGGAACGAGCAACGTATTTGCTGCCTTGAGTTCCTGATGTAAATTCACTGTAACATGTCTAAAATTAAGGCACAAAACTTTACTACCAGAGTTTTCCTCTCTACATAGCATCAGTTACAAGGTAACACAAAATAACAGGACATTTGAACAGGCCCTAGGAAAAGCCGTTCTCTGACTGGGCTTGTTAGATTAGGAAGTCTGCTGTGGTATGGCTTCGTTTCCTATTATAATAAGTATGCATCTAACTATGCATCAGTGTCTCTGGTTTAGTTACCTAATCATTGCATTTGTGTTATGGAATCCTACTGCAACCACAAACTCTAAGAGGCATATATATATATTGTAGAATTTTCACTCTGTGGCCCTTTTTAAGGTCGACTAGAAGCTTTTCCTGTAGAATTAGAGACACGAGGCTAGATGGGACGAACAAATGTTCTAAGTAATCATTAAAGATAAACTGCTAAGCTTTGGCTTTAGTTTTCGTTGCCCTAAGAAAATTTAAAAGGATGTCCTGGGAAAACCAGTACAACTAATAGTGTTATCATAAGTCAAAACTTCAGTCTTGCTTTGGCACTTGATGGCTTCTAACCCAATCACTAGGCCCCTTCCATTCCCTTGTCTTTTACTGGTAACAGTGTCAGAGGATCACTTTAGGGCACTATATGCACGAGACGATCTTCCTAAATTGGATCTCAAGTCCAACGTTAAGTTGCTCGAATTTGGGGCCCTATCACAAGTACTGAAATAATAGGCTTTGTCAAACAACTTAAACCCAGTAAAGCCCTAGTGGTGGTTTTATTATTGCTGAAGTTCCACATTGTAATCTGAAAGGGTGAACCCCTCTGTTAGCTTCTCTGTTCACTTGTATCAATTGATCTGCACGAATAACAAAGGAGTGGGGGTAGCTGTTAGAGTGCCTATCTACAAAAAAGGATTATTGAGATTTGCCAGCTATTAGCCCATCAATTTCTTAAACATAATAAGCAAGCTTTATGTCAAGCACTTATACCTCGGGTGTTACTAAGACAATTACACTGTATTTTGAGAAACTGGAAAAGCAGCACTATTCCTAAAGTTAAGGACTAGATTCACAACATGTACAATTTATCTGTTTTTGAAAAGGCAATATTATTTATAGTACTAATCAAAAAAGATGCAATATGTCTCCCTCTGGCACAGATTTCATTCAACAATAAGTATACAGTATCAATTATTTTCTTTAATTTAGATAGTTTTATATTTTTAAATGTTAACATTTGATGTGTATTTGATATGTATAGTTTCTAATCCCATTTTTGTTGTTCCTTTTTTAGTTTGTTACTGTTTTCTTGTTTTTTTTTAGCCTTTTGTATGAATATTTGTAATATTTCTTAAAATAAATATTTGTTATATAACTGTTTGTTAAAAATAAAACCTGCTGATTAGATCAATTCAGATCACACGCTGGCAGATGAGCAGGCAAGTTTCAGAGCAAGATGCTGAATTTTTTTACCATGCCCTTACAACATCTGGCAAAAAATATTCATCCAAGTCAGGTTCTGCATTATACACTGTGTTTATTTATTTTGGATCTGCATTCAGTCTTACCTCCAGAACAAAGCTGTGGAACAAGATGTAAAAAACTACAGATAGCTACTTCTGCTAATATACAAACTCTATGAGAACTCTAGAATAAAGGTTAACCATAGTATACAAGGCTACTGCACTAAGGAAAATCCAAGTCAAAAAGGAGTAAGATAGGGAGGCATCTTGGCTCCCTTGGTTCAATTTGCTTGACATGCTTGATCACCTCAGTGGTCTAGTTACAATTTTATGTTTGTATATAGAACAACTACTTATACCATTTTCCAGAGTGGTCTCTTTAGCTCTCTCCAATTTTTCCTTCAAGTAGGAATTGCTTGTGAGTGTACCTTCAGTATCTAATTTCACACGATTTTTCATTCCTCTCAGATACTTCTGATCTCAATTTAACAATTGTCTCACTGCATAGCACCGGGCATGTCACTATTATCTAGCACACTGTTTCTGGCCATAGAATGGTGTAATACATTATCTCATATGGTTGTTGGAAGGAAGAAAAAAAGATGGTAAGATATCGTGACAGACATGCTAGAGAAAATGTTAGGAACACAGTACTTCAATAAATTATTTGCAGTGTTACAAATTAGGCTTCCTTTCATTCAGTGCATCAAGTTGTTGCTCATTATAAAACAAATACGCTACCATTTAGGGACTAATCTGCTATGTCAGATGCATTCTTCATTTTATAAATCTACTTGAAACCCTATCTGATCAAAGTTCATGTCTGCAGTATGATGATTCTTTTATATCAATATGCTTGTCATTCTGACCTTTTAAAAAATTATAATAATACCACAAAGTTGGGTGGATATTGAAAATATGCAAGCTATTGATAATGAGACACATTATCACAAACTTTAAGAGGAACTGTTTACCCCTCGTTCCTCAAAAAACTTTTCAGGCCCTTGTCATTCTATTACACACTCCTTTAACAGCCATTGTACTTAATGTTTGCAGTGTATTTGACAAAAACTCATGCTATTATACATTATAAATGATAGCATATATTCATGATTTTATTTCACTACATGGTGATTATTTCTGTAAAAAATGTAACATGTGAAATAGTTTTACCTGGGTAGCTTGTATAGGTCACTACATCTTACCCTTCCTTCTTCATCCATAGGGAAAGAATAATAGCCATCTGATAGAATAGCGGATTCTGTGTTCCCGGTGAAGTTTCCCCAGAGATAGTTGGGTTGTGCCCCTGCAGTTTTAAGCTGTTTCTGAAGTCTTGGAAGTGTACAAGGGTTGGGAATCAAAAAGTGAGGGAAGGAAAATACTATGGGGTTTTTTTTGTTTTTTTTAAGGTCTTGGTGTTTCTGCACTGACTTTCTAGGCAGAATACTCTCTCAAGGTGATTTCATTATAAAAGCAAAATGACTGAAAAGTTTAATTCCACAGCAAAATAAAAATAGCTGCTGCTGCAGCATTCTTATTCAGTTAAAATATTTAGGAAACTTTGTTTTGAGGAACAACTATGTATTTGCGTTCTTTCTACTTCATTAGTTTGTATTGATGTAGGCATCTGCACTGACATTTTTCCTGTGAATTTGGACACAAGAATCCTAATTTTGAGGATGGGATGCCACCTAATATAACCATGCTCACATTCACCCACCTTGGTTTGGTCCATTTGTGGTCCTTGAAAAATCTTGACTGAGTGGCATTGTACTATATAGCTTGAATACAGTGGACAAAACATAGGTTTTCTGTCTGTGCCAGTTGAAAGTAAAATCTAGCAATTATGTACTCTAATAGAACACTGTACTGAAGAACCAGAGAAGGTGTAATGGTATGTGGGAAAGGCCTTGGGAGAATGGGGCAAGAAACACTGCCTAGGGAATAATCCTATAAGAGACAGCAGAGCCCACAGCTGGAAAGTGGGCAAGCAAGAGACTCAGAAGAAACCCTCCCTAGTTTCCCGGGGTGTAAAGGAGACGGCAGGAGAATTGTACCTTATGACGTGTAAGAGTGATGTTAGCCTTACTAGGTAGACTAGACAGGAAACACAACCAGATGAGCTAGTTCTACCTTACTGTAAAGCTACATTAACAGAATCTTGTAAGTCTGAAAGGACAATTCTCCCGCCGTCTCTTTTACACCAGAGAAACTAGGGAGGGTCTCTTCTGAGCCCCTTGCCCCGCCCACTATCCAGCTGTGGGCTATGCTGTCTCTTATCTGATCATTCCCTAGGTAGCATTTCTTGGCCCATTCTCCCAAGGTCCTTCCCACATACCATAACAGAAGGGCATTAATTCATAATGCAAAGGAATTGTGTTCAAAATTACGTAGCTTTTTGAACAATGTAGTATACACACAGACAATTTGCCACTTTCTTGATTGGTACTTCCCAGCTGTCATAATAGAGGAATACAAGCTCTACATATGTGTACATCTTAGTTTAAATCAATCTTTACCTCTATATGTTCTACTGTATACAATTACAGTATATAGAGGGATTTGAATGAACCTTAATTGCCTACTGAGATGTGCCTTACCAATAGATAGATCAGATTGGAAATATGCTAGTTCGTGCACCACATTAAAAATGTTCATTAATGGTGCCTAAGTTTACTTTCCTCTTTTCTCTCCTAATCCCTTTTCTTTCTATGTTGTATCTTTTAGATTGTAAGTCTGCAGGCATGAACTGCCTTCTGATATTTATAAGCTACTCTAGGAACTTTTTTGGCTGAAGGCCAGGGTAAAATGCTTCAGATCATAATATATATAAAAAATTGCTCAGTGACAAATAATGAAGAGACCAGGTACATTTTCTGAATTTGCACAATAAGATTATTTCACACAGATTAATATTAAAGCATTATTTTGTATGATAAATGCATGTAAACACATATTTCAGGATATTTGAGGATATTAAGATGAAATTAACTTTCATTCTGCAAACAATTTCTTAGCCAAGTTTTTGTTTAAAGTGTTTTAAATCTTCTATTTACTAAAGTCAAAGTATGAAGGATTGTATCTCATCAGTCACACATAACCCACCATGTCTTAAGTTGGCAGTAAAAAGTAAAGAGACAATAGAGCTGTCTTTGTTTAAATATTTAATTGAGACACCTGGATGTAACCTAAAAAAAGGAAATATATAGCTTTAAGTTGTCAGCTGTGGATGGATAGAGTAAAAGAACCATAAATAGGGAGCAATTCCAGTATATTTTCATCAAAAACACATGTACTAGACAAAATGCTCCTTAGCTGGGCAGCTACTATTAGAGAACACAATAATAAATGCTTGTATACTACATTATAGTGTAATGCCATTGTGACCAAAGAGGGAAGAACTCCCCTTGTCTCCAGTAAATTACATACTTAAATAATCATTATGGCAATTAGGCAAGCTTTCCCTTCAATGTTTTTGAAATGAAAATGAAAAGTGATAATCACGTATATTATACATAATAGCAAAAGAAAAGAATACATTATACACAGTGTTAACTGAATGACTTCCTCAATTCATTGTAATATTTACTACTGAATAAACATTCTGAGTATAGCCAAGCCAAGCTCCACTAAGGGTGCAATGGATCAGAGCCTTAGAATGTACCTTTACTTCAGACCTGTGACTTCAGTTGTACTTCTGTCCCAACTTCTCAAACAAATTTCTTGAATCTTGCTTTCCCTTCAGCTGGATAGAAATGCACTTGTTCTCAGTGATGAATCTGCTTCCTCTCTTTTCTGCCATCATTAGGCCCAAGAGCCTCGGAAGAGGCAGTATTTTAATCATTTCTGGAAGCTATTACTTTGTAATTGTGGGTCATCATGACAATCCAGTGTTCGAAACAGAATTTCTCCCTGGTGGTACAGTACAGTCTAAGGATGACCATTGCCATCAGAATCAGTTTGTGGCTCGTGCGTTTCCTGATGAAAGTAGTAGATGAAAACATGTGGTTAACAAATAATAGGTACCTGAAGACTATGGATAAGTTTAATGAATAGTTTGTCACTGCAGGCATTATGAGATTTATAATGCTTCATGATGTAAGACAAGAAGATGAAATCAAAAATTTCTTTACTGAACTCTATGGTCTGTATGTAAAGTTTGCAGTGAATCCCTGTTATGAAGCTAACTCTCCAGTTCGATCCACTACATTTGACTGAAAGATTTTGTGTCTTGGGATGAAGCATCTTTTAGATTAATTATTCTGTCTATAAATAAATAGCCTGTTAAATGAAACAATGAAGACCAAATAGTTAGCCATGTATAAGAAGCAAGAAAATTTTGTAAGTCGACAATTTCTCCATGAAAGCTGATCACTTCACTATTTTAGTTTAAAATCGTATTAAAAATAAAAACCTACCAAAACAAACAGAGCAGCAATCTGGTACAATAAATAATTATGAAGATCATCTTCTTCTGATTCTCAGAGAAGCGTGCAGCATTAACCATTATTAACACTCAAAAACCATGCAAGAGTCTAAAGTACTGGTAGCAAGTCACTAAGATCTTGCTGAAAAGCCCTTCTCCAGAGACCTCTTCAGAGATGGGTGGGGAGTGTTCAGAGACAGACATTTTTGCATAGGGATGTTTCAGGACTGGAATACTCTACTATTGTGCACTTGTTTCTTTACCTTTATGAGCCAGATTACACCAATTTTCTTAACTGGTACAATGTTAACTTTACTGATAATCCTCAGATTTTCTACCACTCATGATATTATTGCATGGTTTTGTCATGCTCCTCCTGTTTATAATAATACATTATGATCCGGTGTTCATATATATGGTGTTTTAATTTTTACACACATGAAATGTCTTCCTTAAAAGTCAAAGAAGAATTAATTCAGGTATTAAAAAAGTAATTATTCTGCCACCAGTGACCTATTTTCAAGGCTGAAATCCTGAAGTGTACTCCCACTGAGCACAGTAAGACTAGATTCTGTATTCACATGCAGGGCTGCAACTAGGGTCTGTGTCACCCGGGGCAAACATGGATTCCATGCCCGTTTTTGGTGCCCCCCACACAGCGCAGCGCCCGGGGCTCATGCCCCACTTCCCCCCCCCCACCCCCCAGTTGCGGCCCTGTTCACATGTTCAAGCCTGGGTCATTATTCTGTGTAACTGCTGAAACTTTTGATGTGAGAGTTTTTGTCGTTGTTGTTCAAGATACATTAAGTGTCAGCAGATGAGCAGGTTGACAAGACTCAACGCTTTTAAATACTATTTACACACAGTCACCTTAAATCAGCATCACTGGGAGAAATTTACCCAGTTTGGGGTAATGAATGGATGGAAGTGTTACTTTAGAGTAATACATTTGTTAGACTAGAATGCCAAAGCTGTCAGCCTGTTCAAGGGATATGCATATATGATTATTTATAGTCTGTCACTGACTCGCCTCTCACACACTTAATTCTGTGAACAAATAGTCTCCCTAGGTTAGAAAAGTATACGTTTGTAAGAGTCATCACATGGCAAACAGTACCCACAGAGAGGTATGAGAAGCAGCAGCTTGTGCCCTGCTAGGAATGCAGAGCTATACTCATTTTTCTTTTTTCTCACAACAAAACCTTGATTTTTTTATAACAGAAAATTTGCCTATTTTATAGCACAGTATGCAAAACAGTAGCAAGTTTGTGTGGTGTCCTCAGCTGAAAGCGTTAATCCAATTCTCAACAGCAGAATTGCCAAGGAATTACTGGCAGAACATTTGTTTTAGGTTCAAGAAAACACTGTTGATAAAAATTCACCAAAAACAACATTTTATTGCCATACACCACATCACATCAATGTGTGAAAGCCAGTAGATGAGTCAATTTCATTTTGATTTACTATTTAAAAATAGAGGTCTGATCAGGGCCAGTTCTGCTGAAGGATTTCCTGTTCCCATTTTTAGATAAATTACTCTGCTTTTCTCCTTGAGACTGGAATGCATCATGTTCATTGTGTTACCATGAAAACCACTATGTACCAGGATGGTGCCTAACTAAATACTTGCTACCTGGTTGTTCCTCCTCCCAGTTGAAAGACTGAATACATAATAAACTTCATAAAAGCAGTACTATTAATTTACAAATACTTATGAAAATTCATGTTTGCTAATTATAATAATAAAAGGGTTGATGTTATTGCTTGCCAAATCAGTTAAGCTTTATTTCCATATTACAACTGCTGAAAATGAAAATGTAAAAGTAGCAGAACATTGGCATTTGAAACATTTGCAGAAGTACTGTATGTATATAATTTATGTAGCAGCTTGCTTTCTTCATGATTGCCTATATTAATTGTTAAGGCCTCCCCATTTAATCTCCAGCTGTACACCATCACTGCTGCTATGCCATGCACAAAGAGTACAAGATATTTTAATAATAATGCTGCAGGTAGCTCTCAATAAGAACCCCTTTTTATAAAGGCACAGTCTTCATTTGTGGTTGGAATCATGGAAGAAAAAAACTTCAGAAATGAACTAGGTGTTACCTTATAACCTTACAAAGTGGAGAAGATAATGCAGTCCTAGGTGTCAAAAGGACCTATATATCAAAAAGAAAAAAGTCTGGAGAATGTCAGACCACAATCCTTTCCCATCTCCAATTTCTTTTCCCTCCATTTCCAAATAGGTCAGTTGAAGCTTTTATTTATGTAGCTTACACTTTTGAAAATATTATGCATAATACTGTGAAGACTTATCAAGTAAACTGTACTTGATAAACTGTACTGGAGATAGACAGACAGACAGATGATATATAATTTCAGAAGAATGAAATTGAAATAAGGACTATTTTTGTGGGATGTTTATTATAGAATGCACATTCATTTGGATTTGCATCAACAGTTGATTACCTTTAATTTAAAGAACAAAGACTCCTGGTAGGAAAGAAAATTATAATATTATGATTAATATTTGCATGAGGCAAAAATAAGAAAGAATAGGAAAACATGGTGTTCTGAATTGTTTGGATATAAGTAATTGAGGATGAGAAGCTTTAGGATTTGGCCAGGTTCCTATCATAACACTGGAATGCAAAACTCATTACTGCTCCCACAAAAATGCACTGATGGAAGTTTCCATTAACAGGACAGTTTAAAAGGAGCTGGAACATGGGCAACGTGAGGAAGAAGGCCTTCAGGTCACTGCACACTTCAGAGCTGTACATTGGACCAGGCAAAGAAATTTCCCTCAGCAAAAGAAAAGATTTGAAAAAGCTCCTCCTGCATGGATGGCCATTCTACACATACCACTGCATATTGTAACACTCACCCAATTGTAGCAGTGTGTATGTGTACATGTGTGTGTGAGTATGGGTATGTGTGTGATACAATATATAACATCTGTCCCAAACAGGAAGAGCCGAACTAAAATGATTGCTTATGTGGCATGGGGCTATATCTAGTCTCAGATTAAGTGCAGGAAAAGCTCACATAAGGGAACTGGCTATGATAAAGTATGGAAAGAGGGTGCTTGGCACAAAATAGATAAGATTTACAACACCATGTAGGGACTTCAGCGTATTGGTAACATTTATTTGTTGAGTACCCTGCCAGTCCCCATGCATTTTTACAGACACAGGGTTGAATATTTTAATATTCCTTGCAAGCATTGGACAGCAGCCCAATACAAAAAGTGAAGGGAACAAATCCACACACTACCACATGTGGAGGGCAGGATACCTGCACAAAGCCCATCAATTTTATTTATCAAACAAATTTATATGGCTGCCCATCTACCCAAAGGAACTCTGGGCAGTGAACAAAGTAAAACCAGAATATAGTAAAACAATCATTTAAAATAATACACTATGTTGAGGCCTTGATAAAACTCAGATCCATCCATCAACCACCCCGTGCCAGCTTTGTCAACATCCTGGAAATGCAGGTCTTCACCACTCTCCTGAAGGCCAACAGAGTCGAGGCCATCCATATCTCCAGGGAGAGATAGTTCTATAAGGCAGATGCCATGACAGAGAAGGTACCCTTCTGAGGCCCCATCAGATGACACTGCTTCCCCAAGGGGACCCGGAGCATGTCCACCCTGCCAGATCTCGTATGGGCAGAAAACATTGGGGACAGATGGCCTTGCAAGTTACCTGACCTAATTCTATGTAGGACTTTAAAGATGACACCCGGCACCTTGAATTGCACCCAGAAACCTACTGGGAGCCGGAGCAGCTCACACAGCAGTGGTGTTATATGGCACACCACTATGCATCCACTACTGCCTGTGCCACTGCATTCTGGACCAGCTGCAGCTTCCGAATGCTCTTCAAGGGCAACCCCACTTAGGGTACATTGCCATAGTCCAACTGGAAGGTGACTAAGGCATGAGTGACCTTGAGCAGTGCCCCCCAATCTAGGAAAGGGCAGAACTGGCACAGAAGATGTATTTGTGCAAAGGCCCTCTGAGAGTCCAGAAGAACCCCAGACTGCATAGCAGCTCTAATATGGGCAGTGTCACCCCAACCAGAGTTGAAAATATCAAATCACCAGATACAGGGGATCCTATAAACCACAGCCACTGTCTTGTCTGGGTTAAGTCAAAGCCAATTCTTCTCCATCCAGGCCCATATAGCCTCCAGGCCCTGGGAAAGATCTCTTGGGACTAAGCAAGTAGTGAAAATTAAAATACACAAATGTTTTGAGAGGTATACAGGCACTTTAAAAAAGTATTAGCATATATACTTGCAGATAAGCCAAACCCAATTTTTTGGGTGCAAGTTGGCACCTAAAATTCTCAGCTTATTGGCAAGTATACTCTATATGGTATACATCAAAGCTTTGGAATTTAGCTGTTTATCAGGAATTATGGTTGTACCATGGGGGTGGGGGCTGGGATGGCTAAAAGAACTATATTTAGAAATTGGAAAAGTGATATGTTAAGGAATGGCTTTTGGAGATGTGTAACTTATCCCTCTTGGAAAAGGCAATATTCTTTACTTATCAAAGAATGAAGCAATATGTACTATTTTGGCAGAGATTTTATGATATTTTACAATAATATTTTGTATTTGATTAGACTATAGTACTAAATGGTACTTATTATTAAACCAGGGACTATTGATACATTTAATATATAAGGTATATATTTTTTTGCAATGGCAAACCACTTCTGAAATCTTGCCAAGAAAACTGCAGGGACTTCTCCAGGCAGTTTCCAAGAATCAGATACAATTGAACAGATTAAAAAAAAAAGGGGGAGACTAAACTTTCCAGTTGTGTATCTGTTAATGAAGGCAAATGGTAAAACTACTATAATCTCCTAATAAGCAATGTTACCAGCAATGTTACTACAGGGAAATTTTCTGCTCCAATTCATCTGTGCTCCCCACTCCCCCTCTCACAGTGAATCTTTTCTGACTGTGTCACTCCAGATTCAAGGAGAGACCTACATTTCTGCATTTTCTCTTTTAAAAAGAAATCAGCTCTGTACTGGAAAATACAAAATGCCAGGAGAGACTAATACTTTTTTCTCCTGCAAGTTTTCATGGGCTGAGAGTTGATAAGCTGGTTAGTTGGCTTTCTGTTACTCCCAGCTGCTCTTCTAAGTAAACCTCTCCTCCATAACTGTGTTAGAAGATAGGACATAAAACTGGGATACAGGAGGACTGCATAGATTCGCTATTCCAGCATTCAGTTTGGGGGAGAGAAAAAACTTTCCTTCTGGGAATCAGGAAGAAGTATAATGCGTTACACTGATCTGTTCCAAACTTAAGATACTGTATATAGGAAATAGCTTTACTTACCAAGATTGGACAGAGTGAATGAGATTACTTTGGGCCTGCCTTAAACTACTCTGTATGAAATGTGTTGTGCTATTTATATTCTGTGGACTGTTCCAGAACTCCCAGCAGTTTACAACTTTCTTTCTTACTTACTTATTTACATGCTTGCCTGCCTGCTGATTTATATGCCACTTAATTCAGAGACAACCATATACTGAGTCAAAACAATAAGACAAATACACACCCTTCACCTGCTATTCTTGAAGGAGCCTTACCTTGGTTGGAACTAGTTTACAATCCAGGGGTCCTCTTGAGAGGATCCCTGGATTGTAAATTAGTTCCATCCAAGATACCACGATCCCATCTAGAACTAAAGATGGATGACACTTTGACTTCCTATCCTGCCTGACCTTGGGGTGCAGATGTATAACTGGGTATCATCCACATATTCATGAGACCTGATTCCATGCTGGCAGATAAGCTTTTCCACTGGCTTCATGTGGATGTTAAGCAGCAGGAAGGAAGGACCAAGCTGTGTAGCACACCAGAACAGAATGCCTGTGGTTCGACTTCTCTCCACCACAACTGGAACTGGAACCATCCTGTCAGGAAGGAGTATACTCCAGACCTTCACAGCTAGGCCTGAAGGATACCACAATTGATGGAACTGGCAGCTAAAAGATCTAGCAGGACCAGGAGAGTCACAGTGCCCCTATCAGATCCCACCAAAGGCCATCTACAAAAGCAACCAATCTTCATATAAATCAATAAAACATAAAACTGTTAGAAGAAAATTCTCCCAGCATCTGCTATTCCAGCAACAAAAAGGTCTGATGCAACTGCTTATCTAAACACTATCAGGAAGGTACTATTCAGATCTCCCAGAGTAGGAAATGACGAAAGTCTTTCTGGAAAGAAACCTGCAACAGACTTTCAACCCAAGGCACTTTCATTGTACTTTTATTCTATACCATCTTGTACATAAGCTCACTCTGCATCATCTGGCTATTCTTTGTCAACACTTTTCTTATGAGTCAGCAGAGAATTGAAAGTCAGTTTTAAGAAAGAGGATACTTTAATTATTATTCTAACAACACAGAAGATAGGTACCAAGGTTATTCTCTCCAGCCCTGCAAATCTCCAGTCAAACCTGATCCTGGAGTGATCTCTGCAAGGGTCTGGCCATTGGCAGTGACAGGGTAGAGGTTTGGGTAGATGAACTCTTAATGTCAACTGCAGTGATAAGAGTGTTTGAAGGTATTTCAGACTTAACCAGAAACTATTGAAACCTAGCTTATAGATATCTAAGTAGTAAAATTGTATGTGTTACAAGAACAGAAAGCTATTAGCCCCCTTCCAAAAGATCCAGCCTAACTTCAGAATCATTCAAGTCATAGTTACCAAGAAGGACAAGAATAGAAAGGTTGAAATAACTGTTGGCATGCTTAGAAGAAAAGACTTCAGAGGAAGCAGTTTGAAAGAATATCTCAGTTGAGCTGAATGGAAAAATTCCCAGTTGATTTGGCCTTAAATGGTACACTCAGGAGTTTTTCTATGGCTGTAGCCTAAGGATGGGGATCCAGTGGTCCACTAGTTGAACTACAGTACTTCCTCAATATCAGCCATACTGAACTACAAAACCTCTGATGATTTGAGTTGATGAGTTGAGTCTTCAGCAAGAATAAGATGTTGTGTATCTCCATTTTTAGAAACAGTATTTCTCTACTACAGAAAAGTACACCAGTACTAGTACTGTTGAGCTTTTGTTGGAATGCACAAAGGTTGAAGGTCTAGGGCTGAAGATATATCTGCAAGCCTTTCCCTGAGAGTGTTCTGAGTTTAATGTCCAAGAGGGGTTCTGCACACATCCAGCTGAATGTGCTTTGAAGTCTCTACACATTCAAAATCCTTTTTGTCAACCCTACAAGGTAGACCAGACTAAGAAACCAATGCCATATTGGATTACATTTATTGTAACAGCAACAGTAATAGAATCTTGCAAGTCTTAATGTGCTTCCCCTGCCTTACTTTATCTTTATGTGAACTAGGTAGGAGCTTGTCTGAGACATTTTCTCAAGTTTTTTTCTTGGCCTGGGCTCAAGTCCCTCTTATCTAACTGTGTCTTGGTAATGGTTCTTCCCCCTGTCCTTCAAGGCCATTCCGTATTCCCTCTACACTTATCTTACTAGGCTTTCTTATCAAGAGGGGGCCCTGAGTACTTTCCCCAAACCCATGTAGAACCTCTGGTCTGATCTCCAGGCTCAGTGCACTACAGTCGACTTACAAGGGGACAGTGGGGGCAGGGCTTGCATGCCCACTCTTCCCCCTACCCACATTCTTGCACTTAGATGTTTTCAGGCTCAAAACAGCTGCCATCACTGCTTCACATGGCAGTTCTTGCTCCATATATTGTTAAAAAGCTAAACTGTCGATTGAGAGCCTTGTTTGTATTTCATTGCATGTATGTACTGTAACTTTTTCTCTTCAAGGATCCAGCACAGCTCTGGGTTTGGTCTATTATGTGACCTATTGAGTTTGTGCAAAGCCACAAAGAGTAAGCAAGTGTAAAGTGAGAGTATCTTAGTACCTGCAAATGTGAGAGTACCTTTCTCTACAAATGTGTTGGGACTGCAAATCCTATAATTTCATCTCAGCATCCAGAACATGCTCTACAATCCACAACAACACAGTCTGGTTCTCCAGTAAGGAAAGCTTTGGAAATTTTCCATATGCTCAATACTCGTCAAAGAGGTTGGGCTATTCCATATGGGATACAGTACTTGTTTAGTTTAATATATATCAGGGCATCAGTCAATTGGCATTTGGGTTCTCTAGGTATCTCTAAAGTCCTCTGTTCACTAACACAGAGGGTGGTCAGTACTGTTTTAGGTGAAGATCAACTAGTTCCTCTGTTCCAAAAGTTAAGAATAGAGTGTCTTATAAATGGTAGGAAATGCCTCTTGGAATTTAGCCAGCATACGTTTTTGATCCTCTCTTGATCTTTATTTTCACTAATCCTTTTCTTTTTGTGTTCTTTCCTTTTGTAGATCTGCCAAAATTCTGTCATTCATGTTCCTCCTCTTTGTCTGTCATGCTCTCTCCCTTCCCGCCCCCAGATAGTTTTTGTTAAGTTTAATTAAGCATTTTGCCAGCTTTGCTAAGAATAAATTAAATGCCCACAGTAAAAGAAAGGTAAGGTAAAATCTCTGAGTCATGTTCAACTGCTGTTGCTATCATGGACATGTCCATGTAGTTTTCATGGTAATCATACTGAATCGGTATGCATTGCTCTCTTCTGGCTTTTTTTTCAATTGCCAAGCCTATTGATCTGGGATTTCCTGGTGGTCTTCCATCCAAGTACTAACCAGGTTCTTCCTTGCTTAGCTTTTTGACATTAGCTAAAGTCCACTAAGTATTGCTACCTAGTTTGGCCCAACAGACCAGAACATAGTACTGGTTGAACATCTCAGTGATCTATGGTGGACTCAGAATGGGGGTAGAGCAACCTCCTTCTTAACCTCCTTGACCACTCAGTGGTTTTTAAATACTCTTGACCATGGTATTCTTCTGGACCAGCTCAAAGGGTTGGCCTTGGGAGTCATGGTGTTGGGGTGATTCTTCTCCTTCCTTCAGGGTTGGTTGTAGTTGGTGTTGGTGGGGAAAGAAAGATCTAGCCCTCAGCCTCCATTTTATGGGGTGCCTCAGGGCTGTACACTCCCCACTTACATCTAAATGAAGTCACTGGGTGAAGTTGTCTGTCATCAAAATGCTGATAATACTCAATTGTGTATTTCTACCTGGGCCAGATAGATGAAACAGTCAAGGTCCTGTCCCAGTGTCTAGAGGCTGTGGAGGCCTGGATGGGGAAGAACAGGCTTCAACTCAGTCTTAGCAAGACTGAATGGCTGTGAGGTTTGGGGCCCTCTGAACCTGAAACTAGACCACGGAACAACAGACTGGTTTAAGATTGGGAAAGGAGTATGGCAGGGCTGTATACTCTCACCCTACCTATTCAACTTGTATGCAGAACACATCATGCGACAAGCTGGCCTTGAGGAATCCAAGGCTGGAGTTAAAATCTCTGGAAGAAACATTAACAATCTCAGATATGCAGATGATACCACTTTGATGGCTGAAAGCGAAGAGGAACTGAGGAGCCTTATGATGAAGGTGAAAGAAGAAAGTGCAAAAGCTGGTTTGCAGCTAAACCTCAAAAAAACCAAGATTATGGCAACCAGCTTGCTTGATAACTGGCAAATAGAGGGAGAAAATGTAGAAGCAGTGAAAGACTTTGTATTCCTAGGTGCAAAGATTACTGCAGATGCTGACTGCAGTCAGGAAATCAGAAGACGCTTAATCCTTGGAAGAAGAGCAATGACAAATCTCGATAAAATAGTTAAGAGCAGAGACATCACACTGACAACAAAGGCCCGCATAGTTAAAGCAATGGTGTTCCCTGTAGTAACATATGGCTGCGAGAGCTGGACCATAAGGAAGGCTGAGCGAAGGAAGATCGATGCTTTTGAACTGTGGTGTTGGAGGAAAATTCTGAGAGTGCCTTGGACTGCAAGAAGATCCAACCAGTCCATCCTCCAGGAAATAAAGCCAGACTGCTCACTTGAGGGAATGATATTAAAGGCAAAACTGAAATACTTTGGCCACATAATGAGAAGACAGGACACCCTGGAGAAGATGCTGATGCTAGGGAGAGTGGAAGGCAAAAGGAAGAGGGGCCGACCAAGGGCAAGATGGATGGATGATATTCTAGAGGTGACGGACTCGTCCCTGGGGGAGCTGGGGGTGTTGACGACCGACAGGAAGCTCTGGCGTGGGCTGGTCCATGAAGTCACGAAGAGTCGGAAGCGACTAAACGAATAAACAACAATGAACCTGAAACTAGTTACCACCATTACTTCTGGCAGGAGTTGCCCCTCCCCCCTCAGGTGTGCAATTTGAGAGCCTTCCTGGACTCACAGCTTCTGGTCGAGATGTAGGTGGCAGTTGTGCTAGGATGGCCTTTGCACAATGTCATCTGGTACATCAGTTGTGCCCAATCCTGGATTGGAAAGCTCTGCTCACAGTCACCCATGCCTTAGTCACCTCCCACTGGGACTACTGCCATGTGCTCTACACAGGGCTGCTGTTGGAGACCATCCAGACTGCAGTAGGATAGGTAGATATGGGCACACCATGGTATGTCCATGTAACACTACTCTCTATCAAGCTACACTGGCTCCCAACACACTTCCAGGTGAATTTAAGGTGATGATTATCACTTACAAAGCCCTACATGGTATAGGACCAGGTTATCTGCAGGACTGTCTTTGGTTATTTCTGACCAACCCACATGGTTGGGCATGTCTCAGGTCTCCTCCTTGAGGCAATTTCTTCTGATGGGACCTAGGAGACATGGCTCTTCTGTTGCAGCACCTTTGGACAAGTGCCCACCCCCAAACTTGTTAACCTTAAAGAAAGCTTTAGAGACCTGGCTTTTTCCCTAGCCTTTGCAGTCAAGGTGATAGATTAGCCCATCTTCTGGGACGAGGAGGGTATGATTGGTGAGCCTTAGCTTAATGTTGTTCATCTATTGGCTTATGAATTTCGTTTTGCTGATATTGTGTGGCCTTTATTGCAATATTGTCTGTTGTTGTTGTTATTTACATTGCCTGGAGTCATGATTGTGCAAGTTAGGCAGGTATATAAGTCTTCTAAACAAGCAAACAAACAAACAGTGAAATAAAGTTTCCAAAAGTACCCGGTGATCAGTAAGGGCCTATCTTGTAAAATTTCATTTCCGGATATAATATATTTTCTAGATTCATTTTTTGTATAAATAGACACTTTCTATAATTCCAGAAATGTTTCACTATGACCTTATGATTGATCTTTAGTTGATAATTACACCTTCCACTCAGAAAAAAAACCTTTGCTGATCGTTTTCATGATCATTTTAATTGATTCTAATAAATGTGCTTACTGTGGGGTGCTGAAGCAATGCAGCTACCCACATCTTTTTGCATATATAAAACCTAGTCATTTCTTTAATTTCAAAATGTCTGAAATACAAATATTACAATTAGGATTATAATTACTTTTGTCTCATAGGAAGTACTTTGCAAAACCAGATGTTCAGCTGCCAGAAGCTTCCTTGTTACAGCAACTTCCAGGCTGGGTTAACAATTGAGAGCAAAAGGAAGCATATCAAGGAAAGACTTCATCAAAAGCTCCAGAGCCCAAATTCCACATCTTTCAGAAAAGATAAAAATTATGCCAGTCTTCTAGTGTACTGACTTTCCAGTGAGACTAATGGGAAAGGGAAACCAAAGAGGAACAACCAGCAGAGAAAACATGAAGGAAAAAAATCCCACTGTGTTTTATTCTTGGCACACCAAGGAGCTCTTCTGAAATGGTGGTTTCTCAGCCATGGATTCTCCATTGCCTTCCCAATGGATTTCTGTGCCAGCCATCGCACGTTGAAAAGATTACAAATATATTTCCTGATGCTTTTAAATAAAAGGGCAGGTACCCAGGAGTTAAAAACTCTTCTGTTTTAGATAAGGATTTGGATTTGGATTTTGCTATGTTCAGACTCCATTACTAGTAATCTTTCCCTGCAGGGTCAGGATAGAAAGCTGATTTAGGAAAGAAAACTCCAATTTTTTTAAAAAAAATCATTCTTTACAAGTGAATTAAAAAAAAACAAAACCCTGGATGGCATCCAAGCATCAATTAGATTATAATCAGCTAATTTGTTCGAAAGGAATTTGGCAGTTTGAACAGTTTGCAGTCCGCCTCCATGTCTCCCCTTCCTTCTTCCACTTTCCCATCTATCCATCTGCTTTGGCAAAATCAGACTGTTCCTATCCCATAATGGCATGGCCCCTCTAGTTCTAGGAAACTCATACCTGCAACACCTTTGGGCAAAAAAGACATGTATTCTCCTTTGTTGAGCAGTATCAGAAAAAAGTATTATTGACTAGTTAAAATGGAAGATTTCCTAATGTAGCTATAATTGATAGTAACACATGATACCTGTAATTACATGAAATATCCTTTTGTTTTGCTTTGGGAAAAAAAAGAAAAAAGAAAGCAAACCTCCAGGCTTTCAGCGTGTGTGTGTGTGAGAGAGAGAGAGTTCAAACACAAACTCTTGTGCACTCGGTTATCCCTCCAGCAACAGATAAATGTTAGCATTCATCAAAACTCTTGCTTCTTGGATTCACATACAATCACCACACACCTGCGCATCTCCGAAGCCCGTCCTCCTGGCTGCCTTCTTCTCCATCCCATCTCCTGAGTGATTCATGCCAAACACATGTTAAACCATCAAAACAGAGAATAATATGAAGACTGGTTACAGTCTTTTCAAGTGAATGCTTCAGCAAAAGTTGGGCCCCAGCAAAACCAGTCATGATGGGATATGTCACATTCCAGCTTTCTAATCCCAAAGCAGGAAAGAAGTAAGTTCCTTCCATCCTGGTGTATTTGGCTTCCAAGCACAAGCAAAGGGCAGCACTGGGACCTTGTTTCTACTGAAACTTTGGTTGGAAAGATCCTTAAAATATAGTCTCTCTTTTTTGAGAGCGGAGATGCAATTTACCCAACGCCACCGGGGTATTATCACACTCATTCTTCTCTTTGCTGCTATTATGCTAAATTGCTATCCAAACCAAGATCACCTGATATAAATAGACATTGGTGGGCAGGAAGGCCTATAGAGATATCTGTGTATTTATTTATACAAGGATTATTCCACATATTTATTGTTTAAAATGATCCAAAGCAGAATATGGTTTATAGCATTTGGCTTTTTTCAGGAAATCAATGTCAGATCAAATATTATGCCCCATGGCTAGAAGGAGGGAGCATTATGATAATGTGATTTAACGTATCATGCTATTCTATGCTTTGCTTAATCATCTGTTATTGAATAAGTCACAGTGGCTGGGTTCAGACAACATGTTCAGCCATAAACTACTATTTACAAATCACAGTGGCTCTGTTTGTACAAGACAAAAGCTAAAAACAAATAAATAAAATGTATTATAGATAAGCTCAGTATGAGAACTTGGCCAGTATCATCCATCCCAGATAGGATCAGGGCAAATTTCAAATGAACTATAATGTAGGAATTTAGTCAACCAGTGATTTAAAACTCTCTGTTCTTTAAGATATTTCACAACTAATAATCATGACCATCCAGAGGGAATCCAGCTTTGTGTTCATTTGTTTTTAGAAGCATATTTGTCACCTCATCTTCTGGCATTTAATGTGGCTAACTAGCTTGAGCCTGCTGAACCATTTGTTCCCTCAGTTCTTTCAGCACTGTTAATATATAAAAATGAATCATACCTGTCTGCCTATGGCAAAATGTCTTCAGCCAACTCTAAGGGGCAGGCATTAGATTACTTGTCCTATTCTGCAACTGGATTCAATCTAGACAGTTTAATGGGCTCCCCTATTGTCATCATTGTTATTTCTTTTAGAGCAATTCCCTATTCAAGTTCCACCTGGTGAATTACCTTACAATCTATTATATCAGCAGAACCTGAGAGATATTGCCAGCATGAGATATGTGGAAGACTCGTCTAGATACACTAGCAGAACAGCTAAGACAAAAAAGTGTTGTGGGCAGCATGGAAAGGGTCATATGATCTCAGGCTGTTTTGGCCCATGATTATGCTTCAACTCATGGAACCTATTTTTTTACCCATCGACTTCTGTGGCATTTTAATTCCTCCATTGGCAGGCACTCATGAGAGAAGTCAAGCTGGTCCTTAAGCACCATGGAAAGCTCCAAATGAGGAATTTGTTCTATCAAGTCCTTCCAGCTTACAATTCCCAAGTTCCACTCTTCCTTCTCTCAACTCTAGCCTTCTGCTGGAGAATACAGTTCTTTAAAGAACCTGAACATGAATGGTCTTCGCCTTGTTACGATTTCCTGCTTTAATGTGTGTGTCCTGTCTAAGGGGTGCAACCTGACAAGCCAAAGTCAGAGATTCCAAAGAGAAATCAATTAGATTAGTCCAAGCCAATCGAGCTCAGTCAAGATCTCAGGATCCAAAAGAAACACTAGAGATTCTGAAGAACAAGCATAAAAATAGTTTGATTGAAGACCAAAGATCAGGAATCCAGGTGATCTGCTGGAGCAAGGGTCAGCAAGGGACAGGAGGGCTGTAACAGATGTTGCTTCCAATATTTGTCTCCCATGGTCACATCTAAATTCCATCTGTGCTTCTTAAAGTCATTCAGGAAAAATTCCTGCGAAAACCTTTACTTCCAAGGAACCCAGCCTTACACTGCTATTCTCTGCAATGCTTCACTGCTGAGCAACAATACTTTTCCCATAGGTTTGGAGGCTCTGAGACTTTTTGAGTCAAAGTCCGAAGAGGTAAAGGGGCCAGCAGTGCCCCTAATGTCATCCTTCAATCTTTCAGGTGACCTGTGTTCTTCTCATCAAGCTTTCCCCTCCTTTCTCTGCAGAGACATCTAGAGAGGCCACAAGAGGTTATCTTGTGCTTTAGACAGGTGTGATGGAGCAAGAGATGTTTGATTCTTTGAGCACACCGGCAATATTAGCCATATTTTTAGAACTACTCTAAGTTCCATTATTTAAAATGATAATTAGATTTTCATGTACATGTAGTTCATGTACATGTAGTAAGGATTACTGTCTAGTATGATATTGGCTATAATGTTTGTTGGATTTCATCAGGGTTCTTTTCCCTTTTGTCTTGCATCAAACAATGTTCTTAACTGTGGCATTTACATTACAGTTATTATTCAAGTAATTTACTATGGGTAAGATGTTGGACTTGCAGCAGAGTCCTATACATGTCTATTCAAAAGTAATTCCCAAAGAGTTTAATAGAATCTATTTTTAGATAAATGGTTACAGAAGTTCAGCCTTTGACCAAGAACCCTAGCGTCATACCTCTGGTTGGTTGTGAATTGCTTTGTACACATCGTTATATCTCAGTTTACCCTACGTCACCAGATTGTTATGCTGCATTAAAAAGAGTAACTGTGTGCAAGTCATGAGTGCTTTGAGAGAAGGGTAGAATAACAGCGTGATAAATAAACTTGTGAAAGCAACCCAAGATGCAATTCTTCTCAGACTAAATGCATTACAGAGTTTACATCCATTTGGGTGGGGGTGTCTGCTCTTCCAGCAGACTGAAGTACTGTATGTCCCACGAAAGAACCATACGCAACAGCTCCTTGGACCATGCCAGCAACAACAGACTGCACAGTATTGCCATGGTGCCCCCTTTACCAACAGGATAAGGATTTATAGGCATTTGGCTTCAGGGATCATGTGTGCTCTATGAACATATCCATTCCTAAAGACAGCTTTGGGCAGCCCTTTTCAAATAAGAGTGAGCGAAGATCCTGATGCATATCTTGTAACTCTCTGGGTATGGCCCTCAAGAGTAAGATCACTTTGCTTGCCATGTAATCACAGACAACACAAAGCTGTGAGGGAAGAAAGAAAAGCACAGAACAAACCTGTTGGTAGAACTGACCCTATAGAACATGATGGAAAGAACATAAATCAGTGAAAACATCTTTCTTTCTATAGGCCTTGGATAGCATTGACTGACTGCAGTCCAAATATATATTAAAGGCAAAACTGAAATACTTTGGCCACATAATGAGAAGACAGGACACCCTGGAGAAGATGCTGATGCTAGGGAGAGTGGAAGGCAAAAGGAAGAGGGGCCGACCAAGGGCAAGATGGATGGATGATATTCTAGAGGTGACGGACTCGTCCCTGGGGGAACTGGGGGTATTGACGACCGACAGGAAGCTCTGGCGTGGGCTGGTCCATGAAGTCACGAAGAGTCGGAAGCAACTGAACGAATAAACAACAAATAGTGTGAATAACATATAAAATGCAAACTAACTGTAGTTTAACTGTAGACTTTTCAAAAAATAAATGTCCTTATGTCAACCAGAAGAGGAATGTTTTTGTTTTTTTAAGAACTTGTTACAAAACCTGCCAAGAGTTATTATAATACCATAATACTATCCGGTAGGGATGGGAAGAGGAACATAATGCTTAACCCTGAGATAGATAGATAGATAGATAGATAGATAGATAGATAGATAGATAGAGTCTTATATGCCATCTAGCCCAGTGCTGCCCGTTCAGATTCATAGCAGCTCTCCAAATTCACTTAATATCTGACTCACAGCTGGGATCTCTTGGACTGTGGATTCCAGGAATTCAGCCTAGGACTTCCTGCATGCAAAATTGCTATCACTGAATTACAAACATAGTGCTCAGATAAAAATGAATTTGTTCAAGGGTACTGAATTTCATAACTAAAGCCTATACTAGACAACAGGAAACAAGAAGGCTTAAATAGTTTATCTCCAGTGGAATCCACTTGCAAAGATACCATTTCAAAAGCTGTGGGAGTTGGTGAATGGTGATGCGATTATGACATTTGTTCCATCAGAAGCAAGTAGATGAAAGGAGAGAAAGAAAAGTAACATTTTCATGAGATAACTATAAAGTTGTAGTCTATAAATGCAAGGGGCCCAGTATAGTCAAAATTAAGCATTTTGAAGTCTCACTAGGTGGCTCACAGGTAACGCAAAGATTACTCTGAAACAGTACTTTGTAATATAAGACTTGTTAATTAACTTATAAAATACCAAACAGCAGCAGCAGCAGAAAAAGTGTTATGTATACTTGATTTGGGGCTGATCTTTAGAACCCATTTGCTTGTGCTCTGAGGTTTTTGATGCATCTCATGCCATTGTCTCATCAGGGCAGGGACAGCTGCTGATACAGCTTCCAAATGTTCCAAGTTTTCCATGGACTGGATGAACATAATTATGCCAAGAGAGAATGCAAAGGAACCATTGAATAATGAATTCAGGTGGACATAATGAGTTCAGAGGGCCCAAAAACTAACTGACCAAAGAGCAGAAGATAAACGTGGAGCCAACAGTATGGAAATAGGTCTTAGGCTGCACCCAGATGTAAAAACCAAGGAGTAAAGAACTGGGCTTAAAGGATAGCAAGACAAGTTAATGTTTCTGGCTTGCCAGTATTACTTTGTATATGTCTCTAGCTGAGCTTACACTACTGAGGAAAGCACAGTATACAAAGAAGAGATTATTTGTTAGGCATTTATTGCTGAGTGAAGGCCCAAGAATTGTTCATCGATGTCCATGAAAAATGGAGAATGATGACACCACACCTTTGTCACCTGTGCCATCAATGCAAGATATGAGAACCTAATATATCAATTTTTAAGGCTTCTAACAGCATATTTCCTATGGGTGCATTTTAGCACGAATTCATATAGTGACTTCAATATCATAGCACCTTATCTTCAGCCACCCTAAATGGAAATCAGCTGCCATGTGTTTCCTCAAGACAGATGATAACAGCTTGGTGATAGACAAGGAAACGATCTATAGATAGATGTGAAAGGTCTAACAGATGATAGAGGACATTGTTGCTTCATCCCTGGAGGATGAGGGTTTGGATCTGAGCTTACTACTGTAGGTTTCAGAATTTGATTCATACAACTTGAATGCAGTTTGGCTAACTAGAACAACCTGAGGCAAGTGCCTTCAGTGTACCAAAGAAACAAAATCCTGCAAATGTGTAAAGCAAAGTGTGCCATAGATGCACTGTATGAATATCAGAAGGTAGAAGTCCAGAAAGATCACTCCAAAATATACAAGGCCTTGAAGTTACTGGCAATTTGAGAACAAAAGGGAGACTATCCTAGTGAAAACACCACAAACCCTGAATCACCTCAGGCTTACTTTTTGATTAGCATTAGCCAGACTACAGTACTGAAGCTGCAACTCAAATCAGTTTGACTCAGTTAATATCTGGGTACTTTGTGGAATCATATAACTTTAGAAGGCAATAAGCAAAGGAATAGACTTGTCTTCGTAATTCCATGTTTTATTTGAAAGGGGGAGGAGGGAAGGATTTCCCACCTCTGAGAGGGAGAAAAGCCAGCTGTAAAGGGTGAATATTAGTACTTAATTGGCATAGTATTTGCTTCCTGTTCCAAGACTTGCTTCAACTTTTTGGAACACTTTCATTTTTTAAAAAAAACACTCTCTTTTCTGTTACTCTGTAACAATGGCATATGTGTGTGTGTGTCTGAGAGAGAAAGGGTGCGCACACTCGTATGATGGCACAAAACTGTAATTTCCCACTAGTTCAGGTCTTAACATGATTAGACTATTTGGGTGTTTAGACAAACATTGAAAATTACTTCCATCACTTTCTGATTTTTACCTCCTGGCTTTGATTTATTGTCTACGTCTCAAATGTGACATTTTTGTGATATATTTTAATAGTTACCACACCCAACACCCTTATATTATTATTATTATTATTATTATTATTATTGAAACAGGAGTTCCCTTCCCCTGCACATATTTTCGCTCAGTGTGCTTATTGGAATGTAGTGGATAAAAAAACTAGAGTAATGAACTCTTTTGTGAAGTGAGGTATCAGTTGCTGAAAGTATATGCATAAAGGACCTGAATCATAAAACCCAACAAAAATAATTAAGGAATCGGAGCATGTTCTTCCTAATGAAAGGCTAAAGCAATTTTTTTTAAATTTAGTATAGGAAAAGAAAAGTAACTAAGGGGGAATATTATAATGATTATAAGAACTGAGAAAATAAATTCAAGCGCATGTTCTAAATTCATATTTGATATAAATTGCCTGGGACACATATTACGCAAGGTGCGTTTTAACCATGGTGTGTGAATACGTTGCAACTGGATTCATTCACACATTATCCTAAGTCAAAATCAAACTACATTACAGCTTAGTATGATGTGAGAACGCAATCAACTAAGGAGTAACAGATGAAAAGTACTTTTCAGTACAAGGCACACTTAATTAACTTACAGAATGCATTGACACACCAGCATGATGACTGAGGGGCAACACCTACGAAAGAAGGAGGGCGGTTCCTGGGGGGGATGAGCAAAGAACCCCAGGGGTGCACACTAAGAGTATGTATTCCCAGCAGAGTCACCCAGGCATGAAAGTCATCCCAGCTGCCCCGCTAAAGCAAGCAGGCACCTGTATCAACCAGCAGCAATACAGGAAAATGCTTTAGTGACGAAGGCAAAGGCATCATTTTATACTCCGTGGGAGAAGGCAACGGTAAAACCATTCCTGTATTTTTGCCAAGAAAAAACATGCATAGACAATACGAAATGATAACAGCCCCCACAGGTCAAATAGCACTCAACATGCTACGGAGGAAGAACATTGTGAACACCTAACCTCAGTTTCTTCATTTGCTGAGGACTGAGTATCATTCAAGACTCAGCTTCTACCTGATAATACAAATAGTTTAGTTAATTTAAGAGCAGGTATGACATAACCACGTATTTATCAATCTTGGGAGGCTTCATTTAGTACCAAAACATTATTTACCAAACAACGTTTACTGTGCCTGGCCCCAACCTTCCTAAGAAGTAAGAGAATGCTAATCTAAAAGTTCTAGACCCAGCTGTGTCTCGTCTGTTATAAGATGCCGAGAACAATTATCACCAAAGCCATGTGAATTTCCGCAAGCATTTAGATGCAGGTTTGCAAAACCTTAAACTTAGAAAAAGATCTCACTTTTGAGTATCCCATGGAGATGCAGATTGGGAATAAAAGTCTGTTGGGTGTGCTTGTTTCAGCTGGAGAGCAGTGTCTCTTCTGCAACAAAACCACAGAAGCCTGTGGCACTTTGAAAGCTAATGCATAAATGTTCATAGATCGCAGTCCACTTGATTCCGTGGGTCTCATGAAGTAGACTGTGAGCCATATAAACTTATGCTTTAATAAATCTGCTATTAAGTGGCAACAGAGCTCTTTGTTGTTGTTGCTTTTATGAGTCAAGGTTGAAAATCAAGATTCACTAATAGTTATCCCTTAAAAAAATGAGAGGAAGCAAGTAGAGTCCTACCTTTGTTAGCAAACACCTCAGGCAAATAATAAAGAACGACCAGAATAGATTCCCCCACCGAAACTGTTTATTTTTGCAACCGGGATGAGAAAGATGGGACTACCCTGATTCATACTCTGATCTAGCCAGAATATTAGTGTTTTGAAACATCAGTTGGAAATCAAAATTTATAGGGAAATGGACAGGCTTACTAAAGTGATGCTGACATGAATTCAACATTTGAATTGTTGGAGATGTTAACAAATCAGCATGCCTCATCAGCATAGAGATGAGTTTATCCCATGATGCAATTCTCTATGTGCGAGGAAGCTGTTTGTTGCCACTCCCACTTCCTCTTTCTTCCTTCTTCCACCGACTAAGGAGGCGGCGTGCATGCCGCTCTTTTTCTCCCTCCATTATGGCCACATGCTTGGGCCTTGAAGAAGGATTTTTCCCATTTTCTGCACACAGCTCTTAGCAGCTATGAGAGCTAAGAGTTCATTAAGTTTAGTGAACAGAAGAAACAAAGAATCTTCATTTTTCCACCAAAGATGGACTTAACTGAACCAAGAATAAAATCAGTAAGACTCTTTTTACTTTTAAACCTACTTTGTCTAAGTGTGTGATTCTTTATGCTTGGGAGGGCTGAGTGTGTAAGATCAATAACCTGTGTTTCTTTGATGTGCTCATTAAAGCTATTTAAGATAATATTCTTTTTCTGTGTGCAGCTTCTCCGCTGTGTTAAGCTCTGCTCCATTCAGTGGTCCTAGCTGTCCACTAACGGCTTCATGAAAGAACAGAAATCCAACTAATTTAACCACAGGACTCTCACCTGTCTTAATGTGGGGATGGGGAAACTAATAGGTATTTTACTCCAGTCTAGGCACAGAGATAGCATCTTCCTTATTCTATGCCCCAAACTGATTAGTTCATCTCATCAGTCATGCAACTCAAGAAGATAGAGGGGAATCCAAGATTTGTTACGCCTGTTATAAACATAGCAAAAGAAATTCAGAGCAGAACTAAGTATAAGCTATTAATGTACAGATCTACATGAAATTATGGTCACAGAACTGTTCTTATCATTGTCTCATCTTTTTTCTTCAGAGTTTAAATAAACTTCTTATCAGTAGATGGCAATAACTTTTTAAAAGTTTTAATGTAAGGGTGGAATGTGTAAACTCCTCAAATAAAGCATTCTTCCATTGTGATGCATCACCTCCCAACTTGCATGGATGAAAGCATGCCTTACAGGTTTTACTTTTCTAATATCAGGAGAATAAGATATCACTTTCTCCTGTTGATATTCCTTGACATAACTAGTGTGTTGACTGTGTGATAGTTAACAAAAATAACCTCTAACATTATGCAGCCACATACTAGCATGACATCTGTTGTTGAGAAAAGGTGTTGAGCAATGCACAATCAATTCAAAAAGTTCCTTTAGTTCTTCCTGTGAACATTCTGACAAAAATAAAGGCTTGGAATATTCGATGGTCCAAATTCTCTTATTCTGATCCTTAGAACATGTATACATTACACTCTTGGTTCTGAAAATGGTAGAAATCCCAGTATCAATAGGAGTAAGTATTCTAAGTCACTCTTCTCTTGTACTTAACACACACACACACACAATATAAACATGTTGATTTAAGGCTCTCTTTCTTCAGTCAGTAGTTCATGGATATATGTATATTCTAAATAGAGTGGATTTAAATATTTATCCAAATAAATGGATACATATTCCAGATACAGTCTGAGCAACTTGCTTCTTAGGTGAGAGTTCTGTCTACACCTACTTATTTCTCATAAGTATTATTTTGGATTATAATTTCTTTGAACATAGTTCTAATTTTCTTGACCTTCTATTGCTTGAGCTCCACCTGACTTTGACCAAACACTTTCTTCAGTCTGTTCAGAACTTTGTTTATTATGCTGGAACTTGACTCTTGCCTGTTTGAGATCTTATATCTATTACTGGGAAACCTGAATAGACAACTAGCTTCTTCAAGTCTCAGGACTCAATGGCCTGGAGAGGACATGTTTTGAATTGCTGACGTAGTCTTTATTATTTTCAGATAGAGTTGAAAAAACCTGTGTCAGAAGCCTTGGAGATCTCTGCCAGCACAGACAATGCTAAATTGTTCAATAGTATAATTCAATATAAAATAATCTCAAGTTGTTAATGAAAGCTTTATTTTCTAACAGGAGTTAGGTAACGGTATTTATGTTCTTTTGGATAAATATGATACAGATTTAGATTATTCAAACACCTTAGAACAACACTCAGAAGTCACCACTGATTATTGTAGTGGTGGTGGTGGTGGTGGTGATCCTGGAAGAAAGCCCATTTCTCTTAATTTTTTTCCATCCTCTTCTCTCCCAAACAATGTTTTTTCAACCAATTCTACATAACATGCCCCATTTCAGTTATCTGAACTAAGTTTTGCTCAAGTGGGCAAGCTTACAATTGTGAATCAGCTTATGTTATTATGGAACAGGGTGAGCAACATACAATATCACCCTCCAGATATTGATGACTGAAACTGCCATCATCCCTCATCACTGTTATGCTGACTAAAATTAGTGAGGATTCAACAACATTTTGAAGCCATGATACTCATCCCTGATGAAATGTGTTACAGACCTTGTCACAAATAAGGCCTATGGATTTGATTATGTGCTTCCAAGATTTGAGATATGTATGAGTGCTCTAACTCGTGCTTCCTGATCATCATACAAATTCTTAAATAAGCTGATGAGATTTCCCAATATACCGAAGCTTTTAAGAGCTCTCCACAATGTGCTGTGGTCTGCACAGCCAAAAACCTTTGTATAGTTCAGTAAAGAAAAAAATAGATGTCATTTTGGAATTCATTTATTGCTATTGAAGTAACAAACTGCTACATAAAGAAATGATTTATCTTTCACTGAAGGTCTTCAAACAGACATTAATCTGTCTGAGATATGCTGATGCACTAAGCAGAGGTTTGGACTGATGACCTCTAATGATCTTACAACTATATGTTTCTCTGAAACCAACATACTTTCTTCTAAAACAGACATTCACCAGTCACCATGCTCATTCATTCTTTGGCTCCAAATAGTGACTTTTTCTGAACTCTCATGTCACCTTGCAGAACAAAAAAATAGCCTGGATCACATTCACTGAGATTATGATACAATTTTCCCCAAAACTCTTCCCTGGTTCTTCCATTATCACTATTCATTCAAGCATAACATGCAGCAACCATTTTCATATGGATTCCCACTTTCATACACACTGATAACAACCTAGGTAACATCAGTTTGTGCTTTCTCATATAAATTTAAGCCTTTTCATCATAATTAAACTTACATTTTCATTTCTCTTCATGTATTCATCAACTCCATTCCACAGACTACCTAATACATCCTTCCCCTTTCTCTTAATTTCACAAATACACCACATATCCCTCCATTCCATTTCATTCCTTGGAGGTCTCAGTATGGTGCTGGAATAAAAGCTCCTTAGTAAGGTCTGCACAAGCTTTAATTTGTCCTATCTGTTTGTCTGGTTTATTTATCCCATTGAACCTCAGATGGATAGAAACAATTTAATCTGAAGGGTCCATTGCTGAATCAGGGGACGACAAAGCTCTTTGAGAAAATAAGGACAAATAAGGGCAAATTGGAAATCAAAATAAAAGGAAAAAAAAAACCAAGCTCCAGTGCATCAACTTTATACAAACTATGAAAGTAATCAAAAGTGAATTACTACTTGCCCAAATCTATAACCAGAGCCAAAACTGGAAATCCTACATGTATTGCTACTACTACTAATATAATATAAACAATCTATCAGTTTGGGACCTGGAGGCAGAGCCTGGAAAATGTTAATTCATACTCTTTCCTTCTCTTAGACTCCAAGTCACAATTTTCTATATCCCACAGTTATCATGAGGTGGGCCCACAGATACTCACCTTTCCTGCCCATCATGACTTTGGTCAATCAGAGCTTACACATCAGGCTTTATAGAATTTTATCCAATTGTGTCTGCCCATTTGTGAATCAGTTTCTCTGATCAGAGTCTCTCCCTTGACTGTGTTTTATACACATTGCAACAGGCTTCTTAGAATAGATTTGCAGGAGGCATGGAAGGCAAAGAGGAAGCAGCAAAGGGAAGTGCCACTGTATGACCAGATAGCTATCTGTTGTCCAAAGTAAATTCAAGCAATTACCTAATGCTGTGATTGTTGATTACCAAATGCCTGTCCATATATTACATACTAAATAATGGAAAGGCTCTATCCAAGATTGAGCCAGCACTCTTCCAGCCATGCAACAGCAGTGCTAATGATTAAATGAATCATCCAGAAAGAAAACTGTAGCTACACATTATAGTTTAATTGGAGCCACCTCTAGTTGAGGACCCTTTCTCCCAGCAAGGTTTTATATACTATTCTGAACATGGTTTATATTGGATTGCTGCAAGAAGCCTTCAGGATACTAATGCAAGGTGAAAAACTATGAAAGAAACAAATTAATAATTTGTTAGGTAACCCACTGTTCGATTCTTCCAAAAATAAAAAGAAGAAAAATGAAAATATGTCATATTTCTCAATAAAATTTTGCTGTCTGAGGATAGAATAGGTTCATATAATCCTTTAAGCACTAAAAGGAAATTGTAAATAAAACATAGGATGGCCCCCAGGGTACTAGAAAGTATAGAGAAGACAGAAAATCAGATGGCACAGAATAAAGACTCCTGGGAATCTAACAGTTCTGCCAACATAGGGTGCCAAAAAGTGCGGGTGGGGTGGGATTAGAATATTTCTCTTCTTTTTAGTAGGAGCGGGAAGGCAGGTGTGCTTGTATAAATCTTGAGCAAAGCGGAGACTGATGCTGAAAATAAAATAGATGTTATTCTGGGTTGCACAGGCCAATAATACATATACCTAATGAATAAGTGGGGAAGGAAAGAAAGGCTTTTAATGGGGGAATTCCAAAAGAATGGCAGCAAAAAATAGGCAGTCTCTTGTAGACCTGAATTTCAATGGCTGTACAGCAAGATATGATTTCCAACACGTGAGAAGCCCTCTGTTTCCTCAAGCAACCGCAGAGACTTAAAGAGATGAACAGCCTGCTGAAAGCAACATGCTGCCCACTTAGAGCAGATTCATGCATTGTAGTGGTATTTAAATTGTCCAAAAATCTCAATTATGTAACATTAAGAACAGATTATAGTTACTGCTTGGATTGCTCTTCCATTCACTCAAAGAGTGGTGATTCCCATCAAAGCGTTTCCCTGAATTTAGGTCCAAGAATGAATAACTAGACATCAACATGAGATCTATGAAGCAGCAGTCAGAGAAGAAATCGCATCTGCAGAGAATCACCCAAGGGAACTCTCTTTGCCTGTTAGGCAGGTGGCCTGGTCCATTATATATATAAATATAAATATAAATATAAATATAAATATAAATATAAATATAAATATAAATATAAATATAAATATAAATATAAATATAAATATAAATATAAATATAAATATAAATATAAATATAAATATAAATAAATATCATTCCTTCATTCATTCATTCATAGACCAAAATAGCTTATATTCATGCTGGGTTTGATGTTACTTTGAGCAAAACCAGAAGGTCCACTACACTGCCTAATAATATTTGCTGAGTGTGTTTTGTACTTTGTTTCCTGAGAAAGTGGTTAAGGTTCTTAGATCTCTTAGCGCCACCCCCTGTATGCTGGATCCCTCATGGCCTGACTTATAAAAGCCTCTAAAGACTCCATCCTGCCAACATTCAGTCAAATCATTACAGGCAGAGTCTTCTACTGCCTTAAAGGAGATTGGTGATGAGGTCCTCGCTTAAGAAAATCTTTCAACCTTGATAATGTTAACATAGTCCATATTAGGCTATGTTGGTGAATAAGGAGGTAGTGCTGCAGCTTCAGGCATATGTTAATGAAACTGATTATCAAGATCCTTTCCAGTAAATGCTAAGATCCAGATTTGGCAGAGAGGCAACTTTAGTTGTCTGAATGGGTGAACTATGCTGGAAGAGAAATGGGAAAGCATGACCCTCCCTGGTTTCTGATACTGTTAACCACAGTAACTTGCTGGAGCATTTCAGGGAGCTGAAAGGTTGAAGGCACTGGTTTGTGGTGGCTCTATGCCTTTCCTTCCAGAAGCATCAGAAATAGCACTGTAGGTGTTTGGCTCAGTTCTCTAGGAACTGTACCAAGGAATCCTGCAAGATTCTGTCTTGTCTGCCATGTTACCTAATAGATGGCAGAGTTTCACCCAGAGCTCTGCAATAGATCTTTCTATAGAAACCCACACACTGAGGAGCAAGCATGACTCAAGGACATGGCTTGGATAAGGAAGTTGCTTTTACTGAAAATACAAAAAGACCTGATAATGAAGAACAGCTACTGCAGAAGCAAGCAATTAACCTTCTATTTAAAATAGGCTCAGGGTTTAAAACTTACATCTCATCCTCTGTTTCTCAGCATGTGGAAGGCACTTGCTCTGACTGGTCTCAGGCTACTTCCTTCCAGCCTCACACCAGGCTGCAAAGATCTGTGCAACCATTAGATTACAGTACTTATTTTAGTTGCCTTTATGTCTTTGCTGCTGTCCAGATTTTTGCAGCCCTGATCTGGTAATCCTAATTTAGTATCTATACAAAGCTTTTCAGAAAGATTCACTGATCTGGAGGCAACTGTCATAAACACGCTGATTATACTCAACTATACTTCGCCTTTCCTCTGAGCTCAGGGTTGAAATTCTCCAAGGCCTAAAAAGCTGAAAATTAATGCAAACAAGACATAATTGTTCCTGATTCCAGGGGCTGTTCTTTGGGATTGGGAATATAAACCTGTTATGTTGGCTGCCAAGGATCAGATTGCTTATATTTTGAGACCAAAATTGTGCTAGTCAGTTGACAAAATCTTGGTTCTCTGATATGGGATTGCAGGCAGGGAATAGTCCAGCAGTAAGATTAACTTGGAAACAGCTGGCAAACCTATTGGGATGTGATAATGCTAAAAGGGATTTTTTTTAATACGTACCTTTGTGTAAAGTTGGCAGGTTTCCATATTCATTCTTATTCTGAGATTTCACTGTGTAGCTTTGCATTTTAAAAGACATCAGTTCTGTTGAGCAGTTGTCTACAGTGAAACAATACACTATTCTCTTTATTTTCAATCTTTATTTTTTAAGATACAAAATAATTATTCATTACTGAACAATGAACCAGAGTTAAATTTCTGTGAAACCACCTGAATAATTTCAAAACTGATTGATGTTAATCTTAATTATACCCTGTAACAAGACATATCTTTTCTTGATTGTGACATTATTTTATTTATTACACTTATAGGATGCTTTCTTGTTGATTTGATCCTCACTCCCTCTTATAGCAGTCATGAAGTGCACCTGAAATCTGTTACAATATACTTTAAAAAGGTAATACAATTTAAAAATTTAAAAAGCAACATTCAAGCCCCTAGTCCTCTTGAATATGAATCAATCAAGGCAGAATGATTATACCCCAAGAGGAATAAATACACATGAAAGAGCAGCCAGCCAGTATTTTGCATATACTTTTAGCTGTAGCAGTTTCTACTCCTGAAAATACATGCTTTATTTTAAATAGAATAGCAGTTCATTTTTTCAGCAATGGGAACTACTGTCTAGACTGCGGAAATAAAATATCCAGATACATGTGTGATCCTCATCCATATTATGGTGTGTTTTGTTTTGTTTTGTGGGAGGGAAGGATCATGCTTTTAGATAAGCCAGTTTGGTGTAGTGGTTAAAGCATCATGCTAGAAACCAGGCAACCGTGAGTTCTAGTCCCGCCTTAGGTACAAAGCCAGCTGGGTGACCTTGGGCCAGTCATTCTCTCTTAGCCCTAGGAAGGAGGCAATGGCAAACTGCTTCTGAAAAACCTTGCCAAGAAAACAGCAGGGACTTGTCCAGGCAGTCTTCAAGAATTGGACACAATTGAACAGATTAAAAAAAACCCCAAAAGTTGGCTATGAGTTCTTTATGTAGTCTTCACTTAGATATATTTTTGCTGGACCATGTAGATGAATAGAAATATATTGTGTAAATTTTTAACAAAGAATTCAATATTATATTTTCTACATTTAATATTTCTGAATATTTTTTTCCTAGTTGGTGATCTTTAAGGGTTTTGCCTTGAATTCAGAGCAAAATTACCTACCCACAGATATAAAACCCTGAAGCTTTCCATTTATATTTCAGGGAAAAAAGAGTACACCATGTACTATGCATCATTTTTATCATCATGACCATATCTAGCACTCAGAAGAAAGCTATGACAGTCTGGTACAGGAATTAGAAAACCTCGCTTGGCTGATCTTGCTAGGATACTGTCAATAGATTAAGACTTCAAGAGTCAGAAGTGGGTGATTCATAACAACTGGAGCAAGGGGAAGAATGTTTGCCTTGACATTAGCTGTTTAACACTAACATTAGCAAGCCTGTTTTTCTCGGCTCACTGTCCAGAGATGACTCAGAAGAAGAGCAAGAATCAAAAAAGAAAAGTTCCAAGTTCTACTAACTGTGGCTTGTGCAGCCATTTTTGTAATTCACTTCTAGAGATCATATGGTATGCAAGATGTCCTGGCAGCCATTTTTGGTCTGGAAGTGGGATTAATAACATGTCTGCCAGCAGAATTCACTGATACTTAAATTGTATCACATTTCAGAATAAAATTATTCCCATCAAGAGTCTTGTTACTGTTTTTAAGCTTACCATAAGAACGCAGAGCACAACCTCAGGTTGTCATTTAAGAAGATCCTAAAATTATTACATTGGCCACAAAAGAGCATTTTTTTGTCCCTTGGCTTGCTCTACTATGCAAGTGGGAAGTTGCAGGACATTTTATCTGAAGGATTTTTGCTGTACAACAGTGATTAATGGACAGAAGGGCTACACTTGGACAGAAGGGCTACACTTCAGTCTAGTGGTTAAGGCTGCAGGCTAGAAACCAGGGGGCCGTGAGTTCTAGTCCCACCTTAGGCATGAAAGCCGGTTGAGTGACTTTGGGCCAGTCTTCTCTCTCAGCCCAACTCACCTCACAGGGTTGTTGTTGTGGGGAAAATAGGAGGAGGAAGGAGTATTAGGTGTGTTCGCTGCCTTGAGTATTTATAAGAATAATAGAGGTGGGCTAAAAAAAAACTTACAGAAATGTCTAACATGGCTGAGGATTTTGATGCTTATTTAGAAATATTTGAGAGATGCAAATCACATTTGTTTATGTACATAATGTAACATCATCTCCCCAGTATAAGAGATATAAGATCAAGGACATCACAGACAATAGAAGTATCTCCAGAGGGTAGGAAGCCTCATTAACATAGCTTATTGCTATGGGGTGCACATTTACAGCACACTTGTCAGTTTAAATTGGTGACTTGTCACAGTTGTGGGAGACAGGGCCACATCATACAATGTCACACTTCCAAGGGCACAATATATTTCCCATAGGATTCCTTACCTTGCTTTTTTAGAGACTGAGGAGCCAAATCTATATTCTGTGAGTATTACCAATGCTAGAAATGATGGTAGATGCATTAAGCTGGAGACTGATAGGCACCCAATAAATATTTTGCTGGAAAACAAAATTTCAAAGTATCTACAAGGCTTGCAATAAAAGCCCACATCAGTCATCTTCGTTACATCTGATTTCATACATTCTGTGTTGGATGAAATCCAGGCCATAGTTATATACAACGATGAATACTTTACTATTAGTTGTTGGACAGGAGGATAGTCTTACTCTTTTGAGAAGAAACTGGCTTCATCAAATCATGTTAATTTGGTCTGAGATACTTATAGTGAAGCAAGTCTACTGTGTGTGTGTGCCTGTGTGTAAAAATTCAAACATATTCAGAGGCATCCACAGAATCTGTTTCATCTGATGAAACAAGTTTTGTGACATCAGAACAACCTCACTCCTTTCCTACTTTACAATCTAATATACTACTAAAACTTTTGTGTGTAACCTTTAACTGGGCAAAATGATGCATCCTAGGGCAACAATTTTTGAACCAAGTTACCTCAAATGGGGTAACTTACAGAATGCATCCAAAATCCAGGATCCATGACTCCCACAGAACTGAAATTTGGCAAATTTTATAAAACATCTTATGACATAATACAAATTATCATAACACATTTCCAGAGGTCAACTATATTATACAGTTCAGTATGAATGGCGTGGGGTATTTTCAAGGCAGATACATCTCTGAATATCTCCCTGAATTTTTAAGAACTTTTCCAGTGAAGGCAGTACATTAGAAGTTCTGCCATTGTTTGAAGGCATTGATGAATCTGGTAAGGAAATATCTTTGAAACGATGACCCAGCGGGTCACGGGTTGTCTAGTGCACATATAACAGGCTTGAGCTTGCATTGTGATATGCACTGCTCCCTTAGTCATTCACCCCACCCCACCCTGCCACAGACATCTCTGAACATACACTTAATGAGCATCAGGCTTTTTAAAAAAGAAGTTTATAGCATCATAAAAAGGCTCAAAGCTACATCCTGGTGCCGAGGCCATTTTTCATAAACCACATTTTTTGTTTCACCCCCTCTGTAGAAAGGGAACTGGAACGAATGGAGCATCATAGCATTGTGTCATGCATCAAACATAGTAACTGGGCAGCTATAACTGTAATTGTTCTAAAACAAGATAAATCTGTTGGATTGTGTGGATTACAAAGTAAGCTTTTATCATGTGGAACCAGAACCAGAACCAAATGCAGATGGTATGTTTGCCACACTGACTGGAGGCAAGTCCTTCAGTAAAACTGACTTCTCATGTGCCTATCGGCAGTTAGATTTGGACTCAGTCTTAGAGCAATACCCAAACATTAGCACTTACAAAGGTCTGTATCAGTACCAGAGACTTCCTTTGCAGGTTTCAACAGCTTCTGCAGTTTTTTAACCTACAATACAATGGATCAAGTATTGCAAGGCTTAGATCATCCTGCATAATACTTTGATCTTTGCTTGCTTTGTGGATGAACATTTAGCACTTAAATGTGCTAACTGGTGTTCTAATTATCTAAGTGTCACTTTCTTCAGGAAGCAGGAGAGTACTTACTGTGCAATATGATCGGCATGACCTCTATCTTACAGAAAATATGGTTGAAACAATTGTGAATACATCTTCACTTATTAATTTCAGATTTGCTAAATTACCATGGACAAATCTTGTCATCCTAGCCACATTTCTGCAACCACTACATGAATTGTTACAGAACAATGTCCAATGGAAATGGTGAGCAAAATGTGAAAATGCTTTTCGGATAGCAAAGCACAGGGCTTGCATATGACGACCTAAATAAACCATTGAGGTTAGCATGAGATGCCTCAACTAATGATGTTGAAACTGTATTTCACATTTCATGCTTGATAGAGAAGAGCATCCTATTGCTTTTGCATCAAGAACACTATCTTTAATACAATTATGCCCAAATATAGAGAGAGGTTCTTGCCATCATTTTTGGAATAAAGATGTTTCATTATTATTATCATTATTATTACTATTTTCTATTTCGTATTATGTTTTGTTAGTTTTAATCCTCTGAGCACCATCCAGAGTCACTGTTGTGGGATGGGCAGCTATCTAAGTTGTTTAAATAAATAAATAAATATCCATGATGAAGGGGATCATTTTTACAATTGCTTATGTGGAAGAACTACCTATTCATTGTAAAGATAGTTTATCTGAAACCACTCAGCTGACTGCAACATTTTGGCAAAAAGTATGGGACTATGTTTTCAGTGCTGGCCTAGCTATTTTACATTTGACAAACGGATCAAATCTTTATTTTGAGATAAACTTTCCATAGAGCAGGACTGCATACTCTGGGGAACTTTGTGGCTATACTGCCAAAATTTCCACAAACATTCTTGGTTGACCTTCCGGAGGGACCTCCAGGTGTTAATAAAATGATACAAACCCATGGTTATTTAGCGGGCCTGGGCTAGGTCAGGATATAGAAGAATTTGTACATCAGTGTGCTACTTGTTATTCTGATCTGTACTGAATCAGTCCCCTACAGTCCCCCTTTGCCCATGGGTAGCATCAAAATGGGAAAGAATCCATGTGGACTAAGCAGACAAACCTTCTTCATGGTCATAGACAGCTACTGCAAATGGCTGGAGGTAATAGAAGTATTACCTCCTATTAGTACCAGTGAGAGAACTAGTGGGTTACATAATATGTGTGTTTTTTTCATCCACCAAGAGAATTGCATCATAATCCGCATCCCATAAACTTCAGTACTTTTTGAAACGAAATGGAATTACACCATGTGTTCACCACATCACCCTGTCTCAAATGGACAGTTCATTCAGAAAGAGACAGCTGGGACTAAAACGACCGAGCAGGTTCCTATTCAAGTATAGAAACACTACTTACACATTCATTGAAAGGACAGAACCATTCCTAAAAGGACAATCCCATTGTCAACTGCATTTACTTCAACATTCTTTAAACATTCCATACTGACAGAAGCAAAAATAGGCACATGAGCATCTTATACACAAAAACTCACAGTATTCAGCCCAGGTGAAAAGGTCTGGGGATTCTGGCAATCTTGGCTTGTCTTCAGGGTCCTTTTGTCACAGAAAAAGTTAACTTACTACATAGATGTTGATACCTTATCCATCTTCAGCAAAGGATCGTTACCTTGTCGTGGTGCTGGAGCTTGAGCACCTCAATGATGCCATGAGCTAAACCGTGAAGGGCCACCCGAGACGGGAAGGTCATGACAGAGAGGTCAGACTAAATACGATCCCTGGGGAAGGTAATGGCAACCCACCCCAGTATTCTTGCCGTGAAAACTAAATGGATCAGTACAACCAGAGATATGTCGGTATACCATCGGAAGATGAGACCCCCAGGTCGGAAGATGGTCAAAATGCTACTGGGGAGGAACAGAGGATGAGTTCAACTAGCCCCAGACGTGATGATGCAGCTAGCTCAAAGCCGAAAGGATGGCTAGCGGCGACGGTGCTGGTGGTGAATGGCAAATCCGATGTTCTAAGGATCAACACACCATTGGAACCTGGAATGTAAGATCTATGACCCAGGGCAAATTGGATGTGCTTATTGGTGAGATGTCAAGATGAAAGATAGACATTTTGGGCCTCAGTGAGCTGAAATGGACTGGAATGGGCCACTTCACATCAAATGACCACCAGATCTACTACTGTGGACAAGAGGACCACAGAAGAAATGGAGTAGCCTTCATAATTAATAGTCAAGTGGCTAAAGCAGTGCTTGGATACAATCCAAAAAACGATAGAATGATCTCAATTCGAATTCAGGGCAAGCCATCTAACATCGCAGTGATCCAAATATATGACCCAACCACAGATGCTGAAGAAGCTGAGGTAGAGCAGTTCTATGAGGATCTGCAGCACCTACTGGACAACACACCTAAAAGAGATGTTATTTTCATCACGGCAGACTGGAATGCTAAGGTGGGCAGTCAAATGATACCTGGAATTACAGGTAAGCATGGCCTGGGAGAACAAAATGAAGCAGGACATAGGCTGATAGAATTTTGCCAAGACAACTCACTCTGCATAACAAACACTCTCTTCCAACAACCTAAGAGACGGCTTTATACATGGACTTCCCCAGATGGACAACACCGAAATCAGATTGACTACATCCTTTGCAGCCAAAGGTGGCGGACATCTGTACAGTCAGTAAAAACAAGGCCTGGAGCTGACTGTAGCTCAGATCACGAACTTCTTCTTGCACAATTTAGGATCAGACTAAAGAGATTAGGGAAGACCCACAGATCAGCTAGATATGAGCTCACTAATATTCCTAAGGAATATGCAGTGGAGGTGAAGAATAGATTTAAGGGACTGGACTTAGTAGATAGGGTCCCGGAAGAACTCTGGACAGAAGTTTGCAACGTGGTTCAGGAGGCAGCAACAAAATACATCCCAAAGAAAGAAAACCAAGAAGGCAAAATGGCTGTCTGCTGAGACACTAGAAGTAGCCCAAGAAAGAAGGAAAGCAACAGGCAACAGTGATAGGGGGAGATATGCCCAATTAATGCAAAATTCCAGAGGTTAGCCAGAAGAGATCAGGAATTATTTTTAAACAAGCAATGCACAGAAGTGGAAGAAGACAATAGAATAGGAAGGACAAGAGACCTCTTCCAGAAAATTAGAAACATTGGAGGTAAATTCCAGGCCAAAATGGGTGTGATCAAAAACAAAGATGGCAAGGACCTAACAGAAGCAGAAGAGATCAAGAAAAGGCAAGAATATACGGAAGACCTGTATAGGAAGGATAACAATATCGGGGATAGTTTGGACAGTGTGGTCAGTGAGCTAGAGCCAGACATCCTGAAGAGTGAGGTTGAATGGGCCTTAAGAAGCATTGCTAATAACAAGGCAGCAGGAGATGACGGCATCCCAGCTGAACTGTTCAAAATCTTGCAAGATGATGCTGTCAAGGTAATGCATGCTATATGCCAGCAAATTTGGAAAACACAAGGATGGCCATCCGATTGGAAAAAATCAACTTATATCCCCATACCAAAAAAGGGAAACACTAAAGAATGTTCAAACTATCGAACAGTGGCACTCATTTCACATGCCAGTAAGGTAATGCTCAAGATCCTGCAAGGTAGACTCCAGCACTTCATGGAGCGAGAATTGCCAGATGTACAAGCTGGGTTTAGAAAAGGCAGAGGAACCAGGGACCAAATTGCCAATATCCGATGGGTAATGGAAAAAGCCAGGGAGTTTCAGAAAAATATCTATTTCTGTTTTATTGACTATTCTAAAGCCTTTGACTGTGTGGACCATAACAAATTGTGGCAAGTTCTTAGTGGTATGGGGATACCAAGTCATCTTGTCTGCCTCCTGAAGAATCTGTATAACGACCAAGTAGCAACAGTAAGAACAGACCACGGAACAATGGACTGGTTTAAGATTGGGAAAGGAGTACGGCAGGGCTGTATCCTCTCACCCTACCTATTCAACTTGTACACAGAACACATCATGCGACATGCTGGGCTTGAGGAATCCAAGGCTGGAGTTAAAATCGCTGGAAGAAACATTAACAATCTCAGATATGCAGATGATACCACTTTGATGGCTGAAAGTGAAGAGGAACTGAGGAGCCTTATGATGAAGGTGAAAGAAGAAAGTGCAAAAGCTGGCTTGCAGCTAAACCTCAGAAAAACCAAGATTATGGCAACCAGCTTGCTTGATAACTGGCAAATAGAGGGAGAAAATGTAGAAGCAGTGAAAGACTTTGTATTTCTAGGTGCGAAGATTACTGCAGATGCTGACTGCAGTCAGGAAATCAGAAGACGCTTAATCCTTGGGAGAAGAGCAATGACCAATCTCGATAAAATAGTTAAGAGCAGAGACATCACACTGACAACAAAGGTCCGCATAGTGAAAGCAATGGTGTTCCCCGTAGTAAAATATGGCTGCGAGAGCTGGACCATAAGGAAGGCTGAGAGAAGGAAGATCGATGCTTTGGAACTGTGGTGTTGGAGGAAAATTCTGAGAGTGCCTTGGACTGCAAGAAGATCAAACCAGTCCATCCTCCAGGAAATAAAGCCAGACTGCTCACTTGAGGGAATGATATTAAAGGCAAAACTGAAATACTTTGGCCACATAATGAGGAGACAGGACACCCTGGAGAAGATGCTGGTGCTAGGGAAAGTGGAAGGCAAAAGGAAGAGGGGCCGACCAAGGGCAAGATGGATGGATGATATTCTAGAGGTGACGGACCCGTCCCTGGGGGAGCTGGGGGTGTTGACGACCGACAGGAAGCTCTGGCGTGGGCTGGTCCATGAAGTCACGAAGAGTCGGAAGCGACTAATGAATAAACAACAACATCTTATCCATGTTCTTGTGGATCATGTTTCTGGATAGAAGTGCAGAAGCTTCAACTTCTCCCTACATATAGGCTTATACCATACAGCATTTCCAACAGAAACACTAAATACAGGGCCATTTGCTCCTTCTTTACAGGAAGACATCTTACCAGCTTCTGCATGTAAATGAAAATACCCACTGCGTGAACACAAGCCTGAAGAAAGATTGGAATTACAGTTGTTAGACTTTTTTAAATGGTTCTTTGTACCGTTCAATTTGTAACAGCTTGGTAAAGCAGAAAGAAAAGTAGTAAACTGTGATTTAGGCAGCCCTTTTAATAAAAGGCAACAGTCCATTAATTACTAGAGATCATATGATATGTAGGATATCCTGATAGCCATTTTAGATCTGGAAATGAGGTTAACATCATGGCTGACAGAAAAGTACACTGTTACTTAGACTGTAGTGTAATTCAGAATAAAAGTATTCCCCTCAAGAGATCATGTTATGCTTTAGACATATCACAAGTAAGTATAAAGTATAGCAACTTTAGGGTGATATTTAATAGGATCCTACAGTTATTATCCAAATGTAAGTTTTAAGGTGATCTTCCTTAGCTATGTCTATAGTTCAATTACTATTCATGGTAATTAATTAATCTACATGGTGTCAGGCAAATTACCTTCTGCTCCATATTTAATATTTATCCTGCCATATCTCTAAAGTTTTGGAAATAAAAATCCATATATCCCCAGCTACTTTTTCTGAGCGTAAGAGCCCTAATACAAGCACAGTGCTGGTTTCAATGGAGGAACTCACTCTACCTGCTTCAAAATCTCTCCATTTAAATTAAGGGAGATAGAGAGATTTCCACATGTTCAAGTGTAAGAGAAGCAGCTGTGTTCAAATGTCTCTATAGCAGTCTTCCCCAACCTGGGTACCTCACACATATTTCAAGCAATAGTTCCCAGAAATACTGTAGTAATTGCAGTTAAATGTATCTGGAAGATACCAGCTTTGGTGTCATGAGTACTGATGGCGAGCAGGTGGGGGCCCCTATCCAGGGGGGGAAACGCATGCGTAGTATTGAGGAATTAAGCAGCCATTCAAAGAGACACAGATCAGACCCGCCTTGACTTTTTGGGTTTATCTGTCTGGGTTTTTCCCACGCTTCTTCAGTTTGTTAGGATTTTCTGTCTTAAGTAGCAGTAATAAACACTAGAGACCTATTCCTCTTCTCAGCGTGATTCCTGACTGTTACAACATCTGGAAATGCCAACCTATAAAATCAAATGCTGTTAAGTTTAAGAAATATGGCCTATTCCTGTAACTTGTGCTATCTGAATTTCAGTTAATGAAGGCCATATCTAACAGGTGGTCTTTATGTTAGAAAATGTTATGGACTTTGAGGAGTTTTGAGGAAAAGCAGTAACCAAACTATTGTCCAAGGATCAAGATTTTAGCTGGATATTTTAAAATTAATAAAAGTAGCCCATGAATTATTATGCTTAATATATAAAATGCATTTTTTTCAAAATCAGAAAAATATAGTGACATATATTAGAATGGTAAATATGCACACTCAACCTGATGACTTTGCTATGCTCACTGTTGCACTCATTTTAAAGTTCATACTTCAAACCAGCAGTAGATGGCCCACTTTTCACACAATGATTATAGAAAAACCTACATAACACTTTAAGGAAAAGAAATACATACAAAGCTTTCCTCAAAAACGTGGCAGATACATATTTGTGAGGACAGGTGAAAACATGATTAGAAAAATACAGAGGTTGTTTCTTCCTGAAAGATATGGGTAATAAGTAGTCATAAACCATTAAAAGGGATACCATAGCCAGAAAAGTCTAGGATATAATGTTAACATCTATTCTCTCTTGTGCCTTGTGATTTTTTTATTTTTTTACTGATGTCTGTTTTTTATAAGTTTTTTGTTTTATATATTTGTTGTACTCCGCCCAGCGTCACTTTTCATGAGATGGGTGGCCATATAAATGTGATATATAAATCAAAGCGCTCGTCGCATACAAGGACTGAGTTATTATCTGCCATTTGGACTCTATTATTATCCATAATTATTGTTTATTGGCAAATGTTTTTAGATATTGTATTTTTATGTCTTGTAAATTTGTTGTATATTTATTGTTTTACTGATTATTATTTTAAACCGCCCAGAGTCCCTCTGGTTGGAGGAGATGGGCGGTGACAAATTTGATAAATAAAATAAAATAAAATAAATAAATAAAATAACATCACTACATAAATAAAGTACCAAGGGTGGGAATGCAGAATTGGTAACCTAGGAATATTTACTTGGCTGGGTTGATTGGAACTGTAGTCTAATATTAGAATGGAGAAGGCTAGTTTAACTTCCTTTTTAAAGCCATTTTTCCTCTTAACTCAAAATTCCTGGCTGTGTAAGAAAGGGCTTCAGAAGATTCTTCAAAATAATAATGTTCTGATCAAGAGGGCAGTGATGGGTGCTGTATTAGTATTCTTTTGCCTTCCCTATAATATTTTCATCCCAGTAACCATTTAATTGCTTCTTTAAATGTGACTATCTGAACCAGAAACAATTGGTTACATTGATTATTTATTTATTTGTTTATTCAAATTTATTAGCCACCAACTCCAATGGACCCTGGGCAACATTCAAAACTGGAAAATCCATAAAAATAGATAAGACAGGAAACCAAATGGACAGCCCAGACTAAAACGATCTTATAAACAACACACATCAAATAAAACAGGGGCTCCAGATATACAATAATGCATTGATACGTCAACCCCAGGCCTGGGACCAAAACCAGGTTTTAGGAGCTTTCTGGAACCCCAGGAGGGAGGGCGTTGTCCTAATCTCGGGCGTGGGGGGAAATGCTGTTCCAGAGAGTGGGGGACACAACAGAGAAGGCATGTTTCCTTGGTCCCACAAGATGACAATGTTTAATAAAGGGGACCTGGAATGCACCCCTCTGCCAGAATATACTGGGTGGGCAGAAATTATTGTAGACAAGCTGTCCCTCAGATATCCAGGCCCTCTGCCATATAGGGCTTCACAGGTAATAACCATCACCTTGAACTGCACTCGGAAACTGACTGGCAACTTTGCGTAACAGTGGTGACACATAGGCACACCAAAAGGCAGCCATTATTGCTCACACCACTGCATTTTGAACCAATTGTAGCTTCTGGGTGAATTTCAAGGGCAGCCCCATGTAGAACATATTGCAATAATCCAAGTGTGAGGTGACCAGGGCATGAGTCTGAAGGGCCTCCCGATCGAGGAAAGGGCGCAAGTGATGCACAAGATGAACCTGTGCAAAGGTCCTCCTGGCCACTGCTGCCACCTGCTCTTTGAGCAGTAGCTGCAAGTCCACAAGGATCCCAAGTTGCATACCAGTCTTGAATGGGGAAGTGCAATTCCATCCAAGACCAATGATGGTAATATCCTCAACCCAGGAAGCCAAATAGCCACAGCCACTGAGTCTTGTTAGGATTGAGCCAAAGTCTGTTCTGCCCCATCCAGACCCAAACAGCCTCCAAACACTGGGTCAATACATTGACAGCTTCACCTGTGTGGCTCAAGATTGAGATGTAGAGCTGGGTATCATCAGTATACTGATGATACTGAATCCCAAACCAGCGAATGGCTTCACCAAATGGTTTCAGGTACTGTAGATGTTAAACAGGAGAGGGGAGAGTGTCAAGACATGTGAGGGACTGTGGATATGTTCTCCTCCTACCCACCCACCCCTGTCAACACTGACTAGAACTGACTGCTGAAGAAGGATGTGAACCACTGGAGCACAGTGCCTCCCACTCCTAACCCCAGCAGCCAGTCCAGAAGGATACTATGGTCAACAATACCAAAAGCCACTGAGAGATCAAGAAGCGCTAGGATGGATGCATCTCCATGGTGGAGATGGCTTGTTTCTTATTTGTTTGGCTGGTGTCCAAGAAAGTTCTACCACCTTCTTTACTCAGTAATAGGACAGTTAATCTCAGTGTGTGATGTGATGATGGAAAATGAAATATCTCAGCTGAAAGTCAGAAGTCAGTGGAATAACCTAACATTGAATTATATTGAGGTAAGATTTTTCAGAACAAAATAAAGTACAGTACCTGGAATTTCACTCTCACTAGGCCAAATTATGTATGATTTAAATTCCAAAAGAAACTAAGAGAGACCACCCAGTTCTCTTTAGGAAAACTCTAATACAGGAAGTGTTCACTTTGCCTGATGATTATCTGCTCAATATTGAGAGGATTCCTTACATTCCACTTTCTCTTGTTCATACAGCTAATGAGCCTTGGCCAGCCACTGAAGATCTGTCATGAGGACAGTGCCAGATCAAGGCCATGTGGTGCCCCTAGGCCACACTGACTGATGGCACCACCTCCCACCGATGTGAAGATTTGTGTTTTAGGAATGATTCGAAAGGAGGGGTGGCGGCATTAGCACCCCCTAAGCTTTGGTACCCTAGGCCAGTGCCTACTTGGCCATAGCCCAAATCTGGGCCTGCATGAGGAATAAATTTTAGTTCAGGCCCACTCACCTCCAGTAACTGAAAGAAAAGTTTAAAGGTCTGATATGTTTTTTTCCCAAATTACTTCAAGGAAGTTCAACACATAAAAGATGTCCAGCACAATGAGACATATTGCTTGAGAGAAGAATTTGCAATATCATAGGACCAGATCACTAATGCTACTTTACCTTGTTCACTTCAAGAAACTGTAACTTTAATTAAATCTATGCAATTGGGAAAGACTGCTGGACCTGATGGTTTTCCAATGAATTGGTACAAGAAATACACTAGATACTTATATCTTATTTAAGTGAAGATATATAGTGTTTTCAGATAAATCCTTGCTGTTCAGCTTTAATGAAACAAATATCCTCAAGACAAGGATCCTGCTAGGTATTCTAATTATAGAACTTTTCCTTGACTAGTATAGATGTTACTTTTTAAACAACTATTCTGACCCATAAATTACAATTTGCTCATCTCTCTGTTGTGCACACAGGTCAAGCTGAGTTTATGACAGTATCAGATTTTAATCAGCATTCTTGCTCTAATAAAATAGATAAGACCCATATCTACAATTTATTTAGAAACTGAGAAAGCTTTTGGTATGATTTATTGGAATTTTTTCAGGCATTTTTTATTTATTTTGAGTTTTCCCAAAGTTTTATATTTTGGATCCTTAAATAAATGATCATTAACAGTGTGCCCTTTCTTTTGTGAAATCTATGGCAAAGATGTCATCTTTCATGCTGTTTTTTCATGCTTTAGAATCCCCTGCTTGTATAATTAGACCTTCTGAAAATACCAGTGGAATTGTGGCATGGGAAGGCCATAGAATTCTACTGCATGCAGTTACGTGTACATAGAATTTTATTTTATGTTTTGTAAATAAATCCAACATTTCTATTCTTAATCTCTTTTCATTACTGTAGTAGTTCTCAAACTTTGCAATATTGCAACTTTCTAAAAAGATCAATACATTTTAGTGATCCTCCCTCTCTTGAATAGAAATAATAATTTGATTAGGACTGGGCAAGAAACAAGGATGCCACTAACTGTTAATTTATTTATTTATTTATATTTCAAATTTCGTCACCACGCATCTCACTCAAAGAGAAACTCTGGGTGGTTTACAATAAAACTAAAAATAAATGCAGATTAAAATACAATAAAAACAGTAATTCTTAAATATAAATATACTGTAAATGTAAATGTGAAGTATAAAATCCAGGATGGAGATATTAATTTAAATTCATGAATTCATGGAGGCCTCTTTAGGGCTCTAACCACCCCCAGGATTGATTACCCGCCCCCACCCCAAGCGAGATGGCAGAGCCAGGTCTTTACCCCTTTCCGGAAGGCCAGGAGAGTGGGGGCCTGCCTCACCTCTCATGGAAGAGTGTCCCATAGGGCAGGGGCCACAGCGGAGAAGGTTCTCTTCCTGGGTCCCACCAATTAACAATCTCTCATGGATGGGGTCGGTAACGTGCCCTCTCTGCCTGACCAGGTGGAACGGGTCAATGTAATGGGGGTGAGATGGTCCCTCAGGTAACCTGGACCCACACCATGTAGGGCTTTAAAGGTCATAACCAACACCTTGAATTGGACCCGCAAGCAAACTGGCACCCAATGCAACTCCAGCAGCAAAGGTATTACATGTGCCATCCTTGGGGCAACCAAGACCACTCACGTGGCCACATTCTTATAGATTCAAATTTAATCTATACATCAAAGGGATTCTCAAACTTTGTGGAACTACAACAGCCTACCGTGGGTCTGCAGAAGTAAAATGCAGAGCCGGTCCCAGAGTGAGTTTTGACAGTGCTCCCATTTTGCCTGCCTAAGTATAATCAACGCTTTTAAAAAAAAGGGTAAGTGAACACCTCTAAGTTGCTTGCATCCTCCTGCAGGGTTCTGACCCATACTCTGGGAATTTCTGCATTGATAATGACTTTGATATCCTGTCTGGCTGAATTGCAGGAAGTCTTGTTCCACTAGACATTTGATTGGTAGGGTTGGCTGGGCTGACACCTCTGAGTCTGGATTTCTTTATACAGTATTCTGCTTATAGGTATAATTATTTTCTAGCTGTTTTAATTAGTACTATTTTTTAGATGTATTTCTACTAGGTTGTAAACCACCTAGAGACATAGCATGGGGCAGTAAATAAACTGTGTAATAAGCAGACTTGATGCCACTGGGTCATAGCAATAATTTCGAGAAGTGTAGGGCTGGCAGTGGGTGGTTGGATCTGAACTAGCAGGATATTGAAGACATTTCTACTGCAAAGATATCCTGTGTGATTTTCAATTTGTAAATTACTATTACCTGTTGCTAAAGTTGGATTTAACTTTCCACAGTTTCAGGCTTACTCCTGGGAATTTATCATAGTTGCAGTCACTAGTTAAGACTATGGAACTTCAGGATTCAGCTCCTCTTTAAGCTCAGCTTGAGAATTCTTATTTAGACCCATTAAAATCCAGGAAAATATTTGGATTTCTATTTATGCTGGAATCAGTTTTAATACCTGCACTTAAATGGTTAAATAAATGGTTAAATGTTTTAAATAATTTAACCAGGTAAATGGTTTTTTCTCCTGTTTTCTTTTGCAAACAGGAAGGAATTCAATTTTGCAAACTTAAGAAATTTGATGGAACTGATATTACTTATTTACATTACCTGTAGTGTAAAATAATGAGCTTTGATTCCTGCCCTAGTAAACCAGTGGAGAGTTACTTTAAATAACACGAGATTAGTTTCCCATGATCTTAAAAAGAGGGTAATACAAAACAATTGCTTTGTATATACCGAGAAACTCGGAGAATGTTGTCTTATTGTTGGCAATACAGCTCAGAAATCAAGATATTGACCATGTAATTTGGACTTGCCCTTTTACTGGATTTTGGAATAAAATAAGCAGGATTGCTAATAGGTTTCTAGATCAGTCACTTTGCATTACCAATCATGTAAGGCTTGGAAGAGACTCTGGGATCATTGACTTCAGCCCAATGCAGTAGTCCACTACTACAACTTCTCCCTCAGATGGCCATCCAGCCTTTGTTAAAACACCTCCACTGAAGAAGAGTCTACCAGCTCCCAAGGAAGTACGTTCCACTGTTGAACAGCTCTTACTGTTAGGAACTTTTTCCTAATATCCAACCTAACCCTACATCCTAGTAACTTAAGCTTATTGTTCCTTATTTTGTCTTCTGAGGCAATGTAAAATAAGTCTGTCCCATCTTCTACCTGACAGCCATTCAAGCTGTTGCACATACAGTATAGTCATATAGACATTAAAGATTCTCCACTAGAAATGTAGACTTGAAACAGTTTAATAAACTGCACAATGCAATGGGAAGACAATTCCTTCTGCATCTTTTTGGCAGCTCCTAAATCAGTCTAAATACTCTCAAGTAATTGAAAAAGCAAGAAATAATCAGTACCATGTTGACAGTGTACATCAGACCAAGGGAAATTATCATGAAAAAGTAGACATTTGAGAAATACAAATTCTAGTCTGTGACCATAATAAAGTATTAATACATTGGTCCATTGTTTTAGTAAAATTTGCTTAATCCCCCCATTTGTAGAAAACTGTATTCTCTTAATTTATGTATTATTCATTTATAAACAATAATCAGGATAAAAGTAAATAAGCAGATTATATACTTTGCCTGTATGTGCTTGACACTTTTAAAAGGAAGGTCAAAAACAGGTCATTCATGAAAATAAACACGAGAATCAAGTCTTTAATTAGGGATTCCCCCTCATCATGAAAGCCACGAAGATGGGTGGTGAATCTTAAAAAGTTACCAGAACATGGTGGGGAAATCACTTTCAAACCTCTCCCTACCTTGCGAATCTAGAGGACAATTAACTCTCCATTTGCATGTTTGTTTAAGTACATGTACAAAATGTACAGCTGTACTTTTCACTGATTGCTGCACTGAATCCAGGTTTCTTTCATTAAGTGGGATTGTGTTGTGGAGATACTATACAGTACTTGCTGTCCCTTTAAAGCACAGTTTGTGCCCAAGAAAAGGCGCAAAGGCCATTCTTCCAGCTAGCATGACTATGAGCTACTGTAATTGGAATAGAGCTGCAATGGATGGAACTTTCCTTCCTCTTGTTACACTATATTGTGATTTTTCAAAGTAACAGAACAATCTCAACTGGGAGAGGGGGTGACTTTATTGGTCAGGCAGGAGGGGTGTATGTGTACTGCCTCCTCTTCTACCTCCTTTCTTCTTGTCCTCTTCCTCCTCTTCTTCTCCTGCTCGCTTGTCTTCTTCCTCTTCTTCTCCTCCTCCGTCTTCTTCCTCCTCCCCTCCTCCTCCTCTTCTTGCCTCTTCTTCCTCCTTTTCTGAGAGCCTGTTACAAAGTGGATCCAATAAGACCCATGGTATCTCTGAACCAATACCTATGCATGACCATTGCTAAGTGTATCTACCCTTAATGAATTCAACTGAATGCTCAGATAGTATCCACAGAGAAAGAAATAATTACCCTGAGGGATATCTAAAGCTACGGTTATAGAGTTTGATCTATGACCGATTGTTTACACTGTAATGTATTATAAAATACCAGTGTTGGGGTAGATGCCTAGATAAAGAAAATTTAATTGATTATAGTACAAGATAACTTAGCATTTTCATTATGCAGAATAAATTTATAAAGGAACATTGTTTTGGAGATGAAAGCACAGAATCATTTCTTATATACTGTATGTCGCAGCATGCTTCTTCTAAACTGGGTCCTTCATGTGCAATTTCTCTAAGAATATATGTTAAAAATAATGTATATTTTTGAAATTGTTATTAATAATTGGGGCATCCAATCCAAAGTCCTTAATTCTTAAATTTGATCAGTGACATACTGCAATTTGAATGAGCATTAACAAATTGAAAGACTGTTAACCTAAAGACAAAATCCTCTATCTTTATTACCTTTGTTAGGCATGGCCGGATGTGCTGTCTTTTGAATATACCTATTCAAAGACCACAAAGCCTTTATTATTTATATTACCAGGTTTTATTACTTGCAAATTACTTATAATTAAAGCAAGAATATAGATTGATACTCAGTGAAATGTTCTGCAGCGTATTGTAAAATCTTAAGAGTTGGATTTTTAACAAGTTAAACACTTCATATGATTGACTGATAAAAATATAAAAGCACAAAATTCCACTGGGTTTGTGGAAGTAGTGTTGCGATTCTTTGCTAGCCATTGGGGATCTTTTTGAGGCTTGATGTGGATTTATACAACCTACAAACTGGTTCACATAAACATAGTACACAATAATGTGGATTTATTCATTTTAATAGAAATCCACTGTGGTTTCTGAACTATACTTTACGATCTAGTGCAGTAAACAAACTCTGCCAATTCTGGTTTATTCAGTAAATCTAATGTATTATTTACTGAACCCCCTTTTGTTAAGTAGGATATGAAAGGGGCCCACAACCTATTTAAAAGGAGATGAGACAAACAGGTGAATCTGAAGAAAACTGTTTCTAAGCAGGAGAATGAAGGAAAAGTATAGATTATATACCACCCACAATCCCTCCTTGTGCGGGAGATGAACAGTGATAGATAGATAGATAGATAGATAGATAGATAGATAGATAGATAGATAGATAGATAGATAGATAGATAGATAGATAGATAGAGGGGAAGCTAATATCAGTTCTCTACTTTTGTATTATTTACTTCAATGTTTACATTCATCCTCACAAACTGTGAACCTGAGAACATCTTGCAGAGATTTCCAAACCATCTAAGAGAAATAACTGAATCAAAAACAGATGCCCTGGAAAGTGGTGATCCAGGCAGATAACGAAGAACAGTTCCTAGCAATAACATCAGTTCCTAGGAAATGAGACATAGAAATGTACCCTTTCCTTCCAAAACTAGAGACTCAGGAGGAGAGAATCCATAGAGATGGCAATAGGATTGGAGGTTCACATATCTTACCATCTCTGCAACCAGTATCTGACCACAGCACGGGCTACTAAAATTGTGCAAACTAAACAGTTGCTCCATGTCCTTCTGTGATTAAACCTGTGGCTTTCAATCCTCTTTTCTCATTGTTGGACAGAGTTAATTCCAAAGCAGGATGCACAGCAATACTTCATAATATTGTGACTGCGCTTGTTTTTGAGTTAATATGCCAAGAGTTGTGAGCATGGAATGTGCGCTTGCATACAATTCTAAACAATGCATTAATAGATCATACTAGTTTTAGTGAAATTTACTTCCATATAGTGTGCTTAGCATTAGAGTGGGAGGCCCAATCAATTCTGCAAATATTATACTTGTTTTGTGTTCTGCCATGGAATACATTCTAGTTTCACTAGGATGAAACTCATGCAACTTGATTGTAATGCACTGCATAGATTGTATCACCCCCCACATGTTGAGAGTTTGCTGCAAGTACACAAAAGTACATGAGCTGCATACTAGGAAGCTGGAAACCATGACCTCCCACACATGTACCCACATGGGAAATCCTATGAACAGAACTGCTGTACATTACAAACTATATATAGATTATACATTGTTTCTGTAAATCTGTACAGAAACACTTTCTTTCAAAGGAATCCAATTTCTGACTACTATGCTTGTTACCACATTTGATAATTAGTACTTTAAATCAGAGCTGAGTTTGATTTCAGCTTCAGGCTTAGGATAATAATTGTATGTTATTCCTGTTCCACCTTTTTTACTTTACTTACTTACTTGCAGTCTTCTATGGTGCTCAGTATCTTTAAAAACATTTTCACCATGTGCTTGAATACACGAATTTCAGGCTTTGTCTGATGGGGAACTGCTAAAATGTAAGCCAGCCATACTGTATTTATGGACCTACTTGTTCACTCTGTGTAGTTGTACTTCAGACCCCATATTCAGCCTTTACGGCAGCATCATTTAACAATTTAACATTTTGTACCCACTAACTTCATGAGACTCCAATCCTAAAGACATTTGCTGGGTAGAAAATCTCACTGATTTCATAGGAACTCTCACATAAGTACAATTAAGAACAAAAAAGCCACAAAAACAGTTAAGTTTAAGTTGTTTTTCTCTTTTTGTTTTTCCAATAATTTTATTAAATGTTACAATTAAAAAGATAAAAGCTAATACAAACTAAAAAAAGAAGAGTAAAAAGATAGAAAGTATGAAAATAGAAAGTAAAGAAAAAATAAGAATGTAGTAAAGAAATATATGAAGAAGTGCCTTCCCACTTCATCACAAGTATAAACAATTTTAGTAACTTATCACCTTCTCCTAAAATACAACATATGATCTCTTCTTCCCGCATCTTATCTCTTACCTATAAACAAAACGTCATTCAGTCCTGATGTCAGCAAAAATCCATTAAGGGTCACTAGAGATAGCAACGTATCTATTTTAACCTTGATCAAATAAACCAACTTTATATCCCTTTTACTTTTAACCATCTTGGTCTTTAATCCCTTCAAATAATGTCCTAGAACTTGATTTCTTTTCCTTTTTTCTTTGTCCCTTCTCACAAAATTCTTCAAAGCTTTAACAAGTCTCTTTTGTAAATCCAATATAGGAAAGTTATCCAAATCACTCTTCTGGTTTGTTATTTGTTTATCCCTTTTAATTATTAAGACATCAGCCAGTTTCATTGGTATATCCAGTATATCTTTTTCCATATCATTCTTGTAGCCTGTCATTTTTAAATCCACATTCAAATCAATTTCAGTCTTGTCCATAAAACATGTTCCTCTTCCATAACATCATTTACTCAGTCTATCTATAATGGCAGACACTCTTAAAACTTCTGGATCCGTTGTTCAAAAATATCCTTCAATGCATCCAATGTTAAAGTATTTTGCTCCATTTTGTATTAGCAAATCGAATTTAAGTGTTCTTCCCCTTTAATTTTAATCTTTAGTTCCTTCTTGTTCCCTCTAGTGTCCAACCTTCAAAGTCCCATCCTGTTGTTTTTTTCAGAATTCAAAACAACAGCTGTTTCCCACCGGAAGGATTCTTATAATGAATTTCAAAATCTTATTTCAAATCCATCTGGACCCTTAGTCCCTTTATAACTTTCCAAAAACAACACTCTAATCACCATTTTGCCATTTATTCCCCCCCAAAAGAATTTTTCTAAGTCCTTAAACTCATACTTAAAACTTCTTTCACTAAAGATTGAAACTCACCCAGTGAATGTCATAAAACTGACCATTCTGAAGGTTCTTAATATTTGAAAAGCAGTAAAAAAAAAGTATTTATTTGTTCATTTAAATTTGTACCACCACCCATCTCCCCCAACAGGGGACTCTTTAATTAAACTCTTTAATTTCTTAATCACTTTAATTCCTAAAGTGATTAAGAAATTAGGCTCAGCTGAGCGTTATGTCCATATAGACTATATTATGACTGTGAGCTTAGTTGGAATCCTTCGACTCCCAGCTGCTCAGCTCACCAGCTGACTGCAAAAACCTCTATTCCTGCAGTCTACTCGTGAGGAGCAACTGTATGGAGTACATGTGGGTGATCTCACGATCTCCCAGAAGTTCTTTTTCTTGAAGCAGAATATTTCATTGATTTCTTTCAAAATGTGACTCATTTCTATATTTTAAGGTGTTTTCTGAGCCATTTTAAATGTTATCACTTTCTTACAATGACAGTAACAGTAGGTCTTCTATCACAAGTACAGAAAGTAAGTATAAGAACTCTAAGAGATTATACAAAATCAATCAAAATAACCTTTTTTTTTCTTTCTAACCCTGCAATTTTGTTCTGCCGTCTCGTTTGGGGCGGGAAGATGGGTAGCCATTCTTGGGGGTGGCTCGCGCCTTAGAGCCCCTCCCACCAGATTGGAATTTTTATAGCCACTTGGATTCTATGTTTATTTATATTGTATTTTATATTTGTAACTTGTTTTTATTTTCTATGTGATTTTAATGTTTATTGTTATAGTATTAATTTTATTGTAAACTGCTCAGAGTCCCTCTTTTGGGGGAGATGGGCAGTAACAAAATTTGAATAATAATAATAATAATTTTTAAGCCTTTAAAGTTCCCAGTGACTTAAAAACTCTAATCGGAACTTTTTATAGAGGCTCGTATATAAACAACATCATGCAAAAATTAAAATATCCAACACTCATGTAGAATGAGGGCTCCTATATAAATATAACCCAGCACCACAAATTTATACACTTAGGCTATAATTCTATGAGACTTAATTCCACTGAATTCAGCAGGGCTTAAATTGAAGTGAAGATGTACTTTAACAAGCAGGCTACCAATTTTACAGAGAAATACAGAGAATATATGCATAAAGCTGTCATACTGGCATATACGGTAGAGACATGCACCATGTAGAAAAGTGCATTGCATACTGCAGTTGTATAGGAATTCAAGAGAAGCTTCTACAAAGTTGCATGAATTATACAAGCAAACCATGCACACAAGTATGACAGCCAGTATTACAAAGACATGAGCATATGACAAATATCCAGACCCTTCGCAAGCAGTTATTACATTTAGCTGCCAACTCACTGCATATACATTTCTAATTATCTACCTCTGAAGTATCAATATGGAAATTACACCTCCACTTCACTAACATTGCATGTCATTTGTGAACTTCAAGGGTCTTTGTAGATGTTACACATTGGTATGTTTTTTAAAATGACTGCAGACAAGTAGAAAAGTAAAAAGAGAAAATCATTGTCCATGTTAATTCCCTATGGATTTCCTAAATCTTGTCTGGAAATTAAGACTTGGGGCATGCTAGAGCCAAGTTTTCTTCAACGATTTTGGTCAGATGCAATGGTTTTGATTTCTTCCCATGTGATTCTAATGTTTTTTAAGATTTTAAATATATTTCTCCAAGTCTTGAAGGGTAGGGTTGCCTCTCTTCCTCTTTCTTCCAGGTGGTATCCACTCCATGGCAGTCCTTGGGTGATGCTTATCTTGCAGACAAAGGATATAACCAGCAAAACATACCCTGTATTACCCTCACAATCTCTTGTACTCTGCATGAGTCATTTCTCTGTAGTCTCATCTCCAGAAATATGGTCACAGTAACATGTTTTACGGGCAACACTTGTAAAATACATTGAGCTTGTGTGCTGTCCATGTGGTAATTTCCACACTTGCACAGGTTGTTGTTCATAATACAATACTGTAAAGCTGGATCTTTGTTGCCGTGTCAGCCATTGTTGCAGTCATTGGAACACTACCTATGTCTTTTTCAAATTTGCAGTTGATGTCTATCTCAATGCCTCATCATTTGATAGTATGCTACACAGATAGGTGAACCCCTACACTTTCTTGATGGGTTGGCATTCAACAACCAACCACTTGTTCTCTTCTGCATTCCCAAGCTGCATGACATTTGTTTTGTAATGATTTATCCTCAGGTTGATTTTATTAGCTACTTCCAAATTGTCAGGCATGTTCCCTCAATTCTGCTAGGTGTACAATATCATCCCTGAAGTCCAAATCCGCAAATCTATAGCGGTCCTTCCATGGAATGTTTACATATGCCAGATTCAGCCTTTCTCATGACGAAGTCTACAGTCAGAAGGAATAACAGCAGCAAGATGATGCGCCCTTGCTGTAATGTAGCATTGTTGAAAAATAGTTGATGCCATTATTAGTCTTCACATAGCACCTGGAATTCAAGGAGAGGCTCTAGAATATATTGAGATAGTGCTGGGAGATGCCATAAATTCTTATGATGTTCCATGGGGATTCTCTATATATGCTGTCAAATGGCTTTTGAAATCAATATGATTGATTGACAATAGCTGTTAGAATTCAATACGTTCAGTGATGTTGCACACAGGGCCGCAACTACGGGGGTGGAAGCGGGGCATGTGCCCGGGTGCCACGCTGGGGAGGCACCAAAATGAGCACTGGCAGGGCCCAAAATGGGTGCAGAATCCATGTTTGCCCTGGGTGACAGAGACCCTAGTTGCAAGCCTGGTTGCACAGCATAAAAATTTGGTCAATACATGAGCATCCATGGTGGAACCCAGCTAGTTGTTCCCATAATGTATTGCCTGCTGCATCCAGAAACTGTCTTAATAAAATGAAACGAAAAACTTAATTGGGAGCTGAAAGGAGCGTGATGCTTCTCCAGTTTTAACAGGTGGTGGCATTACACTTTTGCCAATTTGACAATGACTTTTTTCCACTTGCCTAAAACAGACTATTTTTTCCAGGCATTCAGTAGTCTTGTTAATTCTCGCTCCTTGCCGTTCCCACTAGGTTTCAGTAGCTGTGCTGTGATTTGGTGTAAATGAGGGACTTTGTCATTCTTTAATGTTCTTACTGCTTGCTGAGTTTCTCTGATTGTGATTATGCCCGGGTCTACATTAGAAGACTGGACACACTAAAACCATATGTTGTGGCTAAACTTGGCTGGTTTTGTATCTCTTTGAAATGTTCTATACATCTTATTTCTTGTTCTTCCTTAATGAACAGAATCTTCCCATTCTTGTCTTTGTAAGGAGCATTGGTGTTCATCTCTGCTCCTGTTAATTCTCAGACAATACAATATATACAATATATTTTTATTTGCTGCTGCTTCTGCTTCAACTCCTTTGTCTTTCAACCTTTTTTTGCTTTAGTCAGCCCAGCAAATTCTTTTGACATTAAGGTCCAGTGCTTGGTAAAAGCAGGGCAAAAGAGATGCAGTTTTGCCAGTTTCCTAAAAACTGAAGTACTAAGACCAAAGTTATCTCCTTGGAGCATTCTTTAGCCAGGGAACCACATGAGACACTGTCTACCCATTAAAAGGGAGATGATGAAATCTGACATACAGTTGCTATTTTAGTATTTGTATAGTTTGTTCTGTCATCAAGACTAGAGCTCCTTCTGTAAATTTATTTTGCATTCTGCCTGACTTGTTTCCATGCTGGTTTTTAGAGTGCAGAAATGTTCAAAGATTGTAACAATGCTAAAAAGGACCATAAAATGTCATTTGAAACAAGTGGCTACGTATTTCTTACAAATAGACAAACACACACCAGGTTATCCTTTCAAGCAGTCAGCTTGAAGAGAAAAAATCTTCATGTTATTTGGAACATCACTGAAAAAGTCACACTTCAGAATCCATAGCCAGAAAGAAAATTCAGATCATTTGGATATCCCACTGTCTTCACCAATCTTTTATTTTTTAGTGGAAAGTGACTCCATATACTGTAGAAATATTCCTAGGTATATATATTTTAGAGTGCTAAAATCAATGGTATCTTGCACATTTGCTTTCCTTTTAAAAATAGGTATTTAGGATAATTTAACTGAGGTCCCGCTACTCATCATCTTTCATCAATTTAGCTGGTGCAACCAAATGCAGCCCAATTTAGATGAAGATGATTTTGTATAGTATTAAGGACTGCAGAATATATCCAGGTTAACTCAAGCACAATGGCATGCTCTATCGTCATAGTATTCACTGATTCCCTGGTCATTCCGAGTTCATTTGAAGTTACCAAGACAACCTTTAATGGCACTGAATGAGGATACTACATGGCTGCCTTATAATTGCTGTATTGTATTTGATTAATTACATCCCTTCAAATTGTGTCAACTTTTAGTGACCACAGAGATGGGCCTTCTCCAGGATAATCTGTCTCCAACCTGGCCCTTTAGGTCTTCCAGTGGTACACCCGTCACCACTGTAATTGAGTTCATCCATCTTGCTGATGGTCATCTTCTTCTCTTTGGGTCCACCTTTCCCAGCATTATAGTCTTCTTAAGAGAGCTAGATCTTCACATGTGTCCAAAACAGAGTAAGTTGAATCTGGTTGTTTGTGCCTCAAGAGACTTTCTCAGTTACCCAGCATGCATCAACAATTAAATTCTTAGCTTTTTCTAAAATCACCTTGAATTTCTGGCATCTCCCTTTCATGGCTCTAATCCATGTTGGATAATCCTATACATTGTTTTGCTAGAATGTGGAACTAAAGATAGTGTACAATAGTTTGCATACTTTGTTAAGTCTTTTTGGGGTATTGGTCTATAGATTGACTTCTTCCAATCTGTTGGCTACTATGTCATTTTCCAGATTGGCTGGCACAGCTGGTTGGAATGTTTACAGATTCTGCTGCTGCCGCTTGCCATATTTCAGTTCCAGGAGCCAACTTGGTAATGACTAGAGTGCTAATCTAACATTATATTCTAGTACTAAAGTAGGGAATATCTGCTAAGGTATCTTGAATGTTGACATCTCTATTGTACAGCATTTAAGTATATTCCTTCTTTGAGTCAATTATTATTTGTCCATTGGTGTTCTTTAGCATACCAATTTGAGGTCAGAATCACAAAAAGTCCCTTGTTTTTCTACAGTATGTGTATGTCCATCTTCAGTATATTTACAGAAGTTGTTGTAATACTGCTTTTTGTCACTTCCAACAGCTCCCTGAAATTCTTCATTAAGTTCCTTCTTGAGGTTTTTTTCCTTATTTAGCTTCGGCCTCTTTTCTCTTCTTGGCAATTTCCAACATATGTTCTGATATCCTATTTGCTTTCTACTGCTTCTTGGTCTTTGGCAGTCTCTTTTCACATTCATCTTCATTGATTTCATTCTACAGCTCCTCTGGTTCCTTATCAAATTTGGTTCAGGACTTCAAACCTATTCTTGACATTCTCCTTCAAAATGGTGGATATATGTTCAAGATCATGTTGTGGAAACTAGTTTGCTTTCTTCTCCCACTTTAGTTTGACTTGGAATTTGCACATGAACAGTTCATGATCCCTTCTATAGTCAGCCCCCAGCCATGTCTTTGCAGTTATAACTGAGCTCTTTCACCTTCTTGTGCCAATAATATAATTTGATTTCTTTGTACTCCTGGTCATGCCCATGTGTATGGGCATCATCTTGGTTATTTAAAGACTATGTTAGCAATGAATAAATAACTGGATTGACAGAAATGGGTAAGGCATTCTACTTTCTCTATTTGTCTCCTAGGTCATACAGTTGAACTACATTTTTCTCCTTACTATTTCCACACATCCTGCTTGCATGTTTTGTTTGATTTCAGACTGAACCTGACCATGAAACTCATCAACCTCCTCCTCTTCTGCATCAGTGGTTGGAGCATAAACTTGGAATAGCCATTTTAAAGGGTTGTTCAAAGTCTAATTAATATTATTTGATCACTGCCTCCACTGTATTCAAATACTGTCTTTGCTATATCCTTCTTGACTATGAAAGCAACATCATTCCTTCTTTGTTTTTCATGTCCTAAGTAGTAAATAGTGTGATCTTCTGACTGAAAGTGTCCAATTCCAGTCCATCCTCATTTGCTGATGCCTAAGATGTCAATGTATAAGTTCATTTCATATTTTATTTTTTGAGCTTTCAATATTCATGCTTATGTTTCATGTTCCCACTATAATTCTATCTTTGAAGCTTTAAATTTTCTTTTCGTGTATGGCAGCATCAACAAAGGTTGCTATTATTCTTATTCTTAGTTGCCCACTCCAAAGATTCTGGGAGACATACAACATCTAAATATAAAATTAAAAGTTAAAAACATGACAAGAAAATGTGACAACACAGACTAAAAAACAACCATAACAATAAAAAACCAGTTGAACATACTAACTCCAGGCCTGGGAACAGAGCCAGGCCTTAAGGGCCTTCTAGAATTCCAGCAGAATGAGCTCTGTATGTCTCTCTAGGGGGGATGCTGTTCCAAAGGACAGGGGCAGCAACAGAGAAGGCACATTTCTTCAGTGCCACAAGTTGACAATGTTTAATTGAGGGGGCCTGGAGCACACCCACTCTACTGAAATGATTGGAGATAGGGCCTGATAATCTGAGGGAGCACCTATGACATGAATTGTTTTATAGGTGATGACCAGCACCATGTGCTGCATCCAGAAGCCAACTGGCAACCAATGTAGTCATGTAGGAGCGATGACACAAGGGGCATAATGCAGGGCCGCACCTAGGGGGGGCAAGCGGGGCATGTGCCCCGGGCGCCGCGTAGGGGGGGCGCCAAAATGAGCGTTGGGGGGCGCCAAAATGGGTGCGGAATCCATGTTTGCCCCGAGTGACACAGACCCTAGTTGCAGCCCTGGCATAATGAGAAGTGCCTGTTACTGCTTGTGGTGCCACACTGTAGACAGTAAGGAAGATTACCTTGACAGACATATGCAGGCTCCATTACCAAAGCGATGAGGGGTGAAACAGGTCTTAAGTCATAGGGACAGAGACCTGGATTTACAGTACATCAGCCATTGCTCTGATCTAAATAAATAGTTCTTATTACTTGCAAGTGGGAAAAATACTGCAATTTCCAATACTTCTGTCTTGTCAAATAGATTCTGGCTGCACTGTAGCATGTCAGTACATCAGGCAAAGTTTTGGAAAGCCCCTGCTTGTGCTTCAGGAAAGGGCACAAACATTTAGAGGTTCACTGGCTGCGTAAGAGGACAGCTTTCCAACAGACACCTGCATACAGCTGCAAATACAAAAAAAATAATTAAAGAAAGGTCAGATGCAGCAAATGTATACCATTAATTGATTAACTCAATGAATGTATACCATTCATTGATTAACTGTCGGTCCTCCTCGCCTTCTTAGCACGCAAAACATAAAACTGCAGAGCAAAAAAAGTCACACGCTCTTGTCCTACTTACTATTCTCTCATAATGAATTTAACCTAAATACTGCAAAGATTATAAACTGGCCACAGAAAAAAGGAATGAGGTACTACATGCACAGAAAACTCCAAAGGTTGCAAAAAAATCAAACAAAAAATAAGATACAGAAGAAACAAGCCAGAGACCAACACATATACCCTTCCTACACACACAGAAAACACACAAACCAATTCTATCTGGGCGGAACACACTTAGTGGCCAGCCATGAAATAACAGGCCATCAAGAATGCAGAAAAGTGGGAATAGTAATAAAGTACCTTGGAAATGTATACAGCTGGCTAGCTAGGGCCTTGAATGGGAAAACCATGCAACAGGGTGCAAACACCTGGATAGGAAGATCCCTTGTGTTTTTCTCTTGTATATATGCAAAACAACCCCTCCCTACATACTCTTCATAGCTGTTCCTAACAGGTTTCTCTTTCCATTCTAGCAGAGGCAACTCCTGGGCTGTAAATACTGGAATGTCACACAGACTCTACAGTAAGATCTAGCCTCAAACGGAGTTGCGACCACTCTTTCCTTTGCCTGTGCCTTTTCTAAGAGCTTCGCAGGCAAATGCTCATTCAATAGGCAAAGTCACCGACAGAGATATCTGTACTTCTCCTGTTGAATTCCTGCCTGTCCGGCACCCAATCAAGGCGGGGGAATTCTAGGAAGCAAAGGAAGTGGCAGATTTCGGACCCGCTCCCATTCTTCCAGAACCTGGAAGAAACACGCTCCAGTTCAAATGAGCCGGTTTCCTCCTTGGCAAGCAAAACGGGCATAGCGCCAGAGGAAGTTTGAACCAAGCACTGAACTACAGAATGCCCAGGGGGTGACGGAAACCCCAGGGTATCTTTTTAATTGAGTGTGCACTTGGCGTCAGAGTCGTCCCAACTCCGCTGCTTTGCGCTCACGAACCAGCCCGCGGGGAGGGTGCTAAACGCGCCTCCGCTGAGCGGGCATGGCGCAGCCAAAGGCGCCTTTCCCGCCTGCTCGAAGGTTTCCCCTGAAGATCAGCCCCGAGCTCTTGCCGCCACCACCTCCGCCGCGCGCGCTTCGAGAGCTGAATGGGCTGGGAGAAGTTCCCGAGAGCCAGCAAGCAGTCAGGGCCAGCGGCTCGAGGAGCGCCTGCGCACTGCAGGGGCGCCAGATTTGGCGGGAGGGGGAGTGTCCAAAAAGCCTTTGTTAGATGGCATCTGTTTACAGAGTTTACGCTTTCATCTCAACCTGTTTCCTCCTCCCCTCTCTGGCTCCCGAGAACTTAACAGCATAAGAACCCTTTTTAAGAGGAGACACACGCCAAGCACTTCTTCCAGCTGCATAAAGCCCTCTCCTCCCCCGCCCGCCCACCCACTTTTCGCCTTTCCCCCAGTGACTAATGCAAGGATGGCCAGGAGACCTAGGCACAGGTAAAAGGCAAAGACTGGAAAGAGCAAAGCAAATTTCTTTGCAACATCGAGGCACTTTTTGTTGTTGTTTCTCTCTCGCGTTCTCGCTCTTTCTGTCTCGATATGTTGGTCTGTGTGCGCGCGTGCGTCTTGTTTTGTTTTATAGCGGCAAGATTCTTTGGGGGAAAAGTTAAGAGTTCGAGAAAGATTGAGAACTGTTGCACAGGGTGAAGAGGAAGCGTTCTCTGCCAGTTCACCTGTCAGAACGTGCGTTAAATTGGTATATTTAAATAAAATGCTGAATTGAATCAGTTGGTGCTTAGCAACTCACTTTCTCCTCGGCTAGCCAGATTTCCGCCCCCCCACCTCCGCCGCTTATTGCCGATTGGGAATAGATAAAAACACTCGGATCCGTGCAAAATTTCCAGAAGGGGTGGGTGAGCGTCCTACCGAGTTGCACGTTGTACGCGAGCCGAAAGAATTCAATAACGACTCGAGAGCCCTTCAAGGCTTGCAAGCGGGATCCGTTGCTTCTGACAGTTGTGATCTTGGTTTGCGATTGTTCGGGGTTGAAGGAAGCGAGCACACAGTCCTTACGAAAAGGAGCAAAATGTCGGAGCTGCAGGTACCCGATTCCGTTTTCATTCATTCATCCTTTCATTCATTCTTGGTGGCTGAGTAAATGACAAGCGGGGTGGAAAGAAATTTAGGTCCTTTTTGCAGTTGCCGACCGATTTCTTTCGGAACTCCAAACTCATTGCCCCTTGGATCCCTTTGTTGGGTTTTTTTTTCTAAAAAACTGTTTGATAATGAAGTTTGTGTTCGCATTGCATGTGCTGCTTTACTTCTGCGGAGTTCGAGCGTTCCTTGCCGTGCGGCATGGCACAGTTTGGCACCACAGGAGAAGATGCAGACGGGGAAAGGAGTGGTAGTTGTCAACTGTCACTTATTTGGTAATGGTGGAGTTTGACCTTGCTTTGCAGGCCTGAGTTTGACAGTTTCTACTGAAGGAACTTTACAAAAAAATCTTGCAAGGTGTTTGTGGTGACTGGAGATCGTCCGGGGCGAGGACGGGTTGTGGTTGTGGGGAAATGTTGCAGGGTGGAGGTGGCTGAGGCTACCCACTGCTTGCTGCTTTTCCCTTCCTTCTGCACTGCGGTGGCATGCAGCAGCCGGGAAGCGAAAAGCTGCGCCTCGTGGTCTGCAGAAACGCTTGTTCAGTGCGGGACTGTTCGCTAATTAGCTTGGGACAGCGTCCACGTGGACTCAGAATTACAAGTCTTTTTCTTTCGCCTTTCAGCACCTAAGATTGCCCCCTCCCTTTCTAATCCGGGCCCTTTGCCCCCCGGCTCTTCTTGGTACAGAAAGCGAAGGCTAACCTTTGGTTCCTCTCCCAAAAGTTGCATTTACTCTAGGAAGAGAAAGAAAAATGACCGAGGGCAGAGGCGGCAGCCTTGCAACCACATAGGGAATATATGGTAGTTGCTCGCAAGCAGACGAAATTGCTTATCCGGCTGGTTGTAGCGATTGGGGGGAAAGTCATTCTGCACGCTGCCTGTCTCCTTTGGGTGGTGGCAGACTTCTGGGCCGCACGTCTGCTTCCTTCGAGTAGATCAGCGGCGCAGTGCGGGGAAGACGCGGGGCTATTGAGCTTTGCGCTTGCAGAGCGAAATAGGAGACAGCGTTCGACTGTGCCAAAGGCGCCGCCTTTTGAACGCAGCGCGGGGCTTTCGGTATTTATTTTTAAAGTGATGTGTAATAATGCACCTCTTTGCAAGAGTGAGGTTGAATAGAAGAGGGAACGAAGATACCGCCTCCTGTGTTCCAGCGGGATTGGTGAAGGGCCATAGTTCCTCCGTTGGCAAGGGCAGGGCGTGCGGTACACAGAAAATAAAACTCTGGGACTTGCTTATTTCCAGCACCTGACTGACTAGAAGGTTGGCCAGAAGAAACGCCAACAGAGGAATGAAAGTGACTGCCCTTCGACTGACTGGCGAGTTGCTCGCTTTTTCTTCAATCACAGTGTCAGCGGTGGTAGTAATAGTAATAGTAGTAGCAGTAGTAGTAAGCGGCAGCAACAAATCACTTCCTCCCCGCCCCATCCCCACCCTCCTCTTTCTCTCTCAAATTGGTTGCACAATTGAATTTCCTTGGCAAGAGCGTAGTATTCATGAGCGTGCGGAGTATTTATGCACAATTAGCTGGGGAACGGTCTTAACCCTTTCCGTTTCTGCAGCCTGACACGTCATCTTAGGCGTGCTTCACTGAAGAGTGCCCGATTGTGGGTTCCAGAGATTAAAAAAAAAAAAAAGTGGATGGACAGACGGAAGGATAGAAAGAAAACTGGACTGCTTACTGGTCGGGTTTTCTTGATGACAAAATGTGAGAGCATCTGACTCACACCGTCCTCACTATCTGGAAAACAAAGAACAGTTGTAGAACTCAGCTAAAGAGGATATAAAATAGATGCAAAAATGGAAGCTACAGTTTTGTCACACTGTCATAACTTTCATTGCCTTGATGCCTGTTAAAATAAGTGTGACTCACTAATGGGTAGAACTTAAAACATATTATTAAAATCTGTACCAACATTTGAGAGCAGAGAAATGTTTTTCAGCTGTTTTCTGCCAGCACTGATAACACATACCTCCCCAAGCCATTTTTGCATGGAGTGTGTATGCATGTATGTATGTGTGTTAAACACACACACACACACACTTTAATTATGCACATAAAATAAACCACAAATTCATTTTTCATAGGAACAGCCAAATAATATGACCAGCAATTGTATATGACATATCTGTTCTTAAAACATGCCACTTTTGATTGCAGAGATGTGGGTTTCCTGGGCAGCAAAGGTTGGACTGGGTTTCTTGTGACCTGTCTAGAATCATGAGAATAGGTGGCACAGAAATATTTGTATAAATGTTTATTTATTTAAAATACGTTTGTTCGTTTAAAAATTCTGATGTTGGACCAGATTGCTTTAATCTGATTTATTAAAATGCATTTTAAAATGCCATTTGAAAAGTGCATTCTATTAACATACTGCCATAAGTACCTCTAAATCGTCCATATTTTTTTTCTACTGCAGATACAATCTTTAAGCTAAACTTTCAAAACTTATGTTTACATTTTCAAGTTGAAAATAAAATGTTGCTCAATAGAATTTGAAGTAAGGCAACCTTCATTGCAAAATACTTCGTTTTAATTTTACCAAACTGCATGAATTAAACTGGATGTTTGTAGTAATTTCTGCTCTCATATTAACTTTGGAGAAAAGCTGGGGCAGATCAGCAGCTGAAAAAACATTAGATGGGATTAAAGTAGCAATAGTATGAAGACTTCAGATTGTATTCTTCTTAGAGGTACCTGTACTTGGCCATGAATTGTGGGCTTCTTGGCATTGAAGAGTAAAACAAAACTGACCAGTTGAATTTATTTTGAATTGACTGTTGGCCTTGGATACTGTCAGGCTAATTGCCATGCATATGTGCAAACTGACCCTCTTCAAAGTCATCCCCAAAGAATTTAGTAGGGTATATCCTTCTAAATAAGTCTGCTCCTTATTCAAGTGCATAAAATTTTTGCTTAGTATATGTAGTGGTAGGTGGGAATGACCTTGGGAGACAGGAGGAAGAGCCGCAGACTGGACACCACGCATAACCAGCATATAAAAGATATTTATGTCCACAGAAGGAGAGGGGGCATGGGAAGTGTTTCAGAAGGGATCCTTCCTAGTTTTCTGGAGAGTAAAAAGAGAGGAGAGGGGAAATACTTTCAGATTTGCAAGGTTCTGTTAATGTAGCCTTAGAATAAAGGTAGAGCTAGTATTCAATGTTGTTGCTCTTGTCTGGACTACCTCAAAGGGCTAGCAGTATAACTTGAACTAGGGTCATCATATCTGGACTGCAGATATCCAGAAGATCATTGAATGGCAGGAAGGAAAACTCCCGCTCTTTGCTGCCATCCAGTGGTCCTCTGTATTTTTGCAGCCCAGATATGATAGTCCTAACTTGAAGTCACTAGGACTGCGATTCCCAAACTGTGTGCTCCAGGGCACCACAGTGAATTCACAAGGACACCACAGGATATTTTACTAGTTAATAAATGGGACTGTTAGTGGGTTCACTGTGGCATGCCAAGGCACCAAAGCACACAGTTTGGGAACCACTGGGGGTGCCACGTGAACCAAGAAAGTTTGTGAACTTCTGCATTAGAGTCATCATGCATAAGAGAAGGTTATTAAATAATATGACAGTACAATAGTACAAAATGTTACTCTTCAAAAAATGCTTGATCCTTTCTAAGGCTTGATTTTTCATCTGGAAATTGAACATGAAAGATTTTTTTGTCGCTTCATGAAAGTATGAGGTGTTCTTCGAATGATTTGACATAAGGATTCCAAATATGTACTTGGGCAAAGGACACAGCCTCTGTTCCCTTTATTGTCCTAAACATTGTATTTTAATTTGAAACCATCATTGGTTGAACAGCTGCCAAATGTGTAATTTACCACAGATCTAACAGCATGAGCAGGTCTAAACATGCATAGTAAGCAGAAGGTTGCCAACCTTTTGCTTGTATCTGTGGATACCAGAAACAGCAGAACCAGTTCAGAATACTAGAACAGAATGTAGAACAAAATCTTGTCATGCAGCTTTCCAGACAATTACCCCTATAACCTTTGCAAAAGTTGTTGTCTTTTGCTAACTTTTTGTAAAATCTGTGATAGTGAAATTCAACTCTCCCCTTTAGTGTTCTATCTTTATTTTGCTTTCTGCATTTTATTTCTTCAGCATATACAGCAGTGATGATGAGGATGAAGATGTCGAGGTATACGATCATGACTATGATGGTCTGCTGCCCAAGGGTGGAAAACGTCATTTAGGGAAAACACGATGGACCCGAGAAGAGGTAAACTGGCCCAGCTCTCACTAATAATGTGTAGGAGACAAGAATTCTAGTCCTACTTTCAGCTGGCTTCTCAAGCAAATGAGTAAATGTAACATTCTTGGTAATGAATATGAATCAGAACACTTAAAACTCTTATTTTAAGTTGCCACGATTAGGCCTATGCCTAAAAAGGCAGAGCTTGTTTTACAAAATAAACCATAAATAAAATAAGTAGCTTAGAAACAAGCAATACCTTTTGAGAGGAAAGTGACATCTACTACTGATGTTGGGGCCTACTCATACTGGCGCCAGTACATTGTGATAAAAGGTAAAGGTAAAGGTTTCCCTTGACGTAAAGTCCAGTCGTGTCCGACTCTAGGGGGCGGTGCTCATCTCCGTTTCTAAGCCTTGGAGCCGGCGTTGTCATAGACACTTCCGGGTCATGTGGCCAGCATGACGACTCGGAACGCCGTTACCTTCCCGCCGAAGCGGTACCTATTGATCTACTCACATTTGCATGTTTTCGAACTGCTAGGTGAGCAGGAGCTGGGACTAGCAACGGGAGCTCACCCCGCCGCGCGGTTTTGAACCGCCGACCTTCCGATCGGCAGCTCAGTGGTTTAACCCGCAGCGAGACCAGTTAGCAGGAAGAAGATAGAGAAGCATTGACTAAATCATTCTTATATCCACTTGGAAGCCTGAGAACAGCAATCAGGCAGCGGAAAATCTACATCCTCCACTGTTTCCATGAAAATCAGTGCAGCAGTAATCATGTCTTTGGTTCATATGAATAATGGAGATGATTTTAGGGTGAGGCATTGCCTCAGCTATTTTTTTAAGATATGGGGTTCAACCTGGTACCACAGATAATGGCTGATTTCGTAGCAGTTGGTCAGCCACAGTAAGGTGTGTACAGACTGACATTATGCATTTGATAGAAAATACATGGAAGCTGTTAAAAACATCAGTATTACATGTTGCTGGGATTTATATGCTATGCTTTGGTTGGTTTCCACCATTTCATAGGGTCAGGCCCTGAGGCAATAACACATACACTTTTGATATTAATGCCAACTCTTCTAATTTGCAATGATTGTCATACAAGGAACAAAGACTGAAGCTTCTTGCATAACCTGTTGTTCCCCTTATGGACAGATCACCAATTCCAGGTGTTGCAAGGAGAGTGATCCTGTTAGTTTCTACAGTGTGAGTATGGGATGGGGAATGACTGGGTTCACACATTATGCTTAGCTAAAATGTTCTCTGTTTTCAGTTTCCCGGTTTTTTTCAATTCAGCTAGTTGTGGCTTACTCAATAAATCATGGTTAAACAGACAATGGCTTAAAGTGATATGTGTACCAGGGCAATGTTTAAAAGGTGTTTTTGACTTCAGGAACGAATTAGTTTCCAAACAAACACTAAATGTAAGGCTGACCACTTATTAAAATTGGTATGAAGCTTAATACATTATTTGAGTACATTCGAATAAAGTTTCTAAATAACTGAATTTACCTGTAGAACAGAAGTTTTTAAGATATTATGAGTGTTTACCACCTAACCACATAATAAGAATTTAGCTTTTCTTCTTAGAAAGCAGAATTTTAAGAATTAAATGCTTTAGCATCTTTAATTCACATGAGTACTGTACTCTTTATTTTCAGCACAAATTGCTGTATTAAAATATTACATTTGCAATATTGAAGACTGGTCAGCTGGCTATATTGCTATACACTCCAATTTTCATGATATTATTTTTGGTTTGCTTTAGCTTCACTAACTGATGTTGATATGTAAACATTGACGGGTCATTTTCCCACTGATTTTATAAAAACTTATTGCACTATTTGGCAACTCTCCAAAATAGCCTCTGTGACTTAATGTTGTGCTTTCTAAACCCTTGCTGAAGGTTACTGGGTCAAGTAATCACAAGGAAGTAGTCATCAAAATTGCCTCAAATTAGTTCATTTCTTCATAGGGCCATAGAGAAAAGTTGGAGGATGATTGTTGGGCTGTCCAAATCAACAATTAGGTTAAGTCAGTAGTTGGATATGGTGTCAATTAAAGTGTTATGCCCTAATTGCATCTGGAAAAGTGCTTCTGCATGGTGGTTCTTTATGCTGTGGCATAATATTTGAAAAATCTCTTCCTTCATGCTTTGTCTCAGTTAAACACAGCTTGAACACACTTTTGGTAATATGCATGAGAGGATATTGTGTGATACTTCCAGATAGAACAACACTTTCCACTTACAGGCACATTTTTTATTAGCATCAGTGTGAAAAAAGCCATATTTTAGACTTCAGCATTCAGTGGTTATTGCCCAATACAGGTATTCCTCACTTAACAACATTAATTGTCACTGGAATTTCCATTGCTAAGCAACATGGTTGTAAAGTGGGACATCACACGATTGTGCCGCTTAGCGACAGCAGTTCCAGTAGTCCCTGGTTATCATTGTTAAGCAAATCTTGCAGGTCATTAAGTAAGGACTTCACGTGATTGCAACTTCCAACTTCCTGCTGGCTTCCCCATTAACTTTGCTTGTGGGAAGCTTGGCAGGGAAGGTCACAAATCACAATCATATCACCATGGGATGCTGCAGTGGCTGGAACTTTGAGGACTGGTCGTAAGTACCGCTCATTCAGTGCTATCATTAGTTCAAATGGTAGCTGAACAAGTGGTCATTAACCAAGGACTACCAGTAGTACAAAAAGAGTTCTATATCTGGAGTGGTTCACAAGATATGTTGGCACTATCAAAGTGAAGACCATTCTTGCTTTATCTTGTATGATTACAAATAACAATGCTTGCAACCAGGTATAATTTTGAAATGCAGATGACTTAATGGTTGCCAAAAGATTTTTAACCTCATATTTAGTGAACTTTCCAGTTACACTAACTTGTTTTTGTACTGTGAGATAAATAACTTCTACATAAAAGGTGCCAATATATGAAGTGATTAAAGCAGCCTTCTGCAACTCAACCCTCTGGATGAGATGAACTACAGCTTCATGATTTTTAGCTAGCATAGCTGATAACCATGTTTGTTGGAAAGTTGGGAACTATGTTCCAAATTGTCTGGAGTACATCAGGTTAGGGGATGCTGGGATTACACATGAAACTTGGATTATGGGATACTGTGTCTGTATCTCTTTATTTCTATTTTTGATCTTCATTTGGTGGCTTTGGACGGTTGACTATGAGAAGCTACATTGAGGTTGCTGTCCAGAAGACTGCTCCCATTGAATTCTTCTCACATAGTAAAACTGAACTTAACCAATCCACTATCTCTAGCCAGTGATAGTAGATGCCAAACTTCCTGCAAGTTGGGTGTCTACAGTGGCAGATCTATATTTGTTGTATATACATAGTTTAAGTTGGTGTGGATAGGTCAAATAAATGCATCTACACAGGTATAGGTTCATTGGAATACCAGGGTAATGAATGAGACCTTAACTAAATGTGTGATGTGCTTGACTCTTTTTAAGAGGAAGGCTAATCAGCCAGGTTACTCCATTTAGTTCTCTGCACACGAGTTTTCTGTTTACTGACTTCCTTGGCTGTTTAGGAATTCTTTTCCCTTCAGAGGTCTGCTAATACTTCTCCCATGTGGGTGTATGGAATACTCCCAACATAAGGGGTGATTCTTAGAGAATAATTCCTATTAGTACATAACAGTACTGACTTCCTAAGTAGTGTTTTGTACCAGTTCATAACCCAGCTTGTTCACTGTTACAATTCATTTCCTCCCAAACTTTGACTTAACTGAATGTAATAAAAGCATGTGATGCAGGCAAGTCTAAAATGGGTGTGTATGTAGGATTGCAGCAAATAAACCAACCCTATTCATTTGTTTGTTCCGATTCTCTGCCAGCAACATACTGATAAGGTGAAATTGTGAAGAGAGATACATTTGGTGCTCCTTCCATCAGTTTTTCTTTAAAAATAAATTGTAATCATGGTTGTAGACTCAGGCCATTGAATTATTGGAATCCTGGCCCCTCCAAGCACATACACACATCTCTGACCAGTCCCACCCACACCCACATTTGACTCTGAACTTCTGATGATGTCAGGAAGAGCCAACCTTGGCAGTCAATGCATACATAAATGGATGGAGAGGGAAATGGGCAGAATCTGGTACCATATTTCCTCCTCTGAAGCCAAAACCCCAGCAGATTTTTTAAAAAAAGAGTGACCTTTTACAAGGTCCTGACTTCTATGGCACTTTTGATCTTCATCAAGCATACTGAGTTTGCAGTGCTGATTTCAGCTTAACTTACCAGTTGACAAGTTTCCAAATATAAAGTGTCAAACTATTTTCATTGAAGAAAAATATCCAGTTGAGGAATGGGGAGGAAAAAAGACTACAGTGTTGCCTAAAACAATTAAATTGGAAATTTCACCCTTTATGTTTATGGAAAGCAAGATATGCAACAATGCGTAATATTGGCTTGGCCTTTTCCCTGTTCTAGTTTTGAAATGAAACCAGAAAATAATGGAATTTGTATGACTGTCTTAGGATGAGAAGCTAAAGAAACTGGTGGAGCAGAATGGCACAGATGATTGGAAAGTTATTGCCAATTTCCTTCCTGTAAGTAGGCCTCTTTTCTGTTTATAACCACACATTTATCAGTGTGCAAGGAGAGAGGTTGTTTCATAATTACAGATGGAGACCAAATAGGCATTTGGGAGACTTGCAGAACTCAAATGTATACATTCTTCTTTCACTTCTCGTGTGAAATAAAGGACGGGAAATGTAAAGAGCCTTTGGGGGAAGATTTTATACTCAACAGATGGCTGATACATCATAGATTTCAGTGAAGCAGCAACAAAAACTTCAGAATAGAAGATGGCTGTGATCTTGGGTTGCTGCAGCTTTTTAAATACACAATTCTAGTAGATGTAATTCCTGAAATGCTAAAGGTGAAGTATGCATTGGTGAGAATAGCTTGCTTTTATTGGGGTGATACATATCAAAAATTAAAATGCGCTGCATTGTGAAAAACTACAATGAAGCTCGTGGCAGTTGAAACAGCCAGATAGCTGACTTCTGACAATGTGTAGCTGCATGTCCATTTTACTTCTCTCAATACCGCTGTGCATATTCCTTGGAGCTGTGCAGATGGTGACATGAGCAGTAAAACAAAAAGGCAAGTGGAACCCTGCAATGATCATTGGCAGTGTAGATGTTTCTGGAGGACATAACATCTGTAGCATTTCGTAATAATTTGCTTTGGATTTTATTTCACAATGCTAGAATCGGACAGATGTACAGTGCCAGCATCGATGGCAAAAGGTGTTAAATCCAGAACTTATAAAAGGCCCATGGACTAAAGAAGAAGACCAACAAGTATGTTTGAGTGATCTGGATTTATCTATTTCCTTAATATTTAATATTATGTCCAAACAAGCTATAGTCCAAAAAAACCCCCTCTTATTTATTTAGAGTGTTGGCTTTTTTTCCTTATTGTTATAGAATGGAGTTTTTAGAACTTGTCATGTGTACTTGATAATTTACCAGCATTTTAAATTTTTCTATTGAACTGTGCGTATGAGATCTGCAGTAGTGTACAGTGGTTCAGAGACTAGGCTATAAACCAAGTACATTCAGCAGTATCCATAAGGGGGCAGAAGGATGGAAGCAGTGTCTCAATGCAAGTCCCGCCTCTTTTGTATATGCCTTACGCTGTTGGGGATATGAAAGGAGCAGAGCTTGCGGCGTGACACTGCTTTTATTATTCTGGTGAAAGCAGCAAGCTTCCTATAGATGCTGCTGAGTACACTGTGGTGTAATTATTTAAGTTACTAATTAAAACTTCAGAAAGTGTTTAGCTGGTAGCAGTTACTTAATTTTTAATATTATATTCAAAATACTATAGGCTTTATTTTACCAAAGGCATTTCTTCTTTATATTGGAGGGGATACCTTCCCTAAAATGTTGCTTACTGTTATATGCGTATCATATTAAGCAAACAGTGTTTTCCATTCTTCAGAAATCTGTTTTATTTACAAATACATAGTATGGTCTTGTTATTAAAAATAAATAACTCTGTTTAGTATGGGTAACTCCTCAGGAGGGGTGTTTATAATTGTTATCTTGATGGATCGAATTTCAAAGAGGGTAAAATACCAAACTGAATATCCTTTCATTTCAGCAGACTTTCTGAGCACTTGGGGTCATCCAAAGCAGATTGAGGGAGGGAGGTAGAAGAGGTCATTGAAATCTTGCAACTTACGGAAGCTTGTTTGCAAGCTGGGACTGGAATTCACCGCATATTTTTTATTAAGATTTCTGTAATCAGGCAACAGTCTGGACATTTATTTGATATGGTGATTTCAGTTTATCTCTATTTATATAACACTTAACCCACTAGAGAAAGTGTTTTTATCCTTATTTGAAGGTAATAGAACTTGTACAGAAATATGGCCCTAAACGCTGGTCTGTCATCGCCAAGCACTTAAAGGGAAGGATTGGAAAACAATGCAGGGAGCGTTGGCACAACCATTTGAACCCAGAAGTGAAAAAAACATCCTGGACAGAGGAGGAAGATAGAATTATTTATCAAGCGCACAAAAGACTTGGAAACAGATGGGCAGAAATTGCAAAGTTGCTACCTGGACGGTAAGGTCAGAACATAACAATTGAAAAGAAACCTGGATGGGGTGGGGAGATTCTTTGTCTTTTAGCAGAAAAATACTGTGCACCTTAAAAAATTAGATGCTGTTATTAGTTGCATTATGATACTTTTAAGATTTGCTTATTTATTTATTTATTTATTTGACAAATTTATACAGCCGCGCAACTCACACACGGTGACTCTGGGCGGTTTACAAGTGATAGACAAGTCTGTCAAGTTTAATTCCATTTTTCAGATTTAAGTTCATTTAGTTCTACTACCACAGTAGTCTTCTGTTTCTTTAAAAAAAATCTGTACAAAATTTGGATGCATTTTTGTGCATATTTCTAATAGACACATTTTTGCATCATTGCTGCAAATGCATGCATCCAGTTTTCCTAATGCATGCATTTGCAGCAGTGATTTTTTGTTTAATGTTACATTTCCCTATTGTATTTTTTGTTCAAGTTTTTCCTTACACAGGAGCCAGCCTGAAACTCATGTGTTGTGGGGTACCATTAGATCGTAGCATTGCATGTTAACAGCAGAAGGGCTAATTTTCAGCCATACAATTTTAGAGTTGTGTTTAGCAACAACAATAGAAGTGGGGATAAATGGGGTTAACATTTTGTGATCCTGCATTTCCACCTTCTTTTCTTCAAAAACATATTTCCCCTCTCAATGATCTCACCAACAACACACCCTAAGACAGAATAATGCATGAGGGGGAAAAAAAACTTTGAACTCCCCAGCCCCCCAAAACTTCTGCCCCTGCCTTAATGTATGCCTTTTTTTACACATTTCTTTTGTCTGCAAAACAGTATCACAAAATCTAGAGAAAATACAGATATGAAGAGAAAAAACTGTGCATATAGGATTGGGAAGTATAGATTATATAAAATTGCAAACTAAACCAATTTTCCCATCTAAATGTTTGTGACTGCAGGAACAAGCTAGATAAGATGTATGTTTTGTGTTGTTTTATGTTGTGTCTATATTAATACAATTTCTTTTTAGAGGCTATTTTCTCAATTATGTCTGATCTATAAAACAAACAACTGAAATAAATTATTGGTACTGTCGCTTAAAGGTCTGGGCAATGTTTGTCAGATGATTTACAGCTGAATACCTCACTCCCTGATAACCTAGGAGATTCCTTCATATGATTGCATAGGTCATTTCCTGTATTACCAGCAAGGAAAGAAGCATTGTATTTAATATTTCTATCACAATAAGTATTAGATGAGAAGTGAAACTGGCTTATGGAGATTTCTGTGAGTGCTGTGTGGAGATCCATGTCCCGCTATTCAGATTCCTGTAGATGCAAAAAAAGAGGAAGCATAATTAACTTAATACTTCCTTTTTTTTCCTAGGTAATATACAAAGTGCTTGTAGTGAACATATTTTTCATAAAGTAATAGCGTCTCTTGAATTCTTTGAAGGATGTTGCAAAAAAAAAAAAAAAACCCACCAGAAACTGCCTGTTCTTTATATGATTATGCTGTGCTAGAGTGGACCAAAGGCATATCCAATCCATTTTTCTGATGAGAATGTAGAAAGGCTGGAAATAGGGCCAATAGTACCCTTCTAAGCAACTGTTAACAAGAACGGTTCTTCCTGTGTAACTAGAAGTAATAGATAACAGTCATTATCACCTTATTGTTTGTAGATTACTTTAACACTCTTCTAAAAAAGCATACTGAGTTTACCCAGTTTTGTTAAGACTTCTAAAGGTAACTGAGAACCAAACTGGATGGGATGCAGGAGGTCTGTGATCAGGGTAAATAACAACTACTATAAAACAGCTCCATTGATCTTGAAAGATTATGAAAGTGGAAATTCCAACCATCCCTCTAACCACTTCTAGCTCCATGGAGAACTTGAGGGAGAAGAAAAATCACATAATTTTTTCCAATGTGTTCACAAGGCTCTCATTTTATTAAATTCAGACAGACTTCAGTGTCATTGATTCATATTGTGCATGTATTCCTCAAATGGATGTCTATTGATTTGTGGTATTCCCATGTAGAACTTGAATTCTAGCAGCTATTTCTTATAGCAGGTTTTAATTCACTAGTGTGGGGGTGGGGGGAGGTAATCATTTTGTATTAAATATGTGCATTGGTGTCATGCAGCCAGGTTCTATTTAGAATGGCAGATTTCCCTTTGTATTTCACAAGTGAAGAGCCCTGGTATACTGTCCCAAAAAACCAGGAAGTTTCTCCATGTCCCCATTTGCAGTATATTTATTTATTTATTATTCGAATTTATATCACCGCCCATCTCCCCCAAAAAGGGGGACTCTGGGCGGTTCACAATAAAATCAACAATTAAAACCATAAAATATAATTACAATATCAACAACCAATATAAATAAAATAAATACAGAATCCAAGGAGTGAAGATGTCATTCTTGGGGAGGGCTCTGCGATACCAGCCAGCACCAGGAGGAACTATTGCCTCTCCTACCCCAAGCGAGGCAGCAGAATATGTTAGGGATGCATTGTCTGGGATCAGAGAAGGCTAACATGAGTTGCTTCAAAAGTTGTGGGAGATTTGTTTTGTATTAATCTATTTTGTGGCCAGTTAAAGAGATAGAGGACTGCTAAAATGCAGAGTGAATAGTTGTACATTTTGAAAACAAGGGAGAAGGCAGTCTTTGGAGACTCTGGATATTTAGGAACATGAGTACAATTATATATTGCAACCTCTCCTAATCTGGGACTTGTGCAAGTTTGAGTCCCAACACATCTGGGGGGCATCTGATTGAAGAAAGATGCTGTTTCCACATAAGCACCTTTAAACTGCGTGGGAAGCTCCTAGCAGAGTTCTGAAATGTTAAGTAAAATTCATAGTAATAAAAAATACTGTTTTCTCCCAGTTAACATAATCAGGCCTGAAAATTCTATTTGTGAAATATTTTTTTTCTTACGCCAATGTTCTTGTGCAGAACTGATAATGCTATCAAGAACCATTGGAATTCTACAATGCGTCGAAAGGTTGAACAAGAAGGATATCTTCAAGAGTCTTCAAAAGTCAGCCAGCCTTCAGTAGCCACAAGTTTTCCGAAGAATAATCATTTAATGGGTTTTGCCCATACTCCACCTTCTGTGCATCTGCCAACAGACACTCGAGCTGCAGCTGCCAGTGACTATTCGTATTACCATATTTCTGAGACTCAAAATGTAAGCTAATGGAAACAGTTGGATGAATGGGTTACAAGTTAGATCTCTCAGCAGTTGAAATAGTGCAGTTGCGTCCATGACATGGTTGAAGTAGAAGAAGGTACTATCTTGTTTGGATATGAGGAGTCTCTTATCCAAGGTACTGGTGAGGTTTACATAGCCTTTGGTTGATAATATTACAGCATTAATATATAAAGTGGCCAGGAAGAGTGCTAGTTAGGATTTATCAGTTTAACTTGCAGATCTTTTTGTAAATGTATTGCATTGAACACAGGGAGATTTTTAAATAAACATGCGTAGGATTGCCCTGTGAAAGCAGGCCTGTGTTAAGTCCTGCTTAAAACAGTGGAACTCACTTCTGAATAAACTTACATAGGATTGCTCTCTAAATTGCTTCCTTCTTTCTTGCAAATAACTCTTCTTGTCAGTAAAATTGCTCAGATGGCTCAATATTTGTTGAATCTAGATCACAGTGGAGTAAATACAGAGCGGCACCGGTTCTTGTTTTGGTGATACTGTAAATGTTTTAATATCTTAACTTTAATGATACGTTGGAAGTAAATATAAAGAAAAAAATTACACTTTCTTTGGATATAAATATATACCTTTCTCCTAATCTACACATCTATAATTGGTTATAGCAAATATACTATACATGGTTATATATCATAATCATTACCAATTGCATTAAATGGACCTAAGGAAACCTCCAAAAATCCAGCAGGGCCCATTTTTAAAAAAAAATTAAGCAATTCTGTGTTTACTGAATGCATGGAATAATTTGAAAGTATGGAAGACCCTATTCAGAATTTGCCAGGACTCACAAAATGTCAGCCTGTATGACAAATAGGTACAGTTTCTTTGGGCTTTTCATTTTTAATTTCACAACACTGGAGGTGTAATGAATTGTTGAGGTGAAATACCTCAATAATAAATAATAGAGAGCCAGCTTGGTCTAGTGGTTAAAGTGCTGGGCTAGAAACCAGGAGACTGTGAGTTCTAGTCCCACCTTAGGCATGAAAGCCAGCTGGGTGACCTTGGGCCGGTCACACTCTCTCAGCCCAACTCACCTCACAGGGTTGCTGTTGTGGGGAAAATAGGAGGAGGAAGGAGTATTAAGTATGTTCCCTGCCTTGAGTTATTTATAAAAATAATAAAGGCGGGATAATAAATAAATAAATACACACACACACAAACACACCTGGATAGTTAAACTTTATTTCAGGACTCAGTGAGATGTGGGTATCAGTAGCATTACATGGTTGTGCATTTTCATGTAGGGTAACCCAACAGGTCATCTTTTTCTGTTCTTCGTATCTGAGCTATAACATGGAACCTGATCCTCTAGATTCACTACAATATGGTTTATCCATATTTTCTGGAAATGTTTATGATACATTAAGGTCTATATTGTAAACCAACAGTTAATTCTAAAGGGCAAGAACAGAGCTCTTTAATTTTATTCTGGATCTGATCAAAAGTCTGTCATCATTCCAGGAGTGCCCATGGTGGTAGTGGTCATGATGCCACCAATTTGTAGGCTTTTTTAAATTACTAATCACCTTGCAACTTGAGAACGTCCCTTGTAAAATTTTACTGAAACTACTAACTTTGAAAGAACATACAATTGCATTTCAAGGAAATAGAATGATTGATGTGAAGGCTTTTGTTGTTTCTTTAAACCAGCTATGTAATTGGGAAGTATTTAAACATGACAAATAATTTGCACTTCTTATTTGTGTTTTGTTTTGTTCATTTGTTTGGTATAGGTCTCTCCTCAGATCCCATATCCAGTAGCACTTCATGTAAATATTGTTAATGTACCCCAGCCAGCTGCTGCAGCTATTCAGGTAGATGATTTTAAAGATAATCTGAAGAGTCAATTTGCTATGGATCTGATGTGCAAATTAGATGCAAATACTTTATCTTGCAGTCAAACGAAAGCAAAGCTATTTCATATATTATGGCAAATGCTGAACAAGTAATTTTGTAGATAAAATGCTCTGGCTAACCCTGGCGCTAGTAAATTTGGTTCCAGTCTTGAAAATGGACCTGTTCCATTCACAGCTCCTCACATGCGTCTGCACAATCAACCGGTCTGCCATCATGGTTATGATCAGTTGGGATTAAGCAATGTGTTCATTGAGTGGAAACAGGCCATTTAGACGTTTGAGTCCAAAATTGAAACCATATAATAGCAGATTTCCACTGTTAGTTTAGAACAGTGTTTCTCAACCTTGGCACCTTGAAGATGTGTGGACTTCAGCTCCCAGAATTCCTGGCTGGGGAATTCTGGGAGTTGAAGTCCACACATCTTCAAGCTCTTCTAAACTGGTTTAGAAGAAACTCTGGTTGAGCAACATACACTCAGATTTGGTGAGGATAAACTGCAGAAGCAGAAGGGGGAGAATATATTCCAGGGAAGGAGGCACACTTGATTGAGATTAACCTCTGATTTGCTCACCACAGTTAGCAGGGAGCCAGTGTTATATTTACATTGATGGAAAGAAAAGGAGATCAGAGAGGTAGTATTTGCTGTTTTAAATAAAGGTTGTAATATTTACCTGAGAGGTGCAAAGTTAGAAATCAGTCAATATCCAGAATGTTATCTTTAGTTTCATGCTCTCGACATGAATACCTGCAAAAGTTTAGCAGAGACATTCTTCAGTGCATAGAAGTCTCTTGGGCCAATCTACAAGATGGCATGAGCCATTGTTGTCATGGTGACTGCAGCATCCAACCGGGCCTTTACTTTCTCTTTTCCCTTAACTCTTAATTGCAGAGACACTATAATGATGAAGACCCTGAGAAAGAAAAGCGAATAAAGGAATTAGAATTGCTACTAATGTCGACTGAGAATGAACTGAAAGGGCAGCAGGCATTACCAGTAAGAATGTCGCCATGCGCTTGGATGGAGGGATAGCAGCTTTACCCCAGTGCTTCTCTCTCAGTTTCTTTCTCTTCCTTCATTTTCTCTTCTTCTGATACTAATTGGGACTCTATATTTCCATTGAATGGGACAAAATATCATAGCCTTCCTACCTGATTTATGCTGAGATGAAATCTGGGTATGAAAAACTTGCATTACTTTGCATAATGGAAATGTAGTGTCTAGTTCTTACATTTTTACTCTGTGGTGGATTTCTTATCTTCAGCTATGTGTTATTCTTTTGCTCTGTGATTCTGAAACTACTATAGAATATTTAATTCAATAGCCACCCTTTTCACCCAATGTGCCATAAGTTAGTGCCAGAATAAATGTAATGTATTGTGGTAGGGGAAGGAGAAGGTTTGTTCAGTTCAATTCTAAATGAAATTTCACACTTCCAAAATAATGCACAAATGAAAACCCATTTGGATTTTGCAGTTCTTTAATCAAGAAATATGCACACAAATATGTCTACCAGAAAATAATGCACTCAGCAATGTGTGTAGTAATGGATACTATGTAGAGAAATGGGTTATTACTTCCTTACAAAAAGTATGCTAGGCAAAATTGCATACAAAATGCATCTATGGGGACAAATACACACACAAAAACATCTATAATTTTTTATGCAGCCTTTAGAAAAACAGACACACTTAGTCAACACAGTATAGAAATAAAATGAATTGAACTTAGGGCCAGAAAAATTAAAACCTAAGAGGAATCCAAATGGACAATTGTGTTGATTCTTCCTTTAAAGCATTTTTTTTAATTATTTATCAGATTTGTCACCACCCATCTCTTCCAACTGGAGGGACTCTGGGCGGTTTACAATACAGAATAAATATACAATAAAATTCTAATAAAATCCCATTAAAACTAAGACTAAAACAAATCCTGAACTACCCAGCTCATAAAATCCAGATGGCTATGATCTCTTCAATCATTATGTAGGAGGGGCACTTTAAGGCACTAGCCAACCCCAAGTATGTCGATTCTCCTCCCTTCCCCAAGCCTGGTGGCAGAGCCATGTCTTCAGCTTCCTCCGGGCTTGGGGCAGGAAGGAGAATCGACATACTTGGGGTTGGCTAGTGCCTTAAAGTGCCCATCCTTTAAATATTTAAAGCATATTAGAGCCAGTTTGATGTAGTGGTGAAGGTGCTGGCCTAGAAACCAGGAGAGCATGAGTTCTAGGCCTCCTTTAGGCATGAAAGCCGACTGGGTGACTTGGGGCCAGTCACTCTCTCAGCCCAACATACCTCACAGGGTTGTTGTGAGGACAGTAGGAGGCAGGAGTATTAGGTATGTTCGCTGCCTTGAGTTATATATAAAAAGGCAGGAAATAGTAGTAGTAAGAACAACAAAGATAGTACCAATAGTAATAGGCACCTTGGGTGCAATCCCAAAACATCTGGAGCACCACTTGAACACCATCGGCATTGGCAAAATCACCAACAGTCAATTGCAAAAGGCAGCTTTACTTGGAACAGCTTACATCCTGCGACGATACCTTTATTATTATTAAATTATAACATCTGCCTATCCCAGCTTCTTGGGAAGGACTCGATAGGTGGACAAAAATACCAAATCCAGTCTAAACATCTGGCTGACTGTGCGATCGACTGTAATAATAAAGGGCATATGTAGCTCTTCCCCCCCCCCAACAGCTCTCTTCTCACCAGTAAGTGAGCAACACTGCATGAGAGAAGCAGGCAAAGAGTGTAAGCCTTTCTCTGCCCACACCCTGGCTGCCTGCTGCTTTCAGAATGCCACAAGCACCATTTGCCTAGGCCACTTCTGGTAAACACTGCACCTTGGACATGTCGCATCTAGTTTAATTGGCTTGGGAGACTGCAGTTCTAGCTCCAAGTGGTTTGGGAATCACAGTCCAAGTCATGTCATGATCTTTTTCATGTTTGATAATGTTTTTTCTTTGAGGAAAGTTAGATTCCATAACTGCATGCATCAAACCAGAGCTGGCTATTACTTTATTAAATACATATGTTTTTCCTCTGTTTCTTGTAAAAAGAAAAGAATAACAAACCAATTTATGCAATGAATTAATGCAGGTATTGCAGAAAAACCCAAGTGGTAGCCAGCAGAGACTTCTGTGTATAATTAAATTCTTTTAATATTTAATTTCTAGTTAATATGACAAAGCAACAGTGTGCATGCCATGTTAGTTTGGCCACTTCTAATTTTTATCTCACATTTTGCAATTTCTTGTCTTGCATGGTTATACTGTAAAGAGACTTCTGTTAATTTGCTTTTCTGCTTTCTTAACCACATTGATTTTACAGCCTTTTCATTGCATTGGTGTAAGCTGTAAGTGCTAGACAGGGATAGGAGGAAGCAAAGGGAGGTGCAATGCACAAAAAAGCCAACTCTGGTTTTAATCTGGACCCACAACAGTAAATCAGAACAGTTCAAGTAACTTCAGATGTGATATGGAGCAGACCTAAAAGATTTAACTTCTAAATCCTTTAGGTACAGACAAGGGTGAGCTTGCATTAGGGAAAATCTGCCATTTCCTTACTTCTCGCAACAAAAATAAATTCAGCTACTTTATGGACTTTGGTGAAACAACAACATGGTTGTGTTGCTTATAATTATACTTACTTGCCCTGGATGCAGAGTTGTTGCCCAAGATGAGGTAATGCCAAAATGAGAGCTATAAATCTTCTACCCTTCTAAACCTGCTCTTGCTGCACTGATGAAAGGAAACATCTTGACAACTGTTTCATAGGCATTAAGTGCTTAGATGATGCAACCACTTTTATCTTTTCCTTCAACAGCCATCTGACACCTTGTGCAATTTCATTGCTAAGTTCCTTCTGCCTTTCTCTTTCTTTCTCCACTTTCCCTTCTCATCGCCCTTCCCCCTTCCTTTAGACACAGAACCACGCATCAGATTATCCAGGATGGCACAGCACCGCAATCGCTGACAATACCAGAACTCGTGGTAATGGTGCGGCCATTTCCTCTTTGGGGGAGCATCACTGCACTGCATCTCCACCAATGGACCATGGCTGCTTGCCTGAAGAAAGTGCATCCCCTGCAAGGTGCATGATTGTTCACCAGAATAACTTCCTGGATAATGTTAAGAATCTCTTAGAATTTGCAGAAACACTTCAGCTAATAGATTCCGTAAGTAGAATGGTCATATTCTAAAGTATAGTTCTTAAGGGAATGCTGCATGCTATGTCTACATTAGTATGTTTTCTTATACACATTCTTTACTAGATGTTCTGGCCTCCAGGATAAAAGGCTAGACAACAGCTTTCATCATTGCTGTATGATTATGAAAATTTTTGACTTAAGTTTCTTAAAGTTCAGTAATTTATATGGCTACTTGGAACTAAGTCTTGTTACGTCTTATTAAGTAAATGCAAGTATTTCTGATTAAGCACAGGTTAGGCTAGTTTGAGGTTTGTGGAATCCAGTATTTATCAAGCCCAGGTAAATGTTTGTCTGTAGAAAGCATGTATAGAGCCGTTCTTGAAACTATGCTCAGTATGAATGTTCAGATGAAACAGTTATTCAGTGTGAATTGGTAAATTTCAGTTTTAAAACTATTTCTAAATAATATGATGTGCCTATTTGCAGCAAAATCATCATGTAAGCGGTAAAAATAATACCATATTTTATCTTCTGTTCCAATGATATATTGAACTTTTGGATCCCAGCTTTTTTATAGTGCTGATTGTTTTCTTTTATCATAATTCTAATAAAATCACTTTGTATTTTTAAAGATTCCAACTAAAGATTAAGAATATTTATTATTTTTAGGCACTATAGTTTGAGGCAAGAGGTTTACTAAACTAAGAGATATATTAAATCTATAACATAAATACTGATTGATAGATTTTTTTCCATTTAAGGATGTTGCTATTTTATAAGATTAATCAGTAGCATATTTTTGTGTAACAAGACTTCTTTATAATTGATTGAACAGCTGGTTTGAGATGAAGTTGCTCTTTTTTGGAATGCATCATTAGGATGATTTGTGTCTAATTTTTATATTTTGGAAAAGTACCAGAACTGGGTCAAACTAAATTAAAAAGGAACAGATCTTTTTCTTTATCCTGTTTCCTTTTGTTAATGCTGTTATGTTAGTAATCTAGCTTAGCTTCTAAAAAAATGTGGGAGGATCATGCACTCTCTCATAGATTCGTGGCTTCCCCCATTGTTTCCAGGATCTGTCATCATGGGGTGATCTCAGCAGTTTTGAATTCTCAGAAGCATCAGACACCTCACCTACCCAGGTTCCCTCAGACAGAACCCCACAGCTTCAGAAAACAGACGACAGTGTGTGTAGGCCTGAAGGACACCCTCTTGCAGACTTGAGCAAAGCCATGTTGAGTCAGGATTCCTTTGCCTTGCCAAAGTCCTTGACTGGCTCCAAATGTGGCACAGCTCCGTTGGTCATTCTGCGTGCAAAGAGAGGCCATCCCGTGAGCCATTTAGCCAATGGCCATAATAAGTCCTTCATTCTTGCTGAAGTCAGCAGCTCAACTCCTAAGCGTTCCCCTGTCAAAAGCCTGCCTTTCTCTCCCTCGCAGGTAGAGCAAGATTTCTGTATAAATGTTACTAATTCTCTAAGCCAGTAAACTGTTAACAGCATAGAAAAACTAATCCTTGGGACAAATGACTAATCACTGTTGTGCTTGTTGATTGCATTCCGATTTTGAATCTACCCACTGTTGGGTTTAGATAGTAAACAATCTAACTTCCCTGTATATTTAATTCTTTGTGATTGGGGTAGGATTGGTTGTCTGTTTGCTTTACTCTGGCTTATAAATTCCTTCATCTATCCAAAATTAGCATTCCTGTTTCCTATAACCATTTTTTATTTCATCCATTTCACAGTATGTTTCATATAATCCCAGAATTTGGGCTGAACAGTAATTTCCAAATTATGTACTAACAAGTTCATTTTTAAAAAAAAAAATCACATTAACCTAATAATGAAAATACATTTGGATGGTATTGGAGGAACTGTGCAATGTGACTTACAAATCAGTTGAGTGGATATACAGTATTTAAATTGTCTTGGTCATATAGAAGATTTAAGTGTGTTAGTTTAAGTAGTTTCTGGGCGTTTTCTTGGAACAGCCTAAAAAATGAGTTAATGAGTTCATCTTTACTAGTACTGCAATCCTGTTTTTTAAATTTGTAACAGTCCTTTCCAAACAAAATTAAAGATTTACATTTTAAAAGCTCTGTGCATCCTTTATTACCCATGCTGTTAAAGCAAAGTCATGTTTTAACAAGGAAAATAGGAATTTGCTTTTTCCTATTTGTTTCTATTTCAAAAAACCGCAATGTTTGTTCTACTTTAGCTGCAGTATCCAGTAATCTTCAGAAGGCAAATTTGTTCTTCCTTGATAGCTAAAATTCAATTGAAACAGGTAGTTGTTCTTTAAATATAATCTTGGATCAGATCTAAAGAAATAGATATGAATAAGCCAAAGCACTAGAAATGTAAAATTTGGGAAATACAGTAATCAAAATGCATAACAGCATAGCACTCTTGTATGAAATTAGCACTGATGCAGAAAGTTACACTGTGAGTTCCTTTTCTTCATTTCTTTTGGTTTTACTTGATTACACTGTTTTCAAAAGCTAAAAACCATTAATACCCTTAAAAAATATACCTTTGCAGTTCTTCAACACTTCTTCAATCCAAGAAAGTCTGGATCTGGACAATCCCACTTTAAGTTCCACTCCACTGTGTACTCATAAGGTCACTGTTACAACACCTCTTCACAAAGACCAAACATTTAAGAGCCAGAAAGAAAATAACTCGTAAGTCTTCTTAAATCATACTTTTGACTGTGGATTGTTTCACCCTCAATGAGAATGTGTGGGTATTTCATATGCACGTGGAACTGCTGTGCATATTATTTCCCCATTCGCCTCAGTGAAGGGTAGCTTGGTGTGTAAATCACTCAAGTGAAGCTGCCCCTTTCTGTATGATTAAGGGGGCAAGATACATAAGAGAGTTTTGTCATGGCTTTTGAGAGAGATGTCTTCATATTGTCCCTTAGAGCAGAATCCTTTCTACAGACTGTGTTTAAAATACCATATAGATTCATTCTGTACCCACCGTAAATGCCTTATTTACCCCAATAAATTTATCTTATTTAAACAACTGATGTTGAGATCAAATACAGGTAGTCCTTGCTTAACTATGGTAATTGGGCCTGGCAACTCTATCGCTAAGCAGTGCAGTTGTAAAGCACAGCATCATGTGACCATGCCGACTTACGACAGCAATTGCAGCAGTTCAAGTTGTCGTTGTTAGGAAAATCCCACATGGTCACAGCATCCCACAGTCATGATCAACATTTGCTACCTCCTGCCAGCTTCCCCATTGACTTTGCTTGTCAGAAGCCGGCAGTGAAGGTCACAAATGGCGACCTCATGATCATGGGACTCTGCAGCTGTGGTAATTGCAAGCCGGTTGCTGAGGGGCCTGATCGTGATCATGTGATCGTTGGACACTGCGGCAGCCACAGCTACAAGGAATGGTGGTAAGTCCAGTCAATCAGCACCGTCATAACTTTGAACTGTCACTGAACAAGTGGTCGCTGAACAAGGACTACCTGTACCTGTACAATACTAATCATATTTAGTACTATGTATCATCTTCTAAGTGCTTGAATAATTTTGTACATGCTATATCAGTAATTCACTTAGCTTGCCTGTAAGGCAGGCCAGTATGAGTATTTCCGTAGCATAAATGGGAAAGTGAAACTGGGAATTTGCAGCCATAGCACATTCTCATTCTTGCACTGCTCTAGTTGTATTCCAAGCAAAATGTTTCAAATAATGTAACTTGTTTCTCTCCCTCTCCCTCTCTCTTTCACTTTGGTAAGTTTCAGAACTCCAGCTATCAAAAGATCAATATTAGAGAGCTCTCCAAGAACACCAACTCCATTTAAAAATGCAATTGCAGCTCAAGAATTAAAATATGGACCCCTAAAAATGCTGGTAAGAATAAAGACACTGATTTAATAATCAGTCAATCAAACCTTTGTTACAGCCATTTGGCCAGATGTCAGCAGAAGGTAAAACAAGAAAAAATGAAAATCTATAAAGCTAAAAAGAAATAAAATTAGTACAAATGTTCAGACCCGAGGAAAGGCAGATAGTGCTTATTGTGACACAGAACTGGGCAACTCAGAAAGATACAACCAACCAACGGCCAGACAGGAGAAGTGACAAACAGAAGTCATGCTGTCTTACCATGAAATTTATTCAGGATAAGATAGATAAACGTCTGGGATTGTTTGTAGAGAGAGCAATGAAGAGCATACGCACTGATGGAGGAGAATGTTTTTGTAGTACCCAAACAGGAAGGAGAAGGGATATCTGCATCCAGCCTGGCCAAAGTGAAGGCCTGGCAGAATTTCAGAACTGTGATAAATGAGAAATAGAAAGCTGGCTGGTGATTTAATGAGATTTCTTTGGAAGATCCAGTAGGACACAACTTTTGGGGAATGGGGGAACATGACTGCACTTGGCTGTCACAGCCAAGAACTGCATGCCAAAAGTAAGTAGGACCAAATTGGATTTAATCTAATTTGTGCCTATATTGACTGAAGCATGGATAATATTGTTACTTTTCCTGAAGTCACATTAAACTTTTGTGGCAACTTTGGGAAGGAATCTAGGAGCCCAGCACCAAACCACATGAACCTCTGGGTTTTAGCTCTACTGTAAGGCATTTTCTGCTTTCAAGTGCATTTTTCTGTCTTCCTTTTAGCCTCAAACCCCAACTCACCTGGTAGATGACCTGCAAGAGGTCATCAAACAGGAGTCTGATGAATCTGGCATTGTATCCAGCCTGTGTGAAAATGGTTCCCCTTTGCTGAAGAAAATCAAACAGGAGGCAAGTTAAACCATATTTACTTAAGGCTGCAGTAAGCTCCATTCAATTTGCCAACAAATGCCTCTCAGTCATTTTAGGCACTGCCTCAAGAAACCAACTTTGATAGGTTGCTTTCAGAAAAGAACTTGCTATTCTGTTTTTCAGAGTGTTGAGAAATGAATCAAAATATTCAGAAATGGTTCTAAACTTTGTCTATTGAAAGTAACACATGAAGCTACCAGATACTGTAGGTAGCCTGATAAGCTTTAATATTGCCATGAAGACAGCATAGTACTGCCATTTCTGAATTACAGTTCCCAAGAATTCCACTGTGCAGATAGTGAAGAATATTTCATTGTGGCCTGATTTTACTCTATCTATTAAGATTAGATCATTTTGGATCTTCATAGTAGAGTAATAATTTGCATTTAGCAAAACATGTCCAGGCTTGTAATCCAGTTACTGAAAAGACGTCTTTCAACATAGTATGCGATCTTCAGTAAACTTTGGGAAGATTTCTCAAGAAAATAAATGCCTTTGAAATCTGGCTAAATTCATGTTATATCAATCAAATAAGAGCATGTTTAAATCTGTTAAAATCTGTTTAAAATGAACAGATCCTGAGTGCTGGAGTTCAGCATTATAGGTGTGCATGAAACAGGATATTCATTTTATTTCAAACTTGGAACAAGTCAGCCCCACCCAAAATGTTCTGTCAGGATGATTTGAATTGGCTTGGTTCCTTTGGAATAATCAAACAACTTGGGTGTTCTGTGTTCATTCAGAACAAAACTCAAAATATCTTAAATATTCCAGTTATAGTAACCAATGGGACCCACCAGTGCATCCACATGAATTCAAACTTCACCTTTTTGAACAGCAGTAATTTACCAGGCAGGCTGAGAGTTATACAGCTACAAGCAGTCTTGGCTGTGCTTCATTATTTCTTCCTTCTCAACAGTTCACTTCTGTATCACCCCACATAGTCTAAACCAGTGTTTCTCAACCTTGATGGCTGGGGAATTCTGGGAGTTGAAGTCCACACATCTTAACGTTGCCAAGATTGAGAAACACTGGTCTATACCAATAGCAGCAGGGACATAATGGGCCCCTGCTGCTATATTGGTAAGGTGGAAAGGATTTGAAAAAAGTGGCCCAATCATAATTCACCAAACAGCCCAGTCCAAACGCTCTAAATGCTTTCATGTTGAAACAAAACAATGTGTTGTCTTTCACACTCAGAACACCAAAAACAGCTGTTTCTAGTTCAAAACATTTTGCAGATCTCTGTTGTAAGAACATGACAGTTCAGGACATTGTATGCTGACTGAATTAAGTTCAGTGCCAAAGCTTATGTGAAAATGCACTGGCTGTTAAGCAAGGCAGAGTGTGTCAGTCATGTTTCAATATGGCTGTTGTTTCTGCTTGCAGGTGGATTCTCCAGCAGGGAAAGCAGAAAACTTCCTTTGCTCAAATAGTTGGGAAGGGGAAGGGCTAAATACACAGCTCTTCACATATGCATCATCATCAGAAGATGTGCCTGTATGTATTAGTGCCACAAATCTCAACATCTTGGGATGGGGGTGGTTTTGTTTTTGCAACCTTGTATATTCTGAAGCCGAAAGAAACAAAGAATACCTCGAGTTACGACCACTCGTTCAGCGAACATTCAGAGTTACAACAGTGCTGAACAAAGGGACTTACAACCAGTACTCAAAGTTCCGTCTGTTGCAGAGACCCCGCAGTCTTGTGAACAAAATTCAGGTGCCTGGCAACCAGAGCACACTACAACCAGTTGCCGCATCCCACTGTCACGTGATTGTCATTTGAGACCTTCCCTGCTGGTTTCCCCCAAGCAAAGTCAATGGGAAGCCAGCAAGGAAGGTTGCTAGTTGCTGGAATAAGTCTCTCCCACCCCCCAGCCTTTCTTCGCTTGTATGCACCGTGCCCCCCTTCACTCACACACACACCCTGCGCCCTCTTTCTCTGGCCTCCCTGCACTTGCACACTCTTTCTGTAGCTTCCCCGCAATCGCACACAAGCACTTCACGCCCTCTTTCCTCGGCCTCCCTGCGCTCACATGCAAGCAGAGCACCCCTCTTTCCACAGCTCCTGCAATCACACACACACACCTACACCCTCATTCCACAGCCTTTCTGAGCTCACGCCACACTGAGCACCCCTCCCCCAATTTGCACACAGCCTGCACTGGGCTCCCACGGCCTCCCCCACCTCCCTGTGGCACCCCTGTGCTCCTTTACCTGGGACTCCCTCTGCTTCTTGCTTAACAAACTGCACAACCCACACATCAACCAGGACTACCTGGTTTGCTGTTGCTAAGTGATGTAGTCACATGACATGTTTTACGGCTGCATCGCTTAGCAACAGCAATCCTGGTCCCAATTGCAGTCATAACTTAAGGACTACCTGTAGCCCATGTCTGGATGTTCCCCAGATTATAGTCATATAATGACCAGAAAGAAGATGGAAAGGGCTTTTCCCCCCAGGCTAAAGGCCTTGATGGTCTGGTGCCCATTTTTTTATTTAATTTTATTTTCTATCCAGCCTTTATTATTTTTATAAATAACTCAAGGCGAGGAACATACCTAATATTCCTTCTTCCACCTATTTTCCCCACAACAACCACCCTGTGAGGTGAGTTGGGCTGAGAGAGAGTGACTGGCCCAAGGTCACCCAGCCAGCTTTCATGCCTAAGGCAGGACTAGAACTCACAGTCCCCTGGTTTCTAGCCTGGTGCCTTAACCACTAGACCAAACTGGCTCTCTATAATTTGCCCATTTTGCTTTGGAAATACAAAACACTTAGTATAAAAAAAGGATATTAAAATCTCATTGATTCCAGCATGAGGCAGTTAATTTAATTTCTCAGTTGAAAACAATGTGATATTAATAGGGTTAATGTCAGCCTGATCATACCAAAGTCTGTTTTTTTTCCTAATGTCTATCGGTTCCTTCTACTGGTAAAGATAGACTTAATACGTTTTAAGGTGCAGGATCACTAAGATGTTTACTAAGTTGGTACAAGGTGGGATAAAAAATTAAATTAAAATTAAATTAATGGGGGGTGTTAGCACCAGATAATTTTATTCTGGATGTAGCCTGTGTTAGTCAGATTATAGGTTTAATATTTTGTCAATCATGTTTTCTATGCATGCCCTCGTTTTAATCCCTTTCAATTCAGTGTATTGTACAGGAATTTTATGCTGAAGTTTGCTAAAAATAAATGAAAAATATTTGCATTTAATATCAAAGTTTTTTTCTTATGAACTTGAATCGCTTTGCTTAAGTAACCAAGATTTAAGTAAAGTCTACTACGTTCTGAGAATCTCATCCAGCGTGGTGTATGCAAATGTTATACTAGATATTCTACACTGAAATTTTTTGGCACATGATTCAGTGTTCCTTGAACCCTCCCTAAAAATATTTACCCTTTTCTCTGCTAGTTGACTCATAATTGTTGCCCTTCTAAGCAGCTACTCCAGAATAATTTTCTCTCCTTAACTGCCAATTTTCATACTGAATTATTTGTAACCACTTTTTTTAACATGTGTGACTTGGTTTGGTTGTATAACATCAGCATAGTGCCAGTTCAGACATTCACTTGAAGTTCCATTTAGAAATTTCTTCCTGGTAAATATTGTGACAATTCATAGAACTGTACAGGTTATGACCACTCGTTCAAGTGACCATTCAAAGTTATGACAGCGCTGAACGAGGGGAACTTATGATCAGTCCTCAAAGGTGTGGCTGTTGCAGCATCCCCATAATCACATGATCACAATTTGGGCGCTGCAGCATCCCCATAGACATGTAATCACCATTTGCTACCTTTCCTGCCGGCTTCCCACAATTAAGGTCAGTAGGAAAGCCAATAGGAGGTTGCAAGTTGCACTTGCTCCTGCCACTTTTTCGCCCACTCCACGGCCTGTGCTCTCTAGCACCCACCTGTGCTCTACAGCCCCTGCCCCCCCATGGCACCCACCCATAGCTCCCACCAGCTGGTTTGCTTCCCTGGGACTCCTACCTCTTCCTATTTTATTGTGGCGAGGTCCCCATTTAACAACCTGCATGGTCCTGGAGTTACGACGGCAACTGGGACTGCCAGGATTGCCATCACCAAGCGACATTAACGCTTTATGACTGCATTGCTTAGTGATGGAAATTCCTGTCCCAATTGCCATTGTAACTTGAAGACTACCTATACGTAACACTGTCCCTGGGGGCCGTGGTGGCTCAGTTGTTAAGACTCTGAGTCAGAGGACCATTAAGGTCGGCAGCCTGGCAGTTCAAAACTCGAGAGCGCGAGCCACATGACGGAGTGAGCTCCCGTCAACTTGTCCCAGCTCCTGCTAACCTAGCAGTTCGAGAGCATGCAAATGCAATTAGATGAATAAGTACCACTTCGGTGGGAAAATAACAGGGACATGAAAGGAGCCCCCTCAGGCATCCCCCGGGCAACAGTGACATCACCAGCAAATCCTTTCAATACAGAAGTGCCTTGGTAGGTGCTTCTGACACACACACACACACACACACACACACACAACACTGTCCCTTACATAAATGCTCTTTAACCAGACTTCAAATTTTATCTGTTACACACTTTGTTTGTTCAGAGGACTCCAGTGTTCGGGTACTCCAAAATTCCAAATATCCTTTAAAGTACAACCTGATAGGGTGGAAAGGAGGGTAGACAGGGATAACTAAACAGTCCTATAATACTGTATCATAAGTGATCCATTCAATGTTATACGTCATTCTTCTTACATTGTTAAGACTTTATTGTTTTTTTCAGAACCTACTTACCAGTTCTCATTTAAAGATGCCTACATCAGAAGAAGACAACAACCATAAATTATTCACATTTCATAGAACTAGATCATCAAGTAGCCCACTTCAGGTAAAATTCCTCTTTTTGCAAAACTCCATAGATAGTTGTTGAACTTACTTCCAAATAGAGAAATGATTCTTCTTTCAAGTTAAAGAATAATTTGTTTGTAAAACTTGAAAATCTCACTTTATTGTATAAGGAAAAAAATGTTATAGATGTGTTTGAATAAGAATTGAATACAAGCCTAATTAGCTCTTGAATCCAGTATTATTGACCAAGTAGAACATTCCAGGAACAAGAAGCTCTTCGGAAAACGTTATAGCTGAACCTGCTGACATTTGGTACGGTAGTGCAAAAGCGGCAGTTCTTTTCTTCTGCAGTCTGGGACCGGGGGAGATTTGGGGCATCCCGTCAAAGTGTAAAGGAAAAGGAAGCCAAGAAACATTGATACTTTTTGTCTCCTCGTTTCTGGTGGCCTTGTTTTTGTAACAGTGAAATATGAACTTCCTCAGATCGGCTTATTTTCAACCAGATACCACATGACAACTCCATATGAAGCCTGGGCTTTGAGTTGAATGGAAGTGTAGCAAACCCTGTAGGACTGCCCTTTTTCAGTGGTAGAACTCAGGCTTTATATGAAAAAGAACCTAGATTCAGTACCAGGCATCTTCAAATAGCTGGAAAAAAAACTCTGCAGAACTCCATTGCTGGTCCACATGGAAAATACTGAGCCAGCTGGATCAGTGTTCTGACTCTTAATTCACTTCCAGTAGAAAACTGATGTAAAAACTTTTGCAGTACAATCCTATGGATGTCTGCTTAAAATAAACTCTTTTGGATTCAGTGGGGCTATTCCCAAATAGTTGGAGGTAGACTGCAATTTTTCTAATCATAAGAAAAACCCTGCAAGATCAAACCAAAGATCTGTATCTAGTTCAGTATCTAGTTTCTCACTGGAGTCTGTAAGATATCTACAGGAAGCCTACAAGCAGAAGGTAATGATTAAGAAACATCTCTCACTGTTGTTCTGTAGGATCTGGGATAGCCACTGTAGACAGACCAGATTCACATGCTTCTTTCTTGTTCCTGCATAAAACAGCCTAATGGTGAAAATCTGTTTCACCCATCAAGAAAATACTAATGCTTGAATGTGTGTCTCAGAGGCATGAAGCATGGTAGTTTGCCTCTGGCTTTGCTATTTGCAAATATAAATTAGACAACAATTACTGCTGTGTTGGCCAAGTGCATGAGAATATATTCTTAATCACTTCTACAGAGCTGAGCCAACAGAATATGTAGACTATTTTATTACTGCTATTTTATGTAAATAAGTACATTAGAAACAATTATTCCCTGAGTAAATGAAGTAGAAATGGCTTGTTACCTTAACTTGAAGTTGGCATTAGTTCTTTATTTGTTCAGTGTGAACTCACAAATGGGTGATAAATGGGCTTTTGCCCATTCCAGCTCTTGGGAAGCCAGATATTTTTAGATTGCAAATCTGTGTGTGTGTGCACTTGTTTAGATCCTTGAATGTGAAAACTCAGATGGTGTAATCCTTGATCCATTTCCCCTTTCTAATGAGGAGATAAAAGCTATTAAGTCACCCATTCAATGACTTGGTGGGCTGGATCAGAAAAGGCAGGGAAAATACATTTGTACATGATGTTTCCTCCCTTCGTTAACCTAAAAAGATGGTAATCCCTTCTGAAAGCCATATGGAAATGTACACAGAAGCTAGATTTACTTCCCTTCCCAAGTGTTCCAGGTATTTGGGCTCAATCCATTCCTGGATTGGGTTGCTGGCTTTCATTATGTTTATTCCTGCTGCGGTCATTTTTCCTAAGAAGAAGCTCTGATGTTACTACACGAGTCAATTTTGCTATGGCGCTGCTTTGGAGAAGCAAATTAGCCAAAAAAATTTATGAGGCATCTCAACCTGTTCTAATGTCATGCAGTGAACAATGGTGCTTCAGTAGTTGTCTCTGTTGCTTTTGATAACTTAATAATTCAGATTTAGGATAGGTGGGTGAGATTTTGTTTGAAATAAAGTTTTCATATAAGTACTGCTCGGAGGTAATATTTTTCTGCAGAAGCACCACAATTCAACAAAACCCACATTAGGGGTTTTGGAGGTCATAGTCATTTAAAAATGACTGCATAGAGAGATAAAGAAGAGCTGTCACTATCACAGTAGAAAATATCTCAAACTTAGTATAATAGTTTGAATAGTGTTGACTTCAGTAGACTTGGACAGCCAATTTGTTTTTAAGAGTAAGCAGTTGATCAATATTCTCATTTGCATTTATTCTGAAATGTATTCATCTTGAGGGGGCTCCCCTGCTAATCTAATTTCTTCTGTGCTTTATGCTTTTTTAACTTTTTAATAATGATTGTTTTTAACACGTTTCTTGTTTTATATCTTCGTTGTATGCCGCCCAGAGTCACTTCTTGTGAGTTGGGCGGCCATATAAATTTGATATATAAATAAATAAATTCACAAAAGTAAGTTAAAATGGAGTAAGCTACAGGAAGGTAAGAATCAGCACACACTTCTCTTATTTTATGTCCTCTAGATATATTGGACTTTCCCATCATTCCCACCAATATGGTCAGTTGGTTATGTTGATTGAGAATTATGGGAGTCATGGCTCAATTCACCTACTACAGTGATCTCCAGAGTGGGGTACATACTTCCCAGGAAGCACACAAGACAATTGATTAGGATATAGGAAGAAAATATTAGAATGTCTATTTATTTATTTTTCTATTCATTTATTCATTCATTACTCTTAAATTATAAGAAAGACATTTAGCTATGCTATACTTAATATGCAAAATTATTTTTATATATTGGGGCTATATTTTCAATATACTGTACATTTTATATTAATGCAGTAGTACATATATTTTATTTATTTATTTTTCAAATTTTTATCACCGCCCATCTCCCCCTCGAGGGACTCTGGGACTCTCTCTCTCTCTTTCTCTCTCTTGAGATAGATAGAATAAATAGAATGACTGACTGGTGCATTCTTTAAAATATTTTACTGAAAACATTTGGAGTTCACTGGCATAGAGGATGGCAGATAAGAGAAGGCTGGTTTGACCTATGTGACATACGTTTCTTGAGTACTTATTTGCAGGAAAATGTAATGTGTGAATCTGCTGTTACATTGAGTGGGTTTAGGAAAGCACCTTTGCACAGTCTTGCTTTTACTGCTCTGTTTTCCCTGGAGGTTCACTTTTACTTAACTGGATATCCCAGTTAAACTCTGAGAGTTTGTTTACTGTTCACTCTTTCCTGGGGCAACAGAAGACACGTTACAGGATAAGTGAGATAATTTTGTTGCCAGAAGGATATGCAGGTAGGATTAATGATGTAACAAAATGAACTAAGAGTGACACAGCTGAAAATATTCCATGGTTTGATAATAATATGTGAACTTAATGTAAACATACAGAAGTTGCCTTTGTTACCCATATTTTAACTTTTGAAAAGTGCTAACAGGAAATCTGTTTTGAAAAAAGAAATCTGTTTCGTAAGAGGGTGGGAAGGTAACAAGGATTTCCACAATTTCATAGGATCTGTGGTCCTAATGCAAAACATGCAGGCAGTCATTGATGTAGCACAACCAAGTAAAAAGAAGCAACTAAACTGTGTTGAAAATAAGGAAACAAGCATGAGAACAGAAGCACTGTTGACTTAGTAACACCTTGATCTGTGTGTGGCATTGTCACATGGAAGTTAGTGAAAAGTTAGTGGTTTGTTGTAAAGGCCACTATTCATGAGGGGCACCTTTAAGTGAGTGGAATCCTAAACTTCTCTTAGTGAGCGTCATTAGGAAGGAAGCCGTGGGAGCATCTGGATGCTAGCATTGACTAACAAAACATGCTTGTAAGAAAACCTTCCCCATCATGGGGAGCCTTCAGGATGGATTACAACTCCTCGAATTCCATAGTTAGCATGGCCATTGTCGTGTATTCTGGGGGCCAAGTTGCACAGTACTGGAGGGCATCCAGACCAAGGATGGCTGCCGCAGGACTAGATCACACAAACCTGTCTTCAAACCTGCCTAGAGAATAGGACACTGTATAGAAAGTATGTTCTGTTTCTGAGCAGTCGCTACAAGAGGAGGAGAAGGAACAGAAGCAGCAGCATAGTATTCACTCCAGGCAGCAAAAACTCATTGGCTTCACAGTTTCACCTGGTCTGTGACTCAAGGTGGAGGCATTTTTCTATGTAGCATATTCCCCTGTAAGCAGGTGGCCTCTAGTTATAATTTCAGAGGGTTTAGAACAGTGTTTCTCCACCTTAGCAACTTTAAGATGTGTGGACTTCAACTCCCAGAGTTCCCCAGCCAGCCATGCTCAACTCAGCTCTAAGGTTGAGAAACACTGATTTAGAAGTTTGCATTAGTGTATAGCGAAGTCTGATTGTGACTTTTCCTTTTCCTTCCCTTCGTTGTGCAGCATTCAAAGCTTCCTTTTATCCTAAGCAACAACCGCACAAGTACCATTCTTGTGCCTTAGAAGAATAGCTTTCTTCTGGATTTCTTTTACACTGTTTCTCTTTTTTATCTTGATGCATTCTAACTTTATATTATAAAATGACCAGTTGGCAATCTGTACCAATATAATAAAAAATAAATAGACCAGCAAAATAATACCCAGAAGTCAAGAAAGACAATTTAACATGCATCCTGGTTTTGAAATGAATATGTATGTCTGTGAGCGAATAAACAAACAAGTATGGAATTATAGCTGAGAATTCCAAGGGCTTTTATGTGTATATGTGTGCAAAACCAGCTTCTAAACCTAGCATATCATAGCAATTGAAAGCACTCCTAGCTATTGTGAGAACAATGTGAATATTTTTACTATAGCTATATTCTCATATGGTAACTAATACAATGCATCTGCTTCAGTATTAGCTCACACAAAAACATTGGGCATATTACAAGTGGGATAGTGCTCTCAACCTAGATAATGAAGAGCAGGAAGCTAAGACCATCATTTGAACCTGGTCAAATGCTTTGAAACTACAGTAAGGGAAACTATTCAGAATTGTTCTCATAAATCAACCACCTTTGTTTACTTACAAACATAATCCCAATGTTTTTATGAGCCCTAGGGTGTGACTGTTCCTGGTAATTATCAGGTCACTGTATGCTTGAAATGAATACTGATCTCTACTCATTTCTGTAGGTTTTAGATAAAATGGCCAGGCCACTGTTTATAGGGAACCTTATCATGTGAAACAGGCAACAGCCAGACTGGGACCTTTATCATTTTCTAATTGCTACCACATATTTATTGATTTGAATAATATCTGCCTCCTCCCTACCAAATAATGAACCATATGAAAAACATGGACCTGGTGTGGTATGAAACCTTAAAGCTTCAGTAAATCATTTTATAAAACGTTCAAAGCTAAACAGTATTTAAAGCTGAAATGCATTACAGTGCCCTTTGATTCATTCTCATTCAACTCAGGGATACCAGAGCGAAGATTGTTCAGAAGTTGAGTTGTCATCATCCCACGAAGTCTTGCAGCCTGTTAACACGTAATTGGTTGTATTACAGCATAGCTTTTGTGGGCTATAGAACGTAGAAGAGGAAACCATAGCTGTAGTCTTCCAAGCCTCAGCCATGGAAGTGGTCCTCACATTCACATTTAACAAGTTGCACAGCCACTCCATAAGCAAACCACAATCGTATTTTAATGTTTCTCCACTAGCATCCTTACCATTTTTCAGTACTCTCACAGTATTTGTTCCTTTTGATCAATTTTTTTCTTGGATACCAGCTCTTCAACATACTCCCATGCAAATCTCTAAAACACCCCTTCCAGCATTCCCTCATGACTGTTTCATCAGAAATCATTTCATCAATTTTGTTTTTAATTCCGTTCATTCTGCTGGAAATTTTCAATTTTTTATTTTCATCAAAATCTCTTGGTTTTTCTGTCTCTTTTGACTGTAATAGTTTCTTGCTCTGTTTGACAACATTCTTTTCAATTAGCTTTCTCTACATACATATCATACAGTATGATTCATTCATTCTCTACTGTGCATTTTTGGAATAGTCCATTTCTCATTCTTCCTATCGGAAGACTAATCTGTCCTCTAATACTTCTTCATACAAGACTCAAGCTTTTTCTTGTAGTTTCCTCTCATTTTCTCTACTTTTTTTTATGTCCATTTTTCCCCAAGATTCACTCTTCACACTATCAAAAATGAACTCTCCCATTTTCAGAAATTCTTACCATTCTTGAGGCCTTCACTGATTCAATCTTTCATCATAATCATAACAATCACGCTTTTGGATTTATATTCATTCTTTTGCCATGCGAATAAACTTAAACTAAACCCACATATTTGAACAAAAATTCAGAGGACATACCAAGCAGTCATTATTTTCACTCACTCAGTGCCTTTTTTGCTACTTTTTCATCTTGCTCCCACCATCCATTCATGCCACCTAGCAGACATGGGGATTTCATTGATTCAGAATGTTAACCACTTTTGCCCAAAACTCATCCCTTATTCTTCCATATCATTGTTTTTGGGAGTGTTATATGCTACAATCCCAAACCTAAGAGTTCCTATTTTCATATGCACCTACAGCAAACTAGACAAAATCAGATCATAGTTTCTGGCATTAATTTTACATCTTCTATTCAAAATTAAATGCACATAATCACTTTCCTGAGTGTATTCATCAACTCTTCAATTAAATCAGATCTGTTAAATCTTTTCTCTTAGTTTCACAGGTAGTCAGTTTTGGCCAGTATGCTGTAAGGTCAGCCAAAGCCCAATTTTATTGAAGCATTTTCACACTGCTCTATGCAAGCTAGAATTGCTAAACTAGAGACTATCTTGCAAGGTGGCATATTTTGTCTGCATCCCGCCAATACTGACACACACTTGGTTTGCCATATAAAAACTTAAAGTATGTGTACTTCCATGGGAAAAAATACATATTTATCAACTACAGTTTTAAACAAACGTGGCTGGAATCTTCCCATATTGCTCAACTCATTTCAAAGAAAAATGAACCCCACTCTTAGCACCCATAGGGGGTATAAACACAACTGTTTATCTCCTGTATTTTATTGCAGGTAACTGCAGTTCCAGGAGCCCTTCCTGGAGTTGTAAAGGTGGCACACCAAGGGGTGTGCAACTAATGACCTAATCATAAATCCTAGTTATGTCATTAGGATGTATCTAACTTCAGTATACCTGGTTATACTTTTCTTTGTTAAAAGAAGGAAACCTGTTAGCCAGGCATCTTAGATGGCAACATTAGAAGGGACATGGAGCACTTTCTCACATTCTTTATCCCATATTCTGGCCAAGGAACATCCACTGCTCCCTGCAGATCGTACCAGCAGCTAATCACCTTCCATGATCAGAGCCATTTTTTGGTTTCCAGTACCCTTTACAAAAACAAGTCGGTCATTCCGGCGGCAGCTGCTCTTTCCCCTGAGCAGATCTGAGTCAGTGGAGTTACACCGAGGTTGAAAATTACTTGAATTCTGACCAGCTTCTCAAGAGAGTGGAGGCTGTTTAGTGAAGTCATGAAGAGGAACAGCACTGTGGCATGTTTGTGAAGTGAAATTTATGTTACACCTGCCCTTGGCTGTAGTCAGCGGAGGATTATGTTGTGTAAAAAACTAATAAAGCAGGAGAGTGCTGTATCACTAATCCATAGCTACATAATCAGACTGTTTTTGACAAGAGGTGGATTGCATAGTGACAGGACTACTGAAGACAAAAGAAAAACTAAAGGAGAGATAAAGATCAAGTTAAAAATGCATAATTATGTTCACATTAGAGGGCTAAATTCTTTGTCACATCACTTGTTTTCCTCTCCGGGGATTTAGATGATTTTGGCTGATCTTGATTTTATGGAGTTTGATTATATCTAAAAACCCAGCAGTACCATTCTTGGTTAAATTGCATTTGCAGTAAATATACTTGCAGTAAACTCAAGGCAGTGAACACTATTTAAGAAATGGATTTTAGTTATTTAATGCTTGCATCACACTGTGTCATTTCAATGTGGGAATGACCTGGAGTTTTGAAGAGTAAGTAAAAGTGTTGCTTCATCCAAAAACATTTTGATGGATGTACGGTTTAAGTGTTATTGGAGATCTCAGTCACAAAAATCTCTATATTGGTTTGGATAACTTGGTCAATGGATAGCCACATTAAAATATATGTATATATTGTGTTCCACACCATAACATATCTTTTCTGTCACAGAGACAAAAGGTGGTGTGTCTTTGTTAAGTTTTATAATTAGGGTTGCTGAAATTGCTGTTGTGAAAGTACCAGTTCTGATTGCCCAGCATAAATTTTAACAAATGGGTTAGAAGAAAGCAATACTTATCTCTATCAGCAAATTCCATGGTATGCTGACATTTTTGTCCTTCCTAATGACTGGAGGCAGCAAGAGATAGTTTGCAAGTCTACAGAACAGGTTTATCACTTTCTAACACTGTTAAATTGAGCTTTCAACCTTTGTAAACATCGCAAACACAGACTTTGGTTAAGAAATGTGTTTCTATTAGCAGACTTTTCATCTTTCCACTTATATTTCACTATGGAAGATTTTATTCCTTTTGTGCATCAGCGTACAGTTTTCATTGCTTCTCTCTTGTTTTGGAATATTCTTAAGTGCTAACTTGGTTTTGATACACTGCTCGCCAGTTCAAGGCTTGCAAAGCAAATAGCAGTTCTAAAAACAGCAGCAAGTCTGCTAAGGCACACAATGCCTCATGCCTTAGGAGCCAAAGTAGAGGCCTGAAAACTTGAAAGGGCCCAGACAAATATAAAGTATAACAAACTCAGCAGCAGAAGAAATAATCATTGGACGAGCAGACAATATTGGGAACGCTCCCTTTTTTAAAAATAAGAGAATCTCTTACCTTAATATAAAAAGGTTTCAGGCACATTTTCTTCTGCAGCATACCTGTAAGAGCACAGGGGAAGTTCTGCAGCTGTTACTTCTTGTCTTGTGTCAGAGGAGCCTTAAAAGATCTTAATATCCAGGCAGGTTGGTATGGGAGAAGGAAGTCTTAAGGCTTACTGATTCCCTTAGCACAGGAGAATGGAGACCTAGATAATATTAAATCTACTATGCATTTTATTATAACCCTGAATTCCATTGTTTTAGAGTACAGAATGTTATCTGCTGCACTGTATACTGAATATATAACCACAGTGCAACATCAGAATTACTTCTATAGAAATGTCCTGAAATTAGCATGAAGACCAGATCAAAAGCAACCAATAATACTCATCTTTTAGAAGTTTGCTCCTAGTCTCATTCACAGAATGTTATAAAAGGCCCAGAAGACATTATAACCCTGTCATCTTCAGACATGGCTCCTTGTATCATTTTAACAATTGTAACAGAAGCCTTTGGACAGAGTAATGGATTCCTAATCAAAATGTAATGATCTGCTCCTGTCTCGGCAGTCAGAAGTTTAATCATATGAACAAAAGAGATGGGAGAGAATATAGAGCTAAATTAGAAAGCTGGTAACAAATGTAGAGGGTAAACATTTTTTTGGAGATCAGGTTTGAGCTTACTTTCTTAACTGGTCTTTACATGAGACTAAGTCAGCTTGGTCTAGTGGTTAAGGTGCTGGGCTAGAAACCAGGAGACTAAGAGTTCCAGTCCCACCTTAGGCATGAAAGCCGGCTGGGTGACCTTGGGCCAGTCACTCTCTCTCAGCCCAACTCACCTCACAGGGTGGTGGTTGTGGGGAAAACAGGAGGAGGAAGGAGTGTTAGGTACTGTATGTTCGCTGCCTTGAGTTATTTATAAAAATAACGGGATAGAAAATAAATTTTTAAAAAGTCTGCCCATGTCTTCTACATTGCAATCCAGTGGCTTCCCTATAGACATCTGAGACGGGACAAGTGATGAAACATGTATCACAATTCCGTACACATGATTTGGGTGTCTGATGTCAGCATGCATGCACAAAAGGCCAGGGTTTGTGTCATGACACATTCTGTCATCATTTTATCACCTTGGGCTTCCCTCTTCTCAATGCCAACCCCCTAGGTGATAAACGCTTGGAGAAGAAAAACCTTGTTTCTCAATTCTCCCTCTCTCTCTTTTGTCTTTAGCATTTTAGCAACACATGGGATTCAGCTTTCTGTGGGAAGACAGAGGATCAGCTGGCCTTCTCTGACCCAGCCCGCAAATACATGAGCGCGTTCTCGGCTCGAACTCTGGTCATGTAAAAGTCCACCAACAAGCATTATGTTTTCTTTTCAAAACACTTACAGTTGATTTGGATTGATCATTCCTCTACATGGGAGAAAAACCTTGTGTGTTTGTTTGTTTGTTGTTATGGTACAGCATTTGGGAGCAGCACAAAGTGCATACATTCACAAAAGCATATATTAATCAGGTTGGAATTCACCCAACTTTAAAAAAGAAATGGACAGAGCAAAATTCTCTTTATTGATGATGCTTTACTAAGTTTATCAGATAATTGAATTTTATGCAGTTATTAATGATGCAGATTTTAACAACAGAGTGATTTTAAATGATTACAAATGTTTGGGGAGATCAAGTGCACCAGTATTAATTCAGTGAAGAGTTGCTACATGAGTTCCAGTGCCAGTGAAAATGTTGTCTAGGTTTTTGTTGGGTTTTTTTCCTTCCTGAGAGCTGGCACTCAGTAGCTTATTCTAAAATCATTGAACAAATGTCTTGGTATGCAATACTGCGAGAAAAGCATTACTGCAAATGCTAATATAAAAGTCTAGGTAGGGGCATACCTTGTTTGTAAATGCTCACCTACCTTTAATTATTTGAAGTACTGTTCCACTTAATGGAGCTCTAGACAGCTTCTCCTTTTTTATTAAGAAAAGCTTTTAATTGTTTTTACTGTATGAAGCATAGTTTTATGAAAACAAATTATATTTTTATTCAGTAATTTAATTTTGTAAATGCCAAATGGACTTTGGGTTGGTTTTGTTTTGTTTTGTTTTGGCTGCTACGGACTTGCAGCATGTAGATGGGTTACTAAAGGACCATAAAGATTTATATATAAAAAAAACCTGGTTGGGGAGCAGGTAGCTAACTTGACTATGCACTAGCATTTCTGATTTTTACAATATTGTTTTGATGCTCCCCCTTTTCTTGGACAAGCAATATTTTGAAACACTTCTTGAAAGCTTTTATGCGCCTACATGTATGTATTTTCAAGGCTTTTGACAACATAGAATGCAGATTTTTAGTATTTTGGGAGAACACAATCTTGCTTATGTCTTCAATTGTCTCACGTTTAAAGATTCCATAACTGGACTCTGCACATAAAATCAAAAAATTATGGCCCTGGGACTGCCATATCTGAACTTTTCTCAGTGCTAAGAGAAAGTGGCTTCTTTTTTTTTATGTCAGACGTTGCTGCCTTAATAGAATTAGGTGCAGCCTTGTCTGCACTTTTTATAATACACTGTACTGCCTTGTAGATAAATAAAGTGTGGCATTTTGTAAAAATTAACTGTTCATTTTAATACTTCAGATGAGCTGGCATTTTAGCATACTCGTCAAGAATGTCATTCTACTACATCCATTTGTTCAGTTAGTTTTGCAAAATACTAGAATGTGTAAGCTTTGCCTATTTAAATCAAAGCTGTTTCTGCCATTTCAAAACTAAAATAACCAAATTCTTGTTTCATATAGTATGAGTCTAGGTAGAGAATCACTTATTTTCTCATGGGACAGTATGGCAAGGCTTTTAATATCTCTGTCTACAGTCAGTTGAGACGGTGAAACTACAACTCAGATGTGTATTTTCCTGAACCTGCATGACTCCCCTGCCAGCATTGGAAAAGGTGGGGCTCCTTTAAAGAGTAGCCAGCAGGCACAGAGAGGGTACTCGTGTGGGATCCATAGTGCCTTAACCTGCTTTGATCCAAATATTGCACATACCTAATGTATTCTGTGACTGGCTCACATATTATACAAACCATGATTTGTTTAGCCTTGGTTAATTAAATCACAATTGGCAGAGTTCATCCAATAAACAGACAGAAGCTGTGGCTTGCAGACACCATAGATTGGTTCATATGTTGCACTAGGCCAACACCAAACAAAAGTTTACTGCTTAGGGCAGTGAGGGAGGCCAACCACCATGTCTCAAACAGACTGCACTATTTTCATGTAATATAGCTGAGGGGCAACAGGTTGGGAAGATGTATTGTTACATGATAAACACATTTGGGTGGATTTTGCCCCACATTTTTCCATAGAGAGTAAAAAAGTAAAACTATGAAAACTTCACTGTAATTTAAAAAGCAACTTGAATGCCCTTGGGGTTTCTTGTATCTGCATACAAAATGTCTCTCATTTCGAAATTTCTGGTTAGCTAGTGGGTTGTACCATGGGAGAGATCATGACAGTATGGGATTTAGGAGATTTGATACGTAACTTTCCTACTATTTATAAAGAGATCTTTTTTCCTCCAAAGCATTCAACATAATAAAAGCCAAGTGAGACCCAGCTGCAGTTTTAACCACAAAATAGCTTCTAAAAGATGCTTTGATACAGCTTGCCTCTTAATTAAAATTTTTTGAGGCGTGTCACAGCTTCAGGAGAGTTTCTCATAATCTCTGAACAAGCAGTGATAATCCAGCCCTTGCAGAAAATACTACAAATTATATGGCATAAACCAACTCCCAGCCTATCCATGAGAATATTGCAAGAATTTTATTAGGTAAAAAACCATCTTACCATAGTAATAATGTACTGTGCATCTTTTATATTCAGCATTACATAATTATTTAAAATGTAATTTGCTTCACATTTTTGTGTAATTCTCTGTAAACAAGCATCTGCAGCTAGCCATGATGACACCAAATAGATGAAATTGTTTTGTTATATCACAGTGCATGTTCTGCCTTTTAGTACATCATGACATTTCATGCAAGCACATAAGAGGAATTTGTGTCATTTCTTCATTTGTCCTCCATGGACGCCCCTGTCTGTCAGCAGTGGTGCTTCGGCATGACAGCTGTGTGAACTAATGCTCTTTACCCATTCAGTCGTTGAAATCCCATAGTGGATGGTGGCTTTTAACTGATAGGTTCGAGAGAGTATGTTCAAGAAATCTTGCTCATGTGCTGATGCACCAACATTTTTAATAGTAATGTGTTGCAAAACATCCCTAATCTTTTCAACCATGCAAAGTTGGGCAGATCTGGAGAAGTAGGGAGTGAAGTGCTTCATTCCTCATCCTGTGCCATAAAATTAGAGAAGCAGAAAAATAGGGTGGAGAAAAGGTTAAGCACTGCAACAAATTATGTCTTTCCCCTGCTACCTGTTAAGATGTATGGCAAAGATTTAGGTTCTCAGACTAGAACTACTCAGATGAGTTGTTAGTATAGTAAAATAGCCCAGCTGTAGTATAGTAAAATAGCCCAGCTGTGTCTTTTCTAAGTCTCCCTCCTTAAACCACAACTCTTACATTTTTTTTTAGCTTGGTTTGCTTTTCACTTCCTTTTTTAGAGAAAAGATGTTGGTTCTAAGATGGCCACTTAGCTTGGCCATCAGTGTTAGACTTCCACAATGAGCATATCATTTTATTTTAATTTGATAAATGTGTATACTCCTGTCCTCTCGTAATACCAGAGAATTTCATAGCATTTTTCAATAGCATAAAATGAAGATAGCATTACAACTCTTAGAAGCAATAGAAGAAATCAGCAATAGCCAACTAATTGTAGGAATAGATAACCATAGCTGCTGGAAGGAAAAAATACAAAAGTATGCTATGTATGCCATATTGAGCTCTTGAAGGAAAGGTGAGATAAAAATCTAAATAACCACACTAAACAAAAGCATAGCAAATTGCAGACATGTATATCAACTTTATCCAGGCTGCATCTTTCACATGTTGAACCATAGTCTGCATCATTCATAGCCAATATGACTTTTGTAGCCTTAACATAGCTGGAAGCCCACTATATACTGGGCAAAGGATGGGTACATATTTAATTGTTCAGCTATTATATGTAGATCTGCTTTTTTAAAAACGTGTCAATATACAGTATATTCTAAATATGCTACTGGAAATATTCATAAATAATGTTGAGCTCTGAGCACCCATGGGAGCCCACAGGAAGGATTGAGTGCATTAATCAGACACCTGGATTGGAGAGCTAATCAACCCATGGCACAGAAGGGTTTCCCATCTATGTTCTCCTGTCAATTACCCTATACGTCCTGCACATTTCAGCAGAAGCAATCCAACAATTCCAAGTAGAGATTCAATCCAGACTAATCCAATATTTCAAAAGTTTAATTGGAATCCTGCTTACTCAAAAACAGGTTTACATTCCTGAAATATGCTTCTAAGAAAGTAATGTAGTCTTAACAAGCCAGTGGTTCCAATAGAAAATGTAACTCTATTTTAACCCACTGGAATCCTGGAGCTGCCAGACTGAAGCAAATCAATGTGGCCATCTTTAAATATGGAGAGAGGAGTTGCCATGCAAAGCAGTTTCAAGAAGATACATCACATGAACCTTTGTTGAAGCCAAGCACCTTTCACGATTCTGCACAGAACTGGATATGCACCCCTCATCAGGGTATCCACCCCTAAATGGATCTGCAAAATTAAATAATTAAAAAGCAAATTTGAAACACTAAGATCTTGTGAGATGACCATATGTCACCAGATTTCAGAAGATTTCAATTTCCTTGCATGAGGCATCATGAGGGATGTTAGAAGAGCAGGTATAAGGTGGTTGAAACCTTGAGAGATTTAACTGTCTTTAAAGACATTTCAATTTGTTTGTTGGATGTTAACATGGGGAGGCAGGGCCCAGCATCTGAAGAGGTCACCAATCCCTGATTTAGCAATAGGGTACATGCAGCAACTACTTCACAGACTGTCAGAGGAGACAGTATCATGCTGCCTTCAGGCATTCATAGAAAACCTCAAGTTGCTTGGGTAATATTTCTGCACACCCAGCAGTATGGTAAAGAGCTGCACTGTGGAGCTTTTATATGTCAAAAAAACAGCAGTTTGGTGAAACTGAGCCACAGAAAAGCCCTTAGTATCTGCCAATCTCTGTGCTCCACCTGATGTTATTTTGTAGAATATTTTAATTTAAAAAAACATATTGGAAATACCAGTCCCCCTTCTCCAAATAATCTTTATTTCTAGGAATGCTTCTGGGTCCCACATATACCCTGGAGGCATTCTTGGGAAATTAAAAAAAATGCAGACTGAAGCCTAGTGTTTGGCTTAGAAGCATGTCCATTTGACACCTTTCCCCCCAAAAAACATTGCTTAGTTGAGAGGGTGCATCTTAGGATCTACCAGAGGAGGCTGATCACCAAAACGACGGCTATTTGCTCAAACAGGAGGGACAGTCATGAACCTGGACGCCAATAATACAAGGCAAGGCAATAGATACCCACCACCTATTTGAATGCATCTGTTGATTACATACAAGTCTATGGTGTGTGATGTCACTGCTTTCCATCTATATCCATGAACATGAATCTTAATCAGACATGCTTTTACAGTGCTCCCAGTCAAGTATGTGCCTATGTTCCCAGCATTACATCAGTGGTATTTAATCCCAGAATGTTTTAGTTGCCCTGGAGAACTAACACCCAACATAAGCTATTAAAATGCTAGCCCAATCATGTAATATGTCCATGGCTGGGAAATCAAATGACTGCATTTTCAGAATAATGTGCCTGTGTGGCTGATATTTACAGAGAAACCCACTGATGAGTCTGAAAACTACTGTCTAGAAATGCTGTCCCAGTCATCTCTTTTAGCAACTTACAGTAATAAACAATTTTATATCAAATTGCTCAAGATAATGCCTATTGTTCCCTTGTTTTGCATTATTTGTCTGTTTATTATTTTACAGTTTTTAATAGCCTACCTAACTCAAAAGGCTTGTGGACAGCTTACAACAAGTTAAAATTATAGATATAACAGTAAAATAAATCAAAACATGGGAATTACATGAGAAGAATGGAAACTATCATTGCTGATCAAAATAGTTGGACAGCAATCATTGCCCAGTGAAATGTATGGCATAGGTAGAACTAAACCACCTAAGCCTAAGGTGCAAATGTCCAGGCAGAAAGAAGTCCTAGATCAGACCTGCACATAAATAACTCACTGAGTAATTCCAACTAGAGCTGCTGCTGAAACACAGAATGAATAAATTCAGGTCAAAAGGGGCATGGCTGCAATTCTTGACTGTATAGTTGTTGTTGTCTTAATTTATATTGTACTTTTAATTTGTTTGTCACATTGTCAGCCACCCAGAGTCAATTTGGAATTGGGTGGTGTCCAAATCAAATAATTAATTAATCAATCAATCTAACTTAAAACATATTAAAAAGTTAATTTTTATTATCTGTGTCTGCCCAAAACTATGTACTGTTAACGAAGTATTCTGGGGCCTCTGAAACCATTCTCTTCTTTATTAATTTTAAAACACTAGGAAGTTCATCTCCTGTGATGCAGCAACAGAAACCTTCCATAAGAATTTTCCATGCCGATAAATAATGTAATGAGCACATTCTGAATGATGATAAAGTTCTTTTGCCCTTCATCACCTGCAAATATCTCTTCTATGCAACCATCATCAAGTCTAGACCATATCTGAATTGAGCCTGACCCCTTCCATGAGTGGCCAAAGAAAATCTGTGTTTTCCATGACAAATCTCAGTTATGACAATCTGGATTGGGGCAGAGACAAGGAAATCGAAAGCCTCTCATCAAATTACACAATCAGTCCTTCTTGCAATTGCAGATGGTAACAAAAACCTGTATTACTATATCACTGTAGCAAAAGAACCAAATTACTCTGCTCTGTTAGTGAATCACAGGAACTCTGCCCCCATTGTTCCACAGATGATTCCACTGCAGCAGCTAAAGACAACTCATAATACTACATTATTTGAGGACAAGGAAATCTATATACACCCAAGCGTCAAAATCTGTTCCTGGATGAAATTTAGCCTTACGGTTCAATCTACCGCTGGTGGTCTCTCTAAGTCAGAACTGTTAGAGTAAATCAAACTGTACTCAGAATGTATTTGTAGGTTAGTGTTGGTTTGCTTAACAAAGAGTTCAAGGTTGGATGGCAGAACAAGATGCATACAGTGAAACGTGTTCACTTGTGAAAGATATGAGGTAGTTCAAGCAGTATTTGCATAATCACATTAACTTAAAGAACCTTCTTTAAAATTGTCCTAACAATGCCTCCCATTGTTAAAAGCCACAGCTGTCTATGGTGATCTGACACAGAGGGGAATTGTGCTGTCACAGAGCAAACATCTTCACAACCATTCAAAAGAATCCAAATGTAAAACCTTTGACAACTTTGGCAGCAAAGGGGAGCTTTGCTCTCCATGAACACCTGGGCCGAACAGCTCTGTCAACATTCTATTTCTTCCTTTGATTATTCTTATCTAATTGCCATCACATCTAAGACCATAGCATGTGAGATAAGGAACACACACATCAGGCTAGAAATGCTTATTCAAATGTTGCAATGAATAAGAATGAGCTGTAATAATTTACCTTCAGGTATGTTTACTTTTGGCTCTGCAAAAATACAGGTAGCATGTCATAATTCCACACAAATATTCCACACATCCTATCTCCTAGTAACATAATTGCCACCTTTAAAAACTAGGCTAGGTAATATGCATCTTCGTCTTCTTTATCAAAGCTTATCCACTTTGAAAGTGGTAACTGATCTATTACCTGGCAGGTAGTAGCTGAGAAAAGGAAATATCTGTCTATTATACTACTGAACATGCTAATTGAGGCAAAATTTACCCAAAGACTTATTGTGGTTATGAAGGGGGAAAAAAACATAGCCAACTAATTTCTGAGGAATTTAATTTGGCAGACACAGTCACACTTCCATCCAAACACTCCTGATATTTATTTTTAAATATCAGCAGAATTCCTGCTTAGTCATGAAAGGTGTTTAAAGATCAGCACTCAGATTAATCCCATTTCAATGCTTTGGCTGCCATTCTTTGTACCAATGAAGGTGGAAGGTAAAAGGGAAGCAAAGATCTTCTCATATACACCAAGTTAATAGTATATTGAATTGGTGCACTACCTTACCTGCACTCAGCCCAGCCTTAAATCAGATGACTTTTTAAGGAAATGGAACCTGGCAGTCAATCTAATCATCAACCTCCTATCACATCCTCCTCCTCCTCTGCAGAGCAAATGTATTAAAACCATGAAAGAAGAAGTTAAAATAACAATAATAAAATATAATCCATTAACAATTTAAAAATCCATAAATCAAAAAGGTGTAGTTTTCTGTCTTTTCAAGAGAGACCAATTACGTCTTCAGAGAGATGTTCCACAGCTTAGAAGTGACATAGGAGACAACCCTTCTTTTTGGATCTTCCCCAAACATCCCTTTGGAAATGGAGCTGTCTTAGAAGACCCCTTCTTGCAGATCTTAATGACCAGCAATCAGGCCCAAAACCAACAGTACTGCTAATTAATACATGTGGGATTTAGAGATTTGTCTTACAAAATGTCCTCTTCCATGGGGAAGGGTTATCAACTTACAAACTGCCATAAAGGACATGGCCAATCATAGTTGATGGAGTTTTTAAAGGTTAATAAAAGAACTCCAAGCAGCAAACAGCAATCTTGCAGAGTAGAAGCGTGAACCAAAAGGGAACTTGCACATTAAGCTTAATTGTGTTCAGAAATAAATTCAGTCTTCACACAGTAGTTAGATGAAGAAAAATAGAGATAGCTTACTTTTATTCAGTAGATCTGGATACAGGTAGGTTCATAGTAGAAAGCACTTAATCATCACTGGTTCTTTGTAGACACTTTCTATGTGGAATAGAAAGTGTGTGCGCGAGCAAGATGGAAGGGCAGGAGCTGCATTTCTGCAGCAGCTCCTGCTTGCATGCCTGCCGATGAGGTAATGGAGATTGTTAATCCCCAAGCCCAAGAAGGAGTAAGTGGAAATCAGGTGACCCATGTGATATCCCACAAGCCCAGTAGAGGTGCACTTGCTAGAGAGACCTCCTTACTATGTTTGTGAGACAATGCTGAGTTGACCGCCTGATAATTCCAACAATAGTCACAAAAGTCAAGGGGTGTCAGAGCCAAGCTTGCTTCTGACTCAGAATTAGTTTCACTTTCTGAGTCAGAGGAAGAATTGGAAATTTATCACGCTAGAATCGGAGAAACAAAACTCCAGCATGACTCAGCAGAGCGGGAAGAACTTACAACGCTGATTTGGTGAGATCCTGGGGAGGATTTGAATACTCCAATCAGTATGCACCAGAGACAGGCTGAAAAGCACACGAAGGAGAAGGCAGCTTGATTGGCTGCAGGAGACTTCAAGCACACCAAAGATAGGGATAAAAGGCAGCCACATGGACAGCAAGCTGCCGGAGACAACCGAACCTCTAACTCTGCAGCTTTGGGAGAAGAGTCCTTACCGGTATCTGAGTCAGCATCTATGGCTGAAGAGGAACCAGAGCTCAAGCTCCATTCTGAAGGCGAATCGAACCCTGCATTTGTCGTCAGTGAGGAAACAGAGTCAGCTGTGCCCAGCAGCCTTTGCCTTGCTTCCAGCCGCGAATCTCCACGATACCCTCAGCAGCAGCATGAGTTGGCTTCAGCTTCCCAGAGCCACTGCTTGTCCACAGTTCTACATGATGGCGCATCGCAGACTCCAGAGTGTTCAGAAGTTTCACACCTATCCTGTTCAGGATCTGGAATGGTGGACCACAAGGTCCTTCCAGCCAAGTCCAGCCTAATTCCAAGTCCCAAGTCTTGCTCCAGATCTCCAGTCCAGAGGATCCAGCCTAGTCCAGGGCTTCCAGCCGAGTCCAGCCTAGCTCCAAGTTCTAAGTCTTGCTCCAAATTTCCAGTCCAGAGGTTCCAGTCCAGTCTGGGGTTTTCAGCCGAGCCCATCCCTGTTCCGGTTTCAAGCCTTGTCTTCAAGTCTTCAACTCAGAGTAACCAGACTTGTCCAGAACCCCCAGCAGAATCTAGCCTTGCTCTGAGTTTGAGTCCTGCTCCAAGCCTCCAGCTCATCCCTATCTGTTGTTTGTAGTCCTGTTCCAGGTCCAATGAGTCAGAGATTCAGTGTCAGCATTGTTCCAGTACTGTTCCAATTCGAGAATTGTTGCCTCCAGCCTTCATGTTCCAGTTTGATCCAGTTGGCCCAGTTGGGCTTGTTTAACCCAGTCTTGCATATCAAGGATTTACTTATTGTAAATAGTTATTAATAAAGAATATTGTTTGAGAACCTGTCCGGTGCTTAGTCTGAACAGGACAAGGGGCACAGATAAATACTTTATTTCTGACAATATCCATCTGGGTAATCTTAATTAATATATTGCAATATATATGAATAAAAATGTGAGAGGATATATTTAGGGAGCACCAAATGTATTATACTTCATAATTAAGATTCTAGCCCAATGCCTCTTTTCATTGTTGTAAAGTGCTGAATTAGCTGTCCAACACAGAGATTCTACTGCTCTCTTCAGTGAATGAACAGGGATCTGCAATCTAATGGCAATTATTCAAAAAGTGTTTGTTTTATTAAAATTTTAAATACTTTTGGAGAGGTTAGAACAGTTTTTCAATCTTGGAAAATTGTTTTTTTTTTCCTGTGCAGGAAAAAACTAAGCTGAACTACATAATATTTTAGCTTTTGTAGAATAGATGGTTGAGATTAAATATATCCAGTCTAGTGGACAAATTGGATCCTGGCTTTTCTTCTTTCTTCAACTCAGGTAATTCTGTAATTCTGCATTAGGTATGTTTGGCTTATTCCAGACTTCCTCAACTTAATAGCCTTCAGATATGGGAACTAAATTCCAGACATTTGAGAAAGCATTTCAATGATAAAAGAATACCCTCTTTAAAAGTTAAAAAATGTGAAGGAGGCCCCAAAAGTTGGAAAGGCAGTATAGCTATGTTAATGTTCTGTCTCAGGGATATATACAGTAGCTCTTTCCTTTCTAACATTCAAGCATTGGCATTTGTTCCTATAAAACATTTATATTCCTAAGTTTTCCAACATTGGAAACAGGATCATGCAAGGCTCCCAGCTTCATTCTGAATTCAGCACTGGATGTTAGGGGACAGGGATGCAGAAAACACAACTAGACTAAGACCAAGAGTAAAAGAGGTTTGTTGCTTCTTCAACATGTGGAGCCCATATTCACTGAGCAATGTACAAGGAAGCTATGGAAATAATTAAGAGGATAAAGATGCCATTTCTTGGAAGACCAAGAGACAAAAATGGGAAAGCAGGAGTATTTATTCCTTATTTAGAGGACTGACAAGCAGCCAAGAGAGAAGCCATGGAATTAGGCTTTAAAGCAAGTTGATCTAACTGTGGTGTCAAAATTAGTATTATTCTAACCTAAATTTGTTGTTTATTCATTCAGTCGCTTCCGACTCTTCGTGACTTCATGGCCCAGCCCACGCCAGAGCTTCCTGTCGGTAGTCAACACCCCCAGCTCCCCCAGGGACGAGTCCGTCACCTCTAGAATATCATCCATCCATCTTGCCCTTGGTCGGCCCCTCTTCCTTTTGCCTTCCACTCTGCCCAGCATCAGCATCTTCTCCAGGGTGTCCTGTCTTCTCATTATGTGGCCAAAGTATTTCAGTTTTGCCTTTAATATCATTCCCTCAAGTGAGCAGTCTGGCTTTATTTCCTAGAGTATGGACTGGTTTGATCTTCTTGCAGTCCAAGGCACTCTCAGCATTTTCCTCCAACACCACAGTTCAAAAGCATCGATCTTCCTTCTCTCAGCCTTTCTTATGGTCCAGCTCTCGCAGCCATATGTTACTACTGGGAACCCCATTGCTTTAACTATGCGGAGCTTTGTTGTCAGTGTGATGTCTCTGCTCTTGACTATTTTATCGACATTTGTCATTGCTCTTCTCCCAAGGATTAAGCATCTTCTGATTTCCTGACTGCAGTCAGCATCTGCAGTAATCTTCGCACCTAGAAATACAAAGTCTTTCACTGCTTCTACATTTTCTCCCTCTATTTGCCAGTTATCAATCAAGCTGGTTGCCATAATCTTGGGTTTTTTTTGAGGTTTAGCTGCAAGCCAGCTTTTGCACTTTCTTCTTTCACCTTCATCATAAGGCTCCTCAGTTCCTCTTCGCTTTCAGCCATCAAAGTGGTATCATCTGCATATCTGAGATTGTTAATATTTCTTCCAGCGATTTTAACTCCAGCCTTGGATTCCTCAAGCCCAGCATGTCGCATGATGTGTTCTGCGTACAAGTTGAATAGGTAGGGTGAGAGTATACAGCCCTGCCGTACTCCTTTCCCAATCTTAAACCAGTCCGTTGTTCCATGGTCTGTTCTTACTGTTGCTACTTGGTCGTTATACAGATTCTTCAGGAGGCATACAAGATGACTTGGTATCCCCATACCACTAAGAACTTGCCACAATTGTTATGGTCCACACAGTCAAAGGCGTTAGAATAGTCAATAAAACAGAAATAGATGTTTTTCTGAAACTCCCTGGCTTTTTCCATTATCCAGTGGATATTGGCAATTTGGTCTCTAGTTCCTCTGCCTTTTCTAAACCCAACTTGTACATCTGGCAATTCTCGCTCCATGAAGTGCTGAAGTCTACCTTGCAGGATCTTGAGCATTACCTTACTGGCATGTGAAATTAGTGCCACTGTTCGATAGTTTGAACATTCTTTAGTGTTTCCCTTTTTTGGTATGGGGATATAAGTTGATTTTTTCCAATCTGATGGCCATTCTTGTGTTTTCCAAATTTGCTGGCATATAGCATGCATTACCTTGACAGCATCATCTTGCAAGATTTTGAACAGTTCAGCTGGGATGCCGTCGTCTCCTGCTGCCTTGTTATTAGCAATGCTTCTTAAGGCCCACTCAACCTCACTCTTCAGGATGTCTGGCTCTAGCTCACTGACCACACTGTCAAAGCTATCCCCGTTATTGTTATCCTTCCTATACAGGTCTTCAGTATATTCTTGCCACCTTTTCTTGATCTCTTCTTCTTCTGTTAGGTCCTTGCCATCTTTGTTTTTGATCATACCCATTTTGGCCTGGAATTTACCTCCAATGTTTCTAATTTTCTGGAAGAGGTCTCTTGTCCTTCCTATTCTATTGTCTTCTTTCACTTCCGCGCATTGCTTGTTTAAAAATAATTCCTTATCTCTTCTGGCTAACCTCTGGAATTTTGCATTTAATTGGGCATATCTCCCCCTATCACTGTTGCCTTTTGCTTTCCTTCTTTCTTGGGCTACTTCTAGTGTCTCAGCAGACAGCCATTTTGCCTTCTTGGTTTTCTCTTTCTTTGGGATATATTTTGTTGCCGCTTCCTGAACCATGTTGCGAACTTCTGTCCATAGTTCTTCCGGGACCCTATCTACTAAGTCCAGTCCCTTAAATCTATTCTTCACCTCCACTGCATATTCCTTAGGAATATTAGTGAGCTCATATCTAGCTGATCTGTGGGTCTTCCCTAATCTCTTTAGTCTGATCCTAAATTGTGCAAGAAGAAGTTCATGATCTGAACTACAATCAGCTCCAGGTCTTGTTTTTACCGACTGTATAGATGTCCGCCACCTTTGGCTGCAAAGGATGTAGTCAATCTGAACAGTTGTCCATCTGGGGAAGTCCATGTATAAAGCCGTCTCTTAGGTTGTTGGAAGAGAGTGTTTGTTATGCAGAGTGAGTTGTCTTGGCAAAATTCTATCAGCCTATGTCCTGCTTCGTTTTGTTCTCCCAGGCCATGCTTACCTGTAATTCCAGGTGTCATTTGACTGCCCACCTTAGCATTCCAGTCTCCCGTGATGAAAATAATGTCTCTTTTAGGCGTGTTGTCCAGTAGGTGCTGCAGATCCTCATAAAACTGCTCTACTTCAGCTTCTTCAGCATCTGTGGTTGGGGCATATATTTGGATCACTCTGATGTTAGATGGCTTGCCCTGAATTTGAATTGAGATCATTCTATCGTTTTTTGGATTGTATCCAAGCACTGCTTTAGCCACTTTACTATTAATTATGAAGGCTACTCCATTTCTTCTGTGGTCCTCTTGTCCACAGTAGTAGATCTGGTGGTCATTTGATGTGAAGTGGCCCATTCCAGTCCATTTCAGTTCACTGACGCCCAAAATGTCTATCTTTAATCTTGACATCTCACCAATAACCACATCCAATTTGCCCTGGCTTATAGATCTTACATTCCAGGTTCCAATGGTGTGTTGATCCTTAGAACATCGGATTCGCCGTTCAACCACCAGCACCGTCGGCCGCTAGCCGTCCTTTTGGCTTTGAGCTAGCTGCGTCATCACGTCTGGGGCTAGTTGAACTCATCCTCTGTTCCTCCCCAGTAGCATTTTGACCATCTTCCGACCTGGGGGTCTCATCTTCCAATGGTATACTGACATATGTCTGGTTGTACTGATCCATTTAGTTTTCACAGCAAGAATACTGGGGTGGGTTGCCATTACCTTCTCCAGGGATCGCATTTAGTCTGACCTCTCTGTCATGACCTTCCCGTCTTGGGTGGCCCTTCATGGTTTAGCTCATGGCATCATTGAGGTGCTCAAGCTCCAGCACCACGACAAGGTAACGATCCTTTGCTGAAGAACCTAAATTAACTGAAGCTAAACAAATGTTTTATCATGGACAACTGCAGGAAGTTGCTGCTTTCATTAGAAAGTTCCCTTTTGTACATGAGTGTGATGTCACAACATGTGTACAAAAACATGTACAAAAAGATGCTGCATTCAACAATCTACCCCAGCCCCTGCTAATGCTGCTGGTTTCTACTGATTTCTTTTAAAGTCATTTTAAAATTGCACTGGCACTAGACTGTACCCGTCTCCAAACCTGGTGCCTCACATGTATGTTTGGACCCTAACTCTCAGAATTCCCAACAAGGATGGACAATCCATCATACAAGTTGGGAATTCCTGAAGTTCTAGTTGAAACACATCTAGAGAGGAATAGGCTGGGAAAGCAGTCTGTAAACTAGTTAAACAATCTGAGCTGCAATCAGCTCCCAGAAATCTCCATTGTTATCAAATTTCCATTTTTAATATGCAAAAGAGAGAATGAACTCAACCCATGATTGGAGAGGAATCCATTATCTTTTTTTTCTTTTATTAAAAGCGAATGAAAAGAATCAAATATAGTGTTGGCCTGGTTCCATTTAATACTTTCTGGGGTGCAGCTGCAGCAAGTACACTTAGATGCCAAATGTGTCCCTTGGCCCAGAAGAACTTATGGATAGACAAGACAATCTGCAAGGAATGTCTTGAGGAAGCTCTACCTTTGAGTAATGCCATCTACATTTCAGTCAAGCTTAGCAGTAGAATAATGCAAAAAGAACAATCAAATACATTTTTCTACTTAATTTGGCAAATTCATCAAATTCTATGATATAGTCAAAACTAGATTAAGTCAGAGGAAACAAACGCCTGTCTGTGGGGAGATCACAAGTGAGTCGATTGTGTTTTCTTTCCGGTTAAGTCAAAAAAAAAAAAAAAAAAGGCCGCTTGATCCCGTTGCATTCTCCTCACCAAAAGAGAACTTCTCATTCAGCTCAAAGGCAACCAAGAACTGAGGAGGTGACAATGTTTCACATCACATGTCAGGTGTAAACCTCCCAAATGGGAGCTCTTAGCCCGTTTTTTTTTCCTTTATTGTTATGTAGCTGAGAACACCGCATCCTCTCCAGTTCACAATGAAACACGAAGTGACGCTCCTTTTTCAAGGCAAGAGCCCACGTCCTTTCTGACAGGGTGGCCTATCGATAAAAGCCTGCCCACTCCATCTCTCCCTCTCTCTCTCCCCAGTGCGTCAAGGAGCGCGACTTGGTTGGCAGCTGGGCCCTTTTCTTTCTCCATTCACAAACAAAAGGTGGGGCACGCACCCGCCCGCTGTCTGTGAGGGCCGCTCTGCCCGCTCCTCGCTCGGGAGCCTGCGGAGTGATCCATCGCCCCCGATTAGCATAAATGAGCAGACACAAAGGTTGCTTGCGCCGTGGACTACGCCGCTCTCCTGGGAGAAATTTATTATCCGAATTGGGCCTTTGAGTTGCGTCTCTTCGCTGTTCCGTTGCCCCGTTTGGGGGCTGAGGGATGCCTCAGCATTACCCCGCGCTCTCCCAGAGGTGCGGATATTCCCGCTATTTTTTTTTTAATGACCCTGTAGGTGCAAGAGCGAGCGAGCGAGCGGGCCAGCCAACCAGACAGCGCGAGCGCCGAAGGAAGGCGCGGCAGCTTTTCCTTGCCTCGCCGCAGCCCGCCGTTGGCAGCATTGCTGCGCCGCCTGCCTGCGTGCCTGCGTGCCATAGTGACACAACACCTTTGATCCCTGGGGAGGTGAGGCGGAAGTTGGTCCTCGCTATAAAACATTTTTATAGATAGCAAAGTCCATCCTTCTTCCACCTGCATCCAAAGCAGCGAGGCAGCTGCTAGAACAAAGCGAGGGAGCGAACGAGCTGGCCAGAACGTGTCTGGTCGCAGTTGCCAGGTGCAAGCTTGTTTTTCTCTTACTGGAGGCGTCTCTGGTGACTGTCAGGGTTTGACGGAGACTCAGTAACCCTTTCTTCCCCGAAATGGGTTTACGTTCTATCCGCGCTCCGAAATGCCGAAGCGAAAGGATGGCTAACAGGGCTGCCTTCGCCTCCGTTCCCAAGGCTCCTGAGGGGCCTGGACAACTTCTGCTTCGAAAGCCAGTTGCCCAACTTCATGGTGGCTCTCCTTGCCAGAAATGGGGAAGGCAAGAGCGTTGCAGTGAGAGCAGGAGAACTCCAACTTTAAAGAGTTGATCTGCCTCCTGCAAGCCATCTTCTTTATACTGAACAAATTTGAAGGAATTAATTAAACAGCAGGAAGCACATTTACCATAGCTGTCTGCCAACAAAGGAAGATTCATTGCTGGGTTGCATAAAACATTTTTCTTCTCCTTCCCAGGATGCTAGAGTGACACTCACAAAGTGCATTCACCCACGACTCCTTCAACACAACCGACTATTCAATATTTATTTATTTATCTATCTATCTATCTATCTATCTATCTATCTATCAATCAATCAAATTTGTCACCGCCCATCTCCTCCCACTGGAGGGACTCTGGGCAGTTTACAACAAAATCTGGTGTTTCTAAATAAGATCGGTTCATGATGTTGTGATAGATCTTTAAAAGGAAAAACACATTAAATCACATGTGATATGACTATGTATAAAAAGTAGTTAGAGTTTTTGTAAGATGTCAAATTATGTGTACAGCTTGTATGTACATAGAGCTTATCCTCCCATTGCCCTAACCATGGCAGAATGATTTTGGTTATTCCATTCCAGCTCCATGGCTGACTGCAGGCTACTTCTGGGTGTTGCCGGCCACATGGACAGAACAGGACTTACTCTTAGTGTTGCCATTCTCCAGCAGCACAAGTTGAGGATGGTGTTCTCAAGTAACCAGTCCCTCCCACTTCACCATGTACTTCTCCTTTATGCTTGCACATAGACACATGTGCTGTTTTGGGGCGTGGGTTTAGCAGTCTTTGGCAATTTAGAAACAGCCTGCTACCTGTTAATTGGGCAACTTGATGGATGACTAAACATACTGCTCCAAGCATCCAGCTGCATCAGTCCAGCTCCACCCCACCTTATGGTGGTTATTTTCCATTGGCTGGCAAAATTAGGTTGGAGGAGATACAAAGCTGGAGGAATCCACTTAGTACTTTCTGTAATTTGACCCGCATTAAAACAGTAAGGACAGCAACAACCTCTGCTCATGTTCTTGTGGCAAAATAGGGCTGAGCAATCAGGGCAACACAAGTTACTGTATGGCAGCATATTTTTTGGCTGGCTCAAGGACCGGCAGATAGCACTTTAATGTGACCATCTGGTTGTGCCCATAAACTATGTGTCAAGTTTAGGAAGAGAGCTAGAAGTCAAGTCCTCTAACTTCCTTGCAAACAGGGTCTTTCAGATTATTTGAGGCAGTCTGGTATAACTTAATGCCTGCAGACCAACCACACATACCCTCCAAACCTCTATCTCCTGGGGTAATTTTGAATATATATTATTTGCAACTTCCTCCCATTTGTTTGAGGAATATCCAAGATCTATATACAGTGTAGAGAAGGATGAAAGAATGCCTGGCATAATCTTTCTTCCTATCCTTCAGATTTAGACAGATTGGGGCAAAGCTGCACCCGGTTTTTCAGCCTGCTGGCTATATTTTGCACAACATACCATCACGTTCCCATAATTACAATTATCTGTTGTTGTTATGAGAGAATGAAACCTTGCATTCTGCTGCACCAAGAAACAGAAGGAAGATGCAGGGCTACAAAAAAACCTGAAAGATTAAAAGAGTAGAGAGGAAGAATTACAATGATACAGAAAGACAGTATGACTCTGTAATACACAATAACATGATAATGGAAAATGAATTTTCTGATAATACAAATCTAGGGTCATTTTGTTGTTTTAGGGGAGCATTAAATGTTTTGTCTTATTTTAGGGTGTTTGGGGGGGTTTTTTGTCTGTGTGTGTGTGCTTTTGAGTCAGTGTTACCTCCTGATGACTACCTGGACAAGCCCCTGCAGTTGTCTTGGCAAGATTTCAGAAGTGGTTTGCCATTGCCTGCTTCTTGGGGCTGAGAGAGTGACTGGTCCAAGGTCACCCAGCTGGCTTTGTGCCTAAGGCAGGACTAACAGTCTCCCAGTTTCTAGCCTGATGCCTTAACCACTATATCAAACTGGCTCTCTATTTTAGTTACAGATGTGGCAAAATAGCTAAAAGTATGTTGGGGGGCATGTGAAGAAAGAAAAAAAGGAGACTGTATAAGAAAACTGAAGCTGATGGAGAAAGTTAATTCCAGTTTATTTAAATTTATAAGCCTTTAATTGGACAGAATTGCTAAGCAGTGTCTCCCAATTATTTCAGTAAAGTTTATGTTCAAGTAAATGGTTTGGATTTGCCAACTAAGTTTGTCTTTCTGTCTGTACAGATAAATATTTTCCTACAAAGGGTATGTATCAAATTTGTAACAGAAGCACTGTAATAAGAAGTAGATCTCATTAATTGCCATATACCTTATTCTCAAGGAAGTATGTATAGAGTTGCAGCATCAATCCTTAGCATTATGTAGTAGAACAATTCTACCCATGAAAGACTGGAAAGTTCAGGGCATATACTGGAATACCCAGTCAGGTCTCCTGAGAATGCTTATGCTTCAAGGCTGAGTCTGACATAAAGATCAATAATGCGATGGATTTGGGCCATCACATGATATTTAGAAGATTTCATGTCATACCTGATAAGGCCTTTTACAAAGCGCAGTAGCTCATGGATGTCTACATGCTTCGTGGACTCTAGAATGTTGTATACCAATTGACACAGTGCCTGCTTACATGTGGGTTGAGGTTAAGCCTAGTAGTAAAGTCTTAGTGTTTCATGGAAACAGAAGCAGGATGTAAATGTTTGTCCTATATAAAATAATCTGTAACCAAACACATATGATCTCTACAATAGAAAGTTTAATAAACAACATTGGCTTGGATCCAGAGGATTGTTTCCATCAGTACAAAGGGCCCTGAACTGATTTCTACTGGGAATGTTTCCAGTAGACAAAAGGTGGAGGCAATGTCCTGCAGTTCTGTCTACCCTGCAACCTTGAATGCTATCTTTCTTACTCTTCCAGAAGATCCTTCGAAGCTCCAGGTCATGGAGAAATCGTCAAATATCACTGACTTTTAAATTCAGCCAATGGAAAAACCTCAGCTGGAACAAATGCCTCCCCCTAATGAAAGGAACCCTTCTGTTCAAGGCAGGATTTTGCTGGATCCAGCCCAGTGGCAGATTTGTATATACATCATGATATGTTTAAAAGGCAACTATAAATCTTAGAAGTATGTGAGTAAACAAGTAAATAGCACTTTTGCTGTTATAATCCAAAACATCCTGGTACTTGAATGACTTGATTTACATTCATATTTACTATAATTCTTTAGTATCTTCACTATCAAGACACACTATGTTCCTTCCTTACAAGCCATCTAGCCTTGTGATTATAACTCAGGGCCATTTTGCATATGCAGGTGTGGCTGAGTTATTATGTAGGGTCAGAAGGGGATTGCTCTTTCATTCACTGAGATTAGATGAAAGACAAAGTTAAATACTTCAGGATGCCTTGAAACTCCTGGATCATGCAGGAACTGAAGCTTTAGCACCATGGTGATAATCTAATGATGCAAAGAACTTGGACATCCTTCAATTGTGACAGAACAATGAGTGCTGTCAATGCAACTTAGGTAGGTCCTAACAAATGACAAAGTGGGACTGCACGTAATTCTCGTTCTTCCTGTGTTCTACATTCCGGCTCATTATCAAGTCAGAAAGTTTTATATATGAGAAAGCTAACAAATAAGGAACTGCTTGAGAGCAAAGCTCTCCCCTTGATCCTATACTGAACACTTTGCCAGAGATTAGATCTTGGCTCAATAAAAACTTACGGTGTACTTCAAGAGGAAAAATACATATTTGAAACACATTTTTGTACTTCACACTACCAAAACTAAGATGTGCTTGACCTCAATACCTCATCTTTTCATGTCCACATGAGGGTTACTCATTACAGGACCAATCCTAATGAGCTCTGTCCCACTCAGCCACTTTGTTGAGATAACACCAGTTCTTCAGAATGTCTACCAATATAGTGGAGGGGAACACAGGACAAAATTCTTTATGGATGCAACTGTACATTATAGGTTTCCCTGTGAGCAAGAGCCCTTGATAACACAGAGCAGTGTTTCTCAACCTTGGCAAGTTTAAGATGGGTGGACTTCAAACCCCAGAATTCCCCAGCCAGCCCAGCCAGCCACCCATCTTAAACTTGCCAAGGTTGAGAAATACTGGCATAGAGTCTTTATTGGCATAGAAGCATATATACTTATATTTGTGCATGCAAAATCTATTTCAGCTGCAGATATCTGTACTTGTATGTATCTATGTCCTATACTGTCATTTAATAATGTCAGTGGAGTCAGGCCTATCAGGAATACTTATTGGAAGTGTTAATATCTTTCTAAAGAGGACCACTATAATCAACCATCTTTCCTATTAAACTGAAGTATTGTTCTGGTCCATCAATAATTTTGTTTTGTGGATGAAGATCAAAATACATTTGAATGGTCAAAACAGGATAAGGTGAAAATAGGCCATGAGCAGGCACTAACCATGAGCAGACTGTCCCCCATCTTTTTGTTATTTTACAATGTTTAACTGTTTTATTGTATTTTAATGGTTTTGTTTTACTTATGTTGATTGTTTAGCTTTATTTTAATTGTGTGCACCACCCAGAGTCAAAAGTGTGAAATAGGCAGCTATATAAAATAAATAAACAAAAAAATAAAAAAATAAAAGAGTCATCGTCAGCTCTGGGTATGAATTCAGAGAAAAGTGTATTCTACATATCAAAGAGTGCATAATGTTAACAAACTAGAAAGATATCAACAGACAATAAAATATTTTTTGAATATTTTGAGAGGCTATCCCTGGTTAGGGTTACCAGATATCTAAACAGGTAAAGGAGGACACAGACAAATGGAAAGGAGGACGAATGGGAGGAAAACGAGGACAGACTGTTTAACTTTCTTGGCATCTGCAACAAAAATTACAGTGAAAAACTGCAAAAAAAATGTACTTAGCCTATATGTATATGAAAATACTTTTTCCAGCTTCAGAAAGACTGGTTTTTCAATTGCAATAATTTTCTGACAAAACTTTATTTTCAAGAACATATGCTAGTGATAATATAGAATCAACAACGACAAGTTTTTCAAATTTCACCACAGAAACGTAGGGCGAGTCATGTGATCTATAGACTACAGGGTTCATAGATCTGAAGGGGATGGATTGAAGCTGATTGCTGCAATAAGGAAATAAATAAAATAATGTAAATCTAGGCTCTTGAGTCTGTCCACAGGCAAGGGAAATGAAGAAGCAGACAATTTACAAGGTCACAATACATAAAAGTCTGAATGATTGCTGTTGTGCAAACAGTCCAGAATAAAAAACAAAAACAAGACACTCAAAAAGCTGGACAAAATTTGATTATAAGGCTGGACAGAGGATATGAGGACCAAAAGGAGGATATGACCTCCTTTTGCTGGATATCTGGTAACCCTAAGGGTCCCTGGTAGTATTGAGAACACAAAATAATAAAAATAATAATTTAAATACATTGGAATCAAGGAACCTTCTTTGGGGGGCACCAGTTGATGGTATGAGAACTAAATGAGATTGTTGCAAAGCTGAATTGTGCCTGTCTTCATTGCCAAAGTAGGTGCCTGGGCCCAACCTAGCTTTTTCAAAAGGGAAGAACTGAAGCAAACAGAGGTGACAAGAGACAAATGATGAATGGAAGGCAAACAGATCCTGGAGTCCAGATGGTATTTCTTCAGCATTATTAAATCACTGTGGTAAATTAATGTCAAACATTGATAAGACAAAATTATCAAGCATGTTGAAGCACAAGAATGAATGTGGCATCAGCAATGGTAAGTCCTACCTCAAAGCATGGGGGAGAAAAAAAAAAGCCTAGCACTTTCCTTGGCCTCTCAAAACACATTTGACAAAGTCCCCTTCAAGATATGTATGAGCAAACTTAGGTGCCATGATTGTTTTGAAAAATAGTTTTCCCATGGTACAATAATCACAGCGAGCAGGTACATTCTGGGAAAGCCAAGAAAGTAAACAATTGTAACCTGAAGTTATAATATATTTCTATGCATTCATATTCATATTCAGAAGTAAGTCTCACCACAGTCATGGGAATTTATTTCCAAGAACCTTTGTATGGGCTTGTAGTCTTAACTCTGTAGCCTGGTAATGGATGTACTTGAGAGATCATGGCTGCCTCTTATCCTTTGCTAGAGTGGGAACCATAAGAGAAAAACAAACTAAAACAAGAGGGATTTTCATTGCTACTTTAATGATTAATACAAAGAGCAGGCGATAGTTTACATTGGGAAGTGTTTTTCCTCACTTATCTCCAGCTGATACAATATTCAAACTAGCTCATTTCATGATAGTTGTGAAGGTGGGGCTGTTTCTCTTTCTTCATGCCAGCACCTCCAACATGTATGTCTTATCTCTTGATCATAATTACATCTTCATTTAAGAATACAATAACGCCTAGAGGGGAAATAACCCTTCCTTTTTCGAAAGAACAAAGACTCCAAGGCTTTCAGCTGTTCTGGCCACACTCCATCCCAGCCTTAAAGCAAAGAAGGCCCCAAATGATGTAACATCTTCTGAGAAGACAATCACTGTGGTGAGCAACAGGCTTCAGAAACAACTGAAGAAACCATTCATCTGAGCTGCAAAGTTTCTAAAGATGAATCAAAACAGGAGCAAGTAGAGGCCAATATTTAAAGTTGCTTTCAGAACTCTGAACGCAGGGTGAGTATCTGGTGGGGCCTGCTTCCAGTTGTCCCTACTTGAAACAAGAGTTGCCACAGCAAGAATAGAGTTTCCTACATGTTATTGGTGAATGGCTCCTTGATATAAGGATCTGTCTGAGGATCTATGCTATTCACATTTGAAGAGAAGATATTTTTAAGCCACAAACAAATGAATAAATAAAATCCTCATCACTGCAAGCCATAGTTCATGTTCTTTGCACACACAGACTGAAAATGTAGTGAAGGATAGACAGTTGAGATCTTCCTAGTATTGGCCACCTGCTGCATGAAGATAAAAGATATTTTTGCTCTCCCATCACTACCACTCTCCAGTCCCTCAGAAGCATTTTCAAGCCAATACCCATCACCTTCAGCCAATCTTGAAAAATAGAGAACAGTGCCATATGCAGGGCAGGGGAAAAGGGAGCTGTGGTGACTCTAGAATACACAACAATGGGGGAAATGTCCACAAATTGCAGAGCCACAATACTTCAAGAATATGATTTATATTTGCAGTGAAGCCAGCAATAAATTAACTCAAGTGCCATGATGTTTTTCCTTGCACACTTTTCCCCTTCATATGCTATCCAGAGTCACGTGCTCTGAGTTAGGCAGTCATATAAATGCTCAGATAAATAAATAAATAGACAGACAGACAGACAGGTCTGGAGCTATTGAAAAGACCTGCATGGAAATGCCCATGTTCCACAAAGAATCCTGCAAGCACCTTTCCCCCCCAAATCATATGCATTTCAAAATTTAAATCACTAGGTGCATGATTTATTGCATGATTTATACTCTATCTTGGCAGTACTTAAGGCAACTAACACATTTAAAAAAAACAAAAGCAGAATAGTTAACAATGGAAATTAATGCTAAAATTAACATTAAAATCATTTAACAATTAAGGATTTGATAAAGGAAATGCATTTTAAAGGATGTTCTAAATGGCAAGAAGTGGGACCAAATGGAACTTCTGAGAGATTGTGTTCTGTTGCCTGGAAGGGACATAGGATTCTCTCACATGCCAGAAGAAGGAAGCTCTGACATTTTCACAGGAGCCTTTCCTGCATATCTTAATAGGTGGGCAAATTCACCATGGAAGAGATGATCCTTAGATAGTCAGACCATAGGCCATTTAGAGCTATAAATGTTAGGGCCAACCCCCTAAATGGCACCCTCTAAGCAACTGGCAACCAGACTTGATCTTTCAGGACATGCATCAAATGACCTCTCTATCTTGTAATGGTTTACAGCCCAAAGGTCTTATTTTGCACTAGTTGCAACTTCTTAATTCTTTTCATTGGTATAGCCATGCTGAATCTATTGCAATAGACAAACCAGGATGTAACCAAAATTTGGATGACTATTACCAAATCTGAATGGTTCCAGTAACAGCTGAGGATCAAGGACCACTCCCAGGTAGCAAATCTGTTCCTTCAGGAGGAGTGCAGTCCTTTGCAAAACAGGCTGAACCTCAGTCCCTGAATTCAGTTTGTCATTTACCAAAATACCTCCATTTTGAGAGGATTTAATTTATTCTTCTTTATCCAGTCCATTATAAAACTTAGGCAATATGGAAGGGCGCTAACTGCATCCTTGAAGTTGGATGGTATGGAGTAATAGAGCTGGGAGCATCAGAATACTGAGGTCACCCTGCTTCAAAATCTGGAAGACTTCCCTGAGCAACTTCATGTAGATGTAGAGCAACATAGGGAGAAGATGGAACCCTATAGGGCACCAGAGGTCTGTAGCTTAGTGGTTGAATAGTAGTGCCCCAGCCCCATCTTCTGGATGCAACCCAACATTTAGAACCAGAACTGTTGTGAAATACAGCTGCTAAAGTCCAATCACACTAGATAGTCTATAAGGATAATAGATGGTACTGAAAACTGCCAAGAGATCCAAGTAAAGTAAAAGGGCTTATTCACTCCATCAGTTTCTAGTTTAAGTGATCCATGGAAGTATCCAAAGAAGTTGCAGTATCACCCCCTGGCTGAATGTCTAATTGAAATGGGTCCAGAAAATCAATAAAATTCAGAGGCTTGTTTGGTGCTCATTATGCAATCAAAAACACTCTGTCAATGATAGCAAGCATATGTGGGCATGAAGGAATTCTGCCAAATATTTTCTACCACTTCCCCAAACTGTTCAAAAGTCCAGAGAGAAAATCCCACTCCCAAATGATCAAATTATTGAGAAATTTCAGCTATATTATTTTTCAGTAAACAAGGAGAGGATTGAGAGGAACAGAAGTTAATTATTTTGGCTTTAAAATAGAATTATACTGAGTGGTGCCATTACCTCCAAGTTGAAGATGTCAGCATTGGGTGAGGAGGCAGGATTCAAATTCCTATTCTTTCCCTCCACAAACATATCAGAAAAGTCTTCAACAATTTGGAGGAAGGAGGTTGAAATGTCCAACTGTTTGGGTTTTGGCTAGAAAAACCCTTAGAATGAGTGAGGCTCTGTATGAGTACAATTCAAAACCTTCTATGACTATGGAACAGCAATGCTTTTAGGCTACAGACATCAATGCCAGGATATTTTCCACATTTTTACATGCAGGAGAGATTGAGCAGAAGAGTGAGACAATTGTATGTGGAAAGAGTATCCACCAGCTAAATCCTGCCAATGAAAATAAGGATTTACTCAGCATGTGCTTGCTAACAACAGACAGTTGGGTGGGACTTTTCTGATGCCCACAGCATACGTGTGACCATTTGGTCTTAATTGTATATTCATTTCAATAGTCACTTTTTCATTATGTCATATTTTCAAACCATAATGAGGATTAACTCTCTGCTTCCCTTCTTGGTCTTTTAAAAGCCTATTAAAAGCTTTTGCGTGTTGTTATAACTCAGCTATAGAAATCGTTTTGAGAGGCTGATGTCATTCATAATCATTGCAAGCACAAATGAGTGACAAGGAGTTACAGTAACTTATTACGAGTAAGCTCCAAATTAAAATTAAAGCTTCAAACTGTTGCTCAGAAACAAGTTGCTATTAAAATTCTCTAGATGATATACGAAGTAGTTGACAGGAACTGATGATAGTCTTTTGGTGAAATAAGTGCATGAAAACAAATACTGTGGCCTGTAAGTTTGGCATTGAATGCAAATTGACACTATGATGAAAATAAGCATTTTAGCATCAACTAAAGGTATGTTTATTAATGCACCATTTCCCCACTTTGGCTGTACCTTAAGTGATTTCACTTGTGATTCGCATGATCCCTTCGGAGACATAAGCAGACTGAAAGAGAGGAAAATTAAGAAATCCAAGCAGAACCTTTTGACGTTTACAAAAATGCTTTGTGTTATTTATTTATTTATTATTCAAATTTCTATCACCGCCCATCTCCCCTCTGGGTGGTTTACAATAAAATTAACAATTTAAAAACATCCATATATAAATAACCTAACAAAGAACCAGACAATAAAATAATAATTGCCCTTCCCATCCCAGGCAAGGCAGCAGAGCCAGGTCTTCAAACCCTTCCAGAAGGTTGGAGCGAAGGGGCCTGCCTCACCTCTGGGGGCAGAATGTTCCCAAGGGTGGGTGCCACTGCAGAGAAGGCCCGCCTCCTGGACCCCATCAAGCGAAACTCCCTTGCCAACAGGATCCGTAGCATGCCCTCTCTGCATGACCAGGTGGGACGGGCCGATGTTATGGGGATGAGGCAGCCCCTCTGGTAGCCTGGCCCCATGCCATGTAGGGCTTTAAAGGTGATAACCAACACCTTGAATTGGACCCCAAAGCAAATTGGTACCCAGTGCAGCTCGCGCAGCAGTGGCGCCACATGTGCTGATTTTGGAGTACTCATAACTGTGCGTGTGGCCACATTCTGGACCAGCTGAAGCTTCCGGATACTCTTCAAGGGTAGCCCCATGTAGAGTGCATTGCAATAGTCTATGTGGGAGATGATGAGGGCATCTCGATCCAGGAAAGGGCATAATTGGCACACAATGTTAAGTTGTGCAAAGGCCCTCTTTGAGCAGGAGTCGTGAGTCCAGGAGGACCCCCAAGTTCTGCACTGGTTCTGCATGGGGCAGTGCCACCCCATCCAGAACTAAAGATGGTAACTTCCTGGACACCGAAGTGCCATCAACCCACAGCCACTTGTTACCTCTCCATCTTGTCCTCAAACATTTTGCTTCTCTTATTTCAAGTCAAGCCTTTTTACCCAAACTGGTGCTCTCAGGTGTGTTTGGACTGTAACTTCCAGGAATCTTAGGAGAGTTGGGATTTGCAGGCTTAACAAATCTGGAGGGCACTCTGTTGGAAAAGGCAGCTGTGAAGCAGCTGGCTCAACATTGATGGCATGGACCACTCTTAGGAACGTTTTCTGTAGACTGTATCTGCCTCTATCATCACTTTTAAATATATTCTTCTCTTGCCCTGTCCAAGACATGCTGATGATAATGTCTGTAATAATAATTTCTTAAAGTGTATTCATTTAAAAACAGCAGCATAACAGAGCTGCAGAATATAGCTTGCTTATACACCAGCTTTCATTAGCAAGTGGCCACTGTGTGTGTGTGTGTGTGTGTGTGTTTTGGTGCCTTCAAGTCAGTCTTGGCTCCTGACAAGTACTCGGACAAGTCCCTGCAATTTTCTTGGCAAGGTTTTTCGGAAGTGGCTTGTCCTTACCTCATTCCTAGGGCTGAGAGAGAGTGACTGGCCCAAGGGCACCCACCTGGCTTTGTGCCTCAGGCAGGACTAGAACTCATGGTCTCCTGGTTTCTAGCCTGGTGCCTTAACCACTACACCAAACTGGTGTGTGTGTGTAGATAGATAGATAGCAGGTTGTAGGTAAATCAGGGTAGAGGCAAAACCACATCAGCCCATAGAAGCCAGATAATAATAAAAAAGGACAATTATTTTGTTTTTGGCTACTCTTATGAAATCGTGTTTTCACTCATGTCCATTAGAGTACTTGGAAGTTCAGATAATTAGAAACTCTTTTTTTACAGAACATGATACAGTGAAAAGACATAAAATGAGTTTAAGGAAGACAGTCAGAGGGAAAGTAGGAAAGTAAAAGTTTTGTAGTTGTCAGCCCATCCACTTTTCCTTTTCCCAGCACTCTGGAGGAACAGGGAAGGTTCTGTACCATGTCAGGGTAAATGGGGCAGAACGGGGTGGGCAGTCCTGTGAAGTCTAGGCTGTAGCATTCAGGGAGAAATCTATCTTTTGGATGCCACTTCTGACAGCAGCACGATCTTGCCTAGTCGTTTTTATCATTCATGTCTTGATCTCTCTTAATACCTGCATTTTAGGGCCAGCAGAGTTTAAAACATCTCTACTGTAGCAAGTCTGTTGCAAGTGAATTGGTTGTTTCAGTTTGCCAGACCTGTCATAATAAATTAATTACAGGATATTGCAGAAATGGCTATGTTCCAGCAGCATCTTGCACAGTTTAATATAGCCCCATTTCCCCATTTCATTGTATTTGTGGTTAGATAAATCCTCAGAAAATTTACAGCTGCGCAGCTAGTTTTCTATACTCCCAGTCTATGTAACTATAGAAGTGTAACTATTTTTTTAGCTTTTTTTTTTATACATGCATATGTCTTGACTGATGAAGAGGCATTTTTCTATTGAAAGAAGCATCTTGCAGAGTTAAAAAGAAAGACCGATATTAAGGCAATTAAAAGGAATTGGTCAGCAACTTACAGTAGTTTACTAAACTAAAAACAATATGTTAGCTGGATATATTGCGAGAGTTATTTTAAAGTATCCGTACTCAGAGACCCCAAGAATTGTAATTTCTTTTTACAAAACAGTGAGATTTTTTTAGAGGCACGGACACTTCTAACTCAGGAGTGCAATCACAGCACATAAATTCTGTTTGTCTGAAAAAATAGATGTTCCTGCTCAGGTACAAAGCAGCGATGCATTGAGCGTTACAAAGATCTTAACAAAGCTGGCTTGTAACTAGTACAATGCCTTTAGATGACTTTACATGGCCAGTGGTGCTGCTCTGCAAAAACCCTAGATGGCTGAGGGTGTGTTCCTTTTTTAATTTCTTACAGACCTACTGTATATGGCCACCCATTTTTGTTTGGAGGGATGGATAAAGACAGTGGAAAGAAGGGGAACAAGCCAGAATAAACCCTGCCAGGATGCTGTTGCCTTAATACTTGCCCCCCAAATACTGGGGCTGAACTACTGTTGTACAGTAAGAATTCAGTAAGACCTGGATGGACCTTTGAATTTGTCTCCATTCACTGTTGTTTTGGGGCAGCCAGATATACAGTGGCATACCTTCTTCTGGAGGTGTCAAATAACTATTCATTCTTAACCAACATAATTCATTGTTCATGATGGCTGGGAATAATGGGAGTTGTGCTCAACATCTGGCAGAAAGCAGGTCAGAAAAGCTGTATAATGCAGTGGCCTTTTGCCAGGAAGCTGCCGAGGGAAGACAGCCTGCTCTCGTCTTAGACGATGCACTATCCTTTACTGTCCCCATATATATCTGCCGACCTCTGACTTTTGTTATATAACAAGCAACTAACAAGTACATCATTTTGAACAATAGAAGCAACTTGACCTGCATGCAGAACAAGGAAATCAGAATGTCAGTTATTCTTTCCAGAGACTGATCTTGAATCTTCAAGAGCTATACGGTGGTGGTATCTCCTTCTCTTTTTTTCCTAAAATGGATCTCCTATCCACTTCTGACAACATCAGCAAGATAGGCATCTCAGAATATAACTGAGGTTTCTACTGATCAGCTATCATTATTTAATCTATTTATACACCAGTGTGGTGTCATCACTTAAATACTAGACTAGTTCAGGTGTGAGTTCACCCTCCGCTATGGCAAATCCCTGCGTGACTTTGGGCCAGTCACTCTCTTTCTCTCAGCCCATTCCACTGTGGCAGGTTGTTGCTGCAGGGTTAAAATGTAAGCCACCTTGAATTCCTGGAGACAAGGTGGGGTACACTTAATAGGCCTCAAGGCAGGGTTTGCAAGACTTCCATGCTACTTCCCCTTCCTCTATTGGCAGGTTGTACCCAAGTGCAACTAAAACATTTTGTGGCATTCAAAAGTTGGACAAATGGGAGTGAAGACTTTTAGATGAATCCATGTAGTCTAAGCCAACACGTTCTGCTCTCAGAGGCTGTGAAATGCTTTCAGTATAGGCTGCTGTTGAAGATGAAAAACAGCAAGAAATATATGTAAACATTTATGAATCTAAACTTTATAATTCTGAAATGAGAACTGTGGACTGATACTAGTGCACTAAAATGGTATCTTTTGATTGGATAAGTACAATTTAAAATTTCCTTATAAATTAACAAGGAACAAATTGGTAAATTCATGCAGTTCCAAAAGAACAATCCATAAACTTGAATGTAAAAGGGAAGCAACACAACGTGAGTAACAAGAGATGCAACATACTTAGAGAATGAAAGGAATTACCAATAGTTTTCTTTTTGTAATTGCCTACCCATTCAAGAGAAAGGAGGTTTTCCTCCGCTAAGTTCCATTTTCCTGTTATTGCGCTCTTCTATGACAGCATTCAATAAAGAGCTACTGTTCCCCACTTCTTTCTGGATAAACTAAATTTAGTTCTAATTGTATACTTTTATAACTGAAACCAAAGGAACCCAGTTAACATGGCACATTCCTTAATTATTTTCTTAAAGCTACTATAAATGAGACAGCTGAACTAGAAATTACTTCCTTGTCTTTCAGCAACTAACTACTATTTTTCTTTGGAGTTTTATCTCTCAAATAATAGCAATATATTTCAAACCAGCAGCAGCCAGAAGGTGGGCAAAGGGGGCCAGACTGACAAAAGCAGTGTTGTAGTGTTGCATTGCAATCTCTGCTTCTTTTCTACATGTGTTGAGATGTCATATATCCACAAAGGTCTGTAGTTTGTGTTATGACAATGCAATGCAGCAAGATCCTACAGCCACCACCATTTCAAACCCAAATTTTGTCAATATTGTGCCCTAATTTACAAATTTTATTTTTCTGTCAACACAATATTGATCTTTAAAGAATTTTTGACACATACTGTATTGTCACTAGCAAAAGCAAGCTCGTTTTTAGTAAGACACATAAAGACTAGCTTTTGAGAATTCTTTTGCATATTCAAAAGCCATTGCTTGATCAACCGTTCCTTTCCTACAACAAACAGCATTTTTTGCAGAACTTTAATAAATGGTACTTACTAATGCAAGTTACAGTAATAGCAATTCTATACATGCTAGAAAAGGTTCCTTTAAAGGATACTGTATTTGAGTTCACAGAATAAAGGGCTGTGGAGGGGGGTTTCTTGCTTTATGCTCTTCTGCCCAGATTAAGTATTCTTCATTCACCTTAGTAATTAGAGCAGAAGGATGTGGTGAATGCAGGCCTCATTATCAAGTTTGTATCCCTGATCTATACAAAATGGCTACCAGGGTAGCTATTTTTCATAGTTGTCTGCTTTTGCTTGTATTGGACTGTTGTTAACCCTAAATCATCCTGACATTCAATTCTTCCCCAGACAATTGGGTCCTTCCAGCAGACTTCATTACCTAGTCAATGGAGACCTCAATTATCATCTTCCTCTCTGTTCCCATTAGTCCTTATTTGATGGAGTTCCATCTCCTTTTGCCTTTTGAATTAAACGATGCTACAGCTACTCTGCTTCTGATTTGTGATGTCTGTTCCTTTAAAGGCTCCAAGGCAAAACTCAAATGTGAGAGACTGCAAGGGCAAATGTATCTTCTACACACTTGCACACTCTTCAGTGTGCCTTAGCAAAACACATCTTTACGTAATAGACTCATCAGTTCCTAGGGAAAATCGGTAGTTTATATATCACAGTGATGTTGATTTTTGGAAAAGTGGGACATAAATTAATATTAGCAGTTAAATAGGAAATCCCATATCCAAGCTGCTTTACTTAATCCATTTGTCCTAATACACTTTTTTAAAGCATAAATCTGTTTAGCTCTTTCTACTCCAGTAAGATATAATGGAGCTTGTCATTTAGAATGTTTTACTCACTGTAAAAGCATTGAATTTCAATTTACCCATTGAAATTGAAATTAGTGGGTTTCCCCCCCCAAAGAAACACTACATTTGGTGACTACTCTTTTAACCTGGAATATAATTATTTGTTAACAGTATCATAAATGTGCATTCAAAAGTAAATACTTCTGTATTCATTAGATTAATTCTCAGGTAAGTGAGCATAGGTTTAAGCCTAACCACATGATGGATCACCACCCTCACCATGCAATATATTTGCTCTGGAACAGATTTTAATAAGATCAGTTTTATAAAAGCATGTGAGTAAATTAAGTTAATGTTCAAGAGCAATTTTATTTTACTACTATGTCTACTAGTGAGAGAACAGACAAGTATTTAAAGGAATAGGGTTCCTATTCAGATATTTTAATAAACCTTATATTACAGGAGTGACAGGAGAATGCAAAATTTGTAAGGATAAAGTTGAATTTGGCAAAACATTACACCTCAAATCGTACAAAATAAAGGACCATTTCTAGACCATAAGATAATCACTTGTTGTGCAGACTTTCCTAAAGGAGAGAAAGCACTTAATTAGAGTCTTTTCCAAAGATAACATTTTTTTCTCTTTCTTGTGGACCCCCACATATTCTCACACACTGATTGGTGTTGACAGACTAATTTTGTGGAAAGTATAATTCTATTGTTAGAACCTTTCACAGAAATGTACATTACTCCATACTATTCAAGTATTGTAAATAGGATATTGAAATTCCATACTGAAAATCTTACATCACCCAAAAAGATGAGTTTATGTCTTTTGCTGGTCTAATGTCTAAGAAAAAAGCAGAAAAATAATGCAAGAAGTTTTTGTGAAGGCTAACCTTTACTAATAAGGAGCCTTATTATTAGAATAATGACCACTTTGGGCATTGAGAATGATTTGCATGCTGTCTTGTTCAACAAATATCTTTGCATAGGGCAACAAAGAAAGACAGGTATTAATTCAAATGCAAAACAATAAAGGAATCTAACTCCATGAGTTGGGTGGGAAGATGAATGCAAATACCGCCCCCCCCCCACTATTATTATAGTGACAATAGCCACAATACCATTTTATAAAGTAAGTTTTCAGCTCCATAAATCTTCATGTTGGGTCTTTTATCTGATTTCATTCCTTAATTGTTATTTGGAACAGTGCCTTAAAGGATATTGTTCTTGCCTGTCCTCTCTCAATTTGGAAAGTGTGGCAAAGCAGCTCCATTCAGCTTCAAAACAGTGTACATAATTGGAGTCCTAGTTTTGCAAGCTGAAAAGGAGGTGCTGTGCCTTTACCATTTCTTTGGCGTGTTTATGTGAAGTGCTATTTTTATCTTCCATGTCCATAATATCAGATTAATAGTTAACAATGCCATCCAAACGAGCATCAAAACTTTGGCTACTTCTCAGCAATCCCTAATATGTAGAACGATGCATGTTTAAATTCAGCTTTAAGGAAGGAAAATGTTTCAAAAAGGCAAATTAAGGATATTAAATAAGCAGAAGAATAAAAAATGTAGCATCCTTCCAACATACTGAGGAAGCAAGAAATGGCAACTTTTCCAAAATTTTAGTGAAGAAATGCTAACTCCCATTATTTTATAGTTATCTGACATTTAAAATGCAGATTAAACATTAGAGATGTTTTAAAATGTAGCTGTAGATCAACCGCATTCTTGATTTCAGTCTATTTCGTCTATAATTATCTTGGTAAATGACTTTCACATGAAGATGGGTAATGGAATACAATCATGTGAATTCTTCTGAACTACTCAGAAGTGATGATATGAAAGGAAAAGATGTCAACAGGATTAGTAGGCTCTGTTCTATGGCACCTTTCACTTACTATTATTAAAAGTTCCAAGAAAGTAGGGCCAGCAGATAGTACTACTCTGCTTTGTAGTCGTTCTCGTAAGGTCTAATGTTTTATATTATCCCCCATGCTCTTCAAAATCTGTATGCACAGATCTCCTAAAAAGGTAATGCTGCCAATCATATTCGTAGTTCTTTTGTTTCCATCCTGTAACATGAAGATTATGGACCAATAATGCTGTTAAGTGGTTCTGCTGTTCTAGACAGAGATGTTTTGGCTCATCATCTACCTGATGAAACAGCATGTTCTTCATGCTGAGGTTTTACCTAGACTGGCCTATTATCTTCTTGTGCAAATGAATTAAAAAAACCAACACACATTTTATCTGATAGGGAGCTACTTATAGGGAGTGAACTGAAGGGGGTCATCTAACATTTGCTTTTGAGAGCAAAGAAACTAGAATGTTTTGAAGGTAAGACAGAGTATTAGCTGATGGGGAAGGGCTGTCTGCCTGGTGAATTTAACCCTTTCTGTCACACTTAAGCAGGGTTTCTCTTTTTCCCTTTCTTCCTCGACCACTTATCTCTTCCCCATACAGTACCTCATTTTCTTTCTTCATCTGTGCAAGGGTGGGAGGGCAGGAGGATGTGTGTTTGTGTGCAGTGTGTTTCTGTGTGCAAGAATAGTTTGTGAGTGATAATTGCTGGAATATACAGATGGGTCCAGTTACTTTTCAGTGGGGAACTTAATTTACATACATTTCTATTTAGCTGTTTTCAATTCAATTAATGCACATCCATGTAATATTCGATATATATTTATATGTATTCTAGCCCTGATGTGTTTTTTTTAATAGTTTCTGGCAGGTATATTCACAAACTTACAAGTATGCATATTCATTCACAAGTACATTACACACATGGTTCAATTTGGATAAGAAGGTGTATTAATTTTGTTAATAAAAAAACAAGTTGAAATAGAACTTTGTACAAATGATCAGCATCTTAAGAAAATGTATAAAATGTTGCAATTGAATTAAGATGAGTATGTCAAAGATTGTACAATTAAATGGGTTAAGAATTTTGTATATAACATTATACTTGAACAATGGGAGAATATGTGGAATAAAGGTTTGAAATTTACTTTGAATTATAATTTGAAAGAGATTTTTTATAAAATTATGTACCATTGGTATTTAACTCCTGATAAGTTGTCAAAAATATACAATGGGATGTCAAATGTTTGTTGGAAATGTTTACAGGGTGAAGGAACTTTTTATCATTTATGGTGGACTTGTGGAAAAGCTAAGAAATTCTGGAATCAAATATGTATTATTATTCAATACAACTGAAACTGGAGCTGTTTCTCTTGGGTCTGATGGATCAACAGTTCGAGAAGCAGCATGGGACTCTGTTCTTACATATGGTAACAGCAGCCAAGACTCTTATATGCTCAAAAATGGACTTATAAATCCCTTCAATGGAGGACTGGGCAATTAAATCAATGGAACTGGTGGAAAGGGCTAAACGGTAAGCATCGATAAAATACCGTAACTAGATTTGTTTCTACCTGGAAGCCACTTCTGGGCTATTTGCTTGTAACAGGAAAAAAAAATGCAATTTTGATTTTGGGTTTTGACGATTAAATAGTTTGATTTTAGAGAAATAATGTTATTAAAAGTTTAATTAAGAGATTAACCTTTTCATACACTTTTGTATCTGTGAAGGTCAGAAGCCACCTGTCTTTTATACCTTTTTATCTATTCTTGCACTCTTTGTTTTACTTGTTTCTTTTTAGATCTGTATTGTTTTATATTCTGTATTCTAATTATACTTTGAAAAATATCCATAAAGCTTTAATAATTAAAGAAACAAGTATGTTACATGTACACATTTATTGGTTAAGGACAAGGAATCCCCAGAATTAATTTCAGGTGGAGCTGGCAATCTCAGACAGGCAGACAAAAGTGAGAAAGTGGGCACTGCATGAGACTAGTGTCTGTCCTATGCATTTTTTCCTGTCTACTGTTGTTTTGTGGAGTGAGGATTGTTTTAAATTCAAGGTTGTCTTCATTTCAGGTAAATATGTATTCAGTATTTTTATGTTTTATGCCTGCTCAACATGTGGGATGGTTGTATAATATTTGAAATTTAATCCTGTGCATCTGGGTGTTATTTTGCACATCAGTGGTCAACTTGGTTATTCTCACTTCTTTTTTTTTTAATGGAATCAAATGCCATGACTACTAAAAAAGGGGTTTCTAATTTTATGTTATTTATTGCTTCAGAAAGGAAGAGGGCAGAATTTCCTAACGTGATATAAATAATGTGGGCATCCGTAGTCAACATATATACACAAGAGAATCATAAATAAAGTTACCGGAAATCATCACTAATACGCCATTCACAACTTAATGCTTTTTAATTTGAAAACAGTTCCACCTGAACACAAACACGTGCTGCATAAAAACATATCTCACTCATATACGGATGTAAAATTATTCTTCTAAACAGTAATAAAAAAAGGGCAATGGTGCTTTAAAGGCAGAAAAAAATCGCCTTCACAAATTTACAGAACGAATTTTGTAAATTCATTCTCACTGAAAATATGTATGAAAAGTTTTTATTTAAAAGTTAACATACAAAACGCTACAACTTCCAACTCTTGGTGGTGATACATACGCTTTTATCATATAGTTTTCTTGGAATTCCTTTTCTTCTTCAAAACCATGTCAGTACGAGAGGCTGCTGCAGCGGCTAATCCTATGTGTACGTAGATCAGGAATAATAAAACCATGCATTGAGCTTATATTTTTAAGTTTAAAATCCTTCAGCACAATCACATTCAAGCTTTTAATATTGCATTCTTTATGTACAGTACATCAAAATAAGACTTTCTAGAATACAGTGTTTCTGTCCCAGTTAAGCTGGTTGGTTTTTATTTACAGACCATAATAAACTTTAAACACCTGTCTACTGTCTTTACCCATAATGGCATTCTTCAGCTTTTAGTAAAGACTGCTTTGTTTTAGTGTACTGAAGAGTTTCAACAAAATCCTGGATACTTCATTACTTTAGATAGCAAGGTATATCCAAATACTTCTACTGGGAATAAATGTATGTATGCATGTATGTCAGTCATTGTTAAGATTTTAACTCATGTTAAGTTTTACTGGAACTTTCAGTATATGTTCTTCCCCTTGGTTCCTTGGCCTTCCCACATCATGATAAATCTCAATTGGTTTAGAGTAAATCTATATATTTAACAATATTCCAAGTTTTCAAATATATAAGATTATTTCATAACAAGCAGTAATTCCACAATTTTCCATGTACTTTTAAGCCATGAAACGAACAGCCACGAACATAACGGGCACTACACTTTTGCATCGTCTAACTGGAAGCCATCATCTGATGTTCCACTTCTACAAGTGGCTTTCGCTATCCCTTTCTTCCTTTTCTTCCTGTTTTTCTTAGGCTCATCCTCAACACCATTGAATGGAATGCTGTGATTTGCCTTATATTCTTTTTCTTCTTCATCCATGCCTTTCTTTGTTTGCCCGCATGTAATTCTGTAAGAAATATAGGATAAAAGATGTAATTGGAGGTTCTGAGGTCCCAAGCATTTAAAATGGATTCCTTATCCAATTACTGACCAGTTCCATTCATACACATTACTAAAAACTGATCTTCTGATACTGGAACATGCCAAAGCAAAAGCTGAAAAACATGTGCCTGAGGCTGCATGATCTTTATAGAAATTTGAGGTCCTTTATCAGTTTCTGCTCTCTGAAAGAACATCTGATAGAAACAGATTGGTATTTTCATATGTCGTTCTGGATTGCTTGCCAAATTCCCCACAATACGACTACCCAGAGATAATACAATTTAATCTTGGTTGTGCAGCAATTATGATATGCAGGTCATTGTTTTCCCAGCATTACAATATGATGAATAAAAAGCATCAGTGAGTACCTCTAGAAAAGCATTTATAACTTGGGCAAGATGAGAAATGTGTATACCTATAAGTCCCATTTACTGTACCTACTTCTTCCATTTTTCAGTAAAGCAAATGGATATATTATCCTGCCTGGATTACTGACTGTTTTGTTTTACTTTCTTTTGGCTTCAACTCACATTGATCCTATATAAAATATTAGCCTGGTCTTGCAATTACATGCCATAGTCTATTTTCTACCTAATGCATCTAACAAAATAGCTAGATCCATTAGGAGCCAACAAAAGAAAGGAAAAACAGAATCATGGCTTTTTAGCAATCATGGTGTCTTGAGACAATGTACCTTATTGTAATATCTTTGGAATACAAACATCTATTGTAATACAACACATTGATTGCAGTTTTATATTTCCTCAGCAATTTCTCTGAACCCTTTTGGAAATAATTTATACCAATTTAGTCCATTATTTATAGATGACTGCAGTGATAAACCCCATGATTTTCATCTTCTTCCAAGCAATTTAACAGTGTATGTTGTACAACTGGTGCCTTACTGTGCAGCCAGGTAGTCTGTGTCATTCACTGAAATAAATCTTTGGTCTCCCAACTTGCTGATGTCTGCTAGAATCTGCAAGAGGAAAACTTTAATCAGTAGAGAAGGGGAGGGGGGAGAAAATAGAGTCAACACGTGCGTGATGACAAACCCACGGGCTTCCTGAATGAGGAGAGAATATACCTCACTTTATATGTAAGATCTGTCACCCATGAAATTCTCATAATATGTGGTTTAAAACAAGGAAACAGTCCTCAGCTTTAAAACCCTTTGAAATGTTCAGGTGTGCTTAGAAAAAAAAATCACACTCAAGGTTATTAATCTAAGCTTGGATGAGACTTAAATAGAGATTACCAGTACTATTTGAAAACAAATACAAGGAAACAACTAAACACATCACTATTTTTGAGGGAAGATTTGTATGAGTTAAAAGTTATACTTGCTAGGATTAGCAAGATTTTAAAATACCAAACGCAGTATCCTTTTAGGCACATAAATACATATTCAGAAGTGACAGAAGATTCTAATTGCCATGTATCAACTACCAATTCCATTGTTTTGGCTTTTTTTTACAATGAAAAGTCAGCCTGTGGTAAGTGTAGTTCAGCACTTAAACACATGTAGTACTTTGTATTGAAGATGCATCATTACTGACCTATTCTCCACAACTAGGTAAGGAGCTATACAGATAGTCGTTTAACCACTTATTCAGCAACAGTTTGAACTTACGATGGCACTGAATGAGTGGTACTTATGACCAGTCCTTGTCGTTGCAGCCGTCGCAGCAGGCACATGATGATTTGTGCACTTGGTGACTGGCCTGCAAACGTCGCAGTGTCCTGCAGTCATGTGATCATGATTTGCAACCTTCCCTGCCAGCTTCCCACAAGCAAGTCAACGGGGAAGCCACTAGGAAGTCGGAAGGCACGGTCACGCATGGTCCTTGCTTAACGACTGCAGTGGGACTGCGAGAACTGCCATCACTAAGTGGTACGGTCATGTGACGTTGCGCTTAGTAACTGTGCTGCTAGAGCTTCCAGTCCCAACTATGGATGTTAAGTAAGGACTACCTGTATAGACCAACCTAATGAGGGCCAGTTTGGCCTAGAGGTTAAAAGTGCTGGATTAGAAGCTGGGAAATGGTGAGTTTTCGTCTTGCCTTAGGCTTGGAAGCCAACCAGGTTACTCTGAACCAGTCACTCTCTCAGCCCAAGGAAGAAGGTGCTGGCAAACCACATCTGAAAATGTGACGAAAACTGCATTGACTTATCCATGTAGACACCAGGAGTCAAAACTGACTCAAAGCCTCTCTCCCCCAACAGCAACAAAACTAGCCCTAGCTAAGACCATCCCATTTCAAGGGTTATTTGTCCATTTAAGATGATTTACCAATGTTATTTATCCCATGAGGCTCAGCCTCAAGCCTCCAGTTGTTAAAAATAGAGTTGGTACCCAAGACAAGGCTTTTTCAGCAGTGGCACCCAAGATCTACAATGGATCCACCTGCCCCCTTCACTACTTGAATTTAGTCAGGGCCATTTAGACATTTTTTAAATAGAATAAACCTACACACCCATGGAAATGATGAGAATTGTGGTCACCCATGTATTGCATCAATAGCTCTGCCAGTTTTTTATATCCAAAAGTCCCATTCCTTTTGTTTTTATACTGGTACTGTTGTGCTTTTTAAATGGCCCGTTAATTATAATGGAAGAGAAATTGTGCCATCTTCAAGGCAGATTAGATTATAATTTGAATCAGATAAACAATGGAGATATTAGCCTTGATCTTAGACTACTGGCATATTCACAGAATCCTGCTTTGGACCTGTTACTGGTGGGAATACTGCTTGCAATCCATAAATATTTACATAGCTTTCCACTGTGTTTTGGAAGCCTCTTGAGAATGAATGGCAATCTCTTGGCAGGCTCTCCTTTTGCCACTGGCATCCCATTTTATCACCCATCAGCCACCTTTGTGGGAAGGACTGTTCCCTAATTTGTTTTATTAGTTAATGCCACTTAGGCTTTTTAAAATTCCTCTTTAGAGAGCTTTCCGCATATACTAGTCTTTCATTAATATTAGAAAAGCAGAAAATAAATGCTCTAAAACAGCTCTTTGGTTACCCAGGGGAGAAAAAAATCAGTTTTAAATTACTTCATTCTATTAGTTTATTTGGAAGAAAATAATTAACTATAGTTCAGCGAATCTAATGCTTGGTTCATATAATGACAAGGAAAGAACCATAGTAAGACACAATTGCCATGAATATTTTTCACATTTAGTTTGCATTTCTGAGATAATTCTATCTCCTGGTTAGAACACAAGGTTTTGTCATAAGTAACATAAAAGGGATTCCAGAAAGAAATGGCAGAACAGCTGCCCACACTATATCTAAAAAAGTTATTTTCCAAAACACTCTTGTCTTATACTTCATTTACAATCCAGAGTGTGCTCCTTTAGGTGTCCCCAAGGGACTTTTGAATTTGGGTGTTTTTCTTAAATAGCAGCTTCTCATGTGATATTCTCAACTGCTTCATAAACTCCTCCAGGTTTCATAAACTCCTCCAGGTTTCAAAATTTCCTTAAACTAACATATGGGAGGGCATTATGGATTATGACCAGAACTTTTCACTACTATATTCATAGTTAGCCAGGTTAATAATTCAGTCTGACTACAATAAATTAAACATTGCATACTTTATTGAAAGTATGGGATTCAAATAATATATGACATTACCAACTACATGTATTCTTCAGTATAGTTTTGAAGGGGCTCATGTGAGATTGTTAATTAATGCAAAATATTTTAATACACATACACCTTCATCTTTTTTTCCATTCTACTTACTGATGTTTACTGAGATTGTTCTGGTAAACTCAGCTTCATCTAGCATAAAAGATCTGTTTAATTTTTTAACTGTTGATTGTATGTGAAGTGGAGTCTTTGGTGCTGAGCTTGGTTGTTTGTTTGCAGATGTTTCATTACCCAACTAGGTAATATCACCAGTGCACTCTGGCGCATTATTTATCAGTAAATAATTATTTACTGATTATTAAATTAATATCATAATTTATATTATTATAAATATAATTTATATTATTATACTTTATTATATATTATATATATTATACTTTATTTTATTATAAATTGCAATTAATGTGCAATATTAATTTATATTATTCAATTATTATCAGTGCATTATTTATCAGTAAATAAATTTACTACTACTACATTGCATCATAATCTAGGGGTTACAACAATACATTACATTACTATTACTACTACTACAGTATGTATGTGATTATACACTGTCATTTTATTTTGGATACTTTAATTTTAACTATGACAGCACCTGGGGAGATATGTGGGCAGAGAAAATGGGGTGAAATAGCTTTTAAAAATAAATATATATTGCACCATTCCAGAGATTTTGGAATCAATGGGAGCAGATGTATGCAGCTGAGCAGGATGAAAACAAATACACCCTAGTTCAACAATGTTGCCAACCAGTCACTTAGGAAGGCAGAGTCCAAGCCACCCAAACAGATTCCCTTTTAAGCAAAGTAAGAAGGAGGGATGCAGGTCAGAAACTGCCCCTTCCCATCTGTTGGGGACAGCTTTTATTTCCTTCTTTAGAAATTATATTGGTTAAATTCCATTCAATCCCTAGAGCTATTTTGATTCAGCCTCACCAGCTGACTGGCAATTTCAGAGAGACTATGATGTTCAGTTTGCTAAACTAAAATTACTGCTATGTTAAATCACAATGGCTGGAGCAATATAACCATTTTTTAAGTTATACTTGAGAGTGCATGCATTTTACTCTTCAGTCAGAGAAACTGAGTTGCTATTGGATTTTGTAGAAGTAGCCCCTTAAATTAAAACCCACAGATCTATTTTTTTAAAATGGTATTATGTCTTTCCCTGTTCTATGGACTATTAAAAGTTTGGTCACTTCTTTTTTTTTTTCTCCAAATATAAGAGACTCTTGGTCTTTTAGCTATATACAGTAACTTCCTTATAACGCACAATGGAAAAGGCAGTAACTGCATGGTAGTCTGAATTGTGGCCAAATATTATAAAAGAAAAAGAAAAAAGAACCATTTGAGTCTTCCTATTATCTTTTATGGGCATGTTTAGTAAATAATCAAGCCATATAATTTTTAATGATAATTAAACTCAGTTAAATGTCAGCTGTTCCCTCTCTATCATATAAGAAGGTTTTCCAACATACATAGAATGTACTTTGTGAACATAATAACTTCTGGGCTTGTATTCCTGGAGAATGGCTGAATCCAAGCAAGTCCATACATTAAAATTAACACATGCTAGAAGCACTTGATAATTAACTTGTTACCACAAGAAATGGAAAATACAATCCCATCTTGTGAGGTATGGCTCATGCCTTCCTCCCAGATAGTTACCTCAGGCACAGCTGGTGATGTTACTTTTACAAATTCACTAGATGGAAGAGTAGACTCTTCTGTTAATCCTTTAGATTGCTGTTGTTCATATTGTGCTGAAAAGGAACCATAACTCATTAAATAAAAGTGCTTAAAATGGTTATTTGTTTGATCCATAGCTTTTTCAAATTAGTTCTCCCACTGTCTTATTTCAGAATGTTTTTAAATGTGTTACTTAATATATCTTTATCAGTAACTCTAACCTACTGATTTATTTGGTATTCGCAAGAGATGATCCCTGAATGATGTTCACTATTTCTATACACAGCTCCAGGACCAATACTGTAATATTTGAAAGGGAAACCGCAAAATATGGTGAAAATGAATCACCAAGTACCTTGGCTCTTAGCTGTGGACTTAGTATAGGTTCTCAGATACATACCACTCTTCTGACTGTTAAGAACCTTTCCGTATGAGATATTTAAAAAATTGATGTCTATGAATGTCACTTACTACAAATTTATAAACGGATATTTTGCAGGTGGACTTTTGCATAGGGTGCCCTCTGCTGTGGAAATTAGTTCTAACATCAGTGGGCACAATTCTCAACGATTCAAGGGCTCTGGAAGGGAAGACACGGGCAGACCTAAATGAGTTCTACCGAGACAGATTGCTCTCTGCACTTGTGATCAACTTGCTTGCTCACACTTGGTAGAAATAAAATGTTCAAATATTGTACAGGTTAAGGAGTCATTTTTGTGGTCGGAAACAGTTCCTGCACTGTTTTCTGCATAATCTTGCATATCTTCCCCATGATTAAGAAAGACAGAATAAATTATGCAACCATTGAGAACGCATATAAAATTGGTTACATGTAATTATCATATAAAATATTTATATATAATTAAACTATTGATTTAATTAACATAAATCAGCACAAGAGAAAAAAACATTTTGGTTTTGGATAGCAAATACACATCAGAGCAAGTACAATTTTCAGAGGATCACGGAGGGCCACTGAGTCCAATTGTTTTCTGCTATGGAAGGGGAAAAAAGAGGAACACCTCTTCCAATGGTGCTTCAGATCTCTGGTTCTTTTTTAAACAAGCAGATTATATATCCTGCCTGCCGTGTTTCAGACAAAGCCAATAATCATTGGGGCACACGCTTTGAGTGAGCAGTTTCAGTTAGCGAGAATTCAGAACAGACCCTCAGTCAGAATGAATAATACATGGTAGCAGCATCTAGCTCACTGTGGAGTATTCTTGTTTCTTGGTCAAGACACTTCATTTTCAGATTATTTACACATTTAATTCTATTTTGGTTATTTTGATATATAGCATGAACTACAATACATTAAGCCATAGGATAGCAGCTTTCAGATAAACAATTTACGGCCCCACAGGTATCACATACTAGGTAAAACCATTATACGTACTTTCTCCAACCACATAATTGGCTGGAAAATAGCCTTGCTGTCCATTCGCCAGACTGCCAAACCACCAGTTATCATTATCTTTGTACAACACTTGGATAATGTCACTGCAGTGGATGGTTAGCTCATCTGATCGATGTGCTGTGTAGTCATAAAGAGCCACTACCTAAAAGAGAGATAACACCACCACAGCTTTATCACAACTCTACCACAGAAGCAAAAGGGCAACATTCACTTCCTCTAATAGAGAAGTTGCTGCAACCCGAGTGAGACTTGGGCAAAAACTCAAGCCTGTCGCAGGTTTCAGGGCTGGTGGGAACGCAGCAGGAGAAGTCAGATAAAGGGGTTGTGGGATTCTAGAAAGAGTTAAGAACATTAAAGGCAGTAAGATTAGCTTTCATGAAAGGGAAAAAAAAAACCCTCTGAAACTGCAGCAGCTGTTAGTTTTATAAGCAAATGAAGTTTGATAGATTTAGTTTCTTAGAATTGTTAACAGCCCTTTTGGAACCCGCTTGATTTGTGAGCTGGCTGTTATGGAAGTACGCAATGAAAGAATATACTAGTAGGAAAATCTCATGAAATTCATGGACTGCCAAGTTGTAATGAATTTCACTTTGAATGTGCCTTTATCATAGACTACATGAAGCTATTTTGGTATAATGGATCTTTTTACTCTGCCCTATTGGTCTTCCAATATTCTACTACTTTTAGGGGATCTATTCTGCAGTGTCTAGACTACTATCCCCATCCTTGCACATATCCACTGCAGAACCTACCTGTCGTGTTTCCCCTAGCATTAGTTTATCACTCCCTCCAATTTATTTTTCATAATTAAATTATTAAGAATTACAAGGGTGTAATACTAAGCCTGCTTGCTTCATTCCATTCAAATGAATTTCCTTCACAGAAAATATGCTTAGGATGGAAGCATTATGGTGAAATGTAAGGCTACTTCTCTTCTAAAAAACTGGAATAGGAGACAAAGTTTCCTGAAATGCACTTTGCATCCTTTCTGCTCTCTCACACCCAGTACTGCTTACTGCTTTGTGTGCTGAAGGAAAGTATTCACACAGTGAGCGGGCAGACCATTATTCGTCTGTTCTAGGCAAAATGAAAGCACGCCATACAAAACAAAGACCGGATTCGCGTTTGGCCAAACCATTGTTTATTTAATGACAGTTTGCTGCATGGTCACAAATGGCTACACTTGCACTAAGGAAAACAACGGTTTGTAATTTTATATTTTGAATTTATTTTTTTATTTTGTGTTATTTATTGCTTACTGTTATATGGTTTTGTTTTTTCTTCATTTTGATTTATTGTGTGCTTATGCTGTACGCCACCCAGAGTAACACTGTTTGAGTTGGGTGGCCTTATAAACCTTAAAAATAAAATAAACAAATAAGGCTAAATGTACATAATAAGTCAAAATTAGGCAAACTATATTAGGGTTGAGAGTGATGTATGAAGTAGCCTCACAATACTCTGCAGCTGTAGCTTGCATGATAAAATAAATTAAAGATGGAGAGGCTGATCATGTCATCTTTGTATCTATATACTATTAAAACTCTTGTGTCTGTTGGATACCTTGTAACCTTTAACTGGGGGAAACAGTGCATCGCAGCGCAACAATTTTGGGACCAAGCTACCTCAAATGGGCTAACTTAGAGAATGTGTCCAAAATCTGGAACCCATGACTCCCATGCAACAGAAATTTGGCAAATTTTATAAAACATTTTATGACATAAAAACTGTAAAACATTTTATGACATAATACAAAATGTCATAAAACATTTCCTGTGGTCAACTCCTGATGTTTGACTGTGCTATACGGTTCAACACTGGCTAATTTCAAGGCAGATACATCTCTCCCTGAATTTTTAAGAACTTTTCCAGTTCATTAGAAGTGATTCCATTGCCACTGTTGAAGGCACTGAGGAATCTGGTAAGGAAGTATCTCTGAAACAAAGACCCAACAGGTCACGGGTTGTCTAGTGTTTACTAATACTTTCACAGAGGAGCCCCAATAATGTAGGAAATTGCCATAAACCAGGAAGACTAATTCTTCTTTTGCTTTTCTACCAAATTCATGGGCAGGGAATTCTTCAGCTTTCTGATTAAACTTCAGCCTTCTAACTAGAGAGACCAGGGACTGAGTGTTCATTCATTTTGCATCTGTGCTAAATGACTAGAACATTAACTAATTTTCTTAATACATTCAGTATCTGATCCTGTTAATTATTGGCAAAAAATAATGACTGGCGGTTCCTAATTAACTTTAAATGGATCAGAAAAAATACTGGTTTTTTTAACAAAATAAGCATTAAATGATGATTTTTAATGTAATACTATATATGGTTTACTTACACAGCACCCTTGTTACTTTAGAAATTGATCATAATTACTTAAAGAAATTGCAAATATTGTATAGTAGATCTATTCCAGGATAGTTGCATATCTTAGTGCCTTCAGATATTTTAGCTCAATTTAAATAAGCATTGATTAAAATTCTGATTTTTTTAAAAAGGTAGCTACAATCTTAAACTAATGTGTGTGGTTGATTTCCTTATTATCTCACTGCAAGGAATATACATGTTTGAGAAGCAACTAAAGCAAACAAACAACCCCCCACCCCATCAACTCGCTGTAGGGTCACTAATGGATCAGCTTATACGTAAATTGACAGAGTTGTCCCTTACCCAGAGACATCCAGTGTTACCATATCTTTGCAAGCTTACACTCATTTAAATGATTAAGCGCTCAGAAAATCTAACAAAGTATTTGAAACAAAATGGAGTAACTATTACAACAGATATTCTATCAGGCAACTTACATAAATTAGTCTCCACCCATCAGAGCTCGTAAGACATTACTATAATGACCAGACACTTATTCTCAATTATTTGTATAAAATAAGAGAATCAGCCTTTTGAAAAAAAAAATATTATCTGCTTGTTTTATGAGCTGCTGAGTAATACAAAATTTGCCATTATTTTTAACAGATAAATGTCAAAGATTTTTGCTCCATCCAGGAACAAGTCTTCCTTTCAAAGAATGCACACTTTGGCCATGAGTCAATATAATGAATTTGAAAATGTGCCTCACTACTTTTATAGTACAATTATACAATTTATTATAATCTGATAAATCTTCTTTTAAATGTTAAAAACTATTTGGTGGTATAACACCCAACATTTATACACTTCTATAAATGTTCACTACAAGTCACAGGACTTGTTTGCTTCTTGGCTAAGTTTTTGCAAGTGACATTTACCTCTTGGCGTTGACAAAATAATCAATGACATAACAGCCTCCAAAATGTAAAGGAATATATGATCTTGGTTTGGAACGAACTGGGCCAATATAAGTCTAACAGCGCTTTAGGAGAATTAATCAGTGTTCAAGCTAAACAACTGAAAAATCAATATACAATGCAATAAAGAGATTTTAAAAATGCAAAGCACTTACTGTTTCCTGGACAGAGATTGAATTAGCATCTCCTTCGGTGTATGATGAAGCTGTAAAGTCGGTGTTCTACAAAAAATTATTTGACATTGACAAATTACTAAAAGATCATTCTTGTATCCATGCTCATTGTCTAGATGGTATCTGTCAACCTATGCAAGTAAAGAGTATTAGCAGCATGCTGCCTACAGTGTACCTCATCACTAACTTCCATCAAATCATTTAATGATTGCCTTGTTATTTAAGGAACCATCTTTCTCCTGTAGTGTCTGCCAGTTCTGTAAGATCTGACAGAACTGGCATGATAGGTTCCATCTATCAAGGAATGCCATCTGACGGGACTAGGAGGTGTGCCTTCTCTGTCATGACATCTGCCCTGCGGTACAGCCTCCCCCCAGAGATCAGAATAGCCCTGATCCTGCTCTCCTTTAGATGAGTCTTAAAGACCCAGCATACCCTCCAGACATTAGGCTAGGACACTGCGTGTTGGTTTTGCCGACTTGGTGTTTCTTTTTTCCCTGTTTTGCCATCTTTTCTCTTTTTTATAGTGTTGACTCTTGTTTGAAAAACATAGTTTTATTTTTTTAGCTTGTATGCCTCCCAGAGTGGATGGCCTACAAATGTGACAAATAAATACCCTCAGCTAGATTCTAGTATTGGAAACAATAGGAAAAAAAATTACATATTATCTTTGCTCCACAACTACCCCTTCTTCATTTCTATACAAATACTGGTTTCAGGTGTAAGCAGAGTTTTGTGACAATAGATCTAGATCAGCCCTAGACCACAGAACCATCTGATTTACCACATTATCATCTCAAAGTGGCCATGACAAGAAAATTAAGAGCCTCTTCTTTGCTCTTTCCATAATATGAAGATTTGTACAACAGCAACATTGCAGAGGCAGTGAATTTTACCCAAAGGGAAGGAGTGACTCTTGTTACTCTGGGATGAGTCAATGTGATGATTATTACTATTCTCATTATAATTCTTTAAAAAAGATGATAGTTATGAGCTCTCCAAAAAGCTCCATCAAACAACCCTGTGCTGAGGTAAGCTTTAGGAAATAATAGATTAAAAACTTCAACATGCCCTGGGATATTTTGAATGCACCCAGATGTTGTATTAAAAGGTTATTAAGATGTGGCTCCAAAGGGCTTCCTCTTAAAGGAATACGTGCTTTCCTGTTCAGTGTTGTATTCGGGAAGAAGTATGGACTCCATTTTAAGGGATTAAGATCTGCCTTAAATCTCAGACATAATCTTGCATTGGAGGATATAAAAGACATGCATAAATTTGCATGCCACTTTGAGTATGGCTACACTGAGCAGAATTCCCTTCACCTTGGATCTCATGTGGAGCTTTGCTTCACACATTTAAACCTTCATCCATTTGCCCAATGGCTAGGGATGGGCAATCTGATGGCCTCTAGATGTTCTGGACTTCAACTCCCATAAGCCCCACCCACCATAATCAATGGCAAAGGATCTGTTCTCCATAGGACAGAAAATGAACAAATGGTTATAACATTTTTTAAAAAAAAGATACTTCTGTTAGAGTTGGGTGAAAACTACAATCCATTTTGAATGGATGCATGGGTTTGGTGGTTGCCATTTTCACATTTTGTGGTTTTATGCAAGGGAAGTCTTTAAAGCTTGAGGCTGCAGAAGTAAAATAAAAATCTCCCTTACGGCTTTTTGGAGAAATTTGTATGAAAACGTCACACACTGCAGAAATAGCCTCTGATAGATAATTTGCAAGATTTGGGGAAAGGCACAGGGAATAGAAAATCATGATGAAAGAAAAGTGATTTAGCAGAAGATATCCAGAGTTTCAAATCAACATGGCCTTCAGTCGGGAATTACAAGGATTGAAGTCCAACACATCTGGAAGATATATTTTTGTTGAACAGCTTGGTCTACACTTAATGTAAAGAAAAAACCACAAAAAGCGGCTTTCAACATTACATTGTTTTCACCAAGATGCCAGAATGTATGTTACGGACAATGCTGCACAAAAAGTTTTTATTGTTAACAGATATCATGGTAAGTAATGGATATTTTTATTTCCCAGTCTTTACATCAAGCCAATTGTTAAAGCAAATTATGGTATGTTGTACAACACTAAATTTCTGGAATAAACTTCACTAAAACTAAAAAGGTTTCTTTTGCAAATTCCTTACTGGTAATTTTTCTTACATACATACTGGTATTTTGTTGATTTAAGCCTTGCTTGCTTCTCGTATTAAAGTATACAGAATTTTGGATCATTTAGATTGGTTCTATGGTAAACCCTCTAACAGGAAGTATATTTTTCAGGTATGGACAGGGTTGAATATAATTAATCTGCACATATCCTGCCAAGTTCAGTCTCTTCAGTCTTTCAAGTAAGAACTTTCTCTTAATTTTGGAAGGGGTAGAAAATCTGGAAACTCATCCTGACAATCGCTTTGACTTGCTATTTCCACTGACTTGAATGAGAAAAGTTTCACCAATAATGGAGAAGCCTATGAGATTGCATATATCAGTGCATGTACTGCGAGATGAAAAGTTAATTATGGAGCAATTTTTAAGGGAGAACATTCAAGGAAAGACATTCAATTTACTGTGAAAATTTTCAAAGTACACACTTCAAAACCAACTATTCCCACCCCTACTTTCTTTCTTTTCCTTTATTATCTATCCTGATTAAGAGTTTTAAAAATACAAACATTGCAATAATTGTAAGTTTTAAACCGGCCTAATAAAAGTTCTATTTTTTTCTGGTTTGGAGATGGCAACAAGTGTGCCTGAAGGTCTAGATGTAGCTATATGTAATTGCTGATATTAAATTGTTCCTTCTCCTTTCTTGAGGGGATTTAGTAAACTGAACAAAACACAAGAAAGTAGTATGTAATTCCATCTATGTTTATTACTGAATGTGTCTGCACAACATATATTATGCAGTCTGATGTGAACTACGTGTAAATGACTCACCTGGTGATCTGAGCCGGGAGTAGAGGAACTCAGAGCTGCCCCAGTTACTGGGACCAGCCATTATTGACAACTCCAAGTCTCTTTGCTTCAGGAGAGTAAAACGGCATCAGTTAATACACCTAAAAGTGCTTAAATTTAACTAAGACGTCACCCCTCTGGATATAATCCTGACAAAAATGGCTTAATAGTTACCTATGCCTGCAGCTTCCCTGTTGCTCAGCAAACTGAACACTTTGGAAAACCAGCTACACTGTGGATAAACCAGCCAACCACAGTATGTCATGTCATCTGGTTCCAAATTGATGGATAAGAGGGTTACCATGGTTAGTTCTCAACATGGCTTTGCATGTCATGTGAACACGCTCATTATCATCACTGTAGTTAATGAAGTCACTTGACATGGGAATTCTTTAAATGTCAGCTGAGTTGATTGAGGCTGTATTTAATGCTGAATGGTGCAGTGAAAAGAAGATCCGTATTATGTAGAAGAGGTTTGACACAAAATACTGTGGAATGTGGAATTTCCTAAATAGAATTCTGCTCAGAACGCTCCTGCTTATAAAGGTGGGGGAATGCATGTAACACTGATTGTCCCTTGCCTATTCCAAAAGGCTCCTTAATATTCTGAGCCAGTATGGGAAGCACAGAGGACTGCAGAAGGACCACAGAAGGATTTATTTATTTATTATTCCAATTTCTCTTACTGCCCATCTCCCCCGAAAAAGGGGGACTCTGGGCGGTTGACAATAAAATTATCCTTTAAAAATCCCAGCACATAAAATTACAAAATCAATGTCCACTTTGGACAATGTCCACAATGTCCATTTAAAATAATAAATATAAATATAAAATCCAAGTGGGATTCCTTGACTTCATCAGAAGCTTTACCAATACTATAGGTTTATACTGAATCAAGCCCAACTAGGAACAGAAAGGAGAAAAAGTGGCAGTAATTCAAATATAAGAAGTAACAAAACTCTGATCCTATTCTAGTTCTTATACAATATGAATCATTACATTACTAGCAGTGCTACTGCTGCTGCTTTCCTGAGTTCTCAGATAACTATGATCCTTATTTGATTTTAGTCTTTCAGAGATTTAATGAGCATGGGAATCTATAATCTGCCTAGAAGAAAAGCTGTGCCAGACTGTACTTTATTGAAATCTGTAATGTACAAACATACACGCATGAAATGCAAACACAGCTGCTGCAACAAAGCCTATAGGAATTTCATTTTTAAAAAAGATGAATTGTAAAGCAGAATAATTCAACAGCCAAGATTAGTCAGACTGTACAACTATTTCAACCTGTTTTTCTTTAATCAGAAAACATCCTTTTAACTTTAAAATGTTAATTTGCATACTTTTAGAAGAAAAAAATCTGACCACTTCAATTGAAAAGAAAAAAGTTAATGAATAGCATAGTGGATTTCTACACCGATGCACCCAAAAAGAACTGTTGTTCTACAATTATGTGGACCGCTGTAGCCCAATGCAGAACAATTTCATGGAAAAATAGTTCATAAATTCAAACCATGCTTTAATCGAGGATCCCAGAAAGTCAATTAAACATTGTAAAAGTGCACACTAATTTTCAGCTATGACCATTTATACAAATGATTATGTGAAGGATGAAGTCATGGATAAGCACAGATATACAAGGGAATTAAATATGACACAGTATCTATGGTATTTCTGGCTAGCAAAGGAATACTATGGCAGTCGACATCCAGGGGAGGCTTAATTAATTAATTAATTCTAGAAAAATAAGGTAAGGCTGCCCAACTTGAAGAAAGACAGCCATGAAAAGACAATCAAACATCCTTTAGAAAGTGCTCTAAGTTGTAAATTGATTTAAATTATTTCATACCCAAGTAGAGCTTTGACTGAACTGCTGCAACTGCCATCTTTCCTGTTTTCACAACCCCCTCCCCGGCCCCAAAACCAGATGCCACTACCTCTGGATAGTTGGAACAGGGATGTTTATACAGAAATGTCATGTTTTTATTTCCTTCCTGCTGGGTTGGTTGTTTTATTTCCTCATACTATTTTGCTGCCTGGACCTCTTTTATTAAGCTCCTTTCTAGAGAAGCCAGGTTTTAAACCATGGATACTTCTTTAAAAACTAAGTTGTGTTTTTCTTTTCCACTCCCTTTTTAAATTTTTATTACCCAACCCAAGATAGTAATTTTAAACGACTGTCATGCTTACGTATCATTCTTGGGACAACAGTCTTACTTTTTTTATACCTTACGTACCTATACCTAAAAGACCAGCTGCTTAACAGAAACACCAATAGACAATTCAGTTATAGTTTAAACCATCACTTTTAAAAATCTTAAGTCAAATCTAGGAGGATAGGGATTGTAAATCAGGCATTGTAAAACAGGAAATGGCAATATACCAAAAGAAAAACTGATGGACCAGGGAGATAATCTTAGTTGCCATTCTGGGGCACCCAACTAGGAAATAGGGATGCATAATGGTTGAAAGCAAGGTCTCACCACACTACCCAGTCAGACTTCTTCCCATGGTTGTTGAAGACTGCTACAATTGCTACAATCTGTCAACTCATAGGAAGTTAGAGAAAGTTTGAATGTTTCATGGCAATGGTATGTAATGGGAAATTACAAGTTTTCTAGTGCTTTCAACGACCATCCACATTTTAATTGTTTTTCAGGTGAGAAAATCCAAGAGAAGAAACCTAAACATTTGGGGATGACCTAATAACCTGTTGCAAATGAATGTTTCCTTTTTTTGTAGACCTGCTTATGGTTTCTCCAAAGACTAACAGCATGTCAGTCCGCACAGTATAAACAACAGCAGTAATGCTTAAGTCAATAAATTAGCAAACATTAAATAATCTTCCTCATCTGAGACTGCAGTCAACATCCCAGTTTGAGCCCAGTTTATCCTTTTTGCCATATTCGCCGTAACTCTGTATTTTCTTTTAAAGTGAAGATGGAGAATTTGCAATCGTGGTTTATCTAATTAAAATGAGAGAGAGAATATTGTATCTTTCATTCTTTGGTTTTGCTAGTATGGAAAGCAGACAGCTTTTCTGGAGGGAAGTCTTTATAATAGAAGGCAAGTGGAAGAAAGCTTTTGTTCAATGGTGATGTTTGAAGATTGTTTTTGTCAAGTTTAATTTTTTTTTTCTGCAGAAAGGAAGTAAAATACCACTTCTTACCGTGTGTAGTCCAGCTGATGGCGTATGGCTGAAAGGATTTCCTACTGGGATGAAGCTCCCTGTGAAAAGATAAAGCTGTGAAACTTTTGCTTGTTATCCCCTTACTGTTCAATAAATGCTTTTATTTAAAAAGAAATGATAGTCAGCCATTTCACAAAACCTTAAGTAAAAACCATCTGCTTTCACTCCCAGCTATACCTATGTCAGTCAGGAACAGCTGGAGAGTTTATCTAGCAGACCTGACACAAGGTTAGCCAATCCAGTATTGCCATTCAAATGATTTGGGAAAATAGCACAAGAAAATCCCCATATACCATTATTTAAAAGTATCACTGTTTTGCCTTGTTGTTGAATTTGTCAGCCATCATTTCTTGTTTGGTCCACTAGGAATTTATTCTGCACACCCATTTCAAAATTGCATTGAAACACTCATTTTATCTGAAAAAACAGATATAAGCAGTTCAATGTATTCCCTTTGATCACACGACATCCTGCCTCCATACATCTTGCTCTTTAACTCCCGCCATGTAGAGTACATTGCTCATTTTACAGCCTTTTGCATTTATCCTTCTAGTGGCTATTAAGCTCACGCAAACCTTTTCAAGAAAGGCAGGGTGCTTTTTATTCAAAGAAAAAGAAACATCTTTTTTAAATGGAGAATCTTCTGTCCCCAAATAGATTCCAAATGTCGGCTTGTGAGACACTGAGAAACTCAGTATTGTGTAGTGATTTGTGTTTACATAGGACTGACAGAGAACCAGATTCAATAGTCTCAGTGCCCTGAGGAGAGTAGATACATTAATCTCAGTAGCAGGGATAAAAATGAGAGACACCCCCCCCAAAAAACGTTGTTAGGAGTAACATTCCCCAATATGGTGCCCTCCAGATTGATTATTCACAATCACGTGTATGCCTTGCATGATTCTAACCAGCTTACAGTATAAAATTGTAAACACAATAATCAATAAAATACCTACTGAAATTCACTACTCTATTTCCCTCCCCAAAGCCCCTTCAGAATACTATTTTAGCAGCCTTCCTGTAACTCAGCAGGGTGGGAGTCATCCTGACCTTAGGGGGCAAGTTGAGGGGACTGCTGCCAAGACTGTCATTCTCCAAACATCCAGCTCCCTGGTCTCTCAGGGAGTGAGGACCTGCAAGGATTCCCTTGTGCAAGCAGATGGTTTCAAAGGTAATGAAGACCCAAGCCATACAAGCTTTATAGGCAAAAACCAGCAATTTGAACTCGGCCTGGAACTTTGCTAGCAGTAGTTCAGTCCCCACAGCAAAGGTGTTATTATGCTAAACAGGTTGGCACCTGTCCACAGATAAGCAGCCACCTTTTGTGCTAGCTGCTACTTCCAGATTATTTTCAAGGGCACTCACAAGTAGCAAGTACTGCAATAGTTTAACCAGGGGGTAAGAAGGGCATGTGTCACAGCCTCTAGTGCCTCTTGGTCCAGGAAAGGCCACAATTGGCAGAACGGCAGAACCTGGATAAACGTGTCCCTAACCATGGCTTCAACCAGTGGCTTTAGCAAGAGCTATGATGTTTACTTTTCCAGAAAAGCTTAGAACCAGTAACAAGCTCCACCACCATGAAATCAATCAATCAATCAATCAATCAGAGAAGTTTCCATTATGAAGCAGGTAGAAATTATTACAAAATCAGACACTCTTCATTTAGCATATTTTAATCCCAACAGCCACATAACTGAAAGCGAACAGTAACACTCCTCTTCGTACACATTACAGTACGGTCACCCAAATGGCATTTCTGTGGCAGATTTCCCACCCCACATGAAAGAATGCCATTGCATGATATAGTGACAGTGATATATTGGTGTGATATATTTGAAAGTAGGGCTTCACAAAGGGCATCAGCGTAAGTGAAACACCTCTGTTTATAGCATTAAAGCCACCCTATCCTCTGAAGGCTTTGCACATACACTTCAGAAACTGTCCATAGTTTTGTTTGTGTAGACACAGACGCTTCTAGCTGGATCACCAGCAAAGCAGCTGGAAACATCTTTTGAAATAACTGCATCAGTCTTGCAAAAGATATGGCTGCTCTGATGCTGGAAGAGAGGTTAATACACTTAGTGAAACACCTCTTTCAGAAGTTTTACATAGCCCTAATATTGCCTAATTCTGAATGGACTCCCAACGACATAAAAAACTATCGTGCTACAGAAGCTGATCGGCCATAATAGCTATCTACAAATGGAGCCAGCCTGTTTAATGGTCTATTTCTCCACTCAACTCTTTTGGAAAGACTGTTCCAGTCCTTGAAATGTGGTATCTAGAATACCAGCGAAACACTGAAGAAGCAACATCAATTGTTCGCTGGTCCTCATCATCATTCCTGTTGCTGGCAGGAGGACTTCTGGAACCTCTGAGAAAAAACACGGTAATTTGGACAAAATTCTTTCAGCATCTTTCTTAATTACTCAACCCATTTTCCTTAACAAATATACTCTAAAATCTACTTTAGGTCAAATTATGGCAACTTAAGAATGTATAAACATCCTGAACCGCCCCCCCTAGTTAAAAACATCTGGATACTTAAACATGCACATTCTGGAGAAATTGTGAAACGTTCTTTTGCTTTCTTAGTAGTTCCTGGGCTGTTTTCTGCAAAGCAATCCCTCCAAACTGGCTGACATTTTGCTTTAGTTAAAAACAATAGATAATTGTTCCTTTAGGCTGAGCCAGAGTGGTCAGTGCTAAAATAAAGCCTAATAGCAACTGAAATAAGGGCCTCATTAGTGCAAAGTCATGTTAGAGTTCAGCACATTCAGATGGCATCTGGTTGGGAAAGAGACAATAAAGCTAAAAATGCAAACAATCAAACGGCTAAATACTTTAATACTAATCAATATCCAATAGATCAGAGAGAAAATCTAATGAACAATGCTGCCTGGACACAAAGGTTTGGAGTTTTAACCTGTACCTACCAATAAAAAAGTCCTGCTTTGGGGTCTCATTCTGTGTAGTTTCATATTCCATGACTTATATGTCAGCCTGTTGTAATGGCTGTAGTGTAGAGCAAGGTTTCTCAACCTTGGCAACTTTAAGATGGGTGGACTTCAACTCCCAGAGTTCCCCAGCCAGCCATGCTGGCTGGGGAACTCTGGGAGTTGAAGTCCACCCATCTTAAAGTTGCCAAGGTTGAGAAACCCTGGTATCGAGTCATTGGTGAAAACTGCTGCCTATAATGTTTTGGATTTCAATTCTCTCAGCCCCAGCCAATATGGGAAGAGATCCTGGGAGATGTAATTCAAAACATCTGCAGGGTAGCAGCTTGCTTACCATTTAATGGTGTTTAACTACAAACATAATAGGAGATAGTCATTTAGACATACAGGTCTCAAACTGTTCTGTGGTTTCTTATCGTCACCCAGTGTTCAGGAATTAACAGATCAAATGGGAATATTTTATCACTCCAGTGCTACTGCTCCTGAAGTAATGTTTTGACTATTGCTTCCCTTCTCGCCTTTCAGGATATCATGGCCTTTTTCATGATGGTCTTTTCATCAGGCACAATTAGCAGTTTGAGCAGGTAGGCAGCTCAGATGTAACTTGATGGACATTACATTGATGCTTTCTTAAATGGGTATTGTATTATGAAAGAGAACAGAACATCCTGAATTAAAAAATAGAAACCAATGATTTAAAAAATCTGCAAACAAAGCAAGGCAAAACCTCAGACAAATTCCTTTTAAAGTAGCTTCTCATTCACTCAAGTCTGCATTCAGGTAGTATGAAGAAATATTAAGAGTATTTGCTAACATCCATATGTGCATAATTCAATTAAATGCTGTGGGTGATATCAGCTCATTAGTTGCCTGGTTTCTCAACTGGTAGGAGTTTTTAAATTGAGATTATTCAGGTGCACTGGCAGGGATCCATGGGAAAGCTTGCAACCCTCCATCTGCACTTTGCCTACCTTAAGCCAGTGGTATTAGTCACACGCATAAGAAATTTCCTCACAAATATTTGAACACTGGAAGATATTTATGTATGTAATTACATGGCATCACCTCAAAGAACTAACTTGCCCACAGACTTTCAAATTCATCTTGGGAGTAGCTTCAACTTTAACAAGGCAATGTATGTTCTAGCTACTAGGTTTTCTACATACATATTGCTTGATATAGCCTTAAAATAAATGTTTCTGATTAAAATAATATTAATAGTTACATTATTTGGATATAATTAGTTGTCACAGATAATCTAGATTGCTAAAGTCTTGAACAAAGACAGTATGTGTGTCTATTGATTCTTAGTCCTGATTGATATTATTTATCTCATTTCTTGATGTCATTATTTCAAAAAAAAAAATCTTGTTTCAATTCAATGAACTCTTGTTTCAGTTCAATGAAAAAAAAGTGTAAAATAGGTAATCTAAGCCTATGGGGTCTTAGTTCTGATTTGTGTCTGATTTTGCATATTCATCCTAGGTGGTGAGATGTAGACAAGTCTGTTGGCTTGCAAGATAACTCTCTCCAGATGAGCTGCACAGGACAACTGGCCAACTGGGTGATGAGTATAAGAGGAATAAAGAGTACGAATGAATAAATTAGATTCTGTATTGTGAAACTAAGAAAAATAAAGCATTTCATTAATCTAAATAAAGGTGGTCTGATCTTATGGAGGGGAATTGATGAATACATACAGGGAACTGAACGTGTAGGGTTAATCATGAATGAGAGGGCTAAAATATATGTCAGAAGTGGTAACATCTATACTATTGTGGTATATACAAAAGTAGGAATCCATAGGTCTGGATATACACATGTACACTCAAGTTAAAGGTGATAATGGAAGAAATACATATGAGTTTTGGGATAAATTGTGTTAATATTCCGAATGCACATGATCCAGCAGAAAAAAAATATTCTAAATGGATGGGCAGAAATGAATTGAGAGTGATTGGGTCATCTGAAGACCCAAGAAGGAATGAGAATGCTGTCTCGTTGAAGACTATCTCCTTGGAAAGAGATCTATTTTTTTTAAATACATGGTTTAAGCACAAGTTTATTTATATATACTCATGGTCAGGGCAGGGATATAAATCTGTAAACATGATTGATTGATTTGATTGTTTATTATGAAAGATCAAGAGAATTAGAGAATGACTGGGGAAATGGTCATAAGGAAAGGTGATACAAAGCTGCTTGGAAGAGGATGAAAAGTATGTCACAAAGTGGCAGACCTCAGTGTCCATGGGGAGGGCTGAGGGGATAAGACTGATTAAAACAGCATTGTGGCATTCACTAAAACTCCTACCCCAAGTCTGTCTCTCTCTCACACACACACACATGAAGCAGAGCTTGCAGTGTGACACTGCTTTAGTCATTCTGATAAAAGCAGTAAGTTCCTGCTGATGCCATTAACCACAGAAGCACGTGGAGTTACACTTATCAGAAGTATGAAAAAGGATGATTGGGAGATGAAAAAACATGCATATAAAACATGATGAAATGTATTGTATAATCTAAAGACAGAGAAAAAGAAAAGTGCAAAGAATAGTGAAGCACAACAAAGAATTGGTTAAGATTAAAAGAGGGAAAGAAAATGCTGAGTGAAACTGCAAGAAATGAAAATGGTTCTGAATGTGTTTGAAGAGGTCCCAACACAGTGAATGAATGGAACACACACAATGAGATAATTTGGGATAAAACCTGGATATGGGAATGTTGGAAGGAATATTTAGAGACTTGTATAGGAGTGGAAATATGCTGAATAGTGGGGTTTAAACTATTGATGAAGAGGAAAACATACATGTTGCAACTGATGAAAAATAGCAAGACTGCAGATGTAGTGGAGAAAAGTTAATTATTGTGGTTTGCTTATAGAATGGCTGTGTGACTTGTTTAACATGTTTGTGAAGACTATGTCTGTGCCTGACAAATGGAAACATACTGTTATTGTTACCCTGTACAAAGGAAAATGTAGTACGAGGGAATGCAAACAATACTGTGGAATTAATTTATATGTGCATGGGAAGATGTCTGGTAGAGTTGTGATCGCAAGGATACAAAAAATATCACTGAGCAATTTGGGAAAGGCAGAGGGGCTTTATATCAGGCAGGGATGTACAGACAATATTTCTGCTCTTTAGCAAGTCACTGAGAATTGACTCAGAGAACACATACAATAAAGTGAGTAGGCTTTGAACGTTTCGTTTAAATATGGAGCTGAGAACTGGTTGCTGAATTTGGTAAGAGCGGTACATGATGGATATAAAGCATGCCTGATAATGTTTAGCAAATGGTTCACTGTTGAACATGGAGTAAGACAAGGAAGCATATTTCCTTTTGGTTATTTAACGTATTTATAGATAAATGTATAAGAAATGCTTTTGGTGACATTAGAGATGTGTTGGATGGGGATGTGAATATACAGGATATTTACTTTTAATTTTTAAAAATTAAACTGTATAGAGTTTTGTAAGAAGTTACACAGCTCATAAGATAAAAGAAAAAATTCTAAATAGGTTACACACAAAGAGATCAAACTAAAATAGAATGTAAATAGTTACTATATGAAGAAAACCTAAAATACTAAAACACTTAAAAGCTTAATTACTAAATTGCTAAACATCTAAGTATGTGAGATATTAAAATACAGACTACTGAAACTTTAAGCTACTGAGCCACTAAAATACTAAACTTGTGAATTAATTGAATGTACATGTACTTTACTATGCAAATGTTCCCATATTGATGATGAGATCTCAAAAAAGAGAAAGTTGAAAAGTTTGAAAAACCAAAAGACAATGTATGAAGTGGTGTCTGGACATGGTAGAAACAAGTAGGGTTGCAAAGAAAGGAAGGTATCCAAGTTCCATCCACAAGATATAGAATTTTTCTGTAATAAAAAAATTTCTGCCGAGCAACATATATCATGACTATTCCAGATAAACTGAAATCAACAAGATCTGTACAAGCCAGTACAGTACATCTGCCAGTAGTCAGCTGGGAAAAACTGCACAATTCAGTGTATTTTCAAGGGAATAGCCTGGAGCTGGGGTGGGCAGAAAGCAGATTGGGATCTAGTGGATGATCTCTGGGCAATGTGCAATAGATCAGTAAGTGTCTGTATTTCCATTTGTTGAACAGTAGCAACAGCTAAATAATTTTTTTCCACTTAAATTGGACAGTTTGGGGTTTCCAGGTGTAGACACTGTATGAAAAGACAACAAGCAAAGCAAGCATAGTTCAGTTCTGGGACTGAAAAACAGTTCACAGGGTAAGAATGTGCTTAGAGGCTTTCTGTGCTTTAATTTTTCTAAGTGTTTACCTCTTGAATGTGGCTCTGGCTGGTGAAGTTCCAGTGAGAAATTCAAGATGTGGCAGGTCTATCCACCTGTAGCTTAGAAGAGGGTCTTTAACATTCTCACTTCTGGAAACACTGTTAGTCCCAAACTGTAACAGAGACCTATTGTAACGTGTGCAACAGGTATATGTATGCATGCACAAACACAATTTCTCTTTTTCTCAGAATAATCCTATGTAAAGACTTGGAGTTTAGTATTTAATAGTGGCGCAGAATGGGGAATTTCAACTAAGGTGAAAAAACCTCATCTATTGCAATATATCATTCTTCATAAGGATAAACTGTCCTTGTATCTGAATTCCCTCTTTTTTTCTTTCTCTCAACTGTCCGTGAAGAAAGAGGAGGAGGAGGTACTGCCAGAAAAATTACCTTAAGATAGGGGCACCACATACTTGAACCTTCTGTTTCACGTTATGGCAAAATATAAAGGAAATCAGAGCTTCAGCAGCTATAACCTTCAACCTTTGAAAACTTTGTTCCATGACCTAGCCAAAATAGAGAACAATTTTTAACAGCCAAAACTGGCTTTGGGGAACTTTTTTTTTTTGTGCCCTCGAGCTAGTGTTCATTCCTGGTAACTGCCTGGATAAGTCCCTGAAGTTTTTTTGGCAAGATTTCAGAACTGGTTTGCCATTGCCTGCTTCCTAGGGCTGAAAGAGAGTGACTGGCCCAAGGTGTGCCCAGCTGGCTTTCTGCCTAAGGCAGGACTAGTACTCACAGTCCCCTGGTTTCTAAAGCAAGGTTTTCTTCAGGCATCTATTATTACCTGCAGAGTATAAATGCAGAGGAGAAATGGGATTGGCATTGTCAATACTGCAGGAGCAGGTCTTTCTATTAATCATGTTGATCATCACTGAGGTCAATAATCAAGGAATAACTGATCATGTAGTATTGTAACAACTGAGCAACTACTTGGCTAAAGGACCATCCAGAGAAGAATTTAATTATAATATGAGATAAAGTCTCATTTCAGACATTCCTGTACACAAATACAACAGTATAGTTTCTTAGCCATAGTATAGCCTATACCCTTGTATTTCTGGATAATCTAACTAGGCCAGACCCTGCCAAACATAATGATTTTTTAAAAAACAAACATGACAAATTATAACCTTAACATAATTGCTGTCTATTGAACTACATAAATGACCTGCAATATTCAGACTTCCTGATAACAACTTGTTCAGTGCATAGTATATGGCTGCAACATGTTAAGTCTTTCATATATTGTTCCACAGGACACTATTGTTCTACATATTGAACCATTTCTGCATATTGTCTTGACTATGGATGCTACAAAACGTAAAGATGCATTGCAAAGGCAAGTTATTTTTCTTTCAGATGTTAACGATAATAACAACTGCAGCTTCTGAGCAAGATCCTTGTACAATCTGGCTTGCAAGCTTCTGCTGCTGCCTTCCTTCCAAACAACAGACATTCAAATTCTAGCAGAACACCTTTCCTACCTGCATTAGAATAGACATTCCACTGGAATCCTGAGCAAAATTATACCTAACTCCATTGCCTTTCCCTGCTCCAAAGATAAACTCTTGCCCTTTTCAAGGATACATTCTTGAATGAGGCTCACTGTGAGGGCCTTCAAACCATCTGCAAGCATGAATTATAAATCTTATCAAAGACTGATTAATCTGAGTCCAACAGTGGGATTCAATTGCAATTTTGGAAATCAAGGTTTTGTTTATGGAAAAATTGGACCACAATAGATCAGGTCAAGATCCAGGCCTTTACCACCAGTTTAGACAATAGTAAGGACAGATCAGAAGCGCAGCAGAAAGAAGAAAATCCCTAGAAGATCCATGCCACAGAAGAAAAACTGGGTCCTGGATGGATCACTGCACAGTGAAGCAATCTAACAGATGTTGCTCAAGAATAGCCTAAATATCGGATATCCTGACATTTTGCCAGTAATTGTGACTCACATCTTCAGAGGCAAAGTAATCTGCTCTGTAATGCACTTCTCAGCAGCTCACAGATAACTGAGCAGGAACTGACTGAGATCTTGCATTTGTAACTGAGCTAATCTCTAAATGGACCATGCCACTGGAATTCTGGAAAGCCGGTTTCCGATTGGCTCTTCGTCCAGGTGAATTTGTAAAAGGTCTGATGTTAAGAAGTTCTAAAGGAGCTAATTCTTGATTGGTCTGTCTTTGAAACACACTACTGGTTATTTTTCTTTTAGACTGGTAGATTCTACATGGTGTTGCTAAATTAAGGGCTGTTTTACTCTGGTGTGAAGTAAAGCTGGAAAAAGTTTTGTTCATCTTTAGACTCTCTTCCTTCTTGTTAAAGTTGTTGGCATGATTATAAATCATGGCAAAATGTCAGGACACCAGATACTTAGACCATGGTGCATTAAGTCAGAAGCTCATCACCATTAAGAGTGTCAAAACACATTCCCACTTTGTCTCAGCAGCCCTCTGTAGAACTGTACAGCAAAGAGGGGAACAAAGCCCAGAGTGAGTTTTGAGAGAGGACCAAACCTACCAATCTACCCATAAGTCAAAACCATCTGCCAAATTCAGCACTTTTATTTATTTAGTTTTATTTCACAATGAGAATTGCAATGTTCATTTAACATTTAAGGAGAATATAATACTACAAACTTTGAGAGCCCCTGGTATAGATAGAGAGCTGATAAGAGGAAAACTGAAGACATTTCTTAGACCTAAGAATGTCTTGCATAACATCCAATCTCTACTCCAGATAATCTAGCAAATGTACTACATTTTATTGATTTACTGGATTTATAAGGCTGCCCAACACATACAATATGACTGTGGGTGGCATACAGCAAAAACAAACAATAAATGAAAAAATAACCACACAGCATTAAAAAAGCTATCCAACATATAAAATATAAAATGGCAACCAAACATGATAATTAAACAACCAAAGGGGGACTCGACTCCACTGGACCCAAACACCTGAGGAAAAAGACAGGTCTTAATTACTTTTCTAAAGGCAAGCAGAGTTGGGGCATGTTGTAAATTGGGAGGGGGAGATCATTCTGCAGCACAGGGGCAGCCAGTGAAAAGGCTTCCCAAGTTTTCAATATGTATAAATAGATAAATAAAGTAAAATGAACAGATTTTCAAGATCAGCCATGGAAGTTGAATATTTTGGTTGCTAAATTGGATAAAGAAAGGGAGGGGAAACAGAGAGGAACAGAATGCAGAGCTCCGAGCTATAATGAAGTAAGACCTGTTACATCAAATAGAAAAACAACTAAAGCCAGAATTTTAATTAGAGATTAGAATCAAATACATTTACCAACTAACACACCCATTTAATGATTCTTTAGTTATCTTATGGAAAGGCCATTGCATTTTTTCATTTATTTTAGAATCCCTGTAGAACCACACATATAATAGAAATGGTCTGGGACTGGCATTGCATTCCCTTCCCACAATGGCAGATATATCACAATGCCTAATAGAATTTGTTCTCATGTGCACTCCCAGATACGAGACTAGGGTACTCCTCCCAGTTTATACGCTGGAGGATTGGGGGGAGGGATTATGGAGAGAAGGATTTGGGAGATAAGGGTAGGAAGAAGGGTCTTGAGGGAGAATCATGGCCCTAGAAAAGCCTTCAGTCCGTGGAAAGGTTTATGAATATATATCTAGGACTAAGGAAGGCAAGGACTGACAGCTCATAGATAATGTAATACTTTAACGTTATGGGAACCTGTTTACAACTCAGGCCATTTTAAAGTTTTTAAATCAAAGTTGATTTGATTCCTTGTTTAAATGGCAGCAAGGTGACTGTGATATTCTGTATCTTTCCCATGTTCCACTTAATCATGTCAACTCAGATGGATAGATAGATAGATAAAAAATAGGAGAAAAACAAAGGAATTTCTAAATCAGGAAAGGTAGTGGTAGTTTGGTGGATTATACATTAGTTACAGATATCCCTGGTTAATGGGATCATGCTTTAATTTTGAAGAAAAAAAGATTAAGAATAAAATCCTCCACCATAGGAAGGGTACATGACTTGAGATCATAGCACAGTTCCTTCCACACTTGAAAAGAATATAAAACACTTTAAATGGTTAAGGAATTGATTAGTATCCAGGAGGCTGAGATTCAAGTTCACATTTAGCCTTAGGAACTCACTGGGTGACTTTGTCAATCACTCTCTCAGACTTCAACAGGATTTTATTATTGTGGAGATAAAATGAAGGGAGATTTCCATGTAAGCTGCCTTTTGCTCCCAGAGTAAAAGAGAGATAAAAATCTAACAAACAAATTCCCTTTTTCTTATTAAACAAAACGTCTCTGCCAGGTAAGGAAATAATTCACCATGGGTGCTATCAACCTCACGTTTAAACAGACCATTTAAACAGTTTACTATTAGTGCTAAGCAGTTCATTACTTGATCACTGACTAATGGTAATCAACATCTCCACTCCACCCTTGGTAGAGGAATAAGTGGTTATAGGGATACTATCTACCTTTGCAGTGTGTTTTTCCCCTCCATTTAGTCCTGACATATTTCTCATGACTTTATTAGTTAGCAATGCTCCACTCCATCATTCTTGCTTATCTGAGAGTATCATTTTAACACATGGTGTTGCTTGTAACACCTGGGTTTTCTCTGCAGTATCAGCCCAGTATCTGTGGAATTGTTGAGGTGGGGGAGGGGGGACTTGATCCATCCAGATTTCAACCCTCTCACCCAAAAATCTCTTTGAACTGGGACTACCTGTGAGCATTGTTAATTGGCATGGGCTGAACAAGCATGAAGAATCAAGAAACATATTGTTGATGTATGCTCTGGGCAATAAAGCAACCCAAGAGATTGCTAGAGTATGGGTGTGCATGAAACAGAAAATATGCTTTGTCTCAAACCAGGAACAAATCATTATGTCCATGGAAGTCCTGCAATGCTATTTCGGCAGAGACAAAACCAAGAACATTTTAGTTGTTCTGGGTTTTGGATGAAAAGACAACTGGAAAGATCCTGAATGATTTTACAGGGGCAAGTAGGACAACACTGGTTATCCTCACACGGCACCTCTCTCTTCACACAGCGTATCTCACCCCCTCAACCGTACCAGCATCTTTCTTTCCCTCTCTCCTCTCAGACACAAATGTTCCAGTGCAGCACATACCATCGACCCACCTACTCCTGATCTCCCCAGAACGGTCCTTCAGCCAATGGCACTGCCAATATGCCAGCACTGTTATCCCCCCAGCCAGCCCACCCCTCCAATCTTCACGGTATCTTCCCTCTTTCCCCTCAGCTACCACTACTGCTGTTATTATCCCACCACAGCATATAACAGAATCCACAGACTATAAGGGTTGGAAGAGACCTTAAAGATAATCTAGTCTATCTCCCTGCCCAGTGCAGGAATCCACCACTACAGCTTCCCCTACACATGGCCATCCAAATTCTGTTTAAATTCCTTTAGTGAAATTCAGCATTGGCAAAGTCAAGTCTGTTCCATTGTTCAACAGCTCTTGGGAAATTTGTTCTGCTGTTTAAATCTAGTTGGGAATTTAAGCCTGTTGAATCCTGATCTGCATTCTGAAACAATTGTGTCCCATTTTCTACATAACTTTGGATCCTTGAACACAGCTATCATGTCTCCTCACAGTCTTCTCTTCTCTAGACTAAACATATTGAAAACCTGCAACTGTTTCTCATAATTTTTTCCTTCCAGGCTCTTTTCACTGTGCTTGTTCTTCTCCTATGCTCCCCAATTCATCAATGCCTTTCCTAAAATGCGGTGTCCAGAGCTGAACACAATATTTTAGGCACAGTTTGGCCAAAGAATAGAGAGCAAAGATGACTTCTTTTGATCTGGACATTATACTTTTGTTTATTCTACTGTAGTGACTAAGTCTATATGGTAAGGTTAGAGGTCTTAGACATTCTCTCCAAAAGCCCTCTGGGTTTATGTTTCCTGACTCTCCTTCCTACCTCAGTGTAGCTACTTGGTAGTTATTACCGCTTCCACCTTCTAGGATATGCCTTTATGTAATGTTCTTCCCATTAACCCATCCCATTAATCTCTATTCCCATGGATAGAAATTCTACTACCAGTTTGCCTTACTGGCAAGAAATGGGGGGAAAATCCCAACAAAAATTGAAATAAATATTATATTTCTATCTCATAGGCCAGTAGTGAGAGGCACGTCACTAGGAAACTCAGCCTCCCTGCAATACATACATATATTTTTCTAAAGGAAAAAAAAGGAATGTAAAATTTCCTTTTTAACATGCAAAAATCATCAAGGTTGAAGGAAGTAAACATACAGTTCTGCTAAAATCACATATGGTGTCTCAAAATATCCCCCCTTCCCCCCCCCCAAAAAAAGAATGTACAAACGGGAATGTAAGTTTGGAGGAGGATGGGATGGATCTAGTAATAATATAGAAGGCCCTGCTGCAGAGATCCCAAGATACATTAAATGTTCAATATCTGACCATGCATAGGTTGACTAAAAAATAGAGGTAATAAAAAGCTTAAGTACCATACAAAAAATAAAGCATAAACTTAGTATAATGCTATAATGCTAACTAAACATTTACCATGTCTACTCAAGTAAAAATTCCTTGAATCAGAAGTTCCATTCTGATTCTCTCTCTCTCTCCACCACCCCCCCCTGCCCCGCCTGACCAATTGTCCCAGACTCTTCTTGTCCCTCAGCTGGTAACACTTCTCTTTTGCACTAATAAATTCCTGCATGAGATCCAGAGGGAGGTGAGAAATTTGATCCTGCCTGATCTCTTGGCAGTTTTCGATATGCCAACCACCATATCCATTTGAATTATTTTCACGAGCTGGAGTCCTTGTTTCAACTCCTACTTGCAGGAACAATCTCAGGGAGTAATAATGGGAGAAAGTAACATCTATATGAAGCCACTGGAGGCAGTAGGCAGTTTGTGAGCTGAGTATCATCAATATGCCAACACACACAGTTCTATTGCTCTTAACATCTGAATCAAGAGAGGCTGTGCATGTTGTGGACCAGTTCCTGGACACAATGTTGGGTAGAAGGCCAATAAACTAAAACTGAATCTGGAGACCTTGTGGGTGGTGGTTTCTAGTCATAAGAACTAGTAAGAACTGCCTGTTCTCAATGGGATTGCACTTCCTTCTGAAAGAGCAGGTAATTATCTAAACGTCCAGACGAAGAAATTTAATACACAATAACAAGATCTATTAAGATGGGTATCTTATGGACTGGAATCTTCTGCAAGCAGTTTATATGCTCTGGCAGAGTTTCTCCTCTGTGGAGATCAACAGGTCATCACATTATTATTGCAAGAACTAAACGCACTGAGTAGCTGCTTCATGATTTATATCACAATCCAAATACACCCATGTTTATTCTAGAAAATTAGTAGTGTCTGAAGGGTAGATTTACTGAGCAAATCTGAATCCAAGAACACCCCGTATCTTAGTTACAAACCTGTAACTCAATTCAGATTAAGTATTAATCTGATTATGCTAACTTTTCCACTCAGTCCCCAACCACCAACTCTATCTTATGGGAATTTTAGGTTCCGTGGGATAGAGTTGGTGGTGGAGATACAGCAGGACCTCTTTCTTTTTTTGCCTGGCCACCTGACATATCTGAAGGTTCAGTTCAGCTGTAATGTCAACCCAGAGTTCACTACATTTCCAACAATGTTCCCTGCAATCTTTCCTAATATTACTTCTATTCCACTCTAATGTCATTTCATTTCAAAGGCTGGAGGCCCCCCTTTCTTCATTTAAAACCCTTGATGACCCATTTGATAACCCATTGCTCTGTCTACTAAGACAGAAACTTCATCTCCAAGTAAAATGCCCACAAAGTCTAACACATTGCAAACTCCATTACCTGCTTTTTGAGACACATATTCACCAAAATATACTGAATAACAAAACTCTCAAAATGAAAAACTGCCTATTCACATTTCCATTCTGTCCAGATTATCCAGATCATTATTTTATTTAATCATCAAGAATTATAGATGATGCTTAACCTAGTTAACAAAAAAAGTCTAAATACATGGATTTATACACTTAAGCACCTACAATGTCTCATCAAACTTCAGAGACAGAAAGCATATTTATAATACTTTAACCTCTAGAAGGCTTCACATAGCAGATTAAATAGATGCTATTTCCCAAAGCCAACCTGAGGTAATAGCATGATCATACCCTTGTGGCCCAAGCATCCCAATCAAATTTGGATCAGTGAACCCATGTGAGTAGGAGGAGTTACTCTCCCATGAATGGGAAAAGTTGGCCCTATCTTCTACACAGAAACAGAAGATTACTATGTTACTAAGAGTTGAACCCTTTCCTGTCACTTCCCATAATCAGGTAACTACAGTACTGCATCAAAGAGCAACATTCATTTACTTGGCCAGAATTCGTACTGAAGTGGATCTAAATATCAAGTTTCAGCCCAAAGTTCCAGGAACTGCACTAAGATCACCTAGATGCTTATTATCTGATGCTGATCCCCATATGTAATCAGAAACAAACTCATTCACTTCAAAAGAACACAATTCCATGTAAGTATATTGTACAGAGGACTGACACTTTGCTTATCGAATAACTGACCAGTAATGTTTTGAGAAATCCATACAAAAATCTGTCCTGCGTCTTTAAAATTGTAATGCTGAATTCTAATGATCAAAGATTTTGGATTATACTTCCATATATTACAAATTTGAGCAAACATTTAGAACGCATCCTTATTCATAACATATGCACTTTAAACTTATTTAAAGTTAAACCGGTAATTTTTCTTGATTATTTCAATCATAGCGTAAATCCATCTTGACTATAAAAGGTCCTAAAATATTCACTAAATTGAATTCTACTAAGTCCTTTTCACAAAGCTGAATTAAGATTCCTCCCCCCCCCCCAAATAATTTAAAAAAAAGATAGGAACATATTTTGGCAAGTTATTCGCACAATACTACGTCATACCTTGGTTTTGCAATCTAGAGATCATGCCAAGTAAAAAGTAATGCTTGATTTAATCCACACCCTTGTATAATTTGGCTGACAGTACTTCCTTTATCCCAAAGGCACAGCGGTAATTATCCTAACATATACCAATTTCACATAAATATGAGTTTTCTCATGATAAAGCTTTGGAATCTTCAAAGTTTTGCAGCTAATGCGCTCAGCATTTCTATACTTTTCAGCTAAATATTTTTAATTAACATGCCTAGAAGTAATTTAAAAAAAAATACATAATGGAGGAATCTGTGCAGTCTTGATTTCAATATAAACACAATAAGCAAGCCAACGTTTTTTTAAAAAAAGATATACTATTCTGACATTTGTATTGTCACTTTTAAAAGATTATCAATTAAAGGGAAGATTTTGAAGCCCAATCTTTTAAATGCAAAGAATACAAACCTAATGTGATGTTATGATTGCAGTAATTTCCATGAAAAACTCAAACATCTTTAAACAGAGAGTTCCACGGAGAATTGTGTGTTCTGGGATTGATTGATTCATTCATTCATTCAAAAAAGAACAAGTGGACAACTTTGCAGCTTTCCTGCTGATTTTTGCAATCACACATTCGAGTCTTTGTTTCCGAAGCACTTTTTCTATGCCCTTTCAACAAAGCAAGATTCAATCATTTTCCTGGGCACAAGCTCAGCTACCCTTAGGCAGAAAGCTCTGAACTTCCCTCAGCAGCCCTAAGAACAAGAGAGCATTTCCAGTTGTTCTTTTTTTCAGACAGAGAAAACAATCTTAATGTGATTAATTTACTGAAGGTAGGTCTAGAAATAGCATAAAGCAGCACCTTGGCTGACCTTGAAAATGTAAGAAGGGTTCAACCTGGCTTGGACTTGAATGGAAGACCAGCAGGAAATACCCAGGGCTCTAGAGTATATTAGGAAGTTGAAAAACAGTCCAGAAGACCACAGTGGCAAATCACTTCCATACTGTTGCCAGAAACATACAGTTGCCCAAGACCTCCAAGAGTGATTTGAAGGGTATGTTATTTTACCCTATATTCATATTCTTCTCTGAATGTCTTTTAGCCAAGTAGCTGATCAACTGTCACACTGCTTATACTCAAGAAGTATCACAATTAATCTTGAACCAAGGGATATTACCTGTCATTAAAGCTGCTGGCTTTAAAATGGGAGGGGGGCAACTTTAATGCAACCTGGATTATAATCTGTTTTAAAAAAATGCTTCCAATGTCCAAATGTCACTTGGGGTGTGGTCAGCAATACTGTACTGCTGAAGTGGGCAGAGTAAGATTTTAGGGCATTTGGGAAGAAGATAAGGGGCTTAAGTTATCCCCTGACATTCTCCAAAATGGGGGGAATTGTCCCAATGTTCTGGAGCTTTCTGGGGTTTTTAAGAGTTGAAATTAGGGCCCAAGACCCTAAGAGCCTACAAAACACAAGGCACCTGTGATGCCCTTAAAATTTCCCATTAAAAAAGGGGGAAGGGGCTAAGCCACCTGTACTAGAGGGATGATAGTATTTGTTACAAAAGAGGTGGTACAAGACTATCATGCAGTCCAAGGGTTATGTGAGTTTACACTTTAATATATTACATTTTAAGGACTATAATCTGATTCACAGATTAGTGCCATGGCACCCGAGTGCTGCAGCAAACTCACAGGGGTGCTATAACACAATGATACACATTTTTCAGACACTGCGTGAACCACAAGCCTAGGGGTGCCATGAAAAAATTACTGAGACACTAAGGCAATGTTTCTCAACCTTAGCAATTTTAAGATGTATGGACTTCAACTCCCAGAATTCCCCAGCCAGCATGTGGCTAATGGTTTGCCAGAACCAAACAGTGAAAGGGACTGAAGTATGTAAAGGTATGGGACCAGGTTATTTTTGGGGCTGCCTTTCTCCAATCATTTCTGTCTGTCCCATTAGATCCAATCGGGTGGGCCTTCCCCAGGTCCCATCTATTAAATAGTGCTATCTTGCAGGACCCAGGAAGCATGCCTTCTCTGTCATAGCCCTGTCCATTAAACACCATACCCTGAGATTTACATTGCCCCAGCCCTGCTGGCATTTTGTAAATCCTTGAAGGTCTGGATTTTCCTTTGGGCTTGGGATCTGGAGGCTGGGTGAGCCCATCAATGTGATTATGTTTTCTTACTAATTGAGCTGGATTTGCCCTGGGGTGCCACTATTTTATTATTCACTGTTTTTTACTTTTCTTTGCTTTTTAATGTTTGCTGCTCAGAATTGCAATTGTGAGATGGGGTGGTACATAAATTGATATAATAAATAAAGCAAGGGAGGGAGGAGTTGGAATAAGTGAACCCAAGAGGCATTCTGAATGCCACACTGTCCCATTACATATGGACTGAGCTGAGAGCAATCTGAAAACACTGAATCTACATAATTTATATACAAATCGAAATGTAAATGTTGTGCTTTACTTCTACTCTATGGATTCTAATACAAAAACTGAAGGGTTCTTGTTTGGAGTAATTCAGGACAACACTACCTTTTCAAACCATTTATTCCTTCTCTAGAGAAAGAGTCATTGATTCCTCAGCCCAGTCAAGAAAAGCAAGATCACCCCTCACCTGGATCTTTCCACTGGGAATATGTGCTCTAACCAATGCTGAGCAGCAACTGGAAACTCCTTCCTTCCTTCCAATTTACATGGCCACCCATCTCAGGCAAGGGACTCTGCTCAACTAACAACCCCTTTATTTACAACCCTTTTCTTCCATCATGACACTCAAGATGGTTTAAAGAAATTCTAAGCTGATTTCCCAAGGAGGCACTAATCAAATTAAATATATTAGGCTTTCCATTAGATACATTATGCTTTCCTGTGCCTTAGACCATGTCTTATAAGTTACAAATATTCTAACGGTTTACAATCAAGTCTATTTATATATTGCATTTATATTCTTTTCTCTGAGAGCAAAAGATTGCTTATGTAGGGGCTGCCTTAGTTTTACCCTCACAACAGTCCTGTGAGACACATGGGGCTGACACAAACTGGCTAGCCCAAAGCCATCCACTGAGCTCTGTTCTTGAGAGGGGACCATAACCCAGCTCTCGCCAGTCCAAATCCAACATTTTAAACAGTACACTACTGGCTCTTATTTATTTATTTGCCAGAATACATTTTTGTATTACAAAAGCCCTTACTTCCCATTCTAGTCCACATCAGAAATAAATTCAAATCTCCATAAATATTGCAAGATTTTAAATTTCATCAGTACAAACAAGATTCTGGATTTAATTCAGGATTTTTTTCTTCTTTCTCTCTTTAATGCTGAAATACACAACTTTTTTCTCCTGCTTCTGAAGAATCCCATAAATTCTGGGGAATTCTTATAAAATATGCTGGTGCAATCAATAACTAGCTGGATAGGGAAAAAGCACAACACTCTTTCTTAGGCAAGACTTCACACCGTTTTTCTTCAATTAATATCTTCTCTCCTTCCCCCAAGTTCTTTGCACAGCACAACATGTCTATTTATTTGTGCAAACATACCACTATAACCTAATCAGGCTACTTTTCCTAATGGCTAACAAGGATACAAATGCATCAGGTATATCATTTAATTATTTTAAAGAACCCAGATAGCAATCAGATTCTAGAAAAATGGGACCAGTCTCAAACAGAATACAAAGAATTGAAGACAATCACAAGCCTTTGCTTACATACAAGTAGTACTTCCCTATACCTAGAATATTTTCTCAGCCAATAATGGCAGCTATGTGACTCTAATGCTGTGATGACCTATACTGCAATTCTGAGCCTTTTCTTTTTGGGATTCATGGCAGATTTCTCAAAATATTTGACTATTATTAATTGGTTAAAAAAACCAGACAGAAAATCACTTCGCCATTATTTAGCAATGTTATCTCTGGGGTTCCAGGAACTACAAGAAAAGGGCCAAGTAGGCACTGACTGTTCCCTCTGCTATTTAGCTACAATTAAGCTATAGTACCATAAAAGAGTGGTTTTAACACTGTAATTGTAGCCTAATTTTTAGGACAAATCTCAGATGAACCAGTCTAGCCTTCATAAGCCATGAAGTGACTATGTATGCAATATTTTACCAAGCCTCACTAAATAGTGATTTGCACCTTCAACGCAAAAATGCTGAGCAAATCTTTCTCTAGTTTTTATCAAATACTATATTTCATCCCACTCAGCTATTGCGGAAGTGTGGAACAACAGCGAGGAAAGCTCACATGCTGATATGCTGTTAGATACATAGAGTCCTTTATTGTTTATCATTAGAAAAAAAAGGAAATTAAACTGTGATATAATTTTTAAGGAGCACATGACAAGTATGTGTAGGTTCTGGTTATTTATCACCTTTTTTCTTGTTCTGTCCAGGTTAGTAAGTACAATGTGCATTAATGTTGGAGGGAAGGCTATCTACAATACAAAGTAACAATTTGGGATAACCAAAACCAAAACCAAAACCACCACCCCCCACTCAAAATAAATGTAAATTAAAAATCTGAGACTGGCATTGTAGACAACTGAAACTTCCCTACTTTTTTTATTTACTTATATACATTTGACATGCAAAGGCCTGAGGACAAAAAAACCCAGAAAGAAAATATTGGGGGGCTGCTACTTCCCCCAAACGTTTAAAAAATTATGGAACATTTCAAAATATTTCCTTTTTAAATGATACGTAAAATGGTTAAGAGTATAAAATAAATTGATCGATATATATAAATAGGTTAAAAAATAAATGTACACTTGAAATGGAAGAGATGCTCGAACACTACTATAATTGTTTAATGTTTCAGAAGTCCATGAAAATAATGAAATTACAAACACAGGGGAAGCAGTAAAAACTGAAGATCTGGAAAATAAGTGATTACATATTTCACGGGGCAAAATGCATAGTTTCAGCCTTGCTTCCATGGTTTTTTTCTTTTTTTCCAGTTGCTTTCTGAAAATTAATGATTCTCTGTATACATTTTTTATAATGTACGCAAGCCCAGAGTAATGCTTTTTTCTTTATTGTCAGATCAATAGTTTCTTCTAACCAACTGATATACAAAATATCTTATAAAGTAACAAAGTGACTTCATATCTGTAAAGGCTGCTAAATAAGTACTGTATATATTTTCCATTTTTCCCAAAATACCCATTAAAAAAAAAGAAAAGATAAACAACTTTTTGCCTTGTTGCATCACAGTTTCTGGAAATTTTAATCTCTATTTACCATATAAAGAAGGCTTCTATTCTCACTTCTTACATATTCTTACAGTCCTCTCCCACCTGTTTTTCCAAGTTGCACAATTATTTGCATAACATTTGTTTGTTCCTTTAATCCAAAATGTCCCATATGCGGTCAAAACATTTCACTGAGTTTTGGTATGATTAATCTAGCTCTAAAACAACCTACTCAGAATCTTCTGTTCAGAACATGTGTCTCTTTTTCTTTTATCAAGAAATCTTCCTTTTATTTGCCACTTTGATTTTTATTTTCTAAGTCTGCAACTGTCTAGGACAACCTTCCTACAATTAACTGTGTTTCAAAAGGGCTTATCTTTTAACATTATTTATTTATTTATTTATTATCCTGCCTTTATCAATTTTATAAATAACTCAAAGCAGTGAGCATACCTAATACTCTTTCCTCCTCCTATTTTCCCCACAACAGCAACCCTGTGAGGTGGGTTGGGCTGAGAGAGAGGAACTAGCTCGTCACCCAGCTGGCTTTCATGCCTAAAGTAGGACTAGAACTCACAGGCTCCTGGTTTCTAGCCCGTTGCCTTAACCAACCACTAGATCAAACTGGCTCAGTTTTCAGATAAATAGCGTTTAGTTTTCAGATAAATAGAGAGATGTGTACACCACAGATATATTTACTTATGCTACTATTATTCATATACTATAACAAATAATACTAAAGTCACTAACTGACATTCTAAGAGGTCATGGCGGTGGTAAAAAACTGAATTTGGCCCTTGACCCCATACTTCACCTGGCAAGACAGCTCTTTTCTTATGTTTCACCTGCTAATATCATCATCTGTGCTTCAGCCATGTTGAAAGAATAGTCTCCCAGCTTGCCTGATGCATAGAGAAAGGGTGGAGAGTAAAAGATGAGATAGAGTGCGTTTTGTATGATATGGCTTCAGATGATTTGCATGATTCCCTCCTGAAAAACACTCAGGATGGAAGAAAACTTGCAGATAACTCTGGCAGATGTGGGGCAGCCAGGACAGAACCATACTGGTAAGCTTTTAGCTGTGGCAACTGCTAGTACTCGTATTCCTAATTGGGGGTAGGTTCTGATGATCAGTATGGCTAGTCAGGGTTTCCCTACCATGGCAACATCCTGATATATGGCCTTTAGTACCCAAAATTCCTCAGGCACATGGCCACTGCTGAGAATCTGGGGGTTGGAATCCATATATCTGAAAGTTGTCAAGGTTGGGAGACACTGGGCTACTTCTACTGTTACCTTCATATAAAATCTACCCTAGTGAACTGGTGGCAACCATCTGCCTTTAGAGCAGAAGACCTAACCACTACAAACGCAGCAGGACTACTGTCATTTCTTATTGTAACTTCCCTTAACATTTAAAAGAAAAGGTAGCCTAATTGGGGCCACTACAGATAGGCTGAGGGAAAGCATATCCAATCCCTTTCTGTCCCTCCCAGAGGCTGGGGGGAAGGAAGGGCAATAATCAGAAAGATAAGAGCACCTGGAGAAGCTGTTTCTATGGGGTCATTCTAAGAAAGCTAGCACTGTGCAGTTCACTTTGTACATGGCAATCAAACATTAACAAAGCACTATACTGCCAGTTTAGAATAGATCATAAAACAACACTTGAAATGCCAACTTTTTGGAAGGCAACCCCCCCCAAGTTGAATTTACAAAGTAACGGAGGAAAACCAACATGTATCTGCTACTTATTTTTGAAATAATTTCTTTAGTTGTCAGCTAATGGTGAAAGATGTGCAAAATCTTTTCCCACGTCTCTCTAAAAGCAATATTCTTATAGCAGAAGGATCATAACAATGAGCCCACAAGAGGTAAACAGAAGTTCCATTGTCACCTAAATGTTATGAATGTTCTCATGGGAACTTGAATGAAACAATGCTGTTCCTTTCCCAATATTTTACATTGGTTCTTCTAGAATTCCTGATGGCATGAGTTTGAAAGAGCCATTAAATATATCACTGAAATATTGTTCTTATTTTCTTAGCTTCATTTTCTTGACTAAAATAGTGTATTTTGTTTTTTAAAAGAGCTGATACCTAATTAGTCTGGCCAATAAAATGCCCAGTTTAAGAGTCACCGCTGCAAACTGAGGTTCTTTCAATAATATCTAAAACATATCAAATAATTTGCATACTAGGAAGAATGATAAATTATTAACACATTGCACCTGTAAAATTTACAATGGCACATAATCAATCAATCAAGATTCAGAGAGCCGTGGAGACCTGATTTTATTTTCAGCAGACCTTGGGCACTGCAGTTTGGGCTTCTTGCTTTTATGGGGATTTTAGGAACATTCTGTTTCTAAAATTTTATTCTAGCAATTTTGTTTGATTTGCCTCTCCTCACTGTTGTGTTAACCCTAATTATTTCTACTCTATAAGCCATCTAAAGCCACAACACACTGAAGCTGCCTGGGAGAGGGGTGGGTGTGGGTAAAATAAATAAATAATAAAGCAAGACAGCAGAAAGGACTACAAAGATGTGGTAAAAATGCTGGCAGAGAGGGAAATCTCCCTTTACTTCCTATCCTAATCTGTAAAATGTGGCTGTCAGGGTCTTTCCAATCATAGTATTAAGAAAAAGCCTTCGGTGTACAGGGAGTCCTCGGTTAACTATGGTAATTGGGACCGGAATTTCTGTCACTAAGCGATGCAGTTGTAAAGTGCAACATCACGTGACAGCATTGCTCAGCAATGGCAATCCCTGTTGCCGTTGTTAAGTGAGGATCGCAGGTCGTTAAGTGAGGACCTCCTCACAACTTCCTGCCAGCTTCCCACAAGCAAAGTCAGAGGAGAAGGGGGCAGGAAGTTGCAAGTCCCAGGCAACTCATAAGCAAGCTGGCAGGCAGGTAAGTGGCTGCTGTCAGGTGGGAGAGGGTGTGCGAAGGGCTGGTAGGGCACGGTGTGAGCACGGTGAGGCTTGGGGTGGCTGCTGCAAGGTGAGGGAGACTTGCCTGAGTGTCTTGTGACCTTCCCTGCTGGCTTCCCTATACACTTTGCTTGTGGGAAGCCAGTAGGGAAGGTCACAAATGGCGATCACGTGAACGCGGGACACTGCAACTGTCGTGTGAGCCAGTTGCCAAGCACCCATGGGGGCGCTTGGATGGCTGGAACTTCGAGGACTGGCCGTAAGTACCATTTATTCAGTGCTGTTGTAACTTTGAACAGTCACTGAATGAGTGGTAGTTAACCAAGGACTATTTGTATAAAAAAGATCAACACTGATCAATGCCTATTTTGATGAAGGTCCCCATAAAATCAGTGAAAGATGACACTCCTTCCAGCTCACTGCAGTGATCCTACTTGTTGAACATTATAGTCTTAGTGCCAGAACCCACAGATATTTAGCCGAATCACTGGAAGAAGTCTGAGAAGCTTAAACTATCCCTTCTCCCCTATTCTAGCAATCCATTAACATGGTGCTTTTTTAAACCATCAGTTTGGTAGAAACATCTCAACCTATCTGAAATTCTGTAATTTGTATCCACAATAATTTTGTTCCATAACATCAAACTTATGAGAATTTAGTTAAAAAAAAGAAAAAAATAGAGATTAAATGAGATTAACTCTTTAACCTTTGCATTTATCTCTTTGCCTAACAATCCTATTTAAAGAAAATTACAATCATTTGTGTTTTTCCCCACTAACTAATGTAAGCCATCACTCTTGCCTTGGATCAGACCCTCAGATGAAATGGGCTGTCCATATTCCATCTAAACCAATTTGGGCTGTTTTCAAGTACTGCCTTGGATTTTGAATCAACTCCTGTGGAGAACTGAATCAAACACAATCTTGGATGCAGCCTTATCTGTTTATCTCAGTTGTGGAACTGCTATGACCTCCACATTTCTCTGTACCAAGGAGAGAGAAAAAAAACATACTTTATAGGTAGTTTCAGTCAGGATATATTTTCCTTCCAGAGTTTGAACCCAGGTTATAATCTATGTTACATGGATGATCAAAGTGCTTACTGTATAGCAGTATGGGTTAGACTGAATGTGCTTCTCTTAATTTTTCTGTTTTGAACAACTGCTACTCAAGTTTGATTCCAGTTGTCTGTCATTCATCTCTGTATTAGTGTTAGCTCAAAATGCATTGAGTAAATACAGTATAGGCATGTTGATTATTTACACAAAATCAGTCACTGAGCAAGGAAGGTCATTTTATATGATCACAGAACCACTCAAAAAGTACATTAATAACCACAGTAAAATGCATTACCACTTTTAGTAGGAAGAGGATATGATGGAATTACTGATATACCTAGAGTGCTTGTCAGTTTTAATCTGGAGTGTGGTGACAGCAGAGATCGGCTAGGAAACATTGGTCTGGAACTGGCCTGCAAAAAAAATAAAGTTGAAATATAACTTTCTGAGATACAAGAACTAAAATGCAAAGCATTACTAAAAGTAAAAATAACTAGATTAGTGTAATAGTAATTCATTTTTGAAGAACTTTATAGTTTGTTTGAAAAGAAATATAGATTATAGAATTACTTGAAACACCAATAAATTATGAAATATAACTGCCTCCATTCTTTCTAAAAGGATACATTAACACTTCCTTTTGGCACCCTTTTTCTTTTAATTATTGCATCAACATTGTGGTCTCCAAACCTACAAGATATATGCCTTTTTTTCTTTCTTTCTCTCAAAGTTAAAAAAACCTCTCTGAATTATTACATAAATTATATAGTTTATCTGACATAGGTTGACAATTTTATTTTTTTACTCCCTCAGTCTCGGCTTTCTAACAACAGTTTTGAATGTCATGCCCAAGTCCTTCAAGTGGTACTGAATAATCAGAGAAAAATAATCAAGAAACTCAAAGCCATGATCTAAGTGCAGGAAGTTACAGCAGAGAAGTATAGAGGTTATTGTAATAGTTCAAAAATTAAAAACTCTGCAAATTCATGGAGTTTACCAGTCTTTAGTGTTAGGGTTAAAGAATACTCTACAATCTCCCCATTTCATCAAAAAATATTTATTTCTACATAACATCTTTTAGAATAGCCTTTGGGGCATACTGCCCAATGCCTTCATGATGTACAAAAGTGCATCTTAAAAGTGAGATGCAGGTACACCATCCAATTTACATATGGGAAGTTCACAACTCTTTCTGTGAGCACTACTTCAGGAAGAATTACAGACAAACGAATAGTTGGCTGCCAGCTGGCTTCTCTGTGTAACTTTTCCAACCCTCCTTCCCATACAAACAGTACACACAGTGTAAGGAGGAATTCAAGTCTCTGAAAAGGATAGATTACTGGTATAGTTTAAGGGTTGAGAAAGCAATTTATTTTAAAAAGACAGTTAAAAATAAAAATTGTTTAGAAGTGGAAGGTGATGAAGGTATTTGTTTACTTACACAAATTGAAGTTGTAAAGAATGCTAACGATTAGGAAAATAATTGCTTTCAGGGCATAAAAGAGAACTAATGTAATGAATATTTGCAATACCTCTTATTCCTCTATCAAGTTCTTATGTAGCAGATGATGTACAAAATGTCATAAATTATTTTATGTAAAGGGATAAAACAAAGTTGTTTTCTCCTGTTGTTTTTCTTTGGCTTTCATAGCAAGGATTTAGACACACCTAATGCTTCTCTGTCTTCAGCAAAGGATCGTTACCTTGTTGTGGTGCTGGAGCTTGAGCACCTCAATGATGCCATGAGCTAAACCATGAAGGGCCACCCAAGACGGGAAGGTCATGACAGAGAGGTCAGACTAAATGCAATCCCTGGGGAAGGTAATGGCAACCCACCCCAGTATTCTTGCCGTGAAAACTCAATGGATCAGTACAACCAGAGATATGTCGGTATATCATTGGAAGATGAGACCCCCAGGTCGGAAAATGGTCAAAATGCTACTGGGGAGGAACAGAGGATGAGTTCAACTAGCCCCAGACGTGATGACGCAGCTAGCTCAAAGCCGAAAGGATGGCTAGCGGCCGACGGTGCTGGTGGTGAACGGCGAATCCGATGTTCTAAGGATCAACGCACCATTGGAACCTGGAATGTAAGATCTATGAGCCAGGGCAAATTGGATGTGCTTATTGGTGAGATGTCAAGATTAAAGATAGACACTTTCGGCGTCAGTGAACTGAAATGGACTGAAATGGGCCACTTCACATCAAATGACCACCAGATCTACTACTGTGGACAAGAGGACCACAGAAGAAATGGAGTAGCCTTCATAATTAATAGTCAAGTGGCTAAAGCAGTGCTTGGATACAATCCAAAAATGATAGAATGATCTCAATTCAAATTCAGGGCAAGCCATCTAACATCACAGTGATCCAAATACACGCAACCACAGATGCTGAAGAAGCTGAAGTAGAGCAGTTCTATGAGGATCTGCAGCACCTACTGGACAACACGCCTAAAAGAGATGTTATTATCATCACAGGAGACTGGAATGCTAAGGTGGGCAGTCAAATGACACCTCGAATTACAGGTAAGCATGGCCTGGGAGAACAAAACGAAGCAGGACATAGGCTGATAAAATTTTGCCAAGACAACTCACTCTGCATAACAAACACTCTCTTCCAACAACCTAAGAGACAGCTTTATACATGGACTTCCCCAGATGGGCAACACTGAAATCAGATGGACTACATCCTTTGCAGCCAAAGGTGGCAGACATCTATACAGTCGGTAAAAACAAGACCTGGAGCTAACTGTAGTTCAGATCACGAACTTCTTCTTGCACAATTTAGGATCAGACTAAAGAGATTAGGGAAGACCCACAGATCAGCTAGATATGAGCACACTAAAATAGTTAAGAGCAGAGACATCACACTGACAACAAAGATCCACATAGTTAAAGCAATGGTGTTCCCTGTAGTAACATATGGCTGCGAGAGCTGGACCATAAGGAAGGCTGAGAGAAGGAAGATTGATGCTTTGGAACTGTGGTGTTGGAGGAAAATGCTGAGAGTGCCTTGGACTGCAAGAAGATCAAACCAGTCCATCCTCCAGGAAATAAAGCCAGACTGCCCACTTGAGGGAATGATATTAAAGGCAAAACTGAAATACTTTGGCCACATAATGAGAAGACAGGACACCCTGGAGAAGATGCTGATGCTAGGGAGAGTGGAAGGCAAAAGGAAGAGGGGCCGACCAAGGGCAAGATGGATGGATGATATTCTAGAGGTGACGGACTCGTCCCTGGGGGAGCTGGGGGTGTTGACGACCGACAGGAAGCTCTGGCGTGGGCTGGTCCATGAAGTCACGAAGAGTCAGAAGCAGCTAAACAAATAAACAACGAATGCTTCTCTGTACTCTTAGTATTTTAGTTCCATTTCATTCAATTACATAATCAGTAACAAGGACAAAGCTTAACATATTAAGCCAATATAAACTACTTAATATGCATAAATCAGATCCTCTCCTATCTGAAGTAGTATACTGTATATGAAACTTAGAAGTTAAATATTTTAATGTGGGAACTAAAATTCAAGATTTATTTTGAATTATTAGCTATTGAGGCTACCACATCAGTTCTTTTACGTAGGCCCTATAAAAGTGAATATGAATGCACTCTATACAGAAAATCCAATCTGAAGATAGCCTCCAAATAATCCTAAAGTGAATTGTTGCCAGCAAATAAATTTCCAAGATTTATTTGGCCTGCTTTCATAATTTATTACTCAATGTATCAAAGCAGGTTTGAGCTGGAACCCCTATCCCCTTTTGGGCTTATTACATCAGATTCTTCTGAATTGAAACTATTAACTGAAAGTAACCCAAAATCCTTTGATCTGCTTCTTTCCTGACCTATGGCACCTATTCCAACTAACTGGTTTAATAATTGTGGGTAATGTTTCACTTTCCTAGCAAGGGCATTACGCTTTAAAAAAAAAAAGTTTTAGCCAAATAGCCATTCAGGAACTATATTTTTTCTTCTTTCATTTATGTCAGCATATTGATAAATCCTTTTCCATTGAGAACTAGCTATTGTGATATAGTGCAATAAATAAATAAAATAAATAAAAGCATAGGCAAATACAAGGTAAAAATGCAAGAGAATGGGTTCCAAAGACCGAAGTGATAGGTGGAGGACCGTATTGACTTAGCCTATTGCTGCTCAGTCTCAGTTATTCCCAGTATTGGAAAGAAGGTTGAAAGAAGGTGGGGGAAGGGGAAGGACCTTGGCATATCATTAAAGAATTAAGCTCTGCTTCTTTAAAACTGAATTCCCCTGTACTGGTATTGAGGGCCCAGGGGCCCGTAGAAAATTTATTGTTTAATGCTTGCTTGGTAACAAGGCACAAGTGGAAAAATTAGGATTTGATGCTTGCTTGCAGACAAATAAAAACTAGATGCTTCTTTCTTTCTGGTTACTGCAATCTCCTCCTGTCTCCTCTCTCTCCAGCTGTTATCAGCTGCTCTGCCATCCTGCCGCTGGGAGAAGGTTTGAAGTAAGAGGGAGGGAGGCAGCACAGATACCTGTCATTTTTCAGGCAGCCTGCTCTCCCACACTGCTGAACTGTTGAACCAGGAAAAAGGGGAGGTATGAGACCACTAGCTGACCTAGCTGCGACCTCAGGGCTAATTAGCATAGTAAAACACACACCCCTAAGGCGGGGGGTCTTAGAAAACATAGAACATGCTAAAGGATATTATGGGATAGCATGGAGCAGGTTACTGCGCAGGTGCTAAAAGAATCAGCCAGTAAAGAGATTTATTACCTTTATCTCCTTGCTAGAAGATGCATAAAAGAAAAGCCAAGTGTGTGTTTCGGGGCTCTTGCATTTAAGCAGGAGACCTCTCTTGTTGCTGTGCACAGAAATAAGAGAGAACAAAGGACCTTCCCACCTCAGTGTGGTTTATTGGGTGGCAACTCGCTTCGAGTCATGGGCCTTCTTGGCCAACAGTATGATAAAGCAAACCTATTGTTGAGAAGCCTTTATCTCTATACTAACCTTTGATGCTAAGCTATAAACCAGCAATACCCCATTCAAAATATCGCACTACTCTGCAGCCTTAGGCAAAGTACTACTTTCTAATGTTGGCCCATGTGCATTGCCCCCACTGTAGGGGAATGTGGGTTATTTTAAGGATTATGCAAATAATTAAATCATATGAGCACAAGAGAAAGAGGAAATCAATACTCCTACTGTTAGATAAAAGAATGGTTAGAAGAAACATATAATTATTTTATTGTGTACAGGTAGTCCTCGTTTAGTGACCACAATTGGGGCTTGGTCATTAAGCAAAGCGATTGCTGAAACATCATGATTTTACTTCAGCTTTCCTTTGCTTTATAGACCTGTGAAGGTCATAAATGTGAGGAATGGTTGCAAAGTTACTTTTTCATAACTGCTGTTAAGTGCAAGTGGTCACTGTACGAGGCAGTCGCTAAACAAAGACTAATGTTAAAAAAATTGAAACTCTTGTTTCTTAAAATATGCAATAACAGTTCCATTGATACACGGAAAGCTGGTGAACCTCTGCATCATTTAATAGAATCTCTTTTGCACGCTCATGCTAAATGAATGACATCTGCATCACATTCTTTTAAAGCCTTCACAATCCAAATGAAATGCATTAAATTCATTGGTGCACATTGTACCTGCTCCTGTATCACTTATCTTACCCTCTCCTGCCATCAAAAACTGCCAAGCAAACTAAACTAATCTTAAGAGGTGGTTTGTTTAGTACTACGTGCTAATTGGGGGAGTGGGAGCCAGAAACAAATCTGTTTCTGTTTGTTAGGAGACGTGATTCTGGTTTGCACATAATTCTGAATTAACTAGTGGTGGAAATTATTTGGTTTGTTTAGCTACTCCTGGGGCCCAGCAAGAGCAAATCAAAACTGCATTAATCAGCATGCCTCTTTGTTCAGGATAAGCTAGAATTCTACACCAGTGTTTATGGCTGCACCCATTCACTTTCATATAAGTATTCTATCAACATGGGAGGAGGTTTCAGTTGGAATGAGTATGTCTGATTACCCTTAATTTGCAGTTTTTAAAGAGAGTACTCTTTAAAACAACCTATTTCTGTGAGCATGTGAGAATGGCAAAAAAACCTCACCTCCCCTGCCTGCTCATGAGCAACAGAAGTGGCTTGTGTGAACCCTGCACACCCTCAGGAGCCAAGTTATTATTAAATAATGTGCAATATCAAATAGGTACATAAAGCAAATACAGATGTAGATTTCAATGGTGTGATATAACTTGAGACCAGTGTTCCAATGCTGTCTGTTAAAAATAGACTGACCTCTACTTTCCTCTCTTTTAAGTTAATATGCCAGCATATAATAGGACCTATGGAACAATTACTGTGAAGCAATAATTTCTGAAATGCAGGCTGTGGGAAGAAATTGCTAAACACCTTTTCAACAACAAGAAAAGGTTGGCTAAGATAACTAGCACCAATCAACTAATTCTTTTCACAACACTTCGCTTGCTTAACATAAAAACCATAGTTCTATCACCGATAGTATATTACAAAGCCTGAGTGGAGTAAAATTACAAGTACAAAAAGTAGTGTGTGTGTGTGTGTGTGTGTGTTTAAAGAGATAGAGAAGCTCACACACTTCTGCCAAGTTTAAACAGAGCTGTTTTGCATTTGCTTTATAATGTCAGCTCTATAGGAATTATGCATTTGCATTTGCTTTATAATGTCAGCTCTATAGGAATTATGCAAATATTCACTTTCAGTGAGCCTAATTTTCATGTAAAAAAAAAGTGAACCAGGTAAGTTCAGGATCCAACAAGCTAAGAACAATTTTGCTAATTTTTACCTGATAATGCAGGGCTGTGACCTTTACAAATTAAAATAATAAAAAAATTCATACGTGGTTGCAAGTCAAATTAGGCTGGCCAAGTCAACACTGCAAATTGTCCTTTCTGGAGTTTTGTGACTTTATGAGCAAAGTTAATCTTTCAAATGACAGTTTTGTCAGACTGGGCAGCAGGCAATGGTTAGCTCTAAGTCAGTCTGCAATCTCTTTTGTTTAGCACTGGAGAGGTTTTACATGCAACCCTCCCTCAAGCAGAAAAACAGAGCTTTACAGTATTATCCATGCAAACTTGTACCATGACCCTGTGTACAAACTTATCACTTGCTATTACCTTATATCACCTATTCCCCACGGAATAATGAAAAAAAGGCCAAGCCAAATGATTCAAGAAAATATTTCACTGAAGAACATGGTTTGAATTTTTTTCTAAATTTCTAATGCACTTTGAACATTTACATTTATCTTCAGGATTAAAACTATGCACCTTTTCTACCAGAGAAAGCCATCAGAGACCCAGCCAAACTTGCCAGCTTCCCTCCTGAACTTGGAAGCAGCGGCTTCTGTGAGAACTTGTTTTCTACTGTATAACTGGGGCACGAAGCAGCGCGACTGTAGCCACCACCATGGCTGCACACCTGGAGAATTTGTCAAGAGCTCCATTTCCCCCCTTGGCGTAAAGGCAGGAAGTGCCTGCCATAGCCTCATCCAGCCCTCCTCCGTTTGCACAATGCAAGTTCTCCAGAACACTGTCTTCTTGCAGCAATTGACCTCAACGAGATTTTTTTTTTTTCAAAGGCTGTGGAAGGAACCAACTACACCTGCTGCCACCACAGCACCACATTAATGCAATCAGCCAAGTGGCGAACAAGTTTTTTTAACCTCTTTACTGTGTCTTTATTAATTTTGCACATTATGGTACCTGCTTTGGTAGTATAGTTGGCTATTAAAATGGAAGAGATACTCAGAAGCCATTTTCTTCTCTCTCTAGTATTCCCACACACACACCCAACTGCTGAACTATCACTACCATATTGCTAACCACTGACATGAGCTGGGGCTGCTGGGAGCCATATTTAAAGGTCTCAGGTCTGGCACATCTACACAAAATGAACTCTCTTCAAACCTGAACACGTGACAACTTACTATTCATAGCTATGCCATCCACTGAAAGATTTAATCTTACATCTTTTCTGCCTGAGCTATTTTACAGCAGGAGTAAAATGAGATTACACTATACCACAACTTAACTTTGGGATAGAATGGATAAGTATATCAAAGTATCCCAGCTTCTCTATATGTTTTCATTTCTTTGTCAAGAGAGATCTATTTTTGATACGATTTCTGTATGATACAGTAAACCCTTGATTTAATGGACTCGGATGCAGCAAACAAAACCTGATCATATCCTTATTCTTTTATGCATACATAAAATCCCCTTCATCATTTTATGCTTCTTCACTATTTCACACATGGATAAAAAGCAGAAAATACATGTGGTTAAAATCCCATTCCCATTTTACACACATATAGAATCCCATTCACCCCATCAATCGATTTACTGTATAGTTATTACAGATTATGCCCTTATTTATTAATTGAGATTAAAGAAAAAAGAAAAAATGCTCGTCACATGACTAAACTCTAAAATGGAGTTGTGTCCTAGAGACACAAATATCTGTAGGGAAGAATCTAATGTTCTTACTCATAATTCACAAACATGTATCAACCACAAGAATAATTCAATAGCACAGCTCCAATAAATGGCTGCCTATGAGAACAGAAAGGGTTTCAGTTCTGTCCAAAAGTCTGATAGTACCAAAAACACCATCGTTTCAGAGCCATGAATGGCCTAAAGCTCTGATGTTTCAAATACGCATTAAGTCCAACATGTTACAATAGCACGGAGATTCCATTCAAAGGCATGTCCCATACTGAAAGGACATGAAGGCCTCTGAACAACAAATTCAAATCTTTCTTTGTCTAATCTACCTCTGCTTGAGGTTGGCAGTTACAGGTAGTCCTCGGATAACAATGGTAATTGGGACCAGAATTTCTGACACTAAACAATGCAGCTGTAAAGTGTGAGGTCACGTGACTGCATCGCTTAGCAATGGAAATCCTGGCAATTGTTGTTTGTTAAGTGTTAAGTGAGGTTTGTGGGTCGGTAAGTGAGGACCTCCTTGCAACTTCCTGCCAGCTTCCAACAACCAAAGTTGGTGGAGAAGCTGGCCGGAAGTTGCAAGCCCCAGGTGGTTTGCAAGCAGGCTGGCGGGCAGGTAAATGGCTGCTGCTGGGTGCGAGAGGGTATGCAGTTGGCTGGCACGAGCACAGTGAGGTTTGGGGTGGCTGCTGCTGGGAGGGGGAGGGCACACAAGGGGCTCGTGCAACATGACACAAGTGCAACAGAGCTTGGGATGGCTGCTCTGGGTGGGGGAGACTAATCCAAGTGACTTGCAACCTTCCCTGCTGGCTTCCCTGTTGAGTTTGCTTGTGGGAAGCTGGCATGGAAGCTGGCAGGGAAGGCTGCAATGGCAATCACTTGACCATGGGATGCTGCAACTGTCTAAGTGTGAGCTGGTTGCCAAGCACCCAGATTGCAATTGCGTGACTGTGGGGTTGCTGGGATGGCCAGAACTTTGAGGACCAGCCTTAAGTACCACTCGGTCAGTGCCACTGTAACTTCAAACAGTCGCTGAATGAGTGGTCGTTAATGGAGAACTCCCTGTAGTGGATTAAAGGGAAAAAAAAGAACTCTACCATAACAGAATCCAGTTTTTGTTTGACTTTTTGCATTCTCATTGATACTCTTGCAACATTTGCAAATTGGTCAGCTGAAGACATCATATTTTTCTCTGCAAGAACACTGGCAGAAATGCTGAGAATCTGTGGGCTTCTGGAGGACTTGGTTAGCTGTGATCCACTCAATTTCTTTACTGCCTCAGTTTCCTGCTTGGCAACTGCAGAGGAAAAAGCCAAAACAAAATGTTTGAACAATATTAATCCATTCATAAAAGCATGCTGAATCCCAGATATCATTGGAATTAAATTTGATACAATAAGGATAAAAAGCAGGAAATTTAAAATAGTCACAATCACTTAAATGTCAACAGATCGGGTATGTCTAACAGTCATTATGGAGGCAGACAAAAAGCCTCAAAAGCTTTATCTAGACTTTCCTACTATGAGTTCAATTACCATCTCTTATGTACAGCGAGAGAGAAAGGCCACTTCAAACACAACACTAAATCATAGTTTAATGCTGTACAAACAAGCCTGGAGCACACATACTTTTCTAGTGTTCTTTTTTAAATATTTTATTGTGTTTATTTAAAACAAAAATAAGTTTTCAGAAAAGATAATATCAATAAGTGGACAGAGAATTACTGATAATAACGATTTCTGATTCTTGAACTCTTTTCCAAAGCATGGTTACTGTTGGGGTATAAATTGTAGACAGAGACCGAGCTAGTCTCTAGTGGCAAAAAATCAGGACTCTGGTAGTATCTTTTATGACTAACAAATTTCATTAAAAGGAGTAAGTTTTTGTTAGTTAAAAAAGGTCCTACGAGATTCCTGATTTATTGGATGTAGGTTAAATTAAATGAAATTGCGGTTTTAGACATAACAGAGAACTGAAGTTAGTTTCTAGCTTTGAAATAATTTTTTCCATTTCTTTTCATGGCTCACCAAACTTAAGTAACCCAGTAAGTCTCTTTGCATTCACACAATGTGGAAACTTGAGATAGATAGATGGATGGATGGATAGATAGAACTTTTATTGTCATTTCACTATACACCAAGTATATATTAAAATGAAATTTTGTTGCATTGGCTCAAGCAATAAAATAAGAATACCATAATTACAATATGTAATATACATTCTTTACCCATTCCACTTTAATCTTTATCCCTAATAAATATCAGGCCTACACCCAGCATGGGTACCCATGGAGTGAGAAGGGATTATTAAGAGTTAAGGAGTCTAATAGCCCAGGGGACAAAACTGTTGCCTAATCTAGCTGTTCTACATCAGATGCTATGTATTGGATGCTATGTGGATCATATATGGATACATAAGGAACTAGTGGATCTTCACAGCAATATTTAATTGAATCTGTTCAATAAACTTGCAATGATGTCAGAAATCAAGCTGATTTAGACAAATTGGACGAGAAGGCTGTTCAGAAGCATTATTGTTTCAAAAAAAAAAAAGGTGGAAAGCTTCTGTCTGAAGCTATAATGTGGCTGAATAAGTGAAAGAAACTCAACAGCAAAAATGTTTATAAATCTATCCATTCATTGATCCATCCATCCATTAACATAGTTCATACTGGTGCATTTCACCATGACTCCCAGCTACGCGTTAGAAGTATACATATTGAAGTCAGAAACAGAGCACTAAGATTCAACTTAGGGTAACAAGCAGCATCACCAGATTTTCTAAAATTATTTGATAATAAGATGGAAAGTAGAAGAAATAGGAATAAATTATATCTTAAGGATTCACCACATTGTTGGAGTTCAACTGTTCACTATTTCTGTTAATCTGGCTACATTAGCCCCAGCATCTCAAACTCTTGCTAAGACTTACTTTTACTTTCTCATTTTACATTCCTGATTCTGAAATCTTTCGGCTCAACCTTTGGCTCTTTATTAACTGTACAATTTAGCTTTGAGAAACACAATTGCAAAATTAAGGGGGATTCAGAAAACACTGTTAACATGCCACAGAAATTCATGCTGAGACAGTGTCTGGGTAGTTACTGAATTAAAAATTGACGAACATTTCAGAAGAACAAAGATCCTGAGATGGTTAATGATTGCCATCTCTATTGGACCTCTCCAGCCATGTCATCTTCTGTTGTCCCCAAGAAGCAGAACAGTATAAACCAATCTCCTGAGCTTTCGGCTTTCACCGAAGAGTTGAAGGAGACAGCTGAAGTAATTGCTAAGTGCAATTGTCTGATTTGATTCATACTATACATCTTTTAAGGAATCTTCTTTCTGATATCCAGCAGATTTTTTTGAATTGCTTGTTCTGTTTATTTCTTTATTATGTATGTTTGGTATTTTAAGTAATTTTAGGGTTTTGAACTTCTAGTTAACGGGCAATATTTTTAAGATTTGATGTTTATTAAGTTACCCTAGATTGCTGGCTTACAGATTTATAATAAATAAATAAATGAAGAAACAACATTGTATTGTTTGGTTTTTGAGAGTACTTCTGATTCTCTTCTGAAGGGCTTAAAATTTGTTCTTAATCAGTCTTTACAATATGTTAACATCATCCTCAATAAAGTCACTGACAAATGCATTATACAAATAGTCTTCTGTAGTAGCATTTCTTTTCTTCACTGCCAACAGAAACTTTAGAAAACAGTGCAATAAGAAACTCCTCCCACTCCCATTTGCAAACTATGCAGTTGTAGTCGGGACTAAAGGGGGGGGAGAGCAGAAAAGCTTTCTTTCTGCACGAACAATGTGACTCCGTTACTGTGATAAGGTATAAACACATCCTCATGCTAACATCTGAATTTGCTAATGCCACAAACATCTGTATTTGCTAAGCCCAAAAAGTTGGGACCTGAGGCACAGATCTGAATGAACGTCCCAAATTCATGCCAACCTATTCACTCATGCCTATCCATCACCTTAACGTAATTCTTTATTTTTCATGTCAATAATTTACTTCTACATCTAAGGGCTAATGGAATGGATAAAATATAACCACTTTATCTGTTCTCTGATATTAACTATTGCTAAAATGCTCCAGTATTTCACCAGAACTGAATCTGAGTTTTTCTATTTTTCCCTAAATTTGATAACTCTATACTCTCCAAAACCATAAATACAGCTTGTAGTTACTGTAAGGCCCAATCTTGCGAAGAATTTTTAAGAAAAACAGACAGAGAAATTCCTTTGGCAATGACTAGTTGCCTGTGGGATCAGGCAGAGGCTAGTAGTTTCAAGTGATTTCTTAACCTCTTGCATCTGCAACAACCAAAATCTCAGCTGTAATTCAGTAAAGATGTTCAAGGGCAGATACAAAAGAAAGGAGATGGAAGGAGGCAAGGGCGCATTATAAAAATTGTATTTCTAAAAATAAGGGTGAGGGTGAACTATAAAATTATATTTCTAAAATAATCCAAACATTTCCGAATGATAACTATAACTTACATGATACATCTATATTTTACTTATATATTTTTATAGAGGAATTTTTAATTTCTGGGTGCTCTTGCTGGCAAAGCCAAAAATTGTTATCAGTAGTCTCTTCTCCCGCACTGACTTGATGGAGGAAAGCTACTTTCTACAAAACCAAAGGAAGTTTTTCCACTGGAAAGACAGGGAGACCATTCTTGCTTCAGCCAACACTTGGTGAAGTCATTCTCAACTCACTTCAGCAGTGTCCCCAAAATTGTAACTGCTCTTCTCTAGGAACATATACTTTAATCAACTCAACAATTCTCCAAATCCAACACCGGGCAGCAACTGAAGCTCCACTACACTTCTCCAATCTCCATGCGGGAAAGGGAGGTAGGAGCTTGTTGGCTTTCGCTGAAGTTGGGTAGTGGTGCTTAAAGTTCCACTGCTGAGCAACACACCAGAAAATCCTGCTTCTTAGTTTTGGAAGAAGAAAAAGCAGGGCTATGGTGATTTAGCCTAGGAAACTCTACCCAACATTCCTCCTAATCTTGGACCTGGGGAGGGTGAAATTAAAGAGCTCATGGAGTAGTTTCAGGATTACCACTCATTCCACTTATCAAAAGGCAATGCTACATCTTTGATGACTAGAAATATAGCAGAATACACACCCACACACGCGGGTGTACAAATGCACACACATAGTAAATTACCTTTGTAATCATAAATATACACAAGGATTGGCTGATTTTGACCAAAGGCACAAAATGCCACCATATGTTCAAGCGGATGGAAAGCAACATCGCGAAGTGGGGAAGTGAAAGAAAGATCAGAATACATGGCTACCTGATCACCTGTAAAAGAAAAAGAGAGAGAGAGGGAGAGAGTACTTTATTTACAAAGGTTACTTTTTTTTTCAGTACATCCAGTTTGGGGGAACCCACGTCAACTGAATATGAAGGTTAAAGGATGGTTTCAAGCTAAGAATTTGTAAACAAGTATCCTGATCTTGTTTAGCTATTCCTCTTATTTTTGGAAAACATGCAAAATATTTGACAAAGCATTCAATTTTCTTTTATCTTTGCACTGTATAGAAGTATTTATATTTATTAAAATATACTGTATTAGTTGTTGACCTATATATCAACTATTAATAAAGGTGGTCCATAAAAGCATTAAGAAAAACTAGATTTAATCCTAGTAGCTCAAGAGCAGGAAGAAGAGAAGGAAGAAAAACACTATAGAAGAAAGAACTTTAGGCTCTAAACTTTTCACCAGATGAAGAGGACAGCATTAATCAAAATATAACAACATCCTTCCACAGTGAAGTCATTTCAAAGGTTCACGTTCACCATTCCAAAGGCTACTGCACATAAAGAAACATACACAGGTATCATAGGACACTTATACATCTTCAATGTAATGCAAGTATGACCTACAACAGAAGGTTAGAGTTATATATTTGTAATATAGTACTATATATTGTAAGTATAATAGAGTACTGTATGTTGTAAAATAGTAAGTACATTACCATAAAAAGTATTTAAATATGTATGTATGTAAAAAAATTGTTTTCCAAACTGATTTTGCATGAAGAGAACCCGTTATTCTAACAATAAAACCTATGGAATGAGGTTCCCCCCAAAACTGAAACGGCTCCCACCCTACTGGTATTTCGAAGGGCCCTAAAGAGCTGGTTCTTGGCCCAGGCCCTTTTGCAAGGATGACTGATGCTTCTTTTTTCTAAACCACCCAGTGTTACCAGGAGTCGGGCAGCTAATACATTTAATAAATTATTATCATTATCATTATTATAAACTTAATTCTGGCGATCCCACTATTTTGATGTAAAGAGGAAATTACATCAATTTAAAATATGGACAAAAAGCAATTGGGAAGCATCACTTAACATACACAAAAAAATTCCCAACAAAAACTCCCATGAAAAAGGTTTTGACTCTTTTAATTTTCGACCACAGTTAGAAGGTCCTTTTAAAACATAAGTTAACTGTAAACAAACATTTCTAACATTTCAAAATAAAGAATTAATGTACCTGTTTCTAAATTCCAAACATATGCTATACCATCTTCACTTCCAGAAAAAAGAAATGTTCCACATGGTGTTAAGGTGCTGCAAATTTTTTCTCGATAGTTTGTAGCACCAATATATTTCTTTGTAGCCAAGCTGAAGAGTAAACAGGAAAAAAACCCCATGAATATAGCTACTTTTAATTATGCCACCTGATTTCTGGAATGATCCACCCTCAGTTATAAGACTGAGTCAATCTAGATGAAAAAACCAAAGAAATAGAAGCCTTCAAGATTCAAGATGGTTGTGACCAACTTAGCTTCAAATAAACCTTAGAACAGATGGAAAGGTACAGGATCTAGATCAATGTTTCTCAACCTTGGCAATTTTAAGACGCATGGATTTCAACTCCCAGAATTCCCCTGCCAGCCAACTCTTTCCATCTGTTCTAAGGTTTACGCATCTTAAAGTTGCCAAGGTTGGGAAACACTGACCTAGACAGATGAAGTAGTCAAAGAACTCAGTAACATCCTCTAAACCATTTCAGATGGGGAAAGAATCCTGCCCCTGTTACATCCTAGAACAAATATTCATTGCAAGTTGAACTTCATTTGTACAGAAAATGGGAGGGCATCCTCAGGAATATAAACATAGTACCTCTCTTTAACTCCCTTAAATGAAGCCAGTTATACATACCACTATCTTCTATAGCTCAGGATATAACATCTTTGATCTAACAATGTTAGGGCAATCACAACTGTAATTCTGTATATCCCGTCTTCTAATTAGATCCTTAAGTGCTAGGGATGTGGAAAATTAAGCAATTCCAAATAGTTGTTATACTGTTCTGTTCCCCTTCCAGATCATGCTATTCCATGGTCTGTTTGGCAGTTTTAAGAAGGTTTTAAGAAGTAAACACAGGAGTGGTTCAATATGTCCTGGACATGGTATTCTGGTTAAATTAGGTCTCAGATTAGTAAATTCAGATTCATGGTCAGAAACCACAGGTGAATTGTTGCTAAAATAATTATTTCTGAGAACCCCAGAAAAATGGAATGATTATGAGTCCCTTCAGAATTTGGTAATACATTTCACTAGGAGGACGTTAGGAGGAAAAGAATAGATTTCAAGGCCCGACTGGCAGAATATCCAGCAATTCTGCTCCCTCTATTCCAGTCCTAACATTAAAGGGGACATCACAATATCTATTCTTCTGTTATTTTAAAATAAATAAATCTCTGTTATTACAAGTTATCACACTAGGTGCTTCAGTGCTCCAAGTTCAAAATCATATAAATAAGGTTGCCTACCGAAATGTGCCTATTTGGATCTGGAAAGGTATGCCCACCATGTCTTTTAAATCCTACATACAGACCTGGCTAAAAAATCCAAGAACACTTGAGTAGTCTAGTGAAATATTAAATGGGCGAGAAAAGCTATTCCCTACAGTCCAGTAAGCACTATTAACTCTAACAGAACTTCCATAAATTCCTTTAGATGTGAACTAGAGATGTTTTGTAAAGATGGCTCCATATGCCACAAATCCTGGATCTTTTGTAATCTCACAGCCAGTCTTTTTTTTTTCCACAAATTTTTCTTCCTCAGAAGTTAAGTGCCTTGCTATTATCTTTGTTTTCATTGTTTTTGTATCTGAAAAAGTAACCAAAATCTTTGATGACTTTCATCAACTGCCACATGGAGCTTTGTGGTTGCACGATTCTTAATACTACATCATTGGCAAAACATTTCATCTTGTATTCCTCTCCCTGAATTTTGATCTCAATTATCTGTTTTTGTTTTTGTTTTGGATCTTGCTGGCTAAGACTTCTAGAGAAATTACCAACAGAAAAGGGGAGAGTGAACATCTTTTTGTATGCCACAAATCCTGATACCAGTATTGACATTTCAGAGTAAAAAATCAGCAGTGACATATTTCTTATTTCATTTCAAGCTTAAATGTGAAAACACTGCCTTTATGTTGCTTGAAGCAGGTGTTGGCAACAAATAAAGAATTCTCTTTGGTAAACCTGTTTCTCATATTATTGTACTTACCTAATCCAAATCTTCCCGTGATTCCATGTTCCTGTTTCTCTAATTTTTGCATTCCAATCACCTATTACTAGTACTACAGCTCTCTATAACGTCGTATTTAAAACCTCTTACAATTCAATTCACTTTATAGATCTCTATGAACCTGTTTCACCTTATTATTTGGCAACCAAATTTGTCCAAACATTTAGCCATCTCTATGCAGCTTTCTTGAACATACAGAGTTAATTTGCCTCTTCCAGATTGTAATTTGATATTACTTCTCCTAGGTGAGCTGGCTTTCCTCATTTCTGCTGAGCCCCATCACTATCCCTATCACTCTCTCACCCCTCCTCTTTTGGCTTCACTGGTAGGGATGACCCTTTCAGCTCACATTCTTGCCAGCATCACTCTCAGATTCACTGAAGCTACTGAGCCTTGCCCCTACATCAGGGCTGGGTGAGGACAGCTTATAAAGGCTCATTTAATTGGCCAATCTATGACTTTAAGAACCTTAAGACCAGGAAATGTTAAGATGTCTAGAAGAAATGAGATGCTAATTTTTAGAAATGCCCCCACACTGCCCTTTAGTATCATTTGAATAGTACAAAACAGATTTACTTTGAAATACTTACATTCGGAGATCCATAATTCTTACAATACTATCCTTGGCATGGATCAGCAAACGCCTTCCATTTGGATGTACCTCCAAATGATTGATTGCTGTTCCTTTAATGTCATCATCTTTTATTTCCTGTCAAACCAACCCCAATACAAAACACAGAGCTATTGAAACCACGTTTACAAAATAATAATAAATTATATGCTGCCTGACTCCCAGTGACTCTATAGAATAAAGATACTATGCAGAATAGGAGACAACAGAAAATCGGTCTTGTTAGGTGAGACCAAAGGGCCAAGGAATCCAGCATCTTACCAGAAGCCTATGAGACACCCATAAGCAGGATAGGTAAAGGTAAAGGCTTCCCTTGACGTAAAGTCCAGTCGAATCCGACTCTAGGGGGCGGTGCTCATCTCCATTTCTAAGCCTTGGAGCCGGCGTTGTCATAGACACTTCCGGGTCATGTGGCCAGCATGATGACTCGGAACGCCGTTACCTTCCCGCTGAAGCGGTACCTATTGATCTACTCACATTTGCATGTTTTCGAACTGCTAGGTGAGCAGGAGCTGGGACGAGCAACGGGAGCTCACCCCGCCGCGCGGTTTCGAACCGCCGACCTTCCGATCGACAGCTCAGCGGTTTAACCCGCAGCGCCACCGTGTCCCTATAAGCAGGATATGAATGCAATAATTCCCTCCTACTACTGTTTCTCAGAGAATGGCATTTAGAGTTACACAACCTCTGATCCAGGTACTAGTATAGCTGTGATTGCTGAAGTGCGTCGATAGCATTGTCTTGTAGTACCCATTTAAAGCCAAGTAAATAAATGGCCATTACTATCTTGTGATGGAGAATACCACACTCATAATCTATGCAAAGAAATGTATGAACTTTGCTGGTAATTTGGGACTTAAGTTACCAATAGGGTTATTGCATAAATAATACTGAAATGAGGAGAGGGAAGAATATCTGTGTAAATTGCTGAACTGCTGGATAGAAAGTGGGATGCACTGTAATAAATATTTCACCGCAGCAAAATGAATGAAAAAAGAAGTCAAGTACTCAAGTTCCAGCGGTTACAAATGGATTTACAATTTCATGACTGTCACTGACACACTGTTCTTCCGTAAGTAGGTAGAGTTATAATAAGAGAGCCAGTTTGGTCTAATGGTTAAGATGTTGGGGTATAAGCAGGGAAACCTGACTTCTAATCCAGCTTTAGACACAGCAACTGGCTAGATAGCTTTGGGCCAGTCACTTTCTCTAAGACCTAGGAAGAAGACAATGGCAAACCACTTCTGAAAATGTTGCCAAGAAAATGACATGTTGTCCAGGTAGGCACCAGGAATTAAAACAGGCTTAAAGGCACTAAATTATCATCATCATCATCATCAGGGAAGAAAATTAAGCAACAAGTATCTACTGTTACCTAGAACTGATTGTTTCTGTTTCTACTATAACATTCTGAAATAATTCAAGTTTTTTAAAAAGAAAGAGAATATGTCATTCCCAAATCATCATGCTTTACTCCCTTTTATTAGTGCTCAAGTACAAATTCAATTATCAACTGAACACTGATAACATTAGGAAAGCATGTAGCAGAAAAAGAGATTATTGGACATATACATGAGATACAAATGAGTACAGTTAAAGCTTCTAGGAGATTCATGTGTATCAGAGTATTAATGATGTTAACTTATTCAGACAAAAATTTTACTAAATGTCACATATCAATTAATGCTAACAGAAACAAATCATTTTTGCCTATAGTCAGAAATCTAATTCTGAAACCTTAAAAAATACATTGCATAACTTAATCAAATATACATGATCTACACGATGTTTTAAAACTTGCTGATTTCTTTTCTGTATACCTTATCAATGCCCCAGTGTTGAATTAGTGACTGAGAATTTTCTTTAACAAAAGTATTCCAGATAATTATTAGCCCTGTGCCATCTCCAGAAAACATGTGAAATCCTAGAAAATAATAAATTGTTTGCTTAATACAACATGAGTTCTGACATTAAAATTACACATATAATGCATAAAGGTTTATGCAAAATATATCTAGGCAAGTATCTTTTTTCATCACCTATTTTTCCATTTTGTTAATTTGTTTCTGAAACAGTCAGGCCCAGAACTATATTTGGATGTACGCAACCACACCCTAGAATGGAATTATTACCCATAGCAGGGAGGACATTATTCTTTTGTCAATGAAGCTTAAGGTTACATGACGTATTTTATCTGCTCAAAATCACAGTACTATACCAGCTCACATTCAGTTTACAATCAGCTAAAAGGCTCAGATCTTTTCCCACATACAGTACTACAGATACGTGGGTTTCCTCTTATCAGATCTCATGCATAACTTATGCTCTGCACTTTAGCTAATACATTAACTCAGATAACCTATTCTATTGCCCCAACATCTCATTCCACAAACTATGTTGCCCAACTTCATGGGGTTTTTTGGTACATAGAATTCCCCCCCCCCTTGTGCTGCAGAATGTGAATACTCATTGCTTATCTGGTACCTGAATCCGGAGATACTGTATTTCCTATAGGTAATGCATGCTATATGCCAGCAAATTTGGGAAACACAAGAATGGCCATCAGACTGGAAAAAATCAACTTATATCCCCATACCAAAAAAGGGGAACACTAAAGAATGTTCAAACTATCGAACAGTGGCACTCATTTTACATGCCAGTAAGGTAATGCTCAAGATCCTGCAAGGTAGACTTCAGCAGTTCATGGAGCGAGAATTGCCAGATGTACAAGCTGGGTTTAGAAAAGGCAGAGGAACTAGGGACCAAATTGCCAATATCCGTTGGATAATGGAAAAAGCCAGGGAGTTTCAGAAAAACATCTATTTCTGTTTTATTGACTATTCTAAAGCCTTTGACTGTGTGGACCATAACAAATTGTGGCTAGTTCTTAGCGGTATGGGGATACCAAGTCATCTTGTCTGCCTCCTGAAGAATCTGTATAACAACCAATAGCAACGGTAAGAACAGACCATGGAACAACGGACTGGTTTAAGATTGGGAAAGGAGTATGGCAGGGCTGTATACTCTCACCCAACCTATTCAACTTGTACGCAGAACACATCATGCGACATGCTGGGCTTGAGGAATCCAAGGCTGGAGTTAAAATCGCTGGAGGAAACATCAACAATCTCAGATATGCAGATGATACCACTTTGATGGCTGAAAGCGAAGAGGAACTGAGGAGCTTTATGATGAAGGTGAAAGAAGAAAGTGCAAAAGCTGGCTTGCAGTTAAACCTCAAAAAAACCAAGATTATGGCAACCAGCTTGATTAAATAACTGGCAAATAGAGGGAGAAAACATAGACGCAGTGACAGACTTTGTATTTCTAGGCGCAAAGATTACTGCAGACGCTGACTGCAGTCAGGAAATTAGAAGATGTTTAATTCTTGGGAGGAGCGCAATGACAAATCTCGATAAAATAGTTAAGAGCAGAGACATCACACTGACAACAAAGGCCCACATAGTTAAAGCAATGGTGTTCCCTGTAGTAACATATGGCTGCGAGAGCTGGACCATAAGGAAGGCTGAGAGAAGGAAGATCGATGCTTCTGAACTGTGGTGTTGGAGGAAAATTCTGAGAGTGCCTTGGACTGCAAGAAGATCAAACCAGTCCATCCTCCAGGAAATAAAGCCAGACTGCTCACTTGAGGGAATGATATTAAAGGCAAAACTGAAGTACTTTGGCCACATAATGAGAAGACAGGATACCCTGGAGAAGATGCTGATGCTGGGGAGAGTGGAAGGCAAAAGGAAGAGGGGCTGACCAAGCGCAAGATGGATGGATGATATTTTAGAGGTGACAGACTCGACCTTGGGGAAGCTGGGGGTGGCGACCACCAACAGGAAGCTCTGGCGTGGGCTGGTCCATGAAGTCACGAAGAGTCGGAAGCAACTGAACAAATAAACAGCAACAACAAATATTTCCTGTACCAAACCCACCTTGTAAATTCAGTGGGGTTTTGCAAACAGCATAGACACCTAGTGATGTGGATTCTGATGGATTCCACAACTTTTCCCCTATGTGTGACCATGTTTCATTAGTTTTTGATATTAAAAAAAAATCATTTTTTTTAATTGCAGGGTTTTTTTAATAGAAGTTCCCAGTATCCCTGTATCTATTACTAACTCTCAGCCTCCTAAAAAGAATGGCAATAGTATATAATAAAATTCAGAGTAATTACATGGATGAAATGAGATATTGTTATATGCAGCATTTTTTTAGTGTAAAACATTTGCAACTTACCTTCAGCATCAAAACACAATGTATTGATAAAACCTTTGTGACCATCAAACTCTTGTAAAAGCTGCCCATGAATTTCCTTTACTTTTGCATTCCAGATTCTAATCACAGAGTCGTAACATCCAGTTACAATGAGGTACTCAGCTACTGGGTGGAATTTTGCAGCATAGACAAATGAAGGGTGTGGGAAAACTTTGGTGGCTGATGTAGCCTGGGCTTCAATTCTCCACATTCTAAACAGAAACAGTAATTAGAAAGCTTGTCTCTTTCTTTCTAGATAATTCAATACATCATTTCAATACCAAACTGTATGTTAATATATTTTAGAAAATTATCTGTTAAATCTTGAATCTACTTACACATATATGAACCAGATAACAAATTCTGGGTAACCAAGAAGTTTACTCATTAGCCAAATTTCCATAATGAATCATTCTTCAATTAATTATTCTATAAAATCAAGATTACCTAATTCCTAGTAATGTTATTGACCTAAAGTCATCGTTTAACAACATCAGCTTGTTTAGTGTGAACTAATGCTCTTGATGCAACAGATTGTTCACATTATTTTAAAACAATCTGTTTCTGTGAAAAAAACAAATACTTAGCAGTAAAGATTAATACTTTTAATAACAGGGGCAAAGATATGAAGCAAGAGACCAAATATGAAAAATGTAAAGCCTAGGAGGAGTGGTTATGTGTGCACACATAACTGTGTGAGACAGGGAAAAATGAGATGTGAAAAAAAAAGAACAAAAGCAAGAATCCTGGTCTTTAAAGTAACACTGTTGTGGGTTCAGCAGCAAAAGGTGGTTCTGAAATTCCTATATCCAGTCTTTTGAAAAAGAGAGTTTTGAGTTTTGTTCAAAACAGGACTTTTTAACTTTTGTTCAAAAAGTGTTTGACTTTGAAACATTTTGCATATCACGATTATTCATTTACTGGATTTTAATGTAACTGTCTGTCCTCATCCTGCCTCTTTGGGAAAGTGTCTTCTGGCAAGCATGTATAGTATGTACATAAGGGGATGCATACATATAGTCATGTTCAGGTTTGAAATGTATACTATTTACTGGGGAAAAGGAAATCTCCAGGGTTAGTTTCGCTGGACTCGGCAACCCAAGATTGATAAGCTGGGTATTTCTGTTGGTATGTTTTTAACTTCTGTCCATCTACTCTTCTGACGGGTGTATGTCTATCTTAAATTTGGGCCAATCTTCCTTTCAGGTAAACTCCATACCTCAATTTTAACAGGAGAAACTTGGTTATACTGACCTTGCAGTGCCATCTGAGGAAGCAGTAAGAAGATGCTGATTATCCTTTGACCAACAAAGATCATACACAATGTTCAGATGTCCATAGAATTCCCTTAGGTAGCACCCTGAAGGAATCTCATACACTAATGAGAACACAACAGGATCTTTTAAAGATTTAGAAATACATGGCATAAAGCAAACTCAAGAAGCAAGTAAACAAAATTCTCATTTGAAGAAGATACTTCACATAAAGCATAAGGATTGTTAGATAGTTTAGCAATATTAAACCAATAATCAGAGGTCAGGATAGCTATCACATTTTTTTTAGATATTTTTATCCGACATGTATTATTTCCATAAATAACTCAAGTCAGGGAGCATACCTAATACTCCTTCCTCCTCCCATTTCCCCCACAACAACAACCCTGTGAAGTGAGTTGGGCCGAAAGTCACCCAGCTGGCTTTCATTCCTAAGGCAGGACTAGAACTCACAGTCTCCTGGTTTCTAGCCTGGTGCCTTACTTTTCTTACTATCACCATTTCTAACTATAAGGAATGCAGGCAAGATGGTTCTTTTTCATCATACATTTGAGTGTTAAAACATTATTTTGCTGGTGATTTCTATGTAATTTAATTTGGTGTTATGATTCTTAATGTTAGTTTGTTGAGCTGTTTTAACTGACATTGGTTTGTAGTTGTGACTGTGTTATTATGTTTTAAAAGATGCAAGCCACCCAGACTCTTTGGATAGGATGGGGTATAAATTTTGTTATAAATATATGAATAAAAGGAAATGATTTCATAAAATTGGTATTCATAATAATAATCACAGTAAGTAATCTATTTTCCTAAAGGAAATCCACTGCTTCTGGGATCATTCAGCTCTACTGGCACCTACATTTAAATAAACACTCAAGTATCTGTCTACTACCATCTAGCGGCTGGCAAGTATAGTAACAAATATTTAAAGTACAGATCTCAGTACACGGGATCATAAACCAATCTAGATGAAGAAAAAACAGTATTTCACTTTTTTGCTGTTGTTGTTCTCTAGCTGTATATTGCTTACTGTTCACCATTCATTTCCTTTTTATACAACCTCCAAGCTTTCTTTTATATTACTTCCTCTGTTTAAATCATTTTACTTTCAATCAGTAACAGACTGGGCTCACACAACATGCAAAATCACAATATGGCTTGTTTTGTTTTGGCTTAGATTGTTGTATAAACCCAGCATTATTGTTTGTAACCCTGTTTAAAGTTTACCATGATGTATCAATCTAGCCAACCGTGAGTTAAACACAAAAAACATAATTAAGTAAACCATGGCTTAGTGCAAGAATGTATAATTAGTTGAAAAGTGAAGTGAATACTTTCAGTTGAGTCTTTAGCACCATGTTTCTGGAAGGGACGAGGACTTACATCAAATTCAAGCCATTATGTTAATCATAAATCCATTAAACTTGATGTTCTAAATGCTTATGATGTTTTATAATTCAGAAGCTATGTAAGCCTAATTCTGATGGACTGTAATATCAGGGTTATGTGACATCTCTATTATAAATAGTGGTAGCTGAATATTGAAAAGTGTTAGGACATAGGGGAAGGGAAGGAGGAAGGATTTACTGACACTATTTGAATTACACTGAGAGGATGCCAATAAAATAAAAATCTGTCATGCTAGGAGGAAAGATTAAAAAGAACTCTTTAGCATTTGGTTATACCTTACATTTGAATAATCAATTAACTTTCAGGATAAAAAGAAGAAAAACCCTTTCAAATAGTTCACTTTATACATAGAAGGTGTGTTAATAAAAATAGGCCTTGAGGGTTTCACTTACAAACAACAGGATAACCATCTCTTCCTGCGCAACCTGCTGCTAACATTCGTCCATCTTCAGAGAAACGAATACAGAAGCATCCCATATCTCCTGCTTTCAGGGAAAAGAGATACTTGTTCGGCAGTCGACACACCTATAGTTCCAAAGCAAACTATTATTTGTAAACTTGTTTAAATACAGTATTTTTTCAGAGCCAGACAAGACGATAGACAGACAGACAGGCGGATGGATGGATACACTGATTTTAACTGTAGGAAAAACTTCTCATAGCTTCATATAACAAATTGGTTATGACAAAGACCTCTGAGGAACAGAGTCTATGTCATCATGTTTGTTGGCCTATACTAGGGTTAAATAAGTGGAAGGAGGGAAAAGAGTAATGAAAAATTGCAGGCAGTGAAATTTGATACAGAAAATTAGGAACACATCTCAAGCTTGGCTCTTATTCTCTAAAGCACTGCTTCTCTCCCACTCCCCTCTGCTCTGATGCGCATTACTTGTGAGGGACCAAATCATACATCACGCTATGCGTATTTTATAAAAGACATTTATATTACAAATAAAAAGCAACTGGGTCATCTCAACCTAGAATATGCTTTTGAATGGGATCCAGTCTAATTTCTTTCTCCTTATAACTCCTTTCTCTATATATGTTGCTTCCAGCAAATAGCACCCAGATCTGGAGCACATTTGAGTTTCAGAAACCAGAGGTATTTTTTTTCCCAGAAAAAAAGTCAGCCATTTATAAAGGCACATCAACTTTGGCCCTGAAAGAATGCATTTTTAAGTATGAAATCACTGGCACTTCAATCTAAATGTTGCAGTAAGTACATTTTACAACAGGATTTCATCATTTTTTTCCTATACTATAAGGAGGAAAAAAGTACATGGGCTTATAGCTTTTCCCTCAACTTCGAAGTGGAATTCTGGGTATGAAACAGCACTTCAGCAGGCCCAAAGAAACAGAAAGATTCAGACTACTCAGACTACTATTAGTTTTAAGTATTAATTTTCTTAATTTTACTAACTTAACTTTCGCTACTATTCGTATTTTAATAATAATACAGGTGCTGTATTTGGTTTGCAAAAAATCTGCAATTCACATAGTCATAAACAGCACTAGATATTTTTCAAATAAACGCTGGAAAATAAACATCAAGTCCTTCCTGCTTCCACAAAGTTCACTAAAGTAGGATTATATCCTAAAATAACTCTAGTTTGACTTTTTAAAAAGGTTATATCAAATTGTATAAAAAAATACTCTGAAAATGTTTTTACCTGTCCAGGAAGTTTTGACCACTTAAATGGTTCTTCCTTTTTCACTTGAGTTCCAGAATTCAATACTGTTTTGGATATATCGTTTTGTAGATCCAATGATGGGCTATGATATTCTTGCTGAATAGCCATCATGGACCGCAAAGAAGGGTCTACCTAGAAAGAGATTAAAAAACATTAAAACAATTTTATTTTGGCACATGAAAAGCATCAAGACAATGTAATGGATCATTAAATACCAAGGGAGTGCATATTAGAATATTCATATTGAAACTAACTTCATTTAAGTAGATCAAACTGCAAGTTCATCCGGAGTTGGTTAACACAGTAAATGATTTGATTTCTCCAACCTCAAAATCTCATACCAAGCATGCAAATGTGTTCAATTGCAAATACCCTGAGTTTCATCAGAATACTATTTATTTCCCGTCAGTGATACAGGATCTGTGACTGCTCATTCATACCCAAAGCCACCACTTGATGTCATGAAGCCACTAACTGAACCAACTTATATTGCTAACATAGCATGGCGAAAGCACATTAAATTCTGTAACCAGCAAGCAATCGTGAAAACATAGATGCTCATGTGTTAAGGCTGGGTTGTGCTACAGTAGTAATTGTTTCTATGAAAGCATGAGACAGCTTTCTAAACAGAAATAAGAGTGTTAGTATAAACAGCCCTGAGGAGCTAAATCACTAAGACTGCAATCCTAATCATGCTTGTAAATAACCCCTTTGAACACTAGCATATAAATAGGCTGATATTCTACAGTACACCTATACCTTTTACATCACTAGCTACATCCAGTTTACCAAAAACATGGCAGCAATAAAATTGCCATTAATCAACTTCACAAAAGCAAAATCTGACCAATACTTCTCAACTTTAGCAGTCTTCTTTAAAACAAAAAACAAAAAAAGAGGAAAACCTCCCAAAGTCTTGTTACTTCAATATTCACCAGAATGAATTAATTTTTTTCACAGAGAGCGTCATTTATTTATTTACAGGGTGAAACAGAAATATGCTAAAATTTTCAGAGATTACTGGAAGGGAATAATTAAAAGTGAGACATTCCATTATTTAACACAATGTGGAAACAGTTCTCTCTCCACAGCTAGTGATAAAAGGCCAAGAACACTTTATTTTTAGATTCACGGTCACAAGACGTATTTTAAAGACACTTAAGTTAACATACATGATCAGGAAGTTTAATGCCTTTTACAGTCACATACAATGTTGAAGGGTAGCTGCTTCTAGGACACTTTGCCCACCAGTCATAAACTTCCACAACATGAAGTAGCGACCTGGTCCGTGGAGGAGGAGAGTACAACTGAAGACGTACTTTTCCACCAACATTCAGAACTCCATTTGCACCAACAAGCTGAAAATGACCAAATAAGGAAGATGGAAAAAGTCATACATTACACTGAGGCATTTTATTGATGAAAGGACAAATAACAGGACTCTAAAACCATACAGAACAAGTGTGGTGTGGAGTCCTTGGTGCTCTCTAAGCCTTGTTGTTTTCTTGCAAACGCTTCATTGCCAGACTAGGCAACATCTTCAGTGCAAAGCGGGAGTGGGCCTTGCTCTCAGTTTATATACCGTGGCTTGCCCTGCTTGTGTTGGTGGGGGTGTTGTTCTCTCCTTGGGAGTTCTTTGATTGGGCTGTTGTTTGCTGCTTGGTTGATTGCCTGAGTTGATAGTTCCTTGATTAGGGTGTATTGTGCTGTTTGATGGTTCATCTGGTGCTAATCCTAGTGTTGATTTTTGCATATCTGGGTGTTGATTGCTGGCAAGGGAGTGTACTGTCTTTTGGCTTTTCTATTGTCTCTTTTGAATGGTATGTAAATGTTGTTGACCTCTATGTGTCTGTTGATGGCTGCTTTGTCTGTGTGCCAGGCTTCCAGGAATTCTCTGGCATTTTTGGATTTGGCTTGGTTTAGGATGCTCACCGTTTCCCAGTTGAAAGTATGGTTGAGTCTGTCCATGTGTTGTGAGATTAAGGAGTTCTCATTGTGTCTTCTGACTGCTAGTTGGTGTTCGTGGATGCGCTCTGCTAGTCTTCTGCCTGTCTGTCCTACATAGTGGTTGTTACAGTCTTTGCACTGTATGTTGTAAATAACTCCTGTTTTTTATTCTTGGGCTATTGGGTCTTTTGGGTTGTTTAATATGTATTGAAGAGTTTTAGTTGGTTTATGTGCTACGGTGATGCCATGTGGTTGTAACAGTCTGTCGGTGGTTTCTGAGATGTTTCTGATGTATGGCAGTGTTATCCTTTTCATAGTTTCCATTGGTTGGGTTGTAGTGGGTTGGGTGGTGGGCAAGCCACGGTATATAAACTGAGAGCAAGACCCACTCCCTCTTTGCACTGAAGATGTTGCCTAGCCTGGCAATGAAACATCTGCAAGAAAACAACAAGGCTCAGAGAGCACCAAGGACTCCACAGTTCAACCCTGAGCTACAAATATCCGCTTCGAAGTGTGGTGTTGCAGCTAAGGTACTGGACTAGGACTGGGGAGAGCTAGGATCAGCCCCCGCAACCATGGAAACTCATTAAGCAGCATTAAGGCTACTCTCTTTCAAATCAATCTAAGTCACAGGATTATTCTGAGGATGAAATGAAAGGAGATTCCTGCCCCCCCAGCTCTTCTGAGCTTCTAGATAAAAATAAATTAAAGTAATAATATAATAACAACAGTAATTTAACTATTGTTTTGCAACTGAAGTAACAGTGAACCACAGGTTTCCATCAGAAAAGGCAATATGTATAAAGTTAAGACAGAAACAGGTCATCTGATTAGTTACTGTTCTGTCCTCTGTTTATGTGAATTCACATGAGAGTCAGTGCAATAGTAAGTACAATAAATGTGATTCATCTGTTAGACAGGGAGAATACACAGTTTTTTGCCCATTTACTTCTGAACTTTGATCACTGTCACTTACTGAACTGAATAAACATATTAGCTCAAAAGGTCCAAGAACATTTTGTAGTCCTATATACACAACAATAGCTCTTGCCTTTGGTTTAACAGCCTAAAAGATACAGCATACCACAAAGTGAAAAAGGGCCAGAGATAGGCAAGTAAAAAAAAAAAAAAAAGAACCTTCAGGCATCGATGCTTAAACCTTTTCAGAAGAGCCAACTGGTTAGTTCTGAACCAGCTGGGAAATAAGACCAGATCCCAATAGTTTCTCACCAGAACCAATGGAATGCCAATGTCTTCTATCCTTTTGCTACAGCCTGATAAATGGGTCCTGCCGGGCTATGCCAGAGTTATTTCTACCATGCAGTTTTTAATTTTTATTCAGAAGGGATGCAAGGAGTCAAGCTCATACTATAACTTGCAGACTGTAGGTTTAGATATAACAGCTGAGTCAAAACAGACAGGAAAAAAACATTTGCAAAAAGTTATCATCCTATGAAAATTTGCTCCCCACTTCAGCAACTAAGGATGGCAGCTGTGAAAAGGCAGCTACGCCCAACTCCCAATGACTCTGGGTGGCTCAAAACAATCAAACACCGAAATTACAATAAAAACCAATAAAAGATAAAAGGTGGCAAGTGCGACAGACCAGATGGAATGAAGCGAGGGGTCTCACTCTCTTTTGCCTGGGTGAAGGGCCAGGTTTTCAAACGCTCTTCTGACCAACAGCAGAGTGGGGGCACAGCTGCCCTCCACAGTTGCAGCATGATCTCAGGAAAAGACTGTTTGGTTTAAGGAATGGAAGAAAAGTGCTACGTACACAACCCCAAACACTTAGGTAGAAATCTATTATATCACATACATGCAAAACGAGAAAATGATTGCAAAAATATTGCTATCACATTAATTGGGACTCCCAATGACATCACATAGCCAAGGTATAGTTGACAATGCTTTCTGATTAGCCTGGTGATTGTGTAATTGTATTGCTGGCATCATTAATGACTCAGAAATAAGCTGGTTTTGTATTTCATTAAATGGTGCCAGAATAAATCCAGGAAAGCAAGCATAAGTAGGCACCGTGTATCTCATCGGAAATTCAAACAGAAATAATTGTGAAGACCCTCCATCCAACTTTTCAATAATGGGGGTAGGTGGATTTTTCATCCACTACATTTTGCAAACTGAAAAACTATTTGAATGTGAACTAGCTGAAATATATCTTGACTAATTTTCTGACTATATACAAAGTAATTTCTATGTTTATCTTTGCTCAGATTTGTTTAATGCTTCAGTACAATGTTTCCATTAAAATAAAAAATAAAAACCTTTAGAAATGCCCAACAGATTTTCCGAAAGCCACTTTCCTGAGCTTGAATATCAAAGTTGGCCTTTGCATCATTCATGCTCAAAAAATCAAGGATCTGGAAGTAGAAAACACATTTTATTCAGTTTACATTTCTACAATTACAGTCATAGAAAATATCAACTAATTTTGCTGGAGTTTTTTTAAAATCTTTTGTACATATTACTTTCCTATGTCAAAGAACTCTTGGGGCAAATTCAGTAAACAACTGAGATCATGTACAGAACAGAAATCTAAAGCCTGGCTGTATTTGATGAATCTCAGATCTCAAACATGCAGAAGCCACTCAGAACAAAGCAGGATGCCACAAAAGGCAGTGGATGTGAGCTTCACCAAAAGAAAATGGTTGTAAGGGCATATATGCAAACTAGGTGTAGGCTGTTTGTTTTGAATCAAAGAAACTTCCCAGATGATACTCCTTTACTTTTGCTTTGATCCAAAATTTGTCTCCTTTCCTAGCAACCAGGTATTCAGTAAAGCAGTAAAACAGCTTGTACAGTTGTTAGGAGACCTGAAAGTGAAAGATCATACTCAATACTCTTGTATAATGGCCCAAGTATATCTTTACATTTCACAAAACTGTCTAAAAAACTTTAAGGAAAATGTTAAGCAATTAGATTATCTGGTCTGTTTCCACCACAGTAAGTGCATCATTCCAATACAATCTAGTTTTGAAATAATGTATTTTACCAGTAAGAGGAAAGATACAGAAAATATTTGCCAGAAGGAACAAAGATAAAACGGAAATGATCGAGTCATTCTGTACCTCAAAAAAAAGAATGATTTTGGGACTTTCTTCAGCGTCTTGGAGAAAATAGTTAAAACGTTCATTAAATAGGATTTGCTCCTCCCATTGTGGAAGTGTTGATTTGAGCTGTCTGAAATCGTAAGGCTGGGTCATAATAGGAAGAATATGCCCCACTTTCTCTTGTTCGTAGAAGGATGAAACTTGTCGATTGCTATATAAAAACAATACATTCAACTGAGTCTCACTGTGTCTCATTTCTACTACATACTACGTTATCTACATTGTAAGTAGCTTTGATCGAATAGAAAAAGTGTTCAACATCCAACTCTCAACTGGCTTAAATGACCCACCTCAAGGCATAATGAGATTTGTCTGTCTTTGGGTTAGCTAGATGTATGAACACAATCACTGTGCTTTAGAAACCATTTCTTCCTTTGGATTGGTTCATATACTGTGCTAAACCAAAAACAAACAAATAACTTTGGGCATTAGCCTTATGAGCAAATCAGAATATATTAAACCTTATTCAGACTATTCTAAGCGAAATCCAAACTCCAACGAAATACAGAAAGTGAATTAATGTGAGTTTGGTTCAGTTCAAATGTAACAGAACATCACAGAAGGATAACCTTAGAAGAAAGCATTTAGAAGAAGCTGAATATCTTCATTTATTATCATTTAAAACCAATTCCTACAGATGGTTAAAATATGATCAAAGTAGCATATCACAATAGAAAATGTTTCATACAATATCTGTGACAGTTTTACATGCAAGCTAAAATTGTCTAAAGTTCAATGGAGCCTGTTCCCCGGAGAGTATGCATAAGGCTGCAGCAAATGTTAGAGATCAGGGAATAAGTAACTTCTTTATTTTCCTCTTTTCTAGATATTGCAGATTGGATATAATATTGATTCCAAACTGGGCCTGATACATTCTTGACCTTATCATCAAAACTCTAGTCTGATTACTATCCTGGAAAGAAATCTGTGATATTTTACAGGCTCTCTTATTTGACGTGAACGTTCGTTACTTCTGTTGTTATCCAGCATATCTAGCATATCATCTGACCGCCCAACAAACCTTACAGACAGTATTAGTTGGAAAAATCTTGCATTAAGTTCAACTAGCAATGGGAATTATAATCAGCAATTACAGAAGAATGATAAATTCTTAAACTTCTCATCTTAATTTGCAATCCAAAATCCAAATACTGGCTCCATCTGAAGCTGAAGCATTGGAACCTCAGTTCTGTTCAGCAAATGAGAATTATTGTGGTGCAGAAAATTAAGAAATATTAAATAAACTACATTTTTGTTTGACAAATTTTTGTTTGAACATATTGAATGAACCTCATTTAAAAGGGTGATTATATACGTTTCTGATTTATGTTAGATTACAGTTCAGTTATAAGGTGTGCTTATACAAAATGAAAATAAACTCAACTATGCCAAAAAAAAAAAAAACACGCAGATGTGGATCTAGGATCACCAATAGTTTATCTGAGTTTCTGTAAGATCATGGGCAAATTAACACCAAGAATAAAAAAGAAATCTAAGTCAGTAAAATCACCTATTCTCTTTCTTCACATATAAACCAGTTTTCTCATCGATCACATGAACCTTAACCATTGGATGGGATACCATAAGATCAGTTTTAAGTCTATCAGTTCGATGGATGTAAACCCCTAAAACAAGGTTATCATCAAAACCAGGTTTTGATTCTGGTGAAAGACTTCCAGCAGTCATGTGTGAGGTATTTTCTTTAATGTTTTCTGTATTTTCTTCTACAGCTAGGAAAAAGGAAAATAAGCTTTAGTAAAAATTAAGTGGGAACTACTGTTGAGTTTAACTTATGCAATTGCTGCAATTATTGCTAGTAAATCTACAATTTAAAATTTTGTCTTAAATGAATTTCTATCAACTTATTTATTATGAGGCAGATCTTGATTTCTATGCATAACAGCTGTCATGAATGATTCAACAGCATGAACACTTTAACATGGAAAGTCCTTCTGCCTGGGAGCTGCCAGAAACCTTAGTGACTTCATAAAGATACCAGAAGAGGCAGGAATAAAACTGGTATCCCCAGACTAGACAGGGCTAGGTGCTTTTGGGTTTTAAATTGCAAAATGGATACCTTAAGTTTCTCAAGGCTTAAAACACACATTTCACCCCTTAAAACCCTCTCCAAGCACGGAAAAGTCTGTCTGATGCTTTTGGATTTTTCACGGTTTTTAAAGAGCAAAACGGTTTGCTCCTCAATGTTTTGCAAGACCTAAAGCACCATGCTGTCTCTTAAACCTCCAAACATACATCATTACAAAATGAGCCAAACATTTCAGTCCCATCCACTCCAGGGCTGGAGACTGCTTATCCCTGCTCTAGAAGATAAATGTCATTGTTATTCTTATTTTAAGAGAGTTTTGCATAACTAACACTTTCCAATTATTACGTTTGGTATTGTTAAAACGCAAAAGCCTCGTGTGGCGCAGAGTGGCAGGTGGCAGTATTGCAGCTGAAAACTCTCCCCACGACCCGAGTTCGATCCCAGTGGAAGCTGGATTCTCGGGTAGCCGGCTCAGGTAGACTCAGCCTTCCATCCTTCCGAGGTCGGTAAAATGAGTCCCCAGCTTGCTGGGGAAGGTGACAACTGGGAAAGGCAGTGGCAAACCACCCCGCTATAGTCTGCCAAGAAAAAGTTGTGAAAGCGACGTCCCCCCAAAGGGTCAGACATGACTTGGTGCTTGCACAAGGGACCTTTCACTCACATTGTTAAAACAGGAATAAGTACAGCCCTACCAGCACCACAATTTTCAAAGACAACTCAAACTCAACAGTCGACACACATCACATCCTGGCCCAATTCCTGTGGAAACAGCCAAATGCAAGCAAGGTCCATCACTTCAATCCTGCTAATACAAAATCAGCGGACTGCTGTTCAGATCTTTATGCCACAAGAATGGGGTAATCTGGGCAACATGCACACACTATAGTCCTGTTAACTGAGAATTACTTCCATTAGAAAATATTTAAAGGATTCCACGTCTAGCCACACAAACCTTTTGGGGATTTTCTTTTTGCTTTTCTGCCTTTAGTTTTCTGCTCTATTAATAGGTCCCCTTCTGTAGATTCGGATATAAGCGGTCTTTCCAAATATCTCTTTTTCCTGGTATTTTCTTCCTCTGGCTCATGTTGTAATTCAGAGAGGGACATAGCACTGAATGAAAGAAGTCATGTGGTTAACAAGGACATCTATGATTTGGAGTACACTCCCAGACTTAGTAGTTTAATAATGACATTCTGCAATGCAAGCAAACAACATACACATTCAAACTGGGTTGAATGGATTTAATTGATATACCTCTTCCACCCAAGGTTTGTTAAGGAGAGGTTTATTAAAAATCTCATCCTATCAACCTGGATCTATGGTAGGATGAGTTCAGAACCATGCAATGCACAAACTGAGGGATGACACGGCTAGAAATCTAGGCACCATGACAAGGGAGGCATTGATTTCATTGCTCACCGCTACTGCTTCCCTTGGCCTGAAATCTGAGCAAAAGTCCTAAGCTAAACTTCCTTTATCTCTAATCAAATCCAATTCTTATTCTGTCATTTCCTCTTTACAAACCAGGCTACAGTTTTTCAAGGAGACAAAAGTGGTTAACTGAATGTCTTTTTTCAGATATGACAGCACCATTACATTTTCCTTACAAAACTGTATGGAATTATTTCCCATTTCAACAATAACACAACCCAAACAGCTGTCACAAATCTTACATCCATACTTGCTATTATACCTTGTTTGAGATTCAGATGAAACCAGTACTTTTTTCTTTTTCTTTTTTCCTACTTCATTGTTCAATATTGTTTCATGACTTTGAGAGCTGGGAATGAATTCAGACATCTGTTCTTTAAGTTTCTGTTTTATTTTTTTCTTAATTGCATTTGCTTCTTCCTCAGCCACTTGCTGTTCATAAGCTTGAATTAACTGTTCTTCTTCCTCATCTAATTCAGATCTATCTCGTCGTCCATTCAAGGCACCTTTTATGTTGCTGTCACCTTTCTGATGAACTGCATCTGCCTGCAATTTGCTTTCTGCTTTTTTCTTTGTAAAAACTTGAATCTGTTTTTCAAAACTGTCTAATTTAGTTTCAGATACCTTTTCTTCCTCATTAGGTTGTTTCTGTAAAGCTGCCTTTTTCTTCTTCTTAAGCCCAACTTGCTTGCTTTCCTCTCCACTAGCATCATTTGTTTTTTCTTCAATTGATACTTTATGTCTGAACGTATTTTTTGGAATCCGTGGACTACTTTCCTCGGGGTTATATATGTTGTTTATAATCGGCTCATTTTCACTTCCTTTGGTCAGATGACTTTTTAATGTCTCAAGCTATAATCAAAACAAAAACATTGGAAAGCCATCTATCTGTATGCTAATATGTAATTATAAAATTTATTAATACTATATTTTATTAATATTTTACTATTAGTGTCTGAAGGAGAACAATTAAGACTTACTTATACTTCAAGGGGCAACCAACAGATGGAATTCATATAAAACATGAAAAGATTATAGGCCTGAGCAAGTTTTTAATGTAACTGTTCTAAGAAAAATCCCCTCAAGTCTTCTAGAGCCACTGCAAAATTGCTCTGTCAGCATGCCATGCTGAAAAGCATATATTCAAGTATAACTAAAAGAACATGCTAAGTTTATACTTAACATAAATATTTCTTGGTGAAAGGGTATAATTTACTGACCACAGACCTAGGAACTCTGAAATAATATTTAACAAAAGAAGCTCATAATAATCAAGGTAGTTTTTGATTTTCAAACTTTTAAAAAGGGATATATCCACAATGCAATCTAGTAATCTGAAATCACGGTACAAAGAATTATATGCACTTATTTTATACTAGATATACTTTGTCAGAGGGACGCGGTGGCGCTGCGGGTTAAACCGCTGAGCTGTCGATCGGAAGGTCGGCGGTTCGAAACCGCGCGGCGGGGTGAGCTCCCGTTGCTCGTCCCAGCTCCTGCACACCAAGCAGTTCGAAAACATGCAAATGTGAGTAGATTAATTGGTACCGCTTCGGCGGGAAGGTAACGGCGTTCCGTGAGTCATGCTGGCCACATGACCTGGAAGTGTCCTATGGACGCCGGCTCCAAGGCTTTGAAACGGAGATGAGCACCGCCCCCTAGAGTCGGATACGACTGGACTTTACGTCAAGGGAAACCTTATACTTTGTCAGAAGACTGAAAAACCAGTCAATTTCAAAAGATCTGATCATAGCTTTTGGAAATAATTAAAACTTATTTATAAATACGTATATATTCTATTTGAACTCTGTAAAAACTCTGCTTTAATTTGTCAAAACTAGTTTTCCATTCTTTTCCTAATCACCTTCTGATGTTTTCTTCTCTGTATCAACCACAGCCTTCATTTCTTAACCTTACTCCCAATTCCTACTGTCTTTCTCTTCTTTAGGCCACTTTATACTTCACAGTGTGACTGCATCAGAATATGCATGTATCTTTTGACACACCTATAAATTCATGTTTGAAATCTATGGACCAAGCACAATTGCTGGATATTTGGGTTTCCTCTGTGACAAACTGGTATTACATTGTGTACATGAAACAACAGGACTGGTTTTGTAAAATTGCTTTTTGGAATATACTTATTCTAAGGCCTCACTTTATTTAGATAGTAAATAAAAACGTTTCTGTGCCTTTCCTGCATGCATCACATTACAGAACAAAAGCAAGTCACTTAGAATCATCATTATTAGTGGAAACTACAGGAAAACTTTCACTGCCTGCAGTATTTATTTAAAATACTTTCATTCATCTCTGTATTAGACCAGATTTCAGGGCAATGTCCAGCACAAAAATGCACAAAGGTTTCTCAAATCTGTACATAAAAGTGCATTGTAAAAATAGTAAAATACCAAACCAAGCTTGCAAGAAATATGCAGAAAAATACACATTTTTGAGAGACAGAGAGATGAGAGGATTATAGAGGAAAGAGGACTAAAGTCAGTATTCACTGAAAAAATGTGTGTTTTGAAAGCATTTGTAAACTTATTCTGCAGGCAAAATAAAATCAAATTCTCTTTGAACTTATGTCTCTATAGGCCCTAACACTGCACATTTTAAAAGGATATTTTTGACCATGAACATGTCTAATCAGCCAAGGAAATAAATCAGGGATGTGCAAAACATACCATTCTGGGGTCAAACTTTTAGGAGAATTTGGGAATGTTGAATTTCTCCTCTGGACCAAACAGAGGGGGTCATTTCAGGTGTGGTCTGACAATAACTTTCCTGGAATACAAGCCACTTTCCCCACAGTCTTTCTTCTTACACATTCTGTTGCCCACACCCCACACTTTCACCACATGTTCTGTAGAGATCCTTAACCGTCAGAGCATATTTTCAGGGTACAAAAATCATAACTGTAGAGGAAGGGATATTAACAAAGATTGCATCTTGTGTCCATTTAGCCTGAAAATGTTTCTCTGAAACAAAACGTCTGTCCACTAGGCACTTTTCTTGGATGCTTACCATGGCCTGAATTTTCAAATCAACTTGTGATGCAGGCAAAAGGGTAAAACAGATTCATGACACATCCACTTTAATAGCACTAATTATAGAAACAGCAGTCTTTAATCTCAGTGTTAGGGTCGTAACTTTTTTTACTCCAAAAGGGACCAAAGTGACTTGAGAGGTTTTTGTGAAACTATAAAGCTTCACCAATCTATGTCCTTCAAAAGGAACTGACTCTGCAAGTGCAATCAAAATTCCCTGACACTATTTACAGAATTGTGTTCTGAAAGATTACGCTTTACTTTTTTGAAGCAACGAGTATTATTTCATAGTACATCCAACTCACCACAATATTCTCTGGGATGCTTAATTGTTTCTTTTTAATTTTCTTTTTATCAATTAGGCCAGCATGAGTCCTGAATATTTCTTCAAAACGAACCTTAGTTTTTGCCTTGGCTTCGCTCTCAACTGGGAAGTTTAAAAAACAATTTGATAACTTAGTTTATTAGATAAGACAGGTTATCACACTTCCAAATAATGTATGAAAGAAACTTAGAATGAACAATTCCATACCCATGCTGGATGCAAAAACAAAGAGATATACCAGGCCTCATTGCAAAAACAAACAGATCATTACTAGTTGCCTTCAGAGCATATATCACACATGTCTTATGGACCACCACTTATTTAAAGCCTTTACATCCTACCTAATCTCTGTAAAATTCCAGGCAGTTCATGATATCAGTAAAGTATAGAAAGATAAAACAATAAACAATAAGGAACTACAGCAATAGCAGAAATATGTGAAAGAACAGCAATTTTATAAGAACAGCATCAGAATTACACATTGAAGGACCTCCTTAATAGAAAATTTTTTGCCAATATCTGGAAGGTTTTTAGTAAGAAAGTGAGAAAGGCCTGCCTCAGAGATAATATTCTTTAAAGCAAGAAAAGTTGAAGTAAATAGTTTGTTTTGGATTTTTTTTAACCATCACAATTGTTATAGATTGTGCAAAAGATATCAAAACATTCAAGTTTGCACCTGCTGGCATTTTCACATCTCTCAGATATGAAACAATTATACTTTTCTTTGTCCAAGTTCTTCATTCTGCATATAAAAACAGAATATGATGTGTTACTGTTAAGGAAAAGAACACTTGTGTCCGATTAAAATAAACAAAACAATACCAAAAAGGTTTGTAAGCTTATTCAATTTGCTCAAAACTTTCAAATTAATGTTTATGTTAGATTAAGACCTCAAATTCATCCTCAGCCCAGCTCTCTCTTGGCCACCCTACCTTTCAGAACTGTTGAGGGAATTAAATTAGAGGAGGAAATACTATGTATGCTGTCTTGAAATCTTAAAACTTTTAGCTGGCATAGAAATCTAACCTGATTTTTAAAAAAAGTCATACAGTAGCATTCTGTGTTAAGAGATGAAGCTGCTTCATGTACTTTATTTCACCAGTTAATAAAATCTCATCAACCTGATTTCCAAAACAATTACAACGCAGTGTAACATGCATTTTTGTATATGCATAATCAATGAAATACAGTGCCTGTTGCAAGATCAAAATGTTGAACAGGCTCGTCGATCTGAAGCCCTAGGACTGTTTCAGAATTTCCTCAAGCAACACGGGACAATGAGGGAGAGATACTTGTGTCCTTCCAAGGCCACCTGATCCCTCCAGATGCTACTAAACTCCTAATTTCAGGAAGCCACAGTCAACCGACTTGGATGTGGTGGCTCAGTAACACCAGGAAGGCCACGTGTTTCCCGCATTCGGATTACACGCTGGCGTCAAAGGGTTTCCAGGATTCTGCGCCTGGGGCTGTGCACGCGTAAGCCCTAACAACCATCAACCGGCATCATCACAAAGAGAGGTTGCAGTCAGCTCGGTTGAGCATTCGATGAGATCCCCACCTCATCGTCTTTCTGCTCTTCTGAAAAGCGTCTGCACCCTCTGGAACCGCAACCATTTTCAGACTCATATCCAGCCATCCGCGGGACTGACCAAACCGGGACCAAGCCTAGCCAGAAAGCAGACCTGGGCCCAACCACCCCCGGCCGCGATCCCGCTCCGCCAAGCCTTCCCAGACTGGGCAAACGGGGTGGGTGGGGTCACTTTCATTTACTGCACTCGCTTATGGACCGGGCGGCCGGGATCACTTGTCCCGGGTGGTTGGAGGAGGAAAACAAAATGCCTCCCCCAGCGCGGGCGCCGGGCTCTCTAAGCGCAGCCCCCTCGCCCTCCTCATCTGGAGGAGGCGAAAAAGGAACACGCCCCTCCCAAAGCCCAAACCCACTCCCGAAAACGGCAACCCAACCCGGGTACCTACCGCCAGAGGCGCGGCGGAGGGCGGGCGAAAGGACCGAGCGAGTCTCAAAGCGAGAGCAGGAGTTCTGGAGGAAGCCCTAGCCGGAGTCGAGGGGGGCGGGGCGGAGCAGAGCGGCGCAGAGCGGCGCATACACGTGACCCCCAGGGAAAGCTTGGCTGGCGGAGCCCGCGCAGTGTCTCGGAGAGTGTGAGCCTGCGGCTTGTGAACGCGCGAGAGCTGTCCTTCTTGCCTCCAAGGAAAATACTGTAGAGAACATAGAAAAGGGGGCATCACAATCACATATTTTTGTAAAGGAGATAGCATTGCTTCGGGGTGAGGGAAAGAAGCTGGCTGGGGTGGCCTGAATTAGGATGCCAAGCTGGAAAAAGAGCGAAGAATTCGGTATAAAAGATTATCTTGGGGAACTTGGGTGGTGTATTCTAGCCGCTTGGGTCTCTTTTGGGCTGTTTGGGTCCGCAAAAGAGTGCTGGTTTGGAGTTTGAAGAGCTTGCCTTGGGGTTCAGTTGATGATGGGTTTATTTTCTTTAAAAGGTACGTTTGAAGAGGCATGTAATTTAACTTCAAAGCAAGGCAGTAGGGAGCAGTGCTGCCGAACTTGGCTCATTTCAAAAAGCTAAACAGGATGGTCTCGATTTGTATTTCTCTCGGAGATTGCCAGGAAGTTCAGGAATGTAGGTGAGAGTGGGAAGCCAAAAAAAAAAAAAGTCTGGAAGAAGGCAGTCATAATGCACTTATATATTGTTGCCAAGAGAACTACAGGGATGTGTCCACAAAGTCATCAGGAGTCGATCACTGCTTGAGCAGATTTTTCTTTTCCTTAACTACAGTAATTACTGTACAGGATTGGCTCCCCACAGCATGCTAAGTTAAAATCTGGCTTGCTTATTTATGGCTTAGGGTTTTGTTTAAACTCTGATTTGTAACGCATAGATTAGGCTATCATGTGTTCTGTGAACCCAACCAATTGTGAATTACTCAGTGATTAGACCATGGTTTAGTTGGCAGTGTAAACAGCCATACTGAGTATAAGGGATTAAGATTAGATATATTTTTATTTGCTCTACAGTAAAATGTATAAAGATATAAATGTGCCCAGTAGTTCATGAATTTCTACCATGAGCGAGGTGGATGGATGGACAGTCAGTGTATCAAAAGCCAGGCCCCATAAACAGTTTATTATATAAATTACATTAAACGTTCTTTCAAACGTTGTTTGTTTGACACATGAGCTAGGCACAGTAACATTTTCTCTGGAAAAAAATAAGATATTGTGATTGGCCCACGTGCCCTGATAAACCCTGCATGTATGTATGTATGTATGCATGTGTGTATACACTGCTTTCTTGGTCAACGGAAGGAAATATTTAACTCTTCCACAAGAAGGCAAATTGAACATAAATTTACAGCCGTCTCTCCAAGAGAATCAGCAAGATTTACCTGAGAAATTGCATCAAATTCCATAAAATCCTTTTCATTTGCTTACTTGCCAGTCATGACAATTGTGGCTTCCCAAGCAGAAAGGCAAGCACTGCAGAAGCAGGTCATGCTAGCTACATGCTACCTGTAGAAAAGGGGCACAACTTACTTCGCAATGCAGAAACGCTGCTTCATCACTCTGCTGCCCCCCAGACACATAATGTGCTATAGTGCAGTTCTATTCCTTGCCTTTATAATGGTTCTTCTACCATTTCAATATCCTCCTGCTTCTTATGCTCATTTCCCTTTCTGATTGACAGAGGAAATGGTCCAGTATTTGTAAGAGTTGAGGCTAGTGAAGCAGGATTCTGAGGCTACAGATGGTTGTTACGAAAACATCAAGGTCACCGAGTGATCAGTTAATTTGGAAGGTGGGGGGAAGAAGCCTAAAGTGTAAATACTTAAGAAAATATAAACTTGCTTTATGGCTTTGCACTCCACTGGACAATTGACTGTTATTCATGAGGTTTCATTCTTTGCAATAATGATACAAATCTAGGTAAGCCATTTCTGTCTATCATATTTATATCCTGCACACTGTTAGTCAAACAGTGGCTAACAATATAACAAACATCTTGAATAAAAATATGGCAAGCACTGAAGAAAGCCACAGCATCAAAAATGTTATATTTAAATAATAGGACTGGACAGTAAAATTCAAAGTCAAACATTTAATGAAAGGGATCTTAAAATCACACATTAGTAAATGCAGAAGGCTTGAGTCTTATGCCAGCCAAGCTGAGAAGTTGAAATGAGAGTTAGTTCCAACTTGGATGTGAAGTCTGATAGTCTCCTGAGTGAAAGGCTTCTTAGCATATATTCAGCACTTACCCTTGAGGGAGCTTATAAGGGTGCTGATATACCGAGGGATCAGTATTTCTGATTGGGGAGGGGTGTGCATCTGCACAACTGGAGATTGAAGGTAAGTGTCACTACTGGAGGTTTTTATCCCTGTATCCAGCTGGAGTTCTGTGTGGTACAGTTAGCTCTGAGGGTGCTCTTGTTACAGCTGGTGAGCACAGATGTTCTAGAATTAAGAAACATGATAAGCATATGCCAATCACCAAGGGATTATTTTGATCCTGTGCTTTCCAGAAGAAACACCGCCAAGTTATGACTTGGGCCGAATATCATTTCACTTCAGCTTGGCACAGTATTTAAAGGGCTTCTTGAACACCTGAGCAAATTAGGTCAGCAGACAGGATCCCTCTCGGGAAAGGGCACTACATTCAGAGGTTTTTCAGTAGATTATCTAGAGGCGGTGTCTTCAAGTGATCAATCTATTTGTAGATGCAGTAAGCAGGAAAGTTCCAGGATTTGAGTTTGTTTCATGCTTCCAAGACAACGGAGCTAAAGCAGTTGATGCCCTGATAGTACCTTTGCTGGAGTGTCTATTCTGCGCCTTCCCTCATCTTGAGAGGCATGCTTAAGATTAAGTTACTAGGATTCCAAGATCCTTACACTCTACATGTTAAGCTATACATAGCCGGGCAAGATCAAAGAAGCAAGAATTACACAAACTTCAATAAGGTATCCTTAACGCTAGTTTGGGGGAAATAACAGAATCTTGGAAGCTGCAAAAAGAATATAAATTTTCATTTATAAACATGAATTATTAAAATGATAAAGGAATATAAACTTAATTTATAGTTCATTAAGGTAGAGTCTTTTTGAATGACTTGAAACAGTATTTTCAAGCTTGGCAACCTTAAAGTTGCCAAATTTGAAAAACACTGACTTAATACATTTCTTCCCAGGTTTCTTGCCACCTAGGCTGAGTTGCCATTTATAAGATAAGCTATGAGACGACTCAGCTTCTTTCTCTTGACTGTTATATCTCATCTCTCTACCATTACTTTCCAGGCTCCCCACAGTCTTTCACACTACACTGGGCATGGCAACTATGGTTTGCAGGCATAGTGAGCATGAAGCACCATAGAATTTGCCTCACCATCCACATCCATCCATCCATCCTTCCATTCAATTTATATAGCCATCCATCTCACATTCATGACTCTGGGCAGCCCACAGAACGGTTAAAACATAAACAGTGTTTTTTTGGTACTGTTAAAACATAAAAACACTGTTTATGTTTTAACAGTACCAAAAAAAAAAACTAGTCATACAAACAATACAAACATTAAAAACAATTGAACAATTAAAAGCCATACAATACAGTCACCAGGAGAGCACAGCCATTCAAGAAGGAACAGCCATTTTATGGGCTCCATGCCACTCTGATCCCCAGGCCAGATGGCAAAGCCATGTCTTCAGGCCATTCCAGAAGGCCAGCAAGGTCAGGGACAGCCAGACCCCAGGGGGAATGATGTTCCATAGGGCAGGTGCAGCAGCAGAAAAGACCCTCCTGGGCCCACCAGATGACATTCTCTAATGGATGGAAGCTTCAACGAGCCACTTCTGCTGGACCTGGTGGGATAAGTAGATGTCACGGGGAGAGGTGGTCCCTCAGATAACCTGGCTCCATGCCGTGCAGGGCTTTATAGGTTATTATCAGCACCTTGAATTGGACCTTGAAGAAAATTGGTAACCAATGCAGCTTGCTGAGCAGAGGTGTTACATGCACAGTTCTAGGTGCACACATAACTGCCCACTCTGCTGCATTTTGCACCAACTGATGCTTCTGAATACTTTTCAAGGGTAGCCCCATGTAGACTGCATTACAGTAATCTGTACAGGAGGTGGCCAGGGTATGAGTGACTGAGCGGAGAGCCTCCTGATCCAGTAATGGGTGCAGGTGGTGCATAACTTGAAGCTGTGCAAAGGCCCTCCTAGCCACGACTGCCACCTGCTCTTCAAGCAGGAGTCATGAGTCCAGAAGGACCCCCAGATTATGCACTGCATCTGTCTGTGGAAGTGCAACCCCATCCAGAACCAAAGGTGGTAAATTCCTAGATCCAGGTGGCCCCAAGCCCAAAGCCATTCAGTCTTGCCAGGGTTGAGCCAAAGCCTATTGTTACCCACCCAAATCTGGACAGCCTCCACACACCAAGACAGGACATTGGCAGCATCACTTACTTCACCAGGGATAGAGATATATAGCTGGGAATCATCAGCATACTGATGATACCTTACCCCATGGCTACAGATGACCTCATCCAGTGACTTCATGTAAATGTTAAGTAGGAGAGAGCACTGAACCCTGCAGCACCCCACAATTTATGGGCCAGTCAGCTATCTGCAGATGCAATAAGGGTGCAGAAGTACTGATGCTTTGCCACCATTACTGCCACGATGTATCTTATCAAATAAGCAGTGTTATACCCAGCTCTGGATTCACTTCACTTCCATGCATGGAGGTTGAACAGTCTCAACTGCAGAAGAATAGCCTATATGGGACCACATTAGCCTCAAGATATCTGCCCATAAGGAAAAGCAAATTATCTGGTTAGCATTCCAAAGGTGCTGCAGGAAAAAATAGCACAGACATGCTCTTTCCTGGACTCTGAAGAATGCTTGGATTTCTTCTTTCTGGCCTTGAAGGAAGTCCATCTGGTTTTTTAATATCCAATATATTGAAAAGGCAGGGACTAGCTTTGAGTAGAGCCAGTTTGGTCTAGTGGTTAAGGCAACGGGTTGGAAACCAGGAGACTGAGAGCTATAGTCCTGCCTTAGGCCTGAAAGCCGGCTGGGTGACCTTGGGCCAGTCACTCTCTCTCAGCCCAACTCAACTCACAGGGTTGTTGTGGGGAGCATAGGAGGAGGAAGGAGTATTAGGTATGTTCGCCGCTTTGAGTTATTTATAAAAATAATAAAGGTGGGGTAGAAAATAAATAAAAATAAAATTTTGACTGACAAAGACTGCTGCATTTGAATTCCCTTCTATTTTTAGCACTGCTGAAATTGACTTTAATTCCTCTGAGTGATGCTGATTGTACAGGTGACAAAGCATTCATTGGTCCTTTTCCTTTACACCACTGTCAGATGAGGTAATCTCCCTGGGGGAAAAAGAGGAAAGAAAATTGACAATTGATGCTCTACATACACCGTTTTAATGATTATCTTCATCTTGTGAATTATACATACTTGTTCCAAAATACATCTGGATAGGAATTTATTGGAATTGTTCACCCATTAATATAATTTCACCAGAAAGGATTAGGGTTAGGGTTATTATTTTATTACAATTACTCCATTTAAACAGAAAAATAAAGATAATGCTTAATTACAGTGCTGTCTTTGTAGACTGTTGCTTTTTCCTAAGCTATTTCAACAACATGGACTATTTACTTGCTGCTTTTCTCTCCTTTATTTGCCTTTTTGTGCTCACATGCCAAGCAAAACAACTGAACTTTACAATATTCAGCAACACTGTTTATGCAAGCATCTGTCCTCCCGTTGAATCTTCAGCACATGAGTTATGAAGTGCAGAGGGAGTGTAAATATAATCTTTTAAGAAACTTAGATAAGGAGTTTCACTAGGTACAATTCCATCCCAGAAAAGAAACTATCCATCATTTGGAACAGTTTATAATTCTGTCCAATATGTGCAGTACTGAAAGAAAGGAAGCACAAATTTCCAGTATTGTGTAACAGTTTTTGATTTCTAGATGTTTTTCAACATGTAGTTGTGGAATCAACACAGGACTCAAAGCAAAAATAATCAAGGCTGACTGCAGTGTTTATTGATACAGTGAGCGCTGGAGGGATCCTCATCAAGATGGTGGGTGCCTCCCCTGCAAACAAAAGAAATGCACTGATATTTATACATTACAGAAAAGGAAATGATGTAAGCATACATATTTATATGATGATGCAGGCAAACATACATATTCATAAGCAATACATCTCAAGTTACTTTCTGTCCTACTTAACTAGTCTGAAGAAAGCCATTGTCTTAGTGGGAAGAAGGGAGAAAGCCAACATCTTGAATACAGGGATTCGTGGATTGCTATAGGAATGTCCTGATAAAAGTTAGCAAAAGCTGGTGTGGGATAGCTTCCAAGGTTGTTGCCACATACCTTTATGTTTCAATTTGGTTTAGATGGGACCGTTCTTCGGAAACCTTAGTTTTCTCACATAGTTAAAACTATAAATACTGCATTTCATTTCATTATTATAGCAGTTTCTTGACTTATTTTGAGCATTATTTTGAGCATTGTCATAAGCAACTACAGAAAAACTCAGATCTGAAACTAGGATTCAACGGCTGGCTGGCTAAAGCTGCTGGCTTTGACTGTTTTCCTTTTTTTTTCTTTTTTCTTTACCTTGTGCAACATCTAAAGTTGTTTTCCTCCATCCATGAAACCTGTATGTTTTATCTAAGGATTGAAATAGCAACATTGTTTTATAGGTAATTAACTATGTTTTACTTATACACTCCAGCAGGCCTTGGAAAAATCTTAAATGCAATCAGACATAATCCCTGCACCATACAAGAACCCAAGCACATGTCAAAAGACTAATTTCACAACCCATCTGTAAATAGATATGATTTGAACACAGCTGTTTGCCTCACCTTTTTTCTTTTCTTTCTTTTCTGCCTTAACTCTCATATCTCTACCCCCAAAAGGAGCTCTTGAAAACTCAGTTACTTGCAGTCTGTGTGATAATGTAGAATTGATATATAAGCAGATTTAATATAATTTAATCTATTTAATAAAGTTCTTGAATTTTTCTTACAGGCGACATAGGTCATTCGGTACTCATAAGAAATTATACTGTATTTGCATGTAGATCTTTTAAGAATATTGCTTTTGTACCTCTAAGCTTTATTTCCTTCAGTCTAACATGAGAGAGAGTTTAGAAGGGCAACTAAGTAGTTTACAAAGCTCATGTATCACCACTGTCCAGTAGGCTTTAAACTAATTAAGGAATTAAATCTGGTTTATTCTTATTTCCAGATCAGTACAGTCACGTTGTAGCACACTGTGGGAATAGTATTATATAAATAAGAGTAAGGATAGCAACTGATGGATTATGGAAATAAAGGACTTAACCCCTAGACACAGAGGAAATAACAGTAACCTTTGTTCTTCTCTCCTCCCCCATTCCTGTTGTTAGATAATGAAGGCAAACTTCATTTAAATAGCATCAAATCCTAGGCATGCTTACAGGATACATCCCAAAGGCCAGTTAAGCTTAGCATCCAAATATCTCAAACAATACAGCAGGATTGAAATAGATCCCTGACTCAGTTTTTCTCATCATCATCCTTCCACTAGAGCTACACAACAAGGTGGTGTGAATCAGAAGCTCCTTATCATTTAATCATTCTGTCATATACAGCAGTCAGAGTGATTAAATGTAGAGTAATTCTTAGACTTTCCAGTACATGTTTATGAATGAGACAAAGTTTCTAATCTAGAATATGTATTAGAATACACAAGAAATCAGATAAGTAACCCCTGAATCTAGGCATACGAGGTAAAATACTGTATATCTGTAAAAGGGCACTATTTCTCTTCTCTGTTATACTATCTCATGTAATACCATATCCAAAGGCTACTGATGTAGTAGAAAAAAAACCAATCTTGCTTTCAAGTCAAACTTAATATTGGATGATTTACATGGACATATCCATGTAGTTTTCTTGGTATGGAATAGTGGCTTACCATTACCTATTTCCAGGGTTTTTTCTTTTTAATTTCCCAAATCTAGCCTACAACCTTGGATTTCCCAAATGATCTCCCATCCAAGTACTGCTTTGATACTGCTACTTTTCTAGATCAGCCACAGTCAGCTAGGTAGTACCAATCCAACTGGGCTGATAAAGACAGCACAGCTGGCTGTTGTATAAAGAGTTAAGTGGCTAGGTAGGTTATCCCATCTTTCTGGAGTTTATACGGAGATTCCCCTTCATTGGTTATCTTCCACAACCACAATCCCTCTGTGAAGGAGGTTGCTGATTCCATGACTGAAAATAGACTTGAACCTGGTTCTTGGTGATCCTATTCCTACCACGTTGGCTTCAAAGGGGTATGAAGCAATGCCCACTTATCCCAGATTTCCGAGCAGCTTAGATAGGTATCTATCATTACAGCAAGAGAAATAACTATAAAACAAAATGTATTCTGAAAACCTTTATGGAAATCAGTAATAACCATTATCTGGTCCTATCAGTGTCCAGAATCCTGAGAAGTCAATAAGAAGAGAAAATGAAAAGAAAAATATTTTTCCCCCTTCACCTAGTGGTTCCTCACTGTATGTCTAGCTGCAACTGCTGTTCCTGGCTCTATTGCCTTGATCATATTCCATCACCACCAGCATCTTCTAAATCAGTTGGTCTTCTCTTTCATTCATCTCTTCTCCCACCGCTGCTGTCCTTGTCAGAAGAGTTTCCAAGAAACCAGAGACTGCCAAAGTAATGGCACTCACTGTGATGTACATGTGCAAATGTCATGCACAGAGGAAAAATCAAAGTTGTGATCATGTGACAATAGCGACCTTTTAAATCAAACTGCTCATCTCTTTTGCCATAAGTATGACTCCTATACTTGTGTTACAGAAACTGATGGCATTCAGAACCTTTTTTAAAATACTTTTTAGCTTTTATTTTTGCTGCACTTGGGAAATAAAAGCTATTGTAGATTAAAATAGCACAAATACAGCATAAACTTTGAAAATTGCTATTTAGTTTTGAAAATGCAAAAAAACCCAAACACCTCAGATGAAATCACATTGCTGAAGGTACTCCTGAATTTGCAGAGTTTCCTCTAGGTGGCAATGAAGCTACACTCATTTGTAAGTTTTTTTTTTCTTTTTAAGCTCAAGGCATAAACAATTAATTAAGAGAGAGGGAGGGAGGCTTACTGGCATTGTTTGCAGGCAGCTCATCCATTATGTTTGCAGCAGTTTTGCAAGACTGGGAATATATCTCCCATACCTCTTTGCAGATGATCATCACCACATGGAACATAACCAACCCTGCTTTTTTCAGCTTGGTATCCTCCAGATATATTGGGATTATAACTCCAGAATTACAGTATAACTCCCAGCCAGCATGATCATACATTTCTGAGAATTGTAGTCCCAATACATCCAGAGGGCAACAGATGGTAAAAGGTTAAATTATAATAACTGAAAGTTCTGTGATCTAAGCTCCCAAATAAAACTACATTCCACTGCATAGTATGTAATAGAGCTACACACACACATACACACATTATAAGAAGTAAGCTTATGCACTGCTATTATACTGTGCAAAAAGACATTTGGAAAAAGTCACTCATCAGAATATCAAAATTATTAAAGTACTTTAACTACACAGGCAAAGATTTTGTGAATAAGCCAGAATTGTCTGGGTTCACACATTGTACTAATGAACTATGGTTTGAAAAACGTAACAATTTGGTCTGCATAACATACTAAGCCCAAATCAAGCAAATCTATAGCACTTTATGCAAACTAGTCATAGTAATCCCACAATAATCAAGATCCCTCTGCCATTTCTAAAAGGTCCTGCCTCCCAGGACACCCAGGAAGTTCAAATGGTCTCCCTGGGGGGGAGGAGGACAGGGCCTCCTCTCTTTCACTGCAGTCCACTTCTTCTATCAAGTATAGCTGTTGTGTTGGGTGGCCACTCTGTATCAAGCAGCTGCTATTGTGGTTGAACATCATTGTAGTGGCAGGGCAGAGCCTAGCAAATCTCTTTTTCTGGAAGCCTGGTCTGCATATCTTGCCCCTGCTTTTCTGCTGTGGGTTAATGATATGGTGGTTCTTGCTGCCACCATCTATCTTCTGGGAGGGCAAGGCAGAAGACTTACCTGGGTCTCTCCCCTAAACCCTGGGAGTGTGTTAGAGAGAATGCCTGTGTTGCCTTATTAGCAATAAAAAGTTAAAATGAGAAAATAATTTATATAATGCAATCTTCCAGCTACATAGCTTAGAGTAGTGGTTCTTAAACTGGGGGTAATTTGCACCTAACCTGGGGGTAATGGAGCAATTTGTAATTCCTTCTTTGTGAGTCAAGGATCTAGTTTGGGATGCTGCTGCCGAGATGCTTGTGTAAAACAACAGTCTGGTAGTTGTTGTTTTGTGGAGGTAATGACGTTATTTGAGGTGGGGGAAAGGGTAATTGGATCAAATGGTTTAAGAACCATTTGCTCAGAGGCATGTACCTAGAGGTTCAAGCCCTTCCTCATTCCCCCAGAGAGAAATTAATCTCACAAGGAACAAACAAAATCAATCTTTATTAAAGAAAAAAACACAAAAATACTTTATATATAGCCCAGTTTATAAGAAATACGTGCAGGGTTCTTGGCAGACCACAAGATGATGTTGATCTACTATAATTAGTTACCTAGGGCCTATTTTCTGCTCTAAAGTCAGAACTTCAGTTTACAAGAGTTAAATACAGGTAGTCCTTGGGTTACAATGGTAATTGGGACCAGGAACTCTATTGTTAAGTGACATGGTCATGAAGCATGATGTCACATAACCACATCACTTAGCAACAGCAATTCCAGCAGTCCTTGTTGCTGTCATTAAACAAGGACCATTCAGGTTATTAAGTGAGGACCTCACATGACCATGACTCCCAACTACCTGCCAGCTTCCCCATTGACTTTGCTTGTGGGACACTGGCAGAGAACATCAGAAATTGTGATCACATGGCCACGACTTGCTGCAACGTCATAATTGCGAGCTGCTTGTCAAGTGCCCAGATCGCAATCATGTGACTTTGGGGATGCTGAGATGGCCAGAACTCTGAGAACCCACCATAAGTCTCCCTCATTCAGCACCATCGTAACTTTGAATGGTCAGTGAACAAGTGGTCATAATCCAAGGGCTACATATATAGAGAAAGTAAATCTTCTGTAACACAGTTTGAAAATTTATAGGATGTACTATTTGTGAGAACAGAAATAAAAGCAAGAGACAGTGAGACTTAACTATCACACAGTGTGAAAGACAATCAGGTAGAGAAGGAGTTCAGTAGGTACAAGAAAGGAGAAGGAAATGTAGCTAAATAATACCACTCCATGCTCTTGTAACCTTGCAAATCATCTTTGTTGTTTCTTTGTTTAGTCGCTTCCGACTCTTCGTGACTTCATGGACCAGCCCACGCCAGAGCTTCCTGTCAGTCGTCAACACCCCCAGCTCCCCCAGGGATGAGTCCGTCACCTCTAGAATATCATCCATCCACCTTGCCCTTGGTCGGCCCCTCTTCCTTTTGCCTTCCACTCTCCCCAGCATCAGCATCTTCTCCAGGGTGTCCTGTCTTCTCATTATGTGGCCAAAGTATTTCAGTTTTGCCTTTAATATCATTCCCTCAAGTGAGCAGTCAGGCTTTATTTCCTGGAGGATGGACTGGTTTGATCTTCTTGCAGTGCAAGGCACTCTCAGAATTTTCCTCCAACACCACAGTTCAAAAGCATCGATCTTCCTTCTCTTAGCTTTCCTTATGGTCCAGCTCTCGCAGCCATATGTTACTACGGGGAACCCCATTGCTTTAACTATGCGGACCTTTGTTATCAGTGTGAGGTCTCTGCTCTTGACTATTTTATCAAGATTTGTCATTGCTCTTCTCCCAAGGATTAAGCGTCTTCTGATTTCCTGACTGCAGTCAGCATCTGCAGTAATCTTCGCACCTAGAAATACAAAGTCTTTCACTGCTTCTACATTTTCTCCCTCTATTTGCCAGTTATCAATCAAGCTGGTTGCCATAATCTTGGGTTTTTTTGAGGTTTAACTGCAAGCCAGCTTTTGCACTTTCCTCTTTCACCTTCATCATAAGGCTCCTCAGTTCCTCTTCACTTTCAGCCATCAAAGTGGTATCATCTGCATATCTGAGATTGTTGATGTTTCCTCCAGCGATTTTAACTCCAGCCTTGGATTCCTCAAGCCCAGCTTGTCGCATGATGTGTTCTGCATACAAGTTGAATAGGTAGGGTGAGAGTATACAGCCCTGCCATACTCCTTTCCCAATCTTAAACCAGTCCGTTGTTCCATGGTCTGTTCTTACCGTTGCTATTGGTTGTTATACAGATTCTTCAGGAGGCAGACAAGATGACTTGGTATCCCCATACCGCTAAGAACTAGCCACAATTTGTTATGGTCCACACAGTCAAAGGCTTTAGAATAGTCAATAAAAGAGAAATAGATGTTTTTCTGAAACTCCCTGGCTTTTTCCATTATCCAACGGATATTGGCAATTTGGTCCCTAGTTCCTCTGCCTTTTCTAAACCCAGCTTGTACATCTGGCAATTCTCGCTCCATGAAGTGCTGAAGTCTACCTTGCAGGATCTTGAGCATTACCTTACTGGCATGTAAAATGAGTGCCACTGTTCGATAGTTTGAACATTCTTTAGTGTTCCCCTTTTTTGGTATGGGGATATAAGTTGATTTTTTCCAGTCTGATGGCCATTCTTGTGTTTCCCAAATTTACTGGCATATAGCATGCATTACCTTGACAGCATCATCTTGCAAGATTTTGAACAGTTCAGCTGGGATGCCGTCGTCTCCTGCTGCCTTGTTATTAGCAATGCTTCTTAAGGCCCATTCAACCTCACTCTTCAGGATGTCTGGCTCTAGCTCACTGACCACACCGTCAAAGCTATCCCCGATATTGTTATCCTTCCTATACAGGTCTTGTGTATATTCTTGCCACCTTTTCTTGATCTCTTCTTCTTCTGTTAGGTCCTTGCCATCTTTGCTTTTGATCATACCCATTTTGGCCTGGAATTTACCTCCAATGTTTCTAATTTTCTGGAAGAGGTCTCTTGTCCTTCCTATTCTATTGTCTTCTTCCACTTCCGCGCATTGCTTGTTTAAAAATAATTCCTGATCTCTTCTGGCTAACCTCTGGAATTTTGCATTTAATTGGGCATATCTCCCCCTATCACTGTTGCCTTTTGCTTTCCTTCTTTCTTGGGCTACTTCTAGTGTCTCAGCAGACAGCCATTTTGCCTTCTTGGTTTTCTCTTTCTTTGGGGTGTATTTTGTTGCCGCCTCCTGAACCATGTTGCGAACTTCTGTCCAGAGTTCTTCTGGGACCGTATCTACTAAGTCCAGTCCCTTAAAACTATTCTTCACCTCCACTGCATATTCCTTAGGAATATTAGTGAGCTCACATCTAGCTGATCTCTTTAGTCGGATCCTAAATTATGCAATAAGAAGTTCATGATCTGAACTACAGTCAGCTCCAGGTCTTGTTTTTACCGACTGTATACATGTCCGCCACCTTTGGCTACAAAGGATGTAGTCAATCTGATTTCGGTGTTGTCCATCTGGGGAAGTCCATGTATAAAGCCGTCTCTTAGGTTGTTGGAAGAGAGTGTTTGTTACGCAGAGTGAATTGTCTTGGCAAAATTCTATCAGCCTATGTCCTGTTTCGTTTTGTTCTCCCAGGCCATGCTTACCTGTAATTCCAGGTGTCATTTGACTGCCCACCTTAGCATTCCAGTCTCCCGTGATGAAAATAATATCTTTTTTAGGCGTGTTGTCCAGTAGGTGCTGCAGATCCTCATAGAACTGCTCTACTTCAGCTTCTTCAGCATCTGTGGTTGGGGCGTATATTTGGATCACTGTGATGTTAGTTGGCTTGCCCTGAATTTGAATTGAGATCATTCTATCATTTGAATTGAGATCATTCTATCGATCTATCGAATTTGAATTGAGATCATTCTATCGATCAATCCTACATTTTGGATTGTATCCAAGCACTGCTTTAGCCACTTTACTATTAATTATGAAGCCTACTCCATTTCTTCTATGGTCCTCTTGTCCACAGTAGTAGATCTGGTGGTCATTTGATGTGAAGTGGCCCATTCCAGTCCATTTCAGTTCACTGACGCCCAAAATGTCTATCTTTAATCTTGACATCTCACCAATAACCACATCCCATTTGCCCTGGCTCATAGATCTTACATTCCAGGTTCCAGTGGTGTGTTGATCCTTAGAACATCGGATTCGCCGTTCACCACCAGCACCGTCGGCCGCTAGCTGTCCTTTCGGCTTTGAGCTAGCTGCGTCATCACGTCTGGGGCTAGTTGAACTCATTGATCTCAACTCAGCAAATCATCTTTACCTACTTGCTAATTCCCAGCCATTGTGTTGTAAGGAAGGTATACAAAGGCAATAAGGTTGACATTTACAAGAATGTAGGGCACTTAGAATTAAGGAGAAAGGTCATTTGAGCACATGATGTGCCCAGGATTTTTTTTTTTTTTTATTAACAGAATGGGATTTTCACAGGAAAATACACATTTGGTTCCCCACCCTTTTGCAGCCTGTTTTATTTCAGCAGCTTAATTTAGAGAAGCAGAAAAATAGAAACATATTGTTTTATTGTTGTTGTGATCATTAACATTTGGGCACAGAAGCCTTGAAGTTTTACAGGAAATTACCCAGAGATCTACAGGTAGTTGTTGACAGTGTAGATTAGTTTTTATTTTATTTTTATTTCGAATTTAGCTATCACCCATCTCACTCAAAGAGCAATTCTAGGTGGTTCCTAAACTGATGCTCTTCATATATCTTGGATGACAGCCTTGTTAACTGGAATTATAGGGCTTGTAGTTCAGCCTGTCTGGTGAGTCCCAGGTTGAGATAGGCTGGCAGGAATGCTTCAGCCAGTGTTGAGAATCACTCACTTCCAAGTTGTTTAACCTTAGCAGAAACTATAAAATATTATTTCTTTCCTCCCAGCCACAACCTATTATTTATAGCCAGGATGGTGAAGGGAGAGACTTTGTGATTACTATGAGCCTACCCAGTGCTCCCAGTAGACCGGAGAAAGCACCACCAGTAACACACAGTCAAAATAATGAGCTCTCCATTCCACCACAGAATCTAAGAGGAGTACAATAGTTACAATGAGGGGGTGAGGATTTTGCTCATTCATTCCTTTGCTATTATTTTCATGGACTTTGTATATATAATCCATAATCTAGTATTAAATATTAACAGCCTGGGCCCTAATGGGACTGTTGCTGCTCTATGACCAACATTTGATACTTGGACATATTTAAACGTTGGTGGCTTATTTGGAACAGGAGTTCTCATGGGGATGACAGACTGATCTACAACTCACTGGTAAGGTTCAGAAATTGCACTAATCATAGGTTGTGTGTGCACAACTTTCAGAATTGTAACACTCAGTGAGCAAATTAAGCCCATTCGGTCCTGCCTTTTAATTGTGGCTTGCAATTGACTGTGTCTAGTTCTAAAACAGACTCATTCCAGAGTGTTAGGAAACATTAAAAAAAATCCCTTCTCACCCATATCAAACAACAGACAATCTTCCCCTTCTAGTGCTAAAGTAGCTGGGAGTGAGTGAGAAAGAGGCAGGAAAGAAATATGAAAGTTGTATACATATACATGCCATATCTAGCTTGTCCTTTAACTGTCGCGTCACGCGACCAGCCCTTCGCCCTTCGGTCTATGGGATTCCCTGGGGGGGAATGAGCCAACGATTCCCTCGCGAGGGTGAGGTCGAAAAAACAACGGTAGGCACAGGATTCTTTTGTGGTGAGTGACGCTACATCTCAGGAGGTTGCTGGTACTGCCTCCTGGGCCACGCCCCCACCTCCTTTTATTCAGCAGTTCTATCAGGGCGGGGGAGTGAGTACAAAGAGAATAGGGAAATACAAGTCATGCCCTGAGGCTACGTGAGAGACATGCAATCTAGCTGTGCAGTAATGGAGTCAGGTACGTCACAATTCCACCTTTTTTATTTAATTTTGTTCCTCCCCCAGAGGGTCTGAGTCGGGGAGCCAGGGACTCTTCAGTCCAAGGAGACCCATCCCAGCGTCCTCTCTCGGGGGGTAGTGTGACCGGGGGTCCTTTTCCATTTCCGATTCACTATCGGAGGACCATTCCAAGAGTGGTGTTTTCTCCATACCTACAGCAGTGACCAGGTGTTGAACAGCAAGCTTTGTCTCGGATACCTCTGAGTCCAATGTATGAAGTCTCTGCTTTAAGAAGCGGAGAACGCGACCCAGCACACAGGGGCCTATGGTGCATACGAGAATCAATAACAGGAGGGGCCCCAACAGAGCGGACAACAGTGTGGTTAGCCATGGAGAAATGCTAAACATATTTTGATACCATGACATGGATTGTTGGCGCTCCAATTCCCTTGTTTTTAAACGGGAATTGAGCTCTTTCATAGAGTCCAATACTACTCCTGAGTTGTCGGCATAAAAACAGCAGTCTTCCTTTAGAGCAACACACAGACCCCCTTGTTTGAGGAACAGAAGGTCGAGACCCCTACGATTTTGCAAAACCACTTCGGATAGAGAGGTAAGGGAATCTTGTAGCGCCACAATAGATTGTTCGATGGCGCGAAGGTCAGTGTCAATGATAACGCTAAGGTGACGCAGGTTCTGATCATTGACAACAAGGGCTGACACACCAGTGGCGGCTCCGGCCGCACCTAAGCCCAGTAGGACTGATAAAGTTACAGCAGTCACTACTTCGCGCTTAGCCTTGAGGGGATAATGAGGGGGCTCTAAAATGGAGAGAAGTTCGTCAGGGGAATAGATAGAAATCTTGGGGAGTAGGAGCACCTGAATACAAAAGGCGTTAGTTTGTAACAAGGTATCACCATATACACATGCGGTGAGGCCAGAAGAACATGCCCAAACAGAGTTGTTCCCAGGGATAAAGTATTGCCCTGTCAATCGGGCAGAGATATTACCAGAGGTAGTGTAGAGTACACCGTAGCCACCATGGCCGGTGTGACCGTTGATGTTCAAGCGATTTTTTGGAAGATAGAGGGCACAGTGATCATGAGAAGAATTAAGGCAATATTGAATATAGTTAGCAGGAACACGGCCAAGGCAGCAGCCCTGCCCTATTATAGAGGTGATAGTCAACGTGGTGTTTTGCCAGCGGCAGGAGGCGGCTGAGGTAGAGTTTCGGATAGGGTCAGGAGAACCGACTGCTTCATAGAATGGTGGGGAGGAAGACAAGCAAAGCCAACATCGAGATGTGTTAGAAGCGGTGTGAACAAGGGAAAAGGAGGAGTTAAGAAGAGAGACAAGGGGGTTTTTTTGTTTGGTGAGGGGTTTAAGAAAGGTGGAGTGAATGTCGTCGGCATTGGGCCCAACAGGTGGGGACTGAGGGAGAGTGACCTGTCGTTGAATGTAGAATATGTTGCCGTAATGATACCCGGGCCATCCGGCATATATACGACCTCCCCATTTTACACCTGAGTCCCAGGCATTCCCCTGAGCTTTTCCTGCAGCAGTGAATTGTACAATAACCGGATTACATCTATTCCAACCCCCCTGTCCTGCCGCATTCTTTTTGGTTGCGGTGCACCTAATGTCCTTTCTCAACCGAGTGAGGGTGATGTAATCAGTCTTATATGGAGGGGTCCAGTAGATGTAGCCAGTGGAAACGCAGGACCAAGATTTGCAAAAGTAATCTGCTATGCCTCCGCAGTCGTGCACGTGATCAGGGCTGGTGTCATGTCCTGGGCACACATATAGGGGATACCTTTTAACGGTGGAGTGGCTGGGCTCTGGGAAGCCGTCCAGCCTCCTGTAGGCTGTCACTCCTAAAAGCATTTCTGAAAAGTCAAAATACAGGTTAGGGAAACAAGATATAATTGGGCTATAACAAAAGGAGGTATTCAGGATCTGTCCCAAGGCATCGCGGATTGTCCAGGTGATATTGTAAGGGCGATGCGATCCCTGGGCGTCAAATGCCAGTAGGCGTCGTCCCTGCCAACGGGCGGGCTCAGGAAGGGAGAGTAAAAATAAGGTGAGCGTAAGGCGAGATGAGGTGGCGAACCCCTTAATTAATTTTGTTATTTCACAGTGATATTGTCCTAGATCGGTCAACTGTACGTTGGTGATAGCAAGGGTAGTTTGGCGAAAGTGATAAGTGATGGAGTAGGAATCGCCATCTTGGAGAAGAGTGTTGTTGCGAAACCAGCGCCAGAAGGTGCCTTTTCTTTTGATGGGAGAGCGTTGAAGACATTCCATGGCGTTGGATGCTGAGCTGCGGCCAATGGTGGCAGGGTAGCGTAAACGATGGGTTCGAATGAGAGAGGTTGTTTTAGGGTTCGTTGTGAGGGGAGCAGAGATGGAAGAGAGATAACAGAGAAGGAGGGTCAAGAAGGTGCTTGTCAGGAGGCTGCCCATGATATGGCCGGATGCAGCGAGCAGGAACCCAGAGCACTCGATCAGGTAGTTGCACAGCAGCGTAGCCTTTTCCCCAGGTGACGAGTTGCACAGGGCCTTTCCACTCAGGGCTGGGCAGTTGCCTAAAATAAACAAGGGGACGGGAAGAGGGAACTACTGGCTTGGAAAAGTGTCGAGATGCAGCCGTAGCAGGGGGGGTACCGGTAAGATTAAGGAAATTCAAGGTAAACAAGGTGAGATTAAGGATATTTTGTAACATCGGGAGGCTTGGGGGGCCTAAGGCCTTTTTCCCCGTTTGCCGATCAAGGGCATTCTTTAGGGTCTGGTTAGCCCTTTCCACAATAGCCTGACCTTGGCTGTTGAATGGTATACCGAATCTGTGAGTAATGGACCACTTACGGCAAAACTCAGCAAAGGGAGTGCTGACGTAAGCGGGGCCATTGTCAGTTTTCAAAGTTTTGGGACATCCCGATGTGACGAAAGTGCGAATACAATGATTGATTACGTTTTTCGTGGCTTCTCCTCTTTGCAAAGTTGCCAGGATGAATCCCGAATAGGTATCCACAGATACATGGATATACTTCCAAGGTGCAAAAGAGGGATAATGAGTGACATCCATCTGCCATGTGTCACAAGCTTGGACACCCCTGGGATTAACTCCCTCAGGGATGCACTTTGCCTGCAAACTGCAGGTTGGACATTGTTGAAGAATGGCGGTAGCTTCTTGATATGTAATGCCAAATTGGCGCACCAAGGCTTTTTTATTTTGATGGAAATAAGCATGGCTGTCCCCTGCTGAAAGCTGCGGAGGAAGAGGGGAAGAGGCCATAATTTTGCAAGCCTCATCTGCCATGTGGTTGCCTTCGGACAGGAAACCGGGTAGCTGTTGGTGGCTTCTAATATGCGCTACAAACAAAGGGGATGTTCTGTCCTTCAGGAGAGTTTGAAGCTGCAAAAAAAGCGTCATGAGAGAGGGGGGGGTAACAGGGGAAATATATGCATCAAACATGGCCACAGCCATTTGAGTGACATACATACTATCTAATATAACATTCAAAGGCTGTTCTGGGAAAAGAGACAAGGCTAGCAAAAAGGCGGCTAACTCAGCCTGTTGGGCAGATGCTTGTGGGCCTGTTAGGCGTTTATGCCATTTGCAATTATTTTGCCATGTACAAGCCCCTATGGTTTTGGAGCCGTCTGTAAAAACAGTGAGGGCTTCCTTGAGTGGCTGCTGAACGAACGGCGAGGTTAGTGTAAAGGGTACTGTTCGCAACAGTTGCAATCGAGGATCAGGGGGAAGATGGCATGACACCTGGCCACACCAGTCCTCCAAGGCATCCTGCAGTGCAGTGGAGTTTTGTAGGAGGGGTTCCCATTGAGTAACCTTAAGGGGAATGTACAGGGTGGAAACATCCAGTCCCATTAGGGCTCTAATCCTCTTCCGGCCTTTCTCAACAAGAGAGGCCATTTGTGCTGCTCTGGTGATGATGGATGTCTTAGGTGTGTGTGGCAAGTGTAGCCATTCTAAAATATGTAGATGTTTGTTATCAGACGTTTGGACAATGATGGCAGTTAATAATTGATGTGTCGAAAGAATGGCAAGAGAGGGTGGTTTGTCAGTGAGCGCACGGTCCACCCATTGGGTCGTAAGGACGGCATTGACCTGTTGTAGGGCGTGCAATTGTTGTTCTGTAAGGTATACCTTGTCAGCTGGGTTTGTCAAACCCACTAGCGCTTGGAATAAAGGTGATAACATGGGTGTAGTTAAAGCAAGGTATGCGCGGGCCCAGTTAATGACCCCCAGACATTGTTGTAATTGGACCAAGGTGGTCGGCTGGGGAAGCGTGAGCATAGGTAGAAGTGGGGCAGCTGTGGAGGCTAAAACTTTGTGGCCTAGATATTGCATTGGATAACGAGACTGGACCTTTTCTGGTGCAACGTGCAACCCTGCCGTTGCTAGGGTGGCTAAAAGAATAGGAAAAGTTTTTTGAACTGTCCCTTTCGGGCCCTCAGCAGCGACTAAAATGTCATCCATATAATGATACACAAGAAAATGCGGAAATTGGGATCTATAGGGTTGCAATGCTTTATCGACAAAAAATTGGCACATTGTGGGTGAGTTCAACATGCCTTGTGGGAGGACCTTCCACTGGTACCGAGCAGTAGGCTTTGAATTGTTAAGTTCCGGTACCGTAAATGCGAAAATAATTCTGTCCTTTTGTGCCAAAGGTATGGAAAAAAAACAATCCTTGAGGTCTATTACAATAAGGTCGTGTCCTTCCGGAATCAAGTTGGGGTTGGGAAGTCCACACTGCAAAGGTCCCATGGGCTGAAGGATGGTGTTGATAGCCCTAAGATCCTGTAGGAGGCGCCATTTGCCAGACTTCTTTTTGATGACAAATACCGGAGTATTGTATGGGCTGGTGGAGGTTTCGATATGGCCTTCAATTAACTGCTGTTGGACCAAGATATGTAAGGCGTCCAGTTTCTCTTTGGTGAGTGGCCATTGATCAACCCATACCGGCACAGAGGTTTTGAGAGAGAGAGAGAGAGACCCTGAAGGGTCCTGTAAAGCCATTAGGGAAGTTGAATAAAAGCGTGGAACTGTGAAAGCAAGTCACGGCCCCATAGGTTACAGTGCAAAGGCAAGATATAAGGCTTTAGATAAGCAGTAATATGAGAATGAGCAGTCACAGCAGAAAGCCAATGAGAGCTGACCTTAGCGGCCTGTGCTCCGCCTACTCCTTGCACCGAGGAGGCTTCAGCGATAGGCCAGGAGGAGGGCCATTCAGCGGAACGAATGACAGAGACGTCGGCGCCGGTGTCAATCAAGCCTTCGAAAGAGCGACCATTTAGTGTGACAAGGAGGGTGGGTTTAGAGGTTTGGACTGGTTGCTGCAAGGCAAACAATGATGGCATATCAGGAGAAGGGAGAAGTATGAGCGTGGCGACAATTGTTCCTTTATTTAGGGAAAAGCACCTATCTCCCACTCCTGCCAGAGCAATTTGTGTCAAATCTGATGAATCATACAAATAGGGAGCAGCAACCATTCCCTCAAGCGTAAGCGAGGAGTTGGGAATAAGCAAAGCAGGGGTAAGAGGAGGGAGGGGTTTATGCAGCGTGACAACAAGAGGAAGGGAAAGGACAGCCCCCGGATCGTCATACAAAAGATCCTCTGCCAACTCCACAGGGAAGCTGGTGATGGGTAATTCAGCCTTTGGGGCGGGGTTAGCTGACAACCCCCGATCTAGTTTTCCGAAGGCTGGTGAGGGGAGGAGTTATTGCGACATTGCGAGGCCCAATGATAGCCTTTGCGGCACCTGGGACAAGGAGTTTTAGGTTTGGAGGGGGGGGGCGGCCCCCTTTGAGTGGAAGGGGGCGCCCCACCTCCCCCGGGTGCACGGCATTGATTCTTAAAGTGGCCCGGCTTCCCACAATTGAAGCAATTTCCATGACGAGTGATTGCGAGGGCTTCCGGGGAATGGAGCTGAGGGGAGGGGTTAGTAGAAGGCAGCGAGGTGGTAATGGCGGCAGCGAGAGCGCTCACTTTGTGAGAGGTGGTACCAACGATTCTGCAGAGTTGCAGGAAGTCTGCAAGCTTTACACCCGGTTGATTGACTGCGGGTTGCAGAATGGTCTGGCAGTCATGATTAGCGTTAGAGAAAGCAAGTTTCATTAGCAGCTCATGTTTAGCCGTGGCATTATCAATTTGTCGGTCTAAAGCAATCTGAAGGCGACTTATGAAGGAAGCATATGGTTCATTTGGTTCTTGCATTATTTTCAAAAACGTTTGGGTGGATTGAGAGTCAGAATCATCCACTCTTTTGAGAGCATTCATGGCGCACATGTGAATAATAGCAAAACAACGACGGGGGGAGTTCTGTTGCTGGACTAAGGTTGCGAATTGTCCCTTTCCTAATAATTGATTTGCGGTCACCCCTGCGGGAAGACCTCTTCTAATTTCTACTTCCACCCCTTTGTCGTATTCAGATTGCCACACAACGTATTGCGCCGGGGTCATAAGCATAGAAAAAAGCATTTTCCAATCATACAATAACATAACAGTGTTAGCAGTAACTAAAGAGTCTAAAACTCCCCTAGTAAAAGGAGAGTGCAAGCCGTAGGTGGTTACAGCATCTTTGATTTGTTTCAAAACCTTAAGTTCAATATTGTTATACAAATTTCCTCCCGCCGCCCCTAGGCCGATGGTCATGGGAAAGGCAGAGGGACTCTCCATTTCCAATGAGAGGGGGGAGGAGAGGAGTTCAGTGATGGCGCCTCCTAGGGGGTGGTGTTGAGGGGATCCGGGGGTTGGAGCTGAAGGGGGAGGAGGAACGGCTGGGTATGGAGGGGGTGGTGGTGAGGCAGCATCGAGATGGGCGGCAAGAGGGGGTGGGGTTTTTGGGCCGGGAGGAGAAGGGCAAGTTTCCGGAGAAGACGGGGGAGGGTAAAGAGTGTTGATGGCCGCCATAACAGCCTTCCAGGCAGTCAGAATAGGCACGGGTGCTCGTGGGGTATCATGAAAATATTTTCCTATCCTTTCCCAAGTGGATGCTTTGAGCGACCCCTCTGAAGGATAGACAGGGCAGTGTCTGTCCATGTACAGTAGGAGTTGAGTCACCGATTTTTTTGAAATGGGAAAGATGGTCGTACCGTTAGCCTTTTGACAAGAGTTAGCCTTCTTCACTAAATCATAAAGTTCGTCCCTATGAACTGACGAAACTTTGGAGAGTGGGGAGCCCATTACTTACGATTGCAGAGCCTTTTCCAGGTGCGTAGTAACGAGAGTGAAGGCAGTGCACCTCTAGACAGAGATCACACCGTGAGACCGAAGGGATCCCGGACGAGCCCCCAGTTGTCGCGTCACGCGACCAGCCCTTCGCCCTTCGGTCTATGGGATTCCCTGGGGGGGAATGAGCCAACGATTCCCTCGCGAGGGTGAGGTCGAAAAAACAACGGTAGGCACAGGATTCTTTTGTGGTGAGTGACGCTACATCTCAGGAGGTTGCTGGTACTGCCTCCTGGGCCACGCCCCCACCTCCTTTTATTCAGCAGTTCTATCAGGGCGGGGGAGTGAGTACAAAGAGAATAGGGAAATACAAGTCATGCCCTGAGGCTACGTGAGAGACATGCAATCTAGCTGTGCAGTAATGGAGTCAGGTACGTCACATTTAACTTTTTAAATTTTCTAGCAGCCCACTGCAAAATTCCTGCTTTAAAAAAATGGGATTTATTCCATCCCTTGCATTTTATTGAACTGGTAATTAAATAATGCAGCAACATAGCAGAACAGATGGCTGATCCAGGTCATACTGATCAGACAACTTTGATTACTTTATGTACTAATATTGTAAAGACAATCAGATATTTTCAGAGAAATCATAAATATCTTTGCTTTATTTTCCCTCTTGTTAACTGGGCTTTAATGCTACTTTCTCTGCCTGAACTACACTTGATCGGTCTTTTTTTTTCAAAAGGCCACTATTGTTATCAAGTATCCTTCAGTTGAGTCACTTCTTTTGCTGATATTTTCTATTAAAAATTACAATTAAAAAGATAAAAACTAATACAAACTAAAAAAAGAAAACAATAAAAAGAAAAACATAGAAAATGCAGAAAAGAAAAAAAAGAAAAAAAGAAAAGTGGAAATAAGAATATAGTAAAGAAAAAGAAAAGAAATATATAAAGAAATGACTTCCCCCTTCATCACAACAAGTATAAACAATGTTAGTAACTTATCACCTTCTCTTAAAATATAACAAATGATCACTTCTTCCCATATCCCATCTCTTATCTAAAACAAATCTTTAAAGCCTCATCATCCAGTCCTGATCAGCAAAAGTCCATTAAGGGTTACCAGAGATAACGACATATCTATTTTAACCTTGATCAAATAAACCAACTTTCTATTCCTTTCTTTTACTTCTAACAATCTTGATCTTTAATCCCCTCAAATAATGTCCTAGAACTTGATTCCTTTTCATTTTTTCTTTGTCCCTTCTCACAAAATTCTTCAAAGCTTTAACACGTCTCTTTAGTAAATCCAATATAGGAAAGTTATCAAGGTCACTGTTTTGGTTTGTTATTTGTTTATCCCTTTTAATTATTAAGACATCAGCCGATTTCATTTGTATATCCAGCGTAGCTTCTTTCATATCATTCTTGTAGCTTGTCATTTTTAAATCCACTTTCTGATCAGTCTCAGTCTTGTCCAGTAAAACTTGTTTCTCTTCCATAGCATCTTTTAAACACAGTCTATCTATAGAGGCAGACACTCTTAAAATTAACATTTGGGTCTATTGTTCAAAAAGATCCTTCAGTATGACCAGTGTTAAAATATTTTGCTCCATTCTGTATTAGTAAGTCAAATTTTAGTTTCTTCTCTTTTAATTGTAATCTTTAGTTCTGTAATCTGGTTCCCTCTAGTGTCCAACCTTCAAAGTTGCATCCTATTTTTTTTTTAAGAATTCAAAACAAAAGGAATTTCCCATGGGCAGGATTTTTATAATTAACTCCAAAATCTTCTTTCAAATCCATCTGGACCCTTAGTCTGTTTATAACTTTCCAGAATCAAAGTTCTAATCACCCTTTTGCTGTTTACTCCAAAAGAAAAAAAAAGTAAAGTCCTTAAACTTGTACTTAAAACTTCTTTCACTAAGGGCTAAAGGAAACTCACTCTGTGCTTTCATACTTGTCCATCCACAGGTTCCTAATAGCTAAAAAGCAGTTAACAAGCAATTTCTGAAAGTGATTAAAAAAGGAAGTAGGCGAACCCAGTGTCCTTTTGAAGGCAACAACTACCAACTGGGGAAGAAATGGTGGGCTGAAGACAGCTCCACATCAACAGAGCCGATCGTGGTGGGATGAAGAGCTGGCGAGTAGACCAGCTCTTCATAATTCCTCTCTGGACAAGGAGAGGACTTGAGATTGTCCATTAGTGCTCCAGACAGTTGCTCCACAAGATAGCAGTTTCCAGTATTTGACACAATACGCAATTCCAGTTATCATCTGGAAGTCCAAGAAGCTTTGTGGTATGTTTGTACTGTATAATGCCAATTTCAATCTCCTTGGCAAATTAGAGAAGTCGCTCTAAGTTTGCAAAATACAGACATTAGCAATGCAAAAGAACTTCATAGCCCTTAGAATTTTTAAATTGAGAATGTGACATGGAGAGGAGAAATATTAGACTCTCAAGAATAGTTTTGAATTCAATTATATTTTTTCATTCTGCAGTCATAACGTATCATCATGGAAGCCACATAAGTATGCCAGGCAGAATAGATAAATATAACAGAGTCAAGGCTCATGTAGAACTGCTTTTGGCACTCAGACAAGACCTTTTGGATCCCAAATGAGAACGAGAAAATTACATGTATCTGTTCATAACTAGCAGAAATATGCTTTTTAAAGCCAAATGTGCAAGAGACAGACGTGTGCCATCCATTGCTATTTTTTTTAGAAATGTGTGTGTGTGGGTGAGCACACATGTGTTTCTGTGTTCTCCCATAGCTGTTTATTCCCACCCCATATGACAGGCATTCTCGTTCTTCAAATCTTTGAAGAAAGATAAAGATCTTGACCTCCCTTGCACAGGATGGATGGATCAGTTTTCCACCACAGATCTGATGGAAAAATTCTGACTTTTTTTTAAGCAGGAAGTACTAATTGAAAGTGGATGGGATAATTCAAAGGACATAAAAGAACAGAAGAAGCCCTCAAGGGGAAAAAGTTTCATTTCCGTTCCAAGTTTTTCATGCTTCACAAATTGTCTCTAAATCTATGACTTAGCTTTATAACTCTGGTTAGTAGGTTGTTTTAAATGGGAAGCATTTGGAGGAGGGATGGAAGCTTATAGGTCATCTCATTAAAATGGGATTGCTAACATGACCATTATCCACAGCTGCTGTTCATCCATTTTGCCTCTGGATTGGCTTCAGGGGAGACAAATTAAGATTTAGCCTGGTGGTAGTTCCTACTTACTAGGGTTATCTTACTATAGAATCTGAGTCTTGGAAAGTATCTTGGTGATCATCTAGTCCAACCCTCTATCCAATGAGGGAAACCATTAGGACAGCATCCTGACATACGGCCACCCAGCTTCTTAGAATATTTCCACTGGATATTTATGAAAATAGATTGCTGTTTGTTTAACATTGCCTGCAAAGAAAATACCAAGTTACAGCAAACATGACTGTTGGATAAAATGTAAAAGTATGCTGGGATCTTTAATTTTAAAAAAGCCATTGAAGTATTTTGTGTAGCACAGTTGTCCATAACTAATTTTGTAAATCAGTATAGTATGTGTTACTCACAAATATTGAGATTTTGTTGTTGATACACATGTTTTCCATCAGCATACAGAAACTGCTAATTTTGTGCAAGGTACCCTCAACCCACCTACCCAATAGCAATGTAGGACAGTAGTAATGGTTACAAAAGTTAGGAGCAGCTAGCTGGCAATGTGAACATGCTACCCACATGTACCACGGGACTTTTACTATAGGCTTACTATTACATTGGTTCAACACTTGTGGCTGGAACAGAAGACGTATAGCTGCTGCTTTCAGACTTAGATTAAACATTTGTGCCAACAGTGTTTATAGTGAACTTATACAGCTATTTACGTGCCATTCAAAGCACTTCCTTGCTGTGATTGCAAGACAAGCTAGCCCAGTCCCATGTTACTGTTGGACCAAAAGAAACTGTCTTTTACTGAGTTAAACTATAGGTCCATCTAACACAATATTATCTACGCTGACTGGCAATGGCTCTACAAGGTCAAGGATCTTACATATTTCTACTTGTAGATTTTAGAGGGTGAACAAAGGATCTTCTACCCGCAAATTACATTCTCTACTAAACTATGAATTTTTCTCAAACTCAGAACTAAAGACATCATAATACAAATCAAGAGCAAGATGGAATCAATAGAAACAAAAGCCAGCATTGCAACAAATACAATGTCCCCTGGGCAATTCTGGGCACTAATGGACTTTCATCTTGTGTTTTGGATTAAAGAAAGAAAAAAAGAATACTACCTTTGCCAGTTGTTATTGGCTGAGGCTAGGTGTGATGATCATGAGGATGGAAAGTTGGTGAACAGGAAGAACAGAACCGGCAGGGAAGCAGAGAGTTTAGGTCACTGGGGCTATTCTGGTTCTCATTCTGCTGCTGCTGGGAGACAAAGAAGATCAGGAGGACTACGACTAGGAGCTGCTGTTTTTGCTGCAGGTGGTGAATATACATCTAGCTGGCTTTGTTTTTAAGACTCTCCACTCCCAATGCTAGGAAGCTACTTACAGCTTTTCTCCCTCAGCCCAATAATATTACAAGCCCACTCCCAAACAAGCCATGACTAGGAGGGAGACAGGAGAATTTAGAGGCAGGCAGCTAGTCAGAGGGACGACCAAAAGAAGCTAGTCAGAGGTCAGACCAAAATCTGCAAGGAGCTTTGATTTTTAAAACAAGCCTGCTCTTCCTAGGGCAGCAATAGTGCCACCACCTTGCCCTGTGGTGAAGGTTGGTGGACTGCTTCTCCCCCAGTGTAAGTGGAGAAGACAGTGGCACCAACTTTTCTGCCACTCATCCACTCAACGACCTAAGGCAGTGTTTCTCAACCTTGACAACTTTAAGGCGCAAAGATGGCTGGGGAATTCTGGGAGTTGAAGTCCACACATCTTAAAGTTGCCAAGGTTGAGAAACAGGGCTCTAGGGGGTAAGAGTGAAAGTCAAGAAGCGGAGGAAGAGGAGCTGCTTCCTCTGAACCTGAGTCCAGAGCTTCAGGACATCCAATGGGATGTTGCAATTCTCACTTTATTTTCCAAGTTGAAACTCTTGCAGAGTGATGGTTAGTTAGTTTTGAGAAAACCTGCAGTCAATTATCCCATAATCAAAGCTCTTATCCAACAAGTGTTGCTAATTCTCAAGGCAGGGTGGCAGAATTATATTGCCTTCTTATGTACAATGATTTATTTATGTAATCCAAATTCCCTGCCTGGATTATACTGTTTGAGCAGCTAGAAGAGTGATTGGAGTGGTTCCTGGGTTAATTGGGAGTTTACCTTCCATAGTGGTTGAGTGAATTTTGGTTAGAAATTCTGAGAGTTGTAATCACAACACATCTGGAGGCCACCAGATTAGGAAAAGCTGTTCTAAACATCCTGTCTGAATTTTTTGATGTCCTGGAGATCATTATCAAGTCAAAAGAACTGAATTGATTTCACTGTATATATCAACGAAGTATTTGAATTGGCTTAATTACAATCTATGATACTATACAGTAAAGATAGATATACCTAAACTTAAGCATGTTATAGGCTGTTGCCCACAATAAGACACTTAGCCTTTCATTCAAGCCTTGAATTATCTGAGGCCTAATCATGAATGCTGCTTTACTATGCATGCAGGTGGGGCACATTCAAGAAAGACTGCAATATAGTTACATTATGCAGCTGTTATTATGACATTTATAGGTGAAATACATGCACTAGTAATTGTACATATGCTTTTTTTTTAGTTTCAAGGGAACTAGTAGAAGTACATTAAATACATGTCCAAGTGTTGACATTTTTTACCTCTGTATTACCATTTTGGAAAAATGAAACTTAACAAATTATCACAAAACTCAAAGATCTAATCCAAGCACAATAAATCACTGCCAACCTTCAGGTAAACTTGCTTACTTCTCATACAATGTACTTAATGGCTCGATCTATCTTATTCCTTTAATAAGGATGCTGTCACAATACCTGCTATATCTACCATAAAGATATTAACCTGGGGGAATGGGGTGTCTCAAAATATTGTGGTGAAGAATCAGTATAACATCCTTCTCTCTGTGTTACAGCTAGTTCTGCAGGAATCCCTGGGTTGGCTTATTGTTTACTTTTATTTGGGGGGTTACTTACTGCGCCCTTAATCTCCAACTGGACTCTGTGGTGTTTTACTGCTGGCCTGAATGAATGAAGACAATAATTCTTTTATAGTGAGGACTTACTAAACATTCATATTTTTATGCAGTAAATTATTATTATTATAGCAGGGCATCTGGTCTCCCCTGTAGCATCAATACAATAGGTGAAACTGTCTTCCCACAGGGAACATAAATCCTACTTTTTCAATCAGGTTTTTATCTGCTTTTCAAACAACATGCTGAAAGCAGCTAACAGGATAACAATTAAAATGTTGCTCATTTATTGCCCTGTGCACTGTGATCTCAGGCACTCAGAGAGTAGAATGTGTGTAATCTCTGTTGCTGTACCTTGATCCTCTTTCCAAAATTGTAATACAGAGGTAAAAAATGTCAACATTTGGACATGTATTTAATGTACTCTTTCCATGTCTAAAATATTTTGAAATCTTATTTTTAAATACTTTTTAATAAAATAAATTTCTTCTCCTTTCCCCAGTCTGCTAAAATTTAGAGCAGCAATACAAAAGCACTTTTGCGAATAACAAGCTACTTTTCACCTAAGACAATCCTCTGACATTTCATGTTTGTTTTCATTTATTGCTTTTCAAAAATGTACTGTATATTGCATTTTAGTGGTGCACTCCTCCTCTCCAGCATGGGAGTTCAGGTCATTTGCTCCAAAACAGGCACAGCAGGAATGCTTTTAAGAGTCCTTCCTTGTTTGAATATCACAGCCAGTCATTTCAGTGCACCATTTAAAAAGTTTTATGCCTATGCCATTAAGACTGCTGGTTTACAAGTTAAAATTAGTCTTTGTCTGCTGGGTTCATTTTTAAAATGTTATTGTGTTTCTTACATACAGTCATGTTATGCTACACGGTGCCCCGTATCATGCACCGGTCAAAGATTTTGGGCACTTCTCAAGGGTACTCAGGGACAAGGGAGTTGCATTTGTACATGTCTATAAAATGAGATATAACCAAAGCGTGGATAGCTCTTGTGAAATCAGAGTAGCTCAAGATCTCATATCATAAGATTCCTTGGTTACAGAGGGGCACAGAATGAAATAGATGGAGAGTGCAGATGGTGTGAGACTTCATGTGAATACCCTCCCATGTGGCAACGATGAAGGCAAGAGGGCATTTTTTATCTCCAGTATTTCATCCAGAGTGCCAGAGCTTTTCCTGGTTGTTCAGGATGTGGCTAGTGACCACATGACAGATTTGACAGATTCCACCTTAGAGGTGTGATAAAATGAATTTGTGGACTTGAAGATGTTGGTGATCTAATTGCTCCTGAAGAGGACCTCTTTGGATTCAGAAGTTAAACTATTGTCCCATCACTAATATCCATTTTCTGGGCAAAATTGTTAAAAGGCTGGTCAGACAACTGTAGCAACTGCTGGATGAAACTGATTTTCTGGATCCATCAAAATCTAGTTTAGGGCTAGATTCAACAAAATATTTTTTTGAAAAAGCAATGATCTTGGTCACCATGGTAGGTGACATTTTTGAGAAGGAAATGAGAAAGTCACCTTGGTGATCCTCCTCAATATCTCAGAGGCTTTTGGAACATGGCATTTTATTGGGCTGGCTCTGTGAGCTGGGAATTGGCGCTTCCAATTCCCAACTTAGGGAGCCAGCTCAGGAAGTGAGAGATCAGGAAAGATCAACATGAAAGAAAAATGGCAAGTATTACAACCCAATATTGTTGAAACTGCAGTGTTGACCTTCTTGCTGTATGTTCATTTCTCCAAGTGTAGTTTCTCTGGAGCTCTCTTTAAAAAAAAGAGTTATCATACATGCACATCTAAAAACCCCAAAGCATTCTTGGAGTCTACAAATGTGTACGCAAAACCACATGTATATTTTAAATCTTGCATTTTTACTGCCTCTTCAAACACACCCTTAACTAAGGGAATGTATCTGTCAGTAGATAGGAAAAACAAGGCAGGCATTTTAAGATATGTGATATATTGAGGAGGAAAAATAAGTATGTGTTTAGGAGACTTTACATGTTCTAAAACATCACAGTCAGGCTTATTACACTGTGAAATAGCTTGGAAGCAACTGTCCAAGTCAAACTTGGGGGTGTTGTTGTTGTTGTTTTAATTGAAACAGTACTGTGTGTGTGGGTTCTTCACCCAACTCACCAGGTTATTCCCCAAATCCTGTCACTTAGATTGGAAATACTTCTCATCTGCTGTCATGAGAACTCTGGGCACTTGGGCTCTGGGTTGGGCACAAGACTTATGTTCAGCAATGGCCTGATTGACAGGTCACTGGTGTGGTGAAGTGGCAGCAAGAAGCATTGGGGACACGCCTCCCAGTTCCACCAGTTCCATGCCTCTTCTGTCACTGTGGCCCATCAGGTGAGCCAGCAGCTGTGGAGGATGGGCCTGCAGTGGAAGTGGGAGGGAATGACTGATAAGGAATGAGCACCATCTTCATATAATTTTATTAAAAATTTTAAGAAAGGAGATGAAAATTAATAGAAACTAATATAGAGTGAGAGAAAGAAAAAAATAAAAAAGCTAAAAGTGCAAGAAAGAAGGGGGAAAGGTAAAAAAAATAGGAAAGAAAAGATACAAAGAAGCGGTTTCCGATTTTCTTTACAGCATTTATAAGAAGTTATAAGTACATTTATAAATTTACCTCTTGCTCTATGGTTAGAAGATAACTTTCTTTTTTTCTATAATCTATAGAAAAACTGAAGATAAAATACAATAAAACAAGGGTAGTAGTTTTGGGCAAAAGTAATATTAAACATAGGTGGACAATGAATGCCCAACTAATAGAGCAATGTCCCTCTTTTAAATACCTGGACATCCCCTTTCATAAGTCCCTTTTATGGAAAGCACACTTATCTAATGTCTTGGCAACTGCCCAGTGTACAGTAGGTGCTATTCTGGCATTTTTCTGTTCTAAAGCAGGGCAATTGGTAGCCCCTGCACTTAAAATATTCCAAGGCAAGGTGGTAGCCCAGATGCTGTATGGGGCTGAGATTTGGGGGTGGGATGAGAAGGCCATTGCTCAATTGGAAGTAGTCCAAAACAACTTTATAAGGAAGATCTTGGGCCTCCCCCAGGGTACCCCTGCTGCCTATTTAAGGATGGAGGTAGGGCTACCTTCCATTGCCGTTAGAATACACCTTCCATTGTTGGGCCACTATAAGAAACTAGAAAGCCTTCAAGAGTCCCATGTTGCCAAACTCTGTTTTCTCCATTACACAGCTGAGAATCAGTGGACTAAACTTTTGTCACCCATTCTACAAATGTATTCCCTACCACCTTTGGAGAACTTAGATCTTGGCATAGAGAAAATAATAGAGATTGGCTTTTTGAAAGGGATGCTAATAAAGATGCAACTGTCATACAATCACCCACATTTTCAACTTGGTATCATCATTATAAGAAACATAGAAGCCTCTCCCAATACCTGGTTAACATAACCAGTGCTTCAGTGAGAAGGGCTTAACATCCCTTCGCCTATAGACCATGCCCTCCACATTATCTCAAAGGGAGATTTTGTAAGCCTCCTGTTGAACAATGCCTCTGTTCTTGGGGTGTTGGTCAAGTGGAGGACGTTATCCATTATGTCCTCCACTGCCCCATATACAGTACAATGAGATCAGGGCCAAATTATTTATGGCAGATGAAGCCAAGGACTCTGACCTTGAAAAACTGATTTCTCTTCTTGCAGATGTGTTTCCAATTGTTAGCAACCAAGTTGCTACTTGTGCTCTGCTCCCATTTAAACTTAGGAAGAAATATTTAAGTTCTTAGTTGTAGCTTTGGCTCTATTTTGTTGTAACCTTTTATATCTAATGCTTCTTTTATCAATTTATTTTATAATTTCACTATTTTATTGTTTTATTATTTTATTTTATTTTATTGTATTATATTGCATTCCTACACTGACACCTTGATAAGCGTTTTGCCAGAGGTTCTTAAGTCTTTAAAAGCTTTTTTTTCCTTTACTCCTTTGTAATCCAGAAAAAATTATAACTCACCAAGTGGAATCTTATCCTGTCACTCAGAAAATCTGTCTTTAGCTGTAAATTAATTAGAGCCAAAAGTGATTAAGAAATGAGGCTCAGCTGAACTTTGTGTCCATATAGGCTACATCATGGCTGTGAGTGTACATGGAATCCCTTGACTCCCCGCCGCTCAGTTCATGAGCCAACGGCAAAGCTATAGTTCCTGCAGTTTACTCGTGAGGAACAGCTGTCTGGAGTGCAAGTGGGCAATCTCACAATCTCTCCTTTGTTGGGAGAGACTTCTCCTGCCAGCATTCGCCATCTGGTGACTGTTCTCTGCCATAATGCCATCCCTACTCCTTCGGCAACATCTGGTTCACCATGATCCTCACTGGAAGCTCTAGGAATGAGCACCATCTTCCATTAGTGCTGCAAGTGATTAGCAGCAAGTGATTACCAATGGTTGTAGTGGCCATGACCAGCAATACCAGGAAACACCAGTGGAGTAGGCAAAATGGTGTTACCATCCCATTAGTAAAAAGGACTTCGAATGGTCAAGCTTTTGACTGAGGTCTCTTTCCTTGAATATATCACCTTCATGTTTGAAGCCTGTCTGGCTCTCGGACTGCAATAGCTTCTCCATTGAAATCTACACCTCCAAATCCATCCAAAACTACACCATAGTTTTAAAGCATCCAAGTGGCTAAGTCAGTTTTATATCCCAGCATGGTTTAGTAAGTGGGATGAGCTACTACTTGTTTAGATGTAAATGCTTAAGCTGGGTAATGATTGTCCTACTGAGACTGTCATACACTGCAACTTAATCCACTCCACCCGCAGCACAAATGCAGCAATTAAATTAAAGATTTGATGGCAGTTGAACATTAAGTACAGATATGCTTCTTAAAAACACCTTGCCTAATGAAATGTACCTTTGAAAGCAGAGGGATTCAATGTTACATTAGTCTATCTGTACTCTATGTCATCAGCCATATGTTATATTTAGACATCTCTTAATCTCCTATGTGGCATATTTTGCAAAAGGACACCAGGTCATTCTAGCTGATCTTAACAAGCTGAACTATTTCACCAACCAGGGTGTCCAGTGGGCCATAGACACAACCACAAAACCAACCCAGTGACGCAAATTGGCAGCTGACATAAACAAGCTGAAAGAGACCAGAAAGCCAGCCAGTAATAAACCTTCAGGAAATGTTTTTTGTTTCATTCCCCCCCCCTTTTTTTTTGTTAAAGCAAACCACATTTCATATTTCATAACTGTGGAAATGTACAGAGATTCAGCATGTCCAATTTCACGGTTTACAAATGTGTACTGTAACATATCTTTTGGTGTGAGTGTGTGCTTGTGCTTTCATTTACACTATGTCCTGCTCATTCTTATTACTGTGTACTCAGTTACAAATCCCATTGTGTCTACTTAGGAGTAAATTCCCAAGTAAGTTCTAGATAAATATACAAGTAAAATGATAAAATTAGAGAAGTAAATAGGTAATGCAATGGATGACCATAAATCATATGGACTATGGATATACACATAGCTCCTTAGCACATAAAGATATACACATAGGTACCTAGCAAATAAAATGAGTCCCGTCTAAATAAACAAAGGTTTATCTTTGATATCAAGATTTATCAGAGAAAGAACTCAATGGAATTGCCATGGAAGACAGCTCTAAGTTCTTGAAAAAGCTTATTTGTAAGAAGGTAGCAAAGTTATATGGAAAGGAATAGCCAGGTCTGTTTCAGGGTTTTTGAATGATGTCCAGAAACAGATTGGTAGCCAGTCAGTGAATATAAAGGCTACATATCTATATAACTGGTTCTAGTCAACCAATTGTTGGGGTGAGAAGAATACTTTTTCTGAATGCATTTGCAAGGCAGCACCAAACATCTAAAAGTTACAAATGACACCCTTTTATATGGAACAGTTTGACGTCCTGTTGAGCAATCAGCCTACAGACCATATAATAACAACATGTAGACAACCTGTGGTGTCCTTCCATATTCACACTAGCAATGGGAAGACCCCCAAAGAGTTTGGTGGTTTAGCTGCATGCATATAATCATATGATACTGGCTTGGAAATATTTTGAGACAGACAATCTCATGAGATTCTTGTTATTTCCTGCTTTTGATCAACCAGAAGTGCAGCAGAAGTATTTCTCTTGAAAATGTGTCATGCTGTATGTTCATGTACCCATCACTGTGATTTAAGGCAGATTACCAGTCCTTGGTTGCAGGTAAAAGGGCATACCGATCTGCTGTTTTAATACATTGTCCATACATTTTTCACTGCAGAATATCTCATCAAATTATATTGGTTTATTAACAAGTAATAAACACTCAAGCAATTCCTGAATTTAAAACAACAAAAGCAAGTTTTATTTTGTTGAACGGGAATGCACAATGTTCTCATGGAAACTAACAGAATCCAATGTGAAAAATGCTCAGGATAATATCATTGCTTCATGCCTTCATGTCCTTGGAAAATAAAATGTTTTTTAAAGGAAATTTTGCAAACCCTTCAGATGCAATTTATAGACCATAAATTGCTTTGTCTCCTCACCTTTCCCTTAAACTCTCACTGACTTGTTTGTAGACCAAGTTTTCTAACTGTTGATGTAATAGGCACATTTTAGAAGCCTGTTACTTCCACCTTCTGCACATGTGGTTTGCTGCGGTGAACTTGTACGTAAATGAGGTTTTTCCTGCAGCCTCTCTGTAGCGGCTGGAGAACTGGGTTCTAGAAAAGATAACTGGAGATTTTATTGTTCTCAGTAAGGAAAGAAATCTAGTTTGAGTTGCACAATACTCAGATATAGTTCTGTTGTTTCCGGCTGAAGATACGCTGTTTTGAAAGAATCAAGACAATAAATCTAGGGGAAATTTTGTTTCTTCATTTGTAGCTAACAAAAACATAATCAAATGTGGCTCAGAACTTTAAAGTACAGTATATAAATCTATGGCATAGCCACAATTGCTAGACAACTGCAATTCTGGGTTATGTTTTAAATTTTAGGGCCTATATTTTGCGACAAAACTGCTTGAAGTTCCCTTGCAACAGAAAGGCATGCAAGGACCGATCTACTCAAACAGCTCATTACATGGTAGTGTTTTTTCTTGCAACTTCAATTTCCATGTGAGAGACTGTCTGATTATACATTTGTCACTTTTTGCTGTAGAAAATTTGCATATTATGTAGAAGGTAAAGTTAAAATTCTGATTCCTGGCATGTTAATTGCTATATTAAGGAAGCTGTTATGCAGGAACCCTCATCCCTGGTGGTCTCTACTACTTACTGCTACTACTACCTGCCATAGAATTGGGTTTGCTTATTGGCCCTTTTTTATAAGGTTATGAGAACTCGGTTCCAAAAATCCAATGACCATGAGATGGCACAAAAAAGACACTGAAAATTCAAACTCTTTGGTGCCACCTAGCAAGCATACAGGGTTTTTCAGTCCAGATATGATAGCTTTACTCATTTAGCTTGCTACTGATTGCAGGCATCAAACAAGCCCTTCCCTGCTTCTTATAGATTTCTTGGTGGCCTTTTGGAAAATTAGCAGGGCTACATCCCTCTACCTTTCTGCCAGATTAGGTAGCTATTAGGTGTGAAACCGGCTTGAAATGAGTCCAGATGTACAACATACCATACTCAACTGCATTTGGCATGGCACATCTGTCCTGCTCTCAAGCCTCTTGCCCAAGAGGGGAATATTCTTGCTTCCACCCTAAACTACTCAGATGAAAGAATTCCCGAAGGAAGAATTGATGCCACATTTTGATTAGTTCCTGTGTTAGACACAACATGAAGAAGGCAATCAAACATTGTGGTTTCCCATTGGTCTCTCAGATGGTCAAGTGGAGGCTGGAAAGACATCTGGGGATTCTTTAACTGGAACAATTGCACATGTTTTGCTTTGAGGAATTTAATATTTAGCATTTGTACTAACAAATACTATTCAGGTTTCTTGAATCATGCAGATGGATTTCTTTATTCAGCAAAAGTTACTGCATGTACTTGTCAAACTTTAGATCCTGCCCAATAATAATAAATAATGTAAAACCAGCAATAAGCTCAATATGAAAACATCATTAAAATCAACACATTTCAACAGAATCAGAAACTGAGGAAAAATTAACAGAAGATTCAGTGCCCTTCCAAACAAGTAGTCTTCAGTCTCCAAAAGGCTTCTGGAAAAACCCTGTCTTTGCTGTTCTCCTGAAGTTGACAAGTGTGGGGGCCATCCAAATCTCATGGGGAAGTCTGTTCCAGATGGCTGTGACCACCACTAAGAAGGTCTAACATCTTGGCTCCCATAATCCCAACCTCATGAGGTAGGAGTACCCCAGCATCCCCTCCTGAACTGAGCAAATAGAATGGGTGTGTCAGCCCTTTGAGGTAGTCCAGACAAAAAATCAAAACCATGAGTACTAACACTACCTTTAATGTAAGGATACAGTAACAGAATCTTGCAAGTCTGAAAGCCCTTCTCCCCTCCCTTGCCTTTACTATCCAGAGAACTAGGGAGGGTCCTTTCTGAGATGCTTTCTCCACCACCATTCCTTCTGTGGCTGAGATATCTCTTGTCTGAACATTGCCTAGGCTGCAGCTCTTCCTCCTGTCTCCCAGGTTATTCTCACCACCCATTACAGGGTGGAATTTATCTGGAGGAGAAAGTCCTGAAGGTTGTCTCTAGGGCATTGTAAATAATTACCAGCACCTGGAATTGTACCAGGAAATCTACTGGCAAACAATGCAGTACTTGCAGTATAGGTGTCACACTGCTGATCTGGCTCTCATGTGTCAGCATGCATTCTGTACCAATTGCAGTTTCTCAGAAGTCTTCAGAGGCAGCCTCAGGTACAGTGCACTGCAGCAGTCCAATCCAGAGGGGGCAAGAGGGTGAATTACCTTTGTTGAGGTATCCCACCCCAAGAACGTCTGCAGCTGTTGCACCAGCTGAAGTTAGGCACCTCCGGCCACAGCCTCCATCTACTGATCCAGCTAGAACTGTGAATCCAAGAGCACACCCAAATCATGGACCTGCTCCAGAGCCTCCCTGAAACCACCAAATGGTTTCTGCATAAAGAGCTACTCTGTCTTCAAGGATTCAGTTTAAATTTGTTTCTGTTAAGCTTTCGGCAGCTGCCTCAAATTGAAAGTAATAAGATTTCTTGAGCTGAAAGGGAAAGGGTACAGGAATTTCAGCAACCAAAATATTACTCATACAGAACTCATATCAGTATACTCCCACATGCTCCCACGCTCACCCCTGATTATCATCTGTTCCGCCTGACTCTTGAACTGAACATCCTAGAGGTTCACATTCTTTTGCTACCCACCAATATGCAGCTTTGGATCATTTTCCTCAGTAAATAAATGAACAACCATAATGCTTTTGACTCATCTGTTTAATTGGGTTCTTTGTACCTAATTTTAGGACTTGTGTGGAGAACAGATCATTTTTCAGGTCATGTTGAAGCAGAAATATTGAAATTTCAAAAGGATTTGCAAACTTTTAAACACCACTGTAAATAAACTGCCAAAAAATGCTCTATGGTAACTCAAGCTGAGTATTAATTTCTAAAAAGTTTTAAAAGCTGCTTCATCAGAAATGAGCTGGTCCAAAGTAATAATTTTATGAGTTTACCTAAAAATCAGATTAACAGGCTATTTTTAAACTAGCATTTATTTTTTACTGGCTTTTTATCCTATAACATCAGCCGTTCATGTGTAAAACAATCAAAATTATATCAAAGGTCCAATGTTTTCCTTATGTCTCTTGCAGCGTTAAAGTGGATGTGTTAAAACAGGTTCTACCAAAACAAGAATTGTTGAGAGGTCAAGCAATAGCTTTTGAGACATGCAGACAGGAACTGAATTCTGAATTTCCTTTTTTTTTTTAACCAACTGAAGCTAAAATAAATGAGCAATTGGAAGCCTGAAAATGTGGAAAATTAAATCCATCTTTCCCAACAGGAAATTTTAATTTACAGAGTAAAAATCTCAAATGATGCCCCTGTCAGACAGCTTTTGTAAAGGACTCCTGAATCAAAATGCTTACATTTTTTCCTCTGATTGTCTTTAATTTTATCAATCTTACAGGATTTGTTTGTTTGTTTGATATCCTGCCTTTCCTTCAGGAGCCCAAGGTGGTGTGCATAGAACTCCCTTCTCCTATTTTTCTCCTTAACAACCCTGTGAAATAAATTGGGCTGAGATAAAATGACAGAAGTCCTCAGTGAACCTTCATAGCTGAGAGTGGACTTGAAACTGGGTCTCCCCAGTGACAATCCAACACCTCAACTACTTCGCTGTTAATTTATTTTTTTACAAGTCATTTGAATTCATTCATTTCCATTCTCTTGGCCAAGCATGGTCAGCACTGATTAGTGTTTGGATGGGAGACCACCAGGAGTCTAAAATAGACTGAGAAGTCACAAGAAAAGAAAAGAAAATCCCAGAAGCAAGCCATGGCAAACCAGTTATATGTAGTTGCTACCATATAAGTATTTATCGGTAATCTTCTGAACGTTTAGAATCCTGGTTTCATAGAGGGATCACACAACTAATCCTCTAAGATTCTTAGAGGGGTCCCATCATACCATGTGGGATAACTGGAAACAGAATATTCCTACAGGTATCCTCTCAGCCCCCAGGCATCACATGGATCTCATAGTCCATGTCTAGAAGTCCGTTCTAGGAAGATGAGTTTGGTCATCTACTCTTGGAAGTGGGACTCTAGAAATATATCATTAATCACTGTTGATAGAAGGTTCCCCTAGATGGGGAATTCTGGGAGTTGAAGTCCACACATCTTAAAGGTGCCAAGGTTGAGAAACACTGCACTGATTAGTATTTGAGATGTGTGAATGCAATGCAAAATATATCCTATTGGGCTGTGCAAATCTTTCACAGGGCACTTCACTTAGATCAAAGTTTCGTAACAGTGCCCTTGATGCTGTGAAGTAAAGTGGGATCCTGCTCCTGAACTTCAGATGAATAGGAGAGTTACTCACTTCAAGCAGATGATCAAGTGATGAGCTGAGCCTTGATGCTCTGAGGGGGCAGAGCACATCACCATCCTGAACCAGTGCAAACCGTGGAAACTGTGAGCTGCAGCAGACTGGGTATATTTCAGTATTGACTCCAACCACTAAGTGGTAGTAAGCACAGCTCCAAGCCTGGTAATTTCATCAAGTAGGATGACTGTATATATTCCAGCATGCACAGCAATGCAACTTGCAAATAGATGAGACATTTGTCTGTCTCCCTCAATGTGGTTTCTTCTAACTCGAACAAGCATTCTAGTACCTCAGAACTGAGAGCCAGTTTGGTCTAGTGGTTAAGGTTCTGGGCTAGAAACCAGGAGTCTGTGAGTTCTAGTCCTGCCTTAGGCGTGAAAGCCGGCTGGGTGACCTTGGGCCAGTCACGCTCTCTCAGCCCAACTCAGTGCAATGTAGACTAGCCTCCTCGTGGTGCTTGTCACGGCTAAATAGTCTACACATCTGGCTGCTGGACCTCACAAGGATTTCCCAGCAAGAAAAAAAGCAGCATGAACACCGAACTGCTATGCCATACAATTAAAAAAAACAAACCTCAGAACTAAATTGTACATGGTATTAATTAACTAGGTCCTTCTTAAGGATTGTTTTAGTGTAATTTCAGTTTTTGTAGAAATGGGGCCCTCAGTCTGGATTGGGATCTTATAATATGCAAAGATGGAAGGTTGGTTTTATTTTTTCTAGATTGCACTACATTTGGCCCTTTTTGATCAGGACTGAAGTAGGCAGCAAAGGATCAAACCTGCCTAGACCACCCCCACCCAGGATCCCAATCAAAATTGATAGTCCATGCTATTTTTTAACATGCCACAATAGAAAATGTAAGTAACTAATTGATAGTTTGATCTGCAGAATAAGCATAGAGCTGGACTCAGTTACCTATTTTGAAATTTTCCACTAGATCTGTTGGCAGAAAATCTGGGTGATTAGGTGATTTTTCTCAGAGAAGAAGTTCTCCAATGAGTTATCAGGGATTGTACTTGTCTTTAGGAATGATAGTAACATTGCTACTGAAAAATTCCATAAGAGGAGTTCCCTTATAGGGTCTTCTTTTAGAATCGAAGCTGGGGAAGCTGCAGTCTCCTGGAGAGAGGAGTGAACAGTGAAAGACAGGTCCGTCCCACACATCCCTTGGGCACTTTCTAGCTGGATAAGTGGAAGAACTTAATCTCTGCCCATGAACATTTTTATGAAATTCTTAAAATTAAAAAAAAATAGAAAGAATTTCTAAAACAAATTAACTTTCATCAAACCAAATGAAAACCAGTAAGGAGGAAAAAAAAATGCAAGCTTGCTCTACACAGTACTAGGCCCAGGGTCTGATGTCAGCTACAGTTGGATTCTTCAGACCGAAGATGCCAAGGTTATTCTGCATAAAAGGCATATGCCTTATTGTTTATTGTAAACCGCCCAGAGTCCCTCTTTTGGGGGAGATGGGCAGTAGCAAAATTTGAATAATAAATCAAATTAAATTAAATTAAATTAAATAAATAAACAAATATGCTGTTGTGACTGATCAAGAGAAGGTGAAATGCATAGACCTCATGGATGTTTCGTCCTGCCTTTTGAAAGATCCATTCCATGCACAGGAAAGGATGTTGCTGGTGAAGCTATGTGCATAGAATAGAAACTGATATTTTTAGAACTTCCCTTCCCACCTCCAAGAAGTTCTCATGTGAGCAATGACTGGCAAGTACAAAAAAACCTTTTCAAGATCAGCCAGCCGGTTATCCACGCCCAGCTTTGACCACCTCTGGAGACTGTGTCCAAATAGAAGGATTTCCTGAAATGAATGAACGAGATAAACATATATTTTAATGTTAATGAATGACTTCCAGGCAGCCACACAACATATATCAGCTGTCAAACAAACACACATCATAATGAAACCTGTTATTTGAACTTAAGGTGAATTTTAAAAGGTCAATGTATATCAGCAAGCTTTTCGGTAAGGAAAAAGAGAATAACTGAGCAAGTTGGTCTGGACCAACATTTTTTCTGCCTCATTCAAAAGACAAATGAATGCTCCATTCCAGGTAAATAAATGGTCTGGATAGGCAGCTGAATCTTCCATCAATACCACCTTGGGTTGAGGGCCTGCCCCACACTGGAGGGCTGGTTTTCAGCATGCATGACAGGTTGTGTCATACAGACAGGGGAGTGGACTCCCAAGGAAGAGCTGGGGAATTACCATTGCTCTACTCCAACATTTTGCCACCTTTGGCAGTTCCTTCACTCTGCCTACTAGTAGGGCTGGAGACAAGTAACAATATTAATTTTAATGAAAGGGGTCATGCTGGGTGGATCTTAAAGGAGTCTTGTCCCAATGGGTTTGGAGGACAAGAGGCTGAAAAAAGCTGAAGTGCACACTTTTCTATTTTTTCCACATCTAGTCAAGCTCTTTTATAACTCCTTGGACCAATAGAGAGGTGGAAGTGAGATACGTCTGTATATAAAATACACATTGATTCTTATGTCAAACCATGTTCAGCTACTTTAATTTATATTAATCTGCAAGTTCCAGCATGGTCTTCAATTAACATACAGTATCATAACCGTAAAGCAACTTCTTATCTTTATAATTGCTTCTCCCACAGTAGATACATAGAAAGTAACCTTATACTAAATTGGACTATTTGTCCATTTAGCTCAGTACTGTCTGCTTGAGAGTTCCAGGCCAGACCTTTCCTATGGGTAGCACCATATCACTGAAAATGCCAGGGATTGAACCTGGGATAATCTGAATGTAATGCAAAGCTTGTACCCTACCACTATATAAATGTCTTCTGGTCTCTAGAAAGATATTATAGGAATGCTATGAGACTGGATATAAAGATTCCTTTTTCAAATTGAACAGTACCCATTCTATCACCAGCCGCTGTGACCTGACCTGTTGTTACCCTACATTTGTCCAGAATGCATCCCTTCTATATTTTATAAAGAACCTAAAGTAAGGCTGGGTGAATGGTTGAGTAATTCATTGCAAGCATCTATTATCTCTGCTACTGCAGCCAATTTCCACTCCACCAAAAATATGGGATAATTCTGTAAGAGGATCATGAAGCTGCCTTCTGCTCAATGTTTGTCCAACATTTTAAATGTAGTAGCTTTCCCAGCCTGATCTGGGGACAGTGGGAGTTGTTAATAGGATCTTGTGACTCAAACCATGTATCCTAATTCTGGAGATGAAAGCTGCGCAACCTAACAACTTGGAGACCTGAGAAATGTTACGTTACTTCCATGTTGAGAATATCTTGCTGATATCTCAAGCTTTCCTACAGCCTTGTCTGAACTGAGGCCTTCACGACCCTATTAAAAGCCTCCATGCTCAAAATAGTTTCCAGAATCATTGTGCGATGCCATCACTTGGAAGTCAGCAGGGAGAAATGACGGGTTAGGTATGTATACATATAACCATGATCTCTGCTACTGCCAAACAGGTGTTGGGCCAGTTCCCAGTTGATTAAGCTGGTCAGCAGCTGATGGATTCCTATTTTAAGGACACTATGCCCTGTGCTCTTTTCAGAAAGTCCTTGTAAGTCTCATAGCTTCTGAGCAAAGTTGATTAGAGAGATTTACCAGATAATAAGGGGGCTGAGCTGGGATGCAATTTATCATGCTTTCTGAAAGCAGCAAGGCTAATTCACTTTCTGTGAACACAACTAAAGCAGCTTATATGTGAATGTTTAGACATAGTCTTTGACAGAAAAAAAAATTAAGCTATGTTACGATGCTGTGAACTCTCTAGCCATGTTGTTAGCTCTGAATATGCTTGTATATCTTTGACCCATCCCAATGAATCATTTCACCAATAAATGAAATGCCATGTTATGGCATTTGTAAGATTTGTGAATGACGGTGAAATTCAAGAAAACATTTTCTGCTGCAAAGAACTACATGAAACATGCAAAGGCCAAGATGTATTTAATGTTTTGTCTTCATATCTGGAAACAAAAAGTCTGTCTTGGAGGAATTGTGTTGGCATCTGTACTGATGGTGCTCCATCAGTGGTTGGCTCCATGAGAAGTTTCATTTCTCTTGTAAGAAAAGAAAATCCTGATGTTCTCACAACACACTGCTTTCTTCACAGAGAGGCATTGGTGTCAAAAACTCTTGGAGATGAAATGAAAAAAGTTCTAGATGATGCTACAAAACTGGTTAACTTTATTAAACAAAGATCGGTTCACTCCAGAATGTTTAAAAAAACTGTGTGAAAACCTGGACAAAGACCATATAAGTCTCCTGTTACACACAGAAATATGGTGGCTCAGCAGGGGAAGAGTTCTCAACTGCGTGTTCGAGCTGAAGGCAGAATTTCAAGAGTATTTTCAAGAAAATAGTATTCCACATTTTGCTGAGTGCTTTGAAGGTGGAGAATGGTTGCAGAAAGTAGCATACTTAGCGGACACCTTTCATCACATGAACCAGCTGAACAAGTCTCTGCAAGGCACTGAAGAAAATGTTTTGACTTCAAGTGACAAGATTCTTGGATTTAAAAGAAAACTGAATGTTTGGAAAAACCATGTTGCAAAAGGAAATACTGAAATGTTTCCACTGCTCCTTGGGCTTGAGAGTGAGGAAGGATACCAGAAAGTCTCAAATCTAATTGAAAACCACCTGGACATACTGCAGAGCAAAATTGATCAGTACTTCCCCTCCCTTTCAACACAAATGCATGACAGGGTGAGAGATCCTTTCGCTACATCTTCTGCTCAGTCTGAGAACTTCACCTTGAAGGGGAAGAACTTTGTGAGCTGAGGTCTGATTATATACTCAAGATGAGACTCACTGATCCGCTCAAGGACAAGTTCTGGATTTCTGTGAAAGAAGAGTATCCTGCCATTCATAGGAAGGTGTTGAACATCTTGCTGCAATTTTCAAGCTTTTTCTTATTTAACAAGCGTCGAAAGCAAAGACAGAAACTGTCTTATTTCAGTTGAAGATGAAATCTGTGTGTACTTATCTCAAGTTCAGCCCAGAACTTCGTGCAGCAAAAAAAAAAGCACAGGTTTCACATTAAAGAGGTAAGTTTCATTCTTTATTTTCAGTTCAAAAACACTGTTAATGCATATATACAGGCCTACACATGAAACGGATATAATAATTTTGTAATGTCTGGCCTATATTTGAGCCTGAGTGTGCAGGGGTTCCCCAAAGCCTGAAAAATATTTCAAGGGTTCCTCCAGGGTCAAAAGGTTGAGAAAGGCTGCTCTGTTCCCTCTGTTCCCTCTACATCAGCAAACATTTGCTTTCTTCCAGACAGGTAAACTCAGCTCTCCAGACACTAACCCCCTTGTTTTGGATAAATTATTTGTAAAATATCTCACAAATATGACTCAGCTAGAACAGTTTCTTTATTGCCAAGAGTAATCTGACTACTGCGGCTTGCAGCAATCAAAGCCTGGTTTCTTGGGTTTAAGTGCTATGCTTTGTCTTCCCACCTTTTTGAGAAATCTAACTACTGTATTCTTTTCATGGCCTTGAATTTGGGAAGCATCTGCTCGGTGTTGACATGACGGTTCTGTTTTGTCTAGGAACTGCTGGTCTCTGCTGCACCAGCTTCATTCCTTACAGGAGGGTTTTGGCAAAGTTCTGACTGGAAACTTATGAGGGATGACAGTGGACAACATTTGGGAAGTTCAGAGTAGCTCCGTGCCAAGCTGGGGTGGTGGTGGTGGTGGTGGTAAAGAAGTCCTGTTTTTTGCTCTTCAGTTACTGAGAAATGGATGAATGTGAGAAACTTTATTGTTTATTTCTTGATTTAGAGAAGCATATAATAAAATAAATAGTATTGAATTATGAAATGTGGTAGATGGGCCTCCTCTATTGCTGCCACCTTCTTTAGAACAGCATCCTCCCTGATATTAGACTGGCGCCAACACTGTTGGATATTAGAAAAGTCATTAACACTGGGCAGTTCCAGGAAGCCTTTGGGGAATTTTGTTTTGTTTTGTTTTGTTCTGTCTGGTATGGATTTTTTGATGCTGCTCCTTGCCATGGTATATGTCAGAACTGTTGCTATTTTGTGTTATATTTATTATTTTAAGCTTTTCCTAGTATAACTGGGAACATCAACAACTTTGAGTTGGTCCAGGCCTGAAGTGATCATAAGCAGTAGGAGAAATAAATAATATAATAAAATATAAAGCATGGAATTGAAGATTGGTTGCTGAATGTGATGTTTGTTGTTGTTTATTCGTTTAGTCGCTTCCGACTCTTCGTGACTTCATGGACCAGCCCACGCCAGAGCTTCCTGTCGGTCGTCAACACCCCCAGCTCCCCCAGGGACGAGTCCGTCACCTCTAGAATATCATCCATCCATCTTGCCCTTGGTCGGCCCCTCTTCCTTTTGCCTTCCACTCTCCCTAGCATCAGCATCTTCTCCAGGGTGTCCTGTCTTCTCATTATGTGGCCAAAGTATTTCAGTTTTGCCTTTAATATCATTCCTTCAAGTGAGCAGTCTGGCTTTATTTCCTGGAGGATGGACTGGTTGGATCTTCTTGCAGTCCAAGGCACTCTCAGAATTTTCCTCCAACACCACAGTTCAAAAGCATCGATCTTCCTTCGCTCAGCCTTCCTTATGGTCCAGCTCTCGCAGCCATATGTTACTACAGGGAACACCATTGCTTTAACTATGCGGGCCTTTGTTGTCAGTGCGATGTCTCTGCTCTTAACTATTTTATCGAGATTTGTCATTGCTCTTCTCCCAAGGATTAAGCGTCTTCTGATTTCCTGACTGCAGTAATCTTCGTACCTAGAAATACAAAGTCTTTCACTGCTTCTACATTTTCTCCCTCTATTTGCCAGTTATCAATCAAGCTGGTTGCCATAATCTTGGTTTTTTTGAGATTTAGCTGCAAACCAGCTTTTGCACTTTCTTCTTTCACCTTCATCATAAGGCTCCTCAGTTCGTCTTCACTTTCAGCCATCAAAGTGGTATCATCTGCATATCTGAGATTGTTAATGTTTCTTCCAGAGATTTTAACTCCAGCCTTGGATTCCTCAAGGCCAGCTTGTCGCATGATGTGTTCTGCATACAAGTTGAATAGGTAGGGTGAGAGTATACAGCCCTGCCGTACTCCTTTCCCAATCTTAAACCAGTCTGTTGTTCCGTGGTCTGTTCTTACTGTTGCTACTTGGTCGTTATACAGATTCTTCAGGAGGCATACAAGATGACTTGGTATCCCCATACCACTAAGAACGTGCCACAATTTGTTATGGTCCACACAGTCAAAGGCTTTAGAATAGTCAATAAAACAGAAATAGATGTTTTTCTGAAACTCCCTGGCTTTTTCCATTATCCAGCGGATATTGGCAATTTGGTCTCTAGTTCCTCTGCCTTTTCTAAACCCAGCTTGTACATCTGGCAATTCTCGCTCCATGAACTGCTGAAGTCTACCTTGCAGGATCTTGAGCATTACCTTACTGGCATGTGAAATGAGTGCCACTGTTCGATAGTTTGAACATTCTTTAGTGTTTCCCTTTTTTGGTATGGGGATATAAGTTGATTTTTTCCAGTCTGATGGCCATTCTTGTGTTTTCCAAATTTGCTGGCATATAGCATGCATTACCTTGACAGCATCATCTTGCAAGATTTTGAACAGTTCAGCTGGGATGCCATCGTCTCCTGTTGCCTTGTTATTAGCAATGCTTCTTAAGGCCCACTCAACCTCACTCTTCAGGATGTCTGGCTCTAGCTCACCGACCACACTGTCAAAGCTATCCCCGATATTGTTATCCTTCCTATACAGGTCTTCTGTATATTCTTGCCACCTTTTCTTGATCTCTTCTTCTTCTGTTAGGTCCTTGCCATCTTTGTTTTTGATCATACCCATTTTGGCCTGGAATTTGCCTCCAATGTTTCTAATTTTCTGGAAGAGGTCTCTTGTCCTTCCTATTCTATTGTCTTCTTCCACTTCCATGCATTGCTTGTTTAAAAATAATTCCTTATCTCTTCTGGCTAACCTCTGGAATTTTGCATTTAATTGGGCATATCTCCCCCTATCACTGTTGCCTTTTGCTTTCCTTCTTTCTTGGGCTACTTCTAGTGTCTCAGCAGACAGCCATTTTGCCTTCTTGGTTTTCTCTTTCTTTGGGATGTATTTTGTTGCCGCCTCCTGAACAATGCTGCCAACCTCTGTCCAGAGTTCTTCCGGAACTGTACAGATGTCCGCCACCTTTGGCTGCAAAGGATGTAATCAATCTGATTTCGGTGTTGTCCATCTGGTGAAGTCCATGTATAAAGCCGTCTCTTAGGTTGTTGGAAGAGAGTGTTTGTTATGCAGAGTGAGTTGTCTTGGCAAAATTCTATCAGCCTGTGTCCTGCTTCGTTTTGTTCTCCCAGGCCATACTTACCTGTAATTCGAGGTGTCATTTGACTGCCCACCTTAGCATTCCAGTCTCCTGTGATGAAAATAACATCTCTTTTAGGCGTGTTGTCCAGTAGGTGCTGCAGATCCTCATAGAACTGCTCTACTTCAGCTTCTTCAGCATTTGTGGTTGGGGCGTATATTTGGATCACTGTGATGTTAGATGGCTTGCCCTGAATTCGAATTGAGATCATTCTGTCGTTTTTTGGGTTGTATCCAAGCACTGCTTTAGCCACTTTACTATTAATTATGAAGGCTACTCCATTTCTTCTGTGGTCCTCTTGTCCACAGTAGTAGATCTGGTGGTCATTTGATGTGAAGTGGCCCATTCCAGTCCATTTCAGTTCACTGACGCCCAGAATGTCTATCTTTAATCTTGACATCTCACCAATAACCACATCCAATTTGCCCTGGCTCATAGATCTTACATTCCAGGTTCCGATGGTGTGTTGATCCTTAGAACATCGGATTCGCCGTTCACCACCAGCACCGTCGGCCGCTAGCCGTCCTTTCAGCTTTGAGCTAGCTGCGTCATCACGTCTGGGGCTAGTTGAGCTCATCCTCTGTTCCTCCCCAGTAGCATTTTGACCATCTTCCGACCTGGGGGTCTCATCTTCCGATGGTATACCGACATATCTCTGGTTGTACTGATCCATTTAGTTTTCACGGCAAGAATACTGAGGTGGGTTGCCATTACCTTCCCCAGGGATCGCATTTAGTCTGACCTCTCTGTCATGACCTTCCCGTCTTGGGTGGCCCTTCACGGTTTAGCTCATGGCATCATTGAGGTGCTCAAGCTCCAGCACCACGACAAGGTAACGATCCTTTGCTGAAGGCTGAATGTGATAACAGCAGCCTATGATAGAAATGAAGCATATGTGAGGATAAATAGAATCCTTAATGAATGGTTCAGCACCAAGCAGGGACTAAGTCAAGGATGTGTGATGTTCCCTTGGCTGTATTCAGGCCTAAATACAGTATATAAGGAAGGCTTGCGATGCTGTAAAAGGTGTGTTGGTTGGAGATAAGGACATGTATCTGCTTTTGTATGCAGATGATGCTGTGTTGCTGACTGAAAATCAAACAAATTCTGCTGAAAGTTAGATAGATTGTATGATGGAACAAGGAGTCTGAATATGAAAAATTAAAGTATCAAAGATCCAAGCTAAAGTTTTGAGAAAATCAAGGCTATCTCATGCTGTCCAAATAAGCTGCTTGATAGTACAGCTGCATAGGAAGCAACAGCTGTGGTCCATGTTGGGACATATGATATTGGGAAATGTAGTTAGCCCATCCTAGAAATCAAATTTAGGCTGCTGGATAGCAGATTGAAATACAGGACTGCAAAGGTACCATTCTCGGAAATACACAGGACCAGCTAGATAGGCAGAACTTGGAGGTCTCAATTTATGGATAAGATGGTGGCAGGCAAAGGGGTTTTGATTTGGTAGGCACTGCAGAACAGTTTAGGACAAGATGAATCTGTGCACGAGAGATGGGCTTCACTTGAACTGAAATGGAACCAGACTGTGGGTATATAATATCAAAAAGACTCAGCAATTTTTAAACATATCCCTCAGGGAAAGACAGCTGGTGTTAAACACCATCTGGTTTGAAAGGCTGTAGATATTTCAGGAAATAGGGAAGGAGTAGGGAAGGAATCAGATCAATGTTGAAAATGGCCTAATTCTTCATAGTGCCTGGAGGTTATTTTAAATCACAATAATTGAGGCTCAATTACAGTGTATTCCATAAGGTAAAAAAGGGTAAACCAAGGTCAGCATGGCTTTCTAGTAGTACCAAGGAAGCTGTAAAAGTTAAAAGATCTTCCTTTAGGAAATGGAAAGACTGTCCTAATGAGAAGAACAAGAAGCAAAACGTTTACTAGAAAGAATATAAAATGATATGGAATACAAAACAATAAATACATAATTTGAGGAGTATAGGGCAAAAAACATAAAGGGGAACAATAGGATATTCTTTAAGGATATTTGAAGCAGAAAACAAACCACAGAATTAGTTGGGCCATTAGGCAGCAACCAAGTGAAAGGGATCCTCAAGGAGGATGTGGAGATTTCAGAGAAACTGATTAAATTCTGTGCACCTGTTTTTACTACCGAAAGTATAGGACAGATACCTGAGCTGGTATTGACTTTCTCAGAGAGGGAATCAGAACAATTAAAACAATTTGGGGTAAGATGAGAAGATATTCTAGGACATCTTGAGTGACTACACTCATGAATTACTGGACCCTAATGGCATCCACCCAAGAGTTCTTAAAGAAATCAGATATGAAATTGCTGACTTCCTAGCAAAAATATGTAACTTGTCACTCAGATCAGGCCCACTGCCAGAAGACTGGAAGGTAGCCAAGGTGACATCAATTTTAAAAAAGGGACCTAGGGGAGTTCCTGTAAATCATAGGCAGATTGCTTAACAAGTTGGTGGAAATGGTAATCAAAGAAAAGATAACTAGACATGTAGAGGCATAAGTCTTGCTGAAGGAAAATCCACAAAACCCTGTCTCACCAACCTTTAAGAGTTATTTGAAAGAAGCAACAGACTTGTGGATGGAAGTAACCTGTTAGCATTGTATAGTTGGATTTTCAAAAAGCCTTCTACCCAGTTCCTCCTCATAGACTCTTAAGTAGAGTTATTCGGATAAGAAGATTTTTATTAATTGCTAACTAGTTAAATCCTTTCATAAATTGGTTTAAAAAAAGAAAAAGGCGTTTTTTTCCAGTGGAAAGTAGTATGAAGTAGCATCTTTCAAAGACCAGCGCTTTTTAATTCATTCATAAACTATCTTGATTTAGGGATAGAAAGTGAGCTGACCATGAGAAATGGAGCTGTTAAAATGGGAAACAAGGAGACTAGGATTAGGCAGAATCACTTTGTAAACACTGATCAAGTGTTTGATCAAGAGTGTTTAATCAAGAGCAACCAACCATTTAGCATGAAAAACAGACTGCAACTAGTGCATTACAATGAATGAGTGGAAGAAAGAAATTCGGCTAGTAAAGCTTGTGTGTGTTTGTGTGTGCGCACTCACACATACCTTCAAGTCAGTTTTTGACTCCTGGTGACAGCCTCGACAAGCCCCTGCAGTTTTCTTGGCAAGATTTTTCAGGAATGGTTTGCCATTGCCTCCTTCTGAGGCTGAGAGAGAGTGACTGGCCCAAGGTCGCCCACCTGGCTTTGGCCTTAACTCAGGGTCTCCCAATTTCTAGCCTGATGCCTTAACCACTGCAGCAAACTGGCTGTTATTAAATCTTGGGCATACATACAGTATATATACGAATATATAGAACTAGATGATCAGCTTTTATAAAGGCTGATCTTCATTATAACTAAAGTTGTTTGGATATGCAATGAAGTATCTTATTTACAGTAATCAAGTCTTCAACTTCCCTAAGAGTGCCAAGTTCCCGGAGAAAGAATGATTGCAGTGGCCTGGGGGTAACTTTTGCTACTGATCAGGTTTGCAGATAATATTAAACTACTGTATTCAGAATGAAAAACAACAACAACAACAACAAACTGGACTATGAAGAAATAATCTTTTAAATTAGACAAATAGTTAACCAAATGGCAAATGCTGGTCAGTTTAAGTAAGTGTAAAGTGATGTACATTGGGCAACCCCCCCTCCAAACTTCCCTAACTTTATATAAGTGTTGATGGGATCCAAGCTGTCTATAAGTAACCAGAAGTAAGCTCTTAGGGTTATAGTGTCAACTCATCATATAGCTGCTCTGAAAAAGGGGGAGATTCTGCGGGATAATTAGTAAAGCAACTGAACATCAATATCCCAGCATCATAATATCTCCCTAGGATTCTGTGATATGTGCACTTCTGGATACTGTGTAGAATTATATTTGCCCACCAGAGAAAAGATGTAATTGAAGGGAATATCTGTAGCTCAAGGTTGAACTGTGGAGTCCTTGGTGCTCTCTGAGCCTGGTGGTTTGTTTGCAGACATTTCATTGCCCGACTAGGCAACTTCTTCAGTGTACACACCAAGGACTCCACAAAACATGTAATGGAAAGTACTGGAGATCAGAATGATCAAGAGCCTCAAACACCTTCCCTGTGAGAAAAGGCTAGAATGTTTGCGCCTCTTTTGTTGGAAAAAAAGTGATTGAGGGGAGACATGATTCAAGTGTATAAAATCATGCATGGCACAAAGGAAGGGGACAAGAAAAAGTTAGCCCTCTCTCAAAGTGATACAACCATTTAAAATGAGGGTGACTGGACAAGACTTAAAACAGACAAAAGGGAGCACTTCTTCACATAGTGCATAATCAATGACCACAAGACTTGGCCACTAACATGGATTGCTTTAATGGAAGAATAGATAAATTCATGGGGGAAAGGTCTATCAACCTATGCTATTCTTAAAGGCGCAATGATAATTCTGGGATGAGGGCAGCATGCCTCCAAACACTAGAAGAACAATTATAGGAGAGGAGTACATCTCCATCTCTTCCTTGTGAGTACCCCAAAGGTGTCTGGCCACTGTCAGAGACAAAACGTTGAATGAATTTGGGCTTTGGCATGATCCATGTTCTTCAGTTGTAATACATGCATTGTGAAGAATTCAAGGAAACGGTTGAATTGGTGTACCTTGTGGAATGTTTACTAAAGATGGGAAAGTGGATGGAAAAATTTTAGGATGTGGAAAGGTAATGGGTAGTGTGTGTTCTGTTCTGAGGAATGAATGCTTGTTGAAAGTAGCAAAGTATGTAGCTGTCGGTAAGAGTATGCTTCTGCCCGCTTTGTTTTATAGAGCGTGTCAGAGAAACATAAAAGTTGAATGCAGTGGGAATGGGGTACTTAAGAAATGGGAGAGAGAGGATCAAGAATAAATGAGTCCTGAATGAATATGAGTTGAAAACAAAAGTGAGTCACCAGAACAAAAGAAGTATATTGAGATGGTTTGATCATATAGAGTGAATCAACAAGGACTGAATTGCAAAACAGATATACGAAAGAAGGATGAATAGTATGAAAGGGAAGACTGAGAACAGAGTTGGTTGAAAGAGTTGGTGAGATCCTCAAAAAATGAGTGGTGAGGAATTTAGGGGACAAAAGACACCATATGAGAATGAAAAGAAATGTGGACATGATAAAAGCAAAGGTGACTTGCAAGGATAGAAACGTACGTATAATGAAAGGTCCTGGGTGTAACCTATATTTCCTTTATAGTTTTTTTCCTTGTCTTATGTCCTTAATTTCGTTGGTTTGCTATTTGTTACTCCTTTTCTGTATTTTGCATAATCTTACTTCCCTCCAAAGGGAATAATGAGAATGGGGATTGTGTATGCTGAAATTAATATGCTTAAGCAGAGAGTGGGATATGGTGAATAACTCCTCTCCCATGAGATACCTACACTGATCTTTAAAAAAGAAGAAGGTCAGCCAAGGTGGGCAAAGCAATCAGACAGTCCTGATGAACATAAAAGTTTGTTTGCCACTCAACCCGAGCTTCCATGTGGTTCAAGTTTCTAAATGTTTCCTGTTCAGTAGCCAGATGGAAAGGAAGTCCCATGTGCTTCCTGGATTCAGAAGTGGCATGATAAAAAGGGCAGCCAGTAAAAGCAAATATTCAAAGCGCTACAAAAGTACAGTGACTTCAGCCATATGCAGCTTCGCTTCATCACGTCCAAAACCCCTTATTGTTTCTGTAGATTGATCTCAATCCAGACTGAAAAATAACACTTGAAAGGTGGTGGAGTAGCTTTTCTCGCTCCTCCTCCAAAATGCATATTATTATTTGTTTCCACACCAAGAGATGGGTCACTGTGTTTCCCCTTGCCCTCAATTCACACAAAGCACATTTTAAAAAGGCATTATAAGGATCTAAGTGTGGTGTGGAGATAGATTTCCTTCTGCTCTTCCCTAATTCCCTCTATTGACGGGGAAGGTCTGGAAAGGAAATATGTTAATGGCTGAATGTGGTTAAGGGCTTCGTTTAGCTGAACACGGAAAAATCATAGCAAAGATTCACTGGATTCGCTGCTACCTCATCCCTTCTCTCCATTCCTTCTGCTCTTTTTCTCCTTTGGCATTTTGCCTTAAAGCTGGCCTTTTACTTTAGTCTCCTTTTCTGGAAAAAGTCTCCACTATTCCAACCAGCCACCTGGGTACCTTAAAAAGGCCTGGACTAAAAGTACTTCTGCTGTGGCCCTACGACTTTAGAGAAAGAGGCTATTTCTGAGGCAGCCCTCTGGAGGAGCAGCAGCCTGTCCTCGGTACAATACAACGAGTGGCTCAGAAACGGAAAAGAGAAAGAGAAAAATCTCCCACTCCAGTTACTTATGATCTAGAAGGGCTTCAGACGTGGGTAGAGAAGTGTGTTCTCACAAGTGTGGTGACAACCGTTAGTCACTGTGGAGAATGGAATAGTTGGTTGTAGAGGCAATGCTTTCCCATTGGAATAATTATCTGCCTGATGGAAGAAAGCAAAATAAAACTGAACCTAATTTGCATTGAGAAAGAATTTAAGCAATATATTAACTTAATCTGCAAGAAAATAGCAAGTCATAAAAACAGCATTCAGCTTTGCTCCAAATATTAAATTCAACACATGTCAAAGATCATTTGGCTCAAACCATTCCATATCTTCTACAGTATAAAGGCTCTGTAAGCATTTTTTTTCTTAACAGCCTTTTTGAAAGACAGAGTAAGAGAAAGACGTTTAGCAAACTACAGAATAACGGCCACTCTGGCCATACGAGAGTGGCAATAGCTGGAAACAAGCTAAGAAATAATAACTGGAATGGCAGTCCCTCGTGATTTTAGATCATTTGGCTTTGGATCCAAGTGCTAGACCACTCCATTTAAGCCAAGAACCTTTAGCTGACCTTGGCTGATGTCAAAAAAGCTAAGCAGGGTCATATCTGGTTCATATTTGGATGGGAGATCACCCAGAAATACCAGGACTATAGGTTAGACTCGGATGTCTAAAAACATCCTGGAAGAAGGTGATGGCATTACTTCCCTGCTGTGGCCAAGAAAACATCATAAACTTGTCTGCCTAGTCTCTGAGGGTTGAGCTTGAAGGAATTTTACTTTTTTTCCCTCAGTTTAAGATTAGATGCATTTATTGACTGCCATTTTTGTCCCTTATGGGATGATATTGAGCACCACATTTAACATGTGTGGTGTTAAATATGGGATTATTTTTTGTTTTGTTTTGTTAGGAGAAGCATTTTCTATGTTTTGCATCCCATTTTAATTTTTAACAAGGCTCATGGAATTATAAAATGAAATCTGCTCAGCACATAAAACATTGCTTCCTGTTTCTTAGACCTCTGCACAGCAGTCCACTGAATGCATGTGGAAGGCATATCTCAGTATGGTCATGGGAACCAGAGAGCTGAGCCACAGGTTAGAACAGAAGATTAGTGTAGTACTTCCCTGAAATTTCAAGCATGGTTAATCTTTTGCCAAAAGTGAACCTCTCCTGTGCTGCCAATAATCTTTCCTTAAATATTTATTGAGGTTTTAAAGCTAATATATTCTGATTGGCTGAATTATATGTGAGTGCAATGACGACAACAACAACAAAACCCTCTCTGAAAGCTGCATTTCTTTGTTTCTTTTTTGATAAAATTTCTTTCCAGAACTCATCTGTTTCTGTTTTCCCCACATATCATTATTGTGCTCATTCTGGCTTCATTACTTTTGGCACAAATGCAGTTGGCATATGAGGGCTGGGGACTACAGTCTTAGAGTCATTTGCTTGGGTAAAAAAGAAAAACCATTGAAATATTAGAATTGTGCAGTGCAGCATAAGGAATAGATTTGCTCCCAAGTAAACATGCTGCTGTTTTTTTTCTTTTTAAGTCCTACTTGTTCACCTAATATCCAGGGTTATTTTACTGTCTTTTTTAAAAATCAGAAATATTGTAGGTACTCTGTTATACAAAAATATTTGTGATAGAGTATCTAAAAGTTAAATTGTGAATCATATATGCTTTTGTGGATCACCCTTTCCTGCAAACTTTACTACTTGAAATGTTAAGTGTTAGTATCTAGCTTCTCCCACTAAAAACATCTTGAATTTAGCACATTCATCAAGATTCAGAGGTCTCTAATGAGTTGGCTACTCAGCCCAAACATTCTACTCTGCTTTTTTTTCCTTTTAGGATATGATATTTAAACTAAATCTACCCAGTCCAATCCTTCTCATAAAGCAACATATTCTTAAGCCATCTCCAATGAGTGATGAAAAAATATTTTTTGAAAAAATATTTTTAAAAAAATATTACATTATACCAATGATGTTGTACTTACTGATTTATTCATCAGTTTTGATTATTTGATAAATGGATTGAATTTGGGAATGACTAAATCCTGCACATCCACATAACTTGCACATGGCAACAATTTTGAAGTGAAAAATGTCTACTACTTTTGCTTTAGATATGCAGATGTTTGTCATGGCAGGCCATTATTAGAGAAAAGAAATACTCAGCTCTGAAAGAGAAAAGGGTAAAATATATTCTTTTGTAAAGGATAATTTATGATTAATTTGGAGCACCTTTGATATTAAACCATTCAAAGAGTTTTTAAAACCAGTCAATTGACTGTTGCAGGCCCACTAGGAACACATTAAATGACCAGCAGCATTTCGATTCTTCCTGGAAATATGTATGGACAACATTACACATCATGCATTTAATTAAAGCTTCAGGAGAATACATTAACTATATTTTATGGGGGAAGCATGTTGAACCATTTGTCTTCATACAATTTGTCTTGGTTTTGTCTTGGTTTGTATAATTTGTACTTTTATATTCATACTTAGATATGGTTGCTGGTGAGAGGGACCACATTAGTGTGGCAGTTGCGTAGTTAACTAAAGATGTGGAAATTGGGAAAATGCCTTGCCTTTGTACTATTTTGGACTCCATATGCAATTAATTAATTAATTAATTAATTGACGATACTTATAAGCTGCCTCAGATACCTACTGGGTTCACAGACTACACTGAGCCATAGTATGATTGGTTGACTTGATTTTCCTTAGGTTAAGACATGACAATCATTTGTCCATATAGTCACTGGGAGTCATATCTGATTTGATGTTACTTAGCTAGCTAACTTTGGCTTAGTTTGCACCCAGCCACCAGATTTTATACCTTAGCATTATGTGTGAATGTGGCCACTATGGTTCACTTTAATTGAAAGTGGCTTACCATGTTGTGTGAATCTGTTTTTTCCCATTTCCTTTCTTGATCAATGTCACAGAGTGGTTATCATGGGTCCACTATTGAAAACAATTATTGAAAGTCATGAGTTTTTTAAGAATCACAACTTTGCGCACTCCTAAAGTGAATTTTGGTGTGTTTATTATGGGCAAGCTTCCCCTTTGCAGTTGGACTCAGTTGCAGAGGGTGAGAAGATACCAAAGACAGAAACTGTAGATTAATTTTAAAGGCAATAGAAATAAGAGCTGTATGAATCCATAGATATTGGAGGAAGGGGGAAAAAACCATACCAAATGAGCATTGTTTGCAGTTTCTTTTTTTCTCTAGTCACTTTAAAACCATATGTTTCATATGAGTGTCAAAAAGTTGGCCTCTTGTAAGTTTACACTTAATAATTCTAATGTTCAGTTCATCCAGCTAGAGGGCACCACCTAGCCAACCTTGGCTGATCTTGAATTTAAAAAAGCAAGGTTGGCCCTGGTTAGTACTTGGAGGGGAGATCACCAGGAAATTCCAAAGCTGTAGGTTACAGTGGGAAGTTTAAAAAAAAACATCCTGGAAGAAGGGAATGACAAACCACTTCTGTATTATTGCCAAGAAAACTGCATGGACTTGTCCATAAAGTCTCCAAGAGTCCAGCTCAATTGGCAGAGTGTCTGCCTGCTTAATGATCAGTTCAGCAAGGCTGTTAAAGGGTTCTTTCTCAGAATTTTCCTCTGCTGGGTATCCCATCCAGTTCTTTCTGAATTGCCCTTTATCTGCTCCCCATTTTGCTAACGTAGTTGCTATCCCGCTTCTAGCACGCTTCCTCGCCATTTTGCCTCTTGTTTAGTGCATATTTTAATGCCTGATTTTCTCCATTTTGTTATTGTCACCACTCTCTTGAGCAAACTTCCATCAGACTGTCCAGTTAAAAACAAAATGACTCCCTAATGAACATGACATCATCCATTTTTAAAGTGTTGTGGAATGGAAATTAAATGCTTCTCGTCGTTCATATACCAGTAATTTATTCTCATGTTGATGGCCAGGCTTCCAGTTCTCTAAATGCCTTTAATTCAACACATGGCATGCTTCCAGATACAAAGAGGAGAATTCCTTTTGCCTGTGCTGACTTATAGGAACTTTCCATATACTTCCCCTTTTAAGCGGATAATATCTTCTACTCCCATATTATGGAAGAGTCCAAACTAGCTTGGCTGCGGTAAGAAGGAAGATGAAATGTTTGGGTCATCTGCAATGAGGGAATATACAAGGATAGATCGATAAAGGGTATACGAGGAGGAGGATTTGCACTTCTATTAAAAATATTTGGAAGCTATAGATTTATGAGTGATGCCTTCCCATTGATGGAATAGCCACACTTCATTCCTGAATAATTTCCTTTTATATGAAGTAGAGAAGTGATATCATCATGGATCTTTAGAGTTAAAAATGTTTACGGGACACCTATTTCACTTCACCTGCAAGTGTTTGAGAACAACAATGAACCAATTAAATATATAACACTACATACAGTATATGTGTTTGCTAACTGGCTATATTTGGTTAAAAAGGGATGGGGGGGACTTAGTCCAAAATTCAAAATCAAGTCCACTAAATCAAGGTGCAGCCCTTGATTTAATATGTCCTTATTTTAAAATTCACAGCATCCCTTTCAGATCAGAACCTAGCAAACTGCCTTCTGTTTAGTCAGATTAATTATCGGTCTTGCCCTAAAATCCATAGAAGGAAAATGAAAGGAGAGAGTGTGATTCAGTCCCTAGTTTTGCCCTTTAGTGCTATGCAGGATGAGCTGCCCGGGACTGTTCAACATGCCAACACAAGGTTCAATTGACATCTTCACTTAGAAGCCACCAGGGGCTACAAGGATCCCCCTATCCAGTCCATGAGCTCTTGCAGTTTCCCAGCAGAGTGCCTATCTCACCAGGCAAGTTGCCATAATTTATAGGCCTCAGCTGTGATAAGACTGGGCCTAGTGAGGGAAAAGGAGCGGTGGACCAGCAGAAGTCTTTGTCAAAGGCAAGGTGCAAGGCAAGACAAGGATCATTCTCCTGTCAAGCCTTACTGGCTTATGAAGGACAGCTCAGGCTTTAAGCTGTGCTAATTTCATTTTTATTAACATTATTTTTAGTTTGCCCCCTTGCTTCTTTTCTCAGCTCCCCAAATGTCACTCCAGATTAGCTAAGTGAGGTCTTTCGTGTGTTCAAAGCCTGGAGAGGTGCAAAGTGAACTGTGTCCAGAAGATCCATGGAAATGAGTTTAGGAGGAAGGAGGCCAATTTCTTCTCATCTCCTCCCTTGTCTTTCTCCTCCCCACTCCCTGAACATGTTTGGGTCATTTCTCTTTTGGCCGCATCTCCAAGCTGCTGGTCTAAGACAATAACCCTGATCTGGCCCCATCATATATATACATACTGAAGGGCAAAGGTTATTGAAAGACTCAGATGTAAGCCATTCATATCACCTGCTACTGATGCCCTCATGACTGAATCCATGATAAAAGACTAACTTGTGATAGTCAGGGTGGTGCATTGGTTAAAGTTTTGTCAAGGACTGGCAAGATGCAGGTTCAAGTCTATCCTCCGCCATGGAAATCCACTGGCCTAACCTACCTCATGGGTTGTTGTGGGAAAGCATGGAGGAGGGAATATTTTGTACACCACCTTAAACTCATCAAGGAAAGTAAGGATACAAATCAAATAAATAAACACATTTCCACGATTAGCAAATAGAATTACTATCAAATCAAGTCCTTCAGAACTGTCAAATCTCCCCATATGAAGAAAACTTCATATTTTGAATCCCTGAGCTTGTTTTGTTTTGACTTTGCATTTTCATTGCTATGGCTCTGTGAACCTTGTGTGTGGTAGAGTTCTAATTTAACTAAATTGACAATATTCAGAATACCAACTTTACTTTAGAGGCCTGTGTGTAGGAGCTTCAGGATGAAAATGGAAAGTTGTGATGCATTCAAAATTGTCCAGAAGAGCAACTAACTCTTTGGGCTTCTCCTACTATTGTAGTTTGATATTTTGAGGATTTCCAGAATACCTTTAGGCAGATCGCTACTTGTTAAAGATGTATGTACTCTTCTGTATACTCTAGATAATCCCAGGATTTGGAAGTAATCAAGGCATGAAGAATTATGGATTTCTTGAATGTGGGGGTAGGGAAAGCTAAAAGAATGACTAAACATTAGAATGATAAATCCATATCTGATCTGTAGAAATAGATTGCTAATGTGTAATGGATTTAATTGTTTGTTTGAAGATAATTTCCTTTTTTGAAAAAGAGATAAAGTTGACTTTTCAGCAGTGTGGTCAAATTTCTCTTAGTTATTCTGCTAATGTGATAAGATCCCAGACTGAACAAACTTCCTTCCTTCCTTCCTTGCTTCCTTCCTTCCTTCCTTCCTTCCTTCCTTCCTTCCTTCCTTCCTTCCTTCATTCATTCATTCATTCATTCATTCATTCATTTCATAATATATTTGAGGTTTGATGGTTTAAACCATCTGGTCTGTTAATATCTGTACATTATCATACTTGATGTATGTATTTTTATTACTACTGTACATTGTTGTTATTTTTATTTTGCAAAATACATGCCAACCTGGCATGTATTACCAAGACCTGGCTGGGTCCAGAAGGGAAGGTGGCCCTTTCTGAGATATGCCCAGCAGGGTTTCAGGTGTGGCATCAGCTGAGACTTCAGGGCAGGGATGAGGGTGTGGCGATTGTCATCCTAGAGTCCCTTGTGGCTTTCAGGGTCGCTGTACTGCAGGTCACCAAATGTGAGACCCTGTTCATTAAGTTGGGCTCTAGGGATCAGTTGGGATTGTTGCTGTTTACCAGCCTCCCTGCTGCATAGCAACTTCCCTGCCTGAGCTCCTTGACTCCATCTCGGGGTGGGCAATGGAGTTCCCCAGACTTATGGTTCTGGAGGACTTCAATCTGCCTTCTCTGGGAGCAGGGTCTTAGGCAGTTTGGGAGTTCATGGCCACCATGACAGCCATGGGCCTATCCCAGGTCATCCACAGCCTGACATGGGACAGTGGTTCCACTCCAGATCTGGTGTTGCTGTTGGAGCAGTGGCTATGTGATCTGAAATTGGGGTAGGTTTTGGTCTTTCCCTGTCATGTTCAGATCATGCCCTGATTTCCATGGGATTCTCTAGTGCCACTATCCACTGCAGGGAGGCTGGACCCATTAGATTGGTCTGCGCCTGGCGACTGATGGACCTGGATGGGTTCCAGAGGGAGCTGGGGGTTGTTCCTGCTGGTCTGCTGCACAGCCCATCCAAAGCCTTGGTTGCGACTTGGAATAAAGGGGCGGGTGAGGTCTTGGATCAGATCATGCTCATGCAGCCTCTCCCATCTCATGGATCCCATCACTCCCTCTGGTTTGCGGAGATGCTGAGGGAGATGAAACAAGAGAAGAGAGTATTGCTGGCTCTCAACCAAGGACAAGCTCAACCAAACATGGACTAGAGCCACTATTAAGGCCTACCTTGTGGCGGTAAGGGCGGTGAAGCAGCAGTACTTCTCTGCCCTTATTGCATCCACAGAGTGCCACCCTGCAGCCCTGTTTCGGGTGACACGAGCCCTATTGGGTAAAGAATGCTTGGGGAACCTTTTGCAGGGATGTGTGGAAGAATTTGCTCAGCACCTGTTGGATAAAATCGCTCAGATTCACTCACAGCCTTATTGCAAGACCAGAGGAGATGCCTGAGGTGGAGTCTTGCCTGGTTATCTGGGAACAGTTTGAGCCTGTTGGACCTGAGGAAGTGGACAGGATCTTTTGGACTGTGAGCTCAGTCACCTCTTTAGATCCATGCCCCTCCTGGCTTGTAAAAGCGGCCCAGGGCTTTTTGCGTGAGTGGGTTCTGATGGTGGTTAATTGTTCAATGTTACGGGCTCCAACTGCCAGGGACTTGCACTTAGTGGGTCCCAGGAGGTGGGCCTTCTTTGCTGTGGCTCCCTCCTTATGGAATATTCTCCCCCCTGAAATTAGACTAGCCCCTTCCCTGCTATCATTTAGGAAGTTCCTCAAGATCTGGTTATGTTGTCAGGTTATGCTGGGCATCTTTGGGAATGGGAGACATTGTTAGATGCCTCCACTAGGACTGACATTCTTGCTCTCTCTGCAGGGTTGGTATATTTTTCAAAATTTTGTGATAATATTATAATAATCATTTTATCTTTTTATAATGATCGTTTTTATTTATCCACTGTTTTTATCTCATTGTTGTACGCCACCCAGAGTTGCCTTGTGTGAAATGGCTAGCCATATAAATGTGAGAAATAAAGAAAGAAAGAAAACAAGCAGACAAAGCCAAGGATTCAGATATGGTCAAATGATCAAAATAAACGTGCCCATATCCAGTTCCTCTTCTGATGATCCCTGTTGCTTGACTGGAAACCAGTTAAATAAGATGAGTTGATTTTCCTTCTGTCCACTCTTTCCTTCTTATCTGCAATAGAATCTGCAAGGTTTGTGACTGTCATGTAATAATAACTGTATAGTACAGTCAAACTAGGAAAGATATGATCAGCTGAGGCAAAACTGCAAAATAATGTTTCCCAATTTTTCTGAATGAAAAATGCATGTGGAAATGGATGGAAACAAGTCTATTTGGCCAGGAAATGTATATATCTGTCAGCAATTAAACCTTTGGCGCTTGCTCTGTCTACCACACACAGTGCTTCCAGTCTATTTTGAAATGGTCAATTTTTGGATCAAAGACGTTATAAAAAGAAATGTTTGGAACCTTCTCATAAGCCATTTATACAATCAAAACCTTTGCCCTGGAAAGAAGCAGGGTAAGACATATGAAACACAAACTTAACTTTAATCCCAATCCTCACAGATGTATTGATATTGCCTATTTCTTCAGTGACAATCAGCAAAGGTGTGTATTTCCTGACAAAACAGTGGAAATAACAATGCCACGCTTCTTTCCATTAGTTTTTTCACAATTTTTCAATTCAGAATTGGATGGAAAACACAAATACGCCCATACAATTTTGCAGTTCTGTCTAGGTATCTCAGCACTTTGTAAAAAGAACAGAATTTTCTCCTTTCCTTCACTGAAATTAAACTGCTGAGATTAAAAAAAAAAAGCCTGAGGGAAAAACAGAGCTGGATGTTTATATGACAGAACGTTCTGCTTTGACTCCGAGCTCAGTTCTGGCACTCAACACAAATTCCTCAGCCGATCATATGCTTACAGAGAGACTTGTTTCTTAAACCTTAGAGCTGATTCCAACACACGTTCACTGTGAGCCCCTGGATTCAATTCTTTGATCTCAGACCTCAAATAAGAAAATAAAGCAGAATTATAGAGACTGAAGGGGCCATTTTGGCCCCTGGGTCTAAAATCCTGCCCAGTGCAGAAATAAGAATAAACACAGCTGGCAAATAACTATTTGGCTTCTGCTTCAACATATCCAGCAAAGAGGTTCCCCTGGCATACTTCTCCTATCACTAGGAAGTTTTCCTAATAATGAAACAGAATCTACCTGCCTGGAACTAGACCATTATTCAATGGCCTGCATTCTGAGATGCTAAAAAACAAGTGACATCTTTCCAAGTGGCAGTTCCTGCAAATTTTGAATCTGTTCTATCTATCTATCTATCTATCTATCTATCTATCTATCTATCTATCTATCTATCTATCATCTTCTGAAGGGTTAGTTTGGTGCAGTGGATAAAGGTGTTAGATTGGAAGTAGGGAGGTTGTGAATTCTAATCCTGCCTTAGACCCAGAGTTGAAAGTGAAGAAGATTACCCTCACAAAAATAGGCAAAGAGGCTGAACCATTTTTTAAGTCCAGAGGAACAAGATAAACATTTGCAAGCAGCTCAGGTAGACACCTCCCTGATTCACTACTGTAGAATATAAGAAGGAGAAGGAAGTACAGCACAAGCAGACTTGCAAGACTCTGTTATTATAGCCAATCTCAAAAAAAGTAGTTCTAGTCTTCCTGTGGTCTTCTTCCTGTGATTTCCAGGTCTGGTCTGCCTAGTGGGGCTGACACATAGAAACCAGCTGGATTACTTTGGTTCAGCTATTGTTTCTCACCCCAGGAACAAGGCAAGGACAAACCATTTCCCACCTGTGGTGGAATGTGAGGGGGACCTTGGAGAACAGAGGGAAGAGATGCTGCCTAGGGAACAATCAGATAAAAGGAAGGGAAGTCCAAGAGGGGGTAGCAGTCTAAAGAAGAAACTCAGGAAAGACCCACCCTGACCACTCAATCAATAAATAGGGGGAGCGGGAGTTCTGTACTTTCAGACTTGCAAGATTCTGTTAACGTAGCCTTACAATAAAGTAGAATTAGTTCATCTAGTCGTGTTTCCTGTCTGGTTTACCTGGGAGGGCTGACACCACCCTATTGAAACTACTGGAGACCTGGTTGTTTTCCCAGGCCTTGGGGACAGGGTGATGGTGGAACGTCCTTTTGCCTGTTTTGTTTTGGTCTTGTTTTGAAAACTTTGGTCTTCAGATCAGTTGTACCTTTTATATATGTGCACATGCAGTCTCTCTCTCTCCCTCTCTCTCTCTCACACACAAACATATACAGGTAGTCCTCACTTAATGACCACAATTGGGACCGGAACTTCGGTTGCTAAGCAAAGTGGTCATTAAGCGAATCTGAACAGATTTTATGACTTTTTTCCAGCAGTCGTTAAGCAAATCTGAACTGATTTTATGACCTTTTTTGCAGCAGTTGTTAAGTGAATCACGAGTGTTAAGCAGACCACATGGTCATTAAGTGAATCACGTGGTTCCCCATTGATTTTGCTTGTCAGAAGCCGAGAGGGAAGGTTGAAAACAGCTATCACGTGACCACAGGACACTGTGATGGTCATAAATGCAAACCAGTTGCCAAGCACCCAAATCATGATCATGTGACTGTGGGGATGCTGCGATGGTCATAAGTGTGAGAATCAGTTGTAAATCATTTTTTCCAACACTGTTGTAAGTCCAAACTGTCACTAAACAAATGGTTGTTAAGTGAAGACTACCTGGATATATATAGATATAGTGCTTCTTAGTTGTAAGCCACCCAGAGTCACTTGGAAGTCAGGCAGCCTAATAAATAAATTCTTTCTTTCTTTCTTTCTTTCTTTCTTTCTTTCTTTCTTTCTTTCTTTCTTTCTTTCTTTCTTTCTTTCTTTCTTTCTCAAAACGTTGCCGAGGAAACTCTGCGGATTTGGCCATATAGTTACCAGGAGTCAGGACTGATTCAAAAGCATTAAACATAATCAGTCTCAGATGCCAAAAGGTATGCAATTCTTGTTTTAAAACTCAAAGTTAAGGGGGGAGATGGGCAGTGACAAATTTGATGGATGAATGAATGAATGAATAAATAAATAAATAAATAAAGTTAGAATAAAACATAAGTGATTAAAAGTAAGCTTGCAAATTTTTAATGAATCACCTTACCATGAAAAGGAATTGTTACAGGATAAGAGGACTTCAAGAGGATTATTTTCTAAATTATTGCAATACTTAAATTCATAGAGCTTCCAAAAATAATATATAACAATAGATTCAAAGCAAACCAATGCTGGTGTTGAATTCTCAGAAAAAGATATTTATGAATGAATAGAACCATAATAATGAGCTTCAAGTTATGCTAGTGATAAGAACAAGCCTATTCTATGTCCAATTTATATTATATAAATAAAAGTTTGTTGTTCAGGACACATTTGCTACTAACCCCCTCCCCCCAAAAATACTGAAAAGCAGATTATAAATGCAATCACAAATATTTTCCAAATTCTAATCTACAGTTCTATATGGAATTCAGCATTCCAATTATCCAATCTTCTTACAATATGGTACACTTTTCATTGCTGAATATGGGGAAAGTGTCTGTTTACAGTTTTTACAAGTTTTTAACTTCGCAGGTTTTTAAAATTTATTTTCTATACCACCCTTATTATTTTTATAAATAACTCAAGGCAGCGAACATACCTAATATTCCTTCTTCCTCCTGTTTTCCCCACAACAACAACCCTGTGAGGTGGGTTGGGCTGAGAAAGAGAGACTGGCCCAAGGTCACCCAGCCAGCTTTCATGCCTAAGGTGGGACTAGAACTCTCAGTCTCCTGGTTTCTAACCCGGTGCCTTAACCACTGTTGTTGTTGTTTATTCGTTTAGTCGCTTCCGACTCTTCGTGACTTCATGGACCAGCCCACGCCAGAGCTTCCTGTCGGTCGTCAACACCCCCAGCTCCCCCAGGGACGAGTCCGTCACCTCTAGAATATCATCCATCCATCTTGCCCTTGGTCGGCCCCTCTTCCTTTTGCCTTCCACTCTCCCTAGCATCAGCATCTTCTCCAGGGTGTCCTGTCTTCTCATTATGTGGCCAAAGTATTTCAGTTTTGCCTTGAATATCATTCCCTCAAGTGAGCAGTCTGGCTTTATTTCCTGGAGGATGGACTGGTTTGATCTTCTTGCAGTCCAAGGCACTCTCAGAATTTTCCTCCAACACCACAGTTCAAAAGCATCGATCTTCCTTCGCTCAGCCTTCCTTATGGTCCAGCTCTCGCAGCCATATGTTACTACTGGGAACCCCATTGCTTTAACTATGCGGGCCTTTGTTGTCAGTGTGATGTCTCTGCTCTTAACTATTTTATCGAGATTTGTCATTGCTCTTCTCCCAAGGATTAAGCGTCTTCTGATTTCCTGACTGCAGTCAGCATCTGCAGTAATCTTTGCACCTAGGAATACAAAGTCTTTCACTGCTTCTACATTTTCTCCCTCTATTTGCCAGTTATCAATCAAACCTTAACCACTAATTCCATGTAAATCAAAGCACACATTGTTCAAACTGATGGAAGATAAGGAAGAAGGAAGAATTAACAGCAGTTTCTTCCTGGTATTGCACTGGAACTGATGGGCTACAATACCATATTTCAAATGAAAGTTGGGAGAGAAAACAGTTGGTGTTTCATCAGACTTATATCCTAGCCATCCAATGCCCATGAGCTGCCCAGGAAAGCTGATAAAAATGCAATTTCATAATAACATAAATATAATAACATTGGGTCTGGATGTTTTTAATTGTTCTGTATATTTGAATTATGTTGTTCACAGCCCAAAGTTTATATCGATTGGAGCAGGTTATAGATGACAATAAATACATTAATAAATAAGAAAAATACATTAACATAGAATAAAAATGCAACAGAAGCACAGGTTAGATATGAAGCCTGACTTTACAACAGCAAACAACCTGAAAAGAAAATATATTTCTCAACTAGCAAGCAAGTTATCCATATACTGCAGATGAGGTGATGCATACAATCAATGTAACCACTGGAAAATTCTTGTATCATCTGGTGTCCACCTTAGAGGACAACTGAAGCATTGCTTTTTCCATAGTCATTTTGCATGGAGGAGACTCAGAGCTTTTCACGTGTGATAGTCATTCCATAAAGCAAACTGAAAATCAGAGAACAGATTGTAGGTGGAGCAGATTGGGGTCAGAGTCACCCCCAAGCAGCCTCTGACTACTCACATGCCTGGTCCTCCAACTTGTTTCCCAAAGGAAAGCTACCCTTCCTCTTTGACTTCTCATTTTCTCCAGCAGCACTGCATTGCTCAAGCAGATATTGCCCTCCCCACCAATCCTTGCGTAGCATATCAAAGGGGACCATAGCTTTGTTTTTTCCTCCTCCTGTGGCTGGATTCAAACATCATATTAAGCCATGGTTTGTTTAACTTTGATATAGTGGATCATCACAACTTCCTGAGATTATGCAACTGATTGAGCCGTAAACTGGGATTTGCAAACTGCAATGGTGATGTTCATATAACGTTCAAAGCCAAATAAACCACATTATAGATTAGCTCCATGTGTGAACTCAGCCACTCTTGTCTCCTGGCTGCCACACTGCTCTACTCTTCTTGCCCTTGCAACTGGCCTGGAGAAAAAGGGGCAGGAAGCTGCTTCTTAGTCAGGCGAGGAAACTGTAATGGGAATCGAAGAAAGGAGCAAATTCTGTACTTGGTTTTGTCTGCAAGCATCCAACAAGCATATCTTTCCCTGGAGATACATCAGTGTATTAGAAATATCTCTTTCCTTTTTTCGCTCTTAATGAACCCTATCCTATTAGTACCCTGACAGGAAATATAATTGTTCTACCGGTATTTTCTCTTACCAATGTTTCTCAACCTTGGCAACTTTTAAGATGTGTGGACTTCAACTTCCAGAATTCCTCAGCCAGCCATGCTGGCTGGGGAATTCTGGGAGTTGCAGTCCACACATCTTAAAGTCGCTAAGGTTGAGAAACACGGATTTAAATAACAACAATGAAAAGGACAGTTCCCTTAGAAGCAGACTTCTTTGCTCTGCTTGCTCAGCTACCCATCTTTTTTTTCTGTTGCTCCCCCATATCAAATTATTTTTAATTCTTTAAATTTTTATTGGTGAAATGTAATGAACGACTGCAACAACAACAAAATGCACTAGTACTTGTACCATTTTGAAAAAGCTATGGCAATTATCGTAAGTAAACACAAAGAAAAAAAACTAATAAAATAGAAGAAATAAGGTCCATATAATATTAATATAGTATCAATATGAGTTAAATTCAATCCTTAAACTTAACATCAAATCTAAACCATAAACATTTGCTCTATTGTTTTATTTTTAGAATATAAATGATAGTAAGCACATATGCTGAATCCCTGACTCAAGAAAGCATTAGCTACTCCTTGTTCAAAGACATTGCAGACAGACTACCCATTTTTATGTAGCATTTTCATTTCAAGGAGCTAATACATTTGTCACTCTTAATACAGCTAAGGATCTAAGAGTGACTAAGCACCATTTGTTAATGATTATGTGATTTAGATTTGATTTTAACAACAATTCACCCATATACTGTATGTGTTTTTCTTGATCTGGCTTTATCCTTCAGAATCAATGTTGATGAATCATTGTTTTTATAGATATGTTTTAATTTCCTAATTGTATTTTATTGACTTTTCTGGATTCTGCTTTTCCACATAAAGGTCAATGGTTCATATACAGTAAAATAATATTTACTGTATCAACCTACTTTGCTATCTTCATTCTAGCCCCATTCTTTAATTTTAAATATTGTTGATTTTCATCATGAAAAAATAAAATAATTGGGCATTGCTAGACAGGCTTAGGTTCCCCATCTGAGGTAAAATTATATGTCTTTTTCTTCAGACTGAATGAATATGAGTGGATCCTTTCCCTTAGAAGAATGATTTTTTTTCTTTTAAAGGAATGAAGGGCAAAGTATCTTCCAGTATATTAAATGTTGAGGTTTCTTCTTGTTTTAAAGAATCTACAGAGAGACTTTCCTGCCACATCTTGTGAGCCAACAGGATCTGGTGGTTACTAGGTTGGGTAAACTCTAGACTGCTATAAAATTCTGCTGGCTGGACCCCTAAGATTAAGATTTGGAGACACAAGTACATCTGAGCATGCTCTGGGTACAGTTTGTTAAGCATTAAATGCAGCTGCACAGACCATCAATCAAAATCTAGGGTTGTGAGGGAGCTGAGTTGTAGCTATAATACAGTGTAAAATATTATATATATATATATATATATGTATGTATGTATGTATGTATGTAGTTTATTCATTCAGTCGCTTCCAACTCTTTGTGACTTCATGGAACAGCCCATGCCGGAGCTTCCTGTCGGTCATCAACACCCCCAGCTCCCCCAGGGATGAGTCCGTCACCTCTAGAATATCATCCATCTACCTTGCCCTTGGTCGGCCCCTCTTCCTTTTGCCTTCCACTCTCCCTAGCATCAGCATCTTCTCCAGGGTGTCCTGTCTCCCCATTATGTGGCCAAAGTATTTCAGTTTTGCCTTGAATATCATTCCCTCAAGTGAGCAGTCTGGCTTTATTTCCTGGAGGATGGACTGGTTTGATCTTCTTGCAGTCCAAGGCACTCTCAGAATTTTCCTCCAACACCACAGTTCAAAAGCACTGATCTTCCTTCTCTCAGCCTTCCTTATGGTCCAGCTCTCGCAGCCATATGTTACTACTGGGAATACCATTGCTTTAACTATGCGGACCTTTGTTGTCAGTGTGATGTCTCTGCTCTTAACTATTTTATCGAGATTTGTCATTGCTCTTCTCCCAAGGATTAAGCGTCTTCTGATTTCCTCACTGCAGTCAGCATCTGCAGTAATCTTTGCACTATACAGACACACACACACACACACACACATACATACACACATACTGTGTGTATGTGGGTGTGTGTGTGAGATATAGATATAGATATATCCCCTGTTCTGTGGCTTTTTCAGGCAACCTATTTTGGGTGTGACAAAAGAACAGTAACTAGTTATTTAACTTATTTTTAAAATCTGTTTGTTTAATGCCAGGAAATACAAGGTAGGCTTGTAAGATTTCTTCAGATGTGAAAGTAATTGGTATTGAATATTACATACTTCGAATTTGTAGGTGTCGGCAAAAGTTTGTCTGGTCTCTCAGTGCCATCGTAATATTTAATTTAATCCTCTCCCACCTCATGGTTAACAAGCTATGAGGTTCACCTAAAGCAAGAAAGAATGGAAAATATGATGGGTCTTCTGAGGGATTTGATTTCAGGGTTTTGCAGTCAATGTGCTTTCTTTAGTTCACATCACCACAGTAAGTTGCACTGCCGTCAAACATACTATATATGCTCCAGTGTTTTAATGAAAAGAACCACATGAAAGCTTTGTGGGCACCATGAGTAAGACTTTGTACAGTTATTTGGGCATGCAGTGGGCTTAGCTTTTCAAACACTTATAAAACAGATCTGAAAGGATAGGTTTGGATATAATTGCCTATATGGTGGGGTATGTAATCCGAGAGGCTACTTTAGTAATGGCACTTAATTCATTCCGTGTAGAATACTGACATTTGTAAAGTGACATAAACTATATTTGGGGACAAGAAAGATATCAAAACCTTTTGCAGCATTATTTTACAGAAATAGCCCTGTTAGTATTTTAAATGGAAACAAATTAAAACTCCAAAGTGGACAACTTATGCTGACACCGAGTGCTTTTTAAATAACAAAAGAAAATGAATTTAATGTAAATATGCAGAGTTTTATTCTGAAAATAATGCCCTGGTAAAATAATGACACCCCTTCCATAAATAGGGGTTAATGGCTATCAAAGGACCCCAAATTTATTTTACTCTTTCCAAGTTGCTGCTATAATCTGCTAAAATGATGCATGGTCCACATATATTTATTCTTTAGTTTTCCTTATGATGGTGTTCATTTAGCTTTGCTGACGTTTTGTGGTGACCTGCTCTATCAGAAGATCAATATGGGAGGGAAAAAGTCCATCCCCCAAGTCCAGCAGAGAGGGGAATAGCAATTCCTCAGTCTCTGCTTCTTCTCCTTCTCCCTCTGACACAGCAGCGGGTTTTTCATAACCAAAATATGGCTGATAAAGGACAGAATTTGTGCAAATTGCTCCCAGACATCTCAGTGAAGAAACCAAAAAGAACCCACAGGGAATCACCCTTTGTCTTTCCCAGGATATACAAGTTTCCCATATCTGGGAAAATATGTGGCTTGTGTAGGAGTATGACCTAAAATCCAAAGAGAAGTATGGATTAATCTGATGTCTGTGAAGAGCCATTTATTTCTCTTGTTTCTAAATAAAAAACACATTAGTTGCCAATATATGCCCAAACTTTTTTTTAAAGAAATATGTTGATCTAAGAAACTATTGTTGAGGCTTCAATTCTCCTCCCTTATTACTGAACCACCAGTGCTCATGGAAGTCCCACCGTGCCAACAAATGTCCAGCTTTGCTACTGAAGAACCAAACAAGAAAAGCAAACTGCAGGTCTGAAGATACCTTTGAAAACCAAAGAAGGTTGAGGCTGAGGATGAAAACCAACATGCTCTCCAGAGCCTTGTGTGACTTGGAAAAATTAAGTATCTGCTGCCTCTGGCATTGTCTCAATTGTTCTCCCCACTCTTTGCTTCCAGCTGCTAAACAATCATGCTTAAAATTCTTTAGGTCTATCTACCTGTTATAAAAAATAGAGTGCAGTAGCTAGTTTTACATGAGGAACTTCATGTAGAACTCATATAGCACTAGTCTCACTTATCTACAAAAGTTCTGATTTCTGCCCCAGGTTCAAGGCATTCATGATGGAGTTCCTGAACTTGTCCCCGAACCAAGTATTTGAAGCAATGCATCTCCTTATATTAAGGTGTATCATTAGAAAAAAAAATTATAAACCTTCTCAGCTGTAGCACTTCAGTTATTGAAATCCTTTTTTCCAGATGTATTGGACTACAATTCCTATCGTTGCCAGTCATCATGATAATTGTCCATGATGGCTTGAACAATGCAAACAATATTCCAAACCACCTAGAGAGCAGCATGGGAGAAGCCTATTTTAGAGACTGGCCTGATAGCACAGACATTTCCACAGAGTGGAACATTTCTTTTCCACTTCCATAGCAACAGTTAGGAATGTCTTTTATTCTGACAGCATTAAAATAATAACTGAAGTTGAATTCCAGCCATCACAATATGTAAACTTAAAAACTCAGAGATGTCCAGACTGAAAAATTGATTATGTGGTCACTTAGCCCTCAAACCATGTCTTTTGGGTGATGAATGAGGAAGGAAGGAAACAAGCAAGCATCAGCATGAGACCCATAGAGACCAGACTTCAACAATGCCTAAAAAATGACACATTTGTGGTTTTATTCTGGAGGACAGGGAGCACCAGATTAGACGTTTGGAGTGTCCTTATGGTAGAGTAGCAGAGTATTGCCATGACTATTCATTCCAAGAAAGTTTCCCAGTATTTTTCTATGGTGTTCATCCCTTCCCTAATTTATGGTTCGGGGGCCATGGCAAGACTAAACCTTTTCTTTGGTGTGGTTTAGTGAGCAAGAAAGACTTGCTTTGCCGCAAAGTCTGAGGACACTCTCTGCAGAATGAAGTGGCTACAGAGTGTGTGGGCAGTGCAGTGCCCTTTCCCCCCTCGGCTTTTCACAGTGGAGAAGGAAAGATTACCCCTCCGTGCACACCCGCACACACGCAGCACAGAGAGACACATTCTTTCCACCGCCTGCCAAATTATGCAACATGCTTCACTTTTATCTCCAGATGGAGCTCATACTCGTCCCTTTATCCAGCTGAGATTCACTTCTCAGAACAGGGGTGAGGGGGAGAGGAAGTCAGTAGAAACAAAGAGAGGCCTCAATTTATTACAACACTGAATGGTTCAGTGACACACAGGCTGCTTTTCAGTGTGGTCTACAGAAGTGTTCAGGGCTGATCCAGGATCCCTTTTCTCCTAGAGGGAGGTTGGAAATGCTCTTCCTTCATCCGGATTAAGGTACATAATACCCACGACTGACAAGTACAATTCGTCCTGGGAATGAATTAAAGAATTTGCTGTACTTTCATAGCATCAAATCAAATCAAACCTTTATTACAGCCTTTGGGCCAGAAAGCACAACAGTAAAATACATAGACCTGTAATTATTATAAAACTTTTAAAAAATACATTAAAATTACATAAAATACATTATTACAGTAAGTGTCGTACAAATAGCAGTGGCAATCACCAAAAGTTGTGCTAAACTTCAACCGTAGGTAGGACAGATACAACAAATGATAGCACAAAATCAGGCAACCTGAAGGATATGTCAGGGTCCTGGTCAGATAGAAGCAATTACAGATAGACAATGTGCTCTCTACCAGAATAGTTCTTTAAAATGAGATAAATATATATCTTCCTTGACTCCCTACAGTGAGAGCAACAAAGCAGCATATGGCATAGGCATTCCACAGAGCCATCTCCACATGGACATAAGCACTGCTAAAAAGGGATGTTTTTATACCACCCCCACAGAACTGCAGAGGGTATAGCATCCAGCCTGGCCAAGATGAAAGCCCAATGAAATTTCAGAATTAGAACTGAAGAGAGATAAGATGATGGCACATGCCCATTTGAGAAGAATCCATAAACTCTAGTGTTGGATACTAGGTTTAAACTGGTTTGAAAATCAATTACCCAGATATGTTGTTTACGATGACTCCTGGCATTTTCAAGCCCAATGGACAGGTCCTTCAGAAATTGGGTTCTCCTCCTCTAACACCATTATAAAGAATCTTGTGATGAGAACATTTAGTCTTTAAGGATGCTTTCTCAGAACTAAGCTAAGAATCAACACTGCAAACATAATCAATAGTCTGAGCCTTGTATTAACCACACCCAAGAGCCAATGCAGCCACAGAAACCTACCCAGGCCAGGGCCCATGACAGTGAGCCTTCCCAAGCTTTCTCTTGCTGAGGGGGGCTGGGAAGCCCTGAAGTTCTTAAGACAGAAGGTTTGCCTTGAACTCAATTAATTCCATTGGAGCACATATTATTTATATTTACATTAGCCCTTAAATAATGCCAGCAGATTCCTGAGACTTGGAGCTTCTTCTCAATCAAGCCCATAAAAACCCTTTAAATTAAAACTCATAAATGTGTATTTCCTTTACAGACATAAGGTCCTCCTCAAGAAAGAGGAGAGAAGATGGCCAAATATAGATTCAGATAACTGTATATCATGCAAAAGTAGAAGCTTAGTCATTTCTGGATCAGTTTTGTTATATGCCATGGAGTCAGTGTCAAGTCTTAGTGACCTCATAGACAGACATTCTTCAGCATGATCTGCCCCAGCCTGGCCCTTCAGGTCTCCTAACAATGCCCCTATTACCACTGCAACTGAGTCTATCCACCTTGCTCCAGAACATCCTCTTCTCTTGTCTTCCACCTTTCTCAGCATTCTGGACTTCTCAAGGGAGCTGGGTCTTCTCATAATGTGTCCAAAATATGATAATTTGAGCCTGGTCATCTGGATTTGTTCTTTGATCCATTTGTTTGGTGGGTTTTGGCTACCCATGGTATTCTTAGGAGTCTTATCCAACACCAACGTTCAGATGTGTCAATACTCTTTCTAACCTGCTTCTTCAAAGTCCAACTTTCCTTTGCATATAGTGTCACAAGGAAAACTACTGCCGGTACAATTCTGATCTTTGTAGGTATGTTCATGAGATTTGAATATCTTTTCCAAGGTCTTCATTGCTACCTACCAAGTGGCATATTTCATTTTCTTGCAGGAGTCCACTTTGAAAAACTTGGGGAAAAAAATCACCTCTTAACTTCTCTCCAGCCAATATACGCAGAGATGAGAAATGCAGAATGGTTTCTGATATGGGATTTCAGAATGAAATAGGAACAGAAAATGAATGGGGTGGCTAAGCCAATTAGGCCAATATTGAATTTTTAACGTTAAATATTTTTAAAAAGCCAGTTAGTGTAAGCCAAGTAACCACCACAAAATGGCTGGGATGCTATATAAATAGTTGCTTCTCATATATATGATGTAGACACCACTTCTATAGATCATCTGGCACCAGTTCATTACCTGTGGATTGGGCCTCAGCAAGCTGGTGAAATATGGTCCAACATATCTCAAAGGGAACAGACCAGAGGAAGCTGTTCTACTCTTTATCCAGCTTCATCTCTATTCGGGCTGATTCTGTACAAGGGGTAGAATTATTATTATTATTATGCAGCTTCTTTAATGTAGAAAGGCAAGCTAAAGTCTAAGTGCAATAAGATATTTTGATTTTTTTTCTTGTCACTTTCACTTATGAATCATTAAATATTTACATTTCTTTGAACTCAGCTAGTTCTCATTCATCCTTCAACAAAATGCCAGGCACAAATATTCCAAAAAAGATGTACCAGAATGAACTAATAACTAAGCACCAGGATCAAACTGGCATTGACGCACAAAGATGAGGCAGTACTTGGCAACCAGTTCTTTAATTTAATTAGTTAACTAACTTGTCAACTAGTACTGAGAGTTGCAATTATACTAATTGTTACAAGGTCAGGTGAGAAATAGGAATATTAGCATATGGTATTAGACAAATGTAGAGCCTTAATACTCAACCAGTCTTCCAATAGCTTTGTCTAAGTTCCTAAGAAGCACAGGCTTATTCTTTGTCTTATTTTTTGTAATTACTTAATTGCTCCTTTCCTGAAATACCTCTCTTTTAAAGGTGAGGAAGAGAGCTAAGGCCCCTCCATTGCCTGAATATTTTGCAATGGTAAGGCAGCTGAAATAGGAGACATAAGAAGCAACTGGTATCTTCTAAGTTTGTTCAATCACCAGCAATCCAGAAATGGCTGGATTACATTATGTGAAGCTCCCTGGAAGCAAATTAGGAATTGTTTGAGGTAGCAGATTTGGGGTAGTAGATGTTATTCCGATCTCCACTAAGATTGTAGTAGCCCTTAGTTGGTGGGGTTCCACATTCTTCCACCCTTCCTCCCTATGACCAATCATCCTTGTGGACTTTCCAGTTTGTTTTCAATACATCATGAAGCAAAGCAGGCGGTCCTCTAGGCAACAGAGCAATAAAAGAAACAATTTTTCAAAAATATCTGAGATGATTGAAGCCTACCCGTTTTAGAAATGCAATTGCCCATGAAAAGATGTAAAAACAAAAGTACAAGCATAGCTTATTACAATTCCATTGTATATATGCATCAAAAAAGAAACTGAAGTATTTATATCAGCTGTGTTAAAAGCTAAACTCTCTTTCAAATTGTAGTTGATTCTGGGCGATTTCATGATAATCTCCTTGTAGTTTTCTTGGCTATAAAATGGAAACAGTTTTCCATTGCCTTCTTCTGTGATGATTTTTGACTTTCCACACTAGCCAAAGTCGTAGGATGTCCTGATGGTCCAAGTACTAACTAGGTCTGACCCAGTCAATAAAATTTAAAAAATTAAAATAAAAAAGTAAACAAAACTTAATTTTAAATTTAGATGGAATTATGCAGTGGCTAGCTGCTCTTAATAAACTTTGTTTCAAAGGAATGTATAATATTTAATAGGTAATCTAGGTATTCACTGAGGCTAAATGAAAAAAAACTTGTACTAAATCAGGACAATATGCAAGTTTTTTTCTGATCCCAGCCACATCTTCTTCTTCATCCTCTTAATCTGGGCTTTAAAGAAGACGGCAAAACGTTAGTTCATGGTGGGGGTGGGGGCTGATGGATAAGAACTAAGATACAACTGTTAAGGCATCAACTTTTGTTTCCAATTTCTTCATTTTACAATGCTTAAACCACCATGGGATAACCTTAATTCTGTTTATAAACCAGAACATTTTTAGGGCCAATGAATGCCTCTGCTTTTTAAATGGGAAATTCTCACTACTTTGCTGACAAACTCTTCCTCTCCTCAATTTATTTAAATTAGCATTCTTTCAAGTCAGCCTACGTGATAGATGGGATTAATTAATTGTCCTTTGGTTTTAAGATGAATGCTTCTCTTTTCTTTGGAGAAGTACATCTTAATCAATGCAGCTGACCATCTATGATGATGATGGTGATGATATAGCCATACTTTTATTAAGAATTAGCAAATACCACACAACTAAGGAACCAAGGTTTTAAATATCCAGAGTTTTTTTTCTGTCTGCTGAATTATAATAAAAAGGTAGGGTAAGTATGGTGAGCAGAGCTTCTGGAATTCTTTCCAGTCTCTTAATAATAGCTCTGCTCTGGGTCATATGAGCAGGAGGGGGAAGGAGAGCAGCCTCAACGTCATTCCGCACCATTGTCCCACTCTCTCTCGCATAGGGATGCACAGGGGAAATTTTTCAGAAATGTTTTTCAGTGCAGACCCAGGCCAGATCTGCCCTACTTCTGAACTCAGGCTTTCTTTTGCTAACATCTCCCGCCCATCCCAGATTTGGTTCTACGCTCTTCAGTTTTCAGACAGTTACTGTGGTGATGGACAGACAGAATCCCAAAGCCTTCTGCCTAGTTTCTTTCCAATGTTCCTTTGGGTTGGAAAGAATAAAAAGCATCAGAGAAATCCTGCAAATGATTACATTTTAATAATTTTACTAAATTTGAATCTATACATATAAATTTGTACATCCAAATATTATCTAAGGCCATATCACCTTTGTTCCCATTCTGAAAGGTAGATTCCCTCTCAGTTGGCAATGCATAGATGTTACGGAGATTGCTGGTGAAGGAGAGAGGGGTCCTCTCCAGAGGGAAAGGTGCATGTGCAGGGTTGACTCTCTTGGGCTCCCAGCCAAGAAGGTCAGAAAAGACCTGCCTTAGGTTTCTGGGTTTTTTTCTAGTAGCGTTTGCTAGGGCCTTTCAGTTTAGCAGGATTCTGTCTAGTAGAGTAGAACAGTAAACACTAGAGCTTCAGCTTCTTGTCTGAGCGTGGTTCTTTGCTCTAAATCCTGACAATAGGTGACCACTCTACATTTTATATACTTAGAATGTATATAGGTATACAGGTACTCCTCAACTTACGACCATTTGAAGTTACAACGGTGCTGAAAAAAGTGACTTATGACTGGTCCTTGCACTTGCGACCTTTGTGGTGTCCCTGCAATCATGTGATCAAAATTCAGGCACTTAGCACCCAGCATGTATTTGCGATGGTAGCAGTGTCCCAGGGTCACAAGATTGCCATTTGTGACCTTCCCAGGGGTTTCTGAGAAGCAAATCAATGGGGGAAGCCAGATCTACTTAACGACCACAGCAAAAAAAGTTTATAAAATTGGGCACAACTCACTTAATGACTGCACTGCTTAGCAATGGAAGTTCCAGGCCCAAATGTGGTCATAAGTCAAGGACTACCTGTACATTTCACTTGTAATACCTGTAACACCATTTTTTACCAAGCCATTTAATATTAAAATGCTCTTTCAGGGCTTTCTTGGCTCTTTCCTATTACTTTAATTTTGGAGACTTCTCCACAATTCATAATAATTATCTTCCATAAACTTGTTTTTATTATTTGCATATAATCCAGATCCAATTTAAAATATGATTTATAGACCTCCCTATTTCACTGACTTAAAGAGAGTGCTTTCTTCTTTGTTCAAGCATGAGAAAGAATATATATTCCAGCATTATTTTCTCAAAGCCATTATGATATTTATTCACTACCAGACTATATTTCATTCTCTTGTATATATAAACTAATGATGTGGCTTGCATTTGGGTTTGGAGAGCTGAGGTAATTCTTTGGTTTGGTTCTGTCTTTAATGATCCTGGCAGAAGTGAGTTGGTTAAAAGGATGGTGCAGCTCTACTACATTTCATAAAATTCCATTTCTAAAGTGTTCAGGTCATCACAGAAACAAATGTTCCTTGTCCAAGTTCATGGGCTTTGCAAATGCAGTGGGTCCTAGTGGCACTTGTTACTGTTCAGGGTGAAAAATAGCCTACATCAAGCATGCAGACATTTAAGATTTTATAAAACATTTATATTTTATAAATATAGCAATATCTCTGTGGAATATTCAAACCAAAATGAATTTTGAATGACAGGGTATAAGCAAAACCCATTTTTTCTTGCTAGGAAAATGTTCTCACTTTCCCTTTTTTTCCTCCCTCTTGAAATGTTTAACCAGTTATGTTTCAATTTTGCTAGTGAATGGTGGAATAAGTAAATTAGTTAATTATACATATAGATCAGTAATACAATTCTTTAAAATAAAACTTGTGAAAAAAATGAAGCGTTATTACTCATGTCATTCGACCAAATAGAGGCATGAATACCCATCTGAATCCAGAAACAAATCTCTTCTCTTGGATTTTGCCTCTTTCTGCCTCATCTTTGGCTTAGAGAAAAGTAAGCCTGATGTTGCTAAATTCTCTTCCTTTCCCTTTGCTTTGATTCTCCTGACAATTTTCAGTTTGATCCCACCAGAACTGCATACAGGCTATCTCTAAATGGTAGTTTAATTTTCACTTCACACTAAAACTAAGGCTGGATCTGCATAGCCATGTATATTGCAGAAGTTTCTTAGCATTTTGGCTGTGAATGATCCACCCCAACAATTTATGGAAATTTTAAATAGGTGAGAATGCAGAGTAATCTCTCTTATTGCTTAGTGCTTATCCACAGAACTACAGTTCCCAAAGTTTTCCGAGGAGACCCAAATGATTATGAACCATAGTCAATGAAATTTAAAATAGGGGTAAGTACCCTGGCACTGACTTTGGTGTTGAAATGGAAATCTGTCCTCCTGAGTAGCAGAATGCCAAACTCCAGCATCATCTTTTATTTCCAAAATCTATCTGGACTCAACATACACCCTATAGATATTTCAACATTTAAAATAGCTATAGCCTTAATATGTTTTGTTTGGAATTTTGCTCACCTGCAAAGAAAAGAGTCCAAAAGAAATCTAGGATGAAAGAGAGGAGGGAAGGGAAGTGTTGTGAAAAGCAATCTCACCAGTTTGGCTTTGGGTAGGCTTACCAGATCTAGGATGCAAAAATGCTGACTTCAGCTTCATGGCAGGAGCAAGTTAGAATCTGTTCTTTCTCTTTGCCCTTGAGTGATTGTCTATATCAGTGTTTGTCAACCTTGGCAACTTTAAGATATGTGGCCTTCAAATCCCAGAATTTGAAGACAGCATTTGAAGTCCATGTATCTTAAAGTTGCCAAAGCTGACAGACATCGGTCTAGAGTTTTGCAGCCCAGACCTGGTAGCTTTACTTTGTGGTCAGTGGTATTTGACCAAATATTTTGTGAGTGGACATAATCAAGATGGCAGCAATTTCAAGAAGCATCTACAAGGTGTTCTCAAAATTCTAGTATGTGATAAGAGGCCCCGGATCACCAGTCCTTGAACTGCAGGATTGATACATCCCCCAACAGAAACCAGTTTTGAGAAAATGGTTTAGAATTCATTGTATTCCAATGAAATAATTTCCTGGATGGGATTAGTCTCCTCCAATAAGAACATGCGCAGAGTTTCCTGGTGCTCCTGGATCTGGTTATCTTTCTGGTTACCCAGATTGAGACAACAGCCAGCCTTTTTCTTAGCTTCTGAGAGAGAGTTGGACACCCCCAGGGAAAATTCTGAATCTACAGTTCAAAGTGACATTCAATTTTCCCAGGGATGGTCTAGATAGGACTTTTTTTAAGGACCAAAAGTTTCTATTGTATCAGTCAGTTTGCTTCCACATATATGCTGAAGGGGGTGGGGGTGGGGGCAGATGTATGCCATTCTTCAGTTGCCCCTAAAAGATATGCATAGGATCACTGGCATGTAGATGTTTGCATTGAAAATGCTCAGTTTAGAGCTCAAGTAGCAGAATAAGAATGTGAAGAAATCCCTTATGGGAGCCTTGAATGAATTTTTAATTGCACTGTCTTTTAATAGTTAACTGTGCTTTCAGAGCAAAGCAAAGTCCAATTTATGAACATGTGAATACATTATCACACAAACAAGTCAACACAAAAGTGTTAGTGTCCAGAGATTTTATAATGTTAACAGGGACAATATATTTACAGTCTCCATTTTTCAGTGCCAAAAGTCATAGGACTTTTGCTGTGGGAGATGAAACCTATCAATATATATATTGAAGAGATTTTTAAAAAATAAAAACAGTATTCTAATTCTAATGCCTGCACTGTCAAGGTGTTTCCTGCCACAACCCCGCTTCACTTCAGCCAGTGCAATAAAAACTCTTTTTGCACCATTCAGAAACCAATTTCTACTTCCAGGGATTGCCCTTCCCCCTGCCACTGCACTGAAATTTGCAAATACAATTCAGGGAAGTGTGAAACTCTAAATGTTAGGCTATCTTGTCTAGAAAATATGGGTGAGAGCGCTGAAGTCCAATATCTCCAGAAGGCTGGCTGAACCAATGCAGCAGGTTCAGTTTTGCCCATCAGTCTACTAAATGTTGGGGGTGGGGGGAGAGAGAGAGATCCTCCCCTTCTTTTTCATCCCTCTTATTCTTCTTCCCTCTTGCTCTCTGCCCTTTTGTTCCCCTATTCCAGCTTCCATCAAGATTTTCTTGCATACAGTGTTGGACAGGAAGATCATTTCACCATGACTGTGTGCCATTTTAAAAGTATTTGGATCATCAGATTTTTCTCTTGTAACACTGCCACTTGGTGCTCTGAAAGTAAGCCAGTGCCGACAATCTTACACTAGTGTGCATGCACGTGCACACACACGCACACACATACAAACACACGCACACACATGCTGTTTAAAGAGGAGGTAGGAAAGTTGGTTGTGCAGAAACATTAGCAGCTGCTGATTTTCAGGCAAGATCACTTGAGAGCTTCTCACATTCTCTTTCTCCCACCTCTCCCCAAATGTTCAGCTCGCTGTGTGGAGGCTTGGTGTTTACAATTCAGGCTACAGAGGAGGAGGAGGAGGAGGAGGAGGAGGAGGAAATATTTTGCCTATTGTTCAGTGACGTCAATGGCTGAGCTCCCAGGCGCTTGAGGGACTCTGAAGCTTAGCAAATGTCAGGATGGGGCTGCTACAGCATGTGCCTTCAAAGCGACTGCTTGTTATAACATATTTTTCTCAGGCCCAAGTCTGGCTAGAACTGGCGTATGTGAGGGAAAAGGTATGGAAAATGTCAAATTTTAAATTTGTTACCTGTGGAACAGCAGTTATTTTCCTGACTTATAGCAGAGGGGGGAGATGATTTTAGGCATATTTCTGTCCAACAGTATATCTTTCTTTCCCACATCATTATTTTTATTGTCCTAAAACTAGAACAGTAAAGAGCACTGTATAATGTGGAAACTGTTTCCATTGATAAAAGATTGTGACCAGTCTTCATCACCCTTCAGCATCAGCTTTACTTCCACCATCTTGCTTCTCTCTCCCTAATTCAGAACTGAAAATTGGAGGTGGATCTATACCTTTGTGGGGGGAAAAATGAAAGAAAGAATAAAGTTGGTGTCAATGGTCAACAATGGTCCAAGAAAGCTAATATGTAATTCCAAGCTTCTCCCATTATTCTGTTTATTACCCAAAAAAATTGCCATCAGAAAAGTCATTTTTAAGTTAATTTATGTATCTACCCTGCTTGGTTTTGCAGCAAGCTGATAATGGGATGTGGCTTTTGTACATGTTCTCCCTGTAGGTCTGTGTCATATATATTGTTGTGCTTACAGAATGTATTAATGCTCACACTTGCTTGGAATCATCTCTCCTGAGAGTAGAGAGATTTCATTTCCAATCAGTTGGGCCTGAAGACAATTCAATAAGAACAGAAATGTGATTTTTTGAAAGGAATTTTGATCAAGGTCAAAGCAACTCCTGAAATAGCTTTTCACATTGTTCATGTCCTGGGTTAGCATGAGTGCTGAATTCAATGAATACACATGATTAGATGCTTTGCTTTCACAAGAAAAATTGGGAAGGAGTAATCTAGTTCAAAGGCTAGACATTAGAAGACAGAGACAGCAGCTTCAGGTGGCAGATCTGGACTACCACAGATTTCCTGTTGTTCAATATTTTGTCATATTTTTCTCAGTGAAGGATGGTGGAGCATTTATTTTTCCTCTTTGGTCCTTTTTGTGGTTTACTTTATATTGTAATGTGTAAGTCAAGACCTAGTAGAATTATTTTACATGGATAATAAGAAATTAATGTTGGAATCAAAGTAAGCAAATCATCTCCTAGTTTTTTTACTTTTCTTAGTGTGGAAAAGAAAGTCAGCCAAGGTCACCAAATGAGTGAGCTCCAGAGCATAATAAGGATTGTTGCATTGAGAAAAGAACTAGGGAAAAGATTATTGCCACTAAAGAAGCTGTTGATGACAAAGAAAGGACTGCTTTTATTTTTTAATTTTATCTATTAAAATATCGACAAATAGCTCTTAAAGGCAAAGCCCCAGAGAAGGTAGACAAAGAAAACAGCAAACCAAATTAATAGCCAGACAATCATTACAAAATCAGGGAGTAGGATCAACTGCACGTATAAGTCAAGCAGGACAAAAAATACCACATTTGGATACTGCCACAGAGAAGAACCTGTTCCATCTTCCCATTATCCTTGCCTTTCTAAGGCCATGTCCCCAGCTTCACCCCAGCAGAAACATGCTCTGGCAAAATATTCTTCCAGCCATATCCCAGGACATTGCCTTCATCATGTTCCCAGCAAATGAGTGAGACATGCTTAAGTTATCTTTAAAATAACATTTCCCCTCTTACTCTGACACTATCCAAGAGCACCATCCAAGATGCATAAAAATTTGTTAGACTTTGGGCTTATCCACACTGTGGGGCCAGTAACCAAGTAGGAGGGCAGGAACAGACATGTTGCCCTGGACTCATCTGAATGCAACTCTGGGCCGGTTTTCTTGCTCTACTTTTAAATGTTTTCCTACTTCTGCCAGCTTGCGTGGTCCTGCCTGGTTTGTCCAATGCACTTTACATCCTTCTGGGCCAATCCCTGCACTTTGATTGGTTGCTTTCCAGAGGCAGGAATGCCCCCTCACTGTATCTTCCCTGCTCTGCCTGAATAACACCTACTGCAGATTCTGCCATCGTAGGTGTTCCTTACTAAGATAAACAGTTATGACACTGATCTTACATGCAGAACATCCCTCTCCTGAAGCCCAGCAAGAATTTTTTAATTAATATTTTTCTTTCCCTCTGCTGTCTACTTTTTGCCCATTATTTGTTTTTATAAGTCCGCCAGTGCACAGGTTCATTTTTCATCTTCATTTTTCCAGTTATGAAATGGTGCACCAGCAGACTTATTTTTTAAAAAAAGCCCAGCAAAAAAGGAGTTATCTTAGGCAAAGAGAAATACTTTTTGGAAGGAAAAAAAAAGGTCTGCCATATCAGGGTAATTGTGCATGTTAGGCAAGTATTCTATCTATTATGCTAATCAGGAGGTTCTACAGTAACAGGATCTGCAGGTGTTATTAGGGAAAATTCCAAAAAGAACCTTTTATTTTAAAGCGAGTTGCTATGCATGTGCAGATGTGCAGTTTGTTTTAATTTTGTATGTATGTATATATGTGTGTGTATGTGTATATACACTATATATATATATATATAGTGTATGTGTGTGTGTGTATGTGTGTGTAATCTCTACCTCTACCTCTACCTCTACAGATAGATATATCTATAAACACACACACACACACACTAAAGTATATATGTCCCACCCAAAGGAAGAAAAGTGAATGACAATTGCTTTCCTGGAATGGAAAGTTGGACAGTGGGAGGATGTGGCAGCCTGTGGTCCAGACCGAATAATTTGCAAGCTGCTGCCAGAGCACCTCAGTCTGAACAAGATTTTCGTAAACTGGCTTAAAGTGAAGCTGGCCTGTGCACAGGACAGGAGCAGCTTAAGGGTGCTGTCTGGACGTGCCCTTTGTCATCCACTGGCCAGGAGACAGGCCAGATGATTGGCAGGAGCTGGGAACAGAGGTAAGGGTAGGGATTGGCAATCAGGATAGCAAATTTCATGCCAGCATAGTTTTCTGCCAAGTCAGAGATGGGTAGATGGTGCTTTAACTCAGTAGTTTTAATTACCATTCCTCACTCTTCAGCTTTCCTTAACTGCCAGTTCTGAATTGAACTCCTCTTCCAAAGCATTGTTTTCCTTAGAAGAATTATTTCCAAATATTGAAAGAAAATATTCAGGCCACTTAGGGGGAGATGGCTAACATCTTTCATATTTTAAACATTCACTGATCATTTCTAAGAAAAATGAGCTGCTCAAATGGTTCTTTACATGATATGGCACATGCTCCCATTTCATTTTTCAGTTTATGCATTTTCAAACAGCTTGTTATAGCATGCTACTGCTTCCAGAAAATCAGCTGCAGCAAAGCAAGGTCTGCATTATTTTGACAGAACATAGTGCATTGTAAAGAAAAACGATATTTAACTCATCTAAATAAATCATTTGCTTCATAACGTTATGCGTCTTGCTATAAGAATGCGGGGAAATGAAACTGGGGAATGTGATTATCCTGTTGTTCACTACAGGGAAAATGCTGCTATATACCAAGAGGTATACTGTACATTCACAGTAGTTTCTCTTTAGGTCTTGGATCTGCATTAGCCATCCTACTTTTTGCAACTGCTGTGGCATGGCCTAGACAGGGAGACATAATTCATTTGTCCAGTCACTTCCACTAGCCCAAGGAAGAGAAGGAAATAATAAAGTATTATGCTCAGCTGTTAAACAAGTGGGAAGGTAAGGCCAAGTTTCCCAGCAGCCCGGAAGAGGACTGGTGCAGTCAGCAAGCAGCATTTCATAGCCTGCTGCGCTTCTTCATACAGCCGGCATTTTAATACATTGCTACATTCCTACAAGACTGTCAGTTACGTATGAGCATATGAGCCACTGAGATAAGAATAACGATGTACAATATAAGCCACAAAACATGAAATTGCATTAGAAACATTGAACAGTGTTGTGTTAAATATAGTTGAAACGGCTAAATTAAAAAGGGACAGTGATTGATTTCATGGGTTATTATCAATTACACAGCTGCGCAATTTGAAATTATGCTATTTTGTTGCTTGCTTAAGCTGATACGCTCCTCCATTTCCAAAATTCTGAGAGGCTGTCTTGATAATAGCATGGTTTCATTTACAGTAAACATAGTTAGGGTTGGAAGAAATTAGATATTGGAGACAGGAATGATCTTCAATTATTGTGCTCACTCATCATGTTAAATCATGGTTTGTTTCAACAGTGCTTTCTTAAAGAGGCCATGGGGCATGTTATAGGGAAAATACTTACTTGGGGTATATTAGATAATACAGCCAATTGCCTTCAGCTCTGATTTACTGTTCCTTCTCTTATTTGACTCCCCCCCCGCCCCCAATCATCTTTGTGGTGGCTAATCAGCCAGCACATCCTGGTTTATCCCTACCCCAAAGAGATGCCTAGTGGCCTAATCAGGGTTGGAGCTATCATGTATGGCTTGGGAAAAATCTATAGTTTGGGAAAAGTATAGTTATCTATGAGGAGTGAGAAACAAGAACCTGGAGCAGTGGAGATACCAACTCTAGGTAGGAGGTTAGAAGAGACAGTTAACCAACAAGTAACTTCCAGTATCTTAGTCTGAATTACAGACAAAGCAATTGTTAAGGTAGGTAACAGTGGAACAAGTTTGAGATTTGGATTATGGATAAGGCACCCAGATTTAACCACAATCTGGAACTATCCCCCAGTTTTGATGACCAATTAAGCTCAGCTCCAACGTGGCTTAACATGTCACACAAAAGTACTCAGTATGGTGAGGTTCACACAACAACACTAAGTCATAACCCATAGTTTATAAACCACCATAGCCAAGTTCGTAATTCATATTAAGTTTAAACTAAATCAAACACATTATATGCAGTGCATGAACCCAGTCGTGCCCATTTCTCAATGAGCTGAAAAGTCGTTAAAGATAGACAAGTCCGATAATTATCATTACACTTCATCAATTATGAAGGAGATCTTTTTCTTAAGAGGCAGAATTAGAAATGGTCACTAAATGCTAAGGATTATGGATGAGTCAAAGCAAAGCAGTCTCATACCTTTTTATCTCATAATTTATCAGCATTTATGCAAGCACAGTGTTCATTCAGAAGTACTTTTATTCATGTGGGTCATCTGTTCCAGAATCTTTTACTTCCAAGACTGTTAACAATGTGCCGTAGGCAGTTCAGTAAGCACAGAGTTGAAGGTTCCAATTACAACACAATTGGTCCTTCCTAGATTCCATCTGCAATAGAATCCATCCAGAGACAGATTCAAAGCTAGGATCTGAGCTAAGAGTCCAAGACAAACAGAATTAAATATGGAAGGCCAGGCAAAATAGAGGGAAAGTCACACCAATTCATGTCAGATAAAGAGAAGAGCCTGAAACCAGAATCAGGCAATTAGTAAGTACATGGATTGACAATTAAGAGATTATATAAGGGTACGGACTGTTGTGACTCGTGTCACAACATGCAGATTGAGACACCAGATGATACAATACATTTTTGGCTGATATTTCAATACAGGCATTACCAGTAAGTTACTGTGCATTTTCTCAGTTTTGTCACATTGATAAAGGATTGCAAGTCCTGTTTATTTCCTCTTTCTGACTACTCAGAGCTCTGTCTCAGATCATGTCAAACATACATCAAATTTTATATATAAGTGTACAGGAAGGAGACTTGTCATCACTCATTGGGAAACAATGAATTGTACCCAGTGGCTTGATAAGAGCCCACAATATAAATAACCTGACACTTGGCTTCTCCAGCAGGATTGGTAGAGATAGGGATGTGTTTGAAATCTGTCAACATGATGATAATTGAATGTGTGGAATCTGTGAATAGGATGTTGTTTAACTCCTTTAAGGGAAGATAAAGAGCCATGATGTTGTTGGCTTGAAAGACTGCGGTTTTTTTAATTGTTTGTAAAAGAAGGGGAAAGGAATGAACTTTCCAGCTATTGCTTTTCTGTATGTTCAGACTTCTGGGGACTGCCTGGACAAACCCATGCAGTCTTCTTGGCAATATTTTCAGAAGTGGTTTACCATTGCCTTCTTCCTAGGGCTGAGAGAGAATGACTGGCCCAAGGTCACCCAGCTGGCTCCATGTACTGTATAATGTAAGGCCAGAACTCACAGGTTCCTGCTTTCTAGCCATTGCCTTAAACCACTACACCAAACTGGCTCTCACTACATTCTACTTTCCTTGTATCCCTTGTGTTTATTTTTATTCTTTAACTGGTCTACCATATGCGGGCTGCACAAATCCAGACAACCACTGGATGGCAGCAACAACAACAACATACTTGCTGCCGTCTTGTGTTCATATGGATTTAGCAATCCAGTGTATGTATTCTGTTCTTGATTTTCATCAGCTTGCTTCTTTGTGATGCCATTTTGTTTTTGAGAATTTTATTTATTTATTTATTTATTTATTTATTTTCTATCCCGACTTTTGTCGATTTGGTTTAAAAATGTATGAAATCAAGACTGAGGGGGAAAATTCAGAGGAAAGGGTTTTTTTCCCTTCTGTTTTCTCTTTATCTGTTTTTTTTCCCCTGTTTTTTAAAATTTTCTACATTTTCTGTGAGCTGTCAGCCATCTCATTATTAAACCTTATTTTAAAACTATAATCAACAGCATAACACAGTTACCTTTGATTTGGAGATAGAATATTGCACCGTGTGTGTGTGTGTGTGTGTGTGTGTGTGTGTGTGTTTGCCGGCATCCTCAGACAGGCAGTGTAGAATGATTGACATAGCGGAGGTGTGTAACAAAGTAGACTCCAATTATTCTAATTGGAATATAGAGCTAGAATTAAGATGGTGAAGAATTGCTGATAGACAAGTTAACCACCTTTCTTGTCCTCCAAATACTAATGCTGTAAAAATTATTGAACTTTAGTTAAAGCAACCCCAGCATCCTGGAGAATACGTAGGGAAAAGGGAAGAAAAGCTTTGCAATCGTGCTAAGGGTCCTAATTAGACATTGGGCTGAACATTTTTTAATCCTGTAGGGAGAGCTGCTGGCCAGATGCCCCTGGATGTTAACTTCCAAGCATTCATATTTTAATGATGATATTTCTCAATGGTTTTTTTCACCTAGCTATAAGCACACATAACAGAAGGACTTGGGAAGGCAGTATACAAGCTTCTCTCTTTCCTCCTGCTCCACGGCATGAGCATCCGTGCCCTCCCTGCTTAATGCCAATGGTACTTTCTGTTTTCACACTTATACCCATGAGACAGCAAGGGAGGATGAGTTTTCCATCCCAATTGTAAGAGCAAAACAAAGGAATTAAAGTCTTCTCCTTGTCTGCTGCAGTATTTCCAGTTGTTTTACTGTTGTAATAGATGGGAAAAAGTCCTAACAGTTATAGCAGCTTTCCTCGTGCCAGCAGCTTGCAGATGCGAAGGGAATGCAACTTCAAGAATTCCTGGACAGCAAGGCTACGATGCATTCACTCTAATGAACCGCTTTGTCTTAAAACAGGGGTCTGCACTTTTAACGCAGGATCCAGGCTTAGAGTATTTTTCACCATAGAAATATGAAGCGCCCCACTAAAAGCCTTTCCTTGAAAAGTCCCCAAATGAAGCATCCTAGCTCAGTCATTGCTAAAGACAACTACTCTGAGTTGAGTGCTTTCTTACCAGGTAGCTTTCTTAGCAACATACAGAAGTGTTTTGCCATTGTTTTCTTCTAGACACCCCCCCTTTTTTTATCCTGTCTAGCCTAAAGCTGAAGGATTTCCTGGTAGTCTCCCTTCCATGGATTAACCAGGTCTGACCCTGCTTGCTTTTTCAAGTTCAGCCAACATTGGTTAAGTACTGCCATCTAGCTAGGCCAGTCTTCTTTACAAATGTGAAAAGATTGCTTAGATTTGCATTTGCTTTTTCTTATGGAATACAGAAGGTATCAGAAACATTGATTCATTCAGTAGCCTATCCATGAGATCCCACCCATCCTCTGCCTCATCTTGCCATGCCCTTATTCCAATCATACTAGTGGCAGCAGGACGAGAAAGCAGGAACCCTCCTTTTATAAATGGAAGGGGAAAGATTGCATCTGCATCTGCCTGATACATACATATGATAACATATGCTAGATACAGTCAATGACAATTCTTGAGCTTCATAGTATATTGACTTTACACAGTGTATCTACGTAGACCTAGATAGTGCTGGCTGAGAAGGCCTTGGGCAGTTATAAATCTGCGAATGGGGACTATAGTACTGAAATACCAGAAGCAAATGGGCAAAAATAAGATTCAACCCAAGGAAAGTCAACTCACTCATAATCAAGGATCATGATAACATAAAGTAGGAGGTATTTTTTTGCAAATGAGGATGTTATAAAAAGAAAGGAGTACATATAAACTACAGGTAGTCCTCGCTTAACGGCTGCCCTGTTTAGCAACTGTTTGAAGTTACAAAACTGAAAAAGTAACTTTACAACCAGTCCTCACACTTATGACTGTTGCAGTGTCCCCTCAGTCACGTGATCAAGATTTGGGTGCTTTGCAACCAGTGGGCATTTATGGCCATCACAGCGTCCCACGGTCACATGTTTGCCATTTGTATACTTCACAACCAGCTTCCAACAAGTAGAGTCAATGGAGATGCTGGCAGTAAAATCACAAGTCATGGTCACGTGATGTCTCACTTAATGTCCACTGGTGATTTACTTAACAGCTGTGGTGGAAGTGAGATCATAAGCCCGTCGCAGTTATGTGATATCTTGCTTAACAGCTGCATTGCTTAGTGATGGTGTTGCCAGTCCCAATTGTGGTTGTTAAGCAAGGACTATCTGTATGATCTATCTGCTGAAATCTTCAATAAACCACCATAGAACAAAAATGTTTTAAAGTTCTAGTCTAACCTCTAGAGAGAGAAAACATTCTCAGAGTTCTTATAGTTCTGTCTGAACATGATTCATAATTCTTTTCCAGGAATGTTGTGAGCAACATCAGTTTATGAATTGCATTCAGTGACATCTGGATGTATTTATCTCCTATCAAGAGGTAGCCTGGAAATCAAATGAATCTCTTAATCATTTGTACTCTTAGTGGAGTACTATGAATATTTTCAAAGAAGAGAACTTTTTGGCATTGCAGTTGTTATGTTAGACCACAGTCTCGAGCAGGACTTACCTTCAAAAATTCAGTCCAAATAATAAGCAGTTTTTCCTCCTCCCTTCATTGGATAAAGACATTTCTGGTCTTCACACTTGGTCTTCACGCTTCACTGAGTTGCATACACGCAAACATTTGTCTCTTACTTACATCATAGGCACAACTAGAGTAAGAAAGAGGTTGCTTACTGCTGTACTCTAGTTGGACTGAACATTTGAAGATAAGCCTGAACAAGCTTATAACTCCCCAAATTCCCGTGTGCCATGGGTAGCAGTCATGGTGACTGGGGCATTCCAGATGCTTCCAGAAGGTCCCAGAAGGTTGACCTAAAACAAAGGTCTTCACTATTCTATTTTTATACTACAGAGCTTTGCTAGCTAGAAGCAGCACTATAGATTGGCTAAACGAAAGTAATCCAGTGGTTTCACATAGGGGCCGCTGATGAGGTCTCTCCTCCCACCCACTCCCATCAACACCGATGGATGTGCATCCCAAATACCTGCAGACAAAGACAGTGTTTGGTAGTGAAATATGCATCCAAAATGTGTTTATAGGCAAAATATGACAATACATGTTTCTGCAGGTTTTTCTTAAAATCACCCTATCATGCAGAAATAGAAAGAATGGATTTCCAATAATATAACATGTGAAACTGACATGGACTGGTTATAACCTAGTTTGTTTATTTCTATTTCAGCCTGCAATTTACGCTGACAAATGAATGGCTTGCTGATTTCTGGGTTTGCCCAGTACCTTCTCAAACCTCAGACCCAACATACAGGTATTCACAGCTCAGCTTCTTACTCCTCAATGGGGACACCCTGCAGCAAAGGCCATTAGAGAAGAAGAATGGCTTTCTGTCTAAATTACTTGAAGCAGGGATGTTTTGTCTTTTTCAAAAAGCTCTATTAAAATGTAGATGTCTGGGACATCCAAAAATGTAGATGTAGATGTCTGGGGCAACCCAAGGTAGTAACAAAAGTTAAATTCAGAGGTGGTGCAGAGAAGATAAATCTAAATTGGAGCCTATCAGCAAGGATCTGGAAGTTGTACAGATTCTGATGCATGTATAGTATAATGTTGGAAGGAACTCCTGCTGAGCCATCAGGACTCTGTTGTTCAAATTCAGCAAAGTTTCCAAATTGCTTTGGTTGTTTTTTCTCTTAAGGTGGTCCAAACAAGTAGTTTTCCAAGAGTGGAATATTAGAGTGGAATATGGAAAGAGAGAGCGGGTGTCCCACTGCAACACTGTGGGTGGGAGGCTGACAATAATAATAATAATAAAAAAACTTTCAGTAGGTCTAACCACCAGCACTCTTTCATGGGCATCAAAATATATGCATATAAGCATAATATGTTATTTCAAAGTATACTTTTTTGGCATCTGCTCTACCTCTAACAGTTTGAATGATTTCAGGAAGTCTATGGAAATTACTAGGAGCATCGAAGTAGCACATTTTGTTTCTATAGAAAAGGATTTGCTGTTTTCAGATTTGCAGGGGAACCAGCTTATTCACACAAACATAACACATGCACACATCAAATATGAATTCTGTCCTTAAAAAAATACTAACATTTTTTAGGAATTTGCAAGCTTCTGTCTCCATTGTAGACATTGTAGATTGTAGCACAATACATGCCGTAGAGAAAAGCAGATACTTTTTCATTTTGTTTCTGTCACTCTTTAACTTGAACACACAGATGTGCATTGAACAATAAAACCATTGCAATACATTTAAGCTACCCTTAGGAATGCCTCTTCCTGTCTGAAGCTTATTAAAGAAGGGATCAATTCCTTAGGGTTTAGTTGGGTTTCAGAGTGGGTTACAGCTCTCAGGTAGCATTGATTACACTTGTTGATGACCTTTGGTGGGTACAGGATGGCAGTACTGCATCCATCTTGGCCGTCCTTGACCTCTCAGCAGTTTTTGATAGTATCAATCATTGTATCTTTCTGGACCAGCTCAGGGGGTTGGGAGTGAGAGGCACAGTGTTACAGTGGTTCTCATTCCTCCAGAGCTGGTTCCAGCCAGTATTAGTTGGTGGGGAGAGATCAAATCTGAGGCCCCTGCTTTGCAGGGGTCCTCAGGGCTCTACTCTCTCCCAACTTTTTTTTAACATCTATATGAAGCTCATCTATCAACAAAGGGTGAGGTATAATAAGTATGCTGAAGTTACCCAATTATACATCTCGGCCCTGGGCCAACCAAGTGATGCTGTCAAGGTTCTGTCCCAGTGTCTGATGGCTGTGAAAGTCTGAATGGGGAAAAACAGGCTTCATCTCAACCCCAGTAAGATCGAGTGGCTGTAGGTTTTGTGGGCCCCCAGATCCAGTGATTTTCCACCTTTATCTTTGTGGGACCTAGGAATTGTGCCTTCTCTGTTGTAGTACCTGCCCTATGGAACAGCATCTCCCCAGAGATCTTGATGGCCCTGACTCTTCTGCCTTTTGCAAGGCATTGAAAACCTGAATACCTGAATGTTCTCTCAGGCACTTGGGCCAATATGGAAGAGGAGGAGGAGGACAAGGAGGAGGACGAGGAGGAGAAGGAGGATTTAAGTTATTTTTTGTATTACGTTTCATTGTTTTTAATCTTCTGTGCACTGCCCAGAGTCACTATATATAACTTTGTTTAAATAAATAAATCAACAAACAAATAAAATGTAAAGTTTCACAACACCACAAATGTGGTTTGGTTTACATTTGACTGAAACCAGTAAAAGTAGTATTAACCAGGAATAAGTTTCACATTTTTACATTTTACATTTTTGACTTGTCTGAAGTTTTCTGTTTTAACATCCTGTATTATTTATGGCCCCAATTCAAGAAGATATTTAACTTTTAGAGGAGACAAAGAACTACTATAAAAATGCTGATATGACTTTTTAAGGTAGTTTTATTTTACGTTATACAATACTCTATACCATTTTGAAAGAACCAAGAAAATGTACAGACATAATTGTATGAATTATCTAATGATAATCATACAGTAAACATTTAAACATTAGCATAAATTATTTTATGCTAGTTAAGGAGATAAATATTCTTGTTTTTCCCCCTACCAGTTCTTATTCACTTTGAATAATGATTCATAGAATCATAAAATTTAAGTGCAGGATGGGATCTTGGATAATATCTTGATCCTCTGCCAATTACAGGAATTCAGTATTACAGCATCCCCAACAGATGGCCATCCAGATGGCTGAACACGTCCTGCAAAGGTGAGTCCACCACCTCCCAAGGCAATCTGTTCTACAGTTGAACAGTTCTTACCATTAGGAAATATTCCTTGATGTCCAACCAAAATCTACTTCCTTGTAATTTAAACCCATTGTTTCTTGTTGCATGTTCTGGAACAAGTTCACACAATTCTGCCCCATGTTCTTCATGACAGCCTTTCAGAAACTTGAAGACAGCTATCACATCTTCCCAGCCTTCTCTTCTTCAGATGATATCCAATGTCTCCAATTGTTTCCCACAATTATTTCCTTCCATCCCCCTCATCATTTTGATTATCCATCCCTTCCTAAAATATAAAGCTCAGAACTAGGTGCAATATTCTTGGTATCATCTGACCAACGCAGCATAGAGAAGAACAATAACTTCTAAAAAGAAATTGCTTTAGAAATTCCTCCAAAGGGATGGGGTGTGGTATACTTGTATTTAGAGATGAGATGACTGATGGTATCCAAAAGCAGTTTTTCATCTCTTTCTTGTCAACAGTACTATTTTGTTCTCTTTTTTTCAGGAGGGAAGGGTGATTTTACAGATACAGATATAGATATAGGTATTAAAACAGTGACACTATTTATGCATGTACATATGCAGTAGTTTATTCAAGTTTCAGTAAACCTGAATACATTTAGGATTTGCCTTCCTTTGGATGCACTGGATGACCATTCCTATAATTTTCAGTTGGCATGGTTTTAATGGCAAGGCTGATGAGAATTATAAAGTAACACATGTGGAGGGCAGCAAGTTGGGAAAGTCTGATTCAAAGTGTTAAATCTCCAAGTAGGAGGAAAGCAACCAGATGTTCTTTGATGCTAGTGTCACCCATCTCATTCTATTCACATGGACCTTTTAAAACATTTGTTGGTATTACTGCTTTTCCATCCTAGGCTGCCCCACTCAGTGCCTATCTTCATGGTAGATTGACTCTTTTTACTAGCACAGTACTTTATACCCAACTTTTTAACATAAAGATTGCTGAGTTATTCCTCTGTTTTCTACCTATTAAAAGACTAATCTACCTCATTAAGAAAGGAAAGAGTTCTCATTTTAACAGCTGGATCAAAATTCTTGATCAACATCATCAACCATGAAATGCACTTTTTTATTCTCAGCATGTTTTGGGTGAGTCCTTGGGGACTTCCAGGTGGGGATGACCATAGATTGCACTGATGTCTTAGGAGATTCCTCCTATGTATATATAACAGAACACACAAGAAGTTGCTTTGGAGAAAGGATTTAGATCAAAATTACTTCATCAGAGGTTACCTCATCAGTTACCCAACATCTAGATTAAGACACAAATTCCACCTCCCTCCAGAGGAAAACACTAATGAGAATTTCTGAGTAAAACGGCAGTGGATGGAGGAAACCATGATCAAGGTATTTGGAGTAGAGAACTGGCTGCTGCTTCTACTGCTTCTCCTTTCTGAATTTTCACCTCCTAAAGTGTCTTCTTGTTGGAAAGGAAAAAGAAAGAAGAGAAAAAAGTAGCTTTTGCATGTTTTGTACCCTGTTTAAGAAGGCAGTGCAGGACAAACAATGAATCATATGAAGAGCATGGAAAAAGGAATTTTCAAAGAACCATGCCCCACTATCCATATGTCAAGATGGAGCTCCTAGTGTGGTATTTGGTACATGCACTGATTACATTGTTCTTATGTCAGAAGGATCCCAGTTCATTTTAATTCTGAATTTGGAAAACTCAAGGGCCAGATCAGGTCTCCAGAGGAGAAATGGCCTTGTGTCCCCTTCATCTGAAAGCAGTAACCCAAAGCTCCATTGGCTGATGATACATCTGTAAGAGTACATTAGGCAGGGTTCCAATCAGATGTCTGTGTCACATCCAAAATACACAGTATCTCTAAACATGCAGTTCTTTAATCCTGGGTCATTTTTGCTTTTTTATATGTTTTAACTTAACACCATATCATAGTTAATGCAGCTCAGAGGTGGCTACAAACTAGTCTGGACCTGTACTTTAGCTGCTTTCACTGGAATTGTACTTTTCCATAACAAAGGAAGCTGGAGATAGTTGCTAAAAACCATACATTTTGTCTAAAATGGACCTTACCCTCAGTCTGCAAGAGTTCCTACAGAACTTCTGTATTTCAAGAAATAGAAGGTAGCTTTCTTGCACTGGTTGCTGTTCTTTTAGGGAAGTGCAGCTAATGCTGGGAATTGTCATCAAATGCCCTCTAATGCAAGAGGCTTCAGCATGCTGAAAAGCCATTATCTGCTAACACCACCATCCAAAGAACAGCAAGCTCTGCAGGGTAATTTGGAGAAGAATTAGTTCAGCAAGACATGAAAAGTTGACTTCCTGCTTGCCTGCTGGTAAAGAGCAGACCTAATGCTTTCTCTTTCATCTTGAGCACAGCTTGCAGCAGAACCTGTCCAGGCACCAACGTGAAGCTGTTGTCCAGGAGAATGCGTTAGTGGTAAAGCAGTTGGGGCAGCTGTCCAGAAATTCCAAAACAAGACTGGCAACCCATGCCAAGGTAGACCTACTCAGACCCAAGTCCCAGTAGGGATTGCTCCCTAGTAAGTGTGTTGAAACAACCAGCCAATGGAGACGACAAATGAGAGGCAGCTGCAGGATGGATTTGCAGACTCAGAGGTCAGTAGCCAAAGGGTTTTTGAAGCCAAGGATGGCTTATGCCAGGCCTGAAGAACTGACTTAGATATTGCTATGCAGTTATGAAGGAAGCAACTCCAAAGCCAAGCTAACATTCTGGCTTTGCTAACAAGCACTTGGAAGCAACTTCTTTTCTGCATTATGCATTTCTTTGTGCACATGTGTGTACTTGGTTGCAGTGGCTAAAACTGCACTTGATCCAAGCATAAGCTTGGCGTTCTTGTTTAAGGATTCTTTTTGTTTCTTTTTGGCTGTTGATCTCTACTGCTCTGCATCTCCCTGCCTAGGCTTACAGGAAAAGGCAGCTAAGGAAAAAAAGGAAAAGGAAAAGGAAAAGTCACAGTGAGTATTGACTGTTAACAGAAAGGAATGAAAAGAGGAAAATGTAATAACAGATTGCTGCATCGCAACTATAGAGTTAACTCAAGAGATGTTCAGACATCTCTCCTTGCCAAATATTAGAAGGGGGAGTAGTTCATTCTGGCTAAAGAGGAGGTACTATTTCCATTGAGAAAAGTCTCTGTATTACCCTTAACTGCACACAGCTGTTGTAGATAATATTCACATGAAAAACAAGATTTAATTTCACACTTTTGCTGGTGGGGAAAGCTTTAAAGGAAAAAAAAAAGCTGCACATGAATTCCATGCACCCTCATCCACGGACCCTGAAATATTTCTGCAACAGTATAACTACAACTACACCTTATTTAGCAATTTAGGCCATAATAGGAAATAGATAGTATTGTTGCAAATTTTATTTTGACTTCTGGCCACACTAGCAAAAGTATTGAACAAATAGTTCAAGCAAAGTTCCTATGAAAGTTATTATTTTGAAAAATGTTTAAGATGTGAATCCAATTTCCTGTTATGGGAGAATTATGAGAGAGAAATATTAATAGAAATGTAAAAATATTAATCAATGCATGAATAAGGAACAAAAAAAAGATTGGTTTTTAAATGCTGTGGAGAAAGTGCAGGGTTTGGATCTCAGGTACTTATGTCCCAGTATCAGCTCAAATACTATGAATCTATTATCTTTCTGCCTTCAGCATCATTATATAGGTGACAGGCAAAATGGTGAAGCTGGATGAGTCAGTGTTTGAGCTTATTCCAAAAGATCTCTTCTTGAGGCTTGTCTCTGTTCTGAAATCTCTGGCTGGCCCCTGGATCACAAATTCAGTTCCCACAATCAACTGGCATAGCTAGAGGAGACCCGGACATTGTAACAAGAGATATTTGAACAATTCAGTTTTAAACGTGTATATATGTAGCCTGACATAACAGATCATTCATTAATAGCAGACATGCAGCCTGACATACCAGATCATTTGGGGCAGTGAATAATTATAAAAACATTTAAAACCAATACAAATATTATATATAAATATAAATATCAGCCAAGAAAATATAATCTTAGGTATCAATATAGCCAGGAGACAGGGCCCTTAACACATTTGGGGCCCCAGGCCCAGGCACATAACCAGGTCTTCAAGGTCTTACGAAAGACCAACAGGGTCAGGGACATCCTAATCTCTGGAGGGAGAATGTTCCAGAGGGCAGGGGCTACGGCAGAGAAGGCACGCCTCCTAGTCCCCGCCAGCTGACACTCCTTGGCTGATGGGACCTGAAGCATGTCCAACCTGCAGGATCAAATTGGATGGGTAGAAACAATTGGGAGGAGATGGTCCCTCAGGTAACCCAGTCCTAAGCCATAAAGGGCTTTAAAGGTGGTAATCAGCACCTTGAATTGCACCTGGAAACACACTGGCAACCAATGCAGCTCACAAAGTAGTGGTGTTACATGTGTCAAATACCCAACATCATTTATTACCCGGGCAGCTGCATTCTGCATCAGTTGAAACTTCTGAATGCTCTTCAAGGGCAGCCCCATGTAGAGCACTTTGCAGTAATCCAGATGGGAGGTCATGATCAATAATAAATAAATAAATAAATATTGATTTGTCCATTTCTGCAAGTAAAAAAAACCTGTCCTAACAGCCAGGAAACACACTGAGACAAGGAACTGGTCTCTAATGTTTATTGCTAGTACATAACAGGAATCCTAACAAACTGAAGAAGCGTGGGAAAAACCCAGACACATAAACCCCAAAGGTTAAGGCGGTCCCGATCTGTGTCTCTTTGAATGGCTGACCAATTCCTCAGTGCTACGCATGCGCTGGATGGGAGCCCCCTGCTCGCCATCCTTACTCATGACAAAACCCCCATAAATGTCCATAATAGTTACGATATCCTTGTCCTTAATATATGCAATTTCTTTAAATTTGCACTTGTAAAAAATAGCCCTAGGTAAAGGTAAAGGTTTCCCTTGACATTAAGTCCAGTTGTGTCTGACTCTAGGGGGCGGTGCTCATCTCCGTTTCAAAGCCGAAGAGCCGGCGTTTGTCCAAAGACACTTCCTCCGTGGTCATGTGGCCAGCATGACTACACGGAATGCCATTACCTGCCCGCCGAAGCGGTACCTATTAATCTACTCACATTTGCATGTTTTTGAACTGCTAGGTTTGCAGGAGCTGGGACTAGCAACGGGAGCTCCTTTTTTCCCCTTTGGATCTAGAAATATTCCAAAATGGATATTAGCAATTCATCCATGCTGGATTCTGTTTTGCTATTTTGCTTGGAAAGAACTCTGTGACAGATTTCTTCTATGCCCATACTATCCCTGTATGTTTGCCCAGATAGTTATACAAATGTGTGCATCTGTGTATGTATGAATTTACAAGCATATGGACCAAATTAAAAAACAGCTTTAATTCTAATGCAGACATTAAGGAAAAAAAAGCTATTCCCACTATCTTTCCCAAAAAGTGACCCCAAGTGATCCCAAAGAGGGATCAACTGAAATTTGGTTTCACCACAAGAAGTAATGGGACATTGGAAGAGTTTCTGGCCACTAGGACAGTGGAGGGTAGAAGAAGAGACTCCCATTGTTCTCCCACCCATTGCATTGCTCCTGTTCAGTGGCATGAATTCAAAAATGTTCTGGGTGCCTTCATTCCCTAGACACAAAGCAAATACCTATTTCAAGAAATTGTTCCATGGCTTTCTACCTGCTTATGCATAATTGTCTTCCATCTCTAAACCAGCCTCTTAAATGCATTGCTCTAATTAAGTAGTTTTATAACTCCTTCAAAAGCAGGCATGTTTGTCCGAAGGTAACCATAAACAAGAGGCAAAATGGCCCTGAAAGAGACAAATGACAATCATTGACGTCAATTTCTCTTGTCCTGCTAAACAAGCGTGGAATTTGCATTTTTTTCAGTTTTCCATGGCAACCTTCTAATATCACTGAATAGATTGCCCCAAGACAATGCATCTTTCCGTCAGACTGTACTTTTCTGTGCTGGCTTTTAAGAAATCCTGACATTTGCACTAGTGTCCTAATTCTTCTGCAGAAATTATGTCAAAAGAAATTATGCTGGTCCTTTTTTTAAAGGCCAGCAATTGGCAATCAAACTTGTAACTCCATTGCTGTGCAAAATGCAAAATAACAACAAACGTGTGTAATGTGGCCTTTACTAATTACAGTTGATCAGATGTTTCCTGTTGTGAAGAACAACACTGATTACTGTCTGTTTAAATCCTAAAGGAAACAGTTTATACAAGGCTGGGAACTAGACAGTGATGCATCAACGTGTCCTTAACAAGTGAAGGATTTTGGCAGGGATGTCCCCAGCCCAGTACAGAATGATAAGGCGTGCAAAGCACCTTCAGAAATAGTTTCCTGGAATAACCAGGTTTAAGTCAAAGCTCTTTTCTGTGTGCAGGCCATGTGACCTCCTGCTTTGTACTCAGGATTTCCCTTACTGATGTAACTCTCAGGCATTTTCAGCGAGTGTCTGAATGCTACAGTCATTTTCCCAACTTGTCTTCTCCCTGCAAAACTTGGAAAAGTATCCAAAGGCCAAATTATATGTTATGCATATACCCATGATTGGATCTGCTGTCTATATTTTTTAACTAGACAGAAACTAGGGAAAATCTGTCACCATTTAGGCAAGCCAGTAAGCCAGCAAGCAAACAGTAGCATGCTTAAATATATCTTCCCTGCCCTCTCCAACAGCTGTTTGCCTTACTTACTTCCATTACAAGCACTGTTTGGGGAGAGGGAAGGAAGAACACTTTCGATCAGAAATCAACCATGCTGGAGATATGAATATTTCCTCTCCCCATTCATGCTTCAGAAATATTGGCAGCTTCACTCCCCATCTCCACAGTTGTGCTTTGCTTAAAAAAAGCCCACCGATCCAGCACTATCTTTCATGTTAAATATAGTGTTATGAGCGTGAGGGTTCACCAATATGTTCCCAGCTCTGTGATGCTTCACACACTGAACAGTGAGGATTCTAAGCCAAGCACCTTAAGACCTGACAAAAAGCAGTAGATGGCTAGTTACATTCTGCAGATGAGTTTCAAGATGGTCCAGGCAAGAAGACGTTGATGGACCAGACCACAATAGTAAGAGGTGGAGTTATTCCCATTAGTCAGAGGGAAGAGACAAGTGTAGCAGCTAGCTGGGCTTGAAAAGGAGGCAGAAAGTTTCTCCTTCCCTGTCCAGGAAACCTTGTGGCACAACAGGTTCTCCTAGAAGTCTGATGGGGCAGGAATCCATTGGAAGTATTGCCGCTACGTTGCCTTATCTTGCATTGTGTAATAGAGGTGTACTGAAACACAAACACCCAAACATAAGTCACTGGAGCTCTGCACACTTCCTGTGACCTTCCACAGAAACAGAACTCTTGGAAAGAGACGCAAGTCCCTCACTGCCATAGTGCCAAAACGGCAACAAGCATGCACTGATGTCATCACACAAGGGCTACAATTAAGTATTTGTCTCCCAGTGTCTGATCCAAGTACAGGTAGTCCTCGCTGAGCGACTGCAATTGGGACTGGTGACTTGGCCATTAAGCGAAGTGGCTGCTAAATGAAAATCACATGAGCACGACTGGGTTTATGATTCTACTTTGGTTTTCCTTTGCTTTACAGCATCAGAAGGATACAACCCCAAACAGACAGGTGAGCCCAAATGGCAGGGAAGGTTTCCAGAACTCGACTCACAAGGAAGGTGGGTAAAAGGGCAAATCATGTAGCCCTTTTTGCCCATTCCCTCACCCTTTGGAATGCTCACTCCAGTGCTGGGATAATTAGCAAGAAGGGAATTGATATTTGTATTTACATTAATTGGAGAGGAAAGGATTACAAGAGTGTAAGCAGGCACACCATGGGGAATATACACATCAAAAGGAATATGCTAGCGCCAACTGTTTGTCTAGCGCACTCGCAGAGCTACTTGAGAGGCAAACAAAAGCCTTCAGTGTAAAACTTATTAGGGTCTTGTCAGTTACAGGCAGCAGCTGCTGGCCGGCTGTGGGTTCTAATCAACTAATTGAGGTCACAGAGCTGAGCTTGTTAACTTGCCCTTAGCACTTTTTAGGGACACATTGCACTGCAGAGAAAAGCAGCTCAGGTAGAGATAGCTGGTTTAGGCAATCTCTCTGCCCTGTGAAGGGGCAAAAAAAGGGCAAAAAATGGGTCAGGCACAGGATAATGTGATACTGTACTAACTGACTGTAATGGTAAACATGTGACTGAGAGAGAGAGATGTTGCGAAGGTCATAAATGGGGGCATTGGTTGCAAAATTACTTTTTTGTCACCATTGTAACAGTGAACGGTTGCTGTTCAAGGCAGTCACTAAACAAGGACTACCTGTATATCAATTGTGCCATTTCATCATTTACTCCCCCTTGGCCCCACCTGCCATCACCTATGCCAACCTTTAAAACATTTGGTTCCAATATGCAATACCATTATGCAAGAATTCAAATGAATCTGAGAACAGAGCTCTGAAGTTTATCTTCAACTGCTGCAGGACTGCACATGTTGTAAATAAAGACACTTTTTTTTTGTTTTGCTATTTCTTCATCTGCATTTTTAATACTGTATGCAAACCAAAGTGTTTGTATAATCAGGATGTCTATCAGGGGATGCAGAAGCAGGTATTTTTGAGGGAAGCTCTCCTTCTAGGGGACGGCTTGCACCCAGGGCCAGGAGTGGCCCCTTCTCTCATGATCTTCAAGACACTTGTTAAAACCTGGCTATTCCAGACGGCCTTTGACGGTTGTTGTGAGAGAGATGTGATGCCATGTATATTGTATCAGGATGCATTATTCCTATTGTTTGCATGTTCTCTTGCTTTTCTTCTGGATATTGTTGGACATGAACTACTTAGAGTCCCATATGGCTAAACCAGCATAAAAGCCTCATGAATAAATAAACAAATGGCATCCAGACAAAAAATTAAGAGGGGAGATTTTCTTCTGTGCCAGAAATCTTCACTTCCCACGCTTCTGAGTTAAACTGCTGAAAATAAGCTTTTTTTCCTGAAAAAGTGAAAAAGGGAAAAAAAAGATGTCCTTGTTCTTCATTGCAAATGGAATCTGATTGCACTTTTTTAAAAATTGACCCTCACTCCTGTCATTTTCAACAAATCTCTGACTTCCAGACATTTCTCAGGTCAAGTTTTCCTCTGCTGCCAGAGTGAGGTTAAAACCATGAGCTCTAACGGGAAAACACAAGCCCCTTACACCTGCCATTTCTGAGACCTAAAGATGTAGAAGGAATATTCGTAAATTGTTATACTGCCAGTGTATGGTTCATGTGCCTTGTTCTCTACTTCTTTTTCTTGTAGTGAAAAAGCGCCCTCCATGCTATATTTCACCTTAGCAATAAGGTGCAAAGATCTTTTCACCCTGAGAGGCATTTGGATGTGTTGATGTCTTGTCTTATTTTCTGACCTTGGCCAACCCAGAATTCCAGCTGAGTCATAGCCTAAGAAAGAAGCAACTTGACTGCAGATTTCAGCCTTGTGTAGTTATCAGTGTGTACCATCTCATGGCTCAACACAGGGAACAAGGCCTTAGTTTCTTTCAGGACATCAACTATCATTCTTTAGTAATACAAAGAGATACCAGCTTTAATTGGACACAGGGATTCAGAGCAAAAGTATTGTCTGGGACATATAGTGTCACTAAGCCATAATGTGGCTTGCTTATTTGTACCTATGCACAGTGTTTGTACCTATCTATTGTATTTATTATTTATTTGCTTAGTTAGTTAGTTTGATTTTATGTTGCCTGACTCCAAATGACTCCAAGTATCTCAAATACACGAGACAATATAAAAACAATGTAATAAGAAACAGCAAACTACAAAACCAAGCTAGAACAGAAAAAAAGAAGGAAGTGCAAGATGGAGAACCCAGTAGACACTCCAAAGCATCCCAGCAACATCGAACATCCAGCAGACAGGGCTTCACCCACCCTAGCTTAAGGCCTATGAGAAGAGCCAGGTCTCCACTGTAGTTTGTAGATCAAGGTTGATGGCTCAGTGCGTTATAGGACCCCAGTCAATTGTGGTTTATTTAACAAATTGTTTTTAAGCAATTGTGTGCAACTCACAGTTCACTGTTGGCTTTTCACCTGTAAAGTAGGGGATAGAAAAGGGCATAGTGCAACATTGTTCTGGTTCTGAAGGTAAATATTTCCAAATATATACTTCCTAAAGAATTGGTTCCAGCTTAGCTGGGACGTTGGGGCAATCTTCCCTGAAGGGTGGTTATTCCTCCTCCTCCTCCTCCTTCCCTGCATGGTTATTTTATCTGGGAGAAGGCAAGGCAAGCACTTTAGGTCTATGGGTAAACAGGAAGGGGCCACTGGACACTGGGAGACAGCATTCAGCTCCAGCTACAATCTAGGCTTTGGTGGCTTCCCAACATAATCAGCCTCTGACTCTGACTCTGGGTGCTGAATTCGTCGTGCTGTAGGCCATGATGATACTGCTGTCATTGCTTTTGTCTCTCCCAGTACCAGTTCAACCTGAATGTGTTATTTCGGAGCAGCTATAAATCTGAGCTGCACTTTCCAACAAAGACAGCTGGTCCTATAAAGGAGATTTTTAGCCTCCTAAAAGGAAAAAGGAGTACAGAACAGAATCTTTCCTCCTGTTTATAGAAAGTACATCCTATAACTGTTCGAGATGAATGAGCTCAGGATGTATTCATGCTCACTACAATTAAAAACATTTCCCATTTTATGATTAGGAAACAGAATAGCTGATAAATTTCCTGATAAAACCTGTGTGCCAAAGGGGGTCATAGACTTATGAGTCTTTCCTTCTTCCATTCATACTTTCTCTCTCAATCTTACTCTCTATTGTTCCTCCATTTCTTCCTCTTTCATGATTTCTTAATCATTCTCTTTCTCAAATAAAGGCCATCTACTTCATATACTGTACTCAGTGACAGTCATGAGTAAGGAGGGCGAGCAGGGGGCTCCCATCCAGACCGTTAAGTGCATGCGTAGCACTGAGGAATTGGTGAGCCATTCCAAGAGGCACAGATTGGGACCGCTTTAACCTGCGGGGTTTATATGGCTGGGTTTTTCCCACGCTTGTTCAGTTTGTTAGGATTCCTGTTAAGTACTAGCAATAAACATTAGAGACCAGTTCCTTGTCTCAGAGTGTTTCCTGGGAGTCAGGACAGTGACAGTCATTTATGTAGCCTCCAACACATTGGATACTACAGTTAGTGACTGCCATTAGCGATGAACAACCCTCTGAGGGGATAGGGTTAAGTAAGCATGAGGCGTGTTGAAGGTACTATCACATAGAAAGGAAAGAATTTCTGAATACTTGTCTGGTAGATCTGAGTTGACAATAAACAGGTGTAAGAATGAAATGGGCTCTCCGTCAATAAATAACTGGCAGTGTCTTGGAACTGAGGGTCCAGGATCCAGTTTTATTTGTCTATGTTTTCAGACTGGCTATCTGGAGTCATGCTGGACTGTTGTAGGACAGCTAAATTTCAATAACTAAAAAAATGGAAGCTCAAAGCTAGAATAAAAATATTTGGGCTGATAGTTGAACCTTCAAGCTTTTTTGGCCAAAAGCCACACCTGCTCTTTGGGGAAGCTGCACAGTACTCTAAAAAATGAGAGAGGTCAGGAAAAAGAAGTAGGTGAAGCCAGACTAAAAACTATTTTGATGTAATTTAAATTTATTTAAAATTACATGAATGAAATAGGGGTAATATGAGTGCTTAATTTAATTTTCCCCTTCTGTCACATGAAAAATGACAATTCAGTTGCAACTTATGGAAGGGAAATGAGCTGATGCTGAATGTGCACAGATGATTTAAAGGCTAGGTACAAGTTGTTCACTGGAGTGACATTATTGATTAACACCTATTTGCATACCTACACACTAACACGGAGAGCCAGTCTGGTGTAGTGGTTAAGGCATCAGGCTAAAAACCGGGAGACTGTGAGTTCTAGTCCTGCCTTAGGCATGAAGCCAGCTGGGTGACCTTGGGCCAGTCCCTCCCTCTCTCATCCCTAGGAAGGAGGCAATGGCAAACCACTTCTGAAATCCTGCCAAGAAAACTGCAGGGGTTAGTCCAGGCAGATGCAAGGAGTCAGCCTTGATTCGAAGGCACAAAAAACCCCTCACACTAATATTAACCACTATAGTACATTTATAACATTCAACCAAATATGAATTGAGCCCTGTTGGAAAAAGAGAGCATCCAAGTATCCGAATCGCCTGGACAAAATTATTAGAAGATGACCATTTACCACATTCAGTTCAGAAAAGGTATTGTCCCCTTACAGCTCCCATTTCTTTGTATCTTTTATTTACATTGCTGCTGCTAAGAAAAATACTAACAGAAAAATCAACATGCTGTTGGATATTTATAGTGATGTGTCATTACAACTACAATAAAATCACATACTTCATCCTTATCTACCGTCACCATAAACAGAAACAAAGGGTAGCAGTTCATGGAAGCAGCTTTATCTATGGAGGCAAAGAGATAAAAGTTTTGCCCGATGTAAACATTGAGCCCAAATTCAAACGCAAGTTATCTTGCATCTGAGAAGTAGCCAGCAAGGACCAGTTCTGTGTCCACACAGCAGGAGAGAGAGGGGTGTCATATATTTGTAAAGCATAGCTTATTCTCTCTCCCCACCACCCACAACACACATACACTTCTCACTATGTTTCATGCTGCATGCATGATGAGGTTCTTTGCCGATGCCAGAACCAAACGAGGAACCAACAGACAACTCATGCATGCTCTGCTTGACCAATACCTGAGCAGAGAGAACTGCTACCCAAGTAATGCATGATTGCTGACCAGGAACTGATACCTTGTCCTGCTCCCTCAGGGTCACACCTAAACCTGCACCTGCTCTGGCATGGTGGCAAGTCCCCATTTCCTTCAAAATGCTGGCAAGTCAGGATTCTTTTGTCAAACCAACATTTCTTCAGTGGAATAACAGCTGAGAGGCAGACCAGGAAAGCACCAGACCAGCCTTTCAAAGCAGGTTCGAAGGCAGTTGCATATTCCCTCTTAAGGAGTGACAGCTACTCATTTAATACAATTTCCTCCCATTCATTCATTGGAAAGAACACAGCTCAGAATTTATCACAACTGCAACCTTCTAGGTCAGTGTTTTCAAGCATGCTGACTGGGGAATTCTGGGAGTTGAACTCCACACATCTTAAAGTTGCTAAGGTTGAAAAACACTGCTCTAGATGATAGCATCTGACCACTTGCAAGGCTCATGTTGCTTGAAAAAATGGAACTGCACCTCAGTTGGAGTTTAAATCAGTCATGTGTATGGACTGTATTTACATCATTAATTCAGTCTTAATATTCAGCTTTTCAAAAATGCAGGTAGGTCAGAAATCTTTTACTTTTGCCTTCAGTTAATGAAGGAAAATCAGCTGGGCTTCAAAAACTCTTGTGCCTTTTGAGATGATGTAGCCTGAACTGCACGCTTTTGTCCCATTTTACACACATATCCCTGGTGGTGCGATCAAGGGTAGTTTTCTCCAAAACACAAAGTAACTTCTTCCCATTCTTGTATTATAAGAAAAGTGAACAGCTCTTCCTCTTCCAGTTTCTAGCAGTGCTTTTGGTCAGACCACTGGCTGCGGCCCAGAGGACCTCAGAATCAGCCCCACAGGCTGCCCCTTCACCTGAAGAAATGAAGACAGTGAAAAGTATTCTTACTATACCCCATAAATAATCCCCTTTCTTCTGTGAGCTCAAGGACATGCTTGTCACAAGTCTCCCTTCATTTTACACCTATGACAACAGCCCATGAGATAGTTTGAGAGGCAGCAATTAGTGCAGTATCAGCCTGCTGAATAGCTGGGCCTCCCCACCCCAATCCAACAGCTTAACCACTTTACTAGAGTGGCTCACCTTTAAAAGATACAGGAAAGAAAGGACGAGAAATGCTAGTGCCACTAGAAGAGGGAAAAACAGTGAAGAGAACATATATTAGGGAAGACAGAGCATGAGAAGGGGGAAGGGCAGGTTTAAAAGAGCAACTCTGAGACAGAAATTTCCAGAAGTGATTCTTCACCCTCAGAGAGCACCTTAATCAGAGTTTCCTCAACCCTGTCAGCATCATAACTCCCAGCAACATGTGCCTGGCCTCCATGGTATACCGTGCATAATGTCCCAGATTTGGATTCAGCATTGTTTTGGAGTGTGTAGGGAAGTAATAGCCATTTTATGCACTCTCTCTCTCTCATACACACAGTTTCCATCATATTGGGAGAAAAAAATGGCAACATGGCCTTTTCCCTACCAGTTGGTGAGAACTAAAGACCAAAACTGGTTCTTCCCCTGACTTCTCCACTCCCCCCCCCCCGAAAAACAAATGTGTCTTCGGCTCTGCTTAAGACTGCCTGGAGAACAAGAAGCTCCAAATTGTCTTTCATGGAAGTGGTAGCTATCCTTACACCTGCAGATATATGAAACATGGCCTTAATCATCATCAAATCTTTATTATGGTCAAAGACCAGCCTAAGGAGGGTGGGGTACTTAAGCCTTAGGCTCTTTCCTCACTTGAAATTACTATCTTTTATTTAGTATTATCCAGCCACTGAGCATGTAGTATTATCCAACCATTACACTATTGTATAATAATGAAGATGGATTTTATTCAAGTACAGTAATGCCTGGATGATATCAGAAGACCTTAAAATCACTAATGAGGGATTTGCTCTAATAACTGCATTCCATGAATGACTAGTTTCTATGCTAACTTCTCACTGAAAGAGAAAAGGCAAGAATAACTTCGAAAAATATGCCTAATTCTGTGGAAATGTGTTTACCAAGTTTGAATCAGATCATCATCATAATCACCATCATCGTTAGTGTGATTATTATTGAAATAACTTTGCTGCCGCCCAATTTTTTCCAGCTCCCCGAACAAGCTGTACCTGAATATTATTATGACTCCATTATCTGTTCTGAGAAAGTAATGGTGATCCAATCCTTGCTGATCCTTATAGTGCCTTGGCATTCATCACTGAACATTGCAAAATTCAAACAGGGAGATTTTCTTTTAATCTGGGTCATGTTTAGTTTTAGGACTATAGAGCAGGAAATGCCCAAATAATATCCGTCAACATGTGGATTTAATTCAGATGTTGTACTTTCAAACAATCTATGGGAACACTAATATATTCTTCCACTTTTTGCATGCAAAAACAGTTAGATCTGGGCTGTGTCTTTTAAACAAGACTTTTATTTTTGCACCTTCATTGCAACTGGAGCTTCTGCTTCTTTGTATTACAGTAATTATGTGATAATTACTTTAGGACTGCTCCCCACCCCCCGCAGAATTAAGATTGGAAGAGGATTGGGAAAACACTTCACCTCCTCACCCCAGGATAAAAACTTAAAACTGTTAATATCCAGTGCAGCACGATCTGTCTAATACATAAATATACCTCTGTATCATTTTTGCAAGAACAAGAAGAATCTATCAGTTGCCCTGGAATTCTGGCAGATGTTAATAAAACTCTTGTCTCTGGAACAACACTCTTTTGCCTTCCAGAATCACCATATCACTATGCTTATATAGCAACATACACACATGCATACATACAGACATAAATACATACATACATATCACACTATGCTCTTAAGGGGCACACAGTATTGTGCAAAGCACACACAACAGAGGAAGAACTAGTAAGCCAAAGAAATGTAAGGCATGAGATAATAAAAAGAGACACAGCTAAAACTAGTTCAAGCAAGCATGATTCACCATATTTCTCCTTTCCTTTTTACCCTGGCAATGCCATCACCCCCTGCCCCCGCCCTTCATTTCCACAGCATCCATATATCACCTCATACACTGCTTTTTGTTCCTTCAAATTCTCACTTCTCTATTCTAGAGGATCTCATCAACTCTATCCAAACATAACTTCTTAGGTCTTCTGCTTCCTCTCAATCTATTCATTCTGCCTTCATATATTTATTTTGCAATTCAATCCTCATTCATTCTGCCAATATGATCAAAGCACTTCAAGATACTTCTTTTGTTCTGGTTATATACTTTTGTATTCAGTCCACATTCATTTCATTTTTCAGGTTCCATTCATTTATGGCCTGATCTCTTCCTGTTTTACCACACATTCTTCTTAAATACCTCACTCCTGCTGCATTCAACTTCTGGGTTTCCCTGACATCACCAACTCTGCATATAACGGAAGCACACATTAGGGACATCACACATCCTTGTCTTACTCCATATTCATCAGTGAACCATTAGTTAAGCATTCCATTTATTCTCATACATGCTTTGTTCAATCATATACAGCTTTTATCACATCAAGGTGATAAATATCATTCAAGTCCATATTCATGTAAAACATTTCCTATATCAAGCCTATTAACCTTAGCATAAACTTTCCCTAATTCAATACAGTATATACAGTATAATAAACTTCCTTGCTCACATTCATAGATTTCTCAATGATCTGCTGAAAACTAAAGTCTGATCTGCATACACTCTGCCAGGCATAAAGCTACGTTTGTTGTAGTTTTGCTCAATGTCATTTGTTGTAGCTGCATTCAGTTGAATTCTGCTGAAGAGCTTCTCTGGCACACTTAACAAACTAATTCCTTTGTAGATCTTGCATTCATTCTTGCTACTTTTCGCTTCATAAAGAGAAAAAAATAACCACATCTTTCAAAACATCAGACCCATGTACAGTTTTCGCATACATGTTAAGCAAGTCACACAGCAAACCATATCCATATTTTAATATTTCTTCAGTTACACTGTTTATAGCTGCAGTTTTATCATTTTCCAATATTCTCACAGCATTTATGACTACCTTCCCATAATTTTTTTTCATGGACACACATATTTATAGCATTCATTATTCATTCAACTCTGTACAAATCTCCAAAATACACCATCCAGCATCTCAGTATCATCTGAAACTCATCACTTTTATTTCATCACTGGAGGATCCTTCTTTACCTCTTTTTACCCACTTAAGCAATGTCTTTATTGCTCTGTATTTCCTTTTTCTGGTTTAATCTTAAGTGTCCTTTTCTTTCTTTTACTACATTCTTTGCAATATCTTGTTCTTTCTCTACTGTACATGTTATACAATAGCTTTCCACTCATCATTCTTGGAGCAACCATTCTTTTATGTGCGTCTCATCCACAGACACTTTTACTTCATCATTCCACCAAACATCCTTTTTCAACTTCCCATTAGCAGAATTTCACACATTTCCATGGAACTTGGGAACTTAATTCTTTTCACTCTCCTCTAAGCAGCTACCTCATCCTGTTTCTTATGTTCACTTTCCATTAATTTTTTTTAGAAATTAATTTGCCTTCCCATACTTTTTCATACAGGACTCATACTTTCTCTTTCTGGAGTCATTGTGCTTTTACTCAAATTTCTATTTTTTCTTCCACATTCATTTTTCCCCAAGATCCAGTCTTGACATTACCAAAACACGATCTGATTACCCTTATATCCTTTCCTAATTCTCTCAATCTTTCATTGAAAAAAAATCAGATCAATCATGTTTGTGATCTATTCCTTTTCCATGTATACATATGGAAGCATATAGACTTATGCCCAAACCAAATGTCTGAAATTAATTGGAACGTTGCATGCCAGTATCACCAACCTATGGATTCCTATTTTCATACAAACTCAAAACAATTTAGATGATACCAATTCACACTATCCGGTATATATTTTTGCCCTTTCACTGATAGTTAAATCAGCACCAATCCATTCCTCTTTCATTCAGATCTGTATATCCCTCCCATTTCTCTTAGTTTCAGGGGCACACAGTTTGTTAATTCATGCTCTTTGCCATTTACTCCTTTTACTTTCCAAGTTGCAATCTTCCATTTGTCATAGTTGTCACCAGATGGGCCCATAAATATTGATGCTACCACCCATCATGCCTTTGGTCAACCAAGGCTTTCACATAATGCTTTTTAGTAAGATAGGAATGGTGGAGAGCAGATCCCAGCCTTAGTCATACCCATGCCATATGAAGCATTATTTGATAATGATAAGGACCCAACATTGGTCAGTTTGGGCACATTTCAATCAGTATGTTACAAATGTAGCCAAACCCCAGTTTTGCCCCAAATACACTCCCCCTATTGTATGCAAGCTAGGATCCTTAATCCAGACTCTGTCTTGCAAGCCAACATATCATTGCTCGCCTAACACCAATTAGGAGGTAAATGCAGTGTGCTGACACACATCCAGGGTCATAAAGTTTTCCAATAATAGGAGTCAAATGGGAACATGTTTAGCATAGCTCAACATTTAATGAAATGCATTGCTTATGAGCTCAGCTTTTATAATGAGCATTTTTCTCATTTCGCCAGCATTCTGTCTAGAATTCTTTCATTCAGATTCCAACAGGACTGCTTCTGTTGCACAGAAATAAAAAAAAAAACATTGGCATATTTTCCTCTCAAGAAGTGATGGGAAGCCTTGCACTTAGCAAAAGTTTTAGATCCACCCAACTGGTGTTTTTTTTTTTCAGGTTTGGACATACTGGACAACAATATTTTGATAACTCTGGCCAGAAGGCCGCTACCTCCTAAGCCTAGTAGCTCTCTGGAGTTTTTCAGCACCTTCTCCGATAACAGCAGGAAGACAGAGCCAGCAGACAAACAGCGGGAGGAGTGGAAAGGGAGGCACATGCAACAGTCGGTTTAGGAAATCCTCCATGTGACTATCATAACGTAAGACAGCTGCCTTTCTTTGATGTGTTTCAAACGAAGTGAAGCCATATAACTTAATGTTTCTTCAGCTCATTATTTCTGAGAAAGGCAAAGAATAGGATGACAGCCATAATACAGCCTTGCCTTTGAGAGAAAGGAAGCAAATATCCAGAAAGAAGGCACATGTCCAAAGTGCTCCATATGCAGAACTGCCTCTTTAGGGAAGCCAGTCTGAGAACTTTCAGCCCATATCTTGTAATACCATTAGCTTTGAGCCCTTCGTCCAAAAATATCTCTGGGATCCAGTATTTTTTCCCATCCACAGTACCTGCCAGCATCACATCATACCTCCACACTACCCCACATATGCTAGAAGACGGCAACTTTTGCAGACCAAGGGATGAATTTTGCTTTTGCATATGGTGTTAGAGCAGTGTTTCTCAGCCTTGGCAACTTTAAGATATGTGGAATGCTGGCTGGGGAATTCTGGGAGTTGAAGTCCACATATGTTAAAGTTGCCAAGGCTGAGAAACACTGTGTTAGAGGCTCCATTCAGAAAAACAATAGAGCTTCCCAACTTGAAAATCAGGCAGGAAGGATTGAGCTTCTTGATTGTTGAACTACAACCCCCATAATTCTGTGGAGGCATGGAAGTTGTAGCACATACGTTTGAATGGCATCATCTTGGGCAAAGAAGATTTGTATATAATTACATTTCTGAATATTTCAAGCTCCAATTGGTTCACCATAAGAGATGGATAAATACTGGCTCCCCTGTTAGAGTACTCAAGTGTTCAGATAAAAGAGTTAGGGGGGGAAAGCAACAACTATATCCTGATGGATTTTTGATGGCTCATCTCCCTTTCCTACATCCTCTTCAAGTGGGAAATTTCAAGTACACTACAGTATACATACAAGCTGAGAGTAGTGGATGCTAAAAGAGCTGTCAACTCCTTCAGGTGGGAGAAGCATTTGTCATGGCACAATCCATCACAACTGATATGTTACACTAAGCTAATGTAACCCAGTGTATCTGGAAAGCATCAGGTTGAGGAAGGCTGCTAAAAATTAAACATGGGAGCTGGAAAAAAACTCTCAAGATGCTCACAAAGGTAAAACATTCTGAAATCTTGAAGCTATACAGTATCTGAATTAATATTAGGTACAAAGCTTTCATTGTATCTGATTATTCTAATAGCAAATATCTTTTTCCCATATTAGGGACAATTCTTTTCCATTCCAAAATTTTTCTTTAAAATTATATTCAGCTGCAGGATGCATTAGGTGCTATTCTTTTATCTAGTACAGTATATCCGATTAGAATCAATTCTTCCGATTCTAAAAGCTCATCGAACATTATTCTGGAAGCTTTTGCCAAAAACATTTCAATAGCTGAGAAGCTTTACTGTCTCCCTTGGGAAACCATGTGATATAAGCTTTTACTGAGCTTGTAGAACATTTTGTCAAGAGTTTCTTAACACTCCTTCAAGCTAAAGATTTCAAGGAAATTTGTTTGCCTCTTTGCCCCTCCACTGTAATCACAACACTTCACTGAGCGAAATATCACCTTTGCTTCTGGAAGAAAAAAAAAGGGTCACTGTCTACTTCCAGCTTAGAGCTTGTTTCCCATGACAATTTATTATGGCTCTGAGTGCTAATTTGCAAGACTTGTGTGTAGCTATCAGACTTTCTAATACTCTCTAATCCTTTCTTTGTCCAATTACATTGCTACAGTCTTCTTTGCTATTTTCACATTGGTGGATGCATTGAAATGTTTAAGCAACATCTTTAGCAGATATGCAAACCATCATCCAACCATGTTACTGTAGTCTTGTGTGAAGGGAACTCAGGTACATCAGTTATATTTCCCATCATCATGGTATACTGTTGCAGGCACAACTTCTACATGCATGCTGATTTTCATATCAGTTCAAAGAACTTGGGAACAAGGAAAATTCTACTAAGATGTTACTTTTGATACAGTTGCTCCTTCTGACCTTTGCAAAGAGATGAGTAACGCAAATCCACTATAGACTGAATCCCACACTATGTAAGGTCACTCATAGTATTTTTTGCCATGAACTTATGAGACTTTTTTTTTCTTTTTAAAGATGCTACTAAGCCAGTTTGGTCTAGTGGTTAAGGTGCTGGGCTAGAAACCAGGAGACTGTGAGTTCTAGTCCTGCCTTAGGCATGAAAGCCGGCTGGGTGACCGCAGCCCAATGCACCTCACAGGGTGGTTGTTGTGGGGAAAATAGGAGGAAGGAGTATTAAGTACGTTCCCTGCCTTGAGTTATTTATAAAAATAATAAAGGTGGGATAAAAATAAATAAATAAATTTGTACAAATGCACTTTTTAAAAATCACTAAAGTGTTTTATTTTATGCTGATTTAAAAATATGTCTAGAGAGGTTTGTATTACCCTAGAAGAAGTTACTCAGGGAGAATTTAGCTTTATGTGAGTGGATTTCATTCATGCAAAATGAATGTTTCTCTCTCTCACCTCCCCCAGCAAATCCATATAATCTCTCTAGAAAGTTAGACAATCTTCCGGAGTAGATCTGGAGAGCTACAAGGAACTGGGCAGCATTTATTTCAAGAAGAAAATCAGTTACTGCTTGTGAAAGCCCATTACCAGATATCATTTTTTTAAAACTATAAATCCACTTTAAAGTTTGCAACAGTGCTTCTTGATGCAAAGTGTTTCTTCTCAGCAAGGGATTAATCACCATAGAATTTTATTAGGAGAGTCAGATGCTGATATCCTTTTTTTAAAACTCTCATGTATTTTCCCACCATTTCATCTATCCTTTTAATTTTCATCCATTAAGAAGGGAAAGATAGCATAATTTTTTTTATTGTTGGTGCTAGCAAACCTGCTGCAGAATTCAAGAATATTTTTTTTTAAGTATTTATTTCACTTTGAATTTCTAACCTTCCAAGCTTCTTCTCAGAGTTCCAGCTAAAAAAACCCACTTGTATTTCATTAAACCTACATTCTGATTTATAGCAATTGAGTTTTTTGCAAATATATGATTTCCTTCATTTGGCTGAAAAAGCAACTTATGGTATCAGTAATTCATAGCAGGTTCTGAAATATCCACTACAGTGAGAAGAGATGTGAGTAGTCTGCATAAATGGCAAACTAATAATAATCCTAGTAGGAATGCTAGATTTAGATAAACAATAAGAAGTCGTATTCCAATTTTAAGGATCAAGGATTCTATGTGACAGTGTTAAATCCCATATTCCAGATGTGTAGGACCTAATCTATGTTAGTGTTGTCACCACCTAAGCTATCAGATAATTGGTTATCCATGGATGTTGAGGTTAAAATGCCCTTCCAGATATACAAAGATATAATAAGAGTATCCCAGTTGCACTCCAAAATGCTTTTAAAAGTCATTGAAGCCAAGAAGGAGCTGATTTACCTAGCATCAAAACCAGTAAAGTTCAGCAGTCCCCACCATTAGGTTAGTCCTAAATCATTGCTGTAAGGATATTAAGGAACTCCTAGAAAGTCACAGGAATCCAAATTGAATAAACTTTTCCCCATTATTGCCATCAAACTTGCAGCAGAAGAAAAATCTTGCCATGAGGAAAGGGAAAAATACAAAGTTTTATTGATGATGATGATGATTTTGATTTTAATGGATACATTTTAAAGTAATTGTTCTTTTGGGGGGTTGTTTTAAACACTAATACTAACAATAGAAGAGAATATCTGTAGCCCAGGGTTGAACTCTGGAGTCCTTGGTGTTCTCTGAGCTTGGTTGTTTGCTTGCAAATGTTTCATTACCTGACTAGGTAACATCATCAGTGCTGGTAAGTGTGGAGTTTGCTCCCTGTTTATATTCAGTAGCTTGCCCTGCCAGTGTTGGTGGGGATGTGGTGTTCTCCTTGGTAGGTCCTTGATTGGGGTATGGTTTTCTGCTTGATTGTTTGCCTGGTGCTAATTCCTGCTTATCTGGGTGTTGGCTGCTGGAGGCGATGCATTCTGGTCTTTTTGTTTCCTTCTTAGATTTTTGTTGTCTCTTTTGAATGGTGTGTAAATATGGTTTATTTCTATGTGTCTATTGATGGCTGATTTGTCTGAATGCCAAGCTTCCAGGAATTCCCTAGCGTTTTTGGATCTGGCTTGGTCTAGGATGCTCACAGTTTCCCAGTTGAAATTGTGGTTGAGCCTGTCCATGTGTTGTGAGATTAGGGAGTTTTCTGTCTTGTCTTCTGACTGCTATTTGGTGTTCATGGATGCCTCTGCTAGTCTTCTGCCTGATTGCCCTACCTAGTGGCTGCTACAGTCCTTACACTGTATGTTGTAGATGACACTTTCTTCTTGGGCCACTGGGTCTTTTGGGTTACTTAAGATGTTTTGGAGGGCTTTAGTTGGTTTTTGTGCTACAGTGATGCCATGTGGTTGTAACAGTCTTTTGGTTGTTTCTGAGATGTTTCTGATGTATGGCAGTGTTATCATTTCCATAGCTTGTGTTGGTTGTGCTGTAGTGGGTTGAGTGGTCAGGCACTTTTTGATAAAGTTCCGTGGCTATCCATTATGCTGAAAGATGCTGTATAGGTGGTCTGTTTCCTTTTTCTGCTGTTCTGGATTGCTGCAGTGCATTTGTGCTCATCTGAATAATGTTCTTACACAGCTTCTCTTATATACAAGGCAAGCTGCTGTATATAAACAGGGATGAAACCCCACACTCACTCGCACTGATGATGTTACCTAGACGGGTAATGAAAGGTCTGCAAGGAAACAACCAAGCTCAGAGAGCACCAAGGACTCCACTAATACTAACACTGGTTAGTATTACAGGGGGGGACCACCAGGAAATTCCAAGGCTGTAGGGCAAATGGGGAACTAAAACAAAATAAAATCAGATAAAATCCAAGAAGGCAATACCATCCACTTCTACATTGTGCTGCAAAAACCAGATAGATGTATTCATGAAGTCACCTGGAGTTCAGCTCATATCAGTCACTTTTTAAAATGTAGGTTAAACTTTTGGTAAACAGATAAACCAGAAGCAGACTCAGGACATCTTCTCCTTCTCCAAAAGCAGAAGAAAACAACACCAGGCAGAGAAGGAATATAGTGCCATCGGAAGAGAACAGGAATATCATGTTTCTTTCTAACCATTCCCATCATGCTTTTTCCGGTTCTTCCTCTTGAAGCCCTTTCCTTGGGTAACATGTCTTGTAAATTGTAAATCCCTAAGTCAAGATCCCCCTCCCCATTTTTCTCTGTAAGACAAAACATTTTCTATTGAAATAAAGCCACAAATCCTGGTAAGGACAAATCCAGCTTTGCAATAATATGTAGATTTGCATTGCCCTCTAGGATTTTTCTCCCACATCTCATTCTACCCTGCAGCCCTGGGATTTCTTAGTCTCTCATCGAAGTAATACCAATCCTGCTAAGCTTTTTGAGATCCCAAGCTGGCATGAGCTCAACAGGCTTTAAATAAATAAATAAAGGCATAAACGGTTGTTTTAAGGTAAAGGGTCAGTATTTTTAAGAGGTAGCGACTGACACCCTGCAACAACACCTGGAAAGTAGAATAACATAAATCAAGGTGAGATATAATCAGTGAGCAGGGATCCTGATTTACCCCTGAAACTCCTTCCGAATTTTGATCGAGCCTCTGTAACATGCTTGTTGGCATCCTGGTCTTTCTGGCAGCCTCTGTCCATGCAATAGCAATAATGATGATGATGATGATGATATTAATAACAACAACTGAAGCTCCAGTTTCTATCTGGGGTAGAGTGGTAGCCTGTCTGCCCAAATCACGGCCGCCGCATTTTTCCCATAGTAGTCCTTTAAAATTAATAGCACATGCAGAGGAAAAGCTAAACCCCTTTGACGTCACTCTTCCAACGAGGAAACATAAACAGAGGAGACTTCGCTGCCGCTGATTGGCCGGCGGCGCTGTGCCTGTGGCGGTTGACAGCACCTCCCAGCCAGGCACAGCTTGGCCTTCGACGCTCAGCCAGCCGAAGACTGCGCCAAGCCCCGCGGAGCTCTTTCCCAGCCCTCGCCCGGCCGGGAAGTCTCGCTCTTGCGCTCCGGCGGCTGCTCCGCGTGCGCCCCGCTCGGGCACTTTTTCTCCTCCCTCCGGCCCTTCTCCGGGCCAATGCGCACCTTCCTCCGTCCCTTGGCGCGTCTTCCTGAATGCTCTGCCTAAGACTGGATGCAGCTTCTGGATCGTGCAGGTCGAGGCTTCATGAACAAGCTGCGCCGCTTCCAGTTTTCACGGCATTCAGAGGTCACAGAACTGCCACTATGGTTAAATGTCTTGTTTAATGGTTGAGGTACGTACTGGCGAGCCGAGGAGGCGGCACGGTCGGGCTCGCCTTCAGGGGGAGACTGCAGTTGCGCAAAGTTAATTGAAGGAACTTACAGTGGTATTTGGAAGAAAACACTTTGCGAGTCTTCCTGTGAAACGGGTTCCTTCCTTCCTTCCTTCCTTCCTTCCTTCCTTCCTTCCTTCCTTCCTTCCTTGTTAACCTGCCTTGTTAATGTTCGTGCGATTAGCCAGAGGCGAGGAATCCTGGAAACTTGTATGAATTGTGTGCGAAATATAAAAGGAGGGTGCTCTTCCCCCCCACCCCCACTTCCTTCAGTAATGTTTGAAGCGGAGAGTCCCAATAGGGGTTGGATATGACGAGTCGCTTCTTCAGCGGAAGAATTGCGTAGGGTGTTGCGTCTCGAGCATCTGGGTTCTTCTGGTTTTGGTTTTCAAGAAAAAAAAGTTACAGATGCCTGGGTGCTCTTTTCACTTCCCCGAAGAGGCGGTTGGCGGTTGTGTTAATATTTCACCTCGGCGTGAATAGCCTGAAGAGCTCGCTGGCGTGGGAGGGGGACGACAGCAAGAGGGAGACTTGAGAATGAAGTGAGGCAGCGCCTCTCAGGACTGGCCCTCATCAAAGGGCAGCGCCTGTAGCCTTAACTTGGACGACTGTTGCAGCATTGAAATGACCTGCGTGTGCCGCAGGAACCCGAGCGATGGTTCAAAACAGAGCCCACATTGTTTCGGGGACTCAGCGTGGCTGCAGCGTGCGTTCGGCAGAGCGACTCGCTTTGAGAGACGCGTATTTAAAATCTCGCCACAGTAGCCAGAGATAGACGTGTGTATGTGTGCGTGTGTGTTCGTTTTAATTAAAATATGGCAGGTATAACGTCTGCAAGAATTGAATAACGTGCGCGCACTTGGCGGGAGGGGAAGAATTGCTTCTTTTTCTTTTTTAATGTATCTTGTTTTCAGACTTAAGTTGCGTCGGTAAACAGAGGAGAGATCAGGAACATTGCAGGGGCTCACCCTAAGAATGCACTTTGGAGGGTTACTTGGGGAGAAACAGTTAGCCACACTTGGTTCATAAGGACCAGCTTAGAAATGGCAAAATATTAGCTCCAAAATGCAGACTATTTGCTATGTGCTGTGAATGGACAATTGCTATTCTGCAGTGCCTGGTGGGAAAAACAAGGACTTTATGTATTACACATGCATAACTGCAGCTCCCCCATTTCCTTTGCTGTATCTTCACTGGTGGCTGCAGGAACAAAGAAGCTGCTGTCATTAATGCATTGCTTAGTGACACATTTCACATGTTGTGCTCAGGATCACCCTCTTTCCCTCTTGGACTATCAGACCACAAGCCATTTTGATTAGTGGAATTGTTAGTTAAAACTATCACCTCCTGTCTCCCAATATTCCTTTGTTTTCTCTTTTTGCCACACTAGAAAACGATTTTCAACCCTGAAAATGTTGGCCAGCTACAGAAATTCAGAATGGGGTTTCAGGCATAATGCATAGCTGTTGCTATTACATACAAAGTGTGTATATTCAGCCTGGACAATTGCTTTGTACAGCTAGAAAAGAATACAGGAAAACCAGAGAACTCTATGAGAAGGAAAGAAGAGTTCCAACTTCCAAAGAATTCCAGAAGTTCAGAAAGTCTAGTGTCTGAGGTCCCAGCCGGTTAGAGTCTTCTCTCAATGCAGGGTAAATATCCTTTGCAAGTCTAATTGGTGCATGTGACTAGTACTGAACTTAGAAGACTGTCAGTCAGATGAGACTTCTCCGTTATTATTCAGATCTCTGGATTACCTGAAGCCTTAGTCAAAGAAACTTATTTCCATTAAAGTCCCCTTGAAATTAATGGAATGTAAATTCCTCACAACAAGGAAGAAATTTCTGGAGAAGCGGAGGTGGTGGCATGGCTTCCTCTGATTGAACATAACATCTAGTAGTATTTAGCCCATGACAGGGCATCATCTCACCGTCTATTTATTGGTCCTTTCCAAAGGAAGCAAATGACTGCAGATAGAGGCAAGGAAATATCGTCATGTTATAGGTAAAGGACAGATCACATTGCAGAGGAGTCAGAGAGAAGGATTTCAAAATGAAGTTTCCATGTAACAGGTAGTTCTTGTAGCAAGTCATTTTAATTTTTCCAGTTTAGTAGGTATGATATATTCTGTTCTACCCACTGTTATGTCCTCATGCTGTGGTCCTTTCCTTCTCATTCTTTGATTCAACAGTTTTCAACTCATGTCATTTGTGGAAAGAAAGCCAACAAAAGTGGCTTGTATGGTTTAATGTTTGCCATAATAAATATACCGTGGCCTTAATGTATGCTCAAGTTAGAATGTTAAATATGGTTTTTTGATCAGCAAACACACAGAAGACAACGCCAAGAGAAGATGAATCAGCCATTCATGTATTCTACCGGAGTTCCTGGTAACAACTATAGCAATGAAAAGACAGCTTCACTTACTCTTACATTCTGATCTTGATTGCCAATATCACACTGTAAGAGAGTTCTTGTCAAATGTTAAAGGATATTGATAGATACCAAGTTATTGCTTTGGTCACCCATTCACCTTATTTTGTTTCTCTCTCTTCTGAAGGACATCTCCTAGTTTAGCTTCTTTGATATTAGTCCTAAACTAGATTACTGGTGACCCATGCATTAAGTTAATCCATCCTATTATTACTTGTTGGGGGATCCAACTGATTGATTGATTACATGCCATCAAGTCATTGTCAACTCTTAGTGACAACATAGATAGATTTTCTCCATGATGATCTGTCTCTTACCTGGTCCTTCAGTTCTTCCAATGGTGCCCCCATTGCCACTGTAACTGAGTCTATCCACCTTGCTGCTGGTCATCCTCTTCTTCCCTTTCCTTCCACCTTTCCCATATTAGAGCCTTCTCCAGAGAGCTAAGTCTTTGCATAATGTGTCTAAAGTAGGATAATTTGAGCCTGGTCATTTGTGCCTTGAGTGAAAAGTCTGGGTTGATTTGTTCGATGATCCATTTGTTTGTTTTCTTGGCTGTCCATGGCATTCTCAGGAGTTTTTTCCTGAGTTCCAAAGTTCAAAAGCATTAATACTCTTCCTATCTTGCTTCTTGAAAGTCCAACTTTCGCTTCCATAGAGTGTCACAGCGAATACCATAGCTTGCATGATTCTGATCTTTATAGGTATAGCCACATCATGGCATTTGAATGCTGAATATTGAGGGATCCAAGCCTAGTCTTAAAACACAAAAATAAATATACATTTGTGGAGCTAGATTTAGTATATCTTAGACCTTTGCACTTCTTTTCTTTCATTGAGCTCCAGTCTTAAGTATGTTGGCATTGACATCCTGCAAGGTTTATTTTGCTAGAAGAGGAGCCTCTAATTTCCATTCCTTTGTCATTTGGACTAAGTAGCAGTTGCCCTTGAATGAGCACTTAAATGAAAAGTCATGCTGCATTAATCTGAATTTAGACAGATAAGTACAGTTTTACACCTGCATGTCAGTTACACATACAGCTATGTAGATGAAATCAATATATTGACTTGTTAAGGTGGGGTTGGGAGAGAAGGGGAGTATTAGACTCACCTTTAATAGGTCTGTCCTCAAACAGAGTGATGGTTAAAATCAAGGTACCATTAGATGGTCGACTACAATACTCTGGGTGGTGGATAGCTCATGGGGAGTGGGGCTAAAAGATCTTACTTCCATTTTTTTGGCACCCATCCCCTTGCCATGAGTGGTTTTGTGATCTTGGTTAACTTGCTCAAGCAACTAATTCGTTTTAGAGAGAAATATAATCACTTGTATTCCTGTCTCAGCCTACAACAATGGACTCCACTCTATTCAGGAATGGACATTCCATCTTGTTATGAACATTCCTCTTTGCACAAAACTGCTCAGCTAAATTGTCAGGTCATGTCCCCTTAGCCTCTTGCCTCTCCTCCTCTTTTAGAACTCAGTAGTCTGACAGGGAATCAGGACTTAGTTAAGATACTTCATCACAGAATCAAACAACCACAGAAAGGTAAAGATCCTTTCTAACAAGAATCTGTTGGTATTGATATGCATGATCCACAATTGAACCCTTGAGCTCTTTCTGCTATTATTGGGCAAAAAACAGTTTGCAGCCCTTTTCCCATGTTGGCCGTCCATCTGGCTTTGTTTACAAAATGGTTCATTCCATTCTAGACTCGTTTCCCACTTTTCCATCTCCAGCCCTGACATAATCAATTGAAATGTGGCCTGCGGCTACCATTGCTGCAAATATATTTATTTCATGTTTATTTGAAAACTTTATATCCCGCCTTTCCTCTAGGAGTTCAAGGCAGCACACATAGCATTTCCTCCTTCAATTTTTCTCCATTTCAACAAACCTGTGAGGTAGGTTGGGATGTGAGAGCGTGACCAGCGCAAAGTCAATCAGCGAGCTTCCATGGCTGAAGATGGACTAGATCTGGGATCTCCTCTATCCAAGTCCAACACCTTAATCGTTACACCATACTGGCCCTCGTAACATTTTGTCCTCAAGCAGTGAAGTTGTAGACACTTTTTTATAAATCAGAGTTTGAAGGAGCATAGATCAATACACACACCCTCTGCACCAATATGAATTTATACTAATATTATGTCCTCATAAAGCTCATACAGCACATTACATCAATTTCTGGTGAAAACACAGAAATTACAACAGTAACATGTTTTTCCTGTGATGCACTATGGGAGAACAGAGCTGCTTTTTCTCCTAAATCTCACTCCAGATCTGGGCTTCAAGTTGAATTGGACTGCCTTTGCAGTGACATGGATTGGATAATTTTCAGAGGCTCCAGTCAGGTCCCTGTGCCGAAATGGGTAGACTCTGCATTCCCCTACTCTCTACATTCCAGTCCCTATTGCTTTGTGATCAGGTAGTTACAATCCCATCTAGTCAGTCTTTCACAATCATTCCTTCTACATACTAGAAAAAAGTAACAAATTGGAAGAAATGTGTTGATTCTTCCTTCTTTTTATGGGCTGTGATTGCGTGTGCTCTTTTGGGAAGAAAGTGCCTCTTCCAGCTTTGATGTTAGGAGAGGGGGATGAATGGGTAAGATTTCTCAAATAGTTGTGAAAATAGCAAGGGTTTCCCCCAAGTTTTTCAATTTTATTAAACTGAATAGAGCAGTACAACCCAAAAGTGTCAGGAAGGAAATAGCCTCTCTGCTCAGCTCTGCTGCTGGTAAAAGAAGGCCTTGCTAGCTATCTCTCCAACTACAGTTTTCCTTGGGTCCAAAGAAAATTTAGTCGCTCATGCCTGGAGAGATTAAAGGGGCAACATGGTTGTGTATTCTTCTCCCAGGAGCCCATGTGTAGAACAATTCCCAGCAACCCTTGTCAGAATGGCCCCTGGGAAAGGATATTGAGAGTTGTTATTCAGAAACATCTGAATGACCACAGATTTCCCACCCTGCAGTAAATGATGAGCCAACGGAGAGTCAGCCTGTTTACTAAGACAGCAAGGACTGTTGAGCTGAAACCAGAAGTACAAGTTAAGAGCTGACAATGCACAGAAGCTTACAAAGTCCATTTAAAAACGGGAAACCAGGTGGAGGACTCCAGCTTTTGTTACTGGTTTTAAAGGCCAGGAGGAGAGCTGCAGAAGATGAAACTTGAAGGACACTAATACTGGTTGTTTTGCTGATTTACATTTGAAAGGAGTTTGGTAAACTCTTGCCGGTTTATCCTGTCCATCTTCACAGTCAGCTATATGCTTATAGATGACTACTGGTGAAATAGGGTTGAATTAGATACAGAGTAACAGCTGGCACCCTACGCTGGCTCAGAATCTTGAAGGCAATAGTCCCAACAGATTTGGATGGATTGTCACTATAGGCCAAGTTTTACATTCTTATTCCGTCATTACTCCCAATGGAAGCTTTACCTGGGCAAAAACTGAATGAGGATTTTTTTGTTTCCATCTAAAATTAGAATGTAAGCAATCAGCTAGAGACAAGTCATTCAGGTGAAAATTTATTTACTTAAAACTACTTTAAGGTAATCTTTAGAGATATATTTTAAGATACGTATTTTGATTTAGCATTATAGCAATGGCAATATTATTTGCAAAGAGTGTTTGAAAGTTTTAACCTAATAAACAGTAGGATTTAGTATTAGAGTAAGATTTTTTTTTCAACCACTCCTCTTAGATTATACCAACAATGTCTATGGCAGAAAGTTTATCTTCTTAATTTTGAGTGAGTAGGTGAGAAAAGTCAGGGATGGGGTAAACAAGAGTGTAGGGTGATCATATATGCAAATTACATTGTACTGAAACACTTTTAATCCACCTTTCAAATCAAAATTGCTCAAAGTGGCATGCAAGATATATAAAAGAGAAAAACAAGGACAGTGCTGTATAAGAAATATTAAAGGTGTCATTTGCAGTGCTCATTAATGTATTCAGGAAATTAAATTTAGCCACACTGTTAATTCAGTTTCAGATGCATAGTATAAAAGTCAGATAAAAGCATAATCTGCTTTTTTAAAATTACTGAACATTTAGAATGCATTTTGAATGGAAGGTTTTTTGTTAAAAACAGGTCAAAATCTATTTGGGTTGAACCTTGTCCATTATTCAAGAAAAATACTTTGATTAAGATTTTCCTCACCGGGCTAGCAAATCTTAATTTTGTTCTGGAATCATTTCTGTGTTACTATGAAGCACACAGTGAGGTCACAGTAAATCTAGTTATTGCATCATTATAGTTTGTAGTCTCTTTAGCAGTGAATTATTTGCAGTCATTCTATCACTCATCTTTTAAGGACATTGAGGCAACAGTTATTATTTTCATTTTACAAATGAAAATTAGTATAGGAACGTAGGAATTTGCCACTCTAATTCAATGTGCAGTGTATCTTTCCACTACAACCACCGTATAGAAAACACTAGAAATATTTCAGAATGTCACACGTTCTCCAGTCCTATTTGTATTTACCTAACAGTATCCATAGGATCTCAAGTTAGTTTGTGTAGAACTACAGCCACCAGGTGCCAAATGTTTGTTTTGCTGGTTATTTATAAGATTTATAAACCTCTTCATTCCAAAATGAGCCCTACTGCACTGAGAAGTTTGATGATTCAATATGTACTCATTTCCACAGGAAGTTGACATCGTTGTGGAAATTTTCTATAGGGTAATTGTCTTCCAGAACATTCTTCCAGAGGTTTAGAAGGTGTTTTTTGGCAAACTTGAGATGAACATCAGTGTTCTGTTTAGCAAGCCGTGGCTTCCAGAAAGCTAGTCTCCTATGAATGCCATTTTTATTCAGTGCTTTCCTGATGCAGGCATGAACACAGATGTAATTCCTGCAAGTTCTTCTGGAGGCAGGAGGGGGGGTCAAACCAGACAGTATGATCCAAGTCTGCCCCTTCTGTATGTATATCAGTGTTGCATGCACATGCAAAGGGGTGGGGCTTTGATTGCAATGCTGCAACCAACAATCTTTGTGACTTCCTGGTTGATTTTACACTATGCTTTTGGAATCATTTTGACAGGGTGCTCATTCTTGAGAAAATTCACTGTTGTCCTAAATCTTCTCCATATCAGCACTTTCTCTCTGGATGTGAATTGGTGAAACTGTGAAGCTTTAGAAGTGGGTTTGTAACGATTTCCAGAGTGATAGCAGTCAATGTCCTTTTTACAAGATGTCCATAAATTTCTTCTCAGTCTCCACTGTGAAAACTTCACTGTCATGAGGGAAGTCAAAATCGGTAAGATTTATATAGGGTAGGGCTGTTCCAAATCATCCCTTAGCATTTTATGAAATCTAGTCTTTCCTTTAGTTGAACTGATTAAACTTAAGGTGGGCGGAATGATTATATTTTCACATGGCACACTGCATGTTGGATATCAGTAGGAGCCACATGAAGTTCTGATAACATTCAGGGGCAATGATATGAAAACAAAAATCTGAAAGGATACAAATGTTTTTTCACCCAAGTGTATGTAAATACTCAACAACCACTCAGCTTCAAGGCCGCCAAGCCCTGCACAAAGAGTCTGCTAATTTGTGGAAGCCCAGGAAGGAAAATCTGTGGGGTTGAGTCACTGTAGATATAAGAGGCACTTGCTCATTCACAGAGGCAGTGGCAATCAGCTGTTTATTTAGCTCCATTCTTGTCTTCAATAAAGATTCTTATATAGCTTAGCTCTGTCTCTAAGACTTAGCTGAATCCTGGCCTCAGAACCTAGATGAGCTTTGTAAAGTCTCAAGGTTGATGGGTTATGGGAGCCAGACAGCTTGATGTCCCACTCTTACTCCCTTTGCTATGGGAAGAGAGCCTAGAAGTCAAGGATTAACACAATGGCTACTGACCCCCTGGGAACTCTGCTGACAGTTGACAGTGGGCAGTGTTTAGCTCCAATTTCAGAATTAAGAGGCTTACCGGATGGACCAGCTAGCTCAGATGATCAGCCAACTAGCCCAGCAGGTGGAACCGAATCAACCATGACAGGTAGGCTTCTTCCAGGAAGAGCCAGGCTGATCCTGTTGCTGCTTTTGTCACTGCAGCTTTCCAATGTTAAGTATGCACTTCCTTGCCAGATAAATATGATGGGAATCCAAACAAATTTATTGTCTCCCTTGCGCATATCTCCCTGAGGCCAAATGACTTACCTACCAGCCATATAGGATTCGTAATTTACCTATGGACTGTTGTTGTTTATTCATTCATTCGCTTCCGACTCTTCGTGACTTCATGGACCAGCCCACACCAGAGCTTCCTGTCGGTCGTCAACACCCCCAGCTCCCCCAGGGATGAGTCCGTCACCTCTAGAATATCATCCATCCACCTTGCCCTTGGTCGGCCCCTCTTCCTTTTGCCTTCCACTCTCCCTAGCATCAGCATCTTCTCCAGGGTGTCCTGTCTTCTCATTATGTGGCCAAAGTATTTCAGTTTTGCCTTTAATATCATTCCCTCAAATGAGCAGTCTGGCTTTATTTCCTGGAGTATGGACTGGTTTGATCTTCTTGCAGTCCAAGGCACTCTCAGAATTTTCCTCCAACACCACAGTTCCAAAGCATCGATCTTCCTTCTCTCAGCCTTCCTTATGGTCCAGCTCTCGCAGCCATATGTTACTACAGGGAACACCATTGCTTTAACTATGCAGACCTTTGTTGTCAGTGTGATGTCTCTGCTATTGACTATTTTATCGAGATTTGTTATTGCTCTTCTCCCAAGGATTAAGCGTCTTCTGATTTCCTGACTGCAGTCAGCATCTGCAGTAATCTTCACACCTAGAAATACAAAGTCTTTCACTGCCTCTACATTTTCTCCCTCTATTTGCCAGTTATCAATCAAGCTGGTTGCCATAATCTTGGTTTTTTTGAGGTTTAGCTGCAAGCCAGCTTTTGCACTTTCTTCTTTCACCTTCATCATAAGGCTCCTCAGTTCCTCTTCGCTTTCAGCCATCAAAGTGGTATCATCTGCATATCTGAGATTGTTAATGTTTCTTCCAGCGATTTTAACTCCAACCTTGGATTCCTCAAGCCCAGCATGTCGCATGATGTGTTCTGCATAAAAGTTGAATAGGTAGGGTGAGAGTATACAGCCCTGCCGTACTCCTTTCCCAATCTTAAACCAGTCCGTTGTTCCGTGCTCTGTTCTTATTGTTGCTACTTGGTCGTTATACAGATTCTTCAGGAGCATACAAGATGACTTGGTATCCTCATACCACTAAGACCTTGCCACAATTTGTTATGGTCCACACAGTCAAAGGCTTTAGAATAGTCAATAAAAGAGAAATAGATGTTTTTCTGAAACTCCCTGGCTTTTTCCAATATCCATTGGCAATTTGGTCCCTAGTTCCTCTGCCTTTTCTAAGCCCAGCTTGTACATCTGGCAATTCTCGCTCCATGAATTGCTGAAGTCTACCTTGCAGGATCTTGAGCAATACCTTACTGGCATGTGAAATGAGTGCCACTGTTCGATAGTTTGAACATTCTTTAGTGTTCCCCTTTTTTGGTAGGGGATATAAGTTGATTTTTTCCAGTCTGGTGGCCATTCTTGTGTTCTCCAAATTTGCTGGCATATAGCATGCATTACCTTGACAGCATCATCTTGCAAGATTTTGAACAGTTCAGCTGAGATGCCGTCGTCTCCTGCTGCCTTGTTATTAGCAATGCTTCTTAAGGCCCATTCAACCTCATTCTTCAGGATGTCTGGCTCTAGCTCACTGACCACACCGTCAAAGCTATCCCCGATATTGTTATCCTTCCTATACAGGTCTTCCGTATATTCTTGCCACCTTTTCTTGATCTCTTCTTCTTCTGTTAGGTCCTTGCCATCTTTGTTTTTGATCATGCCCATTTTGGCCTGGAATTTACCTCCGATGGTTCTAATTTTCCGGAAGAGGTATCTTGTCCTTCTTATTCTATTGTCTTCTTCCACTTCGGCGCATTGCTTGTTTAAAAATAATTCCTGATCTCTTCTGGCTAACCTCTGGAATTTTGCATTTAATTGGGCATATCTCCCCCTATCACCCTATGTTGCCTTTTGCTTTCCTTCTTTCTTGGGCTACTTCTAGTGTCTCAGCAGACAGCCACTTTGCCTTCTTGGTTTTCTCTTTCTTTGGGATGTATTTTCTTGCCGCCTCCTGAACGATGTTGCGAACTTCTGTCCATAGTTCTTCTGGGACCCTATCTACTAAGTGCAGTCCCTTAAATCTATTCTTCACCTCCACTGCATATTCCTTAGGAATATTAGTGAGCTCATATCTAGCTGATCTGTGGGTCTTCCCTAATCTCTTTAGTCTGATCCTAAATTGTGCAAGAAGAAGTTTGTGATCTGAACTACAATCAGCTCCAGGTCTTGTTTTTACCGACTGTATAGATGTCCGCCACCTTTGGCTGCAAAGGATGTAGTCAATCTGATTTTGGTGTTGTCCATCTGGTGAAGTCCATGTTTAAAGCCGTCTCTTAGGTTGTTGGAAGAGAGTGTTTGTTATGCAGAGTGAGTTGTCTTGGCAAAATTCTATCAGCCTATGTCCTGCTTCATTTTGTTCCCCCAGGCCATGCTTACCTGTAATTCGAGGTGTCATTTGACTGCCCGCCTTAGCATTCCAGTCTCCTGTGATGAAAATAACGTCTCTTTTAGGTGTGTTGTCCAGTGGGTGCTGCAGATCCTCATAGAACTGCTCTACTTCAGCTTCTTCAGCATCTGTGGTTGGGGCGTATATTTGGATCACTGTGATGTTAGATGGCTTGCCCTGAATTCGAATTGAGATCATTCTGTCGTTTTTTGGATTGTATCCAAGCACTGCTTTAGCCACTTGACTATTAAGTATGAAGGCTACTCCATTTCTTCTGTGGTCCTCTTGTCCACAGTAGTAGATCTGGTGGTCATTTGATGTGAAGTGGCCCATTCCAGTCCATTTCAGTTCACTGACGCCCAAAATGTCTATCTTTAGTCTTGACATCTCACCAATAAGCACATCCAATTTGCCCTGGCTCATAGATCTTACATTCCAGGTTCCAATGGTGTGTTGATCCTTAGAACATCGGATTTGCCGTTCACCACCAGCACAGTTGGCCGCTAGCCGTCCTTTTGGCTTTGAGCTAGCTGCATCATCACGTCTGGGGCTAGTTGAACTCATCCTCTGTTCCTCCCCAGTAGCATTTTGAGCATCTTCCGACCTCGGGGTCTCATCTTCCGATGGTATACCGACATATCTCTGGTTGTACCGATCCATTTAGTTTTCACGGCAAGAATACTGGGGTGGGTTGCCGTTACCTTCCCCAGGGATCGCATTTAGTCTGACCTCTTTGTCATGACCTTCCCATCTTGGGTGGCCCTTCACGGTTTAGCTCATGGCATCATTGAGGTGCTCAAGCTCCAGCACCATGACAAGACAACGATCCTTTGCTGAACTGAGGGAGTTGTAAATTACGGACTGAGGGAGCTGTAAATTCTCCACCTTCTGATTCAGTCTAGTGTGGATAGATGAGTTTTGTGGTTTTCCTGAGAGCTAACTTCAAGAATCCAATTAAGCATATAAAATTTGCCGCTTTCAATAGTGTTCAGTGTGGGAATATGCTGTTGAGATTCAGCTGCTCCTTCAGGCTGTGGGCTGGAATAAAAGACACCTAACCAACCAATTCAAGAAGGGAAAGTCTGATGAAATTTGAGATGAGCTAATTAATCAGCCTTCCATCCTTCCGAGGTTGGTAAAATGAGCACGCAGCTTGCTGGGGAAGGTGACGACTGGGGAAGGCAATGGCAAACCATCTCGTTACAGTCTACCAAGAAAACGTTGCGAAAGCGGCATCCCCCCAAAGGGTCAGACATGCACAGGGGGACCTTTCACCTTTCACAATTAATCAAAGCACTCCAGACTCCATAACTACATTAATCCAAGTCTGCTTTGTCATTGATGGCAAATACAAGAAATTGCAGGAGAGTATAGATAGGAAAGGAAGATGCTGCTATTCACTTTTTTCCTTCCTCTCTCTTCTACCACACACATGTGAGACTTCAGAAAAAAAAACCCAGCAGGGGACCAGTAAAGCTACATTGTCTTCCAAGAAAAGCTGTACATATTTTGGAGAGTAAGGAAGATGACCTTGATGGAGGTATGTAGGCTCTGTTGCCTAGCCAAAAGAGGGGAAAGCATTTTTTAAGTTCAGAATGTTCAGATAATGTTAGGAAGCAACTCAGACAGACACCTTCCAAATCCACTGAACTATTAGGAGGAGGAGGAGGTACAGCATAATCAGGCTTGCAAAATTCTGCTGTTACAGCCAATCTCACTAAAAATAGTTTTAGCCATCCTGTGGAGTTGATTTCATGATCTGGTCTCCCTAGCAGGGCTGACACTTATGCTATATTGTGGAGAACCTGGACACTGTACTGAAATGCTGTGCTAAGTCTCCCATTCTGAGACATTAGCTGAGAAGTGTAGTTGTGAGGAGAAAAGCATACAGTGAGCAGATGACCCTAAATGCTCCAGACCAGTCATAGAGTTCAGATCTTCCAGGCTAGGACAGGTACAAATTAAAAGGAGGTTGACATAAGGAGTTACACGTCAGCATTTAGTCATTCTTGTTACCCTGCAAACCCAGACTGGCACCAAAATACAACTGTAGGACTCAGTAGATTCCAGTTCTTTTTGCATCTCAGTTGAATCATTCATCACATGGACATATACTCTCCATACTCTGCCTGACCCACTTCTTGTTGAGACTATTGATGGCTGGCTCTTAGACTCTTAGGGCCCATAATGAAGTGCATGAAACCTCTACAACTCTCCAGTACAAAATAGTAGTAGAAAGGAAATAACCAAATGTTATCTTTGGGGGGGGGGGAAGTTGATTAGGAGGTTTATATATATGTATATTCTTTTTTCTTTTAATATAAGGGGAGGGAGCAACTGTATTTAGTGATTTTTATAATGTGCCAATGGTATGATTTATAGAAATAATGTGGCTTTGGTTTAATATACAGTAAGGGATCGATTATGGATAATTGTTGTATATTCTTGCTGTTAAAAGTCAGAAGTCATCTCTTTCTGTAATTTTTTTTTAAATTCTTGTTTTCACATCTTTTTGGTTCTTTTTTTTTCTTTGTAGTTTTTTATTTTTCTGTAGCTTTTATCTTTGTTCGAAATTTAATAAAATTCTTATTAAAAAAAAAGAAACCATCACGGGTTTCTACAACTTTATTTAGCCTTCCCCTTCCATTTTCCAGTAGTCTAGGAATGGACTAGCTAAAGACTCAAATTTTCATGGGGACAGTGATAGCATTATCTTTGTGTCCCTAGAATGCAACGCTCACACCCTTCAAAGTCTCAACACCCCTTCCTCACCATCTCACAGCAAGTATACCCTCCTACCTTGCCTGACAAATATTTTGATTATGCCAATATGTTTTTGAGAGGTGGAAACACAGATACTGTCACCCCATCAATATAGGAACTGCACAGTTAATTTTTTCCTGGACCCCTGATTCCAGCAAAGCACCAGCACCCAATGTCAGATTCAGAGTTAGCCTGGCTAAAGGAATTTATTGATGAGAACGTATAATTATTCCCTCCCTACCCTTCTTCTCATGCCAGGACTCCTACTCTTTTTTTAGTCCAAAAGAAGAATGGCTTCCTGGGGGTAGTCCATGATTACTGGCTGCTCATTTGTGCACTCTTAGAATTGTTGCAGAAGGCATTAATCTTTACCAAATTAGACCTCAGAGGGCTTTACAATCTGCATCTCATGAAAGAGGAATAGGAATATATCACTGTCTATGATTGTAGCTATGGGAAGTTTGAAAGTATAATAATGCCATTCAGATTTAGGAACAGATGATTTGTTAATCAAATTTTTCATGATATTTTGGAGAAGTTCTTGATAGATTTGCTGATTTACTCTGTCATTCAAAACATTCCAGTTCAAGCACTCATCCTCCCCTTTAGGTAGGATTCCAAAGCCCAACAAGTCTTTCTCACCTCAAAGAGGTATTTTCATTTTCAGTCCATCTTCTGTCACCCTGATGCTCTTTGCTTATTTGCTGTAGGGGATGACGACTCTGATGTCATCCTGGGAGTTACACTGCTACAATCCATGTCAGAATTTTCAAGGTACCCTTTTCTTTGGAACACTTTTTCCTAGGCAGCTGCTACCAGCCAGAAGAAATGATATTTTTAACAAGGAGCTCTTGGCCATCAAAGAAACCTTTGAGAATTGGCACTGAAATGTGCTAATTATTCTGCAGAAATATGAATGGACCGTAGAAACTTTAAAATATCTGTAGACAAGTTTACAGTGTCAGGTCAGGTGGTCGTAATTTTTCCTCCATTTTAACTTTCAGATCTTTTAAATTCCAAGCATACAGAGTGATCGGACTGTTGCCTTGTCATATAAGCTACAATACTTCTTTCCTTACAGCCTTCCTCTAGCCTTCATTCTACATCCTGAAAACTGGAAGCCTCCAGTATAAAGGAACTTTATATTGATTTGGAAACAGTCAGGTGTTGGAACAATTTCCTTAACTGTCTGACTTTCTGTACATCCATGGCCAAACTTTGTCTGCTTTTCTACAAATCCCAAAACTTTATTTGCACCTGACAATGCTTTGTACTCTACCCTTTGTTTTCCAACCACAGCTTGGTGTATCTGAAAGTTTGTATAGATTCGGGATTAAAATGTTGCCCATCAATTCCTCTTCAGTTGTCTGTTGATTTCAGCAGTGCAATGTAGACTGGTCATATCTTCACTTGGCTTCTTACCATGTATTGTGGGTAAGAAGCACAAGCACTACTTGTCATGGGGGGCTTGGGCTCAGAGTCCATGGGGGGTTCGGGCTCGGAGTCAGACAAAGAGGATGGGCAGCCAACCTCTGACGTAGAGTTGGAGGGCAAGCAGACAGCTCTAGATGAACGGCCGGGTGCCTGAGCAGTCAGAGGAGGCGGAGCTGGTCAGCGAGCAGCAGCACAGGTGCCACTGATGAGTGAGGACGAAGGCTCCGGCTGCCGCCCCCTCCCAGTGCTCGAGAAAGGAGAGCGGAAAGCAGGGAGGAACAGCGGAGGTTGGCAAGGCTGCATGTGAGAAAATAGCCCCGCCCTCCTAAATAAGCTCCACCCAGGTCTGCCTCTATAAAAAGGGAGCTGCAAGCCCAGACCAGTCATGGGAGATGACCGTCTGCTTACTGGACTCCACGTGCCTTGATTCCTGATCGGAAACCTCGTGACCTGACTCTTGACTCTTGGACTCGCTTGACTAATCTTGTTTGAACGTGAAAACTCCCTTAAGGCAAGCTCGCCTTAGACTTCTGAGGCTTGTTTCTGTAGAGTGTGTTACCTTTGTTACCTCACAAGTTTACCTCACAAGTTTCTCAGTAAAATTTTACAACTGCCTACCTGGTCTATTGCATGTGATTGGGCTGGGACAGGATACTACTAATGGCTCAGATGATGAAGTATCTGTAAATTTTAGTCAGTAGAAATCTACATTGGGATTAATGCTTATTTACTTCATTTTAAAAATCTAGTATTTTGTCATTACATGACATCTAAAACGAATAAATTTATGATCATGGGAAACTGCTTTCTGGATTACAGGAATAATATATTTTAAAATTAGTTTTGTAAAAAAATAGTTTGTCAGTTCATGTCACTCAAGTGTTGACTTATGGACTTGTTCCACACTTAATGTTAAACACATGTTGCTACTATCTGCCGTCAGATTTTACATGCATTGGATCTGTTTTTCATTTTTTTTTTTTTGGTAGCAGGTAAAACTGACCCATGATGTAATTCTCAAAGTGCATTGCTGCCACAAACTCTCACTAAATCAGTATAGTTTGAGGAGGCAGTTGACTTATTTAGAACCTCAATTCTTCATGAAAAATAGAATAAAAAGATGGATAAATAATGGGAAATAGAGTTTATAATAGGCTTGGGTGCTAACACACCAATTCTGTTTCCAGAACTTTCTCTATCTCAAGAGACTGTCTACATTCTCTTTGAAGAATTATTGTAGGATAGGACATTTCCACAATACTCCTGCTTCTACTCCATAATCCCTCCGAAGCAATTTGAGCAGGTCCTCTACTTATCCCACGTACCTGGGATAAGTAGAGGACTCAAGGCAAGCCTCCCCGATTGAGCCACCCAATGATGAGAGGTCAGGCACTGAGTCTTCACCCAAAGCTGGGGCAGCTGAGATTGGATGAGAGAATAGGCATACTAGCAAAGAGATACAGAAAACTGTAAATCTGGAATCTTTCTCACCACCATATTAAAGTGTGTTCTTCCAGGGTTTGAGGCAGCAGAAAAGTATGCTGGCATACTCTGCACTGCCCTCATTGTTGTGCTCTATTTTGCCTCCATAATAAGGCCAGGGAGAGGTGCTGTCCTCACACTTACCTGGGATAGGTTAAAGAAAGCAATTGGTAGATTCCCCTGTGTGTCAGAAAGAAACACCGTCTGCCATTCTATCAGCTGATCTTCTGGATATATGTATGTACTTATCACAGTATTGTACTATGATAACCATAGGCTGGGAAACTGGCCTGAGAAAGTAGTGAGCTAAGGAGATTAGCCATGACATTCACACAGTAATTTCTTGGGGGGAAGGAATGAAAAGGGGCTGGTGGCCTGGCAGGAAGAGTTATTTCATCATGGAGTTGGAGCTGGAATGCCAACGAAGCATAATTAATGCCTTTGATTAATTCTCGGAGCAGATTTAGAAACAACTACACACAACAGACTTAAGATAGATATACATAAACATTTGAATATTTTGCAATCAGAAATAGTTAACTTAGAAACACTAGAATAACTAATAATATACTATTGTGTTTTTTTTTACTGTATTTCAGTCTCTGTATGGTGGAAACTATAAAGGTAGAGGGAATGGGAGAAAATATTTGCTTTAATCACTTCTGTGATTAGCCTAGCATGGCTAAAAATGAAACTGTTTTCTAACATAATCCTGGCTTATGTTCAAATAAAGAAAAAAAAACCACCAGAAGGGTGGTGTGTGCTGGAGGGATCTTATCACTTCCCAGAACCCAAAGTCTCCTGACACCCTGCCTTTGTTTGCCCTTCTGCCGAACATCATGAGTCAATAGGCAAACCCTCCAGCAGCTTTTTTCCTTAATGTGGGGTGGGGCTGGGACTAGGGACTGGAAGAGTTAGGGTTAGGGTTAACAGATGCTAGACCAGCAGGTTTTGTCATCTGTCAAACCTTGCTCTGGTACTGCACAAGCACAGTGGGTGGGGAAGATAAATTTCAGGGGCAAAAAACCCCTGAAGGCCGATTTTAGAAAAAGGGACAAAAAAGAGTGTGTGATAGCATGATACTGACAAATCACGACAACGGCGTGTGTGTGTGCTTGTGTGTGTGTGTTCTACATTTGAATGGTTTTTGGCTTTTTCTTTCCTCTTTAGAGCCAAACATGTTGGAGGGGGAAGGAATTCACTGATAGATTTTAACTGGGGAAGAGAAGAACTTCAGAGATTTCCATGTCTTATTTATTAGAACTAGCCATTGAGGAAATGAGGTTGCCTGGGAACAGCATTCTTTCATCTACCAGCCTAAACACCACAGCTCTTGTCAATTTCTCTCATCAATTTCTATGCCTTCCTAGTACACAAGCACAGAAATATTCAAGAGAACATTAGTCCTGTTTTTTTTTAAAGATAAGTCTACTACTCTTTAGTGCTAAACTTCAGAGTGCTAAATTTAAATGTATAAGGAGGCTGTGTACTTCCTATATCTCCAGTGGCCCAAGCCAAAAGGGCAATGGAGGGAAATCTGAGTGATGGAAGGATGGGAGGCAGGTGTTGCAGCAGCCTAAAATAGCCAAATATCATCACCAGCATCATTGTTAACACACTGCAGATTGTGTCCACAGCAAGACTTATGTTGGGAGCAGAGACAAAGCACTATTTTTAAACTGGATCAGGTGAAGGCAAGTGTAAGCTGTCTTCCCAGGGACTGGGGATGAGACAAAGGTAGCACTACCAGGACATGTCCTTTCAGAGCAATTAGCAAGGCATCTTTGTGTTGTGGTTAGATGGACGTAAGCGGAGCTTTCTACTAGGATGGCAGTGAAGAGATACAGAAAACTCATAAATCATTGCTGCCATCTTATTTGAGCAGGGCATATACAGTAGTCCTGCTCCTATGATCAGGTTTATTGAAGACCTGGGGCAAAGAATGGGTGGCAAAGGGGAGCCTCCCCCCCGCCCCTCCCCCCATCTTCACTGTATTATGCCATTGAATCTGAAATGCTGAAGACCCATGAGAGGAGCCTTTTCTGCTGTGGCTCCCGCCCTCTGGAACACCACTGGGGGAGATGGGCGGTGATATAAATTTAATAAATAAATAAATAAATAAATTGCCCCCAAGGTGAGGTTAACCCCCTTCATACCAGCCTTCCGGAAAGCCCTTCACGCATGGTTTTCCAGCAACCCTGGGGATCCCATGGGAGCAGGGAGCCTGTGAGATGGTTGTATTGTGCTTAGGATGTTGTCCATTCTCCCACAGTCTTGTTTTTTTATTTATGTTTAATTGTTTTTAATAGTTGTTTATATTTGTTTTTAACTGTTTTGTTGTATGCCATCCAGAGTCACATTTAGTGAGATGGGTAGCTCTATAAATGTGCCAAATAAATAAATAAATAAATTCACAGACATCTCTATTTCTGCCATCACAAGAAATTTTGAGGAGCATATGCCAGTGGTCTGGCCTGAGTGGCCACAAGCTGTGCAAAAACAACAGCAACAACAACCCTTCACCCCATTCACTTCATAGTAAAGGAAAGTAAAATAAATCCTAGTAGGTCTTACTGGGGAAACATCCATCTAGTTGTCAAGCAGTTTTCCTTTGAAAAACTTGCTAACACATTTGCAACCCAGGAGTAAGGCACTGAAGTGAGCAAGAGTCTTTGCAAATGGGAAAACAACTTGCCCACAAGCTCCAGAGAGCTCCACTATCTCAACAAGTAAAAGTCACAGTGGTTTCAAGTACCCTGCAGCTGAGCTGGAAATAAATTAGCTCAGATGATGACTATAGATGATCTTGTAGGATCACAGGGATACAGAGACAAATTTTGGAGTGGTGAAAATGCTGCTTGTTGGAGGTGCCCTTAGTTAACAATAACAAATTAGTGGTTAAGTTGATGGATTCATCAATGGAGAAGCACCAACAAATGCATGTAATACATGTGGAATCCACTACAATAATACACACACACACACACACACACACACATACTATGGAACCTTAAACTATATTTTGAACTCTTCGAACTTTCTTATTTTCTTTCTTTTTTGCTCAGCATGGGAAATGATTAATACCTAACAAACCAATTAAGGTTTGAAAGAAATATAGAAACTGGGTAGTTAACATTTTATTGGCAAGAATAATGGCTGTTATAAAGGGTAACTTTAAATATATAAAAACTATAATCAAGTTTCTTTAAAAAAATGTTTAAAACATTTTTAAATACCCTTAAAAATGTTTTTAAGGGTCATTGATGGAAAGAAAGCAGTTTGTGCACAATATACTCAAGAATGATTGAACAAGTTATAGATGGAGAACAGTGGAGCTTGTCAACTGAACTTACATGAGCTGAATCAAAATGGCTTTGTCCATGTAGTAATGGGCTCTACAAAAGTAAAATAGGGATTGTTTAGTCTAAATCTTAACTTTGCAGCAGATGCAGCTGAGATCCTGTTCAAGGAAGAGGAATCAAGCGAGCTATAGACAGAAGGAATATTTGGAACATGAGCTGGTTGGCAAGAGAACCAAAGGGGCATGTAGTAAGGTACCAGATGAGGTGAGGAAACAGAAGTCTGCTGTTGCTACTCAAGTGATGAATTGCTCAGACTGAGCAAGCAAACTTGGGAAGAAGGTAGCTAGGTAGATAGATGATAGAGACAGACAGACAGACAGACAGACAGACAGACAGACAGAGATACATAACTTTGCAGAGTCTGCTAACGGTCTTCAGAATGAGGGAGGTTATTTAATGGTATTATTGCAACCTAAAGGATGCCATTAGAATACAGCGTCTAGTTTATCTGTGGAGCTATATTTGTTGGTAGCACAGGATACTTTCTTTATTGAGAGCATAGCTGGTTAGGTCTATCAAATCAGTCTGACTATTGGTGACTATATGAATAAATGCTCCCCAACTTGATTCATCTTTAGAAGTAACTCAGCTCTTCCAATGATCATTCCAGTTATCTCTTTCATCCCAACCATCTTCTTTTTCCATTGTCTTCCCTTCTGCCTATTTCCATCAGCCTTATATCACATATCCAAAGTATGTAAGTTTCTGTTGTTGATCATCAGCTTTATTTGGTCCACTGCTGATTGATTGCTTCCTGCAGACCATAGTACTCTTAGTCACTAGTTCCAAACTGGCAAATCAAAGGCATCTACAGTATATTCTTTCTCTCATTTTTCAAGTAGTCCAGTTTTCACTGCTGTACATTACCCTTGGAGAAACCACTGCTTTAATTATTCTAATCCTCCTTGTCATTCAAATATCCTTAGCATTCATAAGCTTATCAGATTTGTCACTGTAGGATCCATTTTCCTTCTCCAGCACACTGCCCATATTAACCTATTTTTGAGCTTAGAAAAACAAAACTATTTACTATTTTGACTTCTGCACTGTCAATGGTAAGTTCAGTAAGTATGCAGAATGACAAAACCTTTGTTTTTTTAATATTTAAGATTAACTCAGGTTTTCCACTTTCCATTTTATTTTCATAGTGAGCTCCTCTAAGTCTTCATTACTGTCAGCTAAAAAATTACCAATCTCAAATTGTTAGTGTTTTGACCTCCAGTTTTGATGTCAGATGTAATTCCTTCTGATCCTGCTATTTTAAAATAATTTATTAATTGAGATCAGATATGGGGACATCTCACTCCCTCCCCCATTCTGAATCACTCTGTTTCCCAAATTGGATTCTTACAATGCTTCTCGTTCTCTCTAAAAATTCCTCGGAAGATTACTGTAATAAGGTGTTCTGGCTCACCCACTAACCTTAATATGTTCCACATTCTGGCATGATACATGTAGTCAATGGCCTTGCAAATTCCATAAAGTGAAGATGACCCTCCTTTTTATATTCCTTTACCCTCTCCATTATCCATCTTATGTTGGTTTTCCTCTGACTTTTCTAAATCTGCCTGTTCATTTTGCATTTCTTTCCCCATTTATGGTTCTATTCTTTTTTGTAAGATCTTAAGCAAAAAGCTGCTTGTGTGAGGAAGTAGCACACTGATTTGGTAATTTGTCAATTTCTGGCATCTACTTTCCTTGATGTGCATATACAGTAGGTATTTCATTTGTGCTTGGTTTTTCCCATTTGATAGCCTATCATGCCTCACATTATGGTGGAACTGATTCCTGAATGTGTTTTTTTTTCCCCTCTACAAATGTTTCTCTCATTCTAAAATCTTATTGTAAAGCAGTATTTCTCAACCTTAGCCACTTTAAGATGTGTGAACTTCAACTCCCATGCTGGCTGGGGAATTCTGGGAGTTGAAATCCACACATCTTAAAGTGGCCAAGTTTGAGAAGGATAACTGTTGGAAAGGGTTTCAACTTTCCATCTTCTTCTCAACTTCATTTGCCCCTATCAAATCTCTTCCATGATTACTCAGGTATCTGTATTTTAGCCATAGATTTCCTGTGGTTTATTAACATTCTTAACTGAGATCTCTTTTCTTGTCCTTTCTTGCTTGACATTGGAAGTTTGCATCATGCAGTCCTCTTCTTCTTGTTCCCCCAAGGGCTTTTCTCTCCACCTTTCCATGGTTATCTTAATACCCTGTTCGGAAAACCACCTGTATCTTTTCTCCTTTGAAGTGCTGGGATTTTCTTTCCCAATTTGGTTTTCACAATGTCTTGTCTCTTAGCTGCTCAGGTTCTAGTTCACATAAATGAATCTCTTCTTTACGCTGATCTTATAGTCTGACTGCATGTTCTCCTTGCTGGCAACGGTACTCTTTTTTTTTTGTAGGTTTAACCCACATCTTTAACAGCAGTACATTCCTGGTCTGTTCCACAGTCTGCACCTGGTTGGACTTCTTGGATTTTATCTTCTTTATCTTCAGTTTCTTATTACATAGTCTATTTATTTTGATGGTCTCCATTCAGTGATGTCCATAAGCAGAGCCTATGTTTTATGTTTCTTGAAGTAGGGGTTAGTATAAGCAAGTAATTCTCTTTGCAAAACTTTCATAAACTATCTCCTGTATTACTGTATAAATATAGTCCAAACATCCTGCAATTCCTGTGATAGTCAATATATATAGCTGCCCAGATTCTCTTGGAGTGGGTGGCTATAACAAATTATCTCCTTCTCCCCCTCCCCCTCCCTCTGTTCCTCCATCATCATCATCATCATCATCTCCTGGTGCATTTGCAGCATGCAGTAGGTTAGGTATATATTTATATTTATTGGATTCCATGCATATTTACTAGATATGCACCAGAGATTATTGTCATTTATTTGGTTTTGGCAAAGCACTTACAAAGCTTTGTTAGTTTTGATACTCAAGCCTTGAATGCAATTATGTATTATGTAATATTTAAAGTGGACCATTTTGGCCCATGGAAATTCTTCTGTTCCTAAGACATCCAATTTGTATGTTTCATTTCTGTTTTGACAATGTCACATTTTCATTCATGCTTCTCATAATCCATGTCCTGGCTGTATGCGTCCTTATAAAGTGAGGAACTCTTCTTTCAGTACTGGCACCATCCATGACCAGACTTCCTTGTGGTTTAGGCCCATGTCCTCACCTGCAGATTTACTCATGGAAATTATTTACTTTAATGGGTTTCATCTGGGAAAAGGTCCATCTTGCTTTAGTGTATTTAAAAGGACAAGATAACCATTATCTTCCCATTATAGCTACTCAGCACTTGAAAACCCTTTAATTCACAGCAGCAGCTGAACTTCCATTGACCTGAGGTCCCTTCTTCTAGCCACAGCACTCAAACTCTATGAAGTATCCACAGTTCAATGCTAGAACAGATGCTTTGTCCACAGAAAGCCCCAGGTTCTGGTCTTGGCATCTCTCCAGAGGGCTCAAAAAACAACTGCCTGGACTGCTGGAGAGCAGTTGTTACTCAATAGTGGCAATATTAGCCTGTGGTCTGAATATATATCAGATAGCTGAATATGATTTGATTGAGTGCTGATCTATTTGGAAATAAATCCCTTCGCATTCAAAGAGTAGGCATGTGTAGAAGAGGTGTGTCTCTCTCTTAAGTTATTCTTGGTTTTGCCAGAAATCTGAAGCCTTCAACATGTCTTTCTTGTAGGCTTTGTAGGGTCCTACTTTTCAAGGACACTGAGTTGATAATATAGAACTATAAACATGTATTTAGTACACTGGTGGTCCTTCCTCCCTTGTCAAGGCATCTGCTTTTTATTTTATTTTATTTTATTTATTATGTTTTTGTTTTGTGTCTTCAAATCAGTGTTGACTCCTGATAACTACCTGGACAATTTCCTGCAGTTTTCTTGGCAAGATTTCAGATGTGGCTTGCCATTGTGTTCCTCCTAGGACTGAGAGAGAGTGAATCACCCAGCTGGCTTTGTGACTAAGGCAAGACTAGAACTCATGGTCTCCCAGTTTCTAGCCTGGTGCCTTAACTACTACCCCAAACTGTATCTGCTAATGTAGCAGTTCAAAAATCATTCCTTAAACATCTTGGTCAACAAATAGCACAAGCCTTAATGTACTGTGGTTTTTAAATTTTATAGGTAAGAGTAGAGTATATAAGTGCTTTTCCCGGGCCCTGAAGCCATAATTTGATGTATGAACCTTATTCACGTAATGTAGTGGAAATGGTGATACTGTAGTCCTCATTCAGCAACCACTCATTCAGTGACCATTTGAAATTATGACAGTGTTGAACAAGGAGACTTACGATCAGTCCTCGTAGTTGCAACCATCGCATATCCCCACAGTCACATGATCATGACTTGGACATTTGGCAACTGGCTTGCAATTATGACGCTGCAGCATCCCATAGTCATGTGATCACCATTTGTGACCTTTACTGCTGGCTTTCAACAAGCTAAGTCAATGGGGAAGCCTTCAGGCAATCACAAATGATGATCACGTGATGCCACCATGTGGGATTCGCCTAATGATGGCAACTGAGCAGTTATTTCACCCTTTGATTTCCTTTGGGATGAGCTGTACTGTCGTGATACTTTCTTTATAGTTGAACATGGGGAGGCAAAGTGGCACCCATTAGTATGTAGAACTCTCTCAGTTCATTTTATAGCAAATAGCATGTTGGAGCCATCCAAGTTCCTTCTAGCTCTCTGAAAAATTCAGACATGCATTTACTTCATATCACTTCTTTGGCAGAGATATTTGCTGCTGTTTCTTCCTGTCAGCCTCTGTATTGCAGAGCAGTGATCACAATCACTCATTTGCTGGTGTCCCATGTGGAAGCATCCACTTAAAAAAAATCCACAGTTTGGACTCACTTGAGGATATTGATCATGAAGCAGTGGGGTCTCTGATGGAGTACTGATCTTTGAGTATTTCTGTTGATGGTGGCAATTGGTCACCTATAATTTCTTTCCATGAGAAGTCATTCTATTATACCTCCTGCCCATGTTTTTCTTCAATTTCACAGAGTACTCAGTCTTCAATAAACTGCTGGAGAACCTCAGCAAGCTGTTCAGTGGATTGTTTGCTGATTCCTCCCTTCTTGTGTATTTTGAGTAGCTCAACATCAGCACTCACATTTGAATATTGGAATAGATTTTTTTTAATCCATTCAATCGTGTCTGATTCTCAGAGACCGCCTGGACAAATCCCTGCAGTTTTCTTGGCGTTTTTCAGAAGTGGTTTGCCATTGCCTCCTTCCTATGGCTGAGAGAGAGAGAGACTGGCCCAAAGTCACTCAGCTGGCTTTGTGCCTAAGGCAAGACTAGAACTGACGGTCTCCTGGTTTCTAGCCTGGTGCCTTAAGCACTACACCAAACTGGCCCTTATTGGAATAGGTAAAATGTCATTAAGTAAACAAAAGGACCATGAAGCTGGAAGGGACAATTTACACCATCACAGTAATCCCCTTCCTCAGTTCAGGAAATTTAAATTAAGGCATCCCCAATAGATGGCTGTCATGTCTCTGATCAAACATTTCCTATGCAGAGGACCCCCACACCTTTATTAGTAATTTATTCTATTGTAAAACTGCTTCTATGATTAGAAAAATTTCCTAACATTCAACCAGAATTTAAATTTGTGTAACTTAAGACAATCTGTACTGTACTGTATTTTTTCCTCTAAAAACAGGGCACAGCACCCCTTCAAGGAAAAGTCATATCTCCCCCCTTGGTCATCTTTCCCCAAAGCTAAACATACACAGAACCTTTAGTCTCTCTTCAGAAGATCTAGCTTTCAGACTCCCAGTCTCCTCATTGACCATTGCTACATCCACTGTAATTTCAATAAATCTTAAAATGTGGTACAATAACGGGACAAAGTACTCATGGTGAGGTCTAATGGAGCTAATTCTTTCTGTAATTTGAGAATTACATTTTTATTGATGCACCCTGAAATTGCATGAACTCTTATAGCAATCCTGTCACAATCTATACTTTAAACATTTTTAAATTAATTTTAAAACATTGTTTTCCTATGCAAAGAATTCTGCATAATTTCATTAAATTATTTTCAGCCCCTTTCTCCAATCTAATGAATTTTGTTGCTGTTGTTTAGACTGGAATATTAGTTATCCGGCTTCATATTATCTGCAGATATGATAACAATTCCATTCACCTCTTTTCTGCAAAGTCAATAACGAACATTTTGAGTACTACCAGGTCCAGGGCCAAACATGGTGGCAAGCCCCTTTATACCTTATTCCAGTTAATCAGGAACTGTTAATAAGCATTCTTCAAGTATGGGTTCAAGTCAGCTCTGGAACCACCAACTAGCTTATTAATCACAATGTCAGCAGGTATTTTGTCAAATGCTTTGCTGAAATCAAAATATATTATTTTCATAGCATTCCCACAATTTACTGTGGAAGTTAGCTGACCAAGAATGAAGTAAGATTGAGAACACTTGTCCTTTACCACTTCATGCTGACTTCTAGATACCTGCATTTTCAGAAATCCTTACAGATGGTTTATTTTTAAATCTGCTCTAGAATCTTCCCAGGTATCAATGTCAGGCAGGATGATAATTTAGAAGCCATTGCTCTATGGTGAAATATAATTATACTTTTTTTTTGGACGTCTTCCAAAATAAGCATTTGAAAGAAAAATAATAAGTTATTGAACTTAAATCACTTGTCTTAATAAAATGAAATAGAAGTTTGGTATCTTACAATTATACTTTTAAATTATACTTGAATGGCTATCTTGAAGTCATGCAGGAAAATGGGGTACAAAGGTTAAATATATATTTCATCTGAGTATTATATGTAAAATCATTGTATAATGAGTCTGTATGTGTGCTTGTCTGGTTGTATCCATACATATGTACACAACACACAAATTCTGTATAGTTGTTTCTTTTTAACCTGTTTTTCAGCAGATACCATAGGAAGCAAAATGTATTTTTTAATACTGTCCCTGTCACGGAGGAGACTGAATTGGTTATTAATATTAAAAGTATATGTGAGAGGACTCACGAACTGTGACCACTGATGATCTAATCACACTGGACAATATGGAAGTAGGTTGATTGGTCAGTAGCTGTGTCAGGCTTTATAGCCCATTGCTTTTAGGCTGCTGTCTGCTATCTCCTGTGCTCTAACACCTTCTTGATACCTGAGTGTTGAGATTTTTTGGAAGAATCTCTTTCTTCTGTCCATTATCTAAGGTACATTTGGTGGGAACTGTTAAAGCTACAATATGCTCAGACTTTTTGTTCCTTTAAGAGATAATGCCTAAATTGTAATACGGTAGCAGCTGTCCTCTCCTCTGGCTCGGGAATGTGTATCTCTCTATAGCAAGTAAGTTACTTTGCTAGCATTTTTGTTTCTCTACACTAAAGGTTTTTCAAATTGTTCTGAGTCCTGCTGCTTCTTGACCTTAGAGCAAGCTGGAAGGTCATTTCACACAGTGAAACTAAAACTAAAAAAACTGCCAACCTAAAACTACTAAAACTAAACAAGAAAGTGCAACTCTAGTCTTGTCTCGTTCTCTTATTTATGGCTTTTCATCAGCGTGTAAGAAAGGAAGGAAGGAATATTTTATTTAAATAAATTAGAGCTAATTTATTTTCAACTTGGTGAGTGAACCCGTGTTTTGATTTTACCAATTCATCTGAATGCTTCCATTTAAAAAAAAAATTATAAGGTCTTAAACAAATGGCTTTGCGATCCTATATATTAATGGTGGATGTAATTAATATAAGCCTTCTTGGTTATTTTAGGGAAAGATGGCATGGGTGTCTGCAGGACAGGCAAGGGAGATGAGGCAAACGCTTGCATGCATTTGATGGTTTCATCACACAAATGCCATGACTTACATACTTGCATCAGAAGGGATGACGCATAGATGTCCTTGTGGCATTTGCATGATGATGTGATCATACAGCCATCATCATTTTGATGTCTTTGTGGTTTGTTACAGATGCCTCTGAAAAACAGGGTTTAAATATAATAAAGCACTTGTGTGAGAGAGAAAGAAAGGGAGAAATCTGCCAGTTAGGATTTTGTGCATTTTATGAAGTAGGCAGAGCACACTGATCTCTTAGTTTTTTCTGGAGCCAATAAGCTCTTGTATGTGTTCACTAATGTAGCTATCCCTTTGGAAATGGAAAAAAAAATCAGCTCTATTTTTAGTGATCATATTGTTTTGTTCACTATTGGCACAGAGAGCTGCAGGGAAAATGGGAGTCGCTCTCCCATTGTGCTGATGGAGGTTTTTCCATTGGCAAAATGACCTAACTGGTAACCACTGAATGTACATTACTTTGGACCCAAATACCAGAGTAATTCTCTATTCCCTGGCCATCCTCTCTAGATCTCTGTCTCTCTCCCTTGTTTGATCCTCAGTGTCAGCTGTGCCTTCTGCAGCCTAGAGCCCTCCATTGTGGTTGATGTTCCAGTTTGCTTTGGTCATACTGCTGGGAGATTAAAGGAGGCATCAGGTTGGGAAAAGTTGGATCCATATCTAAAGATAATTACAGCGAATCTAGGAAATACAATGTAAAGCTTCTCATTCCTGCTGTACATGTACGTGAAAGCAGTTCTATACATTTCAAAAATCTGTTCCCAATAGCAGCCTTAGAGAGCATCACATTTATCTGTATTTTTCCTTTCTTCTCATTCCATACAGGTAGAAGGTTATGTGTTGTGATCAAGGACAAATGATTTCAAATTCTCATGTGGTCTTGAGTATTGGGGTAGTTCTGAACATTTGCTGACGTAGTGCTTGCTCTTGCTTTGCTGACATGTTGGCTTATTTTATCTCATACTATTCTTGGAGCTGACGTTGGTTTAGTGACATACTATGGAATGTCAGTGTAAGACTAATGTTAGTGGCTGAGGTCATTTATGTTATCCTCTTTCTAAAACATTGTCCTGTGTTATACTTCTTGGTTAAATATTTTAGGGTTAAATGCCAGTTTTTTTTCTTTTAATTGAAATAAGGAATTTTAAAAAAAGATCAAAACCCAGGACATTCAAGAAAACTCAATACAGAGAAATGAAATTAGTATATTATCTTTTTTAATATAATGGGTCTTATTATTCTGCTCATTTACATTGCAAATTATATTCTTTTTCTGTACAGTACCTATCTCTTGGATAATTACAGAAATCATGTTGTTAATTCTTCAAGGTTAATGTCTTCAGATGACAAAACAGACTCACTGCTGTTCACTGCTCCTACACAGGTAGAAATAAATGGTGTTAAATCCCTGAGGCTAACATTTTGCTCTGAAGTAAACCCTGACTTTCTCAGTTCAACAAAACATATTTCCAAATAACCAAGTTTCTATATGAAACATTCAGAAGGAGAATTTCATGTTCTGAAACATACAATAATCCATAATAAGTATGTCAGCACCCCCCTTTTTTGACTAAGTGAAAATTCCAAGGATGCCATCTTTACAAAATTCACCTTTAATAAGAAGGACTCATACAAAGACTTAGCTACCCCTATTCATGCATTTTAAAAAGCCTAGGAAATGCACTGTGGCCTGTTGTCCTCTCCTATTGATGCACAAGGTGAATGGGTCTTTCTGATTGCAGTTACAACCATCTGTGAACCACATACAGTATGATTAGACTTCCCCAGAGGGACTTGCAATCAAAACAGGAAGACTGAAAGGGAGTTTGGTTTCTGCCCATGCCCCTGTGTTCTGTTACTGAACATTTAAAATGAGCTAATGTCTTTTCAATATAAGTCTCCTTAGAAAATAATGTATAAGCAGAGAATTAGGAGGAAACAGAAAACTGCTAATCTTTCACCAGTTTCATAAAGAGAAATCCCAAGGTGTTGCAGCTTCCCCTAAACTCCCCTCAATTTTGCCTCAGTTTACACTGCCTTAAAATATCAATCCATTTTGCCCCCAAGCACTGATGGGTATAACAGTGCAAAAGGTAGAGAGAGATTTCCAAGTATTAAAGAACACATAAATTCTTTATAATCTAGCAAAAAGTTACACAAAAGCCCTAACACTTGGCTAGAATCAATATCAAGATGAAATGATGAAAAGTAATCATAGACTTATTGATCCATAGGGGGGGGGGAACCCACAAATCCATACAAAATAATGCCGCAATAATATCTTTGCTAGGACTAGAATAAATCAAAAGTGTGTGCTAGGTCTTTAATTCTTCAGTTTCTTTTTTTGCATAGATATTACAATAAGCAGGGAAAGGTGAAGAAGGAAGAAATTCAAGCAACCAAGCTAAATATTTAAAACTGTGAGGTCGGTGGTTTCACATCAGTCCCACAATGGAAGCAGTGGATGGAATGCAGATAGTTTAGGTGTTACAGATACCAGATTTAATCCAGTTGTGAAGATCAAAAGGAGATAGCGACTCCCTCCAGCTCAGAAAACCAATATATCCATAGTGCTTCAAGTTATTCAAAAGGCAACTTTGAATTATAACTTTAGAAAATAATTCTGAAGTTATAAGAACATTTCTTAGTTCAGACTTATCTATGTTACTTCACAACTTAGCTGATGACTAGATGGATGTAGGAAATGTCCTTTTTGTCTGTCTTTCAGCCTATGCTGCCTAGCAGTACATGCTCCATCAGCAGGTATCTTTCTTAGGATCTGTAAACTGAACTATTTTTTTAACTGGAGGAGCTGTAGATAACATCATATATAAGTATACACCTACTGCTTTACCATCGAACTGCGGCATCAGTTCCAAAACAGAACAATACAATTATATCCAGGTAATACTTTCACAAATAACCCTGACTTTAGCCATTTGCAATCCATGTTTTACAACACTTAACTCTTTCAGGGAAATTGTAGAAGATATACCAGTCAAGAAGATTTGTATAGTATTATCTTTCTTTAACAAGAATAGAACAAAGTTCAGTTCAGGGCCAGCTAGTGATAAAGCTATGTAATAATACTATCAACAAGTATGATGGCTTCACTGAAATTTAAGTAATTTGTATGCAGGATTAGAATCCTTCAAGTGTTTTGTGCTTTTGTTGCAATTAAACACAATTCATGTCTGTGAATTGTTGACACTACAATTGTCAACTACAGACATGAATTGTGGTTGACAATTGTAGTGTCAAGCACAATTCATGTCTGTGGTTGACACTATAACCTGCTTAATTCCAAGTTCCACCTCAGATGACTACAGCCTAGTCAGTTTTATGCTAGCAGCATAATTTAGAACGGTGGGATATTTTCTTGATTTATAGTGTTGACCACAGTAGTTTCATAATTTAATCTATTGGGTATTTCAGATATTGCTACTTTTCTCTAAGAAAGCAAATCAAATCTAAAATCTTTCAAGAAAACGTCAGTCATAAACCTGGCCTGACTTTGGAAGCCTTTTAAGCTCTATAGAATACCAAGCAGATGATTAATACTACAGTCTTTTGCAGACCAGTTTGTGGGGTGGAAAAAAAACACTCTTGAATACACAAAATACTTTTTTGTATATTTATGGTCTGAATAATGATGTTGTAATGGGGTTTGTTGTTGTTGAATTATTTTTATCTGTTTCTACCAGTTATGAGCTTCTCAAAGACTTTGATTGGTATATCATACAAATTCTGTAAAATACATAAATAAATAAGCCAAATCCATTTATTCTTGAATGGCCTTATTTAGGATTAGACCACACCTTTCTTTTTAGAGAAAAAGCTAGTTGGTGATTTAAATCAAGGTAGAGAATAGTAGGACAACACTAAATATAGAATAAGGAAAGAAAAAGAAATAAAAGTTGGGAAAGTATCACAAGATAGAATTTTTTTTTAAAAAGCATTCCTTTTTATAGAAGTGGAATAAGGAGAAAATTCCATTGCTGATTTAATTTATTATTATCATGCAAATATGAAAGCATAGAAGTGACATCAGAATAAAACACTGGAATTACTTCTTGTTACAATAGCAAGAACCTGAAATAAATGAGAAGTGTAAAAGAGGCAATAAGCAGAACAATATTGAAGATGTGATCCTATAGAAAATGAGCAGTATATAATCTTGGTTTGCCGGTTGAAAAAGCTGATGTTTTGGCACTGATTCTATTGCCATTTCATATTAATTAATGTTTGGCTCTGTTCAGTTTCACTTGCCACTATTACATTATGTTAATTGCAAACTACCTGCAAGTGTCTAATTCAATTTTGATTTAGTGCTTTAAATAAATCATTATCCACCTTGGAAACATAAATCCAAATACTTAGTCAACTGATACCCCAGAAAGGAATAAATATGCTGGCTGCATTCCTATGTGTACTTATTAAATTTACTGCTTTGAACTTAGTGGGACTTTTCTTGAGATAGATTGAACTGAAAGTTGTTCAGGTAGAACCTAATGTTAAACTGAAAGTCCTTAGTATGCAAACTTTCCCATAAACAACTAGTTATTCATTAGGGGGGAAAAAACCTTGTTCCTTTAACATAAATTTAACATCAGAAAAAAGTGAATGTTTTACAGTTAACAGAAAGATTTAAGGTAGATAATCGGGCATTTGGAATTGAACAGCAGTAGGAAGAATTTGAACTTGAATTATGGACAAATGATGAACATGCAATTGCTAGAATGTACAAACTTTTACTGAAATTTGAAACAGAAGAACAAGTGAAAGACTGTATGATAAAATGGGCTAAGAATTTTGAACACAATATTCTGATGGAACAGTGGGAAAATATGTGGTTAAAAGGATTGAAATTTACATTAGTTTATAACTTAAAAGAGAATTTTAATAAAATGATATACCATGTTATATGAGTCCAGAAAAATTGTCTAGAATTTATAAGGATTCTTCAAATTTATGTTGGAAATGTGGACAACATGAAACGTCATTTTATCATGCCTGGTGGACTTGTAAAAAAGCCAGAAATTTCTGGGTTCAAATACATACAGTATAATGATACAAAGAATTTTAAAGATCAACATGCAACTGAAACCAGAATTTTTCTTACTTGGATTAATGGACAGTCAATTAGAAAAGAGCCATGGAAGATTATTTTTATATACGATTACTGCTGCGAGACTATCTGTACAAAAATGGAAAGACTCTGAAATACCCCAAATGGGGGAATGGTTGGTGAAGAGACAGAACTAACAGAGATGGCAAAATTAACCTGCTTGATTAGAGAAAGATCAACAACTACATTTATTAGTGACTGGAAACCCCTTATGGACTTTTTGCTGAAAAAAGAGAAAAATGAACTTGTGATTTATGGGTTTGAAGATTAGAAAGGGTAGCTTATGGAAAGAAGGAAATTATGATGTAACTTTAGAGAGAGAGGGCAAAGTAAATATGTATTTATAACCACTGTCAAGAAGATCGGAAGCCAATTCTTTATAATCTTCTTTTTCTTTTTCTATTTTCTTTTTTCACTATTTACTATTCTCCTTTATTATCTTATTTTCTCTTACGGTTTATACATTGTTAAAAAACTCCTTAATAGAAATTATATAAAAAAAAGAAACAAAATGTTTTCATGATATGGAAGCAATTGACCAGCACGAGTACAGTATCTGTAATTGCTATTGAAAGTTCTGGTTTCAGTGCTTACAGCCCTAGCAGAATCAGCATAAATAAAGGCATCTTTTGCTAGGCTGAAAATATATATAATATATAATAGTGAGGGGGGGGGTTTGTCTTTGTTTCCCAGGTTATTTTTCAGCCTTGGGATTTCCAGGTGGCATGTAGTCCAATCCCTAGCAACGTCCAACCTTGCTTCACTTTTTCGAGACTAGCCAAGGTTGCTAAGGATGGTTGTAATAAATACAGACAGGATTAGATAGATAGGTAGTCTGAAATCAAGCAAACAAAAAGCAAAACATGGCTATATTATCCAGGTATGATTTTAGTCATATGGAAGCTCTACAATAAAAAATGCAGAGGCATCCTTTGGATCAAATTTTTTTCACTTGAATCTATTCCCATAGATCTAAGACTGGGGAGGTAAACCTGTTAGGCCCATAGAGATTGGTGAATAATACCTCTCACCATCCCTAATAGTTGGCCATACTGGTGTGGGGCTCCTGGGAGTTGGAACTAGTAACAGCTGAAGGCCCACAGATCGCTACCCCTTGTATAAGAGTTCAAAACTGAAAACCCCTTAGAAACAATCAAGGTGTAAACACTGCTAGATGCTTCTGTCTACGTAAATGAGGGTCCTTCTCCCAACTGAATCCCAGTAAACCAAATCTTTTTCTTCTCTCGTATCTGAAAAGCCACCTCCTCCAACCTTCCTATAGTTTATCATCTTCTCAGAAATGGGCTTACGTATTTAATTTGGCTGAGTCCTTCAAACTTCTGTTGGGTTGGAGCATTGGATTATTGTTGTCACTGGTTGATTAAGTATGCTTGTGATCAGTTACCTAGGGCTGCCTGCTCATGTTGTGATTCTTATAAACTCATGGGAGTTAGTTCTTCTAGAAATTTTAGTAAAGCAAGTAGTAGAAAAACCTACTCCAGATTCTAGTATTCTTTGTTGGATCAGAACATACAGCCTTGTACATTGCTTGTATGAACCCACTCAAAATGCTGCATGGCGGGCAGCTATGTATCTGTCTCCCAAGAAAAAAATGCTGAATTCACTGCAGAAAACTTCATTATCCCTTGTAAGAGTGCAGTCAAAATGGAATTGTGGTTTTTTTTCCAAAATCCATTTATTTCAGTCTAAGTCTTTCTTAAATATCCCCCATAAATATGAAAAGGATTTTAAAATGTTAACTTTGGCTGGATCCTGCCCTAAGTGGGAGGCCAAGCTAGGCATAACATGAAATAAATGTTTTATTTCCAAAGAACAGTACTGTAGTCCAACCTGGATTGAGCTCATCTCAAAAAACTGAGGGAAGCCCAATTCTTCTTCCTGATCCTTTTTAAAAAAAAATAATCATATAAATCTGCCTTGTAATTTTTACAAAATGTTTATATGCACATATTTTACTTCCTAACTTTCCTGAGCAGTGTTCCACACACCCTGTTTTCATACGGATGGGTCCTTCATTGTATGAAGTATTGACTTCAGGGATATTGAAAATAGAATCACATAGGATTAGCTAGTATATTTTAGCAGCATCTCTCTCATGGAAGAAGCAAGATTCTCATTTAAAACTGAAGCAGCTAATATCCTTGCAGAAAACAATCTATCATTGGTTTGCAAACAAACAACCAATGTATATTTTTAGTTTATGCAATCCAGTTTGAAGACTGCAGCTTCCTTTATTTATGATTTTAACAACTTACTATTTTTGAAAAAGAATTCAGCATAATTTCTTTGCACAATATGTTATAGGGCAGATTGTGTGAGATATATTTTGTGTAGATGAATCCAGATGGTTTGCTATTTTAGTGAAGATAAACTTTGCAATAAAATAAAGGTTTTCTTCAGTGCATGACATTTGAGGCATTTATAGCTTGTTTAAGATGGAAAAGGATTCTTAGCATCCAGTATGCTCTGTTCTTAGCTATTAACACCAGGGACAAAAATCTTTTCTGTTTTTTTAAAGTTTTATGGATCAGGAAGAAAACCACTATGGTTTTATCAGCACAAGTCTATATATACTTACAAGAAATAAAATTCACTGATTTGTTTACTTTTGGCTTAATCTGTTGTGCGAATTAATTTCTATGGTAAGCCATGGTTTCTTGGTTAGAGTTATGTAAAAATCCAGCTCACTGTGGCTTATTGAGCAAACCATGCTTAAACAATCTGTGCTTTAACGCAGTGTGTGAGCACAGCTGTCTTGTTAAATGGGGCTTAATCCAAGGTTAGACGTGCAGCCTCTTTCCTTCTATTAAGCTGTACAGTCAATTTTATTACTTTTTCTAATTTATTGTATTTCCTGGCTTTGCAGTTCCCTTGACAAAAGCAATGTTAAACTGAGCAAGAAAATGTGATTAATTCTAACTCCATGTTAGATTGTAGTCTAAAAGACTTAAGGAACATTGTTGACAGTAAGGAAGCATGTGATCTCTCAGAACATGTTCAGATTTTTCAGCTGCAAAGCTGCATTATATAATTGCCTGAGATGGTTTATTCTTCCCTTTCTGAACTTGCTCTCTTTTAGACAAAGAATTATAGCTGGGTAGAATAGGTGACTTTGGAGCAATTTTAGTACTGAATCAGATGGTAAAAAATTTTTGAACAGCACCATTCCAAGTGGAAGAGGGAGTTTGCATGGCTCAATGCGCCCTCTGGATAATATTTCCTGCCCCTACAGAGAGTGTCCTTCCTTATGGTCTCTCTATTCCTGTAATGTTAATAGGTACCAACCATACACTCTGGGACAATCAGGGGTCTGGAAATCGTCCTGACTTCACTTTCTGGGATCACTTTAGAACTTGCGTGCCAAGCAGAAAGGCTTGAAGCCTTTTCTTCTTGACATCAATACACAGTTTTCTTCACTGAGAGAATTAAGGAAGTATGTGACCATTTAATTCTGCTGAGTATATCTTCTGCAGTTGTTGCACACGTACTATATATTGATAAGACTGTCATAGAGCTACAGTTGTGTGCAGCTTATCTACTAAATGCTAAGAATAGAGGATGCTAAATGGAAAGTTATGCTTGCAAATGCCAGTGGGATTTTGTCTGTGTTTCTCCTACTGGCATGCTGTTCCCTTCTCTTGGTTCTTTTCTGTATTTTCAGCCTCACCCCATAAATATGGCACCTTCCCAGGTGATATCTCTGACCTTTATTATGTCTTTTTAAGTAGATAGATACGATCTGTGTATTAACTGTGCATCTGCTATTGTTCTAGAACAACTGGCAGCTTACTTTCCCCAAGTGTGACCATAAATAACTAAATTCCCCTACCTCAGACATTAATTGAACTTTAAAAACTGTTGCCAGGAACTTCTCACTAGTCGTAGAAATTACAGCAGGCCAATCTGAAGCTACCTGATTATCTTTCTGTATATAGTATCACATATGTGCTTAGCCAGAGTGAGGACTACTCACATGGAGAAAGGAAACCCACTTTTATGTATTATTTAAAAGAAAATTAGTTCCTTTACATAGCCAGCACTCCTTACCCATACTGCAGGGACATGAATTAGGTGCCAGAATCCTTCAAGAGAAAGTTCTGAAACCCTCCCAGTTGGTGCTCAGGGTCATGACAGAATTACAGATAGTTAAAGCTATTCCTAGGCTTCTTCCACTGACTTAGTATCACTTTAATATTTTGATTGCATCATTTAAAGGAATGAATCACAAATTTAGCCCAAAAAGCCATAGTGAAAAGGTTCCATCTGTCTGATGATGTCACTGTGGGATTTCTTTCTGAGACCTTATTTTTCTACTTAGCCTATCTGGGTAAGCTGTACATATTGACACTATTATGAGTGATGCTCTTGGGTAAAAATGGTGGGATTGCCAGGAAAATATATGTATTAAGCTGTTCCTTGGAAAAGAGTGTTGGTTAGTCAATGATTCTGATCAGTAATTAGTTTGGTGAGAGGAACCCAAGGACTCATAGGGACTGTTGGTCAGGTTTTTAATGCTGGTTAACTTTAAATTTTGACTAGCTTCTGTTCTTCCAATTTGTGCTGCATATGGGTACCTTAAACCTGAGCATTAAACCCCAGTCAGTGGGAATTGGGATTTCTATTACAAAGTCTTGAATCAGAGATGGATAACGAGTAAGAAGGAGAAATGGTCGAAGTGAATCACTCTAAAAATCATCATTCCCCCATAGATTTCAGCTCCTTGATTATAATTTCCTGCAGGATTCTTCTCAAGGGATTACTTTCTTACATACATTGCCCTTGCTTGAGCAAATTATTAGTAAATTAAGTACATGGGTAGGCGTTACCCTTTCATTCCAGAGATACTTGTCTGTCTGCACAGAGGAGTGAGATGAGATGAGATCTTGTCAGTGTCACTGTCCAGATCCTTATCTTTCAAGGACAGAAATAGGCAAATATCTTGGAAATTAAGTACTTTTGCCATTGCCCCTAAATCAGAACCTTGATTTAGAACTGGGGTTAGAAGTATCCAGCGTTTCAAAACTGTTCTATTAGAAAAGCATGAGCTTATTCAGAATATATGTGTACATACACAGATCTTATAACCTCTGTTTTATATAGATTCAGTTTTAGTTATTTTTCATCCAGATGATTACACCCCCCCCCCCAACAATATGCTTAGGGTGATCCTAGATGGTGGAAACAAAATGCTTTTTTTCAAATGGCTGCAATATTCAGACACACATTTGCAGGGCTGAAGGCTATTTGAGGCATTACTGTCATTGCTACTCACATTTCATGTGATAAATGTGTCATGCATAAATTTGTCCTGTATTATTTAATATACTTACTGAACTCAAAGCTGTTTTGGGCAAAATACATCTTGTGAAGAAATCCTTTGCAAAATTACTTAATTTTTATTAAACTGAATGAGATTTACTGTACTACTAAGTAGGCAAAGGATCTGACGATTAAGAAGTTTGTTTAGGGCTGCTCCAAGAGTTTATCTGGTTCAGTTTAAGGAACAAAACTAGAACATTGGGTGGGCTGAATGTATTATCTAAGAATATACCATGTTTTCCATCTGCTGTTCTCCAGTTTGTTTTTTCTTTTGGACATTTCTTTTTAAAGCTATGATGGTCTCCTTCCTCAAAATAATGTCAGACCAAAAAAAAGAATCAAGTAATGAATGCCATGATGCTAAGTTGTATTCATATATAGCTATACTTGGTTTTAATCATACTTTATTGAAAAATCCACCATGGCTTGACTCAATATAGGCTTAAAACATGGTTTACAAACTACAATGGGTAAGTTCACACATCACACTAAGATAAACCCAAAATGAAGAACCTATGATGAGAAGGAACTTTCCCAATGTTCTGTTATACCACTGGGCTTATATTTTGACCTCTAATACTTTTTAGAATTCAAATGATTTGTTCAAAAAGCCAAGTGGGCACAATTAGAAAGTTACAATCTTGCCACCTTAGAATCTTGGCAGAGTCTTGGCTCTGGTTTTAATTATTTTATTTATTTATTTTTCCTGCACTGAAAGCTGCAAGACACTTTTGGATTATCTTGGGAATTTGATCAAAAATGTTATGAAAAGTTGATATTTTAGGACAATGTAACACTTAAGGTTGCTGGAAAACCATATTTCAGGAGTACATGATTTTAAAAAAATAATATTTTAGACCCACTGAATTGCTAATTAGTTTAAAAAAAAACATTTCATGTGTTGGGAAAACAAATTGGTTCACTTAAGAATGACTGAATGGTATTTATTTGTTTGTTTGTTTGTTTATCAAATTTCTGTTACCACCCATCTCTCCCAAAAGGGGGACTCTGTACATGCAGTGAAAATATCTCTTGGCTGGTACACTTTGGGTCTGATGCATTAGCTTCCTCTGTAGTTCTTAAACCTAGGTTATTTTTTTTTACAAGTTAAATATAATATTAAGATAGATATGGGCAATTTGCAAGTAATTTAGCATAATGAATTGGAATAACCTGTTTTAACAATCAATAGGTTAGAATGTTAAAGAACGTTAAATTAGTACCTCATGACCTTAAGTTGGGATAGTTTGAAACAAACTGTCCTCCAAGGGACTCAGCAGGGGGCAGCACCCGACTGACATTGTTTGAGCAGAGAAGCTAATGTTTATTATTATTATTAGCCTTCTCAGGTAAGAAATAGGGAAGCCTAGGGTGGGGTTTATGTGCTATACCTGAAGGGCCACCTAGTTCCTAGCCCCTCCAGATAAAGATGCAAAGGACTCTTCCAGTAAATCTGGAGAGCCACTACTGCTCAATATAGGGTGGGGCATGTTGGCCAGTGCGCTGACTCCATCTAGGGCACCTTCCAAGATTCTTTTGTTTTTGTTTCTCATTTTTTGTACACATTGACAAAAATATAGTATTTTTGGATCAGAAGCCCAAGTCGGACATGGCTTGTGGTATAATCAACACTGAGCAGAGGAATTGTCCTCCTTCCCATTGAGCATTAAAAAAAAAATCTTAGTTATTTCATTTGGTTGATCCTTGAGCCAGTCATTCCATCCTGGCATACGTTATCTCAGAGGTTCTGATGAAGATGAATTCTGTAGAATCTCATACTCCATCCTGAGATTCTGGAAGGAATACCAAATTTTTATTTTAAAAAACAAAGTGGAAGATAAATGACAATCCCCCATCCATATTAAAGAAATTGCCAGCATGCCTCACCATTAGTTGTACAGACAGGAACTGCTGAGAATTGTAATTCAACAGCATGTGAAGGACCACAGATTTCCCCATTCATGGTATGAAAACTTATCCTACTTTTGCCTGAAACAACCGGATACAGTCCAAATTTGTGTGCTCTTCCATGTCCTCAAAATTCTGTTCTGGAGGATTCTCTTCTAGAAAAGGTGCAGGAGAAAGGAAAATTGTTCAATATCTCAGTTCTTCAGATAGAAAAAAAATCATCTGCAGAAGTGTTCATGGGATTTTGCCTAAAATATGTTTTGCCAGTGGAACAATTAACGGTGAAACTTGTGTCTAAATCACAACAATCAATATCTCTCTTAGGATGCTCTTTTTTCAGCTTTCAGTGGGTGGTGCTCTTTTACTTATAAGTTGAGAAACCAAGAGCAGAAGAGAAGTATGGATTCTGTTGCTACTGTATGTTTCATCTACAATCCCTTTCTAAGGTTGTTTTCCCATGGGAGAAAACTGTCAAAGGGTGATTTTATATTGAAATTTCAATATATCTCATACATATCAAACAATATGTTTGAAATAGTGCATTTATGACTTGATGGTGAGTTCTTTTTAATGCACTAATAATACATATTTACTTAGAAGTAAATCAAATATACTAATAGAACTTACTTGTTAGCTAAGCGTAGATTATGGCCAAAGCAGCATTTTCAGTTGCAGGTAGGATAGAAACAGAGGCGATATAATGATAAAACTTAATTTGTTTTCAGAGAACATGTCTAATATTTTTGAAAGCTCTTAAGTGTTGTTTTATATTGAGGACAGTTAACTTTTTTACATTTAAGCATTTTCAGGCTTCTAAATTCCTTTCAGCGCTCAGGTTTGTAAGACTTAAGGCACCCTGCTGTATTCTAGTAAACATTGTTCTATGTTCACATTATATTGTGAACAGTCAGCCTTGACATACATTCTAATGACTAGATTGTTTTAGTCTAGCTTTCTTTTGGAAGGTTGGCATTTTTAATAATAAATCTGCATTATAAACAAAGTCTCAGATTTACCCAATATTTAGTATCTCTGGCACAAAAACATGGGTAGCCTTGGATTCTTGTAAGCAACAAACATTATCCAGGATAAGTTGTAAGATTCTTTGACTAGATTATGTTTGCATCATTTGGTCAATAATAATTACCAGTGCTAAGTTAATACTGGTGTGGGGGTGTTTTGGTTGTTAAAGATTTGTTACCCTGGGAAATTTAATTCCCTTTCCTTTGGTGTAGGAGTCTCGGGCAGGACTCCCCAGAACATTCCCCCATTGCCAAAGCAACATGATTGAAATTTCATGGGACCACTCAAATTACATTTAGTAGAGAAACAATGTGTATGGAGTTGTCATTCCAGTGCAAATGCTAGTTGTTATCCACTCATGATGTACAGGGAGGGAGGGTACTCAAAGGTGCGAAGGAAGGAATGAAGTGTATTGAAAGGTGGGGGATTTTTGCCTTAACAAAGGCAGTTTATGCAACATAATGATCAAAACAACAAAAACAACATAGAAATGATGGGGTCAGTGCAGTCTTTTGGGCTGTTACCAGGAGATCCAGACTGAAGTCCACATCTGACCATGAATGCTTACTGGGTATCTTTGGACTAGGTGACTTTGGACTTTCTCTCAGCCCAAGCTATTTAACTACTTTCCCCCTTTCTATAATAGGGAAACAGTAAAAGGAGGGGGATACTATATATGCTATCTCAAACTCTTGGAGGAAAGAACAAATAAGACATCTGAAATAAAACATGAGTAGGAAAGTAATTAATGTTTTTTAACCAATCACAGTATTTGGACAGTCCATTCTATGGATCTGGGAGTTCAAGATCCAAAGAAATAGAATGAGTGAATATGAATGAATGAATGAATGAATGAATGAATGAATGAGCCCCAACTATTTCAGGTTCTTAGATCACATCTACAATTTCTTGTTAAAGTTAAGGATAAACTACAATAGATTTGGGATATATTAAAATCTGTCTCTCTCCATATCCTTTTTGGGTGGCCTATTTGTTCATTTAATGAGTTGATTTCAGATGACTGAGGTCCTTGTTGCTTAAACTGGGGTGTTCCTTTAAAAGAATCATATTTCCAGCAAACTGTACTTTTTCACTTTGTGAATTTAATATTGCAATGGATGTTTTCCTAATGTACTAACTGAGGAGGCCCTGATGGGTTGTGAAATACCACATAAAACACTAAAGAAAACATTATACAACCAAACCATAACTTTGTTATCCTTTCACTGGACTATATTACATCCAGATGGCAATAGTAGCCCTACTAAGAGTTTTCTTAATGTTTTTTTAAATTGTTTTATTTTTGGTCCTAAATACAAGTGCCCTTTTAACATCAGATCTCTCTAAAATGCATTGAATTGAGGAATAAAATTATACGATGCACCCATGAAGTTACATCCTATTTTTATTTTTTTGCTTAAGACATAATGTTACAGTTTGTCTAAGTACCATCCATTTAGTTAAGAGGAACATTCAATTCATGCAGTTGAGGAGACTTAAGTCAAGTTTATTTAAGTGTAAACTTGTAAGAAAGAGTTGAGGTATGCCTCACTAAAAATGTAAACCAGGAGTAATTCTAATATGCTACATCCTGTTGGCAAAGTGAAACTGTAGCCCAGCGAGGTTCCTGATTGCAGTTTTTACCTGACAAGAACCACATTCTTAATCTAATCATTTGCTTAGTGGTTAACCAGTTTAATGTAAACATCAAGCATGCCTTCCAAATTTTGAAAGAAAAAGGGTCCCAGAGATATTTAATGTTGGTTCATTATTTCTTGCTAAATTTTGCATAGTGAATACTTTAGATGGTATCATATATAAGATAACTAGGATTCCATTATACCATATAGGATGAGTTGCACATCCATAGTAGTGTGACTTGGCAGAAATACAAGGAATTGCCAGAAGTTGCACAAGAAAATTGTATAGGGTCATTGCTTCTTTCAGAAATATTTACTCCCTCTTCTGGCTAAGTAGGTCTTAGTATTACACAACTGTAGTGATCCAATGTAAGCTATGAATATAACTGCAGGTACATACCAGAGTATTTGTCTTTCCGATGTGTAGCTCCTGCTATAGTCTTCTTTAGTGGGTCTAACGTAAAAGCTCAGAACATTTGCATTACAATGATCCTATTTTTAAAATCCATTTCTTAATTAACACTAAATTGATTTTCTGTCTGCTTTTTTGAAAGAGGACTCTAATGTTAGAACACCATGATGCTATAATATTGAAGTGCCCATTAAGATACTTAACAGTTTTAACACATTAGTGCAATTGTGCTATTTTAAAACATGATTTCAAAAGACTGTCATAATTGCCATTGTATCAGCATGGCTAATGATGATGATACAAAACTAAATGTGTTGATCTACAGTATAAGTTGACAGAACAATATAGGCCAGTGCTTCTCTCTTCTTAAAAAAAGTGACTAGCAAAGCAGCTTAGCACTAATTAAAAATAAATTTAAATGTATAAATGGTTACAAAATATCAACTGCTGCAAAGGTTATCAAGACTGTGAGCTAAGCTGTGGTAAATCCACTTTCCTGAGAATTTGGGAAAGAAGAACTAAAGGTATGTAATTATATCTGTACAGCCTGCAGCGTTCTTTTTGTTCTGAAGAACTCCACACCCAGCACCTAGAGCAAATAACTAGGTTGAAATAATATGTGCAGTCAATGGTATTGAAGAAGCTTAATTACAGACTAGTCCAGATTGCAGTAATATTATTTACTGAGATATACACGAAACATACATCTTTGTGGGCACGTCACCATATTCCGTCACGATCCCAAAACGTATATATCTATCTGAGAGAGACTGTGGCTCTTTTCTCGCATATGATGCTGTTCTCTGCTTGTTCAGATTCATCTCTTTCCATTATGTACAGCTTTAGCACATGTTTAAAGGAAAGAGGCATCTTCCTGAGGGTGATCCCTGGACAGAAGAGAGTCCTATTAACAACAAACAACAACAACAACTACAACAAAAGCATGCCTTGCCTGTCAGATTTGGCTATAGATATTGTGTCAGTGAATCAGAGAGAAGATACTACTTCCCTTTCAGTGATAGATTCTCAACCAAATTTTGCAAGCAAATTATAATTTATATTTTCAAAATTCTGGGAACTTGCTTTTTCTCCTCAGCTATATATACTTATGGCTAATATTTGGTTTAAGCTATTTTAAGGGGCGAACCAACTTGTAAAAGCTTTATCTTTAGCATATTAACACTCAATGTTATAAAACTTGTGAAAAATTGTTAAAATTAAGAGCACATTTCATCCAAAGTTAAACATGGCCTGCAGCTGGAGAAAGTTAAGCAAGTTTCTACCCTAAAAGATTTTATTTATTTATTTATTTGTCATATTTTTATCCTGGGCAGTTTACAATAATACACACACACACATATACAGTGTGTGTTTGTGTGTGTGTGTATATAGTGTATATACTGTGTGTGTGTGTGTGTGTGTGTGTATACTTTTCTTCCAAGGCCATGTGTACACACATTATCTGTGTGTGTTTCTGTATATATTTATATATAGTGTATATACTCTGTGTGTGTGTGTGTGTGTGTGTGTGTGTGTGTAGATAGATAGATAGATAGATAGATAGATAGATAGATAGATAGATAGATAGATAGATAGATAGATAGAATATATATATCAGAATCCTGAATACAAATATCTAATTTTTTCACACCATGCATTTCTGGGTTATCTTAAGTTAGAAAGCTGAATCTTTTTTTTCCTGTTCATTCCTCTCATTGACAGGTATCAAATATACGTGCCTTCCTGCATATTTCTCTAAGACAAACCAAAGCATTTCTTTATTGTCGTGCTTGAATTTTTAACACAATTCTAATGTATTTTATGAAAATCAGTAATTACTCTTGTTTTTCTTCTGCTACTTTTTCAGATTTTTCACACTTTTACTGAAAGGATAAAGCATGCTTGCTGTTTGGGTATGAAAACCCAGTAGTCACTGCCTTGAAGGCTATTGGCTGCAGAAGCAGCAGGATGTTGCAGGAATAAAATCATCTTTTTGTAAACATCTGGGAAATGAATTATAGCAATAAAACAAAGAGATCCATTGATTGGGTTGATTTCTTGATTAAGAGCTGCTATAAAGCTGGGGCTAAGTGTATGAGCAGTTTTGTCAGGAAGTTGCTAGTACAAAATGTCACCTTACAGGGCACTGGTATGGATGTTTACTCAAAGGTAAGATGCCCTGTTGGATTAAACAGAGTTTTTTACCAAGGCCATGTGTACTTAGGACTGCAGCCTTAGTAACAAATTTATAACCTAGTCTTAAGCAAGCTACTTCTTCAGTCTTAGCATCACTATTACTCTGGCCCCTTCAATCTGTACCTACCCTGTTCATTTTGAGGATTATATACAAGCATCTTCATGTGTTGTTTATCAAGAAGTTTCCAGCTTTAAATCAATGTAGGATATTATTAGAAAGAAATGTTGATAATTGCAGTAGAATGCTGTGCTTTTGAAATGCTTGATTTCAGTCAAATGGGGACCCGTATAAGACAGCTCAAATAATTGGTTCTAATTAACTATCTGCCAGGGTAAACAGATTCACTCTGGGTCAATACCAGGCTGTCTGGATTCACAAGTCCTTTTATAAATGCCCAGAAATGGTGCAAACAGCTTTCATTCTGTCACAGAGGTTAATGGCACATTACATAAGCTACATAAGCTGACTGTTATTATTTCTTGGAAAATTAATTTCAAGAGGGGACAACTGAACACAAACAAGCTCCAGAGATAGTTAACCCATTATCTGTCTGCTGCTTCCTTGCTCCAGACATCCCTCAGACATTCCTGAAGCTCGTTTTCCACATTTCAGATTGTGATCCATGGACTGTATAGTAAGGCAGATGTGGAACAAACAGCCATTTACTGAAGGTATCTGCTATCCATCTTCAAGCATTACCCTTAAAAGTGTGAGGAGGTTCCTGTCACAAATGCAGGCTAGTCTTGCTTCCTAGATACCATTCTATGCATCCGCTACACTCTGAAGAGACAGGAAATCAGCCTCATCTATGGATGGTGCTAGGGTGCGTGCTACTCAAATTCAAATCTCCACTGACCCTTCAAAATCTCTTCACAGTCTAGTCTAACTCAAGGATTCACCTCCTTTGAGACCTGGCGAATTTTTCTCCCAGCTGCCAGCATGAGCTGGTTCACCTTTTATGGTATGGTGTAGGTATTGGGTGGGGGGGAGTGTAAGTATGTGTTTTGCATGTACTTTACAGTAAGAAATGTATGTTTTAGGCTTTGGTATACTGGCCTTATGCTTGACTTATGTTTTTAATCATCATTAGTTAACCAGAGCCGCTATGGTGAGATGGGCAGCTGTGTAAACTAGGAGAGAGAGAGAGAGAGAGAGGTATATAAATGTGCACTTTTCAGAGCTTCATCTTTCAGTGAAAGAGATATAGAAGATCAAAATTCCAAAAGTGCCCATTGGCTCCAAAGGATGGGGATGCTTATCTAACCTACCCCAGAAAGTTTTTTTGTGAAAACTAGATTGGAGGAGAATAAAATGCATGTTGCTTTATGTTCCTGGAAGAAAGATGGGATATGAACGTAACTAATAATAATAAGAGTGCTTCCATAGAATCACAAACCCTGTTGACCAAGAGCCCTGGGAGCCCAAGATCTTTACATGCACACATGTGAAGGCTTGGAGCATGACTGACATTGTATTCATGTTTCAAAATGAGACTGGCCTATTTGTGCATGAGAAGTCCTTCACACACCTGAAAAGATTTTATATCTCATGTCATATAACAGGTAAAAGAAAGCACTTCATTTTTCAGTGCATAATTAACAGATAGAATTCATTACCACAAGACATAGACATGACCCTAATTTGGAGTACATGAAGGGGACTGGATAAATTAATGGAGGACAAATCTGTCATTGGTTCTTCACCTTAAAAACAGAATGTTACCTGTAGATTATTGGGCAGCATTTCTCCAATCCCAGTTTTGGGGTAGGGGCAAGCATTTGGTTGGCCACTGTGAGAAACAAAAGCTGGACTAAGTGGTCCTTGTCTTGATCCAGCTGACTTGGTCTTAACGCTCTTAGTTAGGTGTACAAATTGGGAACAACATTCTTTTAAAGGGCTCTAGATGTTTAAATAATACAAAATATCTCTTAAGTTCTATTGTAAACTTTTGTGACCATATACAACTGAGCTAGGTCTTTTTAAAAAACAAATAAATTTGTAACACTTAATTGACAAACACAGTTTAGTTATCAAGGTGAGCAACGCACATATTCTTACCTGTTGAATTATTAAAAGTGTTCTTGCTTCCTTCCTTCAGAGAATTTAACAGAGATATTTAAAGGGGATCCAAATGCTCTCTTCTGTTTATTTTTTAAAGAAGAGGTGGAAAAAAGAAAGAAAAAGAAAAGAAACTCATTGTCACAGGTTTGCATATGGTAATGTCAACAGCAACAACACGTTTATTACTGCCCTAAGGCCAGATACAATACAATTATATAATAGCAACAATCTTACATTTATATATATAAAACAAAAAATAACAGTATAATATGTTCTAAAATTAAGAATGAAAATACTATAACAACATATGGCTTAGGGTTTCCACTGAGCTGTCACCACATGGACATAACCGAAGGTGCATAGGAGTACCCTTAAAGCAACCAAAAAGGACTGTTCTTAAAGAAATACCAGTAAGGATTTTAAGAAAGAGAAAGGAATATGCTTTTTTGACAGATGTTTTGAAAAAGAATAAAATTCCCTTTTGATGGGAGAAATTAGAAGGGGTAAGTTTCTCCTATCAACAACAAAGATTTAAATTAACTTCAATTCTCAAAGCTAAGGATTTTTTAGCTAGATACAGAACTAACCTGGAAAAGGATATACCTGGAATTAAACAAATGGATATTGTAATACACGGGGAAGAGATAGCTGCTACTTCTAAAGACCGTAGTGAATTACTTTCATAAAAATGGTTCTGAATTGTCTCATGGAATATAAATGGAGCAAATGCTCCACAAAAAAGGAAAAAAAGTTTTTCATTATTTGAACAAATTGAAATATGATGTGAGTTGCTTACAAGAAATACATATAAAGAAAAAAAGATATAAAATATTTGGAAAATAAGAATTTGGGACAAGAATTTGTTTCAGCCAATTTGAAGAAAATTAATGGACTTGTATTATATGTTAAATCTTACTTGAAACCATGTTTGTTATTAGTGGATGAACATGGTAGATATGTAGCAGTTGAAGTGGAGATACATGGACTTAAAATGATTATTGTTGGAATATATGCACCGAATGATAACAAAAGTAAATTTTTTATGCAACTCTTGAATGAATTGTCAGGTTTTTCATACTGAAGTTGGTGTTTAATGGGAGACTGGAATGGAGTTACTTCACCACTGATTGATAGAATATCTGAAAAGCAAATCAAAATTAAGCAAGGAAAATTGTTGTTGTTTATTTGTTCAGTCGCTTCCGACTCATTGTGACATCATGGATCAGCCCACGCCAGAGCTTCTTGTCAGTTGTCACCACCCCCACCTCCCCCAAGGTTGAATCCATCACCTCTAGAAAGTCATCAATCCATCTTGTCCTTGGTCAGCCCCTCTTCCTTTTGCCTTCCACTTTCTCTAGCATCAGCATCTTCCCAGGATATCCTGTCTTATTATGTGGCCAGAGTACTTCAGCTTTGCCTTTAATATCATTCCCTCAAGTGAGCAGTCTGGCTTTATTTCCTGGAGTATGGACTGGTTTGATCTTCGTGCAGTCCAAGGCACTCTCAGAATTTTCCTCTAACACCACAGTTCAAAAGCATCTAATTTCCTTCTCTCATCCTTCCTTATGGTCCAGCTCTCGCAGCCATATGTTACTACAGGGAACACCATTGCTTTACCTATGCGGACCTTTGTTGTCAGTGTGATGTCTCTGCTCTTAACTATTTTATCAAGATTTGTCATTGCTCTCCTCCCAAGAATTGAATGTCTTCTGATTTCCTGGCTGCAGTCAGTGTCTGCAATAATCTTTGCACCTAGAAATACAAGGTCTGTCACTGCCTCTACGTTTTCTTCCTCTATTTGCCAGTTATCGATCAAGCTGGTTGCCATAATCTTGGTTTTTTTGAGGTTTAACTGAAATCCAGCTTTTGCACTTTCTTCTTTCACCTTTGTCATGAGGTTCCTCAGTTCCTCCTTGCTTTCAGCCATCAAAGTGGTATCATCTGCATATCTGAGATTGTTAATGTTTCTTTCAACAATCTTAACCCCAGCCTTGGATTCATCCAGCCCAGCACGTTGCATCAAAGTCTTTCTTTGATTTAATGGATAATTTGATATTAGTGGACTCATGGAGATAAAAATGGATTGGCAAAAGACTATACTTTTTATTCAGAGAGACACAAATCCTTTTCAAGAATTGATATGATTTGAGTTTCAACCGACCTGGTGAATAAAATTTCCAAAGTGGATATTTTACCAAAGACTTTCTCTGATCATAATCCTGTAAGTATGACAATTAAAAAAATTTCTAGGACTTTTAGGTAGAGATTGAATGAATCTATTTTGCAAAAAGAAAAGGTTGTGGAGGACTGTAAGAGAAAATTATAGGACTTTTCTGAGATGAATTTGGACAATGAAATAGATATAAAAACTGTGTGGGATGCTAGTAAAGCGGTTATAAGGGGACATTTTACCTAACATAATTGTAATCTTAAGAAAAAATCTCAACAAAAACTACAAATGGTTTTGGATCAGACTGAGCTAAAAGAGGCGTTGCAGAAAAAACCATCAGATAATAATATTGTTTATCAACGTAAGTTATTACACCAGCAAGTTTCAGTGTTGATGGTGAAAGAAATTGAAGTGAAGTTAAAATATGCTAAACAGAGACATTTTGAATTTGCTAATAAACCAGGAAAATGGTTAGCTTATAAATTAAGGAAGGAAAGAGAGAAGAAAGTGATTTTTAAAATTCAAGAAGGAAATGTGGAAATATTGGATAATGAAAAGATTAAAAAAGCATTTTATAATTTTTTTTCTAGCCTATACAAAAAGCAAGACATTTCTCTGGAAAAGATTAATGAATACCTGAATAAACAAAATTTACCAAAACTTTCTCAGTCACAGAAATTAATATTGAATAGTCCAATAACTACTTTTGAAATAGTTGATGCTATAAAGAGAACTAAATTGGGAAAAGCACCAGGACCTGATGGATTATCTCCAATATATTATAAATGCTTTGAAGATCAGATTCTTTTACCCTTTAAAAGATTGATGAACTCTATTTTTTGGGTTCGGCAATGCCAGATTCATGGAAGGAAACTAGCATTGCACTCCTACCAAAAGAAGGACAAGATTCTTCTCTAATTAAGAATTAAAGCTTTACGAAATTTCAAAATTGTGATGGATGATAAATAAGAAGCACGAACGAACCTTCTGGAAGAAAATGACAGATATTGGGGTGTAGCACCTTACTTGAATTTGTTTGGAGATCTATATCCCATATTCGTTGTCTAAGGGCGCTTCTAGCATTATCAAATCCTAATGAGCGCACACTTTCCATAGAGAAGGCCAGCAGTTGAATTTTATCTAAGGCTTTTTTTAGCCATGATGACTTAAAATGATCTCTAAATACGAATGGGACTAAACCTATAGACAACAGAATTAACTTTAGCCAGAAGGTAAGAAGAAGGAACCATGCTCTGGCATCCAATGAAATTATACCTATTTCTACCCGTAGGATGGCACTTTTGATACTTTTTGGTACCATCAATATGGCTCTAATGAACTTATTCTGAATGGTTTCAATAATATTAAGCTTTGCAACGGAGCAGATTTGAAAGCCATAGAGAAGCTGAGGAACTAACTTAGCTTGAAAGACAATGTCTATTTTCTTTTATGCTGCTAAAAAGAATATTCAAACATATGTTACAAGTCTTTTTTTTCATGAAAAGTTGGCAAATGAGTTAAGCAAAACACTGCCTTTATTTTAAGGAAGGATTTAAGTTGTACACTTTGTACACATTCTCAATTTTAAAGTTATCCTTCCCATCTAAACTAAGTGAAGTGGTATCATAGACTTGGCATTCTGATTTGCAGGAAAACAGACATATATGCTTCTTTTACAGTTGACACAATAGGGAGATAACTAAATGCATTCAGATGATTGTAATCAGCATTGGCAAAATACGAACTCCCTTTTTACAGAAATTCCACTTTTGCTATTTTGTAGCTTCATGGAGTCTTTTAGGAATGCATTACATTTTTCAATTCTCAGATTTTCACTCTTCATTTAAGTTACTAAATTCTATGGCCTGATTTACCATGTTGAAAAGGAAAGGAATAAAATAATATTTGATTGCTAGTTTCACATGCTGGAACATCTTAGGCTGGGGATGTAATGAGTCCTCTACAGATACTCTTCTGTTCAATGTAAATTGCCCATTTGATCACGTGCTAGAGAGTCATCCACAAATATTTATACAGAAGATCTGGATTTCTTGTAGATGCTACTGTATATAGCTTGTTGAATTTCTGTTATTTATAGATGTTGGTGCAATTCCTTTAAATTGTTGGCCTTGGGCAAATAACCAGAAGAATCTCAGTAAGTGCAATCAGAATTTTTTTAAAAAGTAAGGAAAAGATGATAAGAGATGAGATTTAGCACAGCAGATGTGGCTTCATCAGAATAATACTGCTTTTTGCACTGTAATTTTGAGTCTCTGCTGCTAATATAGACAGTGTGCAATTTGTCCTTCATGTATGATGATGGCCATCTGTTGTTCTCTGATCAGTTGTTGCTTGTCACTGTGTAAAGACGATAATAATTATATTTGGATTTTTCTTAGATAGAGCGACCTTCCTAAGAGAGCAGTGTTAAGTTTGAGAAGGGTCAACCTATCATCCAGGCCCCCCTTTTTCCAAGCCATTCCTCAAGCAAAGCGCCTTCCCTACTGCTCTTTTTTTAACAGCAAATCTTCCTAGCCTTCATGCCATGTAATTTTCATGCATTACAAAAGAAAGCATTGTGGCAGCTGGTAGAGACTGCAGCCATTTTAAAAAGGATTCCTGTCATCTGCAAATGCAGCTTTTTAACTCCTCAGATGCCCCCATTGGCTCTACAACTGAAAGGCTGTGTTTGACTGGTTTAGGTTGCTACTACTGCCAGGTTGAATAAATGCTCCTTGCTTGGCCTCCCCACACAAGCATTATACTCTTTGGCTTTCAGCTGTTGACCTGCTATCATTGTTTTCTATTTGTGAGTCATGGAAGCCACTTGTTCCCAGTGGAGCTGCTGCTATCAGATTGAATTGCTTGTATGGCAGTAGGAAACAAACAAAATCTAAGCTAAAGATGCCTGGCTGACCCATTAATTACTTTTTTACTTGCACTCCAGAATGCTCCATTGCAACCTCCTATATCTCTCTCAGAGTCTGCAAAGATTGGAGTGGTATACTTTCAGTCCCACTGTGTAGACCAAACCAAGAAATCAACTCCACATGAAGGCTAAAACTACTTCTATTAATATTGTTTATAGTAACAGTATCTTGCAAGTCTGACTGTGCTTTACCCCTGCCCCTCCCCAGCATATGAATTAGGGAGGTGTCTACCTGAGTCTTTTGCACATTCCTTCTGCTGGTTTTGGACTTAAGCCATGGTTTTCCTCTTGTCAGTTTGGTAACAGATTTGGCTTATCTCTGTCAACATCATCTTCCTTACTCTCTACATATAAAAAAATTGTTAATAAATAGAGTCCTCAGGTTCTATATCCATTCTGTAAACAGATTGCAATAATTACATATCAATATTCTTCTGCTATTTAGATGCCAACAGAATGAACACAGATCCATTCTGACAGTACTGATAGATGCTTACAGTTGGTCAATATAAAATATACCATTACCCGTACATTATCAAAGCTTAGCTAATAAATGCAATTAGAAAATGCTACCACCAGAAATTGACAGTATGATAGTAGATTGACAGAAAACTAATGATATTAATTTACCATCCTTTTTCAGATTTTTTGTCCTTCTTTATTAATGATAAAAATAGGACAATTACAAAGGTTTCTTTGAAGGCTAAAGTTCTGTACACTCCACAAACAAAAAGTAAGCACTTACAGTAACAATTATAGGAGTATATCCATGTAATTAATAATAATAATAATAAATATTATTATAGTGTTCAGAAGATAATGATGTCCACTGTATTAGTACTTCTTTGCCAGATGTAGAGGGAAGAGGGAATGGCCTTGAGGGACAGGAGGAAGAGCTGCTACCAAGGCAACAGTCAGATAAAAGGGGCCTGAGTCTGTGGAAAGAAAGTAATGTGAGTAAATGCCTCAAACAAGCCCCTTCCTAGTTCACATGAAGATAAATTGCGGGGGGGGGGGGGGAGAGAAGTGCATTCAGACTTGCAAGGTTCTGTTGCTATAGTTTTACAATATAAGTAGTACTGACCTACATGGCATTGGTTTCTTAATCTGATCTACCCTGAAAGGCTGACATCAGATATTTTGTAATTGCAGTAGCAATTTCTGAGTCTTAAATGGTCAGACTTTGGGGCATTATCTGGTGTAAGAAATAAATGGCAGAGTTTGCCTCTGGGGCCTACATGTGAATACAGAATTCAGTGTGGGGTCAATAATAAATGCAGTCTTTCTTTCTAAAAGATAGCCAAATCTTTTAATTAATTTTTAGTTTGATTGTTTGAACCAACAGACATTTTAAGTGCTGCTTAATATCTTTGCTATTTTCTGTACATTAAAAAATAATATCTATGAATTTGAAGTGTTCAAGCAAGGCATATTCAAGTCAATAGAGATGAAAAGATGAAATATGCAATTACATCTACCAGTGTAGCAGGAATTCTGGCACACTGAATCATAGGCAAGCAGCTGGTTCCATTTCCATTTCTGTAAAAATTACAAGAAGTCTTAATAAATAATAAATAAATACTAACGCTTGCAATCTAGTTATATAGGAATTAGAAGTAATGTGTGTAGCTTCCAACCATCGGTGTCCTATCTAGAGAAAGAACATGGAAAAAGTACCACGAAATCAAACCCATCTGCTTAATTGAACTGTTTCAAAAGTTACTATCAGACAGGCCTCTACAGATTTGATAGTCATTTGGCTGGATTTGATAGTCATTTCCCTTTGGGCCATTAACCATGGTAAGATCATTCCTCTGTTCTCAGTATCAAGCTAAGCAAAACAATCAGAGTGATTTCATGTTGTGCTGCATTGTTTTGCTACTGGTGGGCTTACCAATGTATTTTGGAGACACTTCAGGATTATGAGGAGAGCTGGAAATAGCCAGGTTTATCAAGGATAACAAAATATTTGCCATGTGAAATCACACTAACAAATACATGCCTTCCCGCCACTCTTTTTGGCAACCATTTCAGAGTGGCCAATCTGTTCGTAAATTGGCTCTGAAGTGTTTCCAGTTACCTTTTTCTGTTCATGATTATGCATGGCTTATGGAAAGTAAACATATACACTTTTTCAACTGTATAAAAGGACTTATAACTTATGATCTTAAGTACATATTCAGGAAGAAAGAGGAGCACCAGGGGTACAGAGGGACTAGCATTTCCACTGCACAGCCAAATACCTCAGACAAGCAAGCCTTACTCTGGTTTTATTGTAATGTAGGGATGTAATGTATACATGGTAAAAGGAGAGGAGTTTTTTGAAATTGTATTTACATGAAATTGTATATTTACATGAGATTTTATTAATTACAGTGACTATGAAAGAAAAATTAAGAGTGAAAAGTATTTTTACCCCCAAATAAAGTAACAATGAATTCAAGTTTATCTCCCTAAAAGGAAGGTTAGGGGGAAAAAGTCTTATCTATTTTATTTATTTATTTTTATTTACTTATTTATTAGATTAAGGCCACCTGACTCCAAAATGACTCTGGATGACTTACACTATAAAGAATTTTACTTTACTGAAACATAGTAAACAAAAGAGTATACGTGTCCAGACACCAATTCTAAACACTTCAGAAAATATACCTGAAGGGTTCAACAACCACCCTACTCCAGAGCCTGAGAGAAGATCCAGGACTTTAGGGATTTCTGGAATCCCACTAGGATGGGAACACATGGATTTCTGGGGGAATGCTGTTCTGGAGGCCAGGCATGCTTCATGGGTCCTACTAGATGCCGTATCCTACTTTTCTTCCAGAAACACAACACACAGCATTATTCCAAACATGAGGTGACAAGGGAATGAGTGGCCATCTGAAGGGACTCCGGATCCAGGAATGGATGCAATTGGTACACCAGATCGAGCTGTGGAAAGGTGCTCTTGGCCACAGCTGGCACCTGCTCTTTGAGTAGGAGCTGTGAGTCCTAGATGACCCCCAGATTGTGCACCAATCTTGAATGGGGAAGTACAACCTCATCAATCATCAAATCACCAAATCCAGGAGACCCTATTATCCTCAGACACTGGGTCTTGGCAGGATGGAGATGGAATCTGTTTCTCCCCATCCAAACTCATACAGCCTTCAGGCACTGGAACAGAACATTCACAGAATCACTTGGCCAGCTTGGGGTCAAGTAGTACAACTGATTATCAGCAGCATAATGACCTCACCCAGCAGTTTCATGTAGATGTTAAACAGATGTTATCTACTTCCATAACACCATTTTCAGTGAATCTAAGATGACCTTCCAATCTAAAAGGTAAACGGGTGGGTGAGGTGGGACTAGCTTTCTTTCACAAACATACAGTATTTTTTCCCCAAAACTTTCAGCCCTTTTTCATATTCACATGCATGTATACACTCACACACTCTTTCATGGGAAAATATATAGCTATTCTAAGACACTTCATTGTACATATATCTGCAGTATATACTTTTTCTTTTTTATATGTATATTTATTTATTTTTCAAATTTCTGTTACCGCCCATCTCCCCCCAAAAGGGGGACTCTGGGCAGTTTACAATAAAATATATAATTTTTATTGAGAGTTTTAACAATAATAAGAACTAATACAAACTAAAGAAGAATGAGAAAGGAGAAAGAAAGGGAGGAATAAAAAAAAATGTTGTTTATTTGTTTAGTCGCTTCCGACTCTTCGTGACTTCATGGACCAGCCCACGCCAGAGCTTCCTGTCAGTCAACACCCCCAGCTCCCTCAGGGATGAGTCCGTCACCTCTAGAATATCATCCATCCATCTTGCCCTTGGTCGGCCCCTCTTCCTTTTGCCTTCCACTCTCCCCAGCATCAGCATCTTCTCCAGGGTGTCCTGTCTTCTCATTATGTGGCCAAAGTATTTCAGTTTTGCCTTTAATATCATTCCCTCAAGTGAGCAGTCTGGCTTTATTTCCGGGAGGATGGACTGGTTTGATCTTCTTGCAGTCCAAGGCACTCTCAGAATTTTCCTCCAACACCACAGTTCAAAAGCATCAATCTTCCTTCTCTCAGCCTTTCTTATGGTCCAGCTCTCGCAGCCATGTGTTACTACGGGGAACACCATTGCTTTAACTACACGGACCTTTGTCGTCAGTGTGATATCTCTGCTCTTGACTATTTTATCGAGATTTGTCATTGCTCTTCTCCCAAGGATTAAGCGTCTTCTGATTTCCTGACTGCAGTCAGCATCTGCAGTAATCTTCGCACCTAGAAATACAAAGTCTTTCACTGCTTCTACATTTTCTCCCTCTTTTTGCCAGTTATCAATCAAGCTGGTTGCCATAATCTTGGTTTTTTTTTAGGTTTAGCTGCAAGCCAGCTTTTGCACTTTCTTCTTTCACCTTCATCATAAGGCTCCTCAGTTCCTCTTTGCTTTCAGCCATCAAAGTGGTATCATCTGCATATCTGAGATTGTTAATGTTTCTTCCAGCGATTTTAACTCCAGCCTTGGATTCCTCAAGCCCAGCATGTCGCATGATGTGTTCTGCGTACAAGTTGAATAGGTAGGGTGAGAGTATACAGCCCTGCCGTACTCCTTTCCCAATCTTAAACCAGTCCGTTGTTCCGTGGTCTGCTCTTACTGTTGCTACTTGGTCGTTATACAGATTCTTCAGGAGGCAGACAAGATGACTTGGTATCCCCATACCGCTAAGAACTTGCCACAATTTGTTATGGTCCACACAGTCAAAGGCTTTAGAATAGTCAATAAAATAGAAATAGATGTTTTTCTGAAACTCCCTGGCTTTTTCCATTATCCAGCAGATATTGGCAATTTGGTCCCTAGTTCCTCTGCCTTTTCTAAACCCAGCTTGTGCATCTGGCAATTCTCGCTCCATGAGTTGCTGAAGTCTACCTTGCAGGATCTTGAGCATTACCTTACTGGCATGTGAAATGAGTGCCACTGTTCGATAGTTTGAACATTCTTTAGTGTTTCCCTTTTTTGGTATGGGGATATAAGTTGATTTTTTCCAATCTGAGGGCCATTTTTGTGTTTTCCAAATTTGCTGGCATATAGCATGCATTTCCTTGACAGCACCATCTCGCAAGATTTTGAACAGTTCAGCTGGGATGCCATCATCTCCTGCTGCCTTGTTATTAGCAATGCTTCTTAAGGCAAATTCAACCTCACTCTTCAGGATGTCTTGCTCTAGCTCACTGACCACACCGTCAAAGCTATCCCCGATATTATTATCCTTCCTATACAGGTCTTCTGTATATTCTTGCCACCTTTTCTTGATCTCTTCTTCTTCTGTTAGGTCCTTGCCATCTTTGTTTTTGATCATGCCCATTTTTGCCTGGAATTTACCTCCGATGGTTCTAATTTTCTGGAAGAGGTCTCTTGTCCTTCCTATTCTATTGTCTTCTTCCACTTCCGCACATTGCTTGTTTAAAAATAATTCCTGATCTCTTCTGGCTAAGCTCTGGAATTTTGCATTTAATTGGGCATATCTCCCCATATCGCTGTTGCCTTTTGCTTTGCTTCTTTCTTGGGCTACGTCTAGTGTCTCAGCAGACAGCCACTTTGCCTTCTTGGTTTTCTCTTTCTTTGGGATGTATTTTGTTGCCACCTCCTGAACAATATTGCACACTTCTGTCCATAGTTCTTCCGGGACCCTATCTACTAAGTGCAGTCCCTTAAATCTATTCTTCACCTCCACTGCATATTCCTTAGGAATAATAGTGAGCTCATATCTAGCTGATCTGTGGGTCTTCCCTAATCTCTTTAGTCTGATCCTAAATTGTGCAAGAAGAAGTTCGTGATCTGAACTACAGTCAGCTCCAGGTCTTGTTTTTACCGACTGTATAGATGTCTGCCACCTTTGGCTGCCAAGGATGTAATCAATCTGATTTTGGTGTTGTCCATCTGGTGAAGTCCATGTATAAAGCCGTCTCTTGGGTTGTTGGAAGAGAGTGTTTGTTATGCAGAGTGAATTGTCTTGGCAAAATTCTATCAGCCTATGTCCTGCTTCATTTTGTTCTCCCAGGCCATGCTTACCTGTAATTCCAGGTGTCTGTTTGACTGCCCACCTTAGCATTCCAGTCTCCCGTGAAATAAAAAAAATATAAAGTGCAAAAAATAAAAAGTAAAAGGAAGGGAAAGAGAGGAATAAAAAGAAAGAAAAAAAGAAAAAAAGAAAAAGAAAAGTGTAGAAAAAAGAAGATACAACAAAAGATATAAAGAACTGGCTTTCAATCTTCTTCATAGCAGTTATAAGTACAATTGTATTTTAACCTTTCTTTCTAAGGTTACATCATGACTCTCTATAGTGTCTCCTTCTAATCATCAAAATCTCATTCATTTTTTTCTTTTTTACACAAAAAGCCCATAAGGGGTTTTCCAGTCACCGATAAATGTACATACTGTCTTTTCTCTAATCAAACAAGTCAATTTAGCAAGTTCTGTCATCTTCACCAAACATTCCTCCGTTGTAGGTATTGCCAAATCTTTCCATTTTTGTGCATACAATAATCTTACTGCAGTTATCATGTATAAAAATAGTGTTCCATGACTCTTTTCTAACTGTTTATCCATCAGTCCCAGGAGGAAAAGTTCTGGTTTCAACTGAACGCTTTAAAATCCTCTGAGTCACTGTATTTATTTGAGCCCAAAATTTTCTAGCTTTTTTACACGTCCACCATGCATGATAAAATGATCCTTCTTGCTGTTCACATTTCTAACATAAATTTGAAGTACCTTTATACATTCTAGATAACTTTTCTGATATATGCTTTTTCAAGCAGCATTGAATATCTATGGATATTTTTAATGTACTGTAGATCTTCAACACCAGGGCATTTTCTGCTTATTAAATTTTTTAAAAAGTACGAATGAAGAGGCTTATTAAATACTGTGAAATAAGGAAAGGAAAAAATGATTTTCTTAACCAAACAGTGTTGTACTTTGTAGTCTATTTCCTCCTGTGGTAAACCAGAGTAAAATATATTGCATTCTTGGAAAATATTGAATGATCTCACCAGTGTAGAACCATGACTGCTAAAACATGCTGAGGGTTGTTTTTCCCCCTGAAACTCCAAAGGAAGTCTTCTATTTATCGGCCTGAAAAATATACTGAAGTTCAATATAATTATCCTAGAATTCCCAATATTTTTGGAACCTAAATGTTTTTGCTACATAGTTCAATTGCTTTTTATTTACATAAAATGTTTTTTGGATTCCAGAGTGGACATTCTGGTTTTGGATTTTCAAGTCAAACTATAATCTAATATAAAAACTGATGAAACAAGTATGGAAGAGAAATGGCCATAACTATGACTCTTCATATTGTCTCATCAGGCAGAATTGATGGGACAAATTTGTTCATCAGTTTAGTAGGTTGCATATAACTTGACATATTTTTTCTCTTTTATATGAAACTCTCTGAGTGTGTTTGTGTGCACATGTACATACACAAGGATGAACTCAAGGCAATTTCATACGTATATATGAACAAAGACTTCCAGGCATAAGTATGCAGGGTTCCTGACTGTATGATCCCTTTGTGTGTACAGATTTACGGATGTTTGCACAGTATATGTAGATGCAGTGCTGCTTCTTACAAATCAGGAGACTATATGAGCATAGTTTCTTGAGGAAAGTTTCATTTGCTTCTCTATCAAGAATTCCTTGATAGCAAAGTTGCTTAAGGAACAGAAACCTAATATGCATTGTAGTTCCACCACATACGCAAACAGTATTTGCAAGGAAATAGTTTATTAAACTTGTAGCCACTCAAAGTATCATTGTCAACATGGAAACAACCTCTCTTCAGTTACCAACTTGCTTGGATAACAGCAAAAATTAAAATAAAGCTTTCTGACCATTCTCATCCACATAGGAAATGAGGGGAGGCAATATTCCTTAATTCCCATCTAAACTTCCAGATTGGAGTTTACTGTTTAAGCCTTACTAAAACCCAGAATAATTTTCTGAGAGTTTATTTTACCCTCTACCATCCCCAAGTACCAGTCATTTTCTCTGAGTTAGCAAAAGCTCTTTTTACACAAAACTTTGGCTCTTAAAGTAAGTGTTGATTCTTAATGTTGGATGAAGAAATGGCCATGTGAAAAACAAAAACAATGTGCTATGGATTGAAGATGTCTTTGCCTTTGAGTCTTGTTTTGAATATGTTCCCCTTTTTTTCAGCGGTGTGGAGAAATCTCATTTGATAGCCCAGAACAGAATGCCAGATGTGTTCGCATGCTAGGTAAGTGGCATCCATTCTCACATGAACTGGGTTTTGGTATAAGGAGAAAGAAGTACTGTTCAATAAGTGGGGCTGGGGGAGAGCTCCCCTAAAGAATATCTGTATTTTAATGAAGTTGGTTGGTAGCCATAATTTTTCTGAATGTATAGCTGGTTGTAGTGTAACTGATATGAATACTGAATATATATGAGCACTGATTGATTATAATGAGACTTCAGGTCACTTAGAAACTTGACAGTGATTTCTGACTGTTAGTTATGAAACCTACATGAAGGTTGTTCTAAAACATATACAGTATAGTTTGAAACATGTAATTAATTCTTTCATATCCAGGCATGCTAAAGAGTTAACTGAGAAGAACAGTGGAATACTGGAGGTAGGAGGGACAGCTGTACATGGAGACAGAACTGTACTGGATGTTTTATGACCCCCCCCCCCTCATCCATCCCTAAAGGAAGAGGCAATGCAATCTGAAAATCCTTCTGGATATTTTTGTTCTGGAATAAACAAATGTTGGCTTCACTAGAGTGCCTCTCCCCAGGTTTATCTAGGGCACCAAGTGTAATCATTTCTGTCCTAATTGTACCTATGTTAGTAGCTTCAAGAAAATAGGACAATAATGTCCTTGAGGAATAGGGAGATAACTTCGTCAACTGGTGCAAACTACAGCAACAATATTGATAGTGGAAGCTGCATCTTTTGACTACATGACACTTATAAAAAATAGAAGCTCCCACTTTAAGTTTTTTTAAGACTTAAAACCAGTAAATGGTCCTTCCCTTCCCTTCCCTTCCCTTCCCTTCCCTTCCCTTCCCTTCCCTTCCCTTCCCTTCCCTTCCCTTTTTTGCTTTTTTGAAGTATGGATGTTTTAATTGAACTCTGTATAATGATATGATGGATGAAGCATCATACCTTCATCTAAAAAAATTTTTTTTTTAAACCACTTTTTGTACATATTGATACAGTTACCCTATGGAAGCAGCATGAATTGTGATTCCAAACGAGCTCTGGACTGTCTGAAATTTGGTAGGATAGGTAGCCATAGCAACAGGTTTGTCCAATACAGAAGCTGTTGCTTGTGTTTCTCTTAGCTCACTCTGTCTCAAACAATTGTAACTCCTTCCATGATATATTTGGGTAGGAGTTCCTCTCTGTCTGAAGAACTGCTTCCAAACACTTGGCACCTTCGCTGCACATTTCAAGCATTTCTTCCTCTTCCTCTTCCTCTTCCTCTCCTTCCCCTTCCCCTTCCTCTTTCATCCATCAGTTGGAGAAGTAAACCCTCACTTTGGCAAATCTCAGCTTATGTTCAGTTGCAGTCTGAAAGTGCTGGCTTTTTCGTGTCATCTTCTTCTTCATTTTTGTCAGGCTTTGGGTTTCTTCTTGTTTCCACAGTAACTTCCTACTATATCTTCTCCTTTTTTAAAAAAAAAAATGTTGAGCTATTATCTCACTGATGTATCTTCTTTTATGTTTGAAGTTGTCTGCTTTTATTGATTTGTTTCTCTTGCTGGAAAGAGGTCAGGAAATCAGGAAGCAGCACAGCTGGTTTGGAAAAACAGCTTGTAAACGGGAACAGATATTGGCGTTGGTTTACAATATGATAAAATCTTTCATCAGCCCTAAAGTTTTGAACTGACTCTTCACTCAGGATGAATGATGTTTCTGGCCCAATTAATGGAATGATATAAATCAGTACTGCAGAATATAAAATCTATTCCTAATGTTCATAACTGGGCTGATTCACATATCAAAACAGATTTGTGCTGAATATTCTGCTGGAAATGGGAATAAAAATAAAATAGTGCTTTTATGTGTTGTGAATTCACACAGTCACCTATTACTGTTAGCAGCCATTATTCATTCTATATATTAATAGTGAACTCAGTCTCAAAAAGTAGATCTCTCTATAATCGAAATGGCACAGTCCACACACAAATAGGCATCAGTAGGCTTGGAGGAAGCCCAAGGTTTACAAGAGGATTTTTTAAAAACTTGAAAAATCCTAAGAAGGAGAGGAAGACTGGAACAAGCCAATGAGCCATGAGCCTGCTCAGAGGCATAAAGTGCTAAGTGTTAGGAGGATGAAGAACGGGTACAGCTTACTACTTTAAAACTTGTTCAAGAATATTTCACGTTATCAAATGTTGTTGCAGGTTTCACTAGAATAAGATTACTAAGAACTGACAGAAGTTTATAGTATCATTTGGTGCAAGTAGTAATCTTAGGTAGAGAAGACGTTCCTCACATTTGCAGTGAGTATCAGTCATTAATTGTAACCTTGTATACATACATAATCTTGTATACCTACTTAATAATATTCCCTTTCAGAGCGAGCAACATTATGCAAGGTAAAAAAAATACAAGTAGTAAGCAAAAGAAATGAAAGGGAGGAGATAATTAGCCTCAGATGCTGCTATAGGACCAGAATCCAAAGAATACGATACACATGCTCTGTTATTTTCATTGGAGTGCCATGTTTTTCAAGATTTCCGATTCGAAGTATAACTCCTGATGCTTCGTCTTTGTTCAAAATCATGCTTTTTGAACATTGACATTTTCATTTCTTTTTTATTTTGTTCATATTTTCTGGGATACTACCACTTATTTACTGAGTCACTGAGCTTTTTTGTATCCAGCTGCTCATTTGCAGATCTTTGAAGTGGCTGGAATCAAAATATTCAGACCCAAGGGCATTGTCTGCAAGATTTAAGTCCACTCTTTTGGCCCCATCCACTCCAGTGTTGTCACAATCTTATCAGCCATGTTTTTGCTGGCCCCAGGCAGGGTAAACAGTAAAAGTGGGTTTAAAGGAACCCTGGGAGTGATGGTGGTACCATTTCCAATCCTTACAAATTTAGATACTAAACCTAGAAGAAACACTAAAATGGTCTCATATAGCAGATCCTCAAATTCCTTGGTCTAATGGTCTCTTACTCTGCTTGTTTCCTTCCCCAGTGAGGATGAATGGAATGTTTTTATACATATACCTCTCCCAGTTTTTCTAGTCTTGAATCGTAAGATTTTTTCATTAGACCTTTCTGTTGTTCCTTGGCTCTTCTTTGATACTTTGGGTCCTCATCCTTTATTTGTTGCCAGATGATGCCAGGAAGGAATAACGCTATTAGTCTGCTGTCAAAGAATATTGGATAAATGAATTCAGAACCAATGGAAACTTTTTTTCCATAGAATGAAATTGCAGAGCTGTTGCTCTTTCCTGAATTGATGCCAATTAATTACAGTTGTTAAATACTGAATAAACAGACATCCTGTATTATGTCAGCTAATCTAGCCTGGCTGTCTTTGGGTACCCTGACTATAATATATAATACAGAGATAGGCAGGAGCTGTTTTCCTCACATATTATAAATGAATGCAGATTCTACTACTATACCCTGTAGAATATCACAGATGAATACAAAGACACTTAAGTGTTTGTAGCAGCCTAGTCTCATCACAAGATCCTGTGATTAAACAGAGTATTTATTTCCATGCATTCTTCCACTCTTCTATTACACATAGCTGAAGGTCAGCTTTATTGCCTAATATGTATCATATGCATTTATCTGCAATAGTTTTTCTCAATCATCTTATGTTACTGTATTGAACAATTCGAAGTTAGCCTCTGTTAAGCAGGACTGGGTGCAGTTACATTGAGCCATCCAGTGTACAGTGTACCTCCTTTATCGAGAAATTAAATTGTAAGGACTGTAGGCCTGGGATGGGGGGGCTGAAGAATAACAAGAGAGCATCATAAGGGAAGAACTTACATCGAGACATGTTCCAGAGAGAGGGGGTTTGTGAGAGTGGATTTTCCTATTCAGTGAATCCACACATGTCTTCTTCAGTAATCCCCTTTTCTCCTTTAGGACTAAAGAAGTGGTAGTATGAATGCATGAGATGACCAAGTCCACCCTACTCACACTATCCCAACACCCAGGCCATAGAACATATCCAGTCATCCTGTTAGCCCTTCGAGGTAGTCCAGACAAGAAACCAAAACCTTGAGTACTAACATTACCTTTACTGTAAGATTACAGTAACAGAATCTTGCAAGTCTGAAAGTACTTCTCCCTTTCCTTGCCTTTACTTTCCAGAGAACTAGGGAGGGTCCCTTCTGAGATGTTTCCCAGGCCCCCATTCCTTCTGTGGGCTGAAATATCTTTTGTCTGGCCGTTGTCTAGGCTGCAGCTCCTCTTCCTCCTCCTGTCTCCCAAGGTTATTCTAGAGTCGGTAAAAAGCCGTCTCTTGACCTGACCCTGCTCCTGCCACACCAGCTCCCTCAGGTGCACCACAAGTCACTCCTTTCAAACCATCACTTTGGAGAAACTTCCCAAAAGCCAAGGAGACCACCAGTGCTCCTTCACCGAGCCAGGGCAACTTTTGCACTTGGGATTCAAGTGGAGAAGAAAGAAACTCAAGCTGGACCTGTTCCACGCATTGGCCAGCTATAATGGTACAGTATGTGGGAATGATCTTGGGAGACAGGAGGAAGAGCCACAGAGTAGACAGTGGTCAGATAAGAGGCAGCTGAGCCCACAGAACGAATGGGAGCATGGCGAATGTCTCAGAAGGACCCTCCCTAGTTTCTAGGACTGTAAAGGTGAGGGGGAAGAGATGTACTTTCAGACTTGCAAGATTCTGTTCATGTAACCTTACAATAAAGTTAGAGCTAGTACTTCTGGGTGTGCTTCTTGTCCAAACTACCTTGCAAGGCTGACATCAGCACACAATATAGACCCACTGTGATACTAAGTCAACCTGTCTATAACCCATTTTAAGTTATTTCATAAAAGTTCATTATTTCTTTTGCTTAATTGTTAGCGAAGTGACGGTGCCATACTATATCTTTCTTAGATTCCACCTAGTCCCGTTACCTCAGTGACAGAAAGGAAGAAAGAGAGGAAAGGAGAAAAACAGAAGAACATCTAAACCAGGAAAGGGTTTGGGGGTGGCAACAAGTCAAATAGGTCCTTTATGGATTGCCCAGATTTAATAGGATTTCACTTTGATTTTGAAGAATGAAAAGGTAATAAGAAAAGGGCACTTCCCAATAGAGACAGAATGCACACTATATAAAAATATTCCGTAGGAGCGGAGGGGGGGAGTGTATCTGTTACCAGCTAACTCAGAATTTGTGGATCTGATATCAGAAAAGGTGAACACAAGGATAATTGCAATTAATAAACGTTTATTAATTAAAATCCAATACTTAACAGCATCGCAGACATTCCTCCTAGATTACCTGCAGTGAGCAAAAGTAGCTTTTAGGAGGAAATGCCATGGCACCTGTTCACAAAAGGGGTTGCCTCTATGGGGCAGATCTTATTCTGTAGCCCCCCACTCCTCCTGCCACCCCTTGGAATGCTCACCCCAGTCCAGGAAAGATTAACTAGAAAGAAATTGAAAGTTCAATTTACTTAAATTCTACAGTTAAAGAAGAGGAAAAGGACACATAGGCAGACAAAAGGGAATCCACAGAGAATGGTTCTTAGTAGCACAAGCTGTTTGCCTCATTAAGCCACTTGGCAGTGAGGTACAAGCCACCAGGGTGGTGGAAGTCGATAACTATTAACTTATTAAGGTCAAAGTGGGAGCTTGTTAGTTTGTGGCTCATGCTTGGTAAGCAGGTGGTGTGCTGCTCTGGAAAACAGTTTAGGAAGAGCTCTTCCTAGTGTTAATAAAATAGGTTGTGGTCAAAAAAAGTCAAGATGTGGCTGCAATGATGCAACTGAAGCTCCGCCTGGTTTTTATGAGCAATGCCTGGTTTTTATGAGCAATAAAAAAACAGGTGGAACGTCAATCTCAGCGTCACAAATGCCAACTTGATTGTTTTTTTCTAAGGATGGATATTACCTGAGAGGGAATTTAGTAAAAAAAAAAAAAATGCACTCAGGTGGCAAAGGCAGAGCCATTAATGAATGGGAGCAAAGTCACCAAGACACTTAATGCCTTCTGTCTTTCTCTCACTGAGATCATGACCATGCTACATCCATGAGGAATATAAAGTAGCTTTGGGGTTGGATTTTTCATCATTTAACATGAGGGGATAAATACTTTTGGAACTTCTCCCCAAATCAGTGCAGTGGAAAGCTAAAGTTGTTCCTCAGAAACTTAGCCTCCCTTTTCACTCAGCTTCCTTTCTGGTGTTTTCCTGATAATGAGGGGTTGATTGGGAACAGCATCAATTTGAAACTCTCTGGCCCCAGATGTATCTCGTTCTCTAAATTTCTTGCAAAAAAGATGCTTAATTCTTTGAGAATTCTAAATTCTTCATGAAGAAGATGAAGGGTCCCCCCATCCCACCCCACCTATCATTACCTGTGAATTGGAGGGAGGGTCCCCAGGCATTAGCTACTCAGAATTGAAAAAGCTGTTGAAAACCAGGAATTAGCTAGGAGGAAATAGCTGCAGACATCCCTGCTGGATGCCTTTGAAGCTTTCCCTATAGATTTAGTCATTCCTTGAGAGGGGCTGCCTGACTGGTGGGTTTAACCTTCTTTCTGGGACTCCTCAACAGGGCTTCCTTCTTTTTCTGTTCCTCCCCAGTTGCCTCTTCCCTTCATCTCCAGGCCATCCGGTTTGGCTTTCTCCCCTTCTCTTTCTTCCTCTTCCCAACACAGATACCACTTTCTATTACTCTACCTCTATCCTGTTGTTCTCCCCTTTTTGTGGGATTTCTGATGGAAGAAAGGAGGGAAAGATACGTGTTTGCAGAATGCCTTTTTGAAGGTGAGAGTGGTTTCTCTATGTGAGAGAGAATGGTTGAGACTGTAGGGCTATCAGTTCTGAGCTGCAAATGTTCAGGCAAATGGACTTTGACAGCCCAGGTCTGGTAACCTGACATATATGCAGAATGGCAAATATCCATAAACATTTCCATACACATTGACAAGTCAGATGCAGTCATTTATTTGGGGAAAATCTTAAGAATTGGTTTCAGATGGAATTGGCAACTTTTGGTTGATACTGCACAGTACTTATGTCTGTATTTTTCTGTTTACCGGATGGGGCGATTTGAATTCAGGGTATCCCGCTTCTGGGATAAATGTGGTACAATTCAACTACAAACCACCATGGAAAAATTATACATTGTCCTGGATAGTTGCAGTGTTTCTCCAAAGAAGCCAATTTTTTTAGATATGGGCTTCTCCCAAAGTGAAATATTTAGGAGCCAGAAAAACTGATGTTAATTGCTAACATACTGTCATGTTTTTAAAGGAAAGAAGGATTTATAGGAACATGAATCTAGTTGTCTAATCTCATTTGTTGTCATTTGTAGAAAAATAAAATAAAGGCCTTTGAAGTCTGTGTAATAACTGTTACAGAAAAAACCTGTACAGTTTATATTCTTGGAAACATTTGGACAGAAGTAGTTATTGGAAGCTTCTATTTTACCTCAGTCAAGTATCTTTGTGGGGCACAGCGGGACTATAAACTCTGATAAGAGCAGCCATTTTAGCCTCATAGCTGATTTAGAATGTACACTAATAAACCAAAGAAGATGGGTTTAGTAATAAATGGAATAATACAAGGCACTGATGATAGATACAAATGAGAAAAGTTCTTGCTAGGCAGGAAGTTTATGATGTTACTGATATAAACTACCACAAAAAGTTTCCACTTGTGAATATTTCCCAAGGTTAAGGCTGCATGATCCAACAAACAAATGATTGGGGTGGAGAATGAAGAACTGTCTCCATATGTTGTAACCTCTTTGCACGGACAATCAGAAACCATATAATCACAGCTGTACTTTCCAGGCAACATAACCAGATCATATAAAGCGGAGGTTGTACCAGCAAAAGTGCATAGAGAGGTTGCTGATAAAGTCATGAGGAGGAGAACATACCGCAAAGTACGAAACCCTGCACCATAACATATTCCGTGTGCTGCTAGTCCCAAAGTGCTGCCAACTGCAGAAAGGGGAAAGAGAACTCGCAATTAATCAGATTGCTTCAGTCCCAGTGGTAGTAAAAATGTACCTTTGCATGCTTCTTGAATGCACAAGCAGAGCCCTGAAGCAAGTGGAGAATAAAATGTTGAGACTGAGTATCTGAAGCAATACTCCCACAGCATCTTATGCTTGTTAAACAGGGCGATATAATATCTGACCATTCCAGCCCTGTTATTCCTAAGGTCAGTAGTAATGTATCTATGCAACCAGATCAGTGCTACATTGCATGCCCTGTGCTACCAGTAGCAGCCCCATCCCTCAAATATGTCTCATGGTGAAAATGGTTCACATTGAGGATAATAGCTGGAGCTGGGGCATCAGCTCTTAAAGGTGTGAGGAAAGATTGCTGGTCTGTTCTTGAAGTAAAGAGTCCTTGCAGGATCTTAAAACTGTATTTACAAACCTGACATGTCTGTTGCAAAGTAGAAAATAGAGAAATGAAGTCTTAGATGCAGTAATTGTAAATTTGTTGAGATGGGGTAAGAGAAGCTGTATTTGGGAACATGGCGGTCTTGTTTCAAAATCCTTGCTTTTACTTACAGCTGACTGGCTGTGTAATGTTGTTTTCTTAAAGTGCAACAATTCTGCATTTTCCAGTGACCATGTCGCAGCAGAGAGAGTCCTCCATTTAGTTATACAGAAGAAAAGGCATGAGTCCTGACAGAAAACAAACTTACCTATTACTTCTAAATAAAAGTAGCTAGGTGAACAAGAAAAGTTTTGAGATACCAGGGGCCTCCAGGCGAGGTGTTTATTATACAATCACCCTGCTTTATTCATGGAATTTTACAGGAGGGGGTGATTATTTTGACTTTGAACCCTCTGTTTCTGTTTTTACCATACTTCTGCTTCTTCCTCCTCCTTCTGAAAACCTGCTAAGGCAAGAAATATGAAATCATTCCACAATTTCTTTGAGTAAATGCACCCATGATCTTTTGCTGAATCAGATGAGGTGAGAAAGGGTGGGGGTGGGGGGAAATAATCCCATAGCATGTGTTAGGTATGTTCACTGCCTTGAGTTATTTATAAAAATAATAAAGGCAGGATAAAAATAAAATAAATAAATAAATAATAAACCATCAGTTTGCACTTGCGATTCAAGTGGAGAAGGAAACTGCTTGAACCTGAAACAGGAAAAAAAGAAAAATGGGCTGGCTAGCTGCTAATGATATTTTACCTGGGGGAGGGAAAAAAAAAGCAAAATCCTAAGTGTTGAAATGTGCATACAGTATTCCATACTCTTACCTGCTCTGCAAAAGTTCTTCCTCCCCTTCCTTGTATCTGACAGCTGTCAAGTAAGAAGGTCTTAGGCCGCAGTTGTTCAGAGTCCCTGATTTATTGCCCTGTGAAACTGACTTCATGATATTTGAAACTTTGTCCTACTAGAACTGATTAGAAATGCTTTATTCTGATTCTAGTAGAAAAGCTGATCTAGTTTCCAGTGCAGGCTGAGTGATGACAAGCCCCATGTCAAGAGTTGGGAAGCTTTTCAAATCAAGGGTTGCATTTCCGCAGAGGAGAAACCTATCCATTACAGTGCAAATACTGTAGTGCTTTGGGAGGCAATTTGCACTGGAGAAGAAACAGAAGCTTTTTCTTTGATTTCTTTAAATTCATTCACTTCACTGCAGAAGGGCTAGCACTTCTGTTAGGCAGGGTGGTGATCACCTCAAGCAACAGATGTTGTGTGCCAACATCCATCATCTTAAGGTTACAGTGGTGATCAATTCAGTTAATTTTTGTAGAAGAACAGTAGAGGCCACGGTTTTGTTCTTCACCTCAGGCAGCAAAACAGCTAGGTGTAGTCCTGCCTGAGGGATTCACAAGCAGGAAATAATGGAAATAGTTATTTCCTACTGTTTGTTCCCACTGTCTCCTGTACTTCCGCTGACTGTTAGTTCCACTGGCTAATTTGGACAACAGCTGTAAATGTATCTAAACTTTTTAAAAACTACATTATGATCATTGATATGTTTCATATGGAATTCTCTTATCTCTAGTTATGCAAGCAAGCAACCAGGGAGCAGGGAAGGTTGCTGCACTACATCATTTTTCTAAGCTATGTAGACTATGGTGCCCACCATTTATATTTGGCTAATATGAAAGTTTGGGAAATGTAATACTGTAGAATCACATGGATGCATTTAAAAAAAAAACAACTCCTGATAAGTGATCATTGTAAAGCAACAATTTACAATTGATGATTGTAAATCAACTATTATAATTGATTATTGTAAATCAAAAATAGCAAGTCTTGTATTTGGATATAAAGCATGATAAGAACAAACGACATAAGGTAGTCAACAGCATCAAATCTCCTTTCAACTTTCTATTTGGGTTTACACTGTTGAAGAAAAGGGCAGGGCTTTTCGTTTGATCCATCAAATATTCTATATGTGCTTTAGTGACTAAAGAGCAGAAGCAGAAGCAAGCATATTTATTGACTGTTTCCAAAATATTTAAAAGCATCATCAATAGGCATTTGATTTTCTACAGTTTTTCACTGCAGGGAAGGCTTTTGCATTGCTTCATTCTGTTTATGAAGATACCGTATCTAGGGAACATCTCATTTCTTTTCCAAGCAAATGAGTAGACAAATACCTCATAGCTTTCCTTTGGCCATTGCAATATTCATGCCCCATTTACTCCTGCTACAAAATGCTTTCTAGGAAAAAAAAATTAAATCAGAGTTCATATAATGTGCCAAGTACACCAGGCAATATGCTTGTCATCCTATATGAAACAGCTAAGAGTGTTTCTTTTAGTTTACATTTAGTCTCATTATATTCTGCTTCTTTGACCCAAAATGGTATCTAAAATGCATATTCAACTCATATTTCTCTTTTTGCTGCTATTTGGGTATAAAAATGTTGGCACATTAACATTAAACACATAACTCTAGAAGATAAACATAGCCTGTTTATTTTCCTTTTACTTCATGAGTGCGCAAAATTTTTCAAGCCAAGGAATGTACCTGGCTTTTGAGTATTGCCTGATCTTGTCCCAAGGCCACTTAATATTTAATTCTGTGGTTGATCTGAATGCAAAGATAAAATTGAAAAAAAAATATTAGATGCTATTTAGTGCTTTAATTATGAAAAAAAAACAGTTAACAGTAGGAGAGAAACTACCATACTTAAGAGAAATTGAACAAATGGTCAGAAATATTATATACCTTTATTTTCTCAATACATTTTAATCATTTGAGTTTACACTACCATGTTTCCTCTTTTTCTGTCCTTACTAGATGGAGCCAGGACCTTCCCAGTAGTGAAGTGATACAAGAACAGTGTTAGGAATTAAAATATAAACATCATTTATCTCTTGTTCTGTTTATAAATGTAGGTCACAGCTTCTGGAGCCATTGAGGGAAAATGTGTACTAGAGGCTCTGGTGTAATTTAAGTTGTAGACATTGGGAAGGAACATATTGCTAAAGCATGGATTCTGGACAACAGTGAAAAGAGTTAAAAGAAGTTTTATTGTTTTTGTGGCTCTTGAATAATTTTTTGTTGGGAATGCTTATGAGTAGGCTGATGATGAATGCTGCAGGCCAACATTGTTACAAGCCAAGAGACTAATCTTGTGCCATCCTTACAATGAGAATGGATGAGAAAATAGAAACTATAATGAAAATTAGTAGATTGGATTAATGTTAGCCCTGGTAATAGACTAGCGAGGCAGATGACATTCTGTGATATCTACTGCTGTCAACTTATAATATAGCTTAAAAGTGAATATGCAGACATGTAAAATTCATTAAATTTGCAAAACATGAGTTAGTATAATACTCTAAAATTCTTTCAGCAGTACTTCTATAGGAAATAGCTCTCATCCTATTCACAGCTGTTAGATAAAAAGAAAGTGGTGGTTGGGTTGCTTGGATTATTTTGAGAGTTTCATAACCATCAAAGATTCTTCTGATTCATTCCAGGTTCTTCTTAACATAGTATTGAGAGATAAATTAATTAAAGAGCTTTTCAGAAGGTCCAATATACATACTCTTATTTACCATGGCTTTCCTAAGAAGAGTATAGAATGGAAGATTATGCTGAAGCAGTTATATCAACTCAGAGAAAGTACAGCACAGGCCTATACAGGATCTCTCTAAATAGCAGTTCTGACCGAAGTCTACACTGATGTGACCACTGTTTTGCAAGCTGGTAGTGTTGGGATTCAAGTCCAAGAATTTCCAACCAACTTGACCACTAGTTGGGGATTCTGAGAGCTATAGTTCCAACACATCCAGAAAAACTAGACTGCAGAGGTGCTCATGACTGGGGGTCAAAAAAGTCAAGATGGTGGCCACAGCCATGCTATTGAAGCCCTGCCCCTTTTGTGTGTAGTGTACATAACAAAGGGGCAGGGCTTTGATCATGTGATCACAACCACCATCTTGACCTTTTTGCCTCCACAGTCACCCTAGCTATGTAGGTATGGCTACCATAGAGGCCGACATCTTTAATAGCATGTGCTGTTATAACAGACTATGAGTGGTGAATAGGTATAGTCTGTAAAAGTTTTTAAAAACTGTATCGGCCCAAAATCATTAAAAAAAGGGGAACAAGAAAGACAGAGTTCAAAGTATTATTGATCCTTTTTGCCATTTAAACTCACTGAGTTTATATCCACTTTGTTGCATACTAACAAAGGAAAAATGTAAATAAATGTATTTAGACATTTGCTGTTACACTATGTACAACTCAGCTTGGAATTTACTTGTTAGAAAATATGGCAGCGGTTTTCTTATAAGGAGAACTACCTATATTGGAAGTTTGAAAATTAACAATTCCTAAAAAATCAGCATCAGTGGGAAATCATGAATTTGTGGTGTGTGGCTTTGGCATAATGTGTGGCAGTTTATAAACAATGGTTTATGTTTTAGTGATGTGTGTAAACTAGGCCACCATGACTTATTCAAACGATTGTTGTTTATTCGTTCAGTCGCTTCTGACTCTTCGTGACTTCATGGACCAGCCCACACCAGAGCTTCCTGTTGGTAGTTGCCACCCCCAGCTCCCCCAGGGACGAGTCCATCACCTCTAGAGTATCATCCATCCATCCTGCCCTTGGTCGGCCCCTCTTCCTTTTGCCTTCCACTTTCCCTACCATCAGCATCTTCTCCAGGGTATCCCGTCTTCTCATTATGTGGCCAAAGTACTTCAGTTTTGCCTTTAATATCATTCCCTCAAGTGAGCAGTCTGGCTTTATTTCCTGGAGTATGGATTCGTTTGATCTTCTTGCAGTCCATGGCAGTCTCAATTTTCCTCCAACACCACAGTTCAAAAGGATCTATCTTCCTTTGCTCAGCCTTCCCTATGGTCCAGCTCTCACAGCCATATGTCACTAAGGGGAGCACCATTGCTTTAACTATGCAGACCTTTGATGTCAGTGTGATGTCTCTGCTCTTAACTATTTTACTGAGATTTGTCATTGCTCTCCTCCCAAGGATTAAACATCTTCTGATTTCCTGGCTGCAGTCAGCGTCTGCAGTAATCTCTGCGCCTAGAAATACAAAGTCTGTCACTGCCTCTACGTTTTCTCCCTCTGTTTGCCAGTCTGTTGTTCCGTGGTCTGTTCCTACTGTTGCTACTTGGTCGTTATACAGATTTCTCAGGAGGCATACAAGATGACTTGGTATCCCTATACCGCTAAGAACTTGCCACAATTTGTTATGGTCCTCACAGTCAAAGGCTTTAGAATAGTCAATAAAACAGAAATAGATGTTTTTCTGAAACTCCCTGGCTTTTTCCATTATCCAGCGGATATTGGCAATTTGGTCCCTAGTTCCTCTGCCTTTTCTAAACCCAGCTTGTACATCTGGCAGTTCACGCTCCATGAATTGCTAGAGTCTATCTTGCAAGGTCTTGACCATTACCTTACTGGCATGTGAAATAAGTGCCACTGTTCGATAGTTTGAACATTCTTTAGTGTTTCCCTTTTTTTGGTATGGGGATATAAGTTGATTTTTTCCAACCTGATGGCCATTCTTGTGTTTTCCAAATTTGCTGGCATATGGCATGAATCACCTTGACAGCATCATCTTGCAAGATTTTAAACAGTTCAGCTGGGATACCGTCGTCTCCTGCTGCCTTGTTATTAGCACTGCTTCTTAAGGCCGAGTCATAGGTACTTTCCTACGTATGTATATATTATAGATGTAACATACAGGACTTCTCCTTCCTCTCTTCTTTTTCATGATAAAAATCAAAGAAATCAGGCATCAAACTTTTTGACATGTATTTTCAGTAGTTCAATTATGCTGAATTGGATCATGAGAAGAACAATTACATGGGGAATGACCATCCCCGGAGATTCTTGTCTTATGTGCTTCTGGTGAGATATCTAGAAAATCTCACCAGATTATCTCACCAGAAGCACATATGTCAAGAATCCCCAGGGATGGTCATTCCAAAAGTAATTGTTCTTCTCACGATCCAATCCAGCTTAATTGAACTATTATGTGAATCTGTATTTCACTGACTAAGAAAGTTCTGTTTATCTGTCATAGTGAGCTAGGTTCTCATAAAAGTATTGACAGAACTTTAAGCCCTAATTAGTTTCTGTATTAGTTTCTATATTGTCCTTCGATAACATCAATACCAATGTACCATAACTAGGGCAGTCTCCAGATTTATAGACTTCAACTCCCAGTATTCCCCAACCACTTTGCTGAGAATGCCAGGGAATTGAAAGCCATGCATTTGGAAGCTACGCAGGTTAAGATTCGCTATTCTATGCTAAAAACCCATTGGTCACCATCACAAACCATGTATCTTATTGTGATGATTTGGGGAAAAACATATACGTTACAGATCATTAATAGGTTGTTGTTGCTTCTTATGTTATTAATTTTTCCCCCTTCATGTAACAGGTTTCATAAATATCAATAATTATCAGGCCAGAATGATTGCTGATATTCCATCTTTGTGAACTATAGGTTAAGAAAAATCTCTGCATTTGAACACTTTTTCAATTCTCGCACCGCACCCCAACTCCACAGAATTTTGCCTCACATTTGAAATCAAATTAGGAGCAAACAACCATATTTTATGATGGTGGTTTAGAAGAGAATTGATCCAAGTTATTTCTCCTCAGCTCTAACATCCATTTACAAGACCATTTCAATAGCAGGTTTTGATGATTTTGAGCTATCCTACACTGGGCTCTTCCTTCAGATCATGTGAATATTGTTGGCTGTACCATTCAGCAAAGAGAGGAAATATCTCAGGCAGCATATTCTGGAAGAAGGCAGGACAGTGCTAGAAGGCAATTCTGTGTGCTGTGCAGCCAGCCTCCATCCTTTAAGCTTGTTTGCTGCCTTTAGAGGATAACAGAAACATTGTCAGAAGATTAATGTTGAAAAAGAGTGGAAAAGACCGTTTCCTCATACGTCCGCAGAGTATCCTTACATATCCCATATCAAAGTCCAGCTGCAGTGGGAAGGTTGGGCAGGGCACCTTCAATATCATCTGGAAGAAAAGTCAATCTGGCATTCTCCCATCAGGCCAAGGCTGTTGGGTCCATCTGTCCTGGAATTTCCTGAATGGACAGAGCTGGGAGTGACATCAAATGTTTAAAAAAACAATTACGTTTACACCAAAGTGGAACACAACAGGCATGCAACCATGTGTTTTATGAATGGATCAGCACATCTAAAATACTACACAGTATCATTGTTTTCTTTCTTCTTAACCTCTTTGTTCAAAGGATCAGGATATCCTGGTCTAACCACTGCTGGAAAATAATATAATTGCAACAACAATGGCATAATACTTAAGAAGAATTTCATGCCAGTTCAACATTTTTATGCCAGTTTATCATTAAGTGTGTAGGTAAAACATGAGTATATTCAAGGAGAAAAAAGCTATTAAAGTGCACTTTAGAAAATATTTGAGAAACTCTTAATAATGCACTGATTTTTTTTTTGAGGTGGAAATGCTAAGGGTGCTTGGACTGTGGAAGTATCATGCTGTTACTGATGGTTATTTTGGCATCAGCAAAATAAATGTGTGTTCCAATTTTTAAAACATGAGGATGTTAAAATTCAGTCCACTCTGTTTTCCTTCTTCTATGAATGAAGATCCTGTTTATTTTCAAGTGTATTTTTTAGAAAGGACAGTAAGTTTAACATTGCCCTGTGAGGAAACTAAAACTTAAACCATGAGGCTCTGAAATCAAAGTCAAAGTTAAATTAATTTCATTATTTTATTATTTGTAAAACTGTATTGAAAGGACAAAAAAAGAACTACTTATGTCACTCTTCCTAGAGGGAGCGTAACCAACAGAGCATTTATCTGGTCACCCTTACCAGAGAGTTCTACAGCCTAGAATGAGCAACCAAGAAGTCCTCTTCTGCAAACCCAGGAGATACCTTTCTGGTGGTAGCAGGATGAACAAAATCTTGAAGCTGGCAGGTTTATAAGAGGGAGTGTGCTTGAATAAGCCTGTTTCCAAATCACAGAGAGTTTTGTAGGACCAGACCAGCACTTTGACTAGAAATAGGTTGGTGCATTGTTTTAAGCAAGTTTTAAGTTGTCTTAACAGTCTGGCTGTAGCTTTCTGGGCTGGATAAAAGTTCAGAATACTTTTCACAGACAATCTTTTGGCCATTTTTATTAATCAAGAAGGACATTTATTAAGATATATGTTGCAGGTTTCATCCTTCCAAGAATCGTGTCCATATCCTTTAGGCTGGAGAAGTTGAAAATCATTCTTTACAACTGGACAGGAGGAGTTATTTCAACTAGACTTACATCCAGTTGGCATCATTTCAAGATTTTATTTGAACAGTTCAGTTAGGATGATACAGTATTTTATTTTCATGGGCCAGAAGTTGGATGATTCTGTTGTAAGATAATGCTGGCAAAGCTGCCTAAATAGATATCCTTACTGAATTTACTTTTCTGTTCAGGAAGACTTCAGCGGTGAGAAGGCTTTTTTTCTTTTTCTCTTCTTTTCTTTTATGTTTTTTCAATAAGATCTTACTGGAACATACGATTTCCACCTGCCAGTTGACCAAGGCACCTTCCCAATTTCTCTGTCTTTATTTCCCCCCCCCCTTTTAGAAATGGAATTGTAAGTTCAAAACAAATCCAGAGCTGTTTGCTGGATATTGCACCATTTCTGGATCCTGCAGCTTTCCTGATTCATTTCATTCACAGTTCATTCTGGAATGTGAATCAATGTTATTTCCTGTCCAACTGAAGGGCAGTTAAGGTTACCGACTGGCTTGATTAATCGTCTGCACTTCAGATTTGCTGAGATTGAAAACCAAACAACTAGGAAGAGGAAAAGGGGGGTTGGACGCTTTTAGAATTGTACTGCCTTCTGCATAAAGTCAAACGCAGCTGCCTTAATATTCTCATCCTACTGCAGTTAGTAGATGATTTGGGAAATGGCTGTAAGGACTTGTCAAAATGAGGTAAATTTAAGCTGGTGTCGCTGGACAGCTTAAAATTCTCTACCCCTCTCCCACCTAAAAAAAAAATGCACAGCAGAAGTTGGCAAAGCTCTTGTTCCTAAAGCAACAGCTGCTCACATCCTTATGCCTAATTATCACAGAGCTGGTAAATAAAAACTTCCCTGTGGCTGCAATTGCAAATGGATTTGCATTTGCCTGGTAGTCTTAGCTGACATGGGGCAGGACCAGGGAAGAGAAGAGGAGCAAAAGAAAAAACTCTTCCCATTTGGATTTTTCTTCTTCTTCTGAGCATAGCTGTAGGCTGGGATTAATCAAACACAGTTAACACAAAATCTGAGAGGGAGGGAAAAGGGAGAAGGAGAACATTTGTATGCAATTGAGAAGGAACAGCTTTGGAACAGTCACGACTTGGAGACTATTTGAAAGATAAATTTCAAGCAGAATGTGTTGATTCAACTTTAGGAGCAACAAGGCTGCTGTAAGTTTAGAGAAACCTTTAGAGACAGCTGGCTCAAGGATGTTTGGTGCTTCCACTCCTGGAATTTAAAGGTGTTCTCTTCTGAAGAAGCAGCTGTCTTTTTGAGAATGCCTGTGCTGAATAGGTTTTTCAGTGTATCGGACAAGGGTAGGCAGTGGGGCACTGAAGAAGATCAGATGCCCTTGTCCACAGACAACCTACCCATCTGTCAACAGGGAATTCTACCTTGGGAGTTGCCTGAGAAGTTCAGAATCATAAAGCTGATCTGGAAATCCAAAAATGAGCTCACAAAGACAAAGAGGAGAGAAGTTCTGGAAAGCGATGGGAGTCCTAATGTTTTATCAGGTAAGTTTAACATATGCAATCAAAATTGTGTACGTATCAAAGTATACAACCGGCATATTTGACTGTTTATTGCTTAAACCAGTGGGATAGAGGAAATCTATGTTCACTCTGCATTATACGCTAAGAACATTGAAGGCTGTGTTGTGGGTTTACCATATTTACTTAAATTATGAAAGGCAGCATTCAAAGTGAACTTCCCTAGCTGCAGTCATCAGTGAAGAATCAGTGTTCTGTGTTCTTATAAAACTTTTATCTTATACCACTCAGAATAAGCCATACTGTGTGCAACAAGACTTCCTTCTCAGTGAAAATGCATGGAATTGTGCTGTTAATTAATATGTTAAGACATTATTGCATAAATTTTGGATAATATTTTAAGAGCCACAAATGTCCTATATCCTAAAGGTGACAGAAACAGCTTTGGTGATTATTCCCCAGCTTTAGAATCCAGTTCCCTCCAGCCCAAATCTTAATGAGCTCCAGAAACAACAAAGTGAATGAGCAAACAAAAAATTTACTAATCAAAAAAGAAGAGGGGGAATATAACAGAGTCAAATTACCCTTTAAAATCTCTGGTATCAATATAACAGAATTAAGTAATTGTTTAACTTTCTTCTGTTGCAATTAGTTTAAAATAATCAAGATTGCCTAGATTATATTCAGTTTTTAGTTACTTGTTTGTACATGTTTGATTGTGAATTAAGGTGTATCTTCAGAAAAATACTTTGGAATCAAAATCACTTTTTGTAAATCAGTGGGAACTTAGGCATTTCTAAATTTGTGGCTGTTAGTACCTAGGTAAATATCTGCAAGTATATTAAATGGTTTTTCTTCCCAGTGTCATTTAAAAGCAAATTACTAACATTCTGCTTTCCTTATTTTAGGCTATCGTTTAATATAGAGAGAGAGGAAGATTCAGAGATATTTAAAAAGTGAAATGAATCTGTATGATTGAGGCAAATGTATTCATACTGACCATTACTAAAGAGTTAACTTAGTCCACATTTCAGATGGGGAAGTATCACAATAGATGCATTTACTTTATTAGTCAGTAAAGTTAATAAAATAATATTACAAAGCTAATACTCATTTTCAGATCTCTATTAGTGTTATAGCTATAACACTGGCTTTGAGATACAGTTCATGTCATTTGCGTATGAGTCTGCTGAGTTTTGTTTTAGATAAGGACCAGCACTATTTATAAAGTTGTATGCACACTGCTTTTATAGCATGATGGGTATCTACTGCATCTACTTCGTACTGAATGTTTGGTCCCCTTAATGTACCCTTACTAAGATCATAAAACCCTTGACTGTTATATTACAATATAAAAGCAAAGAAATATACCTATTTTGTCCTCACCTCTTCGTATTTTACAATGTTGTTCTATTGTGATTTTTTACAAGATAGTCACATTTTTACAAGGTAGTTACATTTTCAGATGTATTTCCTAAAATGTACATTCTTTAAAACTTTGGACCAGAATGATACATATATCTATATCTATTACTTCCACTAATAAGTATATGCTTTTTCCCCTAATATGATCTTTTTTTTGTCTTGTGGAGAAACCACACCACAACATTCAGAAAAGTGCAGAGACTGAAGGATAACTGTATTTAATTGCCTAATGGTTCAGAAACTGTGAATTATATAGGTTTGTCTCCAAATACAAATTTTGTTCCTTTCCTAATGTGAATAGATTTAACTGCAATATACTTAGACCACATCTGGAACCCTTGGATAATGAGCATGTCTACATGGAGTCTGCAATGCATGCAGAAAAGTGGCAGCCAATCCAAGCCTTCCTGACTAATAGGTAGAATAGGGGTACCTCCACCACTTAGTGCTCAACTATTGGCCAACGGAGGGCAGGCCTTGCCCCTCACATCCCAGTGTCACATCAAAAAGCACATCCCTTTTTCCTTCCACCCCAAAACAGTGCAAGTGTGTATTGTCTGCCCACTGGTAGCACACCTCTGGGCATGATTCTGTATTTTAGAGCTTTTATCAATTCCTGCCATCCAGCCACCCTTTTGAGGTGAATTGCTGGGAGCCAAGGTGAGGTGAGCATCCCATCTCTCCAGTGGCCCCACAGACTGCCTCTTGCAAATCAATGGAGCAGAAGAGAGCTGTACCTCTCTCTACCTCTATGATAAGTACCCAGTGACATCATCACCCAGGGGATCAGTTTGCTTTTGAATGGAATCGAACCTATGTCTAGTAATGCCCTCAAACACTGCAGAGGCCGTAGGAAGAAAGAAGCAGAAGGAAGCCAAAAGAAAAGGCATCACAAGTTACTCTGCACAGCTGTCTTCTCAGTTTGTTCCTGCTCTACTGACTTTGACAGTGTTCATATTTTCAAGTCGTAGAAAAGATATATGCCCATATGTATATTCTTGGAGATGCTTTTTGAATATTTTTAGTCAATAACAATACTGAGACCTGTCTCTTTTTGCATTTCTACACACTAACTGCAACCAAGAATATTCGGGTTTTATGAACATTTGCAGATATAAATCCAGAATCTGCTACTTTTGGTTCTGTGCTTTCCTATTTACTCTTCAATAATATTTTATAGTGTTTACAAAGTGTCTTAGTATAAAGTGTTCAGAAAAGGGTTATGATAAGGAAGCAAACATGAAGTTATGGCCTGCAAATATCATGTTGGTTTCACCATATTTTTTTAGTCAGAAAGGAAGATTTTTCCTGATAGTATAAGGAAGATGACTTGCTGTAAGTATTCAGGAGTCCCTTTGGCACTGATTTCTGGAGGATTGGAGAGCAATGTAAAAATGTTGCAGTGCTTTTCAACCATATAAGAAGAATATCTTTGAAAGATACAGGATGAGGTTGGGAGTGTAGCTGTTGCTTTGTCAAGATGGTTTCTGTTCCACATGATATAGTGTTGAATGTAGAGGAAATGACTAGCTAGATAGCTATAGCCAAGCAGCTGGGCTTTCACATTAGTAGTCAGCATGAAGTGGAATAGTGGTGGAGGAAATGAAGTGTTTGTGTATATGTACACACACACACGGGCAATAAAGGATAGAAAAATGTCAAGCTCCAGAGAAAAAGTACCATGTGCATTTGCAATCTGGGAACAATTTATATTAAAATGACACTAAATTAGAAGGTTAAAAAAGGAGGCCAAGCTGTATATGATTTCTAAAGTAATTTGGGTAGGGAGGGGACAAGGAAAACCAAACAAGATTTGAAGTTTTGTGGGGCAATTAGTAGCTGAATGTTCTGTAGAATAGACCTCAGTCAGAGAGGCATAAACTAATGCTGTATCAACCACATTTTGTGGGCAAGTGATACTGGAAAATATGGGGAGAACTACCAGGGCAGGAAAAATAATATTGCCATCTCTTCCTGTTAATTCAATAGAACAGCGTTCTCTCTGGGGCTTCTAATGGCTCTTTTATGTTTGGAAGAAAAGGATATTCAAATGAACAGGAGGTGCAGTATGTGGAAATATGGTACTTAGTAAATAGTGACATTTTATTTCCTAAGATGTTAGAAGGCTTACTGGAAAAAGTAAAAATATTAATAAATTCCAGAGACACCAAATATCTCTGGTCACAAAGATATTTAAAGATCTTTTTTGTTCTTGGTCCATAGCTGAGATGAATCTTTACTATATACTAGACTTTTAGCATACAGGAAGAGTTCTAACTGTTCAAGAACTATCAGATGCTTTCAATAAATGTGACTTCACCATAATTTCCTGATTAGGCTTGGCAAGTATGAAGGCAGGCTAAGAATTGTTCAGAATTGTGTATAAATTAATTTCTTTTCAAGTCCTTTCTTAAGTGTAATCTCAAATTTCTTAATTTTTTGTACATTAAATCTTGGCATTAAATTCTCATTTCCCCAATACATGCAGTACTCATTTTCTGCCACCACCTTAACCACACTTTTTTGTTACACTGTGCTGGGACTCTACTCTTTCAGGTCACTTCTCTGGTGCAATCTGCATCCTGAAAGTTACTCTTTCTTTCTCATGGCCCAGAGAAATGCCACAGGACTTTTTGTTGGTTTTGCTGCTTTAAGCTAATACAGCTACCCCTCTGAAACCTGCAGTCATAAAAAGGTAAAGAGAACCATTAAAGTCAAAGGAAGGTGTTTTCAAGGAAATAATAGAATAATAGGAGGCTTATGGGTGTATCAACATTAAAAAAAATGTATTTTCAGTTGAATTGTACTAAACTCATCACCTCACTCAAGCCTTTCACTTTCATGAGGTGTTTTGGGCCAAAGAGACAATGCAGTTATCTTCCCTGTAACAATTCTCCTAGACCAGACACTTCATATGGGTATGATCAGATGAAACTGCCACCCAAGAGGATCAGAGCAACGCAGTGCAAAGCAACAGGGCAGCCTTGCTTAAAGGGATCCTTTGCAAAGACTTTTGTTGAAGCTAAGCACGCCTTCAAAGCTTTGCACAGCCTTAGTATAAATCCAAACATATTGTAAATTCATGTTATTCTAAACTCAGAAATATGAACCCTTAGTCCATAATACATTTAAATTAGCTGCTTAAGAAATTCACAATTATATAGATGAAAATTGCATTAAAATGTATGAGAGTTGCTTCCAAACAATATATTGTGGGTGTTAATCCTAATAATTTGTGGGAGCTGCAGGAGCATCCAGTACCTGGAACACCTATGAGTACAAGGCAAATGTGCTGATAGTTATCACTGCTCTACCAACTGAGCTGGGATCAACTGTGAATACATTAACAACAGAATGGCTATTCCCCCAGCTGGTTAATGAGATGTTAACTTTATCTTTACCTCTTCTGATCAGAATCTAATTGCATTTCTGGATATAAAAGCACAGGCATGGAAAGATATCTTGATTAGGCATTACTGATTGTATTACGTGACATGCACATAAAACCCACATCTTGATCAAATCAAACATCTAAAATGGCTCAGCTACGTCATCTAATCCAGTTGCTTTGCTACTGGTGAAAATATTTCTTCAACAACATCCTACTTGAAACATTCTGGTATTTCCCCCTCTATCTGCAGCCCTCGCAATGCTGCATTACCCCCAAAGTTTGAGTATCTGGAAATATATGGGAAAGAGTAAATTTTAAAAGTTGTCTACCTCCTCTCTACTGTATGAGAAATTTCCATCTGTTGTAGACAGATTCCAGATGTAGCCATTTGAATGTGCAGTGTTCATAGCTATTGTTCCCCATTCCTTATCATGTATCTTAAACAATTTTCTGTGGTACAAAAGTGAGTGGCTAAATTAAAATGGAAAATCTTATTAATAATCCTTTGGTGAAGGATACCTGAGGACCAACAAATCTCTCAGGTCTCCAGAAGAATAAGATTAAAAAAGAGGTTCACAGGCTGTTAAAGAATTGACTAATAATTGATCAGAGAAAAGAATCGAAGTTCTGCACACATCTGTCACTGATTAGGGAGCTAAAGCTAAAGATTACAAGCATGAGATCAGTCTGAAAGCTTATGCCATCCACACCCCGAAAAAGAAAACTCACGTTTTAAAATATAGATGTTTGTATACTAATACAATAGAATTCCACTAGACTGAAATTGGGGATGGGTGGTGGTAGTGGTGGAATCCATTAAGTTTGTATTTTATGCAAACCTACCTAAATCACACTTCCTGAACTTACATGTAAACCAAAATGCCACTCTGTATGTTGATATTTGCAGTTTATCAAACTATAATGCAAATTTGGAAACAAAAATTATGTTTAAGATGAAAATCGTAAATTAGGCTCAAAATGTCATGTTGAAAAACTGCTTGCGTATAATTCATGTATAAGGAAAAGAGCCTACAGAGATGTAGATATTAGTTTTTAAAAAAATCATGCATACGTGAAAATGGGACAAAATTAAGATATAAAAAAATGAAAAACTGAGTGAAATTCTCAGTTTTATTTGATCTTAGATTGAACTCAGTATTTCAGAGTTAAATTCTGTTTTAAAAACAGGAAAGAGATTTTTTTCATTGATTTGTTTAAATCTGGTATATTTGTTCCAGGCCTCAGTGATCAGGATTATAGTCTTTCTGCTTGCATAACTTTCTCTTTCATTCTCTCTCACCTTTGTATTTAATTATTAAACTTCTGCATCCACCACAGAGGGACATGCACAGTCATTTCAAGTGCTATTATATACAATAACAATGCAGAAATGTGTACTTTCTATATCACTTTTCAGGTGCCATCAGGAAATGCTATATCTTAGTAGTCTCTCCCTTAACAACTTTACTGCACGGATATTTCCCAAAACTGCAAGCCAAAAATTGTAGCTTCTTTTCAGATGACTGAACAAGGAAGATTGGGGGAATTTTTTTCTGACCTAAGGATGCAGCATTTTTAGGCATGTTCTACATCAAGGAAAGACAACCTGGAGTTCCAAGGCTGCAAGTAGCTTTCAAACCTTTTTGTGTGTATTCTTGGAGAAACATCTGACCAAAGTTCTTGAACATTTTGACATAATTTCTTACCATTTTTGTGGTAGGAAACAATTCCAAAAATGCAGTCTAAGCCTGAAGAGAAAAGAATGCTAAAGCACCACCCAAATCATGAGAATCATGCACAGAAGATCTTGGTTTCATCACTTGGCATCATCACCCTGCCCACTCTATCCCTTGCCACCCAAAAAACTTTAACTGCCATTAAAAGGTTGCCAACCCCTGTTCTACTGTATATGGATAGTGAAGCAGGATAAAGACTTCCTAGTTACTTGCTGAAAGTTGGGTAACAAAGTGTGCAGAACAGCCACTGCTAATTTTGTCTTCATGTTTCTTGACCACGTTTACTACCCAGACCTCACAAGCCTTTTACTAATATTTCTGTAGGCTCTGTGTCCCTAGAAATGTTCTTACATCTGGCTTTGCTTATGGTGAAATTATATGGTTTGGGCAAGGTCAAATTACTACAGCATTGATGGGAAGTGCATACGCTATATTTAGATGGCCTGTCACGTACTCTCATACGCAGGAGCACACATTATGTATAACTTCATGAACAGCATAAGTCATTAAATTCAATTAGTAAAACTGTAAATAATCAATCTATAGAATCTAAGATACAAAAAGTCTTGAAAATATTGTTTTTATTTTCACCTATATAATATGAAGTAGCTTCAGTTTGAATATCATATGTAACTGATGAATTCTCATAAAATACATGTATTGCCCAAGGGTGTTAGCGCTACTTGATAACATATGAATTAAATTAAGTGATCCAAGAATATTATTTATTAATTTATCTTAATTAATGAAATTAATTTAGGCTTTCAGTTTTGCAAAAATGATTCATATCATTTTCTGCTGAAATCTATAAGACAATCTGGTGGGGAATAGCCATAAAAAGCTTAAGTTCTGGTATCAGAAATATATAGCAATATATAGGTTTTTTTAAATTAATTGCTGAAGGGTCTGTTGCAGGGAAGGGAATCAAGAGTATTTTGATGATATGAAAGCAGGGACATGACTACTATGTTTTGCATTCCTCTTCCTAAACAATGAAATTCACCAAAGACACTTTTTTCAGTCAGTGTCTTAGGATGCCACTGTCATTATGCCTTTGCTTACAAATGTGGACGTTCACTCACTCATATCAATACGTGCAGCTTCTAGAGTGGTGCAACTCAAAGAATGTTTTTTTGTTTTTTTTGTTTTTTTTGTTTATTGTTTTTACAACAAAGTAATCAGGTCATTTGGGAGCTTGAAAGCGATGCACATCTGAACCACTTGGTAACTGGCACAAGGAAATGGTAGCTAGTCGATACATGAAGCCTTGAGGGAGAAATAAATTGAAAACAAGATCTGGAACATGTTTCACAAGGCTAAAATCTTCCTTGACCACATAAAAGGGGAATAAATTCTTTGTGAGCCAGTCTGTGAATTTCTATGTAAATATACCACAGAGAAGCTTCTATGTGGATCTACAGTCTTCTGAAGCTACTTTGTGGCTCTTGGATACAACGTTGTATAATGTAGAGCTTTTAGCAACATAGTGGGTGTTCAGTCATGGCTCCAATTATACAATTAGGCAGAATTAATCAGAATCTTCTATGAAATTAGCGTTCATGTTTGCAACTAACATGGATGGGTTAAGTGGATAGGTTGCACGTGCAGGGTGCTGTGTTTCATTTTGCCTGCAAAAGAAGGGGGGGGATTAAAAGATGTCTGTATGTGCATGACTATGGTGCTTTACACACAAACCCTGTTAACACTGTAGAGCTGTGAATGCAAAGGGTATTAGTTCAATGTTGAGCATTCAGGCTTCATTTAAAGTTTGTTAGTTGGAGCTGTATTGTTGAGTTTTGGAGCGGTCCTCTGTGTTCATGTTCTTTTGCTTTGTGGAGCTTTTAAGTTGTATTTTAAAATGAAAGGGCTCTGTGTTTGGCTGGTTTGTTAAACTTTGGAGTTGTGTACTCTATCCATGCTCTTATGCCTTGTTGATACTCACTTTAAAGGATGCATGTAAAAATGTGAAGTCTTCTTTGTGGTAGATCTGCACTTTGTGCACACTCTTATGCCCTATACTTCGGGTGTAACAGGATTGTTGCTGGGTTTTTGCTCAGTCTTTGGTTCTGTTAATGAGCTTTCAGAATCGCTTTGTTTGCTAGTTGTAGAGCTGGGGGTAATTACTATTTTTTTTTATGTTTCAGTGGGTCTTTTGTTTCTTTGTTAGGATATTTTACTTATTTATGCAAGAATGAAGGACAGCAGTTATTTGGCTGTAATAAAAAAGCATACCAAATATGTTGCTTGAACTTGCTAAGTAGTTGAGATGGTAGCTTATGCTGAGTATCAACTGCCAAACTGCTGAAAAATTGGCCATGGGGATGATGATGATGATGATGATGATGATGAAGATGATGATGATGGCGGTGGTGGAGGAAGGGAAATAAATAGTACAGCAAGTATAATTTAGGCCTGCTTTGCTTTTCTCCAGGCTGGAAAATATTAACTGAAAAGACTGTAGTTGAAATTAACTATTTTGTCCAGCTAGTTTGTTGGCTGAACATCTAAGTGTTCACTTGTTGTTGTTGTTGTTAGTTGCCGTCGAGTCGTTTACGACTCAGGGCGACCCTCTGTATAACAGAACAAAATGCTGTTCGGTCTTGCGCCATATGCCTGACTGTTCCAATGTTTGCATCCATTGTTGCAGTAATTGTATCAATCCATCGCATTGAAGGTCTTCCTCTTTTCCTCTGGCCCTCAACTTTACCAAACATATGTCCTTTAAAAACACTTATTTGCTGAGAAGAGCAGGGACATTCTGATAACTAATTCTAACTGATTTTCTGTTTCTATTTCAACTATTTCCTATAATGAATTAATATTTTAAACATCTTTTAGAAGTATCCCTTGGGTCATTTTTCCTGTGAGTTGGGTACCTGGTTTCAGTAAATAAAATCTGTCATCGCCAACTATTCTTGGTGTCCTGAGGTACAAAAAAGGTAGCAAGGGCTTACTCTAAGTTCACACAGTTTTCATGGCTTAAACGTTTTAAGTGTTCCAAATATCTCCCACCAGAATGCAGTTTGAAACAAAACACATATCCGTAACAAAGAATTTTGTCAGTTAAATCTTGTAACCTTTTCTTTCCTTCCCAGCTTTATTAGAATATAATAATTCATCAGTTTATTTATTTATTTTGTCCCCACCCATCTCCTCCCATCGGGGGACTCTGGGCAGTTTACAATAAAATAATCGATTAAAACAACAAACATACAATATAAATGCAATATGTAAATATAAAATTACTCATAATAAATAAATATAAAAATAAGGGTAAAAAAGTAAAAAAGTCCAAGTGGCAGAAGAATCTGATACAGCACCATATGTGGGAGGAGTGGTCTATAACAACCATCCCCATGTAACTCTATTCCCCTCTCCACCCCAAGTGAGGAGGCAGAACCAGGTCTTCAGACTCCTCCAGAAGGCCAGGAGTGATGGGGCCAATCTCACCTCCGGGGGCAGCGTGTTCCACAGGGCGGGAGCTACTGCAGAGAAGGCCCGCTTCCTGGACCCCGCCAGATGAAATTCTCTTACAGATGGGGTCCGCAGCATGCCCTCTCTGCATGATTGGGTGGGAAGGGCTGATGTAATGGGGAAGAGGCGGTCCCTTAGGTAACCTGGCCCCATGCCATGTAGAGCTCTAAAGGTGATAACCAACACCTTGAATTGGACCTGGAAGCAAACTGGTACCCAATGCAGCTTGGGCAGCAGCGGTGTTACATGTGCCCTTCTAGGGGCACCAAAAACAGCCCGCACAGCTGCATTCTGGACCAGCTGAAGCTTCCAGATACTTTTCAACGGTAGCCCCATGTAGAGCGCATTGCAATAGTCTATATGTGAGATAACAAGGGCATGAGTGACTGTTCGAAGGGACTCCCAATCCAGGAAGGGGTGTAACTGGTGTACCACACATAGCTGCGCAAAGACTCTCCTGGCCATGGCTGCCACCTGCTCTTCAAGCAGGAGCTGTGAGTCCAGGAGGACCCCCAGATTACACACCAGGTCTGTCTGGGGCAGTGCAACCCCATCCAGAACCAAAGATGACAATGTCACAGATACGGAAGAGCCATTAACCCACAGCCACTCCATCTTACCAGGGTTCAGTTGAAGCCTGTTGTTCCCTGTCCAGACCTCTACAGCCCCCAGACACCGAGAGAGGGCAGTCACAGAATCACTTACCTCACCCAGGATGGGGATGTACAATTGAGTATCATCAGCATATTGATGATACCTCACCCCGTGGTGATGGATGATCTCACCCAGCAGTTTCATGTAGATGTTGAAAAGGAGCAGGGAGAGTACCAAACCCTGCAGCACCCCACAAAGAAGGGGCCGAGGGTCGGATTTCTCACTCCCAATCACCACCAGTTGGGACCAGCCCTGGAGGAAGGAGGTGAGCCAGTATAAAACCATGCTGCCCACCCGCCAACTCCCTGAGCCACCCCAAAAGGATACCATGGTCGATGGTATCAAAAGCCGCTGAGAGATCAAGAAGAGCGAGGATGGATGCACTGCCACCATCTTGCTCCTGCCATAGATCATCCATAAGTGTGACCAATGCCATTTCTGTCCCATAACCAGGCCTGAAACCTGACTGGAAGGGGTCTAGATAATCTGTTTCCTCCAGGACTCTTTGGAGCTGTAAAGCCACCACTTTCTTAACTACTTTCCCCAAAAAGGGGAGGTGGGAGACTGGGCGAAAATTGTCCAGAACAGTAAGGTCCAGCGATGGCTTCTTGAGGAGGGGTTGTACCAATGCCTCCTTAAAGGCAGCCAGGAACACCCCTGCTCCCAGAGATGTATTAACCATCGCTTGAACACATGCCTCCTTAAAGGCAGCCAGGAACACCCCTGCTCCCAGAGATGTATTAACCATCACTTGGACCAAAAAGCAGCGCCTCCCGGGCTGCTTTTACCAGCCATGAGGGGCATGGGTCTAGATGACATGTGGTGGCATTTACTGTCTGTAGGATCCTGTCCACTTCTTCAGGTCCAACAGGATCAAACTGTTCCCAGATAACTGGGTAAGCACATTCCCCTGGTATCCCTCCAGACTACGCCTCATGCCTAAAATCTAACTTGGAGCAGCTCCGAGTGATTTTGTCCTGCAGATGTTCAGCAAATTCCTCTGCACAGCCCTGTAGGTGGGTCACTGGGCCCACCTTCCCCAGAAGGGATTGAGTGATCTTAAACAGGGCATTCTGCGGACTCAATAAGAGTGGAGAAGTATTGACGCTTTGCCACTTTTATTGCCACAAGGTAGGCCTTAATAGCAGCTTTAACCTGTATTCGGTCGAATTCAGTCTTTGTCTTCCTCCAGCGGCGCTCTAGGCATCTTTTAACCCTCTTCAGAACCCTCAACTCCTCCATAAACCATGGGGAGTGCTGGGTTCGATGGGACAAGAGAGGCCGCACAGGCGCAATCCTGTCCAAGTCTCCTGCCGCCTCCCTATTCCAGGCCGCAGCCAGGGCCTCCGCTGGACCGTGCAGCAGATCCTCGGGTATAACCCCCAGCTCCCTTTGAAACTCTACCAGGTCCATCAATCGCGAATGGGTCCTGCCTCCCTATGGAGGGGGGTGGCATAAGACCACCAGGGCATGATCTGAGCATAACCATGGGGACAGCTGTAACTCTCCCCTCAGATCACGTTGCCACTGCTCTGATGAGAAAACCAAGTCCAGGGTGAGGCCACTGTCTCAAGTTGGGTCCTGAATTATCTGGGACAGGCCCATGGCTGCCATGGTAGCCATGAACTCCCGAGCTGCCTTTGAGGCACGCCCCAGGGATGGCAGATTGAAGTCCCCCAGAGCCATAAGCCTGGGGAACTCCACTGCCAACTCCAAGACGGCCTCTAGGAGCTCAGGCAGGGAGGTTGCTACGTAGCAGGGAGGCTGGTACAGTAGCGACACTCCCAACTGTTCTTGGGAACCCAACTTGAAGAACAGGGTCTCACAACCAGCCACTTGTGGAGCAGCGCCCCTGAAGGCCACCAGAGACTCCCGGATGACAACAGCCACCCCTCTTCCCCTGCCCTGGGATCTCGGCTGGTGCCGTACTGTAAACCCGTCCAGGCACATTTCTGAAAGGGGCACCCCCCTTCGGGGCCCAGCCAGGTCTCAGTAAGACACGCCAGGTCTGCCCGCTCCTCAGTGATCAAATCACATATGAGGGGGGCCTTGTTGTTCACTGACTTGGCATTGAGAAGCAACAGCTGGAGACCAGGGCCCCTATGGATCTGCTGATCAGGGCCTGGGTCTGAGTGCAGAGGGCCAGAACATGCCACCAGTAACAAACACCACGGGCGTCTTCCCCGAAGGTGGCCCACCCTCTTGCTCCCACCATAACATCCCCTGCCCATCACCACCTCAATGATGTGCCGTGCCCTACAGCCTCCAGTGACTCCTAATCCATTAGCCCCCACTCCTAGACCCCCAGAGCCTCTGGCTTGAAATAGGGCTCCCTCCATTCATACATCCTTGCCCACAGTCAATCACCCACAGGGTGATGGTAGGCCCTTCAGCGCACCAGCAATCTCGGCACCGTCAGACCCCAACCATCACCCCCGCCATTCACTATGCCCCGCTCAACCTCTCTCACTGCTCAACGGAGGGGCACTCATTCATTCCTCACCCACCCCGTCTCTCACTTAGGAGGTGAGTGCTCTTTTATATAATCACACACTCCCGGACTCCCCCCCCCCTTGTCTCTCACCCTGGGGAAAGAGTTCTTCACTCCCTCTGGAGGGACCCTAACAGCTTCCTGCTGTCTCAGGGTGGTTGAGAGGGGATGGACAGGTTCTTACTCCCAAACCCTCCACTCCTCACCCAAACTCTCCACTCCTCACCAGCAAGGTCTGCCACACCAAGGCCAACAGCCAGTCCACTTTATTGGGGGCCAATTCCACTCCCCAGGCCTGTAGCATCGATAGCTTGGTCCCCCTAGGCTGGTCTGCTAATCTGCCACACCACCAGTTTGCTGCGCCGCCAAACTTCTCTGTTATGGCCCAAAACCCCTCCGCTGCACCGAGGCTTGCCAAGGCCTGTGCCACCAGAGTCCGTGTCACTGGCCAAAAAGAGGCCAAGAGATGGTCCCAAAAAGCCCCAGGCCCACAATCCGACACCCCCCCAGGTCGCTCTGCCAAGGCTCCCCACGTTGCCAAGCTTCTCTAGGGTCTGTCGCGCTGCCAGCCTGCCACACCGCCGTGCCACCAGCCTGGTCCGCTGCCGTGCCACCAGTCTGGCCCACTGCCGTACTGCCGGTCTGGTCCACTGCCAGTCCAGTTCACTGCTGCCGCCACCACCACACTGCTGGTCCGCCATCCATCCCCTGGAGCTCGCCACCCCACAAGGGCCCAACCAAGCTCTCACCACACTCCGCCACTCTGTGCCACTCCATTCCGGGGGCTCCACACAACCCCGGCCCATGAGGTACCAGGGTGGACCCCCTCGAAATCCTCTCCAAAACCCAAGAATAAACAGTGGGATTGGGAGGCGGGGGGGTTGGAAAAAGCTGGACAAACCAGGCGTCTCCCCCCCTAGCGCAGCAGCTGGCATTTGCTCTCGGTTGCCATCTTGGAATCATTCTTGTATTTCCCATGGAATCATCTTGGTCACCATCTTGGAATCATTCTTCTCTAAATACTTATATTTAGATAGCAATTTTACATTCTTTATCTTCTTGGTCCTAATTGTTCTTGCTTTATACTTCCTATTTGACTTCTGTAAGTCTGTCAGTTTGATCCCCGTGTCCTCTGTTTTCATGAACAATTGAAGTTTCATTTGATTCAGTTGAAAGCTTCAATTGAAGCTAGATTTTCAGCCTCTGATATAGTCCTTATAACATATTCAGAATCATAAGAATGAGCCAGGAAAGAAAAGGCTTCAGAGAGATGAAGGCTATTTCTCTTTCCAATTCTAGGCAGTTATGTCAGGCTGCCCTCCCTGTTTGAATTGTTTTTGAATATCAGGTCAATTTGTAATAAAAAAAGTACTCATCTCAGGGTGAATGAGTGAATGAGTATTTATATTACTCAGACCTGGCTAGGCAGATTGGGACAGATTGCTCTAATTCAGAGCAACATTAGCATCAGTGGGAGGATCAAGCAAGGTGTTATCCACTCTGTTTATATATAAACTGAATTGTCAAGTTTTCTATCTCCAACTAGAAAATCAATCTGTGAGGCAGTTTTGAAGCATTGTTTCTCATTTTGGACCAGAAAAACAATATTCAGAGCAATAATATTAGCATCAGTTGGACAATTGAGTGGGATGTTATACACAGGAATTCTATTTCTAAAGCAATTAATCTATGAGGGTGTTTTGAAATATTGTTCATCATTTTGGGCCAGAAAAACAGAACAGGGCTCTTGCATCACTCAGCCTGCAGTCTCTATAACAGATATGTGTGTGCGCACCTTCAAGTCAGTTTTGACACCTGGCGACTGCCTGGAGAAGTCCCTGAAGTTTTCTTGGCAAGATTTCAGAAGTGATTTGCCATTGCCTACTTCCTAGGGCTGAGCGAGGGTGACTGGCCCAAAGTCACCCAGCTAGCTTTGTGCCTAAGGTGGGACTAGAACACACAGTCTCCCGGTTTTTAGGTTGGTGCCTTAACCACTACACCAAACTGGCTCTCTATAGTTATGTGTAGCTAGAAATAATGGCTCTTGAAGACAAATAGTAGGTCTCATTCCTACAGAGCAATGGAGTGGGGAGGGAGGACCAGCTATAGATTTAACAGCTGCCATGACAATATGGGACTATTTTATATTACACTCCCAATCCGTACGGCAGTGCATACTTTAGGTATGCTTTTTGCTGCAGTTTAGATTGGGAATGAGTTGGTAGTAGCAGAATACCTCTTTGTCTTGACTGGATGATCTCTTCTACCAAAGCTTTTGATTCCATTTAATGTCAGTAACTACTGATTTTAAATATACATTAGAATCTCAGTTAACCGGCACCCATGGGGATTGGTAGATGCCGGATAAATGTAGTTTCCGGTTGCCTGAGAGTTACTATTAGAAATAGGTGCGCCAAGTTTGGACTTGCCTTTCTGCTAGAGAGGGATCGGCTGATCCCTTTCTGGCAGAGCGGTGGGTTTGGGCTTGGTGCGTCCCATCCCTTTCTGGTGGGGTGGTGGGTTTGGGCTTACCTTTAAAAAGGTGGTTTGAACTTTCCTTTCTGCTGGGGGGGATCAGGGCGGCACGGCGTGGAGCAGAGCACTGGGTTTGGACTTGCCTTTCTGCTGGGGGGGTGGGTTGGCACGGTGCGCCGGGTTTGAGTTTGCCTTTCTGCTGTAGGGGGATCGGACCAGTGTGGTGCAGCATGGCATGCCAAGTTTAAACTTATCTTTCTGCTAAAAATTGATTTTATTTAAATTTTTATTTGACGTATTTCTTCCTTTTTTGCTGGTTGCTTGAGTTCCTGTTAACCGAGATTCTACTGTAGTAGGGTACATTTTAATGCGGATTGTTGCTTTGTTTTATAAGCTGATAATGTCATGATTTTAACATAATCTATATGGGGCAAGATTTTGTTGATGAAATTCATAAAACGTTATCCTCAGATAGCAAGTCTATGCAAGTATACACATGCACACAGAGAGAAGCTTAATAAGAACTGAAAAGTGAACAGTATAGTCAAATGTCATGAAATGCAAACAGTACAATCCTTGAAAATTCACTTTAAACTTATATTTAAACAAAATCAGCATCTGTGAGCATTTGTAATAGCAAGATCAAGCATTCTCTCTACTGAATACAACCCACTGCTTATAAATGTTAAGTTAGAGTTGTCCAATGGTGAAAAAGAGCCTGTTAATCAACTGGAAATGGTTTCTCAGTCACCAAACCAGGCTGGTGATGATAAACAACATCTACTTCGCAGAAAGTCTCTCCATGATGAACGGAAGTTCCAGGATCCTGCTTTGTACACAGAAGACATTGTACATTCTCCAGGAGACAGACGTTCATTAACTATTAGAGGAATTATTTCTAACAGCATTTCCCGGTCAGACTCCAATGACTCAATTCTTAAATGTTTCTTTTAACAGAGATATTTTTCCAGACTTCTGGAAATCTAGCACCAAATATTTGTGTCACACCTTAGGAGCTGGTTTTCAACACATCTTGTGGATCACTAATTGGGGTTTTCGTAATACCACAAAATTGCAAGCATTCCTTTGAAATAAGAAAGAATGCATACAACGCTGTGGGAGTAAATTAAAAGGGGGTTGCCTTAAAAGCACTGTTAAATCAGAAGTTAAAAGTAGTGATGTTTGGCTGCAAGGAATTTTTCAAAATCGGAATTAGGCAATATCCTCCTTAAAACAAGTCAAAAGTGTCATGTTCGCCGTTTCAATGTCTTTGATACATCGTAACGTTTCGCATGTCATTAACTGGATGCGTGTTTCATCTTTCCCGGGAGGATGGGAGTATTTATCTTTTGGCTTTGCTCTGGAATGTATTTGCATTATCTACTGCGTTCAAGGTTACTTTCCCAGGCTAGCAGCTCTGACGATTGCTAGCACCTGTGACGGGCGGGGCTGTTACGAGGGGGGCGGGATACGTTTGCACCAAGGGTTTAAGTTTGTATTTGGCGCGCTTTTGCTCATTCTCAGCTTTCTTTGTATTTGCCTTTAGTTCCTTAATAAATCAGATTTCATATAGCAGCCTCTTGTGAGTCTGAGTATTTGGGCTGGGGGCAATCATTACATAAAGCTGAGAATCTAAGATCCCAATTCCGCGGGCCCCTGTCCAGGAAAAGACAAGTTGTCTAACCCTGTGAGGGAGAGCGCCAGCGATGACCGAACCCAACATCGTGATGATGGAAGAAGGGGAACCGGACTCGACTGTGAGGCAACCCGCCCGACCGTCCCAAGGGGGGGAGCTGTCAGCCATCCTAGAAGAGGCGAGCTCCGAGTCGGAGGGTGAAGCCGGGGGCATGAAAACTGCCCCGGAGACTACCGTGACTTCTCCGGGTGAGCTGGTCACCTGGGATGAGACCCAAGGGGATGTCACGGTGGCGGGGGGCCCATCCTGGAGGCAGAGATACCCATTATCCCCCACCGTGGTCCAGGTGCAGCCAACGGAGGGCTCCCCCACCCCGGATCGTATCCGAGTGCTGGAGTCAAAAATGGACTCGTTAGAAACTATACTGAAGCAGCTGAGTCTAGATGTGACCTCGTTGAGAGAAACCCGGGAAGGATCAAGCCAACGGCATTCAACCCCTTCGTCCCATGGGCAGTCCCCGGAGCGGCGACGGCCGGCGCGGATGCACGAGGGGGACCCGACGGTCCAGATGGAAATAGCAGCATCGCCGGTGCGGCCGCCCCGGGGCCCCGCGCCGCCGCGAGCCCGGGAAGCACAAACCCCTGTAGCCCCGGTGGCGGGGCGCAGCCCGGCGGGGGGCGGGATGAGAGACTTCCCTGTCAAGTTTGATGGGGACCCGACCAAACTCTCATTTTTCCTGACGAATGCTAAAGCCTACATGGAGGAATGGGGGTCGCTTTTTCAATCGGAAAAGGCAAAGATCATCACCATTGCCACCAAACTGAAAGGGAGGGCGGCAGACTGGTATGTCCAGATGTGCCAGTCGGAAGCGCCTGAACTGGAGAAATTCAACGAGTTTCTCTGGGCATTGAGGCAACACTTTGAGGATCCCCTGGCGAAAGAGAGGGCAAAGCGAGCTTTGAAAGAACTGAAGCAGGGGTCAAGATCCGTGGCTGATTATGCGCTAGAGTTTAAAGCGCTTGCTGGGAAGGTGGATGACTGGTCCCAAGCCACCATCATCGAGTTATTCAAGGATGGCCTGAACACAGAGGTGCTGCGCTGGTCCTTGGGGAGGGACGACCCATATACGTTGTACGAATGGATCCAGCTGGCGGGAAGGGCTGAGCATGCCCATGAGATCTTCGCCCATCGAAAGACCGCCAAATCGGGGCGGGAGGTGAAGCCCAGCCGCCCACCGAGCACCGGGGGGCGACCAGGACAACGACCCTGGGACGAGGAGCGAGAGAAGCGGTATGCAAAAGGCCTGTGTCTGAGATGTGGTAAGGAGGGGCATCGAGTGGCGGCGTGCCCAAAGGCAAAGGGAGAGGAAGGGCTCGGCAAGCCACCGACGAAGTCCCCTGCCCTGCCGAGGAAGCAGAAAGCCGCGGTGGCTGAAAGCGAGGGAGATGATGTGATGTTCTACGAGGATGAGGGTGAGCCCGAACTACTGCAGCCGGCGGGAAACGCCAGCCACCTGCTTTAAAGGGCGCCGCAGGGCAGGTGGTGGAAGAAGGGCGCGAGCCTTCATCGGTGAGTGGCAGTTACCGCATTCTCACGGTGAAGTTGAAGTTGGGCTCCCGATCCAAGACTGTAGAAGTATGGGCCATGATTGATTCGGGGTGTTCCCGGTGTCTAATGCACCCCGATGTGGTAGCGGCTCTGGAGCTACCTACTTTCCCTTTACAGCGACCCATCGCCTTTACACAGCTGGATGGGTCCATGGCAGGGGGCAAACCGGTCACCCATTACACAGGGCGGGTAGCCTTGCAGCTGGGCAGCCATCGGGAAGGTTTGTCTTTTGTCGTGGCTCCAGTAGGGGGTCCCTTGGTGGTGTTGGGGGTGCCCTGGTTGGTTCAGCAAAATCCCCAAATAAACTGGGTTTACCGGACTATCACGTTTAGGGATGGGTTTTACCAAGCGACAGAGGGGAAGGGTACCCCAGAGGAGATGGTGGGGGTTGCGGCAGCTGCGACTCCGCCTCTCCCGGCCCTTCCTCTGGAAGGCTTGCCGCCGGAGTACCAGATGTTTGCTGATGTGTTTGGCGAAAAGGAAGCCGACCAATTGCCCCCTCATCGAAAAACGGACTGTGCCATTGAACTGGTGCCCAACACCCAATTGCCCAAGCCAAAGATTTATTCCATGACACAAAAGGAACTGACTCTGTTGAGAGACTTTGTGGACAAAAATTTGGCGCGCGGATTCATTGAGCCAGCGAATTCACCGGTGGGGGCGCCGGTTCTCTTTCGCCCAAAAAAGGATGGGACATTGAGACTTTGTACCGATTTCCGCGGATTAAATGCCGTCTCAATTTCCAATAAATATCCCCTGCCATTGATCAAGGACATGTCACATCTGGCTAAGGGAAAAATCTTCTCTAAACTCGATTTAAGAGAAGCCTACTATCGTGTACGAATCAAGGAAGGCGATGAATGGAAAACGGCCTTCAATTGCCCGTTGGGAGCATTCCAGTATAAGGTGTTACCTTTTGGTTTGGCCGGGGCCCCTGGGGTATTTATGCAATTGATCAATGAAGTACTGCATGAGCATTTGTTTAAGGGGGTATTGGTGTATTTGGATGATGTATTGATTTATACTGAAACCATGGAAGAGCATGTGTCTCTGGTGAAAAGGGTGCTGAGTAAGCTCAGATCAGCAGAATTGTATGCCAAACTGTCTAAATGTGCATTTCACCAGACACAAATTGACTATTTGGGGTATAGAATTTCAGATAAAGGCATTGAAATGGACCCTGCCAAGGTGCAGGCTATCATGGACTGGGAAAGTCCCCGCACCCGCAGGCAACTTCAAAGTTTCCTGGGGTTCAGTAACTACTACAGATTATTCATAAGGGGATTCGCTGAAATTGCCTTGCCACTAACCGACTTGCTCCGAACCAAGGGTTTGGGAGACACTCGGAGAGTAAAGAATCCAGGGGCGCTGTTGCGCTGGGCGCCTGCTTGTCAAACGGCGTTTGAGCGGCTTAAGGCAGCTTTTATCAAAGAGCCCATTTTGCAACATCCTGATCCCTCAAAACCTTTTGTGGTTCAGGCTGATGCCTCCGATTATTCCATTGGGGCATTGTTGATGCAACAAGACGGGACAGGATGCCTCAAGCCATGTGCCTACCTGTCCCGCAAGTTCTCCGAGACTGAACGACGTTGGCATGTATGGGAGAAAGAGGCATTCGCAGTAAAAGCCACGTTAGAAGCTTGGCGGCATCTGCTAGAGGGGGCGAATCATCCCTTTGAGGTGTGGACTGACCATAAAAATTTGGAGGCTCTTAGCACCCCTCGAAAACTGAGCCCGAAACAAGTCCGTTGGGCTCAATTTTTTAACCGGTTCAATTTTCAATTGAAGTTTATTCCGGGGAAAAGGAATTTCCTGGCTGATGCATTGTCAAGGCAACCTCAGGACTCTGGGGCAGCGCCAGAGGTAGTTAGCACCCTGTGGACAATGCCCCAATTGGGCATGCAGGCTGTGACGCGTAGCCAAACGCGCACGCAGCAGCCACCCGCTGCAGACGCTGCCCAGCCGAGCGCTTTGTCAATTCCCTCCCAGTTGCAACAAACGTTTCTAAAAGAGCTGAAAACTGATACTTGGTTGCTTGCAAATAAAGACAATGTTACTTTTGACCAAGGCTTCGCTTGGAAATCTAACCGCCTCTACGTCCCTGAAAGCCTAAGAAAAGAGGTGTTACTACGTTCGCACGATGACAAACTAGCGGGTCACTTCGGGTTTGTTAAAACCTTACACCTTGTTCGGAGGCAATTCTGGTGGCCCACATTACGCAAAGATGTCAAGGACTATATTGCCTCCTGCACTGTTTGTGCGATGTCTAAGCGCAAGGTGGGGAAGCCTCAAGGGCTGCTGCAGCCAGTGGCTGCCCCTTCTTGCCCCTGGGATGAAATTTCCATGGACTTTATTGTTGAATTACCACCCAGTCAACGCAAAACTGTCATTTGGGTGGTCAAAGACTATTTCTCAAAACAAGCCCACTTCATCCCTTGCGTGTCCATTCCGTCGGCACGTCAATTGGCCCGCCTATTTCTGGTACACGTGTACAGGCTACACGGATGTCCCTCCCGCTTGATTTCGGACAGGGGCACACAATTTACCTCACAATTTTGGCGGGCGTTCCTCAAATTGTTAGGAACGAAGCAAGCCCTGTCCACGGCGTGGCATCCCCAGACGGACGGGGCCACAGAGGCTTTAAATTCTACTCTGGAGCAGTACCTTCGAGCTTTTGTGAATTACCAGCAGGACAACTGGGTAGACCTCCTCCCTTTTGCTGAAGTGGCTTACAACAATGCGGTTCATCAAAGCACCGGCCAAACCCCATTTTGTGTGGCCCAAGGCAAAGACTTTGTACCTATCCCGGATCTACCGCAACCTCCAGGCGGATCAGCCACTCCGGGTGATTGGGCAACGCAACTGGCAGACTCCTGGCCGATGATTCAAAAGGCACTAGCTGATGCACAATTGGATTATAAACAGTATGCTGATCGGAAGCGTGCCCCTCAGCCGGCATTTCAAGTAGGGGACTCGGTTTACCTTTCCACTAAGTTCATAAAGTCCTCACAACCTTCCAAGAAACTGGCTCCTAAATTTGTGGGTCCTTTCCCAATTACCGCTCAAATTAACCCTGTGACTTTTAAACTTGACTTGCCTCATAACCTCAAACGTTTACACCCTGTTTTTCATTGCAGTTTGCTCAAACCGACTATTCGTTCTGACCGCTGGCATCGCCAACCTCCACCTCCAACCCCCATCATGATTGACGGTCAGCAACACTTTGAAGTTAAAGAAATTTTGGACTCTAGACGCCTTCGCAATACTCTGCAATACTTAGTTCGTTGGAAACATTTCCCTCATCCAGAGTGGGTCGCTGCACCAGATGTGGCTTCCCCTGTCCTAGTTGCCCGTTTCCACTCTGCTTATCCCACTAAGCCGGGTCCCTAGGGGTATTTTTAGGGGGGCGGTATGTCATGTTCGCCGTTTCAATGTCTTTGATACATCGTAACGTTTCGCATGTCATTAACTGGATGCGTGTTTCATCTTTCCCGGGAGGATGGGAGTATTTATCTTTTGGCTTTGCTCTGGAATGTATTTGCATTATCTACTGCGTTCAAGGTTACTTTCCCAGGCTAGCAGCTCTGACGATTGCTAGCACCTGTGACGGGCGGGGCTGTTACGAGGGGGGCGGGATACGTTTGCACCAAGGGTTTAAGTTTGTATTTGGCGCGCTTTTGCTCATTCTCAGCTTTCTTTGTATTTGCCTTTAGTTCCTTAATAAATCAGATTTCATATAGCAGCCTCTTGTGAGTCTGAGTATTTGGGCTGGGGGCAATCATTACAAAAAGTCACTCAGGTTCTCAAACTGCCAGTCTCTTTATTTAAGCATGATTTTATAAAAAGGGTAGAACAACAACAAAATCAGCTGACATGACACTGAAGTCATGAAGACTGCATTATCAGAGTCTTAACAAGGAACGTGGAAGGAGAAAAACGTTATAGAGCTAGTTTCTATTCAGTTCTGCAGTGATTTGGGATCATGGCCAAGAGTGCTCCGAAAACTGTTAATTGAAAAAAGGGACAAACAATGGCTCAGCCAACATTTCTGAAAATATAAATATAAAAATATAAAATTGATCTGGACTTCATGTTTTTAATACAATCAGTTTTCCTCCTCCCTCCCAACTTGTTTTCCTAACTTCTTCCATTTTGTAATCTTTGAGTTGGCCTAGTATACTTCATGATGACTAGTTTGGTGTTCTAGTCCTGCCTTAGGCATAAAACCAGCTGGGTTACTTTGGCCCAAATCGCTAGTTGGTATGTGGCTTCTAGCACATCAAAGGCCAAAACATTGTACATCTCTGCTATGTGCCATATACCCATAAACACACCATAGAAATTCCTTGAAAGTAAATATTTGCCTTCCAGTCTTACATTTTATGAAAAATGGGTCTTATATATAATTTGAGTGATGCCATCTCAAGGGATCTCTTTCTAAGTTGTTGTCTCATATACAAAGTTTTAAGTTTCATTGTAACATATAATTCCCCCTTTTGGGGGGGTGTAGATGGAACAATCTTCCTAAGGATGTTTTTAATGCCAAATAATATGCATGTGATTGATAAAAAATCATTTACAGCCTGCAGCTCATGAATGATTCCTTGCAGAGGATCAGAGAACAATTTCTATACCCAAATCCCTAAATCTCTCTAAACAAATGGGATGAGGCATGGTGTTGACATTCTGTGTACTTCTTTATGTTTACTGAGTACCCCAAGCCTGATTTTGAGCAATTTCCCTTTCCCACAACAGGTCCCAGTGACCCATTCCACGTGGTTCAGTCCATGGTGGATGAGATGCAAGTTGCTGAGACTGAGCCCAAAGTCTGTCTTCCTTATATTGTAGTTCCTTTTTTTGTTTCCCTCTCAACTGTGGGCTGACTGGAAAGAAGACTGATTTTGCCAGAGGTCTGAATTGCTTGTTTGCAACATGCTTTAAAATTAGTCTGAAGGTTGTATGAAATCAGGCCAAGGACTATACGTTTGCACATCCCTGCTTTAGGATATTGTGGAGAAAATATGGCAGTTACAATTTTTTAAAAAAGAGATGACTGCTAATGTCTATTCAGTGAAGGGAGTGTGTCTCACTGCCAAAAGGACAGTCTACTGATATTTCTTCCATGAGTTGCAGCTCAGGATGCAGTAATAGAAAATGACAATGTAAACTTTTTTAAAAATGAATTCGAACAAACTGTCATTTCCCTGTCTCCTTTGTGACTTCCTTCAGTAACGAACTTTTACTCCTAATATTTTATTCATTGCACAGGATATAGCAAAGAATGTGGGGTTCTATCTAAGTGGGAGATCAGCATCCATCCGTTTTGCAGCAAAGTAATCCTTCCATTTATTGTTTTCTTGTCTTTTGTCTCTTTTTCTTTCTTTGGCAATAAAGACCATTTATAGAATGTGATCCTTTTAAGCATGATTTCTTGTAAAGATTGTCAAAAGAAATAGGAGGCAATGTAATTGGAGTGGGGAAGAGAACAGGATTTTCTCAGCATTCTGTGACAGCTGTAATATAATGTAAATTATTATTAAAAGAACACAATTAAAAAGCTTCTCCCCCCCCCATAAGATTTTCACACAAAAGAGAGATGTTAAATCTGCTCTATAGTTTCAGAGCAGCTGATTATATCTTATTTTTTGTCCACATGACAAGATGTTTTAAAGAGGGCACAACAACCACAACATGCAAAAGAACATTGTGTTCCAGGCAGCACAATTTCAATTTCTCTCTCCCTTTCTTACAACAATCATGCTGTAACTTTTATAACTGCAATATTCTTGCTTATTCTTGCTTGGTATATGACATTTCTCCAGCTGTTTAAAACAGTGGTAGGCAAACATTCCAATAAGGGTAAACAACATGTAAATATTTATTTTGTTCCTTATCTACACTAACGGTACTACCTTATTTTTACTTTCCTGAACTAACTGTATGAAATGCACAACTAGTTTTGTAATAATATATAATAGTTTTTAGATATATGGAGAATACCTTTGGTTTGCTCTGACTCTTCCACTTTATGAGTTTGACAAGGCTGTGATTTCTGCATCTGAAAGCTCTAGCTTCCTGAGTCTCCACGTAAGAGACTCAGGACGTGTAGCTTGGAAAGGTTCATCGTTATCCTCTGGAGAAGAGCTCCACTGTGGACATGACATATTTCAAGTATAAATATACTAAAAAATACTTAGATGAAACTCAGAGACAGAGGCAACTGTAGCTGATTTTATGAGAAATGCAATTTCATTATTTTTTCACATAATGGACAAATATTTGCCTTTGTCATAAACTTATGACTTGCAAGATGTAGAACAGGGTTTCTCACCAGGGTTCTGTGGAACCCTAGGCTTCCATGAGACACTAGGGGTTCCCTGGGAAATCATGATTTATTTAAAAAATAATTTGAAATTCAGGGAACTTCATATTAAAGTGGTAAGTTTCATTCTTTATTTTTAGTTTAAGAACACTGTTAATGCATATATACAGGCCTACACATGAAATGAATATCATAATTTTGTAACTTCTGGCCTATATTTGAGCTTGAATGTGCAGGGGTTCCCCAAGGCCTGAAAATCTTTCAAGGGTTCCTCCAGGGTCAAAAAGTTGAGAAAGGCTGATGTAGAAGGTAAATGCATAAATAAATAAATTAAATAAATAAATCTGTGAAATGACATAAGCTTATATAAAATACATATCAACTGGCCCTGGAGAAGTAGAATTACTTGGGTCACACTAGATGAAACTGCTTCAAAGAAGGGATTCAGAACATGCCCACCCTGTTGGTTCTGGTGGGATGAGCAGGAAGAATCAGAGACTGGCAATCCTGCAAATGACAACCAGCACTTTGAATTGCACCTGGAACACCACTGGGAGCCACTGCAGCTCATGAAGCAGTTACATGAGCATACAATAGAGAACCCAAAACTGCCCATGCCACTGCATACTGGACCAGTTACTCTTCAGGGGCAATGCCATGTACGCATGTCATGAAATCACTTTTTTCAGTTTGATTTCAGCTACCTGCTGATCAAGTCAGCTGACTGATTAAGAGCAACTTACTGAATTTTCTCCAGGGAAATTTCTTGTCCTTTATATAAGCTTCCTTGGAGAAAATGGATGAATATTTAAAGAAACAAAATTTATCAAAAATTACAGAGAAACAGAAACAGATTATGAATGGACCTATAACAATAAGGGAAGTTTGTGAAGCTATAAAAAAGACTAAAATGGGAAAGTTACCTGGACCAGATGGTTTACTGGCTTCTTATTAAAAATGGTTTGAAGATGAATTCTTACAACCTTTACGAAATATGATGAATTCTATTTTACAGAGCGGAAACATGCTGGACAGCTGGAAAGAGGCTAATATTGCATTAATACCTAAAGAGGGATGAGACACAAGACTCTAGTAAAGGATTTGACTTTAACAAGAAACTATTGGTCAATATCATTACTGAATAATAACTATAAATTGTTTACAATGATTTTGGCTGAGAGGTTGAAAATAATTTTGCAAGAATTTATTTGTGGTGGATTTCGGTGGTGCCGCTGGTTCTCAGGAAGAAGGGAACACATTCCAAGGAGGTGGTAGCAATAAGAGGAAGCACAGTCCGGGAGGCAATGGTGGGGAAATGAAGAGGTTCAGAATAGCCCCACCCTAGAGCTCTCCCAGGTTATTTCCCCTTAGGTTAGGTAGAGTAGCTTTAGTTCTGTCTATCCGGTGTGAGCAAATAAAGAACTGAAGTTTGAATGGACTGATTCTTTGCTGTTCTTGGGCTGGGCCTGACATTATTCATGAAGATCAAGGTGGGTTTTTATCTAAAAGACAGTTAAGGGATAATATTAGAAACATGTTGGACATTTTGGAATATTTGGAGCAACATAATAAAAAACGATTGAACAGCAAGAAGAAAAAAATGAAAAACAAGCTGCATTGATTTTCTTAGATGCAGAGAAGCCCTTTGACAATTTGAACTGGGTTTTGTTTTTTAAAGTTTTGGAAGATATGGAGAGAATTTTATCAAATGGGTAAGATCTATCTATACCTCATGGAAAGCACAAATAATTGTTAATGGAGAACTAACAAAACCCTGTGAGATACAAAAAGGAACAAGACAGGGATGCTCACTGTCCCCTCTCTTGTTTATTTTGGTTCTTGAAATACTGAATAGAAATATAAGACAAGATGAGAAGATTGTGGGAGTAAAGATCAAAAGAAACTTCTAAGTTAAGGACATCTGCTGATGGATCAATGTTGACTTTGGAGGATCTATTAAAGGAATAGAAATGTTAATGGGAAAATTAAAAGAATTTGGTATGCTAGCAGGTTTTAAGATTAATAATCAGAAGACGAAAACAAAGGTATTAACAAAAATAGAAGATCAAACAAAATTGATGAAGAAAACTGGTTTTAAGATTGAGAAAAAAGTAAAGTATTTTCTTATTTACAGTTATCAGAAAGATTTAAAGTAGACAATTCATGGTATGAACAATGAAAGACTGAATTTGAAATGGAATTCTGTAGAAATGATGAAATGTAATTGCTAAAATGTATAAACCTTTATTGAAATTTGAACAGAAGAACAGGTCAAAGAACATATGATAAAGTGGGCTAAAAACTTTGGTTATAATATATAAATGGAACAATGGGATAATATGTGATTGAAAGGATTGAAATTTACCTTATGTTATAATCTTAAGGAGAATTTTTATAAAATGATGTACTGTTGGTATATGACACCAGAAAAATTATCCAGAATGTATAAAGGTACTTCAAATTTATGTTAGAAATATGAACAACAAGAAGGGTCATTTTATCATGCTTGGTGGATGGTTTTTCCTTTTTTTTAATAAGAATTTTATTAAGTTTGAAACAAAGTTAAAAACTACAAAAAAAAAAAACTAAAAAAGTATAAAACACAAGAAAAAAGAATTTTGAAGATAACATAAAGAGGTGACTTCTGACTTTCAACAACAAGAATATACAGCAATTTCCAAAATCAATCCCTTACTCTATATCAAACCAAGATCACATTATTTCTATAAATCATTCTATTAGCACATTATAAAAATCACTAAACACAATTGCTCCTTCCCCTTCTATTAAAAGAAAAAGAAATATATAAACCTCCAAATCAATTCCCCCCCAATACAGCATTTATTTAATTTTTTCCTTCCTACCAATATTCTATATATTTCTGTCCACTATAATAGAAATCAAACTATAAAATCATTTAAATTGTTTACTTTTATAAACAATAATACTATAACAATCTTAACCCTATTAAACCTAAAACAAGCAAATATTATTATATCTTATAAATCTTAAAAATCAAACAAATGTAAAAGCAATCCAGTAAATCTTAATCCAAATCATTAAAGAAAGAAAAAATCATACAAGCCTTAGTATCAATCCAAATAAACATTCTTAATTCTCTACCTCACTCAAAATAAACCAAAACATTTACGTGTCTCCATGTTACTCCCGAGGCATTTTTCTTACAGAAATCAAATAGCCCAACTGCCCCCCTTGGAAACTCAGACTTCTCAGTAAAAGGAAAAAACCTCCCACAGAACAGAGCCTCTTCCTTTCCATAACATTCCATCAAAAAAACAACCACATTTGTGATTTGCAATTCAGTCTGTTCTTTTAACTCCTTCAACATGAAAATCTGGTCATCTGGCACAAGAGCTTCAATTTCACTGTTGGTAGAAACATCTCCTTCTTCATTAGAATCAACTTCTTCCACAATGTCCTCAGCCAGATGAAATATTTTAAAGCTGATATTTTCTACAACGTCCTGAATATCTTGCAGAATAGCTTGACAGGTATCATGAAAGATCTGTTTAAAATCACAGCAAAGCTCACAATGGAACTCTGAGAAAGTCTACTGAAAATCCTCCATGTTTCAGGTAGTAGATTATAGTGCCCCCTAGATACTTGCACTAGTGAAAGTAGGAGTTAATGAGTTAATAGAAGATCTCCTAAAGTTGTTGACACAGGAGGAAGTATGCTAACAAGCAGCTCTCAGAGAAAGTGAACAGAAAACTGAAGATTCGAAACAGCAGATTCAACATGTAGGAAAATGTTAGATCCTTCAAGTTCAGAACAAAAATAATAGCAGGAAGACATTTATTTTCAATCCTCCTCAATACCCAAATGGGAAAATAAGCCAAAGCTTTAAAAGATTTTTGAAAATTAATCCCACAAATAACAACAAGCACCAAGGGAGATCATTTCTCCTTGCTGTAGAAAGTCTCTCTTAGGGTACATAACATATTAATATCATATCATATCATTAATATAATATAATATAATATAATATAATATAATATAATATAATATAATATAATATAATATAATATAATATAATATAATATATTGGGTGATTTAGAAATGGGGTGGCTCAACCTCCCTGTGCCCCAGAAAAGAAAGCCGCCGCTGTCAGTTCTGTCTGCGGAGCTCATGGACAGAGCTGTTCAGTCAGCCATGTCCCCACCAGAAGTCTATCATGCTTGCTGGATGTGAAAAAAAGCTAGAAAATTTTAGGCTCAAATACATACAGTGACTCAGAGCATTTTAAAGATTAACATTCAATTGAAATCAGAACTTTTCCTCCTGGGACTGATAGATAAACAGTTAGAAAAGAGTCACGGAACATTGTTTTTATATATGATAACTGCAGCAAGATTATTGTATGCACAAAGATGGAAAGATTTGGTGATACCTATAATGGAGGAATGGTTGGCGAAGATAATAGAAATTGCTGAAATGGCTAAATTGACTGATCTGATTAGTGAAAAGACAATATCTACATTTATTGGTGGCTGGAAACCTCTTATGGACTTTTTGTGTAAAAAAGAAAAAAATGAACTTGTGATTTATGGTTTTGATGATTAGACAGGGCAGATTATAGAAAGAAGAGTCATGATGTAACATTAGAGAGAGAGGTTAAAATATAATTGTGCTTATAACTGCTGTGAAGAAGATCAGCTCTTTATATCTTTCTTTATATCTTTTTTCTCCTTTCTATTTTTCTTCTACTTTTTTCTTTCTGCACTTAGCTTTTTCTTTTTTTTCTCCCTTTCTCTTGTTTTTCGTTCTATGTTAGTGTGTATTAGTTCTTATTGTTGTTAAAACTTCCAATTATATATATAGTTAGAAGCCTGGGTGTAACAGACTTCCTGCATTGGAAAGGTCTGATCAAGTAAGGCTGCTAGATTTGGGCTGCAAAAATCTAGTGAAGGATTTAATTCCCTGACACTCAGTTTTATTTGTTTGGCTGGGTCAGATGGCTTGACCATTTTAATCAAAAACCATTAAAGAAAGTTTTTAAAGTCAACTATGTCACACTGATTCCTGATTAATTTTTTAGCAGGACAGATTGAGAAATTGGAAATGTGTAATTATTCCAGATGTCAAGGAATGGTTGTTGGAAATATGTGATCTATCTGTTTTAGAAAAGGCAATATTTTCTACTAATCAAAGGATGCAGCAATATATGTTATTACGGCAGAAATTTTGTGATATTTTACAACAATATTTTGCACTGATTATATTATAGTAGTGTATTTATTTGTAAACCAGTGACTTTTGATAAGTACAAAATATAAGGTAGATTGTTTTCTTTTTCTTTTTTTTCTTAGTTTGTATTTTTAGTTTGTTTGGGGTTATCTGTTTTCTAATTTTTAAAGGGTTTTTGTTTTTATTTTAAAGATTGTTTTGTTAAATGTGTATGTAAAAAATGGTTAGAAAAATAAAACTTAGGGAAATAATAATAATAAAAACCCAAAACAGGCCATATCCCATATTTTTTAGATTACTACCACTAGTAATACTAGTATCTGTACTTTTCTGAAGATATCACTATTAATAATCTTCATTTTGGGGTACTTATCAATCTCATGGTATGAGCTTGTGGATGGTATATATGCGAGACACTCTTTCCTTTATACAAATTGAAAAATGCCTATATTCAAGCCTATGTTACGTCTTTTGAACTTACTGTAAACTATTCTTCTGCATCACAGATACGTGGCTGCTATTGGGTCTTTCCTAAAACCAAACTAAACAAAATGTGGGCAGTACCAATAGATCGTCTGTTGCTTTTAAGCAGCACTGACCACAGGCTTCTAGAGGGCAGGGGGAAAAGCCCAAATGATGACACTTGTGTCATGACATTAGGCAAGCCAATGATGCAGCTTACGTACCTACCATGCAGGAAAGCAATTATGTACACCAGAATTACTCTTATATTTCATATGTTTGCAGATTCTGAAATGGGCTACATTTAGCAGCCTTCTAATTCTCCAGTTTTATTTATGCACTTCTACACATTTTAATTGGCAAGCTGTTGGCTTATATAAGGTGGGGTCAGTTTCATCGATCTAGCACAGAAGCAACTATTGGTTAAATTACTTCAAGAACTGCAGAGCATTTCCATCTAGACATTTTATTTGCATAAGCATTCAATCTCAAAAAGGAAAAAAAAATAGCATAGTCACAAGAATACCTATTGTCTGGAATGGAATAAAACACAGAGATATGATTACACGATTTTCCTGCCAAAATAAATATCCTTACTGTTTTTTCAACGATGACCTGTGCCTTATGAAGTATAGGCAATCACGGCAACAGAGTAATTGGAAAAACATTTGGCATTGTACAAATGGCACGAGGATATGATGAGTTAAGGGCTGTATTTGATACATTCCCTTTGCACAGAGTTGCCAGAAAGGCTTGACCTGAGACTACTTTGTTTTGGAATTCAAAGTGGTATATGAAAAAGTGAAACTTCAGCCACAAAATCTCTTGGTTATTTTGCTGCTTGCATAAAATGTGAAGAGGTATTGGGGAATGTTATAGTGCAACTAAGAGCTTGTTGAATCAATGCATAAAACAATTATTGGGTTAATACAGCAGCTTCAGGCAAGTAAAAAAAAAAAAGGAAAATGTGTCTTCTACTACATTCCAGATGCATAAAATTATTAATTTAATGTAAAAAGGAAGCATAACAAATAATGATAAAAGAGTACGTATAATGGTTTTTGTGTGCTGTAGTACAAAGGAAATAAGTCTAAGCACAGTTTACTTAGTCATTATTAGAATATGATTGATAATCTGCTAGATGTATGTATTTCTGTTTTGTGGAGCTGTGTTTGAATAAGAAACAAAGTCACTGTTTTATAGTTCTAGTTTAAATGTGCATCTGTCTCCATGTTAATTAGACAAATAGACAAGCTCGAATGTTTTCCTTTTACAAAACCTGTATTCAACCACATTAAGGGTCAAACCAGGCATAACTTTAATTGCATGCATGTAATTTTAAGCATTAAGGAAAGAGATGCTATGGATCAAATTTTGCTGTGGTGTCATTTACATGCAAAGTGTGTAGCACATCAGCCTTTGAGGAAAATTTGGTATAAAACAAATAATTTAGGTGTCTGATTACAGCTTGAAATGCCAGCTGTTGTTTAGCTATTTCCCTTGGTGCATATACTGTCTAGAATACAAGTAAACACAAAATCTATTGTCTGAAGAGGTTACTTTCTGAAAGCCAGAACGTCCTTGGTTCTTAAGCTGAAAAATAACGGAGGTGACTAGAAACTTCTGATCTTTTTTTTTACTTTTGAGCAACATGTTCCAAACATAAGTGCACTTCTGATTTCTCTTTACTGTTTGAAGAGTCTGAACACAAGAATCTCTGTCTCAATGGCTTAGTTTGAATAGGGTGAGCAGACATTGTGACTTGCTTTTTGCTGACACAATGTGACACTCTCAGCTTCTCTCTTTGTATGGGTACTACAGTCCTCGAAACATGCAATTCTAAATCATTATATCAAAGAACAGAGATAAATTTAAAAGTTAAAAGGAGAATATTTTAAAGGCCAGAAACTGGGTTATTGGCATTTTGAATGTACATTAGCTGATTAATGAGAGGAAAACTTTGGCAACTGAAACATTCTGCTTTCTTCTGAAAAAGAAAAGAAGCAATACTTAAACAAGTGGCATGTAGAGAAAAAGCTCTTTTTTTACCCTGGATCAGATCTTACCTTAATCACCGACACACAAAATGGCCTTGATGGCTCATTAATATGGGGATACAAATACTAATCTTCTTTATAAAGTTAGCAGAGATACAGAACATGCAGCCCTCATGATGCTGCTGAACTGTATCAACATTCCTCACTATTAAATATGCTGGCATGGGCTGCTTGTAGTTGTAATTCATATCTGGAGAATTAAAGTTTTTCCTGATTAGTTTAAAATTTTGCTTAATCCAAAAAGAAGTGAGAAAATGAAAGTTCGGAGGAGGAGGAGGAGGATGGAATCAGTAGATACTGGAAGTACTTTTACCTGATTGTAGTAATTCCTGTAGCATACTTCACACTTGATCCCATGTTGAAGAGAGTTTGCACAGCAGAGGTGGGGGGTAAATGGCAGGTATCATCTGTTCAATTACCTTAGAATCAAACGCAGGCATAACACTGAAATAACTATATAATGGATTTAAAGTACTATAAAATGTACTGTACGAAGACTTATTATTCAATCTAGTGAACCTTGTTGCCAATTAATAAGAACATTTTACTAGATTGGTCATATGACATTTTTATTAAACTGAACCAAAGTTACAAATTATGAGAAGCAATCTATAGATTATTTTTGACGTGTCAGTTGAAAATGCAACAAAGTATAATGAAAGAACATTACCACTCAATAGGAATAAACTTTAAGACCCTTTAATGTTTATCTTTACATTCCTTTCTGTGGTAATTCGGGCATGACAAAATTGCTTCGAGTAAGCTAGTGTTCTTGTCAGGCTCAATCCCCCATTGATTATACTTTGCCACTATATTAAAAGAATAAAGACTTAGTTGATTAATTTATTGACACAACTAATGCTTACAGATTTATTAAAATTCAAAGGGTGATTTGTACCAGGCTAAGAGATCTGTAGAAAGCTACTTCTGTATCCTAGACAGCAGTATCTTTCTAGACTACTACAACTGACTTACTTATAAGTACCATATTTTCCAAGGTTTCCTTCATCAAATGTTCTGGAGAAACCCAAGTCTTACAACTTAAATATTCAATTTTTGCAGATTTAGTACTGATTTAGGGTTTCCCAAATAAAAAGAGGATCCAATCCAAATGTTTGTGGGAAGGATAGAAGAATATTTTTCTAGTCTTTTGAAACAAGGAACCTTGTCACCACCATCATTCCCAAAGCAGATGGCACTTGGAAGAATAAACAAAATTAAAGATGGCCTGATTTGATTTTGCAGCAGGTAGCAATGGTAATGCAGAAGCTATGCAAGAGCCAGATGTTACAGCATCTTCTTGACATTGGGATATGTTATGTTAGTTGACAAAGGGGAAAGGAACAAAATGCAAGAGAGAAAATTCACTGTACCATCTTATTGCAGCTGCAATAAGTGCAATACCACACTGAAATCTGCACCTCACCTTTCTGCTGGAGTTGAGTCAGTTGATTCTTTTAGAAGGCAAAATATTTGAAACCGATGACATCAGAATCTGAGCAGTTGTTTCAGTTTGCTGGATTTAGAGCCAAGCCATTTCATATGCATACATGTTCTTAAACCAGGACCAGAGTGCTTTACAGCATAGATGTGGTACTAATATGTTTGCGTACATATGATTTTTCTAATATGGCTTGCTAATTTTATTTTTGTTGTTATGTTTTATATAGTTTTTAATAGTTGCTAGCTGCCCTGAGTCATGTATTTGAGATGGGCAGCCATGTAAATTGAAACAATAAAAAATAAATAACTTTCCTGCTGTAATACTTTCCAATCATCTGGAATTCAAACATCCCTGTGTCTATTCAATACTTTTGCATTTTTTTGTGTAGAAGAATGCCATTTTCTTGCATGCTGTTCAGTGCTATTTTGAGCACTGAACCTTACTGTTGGTTTGTATGTGTGAAAAACTGAATTTAATTTTAAATGTGTTTGTATCATATTCTTTTTTTAATCAGCTGATGCCCCTCTAGGAAGATACTTATATAACTGAATTTCAGCTTTTCTTTTTTCCTAAAGCATATTTTACTCTTCCAGTCAACATTTTTTATAGTTGGCATGGCTGGAATTTCTTTTTCCATTTTAATTTTTCTTTCCTATAAGATGTATTTCTTTAGTCACTATGATCAGATGAAATGAGGCATCCTTAACCAATCCCTCTTCCCCTCCTGTCTGTGTTAGTATATATAGCATGAGTATTCCCTACACACACACAAACATCAGTGAAATAAACAAGGCTTTGGCCCAAAGAAAAGTAGCACATAGTTCAGAAATGTAGGTTAATGTCATCAAATGCACTGTGATGGGATTGTGTATGGGCTATCATCCTCCACAGACCTAGGTGGATTCTCTTCTCCCACACTAATTGATATTTAAAGTGGGGAAATCCTATTAACCAAAGGGGAGGAGATTACCAATGATCACTGAAGCCCTTTAAACTGCAGGTGTAATTCCAGCAAGGGTTGTGTTGGGGGGGTGGGGGAGCAATTTCATTTGTCCACAAAGTTTATCTTTAATGAGACGTTATGCAGAGGTTATTAGGAACAGATTGCTTTAATTGCACAATCACAGTGCATAATATATGCCACAATATGTGACTCAGAAAATCCACAAGCCTAGAAGAAATGACATACATTTGTTACAAGTTGTAAATGATCTGTAGCATAGTTTTTATTTTTATTTTTTTTCCACATTCACAAAAGGTATTTGCAAGAATTTGAGGGAACAAAGGAGGGCACGGTTGCCTGAATTACATTGTTTAACTCGTCTTGCTGAATCTGACAATCCATTATTGGAACAGCATTCACTAGTTGATCATCTAGCTCTGTCTTTCAGACCATAAATTTGGGCTAAGAACCTTTGCAAGTATTTCTGGAGGGTGCTGTCCCCCTCTTTTTGTGCATATGCTTCGTCATATGAATGAAAACCAGTAATACCTGGCAAGTATATGAATGTGAAAACTTCATGCTGTGCAAGTCTCTAGTGTCCTTTTTTAAATGCAAGAGTGCATCCAAAACTTTAATATTCTACCTTTATATTGGAATGGTATAATCTAGTCTACTACCTCATCCCCACATCATTATTCTGCATAGGTACTGTAGATTCAACCTACAGATAATATAATCATATCTTTGTATTCTGGTGCAGATAAAGTCCCTTATGTGAAAATAAAAATATCTTCGCATCAGCCATTTTCCTTCCATGTTTTTGGCTGTTAGGCTTTACTGCCTAAACAGGAGAGTTCTCAATTTGCATCCTAAAGGGACACAGTCCACTTCAGCCAAACAGGATTTTATATGTTATGTATATAGAACAGTTTAGTCGGAGGGACATTGATTTTTAAGACCTTTCATACAGATGTGCTTGGAAAGAAAAGCCATTTGTTTAGAACACAACATGATCTTGTCACACATAGTTAATTTCCTCCAGGGCCAAAGTTCTGCTGGCTTTCTGATAAGAGATTTTCTTTTCCTGAATTGTTTTCTGATAGATCATGGCCTAAAGTAATGCTTTCATTTTTACTTTCGTAATTCAGATTTGTAATTAACCTCTTTTATCTCTACTTCTTCCAAGGTTATGTCTTTCCTTCTATTTTCCCCCCATAGCTAACATTCCTTACTGAACCCAGTCTTTATCAAAGGCATTACTCCAGCTTTTTGTCTTGTTGAGAAATAGAAGCGGACATCTGAGTTAGTTGTGCTGACAGCAAAAACTAAAAAGGTTGCTGTGAGGCCAGTGGTTGAATCAAGCAAAAGCTGAGCAGGCAAAATTGCATGCTGCTGATACATTGTTTTCATTACTATCTGTGAAATTTCAACTGTTAAAATCTATGTGGAGTGCCTCGAGAACAGAGAAAAGAACAGGTTCCTTAATGCAACTCAGAAGGTCTGAGTCTGGCACCAGAGTTGCAAAAATGGAAGGGGGCAGACAGCGTCTGAGAGATGACTTTTGACAGGGACGTGCTAGAGGGTTTGTATCTTTTCCTCAAAATGTCGTTTTTCTTCCCCAGTTCCAGTCTGCATATTGATATATGAACATTTTATAAGGTGGAGGGAGGGCTGACAATTATGTATTAGTTGCATAATTAATAAATTGCATTGCAATAATGTAAAATTTTAGAAATATTTAACAAAGGCTCTGGCTGCAGAGTTGCCATAGAAACCCCATGCATTATCTGTTGCTAAGTGAGCAATTTTAGTTATATCTCACTGCATGTTCTCTGCAGTAAAACAAAACCACCACCATATTCCATTATGTACAAAGTACGCAACATTCTTTTTCTTCAGAAGCTAAATTCCATATATTAATTTGCATCCTTTATTTTTCTTCTGGTAATCATCAGTTGGGACAAAAAGTTATATAATGCACTTGAGTACTAATATCCAACTATCAGGATTTCTATCTAGCAAGCCTCTTCAAGTTCACCCATGTTTAATGTTTCACGAGGAATTGCCACACTTAAGCACATTTTCACAGTTGTAAGTGCTAGAAATTTTGACTCCAATCCTGCCCATTTGAATCCTTTTAATTTCCATTTTTAAATGGAAAATTTAAATGTGTTTGAGCTAATTCCTTCCAAAGTAATCTTTAAAATGTTTTATGAGGCTGGATTATATCAGGAAGCTCAAATTCCTAGCAGGTACGTCAGTGCCCCCCATGTCACAAAGGCACCACCAGAATAAGGTAGCTTAATCCTTACAACAAAAATAAGTCTGTCCTGTAGATAGCACATGGCTTCAGCTGTCCTAACAGCCAGGAACCACGCTGAGACAAGGAGTGGGTCTCTAGTGTTTTATTACTGCTACATAACAGAGAATCCTAACAAACTGAAGAAGCGTGGGAAAAACCCAGACATATAAACCCCAAAGACTAAGGCGGGCCCAATCTGTGTCTCTTTGAATGGCCACCTAATTCCTCAGTACTACGCATGCGCTTTACAGCCTGGATGGGAGCCCCCTGCTCGCCATCCTCACTCATGACAGCTTCAGCTCTATAAGCCTCAATTTTCTAGAGGCAGCCTTTTCTGGAGGAGATGGAAGAGGGGGTGATGGTGTGATGGTGGAAACAGGAGATATGACAATTAGAATGGCTGGAAAGGAAGAAGAGGAGGGGAAAAGAAAGAAATGATATTGCAGGTTTTAAAACTTCCCCACCCCTACTTTCCTGCTCCGGATCTAATAGCATTTCTGCTTTGACAACTGAGCCGTAGCCAAGCAGCACAGAGATCTAAATGTTGTATTTTATATTATGTTTGTCTGTAGCTGACGTTCCAGACATGGGAAGTTGTCAACGGAGTATTCCGCCCTCCCTGACAGCTGCATAATAAACTAGACTAAAAACAAATGAAGAAAGTGTTCCTTAGCTTGTAACAACTGCCTTGTTGCAATTCCCATAATCCCTAGCATTTTCTACCAGATAAGAAGCGTGAGAGATAATTCTCCAGACTTAACCACTGAAATACTTTAAGGGTGGCTACACAACTTCTTTCTCTCCTGTCTTTAAGCCACAGAGAATCTGGCCAAGAGGTAATATAACTGAAGTGGGAGGAACCAAGAGTTTGGATCACTTTTTTCATGGTGGGGCGGGGTAAGGAAGTATAACAGTCAATGTGGGAAAAAGCAAGCCAATTTTGTGCAGTTGGAAGGTTAAGGAGTGATATGTGAAATACTCGTATCTCTTGAAACTGCCCCAGTTTTTTTTAAAAAATGGATCCAGAATTTTCAACCCTCTCTACCCTGGAAAACCTCTGGACACTGAAAAAGGATTGCTTGTTTGTAGAGAAAAATGTATTATTTTAGTCATATTTTGAAATATCTTTATTTGCATATGCATTTGATACTTCATGATAGTACATTATTCATGTCCAGTGCTTGTAATTTTTTAACCAACTTATTTTATTTTATGTGTTTTAGTGCTGAAGGCCTTGGAGGTTTTTCCATGGGAGTATAAGAATATGTTTAATAAATAAACAAATCCATAAAGTTTTTTTTTCTTTTAGAAACTTTATTTTCTACATAGAACATTCTGAATTGATCTCGCTCTTAAATAATGGTTACTATTTATTTCTTGGGGGAAAAACTATATTTCTAATATTGGCCCAATTATATTTTGCAGGAGATGCACGACTGAGAGGTCAGATTGGGGTTCTTTCTGAGCGACGTGGTTCCTATCCATTCATAGATTTCCGTCTTCTTAACAGTAAGTTCAGCACGTATTGGAAATGCTTCCAGGAAGGAGGGAGTGTATTTAAATGTGTTTTTTTCTCCCAATTTATTAAATAGAAAATGCTTGCATGAATGTATAATGCTATTCTCTTTCAGGATAGGCAGTATTATGCAGAGTGCAGAAAAGGAACAAGAAATACTAAAAGAAAGAAATTAAGGAGATAACAAAAATATTAAAAAGGAAATATAGTTAAAACTAATTTATATCGGCCCCATTCACTATACCTGTCTTAATGTTTCTGTCCTTGCAGATCATCCTCGCTTCTACCAGTACATTACTTTATTTCTTTAAACTTTGGACCTCTCTTTTTAAGGGTCTCATCAACTCCATCCAACTATGACTTCCTGGTTCGTTCCCTTCCTCTCAAACTGTACTGCCTTGAACTCCTAAAGAAAAGGCAGAATGAAAATGTAGTCAGTGAATCAATAATAGGGAGAAACTGATGAAAATGTGGCTATGTGCAACTATACAAACTCATAATGGAAGGAACGTGTCCTGAGAATAGATTTGAGAGACGGAAATATTGTGGCATATGGGTTTTCTGGGAAACCATATAAAATTATCATGAGCAGTTGCTGGGCCTTATTAATAATAATACTACTTAAATGAAGGAGAAACAAGAGAAAATAGAGTTAAGGTGAAGAAAATATTTGACTATCACAAATAAAAAAAACCATATAGACATGACCATACATTTTTAATACTACAGCTCTCAAAGGTTTTCTGATGCATTGCTTATTACTTACCAGTTTCCCATATCTGTTTTCTACAACGCATCATTAAATAAAAATTCAGGACTATACCATCATAATCAGGCAAACTGTTCTATTCCTCTTAATTTGCACTTTTGGTTAACTGAGAAGCTACTGATCAGGCAGAATGGGTGTGGCTTTGTGTGAATCTTTTAAAAGATCAAGGCATTCAGTTGAATAGTAGTTCCACGTGTTCATGATTCATGTAATCATTGTATCTTAGGAAATATCCTTGAAAATGTTAGGTCATTTCCAAACGTCCTTATGGATCAAGTGGAAAGGTAATCCATATGACAAAAGACATCATGGAAAGAAACTCATTTCACTGCTATTTTTAGCTCTAATTTCTATTTTTCATACAAGTTTACATGATAGATAAGCAGAAACAAAATCATACGTACAACTATATATAAAACAATAGGTGGCAGATTAGTGTTTATAAGCAAATTAATTAATTGGGTGGTATTATACATTTAATATTTTTATTATAATCATTCAAGTAGTATTTTGTCTTGTTAAATATGTTGTGATCACACCAAGGCTAAGCTTTATTTCAAAATCCCATTGAAATCAACATCACTGAATGTGCTTAATTATAATTTTTTATGCCTATGTAAATAATAACTCAAAGCAACCCTTAGTGTGTGAAAAGCTTTACAATTCTTTTAACTCCAGTACAAGAATGTAGGCAGTCTTTTTCAGACGGAAAAACTTCTGGTGGGGGCTCTCACCAAAAGCTGCCACACCTATACTTGCCATGGTGGATGTAGTCAAAGGCAAAAGATGCATTTATCAGAAGGCAGACTGTTGAGATTATTCCTGCTGTCCCCTGTGGCCAACTAGGACACTCTCCACCATCCCATCTCACCTTTAGTCTTTTTATTGGGCAGGGGGGCACATTTTCAAAGAAGCACTGATCTGTAGCCATCCATTGTTTCTTTATTTTGTAGGGATGCCTTTGGGGCCTACTGTATGTAAGGTCTGGAGTCATTCTTGGAAACAGTTGAAACTAGAGACTGGTACTTCATTTTTGCAGAAGCCAGCTTCTCCTTTGGGGACTGTAAAAAAAGATTACCAGTAATGGAATGTGGATGGAAAGCTGTTGGGTACTAAAGGAGACAAATGTCCACGGGACTACTGGTGCCCACATATACCCAATTTCTGAATTGTGTCCTGTATTCTCTCAAAGTAAGAGTGTGATATGAGTAGGTTACCTGTTTGCTATGAGATGCACATTTCAGGCTTTAAACATCTCTGTATCAAACATTTACTTCATTTACTTTTCTTTTATTGGAAGCTAGCTTGGTTTGTCTTTCAAAAAGGATTTTCCTGGTAAGGCAGCAATAATTTAATTCTCTGATAAACTAAGCTGCTCATTGAGTCATTGAAGCAGATCCTTTCGGTGACTCATATGTGGTAATTAAAATTAGCTTTCATTATCATGTCATACGGCCTGTCAGTAACTGATACAACACATTGCTTGATTGCCTTAATTAGGAACAAGAGGAAATTCCATGCTGCACTATTGAAGTGGGATCAGTGAATCACAGCATAGTTTGTAGAAAATAGAATAGGCTTTTCATGTACTGTTCCTAACTGAAAACTGGTTATTAAGGATCAAAAGCTGAAACCAACAAAAGCAAAGATTTAGGAACAATATCAATGTACCTCTGCAATTGCTAGCCAAGAAAACAATGGGTCATAAAACTAACCTATCAAGAATTCTCACTCAAGGCACAAATGAGTAGATTCATATAATCAAATACTTTGGAATGTTTACACAAAGATCCAGCTCTCTTGAGTCATCCATAATGATGGGAAAGGTAGAAGGAATGAGAAGAAGAGGACAACCAGCAGTACTGTAATGGCAATGGGTGCATTATTGGGAGAGTTGAAAGGGCCAAGTTGGGGATAAATTATCATGGAGGAAGGTCTGTCTGTGTGGTTGCTAAGAGTCAACACAGACTTGACAATACATAATCAGTTAAGGAGTATACTGTACTCCACTATCAATATAACCTTTAAAAAAAGACCCTTACTATTATTTTACGTAGGTTATACAAAACTAAGAACTCCAATTCATCCAATCACTTATCCCAGGATCTGGTTTCTAGTTCTTTGATCATCCTTGTTGCCTTCCTCTGAACTATTTCAGTCTCTGAATTTTTTTTTTTTAAATATAACACCAACAACGGGACACAGTACTTGAAGGTGGGAGGTGGGGGAGTCTGATCAATGGAAAATCTAGTCAAACAATTGCTTCCTAATATTTAAACACAATGTTTCTGTTGATGCAGCCTAAAACTGAATTTATCTTTTTTGCAGCCACATCATAATGCTGACCCATATTCAGTTTGTAATCCACTATTTTTACAAGTATTACTACTAAGACAGGTATCGCCTATCCTAAATTTGTGCAGCTGATTCCTGTTTCTTAAGTGGAAAAAAAAAATCATTTGTCTATGATAAATGTCATACTGTTATTTTCAGCCCATTTCTCTAACCTATTAAGATCTTTTTGATTTTTATTTCTGTGTTCTAGGGTATTAGCTGTCCAACAAATTTTATGCCATCTGCGAATTTAATATATGTCCTCTATGTCTCATTATCCAAGCCATTAGAACAGAACCTTGAAGTACCTAACTTCATACCTCACTCCAGTTTGATGAGGAACTATTAATCAATGTTATTTACGTATGATTTTTGAGGTAGACCCTTAACTTTGATTTAATGAAGTAGGCAGAAGCACACTCAAATACACAGCCATTTTGCTTCTAGTGGTTAAGGCAACGGGCTAGAAACCAGGAGAATGAGAGTTCTAGTCCTGCCTTAGGCACGAAAGCCGGCTGGGTGACCTTGGGCCAGTCCCTCTCTCTCAGCCCAACCCACCTCACAGGGCTGTTGTTGTGGGGAAAATAGGAGGAAGGAGTAATAGATATGCTCCCCACCTATTATTTCATATAAAAATAATAAAGGTGGGATAGAAAATAAATAAAATAAATAAATATTCATTTCTTACAATAGATCACATGCTACCTATTAGCTTTTTACCAGCATGTACACAACCTAAAAGTTCTCCACTGAATAGAATGCTGAATCATTTGCTAAACGTTCTATTTATTCCCATGCATGCTTTACTTATGTCATAGCCCACTCCTGTCACATTCCACAACCATGCAATTCCCTATTTGCGTAAAGGATTCCATAACCCAAGCCCGTTCGCTTTATCATACACCTTCACTAAATCAACACACACAACAAACTTTCTCACATTCACACACTTCTCAATGGCCTGCTATTTTGGTTTGCATACTACCTGCCTGACAAAAAAACTATACTGCCCTTCTCAATTTTTTGGTCATTGTTATCTCTCATACCCTTCCAATCAGAATTCTGCCAAACAACTTCCTAGACACATTAACAATCTCCCCTGTAGTTTTGCATACACCCTTGCTACCTTTCCCTTTATACAAGGCAATAATAACAGCATTCTATCAGTTGTCAGGCACAGATGCAGCCTTTATGTAAACATTAAACAGGGTGGAGAGCCACTTCATAAGCAAACTATACCCATATTTTAGAATTTCTCCAGTCAATCATCCACACTTACACTTCCCATTTCCAACATTCTTATAGCATCTTGGCTTCCTTTTAATCATTTTTTCTGGATACTAACTTTTACAGTATTTATTTTAGTCCCACTGTTTGATGTACCGCTATCATACCCATGAAAATCTCTAAAATAATCATTCCAGCATTCCCTCACTTTCTTCAGTTTGATCTCAAATAATTTCATCAGTTTTATTCTTAATTCCATTTACTCTGTTGTAGGTTCCTTGTTTAGCCTTCTTTATCTACTTCCAAAACATTTTTTTAAATTTTCTATAAGAATTTTATTAGATTTAAAGCAAAGATAAAAACTATAAAAAAGAAAAAACCTACAAAAAGAAAAAAGAAAAAAAGAATTTTAAGGATTACATGAAGAAGTGACTTCTGACTTGTAATAGCAAGAATATACAGCAATTTCCATAATCAATCCCTTGCTCTATAAATCATTCCATTAGCACATTATAAAAATTACTAAATACAATTGCTCCTTCCCCTTTTATTAAAAGGAAAAGAAATATACTCCTAATCAACTCCCCCCACTAAAAAACATTTAATTAATTATTTACTTCCTACCACTATTCTGTACATTTCTGTCCACTATGATAAAGATCAAACTAAAAAACAGGTAAATTGTCTGCTCTTATAATATAATAATTATAATAATTATAATACTGCGATTATAACAATCTTTATTCTATTAAACCTAAAACCAGCATTTATTGTTTATACCTTATTAATCTTAATCCAAATCATTAACAAAGAGTATGAAGGCAAACAAGCCTTAAAAACAATACAGATGAACATTCTTAAACCCTTACCCCACTTCAAAATATACCAAAGCATTCACATATCTCCACATAACACTTGTTGTTGTTTATTCGTTTAGTCGCTTCCAACTCTTCGTGACTTCATGGACCAGCCCACGCCTCAGCTTCCTGTTGGTAACACATAACACACAACACATTTTTCATAAAAAAATCAAACAGCCCAACTGCCGCCCTTAAAAACTCCAACTTCTTAGCAGAAAACCTCCCATAGGAAAACAAAACCTCTTCCTTCCCATAACTTTCCATCAGAAAAACAGTTCCATTTATGATTTGCAATTCAAACTGTCCCTTTAATTCCTTCAGTTCCACAATCTGGTCGTTGTCAGCAAAAGCCTTGATCTTGCTGTCAGTAGAAACATTTCTATCATTGTTGAGCTCCTTAACCTCTTCCATGACATTCCCAGCCAGATGACACATTTTAAAGCTGATGTTTTCACCGATGTCCCAAACAGCTTGCATAATATCTTGACAGGAATAAAAAAGAATCTGTTTAAAACTCTGTTTAAGCTCACAACAGAACTCTGAGAAAGTCTGCTTGAAATGCTCTGTTTCAGGCAGTAGATTATGGCCCCCCCAAATACTTGACTAGCGAAAATAGGAGTTAATGGAAAATTTCCGAAAGATGTTGACACAAGTGAAAGTATGCTAACGGGCAGCTCCCAGGGAAAATGGCAACAGAAAGCTGAAGATTCAAAACAGCAGATTCAACATGTAGGAAAATATTAAATTCTTCAAATTCAGTACAGAAATAATAGCAGGAAGACAATTATTTATTCTCAATCCTCCTAAGTATTTGGATGGGAAACAAGCCAAAACTTAAAAAAAAAATTAAAAATGAATCCCAAAAATAACTATAAGCACCAAGACAGAACGCTTCTCCTTGCTGTAGAAAGCCTCTTTTAGGGTACATAAACTTAAAAAATATATAAATTGAGTGATTTAGAAATGTGGTGGCCGATCTTAGTGTCCCTTTAAGGCTACAACGCAGCTTGGAATGATGACATCCCAGCCTCTCAACATTTATTACCAGTTTAGCGCAGATGCTGTTTGCGATCCTCTGGCTGCAAGGCACCATTCTGGAGGACAGATGGGATGATTCTGAGCAATTTCTATCCATGAAAACACTCCAGGGCTTCAGGGAAAACCTTCCTGAGCCCACAAAAAACTGCTGTGTTGTCAGTTCTGCCCACAGAGCCCACGAGCACAGCTGTTCAGATCATCATAGTCCCACCAGAAGTCCAAAACATTTTTTTTTAATTTCCATCAAAATTGCTCTGCATTTTCTCTGTTTTAAAAATTCCTTGCTCACTTTGATGACATTTTTCAAGAAATTGTTCAATATTATTCTCTCACTCTCAGTTTTGCGGCAGTTATTCTCTTATGTGCATTTTTTCTCATCCATGGTCCTTTTCACTTCATCATTCACCAGCCATCCTCTTTCATGCTTCCTATTGGAATAATTCCACACACATCTGTTATTCTTTTTAACTTAATTTTTTTCATTCCATTCCAAGCCCATATCATCAAATACTCTTTCATTTAAGACTTATACTTTTCTCTTCCTGCAGTTGTTCTATTTTCAGTTGTCCCCCTCCCCTTTCTTTTCCTTTTCTTCCACGTGCATATTTTCTCCAATATCCACTCTTGACACTACTGAATAATGGTCTGTCCTACATTCAAAATGGCACCCTAATTATTTCTGACTGTTATCATAAACAAATAAATTGATAAATTACCACTATAATCTAGATGATTCCAGTTCATGTTTTCTGACAAACATTTTAGCCCTTTCATTTGCAATTAAACTTACAAATTTCTAAGCATTTTTTATTTTTTTTAATTTTTTATCCCATTTTTAATCGCATTTATATTTTTATAAATAACTCAAGGTGGGGAACATACCTCTTATTCTGTTGTAAACTGCCCAGAGTCCCACCTCAGTGGGGAGATGGGCAGTGATAAATATTGGATAAATAAATAATAAATAAATAAATAAATAAAATAAAATATTCCTTCTTCCTCCCATTTCCCCTGGCAACAACAACCCTGTGACTTGGGTTGGGCTGAGAGAGAATGACTGGCCCAAATCACCCAGCTCGCTTTCATGCATTTTTTTTATCCCACAAGTTCAAGCAGACTTCTTTAGATATATTAGATCCTTCATCTTTCTATAGTTTCATAAACATACAACATATTTTTTTTAAAATTTCATTCATTAATTCATGTTCTCTATTGTAGACTCCTCTTACTTTCTGAGTCAAAAACTTCCAAATCCTTTAGTTGTCCCTAAATGGGCCCGTAGTTATTGACCTTTGCTGCCCATTATAGCCTTGATCAATTGAGGCTTATTAAATGTTTTTAATAAGAAAAAGAAAGGCATCTGCTTTAGTTGTACGCATGCCACATGCAGCTTTTCCTGCTAATTGTAAGGACTGGACCACTCTGTTTTGGCACATTTTGGCCAGTTTGCCACAAGTGTGACCAAAGCTCAGTTTTACTGCAGTTATGCTTATGCTGTTCTCTAGAAGCTAGGTTCTCTCATCTAAGTGTACCATTCAAGCCATCAGTCTTTTGCCCACATCTCCACCATAGCTCAACTTAGAGATACATGCAGTGATCTACCAAAAAAAACCCAAACTCCCACTCAGGATACATTAATGCCAGCAATAAAGTAAAATAAATCATATTCATGTTCCAGCTTTCCAACACTCTGAATCCTAATTTGCCTAAGTTAATGCATCTGTATGAAACTGCTGGGAGACCTTATCCATTGATTTGGGGTGAGGTGTCATGAATACGCTGATGATCCACTGCAGGCTGAGTTGAAGATGCTGTAGAAGTCCTGAACTGGTGTTTGAAGGCTGTTAAGGACTGGATGGGGTCGTGGGAAAAATAGGTTCACATTATCCCTATAAAGATAGAACTGCTGTTTGACTGTAAACATCTGAATTATTCAGTAACATTAATTCCAGTAGTTACTTGATGGGGTTATACTCCCCCTAAAAGTGGTCCATGACTTGGGGGATCCTCTTAGACTCATAGCTTCTTTTTCATCAGCAGGTAGAAGCCATGGCTGGGGGGACAAACCTAGCCCTTATCACCAACTTGTTGGACAATTGTAATTCCACACGTGGTTTCTTTTAAAGATGAGCTACAGCTGGTACAGAATGTAGCAGCCAGACTGTTAGTGGAACAATCTCACTACAGCAGAGTAACACTGATTTTAAGACCACTGCACTGGCTGCCAGTAGGTTTCCAGGCCAATTCAGAGTGCTGATAAAGCCATATACACTTTGGTATAAGATTGGGATGGGTTACAAATACTGGAAAAGGAGGGAGGGAGGAAAGATGCTTTTGCTGGTGTTTTGGATTCAACAATGTAAGGATAAGATGAAATAGGATGAAAAAATACATAGCTATAGAATTCTGCTTGGAGAAACAGTCCTCCATTTTCCAAATTCTCACCAGCATTTTAAACTGTTGAAATCATTACCAAAAATTAATTTGAATGTTGACTTTATTTCAATAAACCATATCAATCTGTTGAAGCATTTTTAATAAATCATACCCACCTGTTAAGGTATTTTTATTCACTTCAATTATGTTCCTGCATTAGAAGTATAGCTTTTCTTACTTAGAAACCCTTTATATTATTTGATATTATTTCCACAAGGATCTAATTAGTCACTTGATCATTTTCCACAATTTCTAAAACTGAAATAGATACTTTAAACCAAGAGATTGGTTATTTCATTTGTTACCTGACCTTCTGTTCCAAGGAAAAGGGTGTTGTGATGATAACATTGAGGACATTTTCCAACTGCCATAAGGAAGAGAGAAAACAAAGTTAAAGAGCCATTAAGATGATAAATGAAAAAGCTGGATATATTCTATTATTACAGGTTCATTTTCCTTAAGGAGGAACAGGAACAGGGAAAGAAGGGCTATTTCCTTTCTTTCACTTCACAATCAGCCATTAACCCTTTTGAAAATGACTTCAGAAGTATCTAGGTACAGGGGCTTATCTTATAAAACCCCATATGTGTTTAATCATTGCATTTATAATCCAATGTATATAATACAGTTTTATTTGCAGGACAGGTGGGAAGTATCTAGGGCAGGGTTTCTCATCCTCCACAACTTTAAGCTGGTGGACTTCAACTCCCAGAATTCCCCCAGCCAACATCTCTTATCACTGACCTGCTGGCTAGGATTTATTTATTTATTTTATTTATTCTTCAAACTTCTATTACTGCCCATCTCCCCCAAGAAAGGATTCCGTGAAGTTGGAATTAAATCTAAATTTCCAGTATTTTATGTGGCATATATTGCTGTTAACATGTGATTAAGTATCTCAGGCCATTGCTGCATGCAGACAAGACTGCCCTCAGTCAGTGGCTTGCCTTCAAGCAGTCTATTTAATGCAATTATGCTAATTTTTTTCTTTTTTCTACTGAATCTTCAATCTATAATGTGAGATTAATTCCTGTTCAGAGGTTAGTTGACACTATAGATGCCCAGACTCTTTGGATGGGATCAGGGCAGAGATTTTATAAATAAATAAATAGCAGCTTTTAAAATAACTATCAATGATTTTCCAACAACCTAAGAGACGGCTTTATACATGGACTTCACCAGATGGACAACACCGAAATCAGATTGACTACATCCTTTGCAGCCAAAGGTGGCGGACATCTATACAGTCGGTAAAAACAAGACCTGGAGCTGACTGTAGTTCCGATCACAAACTTCTTCTTGCACAATTTAGGATCAGACTAAAGAGATTAGGGAAGACCCACAGATCAGCTAGATACGAGCTCACTAATATTCCTAAGGAATATGCAGTGGAGGTGAAGAACCGATTTAAGGGACTGGATTTAGTAGATAGGGTCCCGGAAGAACTCTGGACAGAAGTTCGCAACATTGTTCAGGAGGCGGCAACAAAATACATCCCAAAGAAAGAGAAAACCAAGAAGGCAAAGTGGCTGTCTGCTGAGACACTAGAAGTAGCCCAAGAAAGAAGGAAAGCAAAAGGCAACAGTGATAGGGGGAGATATGCCCAATTAAGTGCAAAATTCCAGAGGTTAGCCAGAAGAGACAAGGAATTATTTTTAAACAAGCAATGTGCGGAAGTGGAAGAAGACAATAGAATAGGAAGGACAAGAGACCTCTTCCAGAAAATTAGAACCATCGGAGGTAAATTCCAGGCAAAAATGGGCATGATCAAAAACAAAGATGGCAAGGACCTAACAGAAGAAGAAGAGATCAAGAAAAGGTGGCAAGAATATACGGAAGACCTGTATAGGAAGGATAACAATATCAGGGATAGCTTTGACAGTGTGGTCAGTGAGCTAGAGCCAGACATCCTGAAGAGTGAGGTTGAATTTGCCTTAAGAAGCATTGCTAATAACAAGGCAGCAGGAGACGACGGCATCCCAGCTGAACTGTTTAAAATCTTGCAAGATGATGCTGTCAAGGTAATGCATGCTATATGCCAGCAAATTTGGAAAACACAAGAATGGCCATCAGACTGGAAAAAATCAACTTATATTCCCATACCAAAAAAGGAAAACACTAAAGAATGTTCAAACTATTGAACAGTGGCACTCATTTCACATGCCAGTAAGGTATTGCTCAAGATCCTGCAAGGTAGACTTCAGCAACTCATGGAGCAAGAATTGCCAGATGTACAAGCTGGGTTTAGAAAAGGCAGAGGAACTAGGGACCAAATTGCCAATATCTGCTAGATAATGGAAAAAGCCAGGGAGTTTCAGAAAAACATCTATTTCTGTTTTATTGACTATTCTAAAGCCTTTGACTGTGTGGGCCATAACAAATTGTGGCAAGTTCTCAGTGGTATGGAGATACCAAGTCATCTTGTCTGCCTCCTGAAGAATCTGTATAACGACCAAGTAGCAACAGTAAGAACAGACCACGGAACAACGGACTGGTTTAAGATTGGGAAAGGAGTACGGCAGGGCTGTATACTCTCACCCTACCTATTCAATTTGTACACGGAACACATCATGCGACATGCTGGGCTTGAGGAATCCAAGGCTGGAGTTAAAATCGCTGGAAGAAACATTAACAATCTCAGGTATGCAGATGATTCCACTTCGATGGCTGAAAGCGAAGAGGAACTGAGGAGCCTTATGATGAAGGTGAAAGAAGAAAGTGCAAAAGCTGGCTTGCAGCTAAACCTCAAAAAAAACCAAGATTATGGCAACCAGCTTGATTGATAACTGGCAAATAGAGGGAGAAAATGTAGAAGCAGTGAAAGACTTTGTATTTCTAGGTGCGAAGATTACTGCAGATGCTGACTGCAGTCAGGAAATCAGAAGACACTTAATCCTTGGGAGAAGAGCAATGACAAATCTCGATAAATAATTAAGAGCAGAGACATCACACTGACAACAAAGGTCTGCGTAGTTAAAGCAATGGTGTTCCCTATAGTAATGTATGGCTGCAAGAGCTGGACCATAAGGAAGGCTGAGAGAAGAAAGATCGATGCTTTTGAACTGTGGTGTTGGAGGAAAATTCTGAGAGTCCCTTGGACTGCAAGAAGATCAAACCAGTCCATCCTCCAGGAAATAAAGCCAGACTGCTCACTTGAGGGAATGATATTAAAGGCAAAACTGAAATACTTTGGCCACATAATGAGAAGACAGGACACCCTGGGGAAGATGCTAATGCTGGGGAGAGTGGAAGGCAAAAGGAAGAGGGGCCGACCAAGGGCAAGATGGATAGATGATATTCTAGAGGTGATGGATTCATCCCTGGGGGAGCTGGGGGTGTTGACAACCGACAGGAAGCTCTGGCGGCTGGTCCATGAAGTCACGAAGAGTCGGAAGCGACTAAACAAATAAACAACAACAATATCAATGATTTTATTATTTGTCTGATTTTCAGTGGAATGTTAGAATTGGACTAAATGTTGAACACAAAATATCTAAGCTAATAACAAAAGAAGACAATGGCATTTGCGTTAGAAAAATTATACAGATTTTCTGAGAGATTGTTATTCATCAAAATAATGTCCCAACATTTGTTTGCAAACGTAAAATTTTTGTGCTAAAATCGGTGAACAGTAAACTTAAGTATTTCTATTAGTACTTAGACATTTTTACCCTATAGAAAACAGTTAGAATTGGTGCCTCTTTTTCCTCCCCTTCCCTGTCACTATGCATGCAACCTGCTTTTATAAATTGGAAGCCTGAAGACCAAGGTGGCAATAATTCTATGAAATTATATTTAACCCTCAAGCAGGCACACTGGCTCACATAGTACACCATTAGTGCTTTTCACTTTTTTATTGTGTTTTTCAGTAGTCTTTTCAATTTTGGTGGCCCCTAAAATTTGGTGCCCCTAAACTGGGGGCCTGCTCAGCCTTAGGCTAGAGCTGGCCCTGGTTTAGGCAGTAGAAAACGATGAACCAGTGATGTTTTGATTTTCCCTAGTTTCAACAGCTTATCACATTTTCCCCCTTGGGAAAACAGAATGTGGTGGTAGTATCTGATTTCTTGTGATTGGGGAAAAGAAGAGCATAATTATATTATTCAGAAATTTTAAAAACAGCTAACCAAGATTTGGCTTTTGTTGAGTTGGTGTTCATTATTTCAATGAAGATCTTCTGTCCCCATTTTTTCCCACAGATACCATTTACTCGGGAGAAATTGGAACAAAGAAAAAGGTTAAGAGACTATTAAGCTTTCAGAGATACTTCCATGCATCCAGGCTATTGCGTGGAATCATACCACAAGCTTCACTGTACTTACTGGATGAAGACTACCTTGGTCAAGCAAGGGTAAAAAGCATTTTATTCTATGAAGTTTGGTTCTTATAATCAAGCTGCATTTGGATTATCATTCCTGGTTTAAGCATAATGGGAAGCTTCCTGGTATGTTTGAATGAAAACAGGAACAAAGCAGCATCAAAGAAGTTTGCAAACACTGAGACTTGTGCCAAGATTTCACACTTAGGATTTGATTATCTGAATTGGGCCACTGTGATGACTAAAGCTGTATCAATTAAAAGTAAGAAATCCATTTGCCATGTAGGCAAGACTGGACTCTAAGACAGGCTAACTTAAAGAAGTTAAGAAAAAAAGTATTATTACAATCTTGTACATGTCAACTCAGAAGTCCATCTTGTTGAACTCTTGAATATGTAGGTATGGAATTGTAGCTTTCATCTGTAGCAGCACCATCTTGAAGTATAACTATTGTGGCATGAATTAAAACCTTTCAGTCAAGCCCCTTTATCTATTTTGTACTGGTTTAAATGCACAAGAATCAATACATTATGATGGAACTTAGCCATTCAGCATGGATTTCTTTAACCCAGCAATGAAATCTAGTCCTGTCATGATAATAAAAATTTATCAGTAGATGCTGGCTGGGTTCAGGGATTGGTTGATCAGACCAGTGTCAGGGTTCATACATTGCAACAAGAAAATTTCTTATGGTTGCTGATGTTTGTCTTCCTGGGATCAGGCTTTTGGTCTGTGTCTTTAATAGTTATTATCAACCACCCAGAGACTGGAGTTGGGTGGCATATTGATGATTAAATATACAGCATTTTGCTTATTTAACAGAGCTCAAGTATAAACCTTGATTTACAAATCAGAATGGCTGATGCTAAACCAAACCAAACAACCCATTCTATAGCTTAGTTCAGCATGTGAACCCTGCTGCTGTATAGCCCAAATGCTCTTTTACTTTTAAGCCAATATTCCTTCCCCAGCTTTTGGCAGGCTTCCCCCTTTTCAAATGCTTGTTCACTGTTTTCTCCATCACACAATTGTAAGCATTTTAAGCCCAGGCATTAACTGAAATTTACATTGCTCATTCTTAAACAAAAAGGGTGCTCCAGAACCTCCCTAAATAAAGTATGTTAAGCTTTCAGAAAAGTTAGTGACTCTTAATGGCAAAACCTCATCAAATAATCTGAAGACATAAAATAGGAAAAACTGCCTCAGTTCTTGCATGTCATAACATGACCACCCTGTTCCACTGTGACCCCCCCACCTGCTCAGAATAATTGGGGAAAAGGTCACTCCTAATTCCATGCTATGCAACTACGGTATTTAAATACTAAATTGGAATAAATCACCTATATTGCAAGTATAAAACTTGATTTGACTTCCAGGGTGGATCTATTTCTAGATGAGACTTCGTTTGTGCAATTGTTGTATCTTATTTACAGGATTAAGCTCATTTTAATAGAAAACACTTTAAAATTTAGTTGGCACATACAGTTATTCTGCATTTTATCTTTGTATTTCCAGCATATGTTATCCAAGGTGGGAATGTGGGATTTTGACATTTTCCTGTTCGACCGCTTGACAAATGGTAAGGTACAAATAAAGAGCACAAAATGCTATTTCATTAAATCTATTTCCAACAGCAATGTTCTATATTTTCACTGATTGCATTCAAGGTTGCTCCTTCAACCTTAAAGCTTCTCTTGCTGAAACTTTTCTTCTTGCACAACAGGAAGAAAAATGGCCTAAACAGAGAATAGAGGGCTGTAGAAAAGCCTACAGCTGTAATCAGAACATCATGCAGAATGATGCCTTTACAGAAATGTCTTGGCCATTGTTTTTAACAAACAAAGGCACCAACTCTATAATTGTGGACAGGGAAGGGAAGGGAAGAAGGGAAGGGGAAAAAAAGAGAGAGAGAGAGAGAGAGAGTGTGTGTGTGTGTATACACACACACACACATATACATACACATGCATGCACGCATACACACACTGTGTGTGTGTGTGTGTGTATATGAATTGTCCATATGATATCAAAAGTGTGTAGAGATTTGTGCAAGTTCACAGCATATGTGTGTCACTTCTTGTTGCCATTGACACTTTTAACCTTATCCCTCCCAGGTACAGTATATGCCAGGCCTCACTCATCTCTCTTTATCACCCAGATCCTGCTAAAAATGACTATCTTACCTTACTGTTACTGATAGTCTTTTTGTTATTTTTAAAGCAAAACAAACAAAAAAAATCCAACAGCTGCTTTTTTGGTAATTTGTTTGACTTTAGATATAGTTTTAGAATTAGCTGATTAGAGTCAGCCTTCAGACTATGATGTCAGGAGTAAGGCTGGGGCCAGACTTTTTTCCCCCCAGCTTAGATGGTACCCCCCCAACAAAAAAAAATCTGAGAAAATTCAGGGGAACACTTGTCCCTTACTTTTGCTCAAAGTATTCTGGATGTCTTTCTAAAAAACTTACAAAAAATACATTGCACTGTTCATAATGGTACGAGATTCTTTTTGCAGCTCAGCCTTTGGTGTGAATTCTGGCTTTTATTCAATATGCATCCTAGTGTTTTTTTCCCCTTCAGAAGAAATGTGATAATAACAGATATATTGTACAAAAGGCAGCCTGCAGGCTGTAGCCCATCTTCCAGTGTAGTAGGCAGTGCCTGAAAAGTGCCATGAGCTGAGTCAGTCTGTTGCTCCTTAGGAGCAAAAAATTAATCTGGAAACATACCCAGAATCTTCTGTAACACCTGGGACATCCATGAAGTATAGGCAGTCTTCAGCAAAGAATCAGTGTGAAAGGGGTAAGACATCTGGACATCACCGAATATCGCTGGACGTGCTTTTCCCAGTCACAAAAATATATTCATCTGTCCATGTGGCAAATACAAGAAATAACCTTATTTCATATCTGAAGTTGGCCCAGTACTGCTAGAAAGTAGGAAGAAGGGTGTTCTTGCTATCAGCCCTCCGGATGTACTGGGAATGCAGTACACATACTACCATGCTAGCTGGGAATTTGTCTTGTCCCAATAAACTTAAAGAGGTCTCTACTAAAAATTACTGTTTGTATAATCAAGAACTAGGAAGATTTCCAGAGTTACAGAGCCTGCATTCCATTCACTTCATGGTACAGTAAATACAAGTGACTGATATGCTCTTTTTGTTATTTCAGGAAACAGCCTGGTAACCTTGTTGTGCCACCTCTTTAATGTACATGGGCTTATTCATCATTTCCAGTTAGACATGGTTACATTATACAGATTCTTAGGTAAGCACATCCTTCCATCATCTGTCAATGCTTATGCTATCTCTCAATACCTTAGGTTCAGAATAGCTGAAGTTAGGTATGGGCAACCTGAGAAGCCAGAGCTGTATGCACCCCATCTTCCCAATTTCCTTAGCTGTCTGGTACAAATGGCAGTGATGTCATTGATGAAATGTGCATTATGATGTCAGAATGTGAACTCTAGCCCTTCATATTTGCACACACAAGTCTGAAAGTCATGGGGTTTGCCTCATGATCTGGCAATACAGATTTCATCAATTTCTCCCCTTACCCTCCCCTTAAGTCCAGCACCTTAACTGGTATACCACATTGTCTCCCTTTTCCTTGCTGTCTGACTTTCTCCACTTGACCTGGTTTGTTAGTACCAATAGCCACTTCAGAATAAAAAAGGCTGCCTCAACCTAAGTACATTTGAACTTAGGGCTCAACCTCACATCTCCCAAACTACAGCATAAACATGATCTGGTAATCTTTTCTTTTTATGTCATGCTATCATGATGTTGATTTCTTCTTATCCCCAATCCACAGCTACAGTGGTCTTTAGTTATCTTAGTTTCAAAGAGTGATTTCTTTCTTCTCCCAACAATTTTTGTAATGGATATGAACTGGCGCACTTCAGTGTTGGTTGATGATGTGGTCAAGGGTAAGAGCTGCCAAGCTTCTAACTACTTTATCTATATATTATATTTATATACTGCCAAATCTGCCAAGGATTCATGGCAGTTTAGATTGATAATTAAAATATTCATTATAAAACTGCAATTAAAACATCCCTAATAAAAGACTGGAGAAGGCAATGGCAAACCACCCTGCTATCGCCTGCCAAGAAAATGTCGCGAAAGCGGCATCCCTCCAAAGGGTCAGACATGACTCGGTGCTTCCACAGGGGACCTTTCACCTTTCACAGTAAAAGACTAAAATTAAAATAATTATATCTTGACATAGTTGCAATAATTTGATGGAACATTATCAACCAATCCAATAAAACACCCAAAAGAACAAAAATAAATGTTACCTAAGCTCTGGCAGGCACACCAATCCCCCCCCCCCCAACTTGGTGGGCATTGCTCTTCATAACAATTTTAGGTAGAGCTGCAAGAACGATCAGCCACCTGAGATCTGCAGAAGCATCTGCCTACATAATGCCACAATGAAGCTTTCTAAAGCATTTCTCATGTGGGCTCCTTGTATACGTGGGTTTAGCCCTCTTTTGAAAGAGCACTAAGCCAGTGCTGCTCAGAAGACTGATTTAAACTGGGGAAGAGATCTGGAAAAAGAGTTGGATAGCTGGTTCTATCACTATTGGGTGCATTAGAAGTTTTTCACTTCTTTGCTGATAATGAGTTTCATATGGCCAGTTTGTTTGTTTGTTTGATTTATCTGCTGCTGCAGTTCCAGAGATTCTGACTGGCTTTTTGCTGTTTTTATTATTGTGGTGGGAAGCAATACAATTTTGCCTACTCCATTTTGTCTTCACACCTATCTGTAGGCTGCATCTGTGCTGATGGCCATTCTCCCCTAGTCCCATTTGGCCCACCTTTACTTCTATTTTTCTCATGTGGGAAAAGGGTTTATAAAATACATTCTTCTTAAACTGCCAGGCTAGTGTGACAGTTTATTTATCACTTCTCTGCAAAGTGAAATTGAACAACTACTTGGCTCAATCAACGTTTAGCAGCAAAGTGGTAGAATTCTCACTTCTGTTGCTAACAGGAGCCAGGAGATCAGAAGAACCTTGCTGCCAGTCTTCCAGCTGAAATGTGACTAATGCAGCACTAGAAAACCCAAATAGTTTAAGGAGTCTGAAAGTGCCAGGCTGAAAAAGTAAAATCCAAACCAAGAATGTGGGGTTTTTCTTTGCCTCACTGCAGAACTGATTTTGCCACTTATCCATTAAAAAAAAAAACTTCCTTCAGTCATTTTAGATTCATTTCTAGGGTTACAAAGGGGTTGTTTCAACAACACATTAAGTAAGAGATGCAGATTTTTTTTATTTATTTTTTTGTCTACTACTTACTTTAATAGCAAAGTATACCCAGATAATGCATGTTCAGTGAAGGTTAGCCCACCACCTCCCTAAGTCATTGCTTCCACTGTCAAACTGCTTTTACCATTAGGAACTTTTTCCTAATGTTTACCTAGAATCTGCCTTCCTGTACCTCAAGATGATATTCTTGTGCTACAGTCCATGAAGATTGAGAATAAGTCTTAGCTTTCTTCTTTGTGGTGCCCCTTTTCTCAATCTCTTCTTTCAGGACTTCCTTTCCAGGCTCCTGGCCAATACCTGTTCCATTTTCTCTGAAGTCTTCTTCAAGTGTGGTGCCCAGAAGGTCTGACCCATGCAGAATAAAAGGTTTCTTTCCATAATATACCAAGAGCGGTATATTTCAGAGCTGAACCCTAAATGTGGAAAGAAGCTCTTGAAAGATAGGAATAGAGTGGGTGGGGGAAAAACCTCACAGAGCATAATGCTGTTCCTGGTGGCACTGGCATTACCTAGCCCAGAGCAACTGTACAGGAGGTGAATGTGTGCTCAGCTTACAGGGACATGCTTTTTGTACAAAAAATACACCATCTCATACTCAAATTAGGTTCAGCATGAATCATGTGAATACAGCTATTAAGGGAATATTACCCAAAAACCTGGGCAATATTGGGACCTTTAGGAAAGAAAGTTTACACTTCTCCAAAAATATGATTTATAGCTCAGGGTACATGCCTTTTTACAGTAATGGAGGCTTTACTTGACATGCACAGAGCAATTTAGAAAGGCAATTGGTCAGGCTATGCCGAGCTTCTGGTTATGATACTTTGACTACAACTATGACTGTAATAACGGTAGTACAAAAATACAGGTATAGTAATTAAATTCTCACAATTCTCATCTAGATTGGCCCCTCGTATATAACTGAAATAGGCAGTACCCCTTTTTCAGAAGAGTAAATATAAATAATGTGACTGCTATCTGGGTTTGGGAATAAGAGATAATTCCCTGCTGCTGAAGCTTTAGCTCAGGGACCACCTTACAGATATCCATAGAGAAAATCAGCCTTGAATAATTATACCATTGTAGATTGTCCCCCTTTCTTTTTCCTCCTGAGCTATTTATTTTTCTTTTGAATTGGTGTTTTCATTAAAAGCAACAAAAAGTGATTTATAAAGTAGGCCCCATTTCCTTTAAAGGGAAACAAATCTTTTCTACAGCATGGATTTTTTTAAAAACCAAAGGACAGTCTCATTAGAGTGTTACGCTATTGCAGTTTTAGACAGAACTCCAGTTTAAATTTTAGACATCAGCCCAAAGTTTCAAAAGGATTTGAATCACAGAGATATCCAAAGGTTTTAGAAAAAGTTCAATTCTTCTCTTCTGTTGCTTCTAGGAATGGTGCAAGAAGATTATCACAGCCAAAACGCATATCACAATGCTGTCCATGCTGCTGATGTCACACAAGCTATGCACTGCTACTTAAAAGAGCCCAAGGTAACCACACATGCTTATCTGAGAATTTCCAGATAACATTTTCACAGATGTAATGAACTCATTTTACTGAGAAAACAAAAGTGTTCCACAACTTCTGTCAGTGAAACCTTCAATGCTCATTCCATTAGAGGTATGGAACATAAAGCCTCGTGTGGCTCAGAGTGGTAGGCGGCAGTATTGCAGCCGAAACTCTCCCCGCGACCCGAGTTTGATCCCAGCAGAAGCTGGATTCTTGGGTAGCCGGCTCAGGTTGACTCAGCCTTCCATCCTCCTGAGATCGGTACAATGAGCACCCAGCTGCTGGGGAAGGTGACGACTGGGGAAGGCAATGGCAAACCACCCCGCTATAGTCTGCCAAGAGAACGTCGCGAAAGCGGCATCCCCCCAAAGGGTCAGACGTGACTCGGTGCTGGCACAGGGAACCTTTCACCCTTTCACTTTTTTTTCATGGAACATAAAGAACAAAAAAGGGTGCAGCAGTTCAACCAATCTTAAAAATAGCACTAATCTATTGACAGCAGTGTAGCATTCATGAGGGGATCAGGTTCTTCTTCAAGAGACAGCCCAGCCCATCAATGTTTTGAAAAATTGTCCAACATCTTGTGAGATTGTAAACTATCACAACATTTTGTAAAACTTTTAGGAACAGGCCAAAATTGCACAGAAAGTTATGTACTATTGCAAAAATTCATGACATTCATACAAAAATGATGACATAGCAAGCTCTCATGAAAAACTATTGAAGTCTTAGAAGACCTTTTGTGAGAATGCCAAAAAAGTCCTGAGATCTCATGAAAAATCTTATAAGTTCTCCCCAAAGTTGTAGAGATGTTAATGGCCTGGTTGTAGATCTTGTGGGATTTAGGCAATTTTAAACATTTTTTTGTCTCAAAGTAGATTGAGAGAAAGGAAAACAGAAAAACCTGTCAATGCTTGGTTTGGGACCCTTTTGACAGTGTTTTGAAAACTTGAAACTAACCAGTATTTCCTGATTTCAGATAAATGAAGAAGTCTGATTTGTTTACAGTTGGAAGTAGATGCTTCCAGATTTTTTCTCACAGAAATGTCAAGAGAAACAAAAGGGAAATGGAAAGCTTACAAGCCTAAAATTTATGCCAGCTCATAACCGTAATGCAAAGTTTAATATTACAGTCAAACTGGGCCATTAAAGCAGTGGATGAATAATACCAATCCAGATTTGCTGAAGAAGCAAGTTATTGGAGGGAGGTGTTTAATGTGAAGGGTTAACAGGCTTAAGGGAAGGGAGACATGCTTAAGAATTCTTTGTACCCAGTTCACTCCTGCAAATGTACTTCTGTCAAGATTTTTTTCATTTACCTGGAGTTCAACACTGCTGGGAGAGAAAATTGAAAAACAAGTAACAGAGAAGACCTGCAAGGGAAAAAAATCAATCTTGCCCCCACTGATTCTCATTTTTAAATATACTACTCTTCGTTGCCATCTCCCATTTCCATTAGCATAAGTATTGATAAACACAATCCCCCTAACATGTTTTTTAAATTACTAACATTCTTTATCTGAGATATCAGTGTTAAATGAAGTATCTGTAACATTTCAATATTGTTATACTATACAGCTGCTTGCAACTTAGAGACAATCTTTAGTCTTTTTCCCTGATATCTGAAAGATAACACAATCTGCAGGTCAACAAGGTAAAATGATCCTAGATGAAAAGACCCAGTGGAAACAAAAGGGGAAAACAGAAAATGGAAAAATATTTTTTGCATTTATTCCCAACAGAAATGAAAAAAGTTACAACAGTTCTGGAAAAATGTATTTTTTCCACAAATTATTCAATTCCCCCTGCCTCCTTACTTTCACATCTGTCCTGAGTACATATCTGCTTTGTTTATGTACATACTGCAAATGCAGAACTTTTTCCATTTTTTCATCATTTGTAATTTTGTTATAAATGAATATGATGCAGCAACAAAAATCATAAATCATAGTGGTACTTTCTAGCTCCAAAAAATAAATTCAACTGTATAGAGTATTTGCCAGAATTAAAATAGCAACCTTTGTTACCAAAGTTACATACTGTGTCTGGTCTGAGAATCTGATTTATTTATTTGCTTATTTATTTGACTGTATTAGCTGCCCAACTCCAATGGACTCTGGGTGGCATACAAAACTAACAAAAACGTAAAAGCAGCCAGAAACATTAAATCAACAGGCAGCCCAGACTAAAATACTCTGCTAACAAAACCCACAAAACAAAACGGGGCCATTAGATAATGACAAACATCAACCCCAGGCCTGGGACCAGAGCCAGGTTTTCAAGGCTTTCCGGAACCTCAGGAGAGAGGGCGCCATCCTTATCTCTGGGGCGATGCTGTTCCCATGGGGGCCGTGACAGAGAAGGCACGCTTTTGTTTTCAGCAGAAGAGAAGCCAGTGGTCTTCTTTGGAAGCCCAAAATTGTTTTTTGAGATTGTCTATAACTCAGTACCCCAGAGATGTCCACTGGAAGAAGGAGGGGATAAAAAAAGTCAGGATGGCAGATGTAACTATGTGATTGAAGCATCATGTATAATGCACCAAAAAAGGGGCAAGACTTTGATAGCATGGTGGTGGCTGCATCCAGACCTTTCTGATGGCCTCTGCTGGGCCCTTTAATTGTTCACTTGTTTTGTATACGATTATGTTTGATGCTGCAACTGATACAAAGTACCAAAGCATCAAAGTCTGATAAAATTAGACTGGTATTATTCATATCTCTACCAGGCTTTGGCAGCTTGCTTTCAAAAAAGATATTGGTGTATAACTTTCATATCCCTATTTAATAGTTGCTTTGAAAAGTGGCATCTCACTTATTTTGTCCAAAAAATTTTGGTATTGCTAAAACTGAGCAGCTGAGTAATAGGGAGTGGTGGTATAAATTGGAAAGCATTATAGCTTCCTGGGTCTCCTGAAAAACAGGTTTATAAGTGTGCCATAATGGTTGTTTGAATCTATTAGCTGCCCAACTCCAATGAACTCTGGATTAACATGATACGTGAGCTTAACCATTCTGCTTTATAAATTATGGCCACTATAGCTTGTTCAACCAACTAGAGTGAAAACAAACCATAGCTTGGTGTGATGTGGGAACCAGTAGTTTAAGAACCAACATTAATGACTTAACATTGTGTGTGAACTAGGTCCAGTATGTTATTCAACAAAACTTGAATACAGTTTAGCACAGTACATGAGACCAGCTACAATGTACTATAACTGCATATTGTAAAACTATGTATCTTCAATCACCTACCTTCTTTAACTCTGAACCCCTTTTTACATGCTACAGCTTGCTAATTTCCTCACCCCTCTGGATGTTATGCTTGGATTACTGGCTGCTGCAGCACATGATGTAGATCATCCAGGAGTCAACCAGCCATTTTTGATAAAAACCAAACACCATCTTGCCAGTTTATATCAGGTGGGAATAACGCTTGGCATGTAGTAAATCACTGCTTTTTTTTTGGTGTTTTTTTTAAAGATCACCCTTTCTTATGACTGTATTAGAGGTTGCTGGTCACTTCTTTTCACCATGGCCACTTCAACTTTTCAATTATTCCAGAGCTATTTTCAAGATATAGACAAAGAGGTGTGGGAAGGGGTCATCTACGCCTGCAAAAACAATTCAGATAACTCATATACTCCCTCCATATAGGCATGGTGCTTGTAGGAAACAGAACTTCCTAAAATTCATACCTTTATGAGGTGAAACAGTAGCTTTATAATTCTACCGGGATGTGGAAAAAAGTGCAGCATATGATAAGGGGGAAAGATTGTGCCTCACCAAAAAAAGCTAATAGCTGCAAAGACAGGCTTGAAGAATTCCAGTGCCATACATAGGTACTCCTCTGTCCCTGTGCTATGTACTGTGAACCAAGAGAAATTGCACACATTTGCTTAATGTAATCATTTCTTTAGAGCTGCAGAGTTCAGACTTTCTGTTCAAAACTTTCAATAGTGTGGGTTCAGAAATTAAATTTAGAGGAAGACACAGAGCACTGAATACAGCCATATACTGGAACAAACATACATTTATTTGCATAAAAGGGAAGAGAAATAATTTGGAAATGGTGCCAAAGATTACATGACTTCTCTCCAAAGCCAAATGTTGCAGTTTGATATATTTTTGGGACTTAAGGCAAATCTTCCAAGGTGGTCTTTAAAAAACAGTGTCAGAAGTTGCATTCAGTAAGCAGTATTAGCTTTATAAGTTTCTAACCTTGACCAAAGAATTATAGTAGCACAGGTGATTATTTATGATTTATAGCTTTTTAACTGTTCCCCACCCAAACATCCCCTGGATCCTGAATAGAAATTATGAGAAAAGTAATCCAACACATGTTATCTGGCTGGCATAGAATCTAGCCAGACACAAACCTCTGTTGTCCATCATTTAGTAAGGCATTTACTTACTGAATTTCTAGACAATCTTTCCTCCAAGCATTTCTTCCTCCTGACCCATAAATACATGTTTGTCTTCACAACAACCCATGAAGTAGTCTTGGACTATGAGACAATGACTCTACACTTGTTGAGGGATCTCAGTGGCTGGGATTTGTATCTGGATATCCCCAAGCCTAGTGTAACACTCCAATCACACTGGCATATGACATCGGTGGAATTTACTTGCCTTTGAGTTGTAAAATGCTCACATCTAAGGAACTCAATCAATAGGTGTGAATGGGTTATAACAGAACCCTGATTTTATAATTAACTCACTACAAAATGAGAGAAGAAGAGCTGCATATCCTTTTTTTAACTCCCCCCTTGTTTTTCCTTCCCTTCTCAGAGATGTCAGCTATATAACAATCCAGACTGTCCTTCTACCCAGAGATAAAGGAACAGACAGGGCCAAGAGTACCAAGGCTAGTACAGAATGATGCTGAGATTATCTTGTGACAAACTCATATTTATCAGTTTTGACAAGCCACAGCCAAATGCTAGGCATACAGCTGGGATGATCTAAGGCCTGGCTGCAAAGTCTTTGAAATGTCAGGGCTTCTGGGGAGAAGTAAAGAAAAAGGAGAGAGGAACATTATTGCCCTGTGAATAAAGGCAGACTACTGTTGGACAACTTCATTGCCTTACTTAACACTAGATGAAATTCATACTTAGTCCTGTTTAAAATATGCCTATTCTTTTTATTAAAATCCTATCAATTTCAGTGGGTCTGCTCTAAGTAGGACTAAGTCTTGGTTCCATCTAGTATACCAATTTCATTGATTTACTTTATTTACTGTATTTGACTTATATCACACTTTCCTACGCAATAAAACACTCAAGGTGGCTAACAAGGTAAAAAAAGTGTTTTTTAAAGGTGATAAAACAAGATTAAAACATTAAGATACACAGATTTGAAAAACAGGTAATTTCACAAATAGAAACAGTTGTATGCAGGGTCTCATCTATCTGGACTTCCAGGCAGTGTACAAGGCATTAATAAAATAAACATGCAATCTAATAAACCACTAATTAAAACAAGAGGCAGATAGAACTAGAAAAATTATTATTACCCAGGCAGAGACTTTATTGCTATTCAAAATGCCTTTGCAAATGAACCAAGCCTTAACCTGGAATCAAAAAGATTATAATGTTGGTGTGTGATGTTCCAAAATCATGGTATCAGAACTGAAAGGGTCTTCAAAGTTCCAGCATCTGTCTAGTAATCTAATTAAAATGTGCTACATCTCCCTACCCCTGAAGAAGAAAGAAGGAGGTAGAAGATGTGGAGAAGTTCTTAATGAGCAAGCCAGCGGTCTCAGCAGAAGACTGACGCTATTTACTCTTATTCTTCGTCCATCCCTCTATTCATCTATTTACTATATCTATACAGGGCATTACTGCCTGCATGTTTGATTCAAGCTTTCTTTGCAGCAAAAGTGTTCCATACAGTACAGTTTGGAACCATATTTGAGACATTTGTGACAAACAGGCTACAATCTCTAGATGTATACAATAGTTATTGGGAGTAAGAATGATTTCAGTGTGTTTTGGAAGAATATATTGGGTTTATTTCTGTTAAATACTTATAGCCTGCTCACTACTGAGAGCATACGGTATATCTGTAAAATTATACGTCAATTTGTTCAAATAATATCATTAAATATTTTTTTAAAAAATAGAACAGCAACTCATTTACTGTAGCTCCATCACATACATACAGTAAGAAGTAGCAGCTGCTTTAATTAAAAGGATACCCAAACCGCCTAATTGATTTTCATATAAAGGTGCCATTTTAATCATATAGTCTTCTAAGGTGCCCTTAAACTGCATAAGCTACAATTGTTTTTACACATTATGGCATCACATGCAATTAATCGTCTACTGCAGGGTTTTTCAGCCAGGGTTCTGTGGAACCCTAGGGTTCCAGGACAGGTCACTAGGGGTTCCCTGGGAGATCACAATTTATTTTAAAAAATATTTCAAATTCAGGGAACTTCACATTGAAGAGGTCAATTTCAAATTCTTGATTTTTAGTTTATGAACACTGTTAATGCATATAGACAGGCCTACACATGAAATGAATATAATAATTGTGTAACTTCTGGCCTATATTTGAGCCTGAATGTGCAGGGGTTCCCCAAGGCCTGAAAAATATTTCAAGGGTTCCCCCAGGGTCAAAAAATTGAGAAAGGCTGCTCTACTGATACACTCTGTTGTCTGAGAAAATGCTGGGTGCAAATAATAAAACAGCATTGAGTAAATGATACTCTGGATGCGACCAGCCATGGAAGCAAAGAGTTAAGTGCGGGATTCAGAGTTGTGCAAACAGGCTTCCACCAAGAAACTTTCTTCTCCTCTCATCTGCTCCAGAAGATACAAAGTTAGGGCACATGGAATTAAAAGTCATGGGAGGAGGTATTCTACTGATAGAAACTTTTGTCAGTGGAAAAGCACTAATTGGATCTTACTTAACATGGTATTTGTTTTACGCATATTGAAGCTAGCTTCCTCCTAGGAATAGAACGTTCCAAATATTATAATTAACCTCCCAAAGACAGGGGTCTGATCCAAACCTCTAGGGCCACAAGGGCAGCCCAGAAGCTTTCAGCCATGATGACAGGGACCTCGGATCACCATTCCCTGTATTATCTTGTGCAGACTTTGCTTCCAGCTTTCACAGGAAATTGAAAATGGAAACATGAACTCTTGCATTCCTTGCCTTAACAGTACAAGCACACCAGCAACAGACATAGACTTGGCAGCAAGACAACCAGACTGGATTGACATATGTGCAGGATCACTGCATTACTTACTTAAGAGCCTGTAATTGGGAATGCTAAATTGATTGGGGGGGGGTGATCAACCCAAACTACTTGTGGACAAACTTCTAGGCTTCTTTGTATGCACAGCCCTACTTGGGGTGGGGGCTTTGTATGCAGGAGTTATGTGATCCATCTAGTTAAAGGTGTGAATCAATGTCTGCTTATGCATTTCTATGACACCCCATTTGATCAGGGTAAGAAGAGGTGTGCCTTTTCACTTTTCCTTCTCTCTTTTCCAGAATGTCTCTGTATTAGAAAACCATCACTGGAGATCTACAATAGGCATGCTTCGAGAATCAAGGCTACTTGCACATCTGCCAAAAGAAGAGAGGTGAGCATCATAATCTGGAAATGGCTGATCTGATGTGGATTCCCAGAACTTTTTGAATACAATATTTTTCCAGTGTGCTATATAGGATGAACAGGTGTGCAAATGAATGGCTGAGTTTGTTTGGGTTTTGCTTGGCCTGATGTTTGAATACAGCCACTTATTCATCTAATTATCTATTCACTTGCCCTAGGGCACCAGATCCAAAAATTTCCAAAAGATCCACATTTGGGAATATAGTCTGGTTTGTAATCCCCATGTCATCCATGTCAATGTGGTATGTATGTTGATACATGCACATGTGTGTATGTCTACATGCATGCTTCCCAGTTGCATTTGTCTGGGAAAAAAAATTAAATTACAACTTGGAACTGCCCAATTTGACTGGCATTACTCATTCATTCTAGGGCAGTCCCTGAACCAATCTTGAACATTTCCCTTCTGCAAGGAAGCTATATTCAAAATCTCTAGCAGCAGTAATTGTGAGATCTCGTGGTTAAGGCACATGTATGGAATACTGTTCTGCATCACTCCAGAGTGCTTGCTTCTTTATTCAAACTGGCAGAAACTGTAGGAGGACTCTGTGGTGAGATTTACATCAGTATAGTGAGAAATAGGGCTGCATGGTTGTGGAGACAGATGTAGCTGTTCTAATGAGCATCCTTCCAACTCAATTCCAAAACATTGCACAGCCCTAATCATAAACCAGATGAAGTGGAGCTGCTCAGGGATGTCCGCAGGAGGGGTCAATGACATTAACATGATGGGTTCAACCAGGCAACTGAAGCCCCAACCTTTTTACATATGTATCTCATGCATCACAAATGTGCAAAAATGGGCAGGGTTTCCATCACCCCAGTCATGCCCACCATTTTGATGTTGTTGTTCCTCCCAAAGGACACCCCCACGGCCACTTAATAAGAGGAAGCACTACAGTAACAACACAAGATGGGGAAAATAACATGTTAATAAGAGCTTCTTTTATTTTGCATTATAGTCATGATATTGAACAACAACTTGGTTCCCTGATCTTGGCAACAGATATCAACAGGCAGAACGAATTTTTGACCCAGCTGAAAGCTCACCTAAAAAATCAGGATTTGAAATTAGAGGATGCTTCAGACAGGCATTTTATGCTCCAGGTAAATGTTGAAGGTTCTCTGATTTTTCTATTTCAAAATAGATATTTTCTCTGGTGGTCCAGAGCAGAGGAGGCATGAAGCAAAGAGCCAGTGTTATCAAGTTTCTGTGCTGGGACTATTTTGTAGTATTCACTGAATTACTCACTTGCATCCACTTTACACATTGTGCTCTTAGGCAAAAATAGCACAAGAATATACAAAGGCCCTGTTGGTTAAGCCAAGCATTTCTTTTTTACAGTGACTAAGAAGATTCTTCTGGGGTGTTCAGGTGTAGAAGGTGGAGATATACCCCTCTCCCAACATTGTTCCCCTGCAACTGGTATTTGGGGGCAAGCTGCTCTCAACCCTGGAACAACTTTAGTTTTTTTAAAAACTTATAGTCCTTGATAGACCCATTCTCCATAAATTTATCCAATTGTCATCCAAATCCAATGTATCCAATTGCCATTTACTGTATGATCATTAACACAATTTGTGGTTATGAATTCTACAGGTTAGTGATGTATCAGGAAATGCATTCTTATATTCTAAAACCTCATCCCAGTCAGCTTTATTGGCCGTTCCCTGGCCTTACTGTTTTGAAGATGAGAGAAAAATTTCTCTATGCCCACTTTCTCCATGCTATCCATAATTTTGATACACTTGATATATCTCATCTCAGTTGCCTTTCACGCCATATGGTTGCAGCAAATTGAATGAAGGCAAACTTTATTGTGAATTTGTGAACTTGTACTATATATAGGTCATCATAGTTAACTGGACAGGAGAGACCGGGCATGGCCTCCCCAGCTACTTGAGTAATTCAGACAACTCAGTGCTTTATTCTCACAATACGGGTAGTCCTTGCTTAACAACCACAATTGGGACTGGCAACTTTGTTGCTCAGCGATGTGGTCAATAAGCAAGACATCATGTGACCGCAATGGGTTTATGACCTCAATCCCGCTGCAGTCGTTAAGTGAATCGCCCACAATCATTAAGCAAGACATCATGTGACCATGACTTGTAATTTTACTGCTGGCTTCTTCATTGACTCTGCTTGTCAGAAGCTGGCTGTGAAGCATGCAAATGGTAATCACATGACTGCAGGATGCTGCCACAGTCATAAACACCTGCTGGTTGCAAAGCGCCTGAATCTCAATCATGTGACTGCAGGGTTGCTGTGACAGTCATTAGTGCGAGGACTGGTCAGAAAGTTACTTTTTCAGTGCCATCATAACTTCAAATGGTCAGTAAATGAGGCAGTCAGTAAGCAAGGACTACCTATAATGAGAAAATAAAATTAAAGCACTGATAAAACTCCCCTCACCACTCTACTACTGAAACATAAGGAATAGTGAGGGAAAAGAAGGAATAAGAAGTTATTCTGATTTGCATTTTTTCCACATGTGGCACTTTAGCCACCCTTGGGAGAAGTTACATGCATATAATTGATCACCAAGAGCAAAACAAAAGATGTACATGTCTTTTTTCTTCATTTTATAGTTATTACTTTTTAAGACGTAAGCCCCCGGAGTCATTTGGGAATCGGGCAGCCTCTAAATCCAATAAAATAAATGAATCAATCAGCCAACCCACCCTGAGGGGGTGTCTTAGTTGCCAATCCATTAAGCTCCTTTTTGGCTTTTGAGTCTTTTTTCTCATTTTTACTTTTTTATCCCATGTTCAATTTTTAGGATTCGTCCAATATAACATTTTGCATTATAATTTGTTTTCTGGAGGATTAGTTGCTGTCCCTGTCTAGCAAGTTGAGAAATGTCTATAGCACAGGAACCTAGCTCTGCAGGAATCAGATTGTGCTGATGAGAAAGTTTAATGCTCCTATTTGATCCCCAGATGTAAGATGTTCATGGAATGGCTTCCAGCTGTTAAATTCAAAACAACTTACCACCTGTTATTCCAGCAAAGTGGAATAGCATGTCCCCTGATATCTGTATGGCCCCAACCCTGTTGAGCTTTCTCAAAGCTGTAAAAACTTGCTTTTTCCATCAGGCCATAGGAGTATGATGGAGGGTTTTGCTGTCACATGGTAGTTTGGTGGTGAATTTATATGGATGGTTTTCTTCCCAATGTCTGCATGGACTTCGTTGTTTTCTCTGTTTGTTTTTAACAGTTATTTACCTGATGTTTTAACCCTATGGTGTAAGTGGCCTAAAGTCTCAGCAATTGAGGTGGAAAACAGGTGAAACAAATAAATAAATACCATGTTCAGCATGCAATAGACAAGGAGAATAAGGGCGGGGGGAGAAAGAGAAAGAACGCATGCACTCGGGGTTGAATTGATGGATTTTTTGTATTCTCTGAGATTGCTTTTCTTCTTGTAGATGTTTCATTGCCAGGTTAGATAGCATCATCTGTGCAGTGAAACATCTGCAAGAAGACAAGCAAGCTTAGAGAACACCAAAGACTCAACAAAGCTGGAGTTACTGGGATGGAATGTGTAACAAACCCTGGCAAGCAATGGAGGAAACAGGACCATTGCAAAAAAGACACCTCAGCCCAGGGGAGGGGGGAAATTGCATGCCTCTGTGGGTGATGAACTCACTTTGGGCTGTGGTACCTCCAACGGATGTCATGCATCCATGGCCATAATGACCTGAAGCAATTATGTTTGGCCCTTAAGGCCACAGATATTCATCATCCCTCCTTCAGCTACCTAGAGAAGAAACCGGCAGGATAATAACATGACCCTTAGAAAGTTAATTATTAAAACGATCTATTATGAGTAATGGTTATACTCTACCCTTGAACTTCCTTTTGTTCTGCTTTTTTTCAGTGGTGTTATGAGATGAGAAAGTTTTTATTGGAAATCATTTCAGGAGGTAGATAGAGCAGAGGTGGGTGCTTCACGAATAACAAGGAGCTGAATTAAAGTCATATGGAAACATCTGCCCTAAATTACCAATTACAGTTTTAAAGTATGGACTAATATCTCAGTAATGGTGTTTTCTTTCTTTCTTTTCCTGGAAACTTTAATGATGGTAAAGGGTGAAAGCAGAATTCTATAGGAATGGAAACACTGATGCATATGGTACAGTTAATGGCATGGGCATCTAGGCAGTATTCAGGCCATACTTCTGATTTTCCCCTGGATGTGTGCTCAGCAGCCTGAGAGTATTTCAGGTTTATAGGCAGAAAAGTCTATCCAGTAATCAAACAAAAATCGAATTACTTTCCACAATGAGTTTATAGTTGATGAGTTGCTACTTTTCATGGCAACCAATGGAGAGATTTCTGTTTTTTTACTGATAGGAATTTTGTATACAGGGTGTACCAAAAGTCAAGCCCCATAGATCATTTATTATATAAATTAAATGTTTGAATTGGTTGCCATTTTCTTCTAAATACTTCCTTATTCATTTGACACACAACCTTTGAACATTCCTAATTAAAGTAACGTTTTCTCTGAAAAATTAATAATACCAGGAGGAGCTGGGACACTCACTTAAGTGTTCTATTAACTATCTCTGTCCTTCTATTAACTATTAGGAGCTATATGGATAAGATCTACTTGTTTTTTTAATGCAACAATTTATTTAGTTTTGTTTTGGTATTGCCTTGTTTACTGTATCTGTAATGTTCTTATTACTTAAGGAGCAAAACAGTATATCAGTCATTTAATTATTGGAGTTGATATGAATTCATAGTTCATTCATATTTACATAGCTACATCTAAGCTAATGCTCTCTTTGCATGAAAGCGTATTTTGGAGAAGTGGGAGAAACTGAGTCCATGCTTTATGCTGGCAAAGATGAAACAAAGCAAAAGAAAACTGCCAAGAAATGTGGCATCACCACAAGTGTATTATTTCTATATTCTTGTTCCTCTGGAGGAGCCAGTGCAATTTACAAGGGAATAATAAAAACAGTGCTAAGATAAAACCATCGCAGTAAAACTTAACAGTCCTTAAAATAGTACATACACACATTAAAATATAGTTCATTTTAAGCCAGAACAGCAACATGACAGGCAGTCTAAAAGATATTCTGGTCCTGAAGTCATTGTCATCCTGGAAATGGCAGGTGTGTCTTCAATTGTTGGCTAAAAAGAAGACAGGGTGACAGACAAACAGCTTTCCTTCAAGAAGGCTTCCTTCAAGAATTCCCTCCTAACTTCAAATTAGACAATTGTATAATTGGGGTGCTCCCACTGAGAAGGCCAACGCCACTGTATTGTGAGCTGAACCAATCTGTGGGACCATGAGCAGAGCCTTCTCAGCTGATCTTGCAGCAAAGATTAATGTCAACATGTACAAAAATGTACATGCAGTCCTTTCAGGACCACTACTATATAGTTTCATTTTGCTGCCCTTCTGAAAATTCTGCATCAGTTGCAGCTTTTAGATCATTTTCAGTATAGCCCCATGTAGAATATATGGCAATAATGCAGTTGCTAGAGCATGCATCATTGAAGTTAGGCTGTCTCAATTTTGGTATGATTATGGGGTTGTAAATTATCAGTAATCTGTTGTGTTAGAATTTGCAACTCAGTTACTCCCAGTGGGAAAACATTTTACTTGTGAAATGTCTGCTCAGCATCTGGCCATCTCTACCAGTAGGCAGGATCCTCTCAGACAGGTATTTGGGGATGTAATGAAAAGACCAGACGTCATTAGTACATCATTAGTAGTTTAATTTATTTCTGTTGTACCTTTACTCCAGGGAGAGAGGTGCAGGATTTTCTCCCTCAGGTTCCTTGGTTGGTCTTAGGCACCAGGCAACCTGACTGGTGGGATTTGATGTTTTGCCTCAGGCAGCAGAAAATGTCTTGGGCCAGCTATGTGGCCATTTTACTAAAGCTGACCACCCTGTCTTATTTTTCCTCTAACAGAAACCATTTCCTCCAAGCAGTAGGTACCAACTCATCCCCAAATATTTTGAATCTGTTAATTCAGTTAGGGCAGCGGCTACATCTGGATTGGTTGGGAGTGATACAGCCAAATTTTTTTGGAATCAAAAAGTCCTCAGGATCAGGTTCCATCAACCATTCTTGTGATTATCCTAAAATGCAGTTTGTAATGAGTACTAAACCAAAGAAGCAACACTAGAAGATGCCTTCTGTTTCCAGATAGACTTCATCTTAAAAAAGGCACACTCACTCAATTATTCTTTCACATACAAAGCCAACTTGCAGTCTTAATAGATTTGCTAGTGCTGAAAAATCAGTAGTCATAAAATACACCCTAAAACCAACCATACTCCCCAGTATTAAATTAAAATTATTTTTTAAAGCTGGCAGGAGGTAAAAAGAAAAATTTCACAAGGTGTAACTGTCAAGTGCTTTTGGTTTGGGGTATTTTGGGGAGGGGAGGGGAGAGGAGGGAGTAGGCCATTGTGCATTGCTGGCATTGCTGGGGCCTGTGAAGGTTTTACTGTTGGCAGAGTGCTAGAAAGCATTTGGCCCAGGAGAGATCAGAAAAGTCACACACCAGGCATTTCCATAAAAATAATTTTATTTACAGAAAACAAACATATTTAAAGGCTGTTTGCTGAGAGGAGAGATTTCTCTCAGCTGCATATTCTCTGCAAGCCTACACAGAAGGGAAACTGAAACTAAAAGAAGTCCAGGCAAGTTCTTCGCTTAGGCAATGCAACATTAACATGTGAAAAGGGGACATTTAAATTCAACCTCTTCACCCAGCCAAAATGATTAGTTACCATAGTAACCTTAATCTGTAGTAGAAAACATATTAACACTCCCCTTTTTATACTACAGAATAAGACACAAACCAATTTTCTTTGACAACTCTGTATGTCTTTCCATTCACATTATTTTAACATTATCTCCCCTTTGGTTTAACAGAAAGCTACCATCCTTCTTCCTGTGTATTTCCAAACCTAGGTAATTTGTTACAGTTCCAAGGCTTTTTAATGTGAAATGGCTTTTCATGCAGGCTTCAAAATCAAGCCTTTGTTTTTCTGTTGGTGTGAACAGCAGCAAATCATCAACATAAATGCACAGATACATACAGCCTTGTTTGTCTTTCTTCATATATACACATGGATCTGCTTTTCCTTTTTCAAAACCAAAATTCTGCAGTTTTTCATCTAATTTTTGGTTCCAGGATCTAGCAGCTTGTTTTAACCCATAGATTGATTTCTGCGGTTCACAGACTAGATTCTCCCCTTTTTCATAGCCAGGGGGTTGCTGCATGTATAATTTGTGGTCTAAATCACCATAGAGAAATGCAGTTTGAATGTCATAGTGGTGAACTGACATTCCTTTGAGTGCAGCAATTTTTAACAGTAATCTAACTGATTCACCTTTAGTAACTGGTGCAAAAGTCTTGTCAAAGTCTAAATCTTTCCTTTGAGTGAACCCTTTTGCAACTAACCTTGCTTTATATTTTTGGATTTTGCCATCAGCACCCCTTTTCAGTTTGAAAACCCACCTACAACCTAGACAGCGTTCATTGGGAGGTAGATTTACCAGTTTCCATGTTTTATTTTCTTTCAAGGATGCTAACTCCTGTTGCATGGCAGAATGCCAATTTTGTGCAATCTCAGGTGGTAAAGCATTCACTTGTTCTAAAGACTCAGGTTCTGTGAATATGTGAAAAGCCTTTACTGTTTCAGCCTGAAAACGTGATGGAGGAACACCTTTATTACTCCTCTGAGATCTGCAAGGTAATACAGGGCTTAAATTTTGACTCCTATCACTTTCCTGAGAAGCATCTGTCTCATCAGACAGATCTTCAGTTTGCTTTTCTGGTTTAATGTCCTCATCAGGCAAAAGATCACCATCAGCAAGTCCTTGCTGTTCTCTTGTGGTGGTCAGATCAACTGGAGAGCTAGAATTTAATCTCCCCCAGTTTTGTTCAGCAAAAGAAGCGCTTTTGCTAATTATCAATTTCTCTCCCACTATGAACCTGTAGCGACTCTGGCTTTGTTCATAGCCAACAAAAATGGCTTTCTTTGTTGTGGGGCCTCCTTTCCTTCTCTGTTGTTTTGGAATATGAACCCAAGCAGTGCTACCAAACACTCTAAGATGGTTTACCTTTGGTTTCACACCATAAAACAAATGGAATGGAGTGTCCTGAATCACAGAGTTATACAATCTGTTTTGTACATAACAGGCAGTAGATATTGCCTCTCCCCAATACTTAAAAGATAAATGAGAATCTTTAAGCATGCATTCCATTGCATTTTGCAAGGTTCTGCCCTTTCTTTCAGCAACACCATTTTGCTGAGGGGTGTAAGGCTTAGAAAGAATTTGTTCTATCCCCTTTTCCACTAGGAACCTTTTGAATTTGTGAGAAAGGTACTCTCCTCTATCACACTGGAGTGCAGATACAGGCCTAGGGAATTTTCTAATTGCCCATGTCACAAAACCTTTAAATTTCTCAAATGCCTCATCTTTATGTTTTAAGATGTAGATAAATGTGTATCTTGAGAAATCATCAATGATGGTCATTGCATACCTTGCTTGTCCAAGACTTGGAGCAAAAGGACCAATAATGTCAGAGTGTACAATTTCCAAAGGTCTAGTTGTAACTCTGTCACTGTGCTTACTCACAGGAGCTTTTAGTGTTTTGCATTCTTTGCAAACTACACAATCTAAGTATTTGTCACAGGGTTTTATCTTTAGATCAGCACACAGCTGTGGCATTTGTGCTATATACTTGAAATTAGCATGACCAAATCTCCTGTGCATCAGGTGTACACATTGGTCATGATATGGCATGTTGCCAACTGCAGCCTTGCAGCTTGGCTTCCTTGCATTTTGCACAAAGTACAAGGAGTCTTTTAATATACCAGTAGCACACAATTTTCCATTTTTACGTATCTCACAACCATTTTTCTTAAATGTTATGATATACCCTGTTGCAGCCAATTGTGCCACAGGTAAAAGGTTTGATTGTAAATTTGGCACATACAACACACCTTTAACAGTTTCTCCCCAGCAGGATAAATACAAGTCACCTTGTCCCATAATTTTGGTCACAGACCCATCAGCCAAAGATACATTTTGTCTTTCAGTTTTAGACAGTGACACAAAAGAGCTTTTACAATTACATAAATGACAATTGGCCCCAGAATCTAACACCCATACATCAGAATTACCCTTCTCAGCAACCTGTGCAATCTGGGTTGTCTGAAGAGCCTTCTTCTGTGTTGCCCTTGTGTTCTTCTTCTCTGTCTTTCTACTCTTGGGTCTCATGGCACAGTCTCTTTGCAAATGTCCAGCTGAACCACAAGTGAAGCATTGCTGGCTGGCTAGCACTGTGGCCTCAGCTTCCTTTCCCTTCTTTTCCCTTGTTTTCTGGTACTGCAGCTTTCCAGAAGAGATGGGGGGGGGGATCTTTCCTCTCTCTTCTCCCATTCAGCGAGTAAGCGCTGTGTAACATACGATGGGGTGAGGTCTGCTTCAGGCATAGCCTCCAGGGTACAAATCAGTGTGTCCCACATTTCATTCAGTGAGGACAGGAGGATATAGGATTTTGTGAGAGGTGTAAATTCCATTCCTCTCTCCTGCAACTCAACAAACAGCTGCTGAATATGATGCAGGTGCTCAGGAAGGCTATCTGCTTCTGCAAGGTAGGCTTTGTACAGCTTTTTTGTCAGGGTAACTTTATTCCCTGCTGTTGCCTTTACATACAAGTCTCTCAAAGCATCCCAAAGTTGCTTTGCAGACTGCATACCTCGCACGTGGACTAGCTGATTGTCCTCAACTCCCAGGATAATGGTGGCTCTAGCCCGCTCATCCTGTCTCAGCCATTCAGCACTGGGATTTTGGGGGGTTTGCTCACCAATTGGCAGCCAAAGATTCTCTCTGCGAAGATACATCTCCATCTTCAGGGCCCAATTCAAATAGTTGGTCTCTGATAGGCGCTCCGGAGGCATCACTGAGGGCTGGGAGGTAGCCATGGCTTCTTCCTTCTTTTGCAAGTCACCTCAGCTGGCTTCTTTGTCATGTAGACCAGCAGTTGCTGGAAAATCTCCAGGTGGCTTCAAAGAAAATCTTCACAGGTCTTTGCTACCTGCCTTTAAATTGTGCATGAGGTGTGGAGCTGATCTCTCTATTCTCTCTGGGTTTTACTGGGCTTCTTACTGGGTTTACTGGGCTGCTTACTGGGCCCATAAGCTGTTGGCAGAGTGCTAGAAAGCATTTGGCCCAGGAGAGATCAGAAAAGCCACACACCAGGCATTTCTATAAAAATAGTTTTATTTACAGAAAACAAACATTTAAAGGCTGTTTGCTGAGAGGAGAGATTTCTCTCAGCTGCATATTCTCTGCAAGCCTACACAGAAGGGAAACTGAAACTAAAACAAGTTTAGACAAGTTCCTCCCTTAGGCAGTGCAACCATTAACATGTGAAAAGGGAACAATTAAATTCAACCTCTTCACCCGGCCAAAATGATTAGTTACCATAGTAACCTTAATCTGTAGTAGAAAACATATTAACATTTACTGCAGCTTTGGAGTTTGTTGAGTTTTTCCATCCTATGCCTAACATTTGGTCAAGATAGTATTTCACATGTTCATAGTGTAATCACATTTTCATGAGAGTTCCTAGAAAACAACGAAGTGAACTTCTTTTGTTATGAGTTGCAGGCAATAATACATAAGAGGGGAATTGCAGAGAGTCATACGTAAAAGAGTAATTATAATATTATAATAATATAATTTCACAGAAAATAGGAAAGGAACAGTGCTGATATAATACAGATATATTATACATATACATATTCTATATACATATAAAAGTATATAGAAAATATAGTAAGAAAGGGGGGAAAAACAAGTGGATAACCAACCATTCTTGAATAAGCAGCAGATCTACAATATCATATGGCTAATATATTCTAATACACTATTGACAACTTGGAGTACTATAAGATATTTCATACCCATTTCTGGTCAAAACATGTCTCTATTAAGCCATAAAAATATTTAATAAGCACAACTGAAATTAATTAGAGGAAAAAGAAAAGCTATAAATAAACAGTACATTGAAAAAATACTATAAATAACGTGTAGACTGTATGTCTAATAAAAATATAAACTCTCAAACCCAAGTTTGGGATGTGTCACAATTCCATGTATAGAGTTTTAGTTTGGAAATGGTTTCCAAATAAGAAATGGTTTCCAAATAAGACTGAATTTGTCAGAGTGCTAGAAAGTGTTTGGCCTGAGAGATCAGAAAAATCACACACCAGGCATTTCTATAAAAATAAATGTATTTACAGAAAGCACAAAAACATATTTTACAAGCTGTGCATTCACACGCTCTCAGAGAGGACTGAGCTGAGAGGCGATGTGTAGAAAAGCTGCAAAAGCGAAACTAAACAAGCCCAGGCAAGCTGTCCTCCCCCAGGCAATGCAGCTATTAACACCCACACTGAGGACAATTAAGTTTGACCTCTTCACCGTGCCGATACTTAAGGAAGTACTCAATTACCATGGTAACCTAGTGGCTTGGTCCGAGCAAAAATGAAGAAATGCCAGCAGAATTGTACATCAGATTTACTTTTTAGATGTGCAGTTATTCTAGACATCATATTCCCACAGTTTAATTCATCATTATTCCATAGAGAGATCTATCAGAGACCTTTTCCAATAAAAAGCATATAAAATATTTGCAGTTGTATATATATTGCCAGTTCAGTGTATTTTGAAGAAATATGTGGTTTAGTGAAGTTTAATAAAAATATCTCAGCTTGAAACAGAATTCTGACTCTCAAACGAAGTCAGCTTCTACTTGCATACAGCTACAACATACAGTATATAAGATTAGCCATTTTTACTGGCAGGACCATAGAGTTTTGGGTAACTGCAGTCTAGTAACTACCAAGCAAATACAGTACCTTGAAAATGAATCCTGGTTTCTATTGCAACAAAAAGTATTTGCTGAGAACAAATAAAATGATGTCCAAGTATTCTTGGCCTTTCTTACTTATTCTTCAGTTGCTGGCTGTAAAACATTCTCATTTATTTATTGGATTTATGCCCTACTTTTCTACTCTGGCAAGTATTCAGAGTAGTTAACAAAGTAAAAAAAAACTCCACAAACATAATATTAAAAGTTTGAAACATAAATTAAGATCAGTATGTTGATTCATACAGAAATAATTTAACTATTACAATTAGGGCATAGAGATGCTTCTTTACTGCAAATGTAAAGAAGCATCTCTATGCCACATATAGCGTATCTCTATGCCATATAGACCCTCTCCATAAATGCGGAGAGGGTAGGTGTTACTCTTCAAGATTTATTACTGCCTCCTTTAGGCAGGGAGAACACATTTCTCCTGCAAGGAAGCCTTGTTCCCTCCCCTTACCCATGGGGCCAGTCCAGGCCAATTTAATCAGCCAAAAGATGAAAGAGTCAAGTAAGCAGGACACACTCACATTCCACACCCAGTGGGAGTAATGTGGGCACACTCAGTCCACTTTCTTGAGATCTGTAAGCAGAAGAGAACCCCAAGCAATAGGATAAATGCTGCTGAATTACATCTCTATGACTTGCTTTTATAGTGGAGTCTAGCATGAGCAGATCCAAATAACTTTGTGTGCAAAGAACAATGGAAACTCTCCCAGCACGCTAACAGAGCTCTGACTCCCTCTGTCTAATGTCTTGCGGGAAAAGATGCCACACACTGCGGAGAAGCAATATTTACTTGTTCTGGGCAGACTCACTGGAGACTCAGAAATCACCTCTGCTGCCTCCGCAGGAAATAGGTCTGGCTTTCTTCTCAATCACATCCATCCTGAAAATCCCACCATTTGCATGCCACCTGATGTCTCCTCTGCTTCATTTATTTCAATTGCCTAGTAAGCCAAAGAACTGATTGGAGTCTGTGAAAAGAAAGGGGGCATTTAGGAGCAACAAGGTTAAGCGACTGGGCTGTCTCCACACTCCACAGACCAGCAGGGCAGGTCTTAAGCACATTGAGGAGAAACCATCAAGCTCCATTGGCTACCTGGGCTGAATCATTTTAACCACACTTGCCATCTTTTATCTTTATTTTTTACTGATTTTCTGGTGATTTCTTTGATTGCTGTGAGTGGCTCGATCATCGAGAGCCAGGCAGCATACAAGCTTATTAAATTATAACTATTATTGTTATTATTAATCAGATTAAATCTGGCCAGCAATTGAACTGCTCATGACAATGGAGAAAGGAGTTGCTCTCTTAAGGAAGAACTTTAGCAGGAGTGAAAGATCTTTGGTACTCTAAATCAGGGATAGACCCCCTTTTTTAAGCCAGCAGGCACACTTGGGATTTTGAAAGCATGTCATGAGCACTGTCATAGAATACCATTTAGGAGATTTTCATATTCAAACACAGCACCCAAGTTGGGCATGAGCAATCATTAAACAGTCACTTATCATAAAGCAGGATTCCAAAGGTGGTTGTCTACTATATCAGTTTTTCTTGGGCAAATGGACATACTTTGTACAAAAACATTGTTCTGCAGCTATCCAGCATTTTTAAATTTTGTGGATGTTTATAGATTTAAATGTCTTTAAAAATTTAAGGGTATTTAAATTTACAGTAGATTAAATTTAGATCTAAACTGGTGTGAGTGTGTGCCTTTAAGTCAGTATTGACTCCTGGCAACTGCCTGGACTAGTCCCTGCAGTTTTCCTGACAAGGTTTTTCGGAAGTGGTTTGCCATTGCCTGCTTCCTAGGGCTGAGAGTGAGTGGCTGGCCCAAAGTCACCCAGCTGGCTTTGTGCCTACAATGAGACTAGAACTGGTCTCCCAGTTTCTAGCCTGATGCCTTAACCACTCTACTGGCTCTAGATTTAAATTTAGGGAATTTAAAAGAGGAAAGAGGACAAGTAGTCTGACAAACATCAAAGTTGAAGTCTGCAAATTCTGTATTGGGTATCTCTGCTTGAGTTTTTGTTGAACTACAACTTCCTTATCATTGGTCAACTAAGCCAGGGCTGCTGAGGATCTTCCGCATCATCAAAACATCTAAATATCATATTAAGGAAGAGTTTCTCTACACTGGCAATATAAAATCAGAGTGCTAAGATCTACAAAGTTCATACAAGAATATATTCCTTTTTTTAGCTTTCTGCCACCCCCGCGCGCACGCACGCACACACACGCGCACGCACAAACAGAACAAACATTCCCTCCCCAGCTCTAGCCATATGTGGAATATAGCACTTGTTTTATTACCCCTAGAAAAATAGCACATCTTTGTTTAAGGCTTGATCAAGATAAACGACATGATACATAGTTTTGAGCAATACTGTAATGAGAAGAACATGAAATAACATTAACATGGTATTGATCTAGATATCTGTTTTTAATTATATAAAGAATTATATAATCGATCAATAACTTGTACAGCATACAAATATAAATAGTTCTTAGATGCTGAGGAAATTATGGCTATTTTTGATAATTATCAAATGTAATTACCAAAGCATATTGAAAACAGCAATATGGTTTATATTCTGGAACTGGGACATGTCTGATTTGCTGCTTTTGGAATCATATAATAGTGTAAGAGATTAGAATTCACAATTTGTATGGACTTTAAAAAATACTTTGCTTTATATCTTTTTCAGAATATTTCACAGCATGTTGAATTAAATATGCCCAAATGTATAGATGCAATTTCAATAGATGCAACATGATGGGTAAAACTCCCAATAAGTCTTTGTGGCAAGATTAATATTATCAAAGTGAATATTACATTGAGATTAATGTATAATTTAAGAGGAATTCCAGTGTTAATCCCTATTGGATACTTTACACTGATAGATAAGTTAATGAGAAAATGTTTATGGCAGGCTACAGCTATCTGAGGTTACCTTACAGTGATGGTGGCTGCAACCTACCAGATTTGTAATCATATCATTGGGCTTTTATTTGAACATATTTTTTCTTTGGCATGAGACCTTTTATGTATATCCTCCTGTTTGCACCTATATGAACAGTAAGTGTGTAATACCTCTGAAATATTAGCAAGTTTTACAGTCAGGTATATTGAACAGCCTTGAAAGCTGCCAGGAACGTTAGGTTATTAATAAGTGAATGGTTACATTTTAATCCTGAATCATGTGAGAAACTGACATTGTGAAATAAGTGTATCTGAAAATAGTATAGAAGATGTTTTGCTAGAATGCTTGAGCTAAACAAGGGATTAATGCTTTCTAATAGGTGTTTTAAGGATTTTGAGAGATTGTGTGTTGAAAATGGCTTACCTACAATATCCTCTTGGCAATATATACCATTGATACATGCACTAATTAAACAGTATGGCCCAGATACTCTAGCAACCTCTGAGATCCTTTTTTTAGGATCCTTAAGAGATGCAGTACTTGGACAGAAACCAACGATTTTATAAGGAATTAAAAAGTAAAATGAAAGTATTAGGTATATATCCAAATGGAGGAATGAAGAAGTAGAATATCCAGTTTTGGACAATCAGTGATAAGAAATACAAAATATGCTTCTTATAATTTAAAATTAATATTTTTTCCTCTATTTCTGATTTGTTCTAAAAGTTCTCCCCCCAGGAATTGGGGTTGGCATGTTAGTACAGGAGCTCCTGTATGGGTGTATGTGATTAGTGGTTTTGTGGTTTTATCTGGATTTTTAGTTTAATAGAATCCTTTGTTTTCATCTTGTTCACTGCCCAGAGGTTCTTAGATAGATTGTGGCCATTATGCATTGGATTAATAAAAGTAAAATTAATCCTTCAGAAAATATTGTGTTTATTTGACCCCTCAGAAATGTTTAAAAAGGGATAGGCATTAGATTTTTTTTTATGTTAGCGTTTTAAGAAATTTGAAGGTTCTATAACTCATATGATTTGGTCTTGTCCAGCTTTAGTCTTGTCTTGGTTTCAGATCACTACATATATCAATACAATCTTGGGAAGAAATATTATAGTTAAGGGTCTTGATGTGAGGTTGAACAGCATTCCTAAAACACTGAATTTGCCATCTGATGACTTTGGCTCTATTGAACTTGAGGCACAGCAGAGGGGACAATTTTACGTAACTGGAAAGAAACTTACTCTTTTGATTTTAAGGAATAGATTCAGAATGTGTGTTTCTTATCTGTTTTTGAAAAGTTTCAGTGCTCTAAAAATGAGAAGATGAAGCATTTGTTTTGGTAAGGTCTAAATTTAATGATAAGCTTAACAATTTAGAGTCATTGTTGGAAGATCAAATTAAGTTATTAATTTAATAACTTTTTTAAATTTTAAAACAAAGAGATAAAATCTAACAGAAACTAATAAAGAGAAAAAGAAAAGAAGTGCAGAAAAAAAGAGAAAAAGAATGGAAATAGAAAAAGGAATAACTCCCAACTTCTTTTACAACAGATGTAGGTAAAACTTACATTAAACTCTTATTCTAAGGTTGCAACATAACGTCCATTTTTTCTATTGTCAACTAATATTATTAATCATCAAATCCATATATCATAATTTCATTTTTTTTCTCCTTCACACAAAAAGTCCAAAAGGGGCTTCCAATTCACCATAAAATTAGTCAATGTCTTTTCTGTAATCAAAGCTGTCAATTTCACCATCTCAGCCAACTCCATCAACTTTACCATCCATTCTTCTATTGTAGGTAAGACCAAATCTTTCCACCTTTGAGCCTACAAAAGTCTCGCTGCAGTTATCATATATAAAAACACAGTTCCATATGACTTTTCTAATGGTTTATCTATCAGTCCCAAAAGGCAAATTAAGTTATTAATGAACTGATGTTAATGATAATCTGAACAAAACAAGAAAGCAACCAGCTTAGTTTACGAGTGGCTTCATTAAAAGTGCAAGACAGCTGAAGATCAGAAGTTTGAAAGTAAAGAGAAGGAAGAAATTGTAAAAGATGTTAGTGGAAGTCTTTCCTGTATTTCTAATTGGTTCTCAAAGATCTGCAGAATGCAGTAAAAGGGGTTCACAATAAAATTGCTAAGGTAGAAACCCCTTTGCGTATGTTGATAAATATAAGAAAATAGCAAGCAAATTAAGGAATCATATTATATCCATTACACTGGGAGAACTGTAGTGTGAAGTACTCCTGCCTAATTTTATTCAGACTGCTTGACAAACTTGATGCTTCATTCCATTCCCATTTTCCTCCTCAAGAGTCTTTAATATTTTAGGGTTCTTTATTCCTTAAAAAAAGTGTTATTGCAACATGGGACTTTCTTGAGACTATTGATTACTCCCTCTTATATGTGAAAGGTTTATTTATTTGGTTTTTTGTCTATATAAACAGTATCACTTGCCCTTGAATGTTGTTAGTAGAAAGAACATTGTGAGATAGCATAACATGCCAAGCACAAACTAGCCAACAGTTTAGCCTAATTTGTTCTGCAACTGGAAGGTCATATATTCCCATAGAAAGTTGAAAGTCAATGTGGTGTAGCGATTAAGACTGGAACCAGGTAGACCGAATTCATGTTAACCTTCAGCCACAGAAATTCACAGGATGACTTTGGATCAGCCCCTGCCTCTCAAGCAACCCTACCTCACAAACTTTGCTGTTGAGGGAATTACTAGTAAATTAAATGAGACTACAATTCAGTTGAAGAAGCACAAGTAGCTGATTTGATAAGGGTTGTATAGAACTAAACAAAGCATTCAAGATAGTTTATATTAGTGCTAAGGTATCTCTGCTGCAAAAATTCAGCTTTTCCAGACAATAAGCCATGTCTTTTTCCAGGATGTCATTTCATTTCCTCTCCCAACAGTCAACCAGAATTATATCCATAAAGCATACTCAAACCACATTAAGATGTTTTTTGGATCCCTTCCTCTACCTGATCTTATTTCCTACTGTAAATAATATGCAGAATGTGGGGTTTCTTTAAGTCACATTAAAAAGAAAAGCTTGATTTGCTATTACCATAAAGAATGTTATGCTACATCAGGTTATATTTGCATTTATCAGGTTCATAGGTTTACACTTCAGCAAAGGATCGTTACCTTGTTGTGGTGCTGGAGCTTGAGCACCTCAGTGATGCCATGAGCTAAACCGTGAAGGGCCATCCAAGACGGGAAGGTCATGACAGAGAGGTCAGACTAAATGAGATCCCTGGGGAAGGTAATGGCAACCCACCCCAGTATTCTTGCCGTGAAAACTCAATGGATCAGTACAACCAGAGATATGTCGGTATACCATCGGAAGATGAGACCCCCAGGTCGGAAGATGGTCAAAATGCTACTGGGGAGCAACAGAGGATGAGTTCAACTAGCCCCAGACGTGATGACGCAGCTAGCTCAAAGCCGAAAGGATGGCTAGTGGCCGACGGTGCTGGTGGTGAACGGCGAATCCGATGTTCTAAGGATCAACACACCATTGGAACCTGAAATGTAAGATCTATGAGCCAGGGCAAATTGGATGTGCTTATTGGTGAGATGTCAAGATTAAAGATAGACATTTTGGGCGTCAGTGAACTGAAATGGACTGGAATGGGCCACTTCACATCAAATGACCACCAGATCTACTACTGTGGACAAGAGGACCACAGAAGAAATGGAGTAGCCTTCATAATTAATAGTCAAGTGGCTAAAGCAGTGCTTGGATACAATCCAAAAAACGACAGAATGATCTCAATTCGAATTTAGGGCAAACCATCTAACATCACAGTGATCCAAATATACACCCCAACCACAGATGCTGAAGAAGCTGAAGTAGAGCAGTTCTATGAGGATCTGCAGCACCTACTGGACAACACGCCTAAAAGAGATGTTATTTTCATCACAGGAGACTGGAATGCTAAGGTGGGCAGTCAAATGACATCTGGAATTACAGGTAAGCATGGCCTGGGAGAACAAAATGAAGCAGGACATAGGCTGATAGAATTTGGCCAAGACAACTCACTCTGCATAACAAACACTCTCTTCCAGCAACCTAAGAGACGGCTTTATACATGGACTTCACCAGATGGACAACACCGAAATCAGATTGACTACATCCTTTGCAGCCAAAGGTGGCGGACATCTATACAGTCGGTAAAAACAAGACCTGGAGCTGACTGTAGTTCCGATCACGAACTTCTTCTTGCACAATTTAGGATCAGACTAAAGAGATTAGGGAAAACCCACAGATCAGCTAGATATGAGCTCACTAATATCCCTAAGGAATATGCAGTGGAGGTGAAGAATAGATTTATGGGACTGGACTTAGTAGATAGGGTCCCGGAAGAACTCTGGACAGAAGTTCGCAACATTGTTCAGGAGGCGGCAACAAAATACATCCCAAAGAAAGAGAAAACCAAGAAGGCAAAGTGGCTGTCTGCTGAGACACTAGAAGTAGCCCAAGAAAGAAGGAAAGCAAAAGGCAACAGTGATAGGGGGAGATATGCCCAATTAAGTGCAAAATTCCAGAGGTTAGCCAGAAGAGATCAGGAATTATTTTTAAACAAGCAATGTGTGGAACTGGAAGAAGACAATAGAATAGGAAGGACAAGAGACCTCTTCCAGAAAATTAGAACCATCGGAGGTAAATTCCAGGCAAAAATGGGTATGATCAAAAACAAAGATGGCAAGGACCTAACAGAAGAAGAAGAGATCAAGAAAAGGTGGCAAGAATATACAGAAGACCTGTATAGGAAGGATAACAATATCGGGGATAGCTTGGACGGTGTGGTCAGTGAGCTAGAGCCAGACATCCTGAAGAGTGAGGTTGAGTGGGCCTTAAGAAGCATTGCTAATAACAAGGCAGCAGGAGACGATGGCATCCCAGCTGAACTGTTCAAAATCTTGCAAGATGATGCTGTCAAGGTAATGCATGCTATATGCCAGCAAATTTGGAGAACACAAGAATGGCCATCAGACTGGAAAAAATCAACTTATATCCCCATACCAAAAAAGGGAAACACTAAAGAATGTTCAAACTATCGAACACTGGCACTCATTTCACATGCCAGTAAGGTAATGCTCAAGATCCTGCAAGGTAGACTTCAGCAATCCATAGAGCAAGAATTGCCAGATGTACAAGCTGGGTTTAGAAAAGGCAGAGGAACTAGGGACCAAATTGCCAATATCCGCTGGATAATGGAAAAAGCCAGGGAGTTTCAGAAAAACATCTATTTCTGTTTTATTGACTATTCTAAAGCCTTTGACTGTGTGGACCATAACAAATTGTGGCAAGGTCTTAGTGGTATGGGGATACCAAGTCATCTTGTCTGCCTCCTGAAGAATCTGTATAACGACCAAGTAGCAACAGTAAGAACAGACCACGGAACAATGGACTGGTTTAAGATTGGGAAAGGAGTACAGCAGGGCTGTATACTCTCACCCTACCTATTCAACTTGTACGCAGAACACATCATGCAACATGCTGGGCTTGAGGAATCCAAGGCTGGAGTTAAAATCGCTGGAAGAAACATTAACAATCTCAGATATGCAGATGATACCACTTTGATGGCTGAAAGCGAAGAGGAACTGAGGAGCCTTATGATGAAGGTGAAAGAAGAAAGTGCAAAAGCTGGCTTGCAGCTAAACCTCAGAAAAACCAAGATTATGGCAACCAGCTTGATTGATAACTGGCAAATAGAGGGAGAAAATGTAGAAGCAGTGAAAGACTTTGTATTTCTAGGTGCGAAGATTACTGCAGATGCTGACTGTAGTCAGGAAATCAGAAGACGCTTAATCCTTGGGAGAAGAGCAATGACAAATCTCGATAAAATAGTTAAGAGCAGAGACATCACACTGACAACAAAGGTCCGCATAATTAAAGCAATGGTGTTCCCTGTATTAACTTATGGCTGCGAGAGCTGGACCATAAGGAAGGCTGAGAGAAGGAAGTTCGATGCTTTTGAACTGTGGTGTTGGAGGAAAATTCTGAGAGTGCCTTGGACTGCAAGAAGATCAAACCAGTCCATCCTCCAGGAAATAAAGCCAGACTGCTCACTTGAGGGAATGGTATTAAAGGCAAAACTGAAATACTTTGGCCACATAATGAGAAGACAGGACACCCTGGAGAAGATGCTGATGCTAGGGAGAGTGGAGGGCAAAAGGAAGAGGGGCCGACCAAGGGCAAGGTGGATGGATGATATTCTAGAGGTGACGGACTTGTCCCTGGGGGAGCTGGGGGTGTTGAGGACCGACAGGAAGCTCTGGCGTGGGCTGGTCCATGAAGTCACGAAGAGTCGGAAGTGACTAAACGAATAAACAACAATAGGTTTACAATGTTATATAAATGCTGTCTTCATGTGACTGTAAATAGATCATAGTATATATTGACTTCCTTGCTTTTGTGTAGTTTTAACTGTTTTTAGTCTTTTTCATTTTGATTGTTTGTTTGATATTATGGAATAATTTTCATTCTGAGTGTCATTCTTGTGCTAACATAAAGCTTACAATGCCTAGTAAGTTTTGAAGACCTCCAAGCGTTGTATGCCTTACTGTATCGTGGATGTCCTTTATTTTCAGATTGCACTTAAGTGCGCAGACATTTGCAATCCTTGCCGGCTCTGGGAGTTGAGCAAACAGTGGAGTGAGCGAGTTTGTGAGGAATTCTACAGGCAAGGTCAGCAATCTGATATACTTTCACCTTGGGCTCTCTGTTACTAAATCATAATTTTAATATGAAGCAGCAGTGACCAGTCATCTTACTTGAAGCTGCTCATAAAAAATCTGGGGAAAATGCGACCTTATTAATTAAATGCATTTTTTCTTTTTTTCTTTTTTTAAGAGCAAAAGTGCATTAATACAACTGTAGCTGTTTAATTGCCCCGATTAACCTTGGACAGTAGTGTTCATGAATCTTTTTAATAATAAAAAAATATGATGGATTAGGTGCCTGACTTGGCCTAGTATGTAGAGCTCTTTTAACATTTTAGCCTCCCCTCACCATTCCATCCCAAAGGGAAAACTATTTGCAGGAATTTGGAAGAGCCTTCAACCAAAGCACTGCGTACTGATGTAACTGTGCTCACTTTATATGGTGTGATGAAATCTAAGGGTAGCAAGGACCTATTGGGTAGTGACTTGCGAAGTTATTTCAAATGGGATAAGCAGCACAAGGTGCTTTCCTTCAATCAGGTACCCTCAGCTGTATCAGGATCACAACCTATGAAGTATCTAGCCCAAATATGGCCAAGCTGGCTGGGAATTTTGGTTGCTGGAATCCTCGCAAATGTGTGGAGCATGAGGTTGAGGAAGATTTACTTTCCAGGTTGCATTGTGATAAGCCAAAGCTGCTGATAACCAGAATGTACTCACAGGGTACATCAAAGGAATACTAGCAAATCACTCATTGTGATACATATCTTAGATTAAAATAGACATTTTCTCCAAGAAAGACATTACAAAGAATACAACCTTTGCAGTTTAATAAGATAAAATGACTTACAAATCTGTACCAATAAATTAATGAAATATTAAAACAACTACTCTACCTATACAAATGTAATGCTTTCCAGCACATCATCTGAATGCTACAAATGACCATAACATAATTTGTGCAAGCAAGGAGTCCTATATCATCTCTTAACCTTGCATGTTTTGATAATACACGTGTACAATGTGACTTGTAGAAAGCAATGCATGAATATCAGATGGATAAAATTATTTTCCTCTTAAGATTTGCAGCATTCAGCCAGGTTAGCATATAAATTATTACATTATTAGAGCTCTACACAAATATTTATGGTGTCAAAAATTATTCTTTCTGACAGGTGATCTGGAGCAGAAATTTGACTTGGAAATAAGTCCTCTTTGTAATCAGAAGAAAGACACAATACCTAGTATACAAATTGGTGAGTATACCGTGTATCATTAGCTCTGGCTTCCTACTAGGTACCATAACTTTTCTATTCCAGAAAAGACTATTCAACAGTCAGATAAGATAAGTTTTATAAGCTGTTGGGACAGAAAACTAAACTGCTTCTAAAAGGAAAGAATTTAAAGGCAGTGAAGCCCTTCATTTATAGATTATTTTCAAGCAGTGTTTCTGAACTGCATCCCACTTCAAGAAAAGATATCTTGAAACAGTGTATGACAAAGCCTCAAGCTTAAAAAATATTGAAAGATTTCCCCTTTTCCCTTCTACTTCACCCACAACAGTTCAAAAGTATCTACTTTCAAAAACTAACCAAAAACAGAATTTATTGAGATAGAAAGTGCATGGGCTTGTTCAGAAGTAACAACAGACTTTCCAAATTAAGTGTAGAGAGATGGCATTTAAGGTTGAGAATCCATTTTTCTTCCACAGGGAGATGTTATTTCTTAGCATTGTAAGAGATTTTGCAAAATAACTCCCTAGAAAGAAGCAGTCTTCATGAAATACTGCCTCTTCGTTCTTTCAAAACCCCAGTGTCTTTGTAGTCCTACCCCATTACCTCTTAACTGTACCCTAATATTCTCACCTCACTGGGCACATACGTTATATCTAGTGAAATGTTTGGCTGATATATCCAATAATATATCTATTCTAATCTGCCTAACACTATGAAGAGAGTCTGTAATTCCACCTCTCTTTGGGCCTACCTTTGCCTGCAGCACTGTCAATAAATCCATTTGTGTTTCAGTGTAATGTGTCCTGGTCTCTGGTTCAAAGGTGCTTCTAAGATATTCTTCTACAGAATGAACAAGCAAAATAAGAAAAGTTGCTCCAGTGTTTAGAATATTTGAATCTTGGATTTAGTTAGATTATTTGCACAGACGTCTTCAGTCTAAATCAAATTTAAAAGTCAAAATGGAAGCTGACATTTTGGTGCCTACTGAGAAATCCAGTAGTCATTGCCATATAAAAATAAATTTCTTTTTTGCCAGTCATATGCATACCAAATGAAAAGGGACATAGAAAATTTTAATTATTAAATGTCTTGTCTGCTATTAACAGTTAGGAACATTATTCTTTACAGAAGTAAAGAAGTAATTGTGTTTTCCTCTGAGCCTTGGGGACATATTAATTTGGACCAGCTAGTTGAAAATAACAATAAATGAAGCCATTCTGGTTTTTCCTCTTCTGGACACTTTAAGTTGAACTAACTCTTAAGACCAAATTCAAAGACCAAATATTTTCTAATAATACTGAATAAAATTAAATCTCAGCTACTAATGAGTCAACTATACTGGGTACTTCAGATGCTAAGATAAATTGACTATTGTGTTAGGTCATCTGTGACAATTACTGTAATATACAGGAAAGACATGTTTAACAAAGGGAGCTAAATGTCCGCAGGGATTTTGGCCAGTGGCAACTTAAGCATGTTTTCCAGAAAGCAGCAGCAATGATTCTGCAAAGTAGGGGGCCACCCAACTCACTTCACCTCTCTTTTAATCCATGTGGAACCATTTTCAGACAGAACGGCTGTGGAAGTATATGCCATGGTCTAGTCTTAGATTCATCTCATTACACATAATAGTAGTCATCCTGAAAATGCAATTAGAATTTTTTAATATAATTTTTATTAAAATAAGATTTTATGTAAAATTTTAAAACTATGGAAACATGAAAGGAAAAGGAGAAAACAGATATGGGGGAAAAAAAGAAAAAGTGAAAGATAACAAAAAAAAAGAAAAATAAATCTAAAGAAATGACTTCCAATCTTCTTTGCAGTGGCTACAAACATAGTAATTACCATCTCTACCCTCCCCAATTATATATCATGGTTTCCTTCTTCCCATAAACAAACGTCTTTAAGCAATAAATCCCGAAATCACCCATTCATTTTTGTTCATTTTCAGCAAAAAGTCCATAAAGGGTTTCTAGTCTTTTATAAAAGTAATTGTTGTTCCCTCCTTAATCGAACAAGTCAATTTAGCCATTTCTGCAAGCTCTGCCATCTTTGTGGTCCATTTCTCCATTATGAGGATTTCTGTATTCTTCCATCTTTGCAATTAGAATTTTTTTAAATTAGGTGTGAGGTAGCCATAAGACTTCCAGGATTAGTAAATAAGCTCTTAAGACAAGGGTACTAGTGAATAATAACAACAACAACTCTCAATTACTCTGGGAAACTCACAATAAAGAAATTACAATAAAATCAATAAAAGATAAAAGATAAAGATAAAAGATAAAAGATAGCAAACACGATGAAGCAGGGAATCTCACTCTCCCTCACCAAAGGCCTGGGTAAAGAGCCAGGCCTTTATGGCTCTTCTAAACAACAGCAGAGTGGAGGCCATCCAGATCTCAGGGGGAACCTCATTCCAGAGGGTAGGCACTGCTACAGAGAAGGTCCTGAGGGATGACATTGTTCAACTGAAAGAACTCAGAATGCACCAACCCTGCAGGATCAGATCGGTCAGGCTGATGTTATGGAGACAGGTGGTCCCTCAAGTAACCAGGCCCTATGTCATCAGATCAGATAGCACTACATTCCCATAGGCCTAGAACAGTGCAAGGGCAGAACTTTGTTTTTTGAAAAAGAAAAGGAAAATAATTTTATATTAATTTAAGTACACTCAAAGAATGCAGTCTTGAAGCTATGGTAGACCCCTTTTCCAGACTAGAATGTTGGCTTAGCAGAAAAGTTCATTTAATGATCAGCTAAGCTGCTGATGTAGCTTGCCTTATGTTTTTCTCCAGGCTTCATGACATACATTGTGGAGCCACTCTTTGACGAATGGGCCAACTTTACTGGGAACACTCGTTTATCTGCAAACATGCTGAACCATCTGAGAAGGAACAAGACCAAGTGGAAGAGTTTGCTTCATAAGCAACACAGCATCACCGTTGACCACTCAGTTCAAATTACTGAAAATGAAGAGCAGACTTTTAATGAAGGAGAAACCCCATAGAGGTGGTGCAGCAACAAAATCCTACAGGTCTGTTGGCCCATCATCAACAAGACAGGAAATGAAGAAAGCAGGAGGAAAGCTGAAACTGCAGTGATCTCCTAATGGAAAACTTACATTATTTGTAGGTTTGATTTTGAAGTGCCACCAAATCTCCCTTCTTCATCTTACTATCTGAAGCCATTTGTCACCAGTGATCATAAGCTGCTTGAGTAAGATACTGAAGCTGGACTGATAAGCAGAAACCAACTAAAAGGAATAGTGGAGGACACAGGAAAGACCAGCGCATTTTGAGTTAGCTGTTCCATTGACTTTGGGTTATACTGAGACAGGTGTTGAACAATGTACAGTCAATTGGCAGCTGGGCTGCACATTAAAACCCACCACCAGCATCATCAGAACTCAGAGGACATTTGGCCACGCAAGAAAGAAGTTTTAACTGACTAAAGCCTTTTATAATTTTTGTATTTGATGCACTGGAAAGGCATTTAAAGAACCTTGAAGTAAGGTTATTCTGTGTACACGATGTTTTTTTTCATAGTGGTACTCATTGATCATTTAAGCCACTTTAGATAAAAGACTGACATTCTCACTGCAAGAACAATATTTCCTCTCAAGTCAAAAGGGAAGAGTTGTATAGTTTAAATGTTCCCAGGTGTCTCTTTTGATGACTGTATCCGTGGCCTGTTTATATTCGCCCATGTATGTCTTTATCATTTATATATATATATATATATATATATATATATATATATATATATATATATATATATTTCTCATGCCAAAATACAAGTATCATGGGAAAGCTACCTGTGTAAGCAATGGCACTGTGAACAAAATACTGTTAGTTTTAGTATTTGTGAATACTATTAATATACTTTTGTTTGTTTGCAGATAAAGGCCTTAACTTCCAGCACACTTAACTTTCTGATGGCTACTGAAAGTCTTATAATTTTAGTGTGGCCTGGTTTCATTTGCCCAGCCAAGGATTACATGGTCAATATCTGCTGGAGGTTTTTGTTTGTTTTTGCTTCTTTGCTGGTTTGATTTGCATTCATTTGTGGGCATGAGTTCCAATAATTAATGAAGATGCAATTCAGCACAATTTTTGCCATTTTTTTCAACTTCAATGGATAAATCTACAAACTTTGTTTTATTTAAAGATGTTAATGGCAAACTGACCAAATGAAAGTGGACCTTGCAGTAGCCAAGGGTTGCATCATACCAAGGGATTTTGTTAAAAGTTTCCAAGACTGTTATATGTGTTGAAAATATCCACAGCCATTTCTACTAAAAATATAGCAGTAATGGCAAAGCCATAACCCTATACAGATTTGCTCAGAATTATATTTGCCCCCAAAGGGTGCCTAGTTCTTTCTGCCATAAACTGAGGTATACTCTACCCAAAGTCATTAAGGCCAGAATAGGCAATCTCATGCCATACAGATAATTTTGACAATACCACTCACAATCTCTTGCCTGCACCTAGGTTGTTATGAGAATTGAAGCCCAACGCGTCATCCGTCCCTGCATTAATGACTCACTTCAAAGTTCAGGATCTCTTTCAAAACCATTATAAAAGCTACATATCAAAATTTGCAGAAATACGCTATTAATGCCTGGAGATAATTGAAGACATTTCCAGTTTTTCAGGGATTTCTGACTTTGCTTATTGATTAGGTTTATAGTCTGTCTTTCCATCAAAATGGTACACAAGGCAGCACTCAATAAATTGGAAACAGAATTTAAGATGTAATCAAAAATTAAAAACAAATCAGTTAAACCTATTAGAGTTAAAACCTATTTCAGCAATTTACTTTCAACAGATTGACAAGTCATCTTGAAGGCCAAATGACTGTCTGAGTAATACCTTTGTGTGCCTGTAACGGGTGTTGGGGTGTGGGGTGGAGAGACATCAAAGATGAAGCTGATTTTCTTCAGTAGAACTGGAAATACTTTGAATAAGTCAGTTCTCCTGCTAATTATCAGTTCACATTTTATTATGTGCATATCCAATAAAAATGCACGTGTATTTTGGGCTACTTACTTCTGAAACAGTAAATGTGTTCTCCAAATCAACATATGCAAAAAAGTACATTTATGCATTGTTCAGTAATGTGGTATTCTCTCCCAGCAAAATCTTGGTATTTCAGTTCATTATTGTTTAAACATTGTTTTTCTGTTATTGCTAATTATATGGATATCATTTTCAGAGAATACAGAAGTGTTGCCACTATAAAGATGGGAGATTGCTTAGGAAATGAACTTCAAACAGGAAAGCAACTGAGCCCAGCTTTCCTTATGCATCATGCAGCAGAAGTGGCATAACAATGGCAGATTATGACTCTGCTTTGAATTCAACAATAAGAAGAGAAACAATGCCATTCATGATGAAATGTCATATATAGTTGGAATAGAATGCCAAAAAAAAAAGTAATTGCACAATGGAGCAAATAAAAGTCTAAGTCAAATGTTTGCAAGTCAAATGAACAAAATTCCACTTGGATATTAGATTAGAGGGCTTTTTGTCCCTCTTGCCTGCTAGTACAAAACTCATTTTAGCTGTAACACACTAGTGGACAGGAAGTCATAAAGGAGCAATGTTTGAGCATGTATATCTTTACATTAAAGATCAGGGCCGGGGGGTTGTGGTCCCGCAGGAGTTGTTGAATTCTATTGCATAGCAGCCCCAGTCAGCATGAAAAATGACGAGGGATGACTAGACTGGCACACCAACCAAACCTGTTGCATATCCTTGACCATCAGAGTCCTGACTATACTCAAACGTGCTCTAATCTGTAATTCTGAAACACTTAAACTTCTATCACCTTAATAGGTTTCAAGCAACTCTTAAGACCAATTCACAGGGCAAGAGTAATGACTACTGTATCTGTTTTCGTTTCTCAAGTTCCCAGCCATAGATAGAAACAATTTCAGTTAAGAAGTGAGTCTATGCTATGATATGGTTGTATTTACTGCATGAGAAACCTAAGCGATGCAGCAGCCACCTAGAAGTGCTACCCTTATTTTTGTAAACATACTGTAGAAAGAGGTAGGTAGAGCACAATTGATGGTGATGGTGATCAAAATGAGAAGATGATTAAGTTCTCCACAGCCTTAGCCACAAACTGGTCAAGCCAAAAGAATGTAGTCTCATTGAGTCTCAAGTTGAATTGAGAGCTTAGGCTGATAAATACTTCCAGTTGGTAGAAGCATTGATCAAACAGAGGTTGGGGGCCTTGTAGAAAGGAGCTTTATATAGACAGAGACAGCAGGATTCATTCTGCAAAAACTATAGTAGAGAGATCCAGCACAAGGGGATTAACAGGAAAAAAATGAATTGTTTGGATTTCTCTAGTATTTTCATTCTTTTTCTTTTATTTATAATAGTATCGTGTGTTTTCTCTGAAGATTTAAGTAAACAAAAAATGAAATACAAACAAATTCACTGAACAAGAATCAGTTACCAAAGTTCTCAATATTTACTGTAACTTTTTCACACCATTCCACAATTGTTAAAACATCCATTAGATTGTTTTTATTTCAGGTGTTGTGGGCCATTCCCTACACTGTCATGAACTTTCAAAACTCTAGCCTTGATTTACTCAACTTATACTTCCAATCTAAATGCAGATTCTTAACCCAAATCCTTCTAAGTTCAGTAGGACTGAGTTTGAACTAGAGGTGCTGTCTTCCAAGGAATCAACAAAATAGCTCCAGTGAGGTAATGGGTTACACCTAAAAAACAAGGAATGTTTCTCAGATTCTGTTCCGTTCCGTTCTGTTCTTGCATTTTTTGTCAGAAGAATTATGACTTACAAAACCTTCAGCCTTTTCTAATCTGAATGCCCTCCTATTGCTGAGAGTAGGAGTAGAATTCCACATGTTGGGAGGGCTTCCAGTTTAGAGCAGCTGACTCTACGGAATCATTGTGGACAATTTGTTCCTGCCATGCCATGCATGACGTGATTTCCCTGTTCAACGTGGATTTGAGCAGAGCCCATAATCACCATACTAAGAGGCCTGTGATTACCACAGGCATGGGATGCCTTTTCATCCTTTTAGAACTGGTACAACTTCAATGCATTTTTTTTTTTTTTTGCTACTGGCTGGCTGTAGAAACAGGCAAGCAAGATGAATCCTTTTCAGACATTGTAGGAGGAGAGTCTGTTGGTCTATGGTAGCAAAAGAAAAGTCAGGAGTTTGGCAGCATCTTTTCTAGCTAACAATTTTTAATTAAAAATTGCAACCAGATTCCTCCTGATGTTCTTCAATATTCAGACACCTTCAACCATTCTGTGCATTTGGTGCTGCACTGTGCTTGGCGCTAACATTCTCACCTTTTGCTGTGCGTTCTGCTTGCTGTCCCATGGCCTTTCCATGGAACTCATAGGCAAATCTGAAAAAAGTGATGAGATGCCTTTTTAAGTGAATTGACTGTTTTTCCACTGGAACCACCCAGCACAAACTTCAAGAACAATCTTGCTCCTACCTCAGCCTTAACTAATTATTTGGCAGACAATCTTAGTTTTGTTTGTATGAAGTAAGTCACTGATCCATGAATTAATGCAGTACTCCCAGCTAGATTGGTCTTTGCACACTCTCTCTCTCTCTCTATAACCAAAGTTAGACCTAAATTTCCTGGAGGCCGGTCCTGGATTCCTGTCTCTCAGACTTTCCCACTCATCCATCACGCAATTCAGAGTCAAGCTTAGATTTATTCAGAATCATGACTTCTAAGCCAGAGCAGATGATGATTTGTTTGGCTGTAGCAAGGTATTGAAAGGATATGCCAGCTGTGTGAGAAGTGAACAGGCAGGATTTGTCTCAACTGTCTCAACAATATACTTTGCCAACTCAGGCCTGTTTTTTTCTTCCCAATTTTGGCAGCTATTTGTATATTGATTAATGAGGCCTCTCCTTCTTCATTAGGGCTTATTGCTACCTTGCTATTACCCTGCATTTGTATTTACTGAAAGATCCCCATACTGGGAGAATACAGGAAGCATTAAACTGCTGCTTTTTTGCTCCTGGATAAGTTTCAGCTAGACAGTGAAAAAAGGGGGGGTGGACTTACAACAGAAAATACCTTTCTGAATAATAGGTATGGACTACTATGTAATGGAGTTGAGATTCCTTAGAAGTATCTAGAAATGTGGTGGTGTGGCATCCTGATTCTGACCCTTCCTGGTCAAGGCTGCTATCCTTGAATTCATGACCAATGAAGAATTAGTTCCTGCTAACCATAAAAATCTGAGGACAAATTGTAACTCCTTCCACTGTCCCCATTATAAATTTTCCCAAAAACTAGTCAAGCCATCTAAATGGACATGTACAACAGTCACTTCTAGAAACCTACCATCAGCTAGTATGCCTTGGAATATTAGCATCTTTAGATTAGGATTAGATAGGTCTCTTCCTCTTGCTCATGTAGGAAAGCAAGATGAAAAATTCTCTAAAATATAGAATAATTTGTGTTGGGTGGAACACCCTGTGGCTGTTGCTCATAAACTTTCACAGTAAGCATTCAAAACTGTTTAGATACATATGCAAAATTAATCCAAAGTGTTTCTATTGTTATATCCTTGCTGGTTCATGAAAGGAATTCACTATAAATTCACTGTAATGAGCACCTGTTTCTGCAAAGGTAGTTTGGCTCGATTTCTTTGATTACAGCTGTTGAAGTTGGCCTTATGGCAAAGCTATGAAGCCAGATGTTCCAGTATCTGCTAGGCCAGCACCAATGTCCTCTGTCTGGAACACTGGCACTGGTGTGTCCCAAGATATAACTAATTATATCCAGACCAATTTACCATAGGTATAGTAGGCTTCTTCAGCAAAGGATTGTTACCTTGTTGTGGTGCTGGAGCTTGAGCACCTCAGTGATGCCATGAGCTAAACTGTGAAGGGCCACCCAAGAGGGGAAGGTCATGACAGAGAGGTCAGACTAAATGCGATCCCTGGGGAAGGTATTGGCAACCCACCCCAGTATTCTTGCTGTGAAAACTAAATGGGTCAGTACAACCAGAGATATGTCGGTATACCATCGGAAGATGAGACCCCCAGGTTGGAAGATGGTCAAAATGCTACTGGGGAGGAACAGAGGATGAGTTCAACTAGCCCCAGACGTGATGACGCAGCTAGCTCAAAGCCGAAAGGATGGCTAGCGGCCGATGGTGCTGGTGGTGAACGGCGAATCCGATGTTCTAAGGATCAACACACCATTGGAACCTGGAATGTAAGATCTATGAGCCAGGGCAAATTGGATGTGCTTATTGGTGAGATGTCAAGATTAAAGATAGACATTTTGGGCGTCAGTGAACTGAAATGGACTGGAATGGGCCACTTCACATCAAATGACCACCAGATCTACTACTGTGGACAAGAGGACCACAGAAGAAATGGAGTAGCCTTCATAATTAATAGTCAAGTGGCTAAAGCAATGCTTGGATACAATCCAAAAAACGATAGAATGATCTCAATTTGAATTTAGGGCAAGCCATCTAGCATCACAGTGATCCAAATATATGCCCCAACCACAGATGCTGAAGAAGCTGAAGTAGAGCGGTTCTATGAGGATCTGCAGCACCTACTGGACAACACGCCTAAAAGAGATGTTATTTTCATCACAGGAGACTGGAATGCTAAGGTGGGCAGTCAAATGACACCTGGAATTACAGGTAAGCATGGCCTGGGAGAACAAAACAAAACAGGACATAGGCTGATAGAATTTTGCCAAGACAATTCACTCTGCGTAACAAACACTCTCTTCCAACAACCTAAGAGACGGCTTTATACATGGACTTCACCAGATGGACAACACCGAAATCAGATTGACTACATCCTTTGCAGCCAAAGGTGGCGGACATGTATACAGTCAGTAAAAACAAGACCTGGAGCTGGCTGTAGTTCAGATCACGAACTTCTTCTTGCACAATTTAGGATCAGACTAAAGAGATTAGGGAAAACCCACAGATCAGCTAGATATGAGCTCACTAATATCCCTAAGGAATATGCAGTGGAGGTGAAGAATAGATTTAAGGGACTGGACCCTAGTAGATAGGGTCCCGGAAGAACTCTGGACAGAAGTTCGCAACATTGTTCAGGAGGCAGCAACAAAATAAATCCCAAAGAAAGAGAAAACCAAGAAGGCATAATGGCTGTCTGCTGAGACTCTAGAAGTAGCCCAAGAAAGAAGGAAAGCAAAAGGCAACAGTGATAGGAGGAGATATGCCCAATTAAATGCAAAATTCCAGAGCTTAGCCAGAAGAGATAAGGAATTATTTTTAAACAAGCAATGTGTGGAAGTGGAAGAAGACAATAGAATAGGAAGGACAAGAGACCTCTTCCAGAAAATTAGAAACATTGGAGGTAAATTCCAGGCAAAAATGGGCATGATCAAAAACAAAGATGGCAAGGACCTAACAGAAGAAGAAGAGATCAAGAAAAGGTGGCAAGAATATACAGAAGACCTGTATAGGAAGGATAACAATATTGGGGATAGCTTTGACGGTGTGGTCAGTGAGCTAGAGCCAGACTTCCTGAAGAGTGAGGTTGAATGGGCCTTAAGAAGCATTGCTAATAACAAGGCAGCAGGAGACGACGGCATCCCAGCTGAACTGTTCAAAATCTTGCAAGATGATGCTGTCAAGGTAATGCATGCTATATGCCAGCAAATTTGGAGAACACAAGAATGGCCACCAGACTGGAAAAAATCAACTTATATCCCCATACCAAAAAAGGGAAACACTAAAGAATGTTCAAACTATCGAACACTGGCACTCATTTCACATGCCAGTAAGGTAATGCTCAAGATCCTGCAAGGTAGACTTCAGCAATTCATGGAGCGAGAATTGCCAGATGTACAAGCTGGGTTTAGAAAAGGCAGAGGAACTAGGGACCAAATTGCCAATATCCGCTGGATAATGGAAAAAGCCAGGGAGTTTCAGAAAAACATCTATTTCTGTTTTATTGGCTATTCTAAAGCCTTTGACTGTGTGGACCATAACAAATTGTGGCAAGTTCTTAGCGGCATGGGAATACCAAGTCATCTTGTCTGCCTCCTGAAGAATCTGTATAACAACCAATAGCAACGGTAAGAACAGACCATGGAACAACGGACTGGTTTAGGATTGGGAAAGGAGTACGGTAGGTCTGTATACTCTCACCCTACCTATTCAACTTGTATGCGGAACACATCATGCGACATGCGACATGCTGGGCTTCAGGAATCCAAGGCTGGAGTTAAAATCGCTGGAGGAAACATCAACAATCTCAGATATGCAGATGATACCACTTTGATGGCTGAAAGAGAAGAGGAACTGAGGAGCCTTATGACGAAGGTGAAAGAAGAAAGTGCAAAAGCTGGCTTGCAGCTAAACCTCAAAAAAACCCCAAGATTATGGCAACCAGCTTGATTGATAACTGGCAAATAGAGGGAGAAAATGTAGAAGCAGTGAAAGACTTTGTATTTCTAGGTGCGAAGATTACTGCAGATGCTGACTGCAGTCAGGAAATCAGAAGATGCTTAATCCTTGGGAGAAGAGCAATGACAAATCTCGATAAAATAGTTAAGAGCAGAGACATCACACTGACAACAAAGGTCCTCATAGTTAAAGCAATGGTGTTCCCCGTAGTAACATATGGCTGCGAGAGCTGGACCATAAGGAAGGCTGAGAGAAGGAAGATAGATGCTTTTGAACTGTGGTGTTGGAGGAAAATTCTGAGAGTGCCTTGCACTGCAAGAAGATCCAACCAGTCCATACTCCAGGAAATAAAGCCAGACTGCTCACCTGAGGGAATGATATTAAAGGCAAAACTGAAATACTTTGGCCACATAATGAGAAGACAGGACACCCTGGAGAAGATGCTGATGCTAGAGAGAGTGGAGGGCAAAAGGAAGAGGGGCCGACCAAGGGCAAGGTGGATGGATGATATTCTAGAGGTGACGGACTCGTCCCTGGGGGAGCTGGGGGTGTCGACGACCAACAGGAAGCTCTGGCGTGGGCTGGTCCAGGAAGTCACGAATAAACAAACAAACAAAAAAAATAGTAGGCTTAGTCTCAGAAAATTAAATGGTGACTTTTTTTACTATCTTCTCTCAACACTGGCCACCTTACAGTTGAAGTCCACCCTCTCCTTGTGCTTTAGGCATTTATAATGCTACTTCAACACCCCTTGCTGTGGTCAATATATAAACTAAAAGCCTTCTTTGTTCCAGAAGAGGGGGCTTGCTTGCTGACAAGTTTGTGGCATAGAAACTGATCTGTATGCATGAAATCCCTAGAATCTCAAACCAAATTTAAAGATCAAGGACTTTTTCTTTTCAAGGAGCAGAGAGTACATGTTTTTTCTCCCACAATTGTCACATCTGGGTTCCAACACGAATGCTTGAAGAGAGCAATTATTCTTGTATTACTTGGTTCCACAGAGAATGATCTCCAGAGACCCCCCTTGTTTTAAGGAAATGTTAATTCCTGAGGAGACGTAAGCATGACTTCTCCAGAAACTTTAACTGCAAAGAGATATAAATGGGGAGGGGAAAAACAGGCAACATTATGTACTACTTTTAGTAGAGATTTTGAAAACTACTTTCTTCTGATGTATTGGCTATTCTGCTATCAGCTCCTTTTCTGGACTCTTTGATCTAGCCTCTGGGCTAGGGTTGGAGTCCCCATGCCTTATGGGAGTTGATGACTTTAATCTCCATGCCTTGGGGAACAGATTTGGCAAAACCAAGGAGTTCATACCTTCATGGCACCATGGCTTGTCCTAAGTAATCTATAGTCCAAAACATAGATTGTCACATGTTAGGCTTTGGGTTTGCCTTGGAGCAGTTCTATGGTAATCTGAATGTGGTGGGAATTACATCTAGCCCACTGCTGTAGTCAGATCACATCATGGTCCGAATTAGATTAACTGCCAACTGAGTCCTCTGAAAGGTAAAACAAAATCTAAGGATCTACCCCTGACACTTGATAGCTCTGGAGGCTTTCCAGAAGGCACCTGGGGAGTCTTACAGTGATCTGACAGTTCCACCGATGGCCTAGTTAGTCTATGGCAAATGGAAGCAACCAAGGCTCTCAAAAAATTAGTTCCAAGCCTCTTGCTACATGCTAATCCTGGGAATGTGCTTTTGTTTAGTGAGCAGCTCCAGGAGATGAAGTATCAGGAACAATGTCAGTGCACCAGTGGAAAAAGACCAAAAGTAAACCTGACTGAGCACAGGTATGAGTTGAAGGTCAAGCTTACACCATGGCAATAACAAGGCAAAGCTTGTTAGTTCTTCTTTTGGGGTAAGTAGGCTTTGGGTCAGTTGCCTTGTTTAGGGCAGGAAACTACCCTCTAGAGAAGGATGAGCAAGATCTCACATCTGGCTACTGTAACTGTTTTGCACAGCATTTTGACAAGTTGCTCAGATTTGCTGAAGACTTAATTATTCCAGGTAGGATCTGATGTGACTGGAGCTCATCAAGATATATCTTTGGTATGAACCCTGCCATTTGTAGGCTTAATCCCCTTTTGGATCCTGCATGTGGCCATGTGATGTGGACTTGAGAGATTATCAATGCCTCTGTCCAGGACAAGTCAATGACAGCAACTTAGAAGGCGAATGCAATGCTCCCCCTCCTTAAAGAGGCCCTCACTGGATCCAACAGCATTTTAAAATGAACACCCAGTCTCCAGTCTGCCCTTCTTGTGGGGATCCAGCTCTAGAGTACTTTAGGGAAACTGAATCATCTGGATCTTCTTTTTCAGTCAGGGTTGTTCTGGGCATAGATGGAGATACTGGTTACTCTAATGGATGGCCTTGATGGGGTAGTGCACCCCTCTTGGTCTTGTCAGACCTCTTCGCAGCTTTTGGTACCATCAATTACAGCATTCTCCTGGCCTATGGGAGTTGGGGACCTTGTTTTGCCATGGTTCCACTCTTACCTCACTGGAGAGTTCCAGTCAGTGATGGTGGGGGGGATCAGTCCAGTGGCCACTTCCTTGTTGATTCCCTGTGCTGTTTAACATCTATATAAGGCCACTGGAAGAGGTCATCCATTGGTTTGAGGCATAAAAATGTGCCAATAATATTCTGCTCTATATTATTACTTAGGGCTGAGGTAGAGATGCCACTGAGTCTTGTTCCAGGATCTGGAGGCTGTTGGGGTCCGGATATGATAAAATAAGTTGAACCCAAGAATGTTAAGAGTTAACAATTTGTTCATTGTAGTTCTCTGACAGCCCCAGTGTTGTCTCTTTAAGGGCTGAGTATTGTCTGTGAGGAAGACACTTGAGGGTGCCTGTGGATTCAGGGCTACTGTTAGATAACTGCCAGTGATCTCTATAATCATATCATCTTGTGGACCCAGCATTAGTCACCAGTTGATTTCTGGGTGGAATTCAAAGTGTAGTTTTAATTATAAAGCCATATATGAGATAGGATTGTATAGGCAGATTGTATGGAAGGAGGGCAGCTGAGCCTGCTGTGGGGCATCCCAAGGGGATGATTAAGGCACAGGGTTTTTGTTTTATTGTTTTACTGTTTTTACTTTTTTGTACATAAATTTTATTAAAAGTTTTAAAAAGAACATAAAAACTAACATAAACTAATACAGAAGAGAAAAGTAGAAAGAAGAAAATAGAAAGCTTCCACTTTCCTTTGCAGCAAATATAAGTATTATTGCAAAGTTATCTCTTACTTTATTATTACAAAAAAAGCTCACTTTTTTCTATTATCCTTTTTTTTTTTTCTGATCATCAAAACCACAACTCATAAGTGAAGTGCATTTTTTCCTGTTTCATTCAAAAACTCTGTAAGGGGTTTCCGTCAGCCATAAATGTAGATATTGTCTTTTTCTCTGATCAAGGACATTAATTTAGCCATCTCTGCAAGTTCCATCATCTTCACCAGCCATTCCTCCATTGTGGGTAGTGTCGAACCTTTCCACTTTTGAGCATGTAATAGTCTTGCTGCAGTTGTCATACATAAAAACAAAGTTCCATGACTTTTTTCTAATTGCCTGTCCATTAGTCCCAAAATAAAAGTTTCTGGTTTCAGTTATACTTTAACCTTTAAAACCTTCTGAATTAATGTACGTATTTGTATCCAAATTGTTTTGGCTTTTTTCCATGTCCCCCAAACACAAAATGTCCCTTCATGTTGTTCACATTTCCAGCAAAGATTCAAAATACCTTTTATACATTCAAGACAATTTCTCTGGTGACAAATATCAATGATACATCATTTTATACAAATTCTCTTCAAGGCTAGAACATAACGTACATTTCATTCCTTTTAACCACAGATTTTCCCATTGATCCATTTTTATATTATAGCCAAACTTTTAGCCCATTTTATCATACATTATTTTACTTGTTCTTCTTCTGTCTTAAATTTCAGCAGAAATTTATACATTTTAGCAATATCATGCTCATCATTAGTACATAATTCTATTTCAAATTCAATCTTATTTTGTTCAAAACCTCAACATCTTTTATTCACTTTAAGCCTTTCTGATAATTGTATATAATAAAACCATTGACAAGTATATCCTTCTGTTGTCAAATCTTTTCTTGATTTCATTTTATGATCCCCTTGAGTGAATTCTAGTACATCACGGCAATTTAACCATTTATGTTTACTTATAATTTCTTATCTATAAAATACTTCTTGTGCTGAAAGCCACAAAGGTGTTAGAACTGTTGGATATTTTGGAAGATTTGGAACAACATAATCAAAAATAAGCCACATTGATCTTTTTAGATGTAGAGAAGCCTTTTGACATTTGAACTGGAATTTCTTGTTTAAGGTTTTTCAATTTATTTATTACAGTTGTAAATCAGTACAAGCAGAGTGCTTTTGTTTAAGGTTTTGGAAGATATGAATTTTGGAGGGAATTTTATAAAATGGGTGAAATCAATTTATACTTCACAGACAGCAAATAATCGTTAATGGAGATTTAATCAAACCATGTGAGATACAAAAAGGAACAAGACAAGGTTGCCCACTGTCCCCTCTTGTTTATTTTAGTTCTTGAAATATTGAATAGAGACATAAGACAAGATGGGAGGATCATGGGGGTAAAGATTAAAAAAGAGTTATACAAGTTAAGAGCTTTTGCAGATAACTTGGTTTTGGCAGACCCTTTAAAGGAAATTGAACATTTAACGAGTAAATTAAAAGAATTTGGGGCATTAGCAGGTTTCAAGATTAATAAACAGAAGATAAAGATGTTAACAAAAAAAACATGAAAATACAAGATCAAACAGAATTGATGAATAAAACAGGTTTTAAGATTGACAAGAAGGTAAAATACTTGCGTATAACTATGACAAATATAAATTGTATGCTATTTCAAAATAACTATGTTAAAACATGGAATGAAGTTAAAAAAGATATGTTAAGATGGGAAAAATTACAATTGTCACTGTTGGGTAGAATTTCTGTGATTAAGATGAATGTTTTGCCTAGAATGTTATTTTTGTTTCAGACAATACCTGTTTTGACAACTGATGTACCATTTAAACAATGGCAGAAGGATATATCTAAACTTGTATGGCAAGGGAAAAAACCATATGAGTCAAATATAAGGTACTACAAGTTGCAAAGGAAAGAGGAGGTTTGGGTCTACCAGATCTAATATTATTATTTTGCTGCCTGTTGCTTGGTTTGGATGAAAGAATGGGTGTTAAGAAATAGAAGGCTACTGGAATTAGAAGGACATGATTTGAGATTTGGGTGGCATGGATATCTACGGCATGACAAAACTAAGGTTAATGTAGATTTCAAAAACCATTATGTCAGGTGGGCCATTTATTTATATATTAAATCTGATATGCTTCATATTTACTAACACAGGCCTGCTAAATTGGTGCATAGGACTGTAGCCCAGCTGCTTCTTCATGCCACCAAAATAATTCAATGGCAAGAAATCAAAATTTCCAGCCCAACATAGTTATCTAGGAAAATATATTATTAGAGGTATGGGCCCTGGTTAAGTGATGTGAGGGAGAAACAGGTTGGCTCAAATCCTAAACTGGCTCTTGTTCTTTTTTTGCCCACCACTAATGATAAAACCTCACGTCCAAAACGTTTTTGCCAATAGCAGATAAATTCAGACAGGCAGGTAGAATACATCCCAAGATATCTGTATGAACAGCCATAACACACTGGTGGGCAAAACAGGAAAAAAAGCCCCTAAACTTTATTTGAAATCCCAACCTTCCATGTGTTCCTCTTTGAATATACTTGGAAAACACCAAAAGGCTATTGCTTTTTTCTGTCACACAATATTTTTATTTAGTTATTTTTTAGCCTGCTTTCCATCAAACAAAATCAGAAATTGAGCTAAATTTGCAAGAATTATAGCCTCATAAGTGGGTAACTCATTTCAAATTAACAAAACATGAGGCTTTTTTTCCTTTAAAGGGAACAGCTAATATTTTCAGGCATGGTTACCTTTTACAAGGGGACATATCTTGCCAAATTTCACATAATTATGTTTAAGGATTTTATATTGTTATTTGGCAACAACCAACCCAAAATTGGTGCTTTAGTTGATGGTGCCAGATAAATGACCAAACTGAAATGGCATTTTTTAAAAAATTAATGTTTAATGACATACCATAATACTCTTCATTTTTTACTCACTGGAGACTTTAATATTAATGTGGTAATCTTTGGGCTAATGCACTTGTCCTCAAGCGGTATTCACAGTGCTCTGAGTTTGTGACACTTGATTTAAAGGAAGTACTGTATAATAAAGTGAATGTGTGGGAATTATGGAATGCTTTTGTGCAACTATGGAAAGGAAGGTTGGTTGCTGAATGCAGTAAAAGTAGTCTATGATGGAAGTAAAACATATATGAGAATAAATGCAATGCTTAGCAAATGCTTCAAGAGAGCAGAGCTGGATGGAGAATTTTTAAGACAAGCAAATTCTGACAGAAAAGTAGTGGACAGTATATGGTCAGTTGTTAGAATTGAATGTTTGTCAAAAAACACATTTTTAAGAGCCTGCTCCTGCCCACTTTGTTATATGGAAGTGAGAGTTGGGTATATCAGGAGAAAAATAAAAGTAAGGTCAATGTAATGGGATTGTGGTACTTAAGAAATATGTGTGATTAAATAAGGATAGAGCTGAGAATTAATGAGCGATGAATGAGTGTGGATTGAATACAAGGATGAGTGACTAATGCAAAACAAGTACACAATTAAATACAAGTACAATTTTTTTAGAAACTCTTTTAACATGTATCCCTGCATGTAAGTAAATAATCTTTTTAGACTTTTCTCACTTTGCAAGGCTGCTGCAAAACTAGGCAAGCTGACAGGCAAGGGAGGGTGTGTCAACAAGGAGTTGAATAGGAAAAGGAAGTGTAGCTAGGTGTAGAGGGTAGGTGAAGCCTGAAAAACCATATTTATGTATAAGCACAGGTTTTGTTTTTGCTGTAGTCCTATATGGCAGCAATGAAAACCCAAAGCAAACTAGAATTAAGCCAGGATAATAAGCTATGATTAGCCTGTGCCAAGTTTGCAGTTATTGCCGTACCATAATTTTAAGGACATGCTTTGTGGAACATAACCTGACCAAATTAGCTGGCCAAGGTGGGATCAGGTATATTAAAACACACACACACACACACACACACAGAAGCCAAATTAGGGCTTAGTATTATATCCAAGTCCAGGCTTGGGTAAAATGCTATGGCTGCTATCCAGTGATGCCAAGAACTAAAGAGACATCTGAACCTTTGTCAAAACAATTTATTTATTTATTATTCCAATTTATATAGCTGCTCATCTCAAATATATGACTCTGGGCGGCTCACAACAATTAAAAAACAACATAAAACACTAAAACGATATGATTTAAGAACAGTAACAATATAAAAACCATATAAAAACCCAGTAAAGTGGTGTATATGTGTATGCAAGCATTTCTTACATTTAAAAAGACACTTGATTTTGCTTCCTAATCCAGGTATTTCAAGATAAAGGAGAATTTTCATCCCTTCCAAATGCTGTTTGTGGTAAGTATAGCTGGCATTCATCCAGCAGACTGAACATATCAAATTGCCATGGAAAATCTTCCTACACAATTGCATTCTACCATGGTCCTACAGTGTTGAAGACCTTTAACTTCAAGGCTGCTGGAGGGCTCTACACTTAAACAGTAAATTTCAAATTAGATGTCGAACATCCTATTTTTCACTCTTTCCTATATAATCATAGATATATATGAATCATATATGTCTAAGAGGTCTGAAGAGCAGCACAATGCTTCTACTCCAGGTGTACTATTATTGCTATTGTTACTGACATTGGTCCTAGGACCAATATGGAAAACAGAGGGTGTATACCAAACTATATTGTTCCCATATAGCACACATGGCAACTATAAACACAGCTAACTATGCATCAAGATGGCACAGACTTCACTCTGCAGATAGTTGTATCAATAGGCAACAGAGTAAAGGGAATAGAGATAGGACAGGAAGCATCCTGAGCAGAGAATTCAGGCAGAAAAACTTCAGTTTACAATCATTCACAATACAGTTGGGAACAAATAGCGAGTTTGTTCTAACCCAAAACCAGTTGCACCAGCAGCCACTTATGGGCATCCAGATTGCACTATAGTACCAATCAGGACTGGGGAGGAAACTGAAAAGAGGATTAATGTTGCAGCAGAAAAGTCCACCACAACTCTTGAAAAGAGATAGATAAGAACTGTATATAACTAAGTTACCTGCACACCTATGTAGGCCCAGAAACTTTGTAAGTCTCCAGAGATTGACAATCAATACAAGTTATTAAGTTGTTGAGCTGGGAATGAGCATCTTGGAGAAGGGGTCTCTACAGAGGACAAAACTGTTCTGCAGATAGTGTCTGACTGCCCTCTACTGGTTACTTGACTAATGGTTATTTCTGGAAATGGACTACTTAACTCTTAAGACCCTGAAGGTGTCTGATGTAAATATATACTTCAGGAACAGGGTGGAATGTGTCCTATTCATTGTGCATAAAATGTTTAAGCCAAAAGCATACAAAATGTTAGTCACAAAACCATCAAACCAGATTCCTACCTATAATTTATCGTTGTTGTTATTTCTAATTATGAATCCATGCCCTATATGTGAAATGTTTTAATAGTTGAGTACTCAGACAAAACTAAATTTTGAGTTTAGATCACAGCAGACATTTCTGTTATTAGGATCTGAACCACAATTAATTTATGCAAAACTGCAATACTTTAAGTTGGAATGTCATTGTCTGAAAGTCATTATACAATGAGGAAAAAAATCAGTGCCACAACTCATGCAAACATACAGAAATAAGAATGAGTTCAAGTTATCTAGTAATTATTCTGTTCTGTGATCCCATCTTTTAAAAAAAGAATATACAGAGAGATAGACCTTTCCTGAAAGAAACAGTATTGTTTTCTATAGGTAGAAGAAAATAAATGTCCTTTTTAAAATACAGTTCTGAAGATTTTATATATATGTTATCGCTATGGAAAATATGGAACTAGCCTATTAAGCAGAATAAATTTCTAAATCATACATGATTTCAGAGGTTTTCATCTAGTAATAGTAACCATTTGGCAGTCTGCTTTGAAAAATGAAAAGGCTAAATACAAGCCACTGCAAATTGAATTAAAGACCGAACTACTAAGGAAGGCATCTAAATATATCAGTGCACCGCTGGTTAAATTGTAGCATGTTATTTAGTAATAATCTACCATCAATGCCTAAGCATCCCAATATGAATTACAAAGAACGGCTAACTTTTCATTGTACATCTCTGCAAGTATCAGTGCGGAACTTTCCCACTCAAGAAAGAAGCGTGCAATAATGTACAGATCTGAGTATAATTCAACACATTGCCAGAAAGCAGCACTTACGTATTAGATGAGGAAACCAATTATCTTCTGCTAGGTATATTCTTCATGTTATCAAAGTTATCTAGTTAAAAGGGTCACTGCAGGGAACAAGGCAATGTCATACTGTATGCAGAAGAAACTTGCAAATGAAGATAAAAATGAGAACACTCCAGCAGAAACTGGAAAACATACACACATTTACAAAAGGCAACATCTAGGTCTTGGGATTCACAGCCAGCATGGAAAGTGTTGCCTAAGGCTTCTGGAACCAGATCAGGCAAAGCTGGCTTAGCTACTTGTGGAGATGCGTGAGCTAATTTTAGAGGACTCCACTGTGTTTAGCATCTGGGCATGACAAGAGAAAGGGCTTACTATAAATGAGGGCTTGTGACCCCACCCCCCATAAAACTTGACACACAAGAACTGTGAAATTTGATATATTTAAGCTATGAAGAAGGATAATAGCCTGCACATACATTAAACACTATTTTAGAAGGTAAATTTACAGAGATACCAAGAAGTCACATTAGTAAAATTTGCATTATGTCAAATATCAACATAGTTCCCACTGTTTCTTCGTAATCTTCCACTATATTCTCAGAGTTCACATCCTGTACACAAGAGGAAGCAAATGCTACTAGCATCAGTTATGAAAACTTAAAAAGATTGTTCCCATAAATCAAGGAAATAATGGCATTCTTTTTAGGATGGTCCCAATTATGAACAATATAGTATTTCTGTTTAAACTAGGTGAAAATGTAACTTTTCCCTCTATTTATATTTAGTTTCCATATTGCTATCTTTTTACACATTTACTCATCTAACATTTTGCAGCCAATGTCATAAAACTGATATAAAAAACTGTGGAAATGTATAGCTGATAAAATATTCAGCAAAAGAAAATTCCATGTCAACAATCTTGAGCGCTAAAACACTTAATTCAGAACAATTAGATTTATAAGTCCTTGTACATACTAAATCTATGCAATCAAAGAAAAGTAGTCCTAACAGTCACAGCTGGTACAACTTTTTCCCACAAGATCAACATCATGGCTACATATGAACTTTTGCTTTTGAAGATGATACATTTATTAGTTTCTCAGCTCGGTTAAGTTTCTGCTTCATGCTTGGCTTCAAAATGCGACAGCCAACCTGAAATCAAAAACATTTTATTCATAATCTTTGTTACTTTCTGACTCCAAGGTGACATACAAATTAAAAGATATAAAATATAATTAAAAAATCTAAAGTAGGAATAAATAAACCATTTTTAAAAGCAGACAACATACTTAAAATCAAAGAAAAACGATTTACTAGCATCTTCAGCATGCACTGAAATAGACTGGAAGCCAATGCAATTGGTGTGGGAATTGTTTAACAGTCAGCAATTAGGCTGTTACCTTAGTTTACATTATTTACAGCTTCATTGGCAGAACCATGTAGGATCCATGACAGTGGTCTAAATGGGAGATGATTAAGACAAGGATCACAATGGAAAGATTCCCCTGTATCTAGGAACAGTGCCACTTGGGTACTAGCTAAAACAGAGCAAAGGTGCAATTACCAGAGTAGCAAATCTACAGCCTAAAAGGAATACTGGATCCAGAAGCACCCCAAGCTGTGAAACCAGTATTTCATAAGAGCTCAACTCCATTCAGGACAGGCAATATCTCTGGCCTATTAATTTGTCTTCTGACTAATACCTCCAATGTGCCTGATTGAATCTCAGCTTATTAGCTTACTCCAATTCATCACACCTTTCATACAATCAGTGATAGCACTGATAAGGACAGGGCTGGTTATCCTAAGTATTGTGATGGTGTCTAACCTAAAACCTTATATATCTGGGAATCGGTCTTTTGAATGCCCAGAGGACAAAAGAAAGTTCTGAGGAACCATGGGCTAACAGTCATCGGTGAAGAAATAGACTCAACAATGTCATCTTCTAAAAGTGCTCAGAAAACAGGACCAGAATCAACCCATAACAATGCTCTCAAATCCTGTATTGACCAAACTCCTCCTAATTCCAGCTGTCACTTATCCACCAAAGCCAGTCATAAACTGAGTGGACATAACTTATCATTGTCCTACATTAAACAACTAACCTGTGATAAAAAGCATTTTAGAAAGTGGCATTTCTAATGTGTAAACAGGTAGTCCTCACTTACTGACTGTCTCATTCAGCGACCATTCAAAGTTACAGCGGTGCTGTCCCTCAGCCACGTGATCACCATTACAGTCAGTATGGATTGTCCTATGCCTGACCTATTGTTTTGCTTTTCCCTCCCCTTGCAGAGATTGGAGAGGAAGGGATTACAAGAGAGTAAGCAGACACACGATGCGGAATACACATTGAAAGTAGTGCGCTGGTGCCTGCAGCTGCTAACACACTATGCAAACAGCCTGGTATATTCCCCACTGTGTGCCTGCTTACTCTGTTGAAATCCCTTCCTCTGCAATGAATTTAAATACAAACATTAATTCCCTTCCTGCTAATTATCCCAGTGCTGCGGGGGTGGGTGGGGGGTATTCTAAAGGCCAGGGAGTGGTTTGGAGGCAAACAAAAGAAGGTGTGAAACTGATTAGTCTTGTCAGCTTTGAGCTGGAAAGCACAGTCACACGATTTCCCACTTAGTAACTGCTTTGCTTAGTGGCAAAGTTGATGGTCCCAATTGTGGTCGCTAAATGAGGACTGTATTAAACTTTACAGAGCATGTAAACAAACATCCAACATCAAGCATCACAATGAAGACCAGAGATAAGGGAAAATACAAGTTGTCTATTCAGAGCACTGTGAGAAAGTACAATGGTTCTGGAAACTGACTAGACTCTGAACTATCATTCCAAATCACTAAAAAAACTGTGAACTCTCCCATATGGCCACTGATTCATGGAATACAGTAAGAATATAATTCTAACTTTGGTCATCCTTGTCTCAGTGGGAGCTCAGATCAGTGGCAATCCAACTTAGTAATCAGCTCTCTTGGTGGCACTAGATCTTGCACACTGCATCATTTATGTCCTGTAATTTATTAGCTGCAGCTAAATTGAGGGTTTACTCATAGTTATTTTAACGATAAAACATGCCAACAATTGTATTTACCATTTCCCCCCCAGAACTAAAGTGTGTTACCGTAATAGTGGAAACAGACAGTTGCAAAAAAAAAAAAAAATCACACTAGAAGTTTACAACCAAACCCTTACTTCTGAAAAGAAAGATCCCCTCCATTCCCTGCTTATCTATATGATATTTATCTTGATTTTTCATCTCCAGAATATTTTTTCCTCTATATGATATGAATCTAATCCAAATGACAAAACAACGCTATTTAAGTAAAGAATTATGTATATACCAGTGGGGTATCTGGACTAGAAAATGGCGAAGCACCATAAGAACTGTTCTCTTTATCAAACGAATCATCACAACTGCTTTGAGATGCAAATTTCTCCTTAAGAGCTTCTGCTATTAAAGCTGCTGGATCCCACTGAGATTGTTTTATTTTCTTTCTTTTGGGTAGAGGTGTACCTCCAGGTGATCTGGAGAAATAAAAGCAGAACATTTGTAATTTCTAATGCAAGTTACTGCTATTGAAAAGTTAAAACATATATTGTATTCTCTAATCAGCTTCTGTTCTAATCTACTCAGCATCCCCCTTTCTAGGAGGCCTTTGATTGCCCTATGAACTGTAGCAATATTTTACATGTTATTTTGCAGCCACCTATAGAACAGTCAGCCTTCTGACGTTTAAATTGTACTCTGCTACTTTTTACACTACAGTTTAAAAGAGCTAAACTCCTAGCTCTTCCAGGTAAACCTATTCTAGAGAGGAATATTCTTTGGTAGGCTCAAATTTATTTATTACTTTTATAAATGCTGAATCCGTAAGGATTGTTGTCAGCTTACAAGAACACTATACAAGAACAAATTACAATAATCAAAGGGATAGAAATGAAAGGTCCACAAACTAATAAAAACAAATAAAATCAAATTAACCAAACCAAACTATAACCAGTACAAGGAGGAATCAAGGCCCAAACACCCTTGAGAAGGCAGTCAGGGTAGGAACCAACTGCCATTCCTAAGGACCAGGACAGCCATGGAAAGGCAGTGACACTGAGTCTCATCCCCCCTCATCTCTTTAAAGTGAAGCCCTGTTTTTTCTTGGTTATATTGAAATGTCTGGGCCGGTTCCAATGGGAGAATATGGTTCTGCAGATAACTGAGGACCAAGCCATGTACAGCTTTACAGGTTAGTAGCAGCACTTAAAAAAAAAAAGAATTTACATTTCGCTCAACTTACTTCTCAATAGCTCTGAGTTTGACATTATTTATATCCTTGAGAACATCCATCATATCAGGAATAATTTTAACCTTCTGCCATTCAGCATTATCTTTAATCTTTTCAGTCTTTATAGCCCGACGTTGTTTAATAAGCTCAACTGCTGAATTACAGGAACCAAAATCAGATTTTAATACAAATGAAGGTGGCAGTGGTGGAGGTGGAGGTATGCCTATGTTACAAAGAGAAGTAGGAGCTGATGTAGAAAGCATTCCTGGCTGTGAGAAACCATTAGAAGTGTTTGATGAAGTCCCAGTATCTGAACCTATTAAACAATTGAAGAGGTAATATTAAAACAGGCACCTCTACTGTTGGGAGATAAATATAAATACCAGATAGTGACTGCTTATTTTAGAACAGTGCTACATGTGAAAACTAGAAAGCATGAATAATCAGAAAGAAGCTAATAAAATCAAAAGAGAAGAAAGCAAGACTACACAACACTGGTCCTGATACTGATTAACCATTAATCACAAGGATCATTGGATAACTTTGGCCCCATCTCTCACCTTGGTCCACATTTCTTTACCATTCTTATTAAGAATAAAATACAAAGTTTGAGAATACATTTTTTCCCCTATGAAAAGCAAATCTGCGTGCTATCTGAATATCTGTTTAAAAACATTCCCTCAGTTTCAGAAGAAATCTGTTAAGCAGCACATTGGGCTTGCTGTCTAAGAAACACATTCAAATCCCTCTGAAAAATTTGTAGAAATGTGCAGTTCGTTAGATCAAGCTCAAATCCCAACATCTTCCCTACCTAGTATGTTAATCAGATGTTTATGTTTATGTTTAGAAAGAATCTGGGCTCATCTTCGCTTACTGTTGGTGGTAAAATGAATAAATCTTAGGTACAAACATAACCCAAAGCAGATATTTTTAAATTCTGGCAAACAACTGTGCAGAAAACGAAAAAAACAAGCAAGACAATTTTCTATATAAATGTTGCTGTCAGATGGCAATATGACTTAATATCATTAGGAGTAAGAGAAACACATAAAAACACATTCATTTGGGTCTAGATAGACAGACTTACAGGACTGATCATTTACTGCCTTATCCACTGCCAAAATTGCAGCAATCTGTCTACGAAGATGTGCTAATTCATTTTCAAGAACGTAAATTTTTTGGAATGCATCTTCATCCACAATGGTTGTTTTTTCACTTCTTTCTTTTGAAGAAATTGGTGCAGGAAGTATAGATGGAGTCACAAACCCCCTCCACTCCTCAAATCTAGAAAATATCAGGATACAACTGTGTAAATAAATGTAAGCACTCAAAAAGCCAAGGCATTTGGGATAAAGTGAGCTCATGTGTCCTCTAACATGCAAAACGATATGTCTGTAACACAATCATACTTACACAGAAGTAACACTGGACTCAGTAGGGTTTGCTCCAAATAATTGGCTCTAAATAGCACTCGGAACAGAAAAGTAAATGTAGTTTTTTTATAGCATCACCCCTGCTGTGTTTGCATTGCACTAATTTTTTAAAATCCATAACTGATGATAGTATGTACAAAACAGTTCCATTTAAAAAATATAGAAACTTGATCAATCAACAGGAACTATGATTGGCTTCTTTCTTTCTTTCTTTCTTTCTTTCTTTCTTTCTTTCTTTCTTTCTTTCTTTAATTATTTGTAGTACTGTAATTTTACAATGTCAAGTTCTATGTTAGTATTTTCATTTTCATAATTATGGCATATTGCTGGTCATTGACTGAAATAAAGATATTGATTAACTGATGGATATACTTGAGAAAGTCTACTTGGATTTACTTGCCTGAATTTAGTGCATGGATTTCTGTCATCATCTACCATCCACACAGCATCGGCAAGAGATGGTTGAACAGAATTAACCGTGCTGTTTTGTTCATCTAAAGGTTTCAGACTTTGTTGGACCAACTAAAACATCATAAAAACACTTTTATATAAACATTGTTTTTAAGTATTAGCTTTCTAGCAGTAGTCCAAAAAGTGAGAAGTCAGATGCATGTTCACCCTAATAGCATCCCTTTTCAATATGAAAGAAGCAACTAAGGAGCAGAGGAGTCTGCAGAATCCCAGTTTCGTTAGAATGATCCATGTTTCTATGCAAGTACTGCCTTTTATGCACATGTGACCTCACGATGCATCTACAGAGATACCAGCGTTTGCACTGTGATGTTGCAGGTAGTCACTTAACAATGGTAATTGGGACCAGAATTTCCATTGCTAAGCAAGTGGTCATAAATTGTGATATCACGTGACCACGCCTCTTAGTGATGGAAATTCCAGCACTTCCTGTTGCCATCATTAAGCAAATCGCTGCAGGTCGTTAAGCAAGGATGTCTTGTGGTCACTATTTGCGAACTCCTGCTGACTTCCCCATTGACTTTGCTTGTAGGAAGCCAGCAAAGAAGATAGCAAATGGTGATCATGTGACTGCGGAACACTGCAACATCATAATTGTGAGCCAGATGCTAAGTGCCTGGATTGCAATCACGTGGCCGCGAGGATGCTGCAACCACCATAAGTACGAGGACTGGTTGAACTACCACTTGTTCAGCATTGTCCTAAGTTTGAACAGTCACTAAATGAGTGGTCATTAAGCAAGGACCACCTGTACTTTGTTATTTCTTCCCCTCTACCATGTCCCCTGCAAATGCCTGTGCTAAGGACGTAACAACAGAATTAAAATATACTGTTTATTTTACTCTTCTAGAAATATTAATCCTCCAACAATTTTTACATCTCTGAAAATCCTACTCGTCCATTTTTAGATAAGATAAACAAGAGCTGCCTAAAGTAAGTTTCAGATATAATTTGAAAAGATGTTTAGGATACAGCGACTGAAATCCTTATTAATCTCCCTCAAAATGAATACTAAAGTGACAAGATAATATAATGTATTCCAATTCATTTTTAACAATGACAGCTGCACCAGTTTTCAGTTGAAGAATAATAGTAACAGCATGCAACAAAATATGTATTAGCTATCACAAACTTTAACAAACTGCATTCAAAACTTTATTCAAAGTAGCAAAGAGCAATTAGTATCTCATTGTCTGAAATTATTTGGCTTTTGAAAACTGCAATAAATTATCTAACTATATTGGTACCTCATCTTTATATTCACAATAAGTCTAGGTGACTATGACATATACATTTAAATCTCTTTTATCTTACTTATTATTTTACAATGGCCACTCCATTATTTAAAATAAGTTTCTAAAAGTTTCTGCAACTTTTCCCCAAATCTAATTTATGCTGTATGTTTTCTCTATCACTACATGCTATGTATAACAATATTGGAAAAATATATAAATTAACAAGTTATTAATCGTAAACTTTGCTATAACTCATATATTTTATTTATTTATCGCATTTTTCCACCGCCCATCTCAACAATGACTCTTGGCGGTTTACAAGCAAATTTAAAACAGTAAAAAATTAAATATCAATTAAGAGAGACGTATACCTGAAAGTGAGGTCTTGAAAAAGGAACTAATGAAAGACACACTCCCAATCTACGAACAAAACTTCGGGTAGGTCCATATCGTTTTCCTTCTGAAACCCAGGATATCTAAGGGTTGAGAAGTTCTTTCAAGTTAAATGCAAACATTTTAAACAAAGAATCAAAGAACAGAAGTTAATTAGCCATTTCCTTTTCAACTATATACTAACCAAATCTCAGTACATCTGATATTGTAAAGGACACACATGATTTACAGTTATTTAAATTATATTATTTTAAAAATTATTAAAAGTAAAAAATATTGTTGCCGTATAAAGGTTAGATCCAAGTTCTCCTTCTGTTTGCAAAAGACACTTTCATTTTGTGAAAGGTACCAGAGAACCCTGCTACAGGAAGGGGATGATAATTTGTTGCCCCTGTGTCATCTCCCATAGTATTCTACAGGGCCTTCCTTCCTATTCTGCAAAGGAAATCTTCATGAGGTACAGATGGAACGACCTTTTACTCCTCTCTAAGGGAGGAGAATTCTGTTATTGGGAATGCTAAGTAAATGCCAGTATGTTTTCATTCCCTATTAATAGCAATGACAAATGAAGAAAGCAAGCTATCTAAGGCTGGAAAGGTAATATGGAACAGAATGAACGCAATCCACACAGCAAATGTGGATAAATATAACCACTAGGAATAAAAGGGGGAAAAAACCACTGATGATCTCACCAAACAATTCCTGGAAATGATCAATAATTCTTGGAAGCATGTTCTTGAAAAGGTATTCGAAGAAAGATGAGATCCAATCATACATACAAGGCCATTAAGACACAATTTACACCTTTGCAAGAGCTGAGTTGGGGGAAAAAGAATAACAGAAACAAGTGACTTATGCAAATAAAGGAATTCTATACTTTAATTCCAAATGGAAATTACTATTGGTACAATTTTTGTAACAATAGGGCTACCATACTGCCCATACCAAAGTGCAAAAACACTTTTACAGATACATTATTTAAAATGAAAAGAAATTCAGTCCAAACATTACAATTCAAAATTATTTATAGTAAAGCATAACGGGCAGTTGCTTCTAAGTAATATAAATACATGCATAAAAAGGTAAAGGTTTCCCTTGACGTAAAGTCCAGTCGTGTCCAACTCTAGGGGGCGGTGCTCATCTCCGTTTCTAAGCCTTAGAGCCGGCGTCCATAGGACACTTCCGGGTCATGTGGCCAGCATGACTCACGGAACGCCGTTACCTTCCCGCCGAATCGGTACCAATTAATCTACTCACATTTGCATGTTTTCGAACTGCTTGGTGTGCAGGAGCTGGGATTAACAACGGGAGCTCACCCCGCCGCACGGTTTTCGAACCGCCGACCTTCCGATCGACAGCTCAGCGGTTTAACCCGCAGCGCCACCGCGTCCCTTAAATACATGCATACTAAGGCTCTAATTTCTCACTACTTCTAGCTTCTCATTTGCAGCATAATTAAAGTAAATTTAGCTTCAGGAATATATGGCACTTAAATCATGGCAGTTAACAATCAATCAACTTGAAAGGTAACATTTCAAATGCCATTCCAACCGCAGCACCAAACTAGAGAGATAGGCTGGAATTGCTCAGGAGACAAGAGAAATCTGTGGTATGGAACTGTAGGCCCTTTAATACAAAAATTTCATGCAACACGTCATATCTGTTTTTCAGAGATAGCTGCTTACCAGTTCTGGGACCACACCATAATATTCCAGCAATTGCCGTAAGAGATTCAGTAGTAGAGACATTTAAAGAACAATGTAACATAGTAAGACAGACACAAATTAAAAATGTTGAGCATGCCAGAAGAGTTCAGTAACCATTTACTTTAGCTGCAAAGAAAAACATGCATTTTAGATTAACCTATACACTTAGTTTCATGCCATTACCCAATTTATAAACATAATGCAAAAGCAGCATCAATAAGCAATGCATAAAATTGTGATATTCTATTGGGAACAACAGAAAGTAATCCTAGGAAAATAAGACTGTGGTTTAAAGTTATGAAAGGCCAGCTTGCCTGTGTATGTGTGTATTCTTCTGTATAGCCTAACACATATACATAAATAAATAAATAAAATTCCTTAATCCTTCCCAAAACGTTTGTGACAAACTATGAGATACCTACTTGAAAAAAACAAAAACTTTCATGCAGTGCAAGAATTGGGAGTGAACCAACTGGAAACTATTCCAGAAATCAGAAGAATCTTTCTGTTTGTTGAATTGCGAATTTGCTGAATTGGTTGTTGAATTGAACTGTGAAACAATTCAACTATTTGTTTAACAGAACTGTGGCTTGAAGTGAAAACTTGGAATTTCTCACTGCATGAGGAAAAATGGCAAAATCTTCCAAGTCATTCTCCCTATGTTGGAATGAAACTTATAAATTATGAATTATGTTTGAATTACTCAAGATGTACATCTCTGGATGCAAGGAGTTGGTTTGGAATGATGCTTTCAACCAAGTACCAGTCTCTTAGATTAACTTTCTCATTCTATATAACAACATCTTTAAGTGTCCTTGCATGTGTACAAGCTTCAGTCATGCACAAGCTCAATGGACATCCATTTAACAAAATGTCAGATATCAATAAAATATACCATTAAAATAATTAACGAACTATTGACATGGATGACATTGTACCCTATCAATAAATATTAGTTTTTAATTTTAATTACACTGTTTGATATTTGGTATTTTATACACGTAACAACTTATCAGAATTTTTATTTGTGGGTTTGACAAAATAAAAATTTAGACAATCACAAAATGGCAGAAAAGAGATACAGTAAACTAATTCTTTGCTGCCATCTTGAGGTCATCCAGATTTTTACATTATACCATTTGGATAGCACTAGACTTATCTGAGTTAGACATTTTGCATTTGGTCCTTTTGCCAAGATAAATAACATTTTTATTCTCTAACTTTTAGCGTTTTTCTTAAATCGGACACAGAAAATGTCAGGTTTAAAAAATGACTTACAATAAGGTGTTCATATTCTACCAAAGCAAAAATATCTTACAAAGTCCTGCAGCAATCAAATTAAAAAATATTTAAACATAACTTCAACAGAAGTTTTAAATTCTACAGTTCTTAACACGAATTCGTAAAATCGAAATACACTGATCCATTTTCCTTCCGATATGAACAAAAATGAGAAAAATTATTCTGAGGGCAGACAATATGAATATAGATTAGTTTTGCATTTACAGCAGCAGAAAACGCCATTCGCAGTTATTTATCAAGTAACGTGGGAACTCCCAAAGTATTTTGCCCAGGGATTTAAGAACCGTTCTTCAATAAGGTTAACTTATTACCGGATTTGACCAGTGGGATTGTCTTTATATAGTTCATTTTAGCCATGTGCAGATAGAACAAAACAAAACAAAAGCAGGGCGAGGGTGCAAGCGAGCCAAGACGCGAGCCATCCGTTGAAGAGGCTTCAGAGCCGCCACCCCGCCGAAGGAGTGCGGAATACTGACGAACCGCACAAGAAGCGCGCGCGCGACCCCCTCCCTGGGACGCCTGACTCTCCCTCCTTGCCTTACCAAACGTAACACGGGGAAGCGGGGAGAGAAGGCACCAGGCGCAAGCTTCTTCACCGCGACAATCAAAAGTTGGCACCCTTTTTCTTGATTGGTGGGATTGGGAGAACGAGGTGATTCGCTGTAGCCAATCCGGCAGAAGCGGGGAAGCGTCTGACGCTCAAACCAAGCGTCTGAGCTTTCTTTTTGTTCATAGATCTATGCAATACAGCGGGGTTACAATAAAAATGGGTATCTTGAGGAAAATAAAAGTGTCTTTAATTAAGAACTCTTGCCGGGATCTCTCTAACTTACGGCGTGGAAGCGAAATCTTAATTTTTCAAACTGGGAAGAGGGTCGGTTGCTGAATGCAAAGATGCCACACCTATTGCTCGGCCCTGCAAAAGACATTTCAACGGCTACTGCCACCCCTGATGCTCTGTATGTCGCTTGTTTCCTATTGCGTCTATTGAACCGCATCGCTCCCTCCCCCCAACCAGTTAGCCGATCTCGTTCGAAGATCAAGCTATCTCGAGTTCTGTTTCTGAGGTCAATGTGGCCGTGAGCGAGACGTATGTCCAACTAAATTCATTGGGATTTACTTCAAAATAAATACAGATAATCCCCGGCAAGAAAAATCGGCTTTAGTATGCCTCTGCGCTACGCTCATTACTCATACTTAGTTATATTGCTTCTATCTAATGGTTTATCAATTTATTTGATCTGTACATTGGAAGAATATACCAAGTTTTGATAGTGTAACTTTCTCACCGGACGTTTTGATTTGTACTGCTATTTAATCACACTGGATGTCTTTTTCATCTAAAGTAAATTTTGGACTGATTTCTTTCTTTTTGCTGCTACAAAAATACATTTCTTGAAAGGCCGTTAATTGTTTACTAGCTGTAGAAGCTGCTGATCTCAGCCGAGGAAGATCAGGCAAATAATTGATGAATGGAACTTTAAACTGCCTGAATCCAGTCTTAACTTTAAAGCCATTATATCCTGGAATAGGAATAGGTTTTGCTCCTTTTAAAACCCTCTGATGATGACTGCCCCAAACAGGTGGCACCAGTGAGGTGGGAAATACATGGTAAATAGCATAAATAATAAAGTATTTTAAAATGAGAACCCTGAAAGGTAAAAAAACACCCTTGAATCAAGCTGAGCACTAACCTACAGATTTTTCTGGCAACATTACAAAAGTGGTTCTGCTATTGCCTTCTGAGTATTTTTCCACTTTATATGATTGCTTCACCCATCACTGCATTTATATTGCCCCTCCATCCCCAAAGCGTGGACCTTTGATGCTAAAAGATTGCCTACTCCTGGCTTAGAATGATGTATGGACCCAAACTTTAGTTTATATTGAAGATTCTTGCTTGCCAATGGGTATGCAAGTATGTATATAATACTCACATGGGACTAGTAATGAAAAATGTGCTCTGCTTCACAGATATTTGGCATATCATTTTCTCCTATATAAATGCATTATTCTATTTTCAAATTTAGATTTGACTATTGCTATAATAAATTCCCTTTGCACAATCTGAGCTGCCTCAGGTAGGTGTATTTCTACTATCCAACCCTATTTCATCTTCTGTTTGTTGCTCCAGAGATGCCATGATTTTCCTCTAATTGTAATACATAGGACATTGGGCACTACCAATGGATCTTTTAAAATATTACTGTTTCAGCCCTGGAATACATGTCCATTTTTTTTTATACCTTAGAAGGTTTTTTGAAAGATTATGTGGTTACACCCAAATATAAGAATTATAGCCAACTGCAACTCCCTAAAATGTGGCCCTATAAAAGCACATAACCTTTTCATTTTATATTCTTGTTTGCTGGTTTGATGTCCACAAGTACTGCCCACTTTATGTGCCGGCTTGGCAGACTCCTATACAGTAGTTCATTATTTGCTATTTTTCTGTTCTACCCAGTCCTTCATTTTAGGGCAAAAAAAAATTGGAGAACACCATTCCACAGATATCCCTAATAACACAATTTATCTTTTTCTTGTGACTTAGATTGTGTTTTACCCAGCTTTGCTAGGCAATGTAAGCCCATCTATTCTGCTATTTGTTTTTTACTATTTTATTGTGTAATTTGATTTTTTCCCGATTAAAACAACAACAAAAAGTACCTTTTACCATGCATGTTCTTAAGGTTGGATCAGGAAGAACAAACTCAGCCCCAACCCTAGCAAGACTGAATGGCTGTGGGTATATGAGACTCCTTGTGCTGGAGATCTTCCATCTGTGGCCCTCAGTGCTTGATGGCAGGTGGCAGCTGTGGTCAGGATGGCCTTTCACAGATTAATCTTGTTCACCAGTTGAGTCCTTTCTTTGACTGGGAGGCCCTTCTTATTGCAATGAGCTGTAAATGGGGTTGCCTTGAAAATCATTTGACAGCTACCACTGGTCCAGAACACAGCTGCATAAGCAGTGATGGGCAGGTTGCACCACTCAGGGACACCCATGCTTCGTGAACTGCACTGATTCTGGTTTGCTTTACAGTACGATTCAAGGAACTGGTGGTCACCTTTAAAGCCCTACATGGCATAAGGCCTAGTTATTTGAGGGACCATGTCTCCTATGGTTTCTGCCCACCGTGTAACATCTGATACAGTTGGCTAGCTCTTGGTCCCATCAAGTACAGACACCTAGTAGAGCCCAGAGGTGGGCCTTCTCTGTAAACCCCCAGTGATTCACAGAAATCCACCTTACCAGCCTTTAAAACAGCATTAAAATATTACTCTTCCTCCAGGTGTTGGGGTTAGGGTCAGTGTAATGGGGGGGGGGGGTTGCCTGTTTTATCTCTGCTGTTGGGGGAGAGAGTTGGTTGTCGTTCCCTCTGAATTACATTGTCTTTCATTTTTTAAAATTTGTTTGTATATGTTAACCTATACATAGTTGTTGGAGTTGGACAACCTAGAAATCTGATTAATAAATAAATGAGATTGTAAAAAATTAACTGTTTCAAAAATAAAGATTAACTAAATTTACTTAGTGTAGTGTAGTGCAGGCCATGTGTAAATCCAGTCATTGTAGTCAGTAAAGCTTATTTTTTGGCTTAATGTTGTGAACCAGGTCATAGGAAAACAAATCATGGATTATCACCCAGCCACGAATAACATACCCCTGTTAATCTATATAGTGCCCATATGCTATAATGGGAACTAAACTCTTTAATAAATTTTAAATAGAGTTCCCAATTTAAATTAATTACTCTTTGAGGGAGATGGGCAGTGACAAAATTTGAAATATAAATAAATAAAAATAATTCTGATTTACTCTAGTAATAAAATAGCCAGAAAAGATTCAAAGCTGGAGTATGCAAAACATTTTGTTTTGAACCATTTTGAACCATTCTGAGCATGAGATATTATGAAAAATCCCATTGCGATGATGAAATTGTTCCAATATGCTTGAGAAATGCTGTTTTGTTTGAAGCAGTTTAAACCTAAATGTTGCGTACATCCCTAACCCAAAAACTGGTGAACTAAAACAATTCATGACAAGATAAAACAGAATGAATACCTCATCATCTAAACATTCTGTCACTTAATATACATTATCTTCTTTTTTATCTAAACACTCAGAAAGATTTTATTAACAGCAGGATGCTAATAGCTACCAAAAAAAGCCAAAAAAAGGACCCAGCACCCTCAATGAGTATCTATTTGCAAAACAATTAACTGACTACAAAGATTTATAAAAATGATTCCATTTAAAAAAACCTCACAAATGAGCCAAAGTTTGCAGTATAAAGCTGATATAGTTAATAAATTTTGTAAAATGCCCTCATAGCACAACATTTGATCATTCCTCTCCCTAGTCAGTTGTATGTATATATGTGTGTTTAAAATCACTACTGAGAAATCTAATGTATCTTACCTATGCTTTATACCAAGGAAAGGCACCCTTTTGGGGCACTGGGCACATCTGAAATTTGGATAACATGTGATGGGGGACCCAAAAGTATTGCAATGGTGAGCCAGTGACAAATCATCTATTTACCAGAAGACAAATTACCTCTCCCAGTTGCTCTTTACCAGCCTAATGGGACTTTTGGGAGGCTGAGAAGTACTGCTGCAAACAAATGTTACACATGGAACTCTGCAAACATCCATCCATCCATCCATCCATCCATGTGGGGCAGAGTGTCTACTGGGCACCAAGGAAGTGATGGAACATTTGGGTGCCTGCAGGTACCACAGCAATTCAATGAGCCCTGTCTAGTTTGCAATTTAGTTTCAGTATCATTTGTAATTTCATGTGGCCATAACAGTGGCAAGGCTACTGTCATAATATGGATCCATTTTTCATATTATGATTATCAATTTAGATGTGTTTCAAACTGTCATAATGAAGGAAGTCTCAACTTAGTGAAAGTCTATAATTGACATTTAGTTTAATATCTGATAGAAAGGCTAGATAAAATTCTGTTTCCAGTTGCTTGAAAGCTGGTGGTATAATGGTAGACATTAGTAAGCTAAAAGGACAAGTCTGATTTAGGGTAAACTAGCTCCTCTTCTTTCTTACAGGCTATCAAAACGGCACTAAGCATACCTTCTTCAGAAAGTGTTCAATTTTATATTTCAAACATTCTTCAACAAAAATTTAAAATATGTGTAACTAGAAAAAAGGTAAAGTTGCAAATTTTTAAAGTTCAAATTCATATACATCTGACTTTGATCTAGGTCATTCTTTCAGTGCATGGTTTTAAATATAGTTCAGATATAAAGTTTCTGTAATGTTCGATTGTAATAAAAAGCTCATTTCCTTTTCAAATTTTCACATCTTTATTCCACTGAGGACTGAAAACATGACTGAGATACCCATTGTTCAGGTTATTTTTCTAAAGAAAATCCACAGAAAATATTATGTTACAAATTGGGGAAAATTTTGATGCAATCAAAGCTGGATCAGTATTGCTGTGAATTTGTGGCCAGTATTTTTCACCAGATGCCAATAATCTAATGCTCCTGCAGTAATAACTCCATTTCACACTCATTATATACAGTTTAGATTTTATAAATGAATAGCATCCTGTGTTTTACATAAGACCATGTCTATTAGGCATGTAAACACTGAAGCAATACACTCAAACATGCTTGTGTTAAAAGTAACTTTTCACTACAATTTACCTCTTTCTCTTGTACGCCTAAACGTTTGGAATGTAGGATAAGTCTTCTCATAAGAATAGAATATGCAAAAGGTCAAACTATTTTTAGTGCTGAAGCATTTCCCCATTAGAAGTAAGATTATGTGGATGGAGAAACGTAGCACCTGTTAAGCTACAGCTCTACTTGTCAGATCTAGATCTGTTCAGAAGAGAACACCCATCGTTTTCTAGAAATGTGAATGTATGAGAAAATTAATAAGATCCCAAAAGTACTTATATAACCTCCTACTTACACTCATTCTTCAGAAAATGGGATACAAAGGTAGCAAAGTACTCTAGTTCTCAAACCTGTTCAGGAACAAGCCTTGTGAAAACTCATTGCAAACTTTTAATCTTGCAGTGCTGTTCACATGCTGCCACAATTACTTAGGTGGCTGATTTAAACAAAATAATAAGCGTCCCACTCCAGATTATATAATCTTGCAATTTAAATATAAGCCACACAAACAAAAGCTTCAGGAAATTATTAGCTCCAAGATTTAGTACAGATTTATTTTAAAATGCTGCCTCAATATCTAAATATGCAGACCTAAGTTTTATTTCATAATGAAACATAGCTGTGGAGGGGGTAATGAAGTACAGCTTTTTTTTAAACCATATCTTTTGGACAAAGCAAAGTTACACTGTGTATAACAGTAAACATTTTAAAAAGTCGATCATGACAAATAGTATCATACGTTTACTACTTGCTTTGTATAATCTTCAACAATTACTAGTGAGATTACAAAAGAATTAAAACAGAAACAAAACCAAAACTAAACTACTCTCCAACAGTAAAATTTAAGTAAAATGCTTACATTCATTTGACGACAAGTCATATTAAAAATGCTGCGTAGATAGCAAATAATTTTTTCAGCTGGAACTGGTCTTCAGTTTTTATTCCTATGTAAAAAAAGATGTAAATATATGCACAATTATAGTACTGTATTTTTAGCTACTTAAAATTCAACAACAATACAAAAGGAAAAACCTAACCAATACAGAATACATACCTTTTCTTCTTTACGTCTCTCCTTGTCTTCATTTTCCATTGTTTCTTCTTCATCTTCTACAAGCCCATCCCCTTGGTATTTATCATGTGTCCATTTTGGACTGCTACCTGATTTTTTGAAGTTGAATCTTCCTCTGCCACGCTGGAAAGTGCCACGGCCTCTTCCTCTTTTAGCCCAGTAATCAACACCATCATCTCTGTCATCATGCTAGAGCAAAGAGAATTCATTAAGGAAAATGTAGAACCTAAGCAGCACTTCGTACAGTTATATTTATCATTGATTTCATTGATTACTGTAGCTGAGTCCTTTGGTCTTACTATTCTGCAAGATAAAAAGGTAACAAATATACCAAGATCAACCATTTAGTAAAGCTGTTCCAGTATGATGTATTTGGTTAGTCAAGGATTCCAAGTTTAGGGTGACATCTCTCCCAGTCCCCCAAAATGCCATGGAGTGCAGGAATACATATATAAGACACATGTTCTATCACTCAGCTAAGAGCCATTTTTAATGAATCAGTAATTTGTAAGATACAAAAGCATTATACTTGTTCTATGTTCAAAATCCACTCTGGGGAGGATGGGGGCAAGGCATATGGCCCCTGGGATTTCCCAGTGGGTGCCATGTCCTCCCTCAAGCCAAGGGGTATCATCTAATTCCCACAAGCCCCAGTTTGACAAAGTACATTCAACTTAATTGAATCACCCTAGGGTTCACTAAGGTACCCTATCCCCCAACTCTCTACACACACTCCATTCCTTTTCTCCCTCTTTTTGCATTCTCACCAGCTGCATGAAAGGTTTTTAGACATTTATTATTTCACTGCAGCTCAACCCACCCACCACCCACCCGGAAACTGACAGGTTTCTTTTCCACTTAGACTCAGGGGCATAATCAAGTTTCTTAGTCTTTCTTTAAACAGATTTCTAAACTTCTTCTTGCTTGAGTTAATATTGTATTTTATGTTCTGTTTATGTGCCTTACAATCTGATTTACTTATAGTTTATGGACTGCAAAAATACACCAAAAAAACAAATAGGTCCACCAAAAAACAAATTTTAGAAATATCACAGCACAAGTTCAAAGGAAATTACAGAAAAAAATGAATAATACTAATTATTCAATTATTATTAAGACCAACCAAAATAACAGTAATTTTTAAGTTATTCAAAGTTCTTTATTACGTGAGATAGCAAAAAGTAGGAGATAGAGAAAAAACGGGGGAAAAGTCCTAAAATCCTAAATATGCCTACAATATAGTTCCCTAGTGAACAAAAAGGAGAAACTGATGTTGTTTATGTTAACCAAAGTATAGCACAGGTGTACAAAGAGGTACTGGAAGATTTGGCAGAATATCAAATAATCTTAGAAGTTCAAACACTGTTAAGAAAAATTTCCCCAAAAGAATCTACTACCCAAACTGATAATAACCAAATGCATTCTGTGGCCATGTAACATTGGCCAAAAGAAAACCAGACAGGAAATATCATGGAGGAGGACATAGCTGACTGATCTAGAAGGACCACTCCACTTTTTTGCAAGACCCACTTGTATTATATACACTACATCTAAGAAAAACATCTAAATAAATGTCTTGCATATTTAATGCAAGTCTCAACATTTGTTAAAACCTACACAAACCCAGAAAAAGGAACCCTAGGCAGGGAGGGCTGTATGGGCTGGCTGACGCTATTCTCAATGCAACTGTGAAACAAGAACACTTAATTTGCTTTCCAGTTAACTAGGAGCAACATTGCTCCAAGACAGGATGCCAGTAGTATACTTGGGTTGTGTGCTTTAAAACATCATATGAATGGTTATCACCCTTCCTTGTGGATAAAGTGCCAAACTGGGAAAAATATAAAAAAAGGAAGAATCAGTCAGGGAGTTTGGCTAATACAACTTTGCAGGAGATAGAAGCATCTCTTCTTCTTTATTGTTAAGATACCTCCAAGGTTATGTTGCCTGATGTTTCCCCTACCCAACCCAATAAATCTATACCTGGTTTGGAGCAGACCACAGAAGAAAGAGAGGCAATAGGAAGTATTATCTTTTCTGAATAATATACTGATTTTTTTATTTGTGATCGAGGACAGCATGTTTTATTTCCTCAAGGTCTGAAGTCTGTCTTTGGTTTAACAAAATAAACAGAAAGTGTCAGCAGTATTTTTTTTTAAAAGTTCATCCTCATTAATAGTGCCTCCAGCAAGGGGAAAGGCACAGTTGATCAAAATCCTGTTTTTCCTAAATCCACATAATTAGCTTAATACAAGTTAGAGTAATTTGTAAAAGAAAATGTAGTATCCACTGAAAGAGAGCTTGCATACACACTTGCTATTCACTGAGAAACATTACTAATTAACTCATGAAAAGGAAAATGTATGAAGTGCAAATGAAGAGGAAAACTAACACAGTGAAAAATTAAGCATTAGAAAATTTCTTTAAAAGCAGTCACCCTCCACGTCACTATTACTTAATAATTACTTTGATTTCATGGTCACAAACGCCATTATATAAAGTTAATTATGAGAACAAGATAGCATTATCTCAGTCATCTGCAAGCAATTGAGATATTATTATTATTATTATTATTATTTGGCTTTCCCTCAGCTTTAAGGAAAGCCTAGACCTTCACTTACAGATAATAGAATGCAATCTGCTGAAGAAGATCTATAATTGCATACTGTAGTCTGTACAGGCTAGACCTTTTCTCTCCTCTTGCCAACTGACTAGCTAGAGATGGTGAAGAACTTCTTTCATTAGACCATGTAGATGGATATAAAAGCAAATACGAATACTGATGTTCACTGTAGAAGACTCTATTAAGATTCTTGAAACAACAGAAATAGCTTTAGATATTGCTGCTGTAAAATTTGCTTACAAAATAAGATTTTAGAAAAGATGCATGCATATAATATGACACCCACCAAGAAGTATTTCTTGCTTTTTGGAGTATATTCAGGATCCCATTCTTCCTCTTTTGGTCTCTTTTGAAAAGTAGTGTTTGAATTGCTAGGACCAGTATTTGTTCCAGCAAACACGCCTCTGGCTCTTCCTCTGCCCCTAATTCGAAACTGATTAACCAAAGCATGTATGTATTTAAATGATATATTTAATTCATTTACACAGAGCAATAAATTATTATTGCATTAACTAAAATGCTTTGTTTTTAACACTACATAAAGTTAATTCAAAATTAATTCAAAGCTATTTACACCTACTTTAAGATAAAGATTCAGTGCTGCTGAATAGCATTTCTGTGCAGCATTGATTTATTGAAAACCCCAAATTTCAAAAACGGGTGTTGGGTAAACAATAGTTAATAGCTGGATGCAGCAACAGCTTCCCCACACAGATATGGAGGAGGCTTTTGATAAAGAGAGCTGTTTTCCTGGCTGAATAAGAGAGGTGATTTCCAATAATTCCTTTTCAACCCACACTTCCCCAAAATTGCTGACTACAACTGGAAAAACTTTCAGGTCTCTGCAGGTAGTAGCTTTAGCTCCCAACCTGGCCATCCTCTAAACGTATGGATCACCTCCCAGAATGCTCTAGCTAGCATGATTAAATTCACAGAGTGCCAAGAGGCTGCAGAGAGAAGGAAGAATCAGAAAGTAACATCTCCCTCTTCTCTAACAGCCAGCCACTAAAGGGAACTCCACTTGGTGACACTCCCACTGCAGGAATAAAGGCTTTACCAATTCTGCAATGTTTGCCAATGCCTCCAATTTTCCTACAATACTGACAAAGGGCTCAGGCTCGAGAAATGAAGAAAATGAAGGTCACACTTTGGGAGTTACTGTGATCTGGAGTCATATGTCACAGTGTCAATGTATAGTAATACTGAGTCTGGTCAACAGAAAGAGCAAGAAGGGAGAAAAAGACATAAAAAGTCTAGTATACCCAATTAACTTTAAGACTTTCTAAGAAACAATATGGGAAAAAATGATTATTTCAGATAACACTGTCAGTTGAAGTAACCTTTTACTTTAAATGCAATTTTGATATCAGTTTCTAACAGTTCCATGTTATTTCTAATTAACTAAAATGTATTTCTAATTCAGAAAAATTGTATAAAATCACATAGAGCCGTTTTCAATAACTGCAGTTTCACAGTAGTTTTGAAAACTCTGCCACCAAATTTCAGAAATGCACTGGTGGAATGCAAAATTCAAAAGAAGCCTCACTGAATTAGGCTTACTCCTAAATAAATACAGGTGAAACTGCTATAAGACAATGCAGCATTTTTATGCTGCATGTGCATATCTGTCATACTTAATCCCTATTGCATTTACCACTAGCTGCTCTATTCTGTGTTGAAATAAGGTAATACTATGGCTAACTCCCAATACAACGATTTAATAGTTAAAAAAGAAGGAAATCAAAATGTCAAAGTAACTTGAAGAACAAGTCAGAGAAAATACTTAAGAATAAATTATTACAAATGGAAGTATGAAATCAGAAAGAACACACAGAGTAAAATAGATAATTAAGGATGCTTGGGCTTTAAACACACAAAAGTTTGTGAATACTTAAAGTAACAATTTATCTGAGAAGCACAGATTAGAGGTACAATAAGATGCTAATGCATCTCTTTCATTTTATGCCAAACTAACGTATTATCTTCCTATACTTTAAATGTACACACCTGGCTGCAAGTTATATTCCAAAATTAAACATTTCTAATTGCATTCCCATGTTTCAAATATACACTGGATATTTTAATTCGATCGTTATAAACTATGTTTAAAAATAACTACACAGAAGAAACTTACAAATGTGCCTCTGGGTCTTCCAACTCCTGTAAAACCTGGATATTCTTTCTGCTCATGATGGGGTTTAAGTTCTTCTTCTCTTTCTTTCTTGCAGTCCTTTTCTTCTCGGGAACTGGATGAGGAGGAAGATGGGGAGGAAGTTGAGGAAGATCGAGAATGGTCTTGTTCTCTTTTTTGTTTACTGAAAAATAAGAAACCATACTATTTGCTGTTGCATCCTATGTTCCAGACTAATTTTCTGTACTCTTAGAAGTTATCCTCTGTTCTTGTTTTGAAGCTAATGTGGAACATTATTACTCCATCCAGCTTCCATCTATAATTTTAACAGCTATGGCTCATTAGCACAATGTTGTTAATCAAAAATAGCTAATTAGCCAGTAAATTTAGTTATATTTAAATGCATGCTTTTGCATAATCACGAAAATGGGAGGGAAAAATGACTAAAGGTAAAGTATCTAAGATTTTGTCTAGTTCCATCTATTGTAATACCTTACCCAAACAGTTTAAAAAATGGTATTATCTTTTAACTACGTAGCCACAAGATGCAGAACTAATCAGTAACTGACAACCATGTGGACATCAGTGAAGGAAAAGTAAATAGAAAGTACAAGTAAATCAGTGATTTAATAATATATAATATATATGAATGAGCAGGACATAAAAATGATATTCATATTCAATCTTCCCATAGCAAATACATTTGGCATTGATTTGACCATAGTTTTATAATAATACCAAATTCAAAAAGCATAAGAGTTATTTCCAATATTATCACTGCAGCAAGTACACAGAATTAAGTTGCTCCTAAAAGACTAACCTCTATAATTTCAAATCTATTACAAGTCTTGAGAAAAAGAAATTCCTCTTGCCAACCCTCCCCCTGCCCAAGTTAAATCTACACTTCAGTAAAATTCTCATAGTCTGGGTGTTATGAGTTGAAAAAGTGCGGAATCAAGCATAACGAACCAAAGTTCTTACACAAACTGTTTACAGAAATGTACTGCATTGAAGTCCAACCTCCTGATGTAGCCTGGATAATAGGACAGATTAATTTGTCATTTTTTTTCAGTGTTAGCTTGCTATTCCAAAGTTTTTGTCCTCATCCACCATAAGCCGTGTAAAAGACAAATACATTTTTGCTGTAAAACAAATAATTTTAATTGTTTACATTTAGATGTGCCATTGTACAGGGAAAACTGAAAGCAATTAAGCTTATAATTATATAATTAGACATCTAATTAGAAGTTAAACAATGATTACAAGAGGTTTTTTTTTTACCTATCATCTTTGAAAGTTTTATAATCCTTGTAATCTTTTGGAATTTTCTCTTGCTTTCTTGACCCACTGGATTCCCTGGAACCTTTAGAATCTCCTCGTTCTTTACTTCGCTCTTTTCTACGACGATCGATGTTATGTCGAAGATCAGCAGAATCACACTTTAATTTTTTATCCCCCTAGGTCAGAAACATTTCAATGACATTTCTTAGAACTAAAAATGCTAAAGTATATAATGAGATGAATTTGTTAGTTTAGTCCTATGCATACTTGCTTGAAAATTCCACTAAACATAGTAAGTTTTGCTTCTAGGAAAATTATTCTACCTAGAAGCCAATTTGGTGTAGAGGTTAAAGACACTGGATTAGAAGTCAAGGGACTATGAATTCTAGTCCTGTTTTAGGCACAAAATTCAGCTGAATGACTTTGGGCCAATCACTCTTTCTCAACCCTAGGAAGATGACACTGTGAAGAAAACTGCATGGACTTGTTCATGTAGTCACCAGGAATGAGGGCTGACTGAGTGGACAATAGCAACCAACTATTTAACAGGCTTGATAGATCTCTATTCTGCCATTTCCTTACATTAGACTATAAATTTATAAATTTATTTATAAAAATAATAAAGGTGGGATAAAAATTAAATAAATACATTTGATTTTTTTAAAAAAAAAACTCTTCTAAAAAATGAAACAATAAAACAATCCTTCCAAATATTTCATGAGAGTAAAATCTCAGCATAATTTGGGAGATGGGCAGTGATAAATTTGATTAATAAATAAATAAATAAATAATTTCTTATTAATGTTATTACTAAGATCATCCTCTTTAATTAAGTTATTACATGGAATACATTAGAAACTAATGTCCTTTATTTTTTGAGAATACTGATTAAAATAATCCTTTTGTGTTCATGTCTCATAATTCAAGATGCACAAAACTCACCCACTGCATCCTTAAAAAATGATAAATACGTCAAGCTTAATATCACTTAGGATAGTAAACTATAAGTGCAATTTTATGAAAGATGCTTTAGGATAGAGACTGAGATCTGGACTATATTGGATGCCTTTACTGAAATAAGTATATCAATTTGGAACCTACTTTCTGAGCTTCTTCTTTAAAGGCTCTCTCTTCTCCTGATAAACGGGTATGCTTCCTCAGGGCACTGGGAGAGATGTCAATCCTCCTAAATGCAAGATTTTCAAAAGTAATCATTATGACTGACAACATCCAGAATTGTCAAATGGAAAACTGAAAACACAAAAAGGAGTAAAATTAAACCATTAAAATGTTAACATGCCCCTCTAATAAGCTCTCTCTCTATGCATACATACATACATACATACATAAAAACAAATCAACATGATCAATACCCACATAATTCAAGAATCCAACCACAGTACTGAAAACCAAGCAGTCACAATATTCTTTATATAAGAATACACCCAAGCTTTTTTTTTTAGAAAATGTAAATTATTTTTACATTACAAAACACAATGCACACAAACAGTTCTTTAATCCTAGATATTGTTTATTATCTCTTTCGATATACATGGTTTCCATTTAAATGGAATGAAAAATAGAACTGATGCATATACATTTTGCAGGGATTTACATCCAGATAGCAAACTGTTAATATTATAAAATCTTAAGTATCACAACAGATACAGCAATTTTACTCAGGAACTTGTGTTCTATTCATGTTCCATATTCAAGAGACATGGTGCTTTTTTATCAATGTAAGCATCATTTGGTAAGTGATTATCTATCATTTAGACTAAACAATAACATGATGCCATACCTGTGTATTTCAGGACTCTTTTGCCGGGTGCTATGTTCTTCAGTAGCCTTCTGATAAGCAGTGAACCTCTCACTTAGGGTCATTCCAGCTGATTTGAAATATTGTTCTGTAGATTTCAGACGATAAGTACTATCTAATTAACTGAAATATATCTACATATATCAAACTAGAATGCAGAAGAGCCAAAGGACTTCATAATATAAGCAATAAACATTTTCCCAATCTCTTTGTGGTAACCACATTTAAAATTTCCTTATACATCTGTACTTTTTATGCCAATATTAATTGAATGTTCACATTTTTTAATAAAAAAAAGTTAGACAAAATTTATAGTGAGCATCCTGTTTACCCATAGGAGCCAAATACATTATGATGAGAGAAATACTACAATTTTAAATGGAGCATTATCATACGTTAAATTAATTGATACATTCGGAATTGCAATTTTAAAAATAACGTTGTCGTCCTACGCATACTTCTGTAAGAATAAGCCCTCTTGAACTCAGCTGGACTTATTCTCCAAAAAGCATACAGTGAAGATTCACAAGTCAATTTTTTTTAAGATCACAATTTCTTTTTAAATCAACACCAAGATCTAGCACCTTTACATTTTAACATCTGGCATTTTGGCAAACTTGACAGCATAAAGTTTCTTGTCTTTTAACCAAGACCGATAAATTGGTAACACACACACTACATTCTGAAAGACCAGTTCAACAGATGTGTTTAAATGTAAAATAGTACATGTGTAAATTAAAAAGGACTATGAAATGTTACATATAAAGAAAACTATCTGCTTAACAGGTCAATGTACATCTGTATCAACTTACCGCCCAACATCCAGCACATCTCTCAAAACCAATCATTAAAACTTGATATGGCCACTACAAGGGTAGTGCCTCAATCATAATTCCATCAAACACAGGAATTTGAGCTAGCAATTCAGTTTTTGTGCCATTTTTGCCAGGAAGATAGAAGGTTCAACTTTGCCTGTTTGTGCATCTGTTATCTTTCAACAGCTATTTTACTTTTGTAATATGGATTTTGCCATTTCAAAACACATTCCAGGACCTAGTTGCAATGAAAAAGAAAACATCACTGGGCATTTTCAGCTCTATGTAAGTGAAGAGCTGTTCAGTCTAGCTGCATTGCACCAATAATGTAAAATTACTACTACATTTTTACCAAAATGTGAGCCACAGATTCCTTTTATAGAGTGCAGAAAGATTTAAATAACCTTGGGAAGCAAACTGTGATTCAGACGTATTAATAACTTGGCCAAAGACCAGTAGTTAAAACAAGGTATGTATAAATATTTTATATATGAACTGAAAACATTCAATTTAAATGATCTCTTTGGCACGCATACTGACAGGGATTTTATAACCTCATAATTCCTTTTAACTCTTAATAAAAAATGAAAATGTAGCTTCTTTTAGAGTAATGTAACATCAGTTGAAGCCAGTTTGGTGTAGTGGTTAATGCACTGGGCTAGAAACTGGGAGACATTGAGTTCTAGTCCTGCTTTAGGCACAAAGCCACCTGGGTGACCTTGGACCAGTCACTCCCTCTCAGTCTTAGGAAGGAGGCAATGGCAAACCACTTTCGAAAAACCTTGCCAAGAACACTGCAGGGACTTGTCCAGGCAGTCTCAGAGAATCAGGCGTAATTGAACGAATTAAAAAAAAACACTAGCTAGCTTTCCCAGTTTTCTAGGCAAATATATTCGAGGGGAGAGGCTTCTAAAATTTGGTTCTAAAATATTCTAAATCCTCCAACCGTCCTGAGAAGATTTTTGCAGCTTCTGAACATGCAGCTTCTGCACAGGAAATGCTCCTGCCAACAATGGCAAAATCTGGATTCAAAATTATGTACTTCTCATACAGAAACAGAGCTTTCTAATAGGCCAAGATAATTTTTTTATTGTAAATAAATAAAAAGTTGCCTATTGCTCCTTTAATAAACAATTAATAGCTTTAAAGTCAGATGAGTAAAACATGACATTATGATATCTTTAAAAACAAAATTATTTTTTTTCTTCCAAAGTCTCTTTATTTATAATTTTAGAAAAGAAACGTTACAGGACTGTTGGGATCAGTAAATCTGTACGCTCTTCATAAGCATTTTCACATTTTCAGGATTTTTCTTTACCCTGGTAGAGTTAACTGCTCCATCAGAAAGAGCAATATAAAATGGGTGATAAAATCTAGAAGTGAATGGCACCATCCAATTTCAAGCTGAATATTCAAATTATGAAATATAATTATATGAAGGTGAATAAATAAACAATCTGTTTAAACTAGACTTCCTGCATGTAAAAAATGTTCCTTATGTTCAACTATGATGACTTCCCTACTCTAGCATTACTCAAATGTAATAGTTACTGAACCGGAATGCTAGAATAGGGGAAGAAATGTAGCAGAGCAGCATACAATTTCCATCACAAAGTTCCAGGTTCAGTCTCTGGCATTAGGAGTTAAAAATCCAGTCAAATAGGAATTTATATGAAAGATCTCTGGGTGGTAGTACGGCAGTAAGTGGAGCTAACATTGAGAAAGGTGGACAAACAGTCAAATGTGGTATAAGCCACACATGTATGTTTATTTCCTTGCCTATTTTAAGGGAAACAAAGCAATCTATATTTGAACATGTATCGGTATGTGTGTGTGTGTGTATGTATGTATGTATGTATGTGTGTATATATATATATATATATAAATATGTGTCAGTATATTTAAGGTATATAAATATACGCTTCCAATTGCTTCTGGAAATCATGTTCCTTCGATCCCCCAATATGTAACAGAGCAATTCGTGACTCTGCCTGTAAGGTCATGTTAATTTACAGTCTGGCATGCTGTATATAAGTTCTCCAGTGCTTTCTGCTACCTCCTCTATTAGCAATGAAAGCAGAACTAAAGGCTTCCAGTTTTAGTCTAGCAGTTTGTTCCTGTTTTTACATATCACACAAAGCCACCTTTTTCAACCGTCTATCCTCCAGTAGAGCTGAGACTTAACTCCCAAAGTAAATGGAGAGTATTAAGCTAGGAAAGAGCTATGATGTGCAAACACATTGTTTTCTACACGGTTTTGGCTTGTTCTATTAAATTTTAAGGGAAGTCTTGGACTCAGTCATCAAATTGCAGTATTTTAGCTCCCACAGAAGGAATAATTTTAAAGAGAACATTACAAATGCATTAGTTTAATTTTTTTAGCGCATATTTTCTTGGATTAGGTATGTACATCTCTGGCAATATAAATGAATACCATTTAGATATTTCCTTGAATCAAATCGCATATAAATAAACAACTGAAATGGAAAGATTACTATATATATATAAAAAAAAAACTGAAGTGCTTCTATCAAAAAACCAAGATGCCCATTTCTGTACTTGAAATTAGTCAGAACCTTGCATTTACACTTGCCTAATTACCATTCTATCTTTATTGTGTGTGACAGTCCAGCAAGTACTCTGTCAGTAACCCTTAGGGTTCCCAAGTGGCATCTTATCTTCTTAAGTATGTCTTCCATTAAAGCTTTCATGAGGAGGAGGATTGTTTTCTTTAAATAGTATCACTCATTTGGCACAACTGAAAGTGCATTATTTACATTCAAATTAGTATGCACTTGCAAATATGAGTGTTGCACTGTTTGTCTCCTGCGTTTGTGTGTTGCTGTTACATCTTGTATTTTCAAACCATCCTGTTTTGAAGCATAACTTTATATAGGTTATTAGGTGGAAATCCAAACTTGCCCTGAAATTACTGCAATATATAGTACTATAATACTATCATTAATATATAGTACTATCCAGTTTGACTGTATCATGACGTAATAAAACGCAAGTCTTAATTTGACATTGTAGCTTAGCACTAAGAGCAATAGGTTATGTTTACTGTTCTCTTCTGTAGTTTATGTCCTGATTACCAGGAAACACACTGAGGCGAGGACTTGGTCTCTAATATTTATTAGTAGTACTTAACAAGAATCCTAACAAACTGAGAAAGCGTGGGAAAACCCAGCCATATAAACCCCAAAGGTTAAGGCGGTCCCGATCTGTGTCTCTTTGAATGGCTGAACAGTTCCTCAGTGCTACGCATGCGCTTGACAGTCTGGGTGAGAGCCCCCTGCTCGCCATCCTTACTCATGACAGTTTATCTCAGTAATATATACTGTATCAGCAATTCTATATACACACACGTACACATATCTGTAGCATTAACAACTTATGCTGCAGGTGCACAATTCCCATGGTAACCCTGAGAACCATTTTTATAATTTCTGCTGGTTCCAAAAGGCCATGTCACTACTATTTTTATGTTTAGCTCATTTGTAATTTTTCATAACACATTCACAGAGAACCTTGATCTCTCAGCTTATCCTCTTTTTCCCCCTTATTTCCCTATCTACAAAATCTAGTCCTTTGATACCATCTGTTTCCGCTTTCCACCCTATAAAAATCCCGTCCTTTTTTCTTCTTTCTACCCTATAAAAATCCCCTCCTTTCGGCACTACTGCTCACGTATTTCCTATAGCTCTTCTTTCTGAATCTATGGAGAAAAGGATCAAGTAATATGTTATATTACTCCTCTAAAGTTTTCTAATACTTAACAAAATGTTAACATGTTTCCTAGAATGCTATATATTATATATAACTGTAATAGGAAAGCACATACAAAAAAATCAACATGAATACAAAAGAGTTGAATTTAACAGACTGAAATACTATTCTTCTCCTAACAGCATGTGATACTTGTCTCATATGGTAAACTCAAGACGTACCTTTTACATGATGAACTAAGGATACAATGTGCTGAATAAATGACTCTGATGTGCTTTTGCTGGCTTGTGGTAGCTTTATGTGGTCAAAGATGGATCGGAACTCTTGCTCCTTCTTGACTGAATGGACAAGTGTACTAGCAAGCAGCCTGTCTTTAGTCAAGGAAGCAGGTCTAAGATGCATAATAAAAACAAAACCAGGAAAGTAAGGTTTATGAAAAATGAGCTCCACTATGGATATGAAAAAGTATTAAAAATTTGGATAATTACCTGTTTGAATCATCAAGTGGCACAGGTGCCATTTTAAGCTTAACTTCAGGTCGATGAGAGTCACTGGCTATCATTTTGATCCTAAGTGGGCTCTCCTCTCTGAAGATAGATTTCTCTCTCATATCCAGATTCTTGTGTAGAGGAGGACTATAATCAAAGAGTTCTTTGAGCTTTTCAGACTTTACCTGTTCAGGTGATTGCATCTCTTTCTTCAACATTCTTTCAGAGATTTTCTCGTCTTCCTTGTGCTTATCTTTTACTAGACTAGGTCTTTCAACTATGTAGCTAGTTGTCTCTTTAAGTTTATAACCCTTATCTTCTCTAAATCCCTCACCTTCTCTATTTGCCTTCATAGAGATTTTAGATTTGTACTTGGAGCCTTCCTCCTCAACATTCCGGTGAGATGCAGCAAAGCTCTTACCCTGATCTGCCAGAACAGACTTTCTGAACTGTCTATAATCTTCAGTTTCTTCTGTGTCTTCCCCTTCTGAATCATTAAATTTTTGTTTTCCAGACTCTTTATCCATATAATATTCCAAAGCTTCCTGGTCTTCCCACTCTCTCTCTCCCTCTGTCCTCCCCTTTTCTGATCCTCTATCTTTCTGAGCATCTTTTTCTCTAGTGTTACTCCTATCAAGCAGGTATACCCTAGATTCTTCATCTGTATACCTGTAAACAGCAAAGAGGAAGAGGATAACACCTGGCTATATTCACTGAAAAATAACACAAAATTCAAAACCAGTGTCATTAAATTTAAATGTTATTTTAAGCATGGTCCACATGCAAAAATTATTTTTCAAATATTAAATAATTATTTCAAAATCAACTTTTTTTGCACAAAATCCAGTACTTCTGAGCCCTTTTTATCTGACAGAGAAGTTAAAGTGCATAGAAGGAAGCAGCTCGAGTCATATAGTCAAGATCATAGCTTTCAATACAAATGCAGAACCTGAAGCACAATTCTTTTTTTTTTTTTCATGAGAACATGAGAATAGCTTGATGGATCAGGACTAAGCCCATTTGATCAGACTTCTATCTCACGTGGCCTACCAGGTGGATATTGGAAGTCCACAAATAGAAGACAGTCCTCCTTTCCCATTGCCGCTGCCATGCACCTATTATGTAATGGGCAGATTGCCTCCACGTTTACATGCAGCAATCATTCATCAAGACTAGTAGCCACTGAAAGACCTGTCCTCAGAAATTTATAGCAGATAAAACTGTTAAAGATTAGCTTATATAAAAGGCCCAATATTGCTTACATAAAATGCCATTACAGAACTCACCCCAAACCTGCTTACAGTAAAATATGGTCAACTGGCCATAATAGGCACTTGAACAAGTATTAAAATGATGGCTTTTCTTTTTTATATGTTAAAAATACATCTAAGTTCTATTCTATTTATCTTCTATTTTTTCCATGGTATCTTTACACTACTTACAATATACCACTTAGCAAATAATATCTTCTAGTTTCTTTATAAAAGTGTAATTAGTTTTCTGACTAATTCAGTAACTGGACAAGGGAACATCATTATGTAAACAGATATAACTTTCAGTTATATTTCATACATAAGATAAACAAATACTAAGAACCTCATAAATGAAAAAGTATTTTAAATCTACCTTGCAATCAGTTAAATTTAACGGTTCAAAGTAATTTATTTAATTTCTATCCCTTTATTATTTTTATAAATAACTCAAGGTGGTGAACATACCTAGTACTCCTTCCTCCTCCTATTTTCCCCACAACAGCAGCCCTGTGAGGTGAGTTGGGCTGAGAGAGAATGACTGGCCCAAGGTCACCCAGCTGGCTTTCATGCCTAAGGCAGGACTAGAACTCACAGACTCCTGGTTTCTAGCCCAGCACCTTAACCGCTAGACCAAACTGGCTCTCCTTATGGTCTATAGCATATCATGGTAAGTCATAATAATAGTTCTTTCATTAAGTATGGATGTGCAAATTTTGGCAATTCAGGAATGGAATACTCTTTGAGAACTCCAAAACATTCTGTTTCCCCTCCAGACCATGTTGTTTCAGGGGCAATCTGATGGTTTCCAGAAGTAAATTCCCCAAATTAGAAGGAATTTGAAGGGTAACATTTCAGTTTTCTGGAACTATTAGTTTCCAAATCGCTGGAGTTCACACGATCCTACTAAGGATTCTTCTCTATTGTACTACTCAATAAGGTATTAATGTATAAGTGCACATTAGAAAGGGTACATTAAATTTGCTATAAATATAGAAACACTTTCAGAACAGGGTTCTCAAAATACATAGTTTTCAAAATGAAATATAGTTTACATTTAATCTTTACTGATTTCCTATGAATTCATTATATTTTAAAGAAATATATATATTTACATTCCTGATCCAGTGAAATATAGACATGTCAATTTTTAAATTCTAAAGCCAAAATGTAATTTGAAAATAAAAAAAATGCAGATACTCTTTATTGCACAGTACATATAATAACAGAAATGTTTATGCTGACTAGTCAAGCACCTTAATTTTTATAGTTATACTGCTTACCTCTTCAGAAACTTTCCTCCTTTTGCACTTTCCTGTTCCCCAGCCTCTGGATAAAAGGAACGCATGCGGGTCTCCTCACGTGCAGCATTCTGTGATGCAACTGCTTTTGCAGGGCTTCTTCTTGAAGGAATGTGATGTAATGGGCTATTCTGAGAAGGGCTATAGCGACTGGAACCATTTCCAAGGGAACCAGACCCAGATCTTTCAGGGCTATGCTGAATGGAATGTGAATGCTGAGGTGTGCCTTTTGCTGAGTGGACTGTGCTGAGCAAGTGAGCATCAGAGCATGAAGAACTCTGACTAGGTGGAGAGGCAATAGAAGGGCTATGAGGCGACCGTGGACTGTTATCATACGCAGAAAGACCAGGCCAAATATCAGCTGAAGCTGCTGCTGATTTATTAAAATCATCTAAAGTCTCAGAAGGGTCATGTTCAAATGTACTTTTCTCTTCCTCTTGTGATTTACTTTTTAATGGGCTGTCCTGCAAAGCAGTTGACTCAGTTTTCTTCGGCTGCTTTTCTGATGAACCACGTTTTTTGGAAGAGACTGGAGATTTGCTATATGGAGATGAAGACCGAGATGAAGAGGATCTTGGAGATCTAGAAGATCTGTAGGATCTACGAGATCTGCTCCGAGATCTTTGAGAAGAGACTGAACGCCTTTTTGGGCTCCTGGAACGTGAGCGGCCTCGTCTTGGGCTTCGAGAATGCCTTCTATTCCAGACAGGCCTGTAACCTCCACGGTGGTATCTGCCTCCACCTCCTGGATAATATCCTCTACCTCTTCCTCTATAGCCATAAGGACGTCTCATTCCTCTATTATTTCTGTAATCCCTGCGGTAATCTCTATTATAAACGCGATCTCTACTGCGAGACCGTGAGTACGTTCTAGACCGAGACCTAGAACTAAGATAAAAAGCATGTTAGTGTCCCCAAATTTCATTATTCTTGAAAAACAATACACTGCCCAAGATCCAAAGCAAACTATTTAGTGGTATGAACAAGAAAATATAATTTCTATGGGAAGTACTGTAAGGCAAGAGATACTTTGGAACACCAAGTTGTAAGGGACTAAGATCTGCCAACAGAATTTATCACCTGGCCCAAGTTTGCAGATAGAAATATTTTCTTTACTGACTGGGGGTGATGGAAGGAATGAGTTAACAGAGGCCAATGGCTATTTTCCTATGTTTCAGTAGTATTATCTAGGCATTCCATATTATTTGTTGAGAGTGGAAGAATGGTATCCTGAACTGGGAATGATACATTTCAGAGGTTAATAGATAAACTGCCTAAAACAGGAAAAAGACTCATAGATATCTGCAAATTTAAATATCTGCAACTAGAGTTTTTAAGGCTTGTCTCCTTCCTGGCTGATTTTGTCTGAGTTTAAAAACTTAGCAGGGTCAAGCAAGACTTCCAAGAGCTGTTGGCTAAACATTATGATGAGCTCAACTTGAAGGAAACTATCTTTCCCAACAAAAGAGGAACTCTGTGCTTTGTTTTCCTCCCTATCTCCTACAATAAGCTGACTACTTTATACTTCGTTTCCTTGGCTTAGATACCCCATATCTACCATTGTTTTAAACAACTTTGACTCTCTCTCTCTCTTCCTTCTCCCCATTCTCCAGGACTACTTGCAATTTATTTTATTACTCTTTTCTTTAGTTGTCATGTTTTTTCTCTGCTGCCTTCATAATCAACAGCAGCTCTCACTGCTAATCCTTCACTAACTGACCGTATAGCACTCTATGTATTTTAAGAGTCCTGGCAGACATTCTGGGTTCAGTAATCAAAGGATGTAGAAAGAATCCACTATCCTCTGTCTGCTAGTTCATTGGGCAGAAACAAGTCTTTCTACCTCGCTTTTAGGAAAATGGGACAAATATGGTTTGAGCCATGAACACTTAATGAAAAGGTAGAACTGGAAAATGAATCTGAAACAACTGGGTAGAAGGATCTGAAACTGAGAAAAAGTAAATTAACAGCAAGCAGAAGTCTGGAGTCAATGGGAAGATTTAAATATGCCACTGAAAATGGGGACCAACAAGCAGGGACAAAGATACACAGGGAAGAAAAAAGAGTGGCTCATGTGGGATATTTGAATGCACCCAGGAAGCGTGCAATTTTAAGCAGTACTTTGGCGTTCTACTAAAAATCAGAATGTAAAAATCAAGTAACTGAGTTAACATATAAAGTGCAAAGTAAGTACCTGTATCGCTTTTTTCTAGAATGCGATCTGGATCTGGATCTTGAACTGGACTGAGATCTAGTCTTTGATCTTGAAGAATGGGATCTAGTGTTAGAGCGACCCATATTTTCCACAACAGCTTATACCTACCCAATAGGAAAAAAGAAAACATGTGGTCCTATTTATTATTAGCAGAGATAAATTATTCTAGACTTTATTCTAAATAGAGATCATAATACATACATCACTATTCTTATCAAATGAACTGTAGCTTAACTTTCCAATTATTTCATTTGTACATTTCTTTAATTTGGGAATTATATTGGGAATCAACTTCAGTATTCAACTGGTTTCTCAAATCCTCATTCCTGCAACAGTAACTTCAGCCCATTGATAATGCTACATATAGGTTATTGATTCCTGCTGAATAGGGCAGACTAGAGAGGACAGAGGAAGGGGAGAAATAGTGAAAAACAGACTGAAAAGCAAAGTCCATAAACACAGTTCTATCTTTTCAGTCTTCTGCACAACTTAATCCAAGTTAACAAGAGTCTATGACCCTTGTGTAATATTTTAGGGAGTACAGGCCTAATATGAGGGGAGAGGTGCAAACGTCATCCTCAGTTAGCCAAACTGAATCTATGTACATTTGGATCCAATCCAATGTTTCTCAAATAATTTAAGATTAAAGGAAACCCTAAGCCCACAAATATTTCCTACAGCTACAGGCAATCTCAGAACAGAATGCCTAATAATAACTGATAGCACTGGATTTTAAGCATAAGGCAAAAATCAGTTGAAAGGTCCCCAGATAACAGGGATCTATCAGCCTTGCTCAATATTTACAATGAATATATTGTACTCAAGTGGCTTTTATCTGTATGCTGCTACCTCATTTACAATTCCTTACATTAAACTAAAGCCACTCACCAATTATTTCCTATTACATTTCAAAAAAATTCAGAGATTTATACCTATAGATATTTACATGTTCTGTATTTGAACACAAATAAAATATACAGCAGTTTTACAGGCACTTGGTATGTTTTGAACATTTAAAAGAATGTATTCTTAGTTTTGAAAAAGCACAGCATACCACAGAATCTTTTTTTTCATATAAGAGTTCAGTGCCCACCCACTAATGGCGTATGATTTTATCCTCTTTACTGTAACTGTTCCCCTCCTGACACATGAGCTGCTGCAGCCCCAAAGCGACCAGCTCAGGAATCGCGGGCACGCAACAGAGAACCACTGAAAAGAGGCAGTTTTTTTTCCCTCTTAGTAGTCCCGAAATAATCGCGAGCGACGGCAAGGCGCCCAGGTTGCCTTGGCCGCGCCCAAACAAGGGGGAGGGCGGCGGCCGACCGGCCCTGCCAAAGGCGCGGAGGGCACACGAAATTGTCTTCCGCGCCCCGTCTCCCCCCTTGCCCTCCCCCTCATCAAGCTCACCGCAGCTCGCGCAAGAAAATGAGGGCGGCGATCCTGACGGGAGGAATTAAGAGCATTCTTAGAAAATGGGGGGACCAAAAAATGGGAGGGGAAAACTGCGTCGCGCCCTGAGAGAGATTCGCGCGCTACAGCACGCGGGGAGCGGGGGGAGGGTGAACTGGGGCGACACCATCGCGCTATACTGTAACGGCCGCCGAACCTAAAAAAAGTACAGTAACGAACAAAACCAGGGCCTGAGCCCCTCACTGGCTCGACCCTTAGCCGGACATTCGTATCCCGGCCTGGCTATGGCTCACCCTCTCTGGGCGACACCTCCCGTTCAGCTCTCACCACTCGGCGGCCATTTCCAGTCTCGGTGAAGGAAAAGAAATCGAGGGAGGGGGAGGAGCGGAAAGAAAAATCATAGAGAAGACGCTTTCTGCGACGTTAGAATAACATAAATGCGTCACTTCCGCTACTGCAAGGCGGCCGGAAAAGAATAGGAAAGCCGACAACCATCTCCTATTAGTTACCCACTCCTTGCCCGTAAGAAAGATGGCGCTTAGCACAGGGAAAATGACGTAAACTCCTACGGCTGGTATTTTTCAGAGTCATGTGATAATTCCTTCCCTAAGACCGCCATACCTGGACTGCAAAACTTCAGTCGACCACTAGATGGCAGCCAGGGGATATTTCTGTATCCTTCTGGGAAAGAACGTGGGAGGGGGAAGCAGAAATAACTACTCCAGTGCGCATGCCGAGGCGAAGTTTTCCTTATTAAGCGAGATACGCGAGCAATTTATTGGCTGGAATTAAAAAAAAAAAACTGCGGCTGCATTTTCTGAATGATGTCAGTCGTTTTGGGGGAGCATAATTTCAATGCCGGTGTTTTGAGATTTCTTTTCTTATACCTCTGAACAGGCATATGGCGTTTGATATCGTCTGCGGAGTACCAGGTGTCTTCGTGGTACCGTTCCTAACAGCTGTTTGTTGTCACTGAAGCTGAAACAAGGAACTAGGTGTATATAATTGGTCTAGAATCACCCAGTGAGCTACATGCTGAACATTTACCGATTTTCGTGGTCCCACTCCAGTACGCTATATTGGATCTTATTAGCACTTCTCTCTTATTCTGAGCTGAAATGTTCCTTATTTATTGTAACGTTTAAATTTTGTGGAACATTTTACTCTCCAAACAGTCGTTGCATTTTGTTCTAGAGAATAACAACGATCTGATGAAGTAGGCTTGAAAAAAATCACTTTCTGTTTCACATGATAGTTTATTGGGACATGTCTTACTTTTATGGTTAAAAAGTTGCAGCAAAAATCGAACTATGTGTATGAAGGCTGGTGGTTTAAGTAACCACAACGCAGTGTATTTTGTCAGACACGGTGGAGGAATCATAAAACCAATTCATATTGTCAGTACGTCTTTTACAGAGGAGATGAGTGCACTGTTGGGAGTCCTGAAAGAACAGGTTAGGGATAGATTGTCTTGGAGAAGATCTATGTGGTAGGAGTCAAAAATGACTTGATGGCACATAATCAGCACATCTTTTGCTTGTATTTGTAACGGGAGTGTAAGTATCATCCTATGTAGTTCTAATATAAGAGTTGTGTATTGCTTATTTGGGTTTGAAATCAACAGGAATCTGAACTTTTATTATTTATATAAACATGTTGAACAGTATGTTTTTTCTGAGGCTTGTTTATTAGGTAATATGCATACGACACAGTGCTGCAGCAGCGTAATCTATCCAGGAAAGTGTGGAGTTTATTAGGGTGAATCTTTGGCTGAAATTGCTTTGATACATCGCAGTTATCTTCTAATACACCTAGTACAAATACAAATTAGATGTGTTAAAACAGTATGGATGATAACCTGGAGACGCTTAAATAAATGGAAATTCTTTCTAAGCTGATAATATATTTATAACATCAAGGTCACCTTATATTTATTGTATATAAATCAAAAGTAAGAACTAACAAAAGACATTGCCTACCATCAATTATTTAAAAAGTCGTAATGTAAATTGTAGGCCTGCAACATGTGTGTCAGCGGGAAAAATCTCCCTGAAGAATTCCAATCACCCAGGTTCGATGATACAAAGAAAGGAGTTTATTTGGTAACGCGTTTGCAAAGGCGGGTCCCTCCGTGCAAGAAGGAACCCTGAACGAAGTTAACACTATACCTTTATACCCTCCTTGCCTGTCATCCCCCTCCTTTGAGGGTTCAGCTCACATTCTTCCTGTTACCTTGAAGTAGCCACTTTGATTTACAAATTTACAATGCCAGCAGGATGTCAGGATGTTCTTACAATCCTTATCGTTGTTTTTGATTCTGATGGCTCACCAGATCCTAGTTTAATTTACATAAGGTCAAGATAACAGTGATTGCCTTTTTGTCAGGAAGAGGAAAAACAGATATGTGATGGAAGTAATCAACACATCCTTGAGACACTTATGGATATTGATCACATCCTCAAGAATGTATTTAACTTCTTCCTAATTCTAATGTTTGGATATATATCAGGGCCTGCATTTCCCCCTTCACACGAAAGTTTACACAATCCTAATAATCCCTCCCCCGTTGCGTGACCTTGCTGGCGCCAGCTATTACCCACTATCTCAGCTACAAATTCTAAACCTAATGACTTTTAGCACCCATTTTCCTTCCCCCCTCCCCTCCTTTCAGGCAGTCCTTTTTTCTTCTAGATGAGTTTAAGGCACATCCAGGGGTTCTGTGAACCCCTCCTTCCTTTTCCCCCGCTCACATATGCAATATTTAATTAATGAAATAGCCTTAGAAAAAGGGGAGTGTCCAGTAGTCTCACGGTAGTTGTATGGCACAAATTAGATGGCACCTTGATAATGAGAAGAGAACAAAGAAAGCTAGGTACAGCAATTTTTAATTTTTATCATGCCTTCACTACTAAAGTTACTGTATTATTAATCTGCTTTGTTCAGTTCAATAGATAGGAGCAAGCTCCCCCTTTTAGGGGGAGATGGGCAGTGATAGAAATGTGAATAATAAATAAATAAATAAGCTTAGCAATATTTTTGCCTAGAATCAGAAGCTAAATATTTGATGTACTTGTTTTCTGTTCATGCTAACTTCATTCTTGGTGTTTGAATGGAAAATGCAGAAAATGGGAAGTTACTGATACTATATGTAAGTGTTTTTCTGTTTTTGCAGACATGAGGCATTCAGGGCTGTTCTGGGCTTGTGCCAATCAAGGGGCACTATGCTTCTGTCTGGAGGAAACTGGAACAACCTGTTTAAGTTTTTATTGTCTTCTCTACTGATTGGCTGATCAATTAAGGAGGTGGGGGCCAGTATTTGTTGCCCTCACCTGTGATGTCATTCTATATAAGTATCACCTTTCTTTGTTATGCTGGCAGTTGTTGCTAGCCTTCTAAAACTGTTGTGCTTACTTTTAACAACCTTTGTTTGATACAGGACAAAGGTTGATTCTGAATGCTTCGTTTTTGTTTAATTATTCATTGGTTTCATATCTAAAAGAGAGAAAAGGGATTAATTCAGAGTCTTTAGATACGGAGTTGATTTTCTGCTGAACTCAGGAAACAATTTGAACGTTTTAATAATTCATCTAGATAATCATATCTGGCATTATCTAGATCAAAATTTTCCAGTAGAAGGAATATATGAGCAAGAAAGCAAACAGTGGAAGTATAAACACTCCCTCCCTGTTTGCTCTCTGGTTTTCTGTTGGATCAGGAAAATAAGAATGGGTCAGCTGTGTACCAAGTGTGTCCAGTTGCTTTATGACTTTGCTCTCTCAGTAAAAACACTGTTGTCTGGTCTATTGTTCGACATTAGGAAATGTTTGGCTCAGATCGCTGACTGCCCTTGTCTAAAGCGAAAAAATGTTGAAATGAGGCAGCTCTACAAACCTGTTCTTTGTCCCCATGAAGAGGAAACGGCCCAAGAGTTTCTGCAACACATTGAAAGAGGTGAGAAGTTCCTACTTTGGAAAGTGAGTCATCCAGCTCTGTTGAGCTGTTTATTAGAGCTCTGTGGTTTTCTTTAGGCTGTGCAGTTTACTGTGATGGCAGGGAGTCATGCTATTTATGTTTCTGCTTTTTTGTGTGAATAATGGTGGAACAGAGGAGTAGCTGAAATTTAAAGTTCTCCAAATAATAATCGGGCAGTGATTCTCAATTCTAGATTGATTGGTTCTTAAATGTGTTCTTAAATGTGCACAGGTTTGCCTACATGTCAGTTGCCTCAGTTCTTCTGGCCGAAAGCTGCCACAATGCACTTTTACATCTTCAGTCTAGCCTTTTACATCTTCAGTCTAGCCTTATCATTCCTTGGCTTGGCAAGAACCAAAATAATGGTAGGTTTAGTAGTGTACCATGATGGCACATAATAACTGCTGAACAATAATAATGGCAAAAGCAACCATGGATTATCAACCACTATTTTCTTCTTCCACTTTGAGATAATAGTCTAATTCTTCTCAGATGTACAAAAAAAGAATGTTTACTTTTCCAATTCTATTACCACATTATCCATACTCATTTCTAGAGAAAGAAGAGAAAAATCCTAATATTAAGACCTGGGATATCTGAAACTTCAGTTGTGAATAAATTATGGAAACTTTTGAAATTCGTCTGATGAGTTTTTTATATATGTATCAAAAAATATTGTGTGTATATACATAATACACACACATATAAAGAATTTTTATACATATATAAAAACTCATTGGTTTTTTACACACACACGTATAATGATGAATTTTATTCTTTTAAATTTATACTCAGCTTTTCTTTATAAAATAAATTCAAAGTAATTTATAAGGAAATTCTTAAAATACATATATGATGAAATCTACCATCAATTCTGTTTTACCTTCCTGCAGTCACTCAGTGTTTTATAGTTTCTAAGTATATAAAACCCTCACTGAGTTATTTGGAGAACTTTGTTGCTTTCCAGATTATTTTTCCTGTTATTTTAAATATATTGGGTTCTTCTTGAGCACGTGGTTACCTCCCGTTTTGGCTATACCATGCCTACATGCAGCATCTCAAATTCACAATTAGTTTCATCTGAATAGCTGTGGCAATCCACATGATTTTATTAGTAAGATTATGATAACTCCTGGAGGAATGAAATCTTGGATATTGTAAACAATATCCATTTGGATTAGATTATATACGTCAGTGAAGTGAACCCAAGATCACTAAGGACCGAAGAAGATGGAGGGAAATGATACCAAGAAGAAAAGGTAACTAAGGGAAAGAAAGGATGCTAAACAATTTTTAAAAAGAACTAAGGACACGTTGCTTATTCAGTTGCTTATTCAATTCTATCCACTATGTTAATTTCAAAGCATGCACAAAGAATATTTTCATACTGAAGATTTTTCTGTTTTTCCTTCACCTACTACTTTCAGTTCCATGTAGTTGGATTCTTCAAGTATTTTCACTTCTTCCAACACAGTTCAGAATCTGTTATCATTACATTTTTCTTTAAGGCTTTGAAATGTCATTACTTGGCAAGATCTCCTTAGAGGCCCTGAAGACCTTGGCGTTTTCGGATAACCCCAGCTTGCAAATGCTTGCTGCTCTCTACTATCTACACATAAGTCAAGACTGTAAGTAAGCTGTGTTATAACTAGGGAAGCAAAGCATTTCCTCTGCTCTAACTAAACATAGGTGAACAGGATTTTCTAAAATTCTTAAAACATGGACTAATTTAACATTAGAATTTCATGTATGCACAACTATAGGGAATATTAGGATTCACAGGAGTTCAAGAGTGTGCTAGGTAAGGAGACCAAAAATTGGAACACATTGCAAACTTATCAGACAGACAACACTATCATTTGCAGACACCTCTTCTACTGAGCAGAGCCCGCACAACTGTATAGGATACAATTAATTTAAATTTGGGGAAATAGTTGGGATCTGGATGGGGAACCTGATGGAATCATCCAAGAACTCTACTTCTGTCCCATGGTATGGCCTCTCCTTGCCTGCTTCCAGGCAATCCAACTGAGACAAAGAAGAAAAGGTTAATAGCAGCAGCTGACTCCAGAGCAGCAGTGTAGGAGGAAGTGGTATAGCAGATGGATGTAGAAAGGTAACACAGGTATAAGTTAAGTCAAAGCAAGATGGAGTGAGGCTTCAGTGCAAATACAAAAAATCTTAGTTGAAGTGAAACTATAGCAGAGAGCAGCAATTCAATGGATGTCTTGTTTGGTAGAAACTGGAGAGCTGAGGAGAATAAGGCAGAAAGAAGAGAGGAGAATCCAGTCTGAGTGAGGCCATTAGCTCAGGGGACTCTGGAGGAATTTTCCCATCTCGATTCTAGCAACTCACGCCTACTCATCTGCCTAGGCAAATGGTTAAACGTGGGGCTGATGCAGTAGAGGATATTTTTGCCATGTTCATTGGAGAACATGATAGGATAATCCAATATACTGTATGTGGCCTTGCCTTTGAATTGTAGAAGCTGCTATGATAGAGTGTCATGATCACCGTTGCGATGCTTGTGACATCGCAACGGCTCGCATGACAATACAGGGAAATGGGTCCCTGGCGGATTAAGGCAAAAGGCAACCATGAAACAAAAAGAAAGCAACAGGTGCTGGAAACTAAGTAACAACCAAAGCCGGCGGCGCGGAAGACAAAGATACAAAGTTGCCAAAAGGTAATTGACAAGACAACAGGAGAGGCGCGCCCGAGCTGTCAAAAGGGATTAAGAGCCTGATCACCCGGCAATGAATCATTACCGTTCAGGAAGGTGATCGAGGCGACGCCCGGGGCACAGGGGGGCTGAACGACCTCTCACCTGACAAGGACGAAACTGGTGGGACTCGTGGGACGCACCTGGAATAAGGTGGGGTGGAGCGCTGACCGGCGCGGGCTATTAAAATCCCGTTCCGGCGCGCTCCCCTCACTCTCAGCTTTTTAAAGGCATGCACTCTGTTTTCTCAATAAAGCCAGAACCTAAGCCTACGCTAGCGTCTGTGTCTTTACTGGTTAGCAGGCAGAGCCTGACATAAAGCTGAGAGTCTCAAAAACAAACCTCGCCAGTCTCCACCGGGAAAAAAATTTTTCTGCGGGAGAAAACACCGGCGATGACGGAACCGGGGATGGCCATGGAGTCGGCACTTCACACCGGAGGCGCGAAGGATGTAATGCAAGAGGGGGAGATGACCCGACAGCTGCTAGAGTCGGTGCACCCAAGATGGGACACGGGCTCCCTCCCTGCCCACACCGCACCCCAGTTCCAGACCTGGAGCTCCAGCCCGGACTGGAGAGCCCCGACGGAAGATGAAGTCGGGGGCCAACAACTCTTCACGTGGGACGGCGGAGCAGGACCCCAGATGGGGACATCCTACACCACCTGGAGACTCCACTACCCCCAAACACCCGAGCAAGGAGTCACAGGACTGCCGATCGGGCAGCAGCCGGCAGCACCGAGGACAGACGACCCTGGCATACCGGACAGGGTCAGCACCCTGGAAGCCAAGGTACGAGCCCTGGAACACATGCTCCAGTCCATGGCATCGGTGGTGAGCGAACTCACAAAGACTGCTGCTGCACAGGGGACAAGAGGGGATCGGGGCACCCTACCCACCCCATCAACAACCACGAGAGGAAGGGGCCAAGCACGGGACTCTTTTGCAGGGCTTCGTGGTCCCAGCCCGGTGGGGGTCATCCCTAACCACCCACAGGTGGGGGTCTCGCAAGTTGGGGGATTCGCCAAGGACTTCCCCGTAAAGTTTGACGGAGACCCCACGAACCTGTCATTCTTCCTCACGAACGCCAGGAACTACATGGCCCAGTACGGACATTGCTTCGGGACGGAAGCGTCCAAAATCTCGGCAGTGGCCACAAAACTCAAAGGCAGGGCTGCGGACTGGTACGTCCAGATGTCCGAGTCCGGAGCCCCAGCCCTGGCCACTTTTCACAACTTCCTGGCCGCGCTGAAACAATACTTCGAGGACCCCCTGGCAAAGGAAAGGGCCAAGAGTACCCTCAAAGGACTTCGCCAAGGGAAAAAAGTGGTCGCTGACTACGCCCTCGAGTTCAAGGTCCTAGCGGGCAAAATCCCAGAATGGCCTGAGGCCACCTTGATCGACATGTTCAAGGATGGCCTCAACCGCGAGGTGCTACAATGGGCACTCTATAGGGACGACCCAGACTCCCTACACGGGTGGATTTGTCTGGCCGGAAAGGCAGAGCACACCCAGCGCACCTTCATGCTAGCAACTGCAAACGACAGGACCCCTCCCAGCGTGAGAGGACCAGTCCCACAGTCCGGCCCGACCTGGGACGCAGAGCGACAACAGAGGTTTGCTCGCGGGCAATGTGCCAGGTGTGGGAAGACGGGCCACCGGGCAGCGGATTGCTTCAAAGACAGGACGACAGATCGCCCGTCCAGACCAACACAGATGGCACCGCACAAGCCTCCCAACCCTCCCAGATGGCTGACAGGAGCGCTAGAGACCCCGGACGAGGAAGCGGACGCCTACCTTGCAGGGGACGTGAATGATGCCCAGGAGCAGCCGATGGGAAACGCCTCCCATCTGCCCTAAGCAGCGCCGCCGGGCAGGTGGTAAAGAAGGGGCGCGACAACCCCAGGGTGAGTGAAGATTGCTCCATCCTGGCAGGGCAAATAGAACTCACTTATGGCTCTAGAGCTATCACGGTCGAAGCTCTGGTGGACTCTGGGTGCTCCAGAAATCTGATCCACCCAGACATTGTTGCCGCACTCAAACTGCCCTGCTCCCCCCTCCCTAAACCGCTGGTATTCCAACAACTCGATGGCTCTACAGCGGGGGGGGGGACCGGCCACCCAGGGTACAAGAAATGTCACCCTGAAAATGGGCACCCACAGGGAGTCCATAGGCTTTGTGGTAACCCCGGTGGGGAAGCCCATAGTGGTGCTGGGGATCCCCTGGCTAGCACGCCACAACCCCTGCATAAATTGGAGGACGTTCAAAGACTGGGTCTACCAGGCACCAACAAAGGAGAAATCCTCCGCTCTGACTGTGGGGAGGGCAGAGACCGTTGACCAAACCCACGCCCCCCCCCCCCCAGAAGGACTGCCAGAGCAATACTTAGACTTCGCAGACATCTTCGGAGAAGAGGAGGCGGACCAATTACCCCCCCATCGCAAGACGGATTGTGCAATCGAACTGCTCCCGGACATCCCATTACCCAAGCCCAAAATCTACCCCATGACCCAGAGGGAATTGGCGGCGCTGCGAGAATTTTTGGACAAAAACCTCTCCAGGGGCTTCATCGAACCGGCGAACTCGCCGGTTGGAGCACCCATCCTATTCCGAGAAAAGAAGGACGGCACCCTGAGACTATGCACAGATTACCGCGGATTAAATTCCGCCTCCCTATCCAACAAATACCCCCTTCCCCTCGTAAAAGACATGCTGGCACACTTGTCAAAGGGAAGGGTGTTTTCCAAACTCAACCTCCGTGAGGCGTACTACAGAATTCGCATCAGGGAGGGGGACGAATGGAAAACGGCGTTCAACTGTCCCTTGGGCTCCTTCCAGTACAAGGTACTGCCTTTCAGTCTTGCGGGGGCCCCGGGGGTCTTCATGCAACTCATCAACGAGGTACTGCATGAACATCTGTTCAAGGGCGTACTAGTTTACCTGGACGATGTCCTAATCTACACAAGGACTCAGAGGGAACACGAGAGACTAGTGAGACAAGTTCTCACTAAGCTCTGGAAAGCCAAACTCTATGCTAAGCTGTCCAAGTGCGAATTCCACAAGTTGTGCTTGGACTACTTAGTGTACAGAATTTCTGACAAGGGCATAGAAATGGACCCTGCGAAGGTTCAGGCAGTTTTGAGCAGGGAACGCCCACGCACCAGGCGCCAGCTTCAAAGCTTCCTTGGGTTCGCAAACTTCTATAGGTCCTTCACGAGGGGGTTCGCGGAAATTGCCCTGCCCTTAACCGATTTACTAAAGACCAAAGGCGTCGGGGAGACGCGCAAGGTCAAAAACCCAGGGGCCGTGCTTAATTGGACTCCCGCCTGTCAAACCGCTTTTGACAGGCTAAAAGCGCTGTTCACAGCGGAGCCAATCCTGTCCCAGCAGGACCCCGAACGGCCTTTTGTGGTGCAGGTGGACGCCTCTGACTTCTCAATTGGGGCCATCCTGCTGCAAAAGGATTCCGCTGGAATCCTGAAGCCATGCGCCTATCTCTCTAGGAAATTCTCAGAGACAGAGAGGCGCTGGCACGTGTGGGAAAAGGAAGCCTTTGCGGTTAAAGCAGCACTGGAGGCTTGGCGTCACCTTTTGGAAGGGGCGACTTGCCCGTTTGAGGTCTGGACAGACCACCGCAATCTCGAGGTGCTCCGTACGCCCCGGCGCCTCAGTCCCAAACAGATACGCTGGGCTCAGTTCTTCAGCCGGTTCAAATTCCAGCTGAAGTTCATCCCAGGGAAAAAGAATTTCCTGGCAGACGCACTCTCCCAACTACCCCAGGATGCGGAGCCTATCTCCAACATCGTAGGGACTGTGCTCTCTGATTCCCAGCTGGGTCTGGCAGCTGTCACCCGGGGACGTGCTCGGGGACAGCCTGCCCCCCCCTTACAAGCAACTCCGGCGCAACCCGCCCCCAGGTGCAGGCAACCCCAAATGCCAGGTGGGTTACGGGCAGATTTGATAACAGTGATAAAATCTGACCCCTGGCTCCTCACCAACCCTAACAAAGTCACTATGGAACAGGACCTCGCATGGGCGGAGGGAAGGTTATACGTCCCTGACTCACAAAGGCAGACGATCCTCAGCAGATCGCATGACAGCAAACAGGCTGGTCACTTCGGGTTCCTGAAAACCCTACACCTAACTCGGAGACAGTTTTGGTGGCCCTCGCTGAGGAAGGACGTCAAGATGTATGTGGCATCCTGCCCGGTGTGCGCAATGGCCAAGCAACCGGCTGGCAAACCCCAGGGGCTGCTGCAACCCGTGGCTGAACTCTCCCACCCTTGGGATGAAATCTCAATGGATTTCATTGTAGACTTACCGCCTAGCCAAAAGAAAACGGTCATTTGGGTAGTGAAAGACTACTTCTCAAAACAAGCCCATTTCATCCCCTGTGCCTCGATCCCATCAGCACAACAGCTGGTGAAATTGTTCCTAGTACACGTGTACCGCCTACACGGCTGCCCCTCCCGCTTGGTGACCGATAGGGGCACACAATTTACCTCGAGGTTTTGGCGGGCTTTTTTGAAGCTGATAGGTACCCAGCAAGCCCTGTCAACCTCCCGGCATCCCCAGACGGACGGATCTACAGAGATCCTTAATGCCACACTGGAGCAATTCCTCCGCTCCTACATAAACTACCACCAGGACGACTGGGTGGACCTACTCCCGTTTGCAGAGGTCGCATACAACAACGCGATACACCAAAGCACGGGACAAACCTCCTTTAGGGTGGTGTCGGGTCGGGAGTTTGTTCCCATCCCTGAACTACCTCAGCCCCCATCCCCAGCAGTGGCCGCCTGTGATTGGGGTGCGAAACTCGCAGATTCCTGGCCGGTCATCAAGGATGCGCTTAAAGAGGCACAAACCGCATACAAACTGCAAGTGGACAAACACCGGCGCCAACAACCGTTTCAGGTAGGGGACCTGGTCTACCTATCCACCAGATTCATCAAATCACCGCAACCGTCTAAGAAACTGGCCTCCAAATTTATTGGGCCATTCCAGGTGACACAAATCGTGAACCCAGTCACGGTGCGCTTGGACCTGCCCCATAATTTAAAGAGGCTGCACCTGGTGTTCCACTGCAGCTTACTCTAGCCGGCAAGTGACCCCTCCCAGTGGCACCCACGCACGCCCCCCCCCACCAGTGATTATAGACGGACAGCAACACTTCGAAGTGAAGGAGGTACTCGACTCCCGCAAGCTGCGGGGCTCCCTCCAATACCTAGTAAAATGGAAACACTTCCCACACCCTGAGTGGGTCGCTGCCCGTGACATCCAGGCTCCCGACCTGGTCCACGACTTCCATACTGCCTATCCCTCCAAACCTGCAGCTTGACTTTCTAAAGGGGGGCAGTATGTCATGATCACCGTTGCGATGCTTGTGACATCACAATGGCTCGCATGACAATACAGGGAAATGGGTCCCTGGCGGATTAAGGCAAAAGGCAACCATGAAACAAAAAGAAAGCAACAGGTGCTGGAAACTAAGTAACAACCAAAGCTGGCGGCGTGGAAGACAAAGATACAAAGTTGCCAAAAGGTAATTGACTAAACAACAAGAGAGGCGCGCCCGAGCTGTCAAAAGGGATTAAGAGCCTGATCACCCGGCAATGAATCATTACCATTCAGGAAGGCGATCGAGGCGACGCCCGGGGCACAGGGAGGCTGAATGACCTCTCACCTGACAAGGACGAAACCGGTGGGACTCGTGGGACACACCTGGAATAAGGTGGGGTGGAGTGCTGACCGGCACGGGCTATTTAAATCCCGTTCCGGCGCGCTCCCCTCACTCTCAGCTTTTTAAAGGCATGCACTCTGTTTTCTCAATAAAGCCAGAACCTAAGCCTACGCTAGCGTCTGTGTCTTTACTGGATCGCAGGCAGAGCCTGACATAGAGTTTTATGTGTATGAGGGCTGGTATGTGGTAGAATGCATCTCTATCAGTACTGTGCATATATCATGAGAGTTCACGCAGGATAGGCTGGTGGAAGGCATCTTCCACAAAGTGGAGTAGAACTCCTCCTAATTGTGACTGCTTCTATGCTTGAACTTCCACAGCTCCAAGGCAAAAGGGCCAGCATTCTGAATGTTCGAATATCTCTTCTCGTTCCAGCAGTAAACATCCAACTGTCCCTAGAGCATTTGGAAACATATTATGCTTTGCTGAAGTCTAATGATTTGGAGGTTCAGCAGATTTCATCTTTATCCCTGCTCAGTTTTTTATTAGAAGGAAATGGTGAGTAGAGTACCAAGAAATCTCTAAGAAAGTTGAATACAGTACCTGCCCAGAACATGAGTTCTTTCCAACTCTGCCCCTAAGGAATGACAGGATGGTTGCTGAGCTGCCCTGCAGATTGATTTGGAGAATGGAGATGCATCAGTAGTGCAGAATGTTCTTCTGGTTATAGACTAGATGGGGTGTGTGCTGGAAACTTTAAAATATAAATATAACCTTTAAAAATATAAAATATAACTTTATATTTTATTGACATAATTAAAAGGAATATAGTAAATAGCATAACTTCTAGTCATGTTGAATAATTTTTCTAGTCATATTAAAAATTACACTTTGATCACAGCTTTTGGTGATTTGGGGGCAGCAATATCCAAGACTGACAGGGCCACAGATAGCCCTGGGCGCTCAAGGTCTGTGCATCTGAGGTGTATAGCCGATAATGAATCTGTTAGATTTTTGCCCCAGGAAAATGATTTATTTCATAGGAATTCAGAAAGTGGGTTTTGCTTCCTAGTCAAATAGAACACATTTCTCCAGTGTTGAAGTGGCACTGAGTAGTGACAGTGGCTTTTTGCTATTTCAGTATTACATAAATTTCTTTGGTATTGCATTGTTAAACGTGATGATGTTTAAGATTATTTATGACTGCATTTGTTCGCGAACAGTAACCAAGGAGCATGTCATAGAAATGGATTTACTTGAGCCAATCCTAGAGCTGCTCGAATCAGATGACATCACTGCCCAGGGTCATTCCTGTGCCTGCTTAATGATGCTGGCTGACTCAGGTGAGCAGGGTTTCCAAAAGTCAAGTCTAGGGTGATTGTTAAGTTCAGCAACAATTCCACTTCCTGCAATTATAATCCAGCTTTTCTTTTTGAGCTCTAGTCTATATCAATGTGAGTCTCCCCTAATTTTATCCTACAAAAACAATTCTCTGTGAAGAGAGGATGGGCTGAAAAACAGTGGCTGCCACAAAGTCACCCAGTGAGATGGTTGCATGGAAGATCGAACGTAGCTCTCTGTAGCCCAAGCCCAGCACCTTGGTTATCACACTGTACTGATTACAGCTGTGAATACTGTATTTCCTTTTTCCACCCCCCAAATTTGCCTGAAGAACAGTTGAGTTATGCAGATATGTACATTTGTGTTATATGCATATGAATGTTTTTTGCTTCATTTACCTTTTGTTCGTCTAGGAGCACAGACCAAAAATCTATAGAGAGGCCATCTGGTGCCCAATATGCTGAGGTAGCCATCGGCCCTTCAGATTCTTAGAAGAATTATTTGTCCCTCCCAAATAGAAGAGCCTGGCCCTGCAATAAATGTCCAGCAACTTGATTGCAACATTTGCCATGGAATCCTTCCTACAGAATCCCGTTATGCCCCTAACAAATGTCTCTGTGTGACATGACTAGGTTTTAAACATATTAAGAGGCAAGAAGATGGCAGCTTCAAAACATCTTTCAGCTTTCAGTGAAAGCTGAAAGCACTCAAGCGCTCAAGCCCAAGTTGGCCTGACTTTTTATTTTAATTTCAACTGACTGGTGTTTGAAAGAAGCTTTAAACCAGGCAGCAAAGCTGTCTTCTTCTTGCTGCTTGCTTCTTCTGTTGCCATGCCCCATTCCAGAGGGCTCTTCAGCTGCTCTCCTCCAGGGTGGCACTTCAGGATATATATTTAATACTGCTTTGCCTGATTCAAATCCTTGCCAATTATTATCCTAAGGCATCCTGTAGTAGTATTTCTCACTGAAGGCTTGTAATAATACTCATATAGCACACAGAGCCACAGCTTAAGCGTTGAGGACTAGGTACAATGTTCAGTCTCAGTGATTGCTTCCCGGCTATCTCCTAGCAGAGCTAACCCCCCCACCACCTTAATTTCTCTTTCACTCTGCTGCTTCCTTCAGAGGCCTGTCGGAATGCAATTGCAGCAGCCGGAGGAACTATACCATTACTTTCCCTTTCTAAATCTCATGACATCAGGGTTCAACAAAATGCGGTTCGAGCTGTTTTCAACCTCACACAATCAGGTAACGTGGGGTTGTGATTTATTTCGACTATGCCAAATGCAAGAATAATAAGAAAAAGCTAATTAGAGTTAGGTTCCATTGAGGGCTTTCTGATAACATTTGTATTTGAATAATTATTATAGAACAATTAAGTCAAACCCTGGTGCCTACTTAGGAAAAGCAGATAATCTATGCAGCAGAGAGTGTATTTGTGAAGCTGGTTGCTGACTATGAAAGTTTTACTCCAAGCAGGGAGACTTCTATGAACAATCCAGTCTATTGTTTTGGGGATGTCTTGAATTAATAACATTATATTGCCATTTTGCATCAGGGTCAGTCTGAGTGAGATGGGCAGTGCCTAATTTGATATATAAATTAAACAAATAAATATATAATTTTGCATTTTTTAAAACATAGCACTGTATGTAATACAGTCATTACCAGACATTTTTAATGACTAAACAGGTCCAAACCCCATATAAATCCTACTTCAACAGGACATGTTTTTCTAGGACACACAACGTGGATTTTGTTGTTATGCAGAATAAGATAGCCACATTCTTTTAATTCTATTTGCATCCTTCGCTCCTAGAATCGTTGTCCTGCAATGTTATTGCTCACGTACATGCTGGCAATGAAATAAGTTGTTTTTGTTGCCGTCATGTCTTTGGGAAAATGCAGTTCGTTTAGTTTTTAAGTATATCCTTACACAGCAGTGGCAAGACCCAGGTAACTGATTACAGATGCCATCTGATGGTTCATCTGTTTCCTTACAGAATGGATCCAAAAGGTTTTGGTTCGCCAAAGCGCTCTCCCGGTTCTCACCCTTTTGTTAGAGTCTCCTGACACAGAAGTACAGGTAAAATTGTACCCCTCCATCCATGGGGAGCTTTTGAAATTGAGCAAACTAAACAATAAACATTAGTCTGACAATTCTGGAAACAAAATACACTGTTGACTTCAAAACTGCCCTGATGGAACCTGAAGCCTCAACTGAGCTGAGAAGACACAGCAAAAGACAACAGATTTTGACATCTGATAGATCACATTTAGTAGCCGACTGATGTTTAAAATGAAGTTTTATGGGTGAGTGACTCTTACCTGGGAAACGTAAGAGATAGAGATGTTCGTGATATCCAAGAGCCAATTGCTCATATTTTAAAAGAAATTGTGGGAGAGGCCTAAGTGCCTTAAGCAAATGTGGTATTGTCTCCTGTGCTGCATTTGTTCCGAAGTTTAAAAAAGTACTTCGGAACAGTTCTAGCCCTGTCCTCTGTTCTTGACGTTTTGCCTGAGATCATCACAGATGGCCATTGCCCTATTTAAGTTCTGAGCAAATATTTGATTTTCTTTCCAGCGGTATTGCAATAGGGGAGAAATATATACTGTGAAGAAAAGTGATGTGTCTCTCCCTCTCCTCTCAACAGCGTTTCTGGTGGTGGTTTTGCTTTGTGGGGCAAGACAGATGTTTTAAGCCCTGGGATATCTTTAAATCCTTCTACCATACAGAAAAATGGGCCTGGACATTTTGCCCTCACCCGCTGCAGGCTTGTGCCTACAGCGGTGGGATAACATCGGAATAGGGGGAATAGTCCATTTGCCCAAAGAAAAGGTTGCCCCCATCTGTACTACTGTGAAAAAAAAGTGTCTGTGATGAAGGTGCCCCCAAGTTTCTTTGTACACTCCTCATTTTGTACAGAATCAACTCAAAACACAACTGGATTTGCTGCATTGGGATTAATAGTAACATGAATAGTAATCCATTTGAGAGAATATCAAGGCCAGAGTCAGATGGGCTTTCAGGTGGAAAGTCGAAGCATGAGTGAATTGAGGCAGACAATAATTTCCACGCTTGTAAACTTCAGAGAATAGATACATGAATTTCAGTGTATGCCGTCTTCAAACGTAAGCCCCAGTTTATGTAAGTTCATTTCCATCTGTATGAACTGTGGTCACTTTTCATTTTTCAGAGTTGCTAGGGTGCCCAACCAGAAACATAGGAAGCAAGCTGTCATATGGAATTGCCCTCAGCTGATATTGCTGAAGCTTTGGGAACCATTTTCTTTTCTAATTCACTGTACTATTTCCAGTCTTCTGCAAACTGGCAAATGAATATATTTCCACACATAAGAATCTATTGCAAAAGTACAGGTAGTCCTCAATTAACAACCACAATAGGGACTGGAAAATTGGTTATTAAGTAGTGCAGCCATTAACAAGTCACCTTAAGATTGGACCCAATTTTATGACCATTTTATGATGGTCATTAAGTGAATCACAGGTAGTTAAGCAAATCACCATGATCATTAAGTGAACCCAGCTTTCCCAATGAACATTTTTTGCCAGAAACCAGCAAAAAAGGTTGCAAATCATGATCACATGACTGCAGGACGCTGCAACTGATCATAAATACGAGTCGACTGCCAAGTGCCCAAATTGTGCTCACGTGATCGTGGGGGTGGTGCAATGGTTTGCGACAGTCATAAGTGTGAGTGCAGGTTGTAAAACACTTTTTACGAGGCCATCGTAACTTTGGACTGTCGTTAAATGAATGGTCTTTAAGCAAGGACTACCTGTATTATTTTAGCATAATATATGGTATTTTCTCTCAAACCTAGGATCTGGTATAGAATCCTCACATCTACTACAGTCATTTACTTGCTCAAGAACTGAACAATTCCATTTTTACTCACTGCCTGCAGAGTTCTCACTTGACATCCCAAAGCTGTGGGTAGGATCCTGAGCTCTTACTTCAACCATTTATGGTCCTTCATAGGCAATGAGTTCTTAATATAGTTTTAGAACCTTAGGCTACAAGTGTTTCCACCTCAAATTCCTTATATATTTTTCATTGCTTTTGTGATCTGTCAAAAATTCTTGTTAAAGGTAAAGGTAAAGGTTTCCCTTGACGTAAAGTCCAGTCGAGTCCGACTCTAGGGGGCGGTGCTCATCTCCGTTTCTAAGCCTTGGAGCCGGCGTTGTCCGTAGACAATTCCGGGTCATGTGGCCAGCATGACTCACGGAACGCCGTTACCTTCCCGCCGAAGCGGTACCTATTGATCTACTCACATTTGCATGTTTTCGAATTCCTTATATATTTTTCATTGCTTTTGTGATCTGTCAAAAATTCTTGTTAAGTTACTACAAATTATCCAGAGATTGACCAGTACCACCTGATCCTTCTTTTTCCCGCCCGTCAGAGAATCCCACCAACCCCATCTTGTTAACGTATCTGTACCAATTTTGTTTTCTGTGCTTACAGTACTATAGCTGTGCTGCTCTCAGCAATGTGGCTACAAATTCACAGCACCACAAAGCCATGCTTCATGATGGTGACAGGTTTCTTCTACAGACTCTCCTTTCTCTCTTGTCTTCAAGTGTGGACAAGGTAAAGCTGTGGGATTGTAGGATACTGATCAGGAGTTTGCCATTTTTCTGAAAGTTCAGTCATATTGTTTTTTTTCTCTCCAAAAGGATATATTGACTTCACTGGAATATAAATATACTTACAGCTACATACTGAATATCCTTATTTGTGCTTTTTAAAATAGATAGATAGATAGATAGATAGATAGAGAGATAGATAGATAGAGAGATAGATAGATAGGTAGGTAGGTAAATAAATAAATCTCGAGCTTTTCCTGTCTTAGTGCCTTCTGCATGTGCTGAATTACAGTAGCCATGTTGGCTTGGGATCGTGGATCTTATAATTTATCTGGATTTACCTGGTTGAATAAGACTACCCTAAGAGATCAAACTTGTAAGCTGGGGTCACACTTTGAACAAAGACACCATTGGTTTTAGCTGTGGTTTGCTGAAGAAGCCACTGTGATCTTGTTCACACATTTGACACTATACTCTGAGTCTCAAGGTTTACAAACATGGTGCTGTTTTCACATATCATCTTACGGACTCAAAACAAGCACCAGCAGTAACTTTTTTGGCCTGGGGAATGAACTTCATCTTTGTGGCCTTCCTGGAGGCTATAAGACATGGAGAGAGATTTTATGACCGGAGTTGGTGGAGTCAAATGTTTGGCCTTCCGGGGGGTGTTGGGAATGTTTGTGAGGAGAGTTCAGGGTTTTTAAGGACTACAACGGGTTATTTATTTAATCTACCCACAAAAGCTACTCTCACGCTCATGTGAAACACTGATGGGTATAGCTTTAAAATATCAAAGTTGTGTCATGTTGCCAGAGGGAATCTTTTTACGTTAAATATTTTTCACATTTAAAGCATATTCCATCAGAATATTCTGGTGATGTAGAAGGTGTTTAAATAAAGCCGATATGAACCAGTCAGCTTGAAAACATTTAGATTATTTTTGCAGCTAAGAGTGCTTTTTCTCACCTCCTGATTTGCTTGTTTCTTTCAACTAGATTTCAAACCAGGCTTGTATTTGTCTCAGGAATTTAGCCACAAGTGGTAAGTAGAGTCCTAGCATGGCAATAAAGGAAAAATTGCCAGCAGGCAGACATGTACACGGTTACAGAGAAAAGGAAATGTTTTCCCCATGTTGTTTTGCACTGTGCCTGCCTTTGGAAAGAATGTCCTCCGTTTGTTCTTTACTCTGTTAAGTAGGAAGAATATTATACTTTGGTTTCAGGGATACCTGTGGTGCTGGGGCCTTTTTCTGGTTTAATAAGCTTCCAGTAGTCAAGTCCCAGACCAGGCAGGCAGGTTTAGAGAAGGGCAGCCCACTTATTCTGTGTCCACCTACAAATGTTTCTACATGTTTTAGGGTGGTGTCTCTCAGAAGTCCTTCATCCATAAAAATTGGTAAAATAATGTAAGATTGCCTGGTACGTGAGATACATTTCTAGCACGGTTGAATTGGAATAATATGTTATCAACTGGAGTTTCATATTAAATTAGAAGAAGAAGCTGAGAAGATGTGCTTGGTGATACACTGTCCCTTCCCTTGCCACTACACTATGTGATTATGTTCTTATAATGCAATTATTCCTCTGTGTTTGTTTAAATCCAGATTGCTCTAGCAAGAGCATGCAAGGTCATTAATGCAGATTATAGCTGCCAAGTCTCACTCTTTTACCATCCTTAACTCCCTCAGTTGTATGAACTAAACTGAATAAAAATTAGTTTCAGTGTTACTTTTTCTAACAAGAGGCTGTAGTTAGTCACATATGCTATTAGATATCCTTGAGCAAAAAAGAGCCACCTACCTGATCATTTGGGTGGGGGGAAAAGCAGTGATCCCATCAAAAATGTATAACGTTGACAGAAAATTGAGAAAGAATGATTTTCTGTAATGGAGCTCTGCAAATCTTTCAGAAGAGGTGCCTTGCAATGCATGGAAATGCCAACAAAGCACTGCTTTTCCAATCGGCAAAGCAGGCGTATGGAAAAAGTCAAACTGGCTGTGCATGAACATGAATGCAGAGACAGCTGGGAGTAGCTGCATGAGCCTAAGAAAAGATGCAGCTGCTTTAGTGATTTGAAAAGGAGTGATATGTACATGTTCTTACATATGGCGAAGCACCTCTGATTTGTACAGCCCAATTGGGAACTTGCATCTTCTTTAATATTAGTAAAGAAATTAGTATTTCTTCCAAAAATTTAGTAGATTCTTTAGTAGGGTTTTTTTTGGAGGGAGGGGTGCCTTCAAGTCAGTGTTGACTCCTGGCAACTGCCTGGACTAGTCCCTGCAGTTTTCTTGGCAACATTTTTCAGAAGTGGTTTGCCATTGGCTGCTTCCTAGGGCTGAGAGAGAGTGACTGGCCCTAGGTCCCCCAGCTGGCTTTGTGCCAAAGGCAGGACTAGAATTCGCAGTCTCCCAGTTTCTAGCCTGGTACCTTAACCACTACACCAAATTGGCTCTGTTTAGTAGGTTTATCTGATGATAAAACCCCCTGGATTCAGTGGGGCTTGCATCTGATTCCTGGTGGGCGAAATAGTTGAGAAAGGGACCTTGTCTCTCTCTTCTTTGGTCCTAGTAAAGAAGCATTACTGTCAGGTTTCTCTTGGATTCAGTTCTTGGCTTCTTGTCACCTGGCTGGCAATGTCCTCCATATAGTTTTCCTCCAACTTTCTATTAATCTTTCTATTTTCTCTTTTCCAGAGGTTTTTTGCATCCTCCACAGTTTATCTGGATAGAGTAATGAAGTTGATTTACAGGGTACATAATTATAAAGCTTAAGAGAAAATGACATTATGTTGCAAACAAGGGACAATTAATGTTACTTTTTTTCACACAGTAGACTTTCATTTGTGGGAGAAATATATGTGCACAGATGTTTTGCAGATGAACTGAGCATTTGGCTTCCTCATCCATGAAGCAGTAATCTGTAACTGGATTCTATGATTCTGCATTTTACACATTTATTAGAAAGTATAATTCAGCCTGTTAAGGTTTGTACATGAATGGAAGTCCAAATTCCCATCTTGTCACAAAATCAGGTGGTGGGTTTAAGCATCACCAGTCCTATCTAAGACCTAAAGTGTTACTTTGTGCTTGTACTGCAAATAACTATCTGCAAAAACTTCAAGCCCTTCATTCCCCAGGTCCTAATTTAGATTTGACTTATGTAGTGAACATAGTACAGAGGTGGAGAACCTATTTCAGTGTTGGGATGGGTTGAATCGAATGTTAGCAAGCGTATGGGCTGGGGGGGGTCACATGCCAGTGTAACTGAGGCCCCACTACTGAAACCACTGAGCCCCCATGATACCTCCTCGCCCACATGTATGCTTGATGCGTGCTAATACTTTTCCTCAACATTATTAACCAGATCCAGATAATTGCCTTTCTCATTAGCTGAAAGAAGAACATGCAGGCTGAAGCATTAAACATTTTGCGATCCATGTACACTTTTAAGCTTTCAGGGTTTATGGAATGGCCTTTAATCCACAAAAGTCATATGCATATTCAGTCGTAGTTGTGGCTATTCTGGCTATTACACTCCTCTGAAGATGTTATTCAGTCTGGATAACCTTCCTTCGCAACAGCCCTAGAAACCTCCTGAGTTGTGATATATCTCCCTGGGTTTGAATGAGCTTTCTGTGTTCCAGCGCAACACCAGAAGGGGGCGTAACTGCTTTAAGCATTCTTCTGATGACACCATTAATACTACCAGGCCTTTTAGTGAGATCAGGGCCAACATGGTTCAGTTATTTCAATCAGAGGCTAGCTTTCTTGCCAGGTTTGATCTTTCGTTCTGTTGATTCTTCATGAAACAGCACTTAAGATCTAACCACTGTACTGTTACATAGAATTGCTCAGTTTGTAAGATACAGATGAGCTAAGTTGATTTTTTTAAGTTTGGTGATGTACTTTATTCTCAAGTTCTTTTTGCAGAATAACGTTTATTGATTGGCACAGACAGCCTTAAGTAGTTTTCTTCTGTTCCAGAGAGTGTTCAGACCAGTCTTGTTGCTATGCATATCCAGTCCCACCTTCTTCCTCTCTTGACATTTAGCAATAAAGAGATTCAGCAGAATTCAGTAATTCTCCTCCAGATATTATCCCAGCACCCAGGCAACCAGGTACATATTTATTTTCTTAATACCATTGGCATTTTTAATTTCAGGAGAGATCCAGTGATAGGACAAATGTTCAGGACAGGCATAATTCGTACACCTATATGATAACATCTATATGATAGGAAGCGTTCATAATTTACGATATAGAGAGGTATGTCAGTTCTTTTGATATTTTAATTCATAGAATTTTATTGGGGGGAGGGGGAGAGTCCAGATAGCATTGCTTTTCATTCATAACCCTTCTGTAGTTTTCTACTACTTCCATTTTGTTTCTTTTCACAAACAAACAAAAAATCTATTCTGGGGGGAAAATATAGAATAATTATAAAATGTCTTTTACTTGGTATCATCAGGAATAGAATTAGTGCTTCTCAGTTCTTACAAAGTCCTAGGAAAAAGGTGCTTCTTGAGGATCTAGTAGGTTACAAATTGCTGATCTCTGTGCCAGGAGCTGACTTTATGGAAACCCTTGTTATATATTGCATGACTAGCATTTCTCAGATTTTGGACATGGGCGATCTGAATTGAAATCCAAGCATCCATGTTTTTACTGAAGTCAGTGTTCTTAAACCTGAGTCCTGGTTGCTGCTGCTTTAATTGACTACTGCTTTTTTCTCTTTAACATGTTACTGGTGATTTTGAATATTGTCATAAAGTTTTGTATTTTGAAACGTGCTTCTAAGTGCATTTTGTTAGGCAGAAAACCTTGTCAAAGCCTCTTGATGTGGTATGACCGGTACCGTATACGTTATGTCATTATAACAACTGTCATTGCATAAAATCGTAAGCAGTAGTCATGCCCAATCTGTTTGGAATTTAAATTAAGAATACTGTTGTCTAGTTTTTTCAGTACTATAGTGTTTAATAGAGTAATGCAGCACCTCAATTTTGATTCCAGAAAGGTGCTTTGGAGCACGTGGGGGCACAATATAGTATCTGCTCTTCAACTTTTTAAAGCAGCTATGCTGTTTTTTGGAATGATCCCAGGAAAAGATGTGATGTGGCTGCTTTAATAGGTTGCAGAAATATGTCATGTTTGTGTTCCTACACTCATCAAAGCACCTTTTAGGAAATGAATCCGAAGTGCTGCGAAGCCTAGTATTTAAGAATATTTTTTTCCTATAATGTCATGTCCCTAAAGTAAGATGGAACCTTTTTTCCTCTACTTTCCTTCTTTCTAAGATAATCAGTATGGTTTACTTGGTTCCACACTACATTTTATCTTTGAGACTGGTGGGGTAACTTGTTTAACTTTCTTTGCATATCATAAGAAAAAACTCTATAATCAAAAGTACTTTGGGGAAGTGGTGCCAATAAACTCTGGTTACAATTATATCTTACTATTAATTTGCCGTCTTTAGATTCACCTAATTTAATAAAAAGAATAATGAGTTTTCAGGAATCTTAGAAGCTAACAGATTTATTATGACTTTAAATTTCTTAATTGTCTCCTAATGTGTGTGTGTGTGTGTGTTTGGCAAAAAAAAGTAACTTTAAAGTTCCAAAAGACCCTTTGACGTTTTTCTTCAGTAGTTCATCATTCTCCCAATCTTGGCACCCTCAAGATGCATGGACTTTAACTCCCAGAATTCTCAGCAATAGACATAGTTACTAAAAATTCTGAGAGTTGAAGTCTGCACATCTGGAGGGTGCCCCAGTTGGGGAAAGCTTCCATAGACTAACATACCTTCCTCTAGAATTTATTTAGCAAGCACTATCATTTTTGTTGACTGATTTCATTACTACTTTAGTGGAGAAAGCTATCCATGATTGGAAAAAAACTTAAACGATTGGTGCTCAGTGGAAGTATTTATATTGTTGTTTATTGAATCAGCAACCAACTGTAAGTACAGCACCACTCACGGGCTTTCTTACTGCTTAACAATTTAATGCTGGCAAACTTTTTTCCAGCTGGGTATTCTTGCACAGAGATGCTCTGGCTATCTCCTTCCCTGTCTGTGATGATACTGGGCACAGCACTGGCTCTTCAGTGCAACATTACTTTGTACCCTGCTGCTATATTATACCAATTTTGAAGACTTGGGCTAATCCCATGTAGATTGATATTGCACAGTTCTCTTCCACTATTTTTAACACCTCTTTGCTCTTTATAGGATGGCCTGATGTCTGATGAGATGCTGCAAACTCTGGGGGAACTGTTGCTTACCTGGAAAACAGACCCAGTAATTGTTGGTCATATTGCTTGCCTCATCAAAAATCTCAGCCTTTCTAAAAACATACAGGCAAGTGTCAAATAGTTCTTCTCAATACAGGTAGTCCTCTCTTAAAGACCACAATTGGGACCAGAATTTTGGTTGCTAAGTGAAGTGGTCATTAAGCAAATCCAACCCAATTTTGCAACCATTTTTGTGGCTGTCGTTAAGTGGACCATATGGTCATTAAGTGAACCAGATGGTTGTTAAGCAAATCAAGCAGTTCCCCATTGATTTTGCAGCCAGGAAGATAGAAAATGGTGATCACATGACCATGGGATGTTGCAACGGTCATAAACGCAAATCAGTTGCCAAGTGTCCAAATCGTAATCATGTGACTGCAGGGACGCTGCAACGGTCATAAGTGTGAGGACAGGTCATAAGTCAGTTTTTTCAGCACCACTGTAAGTCCGAACGATCTCTAAACAAATGGTTGTTAAGCGAGGACTACCTGTAATGCATATTGGCCCAAAGATTCTGTTCACAGTTCAGCCAATTAAGTGATATTAAATGAAAATACTAAGTCTTTGTCAAATTCTCATCAAAGTATGTTTCCAATAGCACAAACGGAATATAAGTCTATGTTTTTAGTCATTCAAACTGGCTTTTTAAAATTGAACTTTTTCAGGATGTTATTTTTAGGACTCAGTTCTTTCAGAATTCATAACTAAAAGACATGCATGTTTCATTGTAAGGAAACTATTATGACCATTTTGTACACTGTTCACCATCTCTCTCTCTCTCACACACACACAGAGAGAGAGAGAGAGAGAGAGAGAGAATAACAAAAGTCCTTTTGGTTCAAGCATGTTATTTCACAGGATTGTTTTTAAGGTAGTCCAGGCACAAGCAGGAAAGTGGGAATGCATTTTACCTTCAAAGGCTTTATTTATTGCTCAGTGAAGCTGTAACAGTAGAACTTCAGTTTTACTATTAGGAAGTCCTAAACCTATTTCCTCTATGCATTTCCTAATCCAGACTTATTCCTATTAACCTATTTATTACCTCTCTCCTTTGTATTCTTTTTTGGAATACAAGTAGTTCAGACTGTTGCTTCTTTACTCATTGCCACCTTTGTTGCACGACTCTTTCTCCTTCCCTCTGGGCTGCTCATGGTCACCTCTGTTTGTCTTCCCTTCCTTAGTGTTTCAGCTCCTCTTCTTCATTGTCCCATGTTGTTTTCTCTCCCGTGGACTTAGTTCTTCCTTCCTTCCTTTGACAAAGCCATAGCTTCCAGGCTAGCTCACATGCCAGCTCCAGCAGTAGTTCCCACCTCCATCTTGTCTTGCTGCCTTTGGAGCTCTTTTTATCAGTTATCTGGCTGACAGGGAGGTGGAAGAAATATGCTTCTAGAATAATTGTGAATATACATGAGAGAACTTGCACCAAGTAGGTCACACTTTCCTACAGATGAACATGGGAAGGAAGAGTTTGCATCTTCCCGATGTCATACAAGTTTCCTTCCACATTGTAGATGGCCATACAAGATGTGCCCCAGTCTAGAGTGTTTACAAAGGAAGCATAGTAAAGTGGGAAGAGAATTGGCCAACATAATCACACAAGCCCAGATTTCATATCAAATAAAGCGTCAAGCATCATTACCCAATGCCTAAAAGATTATAAGGTCAATGCTCTGTGGCTGCCTCTGAACATTGCTTTCCAGAGTGGCGGTACTGTTAAAGCGTTTACCTCTAGTTCCCAACTCTAGACCTCTAACACCCATTTAAATGGATGCGTCAATTCATATAGGGGATGTAGTCCCCTCCCCATATATTGGGCCTAGTATCTTTAGAATGTTCTGTCAAGGCCATCACTTTGAATTGCACCTAGAAAGAAACTAGAGAGCAGAGAGCAAACCCCACTCCCTCTAGCACTGCAGATGTTGCCTAGTCTGGCAACGAAACGTCTGCAAGCAAACAACCAAGCTCAGAGAGCACCAAGGACACCACAGTTCAGCCCTGAGCTACAGTACTCTCTTCTGTTGAAACTAGAAATCAATTTAGAACTCAGAATAAAAGGCCAATGTGCTTATTCTTATTCTTGCTGCTGCAGTTTGAATGAACTAATCATACTATGTATTACAGTCACCCCAGGCTGATAAGAGCTCAAATTTGGCTGCTGCTATCACTATGGAGTGGGATTCTATAATGGATATTATAGCAACCACTGGAATATCCTATAGCAATGGCTTTTAGAGATGTTAATTTTCCTGGAGGGCACATTGGGTAGACCGTCTTGTTAAAGCTAAACTGTTCTGATCAATTCTGGGAAACAGTTTGAAAATCCTCATGATACTCTAAAAATGTTTACTTTTACAGTGAAAAATGGTGGAATATCAGAGTACTAAATACATTGTGCAATGTTATGGTCCTTGCTTAAACAACATGTATAGATGGAAAGAGAGTTTACATATCAAACCATGTGCTGAACTGCATGCTTTCTTCTCATGTTAATTTCCCTACCTACTTTTATAAAATCTTGCTGGTTTCCTCAAATCTGCTTTGTGGAGTTCTTGAGTATCAAATACAAGTTGGGCCTAAGAATATTGGAGATCTCTTCTCACACTTGGAATTAATACAAGAATTTAGAGGCAACTTATGCCATAAATGTTTTAAGAAAGAAAACAATGCAACCACAGAAGAGGATTATTGCAGACATATGGATGTTTTGCCTCCCCGTATCCTGCATCCTTCTACCAGATTCTAAAATAACTCCAGCGTTGATTGGGGCAGAGGCAAAGTTTAGTATAATTTGGTTTCTGAATGAATCTGATACATGCAACAAAACTGCCATGATCAATGTTCTTTTTTATTCATGATGCTAATTTTTGCAACTTGAAAAATAGTTTAGTAAGACTGAAATATTACCTTCTCTGTATGATTTACAGAAGATCCTAGAAAGTCCATGCATCAAAGGCCTTCTTCAAGCTATCCATAGTGTCCACTTACTAGAAGAGGACCCTCTTTTCTGTGTGATATCTTGTCTTGCTGAGCTGGTGAAGCATGGTAAGGAATCTTTTGTTCCGCTGAAGAGATACATCGGCCTTTTTTCTGGCACTGAATACTGCTATTGATGTGAGTTTTGATCTTCTGCATAAGAGAGATTTATGACAATAGTATTATTGGAAACCTTTGAGGAACCAAATATTTGGGGTAGAAATAGATTTATATTTAAATTTAATTTAAATAGGAGAGCCAGTTTGGTGTCGTGGTTAAGATGCTGGGCTAGAAACCAGGCGATCATGAGTTCTAGTCCCGCCTTGGGCACAAAGCCAGCTGGGTGACATTGGGCCAATCACTCTCTCTCAGCCCCAGGAAGGAGGCAATGGCAAACCACTTCTGAGAAACCTTGCCAAGAAAACTGCAGGGATTACTCTAGACAGTCACCAGTTGTCAACAATGACTTGAAGGCACCAATAAATAAAATAAATAAAAATAATTTAAATAGATTTTCATCTCTATATACAGAAGACATCAATTTTAATCTCAATAAACTGAGATTTTGATCACTAACAAAATATTTAGATTACAAAATATTTTTGAAGTGCTTCCTAGTTTTAAAAGGAAAAGCATAATATTTGCTTGGATATCACCTTATAAAATACATTTTTTAGTGGGAGAAGGCAATACTTTGAAGGGAATGTGTAAAGTGCTGGACCCATACAAATCATAACACACCCTCAGCCTCTGAACTCTGCAGCATGTCTCTTTTATGGGCTATGTATAGGTTCTCTATTCATTCAGTAAATGTGAGAATGGGCCTATGAACCATACTTGTAGTGTTGTGTCTGGAAAAGTATCTACATGTTTACAGCAATCTGTGTGCAGATGTCTCTTTTCATATGACATTGCAAACTTGGAGTAGTGGGGAGGTTGAAAAGAACTGGATGTATAATGGAAGGGGAATCAATAGGTACAGTATGGTTTCTGTCTCTTAGCATTCATTGAATGTACAGAAATGTACAAACATTTCCCCAAATTTTACTTTAATGTCAAACTCCTTTATTTTACTATCTGTTTGGGAGATAGAGGTAGGTAAGCTAACCAAGAAGTCAAGTATTTTTAAAAGATCTTGGCCATATATAATTGTTACTGTTTTTATATATTAAAATGGTTGTTGAGCTCAACCCAAGTGCATCATTTTACATATGGCTGCATGTGAGACATGCATATGGGAACATAAGCATGGCCACTCCTGCACAAACTGCAGTGAAGCAGAATGGAAGATAACAGCAAAATAGTGAAATGGTAGTAAGAACTCTGGGCGGTTATCTCATAACTACAGCCTTATACAGGTAGTCCTCAGTTAACAATGGTAATTGGGACCTGAATTTCCATCGCTAAGCAATGCACTCATAAAGTGTGACATCACATGACCGCACCACTTAGGAACGGCAATCCTGGCACTCCCCATTGCTGTCATTAAGCGAGGATTGTGGGTTGTTAGGTGAGTCCCAGGTGGCTTGCAGGCAGGCCAGCAGGCAAGTAAAGCATGGTGCAAGGAGGCAGGTGACTTACCAGAGTGACTTGCAACCCTCCCTGCTGGCTTCCCCATTACTTTGCTTGTGGAAGCCAGCAGGGAAGGTCGCAAATGGTGTTCACGTGATTGCAGGATGCTGAAACCATCATAAGTGCAAGCCAGTTGCTAAGCACCCAGATTGCGATCACGTGACCGTGGGGGTGCTGGGACAGCCAGAACTCCGAGGACCAGTTATAAGTACCGCTCATAATTTCAGAGAGTTGCTGAATGAGTGGTCATTAAATGAGAACTACCTGTAAGATCCACCCATTGTTTAAACCAGTATTATCTAAAGTGAAGTTAACATCCCTGGACATGAGCTATTCTATCATGGGCAAAATCCATGAAGTAATTCCCCCGTCAAATCATAGGAAGTATTCTACCATATTCTGAATTAGTTATATGCCACCTTGACTACTGTGGCTAGTTCTGGGGAGCACATTTTGAGAGAATTACAGAAACTGGAACTGGAAAGGGCAATAAGGATGATAAGGTGACTGTCTTATGAGGAAATGAGGGAACGGGGTATGGTTCCTCTTGAGAAGAGATGGCCAAGGGAAGTATGATAGCCCTTTCCAAGTACACAAAGAGGTGCCACAGAGAAGTTCAAGACCTATTCTTCATCATTCCAGAGTTCAAGACACGGAATAATGTCCCTAAGTTGCAGAAATACAGATTCCAGAAAAATGTTAGGAAAAGCTCCCTCATGATATGAACACTTGATCAGTGCTACCAGTTATTAAGGGAGGTGGTAAGCTCCCTTTGCCTAATGTGTTCAAGCAGAGGCTATGCATCCTTCTGTTCAGGGTGTTTTAATTTCTGCACCAATTTTGCTTTGATAGCTCTATCAAGTATCTGACTCTGTAGAAGATCTGAAATAAATGTATTGAATCACAAACATTCTCTGTTCTGTTAGCATCTTCTTTGGGGTGTGTTCACTTGTCCCTTAATTCCTTGTCAAATCTTTCCTTCTACTGTCAGAAGGAGCCACAGTGCATATCCTAGCACTTATGGATGAGCCATTGATAAATCATCTAGTGAAACTGGCTGACCAGGTGGAACAACCCGAGCTTTCATTCCAAGCTGCCTTTATGATCAAAAACATCATACGGCATGGTATGTATCAAGAGGGAGTCTGACATTTATATTTTCAGCATACTGTTCAAATTTAGGTGATGACATGTGTTTTTAAACAGGTTGGGTTAAAAAAAAAAGAGGTCAACAGCTTGAGCTTTGAAGTGCAAATCCTTTTATTTATATCTAGGTAGTCTTAAATCATTCTGGTCTAGTGGTTAAGGCAACGGGCTGGAAACCAGGAGGCTGTGAGTTCTAGTCCCGCCTTAGGCATGAAAGCCAGCTGGGTGACCTTGGGCCAGTCTCTTTCTCTCAGCCCAACTCACCTCACAGGGCTGTTGCTGTGGGGAAAGTAGGAGGAGGAGGGAGCATTAGGTGCATTTGCCGCCTTGAGTTATTTATAAAAATAATAAAGGCAGGATAAAAATAAAATAAAAATAAATAAAATTTCTCAGAGTATAATGGGATTCTTAAAGGCTTTTTAAATGAATGAATTATAGCTGGATAATCATCTATTTTCCCTCTACATTCCTTCTGATATACTAAGAATGTAAATGTAATTGACATTGGGCAGGTATTTTGTGACTGATCACACTTGGCATCCTTGCCTGGCGCCTTTATTCTTCTGATTTAAGTGTGAAAATGTGTTTGAGATAGTGAAGTAAAAGATTCCAACACAGCAATTAAACATTTTGCACCATAATAGGATGTTCCATAAGGAAATAAATCCTGTTAAATATGCCATCCCTGCTCAAATATTTATACATTACTGTTGCAAGTTGAAGTAATGTTTAATCTGAAAAATCATTGGCATGAAGTTTCTTTGAATCCCCTCTCTTAAAATAATACATTATTACATTTGCACACATACTACTTGTGTCTACAAGACAGTTACTACATTATTATGACCGTGCTTTAATATCAAAGTAGGTGAAGTACTTTAGGAGTTTTAGTACTTGTAATCCTATTTCACAAAATAAAACTTAAAAGGAATTAGGACTGCAGGTGAGAGCTCTACTTGCTATAATACACAGCTTTATAGTGAACTGCATATATGAATTCTCAGTATTAAAATATTCTTGGCTTAACAAATTAATAACCAGGAAAGCAAACAGTAGTATTCATCATAAGTGTAATTCTGTTGGCAGTTTGCTTTAATAGTGCAGTGTAACTAATGGATTCTGTTCTGTATTTTTTCTCTTCTCCATATCACTTGCATAGAAGAGGTAGTGTCTCTGTTAAAAGCTCACACGAACCAAGTTCAGCAATATCTGATGAAGTATCTTATCCACCAAGAGATTCGTTTTCAGCATTTGGGCATAACCACTCTCTGCGCATTACAGAAAGGTATAGACTACTATGATCTACAAGAAGATCTATATAAGTCTTTGTAAATAAAATAAATAAATGATAATTACGGGGCCCAAATGAAATCCCAAGAGTTTTATGCTGTGTCTAGCATGATAGCTAGGCTCATCAGTTATTACCAGGCTCCGAGTCCTGACTGCTTCTAGTAATGTAAACCAACTCCAGCTTCATAAAGGTTTGATTAAAAATTATCTCTTTTCACTGATTCTTTTCATCAGACGTGTATAGAGGTTCATTCTCATTGTCACACATTTTATACTTCTAATTTTTTTCTTAGAAAAGGGGGACCAATAATCTTATAATTCTGGCTTCCAGAATTTTTTCCAACCAGTTTTATCAGCAGCAGTAAAGGACTCATGATGTACTTTTATAGGATGTACTCAAGATGTCTCATTGTACTAGATAACCCATGACCCATTGTGTCATCCTTTCAGAGATATTTCCTTACCTAAAGAGAGAAACAGAATAACCATGGGCAGGCAAAAAAGTAGTAGGAGCGGGAGCAACTTCCGACTTCCTGCCAGCTTCCCCATTGACTTTGCTTGTGGGAAGCTGGCAGTGTGTGTCAGAAATCACTCCTCCTCCTCCTTAGCTGACCTGTGGAACTGCCTGCCACTTTGCTGGAGTGAGGGGGAACAAAGGGAGTTGTGGACCACGAGGGAAACTGCACCCGTTTCCCATCTTGGCATGTCCCCAAGGGCCCCCTCCCACGAGGGAGGAAGGGGGCTCACCCATAAACTGCTGGCACCCCCCAGCCAGCCCTATCATGCCAGCAGGCATCCAAGTCACTCCCTCATCCTTCCCTCACCACCCACCACCATTGAGATTTCAGCTTTCAGCCTCAGTTCCAAAGCAACCAATCTCTGCTCATCCATCAAGCCTTGCTGCCAGCCAATTTAGCACAGGGGCCAGAGAGAGGTGGGAAAGAGGGCAGGGATACACCCCTCCCATCTTCCCTTGCACCACACAACCTACAGGTTTCTGGGAAGTGTAGTCAGAAGGCGCAATTGTGCCAAAGCAGCCACAACTCTGCCAAATTTCAATCCCACAGGAATCATGGGTCCTGGATTTTGGATGCATTCTGTAAGTTAGCCCATTTGAGGTATGTTGATTCAAAAATTGTTGCCCTATGATTTATCATTTCACCCTATCGAAGGTTACAAATAAACACTGAGAGTTTTAGTAGTATATAGATTGGTAGGGGAAGACCCAAGGGACTCAAGCTAGAGAGTGAAACCAAGCCAGATAGAATCACCAAAAGTGCAATATACAGTAGAAGAGGTCCAGCTGGAAGGTGAAACTCACGACAGTTATTTTGGAAGGTGGTCCAAAGGTAAGCTTGGATCTTTATAAGATGAGTAGACCTCCTATGGTTGAACAGCTGAAAAGGAAGGGCTGTTCTATCCACCCATTGAAGCACAAGGGAAGGGCTGAAATGAAGCACAAGGGGATGGCTGAAAGTTTGTCATACTGCTGGCTGAGAAAGGTGGAAACAGGTTCTCATGAGGCATTGTTGAAGAGGTATATGATGAAAGGATGATAAACAGGACAATGCATGAATTTCTTAACATGATCTTGAAAAATCATAAAAACATCAAAGCAGGTTTTAAACATAAATAATTTAAAGTTAGTCTATATTTCATGGTGTTACTAGAATGTTATAGATCCAAATAGAATGTAAATCCTCAGACCACACCATCAATCCAGTGTCAAGTAAATTTATTGACAAGTGTAAAAGGAAGTACCTTCTCATATGAAAAATTCTGCAGCCTAATACCTGAATACTTTCTGTCTTATATTTAGATCCAGAGTTTTTGGCAGTATTCAGTAACAGCGAGCTGAAGAAGCACCTTGATGAAATCTGTCAACAAACTGAAATTATGCAAAAGCTTCTCAGTATTGCTATTGGACATATGGAGGCATGAGACGCACTTCCATCCTGCGTATCATTAGTCAGCATGGAGATCATTGGCCCCTGAATAGGCAACTGTGCTAAGATATTGGTATCTCAGGTTTAATGGAACAGCCTTGGGAAATCCACAACAGCTACATACATAAAATTGATGTCCATTATTTGGGTAGAAATTAAAGGATGCAGTCAGTCAGGAACATTTCACCCATCGTGAGGCATATAAACAGAATCCATTGAAAATGATTGTGATTATATCAAAGGTCTGCCACTGTTTTATTTAGGATGGCTGATTCACATATAACTGTTCATTATTTTGATGCATGCATGGACCAGTCTTAAAGATAGTTCTACCATACAGATGCAAGACAGATGGACCAATCTGAAGATAGTTCTGTTGTACAGATGGTGCAATTTTGCACCATCCTCGCTGAGACATTTGTGATATGCAGATCTCTACAGATGCAGATAATCAGTCTTGTCCTAGAATAAACTTTGGCACTATTCCGCTTATTTTAATAAATTGAAATTTGATTAACAGCTTTGAAATGGAAAAATCTCTGCTAGCAAATAATTAATATGTGCCGATTTCCAAGAGAAATTTGTAAAGTTTTTATTAAAATGGGCATTTCTAGAAAAAAATATTTATGTAAAATGTTTGTGTTGTTGTAACTGATTATGATATAATGCTACTTGCTATATGTTTGTATGTAGGCATGAATGATTAATCACATCCCATCAGTTGATATGGCTTCAGGGAAGGGACCTGGAGCATTCCCATTGCATTAGAGCATGTGGAACAGTCAGAAATAATTGGAGACATGTTGCTCCATAAATGACAAGTGTTGGATCCAAAGTTCCTACGTATCTGTGCATATCTGTGTAAAATACTTTGTAAGTAGAAAGACCTCCTGGATGATAAGGGTCTGTCCACCAAAGAAGACATACAGTACCTTACTGCACAAAGAAACATATTCTGAGCCTATCTCTATGCATACAGTATGTGAAGTGCATATGCTCAGAAACTCTTTATTTTGTACACATGCCTGAATTAAACTGATTATCATTTCCTACTGAAAAAATAGACAGCTGAATAACTGCCTTACATACAAGACTACTGTTTTCTTTGTGCTGCTAATACCAAAAGTCTGAAAGCCATGTCCAAAGTTTGTGTCTTCTCTAGTTCTGAGTGATTCTGCAGCTGTCCACAAGCATAGTAGAAATGAGGGGGTGCACGCAAGCCTCACCCCCAGCATCCCCTTGTGCCTCGTTTTATGGGCCTTTGCATGTTAAGGGTCGATCTGCAGGATACACAATGGCAGGGAAGTAAGTTTTTCACAAGAAACAGAGCCTACTTTCCTCTTGCCAGTTTATAGGTGGAAATACCCATGGATGTTTTAATATATACGTTTTATATCAATAATTGTAACTTTATTATTAAATTGGATTTTTAAATTGCTAGAACACAGTTTATAGGAAGCAGCATAAAATGCTATAAATAAAATTTTTTTTAGAGGATATGAATGTCACAGAAGAATCAGAACAGACTCTTGAGCTAGAAATGGTCACCTGCGTCATATGCGGCATTTCTTCTAGGAATAGTCTGTGCTCAACAGGATGGTTGAATCTTTTCCTCCCACCAGGCTGCAGGAAATCCAACTCCTGCTCCCTCAGAGTGCTTGAGCTTCCCAAATAACTGAGTATCACCTACTTCATTTAATTTGCATTCTGCAACACTATGATATCAAACAGACCAGGTCTTGGTGCATTAGAACCAGAGGAGGAATATCCTGGGCATCAGAAGGCTTCTGAACATAATGTCATTTTGTCTTGCTGGGTTTGAGCCAAATCTGTTCCTCCCCATCCAACTCTGATGGCCTCCAAACATCAGGACTGGACTTCAGTAACATTTCCCACTCAGCCTGTACGCTACGGAGAACATTATGGGTGCATTAACTGCACCTTCATTTTTCAGTGGAAGAAAGCCGGAAAAAGCTCACTGAACTCAAAGAATGACATCAAGCCAGAAAGCTTTGTTTTATATGCTGAACTGCCTGCTAAATTAAGAAAAGCCAAACTTGCAATGTTAATTATAGCCACATTTTCTATTGTTTATTTTGTACTCAACAAAATTCATAAATACATAATCTAAGATACAACAGGCTTTTCTTTTCATTTAACCTGTGAAAAAATAATGCTTTCCATTTTTCACATTTTAAAATCTGTCATGTTATTTTATTTTTAAAAGAAAACATGAGAAGAGCGTAGTGATGGCTGAATATACAGAATGTCCATGTAGGAATTACATTTACAAGAACCTGATACAGAAGCCTATATTTTGCCCCCATAATTAATAGTTCTCTGCAATAATATTTAAACCAACAGGTTTAAACAAAACCAAACAAAAAAATACCCCTGTAGCCCCTCCCTGTAGATCAGTGAGGTGTTTACTTTTCAAGTATTGAATCAGTAAGATGTAAGATTCTTTGCTGATTTTTCAGTGTACCTTTTAAAACCACCCATCTTCAAAACAAGACGAAACCAACAGGCCCATTAGCTCAGACATCCTGTTATTGTTAGAATCCAGTTACCCTTTTTCTTCAAGAATGCTGAATATATCAATTATGCTATATGAAGCAATTTTTGAAACAGAAGACACAATTCTCCCCTAGTAGTGAGATCTATTTGATAGAAAGATAATCCAAATCTATTCCCAATATATTCTTCTGCTGGTTTTACTACTTTTTTTTCTTAAAAAGAAAGCATCCAAGAAATCTTTAGAAAATTCAAGAGTGAAAAAAACACAACACTCCTTCATAGACGGAAGAGTTCCCATTGGCTTCAGAGGCTTTTTCTTCACCTTTGATAGCTCACGAGGAGATCTCAGACAACTTCTACAAAGGAAAGGCAATAAAGAAAACATTAGCAATGGATCCTATCCAAAAATACAAATATAGTCCTGTCATCATCATGGTCATGATGAAGGAGGAGGATTTGGGTCTTCTTAGTTCCAGTTACCAGAACTACACGTAAAAAGTTCTCTTGAGTGGAACAGGAGAAGTAATGTCTGCCAATTTCCTGTTCCCTCTGAAGCTCCCCTGTATGTTCTGAAAATCTGCCCAAAGAGTTGAAGGAGCATCTAAAACAGTGCGGGAGGTCATGCTAGGCTTGCAGGGAGAAGGGGAAATTGGCAAAAACATCACTCACTCTGTCCTTCTGCTGGTGATGCCACCATTGGATCAGAGTGTCTTCCTTTCATGGGACAATAATTCAGGATCCATGCACCAATTATTAACTGCAGAAGTAGTTCCATCCTATGGTAACCATACACAGATTGAGCAAAGCTGTTAACTAGAGTTGTGAACTTGAAGAGAAAATTTTCACAGAAATATCTTGTCATGAAGGATAAGAAAACCTGCACATACAGAAATCACTCTTTTTATATATCTGTTACAGAAACCTTGCCCTTTCCATCTTGTTCTCCTACTTCTATCAAAACAGTCTATTTATTCTTTAAGAAATCTGCTTTTGTGTCAGGGGAAATAAATTTTATAACTGAAACAAAACTTCTTATAATAAATAATTTGTTTCAAATTCAGATTTATGCCCTTCCCTGCAAGACAAGTGCAATGCATAATCAAGCTTCTAGCTCTCTCTCTCCTATTCCAGCTGCAGGTTGATCCAAGAACCAGGATTAATAGGTTTGCTGCAGAATTTACAACCCTTCATTCCTTGCTCTTACTACACTCAAACCAGGCATATGTTAGATTCATTCCAGGGCATGCAAGTTAGAAAGTTTAAAGCGAACTTACCTGCTGTCTGATGAGTTTGAACATTGTCTACCTGAGGCAATGACCCTCGTGCCCCTTTCTCTTCAAAGGCCAAAATGGGAGTCAAAGGAATGTCAGTGGTATCTTTCTCTTCAGGACTCATGGCGTCCAATTTGGGAGGTTTTGTTCCCATGGGTAAACTGATGAGCTCTTCAAAGTTTTCATCCTGCGTAGATACTCCATTTTCATTTGGATGTTTTCGTGGGTTGAAATTACTGAAATACACGGATTGGTAAGATAACTTAAACTTACTGATTATAAACTATTGTTTATAGGACAATATATGATTATTTTTATCACAGGCTTTTTTATTACTGGCAGTAAAGACTTCGTTTCCTCTACTAGAAATATTTAGGCCATGATGCAGGCAAATTTAAACCGTTTTAGTGTTACTAATTATATAAAATAATTACTGTAATGGTAAATATTGATATATCCAGTAAATTATATATGTTCTACAGCAAGAACATGTATTTTTATGAATTTTATTCAGCAATTAATTAGAAAATAGTAAAGAAAAACCAGAGCTAAACTGGCTGACTCAATGTTACAATTTTCATTTTCTACCTTTCTTTTTCATACATCAGGATTACAAATCAAATATTTGACACCTGACTAATTCGTATGGCATTCTGAAGACACATAGCCCCCAGTATGCCACTATCAGAGCACCATAAGATTCTTTTAACAAAAAGGGGAAAAAAGAGAATTGTTAGAAACAATTTTCACCAATGGAAATCACTGATGGCTCAAGAAGGCTTTCACCACTGGAGATACCATTCAACAGAAGTCAAAGCTCAGTAGATCACAGAGGATGACACATTCCAGTTCCAACATCACCAGCTGAAATGGGAATGGGGGGAATGGAAAACTTGATCCCTCAGATGTAGCCTCCAATTCAGTTCCAACAACACTCTATACACATATGGCTTAACCATTAAAAGATTTCAGGTAGCAGAGATGGAAAAGCCTTAGACACACATTCTACATCTAGGACCTTTTAGCTGCCTAGAAACTGCAATTCCCAGACTTCCTAGCCTCCCAAGGATATCTAGTTTGGGAAGCTGCTTAGAGAGCACAGTAAAATGGAAGAAACAAAACAGAGCAAGATGGATCAAATGACCTTTCCTTTTGTTGGATTACACAGAAATTATCAGTCATTAATGGAGGAAATTCAGTTAGAATGCAATATTGTTTGCTACATCAAGTATGTTTCAATCTCAAATTTTATACTTAAAAAGATCATAAAGAACTATACAGTGATGTATTTATTTATTAATTTATTCTTCAAATTTAGTCACCGCCTATCTCACACATTTAACTAGAGAATACACATTCCCTCTGGAAATTAGATCTTTTAAGCAGTCTTCTGTTGAGCTACTATAACCTCTTGCTTTTCTATCAAACATTTTCCCTTCAGTCTGTTTAAACAATACTCAAGTTTCTGGAAACACAATCTGTAATCACCTTCATCTTGCATTCTGCTGGCAGAGACAACTACCCACACTGATTAATGCTGACAGCAGGTAGTCTTATTAATTCAATCGACACACAAATCAAACCTTGGCAGGTGTAGATTTTTCTTCATATACAAAACATAGGTGAGTTCACATTCATAAATAACATAATAAAATGATATAATTGTATCTTTATAATATTGCTCCTGATCTTTGTTACACTAATAGAATTAACTTTGAATGGCATGTTTCTATTATTAAACAAATCTGGTATTATTTAGTCAATATACAAATCATACTTGAATGGCTGTACAGGATACCAAGAAATAATGTGCAATTCTGAATGCAAATATTGTTGCAACTGAAAAATAGCAAACTAATAGGCTGTATGGTTCAAGTTGGTGCCTTCTTCCACATCTCTGATTCCAATTCTGTGAAATTCCCAGATTTGTTCCCTAACAAAATTGTGGCAGAATTTTTGTACGTACTTATCAAGAAACACAAGAAAGGTTTGAATACATAAAGAACCTCCCCCTTTGTTTTATTCCAGTGATGCTATAAAGGTTTTTAAAACATCAAGGAGATGCTAAGCCTCAGGTGAAAAACAGTATTTTCTGTATATTGAAAAGCTGATGTTATGTCTATGCAACTGCTCTGTCAGTGTAATAGTTGGGGCAGCTTCTTTTCCAGTAATGAAAGAGTGCAGACAGGAGAAGGGCTTTATTTCTTGTCAATTTTTAAACAATATGACTTTAGTTCCCAAACATCAGTGTTCTCAAATGATTTATTTATTTATTTATTTATTATTTGGCTTACTGAGAACCATCTTGTACAATACAGCAAAACTTTTTGACACTAAATTCCCTGGGTATTTCGTGGGGAAATAATGGATGACTGAAATACCTACAGAGAAGGAAAGAATTAAATTTAATATAAGTTTATCTCAGTAAGAAGAAACTTCTGATATTGCCAGTGAATTTTTGCTCCCTACTAGGATCATGTTTCTTACCTGTTTACTCGGGGCTGATGAGAAATGAGCACAGGTGTATGAACTATCATTTCCCCATTGTGTGGAGTTTCTGCCATACACTGAACCTGAGAACCCATCACAGGGCTTAATGGAGGTGTAGGGCTGCTTGCTGGTAGGAGAAGAAAAAACATGGAAAAAATGTTCCATAAAATCATGCTTATTTAACTAATGCAACAGAATGGAGGACATAGTATTTCATAGAGAAACCCAACTTCTCAAACTCTGAACCTCTCTAAGTCCCCTCCCTTACGCAGAGGAGCTAGCTGTAAGTAGTCATCAGAAGTGTAACGCATCCTTCCCATTCTGAGAAGTAGCACACAATCCTAAATTCAGCACTCAATATAATTGGGGAGAAGTAGGAAGGGATCCTGGGCAGATGCTGCCTGCCAGTAGAGATCACAGCGAACCAGATGGATTAATGGATTTGACCCACTATAAGGCCATTTCCTATGTTTATTTCTTAGTACAAAGTGATGCTAAGGCAAGAATAGAGAGAAAATTCAGAGATCTAGTTCTACTTGAATTCTGAACATTTGTTTCCCGTTTAGTATTAATGAAAAATGCAATACCCAAGTAGTAACACCTTCATTTTATAATAGCCTAGTATAAAATCTTGCCTTTTACACCTTGTTTGCTTAGAAATCATAGCAGGTAAATTGTGACCTGACATTTAAATTGTTTAATAAAATGAACTAAGGATTTTATTACAGTAGCATAATTATACACAGAACTGTTTAATCTAGGACAGATAAAGATCAGAAAATGATATAACTGAGTATTTTGTCTGTAATGATTAAAAGCAACTCAACTAATGATCTAGAACTTGATTAATTTATCACTTAAAAATTAATCACAGCCCCAGTATCATTTTATATACAATTATACTCACAACAGAATATTATGTCTTTACAAGGGTTCAAATGTCAAACCACTGTCATTTCATTAAATACACCTGGATTATTCATGTTTAATTTTGTGTAATTGATTGTATTTATGTGTAATTGATTTATTACAATTCCTTCTTACCCATGCTCTGAGTAAGTCTCAGTGTTAAGCTAAATGCACATCAGAAGTAATACCTATTTCTTTTGCTATCACTCCATTCTGCTGGTCCTCTGATCTCTGCAAAATAAATAAAATTTTATATAAGTATCTATTCTAGAAGAATAAATCTATAGAAAATATACTTCTGAAAAAGGAGAAAATTCCATACATACCTTCTCTGCTGTTTCTGTTCGCCTAGTTCTTTTCATAATTTCCTCAAGACGCTACACAATGAAGGAAAAGAGTATTTATGATGAACATCTTCCAGATTTATACATACTTTATAGTATTTATTCATTCATTCATTCATTCATTCATTCATTCATTCATTCATTCATTTTGCAGTCTTTTATACCCCAATTAAAAAACCCTGGGCAACTTACATGCTAGGAGTATAAAACAATTATAATCCCCCAAGATGGATGCTGATAACTGTTCGTTAATTAAGCTTGGAAAAATACAACCTTCAGTTATCTTCTAAATGCCATGAGGAAAGAAGCTTTATAAAGACCTTGGGCTAAAGAGTTCCAAAGTGTGGGGGCTGCTACAAAGAAGGACTGTCATCTTATCCATGTTTCTTTAACTTTAGATAGAGGGGGCACTCTTAGCAAGCCTTTCTAAAATGTTTCCACTAGATGAGCAGATGCAACCACATCCACTATGAAGCCACAAGTGCAATACCAGATTCATCTCTAGTATATGCTACAGTCACTTCACCACTGCCACCTCTTCATCCTCCAGCTGTTGAAGGAGGAGGTGGCCTGCAACAAGTTTTTAAAAAATGAGCTATTCGACCTCCTTGCAATCAGCTGGAGAAGGAAGCATCAATAGTAGCAGCATAAGTAATCAGAGAACAAATGAACAAACATCCCCTTTGCAAGCTTCCTGCAACCCCTGCCTTTTAAAAAATGCAGATCAACTTACCTTTGTTCCCTCCCTCCTCTGATTCATTATTACCTTCTCCACTTTAAGTAAACCCTTATTACTCCCAAACATGTGAGGTTGGAGGGAAAAGAGAAGAGGTGGCAATGGAAGTTTGCCTGTAATATATACCAGCCTAGTGTATATTGATACGTATGTCAATAAAGAGACAGCTCAAAGCTTATCCATAACATCATGACACCCTTTTGGGATGTTCTTCTGTATAAGCTTGCGATGGTACACAAAGGGAGGACGCGTGGCAGGTCGCTGTCTACAGGTTATGGGGAAGGAGAGATTCGTGTAGCTTCCCATGATTTGGAAGCTTGGTTGCAGTGGGTTCTAAATCAGAAGAAAAGACTCCCCTTTACAGATACTCCGTTGGGTGGGCATGTGTAAAAATCCAAAGGTCGCATTATAGGCAGCAAATGCAATTGTGATTTCAGTTGCGTGGAACAGAATGCTCCCAAATGGTTTGTAAATCTATCTTGGCCCTAAAGTGAAGTCCACAAAAGTGAAATCACTGGGCGGCTCAATTGCCATATGAAAATACATATCCAGTTGCCTGCAAGAGCTGATTTCTATTACCTTCTTCCTTTCTAAGCGCTCTCGTCCTTCTCTTTGGAAATGCTTTTCACGCTCCAGTCGAATCTGGTCTTCTCGTACCCGAGTTTCCTCTTCCTTCTAAATTATGGCACCATACAGGACAACATGGACTTTACAGCAATTGATCATATTATGGTTATCGATATATTTTATTTAATTACTCTCACTTTTGTTTTCAATTGCTGCAATCTCAGAAGAACAGGCTAAGAGGCTGCATAGTCCCAGCACAGTTGCAAAAGTTATCATTTGTATCCAAAGAGCAGCTCCTTTTACAATTGCAAACGAACCTACAATTTAATTACTTCCCTGTACTGCAAACACATTTTTTAAAAGGTGATGGGATTCTGAATTAGATATGTGTACTTCTGTGCCCTCACTCCATAAAATTAAAATACCAGTGTTTCTTGAGTGTATCAACAACCATTAGCCTTTCTGATTGCACATAATTATTGCCTCTACTGTTACTGTTCATGGCTTTATTTAAGGTAAAAATTAAGTGCTCCCTTTTCTATCTCTATATGGCATGATATGTTAGGGAAGTACGTACTGTATGTTTAAGGTCCAAACCACAAATATTAATGGTATTTTTGTGGCTAATTTGCAGGATACATTAAAATGCAAAGTGCAGCAGCAGCTGAGGAGGCTCATAATTAACAGGATCAGAACAGGCATGAAGAGAGAAATTAACACTTTCCTACTCTTACTGCAAGCCTGATAAAAATTCCTCTTCTGAAAAAAATTTCAGGGGGGGGGATTTCATGAATGTCATTTGCATTTAAAAGCAGCATGCAAATTAGATCCAAAAGTGCATTCAACTTAGAAAGAGTAGGTCCTAAATATACATGCAGAAGGAAGGAAATGATGTATAACTTTTATAACTGCCAGGAGTCTTTCTGGGAAACATCAATATACAAAAGCCACAGAAACACACATTTTATATACAAATGTATATTGATTGTAAAGGCAAAAATGTGCTTCAGAGTATGCAGTAGAGAAATGGCTTGCATAGCCCCCGTTATTATTCCTTAAAGTAGCTACATCTACTCCTGTGATAGCTTGGCTGCCCTCCTGAGATATCACATGATCCCAGGAAAAGACATAACTGGTTTAAGGAGTTGCAAATGGATGGTACATTCTCTCCTGTGTGTGTATGTGTGTTTCTAAGGAACTTTTTACCTTTGAATTTAAAGCACTGCACAGGCCTATTGATTACATTTATGCTGGTGCATTATGGGCTTCTCATGTTGGGGAACCCCTTCAACGCAGCCAAAGAATAGGGGGATCCTGATGGGTTTTTTTTTTCCTGCTTTGCCTTGAGATCAGCTCATGAAAATGGCTGAAGGAGCTACGTAGATCCTCAATTCCAGTCTGCAACTGGAAAACACTTCCCTGGTGGTTGGCTGCTAGAGCAGAAGCAAATGAACAAGGGTCCTAATAGATCAAAATACTACAGGTAGTCCTCGCTTAGCAACCACAACTGGGACTGGCAATTCAGTTGCTAAGCGGAAAATGACATGACCGTGACAGGCTTAGGACCTTACTTCCCCTTTGGACATTAAGTGCTGTGGTTGCTAAGCAAAACATCATGTAACCGCGACTTACAATTTTACTTCCACCTTCTCTATTAACTCTGCTTGTCACATGACTGCAAGACGCTGTGTTGGTCGTAACTGCGAGGATTGGTCGCAAAGCTTTTTTTTAAACTGTCGTAAATTTGAACAGTTGCTAAACAAGGCAGTTTGTAAGCAAGGCCACCTGCACTCTGTTCTCACTGCCGGCATTAAAAATGAAAAAACTGGCATGGGACAAAGTGGGAAATGGGAAGAGCCTGTGGTAAATTTATGTGCCTATTAAATCTGTGCTAAGGCCTAGCTGCAATACATCAACCAGCAACAAGCAACAGTTTTAATAGTTAATTGACTGACTTATTCATGAATCTGTCTAAGCCAAATAGTAACCGAATCCAGCTATGTTAACGTGACCTGCAGCGGGAATAGAGAAGGGACTAGAGAAAACTGCCTTCCTCCTCTTAGGGGCCTACTATGTTAAAATAAGTAGAACAGCAGCACTGAATTCCATGGAAAAGCAGCCTTTTTTAAAGGGTGCTTTGGGTCCAGCAGTGTCAAGATGGCAGCTGCAAGAGTGTGAAGCCCCGCAGCTTTCTCCATCGGTGTCACATCAACGCATGTGCAGAATGGATGGGGCTTCCACCATGGAGCCATGACTGCCCTCCAAACTTTTTCTACCCCTCCCTCCCCACAGATGCCACCGTTTGCATCCCCTTGCTTTCCTTTATGCACTTCTATAGAATCAACGAACTGCATAAGCACAGTTGAGCCATTTGAACAATACACAATCTGAAAAACCACTGGTGTTTACACCACCTGCTTCTGGAGGAGTTCCATTTCCCTCCTTTCTTTCTCCTCCCTTTCTTCCGCCAAGCAGCGTAACTGTTCTTCCTTCTCCAGTTCCTGTTCCGCTTCTCTTTGCTTCCTTTCTGCCTCCTGCTTCTGCGCTTCCTCCTCTCGGCGCACTCTTTCTTCAGCTATCTTCTGTGCCAAGGACTCCTTCTTTTGTCTAATGGAAACAATAGTGTGTGTCAGACAAATGCACTGGCGGGTAAAACCAGCCCCCAAAAATAAACAAAATGTCTGTTTTAGCATGCCAGACCACCACTGCCTCCAAAACGAATAAAAGAATAGAAAAAGGAGGAAATGCTTCCTCTTCTCATTCCATCTGAGGTAAGTTGAAGGAGGTTATACTTGGATTAATTGGAAAATTTCCTTAAACAGAATCATGAGAAATTTGAATTCTTCCTTGATGCCAGAAACCACATTAAAGTATTCCTGGTGGAACGATACCTAAGACTGAGTGCTTGAACAAGTCAAACATGATCCACTGTGGTATCGGGGTTAAGGTGTTGGATTAGGAGCAGGAAGACCCGTGTTCTAGTCTTCCTTCAGCCACAGAAGCTCACTGGCTGACTTGGGGCCAGTCACTCTCACAAGGTTGCTGTTGTAGGAAAAAAATTGGAGAAGAAATGCTTACGTACTCCACCTTGAGCTCTTGAACGAAAGGTGGGATATAAATCACATAACTAATAAGTGGAGGCCGGGTTATTGGTTTTATTTTTTTCTCTAGAGACAAAGGGATCCCATTTATCTAAACATGAGTAAGAGACAGCTCATATTTCTAACATTACACCATTTTAGAATGCAGGTGACACAAACTTGGGGAAACTGCTGCAAGGGTTTATGAGAATAAGTCCCCCATGTATTTTGTTGTACTCAGAGCAATCTGAGAGGCACTAGAGTGGCTTTTGCTAACATGATGGCCCTCCAGCATTTTGAAACATAACTTCTATCTCCCAAGCCAACATGGCTGATGGCTGGAAATGTGGGAGTTTACCTCAATACAACTGGACAACAACAGATTAAGGAATGATGCTGGCCTTTTGAACATCTGAATTGTATTGTTCAATTATCACATTAGTATAATCTCTATTTGTAGAGGGCAGAGGGAATGACCTTGAAGGACAGGAGGAAGAACCACTACCAAGGCAATGGTCAGATAAACAGGGCTTGAGCCCAGGTCAAGAAAATTACTTGAGAAAACTTCTCAGACAGGTTTTTCCCTAGTTCACATGCAGATAAAGTGCGGAAGGAAGGAAGCACATTCAGACTAATAAGACTCTGTTACTATAGCTGTTATAATAAAAGCAGTCCTGACCTGTATGACATTGGTTACTTAGTCTGGTCTACCTTGTTGGGCTGACACTATTCCAGAGAGAGCCACCTTTAGCAACCCGCCTCTGCTGTAACATATGAACACTTGCATTAATCATGAGGATGAGTCGAAAAAAGCTTTATACAAAGTATGCTATGCTTTATTTGTTTTCTAATTTGGGCCCATGGTGTGTTCAATGAAGATATCCCAAAGTGCATTTTCTCCATTAGGTAACTGTGAGTTGATCACCTTTCAATCTCTTCCTGCTGCCTTCTTTGCTGCTCCTCCCGTTCTCGTTGCTCCCGGGCAAGTCGCCTTTTTTCACTAAGCAACCGGGTTGCTTCCTCTGGATCTGTTGTCCCTGCTGAAGATTTGCTACAGATGGGAGAAAGTGAAGCAGCTGAAGGAGCAGAGGGCAGAACTGGAACAGGACCTAAAGCAATCAGGAAGGAAGAGTCAGCTCTCCAAGATTTACGCAATTACCAGAGTTGGGGTCTTTTGAAAGAGATACAACATCTGAAAAAGGAAAATTGTAAAATATGAAGATAACATTTATTAGCTAAGGTTGAGAAACGGATGGGGTCAGGGCAAACAACTACAGGAGACCTGGGCCAAAAATTACAATTGATGGAATTTAATTTTAATTTAATAATTCATTATTTATTTATGTTGTATTTATTTATTCATGAGACTTATATGCCCATCCATTTTATATACAATAAACCTGGGTGGCTTACAAAAAGAGGAGTAAAAACATAAAAGAGAACAATAAAAACATCAAAAATCTCCTGGTACCCCAGAATAACACTCCCCCATACTCTGACATTTATATTTACTGGGCTCCACTCTCGCCCTGGGTCAAAAGCTTGGGGGAAGAGCCAACTTTCCAAGGCCTTCCTGAAACCTAGGAGGGTAGGGACCTGCCAGATCTTGGGGGAGGTTGTTCCACAGGGCAGGGGCTGCTATAAAGAAGGTGAACTTTCTAGGTCCTGCCAGTTGACTTTTAAGAGAGAGGCCTGGAGTGAACCTACTCGGTCCAATCTAGTGGGACACACAGACATCCACAAGGAGAGGCAGCCCCACAAGTAACTTGGCTCTGGGCCACTCAGGGCTTTAAAGGTGATAAACAGAACCCAGAAAGATAGTGGAAGCCAGTGCAGCAGCAGCAGTGTAATACGGGCAAACCACTGTGCACATCGCTGCATTCTGGACCAGTTGTAACTTCTGGGTGGTCTTCAAGGGAAGACCCACGTACAGCATATTGCAGTAACCCAAACAGAAAGTGAACAAGGCATGAATGATTGTGAACAAGGCCTCCTGGCCCAGGAACAGGTGCAACTGGTGCACAAGATGAATCTCTGCAAAGTCCCCCTAGCCATGGTTCCTTAAACAGGAACCATGAGTTCAGGACGACTCCTAAATTCCACACAAGCTCTGTCTGGGGGAATGCTACCTCACTGAGCAAAGATAACACAGTGCCAGGCTCTGGGGGAGTCAAAAACCCAAAGCCACTCTGTCTTGCTTGGGTTGAGTCAGAGCTGGTTCCTCCCCAGGCACTGGGACAGCACCTAACTGAACAATGGTGGAAATGCATAACTGGGTATCATCAGCACACTGATACTGCACTCTGTGCTGTTGAATGACCTTGCCCAATGGTTTCATGTAGTTATTACAGAGGAGTGGCGGGAGGCCTGCACCCTTAGGTACCCCACACTCCAGGTCCCTAGGGTCAGGTCGTTCCACCCACAGTGACTCTAATTGTTTAAATTCAGTTAATGTAATTTCTTTCTATGATTTAATAACCCCCTTGCCACAATTAAAATTAAAATTTCTCAGTAATTTTGGGAGAGTTTTGGAAGACTACACCCAATATTTTAGTGGAACCACATGTGGTCTTGGTGATAGACAGGTTGTGCATCCCTGTGGGGCATGATTTAGTGATGAGGATGTAGCTCCATTAAGTGAGAGTTGCCCTTAACAAGAGAGAGACACCGATGAATTATTGCCCAAAGAGATGTTAAAATATGAAATCATCACTAGTTGTAACATATAGAGTATGTGAATAGTATTACAAATATTTCAGTTCAGGCATTAAAATTGTATTCCACTTTGATTTTTTTAAAAAAACAAAAATCATATAGTCAATTTTTAAACAAAACAGAAGAACAAAAATTTAAAAAGTAAATTCTCTGAGCCTTGCTTGAGTCCTGGTGATTTCACAGACTCATCTAAGTGGTTTGGCACTGTCTTCTATGATTTTTTAAAACTTCCCACTCTAGCCTGTAACTCTGGTAGTTCCTCTAGTCTCCCATTTAAGTAGTAACCAAAAGCAACCCTGCTTAGCTTCCCAACCTAAACCACTCAGAACAAACCTATTACAATTATCCCCATTGATTCCAAACAATATCCAAATGCTACATAATGAAAAGGGAGCAAAGCACTTAACTGAGAAAGGAACATTTTGGAAGGCTGATAACCTGATCCTTACTTTGCATAGACGCTGGTTTACAAGGAAGCACTTCTTCACTTGCAGCCACTCTGGGACTTGAGGCTGTTTTTTTAGGGTCTGATTTTTGTTCCGTTGTCTTCTCAGACTCCTGCGGTATTTCCTTTTTCTCACTTTTTAGTGGACGAATGTTGCCAGGGGAAGGAGGACGAGCTTGAATGGAAGGTGCTTTGGACAATCCAGGTAGTAAAATGACCTTTTTGGGTGTTCCTGGCAGAGCAGGTAAAGATCTGGAGGCATGCCTATTTGAATTACAGGAACCGTAATTATAACTTGAGTTATTGTTACTCCATTGTATTGGTTTAAACCCATTCTCCCCTACCCCTCTAAAGTAGGTTTGGGAGGGGGGGGAAAAAAAGAATCTACCTGAGAAACATCATCTTACCTTTAGGAAGAGGACCACAGAAATAGGATGATATGCCTCAATGAGGCACAACTTACTATAGCTTATTAAAGATTTACTAACATTGATCTGCCTCTCTTTCTCAAAAAGAAAAAGGTTCTGCATCAGCTGGGAATGCTATGCTGAAATCAACAATGTATCCCAAAATGGCTTTGGTTGGGCATTTTTGGGGAGGCAGAAGCCTTCCCCCACCTCAGAGTAAACCCCTTTTGAAGCTGAGGTACTTTCAAAAACAATTTGTGCTATAGCATTGGCTACTGAAAGAGAAAAGTTAGGAGTTTCCTGGCCTTATCACGCCTGCTTTGCCTATAAGACCTCTATTCAACATCTTTATCTTGCAATGGCTGTAGAGTGAAAAAAAAATGTTAATCATTGCTGTGGCTGTACCGAAACTTTAACATGTGAGTGAAAAGGCTTAATCTCCATACTTTGAGATAATTTTAAGGGCTTAGTTGAGAACTGCTATTGAAGCAATGAATGGTTCTTTAAGATATATACTGCCTTGCTAATAAGAATTAGCTGTGACTGGTTGAGGACACTAGAAAGGGGAACCACAGAGCATTCTTCTTAGAGAAAAGAGCTCCTATTCTATGTATACCTCTACGAATGTCTCTGTGTGCAGGCAGAGTTTCTCAGAAATATCTGATGACCCAATTTGGATAAAGGTAGTTTTTCCTGATTTGCTAATCACTAAATGTGCCTGCCTACAAACATCATCATTCCTAAGGGTATATTAAGAGATTGGGGGAGTCTGTGTTAAGGTTCCACTGACTCTATATCAGGTTTGGGGGAAAAAAAATCAGAATGGGGTGATCCTTTAATATATGTTATCTTCTTCCCATTTCTATATTCAAACTGTTTTCCTTCCCATTTTTATATACCAACTAATTCTGACAGCAACTATACAAGATGCAGACAGGACTAAGATGAAGCACAGGCTAATATTAAGTTACTTACCAAGCAGCTGGTTTATTTCTGAAGGTAGAAGGTGATTGAGTTCTTTTTTTACCAGATGAAGGATTAGCTGATGAGCGTCCCCTTTCCTTTCCTTTTCTGCCACTCTAATATTGAACAAACAGGACATTTTGCATGGCCACAGAAAGACAGCCCTCCTTACTAAATGCACCCAGAAATAAAGATTTGCTGTTACAAACTATTACGAATGTTACTTATCCTTCAGTTTAAAAAGAGGCTAAAAGACTGGTCTCATGATATATAGTTTGGTTTTTTTTAATTTGCATTTTGTGAGGATGGTTCAGTATGCTCTGATTATCTGGACTGAAACATTATGTTAAGCTATTCCATTCTTTCTTTGTTTACAATTTAATTGATTTGTAAACCCCGTCATTATGGTTTGTGAATCATTATTGATGGTTTAGCACTATCCACAAATGCAGAGATGGTGGCTAATGGAATAAACAATGTCTTGGCACCATCTGGTAATGGTCTGCTTAACCATGAGTTATCCTCACACACACGCTAAGTGAAAAAACACAGTTTACAAACCATAATGGCTGAATTCAAGCAATACAATATGTTAGGCCAAACACACTGCATTTGAGTTTAGTGTAATGTGATTTGTCCTTTCTTTATCCTGGCCTTGCAAGATTTCTACAATTTTCAGGAAAGACAATGATCCTTTTTGATTGCAGTTTATGTCAGCCCCACCAGGTAGACCAGACCAAGAAATGAAGTAAATAGGATGGATAGAACTACTTTTATTGAGATTGGCTATAATAACAGAATCTTGCAAGTCTGATTGTGTTGTACCTCCTCACTCTCCTTAAACTTCAGTGAATTAGGGAGCCTCTGTCTGAGCCGCTAACGAACACGATCTGAAACACATTTTTCACCTCTCATCGCCTTAGTAACGGATCTTGCAAATCTCCATCAAGGTAATCTTCCTTACTCTCCACAGTTTGTAATATATTAAAAGAGCTTAAAGTTAGAAACAGAGGGAACTGCCTTATCCTATTCCACATACTCCAGCAGCATCCACAGGTGGCTTCCAGAAAGGCAAGTAGTAGTTGCAACAGTGTGAATAAGTCCCAGTCACACTTCTGCGGCTGTCATCTTACCTTTTTTGACCACCCTTCATGGACACCACTTAGTAGCTCTCTTGAATTCAAGCATAAGCTGATGACTGGGATTGAGTCTGGGCATTTCTGCATACAAAGCAGATACCCTGCAATGCTCCGTGGCCTTCCCTTAAAGGCCTGTCAGGTATAGGGACTTTGCATCTGGAAATGTCTTTCTATTCTTTTCATCCTTTTTTAAACACAAAGCTATTATTTCAAAAGTTAAAGCTAATGAACTAATCCATGTTCCTTGCTAGTGAAAGTTTCACAGTCAGTAAGCAGTTTACTAGGCAAAAAGTCCTTTTGGATCACAAAAATTCTGCTAATAAACCCAAATCATTATGGTAGTGTTAATGCACAAATCTTAATATGCAAATAGTATGACTCCATATCCATCATATTTTTTTCTCTATGCTAACTACTTTCTTATGATAAGGAAATGAGCCAAGGTAACTTTATGTAAGATGATTCCATCACAGGTGTAAGCTTATTCCCAATTTGGGAACTTACCCCAGCTGAATGTGTGGTCCTTCGCCGTCTAACATCAGGGGCTGCGCCAAAAGGTTTTGCTCTGTCTGCTGGATTTTGGCAATTTATGGCCTTGAAGGAGAGAGGGCTGATGGGGCTGCAAGATGCTGAACGAGGACAAATGGGGATAACTAGGGTATTTAATTTTTTTCCCAATATATATATTTAACCAAACACATAGAAGGAAACCCAAGAGACAGGAACGGGAACAGGAACCGGAGGTAAGAAAAGAAGAAATGAAGAAAGGAATTAATATACAGTACATACAGAGAAAAACAGAATGCTTAGAACTATACTGGGATTATCTACAAATTAGAGGCCTGACACTACATTTTTTCTTATTTAGGCATAAATATAGTCTACCAAAATACACAACTGTACATAGGTCTACTTAAGAATAAATCCCACTCGGTTCAGTGATGCTTATTTCCAGAATTGCAGCATTAAAATACTTATGCCTCCACTTTCATCCAAAAACCTATAGCTCTCTGCTATGATAGATTCAATTCTTATTCTATCATGTCTAACCTAGTTCTTTTTAAAAAAAATTAAAAGTAACTGGGAATACACAATAATTTTTTTAAGATGTTATATGAGAAAATCCCCAGAGAGGTCCTACATTAACTCTGTTATTTAAGCTTTGAAAGCACCCATTTCCTAAATGACCATTAAGAAAATATTATTAATTTGACACATTGGATTTATATAAAAATGTAATTTTTTGTCAAATCTCTCTGAGCTAAATTCACATAAACATGGTATTTCTTCTTTGGTAAATTAGATATGTGAGAAATCAAGGGATTTTTACATAGGGATCTGACTATGAAATAATAGTTAACACGTTCGGAAAAATATGAAGTAATTTTGACTTACTGAAGGTTCTGTTTCACTGACTCAGTAATTTTAAGTGTTAATACCTAATTATATCTAAAACTCTTTTTATAGAATGGTGAGTTTAATATGTAAGTAAGGACAGGTATTGGTTACCAGATTTCACTAAAACATGACGGGGAGCCCTGTTAATGAAGGCAGACCCTATGCTGCTGAAATTACATAATTTTCTACTGAATTATTAGAGATTTACAGAGAAAAGCAAGAAGAATTTGAAAAATGGAAGGAGAGAAAAGAATGCAGATTATTCCCTGAATCAAGATTCAGATGACAGCCAAACCAGCCCTACATTTTTCCAAAACAAAATTTAAAAGACTGTATACTTTTAATGATACAATTGAGTAGAGAATTCATTGATGTTTTAATTTTACCTGTATCTCCAGATAAAGTTGCTGCACTTTTACTCCTGGCCAAGAATGAATGAGTTGGTGTCAGAAGCCTGCTAACAATGCTGCTCTCCCATGGACTTAGCTGCAGACGTTGAGCTGAATGCCATCACAGAAGTGAGATGTTAGATCAAATGTCTTTTACAGAGAATCAGGTTAGAATGCTTAATGAAACCCTGACCCCATTACGCATAGACATTTATTAAAAACCATTGGAAAGACACCGATTATTAATTAATTAATTCATCTTGCCTTTCCATTTCAGCATTAATTTTCAAAATACTTCCAAAAAATTTGGCATTACATGTTACAGAACCGTAATTACTTGGGCCTAATAAAAATGAAAACATTTAAAGGACAACAGTACAATGTTAATTATTATCCACACAAAAAGAAACTGCTTCCAAATATACTTCTATAATTAATCACAACCATAAAGAAAACGTTTACTGTAAGCTACTTCAGTGGCTCTAAAAGGCAGCAGTTTAAGCACAGATGTTTTACACTGCATCTAGTTATGTGCAGAAAGTGGAGAAGGATGGAAGTTACATGCCTTTGAGGCAGAGAAGATGCAGACATTTGTTTGGTGCCACAAGTGGGAGAACATAGGCTTCCATGGTGTAATGGTTGCCTATTCTAAAACACCATCAGACTCATGAGTAGGAATTCAAAGATATCTGGTTTATTAAAGAATAGTATGCAGGATCACAGAGAAAGCTGAGAATGATGAAAGTGTGCCAAATTCAAACTAAAAACCCTTGGTGCAAATGAAATCCCTCCCCCCGTAGAATCTTCTCAAGTTCACAGTCCCAGGTACTCCTAACGGTTTCTGATGGTCTGCGGGAAAAGTCCTTGAATAGAGAAAATAACCCAAACACATTCCACTGTACTGATTTCACATACAGAGGTTTCACAGCACTCTCTCCCAAACAGAAACGCGCATCAGCGCCATGGCATGTGAAACGTTACGATGTATAAACTACATTGAATCAGTGAACATGACACATGGTTTGTTAAAGGGTTTCATGATGCTCATGAAAAATCGCCATTCTTGATATGGCATAAGCCCTAAGGTCAACTTAAGTCTACAGTATATCCAACATGCTTATTTATGAGAAGCACCAAATTTTTTTTAAAAAGTGTTCAAACTTACCATGAAATTAATTCTAAATGTATTACATATCAACACAAATCACACCTATTTATATTAAAAATGAAAACATTACCCCTAATTGTGTGCACAACCTACATATATTTCACTAAGAAAGAGGAGTAGATCCCCCCAAAAGGAAAGTTTGTATCAGGCCAAGTTGAATCACTGGATGCATCATTTTGCAATGTTGTATGTTAATTTGACCATCCTTTAAACATTCTTATATATTAAAAAAAACAAATCATTATCCCATGTCATGATAGACTGCCTTTATAAAAATTGTTTTGTAATGAATTATTGCAAAATACCTTTTACAATAGAACCATATTCAGACAAATCATATAAAATACAAAATATACTATGAATGATTCTATTAAGCACATCACTGGTCATTAAACTTGTATTTTTAACCAATGTAGATAGGAGGTAGTAGCCTTGTGTGGCGCAGAGTGGCAGGCGGCAGTATTGCAACTGAAACTCTCCCCATGACCCGAGTTCGATCCCAGTGGAAGCTGGATTCTCAGGTAGCTGGCTCAGGTCGACTCAGCCTTCCATCCTTCTGAGGTCGGTAAAATGAGTCCCCAGCTTGCTGGGGAAGGTGACGACTGGGGAAGGCAATGGCAAACCACCCCGCTCTATAGTCTGCCAAGAAAATGTCACGGAAGTGGTGTCCCCGCAAAGGGTCAGACATGACTCAGTGCTTGCACAGGGGACCTTTCACCCTTTCACCAGATAAGAGGCAGGAAGGCAAATATTACAGCAAAATCTTAAGGAATACTATTTGAATTATTATTTCTCCTCACTGAGTGAGGATATACTGTAGGACTTATAGTCCATGACTATATTCACTGCCGTTTCAGCTACACACATTAAATTCAATAAACTGTTTTCTAGCAGTGAGAGGAGAAATAAATAATAGGGACCAAGGGAATGATGGAGTATGGAAACGCTGTCTCTTCCCTCTTCCTTCTGTCAGCACCTTGAAATTTAAGATAATAACTACACATTTGAGAGCCAGATTGGTGTTGTGGTTAAGGCACCAGGCTAGAAACCAGAAGACCATGAGTTCTAGTCCCATCTTAGGCACGAAACCAGCTGGGTGGCCTTGGGCCAGTTGTTCTCTCTCAGTCCTAGGAAGCAGGCAATGAAAAAACATTTCCAAAAGTCTTGCCAAGATAACTGCAGGGACTTGTCCAGGCAGTTGCCAGGAGTCAACAATGACTCAAAGGCCACAAAAAAACAAACGAACCCTGGGCTTCCAGGTGAGGTTTCCTGACAGACTAGACATCTCTGAAGGAGTGGAGGCAGTACTGCGGCAGTGAACAGCGGCCAGCAGTGATTTTTGGCCAGTGAAGTCTTTCCAGATAAAGGAGAGATTGCCCACCTGCATCCTGGACTGCTGCTCCTTATGAGGAGACCGTGGAATGGAAGCCTTGTGGTTTTCTTGTGAGTAGAGCAGCAGGGGGTCAAGGGAGAAACATCTCGCTTGCACACGCAAGCACAGCCTTTTAAAGGACACTAAGTTCAACCAAGCCCTCACTTTCTTAATCACTTTTGGATATAATCAATTTACAGTTGAAAAGAGGTCTCTAAAACAGTGGGACAAAGAAAACAGCCTCTGGGTGAGTTTGTTTTACTTTCTGTAATTCAGAAAGAAGTCTAAGAGGAAATAATACTTTTAAAAGACTTTAAAAAACAGCAAAGAGCTTAACAAGATTTTGATCAAGAAATTTATAAATAGATAAAGAGGATTGTATAAATTTGAATGACTAATATTTTGGCAAAATTACTTTTGGCCTTATTTGGAATTAATCAATTAAACAGAACAGACCTTCCTGATAATATTGATTGTCTAACGTCAAAGGGAAAAGATAATTGGTGGAGTTTATAAAACAAAGAGATAAGTGTAACAGGAGATGGACTGTGTCATCAAAACTATGGAAAGACAGATTGGACTAAAGCCTTAAGAGTACAGAGAAGAGGGGGGGGGGAAAAGGAGAAGCCTGCCTTTTATTTTCATCTTTGTAACTGACTTTTATTTCTGGATTATAAATAAAAGAATGGCAACCACTAGAAAAGCTGCAAAGCATAGAGAGGGAAGGAGAGGGTTGTTAGAACAACCAACAGAAAGGGAAATTACTCCAGAATTATTAGAAAAAATGTTTGAAAAGATGGGAAAGCAAGTATCTGAATCTGTCAAATCTGTTAAAAGTGAGTTGATTGCTTTTGAAGTGAGAATGAAAGAAAGGTTTATAAAGATGAAAGAGGAGATGAAAGAAGTCATAAGAAAAATTGAAGAACTTATGGAAGAAGTTAAACAAATCAATGACAAACTGGAAATTTTAGAAAATAAAACAAAAATAATAAATAGGGAGATGGAAAAGGACTTAGACAATCTGGCATTACTGGAATTGAGAGAAAAAGAATTCTGCTTGAGACTCAGAGCAGTTCTAGAGGATCCTGGAGAAGACACCAGAGAAAAGGTTGTGCAATTTTTAACAAACTTTCTGGAATGGGATGAAGATGATTTGGAGGTAGAAATGAACAAAGTCTATAGAATCAATACACAATTTGCAAAATTAAGAAATGTACCAAGGTATATTCTTGTGCACTTTGTCAGAAAGAAGACCAGATATCAAGTTTTGCAACATCAATATTTTTCTAAATTATATAAAGGAAAAGTTTCCCTAGCAAAGTTTGATGAACACTTAAAGAAACAAAACTTACCAAAGATTACAGAAAAACAGAAACAGTTAATGAACGGACCTATACAATAAGGGAAGTACTGTATGTGAAGTCATAGTAAAGGTAAAGGTTTCCCTTGACGTAAAGTCCAGTCGAGTCCGACTCTAGGGGGCGGTGCTCATCTCCGTTTCTAAGCCTTGGAGCCGGCGTTGTCCATACGACACTTCCGGGTCATGTGGCCAGCATGACTCACGGAACGCCGTTACCTTCCCGCCGAAGCGGTACCAATTAATCTACTCACATTTGCATGTTTTCGAACTGCTAGGTGTGCAGGAGCTGGGATTAACAACGGGAGCTCACCCCGCCGCGCGGTTTCGAACCGCCGACCTTCCGATCGACAGCTCAGCGGTTTAACCCGCAGCGCCACCGCGTCCCTATGTGAAGTCATAAAAAAGGCAAAAACAGTGAAAGCGCCTGGACCAGATGGTTTACCAGCCTCTTACAATAAATATTTTGAAGATGAATTATTGCAACCGTTACAAAAAATGGTGAATTATATTTTACAGACTGGAAAGATACCGGACAGCTGGATAAGAGGCTAATATAATATTAATATCTAAAGAAAGTCAAGATTTGACTTCACCAAAAAATTACTGCTGGATATAATTATTAAATAATGATTATAAGTTATTTATTATGATTTTAGCTGAGAGGATGAAAACCTGAAGTACTGAACAGAGACATAAGACAAGATGAGAGAATTGCTGGAGTGAGGATTAAAAGGGAAATTTATAAATCATGGGCATTTGCTGACAATTTGGTGATAATTTTGAAAGACTCTTTGGAAGGAATAGAAATATTAATGGAAAAACAAAGGATTTTGGTGCATTAGCTGGTTTTAAAATTAACAACCAAAAGATGAAGAAGTTAAGAAAAAATATGAAAATAGAAAACCAAATGAAACTGTTGGAAAAATTTGGTTTTAAGATTGAGAAAAAATAAAATACTTGGGTATTACTATGACTAATATGAATTGTATGTTATTTCAGAACAATTATGTAAGACATGGAATGAAATTAAGAAAAACATGTTAAGATGGGATTGTTACTGTTGGGGAGAATCGCTGTTCTAAAAATGAATGTATTGCCTAGAATGAAGTTTTTGCTTCAAACAATACCTATTTTGACAACCAATGTACCATTTAAGCAATGGCAGAAGATACATCTAGGTTTGTATAGCAAAGGAAAAAGCCAAGGATAAAATATGAAGTTCTCCAAGATGCAAAGTAATGAGGAGGATTAGGATTGCCTGATTTAAACTGTATTTTGCAGCCAGCTGTTTGGTTTGGACGAAAGAGTGGGTGCTGCTGAGAAATAGAAGTATTTTAGAATTAGAAGAGCATGAACTGAGGTTTGGATGGCATGGTTTTCTATGGTACGATAAAGTTAAGGTTAATGTAGATTTTTGAAATCACTATGTTAGAAGTGACTTATTGAGAACATGGAATAGATATAAACCCAGACTGTGCCCAAAAATGCCTTTATGGGTTTCAGCACAAGAAGCTTTACTAGGAAGTTCTCAAGCAAATAAACAAGCAGCAAGGAAATGTGCATGCAAATGCACACCTACAGACACACAGACAAGAGAAATCAAGTCCCCCAAATCCAGCAAGCTTGCCTTGAAAGAGAGTCCAGATCCAAAACCGCAGGCACAAGAGTGGTCAAGCCAAGACTAACGGTCCAAACATCATAGCAGGGTCATCAGCCGGTCCAGGTCCAGAATCCCAGTCACAGGACTTGCAGTCAAGAGGCAAGGCACAAGGACTCTAGGTCAAAAAAAGGTTGCCTCGAATGGAAGGGTTTGAGCTCGCTGCTCTTCTTAAACAGAAGCAGTCCCGGTGTTGCTCATTTGGGTCCTTTCTGATGAGGAGCCTTGCAGAGCACCTTTGTTTTGCTCTCCTCTCCACACGGCGAGCCTTTGCACTGGGAGTGGTGACAGCTCAGACTCATCTTCCAAGACCGGCAACAGCTATGTCTCCTGGTTACCAGGTGGCGCAGCTTCCTCTGCCTGTAATTCCTGAGGCAGCGGTTTGCCCGGCAACTTGGGAACTGGCTGTTGTCAGTTTCCTCATCTGGCCATGACATCCACAAGTGTTCCATACAGTTGCTCCTCACGAGGAGACCACAAGATAGGGGTCTCTGGCAGATTTAGAGCTCTGGGAGACGAGGGAATAGCCATCTTGCTCAAACCGCAATTGGCATCTTTGGAAGGACACTAAATTTGCATACTTCCTTTTCTAATCACTTTTGGAAATTGGTTGTTAACTGCTTTTTGGCTATCAAAAACCTTTGGATCAAAAGTTTGACAGCGCTGGGTGAGTTTCCTTCAATCCTTAGCGAAATAAAATTTTACTACAAGTTTAAGAACTTAAAAAAAATGGGGGGGGGGGGAATAAACAGCAAAAGCATGATTAAAACTTTGATTTTAGAAAGTCACAGACTTAGGGTCCAGATAAATTTGAAACAATATTTTGGAATTAATTATAAAGAATTCTTCCTGTGGGAAAATGCTTCTGTTCTGAATTAAAAAAAAATAAGGTAAGATTTTAAAAATTGGACACTAGAGGGAACTAAAGATTACAATTAAAGAACACATAGATTTACAATTACAGAATGAAGCAAATATTCTAACATTGGACATACTAAAGGATTTTTTTGAAAAATGGACTCTGAAGTTAATATTAACAGTGTCAACAAAGATATCTGCCTCTATGGAGAGACTGTGTCTAAAAGATGTTATGGAAGAGGAACAAGTTTTATCTGATTGCGACTGATCTGAAAGTGGGTTTAAAAATGACAGGCTACAAGAATGACATGGAAAAAGATGTTACACTGGAAAAAAAGAAACCGACTGATGTTTTAATAATCAAATGGGATATACAAACAATAAACAAGAGAGTGATCTGGATAATTTTCCTATATTGGATTTACAAAAGAGGCTTGTTGAAGTTTTGAAGAATCTCATGAGAAGGGACAAAGAAAAAATGAAAAGCAATCAAGTTGTCCAACATTATTTGAATCGACTAAAGATTAAGATTGTTAGAAGTAAAAGGTAGAAAGATAAAATTGGTTTATTTGACAAGGTTAAAATGGATATATTGTTATCTCTGGTAACCCTTAATGGACTTTTGCTGACACCAGGACTGAAATGATGAGGCTGGATTTGTTTATAGATAAGAGATGGGATATGGGAAGAAAAGATCATTTGGTGTACTTTAAGAGGAGGTGATAAGTTACTAAAATTGTTTATACTTGTTGTGATGATGGGGGAAGTCACTTCTTTATATATTTCTTTTTTCTTTACTATATTCTTACTTTTCTTTCTTTTCTCGTTCTCTTTTTTCTTCTTTTCTGTATCTTCTAATCTTTCTTTTTATTCTTCTATCTTTTTTTTAGTTTGTATTAGTTTTTTTACTTTTGTAATTATAATATTTAATAAAACTACTAAAAAAAGAAGAAGTGTGAGCGTAAGATATAGACCTTAGTAAATAGCACCTGACTTTTTTGAACTCTGGATGTGAGAGTTCAATCAAACTAATGATTGAACTATATGATATATCCTCCATAAATATGAAGCATTTGAATGATATGCCTGTGAAAACCCAAGTTCAAGTTTAGACTTTCTCCAGAGACATTATTCAAGAGTTAAATGCAAATGAATAATATAAGGTACATGAACATTCTACAATTTGGATTCCTAGTTTTATGGCCCCCAAAGTAGGCAGAATCTCTGCTGGAATCTGTTCTTTGAACTATATCTGCTACACAGTGAGCACATGGCAATGACTACTGTGGAGCAAAGGTTAATACATCAATGAATAGTGATGTGCTTTACCCTTGTCCTTCATCACCTTGAGCTCTGTCAACCTCTTCGCTGTCAACCTCTTCGCTTTTGTTGGTTAGTCATTTGGTCGTTAACTGAATACATAAGCCCACCAATGTGCTGGAGCAGAAGCACATGATGATATTGCTCTTTCAAAACTCACTCCCAATCTACTTGCCATTTAACCATGGCTATGGCTGAAAAAACTATGCTTAATTTCCTCCCTCTGCATGTGGAACATTTTCCTAGCCTCATTTCTTCTCATCTCACCCATCCTGATATTTCTGTGTAACTCATCAAATTACTTATCTTCTTCCTCTGACAACCTTCCCCCTTCCTAATAGTGAAATCTCATGGGATACAAGTGATTTTGTGAGATTTGGCTTTTGAAAAAATATTATTTCGGGATCCTTGTGGGTGAAATGTTCTATGCTTATCTATTCTGTCGCTAAGACCCGGCTTTGTGGAAAGTATTACTTAATGCTGACAGCAATATAGCTCCCATTCTCAGACACCATAACATACTACAAAGTTCACATAAAAATATGGTAACCTTGGTATTAGGGATGCGGTGGCGCTGCGGGTTAAACCGCTGAGCTGTCGATCGGAAGGTCGGCGGTTCGAAACCGCGCGGCGGGGTGAGCTCCTGTTGTTAATCCCAGCTCCTGCTCACCTAGCAGTTCGAAAACATGCAAATGTGAGTAGATCAATAGGTACCGCTTCGGCGGGAAGGTAACGGCGTTCCGAGTCGTCATGCTGGCCACATGACCCGGAAGTGTCTATGACAACGCCGGCTCCAAGGCTTAGAAACGGAGATGAGCACCGCCCCCTAGAGTCGGATTCGACTGGACTTTACGTCAAGGGAAACCTTTACCTTTACCTAACCTTGGTATACCCCCTCCCACCCACCCACCCACCCACACACACACAGCTGCAGTAGCAAATACAGTCAGCAGCAGCAACTACTTTTTGTTTATAGTATTGTCAGACATGTAATTATGTAATGAAGGAGTCAGAAAATATAGTTGATAAACTTGAGGTATGTAATGTTTAAAATAATATATAATTTAGTAAATCTGATTTCTCAAAGGATTCCTATTTATGTTCTTCAAAAGATAAATTTGCCTTCCTCCTCACCCCCAAAATATGGTCCCTGTCCAGAGTACAAAATGGTTGTCCTCCTTCGTTTTAATATGGACGTGCAAAAACTGTTGTTCGGTTTTTAAGAAAGAGAATAAATTACTTCCCTGATAAATTGTATTTTATTGTCTGAAAGACAATATTTCAAGGCTATTGTAACTGTCAGGTCGACAGTTACAAATCATAGGCATGCATTTATTTCCATACATGCAGAAAAGCACATAATTCACTTACATAAACAATTGTATGGACATGATCAAAGTTATCCATGCATATAGTCGACGATATGCCTCACTGAATTCAGTGAAATTTTCTGTCAGACAAATGTACAGACCTTCCAACCCAGTTTCACATTACAATAGAAAATATAAATAACCTTTGGTTTAAAAAATTATTTTTGCATCCAACCAATGTATAAAGTTCTTCAGACATTTTGATTACCACTGAGCAGCTTTTAAAAAATTCCTCTCTATGTTCAATAAAATGTAAGAATAACGAAAAAGAACCAGTTTGCTTTCTTTTTAAACAACTGAAAGACTGAAATATAGTTCAGAATAATTTCTCTGCAAACCATGTCAAGATATAAAGTCAATAGGAAGATCGAATACCCAGTTTCTTAGCCAAGAAATCATCAAACTGACTAACCGGGGTGAAGTTCAAGAACACTGTTTTATTGTAAAAATGAAAAAAATAATAACCAAATGAATATGGTCTAGTGATGATGCACAAAAATTAAAATATATTCCATGCACAATGGAGAAATGAGCTCTGCTCTATAACTTTTTTTTAACCATTTACTAAAAAACCTGACAGAAGCACTGCTTTATGCATTTGCTAAATATATGGATTTGGGCAAGTTTTGACATTTCAAATATGTGATTTTTTTTTCTAGTTAAAAGATGGCTTTATGTCCAAAGCCACATTCATTTTCTTTCTTCTAATATTATAAAGGAAATTACTTAAGAGCTGCTCAAGTTTTTCAAAACAGTTATTATATAGAACATTTTTGGTCCTTTGTTTTTCACTTTTCTTCCAAACTGTACCTCTGTCTGGAGAATTTAGTAATGTTGCAGATGAGGAGGAGAGCCGCTTGTTAATGACTGGATCAACATGTTTCGAAAGGTTCATTGTTGAAACAGATCGCCTGTCTGGATCTAAAACAAATGGAAATAATGCTAATTGACAGCCCGCATGCAGTAATGTGACTTTCTAGTCCTCCAGAGGGAAGCATAAATAGGAAGAGTTCTTTTTTTTTCCTTATGCCTTGAGGATATGTCAAGAGATTTTCTTTTTAGGTGACTCAAAGATTGGGCACAAAATGATGTAGGCTGGAATCCTATAGTTATCGCACAATAAGTCCAATTGAGGATTTACTGCTAAGCAGATACATATAGGATTGCACATTTAATTTCAAACTGCAGCCGAACTCCTACTCAAACAGCAATGTTCTCTTTAATGAAATAACTGCAAATGAACATATAAGAAATAAAGTAATGAGATTTAAAGGACTATTTCATTGTACTGACAGTTTAGATAATGCAGCAAACCTGAGGGAAATGAGAAATTGTAGAGAGGTTGTAATAAAACAAAACCTCTTAAAAAGAACATTTGACTATTTGGTAAGAGAGTCCTGTGAACTAGGATCCCTCAGTATCATGTTCATAAGGGAAAGATGTAGAAACAAGCCAGATAAGGAAAGAAAACAAGGGAATTTCAAAGTCAAGAAGTTTCAGAATTAAAGAAGTTCCTGCAAGATGATTTTCATGCACTTCTTGTGAAGGTGCTTCAGGCAGAGTCTTGCACAGCTCATGCACGTAAGCTTACAGCCAGATCAAGAGTCCTCTACCTCCATTTTTAAGAATCTCACTGTTTTATAGAATTTTGTTAGCACTGTTATAGGTTGATGTTAGCCACCTTAAAGGCAATTGTGTGGAAAAGAATTTGATACATATAAATAAAAATGTTTTCCATATAGTGTAATAACATTTAATACAACTAACATCTTAGAAATCAATGCTGCAGCCTTTTTCACCCTGGCACCTTCCAGTTATGATGAGCAGCTTTGAGCTATTCTGGTTGGAAATATTTAGGGTTGCAGATCAAACAGCTGGAGAACAAATGGCCATGCTAGTTGGGAATTCTGAGATTATTGCCCCACATCATCTGGTGGATGTCAGATTGAGAAAAAGCTGCAGCACTGAATGGCTACTTGGATAAATGTTATATAATCCCATTCACCATTTTTCTTTTCAATTCTTGTAGCTTTGAGGGAGCACATTCATTTCTCCCTTATCTTCCGCATTATGTCCTTCAGGTTAGGGTTTCCACTGTAGCACACACTGTACACAATGTAATTTCACAGTGTTATTTCCTCTCCACCATGATGCCTTTTTTTTTTAAAGGACAGCCCAGTTTTCAGCATGGATACACAGCAATATGACCCAGCAGCCATTTGACATCCTTCTGTTTATTTTTCAAAACAACTTGAAGCCACTTTCCTCCAAAGTAAACATTTATTTTTAAAAAGAGAACAGGTGCATGGAGAAGGATGACACACAGGTATTCAGAGCAAAGAAAGGAAACCATGTGAAGAGCTAGGAAAGGTGTTGATGCAGACATTTCCCAGAATTTGATGTGCCACATGATCTGGAAACAGTGGAAAAGGTTCCTGAATGACAACCAGTGAAAACCCTTTGCAGCTTTGGGGCATACGGGGCAATAATGCAATGGGATTTTTTTTTTTTGCTTTTTTTTTTAAATGCAATGACAAATTGCACCACTGAAAAATAATGTTGGTACAGAATCATGTTGAACATGTAATAACATTTTTCAAGAGTAATAAATGTATATTTTTAAAGAACTCTATGATAAAAGGAAACAAGTAATAGAAAAAACAAAAATAAGAGGTTTTTCCCCCCCTGTATCTAAAGGGCTTTGGAAAAAATTGTTTCTCAGGGTTAAAAATATTCCAAATAGACAAACAATGCCTTTTGAGAATTTGTGCCACATTCTTTAAGTCACCCAGTAATAAATAGGTAAACTAGAGGAAAACACGTTAAGGGCTATCTATCAGCTCTAGTCTATGCCGTGTTAGACATGCACACAGTCTATGAAAAGATGGATTAGGTACTGGCGTACTGGTCCTATTTTGAGGAGATAACTACTTGTAATGAAATCAAGAAATCATAGTGATTTATGTACCGAGTTTTCTAGCACCACACAGAGGTTTGAAGTGGTACTCCAAGCGTGCTAAATCGAGAAGGGTGAATGATGATTCAACAAAATAACCTAGGACAGAATGCAAGACAATGATTTTCAAAAGTAAAGGAAAAAAAAGGCAGCAGTCAAGGTACACAAAAAGAAGCAAAAATAACAGATAGAATATTGTTATGAAAAAGACAACTATTTGATCATATAGCAGTATTTAGCTCATTTTGTCTGATATATATATATATATATATATACATACACACATACATACATACATATACACACATACATACACATACATACATCACATACATATATATATATATAAAAGTTCAGATCTAGTTAGTATTTGAATAGAAGAACATCAGGAAATCTAAAGTTTTCAGCTAAATTAGGAAGTTAAAAGAGAAAAAAGCAATGGCAATTCACTTCCATACAGTTGCCAAAAGACCCCTGAATTGAGGTGTCCCTGAAATTGCTAAGGATTGAACTTGTCTTAAAGAAGACCATTTTACTTATAATTTAAGTGTAATGATAAATGTTTTTGTTCCATAACAAATGCAATAATACCTGCTAGTGCATTTTCAAGGAAAGGAAATACTATTAATAGACACACAATTTCTGTGTAGCCCAGGTCCATCCGTAATTAGATCCTCTAGTTGTTAAGGCAACGGGCTAGAAACCAGGAGACCGAGAGTTCTAGTCCCGCCTTAGGCATGAAAGCTGGCTGGGTGACCTTGGGCCAGTCACTCTCTCTCAGCCCAACCCACCTCACAGAATTGTTGTTGTGGGGAAAATAGAAGGAGGAAGGAGTGTCAGGTATGTTCCCCGCCTTGAGCTATTTATAAAAAACAATAAAGGCGGGATAGAAAATAAACTAATAAATATTTATTAAAATAGCCTATAGCTCACACAGAGACTTGAGAAAAGAGACTGGCAGCTTTAATGAATAGCAGAGGAGTGTAGTGTTTGTACAAGGTCCTAAGCACTCCTACTGAATGATTCTGAAATGTGCACAAACCTAATATTATATATCTATGCATACACCTGTTTGTATGAATATGTTATGTTATATATTACTGTATCATACCATATTATATTTAAAAATAAATTATACGCTTAGGAAAAATACAGAAGTGATAAACCATAATTTAATTATTTATTTAATATCTGATAATCTCTGCAAAGCCACCTTTATCAGAGGAAGGAGGAATCTACCTAAAAGCTTTAAATATTAATCAATAAGCAATGCTGACTACTAGATTCTCCTACCCATTCCCCTTAAACAGAGGCTTTCAAAGCCAGAACAAAATATATCCTTGGTTCATTGTTTTATGAGAAATCATATCACTTCTCTAAATATTTAGATTAAATTCATAAATTTAATCTAAAGCTTGGCTTTGGCAAACAGAGTGCTGGCACACACACAAGGTCACACAGAAACAGACAAAGCAAATCAAGTACAAATACAAATGAAGTTAGAAAGGAGAGATCAGATGTCCAAATATTAGATCAGTTTCTCATTCTGGAAAGTTAAGCACAAAAGAAAGAGGCACCACACATCTGGAGTCACATGTGCTTAAAGTATGAAATGCAATTCAGTATGCAGGGAAGTGCCTTTGGTTAAACCCATGTATTTATTGGTGCAAAGAAAAGGAGATAGACAGCAATACCTGGCCTCCAATTTTACCTGTATTATTAATGCTGCTGCTATGATGAAGTGTCCCTCCCCAAGACCACCTATTTTGCTTTTGTTTCGGTTTCTGACTCCTCTCAATAGTGCGACGTACAACAGCTTCATGTCGTTCCTAATGAGACAACAAATGATTCCATTTCCCTGAACTGACATTGCCTTCATTTTATTCATTTAATAATTTTAAAATTAAAAACGCAGTCGTTTAAAATGTGTTGATCTTAAGGCAACCCAACGAGCGGGGGCACCAATGAATTCTTATATTCCCATTGTCCTCACTTGCCATGGCCCTTACTCCTTTTCTACACAGCTGCAAGGAGAAACACTCAGGAGGGAGATCTACAAGAGGGCACAATCCTGGTTCCCAAAAAGAGGGTGAATGGGCTCACTTACATTGGCAACACAGGCTTAATGGCCCAGGGGTGGTTAGGCCATATGCTACTGCATATTATTGTCTGTTTAAGCAGCTATTCCTTAAGTCTTCATTCAGCCCACATATAAATATTTTCATTGACCAGCACAGTGACTCATTAATCCTTCCCCTTTTCCAAAACAGAATACAACCCCTTGCTGAATAATAGTCCAGGGCAGATATAGACTTGACCAGAACCCACTATCTGCCCTGTTTTCACTGCTCCGCATAGAAACATTGCCCCAAAGATCCCCTAAAGAAGCCCTCCTACCTTCTCCTCCTCTATTCGCTGCCTCCGTTTTTCTTCTACTGCAACTCGCCTTCTTTCTTCCTTCAGCCTCTGCTCTTCTAATTTCTTTTTCCGTTCCTCCAGATGTTTTTCATAATGTTGCCTTGCTCTCTCTTCTTTTTCTAACCAAGCAACTTCTCTCACCGCTAAAAAACATCAAAGGAAATTTCACACATTTTTTGTCGTCTTTTACTACATTAATATTTAACTCAATAGCCCACATTTAAATAGGTTCATAGCCTTTTGGTGTTACAGCCTTCTCAATTACCATTTCAGCAAGAATTCTCACAATGTTTCCTGAAAAGAATGCATTATTAGCAAGCAAAAAGTGGCTAGGATTTTTTTTTTTCCCTTTGTGTCAGTTTTGACTCCTGTCAACTGCCTGGACAAGTCCATTCAGCTTTCATAGCAACATCTTTGGAAGTGGTTTGTCCTCTTTCTACGGCTGAGAGAAAGTGATGGACCCAGAGTCAACTGGTTGGCTTCCATGCCTAAGGCAGAACTAGAATTCATGTCTCCCCATTCCTAGACCAGCATCTTAGCCACTAAACCAAACTGGCTCTCTTGGATGTATGTCCTTGTCGCAAATTATTCAAAACCTGAATCTTGTACTCTGGTGCCTTATACAGACTGTGACCTACATGTGTATCTACATTTACATCTAAATCTCTCTCTCTGTTTGTGAGTGTCTGCATGTGGGTTGTGTGTTCCTCTAATTCCATTTGTCTAGATTAAATGACCTTATTGGGTCAGTTCTTCTCCAGTAATCTACAAGTAAAGATGCCCTTGACTTGACCTTGATTTCTGGCAACTACATGGACGTATTCATGGATATTTTTCTACTTCCCAGTCTAGCTTCAAGACCTGGAATTCCACTGTAGTCATCCATCTGTGTACTAAGGCTTACTTTCTGAGCCCAGATAAGGTAGGCCAGGTACCAGCATCTACTGGGTTAAGCATTATTATTCTACTTCCTAATGACTGCAAGTGGTACACTATTTTTGCCTCCTGTTTATTGTGTTTGGTAGAATATTAGATATACATTCCAAAGTTCTACCCAACTGCATCATTAGCTATACAAAAAACAATTTAGCTTTTTAAAATGTTTTTTATTTGAAAAGATATAATTTATAATTATGAAAAGCAAACAAATCAACAAAAGCCAGCACCTATTAATTCTGGCATCAATAGAAACCTTTTCAATTCAGCCTCATTCAGGCTGACTCTGCCAACAAGCTGACCATGACATATTGTAGAGCCGATATTTCTAGACCATCTTCTAATGCATCGCTATGTAGAATATATATTTCAATTTGGAGCTATCAAGGCATGTGTTCCAGCAACCATCTCACTCTCTAGCATCAGGCACAGTGCTCAAGTACTGCTGCAGTTTTTCAGAAAGAAGAGAGACTTGTCAAGCTAAATTGGTTCTGATTAGGGGAAAATTTCAGAATGTGACCTTGCCCTTTGGGCAGGACTCTAGTTGCTAAAAATTAAAAGCAACTGATATGACTCATGTCTAAACTTCCATATCTCAGCAGCTTGCCAATAGGAGGAAAACTGTCACAGAGTTTGATGGCAAATTATAGATTCTGCTTTGAAGGCCAAGAAAAGAAAATCTTGAAAAAGAAACCCTTTTAACTCATAGAATATTCCTGCACTTATTTGAAGGTCACAGGGGAGAATTCAACAGAGTATTCAACAGAGAGCTTCTCTAAAACAGATAATTATATCTGAAATGCTGAAATTATAATTCAACTATCAAGGGCTGGGCTGGGCTGGGCTAATGAAGGTGACTTCATTGCCGCCTTGCAGGAATGTGATCATTAGGGCGAGGATTTCTATGACCTAAAAATGTTAGAAATATGCAAGCATTTATGACCTTAAAACCGCTTAAATATGACCAATTAAACCAAAAATATGACTTTTAAAGCAAAAATATGACTTTACAATTTTTCTGAAATTAGCACCCAATTTTTAAAAATCCGTGCTTGCACACACATACACAAATTAAAAGGTTTGTTCTTCACTTCCAGTGCAGAAGTGCTAGTGCTGAAGGAACCAAATGAACATTTTGAGAGTAAAATGGTTATCCCTGGATTAGTTTTCATTAACAGCAGAATTGTATTAGGTGACCACGTGCATCGTGAGGTTATCAAACTCAAAACTCCTTGTCTACCAGTATGTTCTTGTATCTGGAGAAACTCCGTTTGATATCACAAGAGGTTATAGGAACAAATTTGAAAAAACCAAACTCATCTGGAGAAAATTCTGGCTTGAAGTCTTAAAATTTGCTTCGAGTCCATTTAGAACATTACTTATTTTGCAAAGTGAATAACCCAGATTAGATTGCAGCACTCTTTGCAGTTTATCACTAATTTTTTCAGCCACTTTCCCCTTTGCTTGCTTTAAATCACTCTCAGTTTGTTTTACAATATTCAGTGCATCACTAAGTTCCATTCCTACAGTTTCAGGGTGATGGAGTTTTTAAAGGTTAATAAAAGAACTCCAAGCAGCTAACAACAATCTTGCAAAGTAGAAGCGTGAACCAAAATTTGCACATTAAGCTTACGTTTAGAAAAAAATTCAGTCTTCACACAGTAGTGAGACAAAGAGGGGAAAAAAAGTAGCATACATTTATTCAGTAGATCTGGATACAAGTAGCTTCATAGTGGAAAGCACTTATTCATCACTGGTTCTTTGTAGACACTTTCTATGGAAATAGAAAGTCTGAGTGCAAGCGAGATGAGAGGACGAGAGCTGCATTCTGCAGCACCTCCTGCTTGCAGGTGTGCCCAAGAGGTAAAATGGAGATTGTTAATCCCCAAACCCAAGGAGGAGAAGGAAGCTGAAAATCAGGTGACCCATGTGACATCCCACAAGCACAATAGAGATGTGTTTACTAGAAAGACCCCTTTATGCTTATGAAACAATGCTGAGTTGACCCCTGATAATTCCAACACAAGCTGGGTATTGCTTTTGATAATCCACTGAAGTTAGATCCTATATATGCTAAGTTTCCAGCCAAGGTTTCAGAAAAGGAATCTTGCACAATCTTGATGGAGGAATATTCACAACAGTCAAATTCTTTAACTATCCACTGCAAGAAAGCATAATTTGTGAAATAATACATAGCTGCATCCAGCCAAGTCCCCCAATGTGTCACGACAAGTCGGGGAGGGAAAGCCAAAGTAGGAGCAATTTCTTTGAATTTCTGTACTCGAAGTGGAGCTTTAATGAACATTTTTTTTCCCCATTAGAAATAAGATAATTATTTACATCAAGATAGTTGCTTCAAATCTCTTCGGCCACTCTGTGTAAACCATGTGCAAGGCATGTGATATGGATCATTTTTGGATAAAGAAGTTTAAGTCCCTTGGCTGCTTTAGTCATGTATAGAGCAGCATCTGTTACAAAGAGAAGGATATTTCCCCTTTTTACACCATCTGGCCAGAGTAGTTTCATAGCATCATCAAAGAGCATAGCAATAGTGGAATTGTTTACTTTTTGTAGAGTTTCACATGTTAGAAGAAATATTTCACCAGGCTTGTCACATTTTAGAGTGCCAATAATAACACTGGCTACATATCTTCCATTTACATCACTTGTTTCATCTATTGGAACCCATATCTTATTGTTGTCAACAGCAGATCTTATCTTTTCTAACACATCTTCATAGCAGGCAGAGATGTGACTTTTCCTTACAGTTGATTCATTTGGTGACTGGTATGCTTCTCCAAAAAATGCCTGAGGCTACCACTACCTAATTTCCTTTAGGGAGTATTGAAGTAACCATCACTGTACAGAGATCCTTACAAAATTCTGACTGGGTATTTGATGAACCTGCAGTTGAAGAAGAAGCTCTCTCAAAAAGGAGACATTGCCTGTTCTCAGTGAAGGTAAATCTTACTAAAAAACTCTTGTGTTTCACAGTGTCATAATGTTTTTGAATATTAAAATGCTTTTGGGCCGATACCTTAATTTCACACAATTTACAAAACAAAATATCACCATCGCTACTGAAAATCTGCTCCCCAAATTCTTGAGTAAGATACCATAATTTCACACTATCTGAACATCTACTTTTAGGCATGTTGAAATCAGATTGCAGCTCTCACGTGACTCCACCACCTTGAACACACACACACATCTGAGTTGGGGAGCAAATGAGAAAAAGAAAATAGGCAAATTCTCACTTTTTCAGGCCTTGTCAGGGTAGAAGCTTCTGGCTGAAGACACTTTAAAAAAGGTTGCTCTCCCTCTCTTACACACACACACACACCTGAGTTGGGGAGTAAATAAGAAAAAGAAAAAACAGGCAAATTCTCACCTTTTTTTCAGGCCTGGTCAGGGGAGAGGCCTTTGTTCCCACCTCTCTCTCTCTCTGACACACACACACACACATACCTGTCTCCTTGAGTTGGGGAGCGAATAAGAAAAAACAGGCAAATTCTCACTTTCTTTGCTGGCTCAAACTTGCTAGCTTATCAGGAGGGTTGCCAATGACCAAAATATGACCAAAATATGACATTTGTTACAAAATTAAGCAGAAATATGACATAACACCTTTAAAAAATCAAAATATGACTTTTCAGGCAAAATAAAAAGCATCTAATTCTCACCACATTACTCTAAAACATGTTTTAACTTACTTATAAACTCAGATAAAGGTTCCAGAAAAAATATGACATGTCATAGAAATCCTCGCCCTAGTGATCATGAATTTGTGATATTCAGAGGAAGACCAGATGATTAGAGTCAGGCCTGCATACTAGACTTCACAAGAGCTGATTTTGAGGAACTCTGAAGGAAGGTAAGTTGGATCCAATCACCTGAAATCCTGAAGGAGAAAAGTGTCTGGGAAGGATGGGAAATTCTACAAAATGGGATGTTGAAGGTGCACCTGCAAACAATTTTCACTATAAAGAAAAATAGGAGAAATGTAAAAAGGCCAGCATGGATGCATGCAAAGCTCTCTAAAATGTTGAAGAAAAAAAGGGACAGGTACAAGAAATGGAAGAATACAAAGAAGGATACAAGGCAGTCTTCAGAAACATAGGAACTGCATCAGGAAGGCTAAAGCTCAAAATAAGTTGAAATTAGTGAGACCTATGACTGATGTAGACTATGACTTTATCATTCTGGGACAAAGTATATCATTTTTACCACTTCTCAGCCAAAAGCAGGAGGAGTTTGCCAAGGATGTGAAACAATGCATCTTGGCTCTCAGTTTAAAAAACACTGAGAACACAGTGAGAAGTTTGACACATGGAATTCTATTGTAAGTGCTGAAGACAAGAAATGGAACATGAAGAAAAAGCAATGCACAGTACAGTAATCAAGTAAAAAGACTGACATCTTGCAAGTTTGTGCAGAATCTGGACAATATTTAACAGCTTCTCTGAGCTATCTGAGGTTTCACTGAATTCACAGAATTGAGATATAACAATAAAGCAGAAAACTTCAACATATAACAAATTCTCCTATCTGAAGCTGGCCACAATAGTCTAGGATAGAATGCTGAAAGTGAATCAAGCTGTGCATTGAAAGGAGTTACAGTTCATGTACACAACATTTGCAATACAAGTAAAATCTATCTGAGCGTGGCAGATTATAAAAGAAGCAAACTGCTAATAGTGCTGGCATCAAATACAAAGACCATAAAATAAGAGGAGGAAAACCAAAGGCGTATATAGAATTATTTGAAATTCAGAATATTCTTATCTGGCTACAAAGCCCAGCATAAGAATGTGTACTGTGTTATTACTCATGAGTAGAAATATTACTCATCTATAATTTCTAACCTGAAGAATGGGATATTACATTGGATTCAGTGTGTCAAAGCTTTGCCCATGGGGCAAAGACCAGTGTATTTCCCAACATGCACTTGTGACTGCAAGCAGATTCAGCACCATGAAGATTATTCAGAAACTAGAGACTATTCCTTCCTTTGAAACATTTCACATTCCTCCCATGAATCAAACTGACTGGACCTCCAATAAAACAATTCAACTCTGGGTAAATTTCTGGTTCCTTTAACTTATAATTTGGCATTTGATATCATAGAAACAGTACAGTATATATGTGGTCCTAGGCTTATGCATCTTGGAACCTGTTCTGCCAGGAGCTGGATTTGGACATCAAGTTGGAAATGGGAGATTTGGAACCCTCATATGACAAAGAAAATGCAGGTTAGTGGTTGAAATAAGCAGCTACCTCTGTCACTGCTTGTTTTTAATAAGAATAAAAAGAGACTTGTCAATGGTCATCTTCATTTTGTAAACTGTTGCTCTTCTATACCTCAAATTAGAAAAATCAGATCCACTTTTATCAGTTTTTTCAAAGACTTGCTCTCTGAGGAAAAAAGGCTAGCTTTAAATAAATTTAGGTTACATGAAGATTGACTTTAGAGTAACATAACATTTGTTTCCTGGAAGTCCTTGGATACCATATATTGAAAAACCTTTCCATACCATATTCATCTTAATCCAACAATATTGGATTAGACTGTAGATCTAAGACTGGAAAGCTTCACACAATTGGACAACACATTCCAAAGAGTGCAAAAAACATCTTTTTCTAGGAATGTTTCTTCCCTTAGAGTTATTTCTAGAAAAGTCAGCATCTTTGGGGTTTTTTTTTATTAAACTTCCAATTTGCAGTTAGGGGAAAAACAATTCTGTGTCAAAATTTATAAAGAAAGAACAAGGCATCAGCACCTAAACTTTAAATGAAGTATTACAAAATGACTCAACTTTGCTGAGGCACACTAAATATTTTTGGAAATGTACAGAGCAATCATCTGCAATTTCTTTCTGAGACATACAGTAAGTGTAAATATTAAGAGCAATTCATACTGAGCAATGAAGAACATTGTCTGCTAAGTTTTCCTAGCCCCCTGCCCCTGATCAAAAAATATTCATATTCAGAAATGGACAACTTTCTAGTGACTGGGGTGTAGAGGGCATAACAATGACATAATGCATTACGAAAAGTGTGATGACTGGAACACTTGAGCATTCACTCAATTATGACTCATAAGCTTTTGCTTATAAATCTATTTAACGAAGCGTAGCATTCAGTACAGAGAAGAAGTTGTGAATGGAATTTCCCACGCATTTCTACATTTTAAAATCACAGTAACTTCAAATTCCCCCGCACTGCCCTCCTATGTATGTGTCCCTCCTTCTCGTGCCAGCATCTGGCTATAACAGTTCTTCCTAGATGACCTTGGTGCAAGGAGCAGCTAGCCCAAACAAGATGATTCCCACTCCAACCGTGCTCCCCTACCCTGATGGTTGACACGCAAGTTGACACGGGTTGCAGGATGATGGATGCGAGTCCGATAAGATGTTCTGTGAACATTTGATCAGGGAGCCTGACAAAAAGGGACAGACTAAGCATTTTTTCCCATGAAAGGTGAAGTGAAGGCTTTATAAAATGTAATTGTACTAAGTTAATAAATCAGTTTGTGTCCTAACAGCCAGGAACCACGCTGAGACAAGGAATAGGTCTCTAGTGTTTATTACTGCTACATTAGACAGAAAATCCTAACAAACTGAAGAAGCGTGGGAAAAACCCATACAGATAAATCCCAAGAGTTAAGGCAGGTCTGATCTGTGTCTCTTTGAATGGCTGCTCAACTCCTCAGTACTACGCATGCGTTTTCCCCCCTGGATAGGGGCCCCCTCCTGCTCACCATCAGTACTCATGACAGTTTGTCACAGAATTTAAGTCGCATAATCTTTGAGGGCTTCCAAGTCCACAAAAATGCAACCCTGGAGACCACTGGTTGTCTTTTCCTGTTCTATATATTTAAATAACCTCAACTATTTATTACTTCATTGTATATAACATGTCATAGAAAGTTGCTGTGCACCAAGACAGATGGTTTATCTACCTAGCCCAACAGAGAATCCAGAGAATCTGGAGAAAGAGGGTGGGTATGGAACAGAGGTTTCCAACTCCCTAGCAGACTCTGAGGAACACTTGAAACCTCAGGAAGCTGGAGCATTCCAGGAACCTTGAACAGAGGATCATTTTGTCTCCTACTTCTGTAGAAACAAGTCAACTATCTAGCCAGGAATACTGCACTAGGTGTCATCTGTTTTCTGTGTGGTACAGAGACTAATTTTTTATAGCTCTCTATATAAGCTAGGGAATTGTTTTTATTTATACTTCAAATTGAGTTTTTTTTAAACTCTTTTTCTTTGTAGGATCTTCTTGTAATCAGTAATATTAACCTTGGAACTCTCCAGTTCATCTCATCACTGAGCAGTTCAGTGTACTGAATTTTCTTATGGACCCTTCCTGTTTACATAAGTTGCCAGCAATATCATTATGATCTGTGCATCTCTATAGTTTATCTTTTTCAACACTGAATGTTTGCAACTTGTGAGGGCTGGAAGTGTGCATAAACCCAGGGCCAGGTGTGCCTTTCCAGCCTCATGCATTGCTGTGCATGCCCTTTCTCCCAGTTCCTGACCTAGCCATATTGAGCAGCAAGTTAGAGGAGCACAACTCTTTGATAGGTCATGAACACCAATGAAAAAAGACACAGGACTGCACTAATCCTTCTGTTCATGGAAGGCACAACTGGATTAAAGAAGACATACCCTTCTTGGGTTCAAAGGCATCCCTCAGAAGGTTTGGACTACACTACAAGGAAATTTTCACAAACTTGATAATGAGGAAACCCTCCTTCAGGAACATCTGAAGTGGAGCAGGTAGCAATCAGAAAAATTGCTTTCACCGCTGTGCCTCCAATGTATGGAACTTTACCCTAGTTCCTTCTTCAGGTATCAAATATTTTAAATTAGTATAGAGAATGCAGCACCAGGCCAACTCATCTGGCTTAAAACTAAGCTAGGTCAGACTTGTTTAAGACTTGGATTGGAGACACTGAGGACAGTGAAGCAGAAAGAAGATAATGGCAAACATTTCTGAATTGTTGCCAGGAAAATTACATGAACATGTCCATGAAGTCACCAAAGAGGAATTTGACTCAAAGGAAACTTTATTTTTTTATAGAGAAAGCCTGGCAACAGCTTTCTATAATGGCTACTCATCAGTATGTGAAAGGTCCCCTGTGCAAGCACCGAGTCATGTCTCACCCTTTGAGAGGACGCTGCTTTCGTGATGTTTTCTTGGCAGACTAGTGAGGTGGTTTGCGATTGCCTTTCCCTGTTGTCACCTTCTCCAGCAAGCTGGGGACTCATTTTACTGACCTTGGAAGATGGAAGGCTGAGTCAGCCTGAGCTGGCTACCCGAGAGAGAATCCAGCTTCCGCTGGGATCGAACTCAGGTCATGGGGAGAGTTTTGGTTGCAATACTGCCACCTACCACTCTGCACCACACGAGGCACCCATCAGTATAGCTCTGCCCATTTCTTCTGAGTCCTGAACTGTGGCACACTAAACTTATAACAATGGCAAGAGGGCTTATTTACTATATACCTGTGAGTCATCTGATATTCAAAGCATTTACAGCAACATAAATAGATATGTACATAAATAGAAATCCACCTGCATGCAGCATCTTTGCTATAGTTTAGCCATGCATTAAAGACATAGTAATTCATCTTGGCATTTAACAGCCCATAATGTGCTGCCAGCATAATTACAGCCATTGTAATAATATATTTTATTACTGTATTTTATTAAATGTATGTTTAACATTGAGCATAGCCTGGAGATGCATTACAAGGGCTATATAAATATTTCAAATAAATGATCATCAAATAAATGAACAGATGCATGTTAGTATGACTAAAATCCATTAAATATGCTAAAAGTTGAAAACCAACCCCAAACACAATATACTAAAATCTATTTATAAAAATACTAATCAGATTTTTAAAAGTTCACTGAATGTTTTATTAAAAAAGTAGTTCTAAGACAGACCTTTACTTTTAAGTGAGTAGCAAAGCATATAGTGAGAGGGAATAAAGTAAAAAATTCGCAAACAGACCTCAAGAAGAATCCTGGGGGAAGCATTCCATAACTGGAGAACTCACACTGAAAACAGGCCCCTGCTACTTATTCGGTTTTTATCAAGCTAATATTCTGTTTCTTAAGAGCATGTTCTCTAAATATCTTCCCTAAATGTTCATGTTCCTCAGTACTGTAAGTGGTTTTGTATCTCCAGTCTTTCACATGAATATTCTAAGCAGCTCTTAGAAGCAAATCAAGATATCATTAATGTTAATCCCAAAGCATGTGTCAACTTAGATGAAACTCAAACGTGGGCATAAGAGAATGACTTGGGGTGGTATGCTTTTTACCTCGATGCATACAATCCTTATTAAAACCACAATCTCTGCACAATATATGTTATGAGAAGAACTGTAGAATTCTGTACTTTGGAGGGGGCATTTATGCCATTAAATCCAGCCAATCCACTACTCAGTGCAGAAAATTACTGCCTATTTATGCTGCAGCACATGTAAAGCTTCACTGCTAAATGCAAGGGCCTGGATTTCTATGATCTATGCTTATAATTTCAAGAAATATATTCATGCAAAAATATGCATGTAACACATTATACTTATGTCAGCCCTACTAGGTAGACCAGACCATGAAATCAACTCCACAGGATGGTTAAAATTACTTTTAATGAGATTGGCTATAATAACAACAGAATCCTGAAAGTCTGATTGTGTTGTACCTCCTCTTCCTCCTTAGAGTTCAGTGAATTAGGAAGGTCTCTGTCTTAGCTGCTTCCAAATATTACCTGGACATTCTGGACTTAAAAATGTTTTAGCCCCTTTTGTCTAGACAACGGCACATCCATATCTCTGTCAAGGTCATCTACCTTATTCTCTACACATGTAGTAACTCATGATGTTTAATGAAAATAGGTGTCAATATCTATTTCTCTATCTATCAAATGTATAAGGCTGCTCAACTCACCATGATTTGGGGTTTCATACAAGTTTAACAACCAAATCCAAGACAACAAAACAAATAAAAGATGGTAATAACCAGGGAGCTTACATGCTCCAACACATTAATAGAATCTCACTCAGGGGACATATACTCCATCTACCCCAGGACCTGGGAAAAAAGCCAGGTCTTCAAGACTCATTTAAAGGGCAGCAGTATTGGTATTATTTGAACCTCAGGGAGGATACAATCCAGAGGACAGTAGCGTTGTGCTACTACAACCTATCTGCTAGGAAGAATATAGTAAGTATGACTTACCTAGAAGCTTTTCCTGTTCTTCTCTCCGTTCTCTGGCCAGTCGTTGTCTTTCATCAACTTTTAGTACTGGTGTACAATTGGAAAAATAATGTAAGATTTAAGCTCCAAATATAGTCATCTTATATGAGAGGCAGCTATTCTGAACTCCATAGAACCTACTTCTAAGCATAAATCCATAGATGTATATTCTTAAGATCTCATATTGAAAAATGCTGGATTCTAAAACCTGTTAAGAAATGACTTTATAACAAAATAAAAAGCATACAGTATTTATTTAGCTAGTTGTAAGGACTCAGTATTTTTACCACATTCAGAGCACCATATTAAAATGTATAAATCAGTCTTCCCCAGCTGTAAAACTTCCAGGTGTATTTGGACAACAACTCCCAGAATTTACCCAAAACAATGTTAGTTGGGAACTTGGAATTACATTTCTGACACATTTGGGGGACACCAGGTTGGAGAGGAAGGGTCTAAAAAAAAATATCACTATTTAGGACATCCATCATCATTTTAACCAGTTCCATAAACCTACTAGGAAGCCTACATTAAAAATAAATACTCTTGCACATATACAGTTCGATATCACTGAAGATTTCTAGACTTCTCTCTAAAATCTTCAATGCCTCCAGATATTAACAATCAAAAGGTACTGGGTTGCTATCCTTTTTTTTCCCCCTCTTTGGAAAGATTTTTCCTAAAAAAAAATTTCTTTTTTGCTTGGAAAGAAAAGTATGGTGGAAAAAGCAGTGAGAGATAATGGGAATATTTTAAACATTGACAAGGTCTTCTGGAGGTCTCATAAAATCTGTTAATGAGGCAAAGCAATTTCATATTAAAAACTTCATCTGGAAGTGCTCCATAGCATTCTCCATCCAGCATATTGAGATTCTTTCAGTGGTATGAACCCCAGTGCAGTTGCAGAGTGCTGACACTGGGGACTCTCATGAGTGAGAGCTTGCTAAGTAGGTTGCATTAAAGTTAATTCACAACAACCAGCTGCAGAATCCCATCCATCACTAAAACTCTTTAAGAATTACTTCTTATACTAAAATACTGCCCAGAGTCCCCCTTTTTGGGGGAGATGGGCAGTGATAGAAATTTGAAAAATAAATAAATAAATAAAATAAAGCAGTCCGTATTCACTGATTTTTTTCCACGGGATACATGAATTATTTTCCCCAAATCACTAGGCTCTGAATACATTATTTTTCAGAACTCACAGGCAATGGTGTTTTTTCTTCTACTAGCGTATGCAACAGTTTTTGCAAGGACACAAATGAAAGAGTAATTTGTCATTATACCCAGGTACCAGTAATTCAGGAGATTGATAGATGTCCTGTTACTGGTTATATAAAGCTGAAAACAGTGAGAAAGTCACTTACTTTATCTTTTCTGTATTAAGAATTAGCAATACAGTAACGAGTAAGCATGAAGAAAGTTGCAAAGAAAATAAATTGCTAAAATATTTCAAACAGTAATATTTATTACTGTTTATTAATATTTATTTTCCTGTATTTACTATGTTTCTATATGATCCTTTATAATATCTATCCTGCAACAGTTTGCAATATTATTTCATACAAAGCAATAGTTGCATCCACAATAAATGGATTAAAGATAAATGAATAATTTACATACGAACTATAGCATACTTTAAATGGAATTAAAACAAAATTAAAAATTCAGACTATGTTGGTGCTTTAAAGTATAACAAACTTATCACATTTCACTACAAGAGAAACTCTGGAAAGAATTAAATTACTGTAATACCTGGCTTGGTTCCTGCAGGATTAGTGCCTTGCCCTAAAGAAGCAGAAGAGGGCCAGCTGGATGAGACAGCTTTTTTATCTGGTACTTTTGAGTTTTCTGATACTAAAATGAAGAGAGGGGAGAAAAATGGATTAGTTAACCATATCATTACAATCGTTGTTTTTATTTGTACAATCACTCTGAGATAATTAAGGACATTCATCTACATGTCTTAGGATAGGCACAGAAGAGCAAAGTACATTTTTCTAGATCAGTGTTTCTCAACCTTGCTAACATTAAGATGTGTGAAGTCCACAATCTTAAAGTTACCAAGTTTAGGAAATACTGTTCTAGATACTGCTGGATGATAATTTACAGCAACCCCAATCAACATGGCCAGTAGCACAAAAAGCTGGGAACTATGGTTCAGTAACACTCTGGGGAAATCATATGTACAACTCACTCTTAAGAGTAAAACTCTGTTCCCAGCAATAGGAAAGAGCCTGAAAACAGATGAGCTGCATCTGCTAAGATGTAACTAGCCTCCTCTTGTCTGGGAGCAGGTGTCAGGGTTTCAGTAAACACATACATCAGTGTTTCTCAACCTTAGGAACTTTAAGATGCTGGCTGGGGAATTCTGGGAATTAACTTGCTGGCTGGGGAATTCTGCGAGTTGAAGTCCATACATCTTAAAGTTCCCAAGCTTGAGCAACACTGACATACATACATCTAACACTGAGTTAAGCCCTTTGGGTGCTTAAGAAAACTGCATCTGTGGAATTAGGGGGTCTAATACAAGAGATATCTAACATATTCTGGGGCAGCAGTTCTCAAAGTGTGGTCTGGGGACCCTGAGACCCTTTCAGGGGAACTGCAAAGTCAAATAAATATTTTTAAATGGCCTAGTTTTAATTTCTAATACAGTACACTAAATACTGATAGATATAACCCACATAAGCCAAAGCTCTTTGGGGCCCTCGATAATTTTTAAGAATGTAAAGGGGACCTGGGACCAAAATGTTTGAGAGCTGCTGTTCTAGGGAAACATTCGGCACTATTCAAGGTATACTGGAATGGGTGGCACCACTGAGAATGTCTCATTCTTATTTACTTATTACAATAGCAGTCTTCCCCAATCTTACAACCTCTTTTTTTTATTGCACTATAATTCCCATGATTCTCCACTGGCATTATCAAAGGTCAAAAAATGGGCATATTACATGTGGCAACCTTGCTTGAAATACAGCAATCCACTCTCACTGTCATTACATTAGCAGCCACTCTGCTTCGTAAAAATAGGATTGAGAATCATTCCATACAGAAGGATGTCTCCAGGTTTTTAAAACATGTTTGTATTTTCAGGTCCCATTCAAGCATGCCTAAGGGCACTCAGTGACGTAGGAACTCACTTCTAATGCACGTTAGCCAAAATATTGCTGTAGGTGCTGCAAAGGAAGGTTTGCTAACTAAAACACCCAATGTTATATTGCTTCCCTGGTTTTAGGTTTAGGACTGAAGCATTCAGACGGGATTATGTAAAGCTGCTGTAAGATACACATAAAAACTGCTTCAGTGATACAGAGTGGTTATACTTTGGAGGTGCAACTGGCACAGGGTATCATGCATTTACAATCACAGTGGTATGTATTTATGCAAGGACATAAAGCTAAGATAGCCTCACTCTGCTGACATATGAAATCAGAAGCAAGGCAGAATAAATTCTACTTAGTGTTAGGATGGTGGGGGTGTCACCTGGGAATTCCAAGGCTATTGGATAGACTAGGAAGTAAAAAAACAAAAGAAAAGAACTTTTGTAACCCTTCCAAGAAAATTGCATAGAAGAATTTAACTTTACTCAAGCAATTTTTCTTATATTTATGTACCTGTTTACATGAAATCAGGAGAAACTTGCAATTCACAGCATTTCTCAAATTAAAAGCTAGTAAGCTGCATTTATTTGCAGTTCAAAAGAAGGAACTTTAGAGGGCACAATGAGAATAGCTCCAGATAATAAATTGTTAGAAAGTTATTCTTTTTCTAAGATGTTTTAAAAAGAGGTAATTAACATGAAAATGTATTATGAGGAGCCTACCAAGGTGGTTCTGAGGGAAGTCATGTTGTCACAGAATATACACTCTGCCTAAATTTGGAAGTTATCTAAATTAGGTAACAGCCACTTCCAGCAACATGTCATCACCTTACCCATTTACAATTAGAAATATAAAATATTAGTCTAAAAAAGAAACAAGAAAGGCTAAAATGGTACAGGAATAAGCAAAAGAGCATATCAGACTTGTATTCTGTCGGTCTTATATTCTGCATTATGTGTCTTAATTATATCTTGAACAATTAATAATAAAAAAGAAAAAAATATATAAAATATTTAATAATCTGTTTCTGTTTGTATTCTTCTCCCCATCCCAAAGAACAGAAGACTGACTATAGTGCTTATTTTCTCCCCCCGCAACCCTGCCCCACATTCCACACTTAGCTGTAAGAGGACTGAATTTTGTTTAAACCTAATACAAGCATTCCAAACTGCTCAGTAGTCCCGCCATAAAGTGTCCTCCTACAAAAAGGATATAGAAGAGGTACACAAAGCACAACTCTGGGCTGCTTGGAGAAGGCATACAGGTCACTGCCAAAACACAGTGGGATGCCTCTCAAGAGCCAAAATATTTAACAGTTTGTACAAACCAGAGCAAAGCAAACACCCCTGGGCACAGCAGTGCTCCCAATAGTAGTATTTTTTCTGTACTCAGTATATTATTTGTACTTGGCCCTGTCCTGAAGTGTCCAAATGCAAAAAAAAAAAAAGTATTGTTTGAGAAAAAAAAACATCTTGGTAGAAGAGAGAAAATAGGAAAACTGAATTTGGCCATCAAGAAATGTATCCTGCAATTAAGGGGCTCCTGCAATTTGTTATCCCAATCTCAGCCTTTGGGATGGATGGTGATATTGGGAGGATGGGGTGAGAGATTCATTGCTTGTATACAAACTCATATTATCTTTCTGTTTGGTTCCATGCGTGATAATATATTCCTTCTGAAAATTCAACTGATCTTTTCAATTTGTATCTTCATTTCTATTTTCCCTTCACTAATTCTTGCTTGATCTTCCTTTATAGATATTTTATCCAACTTCTAAATTCTTCTCCTTCATATCCTTCCTACCACCCTTTCACAATATCTACATTACATACCAACATTTTGCTTTATAGTTTTATTTAGTCTTCCTCCTCTGGTTTTCCTCCTGTAGATCATTAATTAGCCACATTTTCCCCAGTGTTAAATTGTAATACAGATGTGCATGTTTGCTTTCTTCCTGTTTTTGTAAGCAGTATTTCCCCTGACCCATTTTTGCCATACTGATAGATCTGTATATCTCTGGATTATTATTATTTTGTGTGTGTGTCAGAAGCACCTACCAAGGCGTTTCTGTATTGAAAGGATTTGCTGGTGATGTCACCATTGCCCGGGGGACGCCCAAGGGGGCTCCTTTCATGTCCCTGTTATTTTCCCACCGAAGTGGTACCTATTCATCTACTTGCATTTGCATGCTTTCGAACTGCTAGGTTAGCAGGAGCTGGGACAAGTTGATGGGTGCTCACTCTGTCACGCGGCTCGTGGTCTTGGGTTTTGAACTGCCAAGCTGCTGACCTTAATGGTCCTCTGACTCAGCATCTTAACCACGAAGCCACCGGGGCCCCTTTCTGGATTAATATATCTGGCAGTATTATCATCACTAGAGAGATGATGTATGGGAAGGGTTCCAGCAGTATCAAACTTCATAGCAAAAATAACTGAGTCTGCAGAAGTGGTTTGAGCAAGCAACTGCTATGTAAAAAAGTCATGTAACTTGAAAACTTTCCCACCAATTTCTATAAAATTAGCATGCTTAATCCACTCATAATACTCTAACTTTTCTGAAAATATAATCATGTTCTGATTTTAAAAAAAACCAAATCATGTTCTGATTTAAAAAAAAGCCATTAAGAGATTTTGTTGATGTTGTTTTCTTGTGCTAAATAATAAGAAAGTGTAGCTCAACTTTTCTCAGTTCAGATTCTAGAACACTGTTTTTCAACCTTGGCAACTTTAAGATGTGTGGACTTTAACTCCCAGAATTCTCCAGTCAGCGTCCACACATCTTAAAGTTGCCGAGGTTGAAAAACAGTGTTTTAGAATGTTGAAATAAGACACTTTCCAGACTGACAGCTTGGTTAGACTACTTCCTTTTTTTTTTTTTAATTATTAAGGATTTTGATTACAATAGTAAAAACTAATACAAACTAAACTTAAAGAAAAGAGAATAGAAAGAAAGAAGAAAAAGGGGAAGAAAAAAGAAGAAGAAAGAAAAGAATATTATGAAGAAGAGGAAAAGAAATATATAAAGAAGTGACTTCCAACCCTCATCACAACAAGGATAAAAATTTTTAATAACTCTTCACCGCCTATAACAGGGGTCCCTAACCCCCAGGCCACAGACCGGTACCAGTCTGTGGTCTGTTAGGAACCGGGCCGCACAGCAGGAAGTGAGCAGGGGGGGGCGAGCAAAGCTTCATCTGCGCTGCTGCCGAAGCCTCCAGTGGTTACAGGCTGGAGCTCCTTGCCTGAACCTGCTGGTTTCCGTGCCAGTCCTAGTGCCTGATGTGTGCCTTGTGAATCCAAGGAAAACCATCACCCACCTCCCGGTCTGTGGAAAAATTGTCTTCCCCAAAACCGGTCCCTGGTGCCAAAAAGGCTGGGGACCACTGCCCTGTAAGGTTAAACAGATATCTCTTCATCCCATATCCCATCCCTTATCTATTAGCAAATCCATAAAACATCAACTTTTCAATCCTGGTGTCAGCAAAAATCCATAAAGGTTGCCAGAACATTGCAAAAAAATGTCTTACAGGTAGTTCTCGACTTACAACAGCAATTGGGACCAGAATTTCCATTGCTATGGGATGCAGTCATACAGCACAACATCACCTAGTAATGGCACTCCCTGCAGTCCCAGTTGCTGTCATTAACTGAATCCCATGGTCACTAGGTGAGGCAACTTCCTGCCAGCTTCCCACAACCAAGTCAGTGGGGAAGCTGGCAGGAAGTTGCAAGTCCCAGGTGGCTCACAGGCAGGCCAGCAGGCGGGTGAGTGGCTGCTGCCAGGTGGGGGAGGTTTGAGGGGGTACGCAAGGGAGAAAGGGAGTCGTGGCAAGGCTTGGGGAGGGTGCGAGGGGGTGCACAAGGCTGTGAGGGAGGCATGGTGAGGCTCAGGTCATTCTCTTGGTTTACCATTTGTATCTCCCTTTTAATTTTTAAAACTTGAGCCACTTTCTTTTGTACATCCAGTAAAGCATCTTTTTCCAAATCATTCTCTTGGCCTGTCATTTGTAGTTCCATATTCTGTGCTTTCTCTGTCTTGTCAGATAAATCTGCCATTCCTTCATTAACTTCTTTTAGACGTAACAGTAGTCTATCCATAGAAGCAGACATCTTTATGACAGTGTTGATACTGTAGTTCTAACTTCTAGCTCCATTCTTCAAAGATTTCCTTTAATATTTCTGATGTTACAACATTTTGTATCATTCTGTAAGTCCCAGTATTAATTGACATCAGGCTTGTATTTTTTTTTCTTCTGCTTAAAATCTTTAGTCCCCTCTAGTGCCCAGTTTCTAAAATCATCACTTATCTTTTAGTATGACTTACAATTGCCTGGATCACCAAAATAAGTCTGTTTCCTACAAGAAGTTGCTTATTCTAAAATCTTATAATAAAGGCCAATATTCCAAATTTATCTGGAACCTTAATCCATTTATGACTTTCTTAGATCAAAATCTTATTTAGCTTTTTGCTGTTTATTTCAAATTCTTTAAGTTCTTAAGCTTGTAATTAATTTTTCTCTTGTTCACAGCTGAATATAAAATCATCTGACAAAGACTTTTCAAAACTGTTGTTCTGAAGGTCCTTAATAGCTTTAGAATAGTTAATAGGCAATTTCCGAAAGTGATAAGAAAGTGGTTAGACCACTTCCAAAGCCAAAGATTTGGCCACAATGAGAATCAGACAGTTCTTGCACAACAATAATAGAAGATACTCAGATGCCAGGTGTGCTATTACAGAGGAAGGAAGATCCTGGCTCCCGGCTCCTCTGTAGATCTGAAGAGGGTTGAGAAGCTGGATCTAGGAGGTGCCACACTTTCTTCTGAGAGAGGGTGAGGTCTGCAGTCTTGAAAAAGGATGTGAAATACCTCATTAATATATCTGGCTATGTTTGACAAGCATCGCCCAGTCTCCAAATCCCCATTTGGGGGAAGGTTTTTAAGAAGATGGTGGAAAATTAGCTGCAGAAGAATTAGGTTATCTGGACCACTTTCAGTCAGGGCTCAGACCTGGCATGGGATAGAAGTGGCATTGGTCATTCAGGTGGACTACTTTTGTTGGGATCTGGATGCGGTGGTGCTCCCTGATTGGCCTTATTTGACTTCTTGATTCTCTTCAATACCACCCACCAAGCTATCCTCCTGGACCATCTATGAAAGTTGAGGACAAAACAGCTTAAAGTTGAATCCTACCAAGGATTGTTGGTTAGTTGTGGCTATCTGTTGGCCCTAGCATTGTCATCTTGAGGGGAATGTTACATCTGAAGGAGTAGGTCTATGACCAGGGATCCTCCTGGACTCAGCTACACCTGGATGGGTAGATGGAAGCTTTGGCCACAATTTGCTGTAATTTCTGAGCCCCTTTCAAAAATATTTAGCCAGGGCATGGAGAAAGATGTCTCTCCAGAAAATGCCTTTCCAGAAAAGGGTGCCCCTAACATATTAGCTACAGCTAATGAAAAGTATGGCAAGCTACAGATGCCATATGCAAATAATGTTCAGTCTACTTCTGATTCATGTTCCCTCTCAGTCCTGAACTTGTTGGATGACTTTGGGTATTTTCTCTCACCCCAACCTACCACACAGGAGCCCTGCTAACGAGAAATAGGAAAGACAGAGAAAAGGCAGATTTTGAATAATGAATGTATCCCATTCCATTTTGTTTCCTTTTCAAAAGGTCATAATGCATAATACATACATTATACCTGCCTTCCAATCTTTTACTCTCTGAAGCTTCCCTTCATATCTGAAAGTCATCTTCTCTAAACTTTAGCCCAACCTTTTTCCTTTCCTTTCCTTTCCTTTCCTTTCCTTTCCTTTCCTTTCCTTTCCTTTCCTTTCCTTTCCTTTCCTTTCCTTTTTTTGCTGTCAGCATTCTTTATCTATTTATCTGCATGCCAGTTTCTACTCTTCCATGTCTGGGTTCGATTTCTCAGATAATTTTCAACATCCCAAAGGAAATTTGATAATTTCTAAAATCTCACTGAAAATACCAGGAATAAATGCAAGTTAAAAAGAGAGCCAGTTTGGTGTAGTGGTTAAGGCACTGAAATAGAAATTGGGAGACTGTGAGTTCTAGTCCCGCCTGAGGCACAAAGCCACCTGGGTGACCTTGGGCCAGTCCCTCTCTCTCAGCCCTAGGAAGGAGGCAGTGGCAAACCACTTCTGAAAAACCTTGCCAAGAAAACTGCTGGGAGGTGTCCAGGCAGTTGCCAGGAGTCAAAACCTGACCTGAAGGCCAAAAAAAAAAAAAAGCTATGCAAGCTATAAATGCATTCTGTCACTTAGTGATGCTAAAACCATAATACAATTGGAACAAAGATGTTGAGGTCATGTATACCTTACTTGGAATCTGAGCACATCAGTTGCAGTAGCTTTATATTCAACCCCCATGCATCTCTTCGGCTTCAATATATGATGGTGAAGCAGCTGAATTATGCTTCAGTATATGTTGGTTGAAGCAGCTGAATTGATTTATGTTTCAGGATGTGTTTCTCTATAATATATCCTATGACAAAGCCTGAAGTGTAAATGGCATATTTACAGCATCCATCTAATCACTCAGAAATCTAGTTCACATATGCTACACCTTCGTATGATTAAATATTCATTCTGTATGGCCTTCAAGCTGTTCAAGCAGATTATGATGCTGTCAACTATGGAAGTCCAGCTAAATTAATAGGCTAGGGAACCATGTTTGTCCCTAACGTGGTTTTCTTTTCTTATGCTTCCTGCAGCCAAACAACAATGTACAACCATGCAGTCATGTAAATCACCTCTTTCTCATTCAAATGGTTTTGGATGTCAGAATTTGGACTCCCTAAAAAGGCACAGGAATCAATCTCCTTTTTTAAAATTCTCAATCTTACTGTAATTTTATAAAATTGAGCATCATCCTGTTTCTAGTCTGGAGCTTTTTAAAGAATTACATCAAAATTCTATCCAATTATACCTGCTGCTGCTGGACAGGCATCTTGGAATGTAACAGCCTCCTATTCTCCTAAACATGCTCCTAGAACACATTTAAGTGGGCTGCAAATACAGCTGGGAGGAAAGCAGGAAGTCACATGAGGCCAGTGGGCATCTGCAAAATTCTGTGGCACAAGAATAAGGTCTGTATCTACAGTACTTGAAAACACATGGCAGGGAATTATTTGGGGGTCATGTTAATTTACTGAAATAGTGCAGCTTTTATTATACCGATCTTTGTTTTTAAATGAATTGTTCTTATGAGCTTGCCTTTGGATATTGCAGCTAAGAAAACAGTATTTTTTGTGAAAAAATGTTTAGCTTGTATACAAACTCAGATATTTATTGTGCAAATAACTAAAAACTTTAAGTTCATAAGAGAGTTATAAAAGCTATATCTAAGCCTTATTATACACTATATTTTCTATTTCATCTGGCTTTTAATAATTCATTTTATGTCCCTCCAATACAGTTTTCACTGAAATCTTGATTAAATCAACTGAGTTAAGGAAGTGACTGCATAACTCATCTGCTATAGCAACATGCTACATCTTATTAAGAACTGATCCAACACAGGCATTTACAGCAATAGGAATATTCAGTGCCAAGCAGCAGATCAGCCCCAAGCATTATTATTTCTGCTGATTTTTAGAATACAGAAATGACGCTCCTATTAATATTTTTTAATTTAAACTAACCAAAACCAAAATAAAAGTGCTAGAAAAATGACTGAATTTTCAAACTACTGGATTTTTTTTTCTTAAAGATTGGAAATACTACCTTTTCTCTTTAACTTTTAAAAAATATTTTTAAGGATTCTGTATTCTGTAAAGTGAAAATAAAGGCTGCCAAGACTCCTAGTTATTAATTAAATAGTTATTAATTAAAAACATTGAAGCATTAACACAAGTAAGTAAACTTTAAAATAAAACTGCTTTTCTGTTTCAAACCTGATACAAATGGTATACAAATATTAAAAACAAAAATAAAGCTAAAATCAAAACAAAACTAAACTAAAAGCAACATTAAAAAGAGATATTAAAATAGCAAAATGCAGCAAATCAGCATATTGAAATAAGCAGGATATGACTTTATGTTAGATGGTGGTGGGAAGAAAAAACCCACATTATATGCTTTAATATTATTTATCTATATGGGAGCTGTAAAGTGTAACCTAAAGTAAGTGGAAAGGATCATTTGCCTGTCAAAAATGTTGAATAAACATCCTACGATATGCTGGAAGTATACAGTATTCCCATTCATTTCTTTGTAACACACAAATAGCATTCAATGATTAAATCTTCCACCAATAGATACATTTGTTTGTTTCACTCGCTATTCAGTTGAGTTGACTATCAAAATCTCTCAATGGTTTACAATTAAAATATAAAAATTAAAATGCAGAAACAGTTTTAAAATCAAAATCATCAACAGTTAAAAGCCTATTGTAAAAGCTATATTTCAAGGCCTTTTAAAAAAAGCAGAGAAAGTGAGTGGATATCACAGAGACCTGGACTGGCTATGGAAAAGGCTTGGCCTCAGACTGCATCACGTCTAACCAACTGCAACGTCAGTCAACTTGCTCCATAACTCATTTGTTTCTATTCCAATGGTCTGCAATCCCAGAAACATTCATTTATGTATCTGTCCCACCATACTCAATATTTGTTGTAAAGCACAGATCAGTTTGCCTAAATTCAGCAGATTATAGAGGGAATTAGAGTTATTCTGCAACAAGAAGCTGAAGCAAGAAGCAGGCAGTGCAACCCCCCCCCCCAAAAAAAGCTCCATCGTGCATATTCAATTCCCAGAAACCACTCAGCATATTTTGGCGAGTTCCAGATGAAATGTAGGACCAGCAGCAGGGCAGGCAACTGCACTCTGTTATAGCAACCTGACAGCAGGAATGCAGAGAAAGAGACGCAATCTGGTTTCTGGATAGGCTTCTAATGTCCACTCCTGGAAGGGCAGCTGAGACTAAGCATTAGGCCTATATTCAACATTGGCTGAAATAACACACTCAGAAAAAGGAGAGGGCCTGGGGCACACAGATTATTGAAGCAACCACAGCAGAGATTCATGCCTTTCCCCTTCTATGGTATTTCAGCAGGTGGTAAATAGACAAAGTGGAGCATTTGGTTACCATCTGAGCTAATGGCTGTTCAAAGAATTAACGGAGAGTAATTCTCTATTCCCGGAAGAAATCAATAGCAAAGCCCTTCCATACCGTTGCCAGGAAAACTATGTTGATGCATCTATGTAATACCCAGGAGTCAAGTTCAATGCGAAGGGCTCTTTACTTTCACCTTAATTCACTACGAGTGGGTATAGCTGCAGCATCCCTAGCATTGTGATATTTGAGAGGGAAGATGTACTGTACATTGGTCCCACATTCATGCAAACACCTCCAAGTGTAAAGAGTTAGAAACCCTCTCAGCAAAAAACTTTTTAAAATGGAGTGGATTCCCTGGCAAACAAAAGAGAGACAGAAAGGCTGAACAACATAGAAAACACGGCACACATTGGTATGCAACGACAAGCCAACCAGCAAGACAAAGTAAACAACTGCTTCCTTGCTGTTCTGCTTCCTTAACCTGCTTTTAGCAATGATACACTCTAAAACCTATTAAAGAAAGAAATGAAAATTGCCATCTGCCTTTCAAGAGACTAGCTCATCTTGCATTGTTGTTTTTTTAAAGAGTCCAATAATTTGATATTCCCTTCCAAAAAGCCAATAAAATTAGTGCATACCAGAAAGAAGTACAGTCAGCAGTAATATTCTAAGGGATACTGTTCAAGATCTGCCAATTTGATTTCACTGAACAGGAGACCGCAGTATCACAGCTGACTGTTCGTACAACTTTCAGATCTTATCTAATGCTTCCTGGGTAATTTTCCTTCTGGTGAGCTTCAGCTAAAGTGCTACTGATGGATCTTGCGGCTGATTAAATATAAGCTACAGACAACTAAGGAGCAAAAACAACAATGACAGCTCTATCCCATGACAGTACTGGGCTATTCATACTACCCATTTACCTCAAATTAATCCAGTTATCCAGCTCATGACACCCTGAACCATAAACCACACTGACTAGGTTCAACATTAGGCTAAACATGATAACTAGATTGTGATTCAGCGTTCAAGTCAACGGGGACTAGATAACTTGTTTACTGTATTCTAATTTATAGCTCTTCTTTCTGCTCATCGGGCAGCCAAAGCAGATTTTTCTAGCAGAATGTATAAAGGATTGTTGCAAGGGCTGCTCTTTTCCTTCTGGTGCCCTCCAGAGATGATGGAACTGCCTTTCGAAGTTACAAACATATCTGAAGGGCACCCTGTTTAGATACTCTGAACTAGACCTTGTTCACCTTTAGGCTACAATTGTGGAAATTCTTAACTAAGACTAAATGCTACTGAATTTAATTACTATGTCTGAGTGTACATGCAATGGACTGCACTATGAAAAACTAAAATTCAGTATGGTATACATTTTCATAGTCTAGATCAGCCTTCCTCAACCTTTTGACCCTGGAGAAACCCTTGAAATATCTTTTAGGCCTTGGGGAAGCCCTGCACCTTCAGGCTCAAAGATAGGCCAGAAGTTACACAATTATTATATTTGTTTCATGTGTGGGCCTGGATATATGCATTAACAGTGTTCTTAAACAAAAAATAGAGAATGAAACTTACCTTTTTAATGGGAAGTCGCCTGAATTTGAAATAGTTTTTTAAATAATTGTGATCACTCAGGGAACCCTTAGTGACCTCTCACAGAACCCTAGTGTCATGTTCACTGTTTCAATGTAGTTTATACATCGTAACGTTTCACATGCCATGGCGCTGACGCATGTTTCTGTTTGGGAGGGAGCTGCTGTGAGACCTTGTACCAAGCTCTGTATGTGATTTCAGGACAATGGAATGTGTTTGCGTTATTTTCTCTGTTCAAGGACTTTTCCCGCAGACCATCAGAAACTGTCAGGAGCACCTGGGATTGTGGACTTGAGAAGATTCTACGGGGGGAGGGATTTCGTTTGCACCGAGGGTTTTTAGTTTGAATTTGCCGCGCTTTCATCATTCTCAGCTTTCTTTGCGATCCTGCATGCTATTCTTCAATAAATCAGATATCTTTGAAACCCTGCTTATGAGTCTGATATCCACTAGAATAGGCAATCCTTACATAAAGCTGAGAATCCCAAAATTATGCCATTAGCTCCTACCAAGATTAGTTTCTTGTGAGGGAAAATAGTTAACGATGGCTGAGTCGAAATCCACGACCGGGGGACTCAAGGAAATGGCTAGCTTGATGCCTGAGTCGACGGTCAAAAGCAGAGAACGAAACATCACCACAGAACCTTCAGAATCCCGAGAACTGTCAAAGGATGAATCAAATTCCGATTCTGATTCAGAAGAATCTGACAATGGGGAAGAGCCAAAGCAACCGGCACCAAGCAAATCGCTCACCGAGTTGATCATCTTGGATGAAGTGGGGGACCCCCAACCAGGGATGTCAGGGACGTCCTGGAAGTATCGGTTCCCACTAACCCCAGACAAAGAATCTACTATGGTGTCGACTGAGAGGAAACCAGGCACTCGAAAGAGAAGGGACTCTCAAACCCCTGAGAGACTAAGAGTGATGGAAGCCAAAATAGAATCGATAGAGTACATGTTAAAAAACTTGTCTCTGTCAATTTTTTTGACAGGGGAGATGCGGAGGAGATCCCAGCCTTCTGCAACCATCCCCCATCCTCCCATCTAGACCACCGGCAGAACAGGGCCGGAGACGGTTCCGGGACAAATCTCCACCCCGCAGAGCCCAGTCATCAGTATCACTACCCCATAAAGGTAAAGCTACCGTAACCTGGGGGCAAAACACTCAAGCACCTACTGGGTCCACTCCAGCCAGAGGCGGAGTGAGAGACTTTTCTGTCATATTTGATGGGGATCCAACAAAGTTATCTTTCTTTTTATGCTAAGAGTTATATGAGAGAGTTTGGGGCACACTTCCCTTCCAAAGAGTCTAAAATAAATGCCATTGCCACCAAGTTGAAGGGTCAAGCAGCTGACTGGTATGTTCAATTAAGTGATGCTGACTCCCCTGCACTTGATTATTTCAATGATTTCATCTGGGTGTTAAAACTGCATTTTGAAGATCCCCTGGCCAAGGCAAGAGCCAAGAAGGAGCTGAAGGATCTTGCCCAGGGTCAAATGTCAGTAGCAGATTATGCTCTAGAGTTTAAAGCTCTGGCTGGTAAAATCACTGACTGGTCTGAGTCAACTCTAATAGAGCTTTTTAAAGAGACATCCTGCGCTGGGCGTCCTGCGCTGGGCGTTGTGTAGAGACGACCCCGAGTCATTGTACGACTGAATCTGAGAACGCCCAGCGTACCTTCCTGCAAACCATAAAATCTGAAAAACCACACACCACCATGAGAGGACCCCGAAGTGCTGCGACTGCTGTCTGGCCAAGCCACAGAGCCTGGGATGAGGAGAGGGATCGGTGCTACACAAGAGGTCAGTGTCTCTGATGTGGAAAGGAGGGCCATCGAGCAGCTGATTGCCTGAAAGCCAAAGCCGGAGATTGAGCAGGGAAGCCGCCGGCCAAATCGCCCCCTGCTTCGCGGCGAATGACAGCGGCCAAAGGGACAGCCGACACTGAAGAATTAATCTACTTTTCGGGAGAGGCTGAAGACGAAATTAAGGAGCCGGCAGGAAATGCCAGCCACCTGCCATGAAGGGCGCCAGCGGGCAGGTGGAAGAGGATGGGCGCGAAGATACTATGGTGAGTGCTGACTGTCCCACTTTAGCGGTAAAAGTGAAATTGAGTTCCCGCACAAGATCTACTGAGGTGTGGGCTTTAGTTGACTCTGAGTGTTCCAGGTGTTTAATTCACCCTGATTTGGTTGCCGATGTCATGAGTAAGGATGGCGAGCAGGGGGCTCTCACCCAGACTGTCAAGCGCATGCGTAGCACTGAGGAACTGTTCAGCCATTCAAAGAGACACAGATCGGGACCGCCTTAACCTTTGGGGTTTATATGGCTGGGTTTTCCCACGCTTTCTCAGTTTGTTAGGATTCTTGTTAAGTACTACTAATAAATATTAGAGACCAAGTCCTCGCCTCAGTGTGTTTCCTGGTAATCAGGACAGCCGCTTTGGAACTGCCAAGTTTTCCCCTCCAGCATCCTTTGATCTTTACACAGCTGGATGGTTCAGCGGGGGGGGGGGGGGCGGCGGCAACCCATTTCACTGGAACTGTGGCAATGCAAAGAGGCAGCCACCATGAGACTTTGAAATTCGTTGTAGCCCCTGTTGGCAATCCCTTGGTAATCCTGGGGATCCCATGGCTGACCTATCAAAGCCCCTATATAAATTGGGAGCACAGAACTGTGACTTTTAAAAATGGATTTTACCAAGCTCCTACAGCGGAGATAGTTGCCCGTGCGGGGGTTGGAAGGGCAGCGATTGCCACGCCACACCCTGACTTGCCACAATTAGAAGGCTTGCCTGCTCAATACCAAGAATTTGTGGATGTATTTGGGGAGATGGAAGCAGATCAGTTACCCCCTCACCGGAAAACTGACTGTGCAATAGAGTTGGTCCCCAATGCTCAATTACCCAAGCCAAAAATGTATCCAATGACTCAGAAGGAGCTCGAGGCACTACAGAACTTCATTGACAAAAATCTGTCAAGGGGATTTATTTAACCTGCTAATTCTCCAGTTGGGGCTCCTGTGTTGTTCCGGGAAAAGAAAGATGGCATGCTTCGGCTCTGTATAGACTATCAAAGGTTAAATTCAGTCTCTATTGTCAACAAGTACCCTCTTCCCCTCATGAAGGACATGTTAGCTCATTTGTCGAAGGGCAAGATTTTCTCCAAGCTCGATCTTCGCGAAGCCTACTTTCGCATTCGCATAAAAGCTGGGGATGAGTGGAAAACTGCTTTTAATTGCCCACTAGGATTGTTTCAATAAAAAGTCCTCCCTTTTGGGTTGGCAGGGGCGCCCGGAGTATTCATGCAATTGATTAATGAAGTATTACATGATCATTTATTTAAAGGGGTCCTGGTTTATTTAGATGTTCTTATTGTGGTATATGAAATAATACAATTTGTAAAAATAATAATAATACCAATTATTATTGATATTATAAGACAAAATCATATAGATCTTGGTTGGAGATTTTAAGGTATAAATACTAATATTAGTTAATAGCAAAGTTTAAGCTAGTGAGTAACACAATGATAAATAATTAAACTAACACGAAGACAGAAAGAGACAGTTAACACAGGTAAAGGTTTAAATGTGTAAAAGCCTTGGGCTAATAAGGTGAAAACTGGCAGGCTTACAAGTAAGAACTCTTTCAAAAGAAACAAAGGGAAGCAATTGGTCTCTAACTAATTAGCCTAACACTGACCAACAGAGGAGACATACGAACAAAGGCTCCTCCAGAGTGTGCTAAGCAAGGAGATAGAGTAAATGTAACCATATGAGATATTGTCCTATGAGGATTTCAATGTGTGAAAACCTTGGAATGTTTCAAATGCTTCAAAATAGGCTTTTACAAGCATAAGCAAAATAAGATAGAGGGGTCCAGGGAATGAGGCGGTCGGAAGATTGTGCGTCTGAGTGCCCAGCCAATGGGTAAACAGGCCAGAAAGGAGAGGGGGGAGGCTGGACAGGGAAAGGTATAAGAAAGTGTGTATTTGTAATTTTGTGTGTGGCATCTTTCCTTTTGATCGGACTCTGCGTAGCCTGATCAAGGTGCCCACCGCGCTTTGCAAACCGCTTCAAATAAAGTAAGTTCCTTTTCAGAAATTTCTGGTCCAGTTTCCGTGATTTTCATATCTAACATTATTTACACTGAAACCGAGGAGGAACACAAACGCCTCCTCAGACAGGTGTTATGCAAACTTAGAGATGCCAAACTCTATGCCAAGCTTTCCAAATGTGAGTTTCACAAAAAACAACTTGACTATCTGGGCTATCGAGTGTCTGACCGGGGTATACAAATGGACCCTGCAAAAATTCAGGCGATTCTGAGTTGGGAGCGTCCCCGCACCTGGAGGCAATTACAAAGTTTTCTAGGTTTCGGTAATTTCTATAAGCAATTTATCCAGGGGTTCATTGAGATTGCTCTGCCCCTCACTGATTTACTCTGTACCAAGGGCTTGGGGGAGACAAGCAAAGTAAAAAACCCTGGGGCAGTGCTGAATTGGACGCCTGAATGCCAGGCAGCTTTTGAGAAGTTGAAAACTCTTTTCACTGCTGAGCCTATTCTACAGCACCCTGATCCTGAACGCCCCTTTGTGGTTCAAGTCGATGCTTCTGACTCCTCGACTGGGGCTATTTTGTTACAAAGGGATTCAGGAAATCGCCTAAAACCGTGCGCTTATCTATCCAGGAAATTTTCTGAAACAGAACGCTGCTGGCATGTTTGGGAAAAGGAGGCTTTTTCAGTAAAGGCAGCTTTAGAAACTTGGCGCCATCTCCTTGAAAGCGCTAAATGCCCTTTCAAGGTTTGGACTGATCACAGGAATCTGGAAGCCCTCCGCACCCCGTGATGTCTCAGCCCTAAACAGATTTGCTGGGCTCAATTTTTCAGTTGCTTTAACTTCCAGTTAAAATTCTTTCCGGGAAAGAAAAACTTTCTGGCCGATGCTTTGTCACGTTTACCTCAGGATCTTGACCAGGTGGCTGATGTGGCTGGAACTGTTCTCACTAAACCACAACTGGGCTTGGCTGCTGTCACTCGGAGCCAAAGCCGTGCGCAAGCACCCCCGCCCCCAGCACAGTCTGGGAAGCGGAAAGTACAAGTTCCTTGTCAGTTACAAAAAGACTTTCTCCAGGCACTGAAATCTGATACTTGGTTGCTAGCTAATAGAGAAAATGTTTCTTTTGAAAACGGTCTTTCTTGGGTGGAACACCGCCTTTATGTGCCTGAAACTTTAAGAGCTGATGTTTTGCAGCATTCCCATGATGATAAAACATGCTGGACACTTTGGTTTTGTTAAAACCTTGCATTTGGTTCGCTGTCAATTTTGGTGGCCGACCTTAAGACATGATGTTAAAGACTATGTTGCTTCCTGTCCTGTTTGTGCCATGTCCAAACGTAAAGGGGGGAAACCACAGGGGCTTTTACAGCCAGTGGCCAGCCCGTCCCACCCCTGGGACCAGATTTCCATGGATTTCATTGTGGACCTGCCACCCAGTCAGAAGAAAACTCTCATTTGGGTTGTAAAGGATTTTTTCTCTAAGCAAGCTCATTTCATTCCATGTGCATCCATTCCTTCGGCCCCACAATTAGCGCGCCTATTTTTCCACCACATCTATCGCCTCCACGGTAGCCCCTCCCACTTAATTTCAGACTGTGGCACACAGTTTACTTCCCAATTTTGGAAATCATTTTAAAATTGATTGGCACTAAACAGGCACTGTCCACATCGTCCCATCCACAGACTGACGGTTCTACTGAGATTTTAAATGCCACTCTCAAACAGTTCCTTAGAGCATAAATTAGCTACCATCAGGATGATTGGGTGGAATTGTTACCTTTTGCTGAAGTTGCTTACAATAATGCTGTACATCAAAGTACCAGACAAACCCTTTTTCGCATGGTTTCTGGTCACACCTTTGTTCCCATCCCTGAACTGCCACAGCCCCCTTCCCCAACATGTTCTGCATCTGATTGGGCTGTTAAACTGTCTGATTCCTGCCCAGTAATTCAACAAGTTTTGGCTGATGCCCAAGCTGCTTACAAGTCTCAAGCTGACAAGCATTGTTCTTTACAACACAACTTTAAAGTTGGGGATTAGGTGTATTTATCCACTAAATTTATTAAATCACCTCAACCCTCTAAAAAACTTGCTCCCAAATTCATTGGTCCTTTTCCTATTGTTGATATTGTCAATCCAGTTACTGTTAAATTGGAACTACCTCACATTTTGAAGCGCTTGCACCCTGTTTTCCATTGCAGCTTGCTTAAGCCTGTGCACCACTCGCCGCGTTGGCAACCTCATCCTCCTGCTCCAATTATGATTGATGGCCAACACCACTTTGAAATCAAGGACATCGTTGATTCTCACAAGCTTTGGGGCACCCTGCAGTATCTGGTCCGATGGAAACACTTTCCTCATCCTGAATGTCTGTCTGCTCACCATGTTAATGCTCCTGATTTAGTTAACCATTTCCACCTTGCTTATCCTTTGAAACCTGCTGCTTAATGTATTCTTTATTTTGGGGGGGCAGTATGTCATGTTCACTGTTTCAATGTAGTTTATACATTGTAACATTTCACATGCCATGGCGCTGACACGTGTTTCTGTTTGGGAGGGAGCTGCTGTGAGACCTTGTACCAAGCTCTGTATGTGATTTCAGGACAATGGAATGTGTTTGGGTTATTTTCTCTGTTCAAGGACTTTTCCCACAGACCATCAGAAACCGTTAGGAGCACCTGGGATTGTGGACTTGAGAAGATTCTATGGGGGGAGGGATTTTATTTGCACCGAGGGTTTTTAGTTTGAATTTGCCACGCTTTCATCATTCTCAGCTTTCTTTGCAATCCTGCATGCTATTCTTCAATAAATCAGATGTCTCTGAAACCCTGCTTATGAGTCTGATATCCACTAGAATAGGCAATCCTTACACCTAGGGTGACACGGAACCTTGGTTCAGAAACCCTGGTCTAGTGGCTGTGTACCAGATATGGAGAAACAAGTTTCATCTGTAAAATGAACTTGTTTCATTATACACTGGAATGATAAAAAGTCCCCTTGCTACCTTCATAACAATGTAATGACATTTTCTTTTTAATGTGCTGACATTAATTATGAGAATGAGTGAGAGAGGGAGACTAGAATCTCAGCTTTGCTTTGGAATGGTTAAGTGTAGACAACATAAGCTGACATAAAAAAAAAAAAAGAATCCGGACACAACTGCAAGCTTCCCCTTAATTACTGTGCTCCTGGCAGGAAAGATATTACTATGGAAGGGTTGGTTCTGATAGCAGAAATGTTTTCTCATACCGAATGTTGAAACCAGAAGGATGTGCTGTTAATTGCAAACTCTATTTGAAGACATATATCCCTTAAAGATTTTGGATAAGTATTTAACATGGCATGAAATATATCTGTAGAAACACTATAGCATTAAAGATAATTCTTATAAAGGAAACAATGATGAATCATGTATACAGAGAACAGAAGCATTGATTTCTACATCAAGTATCTCAAGCCATCCCCTTGCCAGGCAATTGTCATTATTCAGGGCAAAAGGTCACATTTAAGGAAACCCAAATTAAATTTGGCAACAAAACCATAAAGTAGTGCATAACTACTTCGAATGCATGAACTTCAATGAGAATTTATTTTATCTTTCCTGGAACAACTAACTGTGGTGAATGCTATAGAATACAGAAGCAGTTGTGATTTCTACTAACAGAATCACATTCTTCAGGAGAGCCAAGAGGAAGTCATTCTTTATTTTGCTGTCAAATATGGACACATTTGGTGTAATATTAGTTTATCAAGTTTACAGTAGGTCTGAACTAAGTTACAGTGACCATGAGTGCACTGTTGGAAGAGCTGAAGAACTAGTTTACAGACAGATCATAATGGAGAAAATCTATCTATGCAGTCGCTAAGAGTTGACAACGATCTGATGCCACATAATCAATCAATCAATTTATTTATTTATTATTCAAATTTTGCTACTGCCCATCTCCCCCGAAAGAGGGACTCTGGGAGGTTTACAATAAAATTAAAAGTATAATAATAAACAATTAAAATCCTATAAAAATAAGGCAATTTACAATTAATTAATCAATCAATCAAACCTGTTAAGGTTTTCCCAAGGAATCCTGTAATTGTTGTTTTATAAAGGAGGGAGATGTTGTTGTGATGTGTATTTTTTCTCTCTCTATATATGTATGTATCTATGCTGTCTTCCTTGTGTTCAGTGTCTTTTGGTTTTTCCAGATGACCAGCCATTCTACTCTGCTGAAAGAAAAGAACAATTCTTCCACCATTCTGAACAGATCTTCAAAGTTGCCGCCACTTCTATTTATCTGAGAATGTGTACTCTGTCTTTTCAGTGATATTTGTTCATTCTCATGCTCAGATCTTGTGACCAGATAGACTCTTCAGTGCCAAATCAACTTGGCAGTACTTATGACTATTGCAGATGGGAACACTCAGATATTACAGTTAATATTGCACCAAACTGAGAACATATTCAAGAAGGAAAATAGTACTCAAAACAAAGTAAGTGGCTGTATCTGCTTATTTGGACATTAGTTCCAATGAGTCCAAGAACTCATCAACCGAAGTACAGTCAAGTGTAAATAGTTCAAGTGAGGACCCTGCATTTAGTTATGAAAATTTGGATGGGTAGAATTTAAATAAAATCCTATGTTTCATTTCAAGTTTTAAATTTCACACTTTAAATGAACTTTGCTTTTCATTCTGGAAGGAGGTCCTTTTATTAAACTCTTGTACATCACAGTTTTATAATGGACTGCTACTATTTGAGATACTCATAGCACAAGATTAGTTCATTTTATGACTGAAAATGTTTTGGGATCATTGTGAGTGAACTTTTTTTTTTTGAATCCCCCTCTCCCCCCCAAAAAAAAGACAACTCAGCAGAAACTATACAAGTGAGATTTTGGACTTAACTTATAACCTAAAATCTACATCAAACCTTAGTTTGTAAACTCTATATATCTGGGTGTATCTATGTGTGTGTACAGTACACGTTTGGTGCCTTCAAGTCAAACCATTTTTGGAAGTGGTTTGCCCTTGCCTTATTCCTGGGGCTGAGAAAGAGTGACTGGCCCAGAGTCACCCAGCTGGCTTTGTGCCTAAGGCAAGACTAGGAGTTACGGTCTCCTGAGTTTTAGCATGATGCCATTAAACACTGCACCAAACTGGCTCTCAGGTACTGTACATGTCAGCACATTTAAAACATGTTATTAGAAAAGTGGCACTTTCCTAGAAATTCAGTAGTTAGACATAGTAAAATTGCAGTCTTGTAAAATATAGTTCACAGTGGTTGGTGTTCTTCTACCCCTGCTCCCTGCAAATCTCTGGAGTGGTTTGGGTTAAAGAAGACTCTACAGAGGATAGAGAAAAAAATACATTGTATAATCTTGCCTATTGCTCATGCAACACTATATATCATTCAAACTAATTTTTATGTAAATTTCTGTGCTACAAGCATAAATTAACTCAGAAAATGCAGAGTGCATCTCCAAGCATTTATGTCTTTATCCTTTATTTTAATATATTATATGGATATTGGAATCATTAAAATTGAATGCATTTTTTTTCACCAGCAGGCTCAGGAAATGTGAAACCCATCAATAATGTCAGGTACAAAAACACCACAATCAAAGACATACTTCGTCTATCTACAAACAAAACCAATATATCTTCATTTTATGCTATCAGAAACAGAGACTGAAATAAATGTTTGATGAGGTTGCTCTGAAAACAAGCAACATGGAACATACAGACTCCTACAGTGGCTTTGTTATTCATTCACAAGCAAATCTGCCGGAAAAGAAAAAGAAAAAGAAAAAGAAAAAGCAAGCATACCAGATTGTTGTTTCATCAATATTATCACAGAAAGATTGCCAGAGGAACTACTTTGATGCCAATTACTTTACTAATAACTTCATGTTAATTATTTTACTAGGTTTATATTGGAAATATTTGCTGGTAACATCTCATAATACTGGTGTGATAAAATGAAACTTGTAATTGCAGTAGAATTAGAGCCTGGAGAAGGTTCCTATGCTGGGAAGGGTAGAAGGAAAGAGAAGAAGAGGACAACCATCAGCAAGATGGATGGACTCAGTTACAGCGGCGATGGGCGCACCACTGGAAGACCTGAAAGAACAGATTAGGAATAGATCATCATGGAGAAAATCCATCTATGTGGTTGCTAGGAGTCGACAACAACTTGATGGCACATAATCAATTGCAGTAGAATAGTACAAGACTGCATATTAATACCACTGTTTAGAGTGTTTGGAAGTGTTCAAAGGCCTTCATTTGCCTTATCTATCCATATAACCCATGCATAGAGAGGCAAGAGAAGGGGGTCACTGAGGCTGAAAAATACTGCCTTACCCAAATCCATATCTGGTTCACGGGATGTGAAAACTTTGAACCAGTATCTCCAACTACGATGCTCCCTAGCTTTCAGTATCATCCACCCATCCTTTCTTTAGAGTGAATTCATACATTCATTCAGCAGTACTTCCATTGTTCTACATTGCTTCCATCATATATAAAAGAACCACATTAAAGGCAAAACGACACTGATTTGCCACAGATGATCAGTCCACTAGAAGCTCAATGCTTGTGTGGGAAGAAATGTTGCTAAATGTTATAGGGTAGGGGTCCCCAACCCCTGGGCCGCAGACCGGTACTGGTCCATGGCCTGTTAGGAACCAGGCCACACAGCAGGAGGTGAGCAGTGGGCGAGCGAGTGAATTTACAGCCTGAGAGTTTACAGCCACTCCCCATCGCTCACATTATTGCCTGAGCTCCGCCTCCTGTCAGAGGAAGCAAGTCCATTGGCTGCTATCTCCAAACAGCGCAAAGAAAAAAGAATAAAAGGTTGGGAAAAAGAGGAAGCACTTGAATCATCCCAAAACCACCACCACCCCGGTCCGTGGAAAAATTGTCTTTCACAAAACCGGTCCCTGATGCCAAAAAGGTTGAGAACCGCTGTTATAGGGGATCTGTTTCTGATAGGATGGAAGTTATTGTATTGAAGTGTCTGACTCTAATATACTAGAGTGGCATTTGAAGAAGACACACATTACTATCAGTCCTATATAAAGTTCTAAAAGTCTCTTCCCAGCAATTTCTTAATTTTAGTTTCAATCCATCCATTTAATCACTTGCATTTTTAATTTCATTCCTTTTGCTTCAGGCTCCATGTTTCGCTCTCTTCATTCATTTTAAAAACATTTTTAAAAATTTCCATCAAGCTTGCTCTGCATTCTCTCTGCCTCTTTTAATCTTTGACAGTTTTGCAATTATTCTTTTTACTCTCTCTATACATTATACAGAACCTTTCTTTTTTGCAGCATTCATTCTTTTATGTGTGTCTCATCCATAACTTTTTACTTTTTCTTTCTCCCAAGAATTTTGCATATTTCTATTAGCATAACTCCACCCACTTCTGTGACACTCTGTAACATAATTCTTTTCCCTTTCTTCCAAGCAGCTTCTTTCCTTACACATACTTCCATTCTTTCTATTGGGAAAGTATTTTTTCATACAAGACTTGTGTGTTGTCTTCCTGCAGCCATTCTACTGTTACGCTCATTTTTTCACTTATTTTCTTATCTTCCGTGTTCATATTCCCCCAAGATCCCCTCTTGACATTAACAAAAAATGGTCTGTCCCACATTCAAAACCTCTCAGCACCTTTATGTCCTTCACTAGTTCTATCTTTTATCATAAATAATCAAATGAATCATGCTTTAAGATTTATATTTATCCTTTTGCCATATGCTTAAATCACATATTTGATATAGACATTTTTGGAAGTAGATACTAACCCACCATCCTTATTCATTCTTGGATCTCCAATGTACCAATCACTTTTTTATGTATGGTCTCATCCCTTTTCCCCTGGATCGCATTTGGTTAAAACATTTCTCCTGGATGGCATTCTGTTAGAACACTGAACAGTTTTCCCCAAACCCACAATATGACACTAATCCATACTTTCTAAATACATTGTAGTCCTTTCATTCATAATTAAATCTATACCTTCAGTTCTCTGCTGCATATATTCATCAGTTCTACTCCATAAGATCAGACCATTTATTTAGCTCTACTATATCCTTCCCGTTTCTTAGTTTAACAGACATACAACATATCAATTTTTCTTTTTTTAATTTCATTAGTTATTCACACCTTTTACTGTAGGTTCCTCTTACATTCCAAGTTGCAACAGTCAACGAAAGGCCCACGGAGCTTTACTTTCACTGCCCATCATGGCTTTGCTCAATTGAGGCTTCCACACAATGCTTTTCAATAATATAACAATGTACATTTTTTATTGTATGCTGTCCAGAGTCACTTTTTCATGAGATGGGCAGCCATATAAATTAGATGGATGGATGGATGGATGGACGGACGGACTAGGTTACCAGCCTTAGGACTCATCTACACATCCTGCTTGCTACAGTACAAAGACACCCCACTTATCATTTGTAGTGCACATGTTCCCACCATGCTGCCTGCATCTCATTACAGACAACTGAGACTATCCGAAATCAACTTTACGTGCTACAATGTCAAAGTAGCGAGTACGTACATTCTTACATTAATAAAAAATCTCCCATGTGTGGAATCTATGACATATGGAGGAGAGGCCTTAGGATGATGCAGTCCATGAGGCATTAGTTGGCCTGGCCAATCTGCGGTGGCCCTGCCCCTTTCTGACTGTTCACTAGGCTCTGTGGCCATTCTGCAGGGCTGTATGGACTGCAAGGCAGACCAGAATTCTGGCTTCTGCAGCCACTTTATTCCACATTTTTTGTAGGGAAGGCTGATCTATCAACCTACAGTGGTCAGTGCCTTGGGAGGGAGAATCATTTACTGTACTTACCAAAAACTCTTTGTTAAATTTTGACTGTTCCATAACACTTACTCCGCAGTTGCACCTGAGCTGTGAAATCCATACAACCACAGCCAAGACAGCCAAAACAGACAGAAAAATCTTTGCTTCATATTGTGATTGAATGATTGGCAGGTAGGTAAGCGTGGAGCAGCAATGGCAAATTGTATGCGCTGATGGAATCCAATCCAGCGCCTCCTTCTGACAATCACATTGAATCACAAAAGCTATCAACACTATTAGCAGGAGTTACTCTCCTGACTTCCTGCATACCTAAGGTACTTTGAGGTAAATGTATCTGTACATGAAATAAACCAACACATGTTCTAGAACAATTGATCTGCATCTTTCACAGCTTTAAATAGGCCTCAGAATGTTTGAGAAAATGTTCCACTCTGTTCAAATGGGTTGATAAGGAAAGCATGATGGATAATATGGTGCTACATTTGCACTTGAACTGGGGATGCACATGAATTGCAACCATTTTTTGGTGTACTTGATGTGTCACATGATTGGCCCTGCAAGGTTTTCTCCTTACAAGTTGGCAAAAAGCAAGACATGGTCTGTCAGTTCCAGTTTGGATGATTTGGCATGCTACAGTAGTACGTGCCAAATGATCCAGAGTATATTCACACACCACCTTTCCATCAGAAGCAGGTTCAGCAGGTTGAACGTGCTGGGAATCCTCCTCCTAGAGCTGGGTCATTCCAGGAGAGCTGTGCACTATGACTTCTGCCCTAGCCCTGTTGAAAGACAGCATCAAAGGAGAAGCTACAAGCCACCTGTTTCCCTACACTCCAAGCTTTCAGTAAGGACAAACTTGATCCTCCTTAACTCACTTCTTTAAACACTAAGGGTTAAAACCTTGTACTGTAAAACTTAAAAATTGTTATTCTCAGGAATCACTAGAAAAGAAGCAAGAGTTTCTTCAGTGGAAAAGCACCAAGTCAGGCTTTGAAACAACTGAGTAAAAAAGTGTTTTTCAGAGATGCTAAGAAATAGTATCAGAAAAATAAAGTGTAACAGTGCAGTCCTTTACATATTTATTCAGGCGAAACCCATGAAAACTTGTCATTTTTTTGTCAATTTAGATTTTCCCTTAGGCTTTCCCTGCCAGATTCCTCACACTAGGTGATTTTGTTTTACATAATTTTAACTCTAAAAAATTGGAAACCTTGGGATATTGCTAAGTAAAGCACTAGTCTCTAACACAGTGTTTCTCAACCTGAACAGCTTTATGATTGTGGACTTCAACTCCCAGAATTCCCCAGCCAGCATGGCTGGCTGGGGAATTCTGGGAGTTGAAGTCCACACATCTTAAAGTTGTTAAGGTTGAAAAACACGGCTTTAACATTACTTTAATAGGCAAGAATGCCTCTAGACAATATACATAGGCTGTTGTGTTTTCTCTGAAACAACCTGGGGTTTTAGCCTGCAGATCTATTCAGGAATTTGGCATTCAGATACAGCGCTACTCCACCCATAGACTTCCACGCACGTGCCTGGGCATTGAGGCCAGTGGCTGCAGCTATACGTGCCAGGTGAGGCAGGGAACAGCAGAAAACGTCTGCTAGGGAAAACCCAATGCTTAGATCATGGGTGGAAGAAAGGGTGGCTCTGAGCAGGTCTGCCCTGAATTGCAGCCATTGACACTTCAGAAGGAGCACCTAGGAACCTTTGCAACTGCCTTGATTGTCAGGATAATCCAACCTTCCCCATCCTGGAGTCTCTAGATATGTTTCATTATTGCATCCATCATCCCCAGGCAGCACAGCCATAATATCCACCTAGCATGGTCCCAGTATGATTTTACTAACATGATGCATTGTTGGAAGCACTGGTTCCCCAATTTGGAGAACATCCCTGAAGTAGATAATTATTTGCTTATTACTATAGGAAAAGAAACAACTGTAAGATTGCAACTTGAGTACCAACTGCAGGCCTCTAGAACAGGAAGTGACTGCAGCCCATTTCTTAAAGATGCAGTAACAGACATCATGTACACCCCACAGGTATTCTTACAAAGCAAAAGGATGGGTGGTTACAGCTTAGTTTTTTCTCTGGAAGCGTGCCTACTGCAAATTTGGAATTTTAAAAATAGGGTGTGACTAGCACAATTTTGAGAGCATGAAATGAGGTAACAGGGAGGTAACAGGTTACAAGTCACCTATTTACTATAAAACAAATTAGTTTTTTTTTTTCTATATTGGCTATCTTTCCACTGACCAGCTGAAGTATCTTCTGTTTTTCTTTTCTTTCCTCTCCTTTCTGGGGTGAAATAATCCCTGGAATTCAACAAAAATTACATGTACTGTACTCTGTTCAGAAATTGGAAGGAGTAGTCACCAAAAGACATTTCCTCTCTTGGTTACACACCTAAAGCCATCTTCCCCAACCTGATGACTACCATGTGTGTTTGACTACAACTCCCATACTATTCCAAGACATGACCACTACTCATGAAGATGCAGGAGTATGGGAATTGTATTCCAAAACATCTGGAAGATGTCTGGATAGAGAAAGCTGCTTTGAGGGAAATAAACCTTCACCCTTGGCATCAAGGTGTAAAGCTCATGCTGCTGTCTTATCTCCTGGTTTACACATCTGCTTTAGGTCTTCACATTATTGAAACCAAATGCTAGTGCCAGGAGCTTTGATTAGCGCAGTTTTATGGTACAATCAATGAGCAATACAACAAACTAAAAAATGCTGAGCAAACTTCTCTTGCATATGCTTCCATTTAATGCCTCCCTGCACCATTTGTCATTACAGGGCTACAAGCATAATTCATAGCATCAGATTTTAATCAATTATTACCATCTGATTTGAGATATTATATGGATTCTATTATTTGTTTTAAATCTTATTAAGTTAAAAATAATGGAAGGAGATTTCAAGCATGTTTTTAAATCCTGTTGACTTAAAAAGTTTAAACATGAAATCAGAAAATTCTTCTATGAAACACCTTTGAAATAAAAGTTCTTAATGTTCTTATGTAGACAATTGAAATTGCCAAATATATTTCAGCAATTCCATTAAAGAAAAAATACTGTTATCTCCTGTGCTTTGATTTTAATTGATGGCAGTAATATAGTACAGTATTACCTAAATGACAGCTCAGTTAAAACTAAAAGTTTGTAACATCTGCATTGCTTAACAATGCAAAACAATGCATTTTTGATTTTCATTTATTTAATTTATATACCTCCTTGGAAGAAGTACTACAAATTTATTTCATATAGGTGTACACATAAAGAAAAGGAAGAAAAAGAAACAAAGACAACACATACTTTGTTCAAATTCCAAATAAAGAAAGATATTGGGCTGCTCTGTGTTCCCAGTACCATTGGCAACACTACACAGAGCTCATCAGGAAGATATTACACAGTTGGCAGCTTCATGCTGGAATAATTCTATACTGTAGTGAATGAGCAGGCAAGCTCCAACCCCATATTCAAGGACAACCAGTTGCATCTCCACATTCAAGCTGAGGCATGACTCAAGAATGTAGAGAGATTACCCCCAAATACTTCCCTTGCTGCAAGATAGAAAAAGGGTTTGTCTTTTTAGAAAGGGTGGAAGTTGGGAACCAAGGCTGAAAAGATGTGGCTTGTTTCATTTCCTCAGCAGCCTCAGAATTAATTGACTAGAATCTCCAGGGATCTAGAAGAGAAATCTGGGAATAATTGAGACAGAAGAAAATCTTTTCCAGGAAAATGGCTATCTAAAAAAAAATCCTAGAAATACTGAGTATGATTGATTTTTAATTTTAATGTTGTGTGCTTAACTCTAATATAGTGACTTTTCACATCCAGACAGCAGGGATAAAGCTAAAACAAAAATGAGGTTGACGTCTTGACCTACAGCCTATTCCAATGAAATGCTTACTCACTTACTAAACCAGGTTTCTGCAAAGTGGTCAGTATCGATCCCCAAGTATTGATGGGACTATCCATTATTGTTATTATTATTATTTGTAGTACTATTACTTAAAGTAGCATGTATTAAATTATTTTCATATAATAAATATTTGGGGGGTCAATGAACAATCTGAAACATCACAAAGGGGTTGATGAGCTGAAGCGTTTGGGGACCCCTAGACTGAACTATGCCTACTTGCTCCATTTCCACACTGTGCAAAGTGTTAGTATGTAGATTAGTCATAAATAATGAAGAGATAGAGAACTTGCTGTGGGGAAAATAGCCACCGCTTGGTTATTATTTTCTAGAAGTCCTTTGCTTTACATATTTTTTTCTCCCATCTGATAGACTTTAAGGCATATAGTATACTGTAAATAATAATATTATCCCATATTAATGGCTTATGCAGATATTTGGCAATTGGTTAAAAAAGAGGTACTTCCATTTCTATCCATCATTTGTTTCCCTTTACTCCTTGGAAGATTTCAGATTCAGCAAGACTCCCAGGAGTTAAAGGAGTTAAAGAAGAAAGAGCATCCTTCCTCTGCAGCATGAGGAAGAACATGATCCAGATGGCCTCTCTTCCCTTCCATTAGCAGAAGTGCAGAGGGGATGCTAGCCTTGGCAAAAGCAATGGCTGGATGCAGCTGATTCCTTTGGTTTTGCCCAACTTTTTCAAGTGTACTCCTAGAAGCAGTAAGCTTGGATTTATACCAATAGAATAAACCAGTGTTACTATCTTTTTTAAAAAATAAAGGTAAAAATCAAATCAACAGTCAATGTTCATTAAAAGTACACAAGTTATCCAGTACCGACATTTGAGTAGGCTAGTCTGTAATCTCTGCAAATCAACCGGGATTAGCCCCGTGATGACACACTGCGTGGACCAGTCCTTTATTTATATACATACTGCAGAACAAGAGGTCAGATTGGAAGGCATTTTGGCTGCAGTTCTGCTTTAAATCTTATGCCAAGCCACATTACAACACACTAACAAACACTGGTCTCAGACCGCAACTTGGGTTTTTACAGAAAGATAGCTATTCTCTGAGTCCTCAGCTTCTGCATCCACGGCTTTGAAAATGCATTTGTAATTTAGATCTAATTTTTACAACAGAATCAATAACGCATTGTTACATATACTGGAGATAAGCTTTAGAGCTAGAAAACAAAACTGGGCTACAGGAAAGAAAGATTCATTTTTATATAAGTAGTATGCAGGTGCATTCTAAGATGCTCTTTTTCCATCTTACTCGCAAGGCCAAGGAGCATATACTCCACAATATTCATTCTGAAGCAGCACAAAAATGACAACATTCCTGCAAAAATTGCACTGCCTTGGTTTCCATAAGTGCTATTCTGAAATCAGACAGAACAACAATTGTTTGTTGATTATATAAACACCAATTTAAGAACCTTTTCTCTTGGGATTAAGGTATAAAAAGCAGTTCCTTACCTAGTTTCTTTATTACAGCGGGCATTTCAGTCACATGTGCTCTTCTGAGCATCTCATGAGGCTCCATGGCTTGACCCATATCAGAGCTATGAAATGTTGGCATTACTTAAATCCATGCAGAAATGAGACCCGGCTGGTGGTAAAACAATCCACAAAAGAAAGGCAGGCAGACAGGTTGTGTTGGCTATACTATCAATAAAGTCAGGAGTGTACTAATGAAACATGGTTCTCCAATCTAGGGCTGACCTCTTTTCTTAGCTCCTTGTTTGGTATCAGATCAAAATGGAGTTTGCCTGTCACATACATGAGATTATTTGTGGGGGCTGGGAAGGGGGGAAATCTACAGAGCCTTCCTTCCCCAGAGACGTGCGTCAGTGCTCTGAGCAGCTTATCTGAAAGCAAGCTGAAGCAACTGGTTATTAATGGCAGCTTGTCTACCCCACTACTTCATTACTTCACATCTGAAGCTGCAGGGCAGTGCGTGTTTCAAACTATTTTCTAGATCTGGTCCCCAAATAAATCAAAGTTCCTATTTTGTGTGTGTGTGTGTATGGCTTTGGGGAATGCTGTGCTCAAAATACATTTATGCAAGGACTGAACTTCCTTCTAATTCTTAAAAAGTTAGGTCTCTGAAGCACCCCAAATGTGTTTGTTATGTCACTTCAATGTGACTGTTGTTTTGCAAGTACGAACAGTAGCAGCAGAATAGAAGGATGACAGAAATGGAAGCATGAAGGATGGGTAGGAGGTTCTATCTTCTCCAGCCAAATTAAAAGATTTTCTTAACCTCCACCTGGCTGCTTGCACTGGGAGGGATGTTTCCACTTATGCCAATGTTAACCCTTCTTCTGATGCAGACAGCAGAACTGGAAGGAGGGAGCAGCTTTCCTCCTCACCCCCATATGAACATAGATACAGTGATCTATCTCATTTAGCTTCCTTCTGTGCTATTTACTGCCATATTAATGTGTTTGGTTGTTTTTATTCCTCTAAAAGTTTGGTAATCTGCCCAGAGAACTCTAATTATTGGGTGGATTAAAAACAATTAATAAACACATTAAAGGTATGTGAGTATAGCAGATAGAATATCACAGTCTTTCCAATCTGATGCCCTCCAGATATTTTGGCACAGCCATTCTGTCAATGGCCCCGGGCAGGGAAGAATGAAATACTGAATAATCTTCACTACTTTTGAGTAGCAGAACTGTAATCAGTTTTGGGGATGTTCCTCTCTACCACCTTTTCAAGTCAGCCATGTAGGAGAATCCAATTACAATTGTGGATTAATTTTTTCCTTTACACCTTTTTATCGAACCCTGATCTAAACTGCTAATTATAAGAGTGCTATTTGTGCTGCTAGGGAAATAAGGTGTCCTCAAAAGAGCACATCATAGCTTCTGCAGAGGCATACAGAACAGGAAAACAGTGCAGGGGGAAATAAATTATGTCCCTCAGTGCCCTAAATCCAATTTATGGCACACTCACTGGCAGGTGGTGGAAGAAAAGATACTGGAAGATCTAATCTTCAGTTTCTTATCTAATGTGTTCTGGGAACAACCTTTCTCTGATGGAAAGGTTTGCTCAATCATGTCAATTATGCACTTAGGCTTCAAACCTCACCCCAGCATGAATTAGCCTATACGGGAGACTTCCCAAACCTGTCTCCTTCCTGATGCCCTGCATAGCAACTCCCCCAAACCACAGGGCATTAAAACAGGACAACTGTCAAATATGTATCATTCTTTTTAAAATACGGTCACAATTCAGTTCTACCCATGTGCATTCACTCTTAAGTTCAAGGAGTGGTATTTGATCCCAGTATCAAATTAATAGTTGTTCTGCCAAGTACATGTGTCAGTGAAATAAATCATTCTACCTAAAGTTTAAAGTGCAGTACAATTACAGTTAATTTTCTAAAGAGCTGTCAGGTTAATGTGTTTCTGATTAGAAACAAAATAGTTGTAACTGTATGTACACTATTAACACTGCACTGTGCAATTTTTAATTGTCTGAGCTAGTTTTCAGATATATGAAAAAAAGCCTCATTGATAATGTAGATACTCCCCAATGCTCCATATGTAAAGTGAGATTAAGGCCAGCCTTCTTTAAAATAGATCAATTATTTTTCAATGAGCGTGCATTTCTTTGCTCAATATAGCATTTCCAAATCATCTGCAAACATAAAACACACTGTTCTTTGCATGCTGAGCTCATATGAACAGGGTTTAAATCTCTGACTTATATCAGAACAAGAAGGCAGTGGCCAAGAATAGTTATTCATCTACAAGACTAACTGTAGATTGATTGTCTTAGAATAGGTAAATTAAAGTCAAAGGGAACTCTGACAGCAAAAAAGCTTGGCCCTGTTAAAAGGCAAGGATTTTTTCTTTCTTTCACAAGAATTAAAAACTGCTTTGGTATGAAGTTGTATCTTTTTGTGAGATTTTTTAAAGCTTGCCAAGAATGATGTGTAGTATGAATGTTGCATGAATGTCTGAATGAGATTCTGGGGTGGGGTGTCAGCAATTAACGTCATTTGAGTGACATCAGTGGGAATTTGGCCTTTTCGTATAGTGATATTATTAGAGTGATGTTATGCAGCCACTATTGCTTGGAAAGTATTTTCCACAGTACTATAGAGTAGTATATTCTTTCTACCCTTTTAGGTGTTTTTAGACATTTGTACTTAGATACCATTAAAGCACAAAGAGTATCTTAGAATTGGCCATATTATTGTGAATTCCAGTAGAAGAGTATATATGTAGCTCAAGGTTGAACTGTGGAGTCCTTGGTGCTCTCTGAGCTTGGTTGTTTGCTTGCAAATGTTTCATTACCCAACTAAGTAACATCATCAGTGCTAGTGAGTGTGGGGTCTGCTCCTTGTTTATATGCAATAGCTTGTGAATTGTTTCTGTGATACTGTGAATTCCCTGTCTAAATTGAATTGTAATTGAATTGTGTCTGTGATACTGTGAATTCCCTGTCAAAATCCTTCTAAGGCAATGAAGAATGTTTCTTTTCAGACAAGCTTCAGTACTGTATATTTTAAGCTAACTCTAAAAAGGCTTATGAGATTATAGTTGATTTTCTATAAAACTGTATTTAGTATTTTGAGCAAATCTTTACCATGCTTTATTACTACTGTTTAAAACTAAGTAAGATGTACAAAATCAAGAACAGAAATGTAATGAAATGATAATCTTCCTGATCAGTAAAAAAAAAAAACCCATTATCTAATAAAACATTTAAAGACTTATTTATCCTGCTGCTTTTTCCAATAGCTCTATACTAGGCTAAACAGATAATCTCAATTGCACCTTCCATTCTTAGTACTTCAGCTACACAAGGAATTTGCACCAGTGTTTGCAGCAAAAACACTAAAGAATCTTGTGTGACATCTTAAAGGAAAAGTTGGAGGAAAATAAGAGACGCAGCAATAACTGATTTAGCAGCTATTTTTAAACTGACACTATCCCATAGTATAAGCTTTCATGAGTAGATGAGTCTAAATTATATCTGCAACCCATATTTCCATATAAGTCTTGCAGCAGTAAGTGCAGATACTGATCTCTGCACAAAGCCAGATCCCAGTACTTGCTAGGATTACAGTGGGATCAGATAATATTTCTCAAATTGAGCCCAAAGAGGAAATAAATTCTGAAGTGATCAAAGCTATGATAAATGTCCTATGATAAACCTGAATGTGTGGGAAGTTAAATCTACCTTTTTCAACAGGCAATCAAAAATCTCTCAGAACGTCCTTGCTAAAGAAATATGACATAATACAATGTAATAAATATGGGAAGGTCTTTCAAACTATAACTTTGGAGTTATATTAATCTTAATCACATTTATCTTACCCCATGAATGCAAAGGATTCTAGACCACCTATCTAGATCTTTCATCAACATAAAGATGGGATAAATTAAAATCTACCAGTTGAGAAGGGCTCCTGGAAATTCTCATGCCAAGATAAAGAAGTCAAAAATATAACCCAAAACCCAAGTCCTTACTCTTTCTAGATTGTTACTGTGACCCAGTGTATCAAGTCTAATTTATTTCACTTTAGAGTATAATCAGACAGGATCCCAAAGTTATGTAGTAATGAAATAGCATTATGAATAGATTTTTCCAGCTTATTTATAAAACTTAAAATACCAGCATGTAATAAAATCTTGTGATTTGTTCCCTCTCTATTGCAATTCAATTGATATTTTCAGACTTTCTAATTATGGAGGCAAGTGATTCTAAAGCTGATTTAAAACAAAAAGAAGAAAGAAGGCATTCTTGGTATTGCCCTGACATAAACTGAATCAGGAAGAATGCATTAATGATTACCCATGAGTCAGAAGTTGAAGAAATCCTATCAATTCAAAATATAAAACTGTTGGGAAACCCCTAATAAATCATAGCCTGCTTTAAAAACTGCCAGGAAACCATATGAAAGGCTTTTCCTGCATCCAAAGAAATTCTAGCTGATGGGTTTTATCTGTTTTCAATTAAAGCAGGAACATCAGTTTAAATGTTTCCAAGCAGCATTGAAAAAAAGTACAGATTGGTGGTGGTTCAGGTTTAGGATAAGACATATGTTAGATGCCTAAAATTTTGGTGTTGATTCCTAAGGATTGGAATTCTCATTTCTAACAGTACTTCAATTATACTTTCTCATATATGGGAGCAATATTGGAACCATTCAACTTAGCATACACCTTATCTCGGCCCTACGAACTTACATTGGATATATGCCAGTCTAACTAACATGACTTTCCCCCAAGAAGCCTTAGGCATTGGAGTATGGAAAAGGAGCATAAAGATCCCTCACCCCAGTCACAGACCTCAGGGCTCCCTGGGAAGAGGGAAGGGCTTTGTACATCATCCTAATTTTCCACAATAACCTTACCACAGTCTCCAAGTTTGGGGACTGTGATTCCCACAATTCTTAGACAGCATAAGTGTTGGCTACACCTAACATTCCAGACTCCAAATAACTGTAGATTCATATTAGGAACAATACGCAATTCCGAGTCTTCACAGTCAGCAGGGCAATGTAGTGTTAGGGTTTTTGTGAGTGTTATATCCTAAATGCTAATGGAAAGCTAGAGATTGCAACATTACACTAACTCCAGTCAACTTCCAGCCACCTTATTTTAGATAAGCCATAGAATGTACCCCCATCAGTGCCTTTTGTTTCAATAATCTCTGTTTATGTATTAGCACTATTCTGCTTGCTGGAGAATTTACTCTAACTGATACTGAAACAACCTTTTGACCCAAACTTTTCTATTACATTGAAATGCTGAAATTATTAACCAGAAAAGAGCACTATAAGGTGAGCAATCTTCCAGTAAGGAGCAACCCACAAGAAATAATACATGCTGAATCGTGCCAATGACCCCATTGATTTTAAATAAGTAGCTCCTGCTGAATTCAGGATAAGACACAAGCAGAGCTCCATCGTCCTCAGATGAGACCCCAGCAAGTTACCCAACGAGCTGTCGAGCTGTCTATTCAGGAATGCAGTGCAAGCACTCCTATCACCTTTCATTTATCACATATATATTGTGCACATATATCCCCCCCCTTTTTTTTCTTCTTCTTTCCTAATTCAGACAAAGCAGTTAGGTAGAACATGATACTAACCATTCCCGCACTGCATGAAACACATGACATTTGGCTCTTAGAGTCAATGAGGAAAATAGCTGCTCATTTGTGGAACAAAACAAATATTAGGTGAAGACTGCCCCAAGTCCCTTTTTCTTATTCAATGAACAATATGACACAGTATGAGAGAGGACATCACTTAGCTGCCTCCCCAAAGCAAAGGAAGACAAACAAGGAATACAGTAAGTAAATGCCCATCCATACATGCAGTGGAGTTTCTGTTGCTTAGCTGCTGGTTAGAAAAGTTCTTAAATGTGTGAAGCCATTCCTACTCACCCCCTTAATTTGTGGGGGGGGGGGGGCTTTGATTCAGTCTTGACTCCTGGCAACTGCCTGGACCAGTTCCTGCAGTTTTCTTGGCAAGATTTCAGAAGTTGTTTGCCACTGCCTGCTTCCTAGGGCTGAGAGTGAGTGACTGGGCCAAGGCGGTTTCCAGCCTGGTGCCTTAACCACTATACCACACTGGCTCTCTCATCCCCTAATTACTAAGGGTATTAAAGTTGCTCATCTTTATTAAGGCTCACTTTTCCATGTAGTATGATTTGCATTGCTCATTTGTTATTATCTGTAAAATGGACTGATTTTGTAGATGACCTTGTAACTCTGTCTTAGGGTATTGCTTTGTGTTGAAAGGATTTCTTTTTTCTGACCTAAGCTTCTTTTTTGCTCTAAACACTGTTTCAGACAGCTTTCCAAGACTAAATTTTATTTACCCCGGGCCACAGATGTATGAAAATGTGATATACATCTACAGATAGTAACAATATTTCTAAATGCTACAGTCACTGTTGCACACAGATATCTTCAATTCATAGCATATGATCTCTCCCCCAATATTGACTAGCCTATTTGCATTTTGAAAAAGAGTACTACATGAACTAGTATTTTGATAAAGTCTTGAAAAATCCCTCCAATTCTTGGATGCAGCACCAATTGTTTAGGTATCTAACTTCGTTTAATCCCAGACTTGAACCACAAATGTGTACCTTTTTCTTAATGCCGTTTAGCTACTTGATAAAGCAGTGTTCTTAGTCAGATTCTGCCTCAAGTCATTGGGGCTGTCACTGAGATAAAAGTTTTGAATCAAACTACGCCATCAGCATAGTCTTTCAATACAGTTACCTTGTCCTTGAGATGTCTTAATTCAAAAAGAAGTTTGGAAACAACCAACCAAATTCAAGGTCCATCATTCAGTGCTGAAGCAAAGTGACAGCAATGAGAGAAATAATGAAATCAAATTCTGACTCGCTCCTGCTGCAGCCTCCTCTTTTGCACGGCTCAGGATCCGTTGTGTAAAGTTCATGAGCTATTCACATTGAATTTGGTCCCATATACAACTCCTTCTGCCAACACAAAAGAAAGCAATGTTGCAAATACACACAGACCCCCCATTTTATGTTTTAATGACAGGTGAAGACTTGTGCTCCAAAATGGAACGTTTTTCAGAAAGTCTTGCTAATAGCTCCCATCCACAAGATCTTAAAAGATGAAGTATTGGGGGTGGGGGAGGAACACCCTCAAATGGTTCTGCATCCTCATTCTGCATGAGGCCTTTGCCATTTTATTTTACTTTCAGGTGATGTTAGCCACCTGCTATTTGCATGTCTTTTGGCTCCTGAATTATGCCTCCAGCAAGATGGACAGAAATAAAGCTCCAGCACTCTAGCAACCTTTACATTTCCCAACAAAAGGAAAGGGAAATTGAGTAATAGGGACATAGATCAACTGCAAGAATGAAGGCTGAACCAAAGACACAATCCCTTCATGAGCCAAAACTGCATAATGTGTTCTATCATGGACTGAATATACCAGCCCTTGTTGTGATTCTTATTCTGTATCTGTCTTAATGCCATTTCCCAGTTACTCCCATTTGCTTTGCATTTCTCCTGTTGCTTCATATTGTGAAAGGTGAAAGATCCCCTGTGCAAGCACCGAGTCATGTCTGACCCTTTGGGGGGACGCCGCCTTCGTGACGTTTTCTTGGTAGACTATAGCGGGGTGGTTTGCCATTGCCTTCCCCAGCTGTCACCTTCCCCAGAAAGCTGGGGACTCATTTTACCGACCTCGGAAGGATGGAAGGCTGAGTCGACCTGAGCCGGCCACCCGAGAATCCAGCTTCCGCTGGGATTGAACTCAGGTTGTGGGGAGAGTTTTGGTTGCAATACTGCCACCTACCACTATGTGCCACAGGAGGCTGTAGTATGCTTCATATTAGCATAATGCAATGATAAAATACATCAGCTTATCTAGAATTGTAAATTTTCCTCATGCTGTTTTTTTAAAAAACTGAGGTGTAGAGCATATATAACTGACCTGCCCTTGCTTAAAGGTACATTTTAAATTTAATCACACATAAGGAAAAGTTCCATTATATTCAAAGGAACTTGATTTGTATAGTTTCATAGTGTTAAAAGGAATTAGCACATCCATTTTTGTGTGCTGCTACATTTTAAACCAAGATTGGCAAACACCATACGCTACCATCACAAGCTGAATTTTTGCTCTGTCATAGAGTTCTGGAGTTGGAATACACGTCAGCAATTAATGCATTAGCTCGCTCTTGAAAGAGATACGGTGGTCAGGTGATCTGCCACAATTATCCCACTGTAGGAAATAATACTAGACTACCTTTGAGTTACTAGAATATAGTTCAATCCCCTGGAAATGTTTGCCTGATCAGCAGGTTGTTGCCCACGCCAAGCATATGCATCAGCACTAATCCTGCCCTACCTTACCCCCAGGCAGGATGCCTTGGGTTTTTTTTCCCTTCAAACAGCACATGCATGCCTGTCCTCTATGTATTATAGTCATCCTTCATTTTACCATTAATAAATCCACATACATTTTAATCCAATTGCAAAAACAGTGTGGGTGAGTGTGAACAGCATTTGGAGGGGGCAGGGCTGCTATACAGGATTATTCTGAGTTCAAGCCAATTTTTTCAGAGCTTAGCTTAAAAGAGATACCTCTATGTTTAAATGGTGGTGACAGAGCTGTCAAACCATTTTTTAGCTTCCTTAAAACGCAGTATCTGTCTTCACCATTTTAAAAGGTTCATTTTAGAACTATGATTTGAAGTGTGTGTGCAGTAATTTAATTGTAGTTACCCATGTGGATATCCACACTGTATCCATTTTACATGCTATTGCTTTCTTTTAAGATGCACTGGCACCTGCTTCCTCTCTTATCAATCCAGTTAATCCTAGACTGCCCTTTGCAAAATTCTAGGATGAAACCATTTCTAAGAAGAGAATGCGTGTCTAAGTATTCCTCTGGCTTTCAGCAGCTGGAAAGGCCAAGAGGTACACACTTGGTTATTTAAAGGCTTTGCCAGAGTAATGAGGTTCAGAGAAAAGACATCCTTCATAATAATGAGCATCCACAAGGTACAATCATTTAGTCATTATCAGTTATGAGGGAAAAGTGAAAACACCAACCATTTCTCACTCCCTGCTTTTGTGGGCTGTGACATCTGGGATACCTGTGTCACAAAATGGCCTTTAGGAACAACCCTGTGGTTTCTGGTGGTATAAACTTCAGCAACTGCTTTCAATTCACTAACACCATACTGGAAAGACAAGTTTTGCCGCGTTGTGAAAGGAAGGAGAGCTTTTAAAGAATAGAAAAGAACAGTAAGAGCTTTATGAGTAATTGAGTTAACGCTGTCTGTATGGGTGTGTCAGGGGAGAATAAAAACTGATTATGAAAAGAGACATCTATACTCCTTCAGAGATTAAAAAAAAGGTGCCAGTGCAGATGGGCACTTTTCCAACAATGTCATCAATGTCTACTCTGACAATAATCATAATCCATATTTGAATTAGAACAAGGATAGTCAAGTGAAAATATTAAAGCAGGCCTTTCCCATTTGGTGCCCTCCAGATGCACTGGACTTCCAACTCCCATAATCCCAGGTAACTGGTCATTTCAATTTTAAGGGACAAATGTTCCACTGCTTGCTCTGTATCTATTCACAACATGTTCTATATTCTGTTCTACATGCCCTATATTCCTTCTCAGTATCCAAAAGGCTCACTCAGTTATTTTTCATGAGTAAAGCTCTTTAGTTTACATCTCTTTATGCCTGAATTTGGGAGTAAGTTCTATTGAATGAGATGGATAAAACTGTCCTTCTAATCTCTGAATCCAATCCTCCAGGGTGCACTTATGCAAAATCTGATGAGCAGTACAGTAAAAACAGCTATCGAGCTTCATAAGATGAGGGACAATCACACATCTTCCCCTTCACATTTTCAGAACAATGAAAACTGCTATTATTAAAAGAAATCTCTCTCATCTTTCTAGAAGAACAGAATTAAGCTTGTGGCTGGAAGCATCTTCATTACCGTGCAAACTTCATATGCTAATGCCTTGGTGGTCATCACAGACATCCCTGCCATGCACCAAAGTAAGAATAAAGAGACATTTGTGTTAAAAATTTCAAAGAGAAAACAAAAATAAAATCAATATTACTGTTTCCATACTGATCTCATCCAGTCTCATTCATGTTTAATATTTGTTTACAATCCATTTCAAAACAACAAGAAATTCAGATGCTTAAGAATCACAAAGGCTAAGCACAAGCTTGTTACTAAGTTGTTTTGAGTATTTCATGATAAGTATATGGGTGTAACTTTGGCATGTTGAGATTTACCGAAGGACCCTTGGGAAAATTAAAAACATGTCTGGAAAACAAATACATAATGACATGCATTTGGTTGGGTAAACATTATACTGGTCATCCAGATGCAGACAGCTATATAGAAATGAAGAGACTCTGTCCCATGGGAGACTCATCCTGCATTTTACTTGCAGTTTTCAACATCAAAAAGCTGTTTTTTTCCAAAGCTCAGCGGCTCTTAATTCAGAGCAGTGTTGAGAGGACAAAAATGTCAATATTTGTGATCACAAGTAATGGCATCCAAAATAAATGAATATTCCTTAAATACTATAAAGCCATAGCATTCTAAAATCCAAGCTGCATCCATTAGCTTCCTGAGACATATTTACAAAGTAAGCATTTTTAATTTTTTGCTCCAATTTTCATCAAACAAAAGTCTCCCAGCCAAAACAAACTTGTGACTAGCTTATTCAAATTGTTGCCAAGGATACGCCGCTGGTGCTACTTACTGACTTCAGAAATAATATAAGCAACTTTGGGGGTGGGTAGGAAACTATTACCATCAACCCTAAAGTTGATTTATATAAGGGGACATACCGGATTTTTCTCCTGATAACTGATTGGATTACTGGGCATTTAAAATAGCTATAAGAAGTGGTATATCAAACAATGGCAAGCCCAGTGATCTGAAACTTTGGTGCAGAATGAATTTTAAGGATAGTTTTGACCTAAAATAATCCAGCACACTTTTATGCAACTACAATAAAAACATGCAGACCCCAAAGATACTGCAGCAACAAAAATGAGATTGCAAAGCACGCTGGACATTCAAATGAAACTTGATAAGCCTTCTTTTTCCCAGCACAGAAGAGGAATGATATTTTCTACCTTCCAACATTCTTATGCCCTCATCTGCTGTCTGGGATAATCAGAAACAATCAAGTGGCACCCAATCAATCCATCTTTTCCAGAACATCTTGCAGAATAAACTTTGAGTGCCTAATGGACACTCCAATATGGAATTTGTCCAGGCAAGAATCTGTATCCTAGAAATTAGGAAGTGCTAATCCAAACAAGATCACAAAGACTCTGTTGCTAAGTAGCCCACTGGCTCTACATTTCCCACAGTACCTGCACAGACTAGATTTATGACATCTTCAAGTTCTAATATGGTTACGAAACAGGCTAAAATATAAAAGCTGTTGGTTGCTTCCCAAGCATATTTTGGATGTGGGTGAGACAGCAAGAGATATGGAAGGGAACTGTCTCAAATAAGCATTCCTTTAGAATCCTCAGGATTTTTACTCCTTTTTCTAACAAAATGTTAAATATTTTAACATGGATGTTTTAAAGGAGCTATGTTCCTGAAAGTTAGTGATTCAGAGCAGTACGTGAAAGAAACTATCACTTTCAAACAAACATTACCATTTATCTAAATGAGTAAATATTAACCAATCAAACACTCTTTTATTAGTTGTCTGGATGAATGAAGAGGAAAAATAAATGATCACTAAGTCAACAAAACCACTGAAGTTTATGATGCTTTTCCTCTTTCACAAATACTGTAGTACCCCAAACTGACAGCTGTTCCCCACACCATCCCATGTTTCTAGAACCTGTGCTCATTTATCACAGCCAAGGATGCAAAAGAAAAAAGAACTTACACAAGTCAACCTATGTTCAATTTACAAATCAAAGGTGAAAAACTGATGGCAAAGTAATCTAAACTTTTAGTAATCTAAACTTTTAATGTCTTGGAGAAACTGAGACCAGGATTGCCACAGAAACAAGATTTTGTCAAGAATCCTGACATAATGTAACTCTGAAGCATAGGGTTTTTGCTAAGGTCAATGTATGGATCTTTGTGGTGAATTTTTAAACTATTTGAGTATATTTGTTGATGCAGGAATGCATAGAATACAATCTACATAACCACTGGCAGCAAATTTCACAGTTCCAGTTTCCTCAAAGGCCAGTTTCTCCATCTTAATGCCTTCATTTTACTAGTATATGCCAAAAGAATAAAACAAGTACTTATTCCTATATAGAAAAATTCACTTTCATGTAACAGCGCTCCTTTTAACGACCTGCATGACTAAAAAGGTTGCTTATTAATGTAATAAATATCAAGACAAGAAGCAACTTGCAACAGTTAACAAGCCAGAGGCCTACTTTAAATATGTTACCCGGTACAAAAAAGAGAGTGAGAAAGAGAGAGAAAGAAAGAAAGAGTTATGGGGGGGAAAAACGCCCTGAGAATAGCAAAATACCCCACTGCAATGCCGGATAGAGTCTACAGAAAACCCAGACTTGCCTGGCCAAGCAATGCGTACCTTTCGATCTCTTGGAATGGTTGTTTTTTTGATGCTCGTCTTCCTCATTAATGGTAAACAGGACAGGTGTATTTGGCCTCACGCCTGGCTTCTTCAGCCACTCTTGCCGGAGAGCAGCTGCTGAACCTGGCATTATTGCCAGTTCCCTTTTCCCCACAATTTGCCAATTCCAGCTAGCTGCAAAGCAGTTTATTCATTTGTAACAGATCCTGTGAGGGCTGAGCAGAAGGCAAGCAGCTGAGAGATACCAACATGCACTTGGCAGATGAGAGCCTACAATCTCTTTTACCTTGACCAAAAAAAAGGGGGGGCTTAATTAAGGGCCCATTCGTTTGAATTCCGCCTCCTCCTCCTCGTCGTCCTGGTGTCCTCCTCCTTTTGGAGCCTTAACTTGTTCAGTCAGATCCCACGTCTTCTTTCCTTCCTGATGCAGCACCTTTTCCTTCCCGGTATCTTCTTTCTAGCCTCTGCTTACTGAAATATTCAGCACACAGCCCAAGAGAAGCAAATATGATACGCCACCGTTAACAGTTGCCCTGACAACAGTGACATATCCAAATCAAAAGGAGGTCCATGAATGTCGTCTCCTCAGCTGCGGGAAAGCAGGCTGCCGGAATGTCCTCTCCGTGTTCTGGCTGCTGAGGAAAGGCAAGCTGGCCTGAACAGCTGAAACCCCACCTAGCAGGCTGCGCTACCCTCAAGAGACGAGCGGAGGATGGCTGGAGATCTTGCTGCACCACTGGCTGAGAAGTCCAAAGAAAGGGAAGCCAGCAACCCTCCAAGGAGGTAGGTGCATTTTATTCCAGCTTCTCCCCCCAATCAGTCCCCAGCCAACAGTACCAAAGCAAAGACACACCAGGCTGTTTCCTTTTCTCCTTAAGTTCAGAGTCACAGACAGCTCACCTTGTGCAGTTCAAACATGCCTTCTGCATAGAAGATAGATGCATTAAGGAAAAGGCAGAAATTGCACAGAGACCTTTGAGTAGCTCCTTGTTAAAAGGCAGAGAGTTAGGAAGTGGAGGATTCACCCCTTGTGTTGAACCCTGGCACTTTATACTGGGCAACATTGACCAGTACAGCACAAAGGTTGATCCTGACACACAGCAGCAATTAATGGAGGTAGGACAAAGTGCCACTGATGTCTTCTAGAAGGCGAGTCGTAATACAAAAACACCCTTTGCAGTTTATAATAATATCCCTAATCCTTTAAAAATATTTTTTTAACTTATCAAATAAACTTGCATTTGAAGTTTGGATTTTGTTTGCTTAAAATAATTTTTACTTTGCATTTCCAATATTGATCGTAAATGAAAATATTTTAAAAATATAATAATAAAACATTATGGTAAAATAACAATAATCTAATCTAAAAACTAAGCAGAAAAAAGGATTTGAATTGAGCTTGACTCTGTGATATCATAGGCATGTAGTGTTATTGGCAAAATATTTGTTTAAAAAAAATGGGAGAAAGACCATTCAGATAATTGCTTGAACAGAAAAGACCAAGAGTTTCATAATGCAGGTGTGGTCATCTGAGGCTCTGGTTCTCACCAAGCATCCTTTAGGGATGGGTGGGATCCACAAAACAGCTTTTTTATGTAAATAAAACTTCCAAGTGTCTAGGGCTTGAAATGAAATTTGCAACCAGTCAATTTATTTATGATTATAAACTGTGAGAATAAGAATAGACTATTTTTTTTAATTAAAAAAAATTGGGTGACATGTCCAGTATTAAAAAAACGACTACCAGGCAGAAAAATTACCTTGCTTTTTTCTGCCAGTTTACATTCAATCCGATGAAAGAGACTTTGAGACTTTGCTTTAGAAATTCTTTCAATAGAGAAGTGAATTTTGGATAATTTCTCATGGATGGAATGTGATGGTATGGGACCTAGTTATCAGGTGAGCAAGGGAGATGTGTAGTAGAGATGTACATTTATTTGCATCTGAAACAGAAAGGAAACCTACACTTGTCCTGGACAAACATAGTAGCTGTGTGGGCCCAGAAAAATACATTTGATACCAATCAAAGAGAATATTTGTAGCTCAGGGTTGAATTGTGGAGTCCTTGGTGCTCTCTGAGCTTTCTTGTTTTCTTGCAGACGTTTCACTGCCAGACTAGGCAACATCTTCAGTGTGAAGAGGGAGTGGGCCTTGCTCTCAGTTTATATGCAATGGCTTGCCCTGCTTGTGTTGGTGGGGGTGTTCTCCTCTTCTTGGGAGTTCCTTGATTGGGCTGTTGTTTGCTGCTTGGTTGATTGACTGAGTTACTAGTTCTTTGATTAGGGTATATTGTGCTATTTGATGGTCTCTTCTGAATGGTATGTAAATGTTGTTTACCTCAATGTGTCTGCTGATGGCGGCTTTGTCTGAGTGCCAAGCTTCCAGGAATTCTCTAGTGCTTTTGGATTTGGCTTGGTTTAGGATGCTCACAGTTTCCCAGTTGAAAGTATGGTTGAATCTGTCCATGAGATTAAGGAATTCTCATCATGTCTTCTGACTGCCAGTTGGTGTTCGTGGATGCGCTCTGCTAGACTTCTGCCTGTCTGTCCTATATAGTGGCTGCTACAGTCCTTAAGTGTATGTGGTAGATGACTCCTGTTTTTCCTTCTTGGGCTACTGCATCTTTTGAGTTACTTAGGATGTTTTGAAGAGTTTTAGTGGGTTTATGTGCTACCATGACACCATGTGGTTATAACAGTCTGTTGGTGGTTTCTGAGATGTTTCTGATGTATGGCAGTGTTATCTTTTTCATAGCGTCTGTTGGTTGGGTTGTAGTGGGTTGAGTGGTCCGGCACTTTTTGATAAACTTGGGGGGGTATCCATTTTGCTGGAAGATGCTGTATAGGCGGTCTGTTTCCTTTTTCTGGTGTTCTGGGTTGCTGCAGTGCATTAGTGCTCATCTGAATAATGTCCTTACACAGCTCCTCTTGTGGGAGGTTGGGTTGTTGCTTTGGTAATGGAGCACTTGGTTGGTGTGGGTAGCTTTCCAGTAGCTACTGTATAGGCTCAGGAAAAGGAAAGGCTTCTTTAAGGAGATACCAACAAGTGCAGTAACTGTGTTTATTCCTCCTCCAAACCACTTTTTCCCCTTTCTGCATGATGTAGAAGTCATCTCATCCCCTCCCTACCCAGTTACTCTTCCACCCTCTTCCACTGTGGCCAGTTCAGATATCTACTTGGGAGGTGTGTTACCTAGTTCTTTAAATGAGCATATTTGAATAACTATGCTCTGCCAAAGCTTCCTATTGTCTTAAGCTGTGTTCACATGCAGCACTGACCTATGGTTTGCTTAACCACAGCATGATGAAAACACTGTTGGATGGATCCGACATCATACTAAGTAAAAAATAATGGTTTATACACCATAATGGCTGAGTTCATACTTATTCAAACCAAACAATATGTAGCATGACATGTAAACTTAAACTTATTCTGGGATGGGAGCAATTAGCATGCACTACAGATATGAAAGATACCCAATAACACTTTGGTGCTTTCTGAAAAGGCTGTGATTAGTCAACAATGAAAGGAAGCCAGAACCCCCATTAAATAGCATTAACCCTTAACAGCTTTTGGCTGATATGGAACTTCCAGGATTAAAAAAAACCTGCAAAAAGAAAACGTGTTTGAGCTATTTCTAGGGGACAAAGTTATAGATGACTGCCACATTCAGAATTGTATTCTTAAGAAAAGAAAATTCAGTCACTCCTTGCTAAGTAAAGGGAATTGCCTCTTATTTGCTTTGGACTGACTGAATTGACAGTTAGAGGTACATACAGCAGACTGGCTGGCTTATCTTCTCCATTGTGGCAGCCTAACAAAACAACTTTGTTTCCATATCCAGAGCTAAGGCATTTGCAATAATTTTATCACCAGACAAGCAAGCTGTTTCTCAGCACATCAGGAACATTTCTATTTCACAGTAAAAGCAATTGAAACAAATCTTTAAAAATGTACATGGTAGAATTTCAAAATACACTGTGTACACAATTATTAGGCAAGTGAGTATTTTGATCATATCATTATTTTTATGCATATTTTCCACCTCCAAGCTCTATAAACCTGAATGCTTATTGGATATAAGCATATCAGGTGATGTGTATTTGTGTAATGAGGGAGGGTGTGGCCTAAGGAGATCAACACCCTATATCAAGGTGTGCCTAATTATTAGGCAGCTTATTTCCCTTTTGGCAAAAAAGAGATTTAACTGACTCTGAAAAGTCAAAAATTGTAAAAAGTCTTTCAGAGGGATGCAGCACTCTTGAAACTGCTAAGATATTGGGGCGTGACCATAGAACCATCAAACATTTTGTTGCAAATAGTCAACAGAGTCGCAAGAAACATGTTGAGAAAAAAAGATGCAAATTAACTGCCAAAGATTCAAGAAGAATCAAATGTGAAGCTACCAGGAACCCATTATCCTCCAGTGCTGTCATATTCCAGAACTGCAACCTACCTGGAGTGCCCAGAAGTACAAGGTGTTCAGTGCTCAGAGACATGGCCAAGGTAAGGAAGGTTGAAACTCGACCACCACTGGACAAGACACATAAGTTGAAACGGCAAGACTGGGCCAAGAAATATCTGAAGACAGATTTTTCAAAGGTTTTATGGACTGATGAGATGAGAGTGACTCTTGACGGACCAGATGGATGGGTCCATGGCTGGATCAGTAATGCGCACAGACCTTCACTTCAACTCAGACGCCAGCAAGGTGGAGGTGGGGTACTGGTGTGGACTGGTATTATTAAAGATGAGCTAGTTGGACTTTTTTGGGTTGAAGATGGACTCAAAATCAACTCCCAAACCTACTGCCAGTTTTTAGAAGACACTTTCTTCAAGCAGTGGTACAGGAAAAAGTCTGCATCTTTCAAGAAGACCATGATGTTTATGCAGGACAATGCTCCATCGCATGTATCGAAGTACTCCACTGTGTGGCTAGCCAGTAAAGGCCTCAAAGATGAAAGAATAATGACATGGTCCCCTTCCTCACCTGACCTAAACCCTATTGAGAACTTGTGGGCCCTCTCAAACGGGAGATTTACGGTGAAGGAAAACAGTACATCTCTCTGAATAGTGTCTGGGAGGCTGTGGTTGCTGCTGCACAAAAAGTTGATCATCAACAGATCAAGAAACTGACAGACTCCATGAATGAAAGACTTGTGACTGTTATTGCAAAGAAGGGTGGCTATATTGGTCACTGATTTTTTGTTTGAAATGTCAGAAATGTTTATTTGTAAATTTTGAATTGTTTGTTTATTATTCTCACTTTAACAGATGAAAATAAACGAGTGAGATAGGGGAATTTTCGTTTTTCATTTAGTTGCATAATAATTCTGTACACTAATAGTTGCCCAATAATTGTGCACACATAGATATGCTCCTAAGAAAGCCAAAACCTCACTTTTACTTTCTTAAATATTCAGGTTTGAGGTTTATTAACATTTTGGATTGACCAAGAGCACTGTAGTTGTTCAATAATGAAATTCATCCTCAAAAATACAACTTGCTTAATAATTGTGCACGCAGTGTAATAGCAGTTGAAGAGCGAAAAAAAGAAAAAAAATTGTGTGACAATGATATTTTAAATGAGACTCAGTTGATAAAATGTTTTTATGCTTCTTAAATTCATATTTTGAAATTCTTAAACCCTCTTGTACAATACTTTTTTTTTTAGGAGATGCTTGGTCATTTTAAGGTATGTGTGTGTGTTCAAACTGGGTAAGAAAGATGTAACAACATTCTGAATAATTCATATTTAACATATGTCACCTATATGTGACATATATTAACTTCTTTCTGGCTTGGTGCAAGATGATGCTTGAGCTGTGTGATGATTAGAATGACTGTGAAAGAGATCTCAATGCATGTTATTGATTGATTGATTTAATTTTTATCCTGCCTTTATTATTTTTATAAATAACTCAAGGCAGCGAAAATACCTAATACTCCTTCCTCCTCCTATTTTCCCCACAACAACAATCCTGTGAGGTGGGTTGGGCTGAGAGAGAGTGACTGGCCCAAGATCACCCAGACGGCTTTCATGCCTAAGGCGGGACTAGAACTCTCAGTCTCCTGGTTTTTAGCCCAGCACCTTCACCAATAGACGAAACTGGATCTGAATAATTCATATTTAACATATGTCACCTATATATGACATATATTAACTTCTTTCTGGCTTGGTGCAAGATGCTTGAGCCATGTGATGATTAGAATGACTGTGAAAGAGATCTCATTGCATGTTATGCAGAAAAAGAGGTGGGAGTAAATAGATTTGTAACAGACGACACCATCAGAAAGCAGATCCTAGTTTCCATAGCAAACCCCCTCCTGGAGTACACGGAAATTACAAATCTACTCTCCCTTCCCCTACCAACACTCCCATCATTCCAGCAAACATGCAATAACCAAAAAATACTATGACAGATGGGATGACAAAATCCAAAGGGATTAGGGTAGATCAGGAAATATTCATAGAATCCACATGGCTTAAATCTCAAAAATAGAAGTGACTATCCATTTGCAAACCCACAAACAACAAAGCTAGCTTTGCTTTATGTCCATTTCTTCTAGGAATTCTGGAAAGAATTCTCAACTATCCCCAGTTTCAAATCTGGACATAAAGAAAGAAAGAAAGATAGATAGATAGATAGATAGATAGATAGATAGATAGATATAATAAAAATAAAACTATAAAGAGAGTGGGTGGGTGTGGTTTCAAAATATGCAGGCATGCTTTGAGTCAAAGCTTGGGAAGGAATGGCTGCACATCTTAATACTGTTCAAAGGAAGAGAAGACTGTGGAGTCCTTGGTGCCCTCTGAACCTTGTTGTTTTCTTTTCGCACTGAAGATGTTGGCAATGAAACATCTGCAAGAAAACAACAAGGCTCAGAGAGCACCAAGGACTCCACAGTTCAACCCTGAGCTACAAATATTCTCTTCGATTGAAGAGAAGATTGCTCACATAAAGAACTGTGAAATGAGGTGCGTTGGGGTAGAGGAAGCAGATGGTGCAGAACCCTTTATGAAAGGCCATGCTTTCTTGGGGAAAACATTCCTCCTATGCTTCTGCATAGGAAGCCTCATTTCCCCTCTCCCTCTCTTTCCCCTCTCCCCAAAACCTTCCAAATACTTTTATCAGATGCAGATTAAATCAGAGAATTTTGCTGTATTACAGCTCTCAGCATTCTCCTACCATTGGCTGCTGGGAATTGCAGTTCAGCAACTTCTAGAAGGCTGCAGATTACTCACACCTGGATTATTTATCTATTTTATGTATTAATCAAATTTGTATCCCACCACAATCACAAAACTCTCGGCAGCTCACAAAGTTAAGAAAATACAATAAAATACAGAAACAGAGATACAGCTTCTAGAAAAGCTTTGTCTTCAGCTTTTTCATACACACACACACACACACAAACACACATTCTCCCTCTCTCTCTCTCTCACACACACACACACATATGTACAATGTAGACTCAGAAACAACATACAGTATATGTTTCTTTCACAATCTGTCCATGGCCAGAGAAATAGAATTGTTCAATTGCAAATTCTTGCTATGATCAAGATATTAGTGCTGACCCTTGAGGCTTTCCCTTCCTAAATCCTCTTTATATAAAGGAAAGATTGAGATGCATGATCACGGTTCACTGGCTTTGATGCAGACAGATGACTTCTTGAAGACAGAATGTACCACGGGGGAATTAAGGCCTGGATTCGATGTTATTCTTTAATTCCTTGTCTCTTATTAACCTGCTATATAACATCCAGTGAGTCACCCAAGTTTTTCATTAGCAGCATGGTTAGTGGTCATGCTGTCTGGAGACGATAACATGCATTCTATGACTTTCTCTCTTGAAGGGAATTCAGTTTTGTTTCTGTTTTTAAATTTTCTTTTAATTTTTGTATCTGGCTATTTGTTATTTTTCTTTCTATTTATACATTAAAAGCAATAAATGAAGAACAAATCCTACAAGCCTTGTATGTAGGGGACCGAACCAGGAGTTCTTAGATAACATTTTAAAAAGGGACAAAAAGCAACAGGGATAAGTAAAGCTCCTTGGCAGACTGTCTCTGATGGCTACTCATTCTGGCACTTACCTTAATCACACCTCCCCAGATCATCCCACTCCCTTTTGGCAGCGGGTAGGACTGAAATAATGGGAACTACATAAAATATTGAGGCATCCTAAATCCTACGGTACAAACATACATATTTAAGCATATTAATTAGAGGAAGAAATAGGAAAACATAGCAGCATACAATTGAAGAGCTGCTTCAGGGTTTATCCCCTCACTCTGAATGTACTTTTTTAAAAGTATCATAATCTTGTCAAGTTATCACAAACCAGCTATAGACTTTCCTTGGATACTGGAGATCCCTTTCAATAAAGGACGAAGATATACATACACATTACTCCGCAAATATTCAAATTTGTGGCCCTGAACAGAAACTAAAGAAACATTGTCCAATTTTTTTTTGTATGTAAGTTGCAGCATATGTACTGTATGTGTTTTTTAAATGTAAAATCTTAAAAATCCTAAGTTTTATAATATTTTTAAAATAAACTACACAAGCTTGTAGATCAGCAGAAATGTTTGTACATGTTCTCATTACAGCAATGAAGGAACAAACATTATTTTGTCTGTGATCTTGTACCATTCAATTAATTTGTCTTTTTTGAATAACAGTAGTGATTTGTTCTGTTCTTGTAATTGGTAAAAATCGCAAATATTGCATGCATATATACATATACACACACACACGTGCACGCGCATGCACACACACACACTGTATGTATGTATGTATGTATGTATATATGATTTATTTTATTACACTGTTGCTATGTTCTTTTTAGAACAAAATTTTAAGATAGCAATTATCATTAACATACAAAACAGACAAAATAGATACTAGACTTCATTAAGGCAAAAGACTTTTGTTCTGCATTGAACCTTCAAGGAGGAAAGTCTTTAAACAATTGTTTGTGCATTACCCCATATTATTTTGATTTTTCAGCATGACCTACATTATACAGACATAGTTTCATATTCTATTCCAGCCTTTCTCAACATGGAGCCCTCCAGGCAAGTTGGATTTCAACTCCCAGAATCCCTACCCTGGATTGTCTAAGGTGAGTCTACCTGTGCTCTAGAGCCAAGATGCCAGAAGTACAGGTCAAAAGCTGTATGAAACCTGCCAGCATCCCTTTTTGCTGCTCCAATGCACTTCGAGTGTATTGGACAAAATGTTCAGCCTCTCCTTTTTACTTTTTGTAAATGTGGGAGTTTTCTGGGAGATTAAGGAACAATGTGAGAGTGTCTTAAGCCTTGAAGGGGTTTAAGATACCCAGTTTACCTCTCAAAGTTCCCAAAATAAACCCCTCGCAATAGGTCCTTGCCCCAGCCATTTTTGGAGTATGGCACAGCCCCAGCCAGTCTTGGCATGCTTGGCATGGCCTTCAAATCAATGGAATTTATGCATCTTGATCTAGAATGTTGAAAATAAACAATAATATTGTTAAGATGAAAGTATAACTAAAACTAACCAGAACCATTAAAGTAGCTCACAAAGAAGAAGAATGGCATATATGATTTACAGGAATAGCTTTTTTTGTTCACTTGGCTGATCTTGTCTGCCTTGGAAGCTAAGAAAAGTCAGGCCTGATTAATACTTAGATAGAAGACTACAAAGGAAAAACCAGGGTTATGGGCTACAGTAGGAAGTTGAAAAATATTTCAGAAGCAAACCACTTCTACACTGTTGCCAAGAAAACAGTATGGATGCATATAGTTACCAGGATTTGTCCTCTACTCAGAGGAGACTGTCAGTTATATTCACCTGTTCCAATAGGATTTTGTTTGCCAGTGGCTCCATCTTGTGGTTCTGTCAGTATCTAATACAGTGCTAACACCCAAGCACAGTGACTGAACCTAAATCCAGAAATATAACTCTGAAGCATTATGCAATTGCATTGCCTATCTTTAATACCTTGACTAATTCCCCACACTACCAAATCTATGACTCCAGACAGAAAGCTTGATCTCTGTTTCAAGCATTAACTGAATATTTTTATTAATAGGAGCAAGATATTAATTACATATCTTCTTATATTTACTGTATTTGCTTCATCTGCAATTAACCAAAATTTTAAGATGTCTCTGTTCTCCAAGTGTAACAGTGTATTTGTGATTGCTTATCATATTCTTAGAATTCAATATTGCTTTACAAAAATTGCATCACCAATGTTGTAACTGTGAATCAAGAGAATAAGATAAGAATTGATCATCCTAACATAATAGAAGTCATAGCAGGCTCTTCCCACTGGATGAACAACACTTTCTTCTGCCCTCATAATCTACTTGACAATCAGTTTCACACAATAATGTGGTTTGTTTAGTTTGGCTTAGTGTGTTGCAAAAATCCAGACAGATTTCTGAATGATGTTGCTTGTTTCTCTATTAGATGTTACCAAAGAGTTAGGATTCTGCATCTCCATTACTGCCATCTGGTGATCATCCAGATTTTTGCAACCCAGAAATATAGCTATAATGCCAATAGTGTTTGTACCATTTCTAAACGAGTTTATAACTTGTAAACACAGCCAACCGTTATTTTAATGATAATGGTTAAGCAGACCTTGGCGTAATGTTATATGTGAACTCAGCCACAGAATCATATCTGCATTGCTCATATCTGAGATGCGCTATTAAAAAACACCATAATGTTCATTCATTAACACTTCACTTTATTAAAAAAAAACAACAACCCTAGAACTGTTACAAGCATTACAAAAGTGCTCTAGGAACTGGAGAGGCATTTGTGATATCCGTGTATCAATAACATGAATCTCCCCACTCCAGCTCAAACTCACAACACCACAGGAAAACCACAATTCTTAAAATAAAAATTGTAAATCAGACTGTTGCAGAAACTGCTGCACAGTTTGGGAGTCCATATTTAACCTACTTTGGTGCCCACCAGCCTCCCTATTGCACCTGACTTTATACATAATACAATACATAATAATGTGCAAGCCTTCAGCATTGTTTTTATTTCCAAGAATGCCTTTGGCATCAAAATGGGCCTCATAATATTTCTTTGAAAATAAAAATGATAGATGATTATAGCCCAATCTTAGGTTAGGAAGTGTGCCCAGCTGCCCAGAAAAGGAACAAAAGTACGCGAGAGACGTACCAAACATTATATAGAGGGGATAACAGGCAGCATTTAGGGAAAACAGTGCTTTATAATTCATGGTCATATCTCCCATGGCAACTAGTCAAGACCAAGATTACAGCTGTTTTCCAAGGCACTCACAGCATGTTTCAAAATTCCAGATGCTTTCACCAGGTTTAGCTCTCATTTTCTTAGATGGAATGCTCCACTCCCCCTTTAGAATGGGTATACACATTCTCCAGATGAAGGCTAGTTTGTTTAGCATTGATGCATTCACTTTCTCTCAAAATGTTTGATTAACAAAAGACATGTATATAAGCTGGGATCAAGAGAAGCTTAATCAAGTCAAAAGCAAAAACTAAGCTGATTTTACAACAGGATTACAAAGAAACAGATTTTACTATTCTGCACATCATTGTAAGAATTTAAATGTATTAGCAATCATGTAATGACAGGCATAAAATTAAATTAAAGTGAAACTACACATTAAGATGTAATTTTTACTATCGTAAAATATGAAATAAAGTGTTTAGGCTTTTGAGCGCAACTTCCTACTTGTCACAGAAATTAAAAAAAAAAAATATGGCTGTTCAGCTTCTGCCTGAAGACATCCAGCAAAGATCCCAACATCCCTCTAGATCAGGGTTTCTCAACCAGAGTTCTGTGGAACCCTTGGGTTCCATGAGAGATCATTACGGGCTCCCTGGGAGATCATGATTTATTTAAAAAATTATTTCAAATTCAGGCAACTTCACATTAAAGAGGTAAGTTTCATTCTCTATTTTTAGTTTAAGAACACTGTTAATGCATATATACAGGCCTACACATGAAACAAATATCATAATTTTGTAACTTCTGGTTTATATTTGAGCCTGAACGTGCAGGGGTTCCCCGAGGCCTGAAAAATATTTCAAGGGACCCTGCAGGGTCAAAAAGTTGAGAAAGGCTGATCTAAGAGCATTGTCAAACCATCTTACTGTTTTAAAATTTCTCTAACATTTCACTGGAATCTGCCTTCCTATTTCTTAAATCCCTTTAAGTTTCATAAGTGGAAGCCTGTTAAAGGGATGTTCCCGTCAACAAAAGTATTCTCAGATTCCCAGCCACAGTATTTTATTTACCAAAGTACAGCTAGAGTCTTCGCTCCTTATAAAACCAAATGATGCAGATGGATATTAATTCTGAAAAGAATAACCAGGGCTGAGAAGTCAGCTATTCTAGATACAAGTCTAATTGAATTCGCTTTCTGAAAGAAAGACCATGTCCAATTCAAGATGTTGATACAAAGCTTAAATTATTCTGGTTCCCCAAACTTAAAATAAATACTTACAAAAACCCCTCTCCTAATTCTGGCTTTCAGATCCATCTGCTTGTGAAGGAAGGCATTGAACTTCTGTTGAATGCAGGAAAACAAGCTATTTAACAGCTTAATGCTATGCAGTGTAAGGAATCACCGGGTATTTAACTCTGCATAACACCAGACTATTAATGTATGCTTGGAACTGACAGAATTAACCTCTCATTCTTTTCGCATTAAGGATCTTAGAAAAGAAGGAAGTGTGAATTTTATCTCTATGTCCTAGTTCCATTTCTGTTCCTTCTGAAGTGCTTACAACAGGCTCTCACACTGGCTAACTTGATTCCTGCCCCTCAATACCAAATCTTGAGCAAAAGCCTCTTCTGCATGTCTTTCCTTTATCACCAGCCTTTTCATCAGAGCCACCTGACATCCCATTGTCTCATGCCATTACAGTCTTCTCACTTTTCTATATCATTCCACTCCTATTTCATCTATCTAATGTGGGTTGAAATCTCTCTGGACAAGGACTTCATCCCTTCTACATTTTGTATCAATTTATACCAGCAGCGTAGTTTGACACTAAATGAATCACAGTACTGTGCAAGATCTCTCTTTCTCATTAAAAAAAATCTGGCTTGAGTACTGAATCAATAGAAGAGAATATATGTAGGGGTGAACTGTGGAGTCCTTGGTGCTCTCTGAGCTCTTGTTTGCTTGCAGACGTTTCATTTCCCAACTAGGTAACACCATCAGTGCATCATCAGGGCACTGATGATGTTATCTAGTCAGGTAATGAAACGTCTGCAAGCAAACAACTAAGCTCAGCGAGCACTTAGTACTGAACATCATGATCAGAATGAGCAAATTAATAGTTATAATTATTCAGCTTCTCTGGAAATTACTTCTTGAACACTACTGTGTTTTATTTGACCTTAGTACAATTTCTATATGCTAAAATTAAAAATCCTCCCAAAGCATGGAACACTACACAAATGAAACAGTGAATGACAAAGACAAATATTGTAACTTCAATATTTGATTTAACCAATTTAGCTATGGCATGAATAGGAATAAACACGGAAGTACAAAGGTGCCCAAACCATCTGTAATGCTAGCAGTAGTTAAGAAGAGAACACAGTGAACATGGAATTGGCTATTTCTGCTCTGAAAGCTAGTAGAAATTAAAATGTCCAACCATTAATCACACACAGTATGCCACAGCTTTGGTAATTGTATTTTTGGGTACAGGTCCAGATTTATTGCTATGAGTCATTCCAAGCAAGTTATCTATGCACAGATTTCCAATGCAATGTGTTTTGCATTCAAACAAAATACTGTTTGAATGTAAAACACATACCTGCCTTTTAGCAGAAAGCTTTCAAATCTAATTAACCACATTCTGTAGAAACTGCCATACTGAAATCTTATGTTGTCCAAGTGCTACCAACCAAGTTAAAACAACCTTGGAAATAAAATGAGCACAAGACCTAGTGCTGATGACATAAAGCTGTGCTATATACAGTAAATATTTTAAAAACTAAATGCAAGTATGTGAAAAACAAAAAGTGCTTTGAATCACTGCTGAGCCATTAGGCTAAATCTATGGTTAGGGTTAGCTGCTAGTGGTGGGATTGAGGTGAGGCAATCTGATTGGATTTCATATTCCAAATGTTCAATACCTGAACTTTTGTGTCTGTAAAAATATCAGTGACTTATTTTCTTATAAGGCCTGAGATGAGTATGAAGCTTGTAAAAGCCCAGTTCATTAATTAAAATGAAAACTATTTCTAGTCTACTCTCTTGTTTCTCCAGAGTATCTACTCAAATTCATTGAGAAGCCCACAAGGAGGATGTGAGGGGGCAAATGAATAGTATATGCTTCAGTAGGCTCAATGGGAAGCTGTTCCTCACAGTTAAGGCAGCCTGAATTGAAATGTCTTGGAGAATGTCTGAATGGTACCAGATTAAACAGGACTAGAAGAAAGGTAAACAGAGTAAATAGGTTTATAGGTAAGGCTTCCATACCTGGACTGCAAAAACCCGGACAGACACTTGAAGGCAGCAAAGAATATAAAGTTGTCATCTGGATTTTTGCCTCCCAGATATGGTGGTCCTGTTTATCTCCAGATGGGAACCTAAGGCATTAAAGAGCCAACTGTGGAGCTGTGGCATTTTCTGTGATAAAGATGGTTTCTGTGGGGAGAATTATAAAGCTGAATTGCTCATATGAGGAAATGAATCACATGTGAGGGTAAGAAGGAACCAACGTCATACCCACATCTCCCTGCAAGAGATCAGGTGAAGGCACTGGAAGATAGGCAGTGCCAGGGAGACGTTTGGGTTTATTACCCATGCCAAGTCATCTTGAGCATTACAACATGGCAGGATAAAGCCACTGCTCCACTTACAGGACTCAGTCACAAGCATATTAGACTATATTCCTTTTAAAGAACTATGGGCAATTCAGTACAAATGACTGGTGTCTGCTTTCCTGATTACCTTCCTCCTAGAAAACTGTATACAAGCCTGATTTTGAACAGAAGTGGCAAACTTCAGGAGAAACAGCTCTGCCTTTTGTAAAATGTTTACACAATTTGCCCTTCCCCAAGAACCAGTAACAGAATACTGCATTAAGATTCCACTCTTTTAAGATTCCATTGAAATAAAGATTCCATTGAAATATGTATTAAGATTCCACTGAAATATGGGGTTCTAATCCAACATCTTAGAACAAACAGAAAACAGAAGGAATTAACACTAGATCCAGCATTTCCCCTGTAGGTCTGCTTTTAACAGGCACAATACAAGGTTGTACAGAAATATTTTCAGTAGGTATGAATTCCCACTCCTGGCATCTCTGTTACAGAAGACTGCAGCCTACTGAATTTCTGCTTGGGAGACAATTGGGAAATGCACAGGCATCTTCGAAGAAAGGAGAGAAGAGAGGGCAGAGAGAAGGACCCAACACCTCTGTTCCAGGACTTCTGTCACACAAGCCATTAATTCCGTCGAACATTAACACTTTCATTTAGTCTGGTGGCTTTATTCCTGATAATGAAATCTGAAGCATCGCTGTTCTAGTTAAAAATAGTTACAAAGCAATTGCAAACATGAAGGATCATCATCACCACCACCACCACCACCATCATCCAGGGAGGTCCAGTTCCGACATCCTAAGAACTTAATGCTGCTGCAGAAAGCTATCGCCCCGTATATATAACAAGGCACCGGCGCTCTCCCGGATGGATGACTCGCGCGCCATCAGCTCGGAGCGCACCTGGTGTTTACAATATCTGCGCCCTCCGCCTTCTGCATAACATCCGGATACGGTCCCGGCCAAGACGATCTCCGGAAAGGGAAGGGACGGGACGGGACGGGACGGGAGAGCGGGGTAGAACCTGAGCACACACAGGTGCGCTTCTCGCCAGGCTACCGTTCGGAAGGGGGAGAAGGAGCGGGAGAGGGTGGACGCACCTGCTTCGGCAGAAGAAGCAGCTTCGCTACGCTTTTGGCCGGCGACGGCAGCTGCTGACTCCGCCATCTCGCCTCGGCGAACTCCCGGCCGCCCCGCCCAACAGCGCCTCTGCCCCACCCCCGGAGGACGGAACGTGGCCCGGGCAGGTGAGGAGGAAGCGCGCGCGTCACGGCAGGCTGCCTGCAGGGCGGAGGGAGCTCAAAGTGGGATTGGCTCAGCCTCTGTTCGCCCTGCAAAGCGCCCTCTTGTGGGCAGGTCAAGGGTGACCGACGGGTACGGCTGATGCCCGGTGGGGGAGATACCCGACTCCGCAGCTTTGGATGGCTGAACCACATTCAGATTTCGACACACTGAATGACAAACTAACGAGCTGTCTTTTAGTCTGGAGAGCTCTGCGAACCAAGACGATATTGTTCGTTTGGGGTTCAGTACACCGTGCAACCCGAAAAAACGCATCGGATAAGCATTTCATGCCACAGTGCTTCAGGCGAGTGGGTCTCCTGTTACCGTCTTAGCCTTGAGGCGTCAGTGGGAGAATGTTGCCTTTTATGCAACTGCTGGAGGATTGGTTACCAAAAGGAAAAGGGTATCTCTGCCCCAGACTTAAAACGATAGGTCTGCTTAATAGAAAGCAGCGAACGCCCCTTAGTTTTCCAGAAACGATTTTCTGGCCTGTGCGGCTCTCCTCTGCTTTTCGGCTGCTTTCCTTGTGTCTGAGGCTTCATAAACATAATTATATTTTTTAGCATCTCATGTTGGCGTCTTAAGTCACTGCCGGTTATATAAAATCCGTCCGCAGAGAAACTCGAGAAAAGAACCCCGTGCGAAATGTAATGTCTCCGCCTGAGCAGCTGCTAATTAAACTGGAAATCCGTTCGCCGAAGTCGAAATCTACAAAAAAAACTCAATAGATATGATGACCCATGAACTTTTGAGTAAATTGGTACCAAAGTGCAACGAGGACGAGCTAAAATTTATCCCATGGGGTGGTTGTTGCAAGGTAATAAACTATAGCTTCCAACGGAAGGAAAGCATTATAAACGATATTGAAACAACCTGAGAGAGATAAGATACCATGTTTTCACCAGGAAGTGCACTTCAATTAGATTTTTTTTTAAAAATAGACTTCCTGCTCCTTCAGTACTTATCAGATTAAAATGGATCAGGCAAGTCTTTTATTTTCATTGTTTACAGTATTTTGTTTTGACATTTACTGGATTCCTTATTCCTTAAAGGCTTTCAGCATTTTTAGCATCAGTTCATCCAACGAATATATTAATATCCTTCTCAGTACTTTTATTTTGTGCACCAGTTTTGTTTGTGGGAGTGTTCAGAGAGCTACACATGGGGAGTCCGCAAAACCAGGGGACCTCAAAACCCACAGCCCCTGTTTGGTTTGCTTGGGATCTTTTCTTCCCTATCCAGACCCCACAGCCTGGACAAGACCTTGATGGCACCACTTAGCTCACAGTGGAGATGTGTAAGTATCATTGGTATGCTGGTATCTAAGCTTGTACTGATGGCTGACATCCCCCAGTGGTTTCATGTAGATGTTAAACAGGAGCAGACCAAAAGTAGAGTCCTGAGGAAAAGACAATGTAAGGAACTTGGGCTAGATCCCTTCCTCCCACCAACACTGACTGTATTGAGACCCTATACCACTGTTCAGGAAACACAACTTGAAATTCTCAAGAGAGTGCAGTTGTAGCAAGCATGTATATACTATTGGTGGGGCCCAGAGTTGAGTTTGGCCTTGAATGGCATGTCATGGGGTACACTCCAAAAAGGAGGCAGGGCAGAGATTAGAAAATATATTGATTAAATGTGAATTTAATATTTAACATTATGACACCATGTATATTTTAATAACTTTTCTGTTTTAATTCAATGGCAACTTTGGTAGTTGCAATCTTCAATCACCAACGTTTTTTAAAGATTATACACAATCCCTGGTGCTCACTGTGGAATTCTGCACTACAGCAACTCCAGCTAGTCACTCTTTTTCTGGTCAGTATTTCTATTTTTATAAAAAAACCCTCCTCCCCCCCCCTTCATTTTCAAAACTGTAACTTGGTTTTAAAATAATTAAGAAATGTGCCCAAATTTTGTATAATTCTTTATTTCTTAAATGTGTATCACAATGGATAGCTTTAAAACAAGCTAACAGTACTATATGTAATTCAGGCATATGTAACTGGTACAGTTCAATAATACATAAACAAACACAAATACACTGTAGACTGGGATTTAAGTTACTAAAAATAAAACAATGTGAACATTTAAGAAAGGACTGTTAAGTAGCAAGTGGTATAAAGGTCAGCATACTAGAAGGAAAAGCTATCAAATATGTTCTACATATCATTTCAAATATGGATTCCATCTCAGTTTAGGAAAACGTCCAAGGATCTTAAGCGAAACATGTAGTCCTCAAAAGGCAATACTTGTGGGCCTCTGTCTGCCATACCATGAACCTTTCACTCCACCTTTAACAAGAGTGCTTTGGGTTGCATCCAAAACCACCCACAGATGAATTGATGTGTCTTATTCCAAGTTAAGAAAAAGAGGCCAAGTCCCAGAAATCACCATGCCACAACCCCTAACGCAGGCCCAGGTTATAATATACACCTGCAAAGTTAATTTTGATATTTGATTTTCTTTCAGTGATGTACAGTCCCATACGCTACAAAAGTCCTGTATGCAAAACACGTTTAACTGGATGAAGGGAGACTGAAGTGTCATGTGAATACTGTAATCTAATCAACTAACTCTTGGGAACTGTATGGAGCTAAGGTTGGGGTCAATTGTGGAATGATGGGGAAAACAGATTTGATAAGGTTAATAGAGCACTAACTCTCTCTCCCTATTTTTGCAACAGAGACAAAATCCTAGGAAGGCCTTGCAAATCAGAGCTATTTTAGTCGCTCTGTGTCTTTTTCCTTTTCTTCTCCCATCTTGCTGTCTCACTTTTTTGTTTGATTTTGATGGGAGGAGGAAACAGGCAGGACATGACAGCTCATTGACTATGAAGGGTTAGACTAGGTAGCTCATGATCATGCACAATTGGTGTAGGGGTGTCTGTCAATCAATTCAGAGGTTGCCTTGGTCAACCATGTTGTGTCGATGTGGCTGAGGTCTGGCTAGGATGCATTTTGTTAAATGTTAGAAAAGGAGAAGATTCTTGAAAATATTTAAGATAAAATAGTATTTAATGTTGTAGACCAATTTTTCAAGAAGAGTAGGAATAGGTGCAGCCACAAAGCTGCAGTGTTCTTTAGCAATAGTAAACAAATACTGGATTAAAGTGCAACAGCATCTCTTTGAAAAAAAAAATCCTGCAGGAAATATCCTGTTCTGTGTTGAGATGGAAGATTGCCTCTACTGTACTCAGGGACAAGTGTGCTTCTCTCGAAAGTCAGAGATAGCCTTCCACAGCGTGCATATAATCCCACCTCTGTAAAAAAAAAAGTTGTAGCAGTTTTTAGTCAGTATCAAGCATCACCAAAACACTGGCTGCAGTAAAAAAAACATGCATAACCAGGTTAGCCAATCTTAACAGCTATATTTGTACAACACATTGAACTTGCTTATTTTTAATCTTGGTTAGTGTTTTTGTGGTTTATCATGTTGCCTGAACCCAGGCTGTTTGATTAGTTTATGGTTTAACGTAATCTGCAAATCCAGAAAGTGGATTAATCCAGTAACTAAATTAAGCGTGCAGTATAACCATAGCCACTAATTTTAGTTTCTACTCATGTACATGTGAAGTGAGGCAGGTGATTATGGCGGGAAAGTGGGAGGACTTTCTCAGCTGTGGGGTTCTGCTTCTGGAATGCCTTAATGACTTTTCTGCACCAGGCTAAGATGCTTCTATTCTCCCAAACATTTGTTTTTTTTTAATTTTGTGTCTGCATATGGTAAGATTTTTATTTGCTCATGTGCTTATTAATATATTCTCCTGTTCTGATTGTTTCAAAAAACTCTGTAATCCTCTCAGAAAGCTCCAGTTAAACTGGTTAGAAATATCTCCATGGCTTTTTTCTCTAACAGTGTTAAAATTGTGTTTTAGCTTAAAGTTGGTGCTTTAAAAATACATTCATTATCTTTCCAGTCTGTTGTAACACTGAGCATTCACTGGCTTTAGTTCTGGGGAACAGACTGGCCTATATCATTTCAGCAATGCTGAAACTGAGATGCTCCACATAATTAACCAAACCCAACAGTGAATGTTTTTCATACATTAAAAAAAAAAATCAAATATACATTCTCACCAAGGCAAACTTTTTACACAGTGCCTTAGGCTAAGGAATAGGTAGAGAGAAAAGATAAGGGAAAGGGAAGCAAGTCAGACACTGTGCTCATTTTTATTTAGGTAAGAGCAACAGATGAGAACGGATGTATTATAATGAATTGCCATAGATAATTTAGCAACTGCACCGTTAAAAAAAAGCTATTACAAATACTAAAGTGTTTAATGCTCCTTATTTATTCAATGTTCCCTCTATTAGTTCTTCATCAGTATCCCTAAAGTTTATTTCAATTAAGAATGCCATGAAATAGTCTTGACTGAACATATTCTCCTTGTAGTCCCCAGACCTTCAGTCTTGAACTGGAGGATGTGGTGACCTCTTAGAGCTGATCTGCTGGGGGCAGATATGGGGACAGGAAAAACCGGTTGTTCGAACAAAGGTTCATTTGTAGCCCATTAAATGTAGCCCAAATCAAGGATAAATATTCAAAGAATTCAGAAACCAGAATGATGCTGGTGATCAGGCCTGCCTAATGGACAGCTAATTTTACTTCATACACAATGTAACACTTATTAGATGATAAAACTAACATATGTTCAGGTACATCTGTGTGCAAGAGGGACTCATCTGCTTTTCTTCTGTTTCAACACACTGTATAGCTATATCCTTGATGTGTGTAAAATTCCTTCTGCCTATCATAATAATTTTATGGAGAAATATCTTAGAACACATACACAATTTGTTATAAATGTGCAAGCAATAAAGATACAGTGTAATTTTTATTCAATATTTGAACTATTTGTTAGAGTTGTCATTAAATAAAAGTTGGTGTTTAATGAATAGTATAAATTATTTTTAAAAAGTACTTACCTGAGTCTAAGGCATTTTAGATCATCCCGGGTAACATAGCAGAGTACGTCCATCAGTGTGTATTCTTCTGCTAGAAACTAAAGGAAAAGGCCTGGTAAATGTTATGCTGATGGAGTTGCAAGTTATTATTCTGTTTTTGCCCTCAAAGTTTATAATATGCCTGACTAAATAAAAATGTATTTCTCTTGAAACGTGCACTGTGGTATCAAAATGTATATTTTGCTTTTGTTTAATTCATTTTTATGGCACGTGGCATTTTATCATTGTTGAAAAACCAATTGATACTGCAAAGTTGGTATTCACAAGCTACAGATGAATTCTCAATGTCAGCCACTACAGAGAAATATAATCAAGCATGGTCAAATATTGGATTAATCAAATAATACTATTTAAAAGTTAGGTTCCGTGTTTATTGGCTACCCTTTGATATAAATTTAAAATTTACCAAATTTTAAAATTTAAAACTTTGGAAAAAGAGAGGTAATACTGAATCATTTTTTAAAAAAAAAAAGCAAATTATCCCAGATACACATGTAAAATGTTCTATAAAACCTTTTGTTAGAAAAACACTCTGAAGAGATTTCACTAGCTTGACTAGTATAACTGAAGTTTTTCTCTTTGAAAGAATTCCTGTCAAAGGGATAAGCCAAGGGTTCATACTTGATCAGGGTCATCCCCTGGGGGGGGAGAGGGTCAAAAAAAGATGGTGTCTATGCCCACATGACCAAAGTGCCACCTCTTTTTTACATGCATCGTATATATGACGTATATAAAAAGGGTCAGGGCTTCAATCACACAACCATGGTTACCATCTTGATTTTTTTTACATCCCTTCCCGCACATAACAAAAGAGCAAACCTTGATTTATGATTACAGCTTATTTAGAGAGAAACACACCGAGGATTCTAATTTGTAATCCTAAACAAACAATAAATGTTTCTTCTTAGTTTTAAAAACGTCTCTCGCTGGCAGGAGGAATCAAGCAAAAGTAAACCACGTGAACCAGTTTATTAATATTATGGCCAATAACCAGCTAAAACTGTAAAAAACATTTAATACGGACTAGTTCTTACAGTTTAATATGGACTAGTTTTTACATATAGAAGAATCCCCCTTTCTTGGGGGAGATGGGCAGTAATAGAAGATTGATTGGATTGATTGATAGATAGAATTTTATGTGAGTACTCCTTCTAGAAGTTTGCTTAGAGAAAGTTGTAACTTTTAGAAAACTCCTGGTCTTTATAATATATAAGGTTGTATAACCTAGATAGACAGACACATGTTCATGTGTGTGGTTGTGTAAACTTGCATTTCGTTTTCTGCCTGGTTTACACTGCATTTGTTCCAAATGCAAATTAATGTGTTTTATTTTTACAGTAGTTATACTATGCTAATTAAAAGAAATTCTCCTTACAATAAATAAAAATTAAATATAAAAATGAAGTAATATTATCTATCATGGCACGAAGCTAGGTGAACATTCCTGTAACAAAGTTGACGGCAGCCAAAAGATTTTAAGATTGGTTCTTTCTTTTGACCGTTACAGAGTATAGAATTAAATCTCAAGTAGGCATTACAGAGGATAGTTCCCAACTGTGATATTCTCAGTTGTGTCTATTAAAAAAAAGTTCAGTATTTCCTGTTCATATAATTTGAATTATTGCTTATTGCAGGATTGGACTGGACTAGAAAAATAATGCACATTCATCTGCAAGATAATTTTTTATTATAATTTGCCCATACAGAGGGGTTTAATAAGAATTTAATGCTGTTACCATCTAGCACTGCTATTCCCCCACTGCCTCTTGATTCACAGATTATCTCCATTATTCCATTTTTACCTTCCCTGTCATTAAATCCTGGTACTTGCAGTTTTGCTAAACATGCTGGGTCCCAGAAGGAAAGAAGGAATAGAGGCAGGCATAGGAGTAAAAAAAGGCTTAATGCTCAATCTTCATCCTTCATAATCAGACCCGTATATTCCCTGTTTAATTCTCAGGGATATTCCAAATTCTCATTCTTCTGGATTTCCTCATATGTTTGAAAAGTACAAAGTTCCACTACTCAAACTAGTGGAAAGTAGAAATAAGAATTGGAGAATGCCTACATGATTACATCTGCATGGAGTAGGCCCTCAGCGCAGCCCAATGTATTAGGCTACAAGCCATCCCAAGCACTATGATAATGCTATGTCTGCCTTCACCTAATCAGAGAACATAGTCATGTTTTGTAGGACATTTGTTTATGGCTATTTCTCTGATTAGGCAAGAACAAAAGTCACAGCTTTTGGAGTTTGGACAACATACTAAGTTCTAAACCTACCAAGAATTATTGCTTTCTAGCCATGCTGGTAGGAGGGGACATGCAAAAAATGTGCTCCAGGATACTCCATTAAATTGGGTAAGCATGATGTGTGAACACGGCTGAAGTGTGTTGTTTTCACTTCTCTTTCACTTATTGCTCAATGAATTTCATTAAATCCATTTAAGATTATCATTAGTACTGCATTCAGCCTTAATTTGGGCTGTAAATCCCACCCCCCATTTCATCTGCGCAAGGAACGTTTGCGTATCATTTAATTATGTATTTGGTGTTTAGACAACTCAATGAAATGTATGTAAGTCTTTTGTTTTCTGTCAGATTCTTGGGTATGTCTGTAAGACCCAAATAAGAGAGTAATATGCTTGGGGTCTTTTTCAAAGTATTTTTGACAACTGTTTGGATTTCAAGTGGGTGCAGGAATACAAGCATAAAAATCTATCTTCTTTATTCTTCTAAAACTGCGAGCAAAGCAAGAGTTAAATGTTCAGTGCTATTTAGGCACTGAACAAAATCATAAAAAGATGCTAGAAACATATTTCCTACCCTGTTTATAGTTTCTTTGTCAGCACCATGAACTCTCAGCCAGTTAATTAGATCTGGATCCTCAACTCCTCCGTCCTGTCTACTAAAGTGAGAGACAGACAAGCCAGGAATATCTAGAACAATTTTTGACGCAAGTTAGTATAGTTACAAAATTACACAGAATTCTAAGTGTAACCACCCTTTTTCCAGACTATTACATAAAAATTGTATATCACATATTCCATTCTGAGGCCCTCAAGGTTAGTTGAACTAGAATTACCATAATCCTCAGGAAGTATTGTTATAATGGTACTAGTTGGGAATGATCATGGGAGTCATAATCAAACACATTTGGAAAACACCAGATGATGAAAGATTGATATCCCTAAAATTAATTCTGTAATGCAAAAGTGAAGCATGAAGTAAGGATTATGAATTTCAGTACTGGGCTGGTTTTAATTAATATTCTAATGGACTGGAATCTAACTATAATTAGCTTTAATTAGCCAAGAAAAAGTGGTTTCCAGAGAGGGAATCTCTTCTGAAGGCAGCATATATTAAAACAGCTTAAATAAATCTTTAATTTGTAGAAGTACAGTAAACATTTCAGTCATAGTTTTATGGATTACATATACAAATGTAAACTGAATTCAATTAAACTTTCTCAGTTTTGTTTTGGAATTCTCTCATAACACCATAAGAATTACATGCTAAATCAGACCAAAATCAAAAAGATCCAGCATTTCATTTATATCAGTAGCCATTCAAAGGCAGGGATAAAAAAAAAAATGCTTGGATTACAAAAAATCAGGGAAGGATTGTTGCTAATATGCCTTTTGCTAGTACCCCGAGGCAGATTATTTTTATAATCTGTACCTGCCTTTCCATCCATAGGGTTTTGTGGGTGGCCAAAATAAGCAAGCAAAACCCCCATAAACACTTAAAAGGTCATTTTAAAAAAATACTATTGAATTTAAACTGAAAATACTTGGTTATGGAAAAGGTCTTCAAGGAGGGAGAAGGCCAAGCCCTATTCATTGTTGAAAAACTGAGCAGGAGTTAATGCGGCCTGGATCTAGTGGAATTTTTACTCATGTTTTTATAACAAAAATCTAGTTCTTGTTTTTTGAGAGGAGTAGGGAACGCATTCACCCAGCTACTTTGCTGTGCTCCCTTCCCATCCCAGGACCAACAGGAAATCATGCTGCCCTAGATCTTGCTGACTTCACAGCATATCCTTTCTGGACATCTGGGAAGATCTGTGCTCTGCTGCTGTCTAGGCATCCTTAACACACAACATTCTGTGGGCCTCAGTTGAAATTCCAGCCCCATCAAACCTGATTCATCATGGGAAAAGCCTCCTCCAATTCATATGTACAGTACTCTGGTTACTCCATGCACTGCATTTTTTAAAACCTTTTTTTCTCTGTTGTACTGTGGACCAACTGATTTTCCCCCCCCCCCATTGAAGCTATGCAATGACTGGTTGACTTACTGACCACTAAGTGGGAAAAAAGAGCTAAAAGTGTTTTGGGTATCTCTTGGCTGCCATCTAATGGTTGTCAAGTAGGTAAGTGCAACTGAAGAGCTGAAACTTGAGAAAGAGATTTATCTGTGAGGATTGATGAGGAAGTTGTTAAACTACTCTAAGAACATTACATAAGGAGGGGAAGTGAGAGCCAGGGCTTCTGGGAGTAGCAGCCACTGAGAAGCTCAATGCAAGAGATGAGTCCTTTCCTTTACTCTTCCAATTGTATGTATTAGGAAAGGGACTGGCTAGTCAATTTCAGGTCTTTGCAATCTCTAGATTGACCAACCTATTTAAAAACAAATGTCTACAGAAGCCAGATACTGGCCTCCCTTCCAGCCAAAAAAGGAGTGAGGAGAGAACAAGTCAGAAGCTAGGTGGAAGGGGGCAGTCCCACAGAAAACCTGCAGAACCAATTGGAGTTGCAACTTTGCTGACACAGACCATGTCTTTTCAGGCTGCCTCCACCATGTGCCCTAAATTTCCAATACACAGAGTCTAGAGGTAAGATAAGAGGGAAAACACCATTTACAGAGCAAGCTGCAGGTGGATGATGAGCTGCAGGTGGTGGAATGCAGAAATACCCTCTGGAAATGGGTAGTGGGCAATCCTCACACAGGGTGAGAAGTCTGTATGATTTTGCCTGAAGTGTCTTTGTGAATGCATACATGCAGAATAATAAAACTAACTGGGGGTCTATTCCTCTCTCCTAACCAGAAAGAAAAAAACAAATCTGAAAAAGAAGTCAGGGACAATTTCTCTTAGCTAGTCATACCTACTTTCATGTTCTAAATGGGTATTTCATATTTTGATTTCAATTGATTGATTGGCTAAAAGGGACTTCTAGTTGGTGAAAAAGTCACCACGAAGAAAAAAAAGGTTGGAAGTAGTACATTGGAAGTTTGACTGTACTGGTTTGGAAAATGCTGTGAAGAACCATTGCTTTGAGGAGTTAAAATAAGCACCTATTGGTTGAGTCTTAAGCTTTAGATGTCTGATCTCCTGTTCTTTTTCTTCTATAGCATGATGCAGGAGGGCTTGAAATTCTCTTTCCTTCTGCACTAGCTCTTCTAGTAATCTATTAGAAATGAAAGGGAGATGAGAAGGAGTTAAGTATCATTATTTATTTGTTAAGAGCTTATCAATATTTCTGAAAAGTAGAAACCACCATGTTGCATTAGTAATGCCCAAACACTCTCCCAATATCTTTATGCAACTTCAAGATAACCATAAAAGCAAACTTCTACTGTCTGTCAGGAACAGGTTATGTAGACCGCAAACACAGAAAGCACTTCTATGCTTATGTGTGACTGACATCCCTTTAAGTAAATTCATCTATTCATTTTATTACATCATTTCTCTCCTGCCTATTGCATAAGCACTTCTAGACAGAACACAGCAACATTATGAAGAAATCACCCTGATTAAAAATTTAGTCAGAGAAAATATTCAAATAATTAAACTGTGATTTACTAATGATCTTAGCTAAACTGTAAGCTAAACCACAAGCTTCAGCCTAAGCAAGAATCTTTTAACAGAGTTTCCAGTGTTTGTAAGGAAAGAAAAAGCTAAAATCCTAGTGGCTGTTGGCTGTTGGTTCAGAAGCCAGCTGAGTCTAGGACAATTCCATCCTTAGTTATCAAGAGGGTTGTGCTCCTCCATAAAAGAGCTAGTATAGAAGTAAGAGTCCTCCTGGATTCTCAGCTCCTGCTGGAGTAATAGATGGTATTGTTGCCAAAAGGGTCTTTTCTCAGTTGCCAGGAGAAACTTCACTCAACGTCAGGATATTTGAAAACAGAATGTGGGCTCTTACCTTGATTCAGGTAGTGAAAGTTCCCGGAGTGGGAAGTGCTAACAATAATCACTCTCACTCAGGCCATCGTGCTAACTGGGACTACCTGATGTAGCCACATAATACCAGTATTGCAGGGACTGCACTGGCTGCTAGTCTGCTTCAGGGGGCAATTCAAGGGGCTGGTTATCACTGACAAACTCCTTCATGGTTTGGGGCCTGGCTACTTGCAGCAACAGTTACTCCAAATAGAATCTGATCACTCAAGGTGGTGTCTGCTGAGAGTGACCACCCCACACGAGGTGCAGTGGGAGACCGCTTGGAGGCAGGCACTTGCTGCAGGAGATGCCCTCTTGTGATACACCCTATCACCAGATCTATGTCTTCTTTCCTGATATGTATGTATATATGTAGTATGGTTTTTTTTTTTGGTCGTTCAATCGTGTCTGATCCTTGGCAACTGCCTGAACTAGTCCCTAAAGTTTTCTTGGCAAGATTTCAGAAGTGGTCTGCCACTGCCTCCTTCCTAGGGCTGAGAGAGATTGACTGGCCCAAGGTCACCCAGCCAGCTTTCATGACTAAGGAGGGACTAGAACTTACGGATTCTGGGTTTCTAGCCTGTTACCTTAACCACTAGACCAAACTGGCTCCCTGATATTAGGAAATTGTTAAAAATCCCTCTCTTTCAAAAAACATTTAGGACTATGGAGTAAGGAATGGTTATAACTGAGACGGTTGGTGATGCTATTAATGTGATTAATATGGTATGTAATTATAGATGCATGAGGATAATGTGAAATTTATGTTATTGCAATGTGGTTATTTATTGATTTTCACATGCTAATTTAAACATTGATGTACTCTTAATGTTTTGCTTAGTATCATACTTAGGCAGCATAAAAGTATCTGAATTAAATAAAGAAATAATGATAGAGTGGGATGAATGTTTAAAAAGAATAAATTGTAAAGATTAAGACAAACAATAGAAATGATCTTATATTTCGAAATGTTTGCTAATTCTCATCCAGACAGTATGTTCCTTAAAACAAGCCCTTTAGAAACAAAGTGTTAAACTGAATGAAGAATAACTAGGAAAGGAGAGTAAGGTGAGGTAACAGAAAATTTTAGGATTTAAATCTATTTGTTTCCATTGTTCATGTGGCCAAAACAAACAAATGGCAGGAATTTAACAAAAGTTCTTGGCAAAAGTAAGATTGTTTTTAAAAACCTACAGATATTTGAAAACTGAAGTTTGGCTCTTGTCTTGAATCAGGTAGATCTCCTATTTACAGAGAAACAAGTTTCTTTTTTAACATCCGTGATGCTACAGCACACACAGACCTGCCACCAACAGTTCTCTTCCAGTGATTCACAGTACGACTGGTGCAATATTAAAACTAGACTGAAGTAGACTGAAGTAGATAAAGGTAAACTGAGACAAAGCCATGAAAAGGCTCACATACATGCATCCTTTTAAAAATCTTGATCCAGTTTTGTAAATAGGAGAAACTTAGACTCACCTATTAGTTTCCAATTTCAACCTCCCAAGTTGAACATTGAGAGACCTCTGGGCAGCCTGGGAATCGTGGGATACTGTTGAACTAAGGGTGCTCACTCCTGAGGTAGCCACTGCATCGTCCAACGCACGGCAAGGACCCTGAATTACTGGGTCTGGGGCATGTTCTTCTTCAGCTTCAATCTCATCCTGATCTGCATTATCACTCTCAGATGCTAACATGAAGTGTGTCCTGAACTCTGTAAGAAATGTAACTGTTTATCAGAACAATGAAATTGGAAACAAGTATGATGAACTCTGTAACTTCAGAGCTGCTATTTAGCTAGATGGTAAACTTGAAGTACTTTTATGACAAGTTGCAGTTACTAACCAGACTGAAGCTGACATGCAACTCCTGAAATACGAGATTCCAGGGTACCTGTGCTAGTCATTAGCAGCAAAAAACCAAAACCAAAACAACAACAACAACAACAACGAAATCCTCACCATCTTCTCTTATGTTTCTTATTTTTGAGAAACTCCCAACACTCACGTGTTCCCTCTCACCTCTGGATTTCTGTCCATGGGACCCTTAGAGAAACCAGCTCTCCTCGAATCTAGTGTGCATGTATGTTGTTATAAATGGCAGAAATTTAACAGAAGTTATTGGCAAAATTAAGATTAAAAAAACCCCCCAAGATATTTGAAAACTAAATTTCAGTCATGTTTCCAATTGCTCTTTCTGCAGTATTTTAAGCTTCAAGATGACACAGTCATTTCCTCTCAAATGCTTCAATCAGCTCTTTTACTAGTGATTACTATCAGAGCCAATCCTTTTGCTTTTTCTTCAAACTTTTGGAAAATGAACGAGTCAGCAACACATCTTGAAGTCTTGGCTGAGTTGTTTTTCCAATAGATGAGCAGGTTATTGAACTCTCCCATCATTACTATGCCTCTTCTCCATGAAATGTCTGTAAAATGGTCCCGGAGAGCATTATCTAGATCTGCCTCACTTGGTGGTCCACAGCACAGCCACACAGTAAAACCTTTGTGGTTTCCCCTTCCTACTATTCTTACCCAGATGTTCTTGAGTGCATCCTTATGCTCAAATTCCTGGATCTCAGTAGGTGTGGGCATTTCCTTCACATAAAACATAACATGCACGCTCCCCTTTTGTCTGCCTTTCCTTTTGAATAAATTATATCCTTCAGCCTTTGTTTTCCACTTACCAGATTTCAGTAATACCTGGTAAATCATATTTATCTCCCTGCATTAAACATGTTCCTCATATTATGTACATTTATATGGAGACATTGGAAACCTCAGGCCACATAACTTTGCCTATTCCTCCCTGTCTTTATTTACATGCTCATTATTCAGTTGCCTCAACATTCTGCATGCTCCTCCTAGGCCCACTTCCAGTAATTGGTGTTGCACTATTATCTAGACTCCCTTCCCCACAGGATTCAATTTAAAGCCTTCCAGATAAGATATGCAAGATGATGATGATTTAAATTTATATGCCACCCAACTCCTTTCTTTTTATGAGGTGCAGCCCATGTGTTGCCAGAAATCTCTTACCAAAGAATACAGGCTACAGTACTCCAACTGGCACCTTCTGCATAGCCAGCTGTTCACTTCCAATATTTTTCTCTTTCTTCCACATCCTTTAACAGGAAGAAATGAAAAAACAACTTGTGCCCCCATCTTCTTTACCAACCTCCTTCCTAGTCCCTTGCATTGCTTTCAAGATTGTGTCTGTATCATGTGTTTATTTCCCATTTGGTTTGTTAGAAAGGGATGAATGTGCCAAACCGGTTCCTTTTTCCACTGCATTCAACTTATTTTTTTTTCTGACTTACCCAGCTCTTACTTCCATATAACCAACTTGGCAGGACCAAACTCTTAGACACAGCCATGTTCAAATTCTTTAAAACAAATATTCAAGCCTCAGAACAAACCCACTACCTTTCTACCAGCACTTTCATATCTTAAACATTCTCCATCAGTTTTTCCATCTTTGCTAAACATTTTATGAAGGTTCACAGATTTATTTAGTTGATCTTTGTTTTTATATATAATTTGCTATTATTGCCTCTATTTTCTCTATCAAACATAATTATCTTGTTCTTTGATACATTAGTTTTCAGATCCATGCTTTTTGCTGAATCATACAATTCAAAATTTATTGCAGATAATTTGAGATCTCCACCAACAACATGAACATGACCCCTATATACTGTTGGTTTGAACCCTCCACTGTGCTGTACTTCCCAAATTTTCCTCACTGCCACAATCATACTCTTTCAATCAGAATTCCTGTACATAACTTAGTTTTCATTTCTCAGTTCCACTCTTTGACATTCCATTATCATTCCCATACAATTATCTAAAACACTCTACCAGAATTTTATCCCAAATTTTCTCTTTCATGTTTTAATTCATTTCATTTGCCGAAGGCTCACTGTTCGCTCTCTTCATCCATTTCCAAAACAATGTACAATGTTTTATTTTTATCGAAATAGCCATCTTTAGCTACATGTTACTGTACACCATATCTTTTTTGCTGCATTCAGACTCTTGTATACATTTTCTTCTTCTCCTCCACAACTTTCTTTCCACACAGTTTGGTAGCACTTTATAACAATTTTTTTCACACTCATCTTTATGTTTACTTTTCATTAATTCTGTTGGAAGATTAATCTGACTTCTAATACTTGTTCATGTAGGACCTGCACTCCAGTTTCTTTCCCTTATTTTCTTTTCTTCCATATTCATTTTTTCCCCAAGATCCAATCCTGACGTATCAGGTAAGATACTGTCCCACATCCAGGATCTCTCATCACCTTTGTATCCTGAACTAATTATCTTGATCTTTCATCATTACAATCAAATATATCATGCTTTTATATTTATTCTTTTGCCATGTGTACCTACAGACTTATGCAAAAACCATTTATTCAAAACACAGACTTTTTTCTAAGCAGATACTCAGTCACCATTCTCATTCATGAATATCTGAATGGCCCAATCGTTTTTTCTATGCTATCTTGTCTCATTCCTACTCACCCACTCATGTCACCCAACAGAATAATTCCCCTTCCCAATAACCTTCATTCAAAATATTGCAGAATTTTCCTCAAAATTCATGCCTGCATCTTCCATTATTACCATTCACTGGAGTGTAACATAAAAACTACCACCAACCTATGGATTACGACTGTCATACGTAACCACAATAATGTGGATGACATCTATTCATACTTTCTGTCATGCAATTTATTCTTTTCATTCATAATTAAACCTACTCTTCAGTTCTTTCCATATATTCATCAGCTCTACTCCACAAGTTCAGTTCACCTTCATTCAGACCCACTGTATAACATCCTTGTCCTCTCTTAGTTTCATAGACATACAACACACCTACTTTTCTTCCATTTAATTTATTAATTTGACTCCTCTTAAATTTCAAGTCACAGTCTTCCATATGACATGTTCATTGCCAGACTGGCCCACAGATATTGACCTAGATTGCCTATCACAGCTTTCATATAATTCTTTTTACTAAGATAGAGAAGGTATAGCTTTGCCACATGCAGCAGTCCTACTAATGGTAATGACACTATCTGTCAATTTTGGTATGGCCAGTATGATTTAAACTCAACCAAAGCCCAATTTTACCCAAGCAAGTTCACACTAGTCTATGCAAACCATGATTTCTAATTTGGAGACTACCTTGGAAGCTGACATCTTGTTGGCCATATCTCATCAACTAGGATTGTGACACTGACACATACGTGACAAATGCTTGAACAATGGGAGAATATGTGGAATAAAGGTTTGAGCTTTACCTTGAATTATAACTTGAAAGAGAATTTTTACAAAATGATGTACCTCTGGTATTTAACACCTGGTAAGTTATCAAAAAATGTACAATGGGGTATCAAATGTTTGTTGGAAATGTTTACAGGATGAAGGAACTTTTTATCATTTATGGTGGACTTAGGGAAAAGCTAAGAAATTTTGGAATCAAACATGTACTATTATTCAAGAGATTCTCAAAGTGCATATACAAATGAAACTGGAGCTGTTTCTCTTGGGCTTGATGGATCAACAGTTTGAGAAGCAGCATGGGACTCTGTTCTTATATACGATAACAGTAGCAAGACTTTTGTACGCTCAAAGATGGAAGGATGCACAAATTCCTTCAATTGATGATTGGATGATTAACTGGCACAAATGGCTAAACTGACAGCATTGATAAGAGAAAATACTGTAACTGGATTTGTTTCTACCTGGAAGCCACTTTGGACTTGGAGTATTGGCTTGTAACTGAAAAAAATAAAGTTTTGATTTTGGGTGTTGATGATTAAATGGTTTGATTTTAGAGAAATAATGTTACAAAATGTTTAACTAATAATAAGAGATTAACTTTTTATAATATGCTTTTATATCTGTATTGAAGAAGGTTGGAAGTCACTTGTGTTTTATGTTTTCTAACCATTCTTGCACTGTTTTAGTTTTTCTTGTTTCTTTTTAGTTTTGTATTCTATCTGTTATATACTCTATATTTCGTATTTTAATTATACTTTGAAAAATTAATAAAGCTTTAAACATTAAAAAAACAACAACCAAGGGACAAATATCTTACCAGGAACCAAAATAGTAATAGCAGTCTGCACAGCTTTGCGGATTATGCTGTCCAGTGCAAACATCCAATGTGGTTTAATATTGTGGGTTCTTAGAACTTTATTCACCTGGCAAGAGACACTAGAATTGTAAAACTATTATTAACCTTTAAACAACCATCACATAGAGAATTCGGTCTGGATGTACCATGTTCACCACCACCACCACCACCCTCACTAAATAATCAGTTTATCATTGATGAATTATCAATATTTTCTGAAGGACAAGACATTTCTGAAAAACAAATATAATATTTGTAGGGATTCATTTAATTTGCAATTTCTTTCTACTAACTGGAACAACAAAATGTTGTGATATTTTAGTTTGTTAAATAATGAACAGATTACAGGAACCAAAAATTATTTTAATCTGAAAACAGACTGCCGGACTTGATGGGCCAGGGGCCCAATCCAGCAGAGCCCTGCTTATGTTCTTAGAATCAGCAAAACAACAAGGTAAAAATATACTTACTGCATGTGGAGTCCTTGGTGCTCTCTGAGCCTTGTTTTCTTGCAGACGTTTCATTGCCAGACTAGGCAACATCTTCAGTGTGAAGAGGGGGTGGGGCTTGCTCTCAGTTTATATACTGTGGCTTGCCCTGTTTGTGTTGGTAGGGGTGTTGTTCTCTCCTTGGGAGTTCTTTGATTGGGCTGTTGTTTGCTGCTTGGTTGATTGCCTGAGTTGATAATTCCTTGATTAGGGTGTACTGTGCTGTTTTATGGTTCATCTGGTGTTAATCCTAGTGTTGAATTTTGCCTATCTGGGTGTTGATTGCTGGCAAGGGAGTGTACTGTCTTTTGGCTTTTCTATTGTCTCTTTTGAATGGTATGTAAATGTTGTTGACCTCTATGTGTCTGTTGATGGCTGCTTCGTCTGAGTGCCAGGCTTCCAGGAATTCTCTGGCATTTTTGGATTTGGCTTGGTTTAGGATGCTCACCGTTTCCCAGTTGAAAGTATGGTTGAGTCTGTCCATGTGTTGTGAGATTAAGGAGTTCTCATTGTGTCTTCTGACTGCTAGTTGGTGTTCGTGGATGCGCTCTGCTAGTCTTCTGCCTGTCTGTCCTACATAGTGGTTGTTACAGTCTTTGCACTGTATGTTGTAAATAACTCCTGTTTTTTCTTCTTGGGCTATTGGGTCTTTTGGGTTGTTTAATATGTATTGAAGAGTTTTAGTTGGTTTATGTGCTACAGTGATGCCATATGGTTGTAACACTCTGTTGGTGGTTTCTGAGATGTTTCTGATGTATGGCAGTGTTATCCTTTTCATAGTTTCCATTGGTTGGGTTGTAGTGGGTTGGGTGGTGAGGCACGTTTTGATAAAGTTGAGCGGGTATCCATTTTGTTGGAAGATGCTGTGCAGATGTCCTTTTTCTTTTTTCTGGTGTTCTGGCAGCAAACAACAGCCCAATCAAAAAACTCCCAAGGAGAGAACAACACCCCTACCAAAACAAGCAGGGCAAGCCACAGTATATAAACTGAGAGCAAGGCCCACCCCCTCTTCGCACTGAAGATGTTGCCTAGTCTGGCAATGAAACGTCTGCAAGAAAACAACAAGGCTCAGAGAGCACCAAGGACTCCACAGGTCAACCCTGAGCTACAAATATTTGCTTCGCTTGATACTTACTGCATCTTGGAAACCAAAGAGTACAAACTGAACTTGGCTAATGCCATGACTGTCAAAGTCCAGCTCCAGTTTCAGCTTTGAAAGTGTATTTGCAATGATTTTGCGATCTGTTGATCTTACAAATTCTCTGAGGCTGGCAACTAAAGTTGTAATGTGTTCCCATTTCAACTTAGGCTCTTCAGGACCCTGTTAAAACAACAAAAATAGCTAATTATATTTGTATAACTGTGGGTTACATTAATAAAACATAAGAATGTATCTCCCTGTTCAAATGCTCTGGATAAATTTGACACTACATTACTAATGTATAATTTGACTTTGTTACTTTATTTTTTATAAAATCAACATAATCTAACATTCTACCATTAAGCTTCTGTTTTTATTTTTAAGTACTACCAACGATGACTTAACAGAAGACCCCAAATTATATTTATTAACAATGCAGAAACTTACACATGCATAGTTTGTACACACTGTACAATATTTAACTCTTCTATGCCTTATTTCTGACAGGTATCATACAGAAAAATTGTTTCTGGTTTGGATAATCAGACCATATCTGATTTTCAGGAATTCATTCTTTTTATGCATAATTCTATGAGATCTTCCCAATAATATTTTCAGAAAGGATCACTCAGAAGTAAAACCATTACATGCAATGAGCATTATTGCCAGACTAAGTGAATGTACTACTGCAGTTAAATCTTGCAGTTATTTGCATTTAAATATATTTATCCTCTGTAGCAGTCCTGAAACCCTCAAATGGTTTCTGCCAATTATCAATTGTAAAGAAATATGTCACACAATATTATATAATCCTGCAGTACGCTTTGATCCCAACTTACTATCCAATGTATTTTTTTAAAAATATGCTAAACACATTACATGCATTTCTTTACCTGAGCTAAGGCTTCCATCAGATTTCTCACTACCTTATCCTGGTCCTCTGTTAGGATTCTGTGAAGGGTAGCTCTTCGTTCACTGTCCTTTTTTAACATAAAAAAGCCAGAATCCTTCTCATCTGGTGAGGGAGGAGCACTGTGATCTTCAAAATTCTCATCCGGGATGCTGTGAATAGTTAACAGTAGAAACTACTATGAAGAAACACCTTTTTGAAAAATAATTTTCTTTTTCATAAACTAGCCTTGATATTACTTGTACAATTACCTTAGAAAAAGAGACCTAAGTCCTTTTGCATCCTTATCACCACAGGATTTGGCTCTCATTTTAAAGGAAAAGGGGTCGAGTTTCAACTCATTGTCAGGTGAAACTGAACCATATTCACTGCTACTGCTTGTGTCTTCTACAAGAACAGGAACAGGCAAAGATATGCTTCGAAGATATTCTGCTCAATGAAACAGGAAAAAAAAATATGATCAAGCTATCTGTGGAGAGTAAATTGTAACAAACGATTGAACATGAACTGTTCTCCCTAATATATATAATATCTATAATCTATCTAATAAGACTTCCTGGAGGTGATATTATCTTGGATGGAAGAATTATACTAACTGGATAGAATTCCAAAAAGATGGCAGGAGTGCAGAAAAGAGTTCACTGTGGTAGGGAAAAATTATCTCACTTGACAAGGTTGGGAGCTATAATACCGGGATAGGTTAGAACAATGTTTCTCAACTTCAGCAACTTGAAGATGGGTGGACTTCAACTCCCAGAATTCCCCAGCAAGCATGGCTGGCTGGGGAATTCTGGGAGTTGAACTCCACCCACCTTCAGGTTGCTGAGGTTGAGAAACACTGGGTTAGAATGTATCAGTTGTGTTTCTGATCATACGTTATTGGAGAGAAAAATAACCTTTCTAATCTTACATATATAAAAGTCAGATATGTAATATATGTACAAATCAAATGAAAATTCATTTTGCTAACAGATGAAGATAACATTTTAGAATTATATTTTACAATATTCCTCAGAGATTTCTTCTTGCTACAAATATTTACAGTAACAGCTTTATTTCTTTTGAACTTACCTATCTGATGTTTCAGAACATTTCAAAGCTTCTCAAAAAGAAAAATATCTAACTGTGAAACTTACCATTTGATCCAACTGTGAGAGCTGTGAAAATAAAACAGAAGTAATATAACATCCAGAATTGCTCAAGTCAAACCAAGGTAATTTGATATAATAGGGCTCCAGTTCAGCTAAACGTAGTCATATCAGATTTCTGCTATTAGCTTTCAAAAAGAATGGAGATATTATAGTTAAAACACACATACACATGTGTAAATATTCTGAAAGCATTTGACCAAACTGATTACTACAAAATAATATTTGTTAGTGAGTTCTGACTTGGCATTCTCAACAGACCCTCAAGAAACCTGGCTGTGTTAATAATGATTTTTAATACTGTAGACTCTCAGTCAACCTAGCAGTTCGAAAACATGCAAATGTGAGTAGATCAATAGGTACCGCTTCGGCGGGCAGGTAACGGTGTTCCGTGTAGTCATGCCGGCCACATGACCACGGAAGTGTCTACGGACAAACGCCGGCTCTTCGGCTTTGAAATGGAGATGAGCACCGCCCCCTAGAGTCGGACACGACTGGACTTAATGTCAAGGGAAACCTTTACCTTTTCTAGACTCTCAGTTAACCAGAACTCAAGCAACAGGCACTCTCAAGCAACCGGCAAAAAAATTGAATGAATAATACTTTAAATAAAATTTAATAGTAACTCTCAAGCAACCAGAAACTACATTTATCCGGCATCTACCAATCCCCATGGGTGAAGGTTAACTGAGAGTCTACTGTAATCTAAGATCTCCCAGCTAGAACAGATAGCTTTCTTCACCTGTTAGTTTTGACTGCGACTTTCTTTTTTTGCTGGTGACTTTTAAGAACTCATCTACAAGAAGCTCATTAGCACAGGTCCTCTTGTCTGGATCCGGTTCAAAGCACCTCAGCAGAAAAGCTTTTGCCTCCACTGACATGGATTCTGGAATCTCGGGATGTATTTTGAACATTCCAACCTAATAAATGCCAAAGAAAAGAAAACAAAACAAAAAATCAAGCAGATCATTCATCACAGAGGGAAGTTCTCTCCTTTGTTTCCACATAAAATAAAAATTAGCATTCAATGCAGGATCTTAAAACTGTCTTTCATTCTTTGATAGGTATTATTTTAAAAGATAATCTAAGTCACATTTTAGCATTCTGTTTTCTATGGCAAGCTTTCATGTTCAACTGAATCTAAACCACAAAATATGCTCTAACTTTTCCCCCCACAAGCCAGTTATCATATCTTATTGTTTTTTCAACTCAGCCTTGGCACAGTTTACTTTCCTTTTTCCTCCTCTTTTTAGAAAAATGTAATTATCTAAACTAACCTTGAACATGGCTGCTTGTGGTTCTCCTAGTTCATAAAATGGAGGCTTTCCTGTGGCCATTTCAATAATTGTACAGCCTAAAGACCAGATATCTGCAGCCTTTCCGTAACCTCTTGGTCCTTTATCAATTATTTCCGGTGCCATATACTGAAGAGTACCTGTGAAAAACAGATTTATTTTATGCATATTTAATAACAAAATTGAAAGAAGGCTTATACTAAACAACTGAATTCCCAGACTTTACATGTATGTACTATAGAAGTATTTAGCATTTATATGGCACATTAGAATGTCAAAGTGTTTCACCTACCCTTGCTTTATTTAGACACAATTATCCTGGATTAATAGATTATATTTGATACTGCCCTTGCACCTACCTCTGTTCCTTAAATGCTTCTAGTCTAATCTATCAATTATAGTCAAATCAGCAAACTGTGGTTGAATTCCTGTTTACAAACCAGGACATGAAACTAAGATTACAAAATTGTGGTTCAACAAACCTAAAAAATATTTTCATATACTGCAAAAGAGAACATTACATGAAGAATATAATGATAACCTTAGTTTGTAAAGTTGAATGCCATGTTGGAAATAGCCTATTTTAGTACACCTGGGAAATGCTACACCCGAAAAAGATAGATCAAGCCATTTCTCCATGTGTACATGGGACTGTGGGGGAAGAGTTAAGAGAAGCTATTAATTCATAATAAAATTTATCTCATCCTTTCTCTGTAATGCAGGACAAGGAGAATTCCATTAACATTTTATATAAGGCTACCTAGTGAGTTTTCAGCAAGGTGAGATATTATGTTAAACATTTCATTATTTCAAGTATGCATTAAAAATAATATCCATCTTGTACCAGTTTTGATATAAGGGGACAGCATTGAAATAACCATGCAAGGATAGCCTTATGACACTCAGAAGATGTCAGGACTGACCCATGGCCAGATTTGGAACTTGAATAAAATTTGGCCATGTTTCAAAAATATATTATTCAGTGCGCACTCTCCCCCCAAAATAAAAAAATGTCCTTGCTAGCAATAAACCCTGAACTTCTCATATAAGAAGAAACAAAAAGCAGGTAAATATTGAATTTATTATTATAAAAATTACTGTGTGTACTGGCATGATTTTCTGTTTCTTGATTCAAGACCAAGGTCATATGACTCAAGAAACCCAGTTTTCCCACTTGATCTTGTTATAATTTGTAATAGTTTAAGGATCACTGGGCTAAGTTCTATGGTAGTCTTAAAGCTAGTCCTCTGTAGTGAACTTAAAGAAAAATGCTGTTTACACATTATACTGTTGTGGAACAGCCACCCAGCAGACTTTTACAAACAAATGTCTCAATGGCAGAGCAGTAATTTCCACAATATGGTTTAGCACAGGTCTCTATAACAACCCTAAATGCAGTAGGACCCAAACCAACAGAGCAACTGGCTGCAGTTGAGATTCTATCAGCTATTTTGAATTATATCCCCCACCAGATTTATTCAGTATATCTAGTAGTCACGCATGATGTGAGCTGGAGTCCAACATTTGGGAACACAAGGTTCAATCATGAAGCCACACCTATTAAACTTAAAAACAGCAACTAAATCTATCCACTGTTTCAAAGTTACTTTTATGTTGTTTTTATTTACTATAAGAAATATAAATTCAGTATAAAATTTAATACCCGATTCCTAAGACAGCTAATGTTATGCTTATGTTATGCCTTGAACTGGATCAGAATGTCAGACTGATTAAATAATCTGTACTTCCTTTGAATCAAGACTGAGGAATGTTGCTGATAACAATAATGGAACATCATAATAATGCACATCAACAGATGACTATTATTACTTATCTGATGCCAATTACATCATTGATGACTAATGCTATACTCCCTAAACATATTTCCTAATGTATCCAATAGGATTTCTCAAGTCAGTAAACTAAGAATATCAGCTCATGATGTGATATGAGGGCTCTTAATTTACACTTTTTAAGATATCTACACAACTAAGTCACTGGAGATATAGAGTATTTTTTCCTAACCAAGGCAAATAAAATGAACAAGTTAATCCACTAGGAATCCCAAAGACCAATATCCAATTTACATTCTTGAACATTCTTCCTGACATTGAAATTAGGAGCACTACAATATACTTTCAGATTCACCAGGCTGAGAGAGCAGCAAGGATTCCACTTTCAGATTTAGAACACACCTGTGAAAGTCTCAGTGCAAGGATTGATTCCAGCAAGCCGCTTCGATGTGCCAAAATCTGAAATCTTTAACACTCCACTGTATGTGTTGATAAGAACATTATCACCCTGGGGGAAGAGAACATTTGGGATTACTGTTTCATCTTATGACGGGCATTGCAAAACAGTTTAAATAGCATTAAAATGAATGCTGAAAAGAGATTGTGAAAGAGTGAAATGGATGTTGCTATAACTTTGACACTGGATTATTTCTCTGATGAACCCTCATTCCTGAATGCTGAAATAGTATCTCTAAGGATCTATCTTCTAACAACACTGGTAGAAAAAAAAGACAATAAAATAGGATAATTCAAAAAATGTATGGAACATTTATTTTCTAGTATCTAATATTTTGTGATTTTATTATGTTTATCAAGATCATAAATCAGGGGTAGGAAACCTGTGGCATTCCAGATGTTGTTGAACAATTCTAGCATTTTTAGAAAGCATAGCCAGATGCTGGAAGTTACAAGTATCAGGATTCTAGCATTCACTTCTATTGTTATAAGAGTTAATACCTGAAACACTTTGGTTAATTTTACCACTGTAACTGGCAAATGATTGGCAAGGTCAGGTAATAGATTTTACTTTTCTCTTCCTCCCTCTACAGTCTCATATAGCTCCTATAGCCTTGCCAAAGAATTGGGAGATCTGACAGAACAAAGTAGACAGTGCATTGCAGAGCAGGAGCATGAGGGGGCAATTACTTGAAGTCTGGAGAAAGAATAAGTTGATTTGTGTAAAATTTCTATTTTCATACGATTCACCCATCAGGAACAATTCCCAGGAAGAAGGAAGAAGTTTCCCAATCTTCTTTGGAACCATTTGGGTTTAACCTCCCCGTCCCTCCTCCCCAACAGCCTCCCTCAGCAGGTTAGGCCATGGTAGCATAGCCACAGTGGTTGGGTTTGCTGGAGAAAGGAGACTGATATATCCAAGGAGGTGTTTGCGTGAGGCAGAAAGTATGAAAACATGAAAGACAGACAGAGAAAATGAGTAAATGGGATGGAAAAGGGTAAGAAGAGTAAATCATGTCCCATGACTTCTTAGTGTTTGATACTGTCCACCATCAACAGTATGTGACACCCCCAACACACATTTTGATTCATGAGAATTCTGCCCAAACCTTGAAAAGGTTTCTGATCCCTGATGTAAATAAATATGGAAAAATGTGGTTTTTTCGGTTAAAAATTCACAAGTCAGGTATGCTCTGTGCATCACTACTTATTTAGATAATAGTAGCCTACCAATTTTTATGCTACAGCAATGCCACCAATTTTAAAAGGACATGATTCAGACACAGTACTTTTTCCAAAAGCCCACAGCTAAACTAGGCTAGAATTAGTGTCATTCCCGTTCCGATGTTTATGGTTCCTCGTAACATTTCACATGTCATATCTGCAGTTGCATGCCTGCCTGGCCACGCTGGTAAATTTCCTTTGTGCTGACTTGTGATCTTCTGGAATGTATGTTTGGGTTATCTCTGCTGTTCAAGGTTACTTTCTCAGGCCGATTCTAACGGTTGCTAGCGTCTGGGGTGGGTGGTTGCTATGCTAGCCTGAGGGGAGGGTTTGCAACGGGAGCAAGGCTTTTTAAGTTTGTAATTGGCGCGCTTTTGCTCATTCTCAGCTTTCTTCGTACTTTGCATACTATTCATTCAATAAATTAGTTTTCTCTAGTAACTACTGATGAGACTCCTTTTATTGGAATAGGCAATCATTACATAAAGCTGAGAATTCCAACTGGGCTATCCCACCAGATTGCATACATCTTATGCATCCTCATCTCACATCATCAGCCTAAGATTCTAAGAACTAAATCCAGTTCCAATTCATTCCTATTAGTGAATATCTGCTCAGATTTCTCTCCTATTTACTATGATCAAATGGGGATTGAGACTGACTCTTTTTTTCAGAGAAAAGTTAAAGTAATTTCATACTCATAAAATAATTTCATATTCATTATCATCATACCAGTTCTTTCTGCAAAGAAATCTTCCTTTACAATTTATAACACAAGCAATCCCCACCTTTATATCTCTATGCACAATTTGATTATCGTGGAGGTATTTTAATCCTTCAAGAATCTGTTTGGTGTAAAAACCAATTGTCTGTTCATTATCCTTCAATGGTCCCCATTTTGATCTCAGAAGAGCAGAAAGGCTGCCTGCAATATGAAGAAAAATGAGACAGATGCTAATGGTAAACTGCAGTACCTACTTGAAAAAAAATGGTATTTATATCTTCTGAAAGAAAAAAAATGGAAAAGTGTTCATTATAATACTAGCGACTTTTGTACTGAAAAATATTATAATTATAAATATACCAGGTTCAATGCAATCTTAAGCAGGTAGAGTTCTGCCTATACAACAGTTTACTTTTCTCCCCTCTGCCCAAACCCATCTGAATTCCAGATCTGCTCTGAAGGTTCCCATAACCCTACAGAGCAAACCTGTATGTGTGCAGGGGAAAGATGCAGGAATTTATTCCACTGGGAGAAACTCTGTACCTTCAGGAGGACATCACTGGATACAACTTATTACAAAAATTATAGCAGAACTAGTTCCATTTTTTCTTAATATAAAAAGAAAAGAAATGATTTGTTCTAGTTCAAAATGTTACATTTTATTGCTTTTACTACATTTAATTGAAAGGCAAATTTTGCCTACAGTTAATTGAAAGGCAAATTTTGGGAAAATTTTGTTCTTCTTTAACAACAAATCCATCTAGCTATATCAGTTCTAGACAGTAAATCAAGCAACATAAATTTTCTAAAAGTTAATGAAGAAAAATAGCTTTACAACCCCCTGTAACAAACTTGGTGGCCTAGTAATTGGCTAGGAATTCTGGGTGTTGTAGTCCTGGGTTCATAGAAAATATTGAACAAAAATGCATTAATTCTTTAAACCTCGAAATTTTTTACCTCCTGGTACCTGTTCCATGAATATTTTAATAAATCCATCTTCACTAAATGAGCCAAGATACTGAACAATGTTCTTGTGTTTGAGGTGTTTGTGTAAAGCTATTTCTTCATGTAAAGGCTGGGAATACCTAAAAGAAAGGGTAGATTAGCTTGTTTCAATCCCATAGTTTCAATCCCATAGAATTTAGTACATAGTATTCACTTTATAAATAAGGCCACAACAATTTACTGATGGAAATATTTTAAAGTTAAAAAAAACACAGAAAATTGTCCAGGTAATGTTTGTACAAAGGAAATATATTCCTAAAAATATAATAACACAGAACAAATATCAAGGCAGAAAGCATGAAAGCTGACTAAATCAACAACTTAACTAGCACAGAAAAATAAAACTTCATCTCATCTTTTTGGTTGGATAATCCAATATAAATTTGAAGTGGGTGTTTTATAGGATATGTCAACCATGGATGTTTGCTTTAAGTACAATAACATTTTTTCTTCTTCACTGAAACAGGTTCAATTTTGAATCACATATCCTATCTCAACCACATATCCTATCTCAACCTCAAAATAAGGCTTCTCTAGGCATTCCATCTCTATAGTCATTTTGGGTTTTCATCTCCCCTCCCCCCCCCACACACAGAAGGGCAGAAAAGGGGGGAAAAGGTGTGGCAATTATCCAGGTCTTTCTTTAAAAAAAACAATCCTTTGGGAGAGGAAGCAAGAGGAAGTGGGGAAGTCGTGGCGTCTTGGAGGACTAAAAAATAACCAGCAGATGACTGACTGAATCATTCAAGATTATGTGTTGTTGACACACAAAAGTGAGGCAACTAACTGGAAGAGGGATAGTGGGATCATTTATGTCTATGTATGTAAACTGTTGCTTTTAAGAGGATGGTGGAAGAGCAGTCTGGTCCAGTCTCTCTCTTTGTATATATTTGTACAGACTATATTTTATATTGGATATTCTATATTATGTGCATTGGTTTGGAGGAGATTAAGCCTGTTTCTGAATGTTATATTCTCTAAAGAGATTTCTAGGTTTGTTTTGTTTCTCCCTGTCTCCCGAGGACAAGTAACGTGTGAGTATACTTTCTGTGGACCCACTGTGAGAGGTCAAATGTTATAGAGATGTGTGAGTTGCACTATGTATTTACCAGTTCATAAATTCATTGTGCTCCCCACTATGGAAATATATAGATCAAGATCCTGAAGCATTAAAGGCGAGCCTGTGTTGGCAAAACTAACACTGATTTTGTTAGACAAAAGCTGGGGTAGGGGAGGACGGTTAGAAGAGAAGTTCATGGGGGAGACCAAAAAGTATTTAATCCTTTCAAAGTGCACCACCACTCCCCACTGCCAGCAAAGTTCCACATGCACACCAGTAAGGATAAATACACTTCAGGAAATCTGCAAAAGAGGTGGACCAGGTGGCCAGCTAGTTGAAAGGCTTAAGAACACCCACGCCATTTTTGTGCTTCAAATCATCCACAACCAAAAAGGATGGGAAACGGTACAGTGTGTTAATATTTCATAATCTCTTACAGTACTTTTTTACTTACATACATAAAGCACTTAACCACTGAACCAGAAGCTAACAGAACATAAATAGCCATAAAAAACTAACCAATATTAAAACCAACTAGGCTTACTGCACACTGCATAAATGCAAACAACACATGTTTAAATGACCTGTAATTAGGCATGTTGTATTCATGCAGCAACTGTCTTCTATGTCTAATCCTGCTTCCTGAATCCTTGAGGACAGCTGCAGTTACCTATATGCAGCTTTGTGATGTGAACCAGGATAGGAAGACTGAGGAAGCACTCCTTCCATACTTTTATTGCTAGAGTTTAACAGCACCTATTAGACCCCCTTTTCTGATTGCCTATGATGACAAATCTACTGTCTGGGAAGGTAGTGCTTTCAAAGACCTTTGGAGACCTACTGTTAGTTTTTCCAACAGAACACTGGTGAACATCAGCTGTGTAACTGTAAACAGAGTGACATCTGTCAGCATTCACTATTACTATACCTGCTATCTCTTTCTGGGATTTCTTTAATGGCAATTCTGACTTGATTGCTCAGATCTCGTCCTGCATAAACTATGCCATAAGTGCCTTTCCCCAGAATGACTCGTTCACCGTTTTCATCATATTCATAGTCATACTATAACAAAAAGTAGACAAAAAGGAAGGGAGATGTCATTCTGTTATGTGTCAGATACAAATACTATAATCTTATGGGAAGATATGATTCATCAGTGGTTCAAACCAAGAAGAATCAACATCTTATCCCAATGTCAGTCCAGTGCCAGTGTGCAATCTGTGTTTTTTTAAAATCTATACTCCAACTTTCAATGGTGAATTAGCATTCCCAGGAGAACAGGAATCTAATACAGGTAGTCCTAGTTTACCAACCACAATTGGGACTGACAACTTGGTCATTAAGTGAAGTGGTCGCTAAGTGAAACTGTGACTGTGCTTATGGTCTTACTTTCCTTAGCTTTACAGATTTGTGAAGGTTGTAAACGTGAGGATTGGTTGCAAAGTTACTTTTTCATCGCTGTCATAACTGCGAATGGTTGTTAAATGAGGCAGCCACTAAATGAGGACTCCTTGTTAAGACAATTTCAGTTTGGGTGATGGTTTGATTTCCACTGATCCATATTCTCCCCATGAACCTTCCTGATAATGTTTAACAAAAGAATCACATACAAGTAGCAACCAATGATTAAATATACAGGTAGACCTCACTTAATGACTGCCTGTTTAGCAACCATTAAAAGTTATGACGGCATTGAAAAAGTAACTTTACGACCAGTCCTCACATTTATGACCACTGCAGCATCCCCGTGGTCACATGATCAACATTCGGGCACTTCACAACTGGCGGCTGTTTACAACCATTGCAGCATCTCACAGTCATGTAATTGCCATTTGCACACTTCACAACCAGCTTCCAACAAGCAGAGTCAATGGGGAAACTGGCACTAAAATTGAAGTCGCTTAGCAATGGAGTTGCCAGTCCCAATTATGGTCGCTAAGTGAGGATTTCCTGTATGCTCAATGGATGACTAAATATCAAATAATAATGTGTATAAATAGTAAAAGTTTGAACTGTGGTTTTAAATGTTCGTCTATCTGCAATAGGTTTATACATTACCATAGCTTGCATTTTGCTTTGTAATGGATTATGATAATACTGCAAAAGAAAAGTGAGGTTGTAAATCATGATAGCCACTGTCCCTGTTAACAAAGGCTTGAAATAAAGCAGCATCAAGAAGAAGGTCTAGAAAGCAGCTAAGGTTGTAGGTGTGAAGTGGAACTTGCTCAGTAGCTCAGTTTTTGAAAGTATGAAAAATAGGAAGAATACACAGTTGCCTTTACCTCCAGAGAATCTCCATCACATTCGCCTTCCTCTGTGCTTTTTCCTATTTCTTCAGTGATGCTATTAACCATTTCAAAAAATCTGCCAAAGTCACATAGTATTCATATGGAAGAAAAGAACAATGAACAGAATGAAACTTGGTGATTAGCATTCTTCTCATCATAGCTGACTCTGATTAATTCTGGGCTTCTGTTTCGATATGATCCCCTTCAAACTCTACCTTGTGCCTCAATATACAATTTTGCATATTGTTTTGGTAAGTGCAACCATACCCAGCATATAGCAAGAGTTAGAGTACTGGAGTGAAACAAGGAAGTCTCAGATTAAAATCCCCACACAGCTTTGAAAGTTACTGAATGCCTTTAAAATAACCACTATCCCTCAGCCCAGGGTAACTCAACAGGGTTGCTGTGAGAATAACATGTAGGGGGAAGGGAAGAAGCATGTACACTTCCTTGAATTTGTTGAAAAAGAACAGGATAAACATAATAAATAAGCACAGACATTATTATTCCATATATATGGGATGACTAGGTCACTTTAGAAAGAGGAATCTTAATGTAATTGCAGTCCAATTTTGGAATTGCACAATACTTTTGTCAATATCTTATCTGATCCTAAATACTGGCAAAGAAAAGGCAATGGAATGTGCACTAAGATATAGGCAATGTTATGAAACGGTACGATGCGTAACAGATGTCATTCCAAACTAAGATAATTTAATTCAAATCCTCAAAATACAGGAATAAATTTGAACGGGTAGACTTTTGGAAGATTTAGTGCAGACCTGGTTGCTTTTCAACATTTTTTTTAAAAAATCATACTCCCTTTGAAGTGGTAGAATTCTATTACTATTGCCATCCCATTCCATGTAATGCATAGAAAAGTAAACTTCTATTCTTCTTTTCATTTTAAAGAATGTGCTAATATTTTTGATAATATAATGCTTAACAGATATATTGTCTTAGCTTAATCTGTAAATCCTGGTTTATTCTAACATCGTAAAAGTAAGAAAAGCCTCCATCAAGTCAAATTGATTCCTTGTGACTTAATGAAAACATCCATGTAATTTTCTTGCCACTATCTTCTTCTGGGATGCTTTTCAACTTTCCAATCTGACTTAAAACCCTGATATTTCTTGGGGGTCTCCCATCCAAGTACCAACCAGGCTAGATCCTACTTAGCTTCAGAGCCCAGAAAAGGTCAGTCAGGGAATAACCAGCATAGATGCATGTCATAAATACAAAGTGAATGCAACGTAATTTAGAAGCTGAAATTAAACTGCTAAATATCCTCAGTACATACAATCATTTTCAAGGAAGGTAATGGATTTTAAAATGTTTATCCTTAAATAATAACATGCAAGCTGTGTAAATATCATGTTTAATCAATATTAAATAGTAATCCACACATACTTTTTACAGTGATGTTCTGTACAAAAATAGATTTGGAAGTCATCTGAATTGTGTAGTACATATAGGAAACAGCATCGTTCTTCAAATTTTGAAATGCTGAAAGAGAAATAAAATCAGCATGGATGACTAATGTTATGACTTTATACTTCATGAAATCTTTCTATTTCTACAAGAAATCAGAATTTTTAAATGTCTGATCTCTGAAAAATGTTCCAGAGTAATTATGTCCTTATTTTTAAGAAGGAAGACAGGTGAGGATTTCCTAGGGGAAGAAAATCCTCCTTCAGACTTTACAATGTAAAGCAAAAGCATTGGATGAAGCTCAGGTTGCTTCCTTACAGAGAAACAAAAGTTAATTCAATATTTAGGGCCTCCTGAATATGTCAAAGCTATCATCTCCAAACATCTAGTCTCACAGATAACTGAACATGTAAATTCAGCTGGGGGAGGGGGGCTTTAAAAGTAAAGCAACCTGGCTGCATATAAGTCAAGTTCAAAAATTTCTTCTTAAAATATTTAGATCATATTAAGTAGGACACTAACAATATGTGGGAGGGCCAGTCTGGTGTAGTGGTTAAGGCATCAAGCTAGAAACTGGGAGACCAGGCATTCTAGTCCCACCTTAGTTACAAAGCCAGCTGGGTGATCTTGAGCCAGTCACACACTCTCAGCCCCAGGTAAGAGGCAATGGCAAACCTCTTCTGAAAAACCTTGCCAAGAAAACTGCAGGGACTTGTCCAGGCAGTCTCCAAGAACTGGACACGACTGAATGGATTAAAAAAAAAATTGAAGAAAGGTATATAACTACTTCACTTAAATGGAACTGCATCTCATCAAAATTATACACCAAATGCAACTGCAATTGTTCTCTTAAAAAAATTTGAGAGGATAATCTGGGTTTGGAAGTTCATGAATTTCGTAAGAATTCTATGTAGTGTAGAACTGTCATCAAGCCATCAAGAATGAGCTATGAAGATAATCCACAGATGACCTTATGAGTGGCTAAAAGAACTTTCTTTTCCATGGCATGAATCTTACTACATACTGAAAGCCATTGGAGGGCACCCTAGCACAAACTTTCGGTCATTGCTCTCTTTTTCCTTTTAAGGGTAGCAAACCACCATCCTTAAATTATGGCTGCCACATAATTAATCTATAAAATACATTTTAACATGAAGTATGACAAACAACAAAAACTGCTAAGAAATACTAAAATATTACTGGCAGGTAATTCCAAATGCATACAAATCCTTTTTTCCCTCATGGTGCTGGAGCTTGAGCACCTCAATGATGCCATGAGCTAAACCGTGAAGGGCCACCCAAGACGGGAAGGTCATGACAGAGAGGTCAGACTAAATGCGATCCCTAGGGAAGGTAATGGCAACCCACCCCAGTATTCTTGCCGTGAAAACTCAATGGATCAGTACAATCAGAGATATGTCGGTATACCATCGGAAGATGAGACCCCCAGGTTGGAAGATGGTCAAAATGCTACTGGGGAGGAACAGAGGATGAGATCAACTAGCCCCAGACGTGATGACGCAGCTAGCTCAAAGCCGAAAGGACGGCTAGCGGCCGACGGTGCTGGTGGTGAACGGCGAATCCGATATTCTAAGGATCAACACACCATTGGAACCTGGAATGTAAGATCTATGAGCCAGGTCAAATTGGATGTGCTTATTGGTGAGATGTCAAGATTAAAGATAGGCATTCTGGGCGTCAGTGAACTGCAATGGACTGGAATGGGCCACTTCACATCAAATGACCACCAGATCTACTACTGTGGACAAGAGGACCACAGAAGAAATGGAGTAGCCTTCATAATTAATAGTCAAGTGGCTAAAGCAGTGCTTGGATACAATCCAAAAAACGACAGAATGATCTCAATTCGAATTCAGGGCAAGCCATCTAACATCACAGTGATCCAAATATACGCCCCAACCGCAGATGCTGAAGAAGCTGAAGTAGAGCAGTTCTATGAGGATCCGCAGCACCTACTGGACAACACGCCTAAAAGAGACATTATTTTCATCACGGGAGACTGGAATGCTAAGGTGGGCAGTCAAATGACACCTGGAATTACAGGTAAGCATGGCCTGGGAGAACAAAATGAAGCAGGACATAGGCTGATAGAATTTTGCCAAGACAACTCACTCTGCATAACAACCACTCTCTTCCAGCAACCTAAGAGACGGCTTTATACATGGACTTCCCCAGATGGACAACACCGAAATCAGATTGACTACATCCTTTGCAGCCAAAGGTGGCGGACATCTGTACAGTCGGTAAAAACAAGACCTGGAGCTGACTGTAGTTCCGATCACGAACTTCTTCTTGCACAATTTAGGATCAGACTAAAGAGATTAGGGAAGACCCACAGATCAGCTAGATATGAGCTCACTAATATTCCTAAGGAATATGCAGTGGAGGTGAAGAATAGATTTAAGGGACTGGACTTAGTAGATAGGGTCCCGGAAGAACTCTGGACAGAAGTTGGCAGCATTGTTCAGGAGGCGGCAACAAAATACATCCCAAAGAAAGAAAACCAAGAAGGCAAAATGGCTGTCTGCTGAGACACTAGAAGTAGCCCAAGAAAGAAGCAAAGCAAAAGGCAACAGTGATAGGGGGAGATATGCCCAATTAAATGCAAAATTCCAGAGGTTAGCCAGAAGAGATCAGGAATTATTTTTAAACAAGCAATGCGCGGAAGTGGAAGAAGACAATAGAATAGGAAGGACAAGAGACCTCTTCCAGAAAATTAGAAACATTGGAGGTAAATTCCAGGCCAAAATGGGTATGATCAAAAACAAAGATGGCAAGGACCTAACAGAAGAAGAAGAGATCAAGAAAAAGTGGCAAGAATATACGGAAGACCTGTATAGGAAGGATAACAATATTGGGGATAGCTTTGACGGTGTGGTCAGTGAGCTAGAGCCAGACATCCTGAAGAGTGAGGTTGAATGGGCCTTAAGAAGCATTGCTAATAACAAGGCAGCAGGAGACGACGGCATCCCAGCTGAACTGTTCAAAATCTTGCAAGATGATGCTGTCAAGGTAATGCATGCTATATGCCAGCAAATTTGGAAAACACAAGAATGGCCATCAGACTGGAAAAAATCAACTTATATCCCCATACCAAAAAAGGGAAACACTCAAGAATGTTCAAACTATCGAACAGTGGCACTCATTTCACATGCCAGTAAGGTAATGCTCAAGATCCTGCACGGTAGACTTCAGCAATTCATGGAGCGAGAATTGCCAGATGTACAAGCTGGGCTTAGAAAAGGCAGAGGAACTAGGGACCAAATTGCCAATATCCGCTGGATAATGGAAAAAGCCAGGGAGTTTCAGAAAAACATCTATTTCTGTTTTATTGACTATTCTAAAGCCTTTGACTCTGTGGACCATAACAAATTGTGGCAAGTTCTTAGTGGTATGGGGATACCAAGTCATCTTGTCTGCCTCCTGAAGAATCTGTATAACGACCAAGTAGCAACAGTAAGAACAGACCACGGAACAACGGACTGGTTTAAGATTGGGAAAGGAGTACGGCAGGACTGTATACTCTCACCCTACCTATTCAACTTGTACACAGAACACATCATGCGACATGCTGGCCTTGAGGAATCCAAGGCTGGAGTTAAAATCGCTGGAAGAAACATTAACAATCTCAGATATGCAGATGATACCACTTTGATGGCTGAAAGCGAAGAGGAACTGAGGAGCCTTATGATGAAGGTGAAAGAAGAAAGTGCAAAAGCTGGCTTGCAGCTAAACCTCAGAAAAACCAAGATTATGGCAACCAGCTTGATTGATAACTGGCAAATAGAGGGAGAAAATGTAGAAGCAGTGAAAGACTTTGTATTTCTAGGTGCAAAGATTACTGCAGATGCTGACTGCAGTCAGGAAATCAGAAGACGCTTAATCCTGGGGAGAAGAGCAATGACAAATCTCGATAAAATAGTAAGAGCAGAGACATCACACTGACAACAAAGGTCTGCATAGTTAAAGCAATGGTGTTCCCCGTAGTACCATATGGCTGCGAGAGCTGGACCATAAGGAAGGCTGAGAGAAGGAAGATAGATGCTTTTGAACTGTGGTGTTGGAGGAAAATGCTGAGAGTGCCTTGGACTGCAAGAAGATCAAACCAGTCCATCCTCCAGGAAATAAAGCCAGGCTGCTCACTGGAGAGAATGATATTCAAGGCAAAACTGAAATACTTTGGCCACATAATGAGAAGACAGGACACCCTGGAGAAGATGCTGATGCTGGAGAGAGTGGAAGGCAAAAGGAAGAGGGGCCGACCAAGGGCAAGATGGATGGATGATATTCTAGAGGTGACAGACTCGTCCCTGGGGGAGCTGGGGGTGTTGACGACCGACAGGAAGCTCTGGCGTGGGCTGGTCCATGAAGTCACGAAGAGTCGGAAGCAACTAAACGAATAAACAACAACATTCTGTACCACCTCATATTCAACAGTCTCTTTCCAGAATAAATGCTACTTGAAATCTGTCCAGTAACTTATGACAACTAACTTTACTCAATTCAATGAATCTTACTTCTGAGTAGATATGTATAGGATTGCATTGTCAATAGAAGAAGGCAAGCAGAGTCCTACTACATCAGGCCATAAGGCAGCCTAATCTTGCATTTTGTGTCACATGGCAGACAACTGGAACTCAACCCAAGCCTAGAATGGAGGGAACCCCTCTTCCACAGTTGCTTCCCAGTAACCAGCGTTTAAGGTATTTAAGCAATAATGCAGTCAACATTAGTAGTTATTGATAGCTCGATCCTCCATGCAACCGTCAATTCCCCCTTTAAAGCCATTCAAATTGCCTGCCACTTACCACAAGTGTTTGCAGTCAATTTCACAGCTCAGATCTGCACTGTAAATCTGAATCTCCTTGCATTTAGTTTTAGTAGACAACCTTCAGTTCTAACACTGTGACACAATGAGAAAAACATCGCTCTACAGATGTTACATACATCATGTGTGATTTCATATACCTGTATTATGTCTCCCTTTATTTCCAAGCTAAAACATCTCCACTGCTGCAGCCTTTTCTTGTAGGGAAGTGGTTCCATCTCCCTAATTTTTGGCTACCCTGTTTTCTTGCACCTTCTCCACCTCCGTAATACCACTCTTGAGGCATGGTGACCAGTAAGTAGACCATAATCCATAGGTTTACATAAGGGCATTATATAAGGGACATTAAGGGCAGTTCTATTTTCAATTCCATTCTTAATGGTTCCAAGCATGAAATAGGCCTTTTTTTACAATGCTGTAAAATAGGCCTTTTTTTACAATGCTTTTTTTACAACCCTTTCTTGGACAGTCATTGCCAGCTCAGAACCCTTTAACATCCAAGTGAACTTTGGATTTGTTTTGTGCCATCATGCATCATTTTACGGTGCCCTTCTGAAGTCTGTTCATCCAGCGGAGGGAGATAATTTTGGTGCTCTCCTTCAGCAAACAGGGCTACCTCACTCTTAGCTCTAACATCAAATCATTTATATAAGAGTTAAAAAGTACAAGTTATGACACTGATCCATGGGGGACCCCATTTTGCATATCTGATCAATGTGAAAATTTACTGTGTTTCCTGTTTTTTTCACCAGTTACCCAAAGTCCAACACAATCTCTGTCGGGTGATCCTTGGGTAGATATTTCTTGTTACTCTAAAAAAAAATCTAGAAGTCAGTGAGAAGAGTTCTCTTTGCAAAAGCTATTTGATTTCTTGTCAGCAAGATCAATTTTGGGGGGCGGGTTGCTTTTTTTCCTCTTTATTAATACTTCCAACCACTTTTGCAGAAGCAATGTTAAGCTTACTGGCCTACAGCTTCCTTTATTTTTCCTCAATCTCTTTTAAAATTTTGGGTCACACTTGCTGATGTTAAAGAGAAGTTGCATATTTGTGTGAAAAAATGGCACGTTTATATTTAAATTCTTTAAGAATTCTTCCAGGTCTGAACATTTATTTAATTTAGCTTGTCAATTTGATGTATATTTCTCTCTTGTTACCTCTATGTTCTTAGTTTGCCTCAAATGCCTCCTGAAAAAGCCTCCTTCAACATGGACATTTGTCCTATGTCCTCATTAGTGAAGATAGAAGCAAATAATTCATTTTTTGCTATTACGCTATCCTACTTTAACAGACCTTTAATGCATCCATGTTATCAAGGCTTCATACCATGCATGGCTATAAAACTCTTTCTCTCAACTCCCACTCACAAGCAGAAACAAGATTAGATAAGTATTTTTATTGCAGAGAATTAGGAAGCTATCTATACAAAGTTCTGTGTATAGGAACACAAACATGCTACACGCATGGATATAATATAAATATAAACATAAATATATATCAGCACCAAAGTTTACCTCTGGGCTGCTTTCTCCTTCCTTTTTGGTTGCAATTTTCCTGCAATTTGTGTCCCTTATAAAACAGTTCTCTCTAGTGTGAGTATTAGGGCCTTCCATCTCACCATCTTTAACCCTTATGTCTGGCCAGTTTTATTCCAAATGCATTTGAAGTTTTTTTTTTAATAGTTTGTCTTAATGTTCTTTGCCATGTGCTTCTCAAGGTTTTTTATTTTTATTTATTGCATCTTTTATTAACTAGCTAGCATAGTTTTGGGCAGAATTTATCTTCCTTTTTGTTCTAATGTGGGCAAAACTTTCACTTCCTGAAGGAAACTTTCTTAATTTTGATACCATCTCTGGCCCTGGTCAAAGATGGTATCTGATGTCCTTTTGAAATCTGTGATAACTTTCATAATAAAAACTATTAATTATTATTAATTAAATGTATATGCTGCCCAATTCCCAGTGACTCTAGGGGATCTGCAAATGGTTAAAAACATTTAAAAACATTTATAAACAAGTAACAATACAAGAAACACAAAATGAAGAAACAAAGATGGCAGAGAAAACAAATCCGGATGGGAACAAGGGAAAGGAAGAAAAGGGGCATCAATTTTCCTTACCAAAAGCCTGGGTGAGGAGCCACATCTTCAGGGCCCCTCAAAATCCCTGTAGGGTGGGGGCTGTTCGATTCTTGGGGGAACCTCATTCTAGAGGGCAGGGGCTGATCTGAGATGAATATCCTAGATATAATTCTATTGCTGGAGTTTTGAGTAATCTCTAAGCGTTGTGAAGACAACTGACCCTTGACTCGATCAATTTTTTTTATTAGTCTCCTTGTTTTTTTAACGTTTTCTGAATTCAAATATGATGTTGCTGCGTTATTTAGCAAACATCTATTTCTATGTCCATTAAAGGCTGTAGCATTATGATCACTGTCCTCATCTGATTCAGTAACTTTTAGGTCTTGGACAAGATTCTGGGCACTACTTAGTAATAAGGTCAGTGTTTCCTCTTGTTGGCTATTTTACAGCTGCTCCATAACACCATTATTTAGGGTATCTATAAATGTGCTGGGTTTTTTTCCCCCATGTCCAGAGCTTGCATTTTCCCAGTCCTTCTATCTTTCTCCTTGAGGATAGAAGCAACAAGTAGAAAACAACTGGACCTCAGTTTTGGAATGCTTTACTAATGCAACTTTTCTTTGCCTAATAAAGAACCATTTGTTGATTCTATGTTGAGCTACTGTATATCATAGAGTTCAGGTTTGTTAACATAACCATCCTTAAAATTACTATTCAGTCAGTCAGTTTCTTTCATCCTAATTACAGAGATATTGCTAGGACTGAATAGAATCATCGGCATCTACATAGGCCATTGGAAAGGCAGTATAAAGACATCACAGATAAATAAACATAAATAAGCTTACCTTACTCCTCTTATAGACTCAGCAGTGAAGTTCCATTCATGAATACCTTTCTGGAACAAGAAACAAACAAATATAACACATAATTGTTAAATGATATAAAATCTTTCACCCTGCAGCTCAAAAGTCTTGGCAGGTTATTTTCTCCTATTACACTTACCCTTTTATAAAATGCTTTAATAAAATTGCAGATGGCATTACATTCAAGTCAGGTTTGACTCCTGGTAATTTCATGTATACATCCATGCAATTTTCTTGGCAATAGTAGGAAATACCTTGTCCATTTATTTATTTGTTTGTTAAATGTATTTTTGATTGCTCAGTTATGTGCCATCAAGTCGTTTTAGACTCCTAGCAACCATATAGTTAGATAGATTAAATGTGTAGGGCTACCCAACTCAAACTGTGTGTTTATGGGCAGTGTACAAGAGAAAAATGAACAATAACCAAAAGAACCATATAACATTAAAACAAACCCAATGTATAAAATCTAAAGTAGCAACCAAACACAGTAATGAAAGTAACCAAAAGGGAACTCTATTTAAGTGCAAGCAAACATGTGGGTGCTGTCTTCTCCTGGGATATTTTTTGAATTTCCAGTCTAGCCAGAGAGCTCTGGCATTCCTTGATATTCTCCTGTCCATGTACTAACTAAGGCTGACCCTGCTTAGCTTCTAGACAAGGTCAGCCTTGTACTACCATCTGCTCAGGTTCACTGGATCTACAGAATAGTAATAAGATAAATTATCCTAGTAAGACTTCTTTGCTAACTTATGAAACTTCTGTCTTTTTTCTCATGGCTGAATCTTGAAAGCTTCTTTCTTTGCCCATTCCCATAGGATGCCTTTCAAAACAACACATTTCTCAATTATTTGTCCACATCTGCTTAGTCATCATGTAAGATTTCCATTTCAATTCTTGACAATTATGGAGGTGAAAATTATAGCTAAATAAAGGCATTACAGCATAAAAACACCTCAGACACATTTCAAATTAGTTAGTTCCCATAACAAGAAAAGCTCAGGACATTCCTATTTCTTTAAAAACAGATTTTTAAAAACAATTTAACAGTTGTTTAGTTATTACGTTCTCAAGCAGGGGAAATTAAATAGAAACAATTTTCCTGGTGACCCTGTCAAACTTTCAGTCCACCAGAGTAAACATTTTAAGAAAGCTGTCCAAGTCTGACATCTGTTCTTTGCTAAATAAGAAGAGAGGCAATAGGAAAACTATTTTAGTAGCCAGTGTGAGACCAAATACCAGGGCTAAGGCAGCACAGAGCAGTAGCAAGAACAATCCCAGATGCCACCTGGTATTGCAGCTATGGGTTGGAGCCAGGCTTATGTCACCAAAACAGTCCAGATGTTGTTCAGTGGCCAGGAAATCAGTAAAACTACCCAAGTCAAATAAATATTCAAACGGAGACTTCTAAGTCAATCATCAGAGTTCAGCAGAATTAGTATGTCAGCATGATCCAGAGGAAAGAGTAAACAACCCTCTATCCTCCAAGTATCCGTTCTACACTCATAAAATGAGAACAAAGATTATTACAAAAGTGACATGCAATTTATGAAGTCAGGCACATAGTTGAATTTCTTCCCTGTGATAATCTGAGGAATACATTAAACCAGTGTTTCTCAACCTTGGCTCCTTTAAGATGTGTGGACTTCAACTCCCAGAATTCCCCAGCCAGCATGGCTGGCTGGGGAATTCTGGAAGTTGAAGTCCACACATCTTAAAGTGGCCAAGGTTGAGAAACACTGCATTAGTCATATACCATTGACAGCCCACCAGCAGGTGAAGCAGATCCTCTTGTTTTCTGCAAGTTCCCTGTATCCCCCATATCTGCTCTAGGGGTTTAGATCTCCTTGAAGAGACAGAGGGGGAGGGGTGAGACCACAAGGGATGCAAAGTGGTTAAGAGAAAGGGCAACTTCCACTACAGGAATATAGTCCAGTAAACTATACATAGCAACCCCAAAAGCAGTAAAGCAGAGTGAAGCTCAGCTTCTAGAGCAGCCTTTCTCCACCTTTTGACCCTGGAGGAGCCCTTGAAATATTTTTCAGGCCTCGGGGAACCCCTGCACATTCAGGCTCAAATATAGGCCAGAAGTTACAAAATGAATGTTTTCGTTTCATGTGTAGGCCTGTATGTATGCATTAACAGTGTTCTTAAACTAAAAATAAAGAACAAAACTTACCTCTTTAATGTGAAGTTGCCCAACTTTGAAATAATTTTTTATATAAATTGTGATCTCCTAGGGAACCCCTAGTAACCTCTCGTGGAACCCTAGGTTTCCATGGAACCCTGACTGAGAAACCCTGCTCTAGAGGCTTCCTTGATCTTTATGACAGAAATTACCTTATGGCGTCTAGCATGACAGAGTGAAGTAGAAGTGCTTTTTCTACACTGCCTTGCCTTTATGCAAGTTTTTCCAAATGGGTTAAATTACTCTTATTCCCATGTTCAGGATATATTTGCTTTCCCCAAACAGGCATAATTACATGTGCAAAGCTTTTCCAAATTGATGTAATGTTTGTTGTGCTAACTAGGGATCAAAGCTGAGTGTACCCACGCTGGAATTCATGATTCTTCATTTTAACATAGTTTAACATAGATGTTAACTTTGCTCCAGGGTGAAGCAGGAAGATATCAAAAGCTACTGCCCAAGTTTTCCATAGATGGGTTAAAATAAAGTAAGGTTTTTATAAAATAAAAAGACTTCCTACAAAAAGCAGCTGGTGCTAGGAAATATTCTCCACTTATACTTTCCTCTCCCCACTTTGCTTCACTGCCTTGCCACTGTGGCCCTTGGGCTCTTAAATTTTTTTTAAAGTGCCCCTGATTTCTAAAGCTTGCCCACCCCTATTCTAGACTCAGCTCATGATCCTTGCTTCCCTAGTCAGAAAGCTATGTGATTCAGAGGTGGATAGGTTTAGCCTTCTTACCAGTTATTGCAATGATTATTTTGCTCAGTATAATAGGAATTGAAGAGTTTGGCATCTGTTTTCAAATAGCATACAGATGGTCCTCATTTAATGACTACTCGTTCACTGACTGAACTTATGATGGTGCTGAACAAGTGGTAGTTATGACAAGTACTAATACTCACATTGGTTGCAGCATCCCCGCAGTCACATGATAGACATTTGCGACCTTCTTTGTCGGCTTGCTACAAGGAAAGTCAACGGGGAAGCTGCCAGGAGGTCGCAAATGGTGACCACGTGAGATCCTCGCTTAACAACCTGTGGTGACTCGCTTAACGACAGCAACCGGAACTGCTGGAATTTCTGTTGCTAAGCTGTGTAGTCACATGACATCACGCTTGATGACCACATTGCTTAGCGATGGAAATTCTGGTCCCAACTGTCACTGTTAAGTAAGGGCTATCTGTATTCTATATTCTTTACTCTATATTTTTAGAAGGTTTTCAAAAATTAAACCTGTGTAAAGAAAAGGTAGATCAGTGGCAAAAGATCAAATTTAAAAATGGCCAAAATCTCATAAGACCACAAAATCTTGGTATTTTTATTATCTTACCCCCAAAATCTTTTTTGAGAATACCGAAATCGGGCAAGAACACCAAAATTCCGTAAGACTTGGCAGCAACATAACATTTTGCTATTAGTAAATTGTTCTAATCTTTTATTTAATTTTGGAGTTCTATATGTATAATGCATGAGTTCTGTATAATGGAATGGGAGGGCAAATAATTACCCCTGGGGATGGCTAGCGCCATGAAGTGATCCGGAGGGACCTACCACACTGAAGGTCTGATTAAGATCTCTTCGCCATGTAGATTTTATTATATTTATATTTTTATTGTATTTTTTAATTGTAATGGTTTTATATTTTAATCTTGTTTTATTGTAAGCCGCCCAGAGTCCCCCCGCTGGGGAGAGATGGGTGGTGAATAAATTTATTAAACTAACAAACAAACAATGCATGAGTTCTGGCACCCAAAGTTGCCATGTAGCAGACCACTGGTCTAAAGAAAAATCCCATGAAATGCATCAAAATTTCTATGTTTTCTATAATTTCTTTCTAGATTTCTTTCTATTAATGACAAAACACTTAATTCTTTACAGAAATGAAGGTATTTGCCCTTTTATATCTAAAGCATTTCAGCTTCTGTCTTCAGTTCTGGCCTGAATCGTGTATCATCCTTGCATGTATCATTCACTTTAATAATAGCATAAACCACTTTAATAATAGCATAAACATGAAACTGAAATCCTAATTCAGCAGTGAAGGTAAAGCCCTGTTACTCACACTCTTCATTGTAGTTCATTTGCAAAGACCTCTGGCATGAAATTACTTGGTAATGCAGCACTGTACGTGTTAGAATAACGTAGGTTTTCCAACTGTGTTGATGGAACTGTGCCATGAGCATGATTAGTAACTTTATGGAAAGAGTTTAATTCACAGTCAAGAAATACTTTCCATGTAAAAGGTTCCAATTTAATTCCTGGCTGGAAAAGCCTCTGTCTAAATCTTGGGGGAAATACTCAGCCACTACAGATTGCAAATTGGTGCATGCAGTGCTGAGTTAGATGAGCCAATAATCTAACTTGATATAACATAGCATCCTCTAACCCTAAAATGCTCTGTAGGGGCAATGCTATGCTTTTCTCTTTTTTTGGTACCTTCAAGTCAGTGTTGACTCCTGGCAAAGCCTGGACAAGTCCCTGCAGTTATCTTGGCAAGATTTTTGGAAACGCTTTGCCCTTGCCTCCTTCCTAGAGCTGAGAGAACATGACTGGCCCAAGGTCACCAGCTGGCTTCATGCCTCAGGTGGAACCAGAACTCCCAGTCTCCTGGTTTCTAGCCTGTTGCCTTAACAACTGCACCCAACTGGCTCTTCGTGCTATACTTAATATTATTTCCAAGCATCTATTACTTCCTCTTCCTTAGGTTTCTTCGATAATGTTCCATTATCTTTCCTCCCTCAAATACCAAATTCTTTGGAATTTAAACATTTCCCTTAGCCTCCTGCACTGTATCAGAGTGATCAACTGGTTACAAGATGCAGCTTAGAAAGAGGTGACCATACTTAGCTTTTCTTCTTAAAATGCAAGGAAGGCAGCTCACCTTATCATCAGGCATAACATGCCAAATAGAGACAGTCTTCTCTTCAGCCTCACTATTGATGGACAAGTATGAAGGTTGGTAGATTTTTGTAGGTTCTAGTATCAAAACCTTCAAGCAAAAACGACAAAAACTGTTAATAACTATTTTTCTCAAATTGTCTCAGTATTTAGATATTAAACTGGGGTAGGGTGGGGGGACAAATTGAACATTATAAGGCACTGTAGTAAGTGTTCTCTATATGGTTTTTAATTTTATTAGCTAAACCATTTACTGAAAGCCTGTTGCAGAGTCTCTTATATTTATGCACTAACAATAGCTAAAAAAATAATTGGTGAGGAAGTAGCATGCTAAAGTAAAGGTAAAGGTTTCCCTTGACATTAAGTCCAGTTGTGTCCGACTCTAGGGGGCGGTGCTCATCTCCGTTTCAAAGCCGAAGAGCCGGCGTTTGTCCGTAGACACTTCCGTGGTCATGACTAAACGGAACGCCGTTACCTGCCTGCCGAAGTGGTACCTATTAATCTACTCACATTTGCATGTTTTCGAACTGCTAGGTTGGCAGGAGCTGGGGCTAGCAACAGGAGCTCACCCCGTCACGCGGATTTGAACCGCCGACTTTCCGATCGGCAAGCTCAACAGCTCAGCGGTTTAACCTGCAGCACCACCGCGTCCCTTAGTAGCATGCTGCACACAGCAAAATCTGTAGTAAGAATCTAAACTCTTATTTTGTTATGTGCATGGAAGAGTTTAAATAAAAATGACATTATATTATAAGATGAATATTTTTTCTCTTCCAAATCAGGATCCTATTCTATCTCCTTTGTTACTAGAAACTTTTAAAAAAGTGTGTGTGTTCATATATTTCTCCATTTATTTAATACTGGTTTCTTTGTGGCTTCATTTGAAAAGGTTATTTTCCAGACCAACTCCCTGAATCAAAGTTATTGGGAGACACGTAGCTATTATTTTCCTAGTTTCAGTATACATTTGAATTCTGTACAGAAAGAGGCAATGAGGCTGCCAATTCCTTTTTCCTTTTCCAGGGAAGGAAAAACTAAAAGAAAAAGTGAAAATTGCTGGTTCAACAAATAAAAAGACTGGTGAGACATGAGGTGAAAATGCCACAGTTACCACTCTAAATAAATTATCAAGAGTGCAATGGCTTTGGTTTATCTGATGATAAATAGAGTAATTGTAGCCCAGTGAAAAAGAATAATTAGGACAAGAATAGAATGTTTGTTGCTTGGTTTTCTTCGATTCTGTGAGACTACACAAATGAAAGTCTTGTGGGGAAAATGGGATGAGAAAGGAAGAAGGAATTATTTCATATAGGGGAACAAGTACAGCAGGATGAAGCATGCATAAAAAATAATGAATAGCTGTAAAGAAAGTAGCAATCAGAAGATTGCAGCTTTCATAAAAGTAGACACTAGCTTGCATTCATTCCCTTTTAGGAAATAGTAGATACAAAGCAAGATTATGCTGTTCATTGCTTTGGTAAGTTCAGAGCACGCATTATGCTGAAGTAAAGAACCGTATACTGTATATATTTCCTTAAATTTAAGCAAGGATCTTTGAAGTGCCTGTAAATTCAGAATCCCCAACTAAAGCTAGTTAAGGGTCAGTGTTCAGTAGGGCTAAAACGACACTGTATGGAAAAGCAGTGTGATGGAGCTGGCCGTGAAAAAGGAAAGGTAAAGAGCAGTAAAGTACCTGATTGCCGAGTATGAGGTATGAAATCATGCAACTGGTGAATACACAAGCTGGAAACAGAACATTTGGTTCCAACCGAAATATTGGAATAATATTTAACTAAAGTATAGGTTTTGGCAATAGCTATAATTTATGGAATGAAAATGGTGGCATCAGCCAGGCCTATAATAAGTAAATGGATGAAAGATGACATCTGATTCTTCTTTTTTCTAAACATTTTCAAGGGAATAAACAAAACATCCCACTTCATTTGCACAATTAATCTGTTATAATTGTGCACAGACTGGAGAGAAGGAAATCCACAGAACATTTAATAAGGCAACTGTTAAAATTATAATTGAATTGAATAGGAAATGTTTCAACCTGTTGCCAAGAAAAAAAGATGCAATAGTCCAAATTATCTAACCGGCAAAATAGTTAGAATGACGGACTACAATTTAAGAAGCCCAGGTTCAAACCCCCATTTAGCAATGAAGTTCAAGTTGGCAATCATAATTTTTAGCCAAAGGTGTTGTGAGACTGAGAATAAAACTGTAAGAGAACCATGTTCTTTGCAGGAAAAGCAGGATGTCTGTATCGTAATAAAGATCAGTTTAATTCTGTATTATTTTTTATTGCCTTCCAGATTAAAACACTTTTCTTTTCAAATAATCATGTGGCAAGACAAACAGGAAATGAACAGTGTTTAAATTATACTTACAGGAAATCTAACGACAGAGACTTCTGTCTTGGTAGCCTCAACTAGAAAGTCCATCCAAAAGTCTACAAGTTCGTGTTTGCCTACTTGTTGATCTGGATTCAGTTTCTTAAAGTGCTGATATATCAAAATGGTCTCCACGATGGACTTGAGATACCTAGGATCAACCAGTAGAAAAGAAAGACAAGTTTGCAACATTTTATATTACTGCTTGTGATCTTTACCACATTCTTTTTCTACACAGACCAAAAAGTGCATCACAAAACTGATTGGCTGAGTAAATATGTACAGACCCCTCTTTTCCTTCCTGTACAGAGCCCTTCCTACTCCACGGTAAGTTTTTTAAAAAATAGCTTCCACTTTCCATGGTGCTTAGGACAATATATCACACTGTCTTGCATAGACTCCCTACTACTTTACAGACAGAAGGAAACATATTTTACTCCCATTCTGGAAATTAGTAAGTGCACTACTTCTCTTCTTTTTTTTTTATTCAAGAAAATACTTCTGTGTTAGCTGTTACTTGTAAGAACCGTTTACTGCCAGATAGACCAGTGAAGAATTCCAAGATCAAGCATGATTCTTTCTGTACATGCTCTTAATGATTTTAAAAAAATAACTTGTATTTATATCACAGAACACTTTGCAGCTATGCTGGTGTCTAACTGTTATTTCCATGGTATACAAAGAAACAATTAGGATATAAGTGACTTGCAAGAATCCTTTCAGCATTTGAACATGCATGCTGTATACTGTAGCTCAATTATAGCGTAGTAGTTAAATTCTGACATATAAAAAAATCTGGGGGGAGAAACATCTGAGCTTGGAGCAACACTGTCTATTAGACCATATCAGGTACTTTGCCAGATGGAACTGCAGTCTGGTTGTAATAAGAGAAACCTTTGTATTATTTCCAAATACCTTACTTTAATGCTGGGAGTATATGCCAAGAGTATATAATCCTAGCAGGGTCACCCAAGGTATGAAGGTCATTCCACCTGCCCAGCTAAAGCAAGCAGGCACCTTGTATATTGGGCAGCAGCAAGATGGGAAGATGCTGGCGGTAGATAATCACTTAATAACAATGTCAAAGGCATCATACGGTCTGGGAGAAGCTACTTGTGTGTTTACAAAAAAAAAATCATACACATAGACAGTGTAAAAGTGATTGATGATACAGGGCCGGATGATGGGCTCTTCAGGTTGAATGACACTCAACATACTATTAAGAAAGAACTAAGATGGTGCTTATGATGAAGCTAGATTACAGCTTTTGGAATATCTAATTGCTGATGATGTCATGCAGGAAAAGAAAATCAAAACTGCAAAGACAGAATTATAATGGGAATATGGAACATAAGAAGCATGAATGTGGGAAAGTTCAACACAGTAAAAGATGAAATGAACTACGCACTGACATTTTAGGCATCAATGAATTGAAATGGACTGGAATTGGACACTTTCAGTCAGAAGATCATACTGTTTACTACTCAGCACATGAAAAACAAAGAAAGCACAGCATTGCTTTCACAGTCAGGAAGGACTGTTCCAAGTTAAGCATGGACAATATTTGAGTACAATGCAATCAATAATCAAATGATATCAATCAGACTTCATGGACAACCCTTTAATATGACAATTATCCAAATTTAGTCTCCAACAACTGATGTAGAAGAGGAGGTTGATGAGTTTTATGTTCAGTTCAATTTGAAACTGACAGAACATACAAGCAAGATGTGCTGCTTGTGGCTGGAGACTGGAATGCCAAAGTTGGAAATATTAAGGAAGAAAAAGTTGGACAGTATGGCTTAAGAAACTGAGACGAAGCAGGACAGTGACTTACCAATTTCCGCCACTGCAGATCTCTTCATAGCTAACACTGTCTTCAAACAACCAGAATCAGGCCTGTATTCACAGACATGACCAAATGGAGTACACAGAAATCAAACTGACTATATTACTGCTAAAAGAGGTGGAGGAGCTCAGTTATAGCACCCAAGACCGCCAGGTGCTGACTGTGGAACAGATCATGAACTGCTCATATGCATGTTCCAAGTTAAGCCAAAGAAGAAAAAGAATTCCAACCAGTTTCCACAATATGATCTTGACCATATACCCACCATTTTGAAGGACAGTATCAGGAATCGTGTTAAAAGTCCTGAACCTAACTGATAGAAATTTGAAGAACTGTGGAATGAAATCAAAGAGTTTGTTAAGGATGAATGTGAAAAGAGACTGCCAATGACCAAGAAACAGAAGAAAGTAAACTGGAATGTCACAACAAACGATGGAAATTGTCAAAAAAGGAAATGAAGCAAAAGCCAAGAAAGACAAAGATCTGAGAAAGGAACATAACAAAGCATTTCAGTATGCTGTTACAAGAGACAAGAAGCAGTATTACAATAACATCTGCAGACACTGAAGATGGAAACAGACATGGAAAAACAAGGGAAGTCTTCCAAAAGATCTCCAAACTCAGGAGAAGGTTCCATTCTCCTATGCTAAAGGAGAGAAATGGATAAATAGCAACCAATTCCAAGGAGATCAAATAAAGATGGAAGGAGGATACTGAAATTCTGTATAGTAGAAATATCAATATCCAAGATACCTCAGAAGATATTCCCTATTTACAAGCAGATGAAGTTAAATTGGCACTCTGGTCATTACCAAGTTGGACAGCTATAGGAGTTAATGGAATATCTATAGAAATCTGGCAAGCGACAGAAGAAGAATCAGTAAAGGCTCTAACCAAGCTATGCCAGCAAATCTGGAGAATGACACAGTGGCCAACATATTGGAAGAGGTGAATCTGCAAAGCAGTAACAAAGAAAGGAGACTTAAAAGACTGTGCAAACTATTATACAATGTCCTTAATTTCACATGCTAGCAAAATAATGCTTAGGATCATCCAACACAGATTAGAGACTGACATGGAAAAGGAGATGCCAGATGTTCAAGCTGGCTTTAGAAGAGGCCAAGGAACATGAGTCAGAATTGCTGATGCATGCTGAATATTTGAAGAAGCCAAATTTACCCTTATTTATTCAACCTACAGGCAGCGTATATACTGAGGGAAGGAGTGGAAGATGACTATGGTTTTAAAATTGGAAGAGGAAACTTCAGTAACCTGAGCTATGCTGATGATACTAATCTATAGCTGAACTTACAAATGATCTGCAAACTCTAGTAATGAAAGTCAAGCAGCATAGCAGGCGAGACCTCTGGCGGCATGGGGTGAGGTACTATCAGTTGCTGATGATACCCAGCTTTAAATCTCCACCCCATGCCAACTAAGTGATGCTGTGGAGGTCTTGGTGTCTGTAGGCTGCGAGGGTTTGGACAGGGAACAACAGGCTTTAGCTCAACCCTAGCAAGACTGAATGACTTTGGCTTTTGGGGCCATCTGGTTCTGGAGTCTTTCCATCTCTTATCCTGGATGGGGTGGCACTACCCAAAACAGAACTTGTGTGCAATCTGGGGCTCCTCTTGGACTCACAACTCCTGTTCAAAGAACTAGATAACAGCCGTAGCCAAGAGGGCCTTTGCACAACTTTGTGTTGTGCACCAGTTGTGCCCATTCCTGAACCGGGAGGCTTTATTCATGGTTACTCATGCTTGGTCACCTCCCAAATGAAAAACTGTAATGTGCTCTACATGGGGCAGCTCTTGAAGATCATCTGGAAGCTACAGCTGGTGGAGAATACAACCACATGGGCAGTTACATGCACTCCCCATTCACCACATATTACACCTCTGCTCCATGAGCTGCATTGGCTGTCAGTATGCTTTCAGGTTCAATTCAAGGTGCTGGTGATGACCTATAAATCCCTACATGGCATGGGACCAGGTTATTTGAGGGACCACCTCTCCACAGTTACATCTACCTGTCCCATTAGGTCCAGCAGGAGTGGCGTGCTCCAAGCCCCATCTCCTGAAGAGTGTTATCTGGTGGGGCCCAGGAAGAGAGCCTTTTCTGTTGCAGTGCCTGCCCTTTGGACCACCATCCCCCAGAGATCAGATTGGGCCGAGCCTAGTGGCCTTTCATAAGGCTTTAAAGACAGGGGTTTGCCACTGGATTTGGGGATCTGGATGTGTAGTACAGCCTGTTCAGTGGTCTTGTTGAATGTTGTTGATTGTTTCTGAACCCTGGCTGCTAATTATTTTATACAGCTTTTTATACAATTTTAATATGATTTTTATCTGTTTTTTTATATTGTATTGTGTTTTGGGCTGTGTTTTTAACTGTTGTAAGCTACCCAAAGTTATGTACTTGAGATGGGTGGCTACATAAATTGAAGTAATAACTAATTAAATAAATAAATATTAAACAGCTGTTGATAAAATCAGGTTTGTTTCCAGAGACAAAGCTCTTAATGAGACTGAATACACAACACTGATGGATTTTTTCATGGCAGAAGAAATGTAAAAAAACCAAAACAACAATGATGGGAATTTATGAAAGAGTTACAAATGTATCCTTGAAAAATTCCATAAGCAAAAAAGCATCACTGATAGCACTGAGTATGTCTTTTGCATACATATATGGAAATATGCCTCATGAATTGATGCCTGAGTAAACACGAAAGGCTGTATGGATATGTAAAGGTGGAAGTAGAACATAAGATGATTCTGTAACACCTTATCTCTTCTCTGAATCTGGTTTCTATCTCTCCTCATCACAGTTTGAACTCAAATTGACGGAGGGAATTATGGTTGCCTAGCAACAACAATCCATTTTCTCATCTCGGTACCCAGCAAAATGTCTGACATACTTTCATGTTGAAAGGTAACTAAAGAACCATCATTCCAGACCCACTTACTACCTTGTTGCTTGGTGCCTTTTGAAAAGTAAATACCATGCAGAAATCTCTCACTGATCCAACAAACTGGCATTAAGTACAACATCAAACAGAGGCTACACACTGTAAAATAGCCACTTGGTTCAACTCTTCATTGCCCTCTTATTGATTAAAAACCAGAATTGTTATAAACTGATAAAAGAATTGGAATTGGACACAGAACCAGAACTATTCTAGCCTGAGAGGTCTGCTGAATATTGCACTATATTTACATGGGCTAACAGTTCATCTGTGGGCAGAAAAGTTTCTAAATAAGCATTATCCACTTACTACAAGAGGCATAAAGTAGGGTGGTCATATGTATAGAATTAAACTGGACAGTCCATTTTTTAAAAAAAGTTTGCCCTTTATCCATCTCTATTCTCTGGTGGACTCATCTTTGGTCTACCTCTTCTGTTGGCTTGGCTTCTATCCCCTATTCTGTAGAACTACCCTATCTGGGCTGCAAAAATCAGGATGACCATAAGATGACAGCAAGGAGAATTTTTAATGTCTTTTTGCTACTATCTAATGCTCAGGTTGGGCACAAATTCTGTTAAACTGGATTTAAGCAAGATTAATTTTCTTCTCTTCAAATTTCACAATTTGGATTCAGAATCAAAACTCAGTGCTTAATAAGGAAAAATAAACAGAAGGATAGCTGGACAACACACATTTTATGTACTGTGTACTTTCATCCTCAGGTGCCAATGTGGTGTACAAAACAGTTTATTTACCCAAAATTACCTACATCTTCACAACACAACTTTATCTGAAAACTAAACATACATTAATGGCATACGATTATATTGCTTACCATGCTGGTGTCTTCAATTTAAAAAGCTTTTCTGAGGCATTGATCACTCTTGTGTGATCATTTGCTAAGACACTGGCTCCCAGAAAAAAGCCTACTTCCCAGTAGCTTTGCAATTTCTCCAAGTTTCCCTTCTTCCCAAGCAGGCTGCTTATTTTAACTCCTGAAAAAAATAAAATTATGATTCAGCTATACTGGTGGGAGTTCTGGAACTGGAATCCCAACCCATCTAGAAACTTGCCAGGCTGAAGAATACAGCCGTAGACCTTCCAAACTTAATAGTATCAACCAAACCTAAGCAGAAGTTGTTACTCACTAAGGTACTGCAAATTTAGAAACTGAGCCACTGCCTAATTTCAGCATTTCATTGTTTTCATACATTTGTCTCCCTCTTCAGATCTGCACAAGTTTTATTAACCTCAGAGATAATGTCAAAAACAAAACAGTGAGGTTTAAAGGGACTCAGCATAACTGATAAATATGACAACATGTTGTCAACAGAAGTCACAAAATGTTGCTATGGAGCAACCTTCATTTCTTTCATGGAGGTTTCAGTGGGAGGTCTGTAAAATTGAAATGAGGTTTTACTGTTTCTTGGTAATTAAAAAATTGGCCTGCTACAGTCGCTTGTTCATAATGCCCTGCATTAACCCAACAGCCTTATGATGCTAAAAGAATGGATATTTTAAAGTCGGGAGCTATTACTATGGATTCTACATTTACAGCAAAATATACTTCTTATTGTTCAAAAAGAACATCCTTAAAGGGAAATAATGGCATGGAAGACTTCATTGGAACAAAACTGTTTTCCTTGGAAAATTAAGTTCAATCTAAAATTATTTAGTTAGCTAGAATAGACAGAGTTCATCAACTCTGTTCACAATTTATTCAATGATACCCCTGAGCTATTACAGGTCTGTGAGAGAAATTTAACCTAGAAAACTGAATTCACTCGAAGTGATCACTTGGTAAAAACAATCTGGTAGCCTAAAATGTATGCTCTTTCAATGGAAAATGTATCTGAAATGAAGAATGGCTAAGAAACAAGGATCTGTGACTTCAATCATGAGATTGCTTCCCATAAAACAGAACTTGGAAGAAATCCTGTCACTGAATTTGATTTGCTTGTGAATCAGTAAGCTATAATTACCAACTTTCCGTAGCTCAAAAGAGGTATCAAACTGATGCCCAGCAGCCAAGAGGAGGACTGCATAATTAATTCCTGACTGCAATGATGGTTCTGACTCAAATGCCTTCTTGAACCTAAAAGAGAAAACATTTCTTTAAAAAGTAACTCATTATGATGCAATTATATTTTGGGGACATTCTTAAATGATTACCACAACCTGTTAATACAACTCAACTAACTTATCCAAGCACAACATCCTCTGTTATATTCCATCTGGGTGGTATGGTTATTTTAGGAGCCCAACATATACACCATCCTCCTATCATTTCCTTCTTCTCTGTTTTTGCAATTATGAAAAATATATAGCTTGGCAACAGCTTTGTTGTTTTGCAGTGAGAACTAAAAATATATGTTTTCAACATTTAAGTTCTTTTTGACATTTATATTAGAAATATGATTTTAACCCACTCACTGTACACTACTATTAATGTTTAAATTAATTTAATTAGATTATTCCTATCGCATGGATCTACAGGAATAAATGTAGGAAGTTATGCAGTATTCTAGCTAAAAGAAAAGATTAGGCAAATTAGGCAAAAATACTCAAATTCATTGGCATGAATGTATTTTAATAGTAACAACCAACTTAAGCATATAAAAACCCTGCCAAAAGTCAGCATCCTGTTCCTATATAGTCTAATCTGATATTTAAATCATAAGCCCATAAATCAGACAACAGTCCTCTTTTACTAGTATTTCCCAATTGCTGCCTCTAATCATGGAAGTAGCATTTAGCCATCACAACCAGTAATTATTAACAGCCTTATTCATCAAAAGTTATAAATTACATAGCTAACATCACATGTTTTGAGTGATTCTGCAGGCTTATTCCTGTTGAGTAAGTGCTGTACAATGAATTTTAATTGTCCCACACAGAAGTCCCCATCCGGAAATATCCAGGGACATGGAATTTAGATTAAGTCTGACTGGCAAGTGCTGGTGGAGGTCCCAGGGGTGGGTCTTTCACAGCCATTCCCTGGGAGTGCCACAGATTGAACTTGGGAATTTTCCCATGCAAAGCACATGCTCCAGCACTGAACAGAAGTAATAACAGCAAATAACAATAACCACACAATAATAGGCTCTTAGCTTTAGTTACATATATTTTCATATAATGAATAGTTATGGCATCAGTTTTATTGCTGTTGGGTTATTAAGGGTTTCTCAGATAACAATAGCCCAGGTTTGTTGTACGTATTTTTAGTTAGAGCTGAGGTGAAATGTCTGCAAAAAAGGATCTCTACATCAGTATCGATCTACCTAAATCTGCAGAAGTCCAACTCAAAGTATGTGTGTTTGCAATATCTGTTGCAAACAAGGCAGAAAAGGGAAAAATACAGCAGTATGTATTTCCCAGATATATTGCTCTCCAACAACAACAGACATAACAACATTGTAAGCAGATGGTGGTGGAGCAATGCTGCATGGAAGATAAAATACCACAGTGAAGTCATGTTCACCATTTTCTGCCTATATCCTGTCTAAATATCACAAAACAAGGCTAAAGGTAATGGCTGGGATTCAAATGAAAACAAGGATTTCCACCATTTTAGTTCTAAAATCCATATAACCTGCACATCGTTCAAGCACAATTAGTACTGTTATTGCTGCAAAATAATAATTCTAAAGTCATCTATTGCGAGCATGTTTATGTCTTCTAGAATGTAACCAGTTATGGACTGAAACTTTCTCCTGCTCCTTGAGTACAAACTTCATGTGCTAGGGAAGAAGCAGCTAGGTCTGCCAAATGGCTAGCCCATTCATGTGTCTCTGGGGGAAAGGGGCTTCGCTGCAGTGCCAGCTACCAGAAGAAATACAAGAAGTTGGTACAGCAACCAGTTAAAACAAGCCACAGTTTGAGCAGCTTTCGTTTAAGCAACTACTGCAAGCTTTTGGCATTTTCCAGAACTCTTCATCACACAAAATAATTACAAGTCAACAGTCAGTCAACAACTGTTGACGACTGTTGTTGACTGACTATTCCTAAACTAATATTAAAAAGGGCGAAGAAAAGCAAAGGAAAAAGAGTGCCAATGATTCAAGACTTCCAACATCAGCCCTCATTTTAAAAAAAAAACCCTCCCTAAGAAACTCCTTCCTTTCTGCTCATTTTAACCCTGTTCAAATGTTCATGAGAGCCACAAGTTTTAAAACCTCACAAGGAGAAAAAAAAAAGGGCAAAGTCCAGGCTGAAACACAACCCCTTGCTCTATCAGTTCAGGGCTAACATCAAAAATCAGGATAGTTGCATTCCCACAGTCTAACCCAGAGGAGAAACTGCAGTCAAATTCTCTCTTCATGTTTTTCTCTGGAAGAATAAACCCTTCCCAGTAAGATACTGCTTGCCAGCTATGATGGTATCTATCCTCTTTCCTATCTACCATGAAAATATGAAGCTGAAATAAATCCAGCAAGGCTCATCTTACGCTGAATTCATAAGAGTGCTAATTATAACATGGCTTGTTAGGTTATGGACTGTGTCATGTGAATCCTGTCACTGTGATTTTGAACCATGGTTTGCAGCTTAGACAGGAGACCAACCATGGTTTCTTATTAAATAAACACAACAAGCGATGGCTTGGCCTGATATAGCCACAGAAGAAGAAGGCAACAGTGCACTGATCTGTTCTTTCCAAGGATCACTCCCACCCATCCAATATGGGCACAAGTTGCTCAGAGCAGTGACTGCTATTCACTGATTTTGTCCTTTCTGTGTTGCAGCAGCAGCTGCTGTATCCAGTTTTGCTGCTCAAATAGGAAGGCCTTGAGTAGCAACAGTGATTAGGAGCACTTCTCCACTAGTTGCACAGCTGATAGGACTATGGGGAAGGAATTGCTGCCAATATATTCACCATCCAAAGCCACTTTAATCCAACACCATGGCTGTCCTCAGCATTCTTAAATGCCCTGAACGTGTATAACAACAGTCCAGAGTATTCTGCTAGTAGCTTGTTACCAGCAAATTATTTTCTCTCTTCAGTTTCTAGTACCCCTCCTCCCTTGTTCTGCTCTTTTCTATCTATTATAACCTGCTGTTTTGGTAATACTGGCTAGGCTAATGCCATCTCTTATTTTGGAAACTGCCATCACATGAACTCTGCTGCCTGCAAGCTTTGGATCTCCCCCCACCCCACCCCACCCCAATTTAACTTCTGCCTGGCTTGTTGGTTAATCTCCAGATAGTAATGGAGAAAATCCTTTTCCCCAGTTTATGATGTCAGCGTAAAAACTGCAGGAAAAAATCTGACAGCTAATAATTAACCTCTTATCTCTGTATTGATATTAACAGAAATCTTATCACCTAGCAGCATTTGCTCTTGTTCTCTAGGTAAAAACAAGCAGATCACAAAAAAAGACAGAAAGATAAGCCACAAGGATTCAGAATATGCTTCAGTGGGCATTTCAAAACAATTTTATATATTTGCGTGTGATGAAGGGAGAATTGCGATGGCAGAAATGACCACTGATTCCAAACAGGTATGCAGTCTAGACCTGATTATGAAATGTGCCTTTGTAACTAATGTAGATGGTGAAATGACCACACCTCCTATTTGATTAGCAGAGTGTAAGGAAATACTGGTGATGAATCATTATGAAAAAAAAACCCTTCATATTTGCATGAAGCTGAAATTCTCTAAAGCGAGTGGAAAGATTTTTAAAAACTGCTATAGCAGCTCGTCTCTGCCAACATTCAACAGCATTTCATTTTAAGAAGTACAGTCAGTTGTGATAAGCAATTGTTTTGAAATATTCCAGAGATATTTTTTTAATATGTACAGTGGCCCACTATATCTTTCAATGTCTTAACAGCAAAGAAGTAAAACTTTAAATAAAAGCTAACAGAACAACTTCCTAGGGATGATAGGAAACACAGACTCTTCTACAAAATGGAAGTTATATCAACTGCAGAAAAAAGAATGTTCCATAACTATGTCACAATCACAGAAAACCTTTGTGTCTAATTTGTTCTGGAATTAGTGCTTCTACAACAGTTGTGATTAAGACACAATGAACTCAGATTTGCATAGTACATTATATTAATTCTATGTGTTGTATAAGTGCCTTTAAGTGTTCTTAAAAAGACAGAAGCAAGTTAACTGGACAAGAAAATAAATTGTCAAAAGTCAAATAACAGTCAAATGTATACTTTTGTCAATGTAACATATATAGATATTCTTAGTGTAGTATATCTGAAAAAAGACTACCTAAAAGATCTGAACTATCCAATTTGACTAAACCTCACTTATTCATTATAGTACTAGTTAATCCACAGGTAAGACCATACTTCAGAAACACATTTGAAGAATAAAAATATAGTGTTCATTTAACATTAAAAAGTAAACTCATACAGACATGTGGTAAAGTGGTACTTACCACAAAGCTCCTTGGTCTCGACTTTCAGTGTCTGTAAACCCGGAATCCAAGAATATATCTTTGTAGATTCGTCCCACAAGGCAGTACATATCAGAAGCAACTTGGTTCTCTTGTTCCACTAGAGGTATCATGATATCTAGAGCTTTCTGCCTGTCACCAGGTAGATTTCGTCTGGTTTTTTTAAAAGAAAAAAAATACAAGCATTTGAATCTTCTACAGGTGTAAATTCTCCCAATGCATTATCCTTTACATGTCAAAGATGATGCACAAGGTCTGACCAGAGGGAAGAGAGAAGAATTTAGATTGATATTTAAATGCTCCATTTGAAAACAATTTCTTTTATAATTTCTAGAGAAATATTCTATAGGAATCTCACATTATTTATTTATTTAGATTGGTACGGCTGCCTGACTCTCAAATGACTCTGGGTGGCTGATATGGTTAGAGAGAAACAAGGGAGGGAGGTTTAAAAAAAAGGACAAAATCACCGGTTATATTATAAAAGAAAACTTACTGAACTGGAAGCAAAGCCACTTGTTAAAAAACTGAGGAACTCTTGTAGGGTGGGAAACTGAGGGTGGGGAGGGGGCAGTTGCTGTTCTAGAGGACAGACTCAACAACAGAGAAGGCGTGCTTCCAATAATTTATTTGAGAGGTCCCGGAGTTCCCCCACTCTGCCCAATCTTAGAGGAAAGGAAGAAACTACTGGAGACAGGTTGTCTCCTGTAGTAAACTGCCCAGAGTCACTGGGAGTCAAGCGGCATACAAATTTAATTTATTATTATTATTATTATTATTATTATTATTATTATTATTATTATTATATACCATTGCAGGGTATTTCTGACACTCTGCTTACACCGAGATCTTCCAAAAATAATTATTAATTGGTAATTTTAATTTAATGCAATGTATTAAGCAATAATACATCAATAATAAAGGTAGTACAAAAAATGCATCACATACTCTGTTTCATCATAGTTGTGGAAATTAAATAGCTAATATTACTTTAAGATTGTACCTAACTGGAAAAATATGTAGAAGGCATATATTGTTTTAAAAATAAAAACCCTAAAAATGAAATTGCTTGCTAACTGACCAATGGAAGGAAGCTATCCAATTTTTGATGGAATTATTCCATTTTTCTTGACCACCAAAGACAATGCAAGCTCTTCATTTGCGAATGGATACCATTCATGCAAGTTTGTTTCATATGCAGGGCTGAGCAAGATAGGCCTGATGCTGGTGACTTGTGCTCTCCTAACTGCAATTACTAGACTGCTGCAATGTGTTTTTGTAGGGTGGTCTTTGAAGAAAACTGTACTTGGTCCTAACACCGGCAGCACAGATGATGAATACTATATCATCCCTTGATGAAGCAGCTGTTCTGGCCGATGGCTACTTTCCCAGTCCGATTTGAGCAGCTCACTTGGAAGTACAAAACCATAAACAGTTTTGGAGCACCTTTCCCCCCAGAAACACCTACTACTTCATAGTCTTCACTAGGTCATCAATGGGTCTCCTTTTCCAGATACTACCTCAGATATAGTTGATGTTGACAAATAATTAATTGACAATTAATTCTGTTTTTCTAAGGTGAGGCTTATATTGTAGCTGAGTTAAAGTACAGTAGGTCTCCTCTTTATTACAGTTTAGGAAGTGAGTTTAAACACTTTTTTTACCCAACTTTTAAAATGCTTATGTACTTTATGGTTTTTTTAAATATTGTTGTAAGCTACCTAGAATAATTAAAGAGTGGCAGCATGCCAATTTTAAAACAAGCAATTAATTAAAAAAATATTGGTGCATTCTATACATATCCAAATATTGTAATATGAAATGTGTCTTCAGCACTCTAAGGCAGACTGCAAATCCTAAGTACTAAGGCAGGGAATGGCGGAATCTCCAGACAATAATACAAAGTGCTGGAAAACCATAAAAGTGAAAAAGCTTCCTGAGAAAAACTAACATGGTTGAGAATCAAGCCATTTCAAAGGCTTGAAACAGAGTTCCCAATGTGATAAGGAAACTTCAGAGCTGCTTCAGTCACCTTCTGTGTTTAGTTCTACTAGTTAGTTTGTTGCTACTTCCTGAGAGAATCCTTTTTATTCTGCCTATCTCTTTAGGCCCCAAGAGCTATGATTTTGGTGACAATTGATGAGAAAAAAAAAAACGGGGAGAAGGCAATAGGAGCCAAAGACTTCGAAGTATTTACTTTCCATTCATGGGATGCACAGTCTCATTCTCAGTTTTGGTATAGGGCCATCACTGCAACTGAAAGCAAAACAATGGGGATGTATTAACCAGATCACAGAGACTGGATCATGGAAATAACTGTCCTACTCTGCTCAGCCTTTGCCATACATTTATGGCACCGCAGTCTGAACAGGACATCCACAAACTGAAGCGGGTTCAGAGGAGAGCCACCAAGATGGTGAAGGGACTGGAAACTAAGTTCCACATGGAACTGCTACAGAAAGTAGGTGTGCTTAGCTTGCAGAAGACGAGACTGAGAAGATATATGCTGGCAGTCTTAAGATACCTAAAGGACTGTCACGTAGTTGAGGAACTAGACTTGCTCTTGATTGCCTCGGAGGAAAGAACAGATGGATTGTGTGGAAACAACAGGGAAGTAGACTGAGTATTAGGAGGCATTCCCTGATGGTAAAAGCTGTCAGCCAATTAAATGGGCTGCCTTATAAAAGGCATGTTTCCCTTCACTAGAGGTCTTCAAACAGAGTCTAGACCAGGGTTTCTCAACCAGGATTCCATGGAACCTTAGGATTCCGCGAGAGGTCACTAGGGGTTCCCTGGGAGATCATGATTTATTTAAAAAAATATTTCAAATTCAGGCAACTTCACATTAGGGAGCTAAGTTTCATTCTTTATTTTTAGTTTAAGAACACTGTTAATGCATATCTACAGGCCTACACATGAAACAAATATAATAATTTTGTAACTTCTGGCCTATATTTGAGCCTGAACGTGCAGGGGTTCCCCGAGGCCTGAAAAATATTTCAAGGGCTCCTCCAGGGTCAAAGGGTTGAGAAAGGCTGCTCTCGATAGCCCTCTGTCCACAATGCTTTAGCAGACTCTGCCCGGAGCAGGTTCCACTAGTTGTCCTCTGAGCTCCCTTCCAACTGCATGATTCTATGATTTTATAAATGGCTTCTTTAAAATCCCAAAAGAACTGCAAAGATAAATGAAAGCAGCTCTAAATTTTATGTACCATATTAATAATCTGAAAAGTCAACATATAAAAGGGATATAGCAAAATGATGCTTACTTAATTCTTGTCTTTCTCCCTCATTTTTAGATTGTGTCCCACTATCAGAGCTGAAGAGCTAATAATAGAAACATGCACATCTATATCATTTGCTTGCAGCTCCACTGTGCCTGCTGCTTTTCTAGGCTGAGCCATGTTAATTTGTGTGCTGTGCTTTTGAGTTTGTTTCATGGACCATTCAGTCAACATTTGCCTCTTCAGGTTTTTGCTGTGCTCAAATTGCTTTCCTAATCACATGCAGAAAACGAAGTTAAACAATGCTAGAAAGCCAAAGCCAAGATGGAAAGCCAAATCTAACTGTTGTAGAAGCAAGGGACAGGAGATGAAAAATTACTGAAAAATGCCTGAAGTATTTGTTTTGAGAAAAAATGGAAGGATCCTTTCAGATTGTGGAAAGACTGCCACCAAAAATTTTAGTTTCATGAGAAAGGAAAGGTCTTACCTATTCAGTGCAAATGCATAATGAAACTTCACATGATGATGCAAAGCCAAGTCAAAGGTTGGAAGTTTTTCTAATGCCTCTACCAATTTCACAATAGAATCATAATCCTTCCAAAAGAGAAAAATAGAAGAATTTATTAAAACATGACAGCATACAAGGCAAAAAAGGACAAACTTTCTAAATCTTCCTGTGGCCTGAAAGAATAAAAGTTACATACTGAACGGACATAAAGCCTAAGATGGGACCTATGCCCTGTTCAGTACTCTTTGGTCTACAAAGTTGACTCTAGTTACGTTGAGAAGGAGGCAACTGCTTTTCATTGTTTTCAGACTTTTGGAAGGGCAACAGAAAGAATTGGCATATTTTTATGTTGTGTGTGATTATTATTCAAGAGCGGTGATATTTCTAATCATTATGAGCTTTAAAAACATACAGATGCTTTGGAAATAAGCTTTTGAATTCTGTATGAAATGTTTCCCCAATCAGATCAAGTCTTTGTTTCCAACAATGCAATTAAGAATCTCAAAAACAGGCCAGGCTGATGACAACTAACCTTGACTCCCACATCACATACCTGCTGAATTTTCTTTATATATTTTAACATGTCATTAATAATGTTTCTTATGTTCTCTTTCACTCTCTCAATCCCCAGTGGTGACAGTTTGGCAGACAACCATTATGCTTAAACACTTCTTGGAAGTGCAACGTATTTTCTCTTTCCACAGTGCAGCATCTTTCTGAGCCATTCCCACCCCACCCTACCCCACCCCACAAATGATAGTACATATCCTACTGTCTGGTTTGTGCACCTTGTTGCTCTGCCTGAAGTGAGGAAGGATATCTTACTTCATATCCAAAATACTTTCAGTTACTTTAATAGGAGCATGGGCAAGCTTTATTGAAACAATTATAGCAAGAAAGACAACAGATCAGACATGACATTCCTATATTCAAAAGACGTAAGATTTCATATGCTTAATGATCTTCTCAGCATGGGTCTCCTTTACTAGACCATCAACTGCATCCTGTGCTTTTGAGTGCAGACTTCAAAGATACTGGCTACTGAAGAAAAAGAGGTTAAAGCAGAATCTGAACAGAAGATCCCTTGAATTCAGATGTGAACAATCTATGTCCCTTCAAATATCTTATATGTGCCACCCCATCCTCCAAACATTGCCACTGAGTTGCAATTTTAATGCAGAAGAAGGCAACATTATAAAATTCATGAAGAGTAATCATATTAATTATACCTAATTAATTAAATAATTTTTAATTACATTTCTATTTATGTAAAATTTAGTTTTTGTTTTGGCGTGGCTGCTTTTTGAACAGCATCCTTCCACATGCAATTCAAAGTCTCAGAGGGGCCCTTATCCCGCAATGGCAACACAACTCAACTTGTATTAGTCAGTTGCTCTGCTATTTGCTTCATTTTATAATCAGTGCAAGGACAAGCAAACATGCCACGTTGTACTGTTGCTCTGACTTTGCATCAAACGTGAGCCCTCAGGATCTGTGTTTCAGTATTTTTTTTAAAAAGCCATCAGTTTTGTATAGCATGTAATAGCAAGGCAGGTTGTCATGTAGAAATGGAATCAACTCACATAATTTGCTGAATCTTTGTCATTACGCTTACAGTATAATGTCCCCCAATATACATAATGGAATTCTACTTAAAGAAAGAAAATCTGAATATTAGCCATTATATATCTCTTTTCACAGCCCTGATGTCATGAGTAAGGATGGCAAGCAGGGGGCTCCCTTCCAGACTGTTAAGCGCATGCGTAGCACTGAGGAATTGGTGAGCCATTCCAAGAGGCACAGATTGGGACCACCTTAACCTGCGGGGTTTATATGGCTGGGTTTTCCCACGTTTGTTCAGTTTGTTAGGATTACTGTTGTGTATTATCAATAAAACATTAGAGACCAGTTCCCTGTCTCAGAGTGTTTCCTGGGAGTCAGGACATCAAAGCATAATGTAGATGCACAAAGTTGCCATGGTAACAACATTCGTTTATTAAATCTGGCAACTGTTAAGAGTACTTTCAGCCTGCCATGATTGTATGTGGCAGTGACCATTTACCCTGAGACCTCTGTGAAGTCAGCTGACCCCCATCCATTACATGTCAAGCATTTACCCTGAGAATGTCTGAAATGGCTGCTGCAAATATGATATACAGTAATTAAATCTCTCTGTAATAAATTCAGATACCAAGTGCCCACACATTTATACACTTCTATCTAAAATCATCTTCCCCACTCCCATCCCCCCAAAAAAGAAACCTTTCAGAGGGAAAAACTGGGGAGGATGGAAGAGAAATTGTGGAAAATCTGGAACGAATGACTGCTATTTTTAGAAAAGAGCATTCACTGTAAATTTCTTTACAAAGTCCCACTTGTTTCACTTCTGTTTGCATTTTTCAGGAATGAGTGCTTGTTGTATGCAGGCAAAAGATGAAAGTCTGGGCAAACGGGGGGAATGCTGTGGTCTGCTGAAGTACCACAAAGAAAAAAATCTGTGGCTCAGGGAATTTGGGGATTAAGGGGGGTGGGGGGGAATCTAAAATAGCTCAGGAAGGACTAAGCATACTTAGTGGGCATAAAAGGTTGAATGATCTGTGCTGACTGGAACTGAACAGGGGCCCTTTAATAGGTTGATGAAACAGAGTTAATAGAATACATTTAAATTAAGCATTCGATTCCTACCTGAATATCCCTGTAAGATAACAGCAAGTTTATCACAATGTCGGCAGACAAAAGCTCAATATTATCCACCCGCTGTCTTATCCTTGCCAATTCTGCAGCTAATTCTTTCCCGATGTACAAGTTACGAGCTTTTCTGATATCATTAAGAATTGATTCCCTGAAGTATTGGCTAGAACAGAAAAGAAATAATCAGTTTAAACCTCACTGTTACAAAAGAGCCCCTTGGCTATTTGTTTTACAGCAACCAATACAATGAGCAAAACTGAATCAGGAATATTGACCTAATTAAGGACTGCATATATGAACTGAATATGTAGGTATGGTCATACAAAATTGATTGACTGATTTTGTGCCATCAGGTTTGTGCTGATTCTTAGTGATCACATCAACAGACCTTCTCCAGGATAATCTGCCCCTAAACTGCCCCTTCAGGTCTTCCAACAGTGCACCTGTTGCCACTGTTATCAGGTCCATCCATTACGTTGCAGGCTGTCCTCTTCTACTCTTTCCTTCCATCTTTTCCAGTATTATAGATTTCTCAAGGGAGCTGGGTCTTCACATAATGTATCCAAAAATGATAATTTGATCTTGGTAATTTGTGTCTTCAATGAGAACTCTGGGTTGATTTGTTCTATGATCCATGTCATACAAAATGTCCCTCAAATATTCTCAAGTCATAGGATATAAACACTGTAATTTAATATAGATGAATAGCTAGCTGACAGGCTTGTCACTAACTACACATTATGCTTATAAGTCATTTCTCATTAGGAACTAAAGATCCTCAGTGGCAAGAATGCTTCACCTAAGGTTGGACAAGAAGTCCACTTGGTCTTTGTGGAACTTATTTGAACTTCACTTCCTTGAAGCTTTATTTCTTTGGGGAAGGAGGAGAAAGGGATTATAAAAACCTGAAGGCTCCTATCAATTAGGCCTTCTGAGTATCACTTTCAAATGTTCACAAATCTCTAGCGTCTGAGTGTTCAACAGGAACAGCTGAATGGCCCAATTGATGAGGATGAACACTCACTTGTTTGCACATCTCTGTTCAGAAAATCCCCAGTTCATCCCCAGTTCTTATCATCACTGCATGGGATGGTAGATGGCCTTAGGCAAGCTTCCCAGCTTCATCCTTCCCCAGTTGTAATACAGTATAATAATGTTGACCTACATCTCAGGGATGTTGATACGTAACACATATCAAATGCTTTCAATCTTCTGAAGTAATACATAAATGTCAAATATGAGTATTATCAAACAGAAGGCAACTTAATCATTGGAATTTCTCAGCATGTTTTAAAGCACATTCCCTGGTGCAAATATGGGTCATCTTCCCTGGAAAGAACAGTGGATATATAATTAGGACTGTACTGACCCAATGCAGGGCTGATTTCAGAAAGCATTATTTGACAATAAAGGAATGTGTTCCTCTATGGCTACATGGCTCAGGGTCAGCCAACAGGCACCCAAGAATTTAGCACGAGAAGGTTTAGGCTGAGAGGGAATTGGAAGCTTTCCCCCCCCTGTAAATGCCTTACCTGTTAAAAAAACAAGACACCCCCCCACCCAGGTTGTCATTACAATTCTGAAGAAGCAATTCATTTCCAAACTGGATGTAAGAGAGAGCAGGGTCTTCTTTTGCTAGGCTAATCCCTCCCATCCAAATACGCCAAATGCATTCCAAGCAATGCATTTTCCCCATCAATTTACACGGGGAAGTTGCAAGGAATGCGTCTCATTTCCAAATGGTGAAGGGTATAAGGCAAAGTGGTTTCTCTCCCTTCTGGACTGCTTTTTCCTTTCTGTATTTTATTAATTGGGCAAGTTTTTGAAAGATAAAAGAATGGACAGAAGGGTGGACTTTCCTTACCAAGCTGCAATGATGACACAGATGGAAATACCAGCCTGGTCCTCAAATAACTTTGGTCAGAGATAATCTGGATGCCAAAGTTCAAGCAACTAGCCATCCTAATATGAAATTACTCTGATAAGACATGAACAAATTATGGTGCTTTGGCTGCTGCTATCAAATGCTATGTCTGATACATTTGCTGAGTCCATATGGTTTTCTTCTTTAAGGCAAATTTGCATGTTATAGCTGAAGACAGTCCATACCTTGAGCTTCCCTGTGCCATCTTCAAGAGCTGAATAAAACGGTCAACCAAGGGTAAGCATATTGGCCCCAGCAACAGTTCAAAATTGGGTTGCATCAATTCAGTCAATCCCTTCATGAAACTGCTGTCACAGCAATAGACTTTATTATGAGGAGTTATCATATATGGAACAAATATGTAATTGCCAGTGCACATCTGCAGAAAGGAGGAAAGGGTGTGTTTAGCAATGTAAATTATAATGTATGTAAGACAATATTAAAGTGAACATACTTTATAGAATGTAACTAACACCTAACATAATTTTCATAAAACTCTTTAATCCATGCAGGTTTCCTTGTTAATAGATTCTGTTGGCACTGTATACTTATATACTGTAATTAACATCCCACATTTCTTTCCACATAGGAACATACACAGCTCATGCGAACATCTAAACAACAACAAAAGCAGCAGCCTACAGTATACAGTATATAACATAATATATATGTTGGCATCATACTGCATTATACAGTACATAACATAAAAAATATCAGTTAATTAGAAAGGAATGGTTTTCCATGTTTTCTCTACTCAAATAATGATGCATCTGCCTTCCTCACACTGGTGTTCTCCAGATGTGATAGACTACAATTCCTATCTTTCCCAACCTGTATGTTCACAGTGACTGGGAATGAGGGAAGCTGTAATCCAATGTATCTGGAGAGTTCCAGATTGGGAAAGGATTGACAGAACATTACTATCTTAGGAGGGAATTCTTCAAAGTACCTTTATTGAAAGAAAACTTGCACATCAGACAAGCTTGGACATAAAGAATTTCTGAAGGCAAACAAATAGTTGGATTATGCAAGAGTAAGGAACTATAGAGATGGACCTGCATTTCACTATTTATTGTTGTAAACGTGATGGATATTCTTTGTTTGTAGAACTGAAGGGAGACACTACAATTTTAAAAGATGGCATAGGAGATCACAGACACCACGAGAAGAAATTCTTGGCATCATACTGCATTATAATGTAGACATTAAATTATAATGTAACGACTACAGGGAAACACAACTTCTCTAAAAGAAACATTCTATATTTGCTCCAAAATAAAGGAGGGCAAGGCATAGCCTGCTTAAAAATATATTATCAAGCAGCTCAATTGGCATAGTCACTCCTTTTACAGTAGAAGATTCAACAAAACAGTGGATTGAGATGGAAAATATTTGGTTTCAGGGTATGAATTTAAACTTGTTCCTTCTTTCCCCAGCAGATCTTCATAAAATAAATGAACTCAGTAACAATTCCACACAAGTAATCTGCTTAATATGGAGAAAGAGATTTTCAGGACATATTCTACGGCATTTTCCTCTTAACTGCATTGATAACATATCCATATTTCAATAAAGATAGAGCCATACAATTGAAATCCCAGAGAAAGGAAGGTGTTTGTAGAATAAAAGGGGTTTTGTAATAGCTTACAATTTAGAGTGGTTTGAACAATTAAAAAAAGTGCTGAGGTTTCTGAGGTGTCAGATCAATTCAATATTACAAAATGAAAAAGTGATAGGGATTGCAAACAGATATCTATCTCTTTTTGAAAAAATGTTGATTTTTTTCCCTCTCAGAACCTGAAGATATAATTTCAAAAATATATCAGATTTTCTTTGAAATAGATGATAGTGAATCTACCGCAGGACTAAAGTAAGTCTGGGATTTAGATTTAGAGCAACACATGGCAATACTTGGCAGTCTCTATAGCAACAAGGCATTCTTATCAGCATCTATACAGGAAATATATCTTAAAGCATACACTGGTGGCATCAAACCCCAGTAAGAGTCTCACATTTCATTTAAATATTCAGAGTTGGAACTTCTTTCACCTTTGGTGGAAATGTGATAAAATTTTAGATTTTTGGAAGAACGTGTTTAATGATACGTCATATATAATTAACAGAAGGTTGAATTATCTCCAAAATTAGGCTTGCTATACATATTTGATTATTAGAACAAACACTTGCAAAGTATAAAACATTTCTACAATAGCTGCATCAGCTATTGCTAAACAAAGAACTATCTAAATAATATCCCAACAGATGGATGGCATGACAAGATCTGGTCTATAGCTCTGCTTGTGAAAGCCTCTGATAAAATCCATTCTATGACAAGGCAAAATAGTGAATTATTGTTCTACAAGAATGATGGGATTTCACTGTTTATACAGTATAAGAGGTAAGTATCCTGTCAATATAATCCTATCAAAAAACATGAGCAAGTTAAAATGAACCATGTAATTGTTTTATTTAAAATATTAAAAATTAATGGAAAAGATCAAATATTCTAGAGGTCATAAGCTGTAATTTTAATAATAATACTACACTAGTTATGCTCATGATGAGAGCGCCATAAATCAATCTATCTATCTATCTATCTATCTATCTATCTATCTATCTATCTATTTTAATAATAATACTACACTAGTTATGCTCATGATGAGAGCGCCATAAATCAATCTATCTATCTATCTATCTATCTATCTATCTATCTATCTATCTATCTATTTTAATAATACTACACTAGTTATGCTCATGATGAGAGCGTCATAAATCTATCTATCTATCTATCTATCTATCTATCTATCTATCTATCTATCTATCTATCTATCTATCTATCTATCTATCTAGCTCATTCCTTCCCTCCTTCCCTTCCTGGTGCTTTCCAGATATAACCACAATTACAATTCCCAACTTTCTCAGCTAGCACAATCCTCAGTGTGCTGGCTAGAAATTCTGGAAGTTGGAGGACTAACGTACTAGAAAGCAAAAGATCATGAAATGCTGGCCTAACCTAAAACAGGTAAAGCTCTGACCTGCCTAGAAAGATGTTCGGGCTTCCTTGCAGAGTTGACTTCCAAATGAACAAGTACAATGTTGACTACAAATTTCCTCTTTTTGCAGTAATTACAGCTCTCCTTTGTTAGAAAGATCCTGTCAACTTAGAGAAGCTAAGGCATGTTAATTATTAATCCTTCCTTACTACATTAGGACAATATGCTTTAATATGGATTAATATGGAATAAGCCACATAAGATACAGATCCATAATCAATTATTTTGTTTCTCAGAATAATTTTCTGGTATAAAGGCATGCCATGTTTTTACGCCAAGAAATAAATGAGAAGTTTTTTGATATGTGAGGAAATATATAAGAAAATATATATTATTTCAGGTTTCTTCTACTTAGTGCCCTCCAGATGTGATGGAATTATAATTACTGAAATTCCTAGACAGTATCTCTGGAGAGCACCAAGTTGGGAAGGCAACACTATACTATCGTCTATACCATGTTTGTCATCCTTAGCAACTTTGATGTCTGGACTGGAACTCCCAGAATTCCCCAGCCAGACATCTTAAAGTTGCCAGGGTTAAGAAACATTGATCTATACTAGGATCAACAACTTCTTCTGGCTCCAGACACCATTGCACATTCTTTCGGGCTGCCTAAGAACTCCTGAAAATACTGAATATGAATCCTTGTGAGAGGCAGACAGTCTCTTACATGCACCCAATCCCTGGACTATATTGTCTACAAACTCTTAAGATGCCTACAGATGTCCATAATCACTCCTCTTTCTGTTTGCTGCTGTCATGAGTAAGGATGGCAAGCAGGGGGCTCCCATCCAGGCTGTAAAGCGCATGCGTAGTACTGAGGAATTAGGTAGCCATTCAAAGAGACACAGATCGGGCCCGCCTTAGCCTTTGGGGTTTATATGTCTGGGTTTTTCCCATGCTTCTTCAGTTTGTTAGGATTTTCTGTCATGTAGCAGTAATAAACACTAGAGACCTATTCTTGTCTCAGCGTGGTTCGTGGCTGTTAGGACAGCTGCTTAGCAATGGTGGCTTAACTATGAGGCAGTTAAAAAGGCAAAAGGAAGGGTAGAGCATGGGCTGAAATAGACCATCCAATCCTATTTCCCTCCCATCCGCTTATCTCCATCCTGCACTTTGTTCCTCTTCACAAACCTCATACATGGAGTGTGCTTACTTCTAGAATGAGAAGAAAAAGTACAGATTCCCTCAAGTTATGCTTAATTTCTGGTGATAACATGGACATGAACATGCAGTCTTCTTAGCAACCACATGGAAATGGTTTCCTGCTGCATTCCCCCACCCCGTTTCCTAGTATAGCCTACAGCCCTGAGATTTCCTGTGCTTTTCCGTTTAAGTATGAACCAAAGCTGATGCCACCTTCTTAATCAGCAAATCTTGTATATATGAAACCTTCACCACCTTCTCAGTAATGCAACAAGCTGCTGCCTATGTAGGTGTGTGATTCTCAACCTACATTAATTCTCTCTCTCTTTAGAGCAGGAACAATGTCATTTGTGTAATTGCTCTAAGTCTATTAACATACAGCAGTCCTATTTTTCTTCTCTGCTTCTACAAACTATGAGTTAATTCTCCTGTGAGCCACCAACATGTTCTATAGTTGGGGCAGACAGATTTTCCTAAATAAGTCGAGCGTGTGCAATAGGAAACTAGTTGGACCAGAATCCTAACATGTGGGCCTATCACCTACCTGCCTGCCTGCCTGCCGGCCTGCCTGCCTGCCGGCCTGCCTGCCTGCCGGCCTGCCTGCCTTCCTTCCTATTTTGAGGCCACCCAAATCCCTAACCATTCTGGGCAGCTAACAACATATTTAGGAAAAAATCACAGCACAGAACATGCAGAATAGTTCACTTGGGCTTCTTTTTCTGGAATTAAGAAGCACTAAAGTTTATACTGCATTTTGTAATTTATCACTTTTAGCTGCTTTAGACAGCATGCATGGAAATATAATTAAGAGTAAATTAATTAACTACATGTTTTAGAGATGCATTAACATAACTTGTGTACAATTTTTCAAATGCAGAAATGAAATGAATGAGAATTTGGCTGCCTTCCTACAACTTGAGCCATTGCATACCAGAAGGGTCTACAAGAAACGCCAGGGACAGAAAGTCACTAGACTGGCATCAAGGTTTTATGTCTGGCATATAAAACAAAATATTCAGTTAATTGCTGCTACTTCTGGCCAGTCTGAGCAAATTCAAAATTTTCACTGATATTACTAGAGGACAAAAACTTCAGTATCTTGAGACAGTCCTCTATAATGACTCTTCCCAAATTTTTGTTTGTCTCATGCCTAAAATATAATCACTTTCAAACATGCTTCCTGATTCAGTTTTTCGATGTAGCCTTCAAATACAGAAAAAAGACAAAAATATCCTATCCAGCTCTGCTAAATAATTTCCTTTGCAAATTGTTAAGAGGTATACATGGAAATATGACATTTATGTAACTGTGATGCCAGCCAAATGAGAAGACTCATAAGATAAAGCATCCTTCCTGATTATACCACCAAATAGTTTGAAGCTCATAGAACGGAAGACATGTTCAATGGTCAGTCCTCATAAGACAAAGGCCAAAAAGACATTCTTCAATCCTATTTTTTCAAACTCACTCCAAGCAATCAGCACCCCTCCAGAGCCTATGCACTTAGGTCCTAAAATGACTTGAGTTACTTGGCAAGAGGTTACTAGCCGCTTCAGAATCCTATTTACTGTCAGGTTTGCACATACTGTGGAAGACAGGACAAACAGATGCCTTTCTACTCTTGCCTGAGAAAAACACTCAGTGTGATTTTCTTATTTGAGCAAATGTAGGGTAAGGTAAATGTGGTTCTCCTGATCACACTGCTATGCTACAGTTATGAAAAGCCAGTGCTGCATAACATTTAATCATCTAATTTCATCACTGACTTTTGTAATGAGAGAATTGGGACGAACGATTACTTTGGGTCCCATCTCATGTTCTCAAAGATGTTGTTTGTTCTGGCTTTTCTACCTCACTTTGCTGCCCCAGGAACTTCTGAATTCTCTGCAGGATCAGCGTGGCTTTTGTGCTGCCTTCAAGTCATAGTTTTGTGCAGACTCTTATCCTGTCTGCTTCAAGGCACAGCTGTACATCCTTCCTGGTGCTACGGTTCTTAAAACAGTGAGGTGTACAGACGAAGTGCTGGTAAGGGGAGTTTAGCAACAAAAGCTGTTTGCGCTAAATCGTTTAGCTTATGCGCTGCTCCTATCCAGAGTGACTGTGAAATCTCTTTCCTTCAGTAGGAAAATGTAAATAGGAAAACAACATCATAAAAGAAAAACCATCTAAATAACAAGTCAATCTACAAAGAAAACTGTGGCCACTGAATAACAACAAACATCCAAACACAACCCACCATGGGGCTTTCCTACTCATTTCAGTTCCCACTCTCTCAAAAACCTAAGTTTTTACAGCTATCTTAAAACTCAACAAGGTAACATTGCCCTTCTGCAATAAACACTACAGTAGTTGAGATGCAGGTACAGAAAGTACATAATAATTCTAGTAGTCTGGAAAATCAATTTCAGTTTTGCTAGTTCCCCCCAAGAGAAGAAATGGTAACTTTCTTCAGTATCTTTATTGCCATATCATTTTAAACTGATCAAATCTATCACACATTAGCCTAAATTCACCCTACACTTTGTAGTGTGTGTCATTTGTATCATACTTTTTTTCTATTAAAAAATTGAAGTCATGCTAAATATTGAACTCTTGCCATGTTCGTCATGTCTCCTGATTGACTTCCTCTCAGAAGAACATCATTCGCCCTCTGAGGCAGGAGAATGAAAGCAGCAAATTACTAAGGTAGTAAAGGGAGGTCTTATACCTTTAAGGGAAATCCTTCAAGTTCCAGAGAGCTGCCTAATTGTGCTCTACATGGGGATACCTCTGAAGACCACCCGGAAACTGCATTTGGTACAGAATGTAGTGGCCCAGTTACTGGCAGGTCTGACATTGTATCTATGCTCCAAGCCTTACCCCAGTTACAAATGGGCTTCTGGGTGCTGTTTTTCACCTATAAAGCTATATAGGGCTTGGTGTCTATGTTTCTGCAGGTCCACCTTCTCATAACTAAATCAGCCTGTCCAGTATACTTCTTCCACCAGCAGCTTTTGGTCATGCCTCACGTTCTACTAGTTTAGCATAATAAAATTAAATACGTTATTTTTTTTTTAAAGGATGGCTCCCTTGAGTCACTCAATTATTTTTGATCAGTAGAAGATTCAAGAAAGAAGGAACCTTACTGTTGATGCAGAAGAATCAAAATCTGACTAGACAGACAGGAACAGTTCTTTACAAAATGAATACTAATAGAATTTGTTTCCTTCAGTTGTAGCAAAGGCCACTACTTTAGATGGTACAGTCTCCTCCACTCATATTATGGAGAGCTTGCTACATCTTTTTGTGAGAACTTACTATCCAACTTGGTTTCAGGCTTCTGGAAGCTTTTACATGCCACTTACAGACTTCTGGTCTGAACAATGCAGTTTTTCTTTTGTATACAAAGGCCCGCATGAGTTATGAGTACTGGGAAGTGTAGGAGATATACACCGTCTATCAGCCACTGACACTTGTAGAGACAGGAAATGTATCTAGCTGAAGACAGCTTGCAAATGCAGGAGCAGAAAGGCAAAACTAGGTTAAAAGCCCAGTGGGAAGCTGTAAGAATAAAATGAGTAAAAGGGAGTAGGAAGAGGATGATACAAGAAAGTTTATTCATTTGAAGAAAACAGCAAATCTTAAAAGCTGGCAAAGATAAAGTGAACTGGTTAATACAATACCAAGCATCAAGTTTATTAAGTTTCCAAAATGTTTTGCTGGGAATTTAACTGAATAACTGCTGATAGAAGAATTAGCAGAGTTACATTTACATCCTTCAAAGAAGTCATCAACTAATAAGGAACTTTGCACATATCAGAAATATATACAGCAGGAGCTGAAAATTCACTTTTGTTTTTAAAAGCATACTTACATTATTCTTCTGGCAAATAATTTCCTGTAAAGGAAAAAAAAAACAGATATGAGAGAACCACCCATGAGCAATGTACACATTTATTTATATTTAACAAGAAATACACTTATTTGTGTTTGCTCTGGGAATTTTAGATTTTCTTCACTGCAATCAATTGCCTGGGATAAAAAGAAAGCCAGTATCATATTAGTTGCTGAATGCAGGGGCTGTAGAAACTATGACTGATTCTTCTCCTGATCTTACATTACAAAGTTTTTTAAGAAATTAAACAGGTGAAGAAGCTTTTCCTGGAATGAACATAAGCGGATAAGAAAAGCTTCAAGTATCAAGTTCAAGTGTGTCAATTAAAAATGAAGGAGAAGGGCAAGAAAATGTAATAACTAGATACACAATGAAAAAAGAAAATTACCAAGTAGTAATTCCATTACAACTATTTACAGAGCAAAGTTATTTATTAATGAATCTGCTTTCATGTCTATTCTGAATATGCTGATGCAGCTGATGGAAATGCTGAACTAATAGTATGCCAGCACTGGCACATCAACATTTTGGTGTGCTCCAGACTTGTTTCTTTTGCACATTCCATGCCTTTATGACATCGGGCAAAAAGAAGGCCTAATCAAAATGAAAAAGGGGCCTAAATCCTTATCCTATAGGACTGAATGTTCTCATCCTAGGTAACTGTTCAGAGTAATAATGTTGTTTCGTGCCTTTGCTAAAAATAGTGCTATTTGTTACTGGTAACCTCATATTCATCAGCTGTTATTTTAGAACAGTGTCACAAGGAGAATGGGTTAGAAATGGCAGCAATGTGATGACTTAATCTCATAAGTATCACAATGTTTCTGAATGTGAAACATTCCTTCTTGGAATGTTGAATATGAAGCAGATGAGTAAAACCCCAAGCTACACCCACCACCTAAAATACCTGTGAGGAGTTTGAGGAGTAAAGGTAAATAAAAGCACATGTTTTTACAAGAAGAAAGACGATGGATAGTATCACCGTTCCATCTAGTTTAAGTCTTACATGTACACTGGAAGATCTTGGCCTCAGATCACAACATCTATATTTGCTGCTACTGCTGTACAGCAAATTTTGTCAGGGAGAGATTTAGTATCAAGTGGAGCAATAAAATGGAACTCCCTGTCCAAAGGCTTTTTAATGAACAAGGCACATATTCTACAGAGGGAACTCTGTGCAGATCCTGATAGAGATGGTGACTTTATGACAGGTATGCCCACTCTGAAAGGCACCTATATTGCATTTGGACACTGAAAGGAACAAACATGCCTTTGAAAGAGTGACACTGAAACTGGCCTTCACAAATAAAACATCCATAACCCAAAGCTGAGATGTTGTCCCATTAGAAACACAGGATCCCCAATCCCACTTTTTTTCCTGGCCTTGAAGGAGCAGAAGTGGTATGTTTTTTGACTATAGTCTGAACTTCTGAAGGCCAAGACACAAAGAACTGTTCTACCATATGCTGTTTCTCATGTAGGTTAACCCAACTGTTGCAACCATTAGTAGAGGTCTTCCTGGTTTTCTCACATCCTTTGTATATTCAGCTGGTATTAAGCATCAAGCAAGTCTTTTCTGTTGCGGTTCTTACTCTGTGAAACACCCTCCCTCTTGAGATAAAGCATGTGTCAATCTTACTGCAAACGACACACAAGCTGAAAACATGTTCATTTATCTTCACATTTGATGTCTTGTGATGGTATACTTCACAACTCAAGGCCATGGGTTTACATACTCTGGGCTGTTTCAGTCTTCTTATCTGATCTATTTGATTGCAGTTTAAATGTGCATGATGTGTATTTTAATGGTGTGGAATCTTAGAAATACATGGCAAGATAGGCAATATATAAACAATTTAAATACATAGGTAAGTAATATAAGAATAACATTCAGAATATACAGTATACATAACATAATAAGAACAAACTTTATCCCTCATTTTTGGACTGTGTTCTAACTTGTTCCAACCTGCCAAGAATCCACTGGGATTGGAATGGAATAGAACTATTGGAAATAACTAAGAACAATACAATAAAATCAACCCATGAATTGTATTGTGCAATTCTGGATCTGCTTGAGCTCTAGAGATATAAATATGCACATGCAAGCAAGGGTTGTGAGGTGCAAGACAGTATGGTAAGTTAATTGTTAGGCACGTTCTCAGAAGGTACAAAGAACTTAATACTAGAAAAAGTTCTGTAACTATCAGAGCAGTCTGATTATGAACTGAACTAGCTGAGAAAGAATTATGCCTTTCTTAGAACTTCCCAAACCAACATATGCTAAATAGGCATCTGTCATGGGTACTGTAAACGTAAGGTATCCTGGTATAGGAGTGATACACTAGGTTCCTTCCAGCAATGTGAGTAGGGATACCCCCCAAAATTTTCATTGATTTGTTCTTCATTATATATCTTATTCTTCAACTGTTTTGATACAGACCTTTGCACAATTTTAGATTCCAAGGAGCAACAAGGAATCAGTAGCTGTCTTTGCCCAAAACACTTAACAAGGGCAGTTACAAAACCCATGGTTGGCACAGGCACAACATGTGAAGCTTGATTACTTTAGACTTTTATTTTTTTATTTACCATGGTATGCAAGCTCAATGTATTTGAACCAGGAAATGGGTTAATTCTAAAATCCAGAGAAGTGTGCTGTGAAACATACCTAAAATTTACCTCTTGCACTTTTCATATAAAAATGACTTAGCAATAAGCCACTCAGAAGGCTAACCACAGTAAGCCATCAAGGCAGCTTCGTAAAAAAAAAAAAATTAGTAGAAAGAGAGAAGGGATTTTTTAAAGAAAAAAATGTCTATTTTAAATGTATTTCCTCCCTTCACTTGGTAACCTCCTCATTATTTTTATAATCCACATCTGGTTGAAGGAGGATTTTCTTTAAATTCATAGAAAATGTTGTAGACTCCAAGAATTTCAGGCTTAGGAGTGTAGGGAGCTTCAGTTTCTGAGATAGTTTTACTTCTAGCATCTCCTCCTACATCAATCTTGTCCAACATGGGACTCTTCAGATAGGCTGTGTCTGTACAGCGTATATGAACCCTAAGCTCTTTGCAAGCTTCTAGGAAATCATGACAGCAACTAAAACTGAGAATTGTGTAGGTACTGATAATTCCACACAACATAATGATACATTTCTCTGTATATTTCTCCAATCCCTCTCGTTTCTACCCAGGCTCTCCCTTGATTTTAGAAAGGCATCTGTACCTTCAGTGACTGCAGAGAGTCTGTGTTTGTATCACAGTAGAGGATAATGTTGTTGGCCATGCTAAAGCTCTCTCGGACTCCCAGATGATAGAAAAGGGAGGGCTGACGGAAAGCATCACTCATCTCCACCACGGCAATATCTGCAAGGAAGATCAAAATATATGCAAATCAAAAGAGATCTGTTATTAACCGGTTGAATTCTCTCAGTAGTTATCCTAGTCAGCTGATACCCTGAAAAGAAGAAATCTTTCCAAAAGCTTATTTCAAAAACTACTACTACTGTTAACTAGCATGAAATGTAGATAAGATCTTTTTTGAAAAAAAGTTCTTGCAACATTTTTTTACTACAGGAAGATAACCTTTAGCCTGCTCCTTTACTCTATTTTTCTTCAGCAAGACTATGCTTCAAGGGGAGCCACAGAGGATGAGGAATTCCCCTGTTTAAAATAAGCAGGCAACAACTGAAATACCAAGTAAGCAGGCCTCAAAAAATGGTTCCTCTTTGAAGCACATGGACAGAGAAGGACCATTGGAATGTAACATTTCGTGCTTGTGAATTCAATGTTTGGAGTGGTCTCTCACTGCAACTGGAAATATGTGGCATTTGTAGCTTCCCTTTGATGGCCCCATAAGATTCCTGGCTCTTCACCTCATTTGGCTCTGAAGTTGCATAGCTAAATAATCTTCATATAACGTTTCCACATGGATATAAAACCAAGTATTTTCAATTCCTTTTATTGCTATATGTCTACCATAGAACTTTATTTACTATGGACAATTCTGGGTCATATTCTAATATACACAGACAGTTCGCTAAAAGGAACTGTCTGCACCTTCGAACATATGTAAGATTCCCTGCAGGTAAAGATTTAGTATAACATTATAGTAGGAACAAATTGTTTTTTTCTGAGAATCTTGTTGCTACTAAGGAACTTCTTCAAAGGAGCACAAATTAATACCTACTTATAAATACTTCTTTAACAAATAATTGTAATGGGCTTCATGTGAGTTCTCATCTTGATGACCTGGAATGCTTCAGTGCCACCAGATGAGCTTTTTTATCAAGATTATGGACATCTAGTTAAGTCAAACTTGTTTCATGGAGCTCATTAGCCTACCTCCTCTCTTATCTCTTCTGATGACCTGGTGACTAATGCCAACTTAACGGTGGCAACTGGAAGGAGTATTTAGATAAATGACAAGTGTTGAGGTTATATTAAGGTCACTAGCAAGAACAGTATCAGACATATTTACAATGCAATTACAGAACAAGTATAAGAATTCTGGGGGGGGAAAAAACAGAAAATCCCTGAAATGAAAAATTCCATTCCATTCCATTCCGCATCTTTAGAAAAAGTAGATCAGATTTTATTTTACAAAGGGTGATTTTCGCTATTTCCCCTACCAAAATCTGTTCTGACATAGTCTAGCAGAGGGAGTAGCATCAGATTGCAGAACAACAACAACAACAATAATCTCCCCACTTTTCTACTGGCCAGAGCATCCTAAGAGACTGAATTCACCCCATATACTAAGTGATAATCATGGTTTACAAAGTGCCATTGCCAAATTCACAGACATCAAAACCAAGTAATCACTTTATGCCACAAGATAATGTCTGAACTGGTTCACCGTGTTCTTTGGGATATAAGGATATCAGCAAACTACATGGTGTTCATAGGAAGAGAAAAGGGAGAGAAAAAGTTTGTAACAGTTGTCCATTCCCTCTGCTCCTGATTCTAATCAAATGTCTTCAAACAGGAACAATACTTTAGGGGAGCAGTTTCAGCCTAGCTCTGCGGTTGTTTCTAGTGAGATTATTCCTACTGTAAAGAAAACTCTCATTGCAGAGCGGATTTAGTAGGAGCAAGCCTCTGGCCATGATTTTCCAGTGGAAGAAAACAGTGGATAGGACTTCTTCCTGGATAGGAGTTCACAAGGAAATAATCTACTGTACCTGTAAATTTCACCCAATTCTGTTAAAAGTGGGTTTCCTGTGATAGACAATGGAAGATAACAATCCACCAAATCGGGTTATGAACCATGCCTCATGATGAATACACATTCCTGTAAGCCACTACTGCTTAAACCTTTCAAAACCGTGGCACACCACAGAACAATGGACTTCTTTGACTATTTCTTAAAGTGAAACGAATACTGAAATATTTTCCGTAGACTATGATGAAAGCTGTAGCCCCAACATTTCAGAAGGGCAAGCAGCACTCTGGGGAAGACTAATGCTGATTATTTCCTACATATGCAGGAGTAAGCCCCATATATTCACTTCTGAGTTATTATGCACAGGACTGCCCTGCCAGTTGCCCAGTTTTGTTATAGGAAGCACATCAAAGTGATTAGAAGACAAGGAAACAAAGAAACAGCTTCCCTATCCATGAAGTTTCACTTTTATTTCTTTTGCAAATGCTTGTATACATACGTGTACTGTATAAGCAGGCAGCCATTTCAATCATTTCTGGGTTGGGTGGAATGTAAACAGAAACACTGGGCTCAGAAATATATGAGAGATTAAAAGCTTGGGCACTCTTCAATTCACAAGGTTAAAAGTGAACAATTATTAACAAAATTAAATAGTGGACCTTCACATGTCTTATCAGCTATTCTATCTATACCACAGGATATTTCTCAGAGGTAAAATGTGCATTCCATTCCTGGAAACTTGTCTATGCAAGCCAATCAGATAAAAAAAAAAAATCAGTGAAAACTGTGTTTGCAGAGCTAAACTACCCTGTGACTGGGTAGCTATAAATTCCAGCCTCATCTATTAATTGGCTTAATTAATTAATTAATTAATTAAGGAATACTATTTTGGCAAATGGAGACTTGGGCTCCTACACTGGGCAGAGAAGGAACAGCTGCAGGGAGATTTAGAATTAAGTACATTGGTAAGAAATCAGAAAGCTCTGGGGGGGAGGGGAGATGTGGAATTTTGAGAGGCTGAAGTAGGCACCCTCACAAAATGGCTACTATGCTGGGCATAGCCATTCACAAACACTTGTTTCTCTGAAGGTGAACTACCCACCCAGGATGCTCTGGGACCAAATTTTGTTGGCTCAAAAGGTATTTCTACAAATAAATATGATGTTAGAGATTTGCATTTTGCATTGCACTTGCAATTGCAATTGCAGTTTCCAATTTACTGAAAAATTAAAAGAATAAACTTGGTATCCTCTAGATGTTTAGAATGTCAAACCACTTTAGTATCAGCCAGTGTGGCTAAAAGCAAGGGGGTAGCAGTATCTACAGACTCTTACAGCTTTCATCAGAATGAGGAAAGCAGCATCCTAACATTAAGCTGAAAGTCTTGAACATTTTTGCAACATTGCAACATACGCAGAAAAAGGGTGGGGCTTGCATCCCAATGCTGCAACACTGCCTGTGTGTCAGATCCCCCCGATCAAAGGTTTTACAAAACCCCTTATCGGAGCATCTGCCATCATTTCCTTGTCAAAGGAATAGACTCTGTATCGCCAGATGGGAGGGGGTGTGAAGTTGGAGTGTGAAGTTGTTTATTATGGCTATGGCGGACATCAAGGACACGGGGTTGAGATATACCAGGAACACCACCTGGATGGGAGGGGGGGTGACATGGTTTCATGGGAAAGGGGACTAACTAAGAGAATGTAGTTTTTAAAGTTACGTTTGAACGGGAACTCTTTATTTGTAGCTTGCCTTCTGTACTGTTCATTACGCTTCATTAAAACAGTTAAAGGAATCCCAGCCTCCTGTGATTGTGTGAATGCTTGAATGATCAGGTGCTGACACTGTGTCATTTTGACCCCCTTATCCTCCCTGCAGATGTCCCTGCAAGGTGCTGTGGGAACTGTAGTGCCAAACATCTGAAAGCACAAGGCTGTGTTATTCTTCTGTAAAATTGTGACTAAACTTGGCTACCACTTTCACATACTTGCTACTACCACACAAGGTTAAAAATCATTGTATTGTGGATCAGTTACTTAGCATGTGAATGACATCTTTAGCACTCTGTAGAAAGCCTGCATTACTCATTAGACATCCAAAACAGATATACAATTGCATCTCTTCCCAAAGTTAAGGGAGAGAGAGAAAGAGAATATAGATAAATATAACTGTATTGCCTTATTAACATGGAGCCAGTTTGGTGTAGTGGTTAAGGCATCAGGTTGGAAACTGGGAGTCTCAGAGTTCTAGTCCCACCTTAGGCACAAAGCTAGCTGGGTGACCTTGGACCAGTCACTCTCTCTCAGCCCTAGGAAGGAGGCAATGGCAAACCACTTCTGAAAAACCTGGCCAAGAAAACTGCAGGGACTTGTCCAGGCAGTTGCCAGGAGTAAAAAACTGACCTGAAAAGCCTTATTCACTTCTTTTGGTTTTTCAGCTATGTTACTTAATTAAAATATGGCAGACATGTTGTACTGTTTTGTATGATTTTTCTCTTTTGGAATGTACATAATCTATACTTGTACTGTGTTGTATTGTTCTGGCTTTTTGTAATGTAAAGCACCCAGAGTCATCGGCAGTTGGGTATTCTCTAAATCTATGGAAATAAATAAATAAAATCCCTCCACTGCAGGAGACAATAATTCTGACTGCCAATTCTGGATTGTAAAAAGCAAGGATCTGCTACTGTTCCTTGCGCAGTATTTGTAACTATCCTTAAATCTTTTTAAGGATCTCCAGGAAGAGTTTTGTCAATGAGGGAGTATTTCCTTTATGTGTGCTTGCTTCCAGAGTAACTGATACCAGTTCCCTGGGCTTTCAGAGAGAATCCATATAACATCATTGCATTTGAGCATTTTCTCTGTTGATTTGTGTTGGTGTGTATCATCTCTGATGACACAGCATGAACTTCGACAGTTCCACTGGGGTGTTCCCTGCTTGCAGAACTTTTAGTTTGTGGTTTTTAAGAAATGGAAAGATTCTCAGTTATTTCTTTTTAAACATGACTGTTTTCCATACTAAGGTTTATTGCTGAATTCCCATGGTTGGTTCAGCGACGTTTTAATGGGGGCGGCGGGTGGGAGGGGAACACACAATACCGTCATGCATTTGTAACTCCTTTGGGGAGAAAGCAGGATATGAATGAACTGGAAAAATAAATGAATCAATTCTGTGCTTTCCCAGTCCTCATTGTCTTTTCTCCTTGGAAAAGGTTCAACTTTTACGAAAGAGGAACAAAACTTTCATTAAAATAGATACTTCTAACGATTCTCTTCTGTTAATAACTCCTAGCTCATCCCAACCTCTTGGATTTGCAATCTGTTTCCAACCCACTTCAAATCTAACTCTCTTTCCTTTCATTTTCTCCTCTCCAACTGCAGATCACAAATGCTTTCAGGAGCTTGCTACTGCTGGCTGGGCAAAAGTGAAATGCAGGTGGCAGGAGGGCAGGCAAGTGATATTGGAACCAGAAAACCAAAGCATGGTAAAAATGTGCTGAAAAGCACATTCCACTCAATGAAGAGGCACAGAAGAGGGAATTCCTGAATTTTTTTGCTGCTTACAAGGCACATGTGTTGGCTTCAGCCTGTACCATGTAATTGACAGAGTGAGTATATCCTGCAAAAAATGTGATGTATGAGTCTAATCTAGTATGCCTCCTTTTTAAAGTGGCATAATGTTGATGTGGAAAACAAAGTATCTAGCAGATACTACCAGTATAGTCTTTGTCTTTGCAATGTGCACCATTTTTAATTTCCAATGTGTATTTCAATCACTCTTTCAAGGAGCAATTGGACAAATATTTTAAAAATTAAAATAGGAAACCAATGCTTTAGTCTCATAAATGCATTTTTAGTGAAGGGGAAAAGAATCCCTTTCCATGTGTTGATAATGGTAGCCAGAAAGGTTTCCTAGCTAAGAAACATGAACAAATTTGGAAAATTAGGGTCAGTGTCTTAAGTAGAAGAAAAGGATTTGTATTCCCTTTGTATTCACCTCCAATTTTCCTTAACTTTAGCTACATATATGACAGGGAAATACACGAATTAGACATTTCTAGGCAAGAAAGCAACATTTCAGAAGAACAAGTAAAGCAACTAGGGAATTGTAATAAATGAAACAAAAGTTTAAAACTTTCCACTCAGCTGGCACTAAAACCTCAGAAATCTAATACAAGGATGCATGAGGTATCACATAAGATACATTGCAGAAGGAACCTAAGCATAATTTTCTGTATCTGTGATTTACCTAGCTACCTTAAGATATTTGAGAAAAGATAGGCTAAATGTGTTTCTGCACATTTTGGCAAAAAGAACAGGTGCCATTATAGAAGCAAACTATTGCTGATTTATTTCCCCAGTTTTAGAAAAAAGTGGGCTTCGGGGTTTGGGCTGAACGCTGTAAAAAAATTGCAAGCAGAAGCAACTGTCCCCAGACTACTTAGGCTATTTAGAACACTCAGCCTTTTGCATAGGCAGATTAAGAAGACTTTGCCTTTTTCATTGGAACTGTGGGTTCTGCATGCCTAAAAGAAATTTCTTTTTAGGGGATGTGGGTTGTAATCCAACATATCAAGGGGCCACCTGGCTGGTTTTTTGTGTCTCTTCAATGTACACCTGGATTTGACTTTTTTTTTTTGCTTCTCTCCCCCTTTGTGGCCCTTCCTTCTGCCTATTTTCTGCTTTCTGTATTATCTCTTGCATGTCACCCCCTCTCAGTGTCCTCCCTGCTTTGATGATCTTCAGCCTGACATTTTTGCAAGTCACCCTATTCCACTGTCTTCCAGCCAGAGTGGCTACCAGCCTTACAGTTTTGGACTACAGTGTTTTTTCCATCCTTTGCCATGAGTTGTGTTTATTGATTTATTTACACAAATCCCTTTCAGTTTGTGTAAATGCTCAAGGCAGCTTATAAGCATTTTTTTAAAAAGTTACACAATGTAAAACATAACTGTAAAATCAGTTCAATTAAAACAACAACTTAAGATTAGTATCATTCAAATATAATTAAAACAATTAATGATTAAAAGCTTGGTGATACAGGAAGGCCAAAGGCACTTTCTTAGGAACATAGGTGTAGTCCTAACCACTAATTTAATTACAGTCTTTGATTTCCCCCCCCCACCTTTATTTTGCACAAAGCAGTGTATACAATGTTCCCTATTTTTCCCCAACAACAACCTTGTGGGGTAGGTTGTACATTGTTACATCATGCCACAAGCCCCACCCTTTCATACTTGCATTGCAACATCACATGCAAATACATACTGTAAATGGTAAGGGAGTTACACTGCAACATTGCAATGCATGTTTTGTCACCTTCCTTCCCCTGCAGATGCATTCCACAGCTTTAGAGCTACACAGGAGAAGACCATCTCCCCTCTACCAGATAGCCAAGTTTTTGGCAATTGGGTTATTTTCAAAAGGGTCTCTCCTATGATCTAAATAACCAGACAGTTTAGTAAGAGAAGAAGCAGTCACTAGGGCTAGGTGAGGCTGGTGAACAGTTCTGCAATTGAAGTAAGCTGTCTTACCATTTGAAGTGCTGAACCTTATAGAGCCCAATGAGTTTCACATTTCACGCCACTGAGTGAGTTGTCAGCTTCATAACCATACATTATATACATCATGCAGGAAGTAGACTGAGAGCTTCTACTCCTAGACTGTTCCACATAACACCTATACCTTGGGATGATTTTGCACCTTAAATACTGTTCACAGTAGTCGCATAGACTAGTTTTAAGACCATCACAGTTCTTAACAGCAATCCTTAAACTGTTATGAAACTACAGGCAAGATCCAGTAGGAAAAGGTGGACTACTTTAGTCATATGAATCTTGGCTTTCAACCAGGATATGCTGGACTATGCCAGCATGCCCAAGAATTTCACAAGCCAATATTTTCCTATCCACAATCCTCCATGCTTTATTAAAAATGTATTTCCTGCCAACCTAGCAGTTCGAAAACATGCAAATGTGAGTAGATTAATACTGTAGGTACTGCTTCGGCGGGCAGGTAACGGCGTTCCGTGTAGTCGTGCCGGCCACATGACCACGGAAGTGTCTACAGACAAATGCTGGCTCTTCAGCTTTGAAACAGAGATGAGCACCACCCCCTAGAGTCAGACATGACTGGACTTAATGTCAAGGGAAACCTTTACCTTAATGACTGACAAGATCCTGGATGTGATTTCTTTGAGATACTTATACAATTACTGTAGTTATTGCTCTCTTTATACAAGTAAATAGGCTTGATTAGAAGGATTGCCACCACCTATATTTCTTTTATATGTGAGTTTTTAAGGTAAAAAGGTAAAGGTAAAGGTTTCCCTTGACGTAAAGTCCAGTCGTGTCCGACTCTAGGGGGCGGTGCTCATCTCCGTTTCAAAGCCTTGGAGCCGGCGTTGTCATAGACACTTCCGGGTCATGTGGCCAGCATGACTCACGGAACGCCGTTACCTTCCCGCCGAAGCGGTACCAATTAATCTACTCATATTTGCATGTTTTCGAGGAGGAAAATGTAAAAAAGAAATCAAGAGAAAATACAAAGTTTGGGAGCAATCAAGTACAAGACAATAGGGAGGCACAGAAAGCTGGGAAAGTGAAGGAAAGTGGGAAGTAACTAGAATGTGTGATCCAAAAAGTGAATTATTTAGGATCATAAAACCAAAAAGGGATTGTAGAAAAATGGAAACTGGGAACATAGAAACATTCAGTGCAGTGGAAACAAAAGCAAAAGCTGCAAATGTCAAACCAGTTTACTGTTGAAATTTTTAAAAAATTACAAAAAGGAGATGAAAATAAAACTGTCAAAAATGTCCATCTATTAACTGATGATCCCTGAACTTCAAAAAGACTATTACGGAGTTAGACAAGGACCAAGAAAGGGGGAACTGAAATAAGGCTAGGATACTCTCCTGTAATGAAAGACTTTCTGGAGTTAGGACCATGGCGTGACCAGCAGCTATCTGGCTTGCTTGTGAGCTTCCCAGATGCATCTGACTGGCCTCTATGTGTGTTGGGTCAGGATGTAACACAAACGTACTGTGGCCTTCAGGCTAAGCATTCTTAATGTTACACAACCACAACTGTGGTTTACCCTCAGAGATCAAAGAGATCCACTTCTGTTTTTGATTTGCCCAATTCTTGCACTTCATTCCTAGACTTAATGCCAGCACTCAAAAACTACTGAACTCAGTCCTCCAACATCCCAAACTAACTATAAAAGAAGGAGGGGTATCAATAAAACTCCTTTATCATCTGCAAATATATATGATAGAATATGACGTCCCTTAGAATCAAACACAACATGAAGTCACACCATTGGTATTATTAAACATGGGCCTTCTACAATCCTGAAAGAAAAGAAGTAAAAGAAATAGAGGCAAAGGGGCTTTGTCTCAACTGTTAATTCTCTATTTTCTTTCTCTCCTCCTTTTTCTTTAACTCACCTCTATCAAAGAAGGGGATTTAATTGGAAACAACAGCTTGCCCAAACAATATTCTGAGAAATAAATGGCAGGCACATTCCATATTCCTTGATCCTTTTACTCTTTGCTTCAAAACTGGACCCTCACCCCATTTCTATACAATTGCTTCCCCCCCCGAAAATCTATTATTTTAACTATTAAATCAATCAGTCTATCTACCCACCCACCCACCTACCTGCCCACAAACAAATCAGTTTGCTTCTGAATGACTGAATAGATGAGATGTAGCCTGCCCTTCTTCAGCAAAGGATCGTTACCTTGTCGTGGTGCTGGAGCTTGAGCACCTCAATGATGCCATGAGCTAAACCGTGAAGGGCCACCCAAGACGGGAAGGTCATGACAGAGAGGTCAGACTAAATGCGATCCCTGGGGAAGGTAATGGCAACCCACCCCAGTATTCTTGCCGTGAAAACTCAATGGATCAGTACAACCAGAGATATGTCGGTATACCATCGGAAGATGAGACCCCCAGGTCAGAAGATGGTCAAAATGCTACTGGGGAGGAACAGAGGATGAGCTCAACTAGCCCCAGACGTGATGACGCAGCTAGCTCAAAGCCGAAAGGATGGCTAGCGGCCGACGGTGCTGGTGGTGAACGGCGAATCCGATGTTCTAAGGATCAACACACCATCGGAACCTGGAATGTAAGATCTATGAGCCAGGGCAAATTGGATGTGCTTATTGGTGAGATGTCAAGACTAAAGATAGACATTTTGGGCGTCAGTGAACTGAAATGGACTGGAATGGGCCACTTCACATCAAATGACCACCAGATCTACTACTGTGGACAAGAGGACCACAGAAGAAATGGAGTAGCCTTCATAATTAATAGTCAAGTGGCTAAAGCAGTGCTTGGATACAATCCAAAAAACGACAGAATGATCTCAATTCGAATTCAGGGCAAGCCATCTAACATCACAGTGATCCAAATATACGCCCCAACCACAAATGCTGAAGAAGCTGAAGTAGAGCGGTTCTATGAGGATCTGCAGCACCTACTGGACAACACGCCTAAAAGAGATGTTATTTTCATCACAGGAGACTGGAATGCTAAGGTGGGCAGTCAAATGACACCTCGAATTACAGGTAAGTATGGCCTGGGAGAACAAAATGAAGCAGGACATAGGCTGATAGAATTTTGCCAAGACAATTCACTCTGCATAACAAACACTCTCTTCCAACAACCCGAGAGACGGCTTTATACATGGACTTCCCCAGATGGACAACACCGAAATCAGATTGACTACATCCTTTGCAGCCAAAGGTGGCGGACATCTGTACAGTCGGTAAAAACAAGGCCTGGAGCTGACTGTAGTTCAGATCACGAACTTCTTCTTGCACAATTTAGGATCAGACTAAAGAGATTAGGGAAGACCCACAGATCAGCTAGATATGAGCTCACTAATATTCCTAAGGAATATGCAGTGGAGGTGAAGAATAGATTTAAGGGACTGGACTTAGTAGATAGGGTCCCGGAAGAACTCTGGACAGAAGTTGGCAGCATTGTTCAGGAGGCGGCAACAAAATACATCCCAAAGAAAGAGAAAACCAAGAAGGCAAAATGGCTGTCTGCTGAGACACTAGAAGTAGCCCAAGAAAGAAGGAAAGCAAAAGGCAACAGTGATAGGGGGAGATATGCCCAATTAAATGCAAAATTCCAGAGGTTAGCCAGAAGAGATAAGGAGTTATTTTTAAACAAGCAATGCGCGGAAGTGGAAGAAGACAATAGAATAGGAAGGACAAGAGACCTTTTCCAGAAAATTAGAAACATTGGAGGTAAATTCCAGGCAAAAATGGGCATGATCAAAAACAAAGATGGCAAGGACCTAACAGAAGAAGAAGAGATCAAGAAAAGGTGGCAAGAATATACAGAAGACCTGTATAGGAAGGATAACAATATCAGGGATAGCTTTCATGGTGTGGTCAGTGAGCTAGAGCCAGACATCCTGAAGAGTGAGGTTGAGTGGGCCTTAAGAAGCATTGCTAATAACAAGGCAGCAGGAGACGACGGCATCCCAGCTGAACTGTTCAAAATCTTGCAAGATGATGCTGTCAAGATAATGCATGCTATATGCCAGCAAATTTGGAAAACACAAGAATGGCCATCAGATTGGAAAAAATCAACTTATATCCCCATACCAAAAAAGGGAAACACTCAAGAATATTCAAACTATCGAACAGTGGCACTCATTTCACATGCCAGTAAGGTAATGCTCAAGATCCTGCAAGGTAGACTTCAGCAGTTCATGGAGCGAGAATTGCCAGATGTACAAGCTGGGTTTAGAAAAGGCAGAGGAACTAGAGACCAAATTGCCAATATCCGCTGGATAATGGAAAAAGCCAGGGAGTTTCAGAAAAACATCTATTTCTGTTTTATTGACTATTCTAAAGCCTTTGACTGTGTGGACCATAACAAATTGTGGCAAGTTCTTAGTGGTATGGGGATACCAAGTCATCTTGTATGCCTCCTGAAGAATCTGTATAACGACCAAGTAGCAACAGTAAGAACAGACCACGGAACAACGGACTGGTTTAAGATTGAGAAAGGAGTACGGCAGGGCTGTATACTCTCACCCTACCTATTCAACTTGTACACAGAACACATCATGCGACATGCTGGCCTTGAGGAATCCAAGGCTGGAGTTAAAATCTCTGGAAGAAACATTAACAATCTCAGATATGCAGATGATACCACTTTGATGGCTGAAAGTGAAGAGGAACTGAGGAGCCTTATGATGAAGGTGAAAGAAGAAAGTGCAAAAGCTGGTTTGCAGCTAAACCTCAAAAAAACCAAGATTATGGCAACCAGCTTGATTGATAACTGGCAAATAGAGGGAGAAAATGTAGAAGCAGTGAAAGACTTTGTATTCCTAGGTGCGAAGATTACTGCAGATGCTGACTGCAGTCATGAAATCAGAAGACGCTTAATCCTTGGGAGAAGAGCAATGACAAATCTCGATAAAATAGTTAAGAGCAGAATCATCACACTGACAACAAAGCTCCGCATAGTTAAAGCAATGGGGTTCCCAGTAGTAACATATGGCTGCGAGAGCTGGACCATAAGGAAGGCTGAGCGAAGGAACATCGATGCTTTGGAACTGTGGTGTTAGAGGAAAATGCTGAGAGTGCCTTGGACTGCAAGAAGATCCAACCAGTCCATCCTCCAGGAAATAAAGCCAGACTGCTCACTTGAGGGAATGATATTCAAGGCAAAACTGAAATACTTTGGCCACATAATGAGAAGACAGGACACCCTGGAGAAGATGCTGATGCTGGGCAGAGTGGAAGGCAAAAGGAAGAGGGGCCGACCAAGGGCAAGGTGGATGGATGATATTCTAGAGGTGACGGACTCGTCCCTGGGGGAGCTGGGGGTGTTGACGACCGACAGGAAGCTCTGGCATGGGCTGGTCCATGAAGTCACGAAGAGTCGGAAGCGACTAAACGAATAAACAACAACAACAAAGCCTGCCCTTTCTAGTTCAATTTTGCTGCAGGGCCCCTTTGACAAGTGAATGGAGGAAGACAGGTCAAGGCCCTACTTCTAATAAAGACTGTTTTCTTTTTAAAGCCTATTGCTAAATAATTTTGCCACCAGTGTTACCCATAGCTTCAACCGGGACTCTTGGGAGCAGCAGGGGCTTCAGTTCACAACTCACATTCTGTAGGCATTCAATATAAAGATATAAAATATATATTCCATGCAAGAAAAACATGTATGTAAAATTATTTGGAGAAAAACATTCAGGTATATGCTGCAAGACTAAAAATATTGAACTAGTAATTAAATTAGATTAAATTGTACTTATATATTCACAAATGAAAGCGGATATGACTCATTTGAATTAGATTGTTCACACTTTGCATGAAGGCAGTTCTCCTTTGCAAAATTAGATTAAACAAACACGATAAACAGGTTTGCTTTCATTTTTTTACTGGCAGTGCCTGGTATTTGCAGGTTGTAACAGCAACGATTTGGTTTCTTTTATCTGGCTCTCTGCCCAAAGACTTTGTGGAAGGGGAAGAAGAAATCCTAGGAAACTTATTACTTTTATGCCTTTTTAAAATAAAACAGCTTTATTTCAAATAATAGAATAAATATAAAGTCGATATTTTTAAATGAACTGATAGTCTGCTGCTATCAACAAGTGTCCTTGCTTAGATCCCCTTCTAGGCTGCTTTACAAAAGAGCTTTGTTTTCCTTGGAAGAATCCCTAATTTTGCATCATGCGCAGAGAGCTATAGCAGTGCGGTTTCCTACAAACTTTCCCCCCCCCCTCTGCTTTGTGCATTATGCTCCAGAACAGGGGCTGTGAACAGAAGAAGGGGATGGCTTCTCCCTGCCCTACTGAATAGTTCAGGGATGTGCTGTAGCAGGACCATTCTTGGTTATACCACTGAGATGAAAGAACAGAAGGTGGTTTTGTAGTTCAGTGGGAGTGCCAAAAGCGTATTCCGGTTCTTCCAAGTTCATTCGCTCCCTCCTAGGGCTGTCTGGCTTACTCCAGGAGCAACAAACTTAAGGGTACCTATAACATTCTTCCTGTGATTTTCTATGATTGCTCATCTGCCACCATCCCAATTGAGGGCTGGATTAACCAAGCAAATTATTTAAAAAATATCTTGGTTTTGCCCAGAAACAGTCAGGGTTTCACATGAAATGACTAGTAAATATTGCATTCAAATAAAAACTGTGTGAATACAGTCCATACTTATTTTCCCATCACTGGGGAGAGGAGGGCATAAATTTACATCTAAGATGGATTCTTGTGTGCCTTCCCCAGAATATAATGTGCAAATGAGCTCTCTAGATTCAGTTACTATTCTCCTATTTTTTACAGCAATTATGATACAAACAACATCTATTTCAAGAATGTTCAAATGTTTTATTAAGCTCTGTCAGGTAAGGCAGCATTCCTTGTAGTCTTCTAATGCATAAACTTACATGATTTATGTGCTTCCTGTCTGCATCCAGGTGTTGTTCTTCAGCTGACTGATCAAAGCATAAGCCCAAATTAGTTTCCTAAGAAGTCATGGGCGTCTTTTGCAAGAAACTCATTTCCGTTTCAGCACAATTCCTTAATGGATCGCCTAACATTCCGTCACCACACTGGAATCTTGGTTGACTAACGTTAATATTAGCAGAATTCCTGTATGTCACATCAGTGCAAGGCCCACAGATGTTTGTGCCATGTTATTCTGGAATATGTTACAAGAATCTTTGTTATCATTACCAGTGCTCTCTACCTAATGTTATTAATGGAGCCCACTTCAGATGTCTTTAAGAATATTTACTTGAGGAAACAAAAAATGGAAGAAATGGTTAAGGAGGAACTGGTGGCCTGCGTGTTCTCTTCATTAAAGGCCAGCAGGCCCAACCGTTGTATCAAAAAGAGGCACATGATGGAGCAAATATTATTCTCAGGCTTCACAAATGGGATGGCTCCCCTCTGCAGGGAGGCTGGACCCATTTGATTGGTCCACCCCCGGCGACTGATGGACCTGGTAGGGTTTCAGAGGGAGCTGGAGGTTATACCTGATGATCTGCTGCACGGTCCAGCAGAGGTCCTAGCCGCTGCCCGGAATAGGGAGGTGGCCGGGGCCTTGGACAGGATTGCGCCTGTGCGACCTCTCTTACCTCATTGTACCTGACGCTCCCTGTGGTTTACGGAGGAGCTGAGGGTTCTGAAGAGAATTAAGAGATGTCGAGAGCACCGCTGGAGGAAGACAAAGACTGAATCCGACCGAACACTGGTTAGAGCCACTATTAAGACCTACCTGGCGGTGAAGCGTCAATACTTCTCCGCCTTTATTGCGTCTGCAGAATGCCACCCAATGGCCCTGTTTAAAATCACGCAATCTCTGTTGGGGAAGGTGGGTGCAGTGACCCACCTACAGGGCTGTGTAGAGGAGTTTTCAGAGCATCTGCAAGACAAAATCGCTCAGATCCATTCTACGTTAGATTCCAAGCGTGAGGCATGGTCTGTGGAGATACCCAGGGATCGTATTTACCATGTTATCTGGGAACAGTTTGATCCTGTTGGACCCGAGGAAGTGGACAGGATCCTCCGGACAGTAAATGCCACCACTTGTCATCTAAACCCATGTCCTTCCTGGCTGGTGAAAGCTGCCCAGGAGGTGACATGTGGCTGGGTCCAGGAGATGGTCAATACATCCTCGAGGGAGGGGGTGTTTCCAACTGCCTTTAAGGAGGCGCTGGTACATCCCTTCCTCAAGAAACCATTGCTGGACCCTACTATACTGGATAATTTTCGTCCAGTCTCCCACCTCCCCTTTTTGGGGAAAGTGATTGAGAAAGTAGTGGCATTACAAATCCAGAGGGTTCTGGAGGAAACAGATTCTCTAGTCCCCTTTCAGTTAGGTTTCAGGCCCGGATGTGGGATGGAAACGGCATTGGTCACACTTACGGATGATCTCTGGTGGGAGCGGGATGGGGGTAGTGCATCCATCCTTGCTCTTCTTGACCTCTCAGGGGTTTCGATACCATCGACCGTGGTATCCTTTTGGGTCGGCTCAGGGAGTTGGGGGTGGGTGGCGTGGTTCTACGCTGGTTCACCTCCTTCCTCCAGGGCCGGTCCCAATCGGTGGTGATAGGGAGTGAGAGATCCAACCCGCGACCCCTCCTTTGTGGGGTGCCACAGGGTTCGGTTCTCTCTCCTCTCCTATTCAATGTCTACATGAAACCGCTGGGTGAGATCATCCATCACCATGGGATTAGGTATCATCAGTATGCTGACGATACTCAACTGTATATCTCCATCCCAGGTGGGGTAAGTGATGCCGTAGCTGCCCTTTCCAGGTGCCTGGGGGCTGTAGGGGCCTGGATGGGGAACAACAGGCTTCAGCTGAACCCTGGTAAGACGGAGTGGCTGTGGGTTAAGGGCTCTTCCGTATCTGGGACTTTGTCATCTTTGGTTCTGGATGGGGTTGCACTGCCCCAGACAGACCCGGTGCGTAACTTGGGAGTCCTTGTGGACTCACAGCTCCTGCTTGAAGAGCAGGTGGCAGCCGTGGCCAGAAGGGCCTTTGCACAGCTTCAAGTTGTGCACCAGTTATGCCCTTTCCTGTATCGGGAGGCCCTTCAAACAGTCACTCATGCCCTTGTTATCTCCCATATAGACTACTGCAACGTGCTCTACATGGGGCTACCCTTGAAGAGTATCCGGAAGCTTCAGCTGGCCCAGAATGCGGCTGCGCAGGCTGTTTTTGGTGCCCTAAAAGGGAGCACATAACACCTTTGCTACGTGAGCTGCATTGGATACCAGTCTGCTTCCGGGTCCAATTCAAGGTGTTGGTTATCACCTATAAAGCCCTACATGGCATGGGACCAGGTTACGTAAGGGACCGCCTCTTCCCTGTTTCATCAGCCCGCCCCACCCGATCATGCAGAGAGGGCATGCTGCAGACCCTGTCGATAAAGAGAATTCCATCTGGCGGGGTCCAGGAGGCAGGCCTTCTCTGCAGTAGCTCCCACCCTCTGGAACATCCTATCCCCAGAGGTGAGGTTAGCCCCATTGCTCCTAGCCTTCCGGAGGAAGTTGAAGACCTGGCTCTGCAACCAGGCTTGGGGCAGGGAGGAGAATAGTCATACTTGGGGCTGGCTAGTGCCTTGAGGTGCCTCTCCTATACAATGATGGAATGAGACCATAGCCATATGGATTTTATTATATTTGGTAGCTCTGTGAAATTGTTTATAGTGTGTTTTATATTGAAATTTTATTATATACCACCCAGAGTTCCTCCACTCAGAGGAAATGGGCAGTGACAAATTTGATAAATAAAAATAAATAAATAAATAAAAATCACAGACACTTAATTCTTAGTTCAACTTCTCAGCCTGGCTAAAAAAAATTTCTCAGACATGAGTGGGCTGGATTAAAATATTTCTTGCAAACAAGAATACAGCCTCAAACACAACAGCTGATGGATCACTTGGTATCCTTTGGTGGATGGGAAATGTTTACATAATGGCTCTCTCTGGCTTGGGAACTGCTGGTTCCCACCTCGCCAGCCTCAATCTTTAGGATCGTCTCCAGTGAGGATGCCATCCGGACCTCCCAGCAGGCAGCCCATTTCTGTTACAACTGGCCACCACACAAACCATAACACTTTAAAATTGGATCCCTATATTATCTTATTTTCTTTTCCCCTCCCCATTCCTTATTTCCCCTGCATCATTGCTTTTCCATCTGCAAGCCTAAGAGCAGGGGCTGCTTTATTTTTATTATTCTGTTAGGCTGAAGAGCAAGGTAAAAATGCCTTCATAAAATAAATGAAATAAAATATACAAGGGCAACAATTGAAACACTAACTGATCCACACATTATATTTATTCAACAATTATTTCAGTCTTTGGTTACAACTCAGATTCAGTGGCCGATGCTTAGCAAAGCAAGGCATAATTCACACAGTGGGACTGTGCAAGCAATTCTCTACAGTACATATTAGCTCCAAAATCAGTCTCATGATTTTGTCTCTTATGACTGTTGCAGCATTCCTCATCACACGATCACCATTCACACACTGCACAACTGGCATGCATTTGCACTTGCAACAAGTAGAATTAATACTGTACAATATGGAAGGTGGAAGTAAAATCATAAGCCATTTTCAAGGGATATTCATTTCTCTATGTTAAAATCAAGTTTTTCAAAAAGCTGCTCTTGGTGCAAATGGCAGTTTCAAACACTGCCCCCCTCCCTCCCCAAAGACTAACTACATTGTGGGAAAGCTATTTCAGATTACTCAATGTCTTACTTAAACCAATCCACCTGCATTCTGAGATCAACTCTGGAGACTCTACTTGTGGATCTGCTGGGGAAAAAAAACATTAGCAAACAAAAGGGATAGGAACTTTTAACTTGTAGCTCCCTGATTCTGGAATTTTATTCTTATTGATGTCCAATCTTTATAGATTTTCAAGTAGACCCTAAAGCCTCACTTGTTCAGCTTGGCCTATAATTGATTTTGGATTCATAGTTTGTACAGTGTGTCAGGTTTCAACTATTACTTTTTCATGTATTCCTTTGTATTGTTCTTTCTGATTTTTTTTTTTTTTTGAGTTTTGCTGTCTGGCTTCCTGAGAGTTTTCTCTAAAAGAAAGTTTCTAAATATTTAAAGAGAGCCAGTTTGGTGTAGTGGTTAAGGCTAGAAACCAGGAGACTGTGAGTTCTAGTCCTGCTTTAGGCATTAAGCCAGCTGGGTGCCCTTGAAATGGTCACGCTCTCTCAGCCCTAGGAAGGAGGTAATGTCAAACCACTCCCAAAAAATCTTGCCAAGAAAACTGCAGGGACTTGTCTAGGCAGTCGCCAGGAGTCAACACTGAGTTGAAGGAACACATAAACAAACAAACAAACAAACACATGGCATATATAGGGTCATCAGATTTTGAAGCACATGGGTGCAGAACTGACAGCTGCTGACATAAAGTTGATCCCTGCCTATTTCACATTGAGCTATAGCCTATCTATAGAATCTATATGGTGCAAATGTAGGATTCTTCCATTTTTCACACAGAAGGACCATATAGTGATAAGAAACAAGCTTACTGGAACTCTAAATGGCACAGAGATTCTTATTTATTTTGAGAATACACTTTAATCTTGCTAACTGTTTGCTACCAGAGTACCAACTCATATTAGAAATAATATTCTACATCAGTACATCGTATCACTAAGGCTTTGTCAAATTTACAACGCAACCATGCAGCTCATATATACACATTTAGCCTGAAAAATCTATTTACCTTACTACATTACAACAAGTCCCAAATACTGAGAGTACTACAATGTATTCAACTGCTATAGTCATGCAGGTAGAAATGAATGTTCTTTCCATCATATTTCACCAAGACAAACAGATCCAAAGTATAATCAGATTCCAACAATTTAAACATTCAGTGAATATGCACTAAAGTCAGCATGCAGAAGCTAGTTCACATGGTGTATTATTCACCTGAGTATGAATATCACTTAATAATTTATTAAGTTGATAGATTTATTACTTTACCTATCATTTGACCAGTCATCACAAGTGTCTGCTTTTTAGTGTACCAGTCAGTTTCCCTGCAAAGTAAGCCAAGGGTCAATTTCAATAATTTCCTTCCGAAGAGAAATAAACTATCATGACAGAATGTGTTTGGGGGGTAGGAAGAGAAAGGAAGCCAACTGGGCTTATTGTAGAGAAAAATCTAAAACTTTTATTTTTATCATGGCCTTTTCTGATGCCAGCTAAACAAAGATAGTCTTTTTGCCAGTGACTCAATGATCACAGCTTATTATGGTAGTTTGGGTTCAGGAAGCATGACTCCAAGCATGAGGAAAGGGTCATTTTTATCTGTTTAGGAACAAACCCCAGACAAACAGTTCTCTGGAGAAGAAACAAAACAACACTGGAAGAAACCGTAGCAAACCCAAGGCAGGATCTGCTGTGGCTGTTTGGGGAGGGGGAGGGAGAGAGCAGAAGCTGTCCTTCAGGGAAAGCAAGCAGAAACATAACTCATTCATTTCTATTTCCAAACATTCGCTTCAGTTACTGGTAACGACTGTAAGGTTGGCACAGCTTTTCTACGACTATAAATGGCAGATGCTGCAGGATGTAGTACAGTTGGGCATGGAAATAATTTAGTCAGCTATTAATACAAAACCAATGTGTTTTAGAAGCCACCATCTGCTTCAACAATAGAAAAAGGAGGGGGGTGCAACTTTAGATTTCATCGAAAATGCTAGGCGATTTTAAAATAAAATATGAACAGTTTTGTAAACCAAAGTCCAGGCTTATCCTTGTGTGCTCATATTGTGTTAAATGAAAAATCCTTGGAATGTACATTTTCTTAGGTAAGCAAGGAACTCTTGGCAAAGAATCCCTGGAATTGAGAAAGAAATTGGACTTCTTCCACTCTATATCTTTGTATGCACAACTTTCCCATCTGTATAAAAGCATGTCCAGTACAAATGAGCATAAGCCACTCTTTACTGTAGGGAATAACAAAGCTGCACAATAAACAAAAGCATGATTTTGTTATAATAATTTGGTCTACTAAGTCTTAGCTGCAAAAATTCAGAAGGCCAGTCAGTGGCAGCAAAGAGAAGCTGACAATTCTATCTTTTTGCCACCATCTAGGATTGTCTGGATTTCTGCAGCTCAACCATGTTATATCTATCAGTACAGTACTACAAAACATTCTGCACTTTGAAAAGAATGTAAAAACTGCAGCAAAATCTGCTCCATGGTTAAGGGAAATAGCAAATGATAAATAAGAGCCACATAAGCTAGTAACTCTAATGCTGTTCCTCCACAGGTACTGAACTCCTGATCCCCGGTCAGAGGAAGAAAGAAACTTAGTTGCATGTACAAGTGTCCCTTATCACACTTTCTATAAAATTAGAATATTTCTTTAAGATTGTTTTAATCCATTCAATTGTGTCCGATTCTTTAAGATTAAGAAGTAGCCAATAACATGCAACTCTGGTTTGTATTGCTCTCCCTTTCAGGAGCATCTTTCTCAACCACTAACTTTTGAAAGCTAGAAAAGGAGAATGATACCTATAGGATTTCTGGCCTAGCACTACAATAGCTGTGTATATAGTTGCATCCTTTCTGCAAGCCAGAAGTGAAGATAGCCACTTATTTCCTGAACAAAATAACTAACACAACATGATTGGTGGGAGATGTGTTACCAATCAAAGTGATGGGAGATGGTGGGAGATGTGTTCCCAAGTAAACATCAGCATGTGATTTTCATTCAAAGATGTTAGAATCACTGTAACTTCATAATCTTAGATTTCTTTGTTTTCTCGCAGCAGAAACTTGTACGTCATCCCCTATTCTCTAACTTTTTTCACCAAATATCTCAAATCCTTGCCTTTCTGTATATCACCTACTCTGAGTACTCCCTTGGCCCACTCTATCCCCAGATTCTCTTATCCAGCCCCATGATTTTCTCATGCTTCTATATTAGCATTGCTGCCTTTTCTGATTGTACTGTACAGTTGGCAATCCAAAGTATTTCCCACTTACCTCCCTGTAATCTGCAACAACCTAAAATATCCAGGATGGACCAGGAAAGTTATCAGAATGCTTATGAATATCCCACCACAAGCCGTAACAACTTACAGCCTTCTTCTATGGCCAAGGCTGAGGACTGCAGGCAGCAGAAGTGTTCAACTTGCTTTGTGTATGTGAGGCGATGTTTTCATTTTTCACTCCACTTCAAAGACTCAGTGACAAAACAAACCTTATGAGTCCCCCCAATTTTACTGAATTGCCACAAAACTCCCTAAAACAAGCTTTGCATGATGATATACAAACTATTTAATAAAAATTCATTATTATGAATTCGGTCCATTTTCGTAAGCTAATACCTAGTAGTAATCTATCAACCGGAATTACTGTAAGAGTAAAAATAAGTTTCCCTTCAGAAGTTCATTGCCATTTGCCACTTCTTCTCATACAGTTATGACACTATTTTGAAAATGACCGAGAAGTAATATAAAATAAATACATTCATAAAATAGATGGATCTTTGCAGGCAAGTAGGACTCCAAGAGGGAAATGATGCATCGGTTAAAATAAAGGTTTATGCAACGGGCATCAATCTCTGAGTCAGAAACTAGCATCTGAAGTCAGAGAAATATTTTTAGAACTAAACCAATACAACAACACTGTAAGGAAATATTGCTTTACTATGTAAAATACATATAGCACAGCCTGATGATTCTGAGTCAGAAAAGAGTTATATATGTACTGACACAGAGATTTGGAATTTCTCTTTTATACATTTCAATTAATGCTACGGCAGGATTTAAGAAATGCCAACCACACTGCAATATGGTCCTATATTACAATCTCGTTTCTTAATGTTATGCCTATGGGTCCAAAGTGATAGAGATCCCTTGATATTCACCATGCCTCCTTGCTTTTAATTTTTCTTCTGAGTCTCTTAAAAAAATGGGTGGTATTCCACAAAAATGGCAATCTCAGGCATAACCTTTATGGAGTCCTTGGTGCACTCTGAGCTTGGCTGTTTTCTTGGGAACGTTTCATTGCCCAGCACTGAAGATGTTGCCTGGTCGGGCAATGAAACGTCTGCAAGAAAACAACCAAGCTCAGAGAGCACCAAGGACTCCACAGTTCAGCCCTGAGCTACAGATATTCTCTTCGATTGGCATAACCTTTATTTCCAAAATTCTTCCAGGATATACTCCAGAAATACTATTAGAAAGCAATGCCTTGTGTTCTATCTGGAAGTGTGCCCACCTCTCCAGAAGAAAACAAAAACAAAAATAAAACATCCTGAGAATAGTGTGGACTAACTGTGCCTCTTTACATTATGGTAAAATGGTGCTTTATAACTGTCCATAACCATTTTGTAAGTGACCAAAGCAGGCTCTTAAACTTCCAGATGTACTCACTAGCCCTAAAACACAGGCCCTCATTTTTATGACTACCTGAGAAGGACTCGATCTCCCGAAACAAACTTGAGTAGGCAAAGAAATTGCCACACTCCTGGAGCTCAAGACAGCTTACACATGCCCCTAGAATAACAGCAACTAGGTGGAAGGACTGATGGACCCCAAGTCATCCAATGAGCTTTCGTGGCTGAGAGTAGACTCGAACTTGGGCTTTCCCAGCCTTAGTCTAACACCTTAACTTCTACACCACACTGGCATCCCAGAGAATAGCAAAGGGCAAGACTCCACTCCTGCTGTACTTTTTCTTCTCTTCTCTTCCTTCTTCTTGCCTGCACTTTAACAGGTCACCAGGTCTTTTCTACCACCAAGACAGCCCATCTGTTTAACTAAAGAGTTTAAATAATAACAACAACAACAACAACAAGAACAACTGTCCATGTTGATCCTGACCTTGTCCTTTGCTTCAGCCCTCTCCCTACTCATCTAATTCTTTCTCTGAAGATGGTTTTGTCCCAGGTGTCCCCTGAAGTTAAACTCTGTACTTGGGCCTCAAACATGGTCTTAATTATGCCATTAACTATACTTGTGAGGCAGACCTGATCCTCAGCTCCTGTAGAGAGTCAGGAAGATGACCTTGAAGAAGTAATCCAGAGGCTGTTAAGGAACCACCAGGTGCAGAAGAAACATGTGTTGTCCAGAGAGGCAGGAGGATATTACAAAGAGACTCAGGCTATCCCCCTTCTACCAACTTCCTGTGGGATAAGAGGGAAGAAAGAGGAGACACAGGAAGGCTTGCAAGATTCTGTTATTATAGCCTATCTCAAGAAACTGTAGTTATAATCATCCTGTGGAGGCTGTTTCCTAGTCTGGTCTTCTTTGAAGGCCTGACAACTCCTCCACCCTGAACTGAGCAGAGCAAATTTTTTTTAAAAGACTCTTTTCTCTTTGTGCTTTCCTTCCGCATTCTCAAGATCCCCTACTGCTCAACTGTCTCTCCTTACCTCTGCTGCATGAGCTCTCCCTCTCTCCCGCTCATATACTGGTGCAGACTTCTTCCTCTGTCTGCACCCCACCAATGGGATTAGCCTTACTAATCACTTCCTCTCATCTTTCCCCCTTTTCTACTGAATCCCTGCAGGCCCACTTCTTCTTTTTTATAGTAATTGTATTAAAGATTACAATTTACAGCAATAAAAGCTAATACAAACTGAAAAAAGAAAAGGTGCAGAAAAGAAAAAAAGAAAAAAAATATGAAGAAAAATAGAAAAGGAAAATAAGGATATAGTAAAGAAAAGTAAAAGAAATACAAAAAGAAGTGACTTCGCCCTTCATTACAAGTATAAACAATTTTAATAACTTATCACCTTCTTTTAAAATACAACAAATAATCTCTTCTTCCCACAATTCCTTAAAGCCTTGTCATTTCAGCCCTGATGTCAGCAAAGTCCATTAAGGGTTACTATAGATAACAGTGTATCTATTTTAACCTTGATCAAATAAAACCAACTTTATCTTCCTTCCTTTTACTTCTAAAAATCTTGATCTTTAGTCCCTTCAAATGTCCTAGAACTTAATTTCTTTTCATTTTTTCTTTGTCCCTTACCACAAAACTCTTCCTGCAGGCTGACTTCTTAGCAGAAGCATCTGCAGGATTGGATGCTTTCCATAGAAACGATGAAAGCAGTGTTGCCTTGTCACAACCCAAGCTCTGCCTCTTTCACACACATACGGGACGTCACATCTGCCATTTAAAAAGAGTGGTACTTGCACTGCAACAGTAGGAGATGCTTTCTTCCTTTGCTCCCTTTGCTTCTAAGTTACCCTTCCTCCTTCATCCACTCAGCTTTGATGCTGATCTGGTAAGTGCAAGAGGGGCAAATATAAACAGAAAGATCTGAACACATCAAACCTGGAACTGGCTCTATCTATTTGATTTGTTCGTTTGTTTCACTTATATCCTACCTTTCCTTCAGGAACTCAAGGTGGCATACACAATACTCCTTCCTCCAATTTCCCCCACCACAACAACTCTGTGAGGTAGCACAGCCTAAGGGACAATGACTGGCTTCTGTGGCTGAGGGGAGACATAATCCAACAGCTTAATCCAGGGCTTCTGAAATTGAGCTAGGCTCTGATCAAGCTTGTGTAGGCAAAGCAGGAGCACAGTCCAAACACACCCTGGGCTTTGTTCCTCACTTAGTTCATTCAAACTTGCAAGGTTGAAAACCTCTCCGACATACAGAGATTAAAATTTAATGATTAAAAGTAAGTGTTAAATGTATTTCTTACCAAGCCCTAATCTAATGATAACCACTGGGGGGATCCACACAAATTCATTTCTCATTACAGGAGATCATGATACTGCAAAGTTTGAGAATTCCTGCTTTAGCCACCATACCACTCCAGCTATCTAGAATTTTTTTTTATAACACGAATTTCACTCAAATTCAGAATTTGAAAAAATATCAGAATCTTAATGGCTTCACTGTTCATTTTTAATACAAGTGGATATTTCCTCTTCACATATTTTACTGTGCCCCTCACCCCACACTGGAAGAGAGGTACCTGAAATTACTAACAATTTTGTGAGCACACAGGTAGGTTACAATCCCATATGCAGTCCTTGCTTAACAACCATTTGTTCAGCGACTGTTTGAAGTTACGATGGCACTGGACAAATGGTAGTTACGACCAGCCCTTGAAGTTATGGCTGTTGCAGCGCCCATGCGGTGACATGATCAAAATTCAGGCACTTGGCAGCCTAACCGCATTTACAACCGTAGTGTGCATTTCAACCGCCCCACCTATCTCCCCCCCACCTCTGCCTTTTGGGCCGCCCTGCACTCCACCACACCTGCCGTCTTGCACTCTGCTGCCCCCACTGCCCTGCACTCTGCCACCCTCCGCTGACCTTTGCCATCTTCTTACTCCTGCTGCTGATGAGGAATGCCCAGCCAAGGCAGCTGCTGGCCCTTTGCAATGCTTTGTGTCCAGCATACCACTGCCCCTGCTGCCCCCCTCCCCCCCCACTGACAGGTCTCGCAGAGATGTTGCAAAAGGCCAGCAGCTTCCTCGGCCGGGGGCACCTCACCAGCAGCGGGAGGAACTAGACAGCAAAGGCCAGCTGGGGGCAGCACAGGCAGGCAGTGCTGGAGTGCAGGGAGGCCAAAAGGACAAGAGCTGAGGGGGAGACAGGTGGGTGAGGGGAGCTGAAGCAGAGGAAAGCGCAGCCAGGCAGCGGAGCCTCGTCTGCCAAAGGGAGTTCACCAGGCCCAGCTGGAGAGAAGGCGGTAGAACAGAGCCAGCAATTCACGGAGGATGGGAGAAGCATGAAGTCCTTGCCTAATCATAGTGCGGTCCTCGCGTAATGACTGCAACCAGGACTAACAGAACTGCTGTTGCTAAGTGGTGCAGTCACGTGATGTTTTGCCTACTGACCACTTCACTTAGTGATGGAAATTCCAGTCCCAATTAGGGTTGTTAAGCGAGGACTACCTGTACCCAGCAGTTCTCAGCTTGTGGTCCATAACGATGCTGCGGGTAGACTGTGAAAAGATAATGTATCAATAACATAACCACACAGGACTTTTTATGTATAATATTCAAATTAGATTATGGTTCATAATGCATTTTGTCTGATAAATGTCCTCATGTAAGAGGTTTAAATGGTCATGTTAGTCTTTTGCAGCACGAACAATACATTGTGGCACCTTAAAAACTAACCAATTTACTGTTGTGTAAGTTTTTGTAGATCACAGTCCACTTCCTCCAGACATCTGATGAAATAAATTGCAATCCTTGAATGTTTATATTGTAAATGTGCTAGATCTTAAAGTGCCAAAAAAGCTCTTAACTGTTTTTCTTTAAATGTAATATTCAGTGAATTTAAATAGTGGTACTTTTTCACAACACCAATATGAACATGACACCCCACAGAGTCAAACTCTGCAGTCTGAACATGGGAATCCAAACATGTAATCTGTATCAAGAAAAAGACTCAGAATTGTTGCTACAGTCAATCAGTGAAAATCCTTCAACACTTTTTATTACTGAAATATTTAAACCACTGAAGGCATTTTTAACCACTGAAGGCATATTTAACCACTGAAGCCATATTTAAACCACTGAAGGCATTTTTTTCACCATCACACTGGTCATACTAAAGACAACCCTCAAAACTATGCTGAATAATTGTCTCCAACCTTGCCCCCAGAATGCCAGTTTTCGTCACTGTGGTGTTCATTTAGATATTTATTTATTGCATTTATATCCTGCAGTTCTTGGCATCTCACTTGAATTCTGGGAGTTGAAGTCCACACATCTTCAAGCTGCCAAGGTTGAGAAATACTGATCTACATGATAACGCGAGAGCCAAATACAACAGAGAAAGAAAAAACTATAACTCCAAACTTGGTTGACCTTTCTTCCCCAGAACAGCTTGTTGGACAATCATTTAAAATTAAATAATATTTACTCTACGGATGACTCTGAGAGACAAGAGGTCATTGGAACATGAGATCTTATTGGGAGAGAAATATTAACAAGAGACTCAATCCAGTGTCACATAAGTGGACTCTGACTAATACAATAGGACTTTTTAAAATCCTTCCCATTCAGCCTTTCTCATCCACCCAAATCTGGTCTGGAGGGCTTCCTAGTATTAGTAGAGACACAGGGGCCTGTAGGCAGAGAAGATATATATATCTTGCCAGCACTGTCCACTGTATTGGAAGACAGGCCCCATTGGATACAACCATGGTCACTCCTTGCTAGTTTATATGCCCCAATAAGTCAGAATTTTCTGAATGGTGGCTGATTAGGATTGGGCATATTGCCCAATCTGTCTCAGTTGACTGGGAGATGTTGAACAAACCAGGGAGCCTCAGACTATAGCATATTTACCATGACATTCGGACTGCAATCTTCAGCTTGCAGCTCCTATAAAAACAGAAGTATAAGCTACAGTTTGTTTGGGGGCTTAAGGGTTTGGCTTAGTACGACATCCTGGATTGGGTATAATATGAAAGAACCATAGTCAGAGATTCCCTGGTTTGTTTAGCAATTCCCAGATTGTGGAGGAAAGGCAACGTGCCTTAGCACACTTATTCTGTTCCAGCAAGTCAGCATTCAAACGACTCAGCTTATTGTAAGATATAAACCAAGCCCTTGATTATCCTCCACTATTCTTTCTTTGCACAAGCAAGACTGTTGAAGGATAGAAACAGATACCATTACTGTACTTTCCCTTTCAGCATATCTGGGTGTACAGACTCAGAGCACACTGACTCTGGTACCATGAACCTATGGTTAAAGTGGGCCTGAGCAGCTTGTGGGGGACTGAAGCAGTTATGCATATCCTGGCAGACGCCAACCTATATTCAATAGATTTTCAAGCCCCCAAGCTGCTTCCCTCTTGAAGGACTGTAACAGTGTACAAAGTGATACAGCCAGTGCAAACAATAAAAAACTACAATAAAACCTAAGAGATTACATTGTTTTATACTAACAATTACACATCTGGCACTAGCAACTCCACACCAGTCACCACACAAAGGCCTTGTGGAACAGCCATGATTTTACAAGCTTCCAGAACATCGTGGGAAGGGGCAAGCTGTTCCAGAGGAAGGGGGGCACTCCACAAAGTATGGCTGGTTTTGTGGGGCCCTCACACCATTCAGTATGTGGGTACTTTCAGCAAGCACTCTCCATTCACTCAGACTGGGTGGCAGAATCTATCAGGAATAGGCAGTCTCACAGAATCCCAGGACCTGAGGTATATAGGGCTTTATATATAATCACCAGCACTGTGAATTCATTTGGAAACACACAGGTAGCCAATGCAGCTCTCACAGCAGCAGCATTTCATGGCAGTAGTGAGATGGGGCGTAAGCAGACAAGCTGTTGCATTTTGTACCAGCTGAAGTTTCCAGGAGGTCTTCAAGGGCAGCCTCACGCAAAGCAAATTGCAGTAATCCTGTCATGAGTAAGGATGGCGAGGAGGGGGCTCCCATCCAGACTGTTAAGCGCATGCATAGCACTGAGGAATTGGTCAGCCATTCCAAGAGACACAGATCGGGACCGCCTTAACCTTTGGGGTTTATATGTCTGGGTTTTTCCCCACGCGGCGGGGTGAGCTCCCGTTGCTAGTCCCAGCTCCTGCTCACCTAGCAGTTCAAAAACATGCAAATGTGAGTAGATCAATAGGTACCGCTTCGGCGGGAAGGTAACGGCGTTCCGTGTCGTCATGCTGGCCACATGACCCGGAAGTGTCTACGGACAACGCCGGCTCTAAGGCTTAGAAACAGAGATGAGCACCACCCCCTAGAGTCGGACACGACTGGACTTTACGTCAAGGGAAACCTTTACCTTTACTAGCAATAAACATTAGAGACCAGTTCCTTGTCTCAGCGTGTTTCCTGGCTGTTAGGACATCAATCCTAACAAACTGAAGAAGCGTGGGAAAAACCCAGACATATAAACCCCAAAGGTTAAGGCGGCCCCAATCTGTGTCTCTTTGAATGGCTGACCAATTCCTCAGTGCTACGCATGCGCTTAACAGTCTGGATGGGAGCCCCCTGCTCGCCATCCTTACTCATGACAAATCCATACAGAAAATAACTAGTGCATGACTGCCCCTCTTCTAAGTAAGGCCACAATTGGCACATCAGCTGAAGCTGGACAAAGGCCCTCCTGACCCCAGACTCTATCTGCTTTTTGCTGTGAGTCCAGGAGGACCCTCAAATAGCAAGCCTGCTCTCCATGGGGGAACATAACCCTATTAGCACTCAGAGATGGTATATTTCCAGAATCAAAGGGCTTTTGAATGAATAACCCCTTGGCCTTACATGCCTTCAGCCTGAACTTGCTTCTCTACGTATATCCAGATACTACAGCCTCCAGGCCTTATACCACATAACGGAGTGCTCAAGGGCAAGACCTGTCCCGCCCCACAACCACTGACTGGATCTGCCCCCCCCCCCAGTAAGATGCAGAACCAGCATAACTCAGCGCCTCCCACTCCCAATCCTCATAGACCTAGGAAGATTCACAAGTGAGACTGATACAGCTTCAGTCATGAGCCCAGGCCAGAAAGTTTAAAAGGAGAGCCAGGTGTGTGGTGAAAACAGCCACTGATACAATCACATCACAAAGAAAACCTAAATTTGGATGTGCTCAGCCCATGTATTAGACAGAGACACATGAATGAGCCCAAAGGCAAATCAGTGACTAGGAGAACTGAGATGAGTAAATTAATTCTGAATAAAGTTTATGGCTCCTGGAAAAGTCCTACACAGCACAAGAGCTGTATCCAGAGATTTCCTGTCCAGAGGCCTACCAACAGAAGACCAGTCTGCCTTTGTTTACTGTCCTGAACCAGCTGCCACTGGAACTGGCTGATTCCTATATTCAAACCATGGAAACAGAAAAACATCCAAGGCATGACAAAGCAGAGTCCTTAACTCCATCTTCTACAAATGCTGAAGGACAGATTTCAGCTTGCCTGAGGACTAGCATGAGTTTCCTTATAAGCCTCATATGAGGAAAGCAGGAAGTATGTCACATTCTGCCTGCCTCAGGACTTCTAGCAAACTTAAGCACAGCTTGAGTTTCAAGAATAGAGCCCCCACTTGACTTAGGAAATGAAGATAGTAGGTCCTTGTATGAGGCTGGAGAATGCAGTTCCTTCCTTAGAGTATAACCACCACTGACCCAAATAGGAATAAAAGCTGTAGGTTAAAGAATTAAATATCTAGACTGACTTGATCCCTAAAGCTTTTAATTTTATTTTTAAGTACACTAACCAAATCCATCACCTGGTGATCTTTAATGCATACACTGGAAAGCAAAAAGATTCAATCAATTATCATAACTTCTGTTTTAAAACTAATGTCTTCTTACACTTTAAGGATCTGATGCCACATATGACATTTAGGTTGAAGCTTTGGAAGACAATCATTGTGAGATAGAAGCAAAAGAGTTCCAATTTTCACTTTACATTCTGTTCAGTACCATTTTCACAAATCATTTTTTTCTGTACATGTGAAAGGCACAGAAAGTGGAAGGAAGCTATTTCTAAGAGAACCCATAAGAAAGCCCACCATTTTTCTCATACATTACTTCTGCAACAGTCATTGGTCTTTTAGTTGTGCATTTAAAAAATAAATTCTGCACGTGACAAATACAGGCATTGCTCTGATACGCTTACCAGGGCGGCAGCTTTAGTTGACTAAACAGGTAGCAGCAAACCAAGTTCTATTGCCACTGATCTTTTACACTTCAGTATCAAAACCAGAAATTGACTCAGAATATTTAAGGATCATTTCTGGAGGCACTCAAGACCTTCTTTGATGTTATGTGCTAATGACACAGAATAACGACCAATACCCAATCATGATACATGTCTGAGGGCACTTAGAAGAGCAGCAGAGGAGCAAACTTGTCCTTGCAATATTCTATTGCCAAGCTGGCAGTGAGCTATTAGCAAAGGTGTTTACTAAGCCCCCTTGCGACTAAACGGGCTTATTTATTTATTGAGGGACTCTGAGTGGTTCTCTGCATTGGTATTCAGGGCCATTTATTTATTTAATCAATTTATATGGCCGCCCAATTCCATGACTTCAGGCAGCTTACAAAATTAAAATCCACAATATAAAAAACACATCGATCCCATCCACCCCCTGCGGCGGCTAGAAAGACAATCAAATCAGCCACGTGATCGGCTGGCTCCCTCTCAAGCTGGGGTCCCCAGGCCCGCTGACAGAACCACGTCTTCAGGGTCTTTCCGAAAAGTATCGAGGTGGGGGCTAATCTAATTCTGGGGGAATGGTGTTCCACGGAAAGGGAACCACCACGGACAAGGCCCTTTTTCGTGGTCCCGCTAGATGAACTTCCCATCGCCACAGACCATTATGTCCCACACCCAGACAGAAGCCAGCGACTCACCCGCGTTGTAGAAGCGGTCGAGCACGGACGTCTCTCCGAAGTCGAGCTTGCCGAAGTGCAGGGTTTGCAGGTCGGCGCCAACCGCCTCGCACGCTTCCTTCAGGCTCTGCAGGGCCCCGCTCTCCGCCGCCTGCAGCAGACCCGGGCTCGCCTCGTTGATCACGTACGATACCGTGGTCCTCCGGCTGCTACTGCTGCCCCCGCCGCTTTTGGCCCGATTTGCTGAGTCTGTGGCCGGACAGGAGGAGCTACTATCCTCGTTCCAAAACGTGCCGGCCGGTGGGGCGCCCGGACCCGCCGAGAAACCGCGGGCCATCTCCTCGCCGGCCGCCGGCGCTCTCCTGCTGAGCCCCTCTTCGTACAGCAGCGGGCAACCCCCTCCAGTCATGCTCGGCACGGAGAAGCTAATGATATCTCCTTCGCTGCTGTCGCTCATGCCGACGGGTCTCTGCAGCGGCGTCTCTCCCGGCCTTCGACTCTCCCTGGGATGGGCTTTCACGCAGATGCTGCCATTGCCTCCCGACCTGTTTTCCTCGGCTGTCGGGTATTTCTGCAAGGTTCTGCCTACCTGGAAATCGGGTGGGAGGGAAAGGAGCCCTTCTTCGGTCTCACGCTGCAGAGCTGATCGTGGCAACGAAAACAGCGCGACTTCCTCCGGCGCTTGCCAGCGCCACCATTGCGCACTCCTTTCTGGAGCTCATCAGCCTCGGTAATGTTGCAACATTAGAAAGACGCACGATCTCTTATTTGCAAACTTGCCTCTTCTGGACCAGTTTCGGCCCAGTTCGTTGAGTCTCTCCCCGAGACACTACGCGGCGGCCGCTTCTGCTGTGAGCCTTCACAGACGAAAAGATAAGAGCAGAAGCTAGGCACTTGTTGTATTGCTACATCCCGGCAAGCCGCCGGTAGCCTGCCCAAGGAAAGCCCCGCCTTTCCACCTCAGCCACACCCCCTGCCCTATAGTAGAACGAGCTGCGCATTCCTGCGCTAGTAAACAGAAGTGCGAAAGTTTTGGTAAGGAAGAGGCGTTGCAGCAATGAAAGTGAAAAGCGTTGATAGTACGGTATTGTAAGGCGCCCTCTGCTGTTCCACTCCTAACCTATTGCACGAAAGTTTTATTTTTCTCAATGAGGAGCCGTTCCAGCTGTTCTTGCACCAAGTGCTTCCGCCCTGATTATGTTTTTAATAGCTACTGTATAACTAGGCAGTTTGGTACAGTGGCTAAAGGCACCGGGCCAAATACCGGGAGACTGTGAGTTCTAGTTCCTGCCTTAGGCACAAAGCCAGCTGGGTGACCTTGGGCCAGCCACTCTCAGTCCCAGGAAGAAGGCAAGGGTGCATCATTTCCAAAAAATGTTTGCCAGGAAAACTGTCTGGTTTTGTCCCTGCAGTTGCCAGGAATCAAGAATGATTCAGAGGCACACACACACACCAGGTCCCAGGCTCAGTTCCTAGCATTTTCAGGAAGAGTTGGCAGGGCCGCAACTGGGGGGGGGGGAGCAGGGCATGTGCCCAGGGCACTGCGCTGGGGGAGCACCAAAATTAGCACTGTGGGTGCGGAATCCATGTTTGCCCTGGGTGACACAGACCCTAGTTGTGGGCCTGAGAGTTGGGAAAGTTCCCTATTGGAAATGGCAGGGAAATACCTGGTTACTGATTCTGAGCTTCATAGGCCAGGAGTCTGATTTGGGATATTCTAGGATTCTGTACAAAAGTAGAAATCTAACAGCTGACTACAGGTGAAGAAATAGATCCCCACAAAGAAAGAAGAGGGTTTCATCTGGAGTTCAATCAGAGGCAAATACATAAAAGAGAGGACAGTGACCAGAGAAACTGATTGTTCTGATATTACTGCAGCTGTGAAGGTTGAAAAGGCCATCTTCTCATGAATGTTGTATGCCTATGTGGGTGAATAGCTGCTTTCTGATGAGTAAGTAGACTCTGTAGGAGAAATATAAGGCAGCCAGGTTCCACAAAATGAGCTGAGCAAGTAACTGAACAAGGATTGCTACCAGAAATTTGTTTTGGGAATTTCTAATTAATTTTATCTTTAAATCAATATTATGTATGTATGAACTGTCTGTAAACACTTTGTACCTTAAGGACCAAGTACATCAAAATGGGGGGAAAGCAGCTCTCGAGAATTAGTCAGTCTGATACCACTGTTGGGAAGATGTCAGAACAGATCACATGGTAGTTTATAAGCACCTTGAAAACAATGCAAAAATTACCAGAAGTCAGCAAGGATTTACCAAGAACAAGACTTGCCAGACTAGCCTTATATCATTTTTTAAAATTAGGAGAATGTCATGGGGCACTTCATCAGATATTTTGCTGAAATCAAGATGTATTATGTCTTCCGCATTCTCACAATCTATTAAGTAAATTCCTAATTTTAAAAAATGATATAAGGCTAGTCTGGCAAGTTGTCCCACAATGCAACTCTGAGGAAGCTGTTTGTTGCCACTCCCACTTCTGTCTCTCTCTCTCTCCTTCTTCTACCCAGGGAGAAGCAAGCATGCTGCTCTGCTCTCTGTTCATCAGGGCCAAGTGCTTGGGCCTTGATGAAGAATTCTGCCCCTTTCTTCCACGCAGCTCTTGGCAGCTGTAGGGCTGAAAGGGCAAACTAAGTATTTAGAAAGAAAAGAAGAACAAAGGAACTTCATCTTTCCACCAAGATGGATGTAACAGAAGCAACAATAAAGTCAGTAAGAAATTCTTTTACTTATCTTAACCTAATCTGTTTAAGCGTGTGATTCTTTATGCTTGGGAGGGCTGAGTGTGTAAGATCCATAACTGGTATTTCTCTGACATGCTCATTAAAGCTATTTTTAAGATTATATTCTTTTTCTGTGCCAGCTTCTCAGCTGTGTTATAAGCTCTGCTCCTTTTCAGTGGTTCTAGCAGGCCACTAAAATTGGCTTCAGTGGCCAGATTCAGACAAAATGAAACTCAAGAGAAATGTGGATGATCAGGAGACTAAGTCCTATGAAAACAGATTGGAAGAACCAGAAATATTTAGATTTGAAACTAAAGACTGATGGAGGATATGGCAGCATTCATCAAATACCTGAAAGGCTATCATATAGAGAACAGATCCTGACCTTCTTCTATCATTCTAGAGTGCAAGACATAGAATAAATAAAAAGATGATGGGTTTAAGTTGCAGGAAGGGAAATTCTAGTTCAATATTAGGAATTTTTTTTTTTAAATTATTAACAGCAGGAACCAATTACCTAAAGACACAATAGGTTGGATGTGTTCAAGCAGAGGTACAATAGCCATCTGTCAAGGTTGCTTTGATTTGGACTGCTGCACTGAGCAAAAGGTTAGCCTCTTCCAACTCTATGATTCTACGTAAATGCTGCTCATTTAAATGCTGTCAACCACATCCCAAACAACCAACTTTAAAAGTTAAACCCAAAACTTAAAAATGTATCTGGAAATGGACTGACAGTGAGTTCCAATTGAAAAATTCAGGAATAATATGGTCAACCTAACTGCCTTTTTAAGACTCAGAGATTTGAAATGTGCCACTTAAGACATTGAGTCCAACCCCTGATCAGTGCAGCAGTTTACATTTTCTATTATGCAAATCAGTAACTATTTTTAAAACACTTTGAGAACTATTATGGAAGCCAGAAGTCGACAGTACAGCAGCTTTGGGTACATGGATACACATGAACTTCATAGATGGCATCTGCAGATCTCTAAACTTTATTTATAGAAAATAGGTAAAAATTAAATGGGCAAAATAAAGAACACCAACATCTCATGAGATTTCATGCAAGAATGCTAACATTTTGCAAGAGGTGGTAAGAAGGGGTGGGTGGTTTATAGTAGAGGGAGCCAACTAGTTGCCATTATTTAATCCTCCTCTTTTAAAAATGCCTAAAGATACATTAAGTAAAATGTACTGCAGTCATAATATCTAACTGCTCCAAGGAATCATGTCCTACTAGCAGTGGTTAGATTCTGTTACTGAAACCTGGAACCATTATGCACTAAAAAAAAGAGAATGTAATCTCTACCACCTCAACTTTCCAGTTATCCACACTTTTCTTTAAATAAGGAACTTGACTGCGATCTTTCAGAAGTATGACTTGTTAATACTTCTAGAGCAGGGTTTCTCAACTAGGGTTCCATGGAAACCTAGGGTTCTGCAAGAGGACACTAGGGGTTCCTGGGAGATCACGATTTATTTAAAAAATTATTTCAATTTCGAACAACTTCTCATTAAAAGAGATACGTTTCATTCTTTATTTTTAGTTTAAGAACACTGTTAATGCATATATACAGGCCTACACATGAAACAAATATAATCATTTTGTAACTTCTGGCCTATATTTGAGCCTGAACGTGCAGGGGTTCCCCGAGGCCTGAAAAATATTTCAAGGGATCCTCCAGGGTCAAAGGGTTGAGAAAGGCTGTTCTAGAGAAAAGCTTCTTAGTAAATAATGGCTTACTCTTTCTTCCTACACCTCTCTGCCATGTCTTTTGGATTGCAAATCTGAAGGCAGGAACTGTCTCAGCACCTATTCTGTGAATCACTGTAGGACTTTAAAAAATTGGCTAAAGAGTTGGGTATAAATAAATAAATTCAGCTTTGGTGGAAAAAATACTCAATGTCTGGAGCAAAATGTAAGTTTTCAGGGAAGGAAAGATACACCCAGCAAGATAAAAAACAGTCTTTTGAATCCACAGTAACTACCTGATAGTCAGGAAAGGCAGAGTTGAAAGATAATCCATAGTTTAGAACTACTTTTTTCTGATCCAGGAATTTAACATCACAAATCTGGCTTCTCAGAAAAGTAAACTAGAGCAAGTAACTTTAAGATCCTAAGTGAAAAAGAATGTGTGAGATTCATGCAGTAATTTTGTGATCACGTTTATATGGTTGCAATGTCATGCACAGGTAACCTAAGACAGGCAACAATTTATGTGTAATATCATGACAGAAACTCAAAATGCAATGAAAACCACAGAGCAGGGAAAGCTACAGATATTTTTAATTTTAAAAAAATTATTAAATTAGTAATACAGTGAGTCTTATTACATTTAAAAAGGCAACCATAGTTACTTCTACAGTTTTCTTAAAGAAAAAAAAAGGCAGCTAAAGACTTTTTTTAAAAAAGCTAGCCAGACCACAAATACTGACTTTTTTTAAAGAACAAAGGGGGGAAATCATTAAAATATATTTAAAATTCAGCTGAAATAAAAACAGGAGGTAGAAACCCAAAAAAAGATGTCTCAAAAGCAGGAACTCTACTAACCTGGTTAACTGCCGATTTTCTTTCACTTGGATAAACCAGCTATTGCACTTGCTCTCTTTTTATACACAACTATGTATACATCCACATCAGTATTAGTCACATGTCTAAACAATTTTAAAATAATGAATCATAAACACTTATCAGCCAACCCTCCCTGTGTGTTGTCATTCCTATACATCCAAAAAACTGACTTCCTGTCTTTCCATTATGCTGCTGGTACTAAAAATAAGTACCAATTTCTTTCTTTGGGCATAAATGGCATAGCAGGCAGTATATTCTCTGTTTAAGACAAAATTAATTATTTGAGATTGCTTTCTTAGAGGGCTGGTTTGGGGGCTCTGTCCTGCATTGTAGCAATCAGGAACAAATGACAATACAGTATCCATTCCAAGTTGGTGCCAACCTCCACTCATATTTACTCAGTGGGAGAAAACAAGTTACATAGATGTTGCTGGTTCTTTTCTTTTCACCTGTAATTATTTACTTCCAATGGGCAAGTAAAAAGCAACAGCGGGAAGATTAGAGGACTGGCAGGGAGTTTCCAGGTAGGGTGATAGTTTCAACAGGCACCCTTGATCCTTTCTCAGGTGGACGAGTCCTTTCTGGCCCATTCTAGATGAGGCAGAGGATATACGACGTCCTAGCAACTATAGCCCTTCAGACATTACATCCATAGGCTGTTCTAACTTATAAGTGGAGGACAGAGCTGTGCTAAGTAGTCACATGTCCAGTGTCAACCTGTGCAGTGCTAAGCAGCCTGATATAAAATGGAGCCTTCAAATAACAAGCTGTATGTATCCATGCATGGAACCATATACTCCACATTCTAGCCTTTATAAATGCTCCATTCCCACTAAATTCATGCTGAAGCTGGTTGACATATGTGGTGCAATGGATGTTGGTGTGTAACACAGTTCTCACACTGGTTAGGGCAACATGCAAATAAGGTATCTGAACAAGACTATCATTTATTTCTATTGCAAGGAGTGCCTCATCCTGGTTAGATATAGTGGCTCTTGAGATTTAAAGCACAATCTGACCAATTAGAAAGAGATGGGTATCTGTCAGCCCTTCAAGGTAGGCCAGGTTAGGAAGCAAACACAATAAATACTAGAACTCTACTCTCTTGATATAGGCTATAAGAACATCTGGATTGTGTTTTCCCTTCCTTCCCTCTTATACCAAAGGGAGTCAAGGCAGGACAATCTTTTCTTTCTTTCTTTCTCTTGCTTTCTTGTTTTCCTGGGCTAAGCTCATGTTTTCCTAACAGTCGCTGCTTATTTTCTCCAAGGTGATCTCTGTGCTCCCTTGCACCATCATATGTACTACCTTACCTCTAATATCTCCACTTTAGAATACCTATCTTTTTTAAAGTGTGTGTTTTCATTTCAAAAAACCAATTGAATAATTGGGAAACTTAGAAGGATATAAAAAATAAATGGAAGTTTCATTAGAAGAGTTTCTTTTCACTTTTTTTCTTTTCACAATGTAACTGCTGTAAGTCTTTTCCTGCAGTAAAACAAACATTGCCTCTTTGTGCCTCCTGAGATCAGATCCCTTGATGTATCTTCTAATGATGTAACTGAAAACCTAAAAATAAAGATGAACAGAAATCATATGGATGACTGCAAGAATAAACCTCTTTTGTATTTTAAGAAGTTAAAAACTGAAGCTTATGATGACAAGTTTGCTTGATGGAGAAGTGAATTTGTTTGATATAAACTGGTGTCCAAAAATTACGTATTTGTATTAGTAAAGGTCTAGTTTGGCAATAAAATCTAAGAAATCATGCTAAGCCATGGTTTGTTTAGCCACAGCAAGCTATAGTGGCCTGGGTTATACTAAGGGTTAGCCACACTTCAGGTCAGTGGTAAGACATTACACAATGGCATGAGCAACAAAATACATTTATTTTATAAAACATTAACATTTGTTTAAATCTCGTAAGATTGCCAAATCTTGCAAAATTTTGATTGGGAACTCCAACATCTTGGAAAACTATCAAAATTTTTCACAAATTAAAAAAAAGGGGGAATTTGAGGAAACCATCTTGGAAGTCACTGGTGCTGTGTACCTGCTATGCTATGCATTACTGCTATGCTATCCTGGTTCAGAACTCAGAGTGGCTAGGTACAAACAAAACACTGAACCAAAAACGAATCAGATTATAGTTCAAAGTGATGCATGAAACCAGTCCTATGTCCAATGAACACTGCAGTTATCAGTTTCTGATATGGTTTCAAATTTCAGCTCAGCCATGGATAAATGCTGCTAAATTTATTTTTTATTCATTTATTTTCTCAAATTTATAGAGCTGCCTCCTCAACTGACACTGGGTGACTAAAATAAAAGCAGCCATACACCCCACCCACCCCGCCATAGGAAGACCAGATAAAAATGACAAAAACCAAAAGTAAACCAGGACTGGTAATTAAAGTACTCCCAAAACAACAATTAATGGGCCTGGGGAATTCCACTAGTAGTAAGTTCATGTTCTTCCACAATTTAATTGTAGAGAGAGTAGACCTTGTGTGTATTTCTGAAACTGGGTTGGTTGATGGGGGGGGAAAGGGGGAGGTATTGCGTTGTCCAAAATTTACTTAACTGGATTTTGGGTGCTGCAACAACTGCAACTTTTGAGACCAGAGAGATGAAGTAGCAACAATGTTCTAAGAAGACCTTTGTGGTGACTGGATGTGAGTTCCTGTGTTTGAAACTAGGCTCTATGGATAAGTTAGGGGTGCAATTGGAATACCACCCACCTTACTGCCTAGGAGCATCTCTTCCTGAGCTTCTTAATCTGGTGTCAGGATTTATTTCTGATTTCCTCACTGTGGTGGCACTGGAGGATTTCATTCATCATGTTCTGGGGACAAGATTAGGAGTGGCTAAGGATTTCAGGGCCTCCATGGTAACCACAGGCTTTTTCAAAGTGATTAGTGTTCAAACTCATACAGGTGGCTCCAGAGTGATCTAGTGAGTCCATTTTCATGGTCAGATCACTTTCAGATCACTCTGAAATTCAGTGGCACTACTAATTTCTGTGGGGGGGGGATCAGTTAGAATGGCCCATTTCAGGCAGTCTTGGGCAAGCCTTGCTATGCTCATATAACATCCATGCCAGTTGTACTGGTTGCCAGTTTGCTTTGGGGTATAATTAATTAATTAATTAAATTATCAATTAAACAATGTAACCTAGTGGGACATAGGAAGTGGGCCTTCTCTGTTGTTGCACCTACTCTTTGCAACAGCATCTCCATCAAGATCTTCATGGCCTCCACCTTTTTTTTTTTCTAAAAACCAAAAGCCTTGGGGTTAGGATATTTTGGGTGGGGGATAATGTCCAATTATGTTATGTTGTTCCTCTAGGTCAGCCTTTCTAAACCTCTGGACCCTGAGGAACCCTTGAAATATTTTTCAGGCCTCAGGGAACCCCTGCATATTCAGGCTCAAATATAGGCCAGAAGTTACAAAATTATTGTATTTGTTTCATGTGTAGGCCTGTATATATTTATTTTTATTTATTTATTTATCTATCTAATTTATCCCCGCCCATCTCCTCCCGTTGGAGGCCTCTGGGCGGTTTACAACAAATGATTAAAACCATCAGAATAATAAAATACAATAAAAATACTATAAATAGAAATAAAAATAAAGAATAAAAATCCAAGTGATGAAAGATCTAAAACAGTCGAAGTGTGGGAGGAGTGGTCTATAACAACCAGCCCCATGTAACTCTATTCCCCTCTCCACCCCAAGTGAGGAGGCAGAACCAGGTCTTCAGACTCCGCCGAAAGGCCAGGAGCGATGGGGCCAATCTCACCTCCGGGGGCACTGTGTTCCACAGGGCGGGAGCTACTGCGGAGAAGTCCCGCTTCCTGGACCCCGCCAGATGAAATTCTTTTACAGACAGGGTCCGTAGCATGCCCTCTGCACGATCGGGTGGGATGGGTTGATGTAATGGGGAAGAGGCGGTCCCTCAGGTAACCTGGTCCCATGCCATATAGGGCTTTAAAGGTGATAACCAACACCTTGAACTGGACCCAGAAGCAAACTGGTACCCAATGCAGCTCACGCAGCAGTGGTGTTACATGTGCCCTTCTGGGGGCACCAAAAACAGCTCACACAGCTGCATTCTGGACCAGCTGAAGCTTCCGAATACTTTTCAAGGGTAGCCCCATGTAGAGCGCATTGCAGTAGTCTATCAGAGAGATAACAAGGGCATGAGTGACTGTTTGAAGTGTTCTTAAACTAAAAATAAAGAATTAAACTTCTTTAATGTGAAGTTGCCTGAATTTGAATTTTTTCTTTAAATAAATCATGATCTCCAAGGGAACCCCTAGAGACCTCTCGCAGAATACTAGGGTTCCATGGAACCCTGGTTGAGAAACCCTGCTCTAGACGACTGCTGTGCTTTTACATAATTCTGTGTATGTGAGAATCCAGCCAGCCTCTGACTCAGAAAACAAAACTCTTTCTGAGTCAGAGGAGGAAATAGAAACTTACTGGGCTGAAACCGGTAAAACCCAGAGATGAGTCAGCAGCACGGGAAGAGTCACAGGCACTGATTGGCCAATATTCGGAGAAGGATTTGAATCCTCCAATCAGTGGACGCCAACAACGGGCAGAAAAGCACATGAAGGAGAAGGCAGCCCAATTGGCTGCACAAGGGAATAGGCGCACAAAGGATCAGCATAAAGGCAGACGCGCAAGGAGCAAGCTGCCGGAGACAACCGATTCTACAAGCCTGCAGCTTCTGCAGAAGAGTCCTTACCAGCGTCAGAGACAGCATCTGTTACTGAAGAGGGATCAGCACCAGCGTTCTCCACCAAAAAGGACTTGAATCCTGCGTCTGCTGCTTCCAAGGATCTTCTCCTTGCTAAGCCCAGCAATCCCAGTCTTGCGTCCAGCCTCGGACCGCCGCAGTCACCTTGTGCGCGTTCCAGGCACACTTCCCATCCCGTTTTGAGGTTCCAGCCATGTCCAGAGTCTCCAGTCCAGTCTCTTTGTGCCTCACGTCCGCAGCCTCGCCCTGAGCCTTCGGTGCAGCCTTGCAACGTTTCTAGTTTGCAGCTTAGTTTCAGGTCTCCAGTACGGATTCAGGGTGCCCTTGACCTCCAGTCTCACCGTGGATCTCTGGTCCAGTTTAGTCACGCTTCGGGTGCTCAACATTGTTTGGGAGTTTCACGCCTATCTTGTTGTGAACCAGATTTGCAACCTTGTCTAGAATCTGTAGTTCAGTCCTGCCGTGCCTTGAGTTTCTTGCCTAGTCCAGAACTTCCAGTCCAGTCTTGTCTCGTACTGAGCCTTCAGCCTAGTCCAGAGCCTCCAGCCTTGCTCCGAGTTCTCAGCCTTGCTCTGAGTTCCTGATCCAGAGTATTCAGCCTAGTCCAGTGCCCCCAGCCAAGTCTAGTCTTGCTTCTCAGCCGTGTTCCGAGTCTCCAGTTCCAAGTATCTAGTCCCTCCTGAGTCCTTGAGTCCAATCCAGTCCACTAGAACCCAGACGTATCCAGGGGGCTCCACCCAGCCTCGCCCAGTGTTCTGGTGCCAGCCTAGTTCGAGTGGTGTTTCAGTGCGAGGTCATTCAACTTCAGTTCCAGTAGCGTCTCGTGCTCCAGCTTCTCTTAGCCTCCCAGCTTCTGTTAGAGAATCCTGCTCTGCCGCTTTGCTGCCGTCTCCTCCTGCAATCTTGCCGGTTTCCTTGTTGCTGCCCAGTTGGTCTTGAGTGGAACTAGTTTTTTCTTGATTCTAAGGACTAACTTATTGTAAATAGTTATTTAATAAAGAGTATTTTTGATATTTAATCTGCCTGGCCACCTCTAAGTCTGATCAGGACAGTGTGTTCATTTTATATATAATCTTACTTTCTTTTTCTTCAGCAAAGTATCATTACCTTGTCGTGGTGCTGGAGCTTGAGCACCTCAATGATGCGATGAGCTAAACCGTGAAGGGCCACCCAGGATGGGAAGGTCATGACAGAGAGGTCAGACTAAATGCGATCCCTGGGGAAGGTAATAGCAATCCACCCCAGTATTCTTGCCGTGAAAACTAAATGGATCAGAACAACCAGAGATATGTCAGTATAACATTGGAAGATGAGACCCCCAGGTCGGAAGATGGTCAAAATGCTACTGGGGAGGAACAGAGGATGAGTTCAACTAGCCCCAGACGTGATGACGCAGCTAGCTCAAAGCCGAAAGGACGGCTAGTGGCCGACGGTGCTGGTGGTGAACGGCGAATCCCATGTTCTAAGGATCAACACACCATTGGAACCTGGAATGTAAGATCTATGAGCCAGGGAAAATTGGATGTGGTTATTGGTGAGATGTCAAGATTAAAGGTAGACATTTTGGGCGTCAGTGAACTGAAATGGACTGGAATGGGCCACTTCACATCAAATGACCACCAGATCTACTACTGTGGACAAGAGGACCACAGAAGAAATGGAGTAGCCTTCATAATTAATAGTCAAGTGGCTAAAGCAGTGCTTGGATACAATCCAAAAAACGACAGAATGATCACAATTCGAATTCAGGGCAAGCCATCTAACATCACAGTGATCCAAATATACGCCCCAACCACAGATGCTGAAAAAGCTGAAGTAGAGCAGTTCTATGAGGATCTGCAGCACCTACTGGACAACACGCCTAAAAGAGACGTTATTTTCATCACGGGAGACTGGAATGCTAAGGTGGGCAGTCAAATGACACCTGGAATTACAGGTAAGCATGGCCTGGGAGAACAAAACGAAGCAGGACATAGGCTGATAGAATTTTGCCAAGACAACTCACTCTGCATAACAAACTCTCTCTTCCAACAACCCAAGAGACGGCTTTATACATGGACTTCCCCAGATGGACAACACCGAAATCAGATTGACTACATCCTTTGCAGCCAAAGGTGGCGGACATCTATACAGTCGGTAAAAACAAGACCTGGAGCTGACTGTAGTTCCGATCACGAACTTCTTCTTGCACAATCTAGGATCAGACTCAAGAGATTAGGGAAGACCCACAGATCAGCTAGATATGAGCTCACTAATATTCCTAAGGAATATGCAGTGGAGGTGAAGAATAGATTTAAGGGACTGGACTTAGTAGATAGGGTCCTGGAAGAACTCTGGACAGAAGTTTGCAACATTGTTCAGGAGGCGGCAACAAAATACATCCCAAAGAAAGAGAAAACCAAGAAGGCAAAATGGCTGTCTGCTGAGACACTAGAAGTAGCCCAAGAAAGAAGGAAAGCAAAAGGCAACAGTGATAGGGGGAGATATGCCCAATTAAATGCAAAATTCCAGAGGTTAGCCAGAAGAGATCAGGAATTCTTCTTAAACAAGCAATGCGTGGAAGTGGAAGAAGACAATAGAATAGGAAGGACAAGAGACCTCTTCCAGAAAATTAGAAACATTGGAGGTAAATTCCAGGCAAAAATGGGCATGATCAAAAACAAAGATGGCAAGGACCTAACAGAAGAAGAAGAGATCAAGAAAAGGTGGCAAGAATATACAGAAGACCTGTATAGGAAGGATAACAATATCAGGGATAGCTTTGACGGTGTGTTCAGTGAGCTAGAGCCAGACATCCTGAAGAGTGAGGTTGAGTGGGCCTTAAGAAGCATTGCTAATAACAAGGCAGCAGGAGACGACGGCATCCCAGCTGAACTGTTCAAAATCTTGCAAGATGATGCTGTCAAGGTAAGGCATGCTATATGCCAGCAAATTTGGAAAACACAAGAATGGCCATCAGACTGGAAAAAATCAACTTATATCCCCATACCAAAAAAGGGAAACACTCAAGAATGTTCAAACTATCGAACAGTGGCACTCATTTCACATGCCAGTAAGGTAATGCTCAAGATCCTGCACGGTAGACTTCAGCAATTCATGGAGCGAGAATTGCCAGATGTACAAGCTGGGCTTAGAAAAGGCAGAGGAACTAGGGACCAAATTGCCAATATCCGCTGGATAATGGAAAAAGCCAGGGAGTTTCAGAAAAACATCTATTTCTGTTTTATTGACTATTCTAAAGCCTTTGACTGTGTGGACCATAACAAATTGTGGCAAGTTCTTGGTGGTATGGGGATACCAAGTCATCTTGTCTGCCTCCTGAAGAATCTGTATAACGACCAAGTAGCAACAGTAAGAACAGACCACGGAACAATGGACTGGTTTAAGATTGGGAAAAGATTACAGCAGGGTTGTATACTCTCACCCTACCTATTCAACTTGTACGCAGAACACATCACGCGACATGCTGGGCTTGATGAATCCAAGGCTGGGGTTAAAATCGCTAGAAGAAACATTAATGATCTCAGATATGCAGATGATACCACTTTGATGGCTGAAAGCAAGGAGGAACTGAGGAGCCTTATGACGAAGGTGAAAGAAGAAAGTGCAAAAGCTGGGTTGCAGTTAAACCCCAAAAAAACCAAGATTATGGCAACCAGCTTGATTGATAACTGGCAAATAGAGGGAGAAAACATAGAGGCAGTAAGAGACCTTGTATTTCTAGGCACAAATATTACTACAGATGTTGACTGCAGCCAGGAAATCAGAAGACGCTTAATCCTTGGGAGAAGAGCAATGACAAATCTCGATAAAATAGTTAAGAGCAGAGACATCACACTGACAACAAAAGTCCGTATAGTTAAAGCAATGATGTTCCCCATAGTAACATATGGCTACGAGAGCTGGACCATAAGGAAGGCTGAGAGAAGGAAGATCGATGCTTTGGAACTGTGGTGTTGGAGGAAAATTCTGAGATTGCCTTGGACTGCAAGAAGATCCAACCAGTCCATACTCCAGGAAATAAAGCCAGACTGCTCACTTGAGGGAATGACATTAAAGGCAAAACTGAAGTACTTTGGCCACATAATGAGAAGACAGGATACCCTGGAGAAGATGATGATGCTAGGGAGAGTGGAAGGCAAAAGGAAGAGGGGCTGACCAAGGGCAAGATGGAAGGATGATATTCTAGAGGTGACGGACTCGACCTTGGGGGAGCTGGAGGTGGCGACGACCGACAGGAAGCTCTGGTGTGGGCTAGTCCATGAAGTCACAAAGAGTCGGAAGCAACTAGATGAATAAACAAAAAAACCTAGTAAATAAATAAAAACTCCTATGGTTTTCCAGCAGGTACTTGGGGACCTTTCCTGTGACCTGGCAGAAATTTCCACCACACACATGGTTAATTCCCAGACTTTGAGAGATATTTTATCTAGAGAGTTTTAACCTTAATGTACTTTGGAACTACTAATAAATTTAAAACTCTGTATTCCCTTTTCCTTGACAGCAAGGTCACATACTGGATTCATGACATATATCAAGTGTTTCAGTAGAAGAGAATATCAAGTACAGTATATCACAGATCAAGTGTATATTTTTAGACTTATTATAGCTTTTTCTAGCAGTTACTTTTAATAAAGCTGATCAAAATAAGCACTTACCTAGCCAAGGAGATTCTCTTAGATTATGTAACTTCTCTGCAAAACCTTATTGTTTATCCTATTTTTCTTTCAGCTTCCTACACAATAAACTTTCAGGCTTATTTATTTCTCACATTTATCTTCATTATTCATCTATGCAGTAATGATTTCCACTGATAGTTCATCCATGCAGAAAGTTCTACGGGTTAATAAATATAGTTCTGGCTTATCATTCTTAATGTCAATGTTGCAACTGCTTTAGCATATTTTGATCACTACTGACTCTTTTGTTGAGCAGTTAATAATAAAACTCTATTATGTGAGTTATTTGATTTGTATTATATAAAAGCTTACTCACATGATAGGGTTGTACAGATTGTGCTATCACAGTGCACATAGTTAACTGAATTAATGCAGGTGCACACTAAGTTTCCACACAACACTGGCCAGATTCACTCACATTACATGTGGAGCCACAAATCAGGCCACCTCATTTTAGCCAACATCTTGTGCAAACCAGACCATGTGTGCTACCTTTGAAGTTTAATTGTATTAAAATCAATTATATTTTCTTAAGCTTCCTTAAGTAATGATTAATAGAAAAAGGATATATAGTTGTCCATTAGTCATTATTTATAACAGATCTGCTGACCTCCACCCTCTGTGAAATAAGCTTGTTACTCTAGTAGAATGCAAATGAAGAGCTTCCTTATCTAAGAACAGATGGGGAATAAAGAGGGGTGGGACAATTGGATGGAATTTCTATCTATCCTATTACCAGTGAGTCTTTAAAAGAAAAGGAAACAAATGCTGGTAAACTTGGTGACAATAATTCTGTCATTACACTTGGGTGGATTTTGTTGATATACCTATATATTAAATGAATATTCTATCTACTATTCATGCAGTGTTTTTGTTAAAGTCTTAATTGTTTATATTCGACTACTGTAGTGCTCTGAGTAAATTCCATCAACAAAATATAGTATCACCACCAAATTTCTACGATACTAAATTATCAGGGAAAGAATGGATATGAGAGAACATAATTTCAATGCAGGAACTCTTAATTTGTCATTTTAGGTTGATGTCAGTTAGATTTTAGAATATATTTATTAATTTCCAAAATAAATTTAAATAGGTCAACATAAAGACACCAAAGAAAGGGGAGTGTTTGGTTTAAAGATTAAAGGTGTATTTAACTTTTTTTTTTCAAAACTGTATACTGTCAGAACTGAAGGTTTACACAAAGGAGCATGCAATGATGTCCTTAAAGATTTTATTGCAATATGCTTTGACATTACAATTTACTGCATCTGTGTTTTAAATGGGCCGAAAACAAATATTCATCTGTGGTTTTACGTATTTGTTATTTTACCTTTATAAACCACACTATAATCCACCTTAGTGAAAAGCATTATAAAACGTTGTAAATAAAGTTGACACATTATTGCACAACACGCTTAACCTCCACAGTTAAAGACGTAGTTGTCTCATGTGCACACATTAACTTACCTTGGTTAGTTTCAATCATGGTTATTTTTTTCCTTAGCATGTTGCACAAAACTAGCCTGTGGGGTTAATTTATAATTTTATGCGAATCTACAAAAATGAGTTGTCATAAACCAGCTTGGGCGCGCTGTGAAAACGTATTCTTGTCATGTCTTTTCTACAAGTTGCATTAGAAGACAGGAGTGCTGCAAACCAAAACTACAAAAGAAAATCTCGAATCCTGGTAAGTTTCATTTCTCGCGCGTCTCCTCTCCACGAAGCGTTTCTAATCAAGGGCGATCTGGAACCGGAAGTCTGACTCGCAAGAAGGCATTCGGAACAGAGGCTTGTGGCCCAAAACAATCATGGTAGCGACGGCGGGTCCTTCCCTCATCCCCGCCCATGCGAGGGGGCGGGGAAACGAAGAAGGGAGCGGGCGCTTTTGAAGCCGCCCGCGGGCAGCTGCCTCCCCGTGGCCAGGCAGACAAGTTCGGAGTAGGCGGTGAGGCCATGAGCCGCAGCGGCGGAGAAGCGCCAGGGAAGCTCCTGAGGGCGCAGGCCTTCCGCTTACCCGGCCGCCACGGCTACGCAGTAGAGTTTTCGCCGTACCTGCCGGGGCGTTTGGCCTGCGCTACCTCGCAGTACTACGGGATTGCAGGTGAAACGACAGCAGGTGGCGCGGGCGCAGTAGTGGCAGCAGCAACCTTCAGAAGCGCTTTCTTCTGCCTAGGTTCTTTTGTCGCGTGAGGGTGGTTGGAGAGAATGGTTTGCTGTGCGGAGCCTACTCGTACTGTAAAAGGCAGTGCTACTGCAGGCTCCAGCCCCCGTGCATGTTTGAGACGCTTCACCAAGATAACGACCTGGTTTAGATAGAAGCCACCACCACCCCGTCCCTTTTCCGGCCATTCCTCAGTTTTAAGGGATTTATTTCCCAAATTACTAGGATTGCAGCCTTAGATTGCATTTTACCGGTCTGTAACCAAGCTAATAAAAGTTCATCTAGACACAGAATAGAAATGCATACATGTTCTTGCTGGTCCAAAATTAACCGGGAGTCTTCAAATGTAATATGCGCAGATCCACATTAGGACAGTATTTTTAATACACTCAGAGATTACAAAAATCGGGGAAGGGGAATGGCTTGTGAAAGCAGTGATGTATACACAGTCCTGGCGTGGGAAGAGGCTGCAGAGGCTTTCCTGGGTGCTGTGTTTTCAGGTTACACCCAGTTGTAATAATGAAGATACAAGCAAAAATGTTCCCTTATGAAAACAGGAAACCATGAAAAAATTGTTAAAACAGCTTTTGCCATATGTTCAGTGGAAAAAAAATTCATCTAAATCCACATGCATCCTAAATACATACATGGTTCATTATAGGGCTGTGCTGGTAATTTGATTGTTATATCCAATATGATTGAGGAAATCGGGATTGTGTATAAAGTAGGCCCAGTGTCCCTCATATCCAACTTCTGTATCTTTATAATCAGTCTTTGAACTGTTTCTTAAATTTTTATTATTTTTAAACTGCCCAGTGTTGTTTGGAACTGGATGGCCTCTAAATTATATAAATAAATCTGGATTACTAACATCTAAAATCCCTGGGAAAATATACAAGTTTTATTCAATATTACAAGTTTTATTTCAATATTAGATTTACTCCTTGTAAATCTAATACTGAAAAGCTCCTTTCCCTTATAGCCACCAGCTTAACTATGTTTGGCGGTACAGTATCTGGGAGTGAATCTCCAAAGATAACAAAAATGTCTGGGTAAATATTTAGGAAAAAGGCATTCCCACATTTGACATTTGAGTGGTGTGCTTGAGACCACAATTCAGAAAGTGGGTGGGACAAGGATGAAAAGGAAACAATTGCATTTCTATTTAATTAAAATTACCTTGATTGCCTTGATTGACCAGAGTGTCACCGGACAGAGTCCTGCTGGTCGCAACTCGCTTTCCATTTGTCTCGAATCCTGGCTTTTCTTCTCCAGGTTCGGCCAAAGTCCTTGACTGGATCTTCCCATCTGTTTGGAGGTCGGCCGATAGGTCTTTTTACTTCTCTTGGATACCATTCAGCAACTGCTGTTGGCCAATGGCCATCCGACATGTGCGTGACATGTCCTGCCCAGTGTAGCTTCCGTTTTTGATATTTGACGATGAATAGAACTGATAGGATAGTTCCCTGTCATGTGTTTAATCATTTTCTCCTAGTGATGGTGACAACTTTTGAATAGGTTGTGGGGTCACACGCGAAGCATTTGGGGGTTGCATGCAACCATGGGGCCTTAGGTAGTGCACCTCCATTTTAAATACAGAATAAGTATACAATTAGATATATAGTTACACTGTTTATGGTAATTATTGGATCTATATGTCACCCCTTCAAGTTAGGCCAAATAACTGCTTGTTGAAGGGTATAATAACAGAAACTTGAAAGCCTGTCAGTTTCCCTCTGCCTTCTCTTATACCAACAGAATCAAAGCTTATTTTGAGTTTCTTTCTCACGCTTTCTACTTTCGCACGACTGAGTTGCCATTTTTCTTCCCTTAACGGTTCACTCATTCCTTCCCTAAGGTCATCTCTACATTACTTTAAACTATATCTGAAATTGATTGTGATCATTACGTTTTTGTACCCTAAAGTCAAATATAATCTTTCCAAATATTTATTTGGAAATCCCTCCTTCCTTTTCCCATCTCAAAATGGCTTATGAAATCTCCAGCTTTGAAGACAGTAAAAGGTAATACTGATTCTGCTTAACAATCCATGCTATAGAGATGTATTTTTATATGTAGTCTCTGGAAACTTATTAACTGGAAAATTCATCAGAGCTTGGCCGATGTATCCTGCACATCTTTTGGAAAAGGAAGATGGTAGAACACATAATTTGTGTATAACAGGCTCCATCTTCAATAAAAAGAATTTAATAGTAGGGGATGAAAAAGACCTCTCACCCTAGAAAACCAGTCAGAGTATCAATTCTATGCTAAGTAGCTGTAGTTTGACAAAGTTATAAGGCAGTCTTCAGTGTTTCTGAAAGGGGTTCCCAAAGTTCAGCAGTTTTCAAGAATCTTACTCAAATTTAGTCCATATTATACTGTAGACCATTTTTTCAGTGTTGATTTTATTGTCTTCCATCTTAGGTTGTGGAACTCTAGTAGTGTTGGAACAAAATGAAGCTGGACTTCATCTTTTCAGGAGGTAGTATTTTGTTCTTTTGTAATAGAAATAATTATTGCATAATCTTTATGTTTTTGGAATTAGATATTGTGTAGTTTTATAAAACTAACTGTATCAAATGCACTTATACTGCTAAATTCGTGTGTGTGAAGTTAATAGAATAGTGTTGGATAAGGAAGAGGGTTGAAAGGAATATTACTGATTATAGAACAGTTCAAACCCCTTTAAAACCTCAAGAAAACATGTCAACGGTTTTTTTAGGAAGTAAGGGCAGCTAGAGGTTTTTTAGAATGAAACACAGATTCATGTCTGCTAAATTTACTCAGTTTAGTAGTTTACTGCAATCTTGGAAAAGGTCTACCAATTTCTACATTGTTGTTATTTTGCATGAAAATATTCAAGTTTTTCAGAGAGGTGTTGCCAACTCCAAATTTTTGTCAGACTCCAATGGAGGAACAGTCCAATTGGTCTTGGGGCCCAAATCTGAATCTTAATTCAGAAATCCTCATGTCTTTTTCTGCTTTACAGAAATTTCTTTATATGACAGAACTCTTTCTATAAAACAAAACAGAGAAGAGGAGGGAATGTAGTTTTGTAATTGATAGGGCCTTCTTCTAATTTTCCGAGGGCTTTCTGATTACGGTATATTGCTTTGCTGAAGTAATATATTGCAATACAATCATGGAGATGGAATGGGGTGGGGGTTTTTTTTTATTTTGCAATTTTTCTCTTTCATGGGCAAAGATAGTAAAAGTTTTAAATGTGGCACCTCTGAAAGTATAGTATTACTTGCTTATTTAGAAATATTGGAAATGTCTTTCTCCTTTCTCTTCTCTACTGAGTAGGTGTTAATTGAACAAAAAAGAAAATAACTTTAAATGGCCTTTCATTTACTGTTACTTGCATTTATCCCTGTTTGGAGAGGGATGTTTATTGCAACCCTCCGAAAACCCTAAAACGAAAGCAAACTACAAAGAGAAAAAGGAAATTGAACCACTCCCCCACTTTCCAAATTTGAAGATTCTTCTTCCATAAAAACATTGCACCTGAAACTTACCCAGCTTGATTCCCCAAAAAGGCAGGATATTCCTACAACATTAAATTCTGCCAAAAAATAAAAGTTGTCAGCAATTTCTTTTAAAAAAGCACCTAACACAAATTCCCTATATCTGTTATGGTTAGTAGTAATGACAGGGACGTGTAAAACTGTGGACACTCTCCTATGTGCTTCTGCAAAATGATATGCATTCAGAAGATAAGAACTTGATTCTTCAGTAAACTATATGGATGCACATTCCTATCAACTTTTGTTACCAATCGACACTACTGTCTTAGCCTTGGCAATATAGGTCCATGCTGTTACATGCTGTACTCTTGTCATGAATTAATATATTCATTTTTGGTTTAGTTTTGACTGGAATGATGGGCTATTTGATGTGACGTGGAGTGAAAACAATGAACATGTGCTGGTCACTTCCAGTGGAGATGGATCTTTACAAATATGGGATACAGAAAAACCTGCAGGTCCACTGCAGGTCCACAAAGAACACACTCAAGAGGTATAACTAAATATTGTCACTTTTGTCTATAACAAGATAGACTGTTCAAAAGGGAACCCCTCTTTGTTGATTAATCAATAAAAACAGTAGTTGAAGTTTAGAAGTACCAGAATCTTCTATCACTTTTATAAATTGTGATTGGATAATCTATCTTCTTTATCCTACCATTGCTTTTGCTCCAGTTTCTTCTGTTTATCTTTTCTTTATTCAAAAACATTTTTAAAAAAGAGTAAGAAACACTATGGGAGGGACTTAATGACATTCTGAAAATCTATAGTAATTAACAAGTTGAATTTCCTTTGGAAATTGCAATGTTCTGTCCAGCAATATATTATTTTCACAAATCTTGCATCACCTGTTTGAGTAGCAATTTCACATCACCAGCAGAAATTATTTCTGAGTATTACGTAACGATGTTTTTGAGTGAAGGGTTGGTTTTTGCCAGAGCCAACTAAGTTCCCCCTTCTAGTGCTAAAGACTTGGTGTGGGTATGTGCCTTTGAGTCAGTGTTGACTCCTGGCAACTGCCTGGACAAGTCCCTGCAGTTTTCTTGGTGAGGTTTTTTGGAAGTCAGTTGCCACCACTTTCTTCCTAGGGCTGAACGGGAAGGACCTGACTTAGTGTCTAAGGGGGGACTAGAACTCACAGTCTCCTGGTTTCTAGACTGTAGGGCTATACAAATCCTTTCAAAGTGTTGCTTCAAAAGTATGGCTGCAAAGGAAATTATTTGAATAATTAATGTAATTTTCCAGACATGAGTGGCTGCTTCATAAGCTGCTTCCAGTTGTCATGGCATGCCTGTGTGTCGGTAAAACACGTTGCTTTTCAGGGAAAACAGGGAAGCAACTTCTCTGGGCTTTTTGGCTCATGTAATCAAAGCAGTGGTTGGTTGATGCAGATGAACTTAAAATGAGTGACGTATTTTAAGCATTATTGTTAAATTGTTGTTATTTGGGGTAGTTCCTGGCCTACAGTGAGTATGTTAAGCAGGAGTCAAATATTCTGCAGGAGTATTTTGGTGCAACTCATCTGGGTTAGCTCTTGGCAAGAGGAGTGATGGTTCATAAGCAGTGAATGCTTGCCATCAGTCTTTTGCTATATTAGTCTTTTGAGAAATATGTTCAGTTGCTGAAATTTGAATATCCTGACTCTTCTGCAATATTAGAAGTTTTGTTTTCTTTTGGGCAGCCTAGTTTTCTTTTGGACAGCAACTAGTCTGACCATCCTTTGACAGTAGTCCAGCACATAGTGTTTCACTATCAATCTTTGAACAAGGCATTTAAAAAGCTATTCCGACATGCCACACTGGAACTAATTGGATCCTGTCAGGAAGCTACATTTATCTTTTAGTGAAATCAGAAATAGTCCTTGGGCTTGTGTAATTTTTCCATACTACACTAATAGTAGATGAATATCTGAACTGGGATATTTGCAGTGGTAACCCAGTTTTTATAACAGGGACTGTGGTTTTCTCCTGAACCGGAGATTGCCTTCTGGGCACAGTACTAGAAAAATAGAGAAGAAATGTGTGACTCCAAGAATAACCTGGCAGAAAATAAGAGTGAGCAGTGTTTGGATCGGTTCCTTTAAAAACATAATTCAGGAAGTAGCAAGCAATAAAATGGCTCCATTCATCTGAGTAAGAAGAAGAATTCTTGAAATATTCTCGAAAAACGCGGTCGAGAGTGAGTCTTACTTTTCTATTTTAGGAAGAAAAAGTAAAGGTAAAGACTACAGTTATTACATTGCAATAAATAAAAGCATGTACCAACCAACCAACCAACCACACACACAAACACATAGTTGTATACACACATATATCTATATATGTGTATACAAATATATTTTTGTATAAACACATGCATATACGTTTTATGTATCATAACCAAGTAGCTAACAAATTATTTGTATTGTGTATTTTTATAAATCGTTGATTATTGATGTGCATGTGTATTAAAAGAGAAAAGTTTTATTCTGGGTTATTGTTTTGCATTTTTTAGTCTTGAATCTTGATATATAGATTGTTTATATTTTTCTAACACAGTATATTCAGTATATTCTTCTAATTATGGCTTATCCAATGTGTGCTAGCAAGCTAAAGTGTATCCAATATTTACAGGTCTATAGTGTTGACTGGAGTCAGACCAGAGGAGAACAGCTAATAATATCTGGATCATGGGATCGAACAGCCAAGTTGGTATGTGTGTACTTCAGGTTATTTAAATTGCATTCTAAAAGAATATTCTAAATTAACATTCTAAAATTAACATTCTAAAAGCATATTCTCAATATGTTTGTTTTTCTGTTTGTTCTTTACTTGGACTGATGATGCCTTAATTTCTTTTGTTTAAATTAATATTGGTCAAAAAATGGGACAATTTAAGTGAGGAATCCAGTTGTTTTTGTAACTATAGTTAATGAATTAATTCATCAAGTGGGAAGAATCACAGGATATATTTCTTTACATAACAAAACAGCAAATTGATTAAGACTTGCATATGTGATTTTTGTTTAAATTATGGATCAGTTGATAGTTGAAAGTAAATGTGATATTGAATGAGGCAAGGCATGAGATGCCCCATATGACAAAGCAACTTCAGGAGGTAGTTGAATCCTGAGATAACATAGGAGATAGTTCTCTTTCGCCAGTTGTTGGAGAAGCCATAGTTAATGGTTCCCTATTAACTATGGTACTCTTTATCATTTCCAAACAAAACCAAGCACATTGAGGAGGGGGGTTATTGCACATCTGGTTCCTTGTACTAGTTTTATATTGGAAAAAGCTAGTCATTTCTGCATTCAGAAAGTATCTCTCCTTTGGAATTGAAATTTCCTTTATGCCATTCCCACCCCATTGTAGATCGTGTTAAAGCATAACAAGCTGGCTATTTCTGTAGTGTTCATTATGAAAGAATCAGGCTATATGCTGATTCTATGTGCTTTCACAGCTTCATTAATAAAGAATTCTTAATGGTTAAATGCTTTTGCAAAAAAAAAAACCCAATAGGATAGAATTCAGAAGGGGATCTGTCAGCAGCATCCCTTGCAATGTCTTTCAAGTGAACAAGGAGAAAATGCTGAAAGGAATTGCAGTCCAATCCATAGGGAAGGAGCATTGCTCAGTTACTGGTCCATGTCTCCTTACACCCAGTGTTCCCTAGAAATTGGGAATGAGATAGGAGTTGTTTCTTCTTCGACTCTTGGTGCCTAAACTAAGCACAAGCTTTCTAAATGTGTTTCTGAGTAGCATGATTCAATAGATGGCCTAGCTGATCTGAAACTAAACAGGGTCACCACTGGTTGGTACTTGGATGGGAATTATCTGGGATTTCCGGGGATATTGGCTAGACTGGGAAGTAAAAAAAAAACATGGAAGAAGTTGATAGAAAATCAGTTCAGTAACTCTGACTAGAAAGCCGCATTGAGGAGTCACTCCTTGAAATGAAACAATTCACCAAGTTACCTGTCTCTGGTCTGTTTATTACTTTCTATTTCTTTCAAAGAGATAGAGAGCTGCATCCCAATTTTAAAAAAGAAAAGAAAAATCAAACCAGAAGTTTAAAATCTTAAAAGTGTTGAAAATAATAGTTTTTGCAAATCAATCTGGGTAAAGTGATAGTTGGATTAGTCCAGGGATTCTCAACCAGGGTTCTGTGAGAGGTCACTAGGGGTTCCCTGGGAGATCACGATTTATTTAAAAAATTATTTCAAATTCAGGCAACTTTGCATTAGAGAGATGATGTCCTAACAGTCAGGAACCACGCTGAGACGAGGAATAGGTCTCTAGTGTTTATTACTGCTACATTAGACAGAAAATCCTAACAAACTGAAGAAGCGTGGGAAAACCCAGACAGATAAAACCCAAAAGTCAAGGTGGGTCTGTTCTGTGTCTCTTTGAATGGCTGCTCAACTCCTCACTACTACGCATGTGTTTTCCCCCCTGGATAGGGGCCCCCTCCTGCTCACCATCAGTGCTCATGACAGATAAGCTTCATTCTTTATTTTTAGTTTAAGAATACTACTAATGCATATATACAGGCCTACCCATGAAATGAATATAATAATTTTGTAACTTCTGTCTTACATTTGAGCGTGAATGTGTGGGGGTTCCCTGAGGCCTGAAAAATATTTCAAGGGTTCCTCCAGGGTCAAAAGGTTGAGAAAGGCTGGCTTAGTCTCAATTATTGTAAACCATCCAGAGTCGCTCTTAGTGAAATGATCGATGACAAAATATAAAAATATATGATGATACAGGAACATGCAAGCATTTAAATCCAGCAGGAGAAGCAGCTAATTTTCAGAGAGGTATAAATTAAAACTACTTTATGAGTGCACGTTTTGGCAAATTTTAGATGCACTTTCTACGCTGGGAAGTAATTCTGTGGGAAAGCAATATATTTGTTTCATGACAATAATTGCTTATACTTTATTGACTTGTCTAAAATAATAAAGTCATTTTGAAGATCTTCAAAATAGGGGCTACATTCTGTGCATGCTTACTTGAAAGTAAGTCTGAATGATTCCAGTGGGAATTATTCCTGAGTAAATGTACCTCAGTATTCAGCCTAAGTTTTAAAAATAATCTTGATTGACAAGTCTGTGTAGAAAACAAGTGTTACTATGACAGTAATTAAAAGTGCTTTTCAAGTACATATATTGTATATACCAGAACAAGTGTATTTTTTAATGCTAGAGAATAGAATTCGGTATATTTCCTTCACATATTAAAGTATACCAACTACCCTTTATTTGTTTACATTTTCTAGTGGGATCCTGAAGTGGGACGGCCATTGCGCACGTTCAGAGGCCATGAGGGTGTCATTTATAGCACCATATGGTCTCCACATGTCCCTGGCTGCTTTGCCTCTACCTCAGGTAAATGCTACAAATTCTACATTATTTGTAGTAGGAGCACTACAATTACATTTGAATGTTCTAAAATTCTGTCCAGCAGATGGTGGTATAAATTTATATAAATGGTAGAAGAAATGAAGAACCTGTAGCTATGATTAAAGAGCAGGTTCAGTTGTTACCATTTAACTACACTGAACTGGCTCCTCTACATGGATCAACAGCTGTTTTAGTTGAGTGAATCAATATCAGTTTTTCATGCTGTCATTTCATCTCTGGCATTTTTTTCTGTCTTGCCAACTTTTTCCCCTTCCTAGCTGATACAGCACTACAAGTAGTTATAAATTTCTGAGTGGATATCTTTTATCCAGTACCTTCACGTCCTTATGAACAGTGTACTAGTCGTTTCCCAAAAAACATAGCTCAACAGTCCTTTTGGGAGCATATTATCACACGTTAGGACTATGCCTTTGGATTTGAAAGCAGAAAGGTTATTGGAACCTGGAGATTTATGTGTGTAGCATTGGACTGCAACTCCTGAAAGCAGCTGTGTCCTTGAAAAAGATGCCCATATTAGGGTGCTTAAGATGAATTGGCCATGTTGTGATTCAAACTATTTTCCTAAATATTTATGGTCATAAATCAGCATTGTTTGTAGTAACGTAGTAGTAGTAATACTGAACACAGTGATAGACAACCTAGTGCTTTTCGAGTGTTTTGAACTGCAGTGGCCATAAATCACAGCATGGTTAACAGCCAGGGAATTTGGAAGTTGTCCTCTTGTATAAAAGTTGTAGTGCTTTTGAGTGTAAGGGTTAGGGTGTTGAATGAGGACTGGGGACACAAAATGTCAAGTTTAAAATTACTTTACTACAGGTAGTCCTCATTTAGCGACCATTCACAGTTACGATGATGATGAAAAAGTAACTTTGCGACCAGCCCTTCCATTTGCAACCTTTGCAAGTCTGTAAAGCAAAGGAAAGCTGAAGTAAGATCGTAAGCACGGTTGTGGTTTTACTTAGTGACCGCTTCACTTAACAACTGAGTTGCTGGTCCTGATTGTGGTAGTTAAACGAGGACTACCTGTACAGAAAAAAAATCTTTTAATGGTTTTGGGTCAATCACTATTTCTCAGGTTAAACTACCTTAGCAGGACTGTTGGGAAAGAAAATGAGAGAAAGATTGCTGTCTAAAAAATATAATGAATATATTCAACAAATAAATTGTAACTACTGTGAAAAGTCAGCTTATCCCATTGCAAAAATGATGATGGCTGAATTGAAATTTGGGTAACTAGCTTGTTCTAGCTAGGCTTGGTTAACAAAGCAGAAGATGAAACCATTGTTTTATCTTGTTTTAATTTCCTATAGTTATAACTAATTTCATTTCCTTTGAACAAAATTAGTACATAATGGTCTCCTTGCTCTCCTCATGTATAGAATAAAAAAGGGGGGAAGTAGGGGGAACACAAAAGCCTGAGGCTGGGTCTCAGAACTACCTTTATTTATTCCGAACTAATGAATTAATCATTGTCAGCATGTTTAATTTTAAAATAATCAACAGGATTGTGTTTCGGAAAGATTCCAGTGTGTATATGAGTGTTTTGTTTTTACAATTCAGCAGATTGTGGAGCTTCTTTATCAGTGGAAGCAGTATAATAGCTCCATCTCTTTGATTAGTAGCAGCATGACCATTTCTGTATTTTAAAAAGAGAGGTCAGTTGAGTGTTTCTTTCAGATGTAATGCCATTTAACACTTTGGTAATGCATCTGCTTTGAACACGATTGTTTGGAACTGGGTCTCAATGCTTTGGATCTTGTTGCTTGTTTCTTTGAACCGCAGGCAATATGCATATTGCTCTACTTCAGTAGGTGCTATTCTTTAGTTGGTCTCCCCCGGTCCTGGTGAGAGCTGTATCATGCACAGAGTTGTTATGTGCAGTGTTAAAGCACATTCTGTTTAACTGACCTTATCCCCTATAGTAGCCCAGAAAGATAAGTCCTAATGCAGTATCATTAGGAATTTTGAACCACTCTGGCACCTACAACTCTGGTGCAACTCAGTGCTCTTAAAGAGATTAATATTCATCACTGTTCTCTATTGATAAACAAATCATTCTTATTCTGGGGGGAGGCGTTCTTGGTAGTATGGTAAAACTCTCCAGAGATTAGAACTTCGGCAGAGCACTCATAGCCTCAAACATCTTTCTTGGTGTTGGTCAGCTTAGTTCCCCCTAGGATAGCCAGCTGTGCTTTTATCATAAGGGATTGGTATTGTTTTATCATAAAGGTTTTGTATTATTCAGCAAATTCAGCACGTTAAATTCTTTAACTTACAGCAACAAGCCTTTCTCCTAGAGCACTGTTACCTCCTGCTTGGCAACCTAGAGCCTTCCTATAAATTCTTTCAGCTTCCCACATAATTCCTATTTTTCTGTGAATTTTCCACTTATCCTCCACTCATGCTCTAAAATATATATATATTCAACTTAATTTGGCCGAGAAATCTGTTTTGTGTGTGTGTGTGTGTGTATCAGAGATTATATATGATGATTAGATTTTACATAAATTATATGAACGCATATATAAAATAGAATAGCGTGTGCATGAGTGTGTGTGTATAATGTACATAATGTGCATATATAATATAAAATAGAACGTATATTGTATATATTAGACATATAGATATATACACATATACTTGCATATAGACACATACACATGAAATATATAACGTGCATATTATTTTAGGTGCTATGGTAATAATGATGAACAAATATCTATGATACAGAAATTAGAATAAACTGAATATCTATACCAACATTAATAGGTAAGTAGAGGTGATTTACCAAACAAGACAAAAATCTGCTGTCAAGCTCTATTCAGGTGTAAAGGAAGAACTAAATGCATTTTTGCTGGTATTAGATTGAACATTTTAGTTCAAAAATTTGATCAGTGGAATAGACATGCTGTACTAATTTTTCCTCTTTTGACACCTTCTTTAAAGAATAAGAATATTTAACCAGATAGATCTTTTTTTATTAATATAACACATTGTCAAAAGAATAAGATTCAGCACACTGGCATATCTCACAAGTTTTAAAGATTTTTGCTGTTTTGTAACCTTGGTATTCCACACCAGTGCTTATTGCAGTTGCCATAGGTTTTTGGAAAATGAGTGTGTTCAGCTTGGCTAAGCTACAATAGTTTTTGCTATACCCTGCAGTACAGAGCTACAGTGACTGAATTAGTATAGTGTAATGGTTGCCTATTCTAAAACACCATCAGACTCATGAGCAGGAATTCAAAGATATCTGATTTATTAAAGAATAGTATGCAGGATCACAGAGAAAGCTGAGAATGATGAAAGCACACCAAATTCAAACTAAAAACCCTCGGTGCAAATGAAATCCCTCCCCCCGTAGAATCTTCTCAAGTTCACAATCCCAGGTGCTCCTAACGGTTTCTGATGGTCTGCGGGAAAAGGCCTTGAACAGATAACATAACCCAAACACATTCCATTGTCCTGATTTCACATATAGAGCTTGGCACAAGGTCTCACAGCAGCTCCCTCCCAAACAGAAATGCGTGTCAGCGCCATGGCATGTGAAACGTTACGATGTATAAACTACATTGAATCAGTGAACATGACATATAGAGACTCAGCTTTAACAATTTTACTTTGATAATTTTTTACTTTGATAAATACAGTAGTATATGTTATGTCTTTTGAATTAATGTTGACTCCTGGTAACTGCCTGGACAAGTCCTTGCAGTTTTCTTGGCAATATTTTTGAAAGTGGCTTGCTAGGGCTAAGAAAAGGAGACTTACTCAAAGTCATGTACTACATGCCTAAGGCAGGACCAGAGCTCATGTTGTCCTGGTTTCTAACCTGGTGCCTTTGACCACTACACTGAACTAACTGTCATATAGTGGTATGCTCTGGTTACAGCTTTGCTTAGAAAGACAATTTCCCAAAAGATTTGTAGCTATGCAGTAACAAGAGTAGTTTCAACAGTGAATTATCATTTACCTGGTGGTGTTGTTTATCAGCTCAGCTAATTTCTATAATAAACAGATTAGGCTAGAAAGAATATAAAAGAGACTATTTCCATAGTGCTGATTAGTGGGTGTTGGAAAGGCACAATATGCTTCTTTGGACTTAAAAAAAAAAAGAAAAGAAATGAGCATCCTAGTCCAGAACTTTGAGATATCAAATGGGAACTGTATCTGGTCACTAATGTTGACGGTGGCTGGAATCCAAAGAGCTACTTAAGGCATGCCTAAGGGCTTGGGAATGCCAAAACTAATCTTTTGTTTTTTGTAGTAGATCTCTGTGTTGTATCTAAAACTTAAAAAAAAAATCCTTTTCAGGGGCGTTGTGCCACATGGTATGTAGGGTAGAGGAGCATAGCTTCCTCAAAAGCATAAAGCCCTATGGTTCTTGAGATTCCAACCCATTCTTACACATTCTTAGCTTTAAGGTATAATGCACAAAATATAATGCAAACATATCTGCTTATGTTTTATTTTGCTGACAATTTATTCTACTTTGCTCATCACAAAGGCCAGGTTGTAGCTATCTATGCATTTGTTTGTTTGTTTGTTTTTCAAATTTATTTAGCCACCTATATCGCATATAGACTCTGGGTGGCTTACAAACAATTAAAACCAATATTAACAATTTAATATTTAATAAAATATTTTTAAAAACCAGCAAAAAAGAACAATACAATAATTTAAAAAACAAGAAAAAACAATATAAAAGCATATAAAACTAACATTAAAAATCATAAAATTCATACCTGGGGTAATCACATCTAACAATAACACTCCATAGAACTACTGTGCTGACTCTGCCAGATTGCCTGGTCCCCATGTCCACTGGTAAAACCATGTTTTCAGGGTTTTTCAGATGGCCAGCAGGATTGGGGCCAATCTAATCTTTGGGGGATGATGTTCTACAGGGCAGGCACCATGGCAGAACAGTCTTTCCTCCTAGGTCCCACCACATGACATTTCTTAGCTGATGGGACCCGGAGCCTTATTCTCCTGCCAGACCTGATGGGATGGGTAGACATAATTGGGGAGAGTTGGTCCTTCAAGTAATCTGGTGTAGGTCCCATTTGTTTTATTCAAATGCTGTGTAACACATTGTTCTCAGGCAGAATGCAAGAAATGAAAAATAAAAATATGAATTACAACAAATGAAAAACAGCACAGACAGCAATACTATTGTCGATTATGACAACACATCAGTTAATACACCATAGCAAGTACATTAACAGTTTTCCAAAATGCTAATATAAATATTATTTTTAATCAATAACTAAGTAATATAAACTGAATCAAAATATTACAAACAATAGTTACAACTTAGACAGGAGAAGTCTCTTCTGACACCTGGGAAGATGTTAGTATGTGTCAAACAAGCCTCATGTACAGAACTGAAGGGAAGAAAGGTAATTTTTTTGTACCTAAACTTTGAATTGGTGGTATGTGTATGTGTGTGTATAAATAAAATAATTACTGGTGCCAGTCTGTATTCTTGCTGCCATTATCCATGCAACTGAAAATTCTAAAGTATCTTCAGAAGCAACCTTGTATATAATGCAGTTCAGTAACTCAGCAAGAAGCTACTAGAGAATGAATGTCTGAAGCCAGATTATCTACATTCAGATAGGTTGTTTGAATCTATGATGTTGGTAAAAATACTCCTTTACCTACTAATACACACACACACACGTGAGAAGGTAGTATCAACCCTTCAAGGTAGGCCAGGTCAGGAAACAGACACCACAAGAAATACTAGAACTTGACTTTATTGGGATAAGCTATAACTGTATCTTGAAAGCCTGACAGCATTTCCCCTTCTCTCCCTCTTATACGAAAAGGAAGCAATCTTGAGTTTCTTTCTCACATTTTCTTGTTTACCTGGGCTAAGCTCAAGTTTTATTAACAGTCACCACATAGCTTTTCCAAGGACGTCTCTGTGCTTCTCTAGAGGAAGGTGAGTTGGTATAAATAAAATACATGTGAACGAACAGCAAACTCTAATGATACTGACTGCTTCAGATAGTTTGTGGGATGCTTTCAGTTTCTTGCAGCATGTGCTTAATCAAATTGTCAGTAGTAAATGTATGTGAAATGTAAAAGAAAGATTTAACGTTAAAATTTAAAGAGAAATGAATAAAAAGTGATTGAGTATTTAAGAACTTGCAGTTTTGCAAATTATAGCCATAAGCACCCATGTGAAGGGGAAAAAAGATTACAGCGCAGAAAAATAATGGGCCTGCCTGAATGGCATTTCAATTAAGGTGTATTCAGCATTAAATACATTTGGAAAGAGCAAAGCACTTTACAGAACTGTTAGTACTGCATTCAATCATCTGTATTTCTGTGCATGCTTTCTCACTTGCTTCAATTCTTATTTAGAATCCAAGATCTTGATAACAACCTGGAGTTGTTAAATCTGTGTAGACTATTCTATCATAATGTCAGTACCAGTTTTTAAACTGATAATGTGGCTAGAGATCGGTTTGGAGGGACTGCTTTGGCTTGGTTGCCTGATAAATGTCTGTCTGACAACAGAAGGCTAGTCATGTGGAAAATGTCATTAAAGAAATGACATAAACAACAAAACTGCCTTTAAGCTTAAAGCGTTTAATTTGTATACAAAGTAGCTTTCTGTTCTCTACCTGCACAACAAAATTGAATATTGTGTAAAGAAGATTCAAATGTATCCATGATTCGTAGAGAACCAGGCATAATCAGCGTTACCCAGATGATGCTTCATCAATCCAGTTTGGTCTAGTGGTTAAAGTGCTGGGCTAGAAACCAGGAGCCTGTGAGTTCTAGTCCTACCTTAGGCATGAAAGCTGGCTGGGTGACCTTGGGCCAGTCCCCCTCTCTCAGCCCAGCTCACCTCACAGGATTGTTGTTGTGGGGAAAATAGGAGGAGGAAGGAGTATCAGGTATGTTTTCTGCCTTGAGTTATTTATAAAAATAATAAAGGTGGGATAGGAAATAGATAAATAAATAAAATCACTTGCCGAACTCTCCTTTGCAATTGGTTCTCCCAGTTCGCTATCAAAACATTGCTTTATAAAATAAAAATACTTAAAATACCTTATAGTTATCTGTACGAAGTGATGCACAAAGTAGATGCTTACTGTAAGAAACACTCTGGCATTCATCTGTAAAGGGAAGTTGAGAAGATCCACTGTTGGCAAAGACCTATGAAACTTGACTATTACCTTTGCTGCTAGGAATTTGTTTTAAGTGCTGCCTTCATTTTCTTCTGTAATGTGTTATTACATGTATACATTAGAGTAAATGCAAATGGGGTTTGTTCCAGCACATCCCTACATTAGAAAAAGAAATTGTGGCCATATATCTTCATAGGATTTAATCACACCACTGTTTTTGTTCATCAAAATTAAAGTTGGCTTATAGTAATGTGATGTTTTTCTAAAGATTTCCCACTACTGCTATGGATCCTTTTCTTTGAATTTGCATACCATAGTATCAACATAGAGAAAAAGAAGTTACAAGCTATTTAGCTCCTGAGTAAATTAAATTGCTTTTTCATCTTTAGTACTTAACATTTTATGTTTAAGAGTTTGACAGCAGTGTTAATGACCACAGTGCACTGTGAGAAAGTAATTTACACTTGAGGTATCTGGAGCTGCAGATAATATAAGATATTGGCAGTCTCAGAAGCAAACTGAAGACTTTAAATTGTTAGGAAAAAATCTCTTGCACATCTGTAAGTATGGTTCTTATATATTGCTTGTGTTTTAATTTGAGGCATAGTTAAGTATGGTGTTATTTTAGGACAAGTACAGCTTCCTTTGAAAATGCCAAGTGATAAGAGTGTTGATTTTCATCACTGGCAATTAAATATGAGTAGAAAATGATCTTCTGTTTTTATATAAATGGTCTATTAAATCCAATAAAGATTAGACACTTTTAATATACCTAATGGGCTAAGACTTGCAGTGTTGACAAAAAAAATGCTTAGGTTGGAGCATATTGACTTTGCCAGCTTATTGGGAAATGTAACATTGTGCCAGTATTGCAGTTATGATAGCCAGATGCACTGACATGTTGATTTAGAACTAGCTATTCACATTTCCATTTATGGAAATATTGTGATAGCATCCTCAGATATTAGAAATGATAGAAAGGTGACAGAAGAAATTGGATAACTGCAGTAGCAAATTTAATCTGAGAAACTTTTGCTTGGCTTTATAATAGGACACAATTAAGTGTGGATGGATTTCAGGGATGTGGGGTCTATTTTCTTTCTTTTTCTGAGGACCCTGAGGTTCAGTAATCTGAACTAGAGGTTCAAGTGGTTGGATGTGCATGCACACTAAGAAGGAGGAAATAGGTGAACATGTTCAGCATCAGACCAATGCTCAATATTTTTATTTTTTTGGTTATTGTTAAAAAATTCCCTCCTGGTTTCTCCTAATTATTTTTAACAAACTAATTTAAGGGTAAAAAGCTTTTTCATTAGTATATTTTTACATAATTAGGAATTTGAGGATTGGATTCTGGCTTAATCCATTTAGAGATTGGAGTCCTTTATATACTTTAAATGTGATTTAATTCTAGATCTAATTCTCAAACTATTGCCAAAGATTAGAGATTATAAAGGGTTCTGCTGATCCACATCTTCCGCCCCTGAGTTCATCAATATACAATAAGCTTAAATTGTATTAGTTATGACTGTTATGCTAAATGAACAAGTAAATGCATATTTGATCTGCTATATAATTGGATTTCCAATCCTGAGACTGGAATGAGGTTTCAGTATAGTTTATTATCGACTATTCCTTGATCATAAAAGAACAGAGAACAGAGATACATAATTGTATATATTTCAAATATTTAGGCCTATATGCTCCAAGTATTTCCAAGCATAAATTTGTTTTATGAAAGGTGTTAGCAGCTGTTTTGGTAGCTAGCTGTTATCCTAGAGCTGATCTGGTGGGACATTCTCTCTGTTCCCCTCAAATTTGGACAATAAAAAGTCAAATTAATGTACAGAGAAAAGGTCAAAATCGCAAATAGAATCAACTGATGCCCAGAAATTTCACAGAACAAGAAAACCTTAAATTATGAATCAGCAGTATAATTTATAACCATGCTACTATATCTAGCTTTTTCTTTTTCTTTTCTTTTTGCTACCAGTGCAAACAATGCCATATCAACATCATTCATATGGAAACAAATAATGTCATTAGAATTTTCTAGTCTTCCTGATAACAGAAGAATTACAATCTTTTTCTGTGATTGTTATACAGTGGTCAGATCAATATATAATGAATGAGGTCGTCTATTTGGTTTTGCCTGCCAATGGCAAGCTGTTGTTTAGTTGGCATTGTCATATAATATCCTGCCAGGACAGTTTCTATAAGCACAGTGGCAGAAGTTTTGATGCATATGACATTACTTTCTTCAACAAGCAAAACCCTAAGAAAATCATTTTTTCCCCCAGTTGGAGTTCCCTAAAATGTGTCCTTTATATCTCTTCCCTTAGTTGATGTTCTTCCCCAAACTGATACTGGAAAAAGAATATTCCTTTGCCACCATTTGCCATTTGCTTTCCAGTGTTCCTCTTCACTCAAGTCCCCAAAAACAAATTTGTCAACACTCTTCTACTAAAGTACTAATCGTTTTTTTAAATATTTCAGTATTGTAGTAGAGCTTGAATTTTCATTTGCTTGTTAGTAGGTGCAGTGCAGAATGATAAAATGCAAGTCAATAAATTTGTATCATAGTACAGTATATTGCAGTTGGACATCATGGCTTAAAATGTAAAGCTTCAGTAAAACCATCATTGGTATCTATATCTGAACAACAATAAGAATTCATGAAGAGTTGATACTTAAACCAGGTTTAACATCCCATAAAAGATAAGTACCTTTTGCATTTTTAATAAATCATACTCTAGGCATAATACCAGTGGAAGTTGGTTCCAAAGGATACTAGATGGGAAAAAAGCTGTGACTAATTCAGAACACAGAAGTAACAGTCAACTCCAGCTAGTCAATTGGATTGGACATAGACACATGAGCTACAAGCATATTTTCCAAATAACTGGGTGCTTCTGTGTGCAAGGACTGGTGAGTTAACATCAACAACTTAAACTGTTATCTTTCACAAGTTGCCAGCCCTGTAGGGATTGGCAGAAAAGAGAAGTAAGGATAGTTTGGAGGACATCCAGAACAGTGCAAGCAGAAATGCAGAGTGCAAACTAGATCAGAGGGCAGAGAGGGGAATTGACTAATCCAGCCAGCAGACTGCTGCATTAATCCAGTTAGGAGCTGATCAGTACATGAACCAGCTGCTTAGCCATCTCAGCTGTGAACCAGAAGGTTCTATTAAGTGTTCATTAAATGAAAGTTACAAATTTAAGTGGCTGTATTGATGAAGAGCTTGAAGGAAAGTCCCTCATAGATTTAGATTCCTTTCTAGGTTCCTCACTACTGAAGATGCCTATAACTGGCAATCCTGAAAACAGAAGTGGGGATGTAAAGATAGCAGGCTTGTTCATGTTCAGTTTGTGATGGTGGGAATCCTTCCAGTGTGGGATGCCACCAAGGCACTTGGAATGAGATGCCCACAAAGGTTGTGACACTTCTCCCCTGTAAGAGGAGAGATGCAGCCAAAGCAGAACTGTATGTGCTGTCAGCCTTTATTAACTACTGTACAAGCCTTTATTAACAATCAATCTGTTTCTACATATAAATAAGCTGCAGGAGAGAAGATGCATCTTGTAAAAAAAAAAATTGAAGTCCTGAACAATTTCTAATACATTTTTATTACATTTTCTAAAGTCCCAGACCTTAATCTCATACAACATTCATACATTATCTTTGCTACCAAAACAGAGTTCAATTAGTGGGCCTCCTTTATTATAAATAAAATGAATAAATATATCTACATTTTTGTACCTTAGCTGTCTCTGTGATGATTCCAGAAAATGCTTGCTAAACAAAATACAGTATCTGAAAAGAGAGTTTGCACAATCGTTTGTTAATTTAGCTTCAATATATACATAGGATCACATTCACCAAAGTGAGAGATCATTGTCTTAGAAGAAATATGGTCAATAAATTATTTCAATAATTCTTAAGGCCCAAAGGAGAAACTGAAAATAAAATTATTTATTCTTAATCACTTTTATCATCCATTGTACAAAATTATTAACATAGATACTAAAAAGTATAGGATCCAGAAACCGAACCCAAGTCTATTGCTGTACAGTATAGAAGAAGTTTCAATCACAACCTCTTATCTTAAACATTTTCAATTTGAATCTTCCTCCATAGCTCCTTTAGTAAAGCAGCAACCTGTTATAATATTTTTTTCTTTTGTTCTGTTATTAATAGAATAAAAAGTGATGCATTGCATATAAATGGATGTTAAAAAAATTGATATATTTGTAAAGATCTTAAAATCAGTATTGGTCAGTAATACTCCATTTTGAAACCAACTTGTTCTTCCACAAAAAAGGTTATTTATTATTTGTATCCAGAATGTTAATCTTTGGAGAAAGTAGCGAGCATAAATATTCGCTAGAATAACAAAATGGTCTGGCAATAGTTATGTGGATCTTCTCTAATATTCTTCCTGTAACTTGAGTGAACAATTCTCATTTTCTAGCCAGCTAGCTTTTGACTGATCTAATTTATCTTAGCTAAAAATAAGAAAAAATAGTTGCAGATTTCAGAGTCTACCACCTAGAAAATCCCTCAAAGGTTTCTGGGAAGAGAATACCTTTTCCAGTTGCTTTTCTTAAAGACCAGTTAGAAATTGTTATCTCAGGACTGGTTATGGATTGCCCTAAATTTTAGCTAACACATACTGTATTGACTATTATAAAATCATATTTAATTATGTGTTGCTTTCAGGCTATGGAATGCACTCCCTCAGGATTCACAAAGTGGTATTGATTGAATGATTGATTGATTTTTAATTAATAACAAAAAGGAAAAAGAAAAAACCAGAATGATAATACTGATAGAGATACATACATTGTCAGGAGAGGAGGAAAAAAAACATAAGTGCTTTACAAAAAAGGAAAAGAAGTACAACAAAGAAAAGAAATATATAATATGTCATTATAAGAGTAACCAGTTACAATTCTATTGTGTAGACTTATGGAAATATTATTCAAGAACGTATATATTTCTAGTACATTTGTATGACTATCATGTTTTTGTTTTGTTTTTTTGTTTTTTAACCTATTCTAATTTGTATAAATGAGTCCCATATTTCATTATACTTGTCCACACATAGTCTACGTCTATAGGCAATCTGCTCATAAGTGGCAAGTGCAATCAGGTCTTCGATCCACTGAGTAAATGGGGCCATACATTTATCTTTCCAGTGCTGCAATATCAGTCTTTTAACCATAGTAAGGGCACGGCGAATCCATTTACATAAATTTAGGAAATCTGTAACACAGATTTGCCAGGCTTTCAATTGTTAGCATTTAGTTTATTTTTAATCGTATTTTTATTTAATTTTTTATATTCTGCTTTTCTGTTAGCTGCCTTGAGTGCTAACCAGAGTAGAAAGTTGAGTTAAAAATCAATTAAGTTAAATCTAGTAACAAATATATATGCACCCATAGTAGAACTCATTTCATTTAAGCAATAAAAACCAGCTTCTGAACTTACACGCATTCTGTTCTCTGCTAATTCCAATTGTGACTTCCAGAGCTGCTTGCTTGCTTGCTTGCTTGCTTGCTTGCTTGCTTGCTTGCTTGCTTGCTGGTATTTATAACCCACTCCAATCCCCAAAAACTCTGGGCAGTGGACAACTACAAATACCAATCAAGATAGAAAGAAAAAAAATAACAGTATCATAATAAAACACAAACAAAAGATAAACCCAAGATATCCCCCAATGGTCCATCAGTTGTGGCCTAGTCCCATTGACATAAAGCTGATCTAAGTTGTTTCCAGAACAAACCATGTACTTCAGGGGGTATATTTCACAAAGTGGGGCTACCACATAGAAGGCCTAAAGCAGTACCCATACCCTGTGTACCTTGTGAAGTGGGGAGACTTTCAGTAGACCTCTCTAGATGACTGGACCAAACAGATTTATCTCTGTTAAGGCACCTGATATATCCTGTGGCTGCATTGCATATGGCTTTAAATGTAACAACCAGCACTTTGAATTGGCATCGGAAATTTAATGGCAATCAATGCAATGATGTTAATATAGATGTTGTCCTTCCAGGAGTCTAGCTACTGCATTTTCTACTAGCTGTACCTTCTGTTTTCATTCCATGACTGGGCCTGATTCTTGATTAAAAAGGAGCCAGATAATCTTTTTCCCCTAGATTCATCCTAATGTCGTCTTGACAACCTTCCCTAAGAAGGAAAGGTTGGAGATAGAGAAAAAGTCATAAAACTGAGTCAGATCTAGGGACTGCATCTTGAAGAAAGGGCACATTGCTGCTCCTTTCAAAGCTGGCAGCATTACTCCCTCCCTCAAAGTGTTAATAACCTCATGGATCCAGCTGTTCACATCCTACCTATTTGACTGAAGGGATCAGGAAAGCATGGATAAAGCCTGCAGCTAGCAGAGTTCAAATATACACTTCCTAGGGTTCCAAATGTTCAAAAGTATCCAAGATTATGCTACAAAATGGAGCCTGGCTCACCACCAAAAGCCATGATCAACTGACACCCAACTTAAAGCTGATATTGAGTGACTTCATCTGACAGGAAACCGTCAAATTCATGTTGTGTGCTTTCAGGACTTTGATCTGCTATCTTTTCCTAAAAGGGTGTGGGTAAGTTTGAATAGGGCTACCAGGTGTGGGTGTGGGTAAGTTTGAATAGGGCTACCAGGTATGGGACGCGGTGGCGCTGCGGGTTAAACCGCTGAGCTGCCGATCAGAAGGTCGGCGGTTCGAAACCGCACGGCGGGGTGAGCTCCCGTTGCTAGTCCCAGCTCCTGCTCACCTAGCAGTTCGAAAACATGCAAATGTGAGTAGATCAATAGGTACCGCTTCGGCGGGAAGGTAACGGCGTTCCGTGTCGTCATTCTGGCCACATGACCCGGAAGTGTCTGTGACAACACCGGCTCTAAGGCTTAGAAACGGAGATGAGCACTGCCCCCTAGAGTCGGACACGACTGGACTTTACATCAAGGGAAACCTTTACCTTTACCTTTTACCAGGTAGGGATCTGAAGATGCAATAAATGTAGAGAAGAATTGCTGATTTGCTGTGATTATTGCTACTACGTAGGCTCTTACGTGTTCAGCTACATCCTCTTTTTTTTCACCATTATCGCTTTAGACATCTTTTCAGTCATTTTATTTTTTTCAGCTCTTTGATAAGAGTCACTTACTGAGATGGGTGGCTATAGAAATCAAATTAATAAATTAATAAAAACCAAGGAGCCGTAAGTCCAGAAGGACCCCCAAATTATGAAACTTATACCCTATATCAATAAAGTAGAAGTTAGTATTTCTTGTGGTGACTGTTTCCTGGCCAGGCCTACCTTGAACATCTGACATCAGTCTTGAAAAAGTGGCATGTTTTCACTTAGTTTGTGGATTATTTCGTTTTCATTTTTCATACATATTTTCCACAGAATTGTATGTACCTGATATAAGTATCTATTCCAGCATAGGATGTTCAGCTATTTAGTGGCCCATAATCACAATCAGATCTTTAAAAAACTTCAACAAAAATAATTAAAAGAATAACATCAGTTTCATCACATGGCCTGGGGATACCAAGTCATCTTGTCTGCCTCCTGAAGAATCTGTATAACGACCAAGTAGCAACAGTAAGAACAGACCACGGAACAACGGACTGGTTTAAGATTGGGAAAGGAGTACGGCAGGGCTGTATACTCTCACCCTACCTATTCAACTTGTATGCAGAACACATCATGCGACAAGCTGGGCTTGAGGAATCCAAGGCTGGAGTTAAAATCTCTGGAAGAAACATTAACAATCTCAGATATGCAGATGATACCACTTTGATGGCTGAAAGCGAAGAGGAACTGAGGAGCCTTATGATGAAGGTGAAAGAAGAAAGTGCAAAAGCTGGCTTGCAGCTAAACCTCAAAAAAACCAAGATTATGGCAACCAGCTTGATTGATAACTGGCAAATAGAGGGAGAAAATGTAGAAGCAGTGAAAGACTTTGTATTCCTAGGTGCAAAGATTACTGCAGATGCTGACTGCAGTCAGGAAATCAGAAGACGCTTAATCCTTGGGAGAAGAGCAGTGACAAATCTCGATAAAATAGTTAAGAGCAGAGACATCACACTGACAACAAAGGCCCGCATAGTTAAAGCAATGGTGTTCCCTGTAGTAACATATGGCTGTGAGAGCTGGACCATAAGGAAGGCTGAGCGAAGGAAGATCGATGCTTTTGAACTGTGGTGTTGGAGGAAAATGCTGAGAGTGCCTTGGACTGCAAGAAGATCCAACCAGTCCATCCTCCAGGAAATAAAGCCAGACTGCTCACTTGAGGGAATGATATTAAAGGCAAAACTGAAATACTTTGGCCACATAATGAGAAGACAGGACACCCTGGAGAAGATGCTGATGCTAGGGAGAGTGGAAGGCAAAAGGAAGAGGGGCCGACCAAGGGCAAGATGGATGGATGATATTCTAGAGGTGACGGACTCGTCCCTGGGGGAGCTGGGGGTGTTGACGACCGACAGGAAGCTCTGGCGTGGGCTGGTCCATGAAGTCACGAAGAGTCGGAAGCGACTAAACGAATAAACAACAACATCACATGGCCAATAACACTTCTTCCTTTTTAAAACTTACATATAAAACTTCCTCCTTTAGTGTTCAGTGTTTTCTTATGGATAAGAAGATAAATTTGATGAACTAAATAGCCTTTGTAAATAATGACATTAATCATCTATCCATCCTTTCCTAAATAATTTTTAAGTAGGAAAACATTATGTAAAGCTTGATTTATTAGTGTGTCTCTTTCAGGCGACCAAACTCTAAGGATTTGGGATGCAAAGTCACCAGGATTGCCAGTGATAATTCCTGCTCACCAAGCTGAGGTTTTAAGTTGTGATTGGTGCAAATATGATCAGGTACAATCGATGGAAATAATGCATTTCTAAATGATGGAGAAGCCGCTTTTATTATTTTAGGATTTAGGATTGTTTTAGATTGCTTGTATGTAATTCAGTCATGATCAGGCTTTTTCCCCCTCTAATATGGAATAGTCTATCATTCTCCATGTACTGCTATTTTAAACAACAACAACATTTATATCCACCTTTATATTGTTGGGATCTTTCCTCACTTTATTCTCAATGTAGTAACCTTGAAGTTCATTGAGCTGTCAGATAGTGACTGACCCAAAGTCACCCTGAAACTCCCATTTTGAATGGAGTGAACTGGAATAGGCATGTTAATTAACTTTGGATCTCTGGCTTTCCAAAGATTTTCTTATGTTGGAGTTTCTGTTAGCCATTGTTGTTTAAGTTTACCACTTGAGAGCTTTTGTTTAAGTTTACCATTTGAGAGCTTTTGTTTAAGTTTACCACTTGAGAGCTTACAATAAAACTATTCTTGTGCATCTTTTTATCAGAACTTGCTTGTAACAGGTGCTGTTGACTGCAGTTTGAAAGGCTGGGACTTGAGAAATATCCGGCAACCTATATTCAATCTGTTTGGGCATACATATGCAATAAGAAGAGTGAAAGTAAGTTTTAGTATTTTTCTATTACATTTCTAAATGGCTATGAAAACAGGCAGCCCGCAAAATCCAGCAGTGTTTGATGAGTTCCTCATTCGTGTTCCTTATTCTGCAGGCCCTGTCTCCTTCCTCTGTTGTGTGGCAGATCTTTCTGGGCACTGAGTTACATTTCACAAAGGGCTTGTGATGGCACAGGGACACAGTATTTAAATAGTTTATTTGTTTTTTACATTATAAAATATTTATAGACCATCCATCACCAAATTGGATTCTAAGGCAGTAAACAAAATGATAATGACAATAAAGAATAAGCTACATATAATAATAATAATAATAATAATAATAATAATAATAATAATAATAATATAAATCAGGTAAAATCTGAACAGCGAGGTAGATTTTAAATACTAACTAGCATAACCTATAGCTGCACCTTAAGGAACAGCATTCCCCCAGAAATCCATATGGCTTTGACATTGGTGTGCTTTCATAAAATAAAGACCAGGTGTTCTAACAGGCCTGGGAAGGGTGGGTTCTGATGCTATTAGTTCTCCCCAGTATTAGATGAGATTTCTATCTTGTGACTCTTACTGAGGTTCATTTTATTCTTCCCTGATGTGCTGATGGATATCATTGTTTAGTATGTTATTGGTTTAATCCTAATATGTAAACTGCCTAATATGTAATATGCTTCCTCAGTCACAAAGAATTATCTTTGTGACTGAGGAGGCATACAACTTTTTTTTTTTTAATCATATGGCATAGCAGTTCGGTGTTCATGCTGCTTTTTCTTGCTGGGAAATCCTTGTGAGGTCCAACAAGCATACAAGTTGATTAAATAAAATAGAACTTTAAAAATTGATTTACATGTCTATTAAGAAGTAAGCCTTGTTATGTTGAATGGGACTTAAATGTTTAAACTCTTAGATAAATACTTACTATTTTTTGGTGCCTTCAGATCAGTGTTGACTCCTGGTGACTGCCTGGACAAGACTCTAAAGTTTCTTGATAACATTTTCAGAAGTGGTTTGCCATTGCCTTCTTCCTAGGGCTCAAAGCAATCAGCCCAAAGTCAGCTGGGTTCATGCCTAAGGCAGGACTAGAATTCATAGACTCCCGGTTTTTAACCTGGTGCCTTATCCCACCACACCAAACTGGCTCTCAAATAAAAACATAAGTTTCTTAAAATACTTTTTTTAATAAAAAATGAACAAAGAATATTTATTTATTAAAATAAGAATGCTGTAATAAAAAGATAAGAAACATGTTTTTTTCTAACGTCTAAGAGAGAAACAAAGTTGGATTCAAGTAGGCTTCTCTAGGATATCAGGCTAAAGTGTCCCTGTATTGAAGATAAACATTTACAGCAATCTGTACTATACTGAGGATGATGACAACAGTAAAATAGTCAAGAGCAAGTCTTGTCAGATTAGTCTTATTTCATTTTTGTATTGGATAACTTTCTTAGTAGACAATGGAAATTTTTATTTGTTTATTGTCTTCGAGTCAGGGTTAACTCCTGGTGACTACCTGAACAAGTCCCTGCAGTTTTCTTGGGAAGGTTTTTTGGAAGTGGTTTGCCATTGCCTGCTTCCTAGGGCTGAGAGAGAGTGACCGGCCAAGGTCACCCAGCTGGCTTTGTGTCTAAGGCGGGAGTAGAACTCACAGTCTCCCAGTTTCTAGCCTTAACCACTACATCAAACTGGCTCTCATTGGCAACAGAAATAGTCGTGTCATAATATAACTTGATGTCAGTAAGGCATTTTATTAAGTACCTTATATTTTGTTAGCAAGGTAGTTAAGTATTGCTTTGAAGCATGATTGGTAAGTGCTTTCACAGCTAGCTTGACTTCACATCTAGATTACCTCAGCTGCAATAAACTGTCAACTGGGAAAATATTTCACATCCTACCCCTCTCCTAATCCAGGGTATTAATTGGTAATGAAGGCTGTGCAAACTGTTTTGATTTTAAACCATATTAAATGTGAAATGCTCTATTTCAACTGCAAAACAGCTGTTTCAATTGTGAAACAGACTTGCAAACATTCAGAAAGTGTTCTGAATTTGAAACATGGGGCTTATTTCAAAAGTCTGTTAGACATTCTTGCTGCTTCAGCATTTAAGAAAAAAGAAAATAAGAGATGTTTAGTGCTATAAATCTTTCTGAGGAGAATTGCTGTTTTTTACCGATGTGCTTGAAAACTATCGGTTGAAAGTGAACGTTGCTGGAATCAGTTATGAGGGTGACAGAGTTTGGCTCTTGGTCCCCATCTTTGCTGCAGCCTTTGCTCAACTTGCCAGTGCGTGCCAAGGACTATGATTATACATCCACTCTTTGCTATGGGTGAAATTATGAGAACTTCTGAGCTTTTGCCGGTTTTCATCCTTGAATCCAGTTATCTTAATCATGTAAATTAAATTTTAAAAATCCCTGCCTTGGTGCTAGCAGTAAAAGACAATCCCTCATAAGTGTTTTGTGAAGTGATCCAAGGTTTCAGAGGCATATTGCTGCTGCAATATGTTTTAAAATTGTTTTAAACATTTCAGTAGTTTGGGGGTTTTTTACTGTAAATTTCTTTGTGATTTGAGAATTGATTGCCAGTCTATAGCTTAGAGACAAGTATCATAACCTCTTTAGGTGACCAATCTATAAGATATTAAACTGAAATTTTAATTTATGGCCAGAATTATGGATGTTACACCAAAGCAACTTTAAGTTGATTTTTATACAAAGTAGTATTTCTTTTTGGTTCCCTGATACTGTTATTTTACTAAAGATCTTTTCATTTTAAAGATTTTCTCTCCCTCTGCCCCCCCCCCCAATATGTACTGGTAATTATTTGTATTTCTCTTATTTCTTTTGCAGTTTTCACCATTTCACCCCACTGTATTGGCTTCTTGTTCCTACGATTTCACTGTGAGGTACAGTAATTATTTTTGATAACATATACATAATCTTGCCTTGCACTTTATAAAGCATACTCTAATTTTTGCTAATGGTCTATGGAAACAGAATTTCCAGGGGAAGGTGCTACATTCTGCATCTGTGGCCTTGGAAAGTTGCCGTGAGAAACAGTTTGATTCTGTCTGTTACACAGAGATGAGAAAAAGATGATTTCTTCCTTGTTTGTACAGGAAAAAAAATCCTATTGCTTTTCTAAAAAAAACAAGAGATACAGCCTTTTCTTCCAATTCCAGTAATAGCGATGTGACTGAGAAGGGCTTGCTGCTTTTCCTCTCTGAATCAGCTCAGTACTTCTTCTCTGTAACAAAGGTTTTGTAATTTTCGTTGTCAGTATTTGCATATGTTTAAGCCCTTGAATTTCTATCTACTAAGGCCATATGTCATATGGAAATGATGGAACTGCAAAGGGAATGTGGAAATATAAATATTGTTTGAAGTCAGTAACCATACAGAGAATCTGCAGTAGGAGGGCTGAATCCAATCTCGTCTTACTAATGAACAGTGCTTCTAGATGGAGGCTTATACTGTAACTGGCAGGTATGCCGAGACAGTGATTTGGTACTTGCAGTTCACACAAAAACTCTACCTGGATGTTTGAATAAAGGATATAGCTTAGTCCCATTTCTAGCTTTCTATAAACAAGAATTTATATTGGCAGAGGCACTCTCAACTATAACTGGCTTAGGTAGCCTGATACCTGTGGGTGACAAAGTGACTGCAGCCACTTACTTTGGTGCTTGTCAAGCTCCTTCTGTATTTGACCATTTAAGAAATCTTTTTAATTGAAAAAAAGGAAGTTGGACAGTTTACATAGCAGAATATCAACTCCAAGCATTATCTCTACACATAAGAAAGATAGGCAACAAATGCATCCTTAGAAAATAAAAATGGTGGGTGACAGTAGCCTGATGTTTTGCTTACAAATGTGTCCAGATAAGCTGGAGTAATAGAGAACAGCCTGTAAAGGAGAAGGATAGCCATATTCACCGTGGCAGCAATTTTAGGGACAGTCTTGCCTTTCCCATAGCAAGTATTTAATGCAAGTGCTACAACATGCTTTCAAGATTCCAGATTGGTCTCACCACTGCCACTCCTTCCTCCATACCTATAATCTAAGCCTAAACTTGCCATCTTTAACCTGGCATCCAGTTAAATAACCAGAATTTTTCTCATATCCAGTCAATAGGATCACTGACCATGGCTACTGGAGGTAATATGAACAATAATTCAAAACACCTGAAGATCACACATTTGGGGAAGCTGGCCTTATGTGGACACATGTTTGCTACCTAAACTGCCTTAGAATTAAGCCTAGGAGGAAAAATATATTTATTATACTATAGACATAATTTTATTATTGCACTTAGGTTTATACTTGCAAATTTTAAAGTGCTAGCTAAAAATGTGTGTATTTTTCTGTTTAATTAATAATGAGTGGGGAGATAGTATTGGCCATCTGCCATGACAGATGCTCTCTGTAAAATAGCTGTTTTTCTAATCAGTATCTTGGAGTCAGTAAGATTGTTTTTCATAAGTGGAACATACCAAAAATAATTTTCATAATAACATTGTGCCATTTGTTATTGTTAAACTGTTTATGAACCTTGATCTGTTTCTTCTTGTTTTTGGACCATAAGGTTTGTGTTCCAGTATTAATAAAATCAACTAACTAGGTATCTCTGTAAGCTTTATTAAAAATAAAACAGACCTGAACTTTTCTCTGGGTTGGAATACTGTTATTGGTAAGCTGTAGCAATTAAACAAAGTCAGTTTATAATATTTAAAAAAATTGGTCTACTCTCTACGTTACAGAATGCTTTTAGTAGCTTGTTCTTTTTCTTAAAAAATTACTTCAGTAGAAGTACTTTTAATTTATTTACTTTTAAAGCTATTTCTTACAAAGTTCCACTTTATTCTGCTCTGATCAGACTCTGTCTCAAGTCTGGTTCTGAACATCATATTTTAAGAAGGATTCTGGGCATGTTTAGAAGACTGAGAGGGGATATAACACCCTCAAATACTTGACCTGATGTCACATGGAAGAAGGCCAAGACCTGTTCTCTGTCATTCGGAGTTCAGGACAATGAGTAGATTAGTTAAGTTTCAGGAAGCCAGAGTACAACTGAATGTTAGGAAGAATTTTGTAATAGTAAGAGTAGTTTGACAATGAAGCCAGTTTCCCAGCAATATAGTGGTCTCCTCTTTGTTGGATGAGTTCCAGAAGCAGCTAGACAGCCATATGTTAGGAATGCTTTATTCCTGCACTGAGCAGGGGACTCAGTCAGCGCCTAAATTATTCCTTCTTACTCTATGATTCTAGGAAGTTTGAGGTGGCAAAATTAGTCAGTTGAGGCTTTCTCCATCATTTGAATTTCCATATGTCAGGCTATTAAAGATCCATTAGTAATCAGAGTACATACAGTATTACAGAAATGTGACATTCTGTTACGTTTACACCTATTTAAAATGTCTATTGTTCAAAAGGAGGTGGTGGTAATGGTGGATAACTTACGTTTATTTTGAAGTCCAGAAAATGCTCTTGGAGTATATGTTCATTATAGTTAGGAAAGTAGAAAATTCTTTTGAGAAATATTTATTTGTTCCAAATCATCATAAACACTCTCTAGTTTATCTGGTAGGACTTGCCACACTAGGAAGAGAATGTTGCACAGCAGAGAACTCTTTTCTTTTCTGATTGTTGGTCTCTGTCAAATTCAGATTACCTTTTAACAGTTCATTCAAGCATTATTTCTCTGTGTTCCTTAAACATTAATTCCCAGCTAAACATCCTGTGCCATATTGGGCAAATATAAGTTAAAGCTGATAATATCATTGACTGAAGAAAAAAAACATTTTTTTTCAATCTAATGGACACAAACATTTCACAATTGCAACCAAAACAGTTGCAAAATGCTGATACCTTCAGACAGGAATCCTGAACAGTGGTAGTTTCTTGGATTTTTCTCTTCTAACAGAAAACTCTGAAATATCATCATGATTTGGTGTAATCTCACATCATATTATATCTCAGGTTTATTTATTTATTTATCAAATTTGTCACTGCCCATCTCCTCCCACCAGAGGGACTCTGGGCAATTTTCAACAAATTAATCAATAAAACCATAGATATACAATATAATTAATACATAAAAATACAATATATAAAAACAGGATTACAGTAGACAATAAATATACAAAAAATAAGATGATGGCAGATGATCTAACTCAGTCCTTGTGCATGGTGAGCACTCTAGGGCACTAGCCATCCCCAAACATGACTACTCCCCTCCCTGCCCCAAGCCAGGTGGCAGAACCAGGTCTTCAGATTCCTCCAGAAGGCCAGGAGCAATAGGGCTAACCTCATCTCTGGGGGTAGGATGTTCCAGAGGGCGGGATCTACTGCAGAGAAGGCCCGCCTCCTGGACTCTGCAAAACAGAATTCTTTTACCGACGGGGTCCGCAACATGCCCTCTCTGCATGATCGGGGGGGATGGGTTGATGTAACAGGGAAGAGGCGGTCCCTCAGGTAGCCTTATTATTATATTATTATAATATCAGATGCATTATTATTGTGCATTATTATTATTATTATATATAATTGTTTGTTCCAGACAAAATCATATTTTGTTGGGAATGTGTATGTGTGTTTTCTTTGCTGGTTATCAGATGCTTGTGTTCATTATTTCTTATTTGGGTATACTTATGTGATTACAAAAAAGCATATAAGCTTCCATATAATCTGTCCTGTAATTTAAAATGCTAATTTAAAATAGTATGAACTTGATGCACTGGAAGAAAAGGCCAGATTGCAGCTTTTGACCAAATTTGCAATAATATAATATCTCTGCAGGGAATTGGGAAAATATTTAGTGCAAGTAACAAGTAATACAGTACAATGCTATTTAATTGATTGTAATCAAACAATATAAACCACCCACAAAATCACATTTTGATAATAGGAAAAATCAAAGTTTAAAAAAGGGATAGACAGTAATTTTTTTATGTTGGCATTATAAGAAATTTGAAGGTTCTTAAACTCATATGTTAACTCATATGTTAAACTCATATTTAAGTTCTGTGTCCTAGGGACAATTTAGAGTAAATTATAACCATTAAAACAGCTAATAACAAAGCAGTGTATAAGAAGCTTTGTTAAATAACAGCTTGAAAACTTACCAAATTGTAGACCTGATCAACTTAACTAAACCAAATAAATTATGTTGCCTTAAAAGGCTTTACAACAAGAAGTCTTCAAGTTTTGCTTTTAAAGACAGACGCTGGGACCTTGTTAGGAACAGTGCATTATGAGATTAGAAAACACCATGGAATAAACTGCTTCAGAGAATACCAATTTGGTAGTGTCAGTCCCTGAGTCACAATTTACCAGAAGTTCTTGGTGGATATCCAGAGACCACCCAATCCAGAAATTGAGATAAGGCCTGGCCCAATATATAGCTCAGATTTCAAACAAAATTTGAACAAAAAAAGTAAATTTCATTAGGGGAAAAAACCCTAAACAGATCACTGTTCTTTTTTTTTTTTTTTTTAGCATAATAGGATGAAGTAAACTGGGTCTTATAAGATGCAGCTCAACACATTCTATAGAAACTTTTGTATGAATTTTTCAGCTAGGCTACTTTAATATTTGAATTTTTTTTGTAGAAAAATGTACTTGGAAACATGATGAAATTTGCAGCAATAGAAGGGATTTTAAGGCTAGTTTACTGGCTTTGTTAACTTTATTTATGGACTGGTCTTCTATTGGTAATGCTTGTACTAAAAAAAAGAAAAGCAAAATGTGGGTTTAAAAAGTAGGAGTTCTGAATTATTAGTAGTGCATCCTCCAAGCTGATTCATGTACTGTATTAACATTTACCTAAGCTCTTGCTATTTAAATAAGTAAATAAATACATTTTAGCTGCTTCAGATTTTATCAAATGAATGATAGTATTATATAGATGTATCTGTAGATGGCCTCCAATTTGATATTGATTTAATGAAACAGTAATTTGAACTCCTGGAACACTTAGCTTCTGTCATTCATCCCTTAACTAAAATCTCTGCTTGATGCACTTAAGGGGGAAAATACTGCCAGCAATCTTTCTTTCTGTTCTGTGTGCCAAGTGTCGGAGTATACAGTTAGACCTGCAGTTTTTTTCTTCCAATGTGCTGACTCAAGCAGTATGCTTTATATGAATTACTTTATTTTATTTTTATTTGAACTACGTTTCTCACATAATCTGGCTGAAAATACAAGGAGGCAGTGAGGCAGGCCTGTCCCCTGTCCAGAATTGTTGTGATAAAGGTTTTCAGAATCTGAGGAATCATTGCAGAATAACCAAAATATAGATTAAGATGTTGTGTACAGAGGAAGTCCCATTGGGTTGTTGTTTATTCGTTTAGTCGCTTCCGACTCTTTGTGACTTCATGGACCAGCCCACGCCAGAGCTTCCTGTCGGACGTCAACACCCCCAGCTCCCCCAGGGACAAGTCCATCACCTCTAGAATATCATCCATCCACCTTGCCCTTGGTCGGCCCCTCTTCCTTTTGCCCTCCACTCTCCCTAGCATCAGCATCTTCTCCAGGGTGTCCTGTCTTCTCATTATGTGGCCAAAGTATTTCGGTTTTGCCTTGAATATCATTCCCTCAAGTGAGCAGTCTGGCTTCATTTCCTGGAGTATGGACTGGTTTGATTTTCTTGCAGTCCAAGGCACTCTCAGCATTTTCCTCCAACACCACAGTTCAAAAGCATCGATCTTCCTTCTCTCAGCCTTCCTTATGGTCCAGCTCTCGTAGCCATATGTTACTACAGGGAACCCCATTGCTTTAACTATGCGGACTTTTGTTATCAGTGTGATGTCTCTGCTCTTAACTATTTTATCAAGATTTGTCATTGCTCTTCTCCCAAGGATTAAGCATCTTCTGATTTCCTGACTGCAGTCAGCATCTGCAGTAGTCTTTGCACCTAGAAATACAAAGTCTTTCACTGCTTCTACATTTTCTCCCTCTATCTGCCAGTTATCAATCAAGCTGGTTGCCATAATCTTGGTTTTTTTGAGGTTTAGCTGCAAGCCAGCTTTTGCACTTTCTTCTTTCACCTTCATCATAAGGCTCCTCAGTTCCTCTTCACTTTCAGCCATCAAAGTGGTATCATCTGCCTATCTGAGATTGTTAATGGTTCTTCCAGCGATTTTAACTCCAGCCTTGGATTCCTCAAGCCCAGCATGTCTCATGATGTGTTCTGCGTACAAGTTGAATAGGTAGGGTGAGAGTATACAGCCCTGCCGTACTCCTTTCCCAATCTTAAACCAGTCCATTGTTCCGTGGTCTGTTCTTACTGTTGCTACTTGGTCGTTATACAGATTCTTCATGGGGATACCAAGGCATGCAAGATGACTTGGTATCCCCATACCACTAAGAACTTGCCACAATTTGTTATGGTCCTCACAGTCAAAGGCTTTAGAATAGTCAATAAAACAGAAATAGATGTTTTTCTGAAACTCCCTGGCTTTTTCCATTATCCAACGGATATTGGCAATTTGGTCCCTAGTTCCTCTGCCTTTTCTAAACCCAGCTTGTACATCTGGCAATTCTCGCTCCATGAATTGCTGAAGTCTACCTTGCAGGATCTTGAGTGTTACCTTACTGGCCTGTGAAATGAGTGCCACTGTTCGATAGTTTGAACATTCTTGAGTGTTTCCCTTTTTTGGTATGGGGATATAAGTTGATTTTTTCCAGTCTGATGGCCATTCTTGTGTTTTCCAAATTTGCTGGCATATAGCATGCATTACCTTGACAGCATCATCTTGCAAGATTTTAAACAGTTCAGCTGGGATGCCGTCGTCTCCTGCTGCCTTGTTATTAGCAATGCTTCTTAAGGCCCATTCAACCTCACTCTTCAGGATGTCTGGCTCTAGCTCACTGACCACACCGTCAAAGCTATCCCCGATATTGTTATCCTTCCTATACAGGTCTTCTGTATATTCTTGCCACCTTTTCTTGATTTCTTCTTCTTCTGTTAGGTCCTTGCCATCTCTGTTTTTGATCATGCCCATTTTTGCCTGGAATTTACCTCCAATGTTTCTAATTTTCTGGAAGAGGTCTCTTGTCCTTCCTATTCTATTGTCTTCTTCCACTTCTGCGCATAGCTTGTTTAAAAATAATTCCTGATCTCTTCTGGCTAACCTCTGGAATTTTGCATTTAATTGGGCATATCTCCCCCTATCACTGTTGCCTTTTGCTTTCCTTCTTTCTTGGGCTACTTCTAGTGTCTCAGCAGACAGCCATTTTGCCTTCTTGGTTTTCTCTTTCTTTGGGATGTATTTTGTTGCCGCCTCCTGAACAATGTTGTGAACTTCTGTCCGTACTTCTTCCGGGACCCTATCTACTAAGTCCAGTCCCTTAAATCTATTCTTCACCTCCACTGCATATTCCTTAGGAATATTAGTGAGCTCATATCTAGCTGATCTGTGGGTCTTCCCTAATCTCTTGAGTCTGATCCTAAATTGTGCAAGAAGACGTTCATTGTCCTTACTCATGACATTCGTGATCGGAACTATAGTCAGCTCCAGGTCTTGTTTTTACCGACTGTATATATGTCCGCCACCTTTGGCTGCAAAGGATGTAGTCAATCTGATTTCGGTGTTGTCCATCTGGTGAAGTCCATGTATAAAGCCGTCTCTTAGGTTGTTGGAAGAGAGTGTTTGTTATGCAGAGTGAGTTGTCTTGGCAAAATTCTATCAGCCTATGTCCTGCTTTGTTTTGTTCTCCCAGGCCATGCTTACCTGTAATTCCAGGTGTCATTTGACTGCCCACCTTAGCATTCCAGTCTCCCGTGATGAAAATAACATCTCTTTTACTGTTGTCCAGTAGGTGCTGCAGATCCTCATAGAACTGCTCTACATCAGCTTCTTCAGCATCTGTGGTTGGGGCATATATTTGGATCACTGTGATGTTAGATGGCTTGCCCTGAATTCGAATTGAGATCATTCTATCGTTTTTTGGATTGTATCCAAGCACTGCTTTAGCCACTTGACTATTAATTATGAAGGCTACTCCATTTCTTCTGTGGTCCTCTTGTCCACAGTAGTAGATCTGGTGGTCATTTGATGTGAAGTGGCCCATTCCAGTCCATTTCAGTTCACTGACGCCCAAAATGTCTATCTTGAATCTTGACATCTCACCAATAACCACATCCAATTTGCCCTGGCTCATAGATCTTACATTCCAGGTTCCAATGGTGTGTTGATCCTTAGAACATCGGATTCGCCGTTCACCACCAGCACCGTCGGCCACTAGCCGTCCTTTCGGCTTTGAGCTAGCTGCGTCATCACGTCTGGGGCTAGTTGAACTCATCCTCTGTTCCTCCCCAGTAGCATTTTGACCATCTTCCATCCTGGGGGTCTCATCTTCCGATGGTATACCGATATATCTCTGGTTGTTCTGATCCATTTAGTTTTCACGGCAAGAATACTGGGGTGGGATCACATTTAGTCTGACCTCTCTGTCATGACCTTCCCGTCTTGGGTGGCCCTTCACGGTTTAGCTCATGGCATTATTGAGGTGCTCAAGCTCCAGCACCATGACAAGGTAACGATCCTTTGCTGAAGTCCCATTGGGTTAGGTTGGCTTTACTCTCTGATCAGCGGATATCTCAGTTATATTTAAACACTATTTCATTAATAATGTATTGTTACATTACTAATTAAATTTTTTAAATTACTGTTAATAATTAATTGTATTTAAACTGTAATTATAAAGGTCTTTCGTTTTTGTTTTTTTTCAGTGGAGGAAAAAATATCTTTATGACTCCTTTGTCATACCATTATGATCTGAATGGATCCTTATTTACTGTGTTTTGCTTCCCAGATACTGAGTATTTTCTGCTATCATTTTAGGGATGAACCTCTGACACTGGAGGTGCCACATAACTAGAGAATGAAATGCATAAATCTTTGCATTTAGTGCTCAATTTTGTCACAGGTATTTGATAACAAAATTTCCTTTGCAATCTTATTGGACTGAAAGGATGAATTCTAGTTTTATTATAATAATCTAAAATAACATTAAAATGACTTCTTAATCCCTGATTTATAATTAAAAAAAAACATGATGGGGTAGAAGTGATTTACATTTTCTGTATGTAGATTTTTGGATAGAAAATGTTACTCATTACTAAAACTTCTGTATATATCTTATTTGAAGGCCTGATGTAGGCTTTCATAGAATAGGGATTTCAAGACTACCCATGGAATTCTGCCCACAGGAACTCTTATTTTAATGGGTAGGAATGATCTAAACCCAGTCTTCATTTCTATTTTGGATTCCTATAGCAGTTAAAAATACACTGCTGCTGGAATTCTGTTGCCACATCTACTTGGAAGTTCATAAAACTGTGAGTCCACTGCTTACAGTTTTTTCCTCATCTCATTATTCCTCTCTAACTGAAATGAAACCTAAATATTCGTAAGACAGTTATTCACATCTCTCCTTTTCCCCTTGGTTCCTACCCCTTCCTTAATTTTAGATTCTTGAGAATCTTCCACATATAAGAACCAGTCTTTTGTGTAATTTCTGCAAAGAGCCATGGGTATGGATGGTGATGTCATCGTAACTGGGGGAATATGTAATAAAATGTTACCATATATCCATATTCCATCAACTAATTATTTGTTTATTTGTTTAATTCAATTTATATAGCCTCCCATCTCACCTATGTGACTCTGGGCAGCTCACAACAATTAAAACAAGAAGAACAATAAACAAATGCAAATAAAACAACAAACATATAAACCATGCTAAAATCATTTTTAAAACCATATAAAAACACAAGAACATAATCATAGCAGCAGAGTACAATCCATATAATACATTCAGTGTATCACTGAAGAGGCTCTATGCTTCAGCTGGACCCCCAAGCACAGTGGCACAGCCACATCTTCAGAGCCTTCTGAAAGGCCAGAAGGGTCAGAGCCAATCTAATCTCTGGGGGGGATGATGTTCCAAAGCGCGGGTGCCACGGCAGAAAAGGCTCTCTTCCTGGGTCCCATCAGATGACATTCCTTAGTAGATGCCTCTCCTGCCAGAACTGATGGGCAGGTAGATATAACTGGGGGGAAGGCATCCCAGTCCCATGCCATGTTAAGTCATTCTCCCCAAGAAACATAAGTGGTAAGGAGCTAAAAGGCAGATACCCATGCACATTCTGTTCTTTTCCAACATTTCATGCTCCCAGCATTTTAGGACTTCATAAACATGCTGCTTCTTATTGATCAGTTACTGTGTGGATTATGGATTTTGAAAAGCTCTCCTTTCCTCTTCACTACTGTGTAACTTACAGTTGAGCCAGGTGCATTGAGGATTAGTTTAATAAACAATATGGTACATAATGAATATGTGAGGATGTTTAACCTGCATGCATATAATAAGAAACTAAATAAGCTAATTCAATAATCTGCTGTATTCCAGAACAATTTTGGAATCTTATTTTGCAAACAGGTTGCATTCATAGAATTATTTAATTAGCTGGAAATATTTGTTTTATGGTGGTAGAATAATATTTATTATAGATGTTTTTGATCATTTACAGCTACTTTATGGGTGCATCATAGGCATATATCCATAAATACATTCTTACTGCTGGCTCAGTACCAGGCTAATAGCCGTTTTTTATTTATTTATACTTAACTAGATTTCTGTATGTTACTTATGCCGTATTCAATGCTTTAAAAAAAAATTAAGTGAAGCCAAAGCTAATACAATTCTGTTTCTAATTAAAGCTCTTGTTTCATAGTTTTAAATAAGAAATTTGGATCAACCAAATTAAGAAAAGGTTCATACTTGTATACTCTTAAAGATTTTTCTCAAAAAACACTTTGTCTTCTGTAACATATTAACAGTTTGAGGTTTTACAAATGTCTGATCTTTTTTTTTTCAAAAGTGCAGAGCTTTCATCAAAGTACATCAATATATAGTGTGCCATAATTGTTTATACACTAAAATCTCTGAAATAAAGCGAACTTACTAGTTGTTATCAAACTGACCATTTGGCATGTCACCGTGCCTCAGCTGTAGGATGCTGGAGCAATTATACTTCCTCTTAACTAAAATTAGGAATTATGCTCCCTTTATACAGTACTTCCTAATTCTGATGTACTTGTAGTTAAGATAAATAGCAATACAAACAGTCACAAGTTTAATAGGTGTGTACTTTGACTAGAACTGATTGATCCATTTCAAATCCTGGTTAAGTTTGGAACTTACTAAGTTTCAGCTCTCCACTGAAAAATTAACTATGGCAGAAAACCCATTCAAGGAAACCCATGTGAATAAAATACACCAGTGAAGTTTAATAAGAGTGATGCCATTTCCAGGTAAAAATAAAACAAATGTCCTTTATTAAGATCTTTTCAGTATTGTTAAGGGACTAGCCTTAGCTTTTAATTTTTGTAGTTTAGCCCATCATAGATAGTTTAATTGCCCTTTAAAAGAGTCAGCTTTTAAACTATGTAACTGACCTTGTTATACTGAGTTTAAGAGAACATTTACAGATGTTTATAAGAGGTCCTCTCATATGATAAGGGAGGATGTGGATTGGAAATTGAGGATGTGCTTCTATTCTGCCAGTTGCATTAAACAAGTTACAGTCTTATTTTTGAGTGCTTGGGGCAAATTTAAGCAATTCCCTTAGGCTGATAGGCATATTTGGAATGTTGAGAGTATGTTGTGAGGCCATTTACAAAATGATTGTTTTGGTAGGTGTGACCAGTTACAAAACTATTTACCAGAAGGAGTACAAATGAGCTTGCTACCCCACCCCCTCTAACGCCCCAGGATGCTTTCTCCATCCCACTTTATTTATATCTGTGTAGATGGGCACCTTCTAAGAAAGGCACTGGTCTCTGGTGGGCCCTTGAATTAGGACATTTTTCAAAAATGGTATGCTGAGATTCTGTGATTTGCAGGAAAGGCTATTTCCTTTATATATTGCCATAATGAGCCTCCATGACTCTAGTAAATGGAACTCTGATTTATAACTAGGTGACTAAATGTGAGAAGGGATTTTGTTGTAGAGAGGTCTCAAGAAAGCAAAGGCTACAAAGACGTAGAGTGTTGCTTCATGGATGCATTCCTGCTATTCTGCAGTATGGGAAGGCCAACAACCAAGAAATTTCTCTCAGTTCAAATATTGATTGGCTGGGTATTGAGGGATTCCATTTCCAGGTTCAATGAAGAGGAATGTACATTTGAAAAAGGGGTCTGAAGCTAAGCTCTTTTATATAAGAACCGTTCTGGATTATTCTTTCTAGTCCAGCCTCTTTTCCTACAGTGAATAAACTCAGTGCTTCTAGGGAAGCCTTTGCTATTGTTCTTTTACAGGAACTGAAATTTTGAGATAGGCTGCCTTAAAATCTGGACGTTGCATATAACCATAATGATTTATAGTCACTGCTAGTCTCTTCCTCCTTGGTTGTATTCTCAGAGTTAGTGGCTATCATGTTTCGTTTAAGTGCTAAATGAAGGAATGCTCCTTTGTGTCTGTCCTGAATTTACCACAGCCTGTTCTTTGAGTGACCTCAAATTTAAGTAATATGAACAGAGAAGCTCCAAATATTGTATTCTTTCCTAGGAAAAGTATTCTGCAGATAGTTGATCATTTTGTTTCTTTACTGTACCTTTTTCACTTCTACAATATCCTTTATGACATACAGTTACAAAAACTATATATAGTACTCAGACTGCAGTCATTGTATGTATGTATGTATGTATGTATGTATAAAGGCAAAACTGAAATACTTTGGCCACATAATGAGAAGACAGGACAGCCTGGAGAAGATGCTGATGCTCAGGAGAGTGGAAGGCAAAAGGAAGAGGGGCCGACCAAGGGCAAGGTGGATGGATGATATTCTAGAGGTGACGGACTCGTCCCTGGGGGAGCTGGGAGTGTTGACGACCGACAGGAAGCTCTGGCGTGGGCTGGTCCATGAAGTCACGAAGAGTCGGAAGCGACTAAACGAATAAACAACAACATGTATGTATGTATGTATGTATGTATATGATGAAGGTGAAAGAAGAAAGTGCAAAAGCTGGCTTGCAGCTAAACCTCAAAAAAACCAAGTTTATAGCAACCAGTTTGATTGATAACTGGCAGATAGAGGGAGAAAATGTAGAAGCAGTGAAAGACTTTGTATTTCTAGGTGCAAAGATTGCTGCAGATGCTGACTGCAGTCAGGAAATCAGAAGACACTTAATCCTTGGGAGAAGAGCAATGACAGATCTCGATAAAATAGTTAAGAGCAGAGACATCACACTGACAACAAAGGTCCGCATAGTTAAAGCAGTGGTGTTCCCCGTAGTAACATATGGCTATGAGAGCTGGACCATAAGGAAGGCTGAGAGAAGGAAGATCGATGCTTTTGAACTGTGGTGTTGGAGGAAAATGCTGAGAGTGCCTTGGACTGCAAGAAGATCAAACCAGTCCATACTCCAGGAAATAAAGCCAGACTGCTCACTTGAGGGAATGATATTCAAGGCAAAACTGAAATACTTTGGCCACATAATGAGAAGACAGGACACCCTGGGGAAGATGCTAATGCTAGGGAGAGTGGAAGGCAAAAGGAAGAGGGGCTGACCAAGGGCAAGGTGGATGGATGATATTCTAGAGGTGACGGACTCGTCCCTGGGGGAGCTGGGGGTGTTAACGACCAACAGGAAGCTCTGGCGTGGGCTGGTCCATGAAGTCACGAAGAGTCGGAAGCGACTGAACGAATAAACACACACATACACGTATATGTATGTATGTATATGTATATGTCTGTGTGTGTGTGTGTGTGTGTATTTACTGTAATCTTTATTATTTTACTTTTTTATTGCTTCTTTAATAACCCATAATCTCTAAATATATTCTTAGCTTTTAACTTAATGTTTTCATTTCTCCAGTCAAATTTTAATTTTCTGGTTTAAGAAATTTTAAAGGAAATTAACTTAATAAGTTGATGCTTAGCTAAAGCATATAAAAATCAAATGTGATTCTTCCACTGTGAAAACATAATAAATAACCCATAATTTGCCACCTTTTTAATGGATTCTTCAACCATTGCCTGACGGTATTACCTCACTCTACTTAATAGCTTATCAGTAATAATAGAGTTATTTCTTCCCAAAAAGAAAAATCAAAATATTAAGTCACTGAAATCCTGTAGATTTAATATTTGGAAATTGTTTTCTAATGTTTCAAATTAATAAACATGTTGTATATAAATCCTAGCAAAATTGTCTTCCTTGTGAGAATATTTAGATCAAACTTTACTGCAAAGCATTCATAGGCAAATGAAAAGGTGCTATTGATCTCTGTTTGCTTCTCTCTGGAAATTAGCTTATTGGGAAACAATGAGCTTCTTCTGCTCTCTGGTATTAGGAGTTTCTAAAGAAGACTGTTGCCATAGCACATCCATTGTGTAGCCACCATTCTGGCCAGGTAATTTGCTGAAAAATTAATCAAGATGGCTTAAACAAACTAATTGTGTAGCCTCTAGTGTTTGCCGTACACCTGAGCTGTTCCTATTTTGAATTTTGTATAGATTGATGATTTTTTACCCCTTCTTGATAATCACTTCAGTAGCAAAACCTGCAGCACAGGAATAGCATTAAGCATTGCTCTTTGTAGTCATGACACCTATACAGGAAAGGATAGAAAGCAGCCCCAGGGGGGAAAAAACGAGAAGATAAAGATGGTGGTAGTGGAAATATATTACATTTACAGTGTATAACTGAGTAAAGTCAAGGCAAAGATCTTATCCCAGTAGAAATAACTGAGAATTATGTTTAATGCATGCCAGTTCTTAAGTGCCCCAGTAATGACTTTTCTGTGTTGTATGTCTAATTATTTCAAAAGCAGGCAATTAAAAGAAGAATGGAATACTTGGGTTAAATCACAGGTTTGTATTTCAACTTTCTGTAAACAAAAGTCCTTACGACTGTGAAGAATTTTTTTAAAAATATGCTGGAGTGAATAGTTACATCAAAAAAAATTGGGCCTTTTATATCGTTAGGTAGAATGAAGGGGTCCCCGCAGACCACTTCTCTTGAAGCTCCCTGCCTATTCCTCACTGATGGAAGATACCATTGGCCTTCCAGTAACCCCCTAAGTTAGCCAGCTAGGTTTAGGTGGTTTCTGTATGGCACATCTAGTCCCAAGAGATATCATAGTATGTCTGGTAGGGCAAAACGTCTGTAATGTCACTAGTCTAAACATAGATATTCCTCTCCTTCCTCAACTTTAGCTTATAGGAGAATAAGTTGGCCTATTTTAATGTAATTCACTAACTTAGAGTGATCTGTAGCCAAAATTGGCCCTTTCAGTATGAAAAAAATATCCAGAAGTTGTTTGATCATGGAGTATGGATTTGTAATCTTGAGAATCTGGGAAGTTTCTCTTTTGTACTCAGTTCATCTGACATATCAGTTTGGATATCTTAAGATACCTTTTTTTCCCAGAGAGTTAACTTGTTTTTGTGTGGTGGTGGGGAGTCTTTTATCTGAAATCTGTCTAGAATAATGTGTTGAACCATGTACAAGAAGGAAAAAGGATATTGGAAAATGTTGCTTTTTGAAATTTCAGTATTAAGAAACCAAATGCACATTACACTAAGTCATAATGTCTTTGGTTTCTTTTTTGGCTTTGCAAGATAGATGAATTCCTCAAGGGATAAATCACGCTATTATATTACCCCCAGTAGAGTATCCTATTCCTTGTATATTGTCAGCTGGCCAATGTTTTTTAAGTAGGGGCTGCACAAGATATCTATGTACTGATAGTCATATAGATTTCTCTGTTGCCCTGAATTATGTCTTTAGGATATCCAAGTAATTTAACACCTTTGACAGAATATGAGGAAGGGGGGAAGCTCAGTGTTTCTTTTTTAATTCTTAACATCTCCAGAAGAGGAGGAGGAGGAGGAAAAATACAGAACTTGGGCTATGAAATGTTTTTACCTCAGAGATCTGCTCTCAGCAAAAGTTAACTGTACCAGTGGACTGATGGTCTGACAACAAAAGTGTTTTTCCCCCCAAAAGATAACATGTATAAAGTGTTGTTTACTGAATAAAGAATCTTCACATTATTGTTTTATAGACTATCCCAATGGGAGATAATCATGCCAGCTCTTTTGATCAAAATTTCCATGCTGAACTAAAGGAAATGCTTTCTTAATGAAATACTTATTTATGCAGATGAAGCAAGAGACCTGTGGCAATAGGATTAATTACATTTTTAAAGTGGATGGGTTTGGTTTTTAAAAGCATCTGGCAGCTTCAAGCATACCATCAGTGGCCTTTCAATTACCATAATTGTATTCTTGTTTCCATCTATAGATTTTGGGATTTCTCCAAGCCTGATGACCCTCTGCTTGAAACAATGGAACATCATACAGAGTTTACTTGTGGCCTAGATTTAAGCTTGCACTATTCAGGCCAGGTAAGGAAAAAAGAGAACTTCATTTTTTTTTCTTATGTGGATGTAAACACAATATAGTAGCTCTTGTGAAATCTGCAAATTTGTATAAAGAAGATACAAAAATAAAACAATAGAATCAACCAGCAGCAAGTTCCTTCAGTCATCTAGGATGCAATCTGTGTGGCCCTAGAGGTTTAAACTCGTTCAGCCTCAGTAGATATTCCCTTATCACGAATTGTCAGCCTAACCAGTTCTCAAAATTGCATGTCCTCATAGAGACAACTGAGCTAAAATACTAGTTGAATAGGTCTGCCTTTTCTTGTTGACTGCTACTTTTTTATCATTTTCACTGAGCACTGGAGTACTTAATTTCTTCCTTTTATTTTAAACATATCCGAAACTCTTTTTCATTCTTGACATTCTTTATTAACTTCAGCTGATTTTAAGCTTTGGCTTTCCTGACACTATTTCTACAAATCCAAGTTACTGTATGCAGTCTTTTTTAGTGAGTTATGTCTCCTTCCACCTCCTCTGTATGTCCTTTGTGATTTTCAGATTTTCCTTAAGCTTTTCTCGTTAGAATTGTTTGCATTGGTGATCTTCATACAGTAAAACCACAAATTATCAAATTTTGGGGAACATGGACAAAATTTGTGTCTAGATGTCTCCACAAAATAACAAACTAAGTCCATTGTATTCAAAATAGTCCAGATGATTACTTAAATTTATGTTATTTTCATTAATTTACACACTGATAAGTAGAAAAATGATACAGTTACATGCTTTGCATTGATTTATGTTGTTTGCATAATGACATAATTACACAGACAACAAAAAATGATGTAAGTTGATGTGAATGACGTAAATTCAGATTTGACACATGGTAGGATCAGACAACTCCTTTCCCTAAATGGTTTGTTACACTGAGTTTTTGCTGTACTGTATCTCTTTTTTAAGAAATTCCCATCTTTATTGGGCTTGCTTCTCCATCAGCCACTTAATTAATTGTTCTGAATTAATTGAAGTATGATTTCTTGAAGTATAAGTAATGTATTTGATTATACTGTTTTAATTCCTTTAATTTCAAGATCCTTTACAATGTTACAGGATCACTTTCTCCCAGCATTCTTAGTTTTTTCATTTCCTCAATTAAGTCTTCTCCATTGGTTAGTCTCAAGTCAAGTGAGTTGACCTTCATGTTCCTTGAGGAAAAAAGTTGACAAACCAGATCAGAGATTTCCTAGAAGGACTATACTTAGCAGAATTTGTCTTCCAGCCTATGTAAACGTAGAGCTGTGCAAGAAAAAAAATGCCTATTGTATTTATTACTATTTATTTTGAACAGACAATTTCTTATGGAAAATTGAAATGTGATTAATACTTAATGATCTTAATACATTAAATTGTACTCTGAAAGACTACTTTTTACTGCTACTTTGCTACCACATTTTCTTTGACAATTAAAGTTACCCATATACTATTTAAAGCCTTTTCGAAAAATTTGTAATTTGCTTTTGAAAAACATTATCGAAGTCTTCTCCTTGGTTGGGTAGTTGGTAGTGGACACCAACAGTGGTACTACTTTTATTCCTTCTTCCACTAATTTTAACCCAGCAGCTCTTTACAATATCACCAAGTTAATTCTCTTGAATGTTTATGCAGATGTGGATATTTTTAAGATACCTGGTTGCCTTTGTGATTGAGGCAGCAAACAAGTTAATCAAACAAAAGTTATAAATAAAAATCAGCAGAACAGATCACATATAGGAGCTGTGCCACCACACAGATGAAAAGTACATACCAGTCATTGCTTTTGAAACTAAACAAACGTCTTTCTCCTATTATAAAGATCTCCACGTTGAGTTCTCTCATTTTCATAAAAATGTGTGCTATAAAAAGGGTCTATTAAAAATATTTAAACATTGGGTTGGATTCAGGTATAACTTCCTGACTCTTCCCTTCCCCCATCCCCACAAAAGCTTCTCCTAGGATCAGAGGTATCTGCCAATTGGCATAAGCTACTCTGTGTGTGTGTGGGTGGTAGGTAGGGGTGTGTGTGTATGTGGTAAGTAGGGGTGTGTGTGTGTGTATGAGGTAGGTAGGGGTGTGTGTGTGTGTGTGTATACACAGACACATCTACTGCATGAGTGAAAGGAACACCTCCCAGTATTCAGCTACTTGTCTCCTTCTCCTTCATACCCTTGTGCCATAGCCTGTGCCATTCAGCAGAGTATTCTGATTCTTCAGCTTGAATGGGCAGAAAAATTAGCTTCTGCCATTCTCATTATGAAGCCATTTATTTGACTTCAGCCCACACTTACCTACTAATACGTTTTTTAAAAAACATCTTGGTGACTGATGTATTAAATATTTTAATTATGTTCTTGGAAAATAGTGTTGTCTCTTACTCATTTTAAGGAACAGATGTAATATCAGTTCCATGAATCATTGTACCTTGAGAGAAATACAAGAATTTATCAGATCATGTTCCCTGCAGGTTTTTTAGCCATCTCTAAATATAACAGAAAAAATGAAATCATATCCTATTTATTGTGCCATTAATACAAACATTCTTGAGGATGTAGTAAAAAGAAAATAGGCTCAGCAAAATGTAAAATACCGATTCTCCTATTTTTCAGGTATGCCATTCCCCAAAATATAAGTAAATTACATTACACCCACGGTACCAGTGGAGCTCAGATCAGGAAATAATGGGTTTTACAATATTTGTTTTCTGATAATACCTTAAATTAATCTCTGCTAAATTTACAAACATGCATGCTCTTCATACATATTAATATCAGGCAATACTTTAGAACAAGGGTCGACAGCCTTTCTATGGTCAAGGGATGTATATTAATGGGAATGCGATTTGAAAGTAGATAGAGAAATGTGGGGTGGTGCATGCAGGGTTTTTTACTCCTCTTAAAAATAGCATTATAATTGATAACAGGAAGGTTAATGAGTAAACTTCATAAAAACATGCTGTCAACATTTAGCAATGCACTGAGGTCAGAGTTCCTTAAAACAACCACAGAAGTTATGGATAGTCCACAGAGTACTCACCTCAGTTTTAGAATAGGATGGTAAATAGGAGATGAGGGAAAGACTGAGACGTTTCTTCACCAAGGCCACATAATATACATAATGTCAGTAAATATATTGTACAAAATTTACTGTACTAATTCTCTCAGTAAAATATAATTGTACTTAATTCTGCACATTCTTATTCTTTGGTTTGGAAAAGATCACTGTCTCCTCCTCCTTTTTTAACTTTATTCAGATTTAGGACTTTTGTGTTTGAACATCTCAGCGTTTGTTTGTTTTTTTCCCCCTTTCCCCCAATGTCTTCTTTGTTGATCAAAATATTTAGACTTTAAAAAGTTCACACATAAGTTGCTGAGGACATGTATGAAAGCTAAATTCTCTTGGGGCAGGGCACTTTCAAGTTCTCATTAAAAATAAGGCCAGTAGCATATTTTTAGTGGTATTTTGGAGGGGCAGTTCCTCTGGAATTTTTTCTTGTACACATTTTGCTACTATTGAAACATCATTTGAAATTTTGTATGGCATAATTTTACTCCTCTAAATTGGATGGCTGAACAGTTCCAGAGGTCTTGGTTTAATGTCAAATTCATTTTTTTTTCTTGATTGAATATGTTACTTTGAAGATACAAAGAAGTAAGGAAGTATTGCTTGAGGCATAAAGGTTTTTGATTATCGTATTTTGGGTCTGCTTGAGTAATAAGGCTACACAGTGTTCAACTCAAATGTGAAGAAAATAAATGAAGGTCTGGGCTTCCTTTCTTCAATTCTATGCCTAGTTATCATCAAGTCTTCCACACTACCAGTGCTTGGCTCACATATGTAAATGAATGCTTTCTGCTGAGCAAGACTTTTTCTGTAGCTCTTGTCTGCATGAAAACAGGATTAGGTACCTTGAATAGGGAAAAAGAACATTCTGAAAGTTCTTTGAAGTATGAATTATAGTTCAGTTTTCTTAATTATAATGTAGCCATTTTTTAAAGGAAAACGTAATAAGAATTTTTTTTCTTAAGCACTGAAGGATGATATACTTACAAATATTGTATACACATGTTGCGGTTCGCATATCATATTGTTGAAAAGCTTCTCTGAGATTAAAACTAAGTTACAGGTTAGATCCTCTGAAATGCAGTTCTTTTCCTATGGCAATTATGGGTTTTAGTAGAGCAGAATTGTAGTCCTAAGTGGTGGGCTACCTGCAGTATTTCATGCTTCAGCTCTACCTGAAGGGACACTTTGAGATGAGCGTTTGTTAGTGAATCTGAAATTAAACTGGTTGTGTTTGTGAACTGAAAACCAGAGCTTTCAAAGCTGTGAATGATGCAAAACCTTTTAATAGATTCTAGCACCTAAAGGAGATGACGTTTTACCAAAATATGGACTTTTGAAGTGGGAGGGAAGGTGGTCTTATATAAAGGGAACAGATCCTACTCAAAAGGAGAAGCTTCTTCTGCCTTCATAAGAGAATTTTAGAGATATGGGTGTGAAGCACAAAGATGAAGAGCCTTCTCTGTTTTTCTGTCTTGTCTCATTTAGACACTTAGCAACAGCCTCCATACACCTTTCTCTTCTCTTCCCTATCCAGTTTATTTTCCACCTAACCCCATCCTCATCCAGTTTTCTTTCTCTTGTTTCTCTTTCCTTCCTTTCCCAATGTAGTTGTTGTCTAGTCACATGTGTCCCAGAGGATGCCTGCCTCAATTTAATAGATATGAAGAGGTATACAGAATAAGTTTAGGACATCATTTATTACATGCTAAACCTGTTTTTTTCACTTATAAATGAATAGGTATCAACCATTATCCAAGGAATTTTTGTTTTCTCTTTTTTCAGTTTCAAAGTTGATCATCCCTAATACCAGAAAAGGCCTGAGCAACAAAGTAAAACTATAAGTTAAATAACCAATGAGGATCTGTCTCAGAACTAACTTGGCTGGCTAGTGGAAACTAACCTTACTAATTAACAAAAATGGAGAGTTTTCATCATAATTAAAACTGAACATAGGGGAATAGTTTTTGTCAGCCTGCATATTTACCTAGTTCATATTTTTTGGCTTTGGAGGAAAGAAGAGAAGCTTAATTTATGTGCTGCAAATAGATTTGCCAGATGGTTGCCATAACCCAGTAATAAAGGTATACATAATGTTCTGCCACAGAACATCCTGACCCGGAAATGGATTGTTCTGATATTGGAACAGGTTGTTGCAAATATTACGGAAGTGGTCCATCTTTGAAGTGAGTTGTTCCTTGTCTTCTGGGCCTTCTCAGAATGACCTCTTTCAGGATCCAACCATTTTCTGGGAGACTCAGTGACCCGTTCTGTGGCTGGAACACCCTGTTCCGGGGTGGTAGAAGGTTCTATGACAAAGCAGATTGCATCCCTCTGTGTAGTAGTAAAGTTCCAGCCTTTAAGTCAGCAACCACTCTTCTGCTTTGTATTGCTCCAGGAACTTCCCTTTAAACAAGACTATTAGAAGCTTTTTACTGTAGGTTTTCGTTATATTGTCTTATTTGATGGGGTGGGAAACCATTCCAGAAAAATGTGCAGAGATGTTATCTATTTAGTTGCATGTAGTTCTTAACTATTTTGTACCATAGTCAAGGGTGCAAAGGATGAAAAAAAAGCGAGCTACTCTGAAAATGTGTAATATTCACTTTTAGCACCTTTCTTGCTGCTCCTGTTCAATGGGTGATGTGAGAAAAAAGGTTAATGCATCTACATCCCATTGGGTTTAGTCTCTTTACAGTTTTTATCCTTGGGCAAGCTTTTGTTTAGTTTATATGTAGAGGTAGCTTGAGAAAGAATCTTGCAGAGCCAAAATGGTATCACTCATGCATGTAGTTAAGCTATCAGCAGACTTGGAGAAATCCAAGCTTTGCAGAAAAATTAAAATAAAAACTCTATAAATCTCTCTCTCTCTCTCTCTCTCTCTCTCTCTCTCTCTCTCTCTCTCTCTCTCTCTCTCACACACACACACACACACAAACACACACACACACACACACAAACACGCACGCACATACACATACACACACAGTAAGAGATAAGGCAAAAAGGAGTGAACATACATAGTATGGACAAAATGCCAGCTCACAGGAAAAGGATGAATTAAATGAAGTATTGTGACAACAGAACATGGCCAGCTGAAGCCCCCCATACTTCAACATTTTGTTGCAGTTGTGTATATTTAAATTGCAACTCTATTTATCTGCAGGACTTATGGGCTGCTGCACTCAACCAACTCTGAAGAATATACAGCTCGCCAAATCTGTAATGTGGGTTAAAACAAATACATAACAGTAAAAATTTAAATATAATTTAAATATATGTCTGCTGTCATACTTCACAGTTGTCTTGGTAAAATACATAGAAACTACAACTGGAGAACGTTGGAGCTGTAATTTTGCCACTTTTCTCAATAATACACATTGGCATCATTCACAACTAAGACAAGGATAATACATGTAGTACATGTGCAAAAATATACTAAATAGCACTCTTGAAGCAAAAGCAATTTATAGAGTCACAGTATATGAGAAGATATCCATGGAAAGGTCTGCAAAACTTAGGTAGTAGTGTACAATTTAACATGTCCCTGTGATACCTAATTTAAAAAAAATAGAAATAAAATAGATTTATGATAGTTTGTATATAATATGCTGATCAGTTAAAAAGTCCCTGGTGCATTGTAATTAAAAGTCAATTAATTTATGATAATTTGTTAAGCAAGTAAACCACAATTATTAAAGAAAATTTCTGAAGTCATTAGCAATCTAAGACATGATCAGTTTTTATCCTTTTAACAGTTGATTTGTAATTATAAATTCTGAATGCTACTATAAAAATTTACATAGTTAAGTCCTATAATGGGTTTTTTAATCAGTCTTTTCACTGAAACTGCCTGCCTTCTAATCAGTTCCTTCCTACTTGCTGAAGGGCCTGAAGTTTGCAAGTAGGCTGGGCTATAATGGTGCTGAACCGTCCTTGCTCTCAGGTGAAAGTTCCTTACTGTACAAGTATTAACACTGTGTCAACTAAAGTTAGTCATAAATAAGATCCATCAAAATCAGTGAAACAAGTTAGACATAAATAACTTAAAATTCAAGGATTGGGGAGGAATGAAATCATGAGTGACAGTTCTGAGACAGGAATCAGAGACAGTCCCAGAATCCTCAATCCATACTTCACCTAATCTTATTAAATCTATTTTATTCTAACCAGGCACACAAAAGTAGCTATAGACTAAACAGCAGAAAGCAGTGCATAATCATATTTTATTGCCATTGAACGCCATTACCGGAAGCATATATTTGTATAGCCCTGGTTGTCCTCGAGTATTTTTCAGAAGAAGGGACGCTTTTCCAAAGTCTAATGTTCTGATTCTGCTTTCATTCTCCAATTGACTGTCTGAAGTAGAAGCTATAGATCTGTCTTTCTCTCTCATGCAAAAGGGAATGTGCATTTAGATCTAGGTTAGTTCTGCCAACACACTGACTTAGGTTTGAATTAGAACACCTGATACATAATTTAAATTAAATGGTGTACTCATGAGTGAGATCCAGGTTTCTGTGCTATGTGGATAGCACAGAAACTTTTAGGGATATCTTAAATTAATCTCCTAGGGATTGGTTGATGATTAGATTTCAAGAGCTCACAGAATATTTATCAACATAATTTATCACCTATTTATCAAAGTAATTTCTCTGTTTTATTTGCTATTTTTCCCTAGTTACATTTATATTTTTCCATGTACTATTAGTAACAGAGCTGGACTGAATTAAGCAAAAGGTTCTCAGTAGCCTACATTGTATAAATCCTGTTTGCTTTTCCTAATTGGTTGAAATAATTATTACTATACTTAATGTTCAGAAATTGCCATGGGATGCTAATTAAGACAGTCTCAGGTGGAAATTCCCCAGGGATTTTGCAGATGGTATTTTATGTATTGTTTCCTCTTGGCAGTTAAATGTACTAGAAGATATTTGTTTTCTGAACTCTAAATATGCTGTCTACAGGTGTGGTCTACTATGTGTGTTTATTATAGAGCTATCAATTGATCAGGGGAAACAAATCATGAATAGAAAGCTGGATTACACAGTTACTGTTTTTTTTTAATACCGAACCCTTTTTCTCGGCAAACTATAACTTATTTTGAAAATGTACTAAATGGAATGAGAGTTAGTTTGGATTTAGAGTAATATAATGTATGGCTACAATTATTATAGGTTTTGTTAATGTTGAAACACTTTTTGACACACATACAGACTGATTTGTAAGTTAAGTTATAATTGACTTGATCCAACTACAAAGTTTTTTTAATCTAATTTATGTGCTCATCCTTTTATTGTTATAGGTGTATGTGAGTATGCTGTTACTATATTGTAATGCTTTGCTACAGAAACTTAATTGCATCACCAAATTTAATATATTTTATGCTCTTTTTCCAGTACATTTTTTTCTGAAACTCATTCTAACTTACTTTAGAATAAATTAGTATAAACTATGAACTTGCATTTATTTCATTTATTTTAAAATATAATTAAATCCATTTACAAACTGTTAAAAGTCTGCTGATATAATAAAGTGATTAATTAAATCTTCATCACTATATACTATGAAACTAGTGAAATCCACTTCTGGAAAATCTTCTGAATTCTTCTCTGGTGTTAAGTATGTCTTACCTAAGTAAGCTTAAATTACGAGTTTGTTTTGGACCACTTGACAGTGTAATGTTAGTTTCATTTCTAGAGGTCATTAGACGTAAATGAAAATATTTAGAATGCAATTTTATTATAAATTTTTGTTTATTTAGAAATTGATGTTTTAAAATTTGTTTTGGCCTCTCTTCAGTTATGTTGGCTTTATAGTTTGTCATATTTCAGGAGCAAAATTACTACTGCAAGCATATAAAATTTGTTTGCTAGACTATTAAAATACAGTACATGAATATCTTTTTGAGTGCATATTATTTCTTGTCCTAAATTGTGTTTGCTCTCCATAGGTGGCAGACTGCGCTTGGGATGAAACTGTGAAGATCTATTATCCGTCTTCATTGGTAGTTCCTGCATAGAAAGATTTCTCAATAGCGAAAGACTGATTTAGAAGAAATTATTTTTATTTTTCTTGGGCAACACAGAACCACCATGATTGCCTTACTAACAATGCTAGGTTTTAAAATGAGCTTTGAATCAAACATGTGATTAAGGACAGATTCATGTAACTTCTTGCACAAAACCGGGACTGAATCAACAAAATGATCACATACTGTGCATTGAGTATACAATAATTATGTAAATTATAAGCTGGCAACCTAGTAACCTCCAAATGTTTTGGTCTAAAGCTCTTAACAGTCCCAGATAGCATGACTACTGTCAAGAGATAGTGGAAATTGTATTCCAAGACATCTGGAGGGCACTATAACACTATTCCTGTTGTAAATATTAGGTAATTAGAACTGTCTTATATCTAGAAGAGTTAAAAATGTAAATTTCATTGCAATTTGAGTATTCCCACTGTTTGAACGTAGAATTTATCATACCACAATGTATCACCATTGAACTGAGTTCATTATGGAAATACTTTGCAAGTAATACTGCATTATAATATGGCACATAGTTCATACAGTTAATGGCTATATAATCTGAGTTTTATCCTCCTTTTTGTCTCTGAGACAAATACTACAGTCATTTTTTTGACTGAATTTATTATATTTTTGGATTCCGTTATTTTGAATTAAACTATGATTGAACTAAGGTTACCAATTTCTGAAGGATAATATGAACAGGACCTTAAGAGCAGAATCCAGAGAAACCAGAAGGCAGGGTCGAAATGCCTAAGGCAGAAAACAGTAGTGCCACTGAAATGCTTATCCAAACTGTATAGTTACTTTCTGTGCTTAGCATTTACTTGCTACAAAGTAATCCATCTTTATATGATGTTAAACACTGTGCATATTTACTTATGAGAATAATTAAAACTAAGACTTATTTGTTTCAAAAGTCAATTGGTTAATCTATGGCAGACAATTTAAACTCCACACAAACCTGATCTCTCAAATAAGCAAACTTAGCACTGACTAAATGTTGTCACAATATGTCTTATAACACTCAAGAAAACAATTTTCAAAAAATTACCCATTGCATATTTTTCTTTTTTGTATCTTGTATAAAGTAAATGTGTACACTGATCAGCTTCTGACAACCTAATAACTTCTAGTTGTGTTAGAACCCTACAAATACAGTTTCCCTCAGCCATCTTATCAAAGATGGTGGGAAGTGTAATACAACTCATCTGGAAGATGCTAAGTTGTGGGAGGAGTTTTTTTTTTTTTCCCGTGTCAGAAGCACCTACCAAGGCACTTTGGTATTGAAAGGATTTGCTGGTGATATCACCGTTGCCCGGGGGATGCCTGAGGGGGCTCCTTTCATGTCCCTGTTATTTTCCCACCGAAGTGGTACCTATTTATCTACTTGCATTTGCATGCTTTCGAACTGCTAGGTTAGCAGGAGCTGGGAGAAGTTGACGGGAGCTCACTCTGTCACTCAGCTTGTGCTCACAGGCTTCGAACTGCCAAGCTTCCAACCTTAATGGTCCTCTGACTCAGCATCTTAACCACTGAGCCACTGTGGCCCCATGGAAGGTCAACAAACATCTAACAAGGAAGTGCTGCTCTCTGGAGCTCAATCCAGTCATATATGTGGTACTACTTGTGAAGTACGGCAATGAGTTTCAATGTATCTGTTTGTGTGCATCCATATTAATACATTCTGGATTTCACCAACCATGTCAACTGAAAAATATAACTGATATAAATGTGGGAGTAAAATTGGTTCTCATCTCCTTGGCCAGAAGTGAAGAGGAAGTCTGAGACTCCAAAGCAGCCAAAAGTAGCCTTCCAGCCAGTTGACAGCTATGCTGATTGTGACTAGTAGAAGAGTTTCCCCAACATTTTCAGAACTCTGACCTCCCTACAAACTTTATTTTTTGCTCTCCACCTATATAGCATCAATTTGTATATAGTTTCATCTGCAACGATCCATCATTTTATTTTATTATTCAAAGTTAATTACCGCCCATCTCCCCCAAAATGCTGCTCATTAGCCATGTTGAATACAGTTAATGGGAATCTGTCTAGGCAGCCATAGATTTTCAGCTCTACTCAACTCTGGGATTGGGCTAAGTAGAATTGAGTAGAGCTGAGAACCTATGGCTGTCCAGATAGCAGTGTTGAGCAGTGAGACCTGATTTTGGAGCTCTGACACTGGGACATGAGCAGTGAGACCTGATTTTGGAGCTCTTGACGCTGGGACATGATTTTCCACTGTGTGATGGAGCCTTGTTACTCAGTTCTGTAGATAACAGAGGGAGCATGCTGTTTTAAATACTGACGTACATTTCAAAATGTGAGTGCTTATGACTGAGAACTTCATCTGTAGGTACAAATTTCAACACATTTTAACTGCTATAAAGACTTGTATTTTTCTTGCTTTGTTCTACTTTCAGTTTTGATTGATAATGTGCCATCAGTTGGAGTCAACTCTTAGCAACCACGTAGACCACCTCATTTTGGGTGACCCTGGTGGGATTATATACTCCTGATGTAAACTTCCAGCATTCTTTGCGTGTCCCTTCCAGGAACCCTCCCCTGCCACAATGACACATCACATTGAGGGATGGGGTTAAGTTTCCATGTAAGTTTCAAAATAATAATTCATGTCTTTTCCTGCCAATTTTGGAGAGAGAGAAAAAAGACCACTTCCTTTGTAGATTTGGTTTTATTGCTGATTCATTTTTTGATCCTAAAGCATCCAACATGTTTTGCTTATAATGATCATAAAAGTATTTCTAGAAGCAAAATTCTCCAGGTAGTTAATATGCATGTAAGGATTAAAAAACAGCACCATTTCTGGAAAAAAAAAACAAGTTTCAGATCTCTAAAAAATAAATTTGTGAATTTGATTACTATATATCAAGTATATATAGTAATATATATACTTGATGTATAAATAAAAAAAATTATTTTAAAGATTGTAAGACTGAAGTGTCACAAATACTTGTAAATTTTTCAGCCAAGAAATTGCACAGAATTATTAAACTATTGCATGCAGCTATTGTAATGCTCAAAGTAATAAATATACAGCTATCTATTTCCAGTATTAATAGTGCTCCCTTTTACCTCCTCCTCCTGGACATTGTATAAACAAGATGTTAGAGAAAATAAATTTGATGAAATGTTCTGTAAATTGTGTATGAGTGAAATAAATGACTAGAAAAGGAAAAATGTTTGGCAAGATAAAACCTTATAGACTAAATGACTTGATCATTTGGCTTAAAGAGATGGCAGTATCTGTTCTTTACATTCTATAGGTACAACAAAGTTTTTACATTTCATCAGCCCTGATTTGCAACTTTTTTGCCATAAATCGCTTCATCCTTATGCCCTCTTTGAATAATGAATAAATCCAATCATAAATTTTCTAAATAAATGTAATGTGACCTTTAACAAATAATTAAAAATATATATTACAAACATCTTGCAGCATAATACAGATGTTTCACCAGCACCAATTACAGAAAATCAACTTAGAATTCTTCAAGCATAATTATGTGTTTTTTAAAGTGACAGCTGTTAAGGTTCACAGCAGTATCTTCAGGTCTTTCACTAGCATTCAAAAATAGTATTTTAAGTCAACACTGTAAGACTAATCCTCTCATGTTTTCCCCATTGCACATGCCATGAAAATGTAAGATTTCTTTGAAACTGTTCTGAGTGTTTATCACAGTATGCTTTTGAGTTACTGTGAGTACAGATTAAAATTACTGTTCTTAAGAGGATTAATTCAGTTACCTCTTAAATTGGAGTACTATAAATGAGATTTCACCATTATGAACAGTCACTGTACAATCTATAAGAAAGATCAAAGGGTGCTCCATTTTGCTCTCCTAAACAAACAATCCATAATCCAGTTAATTCCATATTCCAAACTCCCTTCAGAACATGAATGTTGCTTAGTAGTGCACTAGAATATATTTACTCAACACTGTTGGTAAGGCTTAATGCCCATGTTGACTTGATTTCTTCCAAGATGTTAGTATCTGCTGATACTATCATTTCCCTAACCTGCTACCATCCAGTTGTTACAGGATTACCACTCATTCAAGGCAGGCAGGCAGGCAAGCATGTTTAGAATGTATTTCCTGACTTTCCTCCAGGGTGCTCAAGCAGGTTATATGATTCTCCCCTCCACCCCACTTTTAGCTTAAGCTTAAGTGTCCTAGAACCATCTATAGTAGTCAGTGTTGAGAATTTAAACTTGTGCAAGTGGATTTAGTGAGATCTTAGCAGTGCTTACAAGTTAATAACAAGTTCTAAATTCCTTCTAATGCTTTCTGTTAGCTGGTAGCTGCTTGCTTGCTTAATGTTCACAGAAAATCCACCATCCTCAGCTCTAGCATTGAGTACATTGAAATGACTGGGGTAAAGAAATCACTGTCAAGATTTCTTGCTTTGGAAAATAAAATATAAAGATATTCCCTCCCCACCTTTTCACACACAGTCCACATCTTTTATACCAAAGTAGCATTCACTAAATGAATTCATTCAGGGAAGGAGTGAAATAAGGAAAACAGGTTGTAAGTAGGTAGCTTTATATGTACTAGAAGATGTAGTGCTCACAAAACCTCCTCCCTGCATTTTCTCTGTGCCTATGGATAGATTTGATTTCTTTTATGACATTTACATCCTTATTCAGTGGTTAGCTGGAAGACTAGTTCGAAAATGAAATAAGTCAAGACTGGAAAGTATTGTATCCATACCTCTCTCCTGTTATCTGTTAGTAAGAACTCTTTAATGCAGGTGCTCTTTTCTCTACATTTGGCTTCCTCTTATTTGCCCACAAATTTCCTCTTTTTGAGCTGTTGGTCACATAAAGAAAGGGAGGGGGGTGTCCAAAAAACAGCATCTGAGTGAACACAGAACACTGACTGCAGAGAGATGATAAAATTGGGCCACCTAAAAGGGCATGGCTGGCAGGCTGATTGATTAAGATCACTCTAGACTAATAGGCTGTTGCAGGTCTCACTGCAAAAATAAGGAAAAAAGGAATTGCAAAGGAACAATGGTGGGAAATGCCTGGCAATCTGCGCTGGTCTATGACCATTATAAACATTTGCCTGCTTGATTGACAATGGCAATCCTTGCCTCATATTTTGTCAGTATTGCTTTAAAAAGCGTATCATTTCTTACAGCCCCAGTAAAGACCTTTAATGTATATGACTTTTATTGAATCAATTCTAAACTAGTGGAGGAATATACAGTAGGCTTCTTTGACCACCATACCCTCTGTGTTCAATCTTCTTTCTTCAAGATCATCATAAAATTGTGATTTCAGAGTAAAAAAGATTAGCAGACCTCTCATTTGGTCCCTTAATGCATTTTAATGGCAACTATTTTGCTGGCATCATGGTGTCCTGTTTTCATTCAAGATCTTATCTTCTGCTGTATACTCTTCCAGTTCATAATTTGCAGCATTAGTACAAAATCTGAAATAATAATGATATCCAGAAAATGCTTTGCTATTCCTCTCAAATTTGCCAAAATAAATGGAAGCAAATAATAAAGGTTGCCCCCCCACCCCACTGAAAAAGTATGGCTAATAAGGTTTAGAAATTCATCTAAAATGAATAATCCATTAAAATTCATTTTAATTTAAAAATTCAGTAAATACATCACAAGCATGAAATGGACTAGAGGACAATTCTGGAGGACAATGGGGTTAAAAATGAACTATAGCAGGATGAGGCCATATAAATCTAATTAATTAATAACGAAGGACAATTAAAGCAAACAGTGACAAGAGATGAAGTTCTAGATCTTATGATAAATTAAAAATCAATTGCCCAATCCATGTATTTTCTATTTAAGGGTACTTCAGACACCTTGACTATATAATTGCATTAGGCATATACACTTAATTGCTTTGTTAATGGTAATGGGCCATAGTCCATGCTTGGGAAATGCTAGTTTGTAAGGTTTACTTATGCCCTTGGAGCCACTATTTGCAGAATTGGACTCCTCTGCTATACCTTCTAACTCAAATTAGATCATTATCCTGCCTTCCTGCTATGTATTTCCTGGCTGCTGAAAGAGGAAATGTGCCAATACAGAGAATCAGCCAAACTATGCAAAAGGCAAGAAATAGGGCTGGCAATGGGGCAGTATCCTTTGCATCATCTGAGGGCAGTAGGTATAAGCAAGCCATATGGAATCTAGGATGCTCTCTGTCACTTCAATGGTCCTTTGGGCACACAGGCACCATGCGAAACCAACACTGGGGTACATCTCTCTTGTCATGTTCTAAGAATGTCGTCAGGATATGATAACCAAAGAGCATTATTAACCATCAAGTTTATATTTTTATTTTAAAAACTCATCAAAAATCAATTATAGCTTGGAAGTTGGTAGGTTGTACAGTATATTGGTGTCTATAGGAGCTGTGTTCTTTTGCTGGTTCTCATTTAAATTGCCATGTGTGTTGTTAATTTAGATCTAGCTAGCATGCCAGCTGAGGAATTCTGGGAGTTGAAGTCCACACATCTTAAAGTTGTTGAGGTTGAGAAACTCTAATTTAGATAAACATGAATATTTTCCCCTTCCTTCCACTGTCATTGTATTCTCCACAACTGCTTCTAAATTCTTGTATAGGCAAATAATAAAAATGGATCAATCATCAGGCAACAAGAAATAATCTAGTTTCACATATTAGGTGTTAACTGTAGCATCTGGACCACCTGAACAAAGTGCAACTTGATTCAACTGTTTCTAACTTTATTATGGAGAGAGATAATATATTTTGTGTGCGCGCATGTGCTTCTGTCGTCCTGTCCAAGTCTGCCCTAGATGCTCTCTCTGGCTCTTCCCATTGCCCTTAACCCTGTCCTTCTCGAGGGCAGGGATGTGCAACCACAAACAGCCTTGCCTAAGGCTCAATGCAAGCAAGCAATTCAGAGCTTCAGCAAGAGTGATCTACTCCTGCCTGCTGCCCAGGAGGCATAGCAAGACAGCACAAAAAAGACAAGAAAGTGTCAGAAGCGGGGTGGGAAAATGGGTCTCAGAAAAGCAAAGCAAAAATGAGACTCTAGGGCTTTGCCCAGCCCACTGCTGGCATCCTAAGGCCCTCACTGATGAACTCCGGCACCTACAGATTCCTTCCAAGGGACTGCTGCTCTGCTTGCCCTTGAGCGACCGTCCCCCTGACTTTAAAGCCGTGAGAGGTGAAAGAGGGGGACTCGGCCCATGATGGCTCATTTTCTTTGGAGGTGAGTGTACCTCTGCCCGTGCCGTCAAAGAAAAGGGAACTGTAGGGAGTCTGCCTTTCTCCGGCTCTTGAAAGAAGAGAGCCTCGATCGTGATGAAGGCCTTACTTCGGTCAGTGGCCCTTCCAAGAGCAGTTGCTAAGGGACAGGCAAGAAGAAGGGGCTGTCGCCTTAGTGCCTTGTTTCATTGCGAGCTTCCCACGTGGAAGCACGAGTTGGGCTGCTGGAAACGGAAGGCTGGGCTCGCCAGAGTAACCTTTGGTCTCCTCGCCTGATCTGCTTCTGCGGCGAGCACCGCGCAAGTCCCCGGGAAACAGGCGAAGGATCGGGCTGCGCGTTGCCTAGGAGGCGGGTCTTCCCGGGCTCGAAACAATTGGTGAGGAATTGTGCTTGCAACAGTCAGACGTGTTGCAAAAGTGCAGGATTTGTTTTTAAGCCCAGGGGAGACCCTTGCCGTCTAGCCCGTCGCCGCGCACTCGAATTCTAGAACAATTCGACGCCGACGCTGCGAGCAGATCGCTCCAGAAGAGCTGCCTTTTCCCCAAGGCTGGGCCCTTGCGTCAAGACAGCTGAGCCATTTCCAAAGCCGTCTCGTAGGCGGCGGGTGGAACTGTGGCTCAACTTCGGTCGGCGTGGAGCCTGGGCCTGGGCCTGGGGGTAGGGTGCTCCATGTGGCTTGGCCAAACCTTTCCCAATCTGGTGCCTTCTAGACGTCGTGGGCTACATATCCCAGTATGGCTGCTGAAGAAGGTTATTCTAGTCTTGCAAGTTGTAACTGACTTCGGAGCGCCGCCAGTCTGTAGTTCGCTTCGTTTTACTGTCGGAATACATTCGCTTTCCATCACTTCAGGGCAAATAATCTTTGCCCAGTCTCTTTGCAGAGGTTTCTTCCTTTTTCGCCTCTCCCCTCCCCCCCATTTTTTAGTGGGAAATTATTTCAAAGAGTAGCTTGAACGGAGATTGTAATTAAAGACGAAAGGAAAAAAAAAGAATATCCTGCATGCACAAAAGCACCTTAAGATTTCCTGCTCCGCGCTTCGGGGACCTTCCCTGGTCGCGCTTTCCCCACGCCTAATCAAGCTACTTCCCCCTTAAGGGTTAACTCTTGCCGCTACTTTCGAAGCACCTGTTTCTTTAGCTTGCAGAAAAGCTGCCAGACTCGGCTGGATCAATATTTGCATTTCCGTATAAGGACCCTAACCCTAATTCATCTAATAAGGAAGGATGGCTAGTCCATTAGCAAATTGTGCGCGGAAAAGCATCAACTGTGAACTGGGTTTCGCAGCTCGGTTTTCGCTTTGTTTGTAGCCGTGTGTCTGTGCGCGCGCTCCTGCGGTGGAGGGCGAGCGCGAGTGTGTGGTTTTATTCTGACGAGACAGGCAAGGCAACCGACGAGTTTGTGCATTAAAATATTATTTAAAATATTATTTAAAATATGCGGGGGGGGTCGCCCCACCCTTCCACCTTTTAATTCAGCTCCGCTCCTCCTCTCCTTCCTTTTTCTTCCAAGAACAAAGCAAATCCATGATTCATAATAGCCAGAACAATCTCAGCGGGTCAAGTGGGAAGCGTGGCCAATACGCTCTTCCGATTGTCCCCATTTCATTAAGGTAATGGGAAGCGCCGGGGCACCCAGCCCCCCTCTGCGTCAGCAAGAGCAGCTGGGGGATCTGGTAGGCTGCTGGTGGCCGAATCTGCGGAGGCATTTCCCAGAGAATCCTGCCCCCCCTGCCGCCCACCACGATTGATCACCGACCGACCCCCTCCCGCTGCCGCCCCTCCGCCGTCAAGCGCTGCGCTCGGGGCTGTCAGCAAAGTTGTCTCTGCTTCTTTCCTCGCGGCTGCCTAAGCGCGGAGCCCCTTGCACCCCGGCGGCCCCCAGACAGGAGAGGACCGCAGCTCCTTCCCGTGCCTCGGAGGGGCGGGAGCCGGGGCGCCGACCGGCTTGGGCGGCCAGGGGTCGGTGTGTGGGCAGCATGCAGCCGTGCCGGGGGCGCGCGTTGGGCATCTCCGTGGCAGTGGCGCACGGGGTTTTCTCCGGCTCGCTCAACATCCTGCTGAAGTTTCTCCTCAACCGTTACCACTTCACCTTTCTGTCGCTGCTGCAGTGCCTGACCAGCTCCACGGCGGCGCTCAGCCTGGAGGTGCTGCGGCGGCGGGGCACCCTAGAAATGCCGCCCTTCAGCTTCAGCCTGGTGCGCGTCTTCGCTGGGGTCACGGTCCTCTCCACGCTGCAGTCCTGCCTCACCCTCTGGTCCCTGCGCGGTCTCAGCCTGCCCATGTACGTGGTCTTCAAGCGCTGCCTGCCCCTCGTCACCCTCCTCATCGGCGTCCTGGTGCTCAAGAACGGCATCCCCTCCCTCGGGGTGTCGGTGGCCGTCCTTATCACCACCTGCGGGGCTGCTCTGGCAGGTGAGTGAGAGCCAGAGGAAGAGGCTCCACGGGGCTTCTCACAGCCCAGCTACCTTTCCTTGCAGCAGGAATCTTGCAAATCCTGCTCTGCCCCTTCTCACCAGCCATGCCTCCCTCCCCTCCCCTTGCCCCTCCATAATCCCCCTTCCTCTCATTATTTCCACACTTGCTCCCACCCCAAACCCTTAGAGTACACACTTCACCTTCCATCTCATCTCTCTCAGCCCTCTCCTCGCTGGCAACCTATCACTGCCCCCACCCATGCTCCAATTCCCCCTTAGATCTTAGTTTGCTTTTCCCCTCCTCTGCTCCCACCAGCCATGTCCTACTCCCTCCATATTTCCCTGGGTTATCATTACACTCCTAAGGGACTCTCCACCAGCCATCTCATAGTGTTGTTTCCCCATCCCATTAATTTTCCAGTCTATCTTCTCATAGTTCCTATCTTTGCATCCTGATGTGCTGTTCTAAACCCCCTTCCGGTCCTCACAGACCTCTTGCTCTCTGCACTCCACATGCTTCAGCCCTCTTTTTTCTCACCCAATTCTGCCACCTCTTACAGCCCCCATTCTACACACCACTAAGTCTTTGACCAGCACCTTGGGATGTGAATAGCAACACATCAAAGTCCTGAGTTTTGCTTTTCCCCGTCATGCCTTCCCCCAGCCTACATAGAGTTAGCAGAGTCTCACTTTGGTCTCCCCCATATCCTGCTAGCGAGACATCAGGCCCGCTGATAGCTGCTGCCACCTAAATGCTGCCCCACACATTATGTATGTGTTTGGAACCCAATGGATGGGACAGCACAGGCAGCTCAGTTGTTGGCTCCTGGCAAATATAGGTGCCCAGTGTATACAGCTGTGTATACATATCTAGTGGTATAATGGTCTGCCTTCCCTCCTTGCAGGTTAGCCTCAGAAGTGTCCTGGCTGAAAATGCAATAATGCACTGTGTGAAGCTGCCCATTTCTAACCCTAGCTTGGCCATGCTACTTTTTGTTTTTAATTCCACACCAGCTCACAGCACACTTCCTCTGTCTTCGAATGATCAAAGTTCATGGGATTCTCGTGTGCTTTTTCTCCCACAATAAATGCCCATTCATCCTTCAGCTCATGAAGGTTGAAAACATTATCACATTTTTTTCCAGTCCACTAGTAGCTACCTTTATGAAGGAACGAAGAAAAACAAACAAAAGTGTGTACAGGTGGGTACAACAACAACTTTTAGTTCACAACAAAATATACCTTCCCATATTTTCCACACATAACAGTATGGATTATGGTAATTCTCATCCTTCGTGGATGTTATTTTTTATACAGAGAAGAGTTGGTGCCTGAAGTGGTCCAGCTGGTTCTTCCCAATTCTGCTTTTCCCGTCTTCAGCCTCGTGTTACGTACAGCTGCCTGACTTCCCTGTCACATACACTCTCTTGCCAACGATGAGAAGAAACTCTTGTGAAAAGCTACATTATGGATCTCCTCGGCACTGTCATTGCTTCTCTAATCTATAATTAAAGTCTATCACCACCTTAATAGGCGCAGGGAGGAAGAATTGGTTTACCAGAGTTTCTGGTGCACTTACATATTGGGGGATGGGGGAGTGAGACGTAATGTTAGATCCTTGTCTTGGTTGCCCATTTGATTTCAGGTAGACATAAAAAAATGGCTGGGCTGAATCTAGATGGGTAAAATGTTCATGCAGTTCTAAGTGACATCGTCTTCTTGTTGTTTTCATTATTAAAAAAGGGTCCATATTTATTTTCTACTGGGGACACAAGATTTTTGCTTAGCTTGGAAATTTGTGAAAAGGTGATCTTTAATGACAAACTAAACATCCACCCTCTAAGCAGATCTGACTACATTTTGAAGCAACCACAGTAGACAACTAAATTTTCACATATGTTTCTGTAACATATGGTCTTTGTAAATATTAATATTGAGTCTACATCTTGCAGTGGCATTGTTTTCCCAACTGTTTTAAAAGAATGTTATCTACAGATATACTGCTACAGCACTGAAAACAATTTGAAAAAGGCCCCTGGATGCAACTGTGAGCATCTCTTTGTATCACTGAGATTATCCGTGCTGTCTTTTTTAATGTTTTTTTTCTATACTGCAATAGAAAAAATGTCCTGATTTTGGCTCTAACTTTGATTCTGTGTCACTAGTTTGATAATTCTACAAAGTGAAGAGAGGGGAACCTTGCCACTTGAAGAAAATTCTGCTCACTCTTATGCTTTAATTCTTAATTACAGTCATAAGAACATAATAGCCATGTTGGATCAGATCAAAGAGCCAATCTGGTCCACAATTCTGTTTCCATAGTAGCCAACCAGCTGCTTCTGGGGCCATCACAAATAGGACATGTGGCCAATAGTCCTCTCTTGTTATTTCTTAGCAGCTGGTGTTCAGAAATGCTGCCTCTGATACTAAAGGCAGTTTATAGCCATTATGACTACAGCTATCTCAGTCATTTTATAGTTAGTATTGATTTTAAGCAGCCACATGATTTTAAGCAGCTTTTTAAAAATATCAGTCCCTCTTGTTAAACTGTTCTATTGATTTTAATATTTAACATTAAAGTAATAATTTTCAATTATTGTTGGATTAGGATCTTTATTATTGACTGAGAGCAATAGATAAAACTATTTCTTAAATTTGACTAACCCCTAAAAAGGAGGGGATAATCTTTACATCTCAGAGTAGCAAATTTTGTAGTTTAACTATGGAATGTTGATGAAATTCTCCCCTTTATCTGACCTGAATCTTTCAGCATTCAGTTCCATAGAATGGCACCACATCCATTAAATGAGAGAGAAAAATAATCCTACATAATGGACACACTCCTCTGTTGAATTTTCCTGCAAATCACTGGAATGGTAAAATTAATTAAAGGAAAACCTAAGTATCTTTTTTTGCACAGGCGATGGCCCTTTTAAGGAAAACTCTCTTTGTAAGTGCATTGTAGAGAGCCAGTTTGGTGTAGTGGTTAAGGCATCAGGCTAGAAATCGGGAGACTGGGAGTTCTAGTCCCTCCTTAGGCACAAAGCCAGCTGGGTGACCTTGGGCTAGTCACTCCCTCTCAGCCCTAGGAAGGAGGCAATCACAAACTACTTCTGAAAAACCTTGCCAAGAAAACAGCAGGGACTTGTCCAGGCAGTCTCCGGGACGGATTTTTTTTTTTAAAAAGTGCATTGTAGATCGGCATCTAATGTTTTTTCAGGTTTCTCTATTTCTGAAGTTCAAAAGCAGTTAGAAACATGTACTGTAATCAGTGAAGGTGAAGAGTTTGGTTTATCACAGGCAGCATTTTAATGTACTTCCACAATGATCTTACAAAATGTTCCTGTTTGTAGCATTGTAGCAATACTTGTGAAATTTGAACAGATTAGCTTTGCCTTTTCCAGGGTCTCCAGAATGCTTTAAGAATATTACCCAAAACAATTGGTCTGAGGTAAAATACAAAGAAATTAATAGACACAGTTCTAACCTAAACCCAACCCAGGCAGTTACTACTGTACCAGGTTGCCTCAAACTAACTTATTCTTAAACCACACATAGCTGACCACCCAGAATAAATGCTAATTGGTATTGGCTCTGCAAGATTAACTATCTAAGACAGGGGACCCAGCTTCAAAATCTGGTTTTTCTGTGCTGCTATAATTGTTGTGCCATTAACTATATTGCCAGTTCTCAAATAAAATGGGTAATCTCTGAAATGTTTGTCACTGGGGAATTCCTAAAAACAATGACACCCCTCAGTTCCATTGGATCCCCTATTTGTGACTAGTCCCATAACAATGAAGTTGGTATTTTGATAGCATCCCTGCCTCCCTTCCATATAAGTTCAGAGTTGCATGCCTTTATTCTTTATTTAGATTGCCTTTTCCCATTCTTTGATAATCTACTGAACTAGGAACTAAAAGTATAAGGATTATGAAGGTTTTATAGTTTGTGAAATGACAACTTTGCCCCTTCCAAACCTTGATACTTACTACAGCAAACTAGTACAAATCATTCTGCTTGGTAGATTTATTTGAAGCAATGAATTCCCAAATGAGATTTCTTTAAAAGAAGCTAACAAATGAAATGGCATTCAGCAGATAAAGAACTTTATAATAAAATAAACTTCAGATAAATTTGGTTTTAGAACATGAACTCACTAAATGTGAGAAATTTTGCATCACTGTTAACATCAGCAAAATGACTAAGTTGTCATTAGGAATCATTTCAAAAAAGTTAACTAATGGCCAAAACAGCCATATGTGTACACACACACACACACACACACACACACAGAGGACAAACTAATGGAATAATTATCAATGGAACTGTACAATAAAGATTATAACTGATATAACAGTTAAACATAATAAAAGATGTATGATTTCCTGTATCTTCAGTCAGCTTTGAATGTACAATCCAAAAGAGCTTTGCTAAATTCGCTGACCTAATCGTTTTTGAGTTTGAACCCGTCTAGTTCTGACAGAGGTCTAATACAATTGCTCATTTTGGATTCTCTTTACTCATGCTATGACTTATTTCAGGTTATCAGTAGGAAAATTTGATGAATGGTCATCAGATTTACTAGCATTTCACTTCACTTGGACCTTCAGGATAAAGGAAGTGCTTTCAGGTAGTAATAAAAAATAATCTATTAGAGTTCATTCACAGTGTCCTTTTAGGGACAGTATACCATCTAAGCTATATCTGTATGGGCTAAAATATATCAGAGGCTAGACCTATCTCTTGAATATATTGCATATACGTGTCCAAATTAAGTAGGATTAGAGTAGGTGATTTTGTTGTCCTATAGATCTTTTCAACTAACATTTCCATTATCACTGGTCATTGCATTGGCTATGTTGACTAAGGATTATTGGAACTGTTGTCACCTAAAGGAAAAGTATTACTGCCTTTCCTGAAAACAACATTCATACATCTATATAAGGCTTCCCTTACCAGATCTGTTCAAAACATGCCTAGTTCAACTTTTTCTCCAGCAGTGACCAGACATGTTTATTCTCAGGCAGTTCACAAGCAAAGTGATAACTCTTCCTAGCAGTTTATTCCACGTTTCCTAAAACAATTACAGCCAATAGCCCACTAAAGCATATCTTCTATTAATGTAGTTCATATAAGAATGACAATATATACCTCAAGTACACGTAAATTTTCTTTCTCTTTCTCTCAAAATTGGCAGGTGCGGGTGACCTGACAGGTGATCCCGTTGGGTATGTGACTGGAGTCCTCGCTGTGTTGGTACATGCAGGATATTTGGTTCTCATTCAAAAGACGAGTGCAGATAGTGACTATGGGCCCCTGACAGCCCAGTATGTCATTGCAGTTTCAGCCACACCTTTTCTCATCCTGTTCACCTTTGTCAGCATGGAAGCTATCACTATCTGGTCCTTCCCAGGATGGAAAGATCCCCTCATGACTTTCATCTTTATTGCTTGTATCTTAATGGGCTGCGCCATGAATTTTACCACCCTTCATTGTACTTACATTAACTCAGCTGTAACCACTAGTTTTGTTGGTGTTGTGAAGAGCATCGCAACCATCACAGTTGGTATGGTAGCATTCAATGATGTGGAGCCCACAAAGCTGTTTATAGCAGGTGTGGTGGTAAACACTGTAGGATCCATCATTTATTGTGTAGTCAAGTTTATTGAGACAAGGAAACAGAGTAATTATGAAGATCTGGAAGAGGAACTTAGAGAAGAAGAGAAGAAAGACTGTGATGGAGATCAACCACCCTTTTTAATGGAGGAGATGCCCAAGGAGACAGAGTCTGAAGATCCAATAGTGGAGGAATCAGCAAATGAAAATAAACAGCAAAGAATGGAAGAGACAGGCAGCACTGGAGAAGAAGGAAATGCTGCTGTTGTTCCCAAAGGTGGTAGCTTTGAAGGACTTAACAGAAACTCACTAAAGGATGCCTATCTTGGAATATGGAGGTTAATCAGGGGGGCCAATTACGCAAAGAAAGATTATCTAGTAGAAAATGAAGAGTTACCAAGCCCTTGAAGAATAATTCTGTAACAAATCCTAATCAAGAATCTGTGTCTTTTATTCCTTGTGGTGGGAATATGGACCAACAAATGCTTTCATACATTCATAGAAAAAGCTTAATGGTTTAACAGGGAAATGTTACCTCATTCTAATGGAACAAAAGCACCAGGTTCATGCTTAGATTCAGTGAAATTTCATTTTTCAGGGGACATACCTTTGATTTCAGATCAGGACCAATGAAACAGGCAACTCATAGTGGAATCTTAGTTTTATATCCATAGAAGTCAGCTAGGTAAGATTTACAGGTTCCTCCATGAATGCTTCTAGAAGCCCTAATATAATTGCTCCAAGATGTTTAATGCCATAAGCAAAAGCTAAAGTTATTTGTAAGATAGTGCAAAGAGAGAGAGAGAGAGAAAGAAAGAATATGAGAATACTGGGTTTCCTCTGATCTGAAAGTTAAACAAGTGGGAAATGGGAAAAAAGTAACTGCCAGAATGGATATGTGTACATAGTAGTGAGGATTTGTGGGCTAACCTTAACATAAAGGAATGAAAGTCATATCATAAGATCCTGCTGAAAATTCTATACCACCCCTTTTAAATTCTACCTCTCTTTTAAAAATTGATTTAATATTTCTGAATAAGGACACACATAAAGAAGTGTATTTATTACCACAGAGTGTATAGAGTATGCAGAGGTTTGCTGCTTCTGAACTTGGAGGTTGTATCGAGAGCTATCCTACTAAATGTATTTAATGCCCTTTTAGATAAGTCATCTAGAAATCATAATCAGATATTGTGTCAATGAATTATATATGTGGAAGGATTTCTTATTGTTTTACATCAGATACATTTATCTATTGGGTTAAGAGATAATGTGAAGGAGAGTTTGTGGAGAGTAATTATCAATATTTTATAGGCGAGATAGTCAGACACATTCTCAATCAACTACATACATGTAGTATCTCTGCCAGTATTATAGAAGCAGTTTGCCATTGCTTTCCTGCTTACCTTTTCAACTTCCCAGGTTGGATAACAGCTCTGGAATTCCAGGTTGTCCCCCATCTAAGTAGTCAACTCATCTTCTCACACAGTCCTCCCAGTAGCTACCTATCAGTTCCTCTTTCTCACCGTACTGAAGCTTTCCCAGAGCCAATCAGGAGGCTGAAAAAAATGAATCATTTTTTTTAAAATTTAAGAAATGCATTGAACTATAATATTTAGAAATAAATTGCACTGAGTTCATGAACTTCAGCAGCAACCACTTTTGCAGCTTATTGGGGCTGCCAATATCTCTGGGCCAATATATGTCTCCGTACCCATACAGCCAAAGCACTGCTGTAAGTGAGGAAAGTGCCACAAAAGGCAAACACATACTATGTGTATGCTACAATTTGTATACATAAAGGACCTACGCAAAGATACTTCTTTGGCTGCTATGGGTGTAAACTTTGGCAGGATGGGTGACACTGTGTAAAATTCTGTGGGAGGCCATGATTCCCTGGACCAAACCATTTTTCTGGGCTGGGCTGCCAAACCAACTGGTGTCATCAGACTCCTATAAGTAGGGAAGCAGTGATTCCAAGAAAGAAAAAAATCTCCTCCGGCTCAAAATTCTGAGGACCCAGAATTCCTGATCCTACCAAGGTGTAGTCAGAACCAGCCTCCCCACCAGGAGGCACTATGCAGAGGGAAGAGGGGAGGGAGTTGAGCCTGTATCTCTCTTTTCTGACTCTCTACTGCCACTGTGTGCTCGGTCTGCCCCCCCTCACCAAACTGATGACCTGATCTAGCTCAGCCAACCCTGATCGACTTGCGTTTAGGAAAAGTCAACCTCTCCATTCTTATGGAAAGCTTTTCAGTAAGAAAGCAGAAGAGTAATCCTGGGTTGCAGTTGACTCAAGGGCTGTGTCTTGAGCTGTTACTGAGCAACAGACAGCTGCTAGTACTTCTAGTGTAGGGTATGCACTGGTGGGGGAAAAATTGACTGCCCAAATTGACAGAGTTGGTAAAAATAGCCTTGATTGCTCCTGTAACATCTTGTACATCAGAAAGGTCATTCGCATGCCTCCGTAGCACAAAGATCTTTCTACAGTTGAGCATGGGCAAGCTGGACAGTCAGCCTGTTCCCTGTGGGCATAAACAGGTTTCACAAGAGACTGATTTCAATTTCATAGCAAACACATTCATCCAAAGAGCCCCAATTCAACAAAGCACATTCAGCATGTCTGAATAAGCCTAAGTTTCATTCAGGCACAGGTATAAACTGAGGTCATGAAAAATTATGAAATTTATGTTACAGGGTCAGAACGGAAACCCTGGCCTTTCATGTCCCAGTGTTGTGCACAAATCATGTGGTTTCAATTTTGGCTTTGTTTCCCCTTGACCTCTTTAAGGTGCCCTTGCGTTCAGGTGCTATGCTGTGTTTTCACCTGCTATATGAGGGATATTTTGGGATATCTATCACTTGCCTGTCGGCCATCCAGCTCCCAGGAAGATTGACCAGTTAATGCCCATGGATACACTGTGTTCCAAAATCTAAAATCCCTAATCTGAAGTTCAGGAAGAGAAAGAAAGGGAAGAAACCACTGGATAGATAGGAAAAAGGGGTTGGCTGTTTATAATCCTATGCCTCTAAGACAGAGATGTTAAGCTTAAAATCTGTGAGGTGAAGAACAGCATTGGATGGACAAATACTGCAAGGGGGGTGGAGGGTCTCTGACCTCTTCCATTTTTTTTTCTAGGTCTTTTTGACAGAAGATTGCAGTTTTTCTTTAGTTTCTTTATAAACCTGAATTGACCAAATGCAGTCACTGTCTCCATATTAATTTTGGATTCTTTTTCTCCCGGCCAACAGTGCTACATTTGCTTTTTATGGAACTTTTTTTCAGTGCTGTTAGGGGTTTTTCCTCTTCTTTCTTCTTTGGTTGAAATGTTCTTGGTTTTATTTTTATTTTTTTGTTGGCATGGAAGCAATGGACTCACCAGGCTCTCCCTGTGTTCACATTCACTCCACTTGATCGTGAGCCACCCTTGTCTTTGTCGGCACTAGAATGGGTGGAGCAGCGTTTGTTTTCTCAATCGCAGATTGGCTTCCTGAAAGATTCTGGCACTCAGAAATTCTATTTTTCTATGTATTGGCTAGTGGTAAAGAAGCCACATTCAATACTGTGCCAGCTGGTAGAAACTAATTTAAGCAGTAACAAAGACATGACGGTACTGAGGGGAATTTGTACTGTAGATGAAGCCCACAGACTGGTTTTGAGAACTGGTTTTGAGATCCCAGTCTGCTCAGATGAATGAAAGGTGCTCATGTATGATTTCAGTCAGTGTAAATTATCACGTTTCAACCAAACCAGGTGAAAAGAGACCTAACAGAAAATATAAGTGCTTGAGGACTTAGTACATGAATACTGTTTCCCCTTTGCAGTCTTAAACATGTGAATGCACCATTGTTATTAATGCAGACCAGAAAACTGAAATGTTTCTGATTTAAATATGCTCAGTAACTAATACACTAATTTTTCTTTAGTCAATTGCAAACGATTTAATGAATAAGTTTCTTAAGCAATGAGGATACAAGTATGCAAAGGCTACCTTGTATGTTTCCTTACAGTTTAGGTATAGCAAGGACGGGGAAAAATGACAAAGGATCGGGACAAGGGAATTTATCTCCAGAAAATGTCCCCACATTTTGCCTTTTGCCTGTAGATATTTTTCCACTGTCTTGTCCAGGAATTATGGAAGTTGTGGGCAGATATGTCTAGAGGGCATCTTTCTACATAATTTTCACAGCTCAGTACACCATAGTTTGGGGGAATGCAAAAAGTCTCTGTTTCAATCACTGACATTTCCAGTTAAGAGAAACGTCAGGAAAAACTCATTTAATATTTTAAAAGCGGACCAGTGGCTTTCACATTCTTTTTCCAGAGAAGCTTCTGGCTCTATGCTCCAAGTATAGTTGTCCACCAGAATATCTGTGTTCATGGAGCAGTAACTTAAGAGGACAAACATATGGAAAGTTAGACAAGAACTTGTCTTTCTTATCACAGAACAGGATAACAGGTAGAACTTCATATCTAGCGGATAGAATGAGGCCCAGGGTCGTCTACTGCAACACGGCATTACTGTAAATTGTGGCCTAGCTGTCCTGAGAAAATAGCCTGGCTACCATTTCCACATTTCCCCAGCTGGGTCCAACTATAGCAGAATACAGGATGCACTGATGAACTAATGTTGAAGCCCAACAGCCAGGCCAGCATCTGATCTAAACTGGCCATTTAATAGCAGTGTTATTATTAGAAAACAAGTTTCTAAGAATTAGTTTTTTCATGCTGGGATTGCATAGCAAACACCTCTGCAGATAACTATATGCACAGGAAAAGGTTCCCCTGGTGCTGCAGGGTTGGCTTCATTCATGGTCTAACCTATATTGGTCTATAGGTTTAATGGTCTGATCTGATATATTGCAATCTTGTATGTTACTAGGTCTGGGTTCTAGATAAACTCTTGCTTTATCATTAACCACATCAGTTATATATGTATTTATTTATGTATATATTTAATAAATCACCTGTGCTGGAATACCAAACAAGGCACATCCATTATCTATAGCTAACTGTGTTACAGGCATGATTTCTTTGTGATCCCTGTAGGTCAGTACACCCAATGGTCATTCTAGGTCATTTTTTAATTGTGGAGAAGAATTTTGGACTAACATTCTGTATGCCTTACTGTTCCTTTCCCTGGCACAGCAGAATTTGTTACAGGGATTTCTTAGCTGTCCATTTAAAATTTATGGTAATTTTTCCACCCACTTTGTTTTTTAAAATGCTAATAGAAACACAATGAAATAACAACAGTATTGGATTCTTTAAAATTGCTGGTGAAACTTTTGTACAGTGTGTGCATGTGTGCATGTGTGTCTGTTCATTGCTTTCTGTCGGTGTTAAAGAATTCCCTGCTTTAAAAATGGGGGTTTGATCAATGCAACCCAGAATTTTCTTTCCAATGAAGGAGATTGTGTAAAGTAAATATTAAAACTATTACCTCGTGCTGAAGCATTTTAATTGCATAAATATAAGACTTCAATTGATCTGGAGAATGAGAGGGAGAGTAATAAAGTGTACTGCTTTACAAAAGGTCTAAGCTTTTATATTTGCTGGATGTGAGGTGGGAGAGAGAGAGAACAGTGTGTTGGTGTGGCAATGGCTTTAGCAATAAGACTGGTGTGTCAAAGGAAGCTTACTTATCCAACCAACACAAATGCACCTATTCATTTCCACTGATGCTGGCTGAGGTCTTATTCAATTGACTCAGTGTTCAATGTTGTTTTTCACAAGTAGATAGGAATTTAGATTTATGCTTGTGTGTATATGAAACAGTGCTAGATGTTGTGTAATCCTGAGAGGATTTCTCATGGCAAAATGGACTTGGCATCGGTCTTGTTGGGATAAGTTTCATGCCACGTGTATTCAGTAATTATATGGAGGTCATAAGGCATTTTGTTGTATGAGTACATATACATCATATGCAGAGAGAAGATGATGATGATCGTGCAAGTGCCTCCTCTGTTTCTAGTTGCTTGGTCATATCACGCTCAATATTTGCTGTATTGTACTTTGAATGGACTTGGTATGAAGTGGCTTTGAAGTTGGCAGGTCTGTGCTATATAAAAAAGAATGCTTTGGTCTTGGAACAATTTTGCTTAGTGTTGTTTGGCAGAGGAACTGTCAATCAGCCACTATTGAGACATTCATTTCTATTAATAACATTGCTGATAGATTGTGGTACTTACTGCAGTTTTTAATTCTTTAATATGCATCATATAGTTCATATTCTCTTTTGTGAAGTAGAGTGAGGATTCTGGTCTTCAGCTTTAGAATGAAGGCATGATGGTCCATGAAGCATAAGACTGTTCGATGCATGCACCATTTTCAGTCTCATAGTTATTATCAGAAATAGAGTGTGTCTCTCTTTTCCCACTGCCTGCAGAAGTAGGCATACAGGAAAATGGAGGGGAGAGAAATTCTGTGTTTGCTGAAACAATAAGTGATTGGCTGTAGTGCACAATGCCATCCTTCAAAATAAACATTAATTTTTGTGTCAATATGCTATTGAGCAGCACCTGCTGTAGTTTCACAAAGCTGGGCATTTACAGAATCCAGACAAGAAAGCCAGCCTTGTGATTTAAAAAAAAAATTACAAAAGGCTTACAGATGTCCATATGCCTTTGGCGAGATATCCTGCAACCACTGTAGGCATGCAATTTTTGGAAGGAGATAAATAGGGATGGTAGCAGCATTTTTGTCAGTTCAAAGAATGGTTGCTATTGCCAGCTCAGTGGTCAGAATCTAGCACAGAATTAAGTATGTGGAATCCCAGTGAATAACATTTTGGATGGATTGTCCAATGCTTGATTTTTTTTTCTCCTTCCCAGCAGAAAGAAAGTAAATACAAAAGCTAAAGTGAAAGCCCTTTAAAATCTGATGGGATTTTATGGGGGGTACGTGTGGGTAGATCAGAGCCTCCATAATGCCCTAATGCTGAATATAATGGCCACTAGGACCAGAGTTATTTTTGCTCTTTTTGTCTTCTCTTCTAGTTCAGGGAAATGAAGACTGGTAATATGGATAGTCCATAAGAGTGAAAAGAATTAGCACAAAGCTATGCACCCTCAAGAATATGAGACCTTTCTAGCTTGACAGCTATTTAAAAAGTGTGTATGACATAGTCTCTAGATTTAACTGTAGATGTAGACCAGGTATTTTCAACTATTTTGAGACGAAGAGCCACACTTGGACTTTGAGTGGCTTGCTGGAGATTGCACTCTGAAACATAGTGTGGCCCAAGCAAATGAAGGAGACAAATCTAGGACAAAAACTTATTAAATACAATGACTAAAGATCACCCATATGTACTTAGTAGCTTTCTCCATCATTATACTCAAGGGGTAATTTTAAGGGGGGCCTTGACTTTAGGGGGCTGTATAGAACTCGGGGGCCACAAGTTGTGCAATGCGGAGGACTGCATCATATGAAATATACTATAGAATTGGAATCCTGTTGCTACTGTTCTTTCTACTCTCAACTTATTAGTCTCATTAGGCATTTGATGTTGCTGCCTCTGGTTTTTAACTTGAAGCTGCTTCAAGTGTAGGAGAGAGGAAAGCAATCAACCCTGTCCATCAATTAGTTGCTATGTTCATGCTTGGCAAGTTTGCTGGAGGTCATTTGAAAACAAAACAGTCATTGCAGCAACTGATGTTCATGTCATGTTTCCCTTCTTCTCTCTGGAAGGGTGCTAGCAGGCTGTGTAATGTGGTGAGAATGAGACACAAAGACAAGTCGTACCATATTGCAGAAATGGAATAAGGAAGTTACATTATGGAGATGGTCAGCAAAGAATTGAATTAAAGAAGCTCATTGGGTTTCATTATGGTTAGGCACAGGGATCCTCTGGAACTATTCTGGGGTCTCATGGACTGTGCTTGCAAATTCAAGACTATCCCAGCAATCCCCTTTCCCTGATATTCATTCATCTTCATGCACCAGCACAAGCTCAGATGATTGGATGAGTCATGTGTTGACCATTATATGAGCCCTCCAAAGCTAGCCAGGAGGCTTCCATTTCCTTTCCCATTTGTAATTCTTTTATTTTGCCCCTGCTGACAAAGAATGAATGAATGAATGATGATCCAAGTTGGTGCCACTGCAGACAGGATGGGGAATGTGCATATACCATTCCTGCCCACTTTTCACTTATCCATGGGGGATGGGGTGGTAAAACCTGAATGGATATGCTCCCCATTTTCATGTGGCCTTTTGGTGACTTGGTCTCAGTTGTGGAGGGAGAAAGAGTGAAGTCAGCCAACTGTTTGACATGGTTGAAGTAAGGATTAAGAAGCATGTTTAAATGACCCAGTTTGGATGACATGGGGAACTAAGGCTTAAGAAACAGGTTCAATTAAACCAGTTTTGCTCACACAACAAACTATGATCCATTTAAACATGCTGCAGGTAGAGCAAGATGGCAACCAGTCAACTCCAACTTTGATGAGCTCCCTGCTTTTGGCCATTAATTCCTACATATATGATAACATAGAAGGCTATATTAAGATGCTGCATGATCCTTGTTGGAAAACTTTATGAATTTCTTCTCTAGTTTGTATAATGTCTGGTTTTGCTGTAATTCTACTCCTCACTTGTGAAATGTGGAAGAAAGTCTATTTGTCAAAAATCAATTTTAAGGCAATAATCAAAAATACACTTGCCAGATTGCAGCCAAGAGACACTGTGTTTTTACTTTTAGAAATTCTGAGTGGGAGGCATTAAACAACCTTTTTTTTAAAAATGCAGAGTTAGCAAAGAAATACACAACTTCTGGGTAAGAGTGTCTAATTAGGCAAAATATGCCTTAGATTTAAAATATATTTGTACAGAAACACAGAATCTCCTGCAATCAGTTAAATTTTGCATAGGATTGGAATAGGATTGGCAACATGTGGCCCTCCAGATGTTAGATTGCAATTCCAAGCATCCTTCACTACTGACTACATGAGCTGGGACAGATGGAGTTCAACATCATGAGGGTTACATGTTGACCATTAGCCCATGCAAAGAGATACTCCTTTGGAGAGCCACTTTGACTCTGATCATTAGAGTGATCCGCTTCAAAACATCAGCTTGACTTGAAGCAGAGAGTTGTCTCCAATCAAGGTATCAAAGGCAGGTTCCATGTTTTTAGTGTTTGTGCGTAGACTTAAGGAAATCAAGGCATTGAGCACAATTAACTCAGTTGGATTTTCCCATTCAATTCAATCATTCAAACTGATTCAGGCATTGTGGATAATTTATTGAGTCCAATTCAACAATTCAGACTGATTCAGAAAATTGAGGCATTTAGTTTGATTAAACCATTCAAGATGACTTTCCAATTCAGTTTGGAAGGTTGATTTGACTGAATTGGTTTCAAATCAAATCTCTGAATCAAAGCTTTGCTCAGCCCTTTGAAGCACCATAAAGCACACAGCATTCAAAAAATCTTGACATTCACATTGAGAGTTTATACTGTAGATCTAAGTCATTGTATGCCTAAGAAGGTAGTCTTTTTAGCTACAGACAATATTTGAATCAATTGTGTGTCTGCTTCATCATGAAGCCAGTGATTCTTTTCTAAGGAAAGAAAGAACTTGTAATAAAGTAAGCTGGACCATCTGCCCAGAGTATTAAAGAAAACAAAAACAAAACAAACTAAAAAACTAAATTAAAAGTAGGGCTAGGCCCTGGATATTGACAGCATTAATAATACAGCAGCATTAACAATGTTTTAGTTTTGTTTATTTGTTTGCTGGGGCTTGTATGCTGCTCCAGTCTACTAGGATTCTGAGTGGCTATTTTACTACTGAGAATAAATTTATTTAATATCCACTGAAATACCTACGAAGTGGAAGCAACATCAATAAAATACTTTAGACCAAACTATACTTCTTCATATTTCAGATGCATATTTGTGACATTGCCAGTGCCATAATTTATAAAGCTTTGCTACCTACTTATTTGTTTCTCAGCATAGGAACATATGGTGCTGTCACCACCTCCAAAAAGCACAATTGTTGTTCAGTGTGCTGCTCCTTCTCATAAACAGACCCCAATCCCTGAGCATGCTTACTATGGAAATAAAAGTTGTGTAAGATAATAACTAGTGCACCCATGCAGTAGATCATACAGAAGAAAAGCATCATCACAAGGCAAAGAATAAATACAAACATGTTGAGAATGGAAGAGTTTTTTTTTTAAGGAAGATCAGTTGCCCTGAACACAAATATGGAAGGAAGATGCATGGAAACATGGTGCCCTTTGCACTGTCTCACAGTAATTTGTTTATGAACGCAGCATTGTATTTGTATGCTTTTAGAGCAGTGTTTCTCAACCTCAATAACTTTAAGATGTGTGGACTTCAACTCCCAGGATTCCCCAGCCACCCTTGCTGGCTGGGGAATCCTGAGAGTTGAAGTCCATACAGCTTACAATTGCTGAGGTTGAGAAACTCTGTTTTAGAGAAACATGTGAATATTCCTTTGCTCAGACTTAGGGATTTGTAGCCATATGAAGATCGCAAAATGGCTAAGAAGTTTTGATAGAGGAAAGCAAATCTCTCCAGTCCATAATAATGCCTGTAATAGTCAGCTAGTTGCGTCGACATTCCTAGTAAAGGGATCCAGCTTATGGTCTTCTGTGGTTGCACATGCAGTATCTATCGCTCTGGGAGATATTACCTCTCAACACGGAAAATTCTAAGGCATCCATTAACCATCTTCTATTAAATCTGGTAATCCCTTTTAAAGCCATCTAATTAGTGGCTATCATCATACAGACATATGTAATCAAGGTTGATGCATATAGAGGCTTTTGTATTTGCTTCATTGGGAGAGCAAGTTTCTTCCTTGCAAATCAAGTCACTCAGGGTTACACTTGAAGCTGCTTATTGTTCTTCTCTGTGTCTGAAATAGGAGAATCACATCTCAGCAGTCACAATTGATTTCCCTGTCTTAGATCACCATCTTGAATTTTCTACTTAACAGTGAAACTCAATATGTTAACTGTTGGCCCATTTGTCCAACAGCCATGCTGGCTAGGGATTATGGGAGTTGTAGTTCAACATAACCAATTTATGAAAGCTTTGAAAAAGAGAAAAGATATTAGGATTCTTGGCAGCTTCCTGTCACAGGGGAATTTAGCTCCAGGGAAATAACCCTTGTGTTCCTTTACATTGGTTCCTTTACATGGGTTCACAGCTCTCAAATTGATATGGGAGGTGGCTGCCAGTCACTGAAGAGGTAGCTTAATCTTATGCAGTAAGCAACACTGAGATTCAGCAAGAATGGACCTATATTGATTCAAAGGTGTTTTTTTTAAAATAAAACATAAATTCACTCCCTCATGCAACTTACATACCACCCCATAGCTTGGATATTGAGCCTAGCCTGGGGCCTGGGGAAGGCAGCTACGTAGCGCAGGCGAGGGTTTGGATGATGGTCTTCCAGTGGAGACCTGTACAGCTTGTTTTTAATTCTTTGCCAATAGCATCCAACAAATATTATTTTCTATGTCACCTTTGTCTTTTGTTGACCTATTAGGTTGCTAAGTCATATATGAGTTACTCCATGGCAGCTAATTATTAATATTCTTCTTTCTGGTTGCTATCCTCCTCTAGTTCCTGTCTGATCTCAACTTGATGAATTACTTCCTGGTTCCATGCATCTGTTCATGATCCTAGCATGTACCCAGTTGCAGATCCCATTCTACAATTTCCAGGTGGTGACAAAGTTGTTCTCATTTCACATTCTATTCCATTTGCCTATTAGTTTAACTATTAGTGGTGCCAGGTTGCTTACTGTCTCCCAAAGTAGAGACAGCAAGTTGAGTTTTTTAAAAAATAATGCCTCAAAATCCAACATACATACATTAAAAAAAACACATCAAACATACTCCTTCATCAATAAGTCTGATCCTGAATCAGGTAATGGAAGACATGATAAGAAATCAGCTAAATTCATTTTTCCAGAAATGCGTTGAGCAACAAAACCTTAAGGCTACAATTTCCAACTGTGATGCTGCATGTGAGGTGCAAATTGGTGGTTTTATGTGGTTGAAGCACAAGTGTGACTCTTTTGTTAACAGTACAAATGGATGTCCCCATAGATAAGTATTAAAACTTTCTATAACCTACACACATCCCAAACTTTCACACTCTGTGAAAACCTCTGCTCTGGAGAAGAAAGTGACTAGCTGGCATATACTGTAAAACAGGCTTCTTTGATCTATCTTGCTGAGTCTGTAGCAAGATGGGACTGAGTTACTCCAAAAGTTGGTATGTTCAGATTGTAACAAGCCAGACAAGATTCCTTAATTAATGCATTTTTCAGTTGCTGAAATGCTAGTCAACAGATACAGTGGTTCTGAAATTTCCACATAAGTAGGAACAAATTTCATAAGATAGCTACAGATAGCTAGGAAAGAACACAAGTCCAGATTTTTCATGACCTGGGGCTTGCAGAATAGCTTCTACCTTGAATGATCAAGTTTCATTCATTCAGCTGATGCAATGTGTCCCAATAAAACAGACTTTCAAGGATCTAGGTGGTATTTGCTTTTGCTTAGTTTGAATCCTCTTTTATGAAATCTCTCAAAAACTGCTCTGAGTGCTCAACAGTTGCTGCATAGACAACCTTACCCACATGCCACACAATTGCCAGGAAGAGCCCAGACAATAGAGTCCATTGCCTTCTGATAAGCCTCAGGGAGACTTAAAAGTCCAAATGGAATTTTACAAAACATATAACAACCACAATCCATTATAAAGATGGTCAAATGCTGAGATGCTGGTGCCAGTTCTATTTACCCCAAACCTTTGGCAGCACCCAAATTTAGAAATAAAAACACATACCTCCTTGCATAGCATACAAATATTATATATTGTTAGTGCAGGATCACACTCCACACAATAGCCTTTTTTTGGCATATTGAATCTCTTAGGTTCTGTGCAACTGGCATAATGGACTCAACCACAGTAACTTCGTAAGAGTACTCAGTAATTAATAATTAGTCAAGCCCTTTAAAGGAAAAGTTGTACTGTTCCATCATTTGATCTAATTAACTTTGAGAATGAGCAGTGGTGCTTGTAATATGGTTCACAGAATCTCCTTTCTGAAGACCATGATGGGCAAAGGTAGGGTTTTTTGCCAAGTAGTGGCTCTAGATCTCCTTTGATAAAATCATTAACCATATTATTGTTTGAAGAAAATTGTGCTGTGAGTGAAAGAAAGAAAACACATGAGTGGGTGAGGCTGACCACAGGCAAAAAAAAAATTTTTTGTGTATCCTCAGCAACTTTGAACTTCTTTCTTGCAAATGCTTGATGAAAAAGTTTGCTGCAAATAAAGATCCTTCTACTTCCATATCAGTCACTAATCTCTAGTTGCTTCCTATGAACACTGACAATTTTTCTTCAGAATCTGTAAAATAAACAAACTCTTCCTCATTTTTTCCTGCCCTTAACAGCCTTTACAAATTTGCTGTTCCACATGGACATTTTATGTCCTCATTTTGGGATGAATCCCTGTCTTCCTTTCCTTTCCTTCCCCTTCCTTTCACTTATTTTGACATCAAATTGTTTTTTTCATTGAAGGAATGGGGCAATAATCCACAGCAAAAAGGGAATTTATACCTGTGCCTAACTCAAGTGTCTGCTGTAATATGTCCTCAATCTTGTACTACTTTACTACAAACTAAGTTATAGTGGATGGAAAACCGATGCTTGTGCAATACTGGAGCAGGCTGCAGCAGCAGCAGCAGCAGCAGCAGCAGATATCTAATTTGGAAGAGTGCCTCTGCAGCATCTTGGCTCAGACAGTAGCCCTGTGGGTAATTGCCAGCAGATTCATGTGCCATCAATTCCATTTATTCACCAGAAACCATCATAAGCAGCACCTGCCTTTCATGCCACCAAGCTTCTCTACTTGAGTAATGATTTCAAGTCAAAATAATTTAACTAGACAGTGGATAAAGTATATGAGTCAGAGAGGGGGGAAGAGAGGGAGAAAAGACTTTAAGGTAACTTGCTTAATGAGGCTGGGTTACTGATTTAGAGGAATGCCCCCTTGGCTTACAGCCCAACAAAAAAGGGAACGTTAACCTGATGCAAGGAATACAGTGTTTTCTGCAAGTGTAGTGGGAATGAAATTCCAAATGTGGGAAGCTGATTTGCGGGTCAGCAAAGGCTTGTTGTTGCTAGGCAAGCCAACAGAACTGAAAGTGGTAATAAAGCAGCTGCCAACCTGGGGCACAACTTACCTTGTCTGTAGGCTTTTCTGCACTGTAGCCTTCAGCTGCTTCTCCCTGCATATAAACTGGTTGGAAAATGGAGCCAGCTGAAGAGACTTCTACCCCTTTTCTGGATTTCTACCCCTTCCTCCACCTCAGCCACAGCAATGGCAGAGTATTGTGGCTGGACCATGTCTACCACAGCCCCTGAGTGGTGGAGCCCCATGCTTCTTTTTCCTTCCCACCTGTGCCAAACAAGGATGTACCAGGTGTTTCCATTCTGTGGGCAGCTCTTTTGAGGCCCAGTTAAAAAAAAAAAGGAATCACCATTTTACAGTTCTTATAATTTTCTTAGAAGAAAATTGGTGGAACCCTGGACATCTGTAAGGGGAACCAAGAGGGTCAAAAAGATGGGCATGACTGAGTGATCAAAACCCTGCCCCTTTTTAATGCACATTGAATGCATTGCATACATGTAAAAAGAGGTGGGACTTTGATTGTCCTGGCCTTACCCACAGTTTGGATGCTGTTGATCCTCCCTGGGAGGCAGATTCAGTTACTGCCATCTCAATTCTGCCAGCAAGATTCCACTGCTGGATTTTAGAAGTCTCCCATAGAGAATTCCATGCATCGTGGCATATGCTGATTCTATTTTTTAAAATAGTTTTTATTAAAAGATTTTCCATATATAATAAGAAATACATTCAAAGAAAAAAATATATAGTAAATGTGAAAAAGAAAAAAAGGAAAGGAAAAGAAGAGACAAAGAAAAAAGGAGATAAGAAAAAGAAAATAAAAGAACAGAACAGAAAATATATAAAGTGGCTTCTGATCTTCCTCTCAGTAGTTAATACATACAATTCTAATCAAACCTCTCTAAGATTACATCATAATTCCGTTCTTTCTATAACGTATTCTTTCTAGCCATCAAAACCATAGGTCACAAAATCATTTTCTTTTTTACACAAAAAGTCCATAACTGGTTTCCCGTCATTGATGAATGTCAGTAATGACCGTTCTCTACTCAAAATAGTCAGTTTGGCCATCTCAGCAAGTTCTGTCACTTTCATCATCCATTTCTCCATGGTAGATAATGCCGAATCTTTCCATCTTTGTGCAGATAATAATCTTGCCTTAGTAGTCATATATTGAAGTAACCTTCTGGCATATACTGATTCTAGACTCATGAGTCTATGATTTGGGAAGCATCAAGGACCAGACAGGCACCCAGCAATCTCCTGATAGAATCCAGTGGGGCCCTTAGGGAATTTGGACAGCCTCCCCCCTTTAAGCTTATCAAAGAATGGGTGTGCCACTTGGAGCAACATTCAAGACAGTAGCATTAGCTGGAGTTCTAGATAAAGTTTAAATACTGTTGAAGGAAGGAAGGAAGGAGAAGTTGCTTCTCACCCAGTAAAAACAGGTTGGGGAGAAAAGGGGAGGGGATTAAAAGAAAAGAAGATCCCTTCATTTTTTTGTGAAGTGGAACAGAAAAGGGAAGGCTAGTGTCCTGAATGTGAAAAATGGAACACAACTGTGAAGAGGAACCTCACACACTTTATTGAAGCAACGGTTACTGGGTTCCAACTTACAGAAAGATGGAACAGGAAACAACAGACAGGTAAGACCTTGTATAAAAAGGTTGAGTCGTGGAATGGGGAATTTCGAGGCTCTGATTCAAGATTTTAGGACTGTAGGAAAAAAACTGGATACGTTTTGTTGATGTAAGAAAAGCCATTTTATTGTTAAGAAAAAACATGATTTTTGAGGTAGCAGGGGTGCTGGAAATAGCTTTTGTATCCTTGATAACGAGTGGTGGAACATTGATGGGATGAAGCTTCTATCCTCAATTTACACAGAACGTTTACAGCTTTGCTAAGTTAACAGTGTTGACCTTTTTCTTACTAGGTTTGCCTCAGACAATTACATGGGGCTGGATCTCTGCTGCCTCTAGCCCATTTCATTCTGCTTTTGCTAAGGTGAGCAATACTTCCTCCTTTTTTGGCAAGGAAAGTATGAGGGGATTTTATTCTGGGAAAGGAATAGTTTCCTCAGGTATGATGGGTTTAGGCAAATGAGGAAGCTGGACCTGTCCCATCCACAGGGCCAAAGGGAGATGTCCTAAAAATAAATTCCCTTTCTATTTCAGTCATAACATTGCTTTACAGATAATACTTGCTTAGCAACCACACTAGGGTCCGGCAGCTTGGTTACGAAGTGCCATGGTCGCTAAGTGGAAGATCATGTGACTGCAACAGGCTTACGACCTCACTTCCCCTTCAGTTGTTAAGCAAAGCGCCACAATCACTAAGCAAAACATCATGTCACTGGACTTTACTTTTGTAAATCACTTCTGTGATTTTACTTCTGCTTTCTCTATTAACTCTACTTGTCAGAAGCCAGTTGTGAAGCACACATATGGTGATCATGTGACTGTGGGACTCTGCGACAGTTGTAAATGCAAGGATTGGTCGCAAAGCTATTTTTTTTACACCATTGTAACTTTGAATGGTTGCTAAATGAGGCAGTCGGTAAGCGAGGACTACTTGTATTTCTTTTTCAATGTAGAGGGCAGCCTGTGCTGTGAAACAGGGGAAATGCAATGATGTTATAAGTCACTCTCCAAGAAGGCTTGTCCATGGCCTTCCCAGTCCTGACAGGGACATTGATTGGATGAGGCTATCACTGGGTCTGAACTTGCCCACTGAACAGGCCCCTTCCTTTTCTTTCTCAGCGTCTGCAAAGTGCCAGAATCAAATTAGATACTCGATACTCGAGATAATGTTGCTAGATACTGTGGAACTGTCAGGAAATAGGATGACTGACTCAATATGGATTGAAAAATCCTTTCTTCAAGACGGGAGACACCGCAGAATAGTAACTCTTCACTTTCTTAAGACTGCATTTTCTTACCTTTACTTACTTGGAAATAAATCTAATTGAAACTGGCAGAACTGCCAGCCTTTTGGAACAACCTCCCACCTGAGATCTGAGGGATCCCTACCATTTTAGCTTTCTGGAGGGCTGTGAAGATGTGCCTCTTCCCCCAAGTGTTGGGCTAGGATGGGGGTTGAGCTGTGAGGATGTTTGGTCTGGCGCTTGGGAAGAAGGGTACCTTTGTTTTTAACCATGTTTTATGGATTGTTGTGAGCCGCCTAAAGTCATTATATGAGGTAGGTGGCCATAAAGTAATGCAGTAAATAGAACTTGCTCCTGTGGGACATGCTGGGAATTATCATATTCTTCCTAAACATGTACAGTTGGGAGAACTTCTTGAAATCCTGTGAAATTCAACACAACTTGTGAACATATTAAAGTGTGAGAAAAGGGAAGGAGGGGAAAAAGGAGATTGTGGCTGCCAAAGCTAGGAAGCACTGGTTGCAAGAAAGGCAATGTTGGGTAAGCAAAGAGAAAAGAAATGAGAAGAATTTGTACTGCAGGGGCTGGCATGAGGGCTTTTGCCTGTACACACACATACACACATACACACACATACCCCACTGTATTTCCATTATCTGAAATTCACCAGAAGATTGACATGCACACACATACACATACCAATCTACATGTAAAAAGTAAAATAGATGTGATGGTGACAGGTCCCCTGTGCAAGCACTGAGTCATATCTGACCCTTTGGGGGGGACGCCACTTTCGTGATGTTTTCTTGGCAGACTATGGCGGGGTGGTTTGCCATTGCCTTCCCCAGTCGTCACCTTCCCCAGCAAGCTGGGGATTAATTTTACTGACCTCAGAAGGATGGAAGGCTGAGTTGACCTGAGCCGGCTACCCGAGAGAGAATCCAGCTTCCACTGGGATCGAACTCTGGTCATGGGGAGAGTTTCGGTCGCAATACTGCCACCTACCACACGAGCCACACGAGGTGTGTTATGTTGTGTTATGTTATATCATATTAATATTAATAGATATTAAGCCTATATTAAAACTACCAACAGTTGCACCTTGCAAACTTGTAGGACTCCAGAGACTGCAAAATATAGGCAAATGCATCCATAGTTCCCACTTTGGATGTGAGGCTTAAATCAGACGTTATTTCACCTTCTGTCTTTTTCCATGATGTTGCTCTCTTCCCATTGTACTGAACTTACTTGGCCTGAATTCTGCTATCTGCTGTCCAGAGAAATAGGGAATGCCTTCTAAGACTCAGAGCTGCTTAGTACGATTCTATGTGTCTGTTTTAGCAATAGTAACATTACACTGAGAGTTAAGAGCTGTTTCTACTTCTGGCCATTAATTTAACCAAGTTGACTTTGGTTGCCCTGCCTAGAGCCATGGAGCCTGCTTCAGGCAGACACTCAGGGTGATCTGAAGCTATTCTGGAAAGATGCTCTCTATTTTCCCAGAACTTATTCAATAAAACCACATGCACTTGCTACTGTCATAAACCAAAAGTAATCCATCAATGCAAGACTGATGGTAAATGATGTGGTCATTATTTTACAGAGATATTTCAATTGTTTCAATCTAAGGACGTAGGCAAGATGCTTGGAGAGTGGGTGTTGGTTGGTGGGTCTAATATATTTTCTCTTCTAGATTTATTCTGTTGCTCCTAACCATGGATTCTTGAAATACAGTGGAAGCAAAGTGTTACAAATATGAAATGTTTTATGGCTTTGAGTGTTAATTCAAATATAGCAGAACAACATACAACCAACGAATAATACTGTACTCCACCACGGATGAGCATTTGGCCAGACTGCAATTATAAATATCTGATTAATACCACAATATATGTGTTATCTGACAAATTGTTGCAACAAGACAGTTGATTCTTACTCATACATAAGCTGGGTAAAAAGTAAGTGAAAGGAGATCTTGGCAAGGCTGCTGCTCTGGGCTGTGTAAGTAACAATAACTATTTCAGGTGTGTTCTTTATTCTCTACTTAAATCAAGGAGCTCTTGATTCTATTCTTTGCATATGCTTCACCTGTACAACTAGAGAAGTCTGTCCTGATCATGAAGAGCAGGATGCAAACCATATAGGAAATTCTGGCTCATACTGTATATTAAATAACGCTTGAGATTTATTGCTGTGTTTCAAGAGTTTCTGCAGATCTAATTTGATTGTGAAGCTTAACACAAGGAAGCTAGAAAAGCTAAGTAGTATTATTACCAAGCAACATACATTTCTCTAAAAGTGTTACAGCATATATGATATGCTTTCCATTATGTATCATACGCTAGCTAAGACAAAGAAGCAAAGTTAATGGAAAAGCCGACAGCTGCACAAGTGTGATAAAAACGAAACAGAACAAAACAAAAGCCCCATGGAGAATCAAATGGCTGCTCAGAAGCTCTTTAAATTTTAAAGTAACTTTAAAAAGAGCCTGTTTTGTGGTATTTACAGTGACTCACTCACGGGATTAAAGGTCATTATAAATGTACCACAATCCAACTGATTTATACAGAAGAGAAATTTAACTTTCTCAGCAAGATAGAGGAGGAAACTAGACTAGTATTGAGCATGTATTTTTTTCTCCCTCACATTCTTAGGTAGAAAAAGTGTAATACACCACCCAGGGTCACCTTGTGTGAGATGGGCAGTCATATAAATGTGAGCAATAAATGTGTGCAATAAATAAATTAAAAAGTAATCTTTCTCTGAGTGCAAAATGTGAACTTAGGATATGCTTGGATGACCAGCTTTCTAAGACCAAAATTAAAATGCATTTGGGAAGGCCTGGGGCATTCTGATTAATTCTACATCTATTAAAATATCAGGATGCCATGGGTATAGTCATATCTACATATGTGTGAGCCTTTAGAACTTAGAGAGAAGTTCTTAACCTTCTTGGCCAACAGTTGAGCATTGAGAGCTACCTATCAAACTGTGCTCAGTGGCCATCCAATCTGCCCCCTCAGTTTCATGCAAAAAACTCTCTCTCTCAAAAAAAAAGATAAAATCAATTGAAATTCTGTATTCACCAAGATAGCAGGCACTTCCTGATAGTAGTGCAATGACAGTTCTCTGTTTGGGCACCTTTTCTAGCCATGTCCCTATTGGAATTATTAGGGGTCAACTCAGCATTGTCTCATAAGCATAAGGGGGTCTTTCTAGTAAACACATCTCTATTGTGCTTGTGGGATGTCACATGGGTCACCTGATTTCCACTTCCTCCTCCTCCTTGGGCATGGGGACTAACAATATCCATTACTTTTCGGCAGACCTGCAAGCAGGAGGTGCTGCAGAATGCAGCTCTCATCCTTTTCATCTCACTTGCATGCAGACAATTCTATTTCCATAAAAATGTCTACAAAGAACCATTGATGATTAAGTACTTTCTTCTATGAAACTACCTGTATCCAGATATACTGAATAAAAGTAAGCTATCTCTATTTTTATCCATCTAACTACTATGTGAAGACTGAATTTATTTCTGAATGTAATTAAGCTTAATGTGCAAGTACTCTTTTGGTTCACGCTTCCACTTTGCAAGATTGTTGTTAGCTGCTTGGAGTTCTTTTATTAACCTTTAAAAACTCCATCAGTCCCCACTCTGCAATTGCAGAGTTGCAGGGAACTGAAAGACAGGGCTATTCATTCATCTCTGCTAATCAACACAAATTGCCCAGAAGGCAGCGAAATGTTATTCCTTCTGCAGTGGCATTCACAGCTTGAAACAGGAATTCTTCATTTGAAGGAGAACTCAAGACAGCAAGAGGAGAACTGGAACTTAACACAATGGCTATGTGGTCATAGTGTCATTTGACAGTGGATCCTCAATTCAATTCAGAGTTGGAACTACAACCTTGGCAGGAAGAACAGCCTTAACTGTGGTGATTTCCAGTCTTTTTCCTCAGTGGACATAATGGAACTTTCTGCAAAGCTGTATCTGTAGTGGGATATTCTCAGAAATGTCAAGTCTTTATTTCCTTGTTGACCCAAACTGGATATCCTCATTCCAAAGTATGTAAGCTATGAGCTGCTGCTGGGGATTCCGCTCTTTCCCAGAGCTATGTGTACAGGATGTTCTACTTGGGCCATAGATAGTCATGCAACCTGAAAGGAAGTGATCTACAATGTATTTGGTATTTGATAAGCAGAATTGGCTGCCTACCTATTTGTCATGCACACTGGTGAAATACCGTAGTCCAGGGGAAAAATACATGACAATTCTATTTCAGAATAGCTAGTATTCTTCTAGTCATCTCTGCTTTGATGTTGCCTTTCTCCTTCCCTCTCTTTTGTACCCTTTTTTCTTAGGGTATTATTAACAACTGCCTAGTTGTCAAAGGGATAAAATAATAATAAAACATTACTGATGGATGGATGGTTGGATAGTTAGGTGTCTATATGCTATTTTTCAAAGCTATAGAATGAATGAAGTGTATTAGTGCCAGCTGGTATACCATATGTGTTGTTGAGCCCCCAGAAAGAATGAAGATGCTGGAAGACATAGTCTAGCATTTCTGGAGAGCAGCAGGATGGGGAAGGGAGCTTTTGATGCTATTTTAAAGGTTTCTATTAAAATGCATTTTGATAATTTGGGGAACCACAAGATTGCTCGCCACCTTCCAAGTAAGTGTTGTGCTAGCAGTGGTCTCTAATCAAAAGCCATAATGTTCTACATGCAAATTAAATTAGAAGAGAATTTATAACATAGAAACATACTCTTGCATTTAATATAGCCCTTGAAAGAAAAAATACAACGTGCCTCATTCCTGCTATTATATTGCCTTTATTTTGAGAGATCCTAAAGAAGACAATGCTGAATACTAAGACTGAAAAATCAGTGGTATGAATATGGCATTTCTAGGTTGCAATTATTTTAATCCAGAGATATATATGAAATAGGCAAACTGTGCTTCTGTCATCTCATTTGTTTATTTAAAATTGTTCTGCCAGGGCAACAGTCTTAGCATTGCATTAGATGGGAGCAATTGAAGCTGGCTCTCTTGTTCTTATGGAAAGCTTTTGAGTTGCTTGGGATGAGAAAGGTGCCTTTCATCTGCTGAGATGACAGGCTAGAAGAAAAAAGCACAAGCCTACATTTAAGTGGGATAATTTTTGCAGGTCTCCAGTGGAAATACACATTAAATGTTGACTAAGAGACTCTGCTCGCCCATCACCCACAAATGTATTTCTGGATTTAGAAAGATGCAAATAAATATAAATACATATTTGATACAGACAAATATGTATGCACATTAGAACACATATATAGACTTATAACTCAGTTACACAAGTAACAATTCTTATGTAGCAAACAAATGTATATCAAAACAGACAGAACAATGGAAGGATTTGAGAATGAAATACTGTAGTGTCATAAGGCATCTGAACTGGCAAATGCCTGTGGAATGTCTGTGGTGTGCATGCATCTTGCTGATTGACCCATGTTTGGAAGTTTTGGGCTTCAGGGTTTAGTGACTGTGGTCTAAACAATGGATTTCCTGATGTTTTGCCAGCAATTGTGGCTAGCACCTTCAGAGGCAAGGTGCTATGCAGACCACAGGCAACTGAGCAGGGACTGACTGGGCCCTTGTCTTTATACCAGGTGTCCTGGCTTCTGATTGGTCTTTAGACAAGCTGGTTTCCGACTGGTGCAGGTTGGTGAAGACTGGTCTCTGATTGGTTCTTTCTCTGTGCCCAATCCTGATTGGTTGTTTTGGTGGTGTTTGTTCCTGATTGGTCCTTTGTTCATGCCGATATATTGAAAATATCTTCATTCCACCCCCCCCCCCCATTTCTTATTCAATTTTATGGGAAAGAAATTGGTTGCAATATTTTCTTATCCATAGGAAAGGAAATTTCCAGTGATGCTTTTGGGGATGGACTGTGGATTCTTCCATTGATTGAGTCCAGAGGAGGTCAATGAGTGAATGGGAGTGTTCTGTCTTTCACTGTACAATGAGATCTTCAATGGCTTGCAGATTCCCTGGCTTCTGGCACCTTCATTAATCTAAAAGGAATATGTTTTGTGGAGCTTTTTCAAATCAGCAAGTATGGCCTGTACAGAGGCTGCCAAATGGCGGTGATATACAGTATGTGTCCAATAACATGAAATTATTCAGAAAGTATAGAAAGTATATCAAATATTTCCATTTTAAGCTGTCACAACAGGATATATATGACATAGTACTGAGGTTTGAGTTTGAATGTTTATAAATCTTAGTCTGGCCCAAATGCAAAGTTCAGGAAAACAGTTCATCAATAAGTTTGAAGGATTGTTTGATTTTCTCCCACACTTTTTTCAGGCTTGCAATGATACCACAAGGTGGCAGCATTACTCTCCTAAAAACCATGTTGTTTCTTTTATCCCTTGAGCCTGACTCCCCACAGACCAAGTTCCATTTGACTTCTACACCTTTAGAAAATCTGTTGGAAAATTACTGTGTGGAGTGGTGGCCATTTTTCATTACTCTGAAGGAAATGCAAGGGTAAGACAGAGGCTTAGGGATTCATAGTCTGGGATGGCCATAGAAAGCCAAGAAAGTTGAACAGCCATTATTTATCCTTCCGCCCACACTTGCTGCTTTGGCAGATAATGTAGGCAGGCAAACCTTGGATGCCAATAGCTGAAGAAGAAGTTGAGAGGTTGAAGCTAATACACAGAGATTCATTTTTGCTATGAGAGTGTGTTTGTGTGGCATTTACTAGTGTTGGAACTGGGCGTTTTAGAGACCTAGCCAACCTTGGCAGATTCCTGCCCCCGCGCCCCCTCCTGAAGCCAATTGGACCTGCTTCGTACTTGAGGCTCCAGAAAATCCCAGGACCATGGGCTAGGCTGGGAAGACACTTCTCTATTGTATCCAAGAAAACTGCATGTGTGACCATGTAGTCCCCAGGACTTTTTAGCTGTACAAACAGTTTATTTAGCAAATGGGGGTGTTTACAAGAAGTTCCACCTGCTGATTTCTGTGGGTGAAGGGCCTGAAATCGGCCAGATTTGTCTCTTCTTTCCTCTCCTCTCCTCCCTCCCCAACCCTGATCCCAGCTAGCAACCTGACAGGAGTTTCTCAGGTTCATTTAGTCAATCACATCATTCAACTTCATCTATGCCATTTTTTAATGATGTCAAGTTCTTGTGCTCCAGACTTCCCATCTAGCATCAAACAACTCGTCAATCTTCCTGTAGCGAAGCTTCTCCACCCATCCAGTTCCTGACAGAAAGAACAGCCTTCCACCCAGCTTTCTGCTGTACTGAGGCAAGCAAGACAGCAGAGATGGTACATTCTAACACAGCACTACTGTATCTGCCTACAGCATCCCTGTCAGGGCAAGCCAACCTTGATTTCTTCAGTGCTTTAAATTGGGCAAACGTGGGCAGGAAGAGCTTCCATATGTCATTGGTTACTAACACCACCTAGCGTTGTGAAGTGTCTTTATTTCAGAATGAACAGTCAAACTCTACCAAATTCCACACAGGAGTTTGCATGCTTGAGGAGTAACTTATTCCCAAACAATTGATCTGGCATTGATTTTTCCCATCATTCTGACCTTATCCCACAATTACTGTCGTTTTCCTTAGTGGTTGGAAAAAAGGGGGAATGAATAGGGAACAACTGTTATAAACAGAAACAAAAATACACAGAGTAAGAGCCTTTGAATTAGCACTTTACGTAAGTCCACCCCAGTGAACAGACAGCCTAGTTCCCCTAGTGCTTCTTCAGAAAGGAAGACTTAATTATAAATGTATCTGAAGATTCAAACATGCATCTGAATAAGGGTGCCTGGTTGCTAAATATTCCCATACTTATTTGGAAATTAAAGCAACTCTTTGGTAAGGAGAAGGAATAAACCAGAACACAGCAGTCTTTCATCCTTTCTCCTGTCCTGCACAGAAGCTGGAGAGGAAAAAATGCACCCACCAGGAAACCTGGATTCTCTGCTCAGAAACACCTGCTTTGAATTCTGCCACTTCAGGGGGAAGATCCAGGAAGCAAGCAAGCAAGACCCAGTAGGGTATAGCAGTTAGTGTGCTGGACTAGAATCATGGAGATCCAGATTCAAGTCTCCATGCAGCCATGGATGTTCACTGGATGTAAAGGACACAGGGAATGGCCTTGAAGGACAGGAGGAAGAACCGTTCCCCAGGCAACAGTCAGATAATGGGGGCTTGAGCCAGGGCCAAGAAAATAACTTGAGAAAATGTCTCGGACAAGCCCCTCCCTAGTTCACACAAAAATAAAGTGAGGGAGGTAGAAGCACATTCAGACTTGCAAGGTTCTGTTACTGTAGCTGTTACAATAAATAAAATCCAATATGGCATTAGTTGCTTAATCTGGTCTACCCTGAAGGGCTGACACTGGTTGATTTTGGATTGGTTACTATCCTTTTGTCCAACCTTCCTTCTTTGTCATTAATTACTACAAATTTATATTAAGGTTGTTCTGGTATTAGTAAATGGCTTCTATAGAACAGTATCCTGTATTAGGAAATACATTGATTATTATATTGTTTTATTGCTGATACTTGTTTATATTGTATTACTTTTTCATTTACCTATACTGTGCTTAGATATAAGTGCACACTAAATAAAAATCACTACAATTACCTTTCAGGGTTGTTCTTGTGGGGATAACATCAGAGGAGGGAGCCCTATCTATAGTACAGTGAGCTCCTGAATAGAAATCAAAATATAAATTAGATTTGACAAACAAAAAGATATGGAAAGGCAGTAGCTAAGGCCTGTTCTTTTCTCTCTTGTGCTGACCCTCTCTGGGTATTTTGGCAAGGAGGTCTAGGACTAGTGCCCCCTAGAGTTGGAGGAGGAGATTGCTGCTTGTGCCTGTGTCATCTCTTGCTGGATGACCAAATCATAGCCACCTCCTTGACCTTCTGAGCGGTGGGGAATGGGATTAGTTAGCTCAGTCTTCATGGCACCCAATCGAAGAGGGCAAAGAAGCATGAGGAGGAAGTAGGAGTTTCATGCAGGAGCATCTTTGGTCTCCACAAAATTGCTTAGCTTGTCTTCTTTATTGTGGGAAGGAGTGGCTCAGTGGCCCTCTGCTGTTGCAGTGTTCAGTCTTTGACCAGTGCAGTTGGAGGATGGATATGAGCCATCCAGAGAGAGAAATCAGGGAAGAAGGGGCCACTCTAAGAGGAGGAATAACCTTTAACTTTGCCTGTGAGTCTCTTCTTCTGTTGTGAGTGGTATACTCTGTGGCACTTGGAGGAAAAGTCAAGGTGAGGAAGAGATGAATCTTGTGTCCTGTACTGACTAGTGATAGGGGGAGAAATGTGTTTAGTTCTCAGTTGGATGCATGCTGGTCTGATTTTGCATTTTTCAGGCAATGAACATCCATGAACTGAAAGTTACCGTTCAAAACCACCAAAATTTTTGGATTTTGCAATGTTATCCGGCCATTCAAAATATTATATCAAGAAAAAAACTGTGTAAATGTGCATATATTTCATTTGAAGGTTCTGCTTCTGAAAGCCTGTGAAAAGTCTGCCTGACTTGCTTCTCCATTACAATCCTGCTGATCAGTATTATCAGAGAAGGTCGTCCCACATCTGCCAAGGTTGACCGAATGTCATCTGGGGGATACTCACAGTAGGCCGTCTTTGTGGTGGTGCCTGCATTCTGCTCTCCCCTTAGAAAATCATTCATTTTTACCTCTTTGGGGCATTTTTCGAAGATCTCTCTCTACACCCAGGCCTTCCCTCTGTGGATATTATGAAAGGTTTTCTTCTGCTTTTTGCTTTCTCCCTACTTTTTAGAGGAACAGGTTTCTTCACTGTTTTAATTTATGCCATTCTATTATTCAGTTTTAAGCATTTTTATTTTCATGGTAAACCACTTCAGTATATTACTGCATGAGTAATAATAAAATAATAAATATATTCATTAAAATAATATACTGAAATGCATTCTGTTAGGCAAAGTTCTTTGCAAAAATACATATTTTAGGTAAAACTGCAAACACAGCTATAGGTCTGAAAAGTGTGGGTGAAAACTATACCAATCCATACCAACTGTCTTCCAAAATCCATACAAATTTTAAAGCAGACTTTAAAAAAAATTCCCATGGTCAAGAAAATGAAGGTGATCATTTCCCAAAAATGAAAAAGGCATTAAAAAACAAACTTGACAACTTTGCAAAAATGAGACATGGAGACGAAAGAAAATAGGCAGCCCTAAGCAAAGAGAAAAAAGGATGAGCAGGTCCATGTCTTCTTGCATTGCTATTCAAACAAGACAGAGCAAGAAAAAGATCAGCCTGTCCCCAATTTTGTATAAAAGTTTGTTTACATCTCTTCATTTTGTTTTCTGGCACTGTCAGATTGATTTCCCTCCCCTCCCTCTTCCCTCCCTGTGAGTTTTGCCCTTTTCATTTATAAGCCCGAGGGCAGGGCCTGTCTCTCATTTTTATGTTTCTCGTCAATGTGAGTCACTTGGAAAACAATATTTGTCCGAAAAGGTGGGGATGAAAATGCTAGGAATTCCTTTTATAATAACCTAAATGAACAAAATCCAAGTTTACTGAGGCAAAACTATTGCCAAACTAGGGCATTGATCCAGTACAGATCTGCTCTGCTTTCATCCCCTTTGTAACATTGAAAGCAAATGAATGTTGGCTCCAGGCGTGATAGAAGGAAGCCTGCAGTAGCAATAACTCTCAGCAACAGTCAAAATTAAAGCAGGCTGAACTGGGTTCTTGTTAAATAAAAATACCACTGACGAGAATCTAAGTCAGCAGTTACTGACTTACAGTACTGTATTTGTCTTGTTGTGGAAGACCAATCCTCAAGGAGACAGCTGCATGGCATGTGAAAAATTTTAGCACTGCAGAATTAAGAAAAAGAAAACTAAACTGAAATTCTCACATCAGAGGGCTGCCCAATTTGCTTTAATTTACAGCCGCATTGCTAAGCGACAGAAATTCTGGTCCCAATTGCCAGTGTAAATCAAGGACTACGTGTATATAGCTTTGTTGTCAGTGTGGTGACTCTGCATTTTAATATTTTGTCTGGACTTATCCTAGTCTTTCTGTCAAGTAGCAGATATCTTTTTATTTCATGGATACATCATCATGACTGAAAAATGTTGAGGCTAGGATGATACAGTATGTGATTACTTCAGTTTCCTCTCTGACCTATTTATTTTGGTTTGGTATTATCTATTGTCATAATCTTAGGTTTGTTTGGGTTGCTTGGAATATTGATTGGCTTTTGCACTCTCTTCTTTCATCTTCCACAAGAGATTCCTTAAGTTTTCCTTGCTTCCAACCATCAACATTTGCATCATCAGCATATCTGAGATTGTTGATGTTTCTCCCAGCAATTTTGATTCCAATTTCTATTTCTTTTATTCCAGTGTTTCTCATGATATGTTCTGCATGTAAATAAACTATGCAACTTTGGCACACTCTTTTCCCAATTGTGAACCATTTAATTGCTTTATGTTTGTTTCTGTTGCTTCCTACTCATATAAATTTTTCAACAGACAGATGAGGTGGCTAGTATACCTATGTGATCTTGAATGTCCTGCATTTAAGCCCAAAGAATCATATTTCCTTGCAGAATTTGTATAGTATAGCTAAAAAAAATCCCAAGGGTGTTGAGAAGTTGCTAAACAGAGTATTATAAAGAGAGTCTTTACATATAATGCAATCACTCATAGATCTACATGGCACCAGCTAGACAAAGATGATGCTTAGGATAGTGGCAACAGTCGGCCCCTCTGCTGAACTTACGAGTCACTTTCACAATTTACTTTATCCCCAATTTTGTATTTTGGTTAAATATGGACTGCTCTTGCAGCCTGTTTTGATTAGGGACAACCAACAAGGAGTCTCCCCGTATGTCTTTTTTCTAGCCTTAATTTTCTCCAGGACAGGAGAAGAGGTGGCTGACTTTCCCTCAGGAGGACTGAGAAGTTACATCTTCTCCATAGCCAGCAGTATAAGAGCAAAGATGAGCAAGATAAAATGGGGAAAAGAGAAGCTCCTAGTGGTACTCAATTCAATTTTAGCATGAAGAAGGCAGGTGACTCTTGGGAATTTCAGAGTTCACATGAATGTCTCAGGCTGTACTCCCTTGATTTAAGTCAGCTGAACAATTGTTTTGTCTTGTATATGATACTCTTTCTGTCTCCCTGAGGCTGGGAATCTTATAATCCTGTGATTTCCCATTAACCCAGTCCTTTCCCATCAGACTCTCTAGAGCAACTGAAAGTACTTCTTCTTTGATTAATGCAACAATATTTTTTTTTTTACAGGTTTGTGGTTTGGACTGACTGTACAATAGGTGGGGAAGAGAAGCTGGAAGCTCTGCTTTCCTTTGAAGCTGTCTTTTGGTCTCTCTGGTTCTAATACTTTTCTTGGCAAAATAACTTGTAGAATGTCAGATTACTGGAATTGATACCCTGGGTTCCAAGACAGTAAAAGGTTGGGAGCAAATCTGACTTTGGGGAGCAAGCTGTTCCAAAGTGAGTCCAGGAAAAAGCCCAGATTGTGCATAAGCTCTTTCAGGGGCAGGACAACTCATCCAGAACAATAGGTGGAATATCCATAGAACCAGAAGATATCCGTAATAACAGTAGCTCCATCTTTCTGAGATTTAATCTCAGTCTGTTTCACTTTATCCAGTCCCTTAACAGCCTTCAGAGAACAGGCTAGGATTTTCACTGCATTGTCTGGGGTGGTGCAGAGAGCCAGGGAGATGGTCTTGAAGCACATATTCAGAAACCCTGACGTAAACAAGGACAGAAGTATTAAGGAATACTGTCCTGGGGAGGGAAATAGCATTAGGAAAAAACTCAGTCTGATTCCTTCCTGACTCACTGGGGTAAGAGGGAGGGGAGGAAAAGCACAATCAGACTTGTAAGATTCTGTTACTGCAGCCTCTCAATAAAGTGTAGTTCTAGTCTTCCTATGGAGTCAGTTTCCTGATCTGGTCTATCTCGTCTGACTGACAGGTTGAGATATAAAATTGACTATCATCAGCATATTGATGTGTTGGTATATATATTTTTTTCTGCCTGGAAATTACCCCCATTGCCTGGGGGAACTTGCCTGGACTTGCCACCAGAAATTTCAGTTTCTGTTTGCAGCCTTTCTTTCAGCCCAGCTCAGCAGCTCCTTTTGCTCAGTGCATGTGTGCGTGCACGTATGAGTTTTTAAAATGATCCTTGGTATTTAAGGACTTTGCCTATCCAGGGCTCTGGATAAAGAAACTGTTTTATGTTCTATGCTTTGTTTAAATACACTTATTTTTGTAGAAATGCCTGGTGTTTTTTTTTTTTCCTGATCTCTCCGGCCAAACGCTTTCCAGCACTTGCCAACATGACGACACTACCCCCCAAACAGATGCGTGGCCTTTCTCAGTGGTTTCACATGTTAAAAAGGTTGGGGGAAAGGGAGGACTCCTGGAGCACCCAGTGTGGATACTCAAAGATGTGCCTTCTCCTCTCCCAGAAACACCATTTAGAACCATCTTTCAGGAAGAAGCAGAAGCACTGCATCACAGTGCCTCCAATCCTCAGTCCTGGCAGACAGTCCAAACCATACCATGGCCAGTGGCATCAAATGCCCCTGATAGAAGTAGCAGGATGGGGAGAAGTGCACCACTTCCCTTCAAGTCCTGGGATAGGTCATCTGCAAGAACAATCAATTACAATAACAAAAGTAGGAAGGGAAAAGTTTATTTCTGATTCTTTTAAAAGACTTTCAAGAAACCTTTGTCTTTAACAAGGTTAAAGGTAAGAGTTTTATTTAATGCTGAAGGGGTTCCTTTGATTTCAAATGATCTAGATATAGATAATGTTCCAATATTGTCTTCAGACTGAAAGTTTTGACCAACATAGTCAGTAGAAATAGCTTTCCCATCAATAACCAGGTCTCTAGCCTATAAAGTCGTCTATCTTCTCATTTCATTGAACTGATCACATTTATCAGCTTAAAATCTGAGTGATCAAAGAAAGAGAGAAGAAAAGAAAGATCAGGAGGTTGAATTTCTTTCCAGCTTTTCCAAATATCTAAGGTAAGATTTAAATGTGGATTTGTGATAATAGTTAATTAATTTTGAATGTCAAGAAGGAATGATATTGACCTACCAGGTGAGTATCTAGTGCTAACTTAACTTGTACCCTTTGAATTTTGAATAATATAACCTGTTTTAACTGAAAATCATCAAAATAATGTTTCATATTCGGTATACCTGAACCTTCATCACTTTTGCATATATAGTATGATTCACTTGAACTTAATCTTTAAAAAAATAATATATAAAGACAGACAAATGTTTGCCATGTACAAATCCAAGTAATAGGCAAGGGATAGTATGTGAAACAGGAATACAAGTTTAGAAAGATGAGTCATATTTTAATTGTTGCTATTCTATCAAGCCCTGTGCCATGACTTAAATTATGTTTTGATCTTTTGCAAGAGAAGCCCATAATTATGTTTCTTTAGTTGAAGCCAATGTTTTATAATAATTATATCTAAACATCTGAATGCACCTGGGCTAATATGAAGTAATGGATTCTTGAAGTTGTTTTTGTAACTCTATCATGTTGATTAACATACCAGATGATTGATCCGATTATATTTTTGTTCTTCATACTGTATTAAATTTATTAAAATCCAGTTGATATTCCTATAAAGGTTTTGAAGAAAAATAGGCATATCATCCAGAAACAAATTTATTGACATTCTTCCTAATATTATCTGCCAATATTTCTACAATAAAACTAAATAGAATAGGAGTACAATTTGTAGGGCTTCTTATTTGGTAGCCCCTTTTATTGCAGCAATTCTGTATCCACTTCATTGAGGCTGATTTCTGTTTGTGCTGGTAAATATAAATGATTGATCTCAACAATAAAACTATGTCTAAATCACATTTCATAGAAATAACCTCTTAAAAATTGTACTGTATTCCACCATCAAAGGCTGTGATGATGTTCAAAGACAGCAGAGCTAGTAGAATGTTAATGAAATTAGTAGAACTGCATTACAGTACACTACTGTAATGATTGCCTACCTTAATAGACTCAGACTCACAAGCAGGAACTTAATGATATCTGATTTATTAAAGAATAGTGTGCAAATACAGAGAAAGCTGAGCATGAGCAAAAGCACGCCAAATACAAACTAAAAACCCTCGCCTCAAACGTAATCCCTCCCCTCGCCTTGCCGTTGCAAACTCCCCCCCCCCCCAGGTGCTGGTAACCGTTTCTGCTGATGTCCTGGGAAAGGAACCTTGAACACACGAGATAACCCAAACACATTCCAATCCAGCTACTAACATATAACAATCCCACGAGATGGAATCCGCCTCCCCTCCCAGACGAAACACGCATCAGCCAAATGACATGCGAAACGTTACGATGTATCAGCAACATTGGAACGGTGAACATGACAACTACTCTTTTACTGAATTTACTATATGGGAGAAATCCAGACGGTTCAGTGAAGATATAATTACTTACAGTACATTCTTGTGTAGCCTATTTACCAATACAATAATACAATGAACATTTTAAAATTTTGATTTAACAGTAAAGCAGGTCTACATGATGTCATCTGTTGGGGGTGCTTATTTAGTCTAGGACTAATACATAGTTTGTTTTGTTTCTGTCTCTTAGAGGCATTGTGAGCAATACGGAGAATAGCCAGAAGGCCATCAAGGGCTAGTACATCACTCCTAGAAAGATGTTAGTTCCAAAGGGCTATTCAAAGCCAATTTATGAGCCTACAGTCAAGAAACTCAGTACCATATCTAAGAAGAGTTAAGGTAAAAATGTGATCAAAGGACAGAATGTTCAGGCAAGCAATTCAAAGTCAAAGGCTCAGAGCACAAAATAAGATGAAACAAACATCTTTGGCAACTGTATTTACTTTTCATACTACTTTATAAAGTTCCCAGCAGCTGGCCTCTTCCAGGCTCAGCTGGTGCTCCTGTTGATTCTGGCTTCCATGGATGTTATTCCTCCTAGAAGGACTAATATTGCAATCTGGTGTTCAGCTGCCCTTAAGCCCACAGTTCCTCCACTTGGCAGCAACAGGGCTATTTTGGGGTCAATGACTGTGGATTAGGTTCAGAGCTGTGTGCTGCAGAATCTATACATATCACAAGGATGACATCTTCCAGTATGCTATAGTAACCGAGGTATTGGATTAGGACCTGAGAAACCAAGGTTCAAGTTTACCCTTAGCCATGACAGTATCTCTCAACATAAGTTTCTTTCACAGAGTGGTTGATATGGGAAAATTGGTCAAAGCTGCTTAGTTAATGGGACCTGATTTTTAAAATCAATTATTGTAGTAATAACAATGAAGTAAGATTGTTATAAAAATAACTATTATATTGAGATTAATGTACATTTTAAGAGGTATTCCAATGGTAATTTCTATTAGATACTTCACACAGATAGCTAAGTTACTGAGAAAATATCTATGGCAAGCTAAAGTCCCTAAAAGATTATGATGATGATGATTGATAGACAGACAGACAGACAGATAGAATTTTATTATGATTACTGTCTGCCCCATTTGGACAGCAAGTATATAACAATTTTGGAAATCTTGGCAGATTTTAGGGTCCAAATATATTAAATCAAGTTCTTCATTTCCTGCTTTGAAAGCTGCCAGACACATTTGGTTATTAACAGGTAAACTGTTATATTTGATCCTGATTCACATCAGAAAGTGATGCTGTAATATGACTCACATTTGAAAATACCAGGGAAGATGTTTTGTTGGAATGCTTGGACTAAACAAGGGATTAATATTTTAAATCAGTTGTTTTTTAACAGTTGTTTTAAAGATTTTGAGAGATTGCATTTGAGTTTGACTTGTAATACATCTGAAACATGTATTAACTAAACAGTATGGCCCAGATGCTTTAGCGGTTTCAGAGGCACCTGCAATTCTAGTTTCTTTAAGAGATGCAGACTTGAATCGAACCAAGTTAAATTTTATAAGTTTTTAAAATATGAAATGAAAGTTAGTATCAGTTATATATCAGAACTATGGGAAGAAGAATAGGAATATCCACTTCTGGAGAATCAATGGCTCTAGGTATTAAAAATTGTGAGATATACTTCCTATGATTTAAAAATGAAATGAATTCATTAGAAAATATGTGTATTGGACTGTTCAAAGAATGTTCAGAAAGCGATGGAGATTAGATTTTTTATGTTGGCAATATAACACACTTGAAGGATCATTAACTCACAAGAGTCACTGGGAGTCAGGTGGCATATAAATTTAATTTATTATTATTATTATTAGGTTCTATTATAGCTTTGTTTTGTCTTCAAATCAATACATATGTTAACATTTTGAGAAAAAATTATCGTTAAAGATCTAAATGTGATGTTGAATTATATTCCTAAAACATGGGATACAAACAAACAAAAAAGTTCAAATTCAGCTTGATTATTTATTTGGAAGTAATTTTGTATTTCCTTAGCAGTACTATCTTTGTTGTAAGTCAAAATGAAGGAAAGTGGGAATATTGAATTATAAAGTTCTCAGACAATTGGAGTATGATCAGAGATGATGTTCTAGCTGTATATTTGCTAATATATGAGCCCACGTTAAATGAGATTATTATGCTATGCATTCTTGAATAAATTTGATCTGTAACTGAGTTGTACATGTAAGATTTTACTGTTAGTTTTCTAGACCATCAAAGACTAATAAGTTTATCAACTGTGAGCAGATCTGATTTGAATTATTTTTCCTGCTTCTGTCTAAATATTCATTAAGAATACAACTTCAGTTTCCACCAATTCATTTTTTAATCCTGACAGTGCTAACAGAACATAATCTACTAGCCTGTGGCTTTATTGGCTATGTTGGATGATCTGCAGAATTGCACTGATTGCTGCTTTATCAAAGGCAATGTTACATTTCATTTGTAATTTTCCTGAGATTCCAGTGCTTTTTCCTCCTCCCTCCACCCTCAACTTATCAGAAGAAAGCTGCATTGGGCCTTCTGCCTGGAAGCATCCACAGCTGAAAAAGAAATTAGAAGGGATATCTTCCTTGCACAAGTTAAAAACAATTAAGACCCCCTTTCTTCTACACAGGAAAAAATATCTTTGGATACAGCTGCCATTTGGATTGAGAGGTTTCCAAACCGAATCTTAGCACGTGGCCTCATGAATTATGGAACTCTTCTTATCTTCCTCACATTCCATTTCCACAATGGCAAGGTATTTCGTCACTCCTATGAACGGAATTTCTGGAGTTGTTATCTACAGGAACATTATTCAGCTTTGCAGTAAGCCAACTCCTGTGGCTTGATTCCAAGAATTAATGAGTGTAGTTCCCTTGGGTGCACCTAGGAAGAAGCCATTCTGTGTTTTGGCAAAAAGAGCATCACCTCTTAATTTCATTTTTTGTTCTTTTAAGTATTAAAATTAACTTTTTCCTCTCTGAATTATAAACGGGCTTTGTGACAAAATAAAAGCAAGGTAAACAAATTTGAATAGCTACATAGAATTAGACCTGAAGGCCCATGATCCAGCGTGATCCAGTGAGTTCCAATCCCAAACTCATATAATCAGATCAGATTATGTCGGTATACCATCGGAAGATGAGACCCCCAGCAATGAGTGGAAGTGGAAGAAGACAATAGAATAGGAAGGACAAGAGACCTCTTCCAGAAAATTAGAAACATTGGAGGTAAATTCCAGGCAAAAATGGGTATGATCAAAAACAAAGATGGCAAGGACCTAACAGAAGAAGAAGAGATCAAGAAAAGGTGGCAAGAATATATGGAAGACCTGTATAGGAAGGATAACAGTATTGGGGATAGCTTTGACGGTGTGGTCAGTGAGCTAGAGCCAGACATCCTGAAGAGTGAGGTTGAATGGGCCTTAAGAAGCATTGCTAATAACAAGGCAGCAGGAGACGACGGCATCCCAGCTGAACTGTTCAAAATCTTGCAAGATGATGCTGTCAAGGTAATGCATGCTATATGCCAGCAAATTTGGAAAACACAAGAATGGCCATCAGACTGGAAAAAAGCAACTTATATCCCCATACCAAAAAAGGGAAACACTCAAGAATGTTCAAACTATCGAACAGTGGCACTCATTTCACATGCCAGTAAGGTAATGCTCAAGATCCTGCAAGGTAGACTTCAGCAATCCATAGAGCGAGAATTGCCAGATGTACAAGCTGGGTTTAGAAAAAGCAGAGGAACTAGGGACCAAATTGCCAATATCCGCTGGATAATGGAAAAAGCCAGGGAGTTTCAGAAAAACATCTATTTCTGTTTTATTGACTATTCTAAAGCCTTTGACTGTGTGGACCATAACAAATTGTGGCAAGTTCTTAGTGGTATGGGGATACCAAGTCATCTTGTATGCCTCCTGAAGAATCTGTATAATGACCAAGTAGCAACAGTAAGAACAGACCACGGAACAACGGACTGGTTTAAGATTGGGAAAGGAGTACAGCAGGGCTGTATACTCTCACCCTACCTATTCAACTTGTATGCAGAACACATCTTGCAACATGCTGGGCTTGATGAATCCAAGGCTGGAGTTAAAATCTCTGGAAGAAACATTAACAATCTCAGATATGCAGATGATACCACTTTGATGGCTGAAAGTGAAGAGGAACTGAGGAGCCTTATGATGAAGGTGAAAGAAGAAAGTGCAAAAGCTGGCTTGCAGCTAAACCTCAAAAAAACCAAGATTATGGCAACCAGCTTGATTGATAACTGGCAAATAGAGGGAGAAAATGTAGAAGCAGTGAAAGACTTTGTATTTCTAGGTGCGAAGATTATTGCGGATGCTGACTGCAGTCATGAAATCAGAAGACGCTTAATCCTTGGGAGAAGAGCAATGACAAATCTCGATAAAATAGTTAAGAGCAGAGACATCACACTGACAACAAAGGTCTGCATAGTTAAAGCAATGGTGTTCCCCGTAGTAACATATGGCTGCGAGAGCTGGACCATAAGGAAGGCTGAGCGAAGGAAGATCGATGCTTTTGAACTGTGGTGTTGGAGGAAAATGCTGAGAGTGCCTTGGACTGCAAGAAGATCAAACCAGTCCATCCTCCAGGAAATAAAGCCAGACTGCTCACTTGAGGGAATGATATTCAAGGCAAAACTGAAATACTTTGGCCACATAATGAGAAGACAGGACACCCTGGAGAAGATGCTGATGCTAGGGAGAGTGGAGGGCAAAAGGAAGAGGGGCCAACCAAGGGCAAGGTGGATGGATGATATTCTAGAGGTGACAGACTTGTCCCTGGGGGAGCTGGGGGTGTTGACAACCGACAGGAAGCTCTGGCGTGGGCTGGTCCATGAAGTCACAAAGAGTTGGAAGAGACTAAACAAATAAACAACAATATATATAAAAACAGAGGTGTCTGTGTAGAGTTCCTGAAAGTATGCCTCCTGATCCTTGGGGAGATGTGACAGTCTACTATGGATGGACCATTGCTTTAGGAACTTGATGTGATATGCCAAAATGAGGCTGAATCATTGGATTTGACTGCCTGAATTAATCGTGTCCAGTTGTTTTTCACGGCTTCCTTTTTCTTACGTGCCAGCAGTTGCTTGTAGTGTCTCTTCTGCTGGAGGAGGTCCAGTGCAGCTGTGTAGTATTGGATACATAAGCCTGGTAAGTGGTAGCAAGAGCTTTTTTGGTATTATCACATGTCAAACCATGGCTTGGAGTGGTAGTGTTGTTGCCTCAAGGGTGCACAGTTATTACAGGTTAGATGCTGGTAGAGCTCTTAGGTAAGGGTGTGATAGTTTTCTAAGAGTGCATCAGGAGACTCAGCTGATGTCAGGGAAGACTGAAGGCACTGTAGGTGATCTGAGGCCAGTAGCTCAGTTATCATTTGATTTAGGTGTGGGGTTCACTTGGCTCGGCAGTAAGTTCTTCCTGCTGGCATTAAAAAGGGTTGGTAGCAGTCCTCAGTATGTGTTTCTTGAGTGAAGACATTTAACTGGAGGAGGATTGGGAAATGATTGCTCTCAAACTTAGGCATAACATCTAGGGCCTGGGCATAAGGGAGGTCCCTAGAGACAATTATATAGTCAATCAAACTCATATATGAATGTCCACACTTGTCTTCAGAATTGTATAGGCATCCGTTATGTTAATATCTGCCCTATGAACAGGCTAAACAGGGTAGTATAAGTGTGTGTGCATGTGTGTGATCTAGCCAAAATTAAACATTTTTACAATTTAATTTGTTTCATGGAAAATAATTACACTGTTGGTTGACTTTCTCACTTAAATTGTGATGATTAAAACTAACAGGTCATAAATGTTTCTTTAATCTAGGTGCACATCTGTCATGCAAAAAGTAATAGAAAGCTGCAGTACAATTGCTTCTGGAGTTCTCTTAATCAAGCCTACATTCCTGCTTCTGCCTGTACTGGTTGAAAAGTCATGGGCCTTTTTAAAGAATTATATTTACCTGCCTAATATGTGCATCAAGACATGTTTAGGTAGGGCCTTTAGTTTACTGCGAGTTCTTTTCTGCATTTGCCCTTATTTTAATTCAACTTGGTTAATACCGCTCTCCCTGAAATTCATTATTAAAGGAATTAACTGAAATTAACCATTAAAATCTAAGGACGTGAAGGTTGGTCAATATAGCTCCACAAACATCTCTTCCAACTCCATAATTCTTGATGCTTAATATTAAACATTAAGCACTCAGACAAGTTCTGATAACTGGTAAAATTCTGGTAAATTAAGGCCTTTGCCATATGAATGGGGGGCACTACTCCTAGACTGGAACTGGGCTCTTCTGCCCTTACAGTACTGTCATTCTTAAGGAAGTCTTCAGCAACAAAGTCACTTGATCTCTGGCTTAGATGCTTCTTCAAAGAGAACATTGTGAAAACAGTTTTGTAGCACTTCCTTTGGAACTCTAGGGAGAGATTTCCCATGGGAGACACTCTCACTTCATCTCCACTTCAAGCTCATCCCACCTGAAGGCAAGGCCATTGCACCTTGCTACCATACTCTGGTGGACCTGAGTGGTAGCTTTGGTCCTCCAAAACGCACTGTTTTTTCCTTACTGTCAAACAACAAGGATGGAAAGTAGGATTGGGGGAGAGGCAAGATTTGGAAAGCTGAGTTTTCCACCTCCAACTGACCAGCTGGAGGGAGCTGGAGGGAGCACTGGTCAGTTTCTTGGCAATGACAGTGAGGACACTCACACGATGGGGAAAGTATGATTCTGAAAGTTTGAAGTGAAACTGCCAGCTTTGTGGAAGTATACTTAGATAGTTCAAGAGGACACAGGGACAGATGAAGAAATCTTTCATTCTGTTAGTCATGCACATATAGTATATTCATCTGTGATGTCATAAAGCAACATCTGAAAAGGACTCAGAACTGACTACTGTATCCTGGAAAACCTACGATAACTAATGTTCCCTTAGAAGTTTGATGTGAATCTGTGAGGACTGTGCGTGTTTTGAAAATGATTTTCAGTATGTACTTCGGACCTTATGTGCACACAGCCCCTCTCAAGCAGCCCAACATTTTTCATTTACTAGGTGAATTTGAATGCTTTAAAGAATGCATTCATAAAAATTAATGTAATTCTTAATACAGCAATGTTTCCCCCCCCCAGACTTCTGTGAAGCTTGAAAAAAATGGTCTGCTTTATTGTCTGCATTTATGTGGAGTCCAAAGCACTTCCTCTAAATGATTTTCAGGATGTGCACAGCCCTAGTATCTGCAAACAAATGTCATATGATAAATTATATCAGTTTCCAATTGTCTTCTTGCGAGGAGGGCTGAACACTGAAACACCTCTCAGCCACCTAGAAATATGTTTCAACTTGATGCTATCACAGCCACTTTCAACATCAAGACATGTGGATGTCAGTGATGAATTGAAATAGGTTAACCTCCCTAGGTTCCATAAGCCATTAAGCAACATGAAGTAGCTACCTTAGCCAGCAGATGCTGAAAGACAAAGCAGAGCCGTAAAATCTTCGATGACAGAACTGTGGGCACTTTTGACCTCCTACAGTTGTCTGCTGCCCTCAGGAACATTTAGTAGACTATAGTTGGTCATTACCAATAAGATTCAATTTCCAATTCATTGGTTTCTTTACATGGAAAGATGGAGCTACCATGGTGTCACTACACATTTCTGGAAATGTCTTGGGCTGGTCTAAAGATGTATGCAAATATCCTGCCAGTAAATATACTGTACCTTGAAATCCATAGGTAAATACCAAAAACTTCAGTTCACACAAAACACTGTACCCTAACAGGTATAGTGTTTTACATACTACAGATCATTGGCCTGGTTCACATATAATATTTAGCCATAGTGGGTTTTATTTTAGGCTTACCATCATTTGATTAGAGTTATATGCAAAGCAAGCCACAATGGCTTGTTCAACAAGCTATGGTTAGAAATTTTGGAATCAGGTTATGTATAACAAGGGCATTGTCTTCTGTCGGAGTAGTAACACTTGACTGGCATTTGTGTTTTTTCACATTTGTCCTCTCCAGAGCACAATTTGCTAAAATGACAAGGACATTTCTTCTTGCAAAACCAGTGGAATGAGGTGTTGTTTGTTGATCAACTTGTGTGCCACCTCGATCAGTGAGGTACTCTAGGTGTCTTATGTATGAGAGTTAAAACAGCAAATAAAAACAAAAGGAACTGCAGACTAAGAGTTGACCTGGTCTAGACTGCTTTTTCATTCACTTGCTTCTTACGTGCTTCTTATATTGTTGATAAAGTCAGACAAATCTAATTTCTTAATACAGCTACTTGGTATCTCCCATTACATAGATTGAAGTTACATAAATAGCAGCTTGTGTATAAGGTAGCTTGGTTCAGTTACACCTAAATTCTTCAGAGGTTAGAGTAGCAATTTATTCAGGAATCTGGTGGCTCCTGAAGGTCTCACACTCCAGTGGATGAAACAATCAGATAGATTACAGGCAAGGTTGAACCTCTTCTCTTCTCTCAGCTCTATGCTGCTTTTCACGTACATCGTTGGAGAACATGCAGAGAAGTTAACATGTAATCAAATCAAACTGAACACAACAGAGCCATCTGCTGCATTATCGCAGCGATCAGAAGTTAGAGAAGAAGCTAAATTTACAAAAAGCAGCGTTAATGACCCTGCTTGTTTGATTCCCTAAATAAATCTCTCAAGAACCCTGATGTCAGTGGAACAAAAGATGATGTGGAGATACATACTACCCATATTCAGAAACCAGACTTGTTTTTCCATCTCAGAATAAAATAAAATGAAATGAAATAAAGTAAGGTAAAGTAATATCAGTACCGACAAATGGGTAAAAGAAAAACATAAAGAAATTCTTTGCTACCATGCTGTCTCTTCAGCTGAGTCTGATTGCAAAGCCTTCCATTTGGTTTGCAAGCAGAAATGTAACTGTTGTGCCAGGAAAGAACATTTGAAGGCTCAAATGGAGAAAGCTAGTTGATCAACCCAGAAGGTGTATGTTTATGTGACTCCCTTTTTAACCATTTCATGTAAACAAAAGTAATTTGTTTTAAAGGACTCACTGCAGCCTTGGCCCATGTGCAGAATGGGTTTTCTGACTGCTTATTCGAGAAAACATGTTTAAAAAGAACATGTCGCTGCACAGGATCCAACGTAGCACAGCATCATTTTGTTATTGAAATGGGAAGCCCCATGTTTAGGAATCTACTTGAGCACAGATTTCAATGAGTGACTTTGGGTCAGTCATTCACAATCTATTTTGCAGGGGATAAAATTAGGGGAGACCTGACCATTGGCCATCTTGAGGTCCTCAGAAAAAATGAAATATATATAGATTTTTGTCAGTAGAATCACATTTTGTAAAGAAAATGACTGTGGCAAATGTCTCCTCTCATCAATTTCAAACAATGATGCATTGTATAGCTTCACAGGGACCCCCTATTCAGACTGCAATGCAAGTTACTTCACTAATTTCAGGTATGGAAAGCTGATCTTACTGCATTTGCTCACTTGTTCTGCAGAGGGGGTCCCTGGGTCTTTGGCTCCAAATCCCTGCCTCATGTACCCCAGAATTAGGTCCTTTTCATAACTGAGAGAAGGGATTGATAAATTCTGGTCAATTTCACTGATCATCACCTCTGCCTCTTATTAAGGTTTTTCACTCATCATTAGCATATAGTAGATGAAGGATAAGCATCTAAGCAGAAATGGGCCTGAGCCAGATCCTTAACTTCAAAGTACACATCCTGCCTCTGGCTAGAGAAAAAACATGCACGCCCCACACTATCATTTCCTTTGAAATGCAGAAGCAAGGACTTGAGCTCTGCTAAGAACAGTTTAAATCTTCTTCTGCACACCCCAGCATGAATGGGAAGCTTGTTATATGTATGGTAGACTCAGTTGCCAGTGCACTTCAATAAATTAAACCAGAACCCTGCAATAGCATGAAGTATGTTTACTGAAACAGAGATGCCAATTTAGCTGCAGAAGGTAATGCATTATTAGCAGAAAACAAACAGAAAAACATTGAATTAGGAAAAATGTTTTCTTCCATATCTAGAAATTGCTACTTATGTACTGGGCAAGGAGTAGCTGCAAAGTGTCAAGTGGTAATTCAGTTGGAAGCTCCTTTAATCTGTTTAAAATGCAAGGATTTCTAAATTACATTAAATGTTTATTTTTGAAAGGTGGAGAAGTATCCTCAGGTCACAAGTATCACCTCCGATTTCTCAAATATTGTTGCAGTCAAGCTGATTTGAGCACCCCCACATTCTGTTTTCTTCTCTGGGTGACTTAGCCATGTGCTCGGACTATATGAAATAATTTCATAGGTCTATAGCATTGATCTATGAAATGCAGTTAAGTTAGGGTGGGCTTGCTTCTACTATGAGCTCAACAGTTGCTAAGTTAAAAAAAAGTAGCAATCTAATTATATAAACCTCAGAATAGCTAATGAAAATATGGACTTGGTTGTTGTTATTGTTGTTGATGATGTTTTGTCATGGATCACTTTTTCGAATAATATGCTGTGCAGGTGCTGAAAACCAAAGAAGGAATTTATGTGACCATTTTTTAAATGGATACTTCCACTTGTGGTTTGCCCCAAACCCAAAATAAACATGTTTGGGAAGGTTAGGCAATTTGGTGTCTTCCAGAAGTCTTGGTCTTCAATTCCTATTAACTCCATGGTCAAAGTTAAGAGATTGTGTATTTCTAATCTAAAATTTCTGGAGGACACCAAGTTTTCTACTCTTGTGCTGGGACCAGAAAGTTCTCAAAACTGAGACCCTCTTTGAAGGCTCTGACAGCCCTATTTTTGCCCTTATAAGCATATTTCCATTCAGTTTCTGTGAGGGTGGATCACCATAGTTCATAGACTATATGCCCATACCCAACTGATTGCTGTGATTTTCAGAGTTCCTAGGAATATAGTACTAAAACCTGGAAGCAAATTGACTAATGTTATGATGACTTAAAAAAAAAGAATTATGCCCTAATATAGTGTAAATTCCCCTGAAATTCCACACAGAATAAAAGGCCAAAGATTTAAGCTCCACCCATCTCTAAGACGCTACTGCATCAACACCACACTACTCCCTCTACAGTAATCACAGGCTGAAAATAATAATAATTGAAAACAGACACACATAACCCACAAATTCTGCCCACATCTGAGTTATTATGTACAATGTTGTATATCTTTATGTAGGGAAAAAACGGTCAGCCTTGATCTGTTTTCAAGATTTGGCATTCACCTTTAAAGATGATGGCTTTCTTAAAGCAACACACAATATAATGCATATTAATCAATAAGAACTATATATTGTTGACACCACCCTAAAACATGTACTGCTTTACAGTAGCCCCAGGCACAATTAAAACTATTTCAAAAAGCAGTTTAAGAACATGCCACTTCTAAATCAGAGGTGTGACAAGAAAGACAGCTCATACTTCTTGCCAAATTATTCCAGACTGATGAAATCTATAGCAGGATGTATTATTTTCCCAAACTCCCATTTCAATAGAGCACACTCTTGCCTAGTCTTTGGACAATTCTTGGATAATATCAGGACTGGAAGATACTTATGTGAGTCACTGGAAATCTATTATATCTTCAAACTGAATCCCTGTAATCCATATTTTATTTTTGTTAGATATTTCACCCAACCTTTCCTCCAGAAGCTCAAGCATAAATAGCACTCTTATCTCCTTTTTTCCGCACAGCAACAACTCTATAGATTAGGTTTGGTTGAGATATTATTGACTGAGAGATATTAATAAAAGGAGAGATATTATTAGGTCTCACTGATCTAGTCCTTAATACCTTAACCACTACAGTCAACCTGACTCTTTGGGCAAGATCTTTATTAGGACCTGCCCAAACGGTACAAAAGAGACTGTAAGCCTTCAAGTTCTCAAGAGTCCTTTATCAGGCAAGCTACTATAAAAAGTAGGGTTGCAGAAGAAGGGAATTTTTAAAAATCCAGAAATGGGACCAGAAGATCTGCAATTTAAAATTCAAGGTAGAGATTAATTGGTTGAATGCAGTATTTAGTGGTAGGTATAATCAGTATCTAGATCACCCTTTCTCAACCTTTTGACCCTGGAGGAACCCTTGAAATATTTTTCAGGCCTCGGGGAACCCCTGCACATTCAGGCTCAAATATAGGCCAGAAATTACAAAATTATGATATTTGTTTCATGTGTAGGCTTGTAGATATGCATTAACAGTGTTCTTAAACTAAGAATAAAGAATGAAACGTACCTCTTTAATGTGAAGTTGCCCAAATCTGAAATAATTTTTTAAATAAGTCAGCAGGGAACCCCTAGTGACCTCTCCTAGAACCCTGGTTGAGCAACCCTGAGCTAGATACACTTAGCATTTCAGGAGAAAGGAAATGATTGGGTCCTGCAGCCTCTAAACTGCAAGAACTATTAGCCTCCAACTCTATACAAGGACTATTAGCCTCTACCTATAAGGACTCTGGAGCAGGATTGGGGTGAGTGTGATTTCAGGACTTTGGCTGTCTTCTTTAAACTAGTTGGTCTGTCCCTCCTCCCCCATCCCATTTTTTTCATTTCCATAGTCAAAATCATTTGAAATAAAGAAACATGTGGAAAGTCTCCAGGGCAGAAATAGCTTAAGAAAGGAGGAAGGAAGACCCTGTGATGGTTGTGCAACTAGCTAGGCTCTATAGAGGAGGAAATTGGACACTGACCTGGTCTCTTACTAACCCTACCATACAATGTAGGGAAATGAGCAAATCAGCACAAATATCCCCTCTTCAATCTTTAATGGAAAAGTGGAGCCCTCTTTTCTCCTGTCCTCTGCCTAGTTGAAAGTCTTCATGTCAACAGGAGGGGTGCAAGGTGAGGGCTCAGAAGGGAACTAAGAAAATAAAGCACTAATGGAGTGGGCAAAGGTTGGGAGAGAAAGGTCTGGGGTGGAACCTAGCTAATTACTAGAGAGGAGGAAGAGGACCTCTGCTTCCTTGCATTCCCAAAACACATCTCAAGTCACTCTTGCTACTGTTTACCTGACTTTGTTTCCAAAATAATGAGGGCACACCTTCAGGCTGTCCTTGGGCAATGTTAGAGAAAGGATGAGGATCCTGCTTGTAAACTGTCCACAGTGCAGCTAATGATAACTTCAATCTGTCTCACTCATAGACTAGGGATGAAATGGGGGCAATATTGCAGGAACAAGGGAGAAATTTGGTGTCAAAGCATAATTGTGCAAAGGCTGTCACTCGATGCACACATAGTTTAAATGCCTTCTATATATTTTTCTTTTTAAATTAGCTTTCCAGATGGAAAGTTTTTGCGAAACTTGCATAATGTTTTGTGAACTTTGAGTTGGGCTAAGAATGCTGGCTTATTTATTCATTTATTCACAAACCTATGGAGCATTATTGACACAGTTACCATTTTTCTGAATAAGTCAAAAACCACCACCACCACCACCTTTGGCTCAACAAAGGTCTTTTCCCAAGGAATGTGCTTATTAAGTTTATGATTTTAAAGAAAAAGAAAGGAAAATTGAGCCAGTTCTGGGAGAGACTCATGGTCTGAAGCTGAGAGAACATAGATGGATCTCTGAAAGTATATTTAGGGATAAAGGGACCTTACAAAAACTGAATGAAAGATCAGAAATATCAAAATAAAGTCAAGACTCTGGTGTGCTAATGATAAGCTCATTCCCCAAACTAAAATATTTGGTCATGTTTTCATCAGTGCAACGTTTACTGCATGAAGAACTGGGATGTGACTGGGAGTGCCTTATTATTCATTAGAATAAACACCAGTTGAAATCAAATTAAAATTGCCATGGTAATGATATTTTGGTATTGCCGCATTTTGGAAACTACACCTTAGGGACGAGGAAGCCTTTTCAGCCAAAGGACTCTGTTTGCTTGTGAGTAAATGGCCAGCATCCACATGCCAATGATAGATGAGTCCCAAGGTTCAAATGAGCAACTCAACAATCATTGATTGGCTGATGTTTTAGGAAGTCTTGGTTGAGCAATGATGTCTTCAATTAATAAAAATATATTCCTTAGATTTCTGCTGGGAGGCCTTTACTTATGGGAGCCCTAAATACTCTTTAATACTCTGAGAGTAATTTAATACAGTGAGGGGATGATACAAGGGAGATTTCCTTGTACTGCATTGCAGCTAATGGTGATGTATTCCCACTTAGAAAGATACTTCCCTTTCTCAGCTTGACAATTAGAAACCAGAGCAAGCTGGTGATGCAGGAAGAGAGCATTCTTTTGCTTCCTATGCAAACTGGCTTTTGTTTCTTCTCAGCTGTTTCCCAGGGATCAGATTAAATAGTTGAAGTCTAACCAATCCTTTGATCCTAATCCAGCCTCAGCAATGTGGAAAAAGAACAGAAAATGGGGAAAGGGGAGGAACAGGGCAGCAGAAGGATGAGGCCTTGACTCTCCAAATTTCTATTTGCTGATCTTTTAACAATGAATTAGATTTCTCAGATGCACATCTGAAGGTTTATTTATCTAGGATGGTCTTATCTAGATTCTGGCTAGCACTTTTTATATGGATTTAAAGTAGGTGTTATTATTTGTTTGTTTGTTTAAAGAATGTATACAGCTGCCTTTCTCACACAGTGATCCTAGGTGTCTCACAACAACCAATAAAAAGAACGATATAAAAACAGATCATACCCTTCCCACCAGGTGCCAGGTCACCCATACTGTTGATCCCTCGACTCAGCCCCATCTTAGCCCGAAGCTTGGTGGAAGAGCGAGGTCTTCACAGACTTCCAGAAGGCTAAAAGGGTAGCAACGTTTGAGGAAAGGGACCTGGAGCAGACCCATCCTATCTGATATCGTGGGATGGGCAGATACCCTTGGGGAGAGGCAGTTCTGCAAATAACCTGCCCCTGTGCAATGCAGAGAGCTCATTTACAAATTCTCACAATTCAGTTTCTAAACAAATAATATATGTAGCATGTGTTCCTCTTTAGTGGTGTGGCTGTAATAAAAATCATTATCTGTAATTTCCCAACATTCTGCAATCAGCCTTCAGATTCTAGTATATTCTTGTATTAGTTTATACTGCCCATGTAACTGAGTATTCAAACATTCTCAAAACACTAGATTCAGCTATAATTTTCTATAGGGAATTTCCCACCACTGCCAGTTCCTCAGGCTGGATGAAAATATCAAGCCTGATTAATTTATAGTGATTAAAATGTATTAGGCTAACAGAGGTGGTGGTGATTGCCTTTAGGATGTTACAGGTTTCAACCTTGATTTACTCATGCTGCATTGATGGAAAAGTGGGAGCTATTTTACCTTTTTAAACTTGCTCCAGCACTACAATGATTACAGTAGTGTTGTCTTACTGAATTCAGAAGCATGGCACAGCAGATAGTGAGATCATATGGCCAGCATAACTATGACCCATGGACAGCTTAATGACCAGTAACAATATACATTAATCCCTGGTGCTATTAGTTCCCTACACTGAATTGTCCTCTCTAATATTCTGGTTTGTTTGATTTTTTAAATTTACAATAGCCAGTTCATGTTGTCATACCATTCAAATCAAGCCATTCTTTGCTCCGTATGGGCAGTGTCCCAAATTAAAACAAACCAATAAAGCTCAAGTCTTTCTTCTTAAAAAAAATTAAATTACTTTCTACATAGATGTGTTGAATTGCTAAAGTCTAATGATATGAAGATAGCCAAAGAATTTTTACTGATCATCAAAATTCAGCTAGTATGCAATATTCCTTATCTGCTAAACTCTAGAACAGGCTCTTGTGGTTTGAGCCAACCTGATAATCAGGTAATTGCATAAGGCAAGACTCTGCTGACTGGAAGAGGATCCTTGGTTAGAGATGACTGTGGATTGGACCCATGACTTTGTCGACAGTCATATGACTGGATTAGTAAAGTATGAAATGAAAGACAGATTATTAAGTTTGCATTTCTATATGTAGTCCCCAGTGTTCTTTGAGTTGGAGGAGATACATATTCTCATATCTTCCTAATAAGTCTTCAGAACAGTGGCTCTCATAAAGCCTGAATAGAAATGCTTCTTCCAGGGATTCCTCATACTTTTTTTGGTCAATTTTATCTTCTTTTGTTACATCAGATAAAGATGACAAATAAATTCTCCCAGTCCAGGGATTCCAATCAACTATTTTGTTCTGCTCTTCTTCCATCTCTGTTTCCTGGTCTTCACTGGCCCTTGTTCCAATCTGGTGATGCTTTGATGTTGTCTTTTGAGTTATTAGAGATACTAAAGTGTGTGACTCTTTGAGTGGAGCTTCTTTTTCATCCAAAAAGGGGTCTTGCAGATCAGGTGCCAAACAAATGTCTGCTATAACATCACACTCAGAACAAAAGGCCTGGTTGGATTCATCAGTCATCAAGTTTATCAGAGGGACTTCAACATCATATAATTGTACTGAAGCAGACTTCCTTTCATTCAAAAGGACTTTTCTTGATTGCTGCCCAAAGGAAGTATCTGGATCTTGTGTGTCAAACTGGGGGCAGTAGTCCTGCTCTGTTCCACAGAGGGGCAACTTTGACATTGATGCTTGTGAATTGTGCAGTGCACACTTTGGCTCACAAATACCATCCTTTAAGCTAAACATTTGTTGCTTCTCCTGAACTGGAGCCCCCTGTTCAGCCCTCACATCAAATTCATATACTACAACCTCATCATTGTGCATCTGTCTTGAAGTCTGGGGAGATTTGAACTCTGCCAGTTTTGGCTTGTTTCTCTTTCGCTCATCTTTGAGTATAATGTCCTTTCCTATGAAATTATTGTTTCCCAGACCTTTTTTTGAAGCTTCTACACAGGTTTCCTCACCAGTCTCAGCATTGATGTAGCCATTGCCAGTTAAATGACAGTTCTCCAGAAAAGATTTATGTTCTTCTACAACGTTCACTGTAATGAAGTTAACCACTATTTTTTCAGAAGGAACACAATTATCTCTTCCACAGCTTTTACTGTATTTCAAAATCTGAAACAAAAAAGTTACCAATTTAGGAAGAAAATGGCCCAATCTATTAAATACAGATTGAAACTGGTAGAACACGTTTATAACAGAACTGTATGAACATTTCCTTGATTATTGTGGTTTATAGTGCTGAATAAGGAATGGAAGATTGGCAGCTAGAGTGATATTGCCTGTTTGCACCCACAGTTTCACATCTTTCTCTAATAATTAGAATAGATTTGATCTACAGCTGTTTCTTCCTCACTCATTTACCTCTTATCTTCTTTCTCCTGGAAAATCTGTTTCTTTATTTTCTTAATTGCTTCTCTATAATTTTTCTTTTCTACCCAGTTATTATAGTTAATACTTCCTTCCTTTCTTTCTTTGACATATATTTAAGAATTAACTTATCTACCGCTATACATTTTTTAGCAATAGCATATCATTCTGTTCAACCTGGCCTACAATATATGTGTGTGTATGTCATTATGAGTAGTTTAAAAGGAAAAACAATTTCACTTGTGACTTATCTTTTTCATAGAAAATCAGATTCTAAAGAATATAGGACAAAAGGCAATGATGGCTTTATACATTACACTGAGCCATGGTTTGTTTTAATCATGGTTCATTGTACAATGTTGGTTAACCAAAATGGCTGAGCTAAAAATAGGCAAATCAAATTATCTTAATGCAATGTACATTTGTAGACATGTGTACAGAAAGATTGTTTATGCTTCAGCCTGTGGATAGCTAGCAAGCTAAATAAAGGTATGAAAAATAAATTTAAAATCTAGTTACCCAAAAATACATACATGATTGATATAGTGTATGTATTTTATAAATACTTGTGAAACATCAAAGAACCAGATGAGACTGAGGATAATGGGAATGATTTAGGCCTAGTACAGCTTAGGATTTTTGCATTTCTTAATTATCTTCTTTTCTTACTGTTAATTTGAGCATTTATTATTTGTAACCATTAATTTCCTTTGTGTCTAGGTGTAAATACACTCTTGCTGTTGGCTTGTTTGGGTTTTTTTGCCCAATAATATTTTAATTCTTGTTTGTGGCAAAAGCCTTTTGGAAGAATTTTTATGTTGATGCCTGCTGACTTTCAAAAATTAGTTTGGGCAAGACTTTTGAACATCACCTAGACAGTGACATAAGGGAATGCCCATCACATATGGAAGTGTAAAACTCAGTGAAAAAAACACATCATTAACAAAAAATCAGTTCACTTTGTATCTTCCATTAAAGACTGCAAGCACTAATGCCGAGAAGATCTGGTCTCTAAGACTCCAGAGTGATTCAACCAGTCACAACAGTTAGCACTGTACTATTGAGGAGTGGGCTCCCATATGAGTCAAGACAAGGTTCACATACTGTATTAAGCCATGGTTATTGCTTAATACATACTGGATTAAGCCTTGCTCTAGGGGATGTTCTCTGTCCCTTGAGAAGCAGCACATTTTATCTGCCTGTAACTCATTGAGTGCAAATGCCCCAATGGAGGGTAGCCAGACTTCCATCTTCCTGATTACAGTTCCCTCCTACCAAATCTTGCTTGGCAACTTTGGATTCTCTTAAATATAACCTTCAAAGCTCTTGGCCCTTCTAGTAGATTTGAGTTATGGTGACTGAACAGATCAGCCAGAAAGGTTCTTGCGATTCTTCAGGAATGGAACTGATCCTAGGATGGTCCTTCTAAGCCCTGGGGGTATATCTGCAGGACCTAACACAGGTGAGGGGAGGCAAAGGGACCTCCTGAAGCATAGACTGGATACCTTTTCCATGGGACCCATGTAGTTATGTTGCCTTTAGGAGTTTCTAAAGTGCTTGAAGAGCCCTGCAAGTTATATGGCTGATGCAGGGAGAGGGATTGGGAAAGGAGTACCTTGTATCATTGTAGAAACATGTGCAGAGGGGTTGAAGTGCCAAGGCAGTGGGAAGAAAGAGTTTCTTCTGGGATGTGGGCATCTGGCTCTCCAGCAATATGGAGAATGAACTTTGGTATGTTCTGAACAGGATCTGTCTGCTGTTTTTGCCACTCTGAGCCTGACAGCAGTTGCCCGACAATGGTGGTTGAGCAGCTGAGCTAGCAGCTGATGGAGTTCTTTTTACAAATCTATTCAAAATGGTGAGTTTGGCAGAATGATCTCTTCCTGGTTCTGAGAAGGCACCTCTGCCTAGGCTTGCCACTCTCCTCCCTGTTGACCATGTACAGTGCATGGTACAGTCTCCTTCCTTCCTGCTTTCCCTGGGAATTGAAGCTCTACTATGGTCCCTGCCCACTCACATTTCAACTCTTCTGGCTGAGAAATTTGCAATCTTCCTCAGATTTGCTCACAGACCCTTAGGTGATTGTGACCCACAATTTGAAAATCCCTGCTGTATCCCACAGTTTAGGTGCAATCTATTTCAAAGGCCATTTCCCCCTCGTGACTTGTAGTATCTTCCAATGTCACTCCCCCATCACTGCGGCAATGTAAAGCTTGTTACTGATTTGGCACAGTGCTGCCTGAGTGACTCTAGAGTTACTTGTAGAGATTCTCCTGTAAAGCTGCATGTCCTCTGAGCACTTTCAAATAGTTGCACAGGTGAGAAAGAAAGAGACACCTTACTACCAGAAGTATCACCTCTATCTGGCAATTGCCATTTTAAGAAAAGGAAATTGTGGCATCTGCTCCCTGATGAGGTTTGCTTCTACAGTACCTGCTGGGAGATATGATTCTTTAGCTGAACCACCTTATGTAAACTGACCCAACTGCTAATTCTTTCCGTTGTCCACTTCTGTTAATGCATGTGAGAAATTGCAGCCCCAGCAATTCCTGGTATTAGGTATCTGCATTTAATGTCCACCATTGCTGCAGCTACAGAGCTTTTTTCAAATGAGACATTTCTACCTGTGTAAACTAGGCTTCGTTGCGCATTGCCTTAAAAAATTACAGCGCTGTAGATTTCAAAGATACAAAGAATCCTTACCAAGTTCTTAGGATACGTTTGCTTCACGAGATGAGTGTATCTGTATAGACAACAGCTTGACACCAAAATAATCAGGATTATTAACAGGCCTGGTAAAGTATATCCAAATATGACTGTTGCAGTTTGTCTGAAAACAGAATCTGTTGAGGAAACATAAGTTAGATGCTTTCCTTTTTCCAAAGAGCCGGCAGGCAAAAGCATTAACAATCGATAGCTGTCTTCAGAATAAGCCACATTTGAAAGTGGAAAAGCATACATTCTATATTAAGATAGAAAATCTGCATAATATTTATATCTATTTGGAAGTTTAACATATTTTGAAGTGTTTCTAATTTCCAGTGTAAAATTGGATAAGCTATGAGGGTTACTCAGAGCTGGAAATATGGCCTTTAGCTGTAGAGAGTTTTGACAATTTTGTCCTCAGCACAGGCCCATATACTGTATAATCCAGTATATTTATGAAATATACTACTTTTCAAAATATATTTGCATGCTAGCAAGCATTAAAATAAAGTCTCTTTTATAACTTCTTGCTTGTGCAACAGCTGGGTTACATTCTTTTAAATTCTATATTTAGGCTGTTCATCCAGAGTAAGTTATTGATTTCCCTGCCAGCAGTTTCTTTCTTCACCCAATTTATCTGCATTTATTAGGAATACATAGGCAATTAATAATGACTAAAAAGGGCTGACTTGCTTGTTTCTAATAAAAGATTCAAAATTATGCTCTTCAGAATCACATGAAAACAAAAATGCATCTACTTAGTAATGCAGAGCTGGAAATGATGAGTGGTAAAAACAGGTCTATTTCTGTAAGAGTAACCAGCAGAGGATATATTAGTGGAATATTGTAATATGAATTTAGTGTTGCCTCCTTTGTCCATCATGGGACTTGAATGGAAACCTAAGGTCACCCATGACAGATCTTGGTTGCTGTTTCAAAAGACAATTTTGATGGTATAGAAATACAAATTGAAGAGTGAGAAGGGCCTCAACTGTGGCAGATGTCTAGCAGGAAATGCTATCTATCTTTACATTTACATGTATCTTATAAAGCCAAAGGATTCTTCTTAAGACTTATTGAAGAGAAGAAGAAAACTACATGGAATTCGTCCTCAACTGCTTTCATCTATTCATAATATTGCTACACCACAGAGACTTGGTGCATTTCATAGTCCTTTGCTTACCTTTCAGAGTAGCAATGCAGTGATCTTCAGATAATTCACTAAACAGAAGTGGAGTAATATACACTTGTACTGTGACACAGTATACTGTATTGGACTGTAACTGGTGCACCTCCAGTCTGTTGTTTTGAATGCAAAACATCCACTAAAGGGAGGAAGGGAGGAAGGAAAGTCTTTTTACATTTTCAACTTAGCTGTGTTGAGATGTCACCTACTGAAGAAAAATAGGTGAAAACCTCTTTCTGAAAACCACTTTCTAGCCTCATATAAATGGAGAAAACATGGCATACAGTATGTTTGGGTATGCAAAACCTAGCTAAAAGCACTGCACAACAAATAGGTCATGTAATATTATGTCATATACTTCCTCAGTATACCTGGAGAAATTAAAGTTTTAAAAAGGAGTTTTTTGCCTTCATCAATATTTTGAGCCAGTGCTTTGTGCAGACAACAAATGCTTGAAATTCTGGTGTCACTGGCATCATAATATGTAGCCTTCTGATTTGTTAGGATGCCGCTTATGCTAGGTTGTGATATAGCTATAAAATTGAAAGACAGTTATTTTTACAAGCTATTATGAATATGCAGCCAGGTTAGGTATGCTACCCACAAACAAAGGTTGCAAACAAGTCATTGGCTGGTTAACAGTTCCCAGTCTTCTGGGAGCACATCTGGGATTAAAAAGAAAAAAAGCAGTGATGTGGTAACTGTTACAATACAGCTGTTGTGGGATATGGTTAATCACATGTAGTCAAGTTGAGGGCACTCCAAAATGTTGATAATGCCGTCTTGTGGACAAGGAGCACAGAGTTGGGCAACCCACTATCTGTATGTAGCCTCCCTAGACCCCAAAGTGTGCTGCCAAAATTGGCAAAGGATCAATTTCCAATGATGCAATATTTAAGAATTATTTTTATCCTCAAAAATAAAGGTAGAGGTGGAAGCAAACTGTACCTGGGAAGAAAACCAATTGAATTTTCATCCTTAATCCTCCAAAAGTTACCTCCGATTGCATCAGTGAAATATTATAGCAACTACAAACCCCCAAAACAGGATGAAAAGAATTGCCCTTGCTCCTTCCCATTTTTATGATGTCACATCCTTCTTATGACATCACCTGAGGCATCCCCTTGGTTGACCACAAGTTGTATCCCCTGATCCAGGGAGAATTTCCATCCTTCCTGATGCACTGTGTTAAGTTATTGTTTGCTTTCCCATGCTATACTGAATACATCACATTTGTAGCATCATCTAATATGCTACACCAAAATCTAATTCCATTTTGACTTACTACTAGGGTGATCCACTCTACATCTCTTCCCCCCCACTTCCTCTTGTACACACATAATGTTTGAGAGAGAGGGAGGCAAAGAAAAGTGAAGAAACTGGGTTTCTAAACACTTTCCAGCAGGAAAAGTCTCAATGCATGCTGCTGCACTTGACTAGGAAGGGAAAAATATTAGTTCAGCTTCCAGCAAGGATCCTGGGACCACAAGAATCCTTGGTGAGGAGGGCTTCTGGTGGGAATGGTGGACTGAATGGCTGTGCCTGCTGGTTCAGCGGGTGGAGCTGACAACGCGGTAACTTTTTTCGGGCTCAGACAGGTTTTCCTGAAGCCCAGAAACATTCTCTGGATCAAGGAGAATACCTGGAATCATCCCATCTGTCCTCCAGATGGCTGCTTACAGTGAGAAGATTGCAAACAGCATTTTGCTTTGGACTGGTAAGAGCCAGCTGGGAGGCGGGGACTTCATCACTTACCAAGCAGTGCTGTAGCCTTAAAGGGACACTAACACCAGCTGCCCCATTTTGAAATCACCAATTTGTAATTTTTTTTAAGTATATGTACCCCAAGAGAGGCTTTCTACAGTGAGGTGAAGCTGGTTCCCTTGGTGCTTAACATTATTTTGGGGATTACTTTTTTTAAAAAAGAAATAAGTTTTGTATTTCATTTTCCTTCCAAAGGAAATTCCAAAGATTGAGAATAAACAATTCTCTTCCTGTTACTATTTTTTGTATTAAATTTGAAGATATTAGCATTCTCCTACACATTGAATTGGCTGATTTGAACCTTCAGTTTTCTGTTCTCACTTTCCCTTGAGAACCGTCTGCTGTCTCACTTTATGTAAACACACTCCGGAACTCTTCCATATCTTCGGCTTTTGCTGGTTAAGCTCCTAGGGGGCGTCATAATCTACTGTATGAGACATGGAGGATTTCAGATTCTTTCTGACTTTCACCAGGATTTTAAACAGATTTCTTCTGACTTCTATCAAGCTTTTATGCAAGGTATCCAGGACATTCTGGAAAATATGAGATCTAAAATGTGCCATCAGGTTGGGGTGGGGATGTGGTGGATGAAATTGAGGAATTTAAGAGCGATAGAAAGGGTTTTTTTTTAAGACTGAGATTGGGATTTTTACTGAGATGCTGGATGAAGATTGGATAATGGAGTTGGATAAACATAAGGGAGAGAGTGATCTGCAAGCCATAAGTAAAATCGATCTCCTGGTGGAATGAAGAGAACCTGGAATCTTTGAGGGGGGCAGTTGGGCTGTTTGATTCTTTCAAGAGGAAAGCTCTGTGCACATTGTGGGGATGTGTAGCTGCTTTGGTTTATTGTGAAGTGGGATAAGGGTTGAAGAACGTTCATCTGGTTTGCTTTAAGGATTTCATTGATGCTATTTGCCTTTAAAGATTTGGATTTACTGTTTTGAATAGTCTTTGTTTTGGGGGTTTATTAAGATTAAAATTATTAAAACTGCTGTATTAGGGTTAAAGAATGTTTATCTGGTTTGCTTTAAGGATCTGACTGATGTTATTCCCTTTTAAAGATATGGAATTACTGTTTTGAATTATCTTTTTTGGGGGGTTTATTAAGATTGGGTTATTAAAATTGTTGTACTATTAAGTATAACAGCAGACAATATATGTGCTTTTTAATCTGATTCTTATAATAGTAGACAGAAATGTATAGAATAGTGGTAGGAAGGTAATAATTAAATATGTTTCATCTTTTGGAGGGGAGAAAGATGTTTAGGAGGTTTATATGAACTCTTTTTTCTTTATTTTAATATAAGGGGGAGGAGTAACTGTACTTAGTGATTTTTATTATGTGTTCAAGTGGAATGACATAGAAATAATGTGGTGTTTTGGTTTAATATAGAGTAAGAGATTGATTATGGAAATTTTTGTATATCCTTGCTGTTAAAAGTTGGAAGCCACATCTTTTTGTAAATTTGAAAAAAAATTCTCGTGTTTCTGCACTTTTTAAATTTTTTTCTTTCTTTGTAGTTTTTTTTTTGTTGTAGTAGTTTTTATTCTTCTCTTGAATCCTAATAAAATTTACTATATAAAAAAAGAATCCTTGGTGAGGAGTAGATTTTGATCTACTTCAGCTATACATTTTAAGCCACTTTTTTTGGAGGGGGCCTTATTTAAGATACTAGTCAGCAAGACAGATGGACAGTGATCCCATAGGAAGTACAATGATTCCAGGTTATATCTAGATTGCCTTTTTGGGGGGCTCTGTCCTGCCCTGTACTTGCTTCACTGTTGCAATCATAGTTTTGCTTCTTGTGTCTACTTCTGGCCTGTTTCCTCACATTGTTTCTTTCAGTCCTCACTTGCCACATTTAAGGTAATTAGATGGAGGATAAGCATTGATTTGACCTGGCATCCTGCCCTGAAGTTCCAGGTGCATCTTCCTCTGCCAGGAATTCATAGTCATTGGCAGCTCCTCAAGCCAGAGGGAAAAAAGAAGCTTGGGAAAGAAAACAGATTTTGAAAACAAGAACACCCTCCCACACAGGGCAATCTCCTCCTCACATATGATCTTTTGCTCCAGACTGCAACTGCCCATAATCCTACTACTGATGTGCATATAAAGAGAGAAAGATTGAGCTGGGAACATCTACAAACCCAGGTAGCAGGCACAGTTACATCCTCATTGCATCTATAGTTATTGTCCCTGAAGCCAATCTTGGCTTTTATCATTGTCCATCTACATCTTCACAGGCCAGAAGAATACCACTCCTATTTAGCTAGTAACACAATCCATTTAAAATGCTGAACAATAGTTTCTGTCTCCATTTTCCAACTTACCCTTTTATTTATATTTTTGTTGAATACTGACACATTATATTGTAGGCCTGGATATATTTCATGCAAATATACAGGTTCCTCCGTGGGATTTCTCTTCCATTTCTCGGGGGGAACCACAGTGACTGAAATGGAATTCTCAGTAGAAGAGAGGGCAAATGTAGGTGGGTCGATGGTTGCTGAAAAGCAAACATATATAATTATTTATAAGGGTAAGAACACAATCAAAACCAACTGAGAGTTTCCTTGCTGGTCTTTTTGGTTTATTTTTACCTTGAACTTTTCAACAACATAGATTTAGGCTTGCCTACTCCAACCTGGTGCCTATCCAGATTGTTAGACTACATTGATCATCATTCCAAATCAGCATACTGTAGACCATTGTGGCTAGCCATGAGAAATGTAGTCTGATGCATCTGGAAAGGATCAGGTTAGGCAGGCTGATTTACATAAGAGAAGTTTTAATAATTTCCCTTCAATTATATCATTAATTTGAATTTATTTAGAAAAGTCACTATATTGAGCAGGATCTAAAAAACTGAGAAAGTATCTCCTTGAGTCAAAAGGAATTTATACTGTTTTTTCATAATCAAGAGCCTTTGAAAGCATATCATATGGCCTACTTGGCTTTGAAATTGAGGGATGATTCAAAAACAACTCCAGATGAGGTATGAGAATTTGTTAATCAAAGAGGAAAAAAATAAAGACTACTAGACTAGTCCAGACTTCTCAGCAAATCTACATATTGCAATAAATATATTTAGAAGCTGTAAAAAACCTTTATGAAGCTTGGGCTATCAGGAAGCATATCATCAAAGCTCAGTGCAAAGAGTTTATGTCTATGAGCACAGCCTGATCATAAGATACTTGTTCAGTATAAAAGCAAAATCCTTTCTGCATTCAGAAGCAGTAAGATACATGACCCTGAATGACATTGTTTTTCTATTCCTGCTAAGTGACCACTTGCACACTGGTTTTCCTCTGCTGACAAGCATATTCTAGAATAAAGGCAAAAGTCCCTGGAACAACATGGTAGACTTTAGTTGAACCCTTTCTCTTTTCTAGGATGCCTGCTAAGAGACATTCCTATTACATGCAAGGATTGCTACAGATGCATGCAAGCATAGGAGGCCAAAGATAGAGATAGATTATGTTAAATAAGACACAGAGACAAGTTACGTTAAATAAGGATTTTTAGATTTTTAATCTCTGTATTATTTTGATTAACCCAGTGGTATTCTTTTCTGGAAAATGGAAGTATGAGTCTCTGTGTGTTTTCCCACGGTGCTTCCCTTTTCAGCTTCAACAAGTCTGAGGAACAGACCAGAATCAGAATTTTATTGGGTCCTAATTGCAGCAGGCAGATAAAAAAAACTGATTTGAATCACCTGCTTTCTGTGGGATTCAGCCAAATCTGATATACACTGATCACTAATAGCAAAAGTGCACACAACATCCTGTTTCACAAACAGCAGCCCCAGGGATACTACAACAGCCTCAGAACAATGGAGTCAGGGAGAAGGACTTTAACTATTCCTCCATGACTTTCCCCCATGTGCTGTGAAAATAAAATAAAACAAAACTCATCCCTGAAGCTGCTATTTACATTTTGAGGGACACTTTTTTCAGCAGCAATGGGAGTCTTCTTGATCATTCAGCAATTAATGGTATATTTAGTTTGTATTTCAAGAACGGGATTGAACTGCCATGTACATGGAAGTTATTATGGCAAAAGCCTGACCTGAACCTTAACTGTAACATTTTCAGTCTCTGTTTTTAGCCATCTTCTGCCTGCATTTATTTCTGTAGAACAATCTTCAGGCCATGTTTAGACCAATGCCTGTTTCACCAATCATACATTATGCATATTCTAACACATGTCTGTTGCATGAAATCAGTGGTGACTGACTTGCGTTGAAATCAGCAAATATCAAACACTAGCCATGGCTGTCCTTCAGAGTCTTACAACACTGTTATGAAAATATATTAATTCTCCTTACTGTCTGTAAATGGATTGAATCTTGATGATTCTACCCAGGGAGAACAATTTCTATTTAGAGAGACTTTCACTCTGGCATGATATTGCTCTTTGTGGTTGTATGTTCCATATGAGAGGTCACACCAGGTTTGAGTGATATTCTTACATTCTGGATACTTAATCCATTTATCTGTGCCATATCTGAATTTCAAATGGTAAAAGAAAAAGAAACAAAATTAGCATTTGTACAATTTATCCTTAGTTGGGGCTAGACTTCTGGGGAGGAGGGGAAGAGGGAGTTTTGAAAGGTTTCTTTGTTGTTTAAATATGATATTCCTATTTTAGGATTTCAGAAACTGCACTTGGGAATCTTCCAAAAAGGTGCGCTGGAGTGTGGTGAAAGTAGTTGTGTCTGCAACTCTTTAAAGCAGCTATATCTTCCCCTGGGATTATATGGCTGACCTGTACAACTGCTACCCAATCCAGGGAAAAGTCAGGACTGCTTTAAGGAGTTGCAATGGCTGCTACATTCATGTCGTACCTGTTCCAAAGTGCATTTTTAGAATCCAGCCTGAAATGCGGCAGAGTCCTACTATTCTATAATGTTTCCATACATTAAAAAAAATGAAATAGAGGTACCTTATGTTCCCTTCTTGTGAAACACTATGCCATATCAAATCCTCTTCCAGCTAGCTTTTAAATAAATAATTCATTTCTTAATTAGTTACTAGTAGGGAAGGGTATTTTGATAAAACAGACAACAAAAACAAGGAGGACAGACTTTTCAAGGGCTCAGAACTGTTTCAAAAATCCATTGTTATCCTTGAGAAGTGGGCAGCCTTCTTCGTGTCTAGTACTACATTCCTTCAAGCGTACTCTGCTGAGAGCTCCAACAAGCAGTAAAGAGGGGTAGTGTCCAAAGTGAGTAGCAATACCTATTATCTCTATGCTACATGCTTTCTCCTCTTAATTCTCTCTCAGGCAGCCAGTTGCAGAAGAAGAGACAAATAGTTCTCAGTGGAAGACTGAATAAACCTCTGGTGTAGGAATTTGAAAAGTAACCTTAGGACCACAGGTGGTGCCTCCCTCATTTATAGTCTTCAGTCTCTTATGGTTATGACAAAAACAAGTACAATGAAGTATCTGCACATGGAAATAGCTGATTTTTACAGCATACACAGTAAAACTCAATAGCCAACATACACCAAATACTTCACTTTATAAATTAAATTTTTCTCCGCTATTCCTTCTGGCGGCAACCAATGCAGGATGTTCTTCATGTTTCTGGAGATAAAATGGACATTCCGCGGGCTGGGCAAAAGGCAATGTGATGCTACCAGGAAAGAAAACAAATGACACACATGAACAATTGGATTGTGATCCACATAATAGCCTTTGGGACTTAAAAAAGTACTTAGATGGATGGGCTTTGACAGAATAGACACTCCTGGGTAGACCAGAAATTGTTCCACACTGCCTTCCTTCTTAGGCATTGAAAAACAGAAGATTCTCTTTGCTGCCACTGAGTGGTCATCTGGAGCTTTGCACCTCCAACCCAGGAGCCCTAAAATCAACCAAACTATCTCAGTTCCATAAATAAATCAGCTAGTAAAGAGTTGTTCACTTTCCATCTGTAACTATCTCTGGGTTCAAGATAGAAGTTGAATACTGACTCCCTGGGCTAAATATGGTGTCTTCAACAAAGGACAGATAGCATCTCTTTTAATGGCATGGATATTTTCTTTTTCTCTCCTTCACTGAAGATTATATTCCTTTCTTTGGGGTGCTTTAGGGCTACCGCATCTGGGCCACCACTAGAGGGCAGCAAACGGAGAGCCTTCTGTACTTTTTGCTGCCATTCAGTGGTCCTTGGAATGTCTGCAGCCCAGATCGGTGGCCTTCATATCCTTAGCAATAACTGAATCAAAATGTCTGGGTTATATGGTATAATATTTCCCACGATTTCTTTGTCTCCTGGTTTCTCAAAACAAATTTATTTGTAATAAGACAATTAAACCATCTAGAGATGATTTCTTGTTACAGAAAGTGATGTTAGGTTGAACCAGAGGTTTTTGCCTAAAGTCTAATTAAAAAGCTTAAATCAAATAAGGTAATCTTCAATGGCGATTACCTATTCCCATTTTCTTTTAATGCTAATGTGGATAGGTGTTTTTTTTTAGTATAAGGATATAATTTCAATAATTAGGTTGAAGTTAAAAAATATGATTGGGCTTATATTTTATTGGCTATATCTATATGTGTAATGAAAATTCAGCAGAGTATCAGCCTTTGTGGGCTTTGCTGGAAAGTTCTTATTTTTTTCCATTAAGGTCCTGGCAATTCCTGGGGTCGACATGCAATATAAACGATGACTCATTTCTGGGATGGCAAACAGCTGGACATGTTTGGGCCTGGTGGGCTGCAGTTTGGATTTTGATGATGAGGCTCATGAATACTTAATTTTATGGAATAACTCTACAGGTACAGGTAGTCCTCGCTTACCAACCACTCGTTCAGTGACTGTTCAAAGTTCAGTGACTGTTCAAAGTTACAATGGCACTGAAAGAGGAGATTTATGACCAGGCCTCGAAAGTGCAGCCATCACAGCATCCCTACAGTCACATGATTGCGATTTGGGTGCTTGGCAACCGGCGCACATTTACGACAGTCGCAGCATCCCATGGTCACATGATTGCCATTTGCGACTTTCACAGCCAGGTTCCAACAAGCAAAGTCAATGGGGAAGCCGGCAGGAAGTCACAAGTTGTGGTCACGTGATGTTGTGCTTAATGTCCGCGGGTGATTCACTTCATAACTGCAGCTGGAACTGACATTGTAAGTTGGGCAAGGTCACATGTTTCACTTTACGAGCATGTCACTTAACAACAGTAAATGAGGACCACCTGTACTTTAAAAATAGGGGGCAATATGTTCTATTGGAAATTGTGGGCAGAATCTGGAATACATACTTTAAATCAATTGTTTTGCAATGATTATTTTAAGGATTTTGCTCAACTTCAAATAGAATTTTGCCTCCCTCATTCACAACAGTGGCAATATAACCAACTCAAGCATGTTTTGGCGGCTCAGTATGGATCAGATGCTTTAACTGCATATAGGAAACCTGAGTATTTGTATCAAAGCTAAAGAATACTTTTAAAGTTGACATTAATGATATGCATGACTCAAAAAAGAATGTATTTTAAAGGATGGACATCAGATTTTCTTCACTGGCAATGCAAAAATTTGAAGGTTATTTGTCTCATATGATTTGGTCTTGTGAATTATTGACATCTTTTTGGAATAATATTCTAATTACTTAAGTAGACTTATGGGGAAATCTTTTATGTTAAAGATGTTAATATTGTTTTAAATTATGTTCCAAAACTTTGGAATCTGACTATTTTTGAGGAGTTATGGTTATATCAGGGCTGGGGTATTGCTAAGAGAATTATTTTGAGAAATTGGAAAGGTAGTATCATTCCTGATATTAAGGAGTAGATTCAAGAGATGTGTAATTTATCTGTCTTTGAAAAGGCAATTCTATCTACTAATAAAAAATGACATGATATGTTCTCCTTTGGCATAGATTTTATAACATTTTTTAACACCAAAGAATCATAATTTATTTTCTTTAATTTAGATTTAGAAATGTTTAAGTATGTTTTGATGTTTTAGGACATATGATATGTATAGATGGTTCACCCTTTTTTGTTAAGTTTATTATTGTTTTCTTTTGTTGTTTTTCCATAAATTTTCCATTTTTGCATATTTCTTCTTATACAACTTATTAAGATAAATAAACTTATTAAAACATAAAATAAACACAACCTTGAAATGGAACTTCAACCTTTTATTTGTACTGTATGTATGGAAACACTCAATAGTTGTGTTTAAACTGGTTATAGAATTAACCATGTTTTGAATTTGCATAATACAGTAAACCATAAACTAACCAAACCAGCTGGATTCATAATCAAAGTTAGTGATTAAATTTAACTAAAATTAAAGTTAAGCCACCAGATTTGTTACAACCTTGGTTAAATGTCTGTTTGAACTCGGTAAATGATGAGGCAGAATACTATACAGCTTATTTAAAGCATAGTATTTTAGTAATTCAAGTTAACTTTTGCAATGTTATTGTATAGGCCCATCGTTATTTGGAGTTATCTTTTTAATTTATGCATGCACTTTAAAAAAAAAAGCATTTCTATCCTAACTGCATTTGTATCTAACCTTTTGTCTGAGGAGATCAGGACAATATATATGGCTTTCTCACAATCTTTAAGGTAGGTTAGGATGAAATAGAAAACAATTGTTCAAAATCTCCCAGGAAGCGTCGTGGCTGAATGAAGATTTGGGTCTGGGTCTTAACAGCATTCTAACCACCCACCGCATTAGCTGGCACTTAGATCCGTCTCGGCTGCAGGGCGGAGGAGGCGCGCATCCCTGGAAGTTGCTTCAAAGCAGCAGCGGGGCCCTTTTTTTCCTTTTTCCAACGAGTGAGCTGTCCAGCAAGGGAAGCGATCTTGCAGGATAATCACAGACAATTTGAAAGCTCACATGGGAAAAATCTCACAGCCGAGCCCTTTCTAAGCCGAATTCCTTCTGGTCGGGTTCAGCTACGCGTTAAAACCTTGCACACTCTCCGTAAACACCGCCACTTTAAAAAGTGAGCTTGCCCCCCCACCCGCCCTCCAGTGATGCGTACACTCCGTAGGTATTCAGGGGCACCCCTTTCCTAGTGTCGCAGCTGGGCAATAGATTTAAAGCAGATTCCAAGACTTAACCACCCTTTAACCACCCTCCCATTATTGCTGCTGGCCGCTGTCGTTTTATTATTATTGTTGCATTCTCATCATCATCATTACCATCACCATCACCATCATCATCAGTCAACACTCTTAGCAAAACGTGCGAGGAGCAGAAAGCGGCTCACAGCCTCCGGTTAAGCCCGAAACTGCCCCCGGCGACCCGAGGCGTTCTCCCGTAACCTACCTGCCACCTCTGTGGGAGGCGCTGGAAGGACCAGCCGGAGCAGGAGGAGCCAGATTGCTGACGCGGCGGGGTCACTCATTGAGAAGGGACAGCGCCTGTGCGTTGCATGATGCTCGTCTTCGCCGCCCTCCGTTGAATTCGGTTGGACACAGAAGGCGGCGGCGACCCCAACAAGCCAAATGGACAACTTCCGGTCTTCCCAGGGGCTGATACGCTCAGCGGCTCCTGCCTCGCCGCTCCTGCCTCGTTCCTCTGAGAGGGGGCGACGGGCAGCGACCCTGCGGTAGCCCTCGCGCCCCGTGTGATTTCCAGGGATCGGGCTAGCTGCGTACGCACTGCGCTCTTGCGCCTGATTCCCGAACCCAAGTCCCAAGCGCTCAGAAGCCACGCCTGTTTGAGCTGAATAGTGGCGAGGTGGGATCTGGGTAGATCGGGGTTAAAACGCCCTCCGCCGGAATGTTAGTCCCATGGTAGGGGCTGACCGGGATTTAGGTATTGTGGGGAGGGCAGGAAGTCCAGCTGCAGGGCTAAGATTCTGGAAAATCTTGACCAAAATTAAGCCCTTGTTTCATCTTTTCCTCACTGTTCGCTGATGGCAGCTAATGAAATTTCTACAAAGAAATTTCTTCCAGAAAGCTTGTATGCTTGATTGCTTGATTTATGATTGACTAATCGATTTTAGTTACCATAGCATTATGAAACCTGTGTATCTCTAATTTGCTATGTCTGCAGGCATCGGGAAGCTATGAAGTGCCACAGCTTTACAGAAACTGCAGAGAAGTTGATTTTCAAATATTTTTCTCATCTCCATAGGAGATTCATGTATATACACATAGGACATATGCTGGTATATATATATGGGGACAAAGTCACAGTTCTCTGGCACTGGTACAAAATCCTTTGGAAGTTTGTAATTTTAGTGACAAGGTATAATACTACTGAACTGTGGCATTTCTGCCAGAAGAACTATGCCGCTTCTGTTACCTGTTGCACAGCCTTAAGAAGTGGTGTGTGTTATAGTATTTTACTTGATTAACCATTTGGATTAATTGGAGAAAAACATTTCAGTGGACTAAAAAGGCAAAAGAACTTTTACTTGCTTTAAAAAAATTTCTCCAACAGCTGGAGCTGGCCAACTCTACTTTAGAACCAAGGCATCTCTTCCTGGGGATTTAACAAGAAGAGGATATGTCTTAATATTGTTGTCTGCTGTGACCCCATCATCTAAAAATAATTATTATATATGTGTTTTATTAATAGTTTTACTTAACAATCAAAGTAAACCATTAGATTATACCAGATGTCTTTATAGTGCAAGCCTACGCAAGAGTATGTAGAATTATAAAACCGCACTGAGTTCAGTTCATTTCTAGGAAATTGTGTATGGAACTGCAGCAGTCCTACATGAAGGGCTTCCTATTTCCTAGGCACGTATAGGATTATGCCGCTCATCATGTGACATCAATAGCTGCAAGGCCAGCAGCGTTGGCTTCTTGCACTGACTCATTTTGTACAAGTTGAGGCATCCCTTGGATAGTTCTCATCCTTTGGGGTGTGTCAGCTGCTTGTTATCATTTGCCAGTGTGTTGGCACCCGACAACTGAAGTCTCTCAGTGAAGAATGAGTATAGAACTTTTATTGTTCACATTCTGAGGCTAGGTTCACCCACTGCACTAAACCATAACCCATAGCTTACAAATCACCATGGTGTTTTGGGAGGCAACCTGGCAAATGGAAATGGGATTAATTTATTAGAATACTTGGGAATCCTATGTGACTAATCTGCAAGTGTCTTTGTAGATAAAACTGTGTGCACTTATTCTGACAAGGGTTTTCTGGTTGATCATTTCACAATTGGCACTGCTGATTTAGAACCTCCTCAGGCTAAGCAGATATTTGAAAAGGGGAAACTGATTCTGACAGGGTTCATACATTGTGCTAAACCATGGTTTATGGACTAAATGACAATTGGCTCATGCTAAGATGTAAAGAGCGGTGTACCAATGGTAAGGCCAGATTCACACAATGTGCTAAGCTGAAGCCAAATAAGCCACATGATAGCTTAGTATGATGTGTAGACTCAGCCTCTTTTGCTCTTGATCTTTATTCATCCAAATGTTTTAAGTCAGCTAGCTAAGGGCTGGAAAAAATGTTAGTCATGAAGCTATTAGTGGACAGCTAGGACCACTGAATAGAGCACAGCTTAACACAGTGAAAGATACACACAGAAAAATAATATTATCTTAAATAGGATTAATGAGCATGTTAGAGAAATATAGGTTATTGATCTTACATGCTTAGACCACCCAAGCCCAAAGAATTACACACTTAGTCAAAGTAGGTTCAAAAGTAAGTAAAAAGAAGTCTTACTGATTTATTTGGTCCAGTTACATCCATCTCAGAAGAAATGATTCTTGTTCTTTCTTTCTGTTCCCTAAACTTAATTTATCCTTAGCCCTCATTGCTGCTGAAGGCTGCGTGGAGAAAGGGGGAAACTCCTTCCCTAGGCCCACCACATGGCCCAAGATGGAAGAACTGCAGCCGCATGCTTCTTCCCAGAAGGTGAAGAAGGAGGAAGTGAGGAATGTGGGAGGGGCAACAAACAGCTTCCTCCACATAGAGAATTTGCATCCTAGAGTGAACTCATCCACATGCTAATGAGGCATGCTGATTTGCTGGGACCTCCAACAGGTCAAGGGAACTTCCAGCCATTACAGTATATTTTGTTTCAATGCTCCACAGAAAGACAGTTAGAAGAACTGAGCTTTAGTCTAAGTAAGAATGAAAGATGTTCTGTCATGAGTAATGACGGTGAGCAGGAGGGGGCCTCTATCCAGGGGGGAAAACACATGCGTAGTACTGAGGAATTAAGCAGCCATTCAAAGAGACACAGATCAGGCCTGCCTTAGCTTTTGGGGTTTATATGTCTGGGTTTTTCCCACGCTTATTCAGTTTGTTAGGATTATGTTTATGTAGCAGTAATAAACACTAGAGAACTACTCCTCGTCTCAGTGTGTGTCTCACTGCTAGGACATGTTCAGTCTGTTTTGAAATTGGCAAGTGTCCCTGAATCTTCTTGTGATAATAATATCCTAAAGTATTTTTCATAGGATTAAATGTACCTTTCTCTGGAGATTTATTTATTTATTTATCATATTTATAGAGCCGCCCAACTCATGGACCGTGTCTCTGGGCGGCTTACAATAAAAGATGATGCTGACCTAATCTCAGACTTTCATGCTGTTGTCCATTCCAGACCAGATTCCTAAAAAGGATAATGTGGGGTTGGCCATGGTTATGGATTGGAGGGGGATTATGCAAAAATACCCTTGTCATTACTCATCTTAATTCTTTGTTAAGGGCAATATGAGAGCTACTGGATAAAATATATCTACCAGTGACAAAACAAAATAACCTTTGTTCTTAGAGGTTATGTGGTCACAATAAGAGAGGAAAAAAAAAGACTCAGGATTAAAATTGCATTTTTTTTCTTGTATCTATTTTATGTATATGTTGATTCAATCTGATGTGTGTGTACCTGATATAGGAGATTCTGCCTCCTCCCCCTTAATTAAAGCTCCTTTGGAAAATCTGAAGGATGTACACAATTGAAAATCATCCTTTTAAAAAAGTATAATATTACCAGACTGTGCTAAACAGCTGCAATTAGGAAAACAGACAGAAACTCCACCTCAAAAACTGAACTGTGCTTAAAACGGTCATTTTACTTTAACTGTCTAACTTTCTTATGATTATGTGTCAGAAATAGTGGCCAAGCCTTGACCTGATGATTTTCCTTTCAAACAGCTGTTCTAGTTATAAAATTATGGCTACTTTTTAAAAAAAAAAGTTAACCTTGTTTCTTAGTGGGGAATTTTTTTAATATACTCTGTGGGAATGAGCCAGGGAATAAATGCGGATGCAATAACGTATGTTTTATTATATCTAATAATTGTGTTTTTTTTTAAAAATCACTCAGTCAAATGTTTAATGTGATAAATTTTGTTTTATTGCTCTAACTGAAGGCTCTTATGAATTTGTAACCCTCTTAATTAAAACAATTCCCTTTTTCTGATCTTCCTAGTGTTGAGCTGGAAGTAATTTTCTCTCCAACCAAAATGCATAAATTGAAAAATGCATTTAGGAGACCAAGCCACACAAATGTTGCTGGAAGTCTTTAAATTAGAAATGTAAATAACATTCTCAGATTTAGTCCAAATAGCATCACGTATTGCCAGCTGGACTGAAGGGAAACCATGCAAGAGTTTGGAAGGAAATGATATCAAGAGATTTTTTTTTAATCACAGCCAGACAGGCAAAGCATTTTTAAAAACACAATTATATATGGATGGAAGGAATCCAGAGAGTAATTCAAACATACACACATACAGCAGAATTAAACTGTCAGTCTCAAAACAAAGATATTTGTCTCTTTAAAATTACTATATATTCTATCAAGATGAAAAAAATATATACCCCAAGAGTCAGTCTAGATGGCAGCAGAGTATGAATTTAACAAACAAACAAACAAAATGAATTGACATCTTTTAAATATAATGTTCAGAAAAATGGAAAAATACTTTCTGTTCAACCAATCCAGATTGAGAATAGCAGCTGTGGAAAAGTTTCAGGAATCCCTCTATTCAAAGGTATTACAAAGCTGAGACTTTCATTCCTAAATACATCCTCCGTAAAGTGGATAGATCAGGCTCCTACTCCTGGTGTAAGAACAGCCCTGCATCATTAGGATATCATTTATAAAAGAGGGGAAGGATCTTGTGTTTTTATTTCTAATAGTGGTGCAGAAAAGGTTATTTCAGCAAACAAAGTTGCATACTTGCAATCCACAGTGAGTAAATACATTTGTACAGATCATCTGTACAGCATCTTCCAACAAAATGGATACCCGCTCAACTTTATCAAAACGTGCCTCACCACCCAACCCACTACAACCCAACCAATAGAAACTATGAAAAGGATAACACTGCCATACATCAGAAACATCTCAGAAACCACCAACAGAGTGTTACAACCGCATGGCATCACCGTAGCACATAAACCAACTAAAACTCTTCAATACATATTAAACAACCCAAAAGACCCAATAGCTCAAGAAGAAAAAACAGGAGTTATTTACAACATACAGTGCAAAGACTGTAACAACCACTATGTAGGACAGACAGGCAGAAGACTAGCAGAGTGCATCCATGAACACCAACTAGCAGTCAGAAGACACGATGAGAATCTCACAACACATGGACAGACTCAACCATACTTTCAACTGGGAAACGGTGAGTATCCTAAACCAAGCCAAATCCAAAAATGCCAGAGAATTCCTGGAAGCCTGGCACTCAGACAAAGCAGCCATCAACAGACACATAGAGGTAAACAACATTTACATACCATTCAAAAGAGACAATAGAAAAGCCAAAAGACAGTACACTCCCTTGCCAGCAATCAACACCCAGATATGCAAAAATCAACACTAGGATTAACACCAGATCAACCATCAAACAGCACAATACACCCTAATCAAGGAACTATTAACTCAGTCAATCAACCAAGCAGCAAACAACAGCCCAATCAGAGAACTCCCAAGAAGAGAACAACACCCCTACCAACACAAGCAGGGCAAGCCACTATATATAAACTGAGAGCAAGGCCCACCCCCTCTTCACACTGAAGATGTTGCCTAGTCTGGCAATGAAACGTCTGCAAGAAAACAACAAGGCTCAGAGAGCACCAAAGCAAATACATTTGCTTTGAAGTCTTCTGCTGCCTACTTCTGATAGTTAAGCTCCTAGAGTTTTTCACAGGAGAAGCCCTTTCCTATTCTTCTAACCAAACTCTCTCTCTCTGCTGATATAATAGTTGCCTATTCTAAAACACTATCAGACTCATGAGCAGGAATTCAAAGATATCTGATTTATTAAAGAATAGTGTGCAGGATCACAAAGAAAGCTGAGAATGATGAAAGCGCGCCAAATTCAAACTAAAAACCCTCGGTGCAAATGAGATCCCTCCCCCCGTAGAATCTTCTCAAGTTCACAATCCCAGGTGCTCCTAACGGTTTCTGATGGTCTGCGGGAAAAGTCCTTGAACAGATAACATAACCCAAACACATTCCATTGTCCTGATTTCACATACAGAGCTTGGTACAAGGTTTCACAGCAGCTCCCTCCCAAACAGAAACGCACGTCAGCACCATGGCATGTGAAACATTACGATGTATAAATTACACTGAATCAGTGAACATGACATACTGCCCCCCCAAATAAAGATTACATTAAGCAGCAGGCTTTAAAGGATAAGCAAGGTGGAAACGGTTAACTAAGTCAGGAGCATTAACATGGTGCGCAGACACCCATTCAGGATGAGGAAAATGTTTCCATCGGACGAGATACTGTAGGGTGCCTCGAAGTTTGTGGGAATCAACGATGTCCTTGACTTCAAAGTGTTGTTGGCCATCAATCATGATCGGAGCAGGAGGAGGAGGTTGAGGATGCCAGTGTGAGGAGTGGTGCATAGGCTTAAGCAAGCTGCAATGGAAAACAGGGTGCAAGCATTTCAAATTGTGGGGCAGGTCCAATTTAATAGTAACTGGATTGACAAGACCAACGATAGGGAAAGGACCAATGAATTTGGGAGCAAGTTTTTTAGAGGGTTGTGGCGACTTGATAAATTTAGTAGATAGATACACCTGATCCCCAACTTTGAAGTTGTGTTGTAAGGAACGATGCTTATCAGCTTGAAACTTGTAAGAAGCTTGGGCATCAGCCAAAGCTTGTTGAATTACCGGCCAGGAATCAGACAGCTTAACAGCCCAGTCAGATGCAGAACATGTTCGGGAAGGGGGCTGTTGCAGTTCAGGGATGGGAACAAAGTCGTGACCAGAAACCATGTGAAAAGGGGTTTGTCCAGTACTTTGATGGACAGCATTGTTGTAAGCCACTTCAGCAAAAGGTAATAACTCCACCCAATCGTCCTGATGGTAGTTAATGTATGCTCTAAGAAATTGTTCAAGAGTGGAATTCAAAATCTCAGTAGAACCATCAGTCTGAGGATGGTAAGAAGTGGACAGCGCTTGTTTGGTGCCAATCAATTTTAAAAATGATTTCCAAAACTGGGAAGTAAACTGTGTCCCGCGGCCACTGACCAAACAGGAGGGGCTACCGTGGAGGCGGTAGATATGGAGGAGAAATAGCCGGGCCAATTGTGGGGTTGATGGGATGGAGGCACAGGGAATGAAATGCGCTTGCTTGGAGAAAAAATCTTTTACAACCCAAATAACAGTTTTTTTCTGACTGGGAGGAAGATCCACATTAAAATCCATAGAAATCTCGTCCCAAGGACGGGTAGGACTGGCCACTGGCTGTAAAAGCCTCTGTGGTTTCCCTCCTTTCCATTTTGACATGGCACAAACAGGACAGGAAGCAACATAGTCTTTTACATCATGTCTCAATGTTGGCCACCAAAATTGGCGGCGAACCAAATGTAAGGTTTTGACAATACCAAAGTGTCCAGCAAGTTTATCATCATGGGAACGCTGCAAAACAGCAGCTCTTAAAGTTTCAGGCACATAAATGTGGTGTTCCACCCATGCCAGACATTGTTTCTATTAGCTAGCAACCAAGTGTCAGATTTCAGTGCCTGGAGAAAGTCCCTCTGTAACTGAGAAGGAACTTGCACTTTCTGCTTTTCAGACTGAGCTGGGGGCGGGGTTGCCTGTGCATGGGTCTGGCTCTGAGTGACAGCAACCAAGCCCAGTTGTGGTTCAGTGAGAACAGTCCCAACCACATCTGCCCCCTGGTCAAAGTCCTGAGGTAAACGCAACAAAGCATCGGCCAGAAAGTTTTTCTTTCCTGGAATAAATTTTAACTGGAAGTTAAAGCGGCTGAAAAACTGAGCCCAGCGAATCTGTTTAGGGCTGAGACATCATGAGGTGCAGAGGGCTTCCAAATTCCTGTGATCGGTCCAAACCTCGAAAGGACATTTAGCGCCTTCCAGGAGGTGACGCCAGGCTTCCAAAGCGGCTTTTACAGCAAATGCCTCCTTTTCCCAAACATGCCAACAGCGTTTGGTTTCTGAAAATTTCCTGGACAGATAAGTGCAAGGTTTTAAGTGATTTTCAGAATCCCTCTATAACAAAATAGCCCCAACTGAGGAGTCAGAAGCATCAACTTGGACCACAAAGGGGCATTCAGGATTGGGGTGCTGTAGAATAGGCTCAGCAGTGAAAAGGGATTTCAGCTTTTCAAATGCTGCCTGGCATTCAGGCGTCCAATTCAGCACAGCTCCAGGGTTTTTTACTTTGCGTGTCTCCCCCAAGCCCTTGGTACAGAGTAAATCAGTGAGGGGCAAGGCAATCTCAGTGAACCCCTGGATAAATTGGCGATAGTAATTACTGAACCCGAGGAAACTTTGCAATTGCCTCCGGGTGTGGGGATGTTCCCAATAGAATCGCCTGAATTTTGGCAGGGTCCATTTCAATGCCCTTGTCAGACACCTGATAGCCCAGATAGTCAAGTTGGGTCTTGTGAAATTCACATTTGGAAAGTTTGGCATAGAGTTTGGCATCTCTAAGCTTGCATAACACCTGTTTGAGGAGGCGTTCGTGTTCCTCCTTGGTTTCAGTGTAAATGAGAACATCATCTAAGTAAACCAGGACCCCTTTAAACAAATGAGCATGTAATACTTCGTTAATCAATTGCATGAAGACTCCAGATGCCCCTGCCAACCCAAAAGGGAGGACTTTGTACTGAAACGATCCTAGTGGGCAATTAAAAGCAGTTTTCCACTCATCTCCAGCTCGTATGCGAATGTGGAAATAGGCTTCGTGAAGATCGAGCTTGGAGAAAATCTTGCCCTTTGCCAAATGAGCTAACATGTCCTTCATGAGGGGCAGAGGGTACTTGTTGACAATAGAGACTCAATTTAACCCTCGAAAGTCCGTACAGAATCAAAGCGTGCCATCTTTCTTTTCCTGGAATAACACAGGGGCCCCAACTGGGGAATAAGCAGGTTCAATAAATCCCCTTGACAGATTTTTGTCAATGAAGTCCTGTAATGCCTCAAGCTCCTTTTGAGTCATTGGATAAGTTTTTGGCTTGGGCAATTGAGCATTGGGAACCAACTCTATTGCACAGTCAGTTTTCCTGTCGGGGGGTAGCTGATCTGCTTCCATTTCCCCAAATACATCTGCAAAGTGTTGGTATTGATCAGGCAAGCCTTCTACATGTGCCAAGTTAGGGCGTGGCGATCGCAGCCCTTCCAACCCCCACACATGCAACTATCTCTGCTGTAGGAGCTTGGTAAAATCCATCTTTAAAAGTCACAGTTCTGTGCTCCCAGTTTATATAGGGGCTTCGATAGGTCAACCAGGGGATCCGCAGGATTACCAAGGGGTTGCCAACAGGTGCCACCATGAATTTCAAAGTCTCACGGTGGCTGCCCATTTGCATTGCGACAGTTCCAGTGAAATGGGTTGTCGGGCCCCCCTGCCCCCGCCACTGAACCATCCAACTGTGCGAAGATCAAAGGCTGCTGGAGGGGGAAGCTAGGCAGGTCCAAAGCAGCAACCAGATGAGGGTGAATTAAACACCTGGAACACCCAGAGTCAACTAAAGCCCATACCTCTGTAGTTTTTGTGCGGGAACCCAATTTCACTTCACTTTTACTGCCAAAGTGGGACAGTCAGCACTCACCATAGCTGTAATGAATGCCTTTCCCAATAAATTGTTCAGACTCAAAAGCAAAGTTTAAGTTCTGATTTTATTAAGGATAGAGTGCAAACACAAAGAAAGCTGAGAATGAGAAAAGCGTGCCTAAAATCAAACTAAATAGCCCCGTTACAAGCAGAGTCCCACCCCCCTTCAATTGTCTCAAATTCACATTCCCAGGTGCTCCTAACGAGTTCTGCTGATCAACGGGCAAAAAGCCCTTGACACAAAAAGATAACCCAAACACATTCCTGCTTAGCACAGAGAGATATAGCACTCAGTGCAAGGTTTATCAGCAGCTCCCTCCCAGCTAGGAACGCACATCAGCACTCTGGCATGCGAACTGTTACGATGTATAGACACATCGAAATGATGAACATGACATACTGCCCTCCCCAGAAAACTAAGCAGAAGGCTTGGAAGGGTAATTAACATGAAAACGTTGCACTAAATCAGGAGCAGAGACGTCTCGAGCAGGGACCCACTCGGGGTGGGGGAAGTGTTTCCAGTGAACAAGATACTGCAGGGTGCCTCAAAGCTTGTGAGAGTCCAGAACGTCCTTGACCTCGAAGTGCTGCTGTCCGTCAATCATGACAGGAGCAGGAGGAGGAGGTCATGGATGCCAGAGAGTAGAGTCATGAACAGGCTTAAGTAAACTGCAATGAAAGACAGGGTGCAAACGCTTCAAATTATGCCGTAAATCCAAATGAACAGTGACAGGATTGATAATGTCAGTGATAGGGAAGGGGCCAATAAACTTAGGAGCAAGTTTCTTGGACGGTTGAGGGGACTTGATAAACCTGGTGGAAAGGTAAACAAGGTCCCCGACCTGAAAAGTGCACTGCATGGAGTGGTGCTTGTCAGCATGGAGCTTATAAGAAGCCTGAGCATCAGTGAGAGCCTGCTTAATGACTGGCCACGAATCAGCCAGCCGAGCACCCCAGTCACAGGCAGACATGGCAGAGGAGGGGGGTTGTGGAAGCTCAGGAATGGGAACAAAGTCCCGCCCAGAAACAACCTGAAAGTGGGTTTGGCCAGTACTCTGATGAACAGCATTGTTATATGCCACCTCAGCGAAAGGCAACAAGTCTACCCAGTTGTCCTGGTGGTAGTTAATGTAGGACCTAAGAAATTGCTCAAGGGTGGCATTAAGGACCTCAGTAGAGCCATCAGTCTGGGGAAGCGAAGAGGTGGACAATACCTGTTCAGTGCCAATTAACTTCAAAAAAGCCTTCCAGAACTTAGAAGTAAATTGTGTTCCCCTGTTGGTCACCAAACGGGAGGGGCATCCGTGGGGATGGTAGACATGTACGAGGAACAGCCATGCAAGTTGTTGCGTGGAGGGAATGGAAACACAGGGAATGAAATGGGCTTGCTTTGAGAAGTAATCCTTAACCACCCAAATGACAGTTTTCCTTTGGCTGGGAGGCAGATCTACAATGAAATCCATAGAGATCTCCTCCCAAGGGCGAGAGGGGTTAGCAACTGGTTGCAGAAGCCCCTGAGGTTTGCCAGGCTGTTGTTTGGACATGGCACAAACAGGACAAGAAGCGACGTAGTCTTTGACATCACGTTGCAGGGTCGGCCACCAAACCTGCTGCCGAAGCAAATGTAGGGTCTTGAGAAAGCCAAAATAACCAGCCAGTTTGCTGTCATGAGAACGGCTGAGTATGGCAGCCCGCTGAGAGTCCGGGATGTACAACCGATCATCCAGCCAAGCCAGGTCATGTTCAAAAGAGACCTTGTCCTTATTTGCTAAGAGCCAGGGATCAGATGTTAAAGCGGAGACAAAATCAGTGCGCAAGCGACCAGGCATCTGGAGTTGCCTCTGTCGAGGAGGGTCCCCAGTCTGAGACGTTTGTGGCATGGGTAGGGAGAGGGAGGGTGCTTGTGCACAGGTCCTGCTTCGAGTGACAGCGACTAAACCCAATTGAGGTTCTGTGAGGACGGTGCCGACCACATCGGACACTGGTCCAGAGTCCTGGGGTAAACGGGACAGAGCATCAGCCAAAAAATTCTTTTTACCGGGGATGAATTTCAGTTGGAAATCGAAGCGGCTAAAAAAATTGAGCCCAGCGGATCTGCTTAGGGCTGAGACGCCGGGGAGTGTGGAGCACCTCCAGGTTTCTATGATCTGTCCACACCTCGAAAGGGCACTTAGCCCCCTCCAAAATGTGACGCCAAGCCTCTAAGGCAGCCTTTACAGCAAAAGCTTCCTCTTCCCAAACATGCCAACAGTGCTCAGTCTCAGAAAATTTACAGGAGAAATAAGCGCAAGGCTTCAAGTGCCCACTAGAATCGTTTTGAAGCAAAATCGCCCCAATAGAAAAATCAGAAGCATCAACCTGGACAACGAAGGGTCGTTCAGGATCGGGGTGTGACAAAATGGGCTCAGCGGTAAAAAGGGCTTTCAACTTATCAAAAGCAATTTGACAGGCAGGAGACCAGTTAAGCACCGCCCCTGGGTTTTTTACCTTGCGCGTCTCCCCCAGCCCCTTGGTGCACAGTAAATCGGTGAGGGGCAACACAATTTCTGCGAACCCCTGGACAAAACTGCAGTAAAAGTTGGCAAACCCTGAAAAACTTTGAAGCTGTCGCTGGGTTCAGGGGTGCTCCCAATTTAGAATGGCCCGAACCTTAGCAGGATCCATCTCAATACCCCTGTCAGAGACCCAGTAACCTAGATAGTCAAGCTGAGTCTTATGAAATTCACATTTCGAAAGTTTGGCATACAGCTTAGCTTTTCTGAGCTTGGTCAATACTTGTTTTAAGAGCCGCTCATGCTCTTCCTCCATTTCAGTATAAATGAGGACATCATCCAAGTAGACCAAGACCCCCTTGAACAAATGATCATGTAATACTTCATTTATCAATTGCATGAAAACACCTGGGGCCCCTGCCAAACCAAAAGGGAGGACTTTGTACTGAAAAGAACCCAAAGGACAGTTAAATGCTGTTTTCCACTCATCCCCCTCCCGAATGCGAATGCAGAAGTACGCTTCGCAGAGATCGAGCTTGGAGAAGACTTTACCAGTGGACAAATGGGCTAACATGTCCTTCATAAGAGGCAAAGGGTACTTGTTGGAAATCGAGACTGAATTCAACCAGTGGTAGTCTGTACAAAGTCTAAGGGTGCCATCCTTCTTCTCGCAGAAAAGCACGGGAGCCCCAACTGGCGAGCTAGCCGGTTTGATGAAACCCCTTGCAAGGTTTTTGTCAATGAAATCGCGTAATGCGACAAGTTCCTTCTGGGTCATTGCATAGATCTTCGGTTTGGGCAACTGGGTGTCCGGAAGCAGTTCTATGGCAGTCAGTTTTGCAGTGGGGGGGCAATTGGTCCGCCTCCACCTCCCCGAACACATCAGCAAAGTCCTGGTATTGGGCAGGTAAACCATCCATAGACAGCCCGGAGGGATGGGGTTCGACAATTTCAGCCCACCCCACCCCCACAGTCATGGACCTTTCAGGTACTGGGGCTTGATAAAATCCATCTGCAAAAGTGACAGTTCGGTGCACCCAATTCATGTAGGGGTTGCGGCTAGCTAACCAGGGAATCCCCAGGACTACCAGCGGGTCCCCCACTGGTGCTACAATAAATTTCAAAGTCTCCTTGTGGCTGCCCATGTGCAATGCCACCGGGCCAGTGAACTGCATCGCTGGCCCACCCCCCGCCGTAGATCCGTCCAATTGGGTAAAAACCAGTGGCTGCTGGAGGGGAAAGCAAGTTAACTCCAATGCGGCCACTAGGTCAGGGTGGATTAGACATCTGGAGCACCCTGAGTCAATCAAAACCCAAACTTCGGCAGTTCTGGTACGGGAGCCCAACTTGACCTTCACAGCTAAAATGGGGCATAGCACTCACCAGGTCATCCTCACGGCCATCCTCCACCACCTGCCCATCGGCGCTGCTTAAGGCAGGTGGAAGTCGTTTCCCGCCGGTTGTTTGGAGGCAGTTTGTGCGTCTCCTGTCATGTAGACATCCTCCTCCTTGTCCACCGCTGCCTTGGCCGCAGTCAGTCGATGGGGGGGGGGGGGGGTAGGCGCCTTTGGCGGCACCTTTGGCGGGTGCTCCCCAGGCTTGCCCTTCTGGCAGTCTGCAGCCCGGTGTCCTGCTTTGCCACATCTGATGCATTGCCCACGGGCATACCAGCGTTGTTTTTCGTCATCCCATGCTGCTGTGGCTCCCTGTCAGGGTCCCTTCCCCATGGAAGGTGGTCTGTCATGCCGTCTGGCTTGCATGTAGGTCCGCTGGGCATGTTCAGCCTTACCGGCTAGAATGATCCAATCATGTAGTGATTCCGGATCATCTCTGCCCAGCGCCCACTTCAGAACGTCTCAATTGAGCCCATCTTTAAATCTGTTTACTAAATTCACTTGTGACCACTCAGGCACTTTTCCCACCAAGACTTTAAACTCTAGGGCATAGTCAGCAACTGACTTTTGGCCCTGAACAAGATCTTTCAGAGCCTCTTTGGCTCTAGCCTTAGCAAGCGGATCTTCAAAATACCACCTTAAGGCAGTCAAAAAATTGTTAAAAGAGCCAAGTTCAGGGGCTTTTGCCTCAGTTAACTGTACATACCAGTCAGCTGCCCTGCCCTTCAGTTTCGTGGCCACTGCCGTGATTTTAGCCTTTTCCGATGCGAAGCAATGCTCGAATTGTTCCATGTAGCTCGTGGCATTGGTGAGGAAGAAAGATAACTTTGTAGGGTCACCATCAAACTTAACAGAAAAGTCCTTTGTGACCCCTACGGCTGGTGCGGGTCTGGCCGTGGGACGGGCAGGCGCCCCCCCAGACACTGACGGTGGACTCCTCCGTGGCGGGGATGGGTCCCACGGCTGTCCACAGCCTCGCGGCATCTGCGGTGGGGGTGGGCGGACGGGGGATGGTTGATTGGGACCTGGACTCCCATCGCCTCTCACCTGGCCACCCATTGCCAAAGAAATCGATTTCAACATGTATTCTATCGATTCCAGCTTCACCTCTATCACTCTTATTCTTTTGGGCATGACAGCTTCTTCCTGTCATGGAGCCTCGGGCTGTCATCCCGCCACCACCATCGTAGACTCCACTTCAGGAGTCAGGGGGTAACGGAGTCTCCAAGACGTGTGAGATGCCCCCGGCTGGGGTTCCCCCATCGTATCCCACATCATCTCTGGAGGAGGGGAGCCAGTTGTTAGGGGTTGTTCCATTTATCCCCCCTCCATCGATCCACCCAACTCCGGGCTGGAGCTGGAATCCCCCGGGTAGCGGACGAGGTGAGAAGGGAGGGGGCTCGGATCCCGGCTTGGAAATGCCGACTCGAGGAGCTGTCTAGTCGCCTCTCTGAACCCCGTGGACTCCTGTTTTGATTCTGCCATCACTAACTTCTTCTTTCGAAAGAAAATTTATTGGTAGAGACTAGCGAGGTATTTTAAAGAGATTCTCAGCTTTAAGTAATGAATGCCTTTCCCAATAAATTGTTCAGACTCAAAAGCAAAGTTTAAGTTCTGATTTTATTAAGGATAGAGTGCAAACACAAAGAAAGCTGAGAATGAGAAAAGTGCGCCTAAAATCAAACTAAATAGCCCCATTACAGAGTCCCACCCCCCCTTCAATCATCTCATATTCACATTCCCAGGTGCTCCTAACAAGTTCTGCTGATCAACGGGCAAAAAGCCCTTGACACAAAAAGATAACCCAAACACATTCCTGCTTAGCACAGAGAGATATAGCACTCGGTGCAAGGTTTATCAGCAGCTCCCTCCCAGCTAGGAACGCGCGTCAGCACTCTGGCATGTGAACCGTTACGATGTACAGACACATCGAAATGATGTACAGATACATCGAAACGATGAACATGACAATAGCATCTTCACGCCCATCCTCCTCCACCTGCCCGCAGGCGCTCTTCATGGCAGGTGGCTGGCGTTTCCTGCTGGCTCCTTAGAGTCATCTTCAGCCTCTCCCGGGAAGTAGATTACTTCCTCAGCATCAGCTGCACCCTTGGATGCTGTCATCCGCTGCGAGGGGGGGGGGGCGATTTGGCTGGCGGCTTCCCCGCTCAATCTCCAGCCTTGGCTTTTGGGCAATCGGCTGCTCGATGGCGTTCCTTTCTGCATCAGAGACACTGGCTGATCTCTCTCCTCATCCCAAGCTCTATAGCTTGGCCGGGCAGCAGTTGCAGCACTTCGGGGTCCCCTCATGGTGGGGGGTGGTCTTTCAGATTTTCTAGTTTGCATGAAGGTATGCTGAACATGCTCAGCCTTGCTTGCCGGACAGATCCAGTCGTACAATGACTCTGGGTCGTCTCTACACAACGCCCACCATAGGACGTCCCGGTTGAGTCCCTCTTTAAACCGCTCTATTAGGGTTGACTGAGACCAGTCAGGGATTTTCCCAGCTAGAGCCTTAAACTCTAGGGCGTAATCAGCTATGGACATTTGGCCCTGGTTAAGATCCTTCAGCGCCTTCTTAGCTCTTGCCTTCGCCAGAGGATCCTCAAAATGCAGCTTTAACGCCCACATGAAATCATCGAAATAATCAAGTGCACGGGAGTCAGCATCACTTAATTGAACATACCAGTCAGCCGCTCGACCCTTCAACTTGGTGGCAATGGCAGTTATCTTAGCCTCTTGGAAAGGGAAGTATGCTCCAAACTGCCTCATGTAACTTTTAGCATTAGTTAAAAAGAAAGATAACTTTGTTGGATCCCCATCAAACTTGACAGAAAAGTCTCTTACCCCCACTCCAGTTGGAGCGGAATCAGCAGCTACTTGAGTGGTTGGGCCCCAGGTTACATTCGCTTTCCCTTTTCGGGGTGGGGGCACTGGTGATCGAGCCCTGTGGGGTGGAGATTCATCCCGGAGCTGTCTCTGGCCCCGCTCTGCCGGCAGCCCGGATGGGAGGATGGGGGATGGTTGCGGGAAGCTGGGATCTCCTCCGCGCCTCCCCTGCCCCTCCAGTGACAGAGACAGGTTTCTTAGCATGTACTCTATCAATTCTATATTGGCTTCCATCACTCTTAGTCTCTCAGGGGTTTGAGAGTCCTCTCTCCCTCGCGTGTTCAGCTTTCTCTCTGTGGACACCGTAGTAGATTCTTTGTCTGGGGTTAGCGGGAACCGATACTTCCAGGATGCCCGGGACGTCCCTGGCTGGGGTTCCCCTACTTCATCCCAGTTGATCAAGTCTGTGAGCGATTTGCTGGGTGCCGGTTGCTCTAGTTCTTCCCCATCGTCAGATTCCTCCACCTCAGGATTGGAACTCGATTCATCCTGGAAGTCTGAAGGTTCTGGGGTGAGGCTCAGTTCTCTGCTCTTGACTGTCAACTCGGGCATCAAGCTAGCCATCTCCTCAAGTCCCCCGGTCGTGAGCTTGGACTCGGCCATCGTTAACTATTTTCGCTCGCAAGAAACTAATCTTGGTAGGAGCTAACGGTACAACTTTGGTGATTCTCAGCTTTATGTAGTAGTTGCCTATTCTAAAACACTATCAGACTCATGAGCAGGAATTCAAAGATATCTGATTTATTGAAGAATAGCATGCAGGATCGCAAAGAAAGCTGAGAATGATGAAAGCGTGGCAAATTCAAACTAAAAACCCTCGGTGCAAATGAGATCCCTCCCCCCGTAGAATCTTCTCAAGTTCACAATCCCAGGTGCTCCTAATGGTTTCTGATGGTCTGCAGGAAAAGTCCTTGAACAGATAACATAACCCAAACACATTCCATTGTCCTGATTTCACATACAGAGCTTGGTACAAGGTTTCACAGCAGCTCCCTCCCAAACAGAAACGCGTGTCAGCGCCATGGCATGTGAAACGTTACGATGTATAAATTACATTGAATCAGTGAACATGACAGCTGATAAGATTCAACATTACATGCACTGGTTTTCTGTACCTATGAACCTAGCAACAACTACAGGAATAGTTATCACGGGGACTCCTTCACTTTTATCTTCTTTCCTTATTATATATGTCTACAAAAAATGACTCCTATTGGTCAGGCCAATATATGTGGGGCTGTTATCACTTTCACTTCCTCCTTCTTCAAAAATTGAACCTCTCTCTCTCTTTGCTGTAATGGAGGATGCAGACTCTTAGCGATAGATAGAGTAGGTAATTCAGACTTCCTTATCACATTGTTACTTCCTAAATAAAGGTGAGTTTTTGATTAGTTTCCTGAAAGCCCCAGCCTTCAGAATTCTTTCCACAAAATAATTCTCCTAACTTTATTGTTCCCCCACATGCATCTTGTTCCACTGAACATTAGCTGTGAACCAAAATTGCTAACCATATTTGGAAGGAAAAAGGAGGCCAGACTGCTGAACCAATTGTTACTGGTCTTATTGGAAGAGATGCTTTATGCCACTGAGGGCAACCCTCTGCTTAATGCAGGCATCCAAATTAAAGCATCCTCACAGGTAGCCATCTAGCCTGCTTGAACATCTTCACTGATGGGGAGCCCTCACCTCTTACAATATTGGCTCTACTGTCAAACTGCCCTTATGATTAGAAAGAGGTTTCTAACATTCAGTGTGACTCTGCCTTCCTGTAACTTCAGCCCATTCTGGTGCTGGCTTATGTGGTGGTTCCCAAAATCTTTCTGTAAGAGTATAGTGGTCTGCATAATGGGAAAAAAAAAAAAAGATGTTTCTAGTTGTAAACAGTCTTGGTGGGAAATGTGAAATTAAAACCTGATGTTTTCTATTTGTTAAGAATTCATTATATATAGCATATTTACTACTATATTTTGACATGACATTGCTATAAACTTGTGATTTAAGTTGAATATTTTTGTAATTAAAATGCAGTAATTTAATGTGATTAAAATGATGTAGTATTTACTGTATGCAGTTAAAATGTAGGAAATGGGGGGGGGAAGGAAGAAAAAAAATCAACATCACGCTCAAAACCCCATCCTTTTCCATTATGCTTGTTATTGGGTCTTGTCCTAAAAATAACTATTATTGCCGCTAAAAACTTAAAATTACTTTATCCCACTACACTGACTTTTTCAGAGATTTCAAGAGAGAAAAGAGCTGAATAGGCTAAAACAAAATTGTTTTTTAGCTTGGCCAAGAGGCATGATTAAATGCTGTGAGGCATGAATGTGTAGGTTCAATATCAAAGTCTGTTAGATTCTATCTAATAATCATTCACCATATTTTTTAAAATGGCAAAAAAGTATCTTCACTGTAATTCCATTCCAAAAGATGGTTATTATTTATTTAGTTTATTTTATTAATTTATGGGCCACCTGACTCCCAGATGACTCTGGGTGGCTTGCAACTAAGAACTAATACACACACACACACACACACACTGTACACACACACACACACATAAAAGCATATAAAAGATACCACTGACTAGAAGAGCAAACTATTCAAAACAAGAACAAAATAGATAAAAACAAAACCGGCAAAAAGACACTTCACAATCACACTGTCTCCAAGGCCTAGAAGAACCAGGTCTTCAATAGTTTCCTGAACAACACAAATCTCCGGAAGTGGGATGGGGAGATCATTCCAGAAAGCAGGACTTACAATAGAGTAGGCATGGTTCCTGAGTCCCAGGAAATGACATTCTTTAACTGATGAGTCCTGGAGTACCCCCATCCTGCTGGACTGTAGCAGACAGGCAGAGACAACAGGAGATAGGCAGGCCCTTGAAGAGCTTTAAAGAGTCCACTGGAGTTGGGTAGTCAATAAATGTAAATAAATAAATAATTAAATAAATGCATCATCATAATAAAAATAACCAGCACCTCAAATTGCACCCAGAAGCCAACTGGTAATCAGTGCAGCTTGTGAAGCATGGCACCCCTATCACTGCCTGGACCAGCTCTGGCTGCTGCATGGTCTTCAAGGGCAGCTCCGAGTAGAATGTATTACAGTATTCCAATTATAATTTAACAATGAGGTACTTTGCAAAGAATTAGAAGATTTTTCCAGGGGTAGTATTTGGGCCCCAAAGATATTTTTGGAATTTGTATGTTGCTAAATATTGTTCCTTTGTTACACCATTCCAGTTTCCTATCATAAGAAAGTTATATGTGGTGGAGAGCCTCATTGGCACCGAAGGAAGTCCACAGGGTGTAAGGATTGCCTACCTTAATAGACTCAGACTCACAAGCAGGAACTTAATGATATCTGATTTATTAAAGAATAGTATGCAAATACAGAGAAAGCTGAGAATGAGCAAAAGCGCGCCAAATACAAATTAAAAACCCTCGGCTCAAACATAATCCCTCCCCTCGCCCTGCCGTTGCAAACTCCCCCCCCCCCCCCAGGTGCTGGTAACCGTTTCTGCTGATGTCCTGGGAAAGGAACCTTGAACACACGAGATAACCCAAACACATTCCAATCCAGCTGCTAACATATAACAATCCCACGAGATGGAATCCTCATCCCCTCCCAGACAAAACACGCATCAGCCAAATGACATGTGAAATGTTACGATGTAACGGTAACATTGGAACGGTGAACATGACACAGGGTGAAAGTATCCAATTTGGAATAGGGAGATCCAGCATCAAAGCCTCTTCTTGTTATGATGCTCATTAAGACAATCTTGGGGTGGTCACTCTCTTAGTTTAACTGTTTTTACACACTTACTGTGCAAATAATTAGGTAGCAAACATGGATCCAGGCTTCTTGGGGAAAAAGGAGCTATAAATAATTGAACAGTGCAACTTCAATTCTACCATCATTTTGTAAGGTAGGTCTAGAGAAAGAAACCTCTCTCTGTTTGGGCATATTAATAATTAGATAATGGAATATCTGTTATTTATTGCTGGGAATAGTTCCTGATGCATCAATAAGCCTTGAGTTTATCCTCTACAGTAGACATGCTTAGAAGCCACAGGTGATTTTTTTACATTGCTTAGTATCATACTGTATATGTCAGTAGGAAGGCAATCTACATCCCACATGACACATGCAGCACTTGGCTATTCTGTATGTGGCCCTTGGATCCCTTCACTTTTTTTACGCTACCCAAATAATCAGATATCAGCTGGGTAATATGGATCACAATTTCTGCTTCCCTGCTGATCTTATTTAAACAGCTGGGACATGGAAAAGTTTTAACCTTCCCATCACTACCACGTGATCCCATGCAATCAAGATGGTTGTTTTCTCATTGCTAATTCGTTAGGAGAAAATTATGTAATTTGCCAAAATTCATGATAATGCCATGGTCATCTTTTCCTACCATGTGATCAGGTGTCTGGAATTAATGAACATCTGCCACTGCTGTAGCTAACTATATTACTTTCCAATCAAAACTGGGAATTAATGAGAAGTTGAAACACCAAGGTGGGCAATGTAACACTCTTACTATAAATGTGAGAAACATAGAGCTTTTCCACTTGATCAGTCTGTCTCTTCTGGAATCTTTTAAAAACTGCTCTGGAGTGTTTTGACTATTTTCAGATCTATTCAGACATCAAGACACAAAGAAACCTAGAAGGGAGACTGCAAGCCAATCAACACACGTCCTTTAGGGCCAATACATAAGCAGAGAGAGAACTATCAGCCAATCAGTGCTTCTTTACTGGCAGTCACTGAGTGTCTTGTCCTATTCCCTTAGTTAAATGTCTTGCCTTTTCCCCATTTCACAGAACAGCAAGAGAATAAATTTACTCTTGTTTCTAGGCTCACCTTGGTAGTAGAACTGCTGCCTTTCAAATTCCTAATGCTGGCATGCCAACAATTCTGCATTTGGGCTCTTTTACCTAATCATGGCAGAATGCTCTGATATGGTGGGATTCAAAGAGCTGGAAGGCGTAGTGAGACCAGAATGCCACTGATGGGAGCACAGACCATGCCTTCATTTACAAAAGAAATGTTACCTTCTCTTGAAATGGCATTTCCCTATCCACAGATACAATGCCCTTAGTGTAGGGCCATATCAAAAGTGCAAATCCCCAGGTAATGGAATCAAGAGAGGACTTTGCCTCATTACCAGGATTGAGCAAAGCATCTTAGAGGTGGAAAGGGCCATACTGCCATCAAGTCCAATCTCCACACAGTGTAGGAATCTGTCAGGGCCAGCTCAAGAATGACGAAGAATCAGTCCAGCCAAACTTCAGTTCTTTGTTTGCTCACACAGTATAGAATGTGCTCCCTCCTTCCTGAAAACCAGCAGCATTACTGAAGTCTATCACAGAATCACAATTAATGTATCCTCCACTTGAACGCACCCAATGCAAGGGAACCCACCAACTCTCTGAGTAACTGATTCCACTGTAAAAATTAACCTGATTCCTGAGACTATGTTGATCAATGGAGGCAGTGGAGATAGTAATCGTTGCAACTCTGATTTACTACACAGATCTACCTTTTTCTTCCAATATACAGTATCTCCCTCTGCCCAGCCAGCTAGCTCTCAATCACATGGTTCATGACCATACTCATCTTAGCTGCAGCGTGAGTCAAGGCTAGACCTTCAGCATGAAGCACCATCCACCTATGCCTGCTTTCTAAATGATGGGATCTGCTGGAGCTTATTCCCTCATCCTCATCCACCCCCACCAGGTGGGTGAGGCAGGACACATGCACTCCATCTCAACTGGACCAAATGTCTCAGATGAAATAGACTTAAGAGGCAACACCTGTTGCCTGCAACAGTCCCAGTATTTCTTCCACCACTGGTAATATATGGAGGGCATTACCCACCTTCTGAAGATAGCATGTGAGAGGACGTGGTAGTCAGGGACAACTAGATGGAAGAGGTCCATCATCTGTATGATAGAATGAAACATGTCTGATACTTTTGGACTTTCCTGCCATTTGCCAGCCTGATGGCTGCTTCAACCACTATATAGGCATCCTGCTTTGCTTGGGAGCAGGTGTCTTGCTGCTAATTGGCAAGATTAGCTGCCTCGGGCTGCCAAGAGGGAAGGCCACCCGGATGATGCCTGAAAGGTGCTTAAGCATCACAGAGGTCCCTACCCTGTTGATCTGCATCTTGCTGCAAACACATAGCATGGGACTTTCAAGTACAAGCTTCAAGGGCTGTCATATGAAGCTGCCTTCATCCAGTGTGTGTGTTTTGGTGTCGGGCAGCTTTTTAGGTGGACAGTCTCCTGTGTGCCTAAATCACCATTGCCACCATGTGCCATGGACTCAGATATAGGAGGGGTCAACTTTTCCTTTTCCTGACTTCCACCTTTCCCCCTGAGCTGCTAATAGAGGGAAGCAGGCTGACTCTCTGAAGCACTCATATCACCACCTCTGTCTAGGCAAAGGGAAGAACTCCTCCCTACTGCTGGTCCTTTCCTCAGTCTCACTATCCAGTTTCGTGTGCTTGGTTCTTGTCCTCATGCACCAACTGAATTACCAGTTATTACATAAGGAGCTTCCATGAAAGGGAAGGGGAAGGGGGAGGTGCCAAAAATGCCATGATGGTAGCAACTATGTGATCAAATCTCTGCATTGCAAAAAGGGGTGGGGCTTCAAATGTGCAGTTGCATCCACCATCTTGACTTTTGATTTCCCCCTCCTATAGGACACCTTGATTACCAAGTCTGTTCTTCTGTTCTCTGCCTTGCAAGAGAACCATGAGCTTCACTTACTGCTGCAGACAAATCTGAACAGACATTTGACATGTGTTAATATTTCCTATACAGATACACATACACACATAGATGCATGTACATACATACATACATACATACTGTACATACATTATTTCTATAAAATCAAACCATTTAATCTTCAAAACTCAAAATCAAAACTTCATTTCTTTCAGACAGAAGCAAATAGTCTAAAAGTGGCTGCCAAGTAGAAACAAATCCAGACACAGTATTTTCTCTTATCAGTGCTGTTAACTTGGCCATTTGGGCCAATTCCATTAGTTTAATCATCCATTCTTCCACGGTAGGGATTTGTGAGTCTTTCCATCTTTGTGCATATAAAAGTCTTGCTGCTCTAATCATATATAAAAGCAAGGTCCCATGCTGTTTCTCCATCACTCCCAAGAGAAACAGTTCATTTTATATTTTCCATGTTTAACTGGATTGTGGATGTTTTGTGTATTTTTATCTTTGCAATCAATCAAGAGTCCTTTGGGCCTACAGCAGTCTATAAGTGTGATAAATACATATTTTGTATCAATCAATCAAACCCATGTGCCCATAAAATATATAAGGCCTCATTTTGTATTTTAAGATTTGCTGGAAGGAAATAGTTTAATGTACTTGTATCAGTAGAGAAAGTTGTATTTTATGCATGAAAATCAGACTGCCAGTCTCTTGGAGTCACCTACTGTCCAGATCATGGCATCTATGTTTGCTGAATGCAAAACAAGAGTGCCATCTACTGGCAATATTTCTGTGATTTGTGTATTTAACTTGCATACTCCAAGCTCTTACTAAACTTCTGTCTAGGCGCATTGTCCCATAAGCTCTCTCCTGATATTGTTGCATTGCATTGTGAAGGAAACTGCTTTCTTAGCAATTCAAAATTAAGTACAGTAGTGTTCTTCTTAAATGCCTGTTTTTTAAACATAGATAAACTTAAACACACAATGATATATTTTAAAAATAAAATGCTGTATAAATTTTAAAAGAATGTTACAATATTAAGCAGTGACTTTCAAACTAATTTTAACATTTATTGACACTGATAAAAAACCACCAAAAATAAAACATAAGAACAAAATAATCTGAAAGTGAATTATACAATTATACAAAAGCAATGCAGTCTTCTTCAGCAAAGGATCGTTACCTTGTCGTGGTGCTGGAGCTTGAGCACCTCAGTGATGCCATGAGCTAAACCATGAAGGGCCACCCAAGACGGGAAGGTCATGACAGAGAGGTCAGACTAAATGTGATCCCTGGGGAAGGTAATGGCAACCCACCCCAGTATTCTTGCCGTGAAAAATAAATGGATCAGAACAACCAGAGATATGTCAGTATACCATCGGAAGATGAGATCCCCAGGTCGGAAGATGGTCAAAATGCTACTGGGGAGGAACAGAGGATGAGCTCAACTAGCCCCAGACGTGATGACGTAGCTAGCTCAAAGCTGAAAGGATGGCTAGCAGCTGACGGTGCTGGTGGTGAACGGCGAATCCGATGTTCTAAGGATCAACACACCATTGGAACCTGGAATGTAAGATCTATGAGCCAGGGCAAATTGGATGTGCTTATTGGTGAGATGTCAAGATTAAAGATAGACATTTTGGGCGTCAGTGAACTGAAATGGACTGGAATGGGCCACTTCACATCAAATGACCACCAGATCTACTACTGTGGACAAGAGGACCACAGAAGAAATGGAGTAGCCTTCATAATTAATAGTCAAGTGGCTAAAGCAGTGCTTGGATACAATCCAAAAAACGATAGAATGATCTCAATTCGAATTCAGGGCAAGCCATCTAACATCACAGTGATCCAAATATACGCCCCAACCACAGATGCTGAAGAAGCTGAAGTAGAGCAGTTCTATGAGGATCTGCAGCACCTACTGGACAACACACCTAAAAGAGATGTTATTTTCATCACGGGAGACTGGAATGCTAAGGTGGGCAGTCAAATGACACCTGGAATTACAGGTAAGCATGGCCTGGGAGAACAAAACGAAGCAGGACACAGGCTGATAGAATTTTGCCAAGACAACTCACTCTGCATAACAAACACTCTCTTCCAACAACCCGAGAGACGGCTTTATACATGGACTTCCCCAGATGGACAACACCGAAATCAGATTGACTACATCCTTTGCAGCCAAAGGTGGCGGACATCTATACAGTTGGTAAAAACAAGACCTGGAGCTGACTGTAGTTCAGATCACGAACTTCTTCTTGCACAATTTAGGATCAGACTCAAGAGATTAGGGAAGACCCACAGATCAGCTAGATATGAGCTCACTAATATTCCTAAGGAATATGCAGTGGAGGTGAAGAATAGATTTAAGGGACTGGACTTAGTAGATAGGGTCCCGGAAGAACTATGGACAGAAGTGCGCAATATTGTTCAGGAGGCGGCAACAAAATACATCCCAAAGAAAGAGAAAACCAAGAAGGCAAAATGGCTGTCTGCTGAGACACTAGAAGTAGCCCAAGAAAGAAGGAAAGCAAAAGGCAACAGTGATAGGGGGAGATATGCCCAATTAAGTGCAAAATTCCAGAGGTTAGCCAGAAGAGATCAGGAATTATTTTTAAACAAGCAATGTGTGGAAGTGGAAGAAGACAATAGAATAGGAAGGACAAGAGACCTCTTCCAGAAAATTAGAAACATCGGAGGTAAATTCCAGGCCAAAATGGGCATGATCAAAAACAAAGATGGCAAGGACCTAACAGAAGAAGAAGAGATCAAGAAAAGGTGGCAAGAACATACAGAAGACCTGTATAGGAAGGATAACAATATCGGGGATAGCTTTGACAGTGTGGTCAGTGAGCTAGAGCCAGACATCCTGAAGAGTGAGGTTGAATGGGCCTTAAGAAGCATTGCTAATAACAAGGCAGCAGGAGATGACGGCATCCCAGCTGAACTGTTCAAAATCTTGCAAGATGCTGCTGCCAAGGTAATGCATGCTATATGCCAGCAAATTTGGAAAACACAAGAATGGCCATCAGATTGGAAAAAATCAACTTATATCCCCATACCAAAAAAGGGAAACAGTAAAGAATGTTCAAACTATCGAACAGTGGCACTCATTTCACATGCCAGTAAGGTAATGCTCAAGATCCTGCACGGTAGACTTCAGCAATTCATGGAGTGAGAATTGCCAGATGTACAAGCTGGGCTTAGAAAAGGCAGAGGAACTAGGGACCAAATTGCCAATATCCGCTGGATTATGGAAAAAGCCAGGGAGTTTCAGAAAAACATCTATTTCTGTTTTATTGACTATTCTAAAGCCTTTGACCATAACAAATGTGGTGTGGACCATAACAATTTGTGGCAAGTTCTTAGCGGTACGGGGATACCAAGTCATCCTGTCTGCCTCCTGAAGAATCTGTATAATGACCAAGTAGCAACAGTAAGAACAGACCACGGAACAACGGACTGGTTTAAGATTGGGAAAGGAGTACGGCAGGGCTGTATACTCTCACCCTACCTATTCAACTTGTATGCAGAACACATCATGCGACATGCTGGGCTTGAGGAATCCAAGGCTGGAGTTAAAATCGCTGGAAGAAACATTAACAATCTCAGATATGCAGATGATACACTTTGATGGCTGAAAGCGAAGAGAAACTGAGGAGCCTTATGACGAAGGTGAAAGAAGAAAGTGCAAAAGCTGGCTTGCAGCTAAACCTCAAAAAAAACCAAGATTATGGCAACCAGCTTGATTGATAACTGGCAAATAGAGGGAGAAAATGTAGAAGCAGTGAAAGACTTTGTATTTCTACGTGTGAAGATTACTGCAGATGCTGACTGCAGTCAGGAAATCAGAAGACGTTTAATCCTTGGGAGAAGAGCAATGACAAATCTCGATAAAATAGTTAAGAGCAGAGACATCACACTGACAACCAAGGTCCGCATAGTTAAAGCAATGGTGTTCCCCGTAGTAACATATGGCTGCGAGAGCTGGACCATAAGAAAGGCTGAGAGAAGGAAGATCGATGCTTTTGAACTGTGGTGTTGGAGGAAAATTCTGAGAGTGCCTTGGACTGCAAGAAGATCAAACCAGTCCATCCTCCAGGAAATAAAGCCAGACTGCTCACTCGAGGGAATGATATTCAAGCAAAACTGAAATACTTTGGCCACATAATGAGAAGACAGGACACCCTGGAGAAGATGCTGATGCTAGGGAGAGTGGAGGGCAAAAGGAAGAGGGGCTGACCAAGGGCAAGATGGATGGATGATATTCTAGAGGTGACGGACTCATCCCTGGGGGAGCTGGGGGTGTTGACGACCGACAGGAAGCTCTGGCGTGGGCTGGTCCATGAAGTCACAAAGAGTCGGAAGCGACTAAACGAATAAACAACAACCCAATGGGACTTCCTCTGTACACAACATCTTAATCTATATTTTGGTTATTCTGCAATGATTCCTCAGATTCTAAAAACCTTTATCACAACAATTCTGGACAGGGGACAGGCCTGCCTCACTGCCTCCTTGTATTTTCAGCCAGATTATGTGAGAAACGTAGTTCAAATAAAAATAAAATGAAGTAATTCATATAAAGCATACTGCTTGAGTCAGCACATTGGAAGAAAAAAACTGCAGGTCTAACTGTATACTCCGACACTTGGCACACAGAACAGAAAGAAAGATTGCTGGCAGTATTTTCCCCCTTAAGTGCATCAAGCAGAGATTTTAGTTAAGGGATGAATGACAGAAGCTAAGTGTTCCAGGAGTTCAAATTACTGTTTCATTAAATCAATATCAAATTGGAGGCCATCTACAGATACATCTATATAATACTATCATTCATTTGATAAAATCTGAAGCAGCTAAAATGTATTTATTTACTTATTTAAATAGCAAGAGCTTAGGTAAATGTTAATACAGTACATGAATCAGCTTGGATGATGCACTGCTAATAATTCAGAACTCCTACTTTTTAAACCCACATTTTGCTTTTCTTTTTTTTAGTACAAGCATTACCAATAGAAGACCAGTCCATAAATAAAGTTAACAAAGCCAGTAAACTAGCCTTAAAATCCCTTCTATTGCTGCAAATTTCATCATGTTTCCAAGTACATTTTTCTACAAAAAAAATTCAAATATTAAAGTAGCCTAGCTGAAAAATTCATACAAAAGTTTCTATAGAATGTGTTGAGCTGCATCTTATAAGACCCAGTTTACTTCATCCTATTATGCTAAAAAAAAAAAAAAAGAACAGTGATCTGTTTAGGGTTTTTTCCCCTAATGAAATTTACTTTTTTTGTTCAAATTTTGTTTGAAATCTGAGCTATATATTGGGCCAGGCCTTATCTGAATTTCTGGATTGGGTGGTCTCTGGATATCCACCAAGAACTTCTGGTAAATTGTGACTCAGGGACTGACACTACCAAATTGGTATTCTCTGAAGCAGTTTATTCCATGGTGTTTTCTAATCTCATAATGCACTGTTCCTAACAAGGTCCCAGCGTCTGTCTTTAAAAGCAAAACTTGAAGACTTCTTGTTGTAAAGCCTTTTAAGGCAACATAATTTATTTGGTTTAGTTAAGTTGATCAGGTCTACAATTTGGTAAGTTTTCAAGCTGTTATTTAACAAAGCTTCTTATACACTGCTTTGTTATTAGCTGTTTTAATGGTTATAATTTACTCTAAATTGTCCCTAGGACACAGAACTTAAATATGAGTTTAACATATGAGTTAACATATGAGTTTAAGAACCTTCAAATTTCTTATAATGCCAACATAAAAAAATTACTGTCTATCCCTTTTTTAAACTTTGATTTTTCCTATTATCAAAGTGTGATTTTGTGGGTGGTTTATATTGTTTGATTACAATCAATTAAATAGCATTGTACTGTATTACTTGTTACTTGCACTAAATATTTTCCCAATTCCCTGCAGAGATATTATATTATTGCAAATTTGGTCAAAAGCTGCAATCTGGCCTTTTCTTCCAGTGCATCAAGTTCATACTATTTTTAATTAGCATTTTAAATTACAGTACAGATTATATGGAAGCTTATATGCAGTCTTTTTATATATACATAATAATATATGCATACATATTTATTTTTATTTATTTATCCAATTTGTCCCCGCCCATCTCCTCCCATGTACAGTATATGCATATTATACATACATGCGTTTGTAATCCTAAATTACAAATACAGAAATTCAACTTTGAATATTCTATTTAAAAGGAATTATATACCAGAAAATATTCCAACCTGACTCATGAAATTTGGACCTAAAGCCCTGTTCCCAGACTATAAGGATGTGAATGGGTTTTCTGTATTTGATATAAGCATTTTATGTAATATAGATGTTCCTTTGATTTTAAATAATGTGGACATATTCCAATAACACAGTAAATGTATTTATTTGATAGTGTTACATGGAATTTTAGGCTTCATTATTAGCTTTTTAATAAAGGTGATATCAGCATTTTAGCATGGCTTCTGTGCCTCCTTTTGAAGTTCAGGAAACCATGTTTTCCTTTTAGCCAAAGCCATTTTTTTTTACGTGCAAGAACTAGCTTTTTCAGAAACCAAACAATAGGGAGTGTATTAAGTCACTATTCCTTGCAAGTGTTAAGTAAGAAAGAAACTCAACTGGGAAAGGGAGTGATATAACCCATAAATTTGCCATTTGTGGAATTTTATCTAGAATCAATGTCTTCTAGTTTAAATTCTCACTTCTATCAATGTCTTTTGTTTGATTAGTTGCTTTCTGACACATCACATATACCAAATGTATGTATCATTTGTTTCTGTACCCTATGTAAATACATGACACCCCTCCCCCCCTTAATAAATGCTTTTCACTTTGCCTGAAGTACTTGTGGTTCATACTGTCAGGTGTGTGTGTATGAAAAAGCCACTTTGCAATGATACAGGGTTTCTCTTTCAAATTTCAAGGACCAAGTTCTTTTCAGCTCCACACCAACTCGGGTGCCTGAATTTTAAAGGCAACAATAGGATATAGAATACCGTTTATGTAGCTCAGGGTTGAACTGTGGAGAGCACCAAGGACTCCACAATAGGATATATTGTACCTTAATTTATACTAAAAATGAGTTAGCTTGAAATCAAATTGGAACTTGTGAGCAATATATTCAGCATCAATTAATTTTCTAATCTTGTAAAGCCTTCTGTTTTCACAGCTTTTGAATGATCATATTTATTGGCGTTTTAAATGTGTCGTTAAAGTGTGGGAGAAGGTAAGAATCGTTTTCAACTCTTCCAGTCTTTGAAAGTAAGTTTTAAATATGGATTTGGGATAGTAAAGTGTTGCATTAGGAAATGAGTTCTATTTCTTATGTCCTGAACTGCACAGCTAACGAAACTGTTGAAAAGATAGGACATAAATTCTACAAATATAGAGAGAAAAGAATTGAAGATTTTATTAACCTTGCTACAAACCAGTGCCATAACACAGTTGGGTAAATGTATGAGAAAGGAAAGAGTTCACCCAAAATGAAAATTTGGAGCATCCAGAGTTCTAAAAGCACCAGTTCAAAACCAGGACTGTATAAAATGTTCTCTGGGGAACATTTTTGTGCTGAAGGAATGCCTTGGGGATACTCAAGGTATTCCCTGAGAGGTTTCCTCAAACTATTTTATCTAGTCACTGGAACTGCTTCTTAATGGATTTCAGCCAATTAAGGAATTTATTGTGAATATTCACCAAATGTCCTGATTTGTGTCATGTTACTGAAGGCTCCAAAGCCAATTCAGCATAAGAGACAATAATCCCTATGTTGAATGCTTCACTATGTATAGAAACAGTAATATAAAGACTTTTCAGCCCACATTGAAAATCAAAGCAAGTTCATCTTCTTTTTAATAACTTGCAAACAGATCTTGAACTCCATAAAGTCAGAATACAATGTATCTACAGGGAAATAGAATGCCTTAATCCTGTAGATGAGGAATTTGTTCAACAATTTTTAGATTTAGGAAGCTTAGCGACCCAAGGAAAAACAGAAAAAGAACAAGAAGTCTCAAACCTGTGCCATTAGGTGTAAAACCCCAAACTCTTCAGAGTAAGCTGCCTTCGCCTACCTAGTTCAATATTTTATCCTAGTATCAATTCATGGTTTGCTTGTTTCTTCATTTTCTTGCCCATTTTGAATGGTGCATTTTCCCCTCACAATCAAGACCAAAACAATAATCCAATATAGGAAAAAAACTCTGAACATAAATAACACCAAAATAAATATATGTCTCAGTACAGCAGATATATAGGGGGTGGACTAGGCTGACCAGATGCTAGACCATATGATAAATACAAAGAGTCATGGCGCAGTATAAAAAACTGGGCATTTATATGGTGCAGCTGGCTATGCATAATCTTTTTCTAATTTATGAGGCTGGAGCAGCTGGTGTGTTGCTGTCATGCGATCTGAATCTTTCCCCCCAAGCAAGCATATCTTTTGTGTATCAAATTTTAAAATGCTACCCTCCCAGTCAACTAAATGACAATGTAATTGGTAGATACTTTATTCCTAAGCTATTGCTTGCAGTATCTTTCAACTTTCATAAGAAGTTTTGTTCCTAATATGCACGGCTGTCATTTTATGGATAACCTGTTTACTGAATTGCTGCAAGTCATAGTCTTTCCAACTGTAAAGGAAACTAGGTTGTCTCTACTACCTAACCATGTGCTAAAACAATCCAAAAAGGAAGGTTAAACTCTACTGGATCACAACAAATCCACAATACAAAGTGTGACTGTGTACCTGAACTGAGGCATTGACAGCCAATCATACACAAGAAGATACACAAGGAGAATAGGAGATGAGAGAATCTATGAATATAACTTTATTAGTCAGCCCATAAAATGCTACTGGTCTGCAAATGAATGATTTTCAGTTTGCTTTTTGCTGACGACGACAACAAAAAAAGGTAAGAGCAATGGTACAGATAACTTTATAGGTAGTCCTCGCTTAACATATAGTTAAGATATAGTTTCTGCAAGATACGTTATATCAAGGAAAGCTATCCTGTAATAAAATGATAGACACCTCAAGGATTGACATCTATTGGGGTTCCATCTTTGATAACAAAGACTTAAGCAGTATTGATTTATATCTTGCCTTTCCTCACGAGATCAAGGTGGTGTAGACAGCAGTTGCTCCTCCATCCCTCCCACCAAACAACCTTGTGGAGAATGCTGGACTGACAGAGAACGACTGGCCCAGTCACCTAGTGAAAATCCATGCCTGAGGGTAGACTTGGACCTGGATCTCTCTGGTCCTAGTCTAACACCTTAACCACTACAGTTCACTGCCCCTGAAAGTAATTTTAGTGTTACCAAAATCTATGGACAAAGTGTGGGAACAGGATCCTCAGTGCTGGCAGGCGATTTCATTTGTCACTGCTGCAAACAACTTTTATTTATTTATTTATTTATTTATTTATTTTTCAAATTTCTATTACCGTCCATCTCCCCCCAAAGAGGGGGACTCTTGTATAAAACTTTCCAAGACAAGGGGAAGGTTAATAATCACATGGCAAAATGTATAAACATAGCCACTAAACAAATGGCCTAAGTATTTACCATGCTTAAATATCTGCAAAGATAACGAATGTTCATATCATTAATTAATTATTCAAATTTAATTACCACCCATCTCCCCAAAAAGAGGGACTCTGGGAGGTTTACAATAAAATCCAACTATAATCCTAAACGTTAAAATCTCATAAAACCAAACACATAACAATTATTATAAAATGCAATACATACATATAAAATCCAAGAGGGTATACAATTTCGAGCTGGTGGGATAGTGAACATTCATGGCTCATATACCGATGAGTCACATGTATGGTACATATCTAACACATGCAGAAACCAGTTAAGTTTCCCGTTCCTGGAACAAGAAGCCCTCAGAACAGTCACTCACGCCCTGGTCATCTCCCATATAGATTACTGCAATGTGGTCTACATGGGGCTACCCTTGAAGAGTATCTGGAAGCTTCAGCTGGTCCAGAATGCAGCCATGCGGGCCATTTTTGGTGCCCCTAGGTTGGCACATATAACACCGTTGCTGTGCGAGCTGCACTGGGTGCCAGTTTGCTTCCGGGTCCAATTCAAAGTGTTGGTTATCACCTTTAAAGCCCTACATGGCATGGGGCCAGGTTACCCGAGGGACCGTCTCAATCCCATTACATTGGCCTGCCCCACCCGATCATCCAGAGAGGGCATGTTGCGGACCCCGTCTGTAAGAGAATTTCATCTGGCAGGCTCCAGGAAGCAGACCTTCTCTGCAGTGGCCCCCGCCCTCTGGAACATCTTGCCCCCGGAGGTGAGGTAGGCCCCTTCACTCCTTACCTTCTGGAAGGCCCTGAAGACTTGGTTCTGCCGTCTTGCCTGGGGCGGGAAAGTGAATAACCATTCTTGGGGGTGGCTCGCACCTGAGAGTCCCTCCCACCAGCTTGGATTTTATACCTCCTTGGATTTTATATTTATTTATTGTATTTTATAATAATTGTGATGTTGCTGCTTTTATGAGATTTTAATGTTTATGTTTGGAGCTTGATTTTATTGTAAACCGCCCAGAGTCCCTCTTTTGGGGGAGATGGGTGGTAAGTAAATTTGAATAATAAATAAATAAATAAAGTTATTTTATATGGAGTGAAATTGCTTGATTACAATATAGTCCCATATACTTGCTATGGCCTTTCCAAGTCCTCCCTGGAAATGCCCTGGCTGAAAAGAATACTTTTCCAGTATCTCCTTAAAGGTTGGGCTTTTTGAAATTTTCTCCTGTCATCAAAAAGCCAACACCACAAATTTCCCCTACTAGACTACACTTGTAATAATCCCACAGCCTCTTCCATTGACCAATTTAGAGAGAAACCTCTGGTCAGTTAATCCCCCTATTTTTAACACCCATCATACTTTTGGCAGGAGAAAAGGAATTGCTCTGAGAATGAAGGGCAAAATAGCGCCCTCCAGCTCTTCTAGCCCACCAGCACCCAATCATCAAGGCCGCTGGCAAAGAACTATAGGATTTATAGTCCAAAATTTTTAGAAAATACCAGGTTCTTCATAAAAAGGATGTCAAGGCAGCATCTGGGTAGATCATGAAATCATTGTATTAGAACCTTATGAACATCTATTCAGAATGAAGAGAATGCAATGAGGCATTTTTTACCAAGTACGTACAGGACCACAGCTTCAGCTTAGCTCATCTCAGGTTTCCTATCATAAGGCTGTATGAAGTCTCACTGTATTGTGAGGATTAAAGTGCTCCCAAGCATGGCCATGGACACTTCTGACGACATTTCTGATAATGCTCTTTTACAGGAAAAATGGTTTTCCCAATTTCTGAAGGGTAGTCAGAATTCATCTCTAGAGCTTGAGCCAACCCAGTGGGGTTTGTCATACCCAGATGCCTTTATCAAGCTTCCTAGGACTGTGCTTTGTTGGACATCTGCTGTGGGAAGATCCTGATTTTGAAGACTGCTACATGTGTCTTGGGCAGTGACAGATTTAGAGTAACCTGTGATACTGTCTTCATGAATCTGTTCATTTTCAGGAATTTCTGCAGCCATGTTCTCTTGGGTGCTCCTTTCTCCTTGAATTCCTTGGGAGTCATCAGCATCTGCTTCTTTGCCATAATCACTGGGATTAGTGGTTTTTACCTTCTCAGAGACATCTAATTTCTCTGATTTTTCATTTTTGCACTCTAACATTGGCTTGTAGGATGTTGAAGATATAATGTCATATTTGCATTCTGGCTTAAATTCGGCACTGACGACTTGGTTTCTTACCACAGCAACCTTTAAAAAATGTAACAACAAGAAGTCAGTTACCAGTTCCATTTTTTAGAAGATAACTTGGCTGCAAAAGGTGATGAAGTAGAAATTATATGCATCATAGACCTTTCAGTGAAAGGCTAGTGAATGAATACAGAGCAAAGAGGAACACAGAGCAAAGTTAACACATATGACTATATGCTTTAAATGGTATCAATTATTTTGACATAATTAGCATTTTAACTAACACACTAGAGCCCATGCATGATTGTGGTGGGGTATAAATATGATATATAATCAATTAATTAATCAGCAGTCCTGAAAGACCAGGTTAGGAACAGATCATCATGGAGAAAACCTATCTATGTGATTGCTAAGAATCAACAATTTAATGGCACATAATAAATCAAAAGTCTGTATCACTGAACAACAATGCTGATGTTACATATGTGCAATTAACATACAATTTAAATTGCTACTTCCCGCATGAAAACAAAGTAACAACAACAGCAGCAATAATGCTTCAAAGTAACCAAGTGCAACTGTTAAATGAACCCAGTAAGGCAACAAATAAGAGATCTGCATTGAACTCCACACTACAAGATTGATGGGAATACATATATTATTCATGCTGTGTTATTACTGGCAACACGGGTTGCTTTGCTTTGGGGTATTTCAGCATGAATAATACTTAACAGAGATTCTGCTTCCATATACAGATCATACTAGTTGCTAGATTTGGTTGCAACAAGATCTCAGAATTCTGAAATTAGTATTGCCTAGTAAGTATCTCTTGTTTTTTGTTCAATTTTGTCTTATATTTGAATACAAAAACATACTGTCATCTTGTTACACTCTTTCCTAGTAACAAGTTCCTGAGAAATCTCTTGAGAGCAGTAAGGAAGCTAATGGCAAACACCCCCCGCAAAGCTTGGACTGCCAGAATTAATTGGCATTCCCCCAATTACAGTGTTGAAACTAGTACAAACAGCTATCCCAAGACCGAATAAATGGTGTCCTTAACCATCCAGAAATACTGGTGTATGAGTTATTAGTGTCCACTTTAATGACAAATAATTTGGCTAAACAAGGAACACCACAATGAACATGTTTTTAGGACTTCACTATGGTCCTTTTTTACTAATAGCTATCAGTTCATATTTACAATGTTATCTGATGTATGTATAAGCTGGGTGAGTAAGTACTGAGATTGGTACTAGCCTTCTGGGGGTAGTAAAGTGCCCTTGATGGCTCTTTTTTGCCAGAAGAAGCCTCACTGCAGCAGTGTAAGGCTTACTAGAGGGCACTTCTAATGACAGAAATGCCAAACTCACAAATCCACTGTAATGATATGTGGGAAGGGCCTTGGGAGACAGGAGGAAGAGAGGCAGCTAAGACAATGGTCTGATAAATGATATTTGAGTCTGAAGGAGGAGAGGTGGTGAAAGCGTCTGAGAAGGGACCCTCTCCAGTTTTCAGGAGAGTAAAAGTGAGGGACAGGTGTAGTACTTTCAGACTTGCAAGATTCTGTTAAAGTAACCTTACAATAAAGATAGAGCTAGTACCTCAACGGGAATAAAAGATACCAGGGCACCTTACCAGAGATTTGGGAAGCTTAATTTTTCTGTCTTGAAGTTTTTTGAAGACAATGGCAAGAAAGATTACCAGAAAAACCAAGAGAACAGTTCCGATACTTATCAATACTGTTAAGCCTACAAAATTAAAAAGACACGTTATATTAAATTAATGCTGAATACATATTACCACCATATGATATACATTTTCTATACATCTCAAAAAGGCAGAGGATACAGATACTGATATCCAGCAACTCACTGGCCCTTCTTTAATAAAGCATAATTAACTCATGCAACCCCTTAAACACACAAATACATGCAGCCACTGTCCATGAAAGCATAATCTAGTGCATTTAAATGGGTCTAATTATAAAATCATTTTATGCTGAGGAAGCTAGCTTGGCATCATAGCAATGGTATCTTAGCTTCCACCCTGCCTCAAGTTAGGCTTAGAGAACACCAACATCTTCAAATGCTTTGTCAGGAATGAGGCGAAGAAACAAGGCTGAGTCAGGAATGAAGCTCCAGTCTTTATTGTTTCTACCCTATAACAGAATCTTGCCAAAACTAAGCAGAACTAGCAAACTCTAAGGGGAAAACTCCAGAAACGCTAAGGTGGGTCCTGTCTGATTCTCTTGGCCGGGTGCCCAAGGCTTTCTACACTGCACATGCATTTTTCGCCCTGGAAGGGGCCCCCTCCTTCCTCACCAGTGATCTCCATAACATGCTTCCACGGTAATATTTTGTTATAACTATGGGAGCTGCAATTCTGGACAGCAGCTAGTGGTACACAGATATAAGTGGTTTCCAGGGCAGAGATTAGGAAAAAAAAGCTTCACGGAAAGCAAAGACTACAGATGCACTTAGAAAACCAAAACAAGTATGTACCACAGCAGAAATAATATCAATAGAAAAGTTTCACTCAACGTTAAGCCTCGTATTAGTGCTTGGATGTTAAATTATGTACACATGTATAAAAGTATAAATATTTTGCATAAAAATATTACTTTAAAAAACAGCTGAGAATAGAATTGCCAAGTCCTGTAAAACACACTCAGGACTCCAACATTTCTTTTAAACAATATAATGGACTCTCTCTCCTCTTATTTACTGATTTTAATTTGTTGGCAGGAATCAGTTGTTTCTGAATCTCTACATTGCTTAATGCAACATTAGAAACTTCATAAATAACTGCAGCAACAACAGATGCACTTTGGCAATAATTCCTGCTATAACTATACTGATAAATCCTTATCATCTCAACAGAGAATGTTAATATATCCTTCCTTTCAATACACAGTCAGGCAGAACTTAGTATGAATCTCATCCCAGGAATTCCCTAATTATCAAGGATCTGATAAACCTTAATTTCTACTAGCCACATATGAAGTACAATCCCAAATGCAGCATTATTATATGTATTTATTGACACAGATACTGGGCTAGGTTGAATGCAATGCTAAATCATGGTGAATAAGCAGAAATATGTTCACGTAACACATGCATGAACCAGAAGGAAGAATCTGTCACAGTTCAGTTTTCCCTGAGCAGATTCCTGGCCCATCATAATGAGCAAATTAGAAAATGTGATTTACATGATAGGTAGGCAGAATGTGGCACTCCACTTGTTCCTGAACTGCAATACTCATCATTCATCTCTATTTTTTGTTTGTTTATTCGTTTAGTCGCTTCCGACTCTTCGTGACTTCATGGACCAGCCCACGCCAGAGCTTCCTATCGGTCGTCAACACCCCCAGCTCCCCCAGGGATGAGTCCGTCACCTCTAGAATATCATCCATCCACCTTGCCCTTGGTCGGCCCCTCTTCCTTTTGCCCTCCACTCTCCCTAGCATCTTCTCCAGGGTGTCCTGTCTTCTCATTATGTGGCCAAAGTATTTCAGTTTTGCCTTTAATACCATTCCCTCAAGTGAGCAGTCTGGCTTTATTTCCTGGAGGATGGACTGGTTTCATCTTCTTGCAGTCCAAGGCACTCTCAGAATTTTCCTCCAACACCACAGTTCAAAAGCATCGATCTTCCTTCTCTCAGCCTTCCTTACGGTCCAGCTCTCGCAGCCATATGTTACTATGGGGAACACCATTGCTTTAACTATGCGGACCTTGGTTGTCAGTGTGATGTCTCTGCTCTTAACTATTTTATCGAGATTTGTCATTGCTCTTTTCCCAAGGATTAAGCGTCTTCTGATTTCCTGACTGCAGTCAGCATCCGCAATAATCTTCGCACCTAGAAATACAGTCTTTCACTGCTTCTACATTTTCTCCCTCTATTTGCCAGTTACCAATCAAGCTGGTTGCCATAATCTTGGTTTTTCTGAGGTTTAGCTGCAACCCAGCTTTTGCACTTTCTTCTTTCACCTTCGTCATAAGGCTCCTCAGTTTCTCTTCACTTTCAGCCATCAAAGTGGTATCATCTGCATATCTGAGATTGTTAATGTTTCTTCCAGTCATTTTAACTCCAGCCTTGGATTCCTCAAGCCCAGCATGTCGCATGATGTGTTCTGCGTACAAGTTGAATAGGTAGGGTGAGAGGATACAGCCCTGCCGTACTCCTTTCCCAATCTTAAACCAGTCCGTTGTTCCGTGGTCTGTTCTTACTGTTGCTACTTGGTCGTTATACAGATTCTTCAGGAGGCAGACAGGATGACTTGGTATCCCCATACCACTAAGAACTTGCCACAATTTGTTATGGTCCACACAGTCAAAGGCTTTAGAATAGTCAATAAAACAGAAATAGATGTTTTTCTGAAACTCCCTGGCTTTTTCCATTATCCAGTGGATATTGGCAATTTGGTCCCTAGTTCCTCTGCCTTTTCTAAACCCAGCTTGTACATCTGGCAATTCTCGCTCCATGAATTGCTGAAGTCTACCTTGCAGGATCTTGAGCATTACCTTACTGGCATGTGAAATGAGCGCCACTGTTCGATAGTTTGAACATTCTTGAGTGTTTCCCTTTTTTGGTATGGGGATATAAGTTGATTTTTTCCAGTCTGATGGCCATTCTTGTGTTTTCCAAATTTGCTGGCATATAGCATGCATTACCTTGGCAGCATCATCTTGCAAGATTTTGAACAGTTCAGCTGGGATGCCGTCATCTCCTGCTACCTTGTTATTAGCAATGCTTCTTAAGGCCCGTTCAACCTCACTCTTCAGGATGTCTGGCTCTAGCTCACTGACCACACTGTCAAAGCTATCCCCGATATTGTTATCCTTCCTATACAGGTCTTCTGTTAGGTCCTTGCCATCTTTGTTTTTGATCATACCCATTTTGGCCTGGAATTTACCTCCGATGTTTCTAATTTTCTGGAAGAGGTCTCTTGTCCTTCCTATTCTATTGTCTTCTTCCACTTCCACGCATTGTTTAAAAATAATTCCTTAATCTCTATTTACCAGGGCTAATGAAAGTTAAGAGAGCCATACATTGTTGATCCCTGGTGTAAAAGGAGCTGTGGTTAAACAAGCCAACTTTAAACTCTGAGGGTTTTTTTCTGATTTTTTTTTTTAGCAACTGTGAGACTAGGCTGAAGTTGCCATTACCTAAAGGTGGAGCAGGCACATAGGCAGAGAGGACAAAAGCCAGGAAACTTGTCTAAAAGATCCCTTCAGAGAGGTAGATAAGAAGAAAGCAAGTCGTTAAGGAGACAAAGGAAAAATGTCACCTGAACCAAACAAAGGAAGTTGGGCCTGAGCACATGAAGAACCACCACCCCCTAATCCCATCTACAGTTACCAAATTTGTAAAACCAACAAAGCAAGGACTTCTGGGGATAAAAAGGGTCCCAAAGCCTGCCCACTCCTTGAGTCTTTGGACCCAGACTTGGCGGCTTCCGTCCTTCTAGCTAGTGCCTGGAAACTTAGTTGGACGTGGGTTAAGTGTGGATGACTGTGTGTGTTTGTGTGTGTGTGTGTGTGTGTGTGTGTGTGAGAGAGAGAGAGAGAGAGAGAGAGAGAGAGAGAGAGAGAGAGAGAGAGCGAGCGCAAATGTATCTTGCAACCAGTACAGTTTTGCTGTTCCTTAAATTCACTGGGTCTCCATGTATTTCAAAGAACCTGTTGTGCCTCAGTGTTCAGTTGAAAGTTATTTGTGTGTGTCCCTAATTACTTCCCGTCTTTGACCAGGGCTGTGTGTCTTGTCTGCTCAAGCCGCACCTATCTGGAAAACCCAGGCAGAAAGCAAGGGGGGCTGACAAGATCCATGTGCCTCAACAGGCTGTGAGTCTGTGAGTGATTGACCATAAGCTGAACCTGGGAGCATGTGTGTATGACACAACCAGTGTTCATTTTAAACTATAAAGGAATTCACTACAGTGAAATCCTTCTCGCAGCTCAAATGAAAGAGAGGGGCTGCCTCAGTCTAGCCTTTCCATGTAACGCTAATCATGGCTGACCTTGAAAACAAGGCAAGCACAATTGAATGAAATTGGTGAAGTTAATTACTATTAACTTACTATTATTTCCTTCCTGTGATTCATTCCATTGCTTTCAACAGTTAAGTTTTCTATACATTATTCTTTTCTAATAGAAAACCATAATGTGGGAAAAATAGACTTTAACAAATAACATATTCATTTTAAATTAAAGAATTAAAATGAATCATTCTGTAATTATTATAGAAATAAACATGAACTGTTTTCAAAAAGACTGTCACATTAATTTCTGCAATGCAGCTTTTTATAAGCTAGAATTTACTTTCCATGTGTAGTTTGCCAAGCCTATAATTCTCTGAAACTCTTGGCCTAATAGGCTTAGAAAAGTTACACTGACATATCTATTTTTAAAATCGGAATTCATAGATTTATGAATGGACAGAATGGCCCTCATCTAGGACCCCTGAAATGGTATTGTTTAGTTGCAACTTCAACAGTCAGTATGACATGTCACATAATATATTCATTCTTTCATAAGAGGGTATCACTTTAACACCAACTGAGAAAACCAACAATTTGGAAAGATGTAGAATTTATTCACACTGTTTGTCAAGAGTTAAACTTGCACAGCTCTCCCTTCTTTTTGGGTGGAATAAAAGCTCATTTTAAAAAATGGGGGAGAGGAATATGCCAAAATCCAGTTAGAAATTCTACCTAATTTCTCACTGTTCCAAACTATACACTTTGATTCTCTAGCAGTGTTTCTCAACCTTGGCCACTTTCAGATGTGTGGGCTTCAACTCCCAGAATTCCCCAGTCAAGGTTGAGAAACACTGCTCTAGCACTGTCTTTCAGAAGGACAATCTTTTGTAAATTTGGTTGGGAAGGAGCTCCACTGAGCTCAGAGATGCTTAGTCCCAAGTATACAATGAGAGGTTCAACCTAGGCATACACTGAATGTCACTTTTACCATAGCATTCTGCAAGTTGAAGTGCAAATTTCAGCATTTTAAAATAAGCAATATTAAATTAATTATCTCAAATAATGGCTCTTTTCTCTCAATAAGCAGAATTTATAAGCGCATCAAAGAAAAGGAAAGAAGAATCCAACTTCTGCTTTTTTGCTGTCTCCTGCCCCACTGGGTTTTTCAATAAATAATACTTTGCAGTACATTGACAGAAAACGTTTCCTGCAGGCATGTAAAAATGAGATGCTGATAGAACTGGGCTGGGCTACAGGACAGAATATTTTGCATATTTCAATCTCCTGTTTATTGAAAATTTAAAATCTTTACCTGGGCGGTTCTTGGGAGAAGGAGAGATACATTTTTCTTCTGATTCTTCACCAGCCTTTGACATCACTAATGAAAAGACTTGAGTGGAAATACAATAAGAGGAATCCGAAGAAACAGCTAAATGTAAAGTGCATGGCTCAAGAAAGCAATCCTCTGAGATAAACTTTTGTCGCTATAAAAAAGTGAGGTATATTGCAATTAGAGCTTCCTTTAAAAAGCATAAACATAATAACCAGAAATAAATATACAGCAAACATTTGCAAAAATTTAATTCTTCCTTCAAACCATTCTGAATCTCCTCTGAACTTAGCTGTTCTGGGGTGGTTCTGCAGTCTTCTGGAAGCAAAGTCTCTGAGGTTTAGAGGTGTTCCAAAAAAGGATTCCAGATGAAACAAGCTGGTTTTGGACTGGAACACGGAACCATTTCCATCTCAAAGCATTTACTTCCAGAAAACTACCAAGCCACCCTTGGAGACTGCAAGGTGTGAAGGATTGGTCCAGAGTTTTCTGGAACATTCTGTTTCCAAACCCGTGAGTTTGGGACTGCCTAACAGAGAAGGTTCCTATAGATGTTGTCCTATGAGCAAAAGAACAATTTGATACTTCACTCAACTGTTATAGCTGAAGCATTTTATTTTCTCTAAGTTATTCAGATATGGAACTGTTTTCATTTACCACTGCATGGACTAAGCTCCAATCCTATGGTTCCTGGAATTCACATTCCTACCAACTTCTGAGACTTTGTCATTCTGATATCAGGAACCCACAATGAGAAGGGTTAGAAGGGTCTTACTGGGAATGTACTGTATATTGGATTTCAACCTCTCCAAATCCTCCACCACGTATTAATCCTGAGGAAAAATTTAGACCAGCCATTTGTAATATTAACCTTTTTCCCCATTTTGAACAGACCAGGAAGGACAGCAAATGTTGTTTTCATAGTATTTCTACCCTGCCAGTGGAAGAAAGCCCCAGGCAGTAGGATTTTTCTGTTATATTATGTTGCTTCTAATATATGGGGCTGACTATCATTTTCTTGCATTTTCATTTTTATCTCATATTTTTATTTGATATAAATGTTCATGAACCAGACCCTACTTAACTAGATTCATATTGGACTTCTTTCCAAAATTACAATTTAAAAGTACTAAAAAACTAACTTTTCTCTTAGGTCTCATTCTTCTTTTCATTATGACGAGGTGATTGCTTGTCATCTGTTTTCTCATTCTAGTACCCTACACTGATATTGCCCAACTTCCTTCTGATTCTTTTCCTATGATGACTACAATGTTTTTTTATACTTAGTTCCCCTACTTTAATTACTGTACTGCACTTTTTTTCAACCTTGCCTAATTTTCTTTGGATTTCTCCAATTTACCAGCCATCTTGCCTTTTAACTGTTACTTACCATAATTCTACATTTTCTTGATGGGTTTCCTTTTGCTATCATACCAATTTTAACTTTTGCTCCTTGTTCTTAAGCATTTTTATTGGCCACCTCCAACTGGTATGCTAAACTACAACTCCCATCATGTCAACATTTTTGAAGGGCATCAGGTCAGGAATTTCTTATCTTATGTACTGGAAATCCTCTTCCTCCTCTCTGCTCTTCCATGTTCTCACTGTTCTTCTAAACTGTTCCATGCACTTAGACTAAGGTTTCTACTATTTTTTGTCTCCTGCCTTCTGCGCTTACTATTGTATTCCTGTGAGAAGCCATGGCTCTGCATAGACTTATACCTTTTCTCAAATTCTCTTCTTGCAATCACCTCTTCTTCCATTCCCTTATCCTTATATCATGCTCCACTTCCTTATTTTCCTTTTCTTAAATATTTCAAAAATTGGAGGTCCGTGAGTAGGATGTGACCCACCTAGGTGCATTACTTATGCATATATTGAAAGAAACAAATTATGCCACTGTTATTGTTACTGTTGTACAAAACAAACTTATGCATATTTCTTTTAAAAAGTATTATTATATCTACTCAAAGCTTAACTAAGTTTGGATCCAATACACTGTATTTAGGATATATCTTGATGTGGGGAATAAGGTGAAGAAACTGCGCTGAGCCAGGAATGAAGCTCTAGTCTTGTTTCTACCATATAGACAGAATCTTGCCAAACTGAGCAAAACTAGCAGTCTCTAAGGGAAAACCCCCAGAAACTCTAAGGTGGGTCCTGCCTGAACTTCTTGGCCAGGTGCCTAAGGTCTTCCACACTGTGAGTGCGTTTCTCCCCCTGGAAGGTGCCCCTTCTTCCTCACCAGCGATCTCCGTAACACTTACTGTGGTGAGCAACTAATTACTTTGAATGTATACTGGATTGCTTCTTTCTGGTTGATAGTTTTTACCTTCCTTATACTAATGCCAAGATCTATTCCCTATTTCTAGTATCTGAAGTGTATTGCTGGAAAGCTGATGTTACACTAGCAATATTCTAAACCACATCTAGAATTATAAATATGAGGCAACTACCGACACATGGCATAGAAGACAATCCACGTGCTCAGTAGAGGAACAAAAGTACTGAAGCTTACTCAGCTACTTTAGAGCAAATAAAGTGAAGAAAACAAGTAGCAATAGTTTTCTCTATCCTATCTGGTGCTGGAGAAAAAGGGGCAATGGTGTAGTAGGCCAATGAAATGGCCTCGAGGGACAGGAGGAAGAGCCACTACCAAGACAGTAGTCAGATAAAAGAAACCTGAGTTTGGGGCAGAACTGTAACCATAGAAAACATCTCAGACAAGATTCTCCCTTGTTCCCACAAAAATAAAAGGAGGGAGGGGGAAGCGCATTCAGACTTGCAAGATTCTGTTACTATATCTTTATAATAAGAATAATATTGAACTGCATGATTTTGGTTTCCTAGTCTGGTCTACCCTGAAGGGCTGACAAGTGGACACTGGCAGATGGCATTCTGCCAAAGAGGAGGTCACTGGTGGCATACTGCATCGCCTGCCATTCTCTACCCTACCACCAGTGTCAGAGGTGGCAGGAGTAGCCACCACGAAGCTCACAAGGATTAATGACTTTTTTGATCATAGCATCAAAGGCACATATATTATAGAGAAAAACTGTAGACTTAAAATATACCTCTTCTGGGCTTCCATTTTTCCAAAGGAACACTCTGTAGCTGAACTCTTCAATTAGGTCATCATATAGATTGAAAGGTGGTTCAAGATTAACTACAATGTCGTGATTATCAATGGAAATATTGAACTTTGGAGGTCCCATTTGACCTGAAAGAGTTGCAACATTTTATATTAATATCAAAGGTAGACAACACAAAACAGCACAACACCACACTCTAATAAAATATTCATATATGTAAAAATAGACTGCAGTGGTATAAGTCACTTTCTGGGAACAATCTGCAGGAAATGCAATCAAGAGCCCACGTTTACAAACTGATGAATATGTCAAAACTCAAAATCCCATCTGTCTTATGAAACCCGAGAGCGTAAGAATATTTTTGGGATGACATGCCTCTGGATCTATTCCAGTTAATCCTGTGGTGCTGCTCCCTGTGATTTAACATTATTATCTCCCTTCAATATTCCTCCTGTATATCCCCACCAAAATGGTTTTACTGACACTGATATTCCTAGGTTGCCAAAGTTTTGAAATTTGCTTTGACATACTCCATCTTAAAAATGAGTTTCCTGGAAGCTACTTATCAATTAATGTTCTGGGCAAGACTGAGAACAAAGATGCTGACAATCCTGCCCATCCCACCCTCCAGGAACAAAGCAGGGAAGAGCCAAAGTTGCACTCCATTCTCAGGAGGGGAAGAGAACCAACCAGACATGAAGGAGCCATGAAGGTACTGTTTCTTACTGAAAGAAGAAACTGACTCTGTCCACAACTACAGAAGCTGTAGGCAATATGCTGATATATTAGTTTTGGCCTGAATAGCACCACTTCCTAACTGCCTTTTCAGACCAAGGGCAAGTCCGCATAAAATCCTTGCCCTAGTTTGAGGATGGCCCACTAACCATGTCCAGACGCCACCACCTGAAATTGTGATGTTTTCCCTCTTAACTCACCTCCAGATACTGTAAGTGGGCAACGTAGGGCATAATAATAATAATAATAATAATAATAATAATAATAAACCACCAAAGGCAGCTTTACTTGGAACAGCTTACATCCTGCAACGATACCTTTAATATTATTAAATAACAACATCTGTCTATCTCAGGTCCTAGGGAAGGACTCAACAGGTGGACAAAAATGCCAAATACAGTCTAAACATCTGGCAGACTGTGTGACCAACCATAATACAGGTAGTTCTCAACTTAGCACCACAATTGGGACTGGAACTTCCGTTGCTAAGCGAGGGGGCTGTCAAGTGAGTCATGCCCAATTTTACAAACTTTTTGGTGTGGTTATTAAGCGAACTACCATGACTGTTAAATGAATCACATGGTTGTTAAGCAAATCCAGCCTCCCCCATTGACTCTGCTTGTCGGACGCCAGCTGGGAAGGTTGCAAATGGTGATCATGTAACCCTGGGATGCTGCAACCGTCGTAAATACATGCCAGTTGCCAAGCAGCTGAATATTGATCACGTGGCCACAGGGACGCTGCGACAGTCGTAAGTGTGAGGACTGGTTACAAATCCCTTTGTTCAGCGCCACTGTAACTTTGAACAGTCACTAAATGAACAGTCCTAAGTCAAGGACTACCCGTAATGCTGATGTGAATGGGGAAGGTGGACTGAAATTACATGTCCGTGCTAGCAAATGTTTGGCTCCAGACGTTCCTGCCAGTTAGGGCTAGGAACTCCTACTATCTAGAGCCCTCAGAACATAGGTATCTATTGGGAGGGGACATGTGATGAAATGTGCATCGTGATGCAAACTCCACCTCTCATATAAGGGCAGAGGTTGTGCTGTGGTTTCAAGGCCCATGCTTCATCATTCTGGCATCATCTTGATTGGAAATGGATGCCTGTGCTTCCAGATGTGCTGCTGTCAGCCATGCTATCCGGGAATGGGAGATGTTGTCCCACTAACATAGCTGGAAGGTACCAGGTTGCCAAAGGCTATAATAATTTGTAATAGCACATTAAAATTATCTTTAAATCTGATGTTAAAAACTACTACATCATAAACTATAGAGACAGCAGAAACACTAATAATTAACTTCTAAAATGTGGCAAATACTCTTGATCTAAACCTTACATATGAATGACCACTTACCATCCCTGAGAACATCAAATTTTTGTTCTTTATATTTAGATTCGTGTTGTCCAGAAAGAGCTTTTACTCCCACCCAGAAAGTTTCACACTGATCAGTCTTCTTGGTGAGGTCACAATAGTGTTGCGTTATGTTTATGCAACTATCAACTTCCTTGTAATCACCAGTGCTACCAAAAAGGGAAAAAAAGGGTCAAAGTTTATAGTCAAACTATTTTTAAAAAGTAAAAAAGAAAATTTTTGTCTGTTGGTCCTGTTGATCTACTAGACAACAAAAAACAATTAGTGACAAAAACTGAGAAAAGCATTATAAAATTAGACACAGAGTTCTAAATCAAAATAGTCTTACCTATAGCACTTGAACTGCACGGTAAATAGAGACTTTGAGGATGGACTTTCATAATCCCACCATACAGAGATGTTGTCGTTATATGATTTTACAGTAACATCTTTTGGAGGAGGAACTAAAAATGAAAAAAAAAAATAATGATAGAGATTTCAATGAAGTTTTAAATCACCTAAGAAGATGCCATCAGTATCTATCTTCTCTTGTTGGAGAAGATATTGACTCCTAGAAGAAATGGATGATCTAAACCTCTTTCAGTCAGGACTTAGGCCCAGATGTAAGACAGAAACAGCACTAGCACCTTGGTTAATGATCTCTGCTGGGACCTGGATGTGGGAAATGTGTCCCTCCAGGATCTCTCAGCAATGTTTGATATTGCTGACCATGGCTGTGAGGTTTGGGAGCACTGTTTTACAATAATTCTGCTCCTTCCTGAGCATACAGTATCAGCCAGAGTGAGTATGGGGGGAAGAGATGTAAAGCCCATGGCTCTTCCCGTGATAAGGCTCTCTCCTCCATGCTAATCAAAATCTGTATGAAACCACTGCAGGAGGTTATTTATTACTTTGGGTGAGGTATCATCAGTATGCTAATGATACTCAACTATACGTCACCATTTTGGGCCAGACCATGCCAAGGATACTGTAGTGGTCCTGACCCAGTATCTGGAGGCTGTGAGGGGTTGTATGGGTCCAAACATGTATGGACTGAACAGGCATGATCCCAATCTCCAAACTGACTCTGGATGATGGTGGCACTCCCTCTGAAGGAACACATTTTGAGGGACTGGGATGCCCTTGCAACAGTGAGTCACACTCTTTTTGCCTCAAAGTTAAGACTATTGCAATGTGCCCTAAATGGAATTGCCTTTGAAGATGACTTGGAAGCTGCAGTTGGTTCAAAAATTCATGGTTTGACTCTTCATGAGAGGGGTAGGTTCAGTACCATTACAACATATGCTGAAGTTGCTGCATTGGTGACTTACAAGCTTCCATAGCCAATTCAAGGAGCTGGTTTTCAACTTTAACACCATATGGCTTGGCATCCGTTTACTTGAATTGTTTCAAAGTGGGGTAATACAGAAATGCTGTTATAAATAAATAAAAAAAATGTGTAACAAAAGGTAAATTGTATGTGGAGTACTATAAAAACAAACTCCACTTGTTACTGCAGCTTCCTGTCTAATACATGATTGTACATCTGAATTCCAAAGTCAGTCCTCTAATTAATAGAACTCTGCAGCATGAACACCACACGGCCATCTTAGGTTGTCACCCTGCCAATGAGAACTGGGAAAGAAAACCTCCAAATCTCTCTTTGATATCAGCTTTCCTCTTGCACTAGAATCCACAAGTTGCATTTTTACTCACGTTAAGTAATAAAGTTGTGACTCTGCGTGCTTCTTTGTTCAATGCACACTGCTTTTCAGTTGGCAAACATCTTAACAAGTGAGATCCAGGGGAAAAAATGTCCAAATTGAGCCTCTCCCACTGAAACGTAATTTGAAAATACTATCCTTTTTCTATCTTAAACATGCATAAGATACAATAGATCCAACAAGTCCTGACTCTCTAGAATAGCGTTTGGGGTGTTCTATCAAATAGTTTATTTTGCACGGTTATAAACAAGAGATTTTCTTTCTGCTTGTTGTTTTCAGGGGAGGAGAACCTGCAGTCCTCCAGTTATTACCGAACTACAATAATGACATTCCTCACTGTTAGCAATGCTAACCAAAGTTGCTCAGAGCTGTCATTCAACAAAGCAGTGCAGGTTCCTCATTCTTGAAACAAATTTGAAAGGAAAAAGGAGAAAAAAAATCATAGCAAGACCAGGTTTGTGCATAGAAAATATTGTATTTCATAAGATTAAGAAGTCAAGATGTCTAGATGACCCCCTCTTTAAGAAAGGGCTTTCCAGAACCGACAATAAAAAAGAGATTATTCTGCTGACCATGCCAGCATTTAACAAGGCATTTGTTTGTAGAAATACAACTAAAAATTCCAAAACTCTATGTTTAAGAAAGGATGTTCTTGATTAAGATAATCATTTTGAAATTTAATTTACTTTGATGTTGCAACCTTCTATTTCCCCCTCCCTCCATTCTTCAAAATAACATCAGCATGTATAATTACTGGTCATGAGCCCTGTATCTGAAAGCAGGGGAGAGCAAGAGTGATTACACTGCTTTTCAGCAGAAGGACCTATATGCCTTCTTAATTAATACCTAGGATATTATAAAGATTACTAAAAATATAAAACTGAGGCTTCTAATATATTTATAGGAAGTGATTCATTAGAATTCCAACTCGATAGCTGAGTGCCTCCAAGTCTACGTCTTTTACTGCCAGGCAGCCTGTGCAGAAATCTTACCAGAGTATTAACTAGTATAAAACAAATTGAAAATATTATGACAAGAAAGAGTTTAAACTCATTTTGTATGTCCTGGACCACACATATTAACTAATTTTCATGGACAAACTCATTTTACATCCTAGCCTGCAAAATCCGCAATGAACAAAATGTATTTCTCTCTTGTTGCCTGGGCCTATTGCACACTGAACGTGGGCCTCCTAGGTATAGGGACCGTCTGATAAAGACAAAATGAAATGTCACTTGGGAGAAAAACACCAACCTTCCATTTAAAAAATGGTGATTATTCTGTGGGCAGTTTTCAGTAATTATGATCACAATGGTGAGGACAGCATTCCTTGAAATTGCTGAGATCAGTTATTACTCTAGCATTTCTACAGCATTTTCACCTTCTTCAAAACTTCAAGGCAAGGGTTTCATTTGGCCCCTGTGCTGCTGAGATGTTGGAAGATACTAGCAAACACCCAACTATCTTGCTTTGAAGCAGGGGAAGAAAAGAGAGGAGGGCTGCATGCTGTTGCCTGGCATGTCTGAAGTGCTATGAGCAGTCAGACCAGGTACTATTAACATCGCTGTTAATATAATTAGAGCGCCCGCTTGCATAGAATTAGGCTACCTCCCTGGGTGACCACCATCATATCCAGAACCCTGCTGACCTGTGCTAGTTGACTGGAAGGTCACCTACCACTGGCCCTCCCCTTTTACATTCTTCCTCTAGCTCTAGCTGGGGGAATCAAGTATGTCATCCAGGAATGACAAACTGTTTCAGGGCATGCTTGTACAAAATACAACAGAGACCTCAATACAATCCAGATATCCAATATCTGTAAATGGAATTTCTCCTAAGCTATTTCTTCCTATGAAGACAACTATTGCAGTGAAATGCACAGAGTTGGATGGGGACAAAATGTACCTCAGCATTCATACAAAGTCATCTTGCCTCCATTTGCAGAATGCCATCAAATACACAACAGACTAGGGAGGCCGTCCCCAACTTTCTGTGTCTGTATGCACTGACAACACTTCTGCTGGGACTTTTGTAACTAATATTTTAGAGCAAGCCAACCACTTAAGTACAGCTCTCATTCCTGTGGCAAGCCCACTAAAAGAAAGCAGGAGTTACTGAAAACTTACACAACTTCAGAAACATCTTATCTATAGCAACAAGAAGCTGCTAACTGGCAAACAATGAAGAACCATTCTGCATAGTGAAACATTAACCTTTATGTACTTCCTTATTTGAAGAAAAAAAAAAGAACATTATGTTGTAGTACAAGGAAGGAGAAAATAGCAAAACATCTCACTCAGGAATATTTTATAAAAGGAGTATCTTAAAAATGTTTTTAAAAGAACAAAAACACCATTAAAAGTTTTCAACAAATTTACTCCAAATCCAGTTATTGGTTTTTTTTCGCCCTATGCTATGCACCTTATTTGGTGAAAAAAAAAATCTAAAACCTATACCAAAGGGGCTTTTCTTGTAGCCCTCCTCAGCCTAGTACCTTCACTTGAACTGGACTTCAACTCCCACAGACCCCAGCCATCAGGGCACTAGCTTGGAAAAACAGGTCTGTTCCACAGATAAGTACCTTTTTTAGTGGCAAGTTTATTTTGAGTGTTAAGGGCTTCTCATGAATGCTATAACAAAATGGCTGCCAATGAAAGGAATTTGCCTACTCCCCAAGAGTTGCCATTGCCAAACAACAAAAGACATGGTGACATATGCTCAAAGTACTTTCCACTATGAAGTACTGGGATGTAGACGAGCATCATTTTTATTAAGAATGACTTTATATACAGTCATTCTTATATTGGGCCAACTTCACCTTTACTTAACAAAATTAAATAAAAGGACCTTGAAAAAGTGGAAATGTCAGGCAGGGCACAAACGTAGGCAGATGCCAAGAGTGTGAACACACCGGCATCACTCTGTCTACCCCGATCAATCAGCTCTTATTCATGCTCAGAGCTGAACCTAGTAAAAAGATGTCCAGCTGAGCACAACTCATGATGACTTCTACTGTAGACACATCCATGTTGTTTTCTGGACAACAATATGGAAGTGATTTGCTACTAGCTTCTTCTAAGATTTTTTTTAAACTTCTCAGTGTAATCTATAGCCCTGGGATATTCTGTGGTCTTCCAACCAAGTATTAACCACAACAAAAGCCACCTAGCTTTTAAAAGATCAATCGAGTTCAACTATGAGTTTCAAATATGAAAATAAGGTTCTGGTGAACTCTGATTCATCTTCACTATAATACAGATCTGGGAAATGACAAGACAAGGGTGATGTGTGCCTAACACCAGGTATGTTCAGACAGATCAACCTGACATGAATAAAATCATGCCCCAGGATGGTTTCTCCACTGCCTCCTATATGTGTTAACAGCCAGTGTGTGTGTTAGTGAAAACCTGGTTATTAAAACTGGTGTTTGAGGTCTGGAGGATGTATGTGGGCATTATTAATGATGTTGTAGTTATGAGTTTTATAATGTTGATTTATTATTGTTACATGTATAGTTGATTGTACTGTGCCTTTGTAAGCCTCAGAGTTTTGGCTTTCTGACTGAAGTGGCATGAAAACATTTGTAAATAAATAATAAACAGGAATCAAAAAGAAAATGGAATTAATCCATGTGTTTGATGTTTTAGGGGTTAAAAAAAAATCAGAAGGGCAACTGGGAGGAAACCACCTCCCAAATGCTTGCCCTTACTGCAAGGAGAAGTGAACCAAAATAAACAAAAATAAAGCAAACTGCCTGGGAAAACCGGAAGAGCTGACAGTTCTCCTTAAGAATGAGGAAGAGACCTCGAAAAACAAAGGAAAGGGGTTGTTAACGGTGGATGCAGCCTTCTTGCTGATGTTGTTATTCTTAATGCATTGATTAGATACAGAATCTAAACAGACGAATCCACCCTATTTCCCCCAGAGACGCTTCATACTCTCTATTTTCCCACAAAGGACGGGGAGGTGCGAGCAGACAAAGAGCGAATTACGGGAAGAAACCGGAAAGGGTTCAAGCAAGGGTCCATACATGGACTAGAAACCTAGTTCAGATCGAGGCCTCTGCTGGCAGGGGGTTCTTTCTCCCCACCTCCCCGCCCTTGCAATAAATGAAGCGCAAGGCGTCAGCCCTGCCCGCTTTCACCTCCTCGTAATTCTTGGCCTCCGCTTACCTTCCGTCTGCGGTTCCACCGCGGTAAACCCGCTGCTGTGGGTCCAGCCTAAAAGCGCAAGGACGAGCCGGGCCCCAACGACCCTCATTTTCTGCACGTCTCGCTCGGGGCGCGCCCGTATCTCGTACTTGGCCAGAAGAGCAAAAAGAGGGCGGTAGCAAGGGGAGGCGAGGGGGGAACGGGACGGACGGAGAAAGCCTCCCGCGCTTCCGCAATCATAACCACGGCCTGCGGCTGTTTCCCCTAGCGGAACTCCACCTAGCTGGCGCCTGCCAAGGGGTGGAGCAAATTCTGGACTTTCTGCAGGAGAGTCCCCGCTGACGCTGATTGGAACTGGTTAAGGAAAAAAGAGAGGGAGACACCTTAACTCGGCTTATCGGTTGGGTAATAAAAGAGTTGTAAACCGCGTTTTCTGCTTAGGGTTCACTGCAGTAAAGCGTTGTAAGTTGGGCCTAAGTGTTATCCGCTTTGCGTTTTCTTATTTAAATATGTTTCGACTGCACACTTTGGAAGAAAGCCTTTGCCTACCCTACTCCTAAGATCATTGCCTCATCCCTTCCCGCTTTCGCTAACATATGTGGGCTGCAAAAAATCCGGACGTGATGGCAGGAAAGGAAAACATAAACCTCGACTTTATCCGGATTTTTGCAGCATGGATATAGCACCCTAGTTCTTGCTCAAGAGATATGCAGAGACTTCCCAGTTCCCAGGTCTGTGGGCCAAACTGGGCAGGCGAAAAAAATAATAAAAACCAGTGGCAAGCCACATCCGTCTTGCTGGCAAGAAAACTGCAGGGATGGATCTGTGCTGTCACCCAGAAGGAAGCTGGACTTGAAGAAGACCCATTTTTTATCAGTTCAGGCTGAAAGAGATAGTGGTTTTTGCATGGTTGAATGGTTCCATCACCCCCAATTATAAAAAATAAATCTGCATCACTTAAAAGGCGTCCCTTATTCTGCCATGTACAGTTCTCTAAATAAAAGAATCATGCTATATCTGAAGTACTACTTTGTCCTACTGTTCAATTCTGCTTCCTGAGGTAACTGTCCTAGCTGTATCAAGAAGTTTTGCTTAAGGCCTGTTTCATGCTCCAGAATCCTGCACCACTGTTCTTCCCAGCAGTGTACGTGCTGTGCATTTCATTGCGTGTCCATGTGACAATGTAATAAGATATACAAGGTGTGGTGCCAGTTTTAGAGGCTGGATGAACTTTCAACTGGCAAATAGAGGGAGAAATGTAGAGGCAGTGACTGACTTTGCGTTTCTAGGCGTAAAGATTACCACAGACACTGACTGCAGCCAGGAAATCAGAAGACGTTTAATCCTTGGGAGGACAGTAATGACAAATCGCAATAAAATGGTTAAGAGCAGAGACATCACACTGACAACAAAGGTCCGCGTTGTTAAAGCAATGGTGTTCTCCGTAGTAACATATGGCTGCGAGAGCTGGACCATAAGGAAGGCTGAGCAAAGGAAGATGATGCTTTGAACTGTGGTGTTGGAGGAAAATTCTGAGAGTGCCTTGGACTGCAAGAAGATCAAACCAGTCCATACTCCAGGAAATAAAGCCAGACTGCTCACCTGAGGGAATTATATTAAAGGCAAAACTGAAGTACTTTGGCCACATAATGAGAAGACAGGACACCCTGGAGAAGATGCTGATGCTGGGGAGAGTGGAGGGCAAAAGGAAGAGGGGCCGACCAAGGGCAAGGTGGATGGATGATATTCTAGAGGTGACGGACTCGTCCCTGGGGGAGCTGGGGGTGGCGACAACTGACAGGCAGTCCTGGCATGGGCTGATCCAGGAAGTCACGAAGAGTCGGAAGTGACTGAATGAATAAACAACAAAAACAACACAAGGTGTGGTGCCAATTGCAGAGGCTGAATGCAGGGAATCAATCTGCCACACCTTGAAAACAACCCTTCTGATGTTTGGGCAGAAGCTGCCACAGGTTGTCCTATAGATTGGGACTGTGAGATCAATAAATGGACTTAATAAATCCTCAGAGAAAGCCAGGCCATTCTGCTAATATTTTGGGGGTGGGTGGGGGAAGTGCATATGGGACAAGAATTCAGCACCAATATAATTGCTAACTATATTTGGTACAGGTTAACAACAACAAGGAAAAAGGAAAAGGAAAAAAAACGCTCGCTTTACTAATATTTTATTTCAGACTTTTCTGGCAATTAACCTTAACAGAAAGAACCGGCCAGTGTCTTTGCTGTTGCTTTCTAGATACCCATCAGTCTTAAAAGAGATGTCCTGTCTTGCATGGCATCAAATTAGTTGGTGTAACTACATTTGCTGTTCTGTTCACATACCATGTATGTAGAGGGTAATTTTTTATATTAAAACTACTGTACTAGTGAGATCAAGTAAATTCTCCCTGTTTCCCATCTTACTACAGTACTGTGTTGTCCCCTGCAGTTTTTCCAATACCAGAAGTTAATTTGCCTGGAAAAAAAAGTACTTGCATCAACAAAGGGTAAAGAAGGGATCCATGTATGACTTTCAGGGTTTAGAACATCTTCCCTCTTGACTCTGAAACACAGGAATGAGGCAGACCTAAATGGCTGTCTCTGTTTTATTTAATGAAGGTCAAATATGTATCCATCCCTTGTATGTGGGATAATTGCAGATTTCTGTAACAGGACTTGCATAATGTTCTCTGGAAGAATTTTCCCTTTTGAGAAACAGTTGTATCCAAACCAGCTTTGAAGCAAATGGATTTTTACCTTGCATGTAGGTTCCTTGATAGCATTTGAAAAATAAGCTAGTTAGCAATATATATTTTTTGAAGTTCTATCCTGTCTTAGAATGTTAATTATTTAAAATGTTATCCATAAAACTAAAAGGTTAAGGCACCTCTACTAAGTTTGTATACCCTCTCAGCAATGGTCATACAGTACTGGCTGGGAATTTTAGAGGTTGAAATCTAAGTTGGAAAATGCTAAGCTAACGTAATAGTGGAAGCTATTAAAATAATACAGGTAGTCCTCGCTTAATGACCACAATTGAGACTGGCATTTTGGTTGCTAAGCGGAGTGGTCATTATGCAGATTTGACTGGATTTTACAACCTTTTTTGTGGCAGTCATTAAGCAAATCACCATGGTCATTAAGCGAACCACATGATTGTTAAGCAAATCACGTGGTTCCCCATTGACTTTGCTTGCCAGAAGCCGGCTGGGAAAGTCGAAAATGGTGATCATGTGACCACAGGATGCTGCAACGGTCATAAATGCAAACCAGTTGCCGAGTGCCCAAATCATAATCACATGACCATGGGGATGTTCTGATAGTCATAAGTGTGAGCACTGGTTGTAAGTTGTTTTTTTCAGCAGCGTCGTAAGCGTCGTAAGGCTTAACCGTCACTAAACAAATGGTCATTAAGTGAGTGTACAGTGAGCAACTCTGAAATAGGCGCCTTGAACTGTATTATTAAAAGTCCATACAAATAAAAGGGGCGCATCTTGGTAACTAAATGAAACTGGATCTCATAAGCACTTCAGGAAAGAAGATTCCAAAATTGTTTCAGCACCATACAAAAGGCTGTTTTTCTCATCAATATCTACAATGTATCTGGTGGTAGATCCTAGAGAAAGATCACTTAACAAGGCAGATCCAAAGGGAAGAGCTAATCCCTGAGATATCCAGCATTTAAACTAAATCTTAATGGATCTTTGTGATTTTTCTGTGTGGAATTCCAATATTTCCCTTGACACATTTTTCCTTTTTAATGTATTTCAAATATCATAGAGTGCGGGGGACAATCTGTGCCCTCAGAACCTTACGGCCGTATCAAGGTTGCCTGCTAATTGTAGTTTTTGATGTGGCGGAAAAGGAAATAATGATTTATTTGTTCATTATTTATTTATTATTCCAATTTATATAGCTACCCATCTCAATATATGATTCTGGGAGGGTCACAAACAATTAAAACAATATAAAAAACACCAAAACAATACAGCAATTTAAGAACAATAAAGCCAATATAAAACAATATAAAAACCATATAGGAAAATTCATATCTGTGGTAGTCATATTCATCAATAACAGTACAGTCACTGTATATAACACATGGGTATAATTATATTAACTCTGATCGAGTGGATATTTGAGCTTCACAGAACCTAAGAAATGTTTTTGAACCCATGTGAATTGCACTAAAATTTAATGCGACTTTCTTTCCAGTAAGTGTTTGATTCTCAAATTATTATTATAATATTTGGCAGTTTAACACTTTTAATCAGTGAAAACTATTGAACAAGGATGGTTAGCTACCGTAGTTATACTACATTAAATAAAGAGAACAAATCTGGCTGAATTATTTTTTTATAAAAAATCGTACAGTATACAAGTACCTTGATTCAAAGCAATTAGCCAGCCCACCTCTCACCAACCTCATATATTAGCTAAAGTTATGTATCGTGCATATTACTTGAGAGGAAGTCCAATTAAATGCAGTGAGGATGGGGGAGGGGGAGTAAGGGGCGTAATGAGTGTCCTTATACATCCCCCAAACAGAGACATCCACAGTTGGGGGGGGGTGTTAGTGGTATTGAAATGGTAGAGGTGGCCAGATAATTAAAGCCCAACTCCTTTTTAATGGGCATCACACTTACTGCTTCGGTGTAAAAAGGGCAGGACTTCTATCACCTGGTTACACCCATCATTTTGACACTGATGATCACCTTGCAAATGCCGATATCCCCAAAGCATACACAGGAACAACTGGTCATGCCACGTTTTGTGAGATGGGTGGCATATAAATATGTTAAATAAATACATACAGTACATACTAGGACAAAACAAAGGGCAGCTTTGAAGCCCACCCCTGCTAGATGCTCAGGAATGATAACACATTATATATTACACCTTCCCTTCATCGCTCTCACTGTCCTACTTTACTGTAAGATACACAACAACAACAATAACAACAAAAGGGAAGTTGATGTTTTGTAAAGTACTCATAGAATCATCTTGATTTAAAGGAATGCCTGTAGGGCCTACACTGGCTACATAGGCATCCTTAGAAAATAAAAATTATAGTTGGCTGCAATCTATGGGCAAGGGCTGGAAAATACTATAGGTGAGTGATGATGGTAGGAAGGATGATAGAATAATAGCACTGGGAATATATACAGACAATGGTAATATTTACATACAGTATTTTGTTCTGTACTAAGAATGCTAATGCACAGATTTCATGTATCTAGTCATGCATATTAAACAGAAGATGAAACAAATACCTTGTATTTTTACAAATTTACCGCAGCACAGGAAACATTTACCTCATAGTGAAAGTATAACCAAAAGTGTTAACCTGAATGTATGATACTTTCCTGGTGGTTTTAACAGTAAAACAGATACTCATTCTAATGGCAGGATAAATCCTTTGATGATACATAAAATGTCCAAGGTCTCCTCTAGTGCAACAAAGGCATTTAGGAGATTAAACTTAAATTTGCTTTATCCTTAAAAAAAAACTGTTTCAATTCTTTGCTTTGAAAATTTTCAGTGGCAAATTGTAAAAGATTTGGTAGCAAGACAAAATATATATTCTAAATACCTTAAACACTCTGAGGTCACATACTGTATGCATGTTACAGTATTAGTTAATGTCTTAATCTTAATTAATCTTACACATTGCAAATGACACTAAACACACCGTAAGCTTTTCCTCATTTGCCTCTTAGCTGTGGCACAAAATCCCCCAGCAACCTCTTCATCAGACTTCATCTGATTCCCCTGCCAATATCTGAATGAGTCTTAAGTCATCTTTGGTGGTAGTGGTGCTACAGTTCTGTATTTATCAGTCCTCAGGCAGGCATGACTTAATTTGTAACTTTTTAGCAACTGGCTAGCTGCAAAACCTTTAAGAACTCAGTATCTACCTACCTTCTTCCCCTCCCCTCCCTAGGTTAGATCCTAAGTCTCTTGCTGCTCTTTTCCTGTACTGGAATATGGAGGGCACTGCCACCTTGCCTGCATAATGGTCTTGTTTGATCTAAGGCTCTTTGCTTTTTATCTTGCCAGCTTCAACCTTTAAAGATTCCCCCTTATTCCAACACAGGTTTTGCCGTGGATGCAATCTGATTCATTTTACCAAACTTTCTGTAGTTGTAATGGTTGCCTATTCTAAAACATTATCAGACTCATGAGCAGGAATTCAAAGATATCTGATTTATTAAAGAATAGTATGCAGGATCACAGAGAAAGCTGAGAATGATAAAAGCACGCCAAATGCAAACTAAAAACCCTTGTTGCAAATGAGATCCCTCCCCCCATAGAATCTTCCCAAGTTCACAACCCCAGGTGCTCCTAACGGTTTCTGATGGTCTGCGGGAAAAGTCCTTGAACAGAGAACATAACCCAAACACATTCCATTGTAATGAACACAGATACAGACCTTGGTACAAGGTTTCACAGTAGCTCCCTCCCAAACAGAAATGCGCGTCAGCGCCATGGCATGTGAAACATTATGATGTATACTGTACACTGAAACAGTGAACATGACATACTGCCCCCCCAAAAGAAAGAAACCACTAAGCAGCAGGCTTCAAAGGGTAAGCAAGGTGGAAACGGCGAACTAAATCAGGAGCATTAACATGGTGAGCAGACACCCATTCAGGATGAGGGAAGCGTTTCCATCGGACCAGATACTGCAGGGTGCCTCGAAGCTTGCGAGAATCAACGACCTCTTTGACCTCAAAGTGCTGTTGGCCGTCAATCATGATCGGAGCAGGAGGAGGAGGTTGGGGATGCCAGCGGGAGGAGTGGTGGACAGGCTTGAGCAAGCTGCAATGGAAAACAGGGTGCAAGTGTTTCAAATTGCGAGGCAGGTCCAATTTAACAGTAACTGGATTGATAAGACCAACAATAGGGAAAGGAGCAATGAACTTGGGAGCAAGTTTTTTAGAGGGTTGTGGTGACTTGATAAATTTGGTAGATAGATACACCTGATCCCCAATCTTGAAGTCGTGTTGCAAGGAATGATGCTTATCGGCTTGAAACTTGTAAGCAGCCTGGGCATCAGCCAAAGCTTGTTGAATCACTGCCCAGGAATCAGCCAGCTTAACAGCCCAGTCAGAGGCAGAACATGTTTGGGAAGGGGGTTGTGGCAGTTCAGGGATGGGAACAAAGTCGTGACCAGAAACCACACGAAAAGGGGTTTTCCTGGTACTTTGATGGACAGCATTGTTGTAAGCCACTTCAGCAAAAGGTAGTAACTCCACCCAATTGTCCTGATGGTAGTTAATGTATGCTCTAAGAAATTGTTCAAGAGTGGAGTTTAAAATCTCAATAGAACTGTCAGTCTCAGGATGGGAAGACGTGGATAGCGCTTGTTTGGTGCCAATCAATTTTAAAAATGATTTCCAAAACTCGGAAGTAAACTGTGTTCCGCGGTCACTGACCAAATGGGAGGGGCTACCGTGGAGGCAATAGATGTGGATGAGAAATAGGCGTGCCAATTGCGGGGCTGACAGGATGGATGCATGTGGAATGAAATGTGCCTGTTTGGAAAAAAAATCTTTTACAACCCAAATGACAGTTTTCTTCTGACTGGGAGGAAGATCCACAATAAAATCCATAGAAATCTCATCCCAGGGACGGGACAGGCTGGCCACTGGCTGTATAAGCCCCTGTGGTTTCCCCCCCTTACGTTTTGAAATGGCACAAACAGGACAGGAAGCCACATTGTCTTTTACATCGTGTCTCAAGGTAGGCCACCAGAATTGACGACGAACCAAATGTAATGTTTTGACAAAACCAAAGTGTCCAGCAAGTTTATCATCATGGGAACGCTGTAAAATCTCAGCTCTTAAAGTTTCGGGTACATAAAGGCGGTGTTCCACCCATGCCAGACCGTTTTCAAAAGAAACAGTGTCTTTATTAGCTAGCAACCAAGTGTCAGATTTCAGTGCCTGGAGAAAGTCCTTCTGTAACTGACAAGGAACTTGCACTTTCCGCTTCCCAGACTGGGCTGGGGGCGGGGTTGCTTGCACACGGGTCTGGCTCTGAGTGACAGCAACCAAACCCAGTTGTGGTTCAGTGACAACAGTCCCAACTACGTCTGCCCCCTGGTCAAAATCCTGAGGTAAAGTCGACAAAGCATTGGCCAGAAACTTTTTCTTTCCTGGGATAAATTTTAACTGGAAGTTGAAACAACTGGAAAACTGAGCCCAGCGAATTTGTTTAGGACTGAGGCACTGGGGGGTGCAGAGGGTTTCCAAATTCCTGTGATCGGTCCAAACCTCGAAAGGGCATTTAGCGCCTTCCAGGAGGTGATGCCAGGCTTCCAAAGCGGCTTTTACAGCAAACGCCTCCTTTTCACAAACATGCCACCGGCGTTTGGTTTCAGAAAATTTTCTGGACAGATAAGTGCAGGGTTTTAAAAGATTTTCAGAATCTCTCTGTAACAATATAGCCCCAACTGAGGAGTCAGAAGCATCATCTTGGACCACAAAGGGGCATTCAGGATCGGGGTGCTGTAGAATAGGCTCAGCAGTGAAAAGGGTTTTTAATTTCTCAAATGCTGCCTGGCATTCAGGCATCCAATTCAGCACTGCCCCAGGGTTTTTTACTTTGCGTGTCTCCCCCAAGCCCTTGGTATGGAGTAAATCAGTGAGGGGCAAGGCAATCTCAGCAAACCCATGGATAAATTGGCGATAGTAATTACTGAACCCAAGGAAACTTTGCAATTGCCTCCGGGTGCGGGGACGTTCCCAACTTAAAATTGCCTGAATTTTTGCAGGGTCCATTTCAATGCCCTTGTCAGACACCCTACAGTCCAGATAGTCAAGTTGGGTCTTGTGGAATTCACATTTGGAGAGTTTGGCATAGAGTTTGGCATTTCTAAGCTTGCGTAACACCTGTTTGAGGAGGCGTTCGTGTTCCTCCTCCGTTTCAGTGTAAATGAGAACATCGTCTAAATAAACCAGGACCCCTTTAAACAAATGATCATGTAATACTTCATTAATCAATTGCATGAAGACTCCGGGCACCCCTGCCAACCCAAAAGGGAGGAGTTTGTACTGAAATGAACCCAGTGGGCAATTAAAAGCAGTTTTCCACTCATCTCCAGCTTGTATGCGAATGCGGAAATAGGCTTCATGAAGTTCGAGCTTGGAGAAAATCTTGCCCTTAGACAAATGAGCTAACATGTCCTTCATGAGCAGAAGAGGGTACTTGTTGAAAATTGAGATGGAATTTAACCCTCGATAGTCTGTACAGAGTCGAAGCGTGCCATCTTTCTTTTCCCGGTATAGCACAGGGGCCCCAACTGGGGAATTTGCAGGTTCAATAAACCCCCTTGACAGATTTTTGTCAATAAAGTCCTGTAATGCCTCAAGCTCCTTCTGAGTCATTGGATAAATTTTTGGCTTGGGCAATTGAGCATTGGGAACTAACTGTATCGCACAGTCAGTTTTCCAATGGGGGGGGGGGTAGCTGATCTGCTTCCATTTCCCCAAAAACATCTGCAAAGTCTTGGTATCAATCGGGCAAGCCTTCTAAATGTGCCAAGTTAGGGCGCAGCGTGACGGTCGCAGCCCTTCCAACCCCCGCACGTGCAGCTCTCTCCGCTGTAGGAGCTTGGTAAAACCCATCTTTAAAAGTCACAGTTCTGTGTTCCCAGTTTATATATGGGCTTCGATAGGTCAACCAGGGGATCCCCAGAATTACCAAGGGATTGCCAACAGGTGCTACTATGAATTTTAAAGTCTCACGGTGCCTGCCTGAGTGGTTGGGCCCCAGGGTACAGTAGCTGTCCCTCTTTGGGGTGGGGACACTGGTGGTCGAGCCCTGCAGGGTGGAGATTCATCCCGGAGCCGTCTCCGGCCTCGCTCCACCGGTGGTCTGGATGGGAGGATGGGGGATGGTTGTGTGAAGCTGGGATCTCCTCCGCGCCTCCCCTGCCCCCCCAATGACAAAGAGAGGTTTCTTAGCATGTACTCCATCGATTCTATTTTGGCCTCCATCACTCTTAGCCTTTCAGGAGTTTGAGATTCCTCCCTCCCTCGCATGTTAGGCTGTCTCTCTGTTGATACCATGGTAGATTCTATGTCTGGGGTCAGTGGGAACCGATACTTCTAGGACGCCTGGAACGTCCCTGGCTGGGGTTCTCCCACTTCATCCCAGGTGATCAACTCCGCAGGCAATTTGCTGGGTGCCAGTTGCTCTGGTTCTCCCCCATCGTCAGATTCCTCCACCTCAGGACTGGAACTCGATTCCTCCCAGAAATCTGAAGGTTCTGGGGTGAGGCTCAGTTCTCCCCTCTTGACTGTCGACTCGGGCATCAAGCTAGCCGTCTCCTCAGGTCCCCCAGTCGTGAGCTTGGACTCGGCCATCGTTAACTATTTTCCCTCACAAGAAACTAATCTTGGTAGGAGCTAATGGTACAACTTTGGTGATTCTCAGCTTTATGTAATGGTTGCCTATTCTAAAACACTATCAGACTCATGAGCAGGAATTCAAAGATATCTGATTTATTAAAGAATAGTATGCAGGATCACAGAGAAAGCTGAGAATGATAAAAGCGCCCCAAATGTAAACTAAAAACCCTTGTTGCAAATGAGATCCCTCCCCCCGTAGAATCTTCCCAAGTTCACAACCCCAGGTGCTCCTAATGGTTTCTGATGGACTGCGGGAAAAGTCCTTGAACAGAGAACATAACCCAAACACATTACATTGTAATGAACACAGATACAAGGTGTTGGTACAAGGTACACAGATACAGGCTTGGTACAAGGTTTCACAGCAGCTCTCTCCCAAACAGAAACGCGCGTCAGCGCCATGGCATGTGACACGTTACGATGTATACTGTACATTGAAACAGTGAACATGACAGTAGTTAGCGTAGTTACATGGACCTGTTGTGGATAAGGTCATCCTGGTACCTATTGGCCACTACAGCATGGGAGGGGCATGTCCACTCCCTTCTGCCCTCTGGGCACTGTCTTGCAGGGCCATTCTGCTTCGAAGGGCAAGAGGGTCCACTTCTCAAACCAGGCTCTTCTCTTGTACAGGGCAGGTCTGTTAGCCAATCCACAACTCAGGGGCTGGGATCACCTTGAATGGTAGCTGAATTGGGTGGTAGTGGCAGTGGAGGCACGGGGCTGGGTGGGAGGGATTGTATGGTGAAAGGAGGGGGGGAGAGAGAGAGAGAGATGCTCTCTCTTTGTTGCTTCATGGCACAATTCTCCTCACCCTGCCAGCTGTTTTATGGAAGGCTTTTGAACACAGGTTTAGCCCTATTGCAGAAGAGTGCTAACCTGTGCCCCAAAGGAGATCATCAGCTAGTATCACCTAAGCAAAACCTGCCAGTCTGGCTGTCTGTTAGAACTCTTGTCCTCCCCAGCCCCATACACAGTAAGAAAAGAGATTGGTGAGAATCTTCCTGACAGCTGGTGGTACAGTGGGGGAGGAAGGAAACAAAGGGAATTCCCCAATCCCTGTTTTTAACATGCCTGGTACACCATAAATAAGGACAGCACATTTGCTAGCCTTGTGCCTTGGCAGGATTGGGGTTTCCAGGGAGTATAGCTTTCTTGTAGCTCAAGGTTTGATAGATAGTATATAACTCAGCCTTGAGAAATAATCCTAGGCGTGTTTTGTACATTGATTTCACTATGTTTCCATCTCTACTTTATTTATATATGTTTGGAGAATTTCTTTATAACCTATCACCAACACTTTCTGAATAGCTTCTGGACAAAGCACAGATTAGATACATGACCAAGACTAAGAAGATGCCACTGAAAGATTATGGCAGTCTTTGGATGCAGTGTCCCTAAAGCCATACGCCAGTCTCTGTATGAAATACCACAACTGAAGCTTGGCAGGACGGGAAGGGGGGATCTTGTCTTTGTTTACAATGTTTTGTTTCTTTTAAAGTGTGTCAAGAATGGGATGGTATTGAAACAGAATTATGCAAAGATGACTAACATGTAATCGCAAGAATTTATAAATTGCTGTTAAAATATGATACAGATGCTGAACAAGTTAAAGAATGTAATATTAGATGGATGCTAAATTTTGAGCACAGTATTGGCATGGACATTTGAGAAAAACGTGGACTAAAAATATTAAATATACTCTGTACAATAAGTTAGGAATTTTTTTTATAAAATGATGTATAGATGACATTTGGCACCTGTGAAACTATCAAAAATATATAAGAACATTTCAGGTAAATGGAAAAGTGGAAGTAAAAGTGGAAAAGGGGATGGAACCTATTATCATATGTGGTGGAGTTGTGAAGTGGCCAAAAATTTTTGGTCGGTGATCCACAGGACATTGGTAAAAATAATAGGAATCCCTTTTCAGATGAAACCAGAACTGTACTTGTTAGGGTTTATGGATGAAGAACTGAGTAAAAAGCACAGTGTCTTAGGATCACTGTGGCAAAATTATTATTTTCCACAGAAATGGAAAAATAAAGAAACTCCAAATGTTGAAGATTGGATATGTACAGTAAAGTTATGGACTTGACGGAGATGGCAAAACTGACCTGTCTAATGAGAGAGAAATCTACAGAGGCTTTTATTAAAGACTGGTTTCGGTTTATGGTCTACATTGCAAAAGTAGAGAAAAATAGCTTGAAGATTATAGGGTTTTATAGATTAAGTAAGGGATGATAACAGAAATTTTAAATAGTGATCACAAAATTAAATAATTTTATATAATTTTATATAGAGGGTTTTATAGATTAAATAAGGGGAGATAACAGAAAATTTAAAAAGTGATTACAATGGCATAAAAGAATAAGAAATGGTTAATGGATCCATGAGGAAAGTGAAGGATGGCAGTGGACTGTATGTTTTTTTTTAAGTTAGATGTTTAGTTTTGTATTTGCAGGTTTATGTTTCTGTATGTATTTTTTTATGTTTATTTTATGTGTAGAATTTTAATTAAGTTTATATTAAAAAAGAATGGGATGGTATAATGGGGCATATTCCATCTGTAAACAGTGTAATAAAAGAACAGAAGACATTTCAACAAGGGATGAAGGGCTTGAATCAGTCAGCAAGTGACATCATGGGACTACCTATGGACTGATCCACACAATCAACTTGCTCCAGCACAAGTATAGGCCACTAACCATTTCTCAAAGGCAAAAACGTACAACACTGTCCTCTACCCATCCCCTGCCCAGCAGGAAGGCAACCTCTGGCTCTTTTTTTCCAGCTATGTGTTTTATCACTTGTGCCAGTGCAAGTGGTGCTGTTTGTTTCACCTGCTGTGCTTCATTTCACTTAGGCAAACCTCTGCAGGTTGTGTGCTGTGTGCTGTGTGCTGTGGTAGGAATGCCCTGCCCCTCTATTTCTTCCTCAGCTCCTGAACCAATGAAATGCTAGACTTTTAAAAAAAACAGTGAAACAGTGAAAGGCTGGGAATTATTTTAATATACGTTCATTAGCAGAATGGTGAAAGCCTGAACCTTATTTAAAAGTTCAGAGCTGTGAAATGGTGGTCCTTCCTTCCTTCCACAGAAGTTCTGCCAGTTATACTTTCTAGCTTAAGTCAAGAAAGAATGGTAAAACTATGGTGTTTTCCTTCATTCTTTTTTATTGGCCCACCACTGGGTATACCAGGCAAGAAGTTGTTAATTATGGGCAGGAAATAGTGGAATGGAACTCCTAGAAAAGATCTATCAATGGGAACCTCATACGTCAAAGACTGCCCATGGAAAGGAAAGCAATTGCTGCCTGTTTTCCTGGCATGGGTAGGAGAGTGAAACAGCAAGAAAATCCACCAATCAGGTCATGGTAAGTGCAGCCAGACAGAACATCAAGCCATCATCCTGGCCAGAGCCAGAAGGGGGTGAAATCCAGAAAGGGATTTCTAAAGTTGGGTTATTTTGCAGCTGGTTTCTGTATGGGAGTCAGGCAGTAATGGTCTGTGAGAATGTACTTGAGAGACAGGAGGAGGAGGAGGAGCAGCAGCCGCCACAGGCTAGGCAACGATCAGATAAGAGGCAGCTGAGCCTGCAGAAGCAATGGGGATGTTGCAAAGTCTCAGAAGGGACCCTCCCTAGTTTCTTAAAATGTAAAGGTGAGGGGAGAGAGATGTACTTTCAGATTTGCAAGATTCTGTTACTGTAACAGAATCTTACAATAAAGATAGTGTTAGTACTCATGGTTGGTGGTTCATGTAAGTATTAGGTAGGGCTGACATTAATCTTGCAAGTCTGAAAGTCCATCTCTCTCCCTGCCTTTACAGTCCCACCCCACTGCACCACATGTTTGCTGTCACATTGCCAATCCCTATCATACCTCTATTGCCTCTGTTTCAAGTCATTGCAGTCACTTGTTTTCCCTCCATAGGGACAAAATCTAACTGTTGAACAAATAGGTAGTTAATATTTGTTCCTTACATCGGTCTAGTGGATAAGAGATCTGACCATGCAGGACAGGATAGAAGAGCCAAGTTTTCACCATCCACAGGACTTTTCCACAGCATTTTCTATCATGTTGTTGGGGAAACTCTTATTCCCTATCCTACTCCAGTTCAGCCACAATGCTGTGATTGATGTTTGAGTCTGAGGCATTGCAACAGCTACTGTAAATGCCTACAGCATAGTGTTGCTACTGCTGTTACTTGCAAGTCAATGAAGAAGAACAAAAACCTTGAATTTCTCATCTCTTTGGATAAATTCAGTGAAATGGTCGAAGTTTTCTGCCCCAAAATAGAGCAGGAAAGGTTAAGAGACCCCACTTCCATAAGAAAAGAGCAGGCACGCATACAGTTTTTCATGTGCATCAGCAGACTATTCATACATTATAGAACGGAAGCTTTTCCTGCAGAAATTGTAGGTCAAGTTTTGAGATGTTGCTGCTTCTTAGAAGGCACAGAGCAGGAGTAGACCATTGGAGACCCTTGGACTTCATGTAGACCTCAGTCTAATTTCATGTGGCCTGCAAAAGGCCTTTGCAAGCAAGTGATTCTCTCTTCCCCCAGTGGACAGCATAAGGAGAAAGGGAAGGGATATTGAGGCAGGCAGGCAGGCAGGCAGGCAAAAGAAAGATTTCACCCAGATTTCACTCTGGTTACTGCTTTCTTTAGTCCCATCCCATATTGGTATGTAACATGGCCATCATCCATGGCACCAGTCAAGACAGCTCCAGCTCTGTAGAGAATAGATAACTCACCAGGAATTAGTCATAGCAGCCCTGAGTAGCTGTGTGATACTTTCACAGTGCTGACAGCTCTTTACTGGTATAGGTGTGGCCTTGCCTGAGCAAAAGGACACTGCTTATACAGGCCAAAGTTGTTGGCTTGATTTATTTATATCTTACATATTGCTCAATGGCCTAAGCAAATCTGTGTGAAATCTTTCTTTTGCCTGCCTGCCTGCCTGCCTCTATATTCCTTCCCTTTCTCCTTGTGCTACCCACTGGAGGAAGGGAGAATCACTTGCTTGCAAAGGCCTTTTGCAGGCCACATGAAATTAGACTGAGGTCTACATGAAGTCCAAGGGTCTCCAGTGGTCTACTCCTGCTCTGTGCCTTCTAAGAAGCAGTCTCGGCATAACAAAGCACAAGCAATAACACTGGTTTAAACAATAAGGACAACTGACAAAGTATTTAGGGATTGTGTAAAAGCTGGAATGGAACAAATCAGGGCAGGTACATTCAGAATAAAGCTGATGTCATAAACAATGGCCTGTGTTAAAGTTAAATCAGAATAATGTTTAAAAACTGGATCTTCATTATTAGTGTATGTTAATTAATCTCTTAATACTCAGAAAACATTTGGAACAAGGCAAAGTAAACATTTAAGACATTTTATTAAATCATAAACATGTTATTAATAATAAACATCAAATAACAAAATATGCATGTATTGCTTGCAGGAAGGAAGGAGAGGAGAGGAAGGGAGAGAGGGAGGGAGAAAGTAGGCTCTTATTTAGGGTACTAGCCATACATTTTTTCAGGATACTCATCACAATCTTTTATCACCTATTTTTCCCTTTCTTTGTCTCCAAATAGAGGCTTTGCATTGTGTGGTGGGCATGCTCAGTTCTCCGAGGGTTCTTTTGGTTCTTCCCTTGTAGGGCATTTTATTCTAAAAGTGTTTTTCTTTGTGCAAATGTTGCCTTAAGTCTGCTGATACCTCCCATTTCTGTTTTATCACAGTTGCTCCCATGTTTGGGAGTACAAATGTCATACAAAGCAAAACCCAATGAAGCAGGCAGTGCCAGAGCAGAAAACACGACTGGCCCAGCATGGGATGGATTATGATGGAAAGAAATTAAGAAATGGTTTCCATTTCACACAGGAAGGAGAGGCAAGGAAGAGGAGGAAGTGATTGGCAACCTTTGTTAGGAATAAATAGTGAGGGACAGGAGATTGTAGCCTGCAGTTGAATCAAAGCATACATAGGGAAAAAATGTGTGTGCTACTTATGTAAATCCTCCACCCTATTCTAGGATCTGAGTTTCACACCTGCAAAATTCTGCAAGCATGCCAGAGGTGTGCCCTATACATAAAACTGTTCGGGTACTTAGGTTTATTTCATGCCTGCTGATGATGCACAGTTGTAGAGTGAAAACAAAGCAGAGATGGGGACCAGCCACTACAGCTGAAACAACTGCTTTAATTCTCCTGAGGATATTATTTGGGCTGGAGTCACAATACATGCCACAGACCAAGAATGCAAGGCAGACTGTTTTTTTGGTCATACAATGAAGCAAGGATGGCATTATAGAGGACAAATGAGTAAATGCCCAGGAGAATTGAAGTTCTGTGCCTCTGGTGGACACTTGCTAGAAGAATGCTGGGATAGGGTGTCTTTATCAATCCAAGTCACTTTATACAAGATTGTACTTACTTTGTAAATCCACTTGGAGTCAGTGTAACACAGGAACTAACCCAGTACTACCAAGATATCAGCAGGAAATGTTAAATAGCAAAGAGGGGAGTCAGCAGGGTTTTCTTAATGCTAATAATGGTAATTCCAAAATCCCACAAATCTGTAGACTTGATTACACATTGCAGAATATTCAGCAGGAAATTATACAGGAAAAGAGAAGCACTTGCGTTTTTTAACTAGTAGTAATGAAACCTAGCTATGTTAATATGATTCCAAAGGCAAATCTCTATGGATTTTTCTTCATTTTTTTTTATACTGGTAAGTTTTCCATGATTTTTGATACCTTGGTATATTAACATAACTTAAGTATGAGAATATTGTATTGTGGTTTATTTGTTTTCACTGATGAACTGTATTATTTTGGAATGTGGCATACTTTTAAAAAAAGATAATAGTTTTTAATCAACAGGCTTGTGACATTATAGAAACTAACAGGTTTATAGCAGAATCTTATGCAATGATAAATTCCATTGAAAGTATGTCTTAGAGTAGCAAAGTAGGTAACCTGGTCACGTTTTGAACGTAGCAGGTTTTGGCAGCATGTCATCCAAAACAAGCAACCGGCAAATCAACCTGCTGTTCAAATTTAGCAACTGGACCTCACTTCCCATGAACGCTGCCAGCATGTACAAGAGCGGGGTGTGTGTGTGTCAGGGAATGGCAGGCTAAAACCGGGTATTTCAATCTGTGCTGGGTGGAACCCCAGGCTTCTGTGAGAACTTGATGGGTTCCCTGAGAGACTAAGGGCAAAAACACAACCCAACCCATCAAAAAACACACCTTCACCTGAACAGGGCCAGTTTTCCAGCACTAGAGCTTTCTCTCTTGATCAGGGCTTCTGGGATTTTTTTTAAGCTAACAGGTTCTGAAAAAGTTTGAAAACACCTGGTTTAAAGTATTTGGTAAGTACCAGGTTGTCTTTCCTGTGGAGAATAGGGCCTAACTGTGGCATAAGTATTCAGAGGCAGTGCTTTTTTTTTTCCCCATCAGTTAAATGAACAAAGATGTCATTTCTTGTGTTATCCAGTTGGTTGAAGCCACTGATAAAAGAAACTGAAAGGTTTTTTTTTAAAATGTTCAGTACAAAATGTTTACCCAAATAACCTAATGAAAACCATTCCTTTCTACTGTGGTGTTGCAGAGGGACCAGTAAATAAAATGGAGAAGTTTTCATCTGATGACATAATTAAAGCATTTGGGTCCACATTCAGTCTTCATGTTGGATCACACTCCCTGAGCCTTCTCCACAACAGCACCAGACCTTTTTAATAAAATTCCAAAGGATCTGAGGCAGCCACCTCATTTTGGAGTTTGAGAGAACAGCTGAAATTTATCCTGGGCATTCCCTGAAACTTGAATGGGGCCCTTTCAGATTTGGTTTTAAATATTTTTTTACAATTGTTATATTTTAAATAACAACAACTTAATATTTTAATGTTATTTTAATGTTTGAAACCTCAATGCTCTTTTCATTGTACTGTAACTTTATTGTGGTAAGTCTGCCCTGAGAGCCATGAGGTAGCAAGGTGAGGTATACATCTAATTAAATAAATAAAAGCCATAGGAAGTGCAGCTTCTTTTATTTCACCAGTAAGAGAGAAACTTTCTAAAACTATTCTGCTACTGAAATCTCTTTATGGTAAATTAGATAATTGTTGGCTTAATCCATCTGTTTTACAGCACTTCTGCATTGATGGGGCCTGGAGAGCATATTTTCTGTGAAAGAATAATAATTAATTTAAACAAAACAAAACAGGTTATGACTGTTTTGGAGACAGTGAAGAGATTCTAGAACTAATTCTCCCAAAGGTCAAAATAATGAAAATATTTGCTAAATGAAATGACTGGCAGGAAAGTATCCTTACCACAGTGATGTGACACTGGTGAACTGGTATCCACTGTATATGTGTACAATCACATTCTTTCCTCTATGCCAAACAGGGAAATTCCATTATTTCAATAGTCAGTTCTTGCTATCCTGAGAAAGCAAAATGTAACTATTACTTAAGAGAAGGCTTCCTTGAAAAAAGGCTTTAGAATCAGCAGTTTCTTTCCTCCAGACACAGTTGCTCAGCTAACCAAGGACTATGTGCACACTTTACTCAATAGAAAGATGGTCTGACAATTTCATTTGATGTCTGTTTCACAAGAAAGGGTTTATCATCCTGAGACTCTTGAAATGAGAACCTTGAAACACAGATTCTTAAGGCCTTAGATTTTTGAAGAATATTATCCCTGTATTTTCTCATTTTGCTAGCAGTAACATGCAAATAACATTGAGAGTGAAACAGTTCCTGACTGGCTACCCAAGAAGACAGACTGCATTGCTGAACAAAAAACTGTTGATTGGGAAAAAGGATTTACAGTGGTGTTGAAATATACATGTGCACATGCCCATACTGACATCAAGGCAATCTCTCTCTCTCTGCCCCCCCGCCCCCGCCCCCATGTGCCCTTCCCCTCCCATTTCTTTTCTTTTGTAGGATGGGAATATTATCAATAGCTCATCAAATGTGTTCTTAATGCTTGTTTACATCCATGTCAAGTAAAACATACCTACTCTGCGTTCAGAAAATTGAATTAAGTTCCACAAACTGATTTACTTCAAGAATAATAGACTTAGCTTTAGTAATTTCAAAAGCAATTTTCCCATTTTTCTTTCTTTGTTTCTATCACTGACATAGGACAAAAGAATGTTTCCTGAATGTTTCCTGCAAAAATTGCATCATTTAAGTATGGTCTCATTAATTGTATTTGTCTATAAAACATATTTGTGTATAAACAGTTTTGTTGCATTGATTAACACATTGATTAATAATTAAACTATACTGACAACTAAGCAACTATCCTGTCTGCATTTCTACCTCATGTGTTGTGGGGTGGCATGAAGGTCCTGATTTGGCACTCTCCTCTATGCTAAACAAGTGGTAAAGTTGATTTTCACTGATTTGATAACAGACTTCTAATTGCAAAGGAGAAATTATTTTATTAGATGAAATATGTATATTTTTATTACTTAATGAGCCCAAACTAAATGATTTCAGAAAGATTACTCATAGCAATTAATGTCTATGAAGAATATATAGTGAGCTTGAAATAATAATACTCTGAGGTTGGATCAGGGACTTTTATTCATGTTAAGTGATAATGTGAATTTTCCAAGAGTTGGATTATATGGGAATGTATTCAAATAAATATAACATATACTGTTTCTGTTTTTCTTTTGCAATATGCATGTCTAGGTACCAAAACAAATTTACTATATTTGACATTCGTATGAGAATTAAAAAGTTCTATTTTCTGTGAGTAATAAGAGGTTCTGTGTTCCATGCTGACCATTCAAAGCTTTACTGTATTTTAGACAAAGCAGACATTTAATGGATATGATTTCATCTCAGAATACCAGTCGTGAGAGGGTTCTGACAATAAAGATTTTTTTAATCCCTGAATTTTACAAAATAATTCAAACATGACAACATTTACGATGAGGTGACATTATAATGAAGATACTTATATGAAATCACAGAATTTAGAAAAGGAAACAACAAAAGCCTTTTCTTTATATATACTTAAAATTCTAAGATTACACAAAAAAGGAGTATGTGACAATGAGAGTGGGAGGTTTGCAAACATGTGCAAGCAGTGTAGGAAAGCAAAGGTACTATATGGCTTAACTAAACTCTTTGTAGTGTTTGACCAACTGTGGATTCTGTACTTGTTGCTCTTCTAAAAAGTGAAGCAACTATAGATTTGCAATCTTAGGTGTGCTTACCTGGGAGCAAATTCCACTTATCTAAATGAGTCTCAGTCCTGGGTAGGATTTACTGCAAATCTGAGGTACTTTTCCTATTTCTCTTTTCTTAGGGTTATTCAGACAAGCTACATTACTCTTACGCTCTCTGAAAATCAGATACTTTTTAATTCCCTGCCTGTTGTCTGAGTGATTTCTCTGCATGGGGTGCAATGGATTATAATCACACATTCACACACACAAAGAAGCACATAAACACAAAAACCATACACAACTCAGTCCTAATGAGTACAAAAAAAATTTGGTTCCTTCGTCTCTGCATTCCCAAAGTAGCTGCAAGAGCTGTGTGCCTTTCTGGCATGGAGTGAAATGGCTAGAAGCATCTGAAGCTGTGAGGGTAAGGCTCAGAGAAGGAACTACGGGAAGCCTTCCAGAATAAACCGGAAGATTAACCAAACTGAAAATTTATTAAATCATGAAAAAGTATTTGTTGCTAGTATTGAATGCTTTCCAAAAGCACTTCATAAACATTTCATAGGACCTATGAGTTGGAAGGCACCTTATGAGTCATCTAGTCCAACCTTCTGCTCAATGCAGTAACCTCCAGCAAAGGGCCAACCAACCCACTTGCAAACCTCTAGCAAAGAGGAGTCCACCTCTGTTTTAGGTACACGGTTTTACTGCTCAACAGCTCTTGCCATCAAGATATTTCTTTCAATATTCAACCTGGATCTCCTTTAATGTCAACCTGTTGGGTCTTCTCCTGACCTTGGTTCCAACGGAGAACAAGTCTACATCCAGTTGCGTGTGACTGCTTACCTTTTAGATGGTGCTATTTTTTGGATATAGGCAAAAAAAGAGTTGCAATCTGCTACATAGATTTATATTTACATGGATATCCTTGCTTTCATTGCTGCACGACTGGGTTGATACTTAGAACATTATGCACAGACAATCAGACCTGTGCTGTTGAACTGCCATAAAAGCTGATATTATCAGCACATTAGGAAGCTGTTCTGATACCACAAGCAGACAGCCTGGCACAAATATTTAGGTAATTATTGTCAGGGTAACAGTTGTTTAATTAGGGACAAAGCTTCACCTGCAAAGTAAACATCCTGCCTTCTTGTGGCCAAGTCCAGAAAGCTTGTCTTGCAGCCGATGCATTTCATACATTTTTGTTCCACAAGAGGCTAAGCCACACTCTCATTTCAAAGCCTGAGATGGGAGGATGATGCTATCATGAAAGATAGCTATGTACTCAATTTTCATGCTGCGCGGTGAGTGATCCCATGGTAGTTGGTGACATTTTAAGTTATGGATGGGGAGGTGGGGAAGCAAAAGCAAGCTCATTCATTGTCAGTCTCCTCTTCCTTGCACTCTCTCTCTCTCTGGCCAGGCTCCTTTCAGCCTTATTCATGAGCTGATCAGTGGAGAAGAGAAAACTTATTTGCATTATATCTTTGCATTTAAAAGCTATAAATTAAAGGAAACTATAAATGTTTCTTCCTGGTAAATGTTATTGCTCATAAAAATCTGCATTTGCATCTGTGCTCCTTATTGAATTTTTCTCCTAGCTCAATAGATGCAAGAACTGTAGTGTAACTTCTGGCTTCTAATACAGCAAAGGAGAACGACCAATCCTTTGTTCTTTGCTTCCTTGATGTATTGTTATCCCCTGACATGAGATCAAGCAATTCATAAATTAGCAGGGAATAATTTTGAACATTTGTGTGAGTCTGGGGACATTCTGAGAAACTGAGTAGCTATTAGCTGGGCTCAACTTCTTCCAACAAAATCAGGGTGTGAAGCTGCTTTTACCTTGAAAAGGTTGTTACCTGAGTTTGATAATAATCTAATAATGACAGCGAAGGTCAATGCTAACGCCATTCAGGAGTCCATTCCCTTCTTGCTGAGCAACATCCACATGGACATTCTTTTGCCTGTGCCATTAGGAACTAATGACTCCATTCAGTCCTACATAGATGAGGACAAGAAACAACTGATATGGAATTAGAAAATGGAGGATGAAACCACCCCACCAGAGATGATGCATGGCCTTGAATCCTCTTCTTCATTTTTGTCTCCAAAGTTGATTTTTCCTGTCTTCACTGTCTGAAACAGCAATGCAATTCAATGCAAACGAATTCTTTTCAAGGTAAGACAACTTACCTCTCATGCATCTTTCTGTAACTTTTAGGCTACATTAAATACCTGAAATGGAGGATGAAACATAACTTGCAGTGGGTAGAGGCCATAAATCTGGTTCAGAAACCAAACCATACAGTTTTGGAAAAGACATAACTTACTCTGGGTTATAGTGACTTTGCTTCCAGAGCAAGATTCACACCAGTGTTCCATAGCTATTAATAATCACAAATGGTTGTAGGCCTTTGGGTTTTTAGCAGAATGGGGCAGGAAGAAAGCTCCTCTTGTGAGGAGATGAAACTTGATATATTTCATAAATATTGTTACAGTGGTTTTCAAACTGCACTCTTCTAAAATGTGTGTGTGTATATATATATACAGTATACACACATACATACATGCACATCATAAGAGTTCCACTTTAGTTAGTGATTAAAGGCCCAAGGCTAGAAATCAGATTTGTCCTGCCTTAGGCACAAAGCCAGCTGGGTGACCTTGAGCCAGTCATTCTCTCTTAGCCCTAGGAAGCAGGCAATGGCAAACTACTTCCAAAATCTTGCCAAGAAAACAGCATGGAGATGATAGATAGATAGATAGATAGATAGATAGATAGATAGATAGATAGATAGATAGATAGATAGATAGATAGATAGATAGATGATAGATAGATGATAGATAGATAGATAGCCTGGAGCTTTGTTTGGGGGTAGAATATGATGCAATTTTCATTGTTTCTAATAGTACCTTTGATGAGAATCAACCTTGCCAGTAACTGTTCCAGTTAAGGTAATCTGGTGCTAAAGAAAATGGGGTTCATCAGATAATGATGCCTTTTTTTGAATGGGGTGAGATTTGTTACAGGGAATTGAGGCAGAAACCCAAGAAATCTTCACTGTGTTTTTTCCATAGAATCATCTAACAAACACAATTCACAAATAACACTGCACAACTGCCCAGAATGAAAGACTGGGCAATAATGAGATGGAATGAGTTGTAAAATTAAAGTTTTCTTTGAATCCTCAGAATCTCTCCGCTTCTCAAGATGCTGCTGTTGGGGTGTCCAAAGACAGTCTGATCATCATGATTACTCTCATTTTTAGAGCAGATCTATCAGTCCTTGAATACAACAGTCCTTTTTCTTCTACTGAAGTTTACATAAACCATAACTGGACTTTTTTTGGTCACAGCTACTATGGCACAGTGTAGCCTTCTGAGCTCCCAACAGACAGATATGGACCAAAGCTTTGTATCTAGTATCAGCTGTGCCCAAAGCCACAGCTGATACTAGATACAAAGTTTTGGTCCATATCTGTTTATTGTGAAAATTTGTTCTTCATGTTCTGGAAATAAATTGGAAATCTCTGATTACAACTTGCTGCCGAATACATTCTATTGAATGTCTTAACAGTAATGCATTTTAACCACATAGAAACTTTGCATATCATCTGGCTTGCATGTAAAATCTACATTTCTGTTAGTTATTGGTGGCTTTTTTTTTTTTACTAGTGCTAGTAAAATATCTATTCATTGTGAAATAGAGAAAAACCACTGACAGACAGATTCAGTCCCTGGCTATGCACACCCGTGCATTCCACACTGCTGCAATATTGTGCATGCTTTGTATGAAAAGGTTCTAGGTTTAGTCTTTGGCATCTCCACGTAAGCCTGGGGAACACTCGTCTGTGAAACCCTGAGAAACTCACTGTCAGTCAGTGTAGAAATTGCAAAGCAATCGCTTGATCAATTTAGGGCAGCTTCTGATTTTAACCAAGACAGCCAAAAACAAGGCTGTCATGGCTGATGCTGACCTGTTGGTTGGTCCCTACATTGGAATTCTTCCTGTTTGGAGTTGCTCCTTATACAAAGAAGACTTCACCCTCTCTGAGGCCCAGGCTAGCAATTCAGTGTGAAAACTAACTGTTCCTACCTCTGGAGGCGCTCTTTCCCTTTTTCCTCCTGACACACATCTGGCAGCCAGAATCACAATGAATATGACCAGGTATCCTTGGTTGTGAAGGACCAAGCTCCTTGGAAATAGAGTTTCTCTGCCATCTAAAAATGTTTTGTTGCCTTCACTGAACTTATATATAATTTATTTATTTATTTAATTTATTTATTAATCAAATTTATCACCACCCATCTCCCAAAAGGGACTCTGGGCGGTTTACAATAAAACATAAATAAGAAAAATATAAAAGTGTAAAATACTATAATGCATAATAAAATAAATATGATAAAAACACCAATGGCTGAAAGTTCTCTGTGATTGCAAGCAGAGCAGGGTCCTTCTAAGAGACTAACCATACCCAGGAATGACTGCTCTCTCTCCCTCCCCAGGCATAATTACAGAACCAGGTCTTTAGTTGCTTCTTAAAGTCCAGGAGGGAGGGGGCCAAACTCACTTCCGGGGGAAGGATATTCCAAAGGGCAGGGGCTGTTGCAGAGAAGGCCTGCCTCCTGGACCCTGCCAGATGGAATTCTCTTACAGATGGGGTCTGTAGCATGCCCTCTCTGCATGACTGGGAGGGACAGGTTGATATGATGGGGAGGAGACGGTCCCTTAGGTAACCTGGGCCTGTGCCATGTAGGGCTTTAAAGGTGATAACCAACACCTTGAATTGGACCCAGACCCATACTGGTAACCAATGCAGCTTGCGGAGCAAAGGGGTGACATATGCTGATCTTGGGAAACCCAAGATCGCCAGTGTGGCTGCATTTTGCACCAGCTATAGCTTCCGGATACTCTTCAAGGGTAGCCCCATGTAGAGTGCATTGCAGTAGTCTATATGCGTAGACTATATATAGTCTATAAGCAATCTAATTGCTTATACTCAACACTTTTAATAATCTTGTTATACCATCCAGGCACTAATTCTTTCCACCATTCATTCAGCTCATAATATACTGCCAGAGGTAGATTGTTTCTTTCAGTGGCATAACAGGACGGCCCTCCTGTTTGGAAATTAGAATTCCTTAATTGTCCTGCATTAAACTGGGCTTTAATCCAGGCTAGGTAGTTTTTTTTTTCTTGTTCTCTTGCAGTAAGATTTTGGGACAGTGACAGTAGACATGCTGATCCCTCCCATCCCAGAGGTGGCCCTTGCTAGGACTTGGATGGGAGCCACCTGGGAATTTCAGGGCTGTTAGAATGGGGCGTTCTTTGGTATTGTCAAGACAACTGCACAAAAGTAGTCACCAGGGCTTGAGCTCAGTTTTGGGCTCTTTATACTTTATGATGAGTGTGTTTTCTGCTTTCTATTAGAACACATTTAATATGACATGTGATATAAAAAAACGATATATTGTAAATGTGAGATTTCTCAGAAAAAATCTAGACTGGAGCTGTTTTGCTAATTCATCCTAATTCAATGGTTTAATCCAATATATGATCAAATAGGGATCAATGAAACTGGGCATCCAAAAAACTGGACAAAAGCAATTATGCTGTGAACCTTTGGAAAGTGTTATACAAACATACATAGATACAGTACATACCCATCCTTCATGCCTTTTCAGAATCAACAACATTACGCAAAGTGCAGAAAAGTGCATTTGCAGGTCCATCCATTTCCCCATCTCTAGCAAACATTTTACCAAAGATACATACATTCATCAATTCAGTCTATTTTTGCCCCAATTTCCCCAGTAAAACATGACTATTTTGATAATTGATACTTCTTTTTCAAATCCATACTCCTCATTGCATCACACAATCTATCTTAACGCTCACTGTAAATAAATTGGGTTGATTGCTGACAACACATCTACATCTCCAACTAACCTACTGTACCTCTAACATCATCATCTCCAAAATGTTTACTATGCATTCATCCAGTGTGTAAAGACTAGACTTATAGGGCATTGTCTTACTCCTGTTCAGTGTTGAACCATTTCCTAACCATTCCATTTATTTTCATGCATGATTACTTCCATCACGTACTCTTATCACATTAGCAACCACATTAGCAACTAATCTTCAGCTTGACATTAATGCAAAACATTCTGTGATTCAAGCCTATTATCATATGTTTTCTCTAAATCAACAGTTATGTAAAACACTTTCTCACATTTGTACATTTCTCAGTGATTGGCTGAACAGCAAAACGCTGGTCTCCACACCCTTTGCCTGGCAAAAACTGCCTGCCCTTTCCATATTTTACTGATTGTAACCTTGTGTACCCTTTCAATCAAAATTCTGCCAAACTAGGCACACTTAACAAACTAATCACCATATGGTTTTTGCATTCATTCTTGCTCTCCTTCTGTTTATATAGGGGAAAATCAATGGCATTCTTCCAATTAGGCACAGATGCAGTCTTCACGCACCCATTAAACAAATTGCACACCTACTCCATATGCAAACCACTACCATTTTTAACATTTCTCCAGTTATGCCATCTACACCTGCAGCTTTACATTTTCCAGCTGTTGAGTTTGTTTCTGTGTTTGGCATTTATAGCAAAAAAAAAGAAAAAAGATCAGGACTGTTATAAAATCATACTGGGGAAATAATTTGGACGGAACTGGCAATATTTTTGCCTATCATATGGCTTGACATGTTACTTTCTTAAAACTTTAAAAAAAAAAGTTTTGAAGATCATTCTGCACTCTGCAACTTGAAGCTCTTCCTTGTGAGGATAAATGTGAATGGCTTAAAGGTAGAATTATTTACCTTCCTGTCTCCCCTTGAAAAGTCTTTTCCTGAAATAAAGGAAGCATTTAGCTGAGTGGCAACTTTTGTATGAGAATTTGGAGGACAACAGAACTTTGTGCATCCTGGCATGAAATGAAATTTCAAGGGTCAGACAGAACAAGCAATTTATTCTGCTATTATTGTTTTCCATGCCTCTCCAAAATAAGGGGTCATTTCCTGCAATTGAGTATGTTTGGGTGACTATATTTTTATACATGTTTGAACTTGTTTTATTTTACTTGCTGTTTCTTTGTTCTTTATTGTTCACATTCCTTTTTATTGTTCGCAATATTTTGAGCTGTCCAAGTTGTCTGGAGTTGGGCGTAACCTAAATTGAATAAATGAAATTAAAATGCAGTTTCTGTGCCCTCCTTTGCTTGTTCCCTGATTTAGACTCACTGTACACTTTTTATATACGACTGCAGTGATATACAGTAGTTGCTGCTGCTACTGTGCATGCATATGTGAATATGTGTTTGTGTGTACGGATTCTTGCATGCATGCATGCCACGGTTGTATGTCTTCCTTACCATGATGACCAGCCTAGTTATATACAATAAACCAGGCATTGCGCATGACTTCTGGTATTGCACTGTGTAGGGAAGACATGGAGGCAACAAAACACCAATCTTGTATTGAGGCAGAAGGATGTAGAAAATGTTCCAAAAAATAACACTGAAATCCTTTTGAAGCATTTTGTTGCTATTTTAGTTTCCAAAAGCATATTAGAAACTTGAGAGTCAGTTTGGTGTAGTGGCACCAGGCTAGAAACTGGAAGACTGTGAGTTCTAGTTCTGTCTTAGGCACAAAGCCAGCTGGGTGCCTTGGACCAGTCATTCTCTCTCAGCCCTGGGAAGCAGGCCATGGCAAACCATTTCCAAAAAACCTTACCAAGAAAACTGCAGGGACTAGTCTAGGCAGTTCCAGAAGTCAAATCTGACTCAAAGGCCCCAAAATAAATACATTTAGAAATTCACCAGTTAAACCTCAAGTTAGATAAATTAGGGATATGGATGGTTGGAAATGAGAAAAATTGTCTTGATGATTAACAGTTCAGTTGTAAGGTAGGGTGCTGTGCATGAACAAAATAAAAATTAAAGAACTGATATATGGACACACTGTTTCAGTGCCACTAATATGCTTGATAACTTGTGAGACATGCAATTAGTTTATTTACAAAAGATTTATATGATCTGAAAAGAAACCAGAGTATATTGCATCTGTATTACGCTGTGGCTGAAGGTTAATACAAGTTCATGAACCTTAATTAAAATATGGACATGGAAATAATAGTTAGCTCTACTGATGAAATGGAGGTCTCTTGGATCAATTTGGTTTAGTTTTAAAATGCTGTGCTTCCCCACTCCTCCTCCTCCTATTTAGCATTAACCATAATTTGCCATTCCAAATTAATGAGATTGCCATTAGAATCATAAGCCCAACTCAAATCATGCACTAGAGAAAGACTGATAACCATTTATTCATTGCCTCTAACATCATGGCCATCTGGGAATCAAGCCAAACCAGAAAGTATTAAAAAGTCGCATAAGAAGAAGGAAGCATGGGAAGAAGGGATCATGTGCACCCACAACTTACTTTTGATCCTTTGAATTATGATATAGGGAGCAAAATGTGAACCAGAGAAGAAACATGGCTAATGAAGGAAGCACCAGGAATTTAACCCCAAATGTTTTCAGTATTCCTTTCAAAACAAAAATCCTTACATTTTGATCTTTGAAAGAAAGGTATATAAGTAAAATAACATAACATTTTAGCCCTGCAGCTCATAATATGATTATCAGGGGGAAATGAAGAATAAATAACCCGAGTTGTAAACAAACGATTTGTCTGAAAGGCATGGCAGCATAGCCTTGTCTTAGCCACTCCCGTGTTGAGTGCAAGAGTGATTTGAGCAGCCTTTGATTAAAAGATGAAGCTGCAGCAGCAGCAGCTTCTTACCAGCTCACTGCTGACCAAGGGGGAGAGACCAGCCCCGCTAGATGTTTCTGAGAAGCGCCATTCCCTCAGCAGGGAGGAAGAAGCAGGCAAAGCCAAGAGTTTGCATCTCTTTTGTTCAGGGCATCCAGCCTCTGGCCTTGGGAACTGACTGATGGCAGTTTGCAAATGCATGTGCTTGGCTGGAAGCCTGCCGTTTCCTTTGTCTGGGCGGCACAGGGGGGCCTAATAGGGAAGACGGAGCATGTCACCCCTGACTGCCCGAGCTTCCAAGCAGGAACATGATGGCCCAACTTTCAGACAATATTCAGCATGCAGCATCCAAGGCTCAGGCTATTCTTTCTCCAGACGCTGGGAGTAAATAAGGCTATGGGCTACTGTCTTGGCTGTGCTGCTGAGCAGAGATTAGATGGCCCAAGAAGATGGTGACTGTTTAGACAGCGAAGCTGTGGAATGCAGAAAGGACAAAATGGGTTTAATTCTGAAGAAAAATGTAGCTACATGGAGTAAAGAGAGTTCTTTCCATGTTTTTCATCTACAAAAACATTAAAAGGCAGAGTCCCAAATGTGGCTCTCAGGAAAAAGGAGTGTGCACCAACCTTCTGCTTCAACTGCATCCTGGAACATTTTGCCTTTTGGACTGCAAATGTGCACTGCATGGAGCAAAGCCCTTCTTCATAGGGAAGCCACTCCCTCAAAGTAAGAACACTGTTTGCCCCCAGGAGGGAAAGGCTTTTTAGCCATCTCAGTTTCCCTGCAATGTCATAAAAAAGCTTCCTTATGCAGTGGAGGGCGGGAAGAGAATTAACCGTCCCCTATGATGGTAAAGCACAAAATAGTTTATTCTTGGGCTTGAGTTATAAAATATACCACATTGGAGGTATATGCATGAAAATACCAAATAATGTGACTGGCAGTTTTGTGGCAGGGTCTCAGATGCCACATGGCAGAGAGGCAAGGTTATTATAACCTTCCAGGAAAGAAAATTGCAGGAGTCAAAGGCAAGTGCATATATGGAAAGATCTCTGTAATGATTGCCTATCCTAAAACACCATCAGACTCATGAACAGGTTCATAAAGATATCTGATTTATTAAAGAACAGTATGCAGGATCACAAAGAAAGCTGAGAATGGAAAAAGCACGCCAAATGCAAACTAAAACCCCTCGGTACAAATGCGATCCCTCCCCGCATAGAATCTTCCCAGGCTCACAATCCCAGGTGCTCCTAACGGCTCCTGATGGTCCGCGGGAAAAATCCTTGAGTAGACCACATAACCCAAACACATTCCACAGATACAGAGCTTGGCACAATGTTTCACAGCAGCTCCCTCCCACCATAAACGCACGTCAGCACCATGGCATGTGAAAGGTTACGATGTCCAGTGCACATTGAAACAGTGAACATGACAATCTCTCTTCCAGGGTACTCGCCACCCCAAATCTCTCTTGCTGATGTGAGCCTCAACTCATCCCTGGTTTAACTTTTAGTACTAAAGTAGCAGTGCACTGCTTAAAAAACTAATCAGCATCGACAAGGGGGAATTATAACTGGGACCATGCTATTTTCTGTAACACATGCTTTTCTCCCATACCTTGGCAATGGGGGCAGTCAGGGTTGCTACCCTCAAACATTGTACCACAGAGCAATTTCAGGGTAGGAATTCGCAAAATTGCCATCTTCTTTCTTCCATCCTTGAGTGTTTGGTAGGCAGAGAAGTATATGGAACTCAAAAGGTAGGTTTTGACGAGTGAAGGTTATGGTGATGATTGTTCTTTCACTTCAGGGCCTGTTATTTTTCCATAACAAATCAGGCAAAGGCAAGGACACTTACAGCTAATTCAGCTTGAAATCCTGCTGGAATAACTATTTCCGTTCTTCTCTGGACCGGAAATCATTGATGATATTCTTATGCATAGAACTTTTAAAAAACCATTGCATGTTTTCCAGTTTTTTGAAGAAAAGCATGATAGTGAAAATAAGCTTTAAAAAACCCAAAACAGCTAGAGAAGCCTACTATAGGTCCAGTAAAAGTATGTCCAGTTATGTCCAGTATATATATGTTGCAATTAATTTCCTTGCATGGATGGGAGAATTCTTAGCAATAAGAGCAATATGAATGGTTGGATTCTGAGTCTGAAATTTCATGCTAGTTTAATTAAAATCATTGGAGCATTTAGTACAGTATAGCATTGAGATTACTGACCTCCTGGAAGACTTCCATTTGGTCTTACATATATTTAATAGATCCATCTCTGAACCCCCAGTAATAGTAGCTGTACTTTATCACCACTATAACCAAATTAGTCCATACACAAGCCCACATTCTGGCTTTTGTTTTTTTTTAATCGTATGGCATAGCAGTTTGGTGTTCATGCTGCTTTTTCTTGCTGGGAAATCCTTGTGAAGTCGAGCAGCCAGATGTGTAGTCTATTTAGCCGTGACAAGTCATGTTGCCTGGGGTGCACCACGAGGAGGCTAGTCTACATTGCACCGAGTTGGGCTGAGAGAGCGTGACTGGCCCAAGGTCACCCAGCCGGCTTTCACGCCTAAGTCAGGACTAGAACTGACAGCCTCTGGTTTCTAGCCCAGAACCTTAACCACTAGATCAGACTGGCTCTCTTACATTCTGGTTATATAAGATGAATTTAAATTTTTCTGTCTTGATTGGATCTTACCCTCTCATTAAAACAAAAGTCTGTTTTGATTGTTGTCAAAGTCCTCTGCCACTTTTTTTTTACAGACTTCTTTATCCATATTATGGTCTTACAGCTAGAAAACACAACATACATTTTAACTGTCCTTTATAAGCTATGTACGGATTAACAAATGATCTCCAGAGGCCTTAAAAGATACATAGTTGTGGTTAACCAGACTTGCAGTTTCTTAAATTAATGACAGATAGAATGACAGAATCATTCTAAATAAGAGTGACTGTCCTGTTCACTACTTCCTTTATGCCTGCAGTTTTGTGACTGTAGCTGTAAATACTGTCAGGTGACTGGAAAGACATATTTTGGAGCACAGCTTCCTTATTCCTGTGCCAGTAGTGAACCATTTGATATGTAAATCTTTTACGTAGGAACACACCCTACTGAAATCAGTTTCCTCTATGGAAGTAGATATTCTGATATGGCTTGATAGATGTGTGTGTGGGTGTCTTCCTCCCTCCCTCTCTCTCTCTTCTTTTTGGGAAAGGGAGATTCCTTCTCCTGTGTTTTTGAGATCTGCATCCATGATTCAGTACAAACAATAAGGTTACTATAGCACCATATCAGACTTAAGAATACTTCGCTGCAAAATTGTTATGAAGTTTAAGGAAGAATACAAAATATCTACTTTAACCAAAAAACAGTATTTTTGTTTACTTGTTCACTTAACGTTTTCTAATTTTGATTTGGGGAATGATTTTTAATAGTTATTTTTGGATCTTTGGTTTAAGTATATTTATGTGTAAAAATGAATTTTAAAAAATGATTGATCTGATTGTTTATGATAAAAGAAAGAGTGGAGGGCCCAAAAGTGATAAAAAGTTCTGAATATGGGATGGATAATATTTTGGATTATCCATCCACCCCCCTATAGCCTGCCAAGAAAAAGTTGCGAAAGCGGCGTCTCCCCAAAGGGTCAGACATGACTCGGTGCTTGCCCAGGGGACCTTTCACGTTTCACAATTATTTGGATAGTGTCAAGGATGAATCTTTGGAAACATGAACATGGTAGAAAAGGAAAGAAGTAAAAGGCAGGAATTAAAGTAAAATGATTTCAGAAACAGCACACATTCTGTATGAAAATGTATTAGAAATTAGCTTAATCTCCCCAGAGAATGTATGGAAAGTGGATGTAAGAAGAGATGATATGGAAGCTACTTGGAACCATTATGTAACAAAAGGCTACAAAAGCATGGAATTGCACTAATGGGATATATGAAAAAGGTGAAAGAACCTGTGGATAAGAAAAATACATGTAAGAGGTTGATTGTTAAATGAAGATGAGAAAAATATTCTATAATCTGCATAGAGAGAAAGATCATTGCAAATAATATATTCAAAGACAGCAATGGTATAGAAAGAGACAGGGAAAATGCAGAGTGATTTTGATGGCAATTAATACATATTTTGGAAGGGATAAAACAGTTAAACAAGGAATCTCCAGTAATACATTGAGAATAAAGAAATGTCGTAGAATGAAACTGAGGTGAGGCAGTGTTAGAATGAATCTTTTAGAAATTTGTATGGGAATTATAATATATTTCTGAGTGGAATTTAAACAAATGCTATAATTGTAATGTCCAAGAAAAAGAAACAGTTAAAAGAATTCACACTGTTTCCTTGTGCAAAGGAAAGATAATAAGAGCGATTGCAAATAGGGTGATTAGTTTGTTAAGTGTGCCTGTGAAACTGTTTGGATGAATTCCAACTGAAAGGGTAAAAGAGGTGATGATGAATAAAATTTGGGAAGTGCAGTGTGGCTTTATACTAGACAAGGGATGTGCAGACCAGAGTTTTGCTCTTCAGCAAATCACTAAAATATGTATGAATAGAGAAAGTTTACTGCCTGTTTGTTGATTTGGAGAAAGCATATAATAAAGTGGATAGGCTAGAATTTTGGGAAGTTTTACATGAATGTCGAGTTAAAAGTTTAAAAATGATAAAAGCAATAAACAAACAATAAACCAAGAGAATGACCTGGATAATTTTCCTATATTGGATTTACAAAAGAGGCTTGTTAAAGTTTTGAAGAATCTTGTGAGAAGGGACAAAGAAAAAATGAAAAGAAATCAAGTTCTGTGATATTATTTGAATGGACTAAAGATTAAGATTATTAGAAGTAAAAGGAAGGAATATGAAGTTGGTTTATTTGATCAAGGTTAAAATAAATATGTTGTTATTTCTGGTAGACCTTAATGGACTTTTGTTGACAAAAAATCCTGACTTGTTCTCCATTCTAAAACATTTTTCAGGAAAACCACAGCTCTGCCCAGGGATTATCTAGCAGGGGAAAAACATAAATGCCAGATGTCATGGATACTTTTGTTTGTTTGTTTTTAATTAGAACATTTTTTCATATTAGATCATTATGAGGGGATGAAATTAGTGTGCTGTAAAGGTTTTGATTTCCACTCCATGAAAAGTTTGCCTAGGCAGCAGGCCTCCTCTGTCATGGCACCTGCCCTCTGCAATAGCATTCCTCCAGAGGTTCAAGTTGCCCTGACATATCTGTCCTTCAAAAGGGCCTTGTAACCCTGGCTCTTTCCCTAGGTGCTCGGCTAGGGAGTATGTGCCTGGGGAGGAATTAAATCACCATGTTAGTGTTTTAGTCCCTTGGTTTTTTGCCTTCTCCTTCTCCTTCTTCTTCTTTTAAATGGTATTGAGTGTTGCTTTTAACTTCTACACTGCCCAGGGTCATTATGGCTTGGGTGGCCTATAAATGTGATAAAAAATAAACAAATAACCATCATGAGAGGACAAAGTGAGACAAATTCATAGAAAATATTAAAGGCATTTCTAAGGTATGTCATCTTTTAATCAAACAATGCTTTGACCACTTCTATTGCATCCCCAGTATTAATTTGCTTTGCAGGTTGATTTAGTCTATCACCCCTGCCTGTATGTAAGGTATTCAGTGACACTGCCTAGTATATTAATACCTACCCACCTATCAGTAGGGTCAACATGGGATGGGTTGAGGTAAAAGACAATATATAAGAATATATTGCACATAAACAGGTATATTATTTACAATCATTTTACTTTTTTGAAAAAAAAAGCTGATAATATGTAATACATGGTTTTGGGGCAAGATAAATGTATGAGGAATGAGGAATAAAAGTCTTAATGGAAAAATTGTTTTCAACAAACTAAAAGGTTGGAATGCTGGCAATAAAGAAGGGGCAATGAGAAGGACTGAGATGGGAAAGGACAGGAATAGAAAATTGCAGAAAGTTGTGAGTTAAAAATCATGCCAAATCATTCCCTTCTGGGTCCGAAATTTGTACTGAATTGGACACAGGCCTAATACCTAGGGAAAGACAAGCATTCCTTCAGATGCGCCCTTGATGAAAGAACCTATACTGAAGATGGTGGATAGATTTGAAATATTTGCTTTTAGCTGGTAAAATGGGTAATGCCTTCTTCAAGTTGAGCTCAACTCCTAGTTACCCAAAAATACCATCCAAGTTGTTTTTTTGGTAGCAACATGGAAGTAGTTTGCTATACTCTTCTCTTCCAGGATGATTTTTCAACTTCCTAAATTGCCCTACAGCCCTGGGATTTGCTGTGGACTCCCATCCAACTGCTAACCAGCCTGACCCTTTTTAGCTTTTTTGAGATCAGCCAAGGTCAGCTAAGAGATATATAACAGTTCTTCTGCTTGATATGTAGAATGTTGAGACCTCTCGACCCATGCCTTCCTTGCCCAGTCACCTTGAGTTGCTTGGAACGCTGTGGAGCAACTGCATTATTATAACTATTTAGTTGCATGGGGAACGCAATGGTCAAAGCATGCTTACATTTACAGGTACCACTCCTTGGAAACAGGTTGTGAGAACAGAGTAGCTAAACAGTATGCATCATGCTCAAATTAGCAGTATAAAGAGAAAGCTGTCAACCATTGTCACATCTCTTCAGGTATTACTTCCTTCACATGGCTGCATATGTGGGTTTGAGAGTATCAGAGCTCAGAACTTGACAGTTCATGGAATTAATCTTTTGTGTTTAAAGTTTCTTGAAATTTTGTTACTGCATTGGTATGACTAAGCCCAGAGTTGTCAAGTGTAGACTTCTGAACATTCAACGCTCATGTTTGTTGGACCATATGATCAAGGTATATTTTAAATTAGAAAATGCATTTTAATTATCCTGTTTATAATAGCAAGCTCTGGGGAATTCAGATGCATATGTTGATTGAATCCAGATGCAAGTGTTAGTTTTGCCTCAGTCCTGGTGTGTTTCCTGCTATACAGTGGCAATGCACGGAGGAAGCTGCTGCCGGTGTTGACAATCTACAGCAGCTCTAGTGTATATCTACATTCGGATGTCCACACAGATGCCATTGGTCAAGCCTTCTATACCTATAAGAATGCATCTTGTGATTGGTGGGTGCCTTAGAAATCTTTACTTTTATCACACACAGATCAAGGCTTGTCATTTAAATGTAAGACCTGGTTAATAATTCATTAAGAAGTTTAATATTGCATTATTCATAATCTACCACTAAGGGCATATTATACAAATCTGTTACAACCAAACTCAAAAGTTAAAGATAAAGCTTTGGGGGAAGTTGCCATAATTTCTAAGAGTAGTTTTCTAATGACAAGAAAGAGACTAGTTACTCTGCTGTACCCAAAGATGTCTAACTATTTATTTACACATTTATAATCTGTTCCATTCTGACGGTAAAGAATGAGTTTGAACTATAAAAGCTGAGCCTGTAGGAAGTCCCATCAGTCTCTCCACACTTCTGCTGTCATCCCTATTGTACAGGGCAACATTATTCAAGCGGCAGGCTCCGGACTCCCAGGTAACTGGGGACAGCAGGACATCAAGTATATTCTTCATCAGCCTTTTTGTTGCGATGGGAAGAAGTGGACTAACTTTGCTTTCATCTTGCTGGGTCCTCGAATCACCCAGTAGGTGGATTGGCCTTGGCCAAACTCTTTGATAGAACACTGCCCTTTGCAGTCATAAATTTTCCGTCTCTCCGACAAGGGTGCTTGGGTTTGGTTTTGTTGTTTAAATTCATTCAAAACTTTGTTCAGCTTGCCTTTTAAAAGATTTGATGCATTTTCTAAAATTAAACCAGATCAACAATGCCAGACAAACAAAATAAACCACAGCCTTTTAAGGAAATTCTTTGCTCGTTTTTGGATGCCACAAAAGAAGTACAAGGCGACCCCTGTAATTCACATTTTTTCATTATTGAGAACTTAAGATTAATGGACAACATTTGGACACGTTTGCTCTGGCCATCAGACTCCAAGCAAGTGGTGTCTTGATGTTAAATGCAATAGGGAAGGAATCTTACTGAGAAATTATGCTATGCATTCAGTACTTTTAAACTGCATTATGTATTGCACATGCCCTAGGAATCTGCCTAAAGCTAGTTACTGTTGTGGTGAAAGATGAAGCAGCAATTTCCTAATTCCTGTTCAGACTTTTTCTTGAATACCAAAGGTTTTGACCAGTCTAGGGTGGCTTAAGATGGGCGGCCATAAATAAATAAATAAAAATAAAAAATGCCAGTGTCACACCCTACATCTAGACACGTTCTTCTTACGGCTCTGATCCTTCCTCTTCCCAGTATCTCCACATTAAACTGGGAACGTAAGCTAAGCTGTGTTTTGTCTGAATATAAGTTCAGCTCTCTGAGCAGTCAGGGACCCTATTGAAGCAGACTTTCAAATAAAGTAGAGCACCTCCATATGAAGACTTTTGTGCTGGGTCAAAAGTAGCTCTGGAGTTCTGTGATTCCACAGTGTGGGCTGTGTTCAAGAGCTGAACCTGTGTATTTTTTGCTCAGGTGTAGTATATTTGCAGTATAGCTAATATTCAAAAGCCAAAGAGACTTTGTTGAGCTTGCAGGTGATCCCATGTTTGGCCTTACCATGCATCCCAGCGATGGGCCTTCAGGTCTTTCAAGTGAGAAGGTGGCATGGTATCTGCTCAGATTCCCTTCCTGGGAACCATTGGGATATTCTTTGTATGGGACCAGACTTCTGCACACAGCATGAAGTAAGGATATGTTGGGGGAGGGTTGCAAGGACATATTTTTATTTCTTTTTTGCATGGAGTGGAAATGAGAGGGTCTTTTTGTTTTTGTTTTTTTTTGCTGCAGGTTCTTCAACAACTCAGGGCACAGCAGTTCTTTTTATTCCTTGTTCTTAGTGTTGCAAGATCCCCTTCCAACTCCCCTGTTTTGAGGAAACGGTGACAGGGTGCAAGAACCCATAGAGAGCTATACTTCAGTTCAAGTGAACATGTTCCATTTCCATGCCTTTTTCCTGGTCAAATATGGAGAGGTTCAGGAAAGCAAGAAGAGGAGTGGGCAGCCAGAGCAGATGCAGAAGGTGACGTGGAGTCAATGTGAGTAGCCATCCTCTTTGCAGTTTGAAGCTCTTATCTATTCCGGCACCTGGACAGAACACTAGGCAATTGCTCTCTATGGGTGAAATAGCCTTCCGGGCCTTTGATCACACTTAGGACTTTTCCACTTTCCTTCTATTTTGCAGTCCTTCTGCAGCAGATTTTGAAAGCATCAGGGGGCTGCAGGAGGAAGGGAGATTGCCCTCTCTCTGTTTGTGGACAGGAGTTTTTTGATTGCTGGGAGAAGTTAAGTAGGCTGCTAGACATATAAAGCTTGTGTAAATTGGATGCAGTCCTCTTTGGGTGTGGAAACTGAGTCAAAAATTTGGTTCTGCATATGCACAACCTTTTCTTGTCTGATACTGATTAGATTGTTCAGACCGATCTGACAAACCAAAGCAAGACATCAAATCATCAAAGCTTCATTGACTAAGTGAAGATCTGCACAGCTCTTGGATATACCCAAGACAAACAGTGGCATATGCATGTGAGCTACTCCCCTATATTCTGAGATTCATATGTGGTAGGGATAAATAAATATCTGTTTGTTTTGTTTCCTTTTGATAAAGTGAATTACAAGAATGTCTCCCAATAATGATAAATAAAATCTTCTTTGATTTTCCTCATGGCAGGAAACATGAAAACAATGTACAGTACTAATAAACAAATGTATAATCTGAATCGAGTTATTACAGACTAGTTAGAATTGCTGTGAGATGTGAGTTGGTCAAGCTGATCACACAAGATCCTTTTCAGTTCTAATTCTTTATTTTAAAATGTCTGAAAAGAGAGATGTCAGCATGAGATCTTGAGGCAATGCTTCTTAAAACTGGAAAAAAGACAGCCAATAGCTGAAACTTTCTAGTGATATATCAGTTTATTTATTTATAAATAATATTTATAGCCCACCCCACATTTGTCACTAAAAACTAGAAGCCATTTTGGCTACTTGGAAGAGAGAAATTTCTTTTTATCACATTCAGGGTTAGGTTAAAAAGGGCTAAGGTTGATGTTAACAAAAGACAATTTAACAAAGAAAAGCTAATCACTGTTATATACTGAAAAATCAGCTTTTTTCTATGAAGAAATATTAATAAATTCAGTGATACCATTGGTCAGGATAGACTGTAAACAGTGTGAGAAGACTGATGGAGTCTAATGCACTTCTTTAAATATGCACTCTGTTCCACAGTTCTTATTTTGATTGTAGGACCACCACCAACTTTCAGGAATAATGGCAAGCCGCAAATCACCCTCATGGTTCAAGGTTCTCTTGAAATGTGAATCCTGAAATATGGCTTTATGTATGCTTATCTGAAATTACCATCAATTTGGTGCATTTAAAATTTAGTAATTTCAGATGCTAGTTTTTATTTTCCCTGCCCAACAACATTTGGGTTTAAAAACAAAAACAAAATCCCAAAGTCCCAAAGTATCTGTACTGCTTATCATTTCTATATACAGTGACCATATTTTCCTGGAAAACAATAAAGGACAAACCTGAAAAGGGGGCAAATCTGAAAAAGGTTCATAAGGGTAACATTTTTTAATTGTTTATGTTTATAACTTTGTTTTACAAAGGAAAATTCAAGAGCAAAACCAAGAAAAACTTTACAAAAATGCATATTCTAGTAAAAATATCTAAAATCAAAGAGTGTATGTAAATTTATTTTAAAAAGACAATTCAATTTCCATATTTTTCACATGAAGGTGAAACTCTGTGCTTTAAGTGGCATCATTTGTATGGTAAAAGTTAAATGACCAAAATAAATGACAAATGAGAGCTTTTGAAAAATAAATAAATAAATCTAAAGGACAGCTTTCTGAAGTAAAGGACTGTCCCTTATAATAAAGGGCATATAGTCCCTGTATCTACACAGCACCTTGGAGGTGTTCAAAACATTCACTGCTCATTATCTGGCAGTAAACTCTAGTGACACACATGTAGCAAAGTTCACAAAAAGTAGACTTTTAAGTTAAGCTGATCTCAACTACATGGATACATCCATAAATCAGAAGGAGTCTGAGAGCACCTTTTCTAACCCGTTTTATTAAAAGGCATAAGCTACAGCTCACTTCATCAGATGCAAATGGAGTGGCTAGACTATTTAGGATTTAAACTGGGATGAGTGGGGAAGGGGAGGGGGAAGAAGGGGAAGACAGAAGATAGGATGGTTATGCAGATGCAGGTTACATGTGAGACAGATTACAAGTACCTTTTCAATTAACAATTGTGATGTGTTAAAACCCCATCGTGTTTGTTCAGACTTTCAGGGATAGTATGAAGCTTTTTGATGTATGTGAATTCAACAATCTCTTGCTCAATTGTGCTGGTGAACCATGATGGCTATTTTGAGGTCTGTAATGGAGTGTCCTCAAAAGTGTAAATGCTTTGAAGTTACTTTGTCATCGTTTTGAGTCCTGATGTCAAACTTATGTCCACTAATCCATTAATTTAGCCTGTTTGTTCTATGTAGAATCTAGAGGGGGACTTCTGACAGATGATGGCATGTATCACATTAGAGAAGACCATGTGAAGAAGCCTCTAATATTATTTATAAAGTTTTTGCTGCCTGTGATGGCACTGTCAGTATAAATGTGGGGACAAAGTAGACATCTGGGTTTGTTGCAGGGTCTTGTTCAGATGTTAACAACATTGTTCTGTTGCTTCTTGTTACTCAGGGCCGCACCTGATGCGGGGGCAAGTGGGGCACGTGCCCTGGGTCCCATGCTGGGGGGGGCACCAAAATGAGTACTGGGGAGGTGCCAAAATTGGCGCAAAATCCATGTTGACCTGGGTGACACAGACCCTAGTTGCGGGCCTGTTGTTACTTATGAAATTCTATTTCATGTTGGGCGGTTGTCTGTATGCAAGTATGGGTCTGCCTCACAGTGTCTGAAAAAAATGCAGTGTCATTGTCAAGTATGGGTTGTAGCTTATTAATAATGCATTTGAGTGGCTTGAGGTGTGAGCTGTAGGTTATAGCCAGTAATGTTCTGTTGTTCTGTTTTTGTGGTCGGTCATTTAACAGATCCTCTCTGGCATTCAATCTGGCACTATTGATTTGTCTATTGCTCTTGTTGGGTGGGTGGTTCAGCATCCTGAATGCCTGGTTTAATTCCAACAAGCATCTCTGTCAAGTGGGTCAGAACAGATGTGGTTGTAGTGTAAAGATATATATGATAGATTTGATGGTATGTTCTGGATGAAAGCTGGAAACATGTCGGTATGCATGGTGACCCATAGGTCTCCTGTATAACATAGTGTTTGTGTGTCCATTGTGTAGTTTTATTGTGACATCAAGGGAGTAGACTTGTTCTGTAAACAGGTCAAGTCTAATGGTAGGATGGAAGCTGTTGAGAAAATTTGATAAGAGATTCTTTTCCATGGGTCCAGATGATGAAAATGTCATAAACAAATCTCAAGTAAAGGTGAGGTTTCAGGAAGTAAGGGTTGTGAAAGCATTCTAAGTCAGCCAATATGCCACAATATGTTGACATATTGTGAAGTCATCCACGTGCCCATGACTGTGTCACTGATTTGCAGGTATGTGTTATTGCCAAAGATGAAGCCATTATGTACCTATGTAGTTTTCTTGACAATAATAAAAAAGTAGTTGGCCATTGTCTTCTTCCAGAATGTTTTTCCCAAACTAACCTACACCTCTAGGATTGCTTGGTGGTCTCCCAGACAATTATTAACCAGCTGTGACTTTGACTAACTTTTCAAGATCAGCCCAGACTAGCCAGGTACTGCCATCTGCTGTATCACTGCATTTACACTGACCAGCAAGACAGCCTAAGAAAGAAGGTTGCTTAAGGTTATCAAATGAGTTAAGAGATTCCTGAGTTCCATCATACATTGTCCATGAGTGTGACTTTCTTTCTTCTTTTCCATTTTGTAGCTTTCCCTTCTAAATCTGCTCTGCAGCAATTTTTGGGCACAGGGGAGAGGAAGAAGGATGGAAAAAAAATCATTATATCAGAGGTGCCCATATCTTTGACAGGCAGACATATTTAGTAATATCCCCTCAGTCATTGCTGAAGCATTTTGCCATTATGCTGTATCAGTTCCATCCTATGAAGATTGGTAGACATTTTTCAGATGATATATTTGGATTTTATTTTAGTGGCTGAAACCACAGTCCTAAAAATATAAACCTAATTTAGGACCAAGTAAAAGGATGAATTGTATTTGTGCTGCTGCTTCTAAGCATTTTGTAGGTTGTGTCAACTGTAGCCTATAATTCTGCTGTAATTTATTTTTATTTGTTTATTTATTAAAGTTTAATTTATTATTTTACTGGATTTGAATGCCACCAAATCTGAGCAGACTCATGGTAGCTTACTGAATCACAATTAAAACATCCACGATATAACATACAATGTAACCATCCACAATACAACTTAAAATATAAACAATAAAAATATGTGATACAGTAGGTATAAATAAAATATGTACAATAAGTAATGCACATTTAAAAAGTCAGTACTGTTGTATCAGAATGTTAATCTACATTAACATTCTGATACAACTATTACCTAACAATATTATCACTCTGTAAACAATCCTTCACTAATAAAGTGAAGCAGCACTTTGATATGTGCAAGATGTTAATCTGCTCTCAAAGGCCCTCTGAAATAGCTCAGTCTTTACCATTTTCTAGAAGGCCACCAAAGCTGGGGCTAATCTGATGTCTAAGGGGGGCCAACCAAGACTTGCACAGAGTGAGAGACCACTTGGGAGCAATCACAACAAAAACATGGACTGTCTCCTGTTGCCAGTTGTTCACCGGGCTCTCAATGGAACTGCCTACTAGATTGCTGGAATTCTCTCAAGCACTTGCTGGAATCCAGAGGAGTCTGGGTGACAGGCAACCTCACATGAACCATGAAATGATCTGATTACAGCAAAGGGCTCAAAGAAATGCCACCATATCCAGATCATTTAACAACTGCAATGAAGCCATGAAATCCAAGGTTATCCCAGCCACAGCTCCTGGGGTATTAAGACTTACTTATCCAATATTAAGAAACAAGGGGACTGCAACCCAAGACATGAGATGCAGTCCTGGAGCCCAAGTACAGATCTCACCAGGTAGCAGGGTTGCTAGTACACAAGTAGGATTCTCAGCTTGTTCCTGTGGCTTGAGTTGACATTCAAGTACTCACATTCTGAAAGCTCAGGAGCAGAGACCTTAGCTGCTAATTTACTTTTAAACAGAAGACCATATTCTGAACCAGTGGATTTTACCTCAGAGGAGTTTCACAGATTAGTAGGGGATTGACCTATATGTTGGTATGTTCTATTAATCTCCTGAACCTTCTGTAATATGTGAGATCACAGTAGACTTAGTAGTTAAAAGCAGACAACAATAAACATTAAATCCATGAGTTTAATAAAAAAGTACAATAAAAAGCTGTATTAGTTTAAACTGGTTAGATGGCTCTTTTCTTCCTATGATAACTCTTCATTTAATGTACCTGGAGTAATATATTTAGGACTTGATTGGCAGATTAATTATGTTACAGTAGCACGTAAAAAGGTATCTTCAATCACACCTCATCAGAACAGAGTATGCTTTCCAAAATCAGACCAACCTTCAACCTGCAACCATTATTTTGGCCATCAGGTCAACAGTTGCTTCCCAGAACATCAGCAATTGTCTTTCTCCTGATGTCAGCAGACTCTTGGAACATTATACAAGGATAATTAAGTGATGAATAAGGGTCAGCCTGGACAAATAAATCAATTGGATAGTTTGAACACAGACTGATTGAGCAAAAACAAGGAATTCTGCCATGCTTGTTACCACGGCCCTTGATGGTAACTGACTTTGTTAACGTTACGTCCTAAGGCAGCAAGTGGGAAAGCTTTGTGAGGAATCAAAAGCTGAGCAAAGAGACATGGGCTTTAATTGTTCAGCTTTATTTCTGAAATAAAGACATGCAGGGCATCAATTTAACTGACTTTAATGGAACACAAACTTGGAACTATTCTTCAGAATGCTAATTGAGCTGGATTTTTAAAATATGCCTTTCAGACAGCAAGGATGCAAATTTGCTGTTGCCATAATCAAGGATTAACTGGTGGGACTTGATAAGTGCAACATCCAGGATAATGCAAATTTAAGTTTAGGTGGGAAAATACTATCGTATAAATTCACCAGATGGCCTGTTTTTAAGCTTTTATATTGAAACATTCCAGCAGTCAAGGTAACAAACTTATGCAGAAGTTTCTGTTGTACACAAGAGATAACAAAGCAGTACTTTCAAATAATATTTGAAAAATACTGAGGAGACCACTGTTTATTTAGACATCAAAGTCTACATAAGAAGTAAAATATACTTTGGAAATTTAGCACCATGGTACATAATCAATGTTCCAGAGAGACATCAGTGAATATTATAATTTAGATTTTAAAAAATTGTTTTGTTTAAGCTGTCTTCTGCTTAAACTCTGCTTTCGACTCCCCAGACTGAACATCATTATTTGTTTGTTGGCATTATCTTGCTACTTACTTGAATCATAGTTATAAAGGAAAATGTATTTGTTAGAATCATATCATGCCTTTGCTTGAGGAGCTCAAGGCATCTTACTTATACAAGGATTTTCCCCCATTTTATCCCAGCAACAGTCCTGTTAGATAAATTGGGCTAAGAGGCAATGACTGGTCCAAAGGAACCCAGAAATGTTCCACAGCTAAGGTTGGACCTGAACCTGGTTCTCCCTGTCCTAGTACAACACTTTAACCACTATACCAGATTGGCTTTTGTAGTTAGTTTTGGAGGTGTCTTTAATCAATTTAAATTTCTCTTTCTTACATTGTAAAGCCACACGCTGTTACTCTTGTTCATGAAAACTCCACAGAGCATTGAAAGGATTTTGTTTTGTTTTCATTTTTTGATAGATCATTTGACTGACCAACAATTCAGCCTTTCAGGAAATTATTCTGTCATAAGCCCTTGTGCATCTCCTAGCTGGTATAGGATGTCCTTCTGGAGAATCATTTGCATAGTTGAGAAATGTCACCACCATAATTGCTAATGGTTTGCTTACATCTCATTGCCTCGAATTTTTTAAAAATGTATTTTAATAGGCTAAATCCATGATCAATGTCATCCTGTCAAAGACTTTTCCTGGTTAGAGTGCAGACGGTGTGTACGTGCTTGCTGTGAGCCAGTTTTATTATGAAAAAAGAAATGCAGTCTGCTAGGGCATTCTGACCATTCTGTCCCCACCATTCCACTTTTCCACAGAAGAAACAAAGCTGATCTTACTTTCAAATGGAGAATTGGAATGGAGAAAGCTGAACTGTGTTCACTGTTCCCTAAGAGTTAACTATTGTATTTTAATCTTACCACCTCTGAATAAAGTCATTGACTCATTTTATGTAACTTTGGCTAAGACATATCAGATTTTTCTTCACAGAATTACTAGAGTTTCTAAAATGCTTATTTGGTCACTTATTGTTTCTGGAAGTAATTCTTATATTATTTTATAATATAAAAATAATATATGTATTATTATATTACTATATTCTTATATTCTATGATATTCTATTAATATATTATTATTTTATGTGGCTTTATAATTTCTTATCTTCATCCTGTAGTATTTCCTTGTTCATTTCTCTTCCCCTTCCCCTATTTTTGATCTTTTTTCTCCTTCATATACTTTATCATCTAGGTTTATCTTCATGAATTAAGTGAATGTGTGTATGTGTGTGTTTAAGGATCTGGGTGGTCTTGCTATAGCACATCTTTTCTTTCTCTTCTTGGCCTCACTTCCCTTTTAAGCTACTAATGTGCTGAAATATTGACCTCACACCATATGTTCTTTCTTAGTATCATTCCTTTATTTCTCTGTATTGTGTGCTGCCTGAAACTCATCCCCTGTGGATTCCATGGTTTTTAATCCTTCTTTACTTATCTTACAAACACGTTTTATTCCTGCTTTTCTGCCAAGGACCCGCTTGTTCTTCCTTGGGCATGGTTTAGCCCATTGTTCTTCTACTCTCCTAATAGCCTCTGGTTTGATACATTCTATTATTTTGTGGACCTATGGGTAGTGCGAGGGATCTTTTAAGTTTAGAAAAATTAAAGCCACATAAAAGAAGTGAATTATGTTCATGATTCCTTTATCAAAAATGATCTATTCAGAAGTATCATCCCAGCTTCTACCATGGGAATACTCTGCCTCAAGATTTCCTCATATTCCAGGAACACAAATATAGCAGGGTAAGAAAAGAAGCATAGGGCAAATTAAGAGACCTACCTTTCCCTTGTTCTCCATACTACCTACTCTTACTGTACTATGAATTACCACAATCACATATCTAGTATTTACAGTTCTGGAATATCAAGATTATTTGTAAACAGATTTCCTCCGTGCCAAACTCTCTCTTTTGAACAATAGTTATCTTTATAACGTAAAAACAACATGCATTTTTGCCTTGGTTTTGTTTTGTTTTTTCGCTGTACTTAGAGTGGTATCTTTGGATATTTCTTGCTTGCTGGCTTTGGGGCTGCCGAAATGTTCCACTGGACTAGTTATTTATCAGGGTCGTCTTCTGTAGAGTTTGCTGATTCATCTTCCAAATGACTTAGAATGTTATTGTGAAAGTATTATCAGTGTTGAAATGCTCTTTCTTGAGACAAGAAAGAATGTGCCTGCAAAACGTTTAACATCATTGTATGTAAGATATTACAGGATGCATGGATTTGTTTCCCTGATGAATGTGTACAGAATCTATGGGCAACATATCTATGCATTCTCATGAATTACTAGCATTTGCTAAGAAAGGTGTAATGGATGATGTTGAAAGATGAAGAGGGCTTATATACCATAACCAATCAGCTTTTTTCTTAAAGGTCAGGACTTTCTGTCGGGTCCACTTGAGGTTTTGATTCTGCCTTTGCGCTATTCATGGGCACAATGGAACCGTCACTCTCAGCAACGGCGTCCAGATTCACTGGCTCCACTGCTCACAGGGTAACACACAATATTTCACAGCCACAAAACAATTCAGTGCCTGCATAGGCAAACCATATGATTACCATGGGGAGCAATATTGACACATCCTACTGAGCTCTCTTAAGGAGATCCTTAAAAGAGCTGGACTTTTGAAAGACAGAGAAGACGGCCTTGCCATTCTTCCCTATTACTAAGTTACCAAATAGCATTTTAATGTTTGGTCTTTATAGGGCAAACTTTGATGCAAATATCCCCATCTCCCATGCATTCCTCCATACTCCTGCTTCTCATACTACTGGTCCTTGACAGTAGTACTGCTTTACAAACTGTCTCAGGTCAGTCAGAAGGTAGCTTGATAGATATTAGCAAGAATTTAGTAGCATGACAGCTAGCCTCCTTCATTTTCCCCCTGTGAGTGTTTTGTCATAGTATATATGTTGTTCATTTATATTTCCAAGATAAATCCCAACACCAGCAGGAATTTATGAATCTATGCTGCTTGTCTTTTGGAGACTTCAGCACTGAGGTCCAGCTTCTCTTTACACAAAAGCAGGTTGAGTTGCATGCAGAAATAACTCATGAGAGCCTCAAAAGTATTCAGTCTTAGGCAGTGGAGAAAATCTAATTTAAAATATGTGAGTGACAACATAACCATGGCAGGAATGGTAAAATTAAGGCTAGTTAACAGCTATAGACATCCCTTATCTTTCATCCATTAATTGCTCAGAATATGATGACTTTCAAGTAATATGAAAGCTGTCTCCTTTGAACATATGCAGGAGACCCATAACCCATTGCTACTGTAATTCCATGGAACCAGATACTCAAGACATGCCACCTACTGTATGGTTCCAGTGGTAACAAACAGCCACCAAGCTTAGGAGACATCGTTAACTTGATTCTCCATGAATTTGTCCAGCCCCCTTTTAAAACTTCTTAGTGGCCCTCATGGCTACAAATTCCACAGTTTAACTCTTGTGTTTTGTGTAAACTCTTTTATCAGTCCAGTTGTCTAGGTCCAGCACCAAAACCACAAAGATGTGAACATTATATAAAAACATTAATAAATGTCATGGTCTTTAGTTCTCGAAACCCCTATAGAGCAAGAGATGCAATAATAACATCAAACATGCTACATACCTTTGTGGTTATGTTCTTTTCAGTACCTGGGGGGAAAGGAAAGCAGTTTGGAAAACATTGCACTTCAGAACATCTGCACATTCTTCCATTATCTGTAAATGGATAGCTAGCTCTCCTGTTCATCCAGGATAAGCTGGCTTCTAAAAGTAAAGTATTCAGCTGTTGAGAGTTCTGTCACCTAATCCCATGTTCACTTTTAATAAATCTGGTTTGAAAAGCCTTTGTGCAGATCTTGTTTTCTGGATGTAGTCAGTTGTCAGGAGTCTGATATATGTCTATGGACCAGAACAGGAAGAGGATAAGGAAAAAAGAATATAAAGTATGTTGAACAAAAGGTCTGCATAGCATATCTCTGGTTGCTATGAGCATCACCCATCCATGGAAAGGTGGGTTATAAATTCCATTAATAAATCAATTTCAGATCACAGCATGCCAGCTAAGAATCAATGCAACTTGTGCAGAGATGTGCAATGTTTTGAGTTTCATGGCCACTCTTTGACTTTGAGTGGCATGCTGGGAGCTGTACTTCTAAAACAGGATAAGGCAGGACAAAACAGCATCAGGATAAAGCTGAAATTTATTTTAACTTAAACTTGTGAATGTTTGCTTTCACATGCTAGGTAAATGCTTTACAAATAGCTAATATTTCCAGATTCTGATCATTATACTTGCCATTTTTGGCTTTGCATTATTATTTCAAGTGTACTTACCTCAAAGGAAATTAATGATTCTCTCAAAAGGGGGAAGTAATGGCTGAAACTTCTACCCAACTCTATGCTACAGGACAAAGAATTTGCATTGTAGATATTCTTTTATTTTTACCTTTTAACCTCCAGGAAAAATAGCACAGGTCCTAACAGCTCTCACACACCAGCACTGTGGGGGAGGATGTCAGGTGAGGTGTCCCCAGAAGATAGGAAGTGGCAATGTGAGCTACCAAGCCACTGTCTCCCAAAACAGAAGGCTGGGCCGGGATGTGAAGATCCAGAGAGAAGGTTTAAAGACCTTCAGCCTTCTACCATACAGTGACAAAAGGGGAAAATGATTAAATGTACTTTGTACTTTGTTTAAATTAAGTTTAAATTAAATCCAATCCTAATGCCATCCTCTCATAAGTGCAGGTCCACAATTCTGGCATCTGTTATATGTTTCTTAAAAGGGGATTCTACCATTTGAATCAGGCACTTGGAAGGTTTTCAGTATCATTATCCTTTGAGAATACAGCATAAAACAAAACTAAAATAGCAGAGGAGCTGTAGTGTTAATATGCCCTTCCATTCTCATGTAGAGAATTATTGTTGGTGTTATTGTTTTTTTTCCAGATTGTATTCCAGGACAGCTGGGATTTCTTACAAAGTTTCTTATCAAAACTTTGTGAGAAGTTGCAGAATGATTTCTGCTGTGCCATTGCAGACTTTTATGATGCCTCTTATCTCTCATCTACTGTTTCTAAATCACTACTGGGCTTAATGGTTATCAGTACACTGTGGATGATACAACTCTGCTCTTCTTTTCTTTCTGATAGCACCAGATCAATCAGGAAGCAGCATTCAACAAGTATTGGATGGGACTCTTCTATCCTGAAGGAGCAGGTGTGTAGTATGGTATCTCCTAAATTTGGCACTATCTGTAAAAAATGCAAGTTATTTTGGATATCAATAATGTCTTTTAATGGTCATGGTCTTCCTATGGCCTTACTAGAGCCATCCTTGCCTCAGTTAACTCTAGTCTAGACCACTCTTAAATGTCTCATCATATGAGAAGAAACTCTTGAAAACTGTTTGCAGGTTCAGCTAGTGCAGAATAGAAATGGACATTTATTATCTGGGACTAAAGGCACTTCCACCTGAGGTCTTTGCACCACTCCAGAAACAGTTTCATGCCTGGATGTTCACATGCTGTTATCTGTCTTCAGCAGCTGAGCCAGATAACAGCATGAGAACATCCAGGCGTGAAACTGTAGAACTGCCCAAAATGACATCTTTCCTTTTACAATACTGAAGCTCTGCAAGGCTTGTAATTTTCCCATTAGCAGGACTTTGCTTTACCTACATCCCAGCTAGGAAGAAGAATTCATTGTTTACTGTCCTACCACAGTTTTGAGATCAACAACAATGCAAATAACCACAGCTTTGTCTCACATCCCTTAACAATTTTCAAGGGATTGGTGCTGAAGATTCAAAATCAGCAGGAGCTCTTTTGAGAAGATCTTTTGCTGAATATAAGTGGAGGGCTGAAAGACTACCAAGTAATTAAGTAGCAGAACATCCCATTAAAGGAAAAAACAACAACAACATAATTGTCTTGGGTGCAAAGTATGGGCTTTGCCCAGTTATCAATGAATGCTAACAGACATTCATTGTATTTGAAGCAAATGATGGATTTATTAAGAAATACATGAGGATAGAAAACCCTCTTATCTATGTAATTAACTGCAACACCCTCTACATGGGGCTGCCCTTGAGGAGCATTTGGAAGCTTCAGCTGGTGCAAAATGCGGTGGTGCGGGCAGTTAATGGCGCCAGTTATTTGGCACTTGTGACACCAGTGCTCTGCGAGCTGCATTGGCCGCCAGTTTGCTTCTGGGTGCAATTCAAGGTGCTGACATGGCTTGGGCCAGGTTACTTATAGGACAGTCTCTTCCCAATTGTTTCTACCCATCCAATCCAATCTGGCACAAAGGGCATGCTGCAGGTAGCATCAACCAAGGAGTGTTGGCTGGCAGGGCCCTGTAGGAGAGCCTTTTCTGCTGTGGTACCCACCCTCTGGAACATCATCCCTCCAGAGATCAATTTGGCCCCAACCTGCTGCAGGCCCTTGAAGACCTGGTTCTGTGCTTGAGCCTGGGGCCCTGGGTGTGTCACTGAGCATATTTCCTGGTAGCGCTGAGGACTTTTTATGATTCTCTGGCTGCTGTGTGCCTTATTTTCTGTTTTATTTTTATATTTGTATTGTTTTAATGTTGTGAGCCACCGAGATAGGTGGCTATGTAAATTGATCAAACAAACAAACAAACAGTCTGGAAGAATGGAAAAGGATGAGAGAGGTTCTCTTTGTCTCTTAAACCCAGAGACTCATTTAATTAACATTAGGCCAGTTGAGAGGCAGATGCTGGGACAGCCTGGGAAGGCCCTTCCCTTTATCTATCTCTCACCATTTGCCCCAATTGTCAAAGAGGCTCATAGGCGCAACGAGATGATGCAATCTCCAATAATGTGAGAGTGGAAACAGTGACCTATGAGATCAGAACTGCCCCTGCAGGAAAATCCAGAGGAGAACTGAACACCCCACGTCCCAATACTCAAATGATACGGTTTAAGAAAAACATGTCCTGGATACCTGAGAATGAAAAAATGGGCCAGCCAACAAAATTCATTTAATATAGGATGTGGCCATTTCTGCCTGTCCTGCTGCTGCACTGCAATGTCTGCACAGTAGCATCAAAATGGGGCCTCAGACACAAGGCCTCAGACAGCTCCCCCTCGATACTCATTCCTTGCCTCATGCCCTCAACAAGCTTGAATTCATAGGCTACTACACTGGGGTTACAAAAATCTAGATGATCGCTTGATGACAGCAAAGGCAGTTTTCTTTATCTCTTTGTTGCCTTATCTAGTGGTACTTTTACAAGGGAGGGAGGAAGGAAAAAGCTGCTGCCATTGCTGCTGCTACCTTCTCCCGCTCTGCTGCTGCTCCTGAGTCAGAAGTAGAGCCTTCAAAGGCCCTGGTAGTTCCCCCAGTGGAAGCTGCTGGCTACTCTCTCCCTCTTCTGCCTCTTTTCCTTCTTCCTGCTTGTGAAGGAATGAGGGAGAGAGAAAATAGGGACACCAGGTCTCCACTGCAAAAGTCCAGGGGACCACTAGATGGCAGCAAAGAGATTCAGAAAACTCTTAACATTTTACCCCTGTTTCAGAGGTTTGTCTAGGGGCCCAAATAGCTGTCAACTCTACAATGTACAGTAGGTGGGTCACATTGCTGACTAACTTTTCCTTTAGGGAGAACAGATACTTTCTTGGGTATCATCACAAAACAGGGATATGTTTGGGATTAAATTTCTATCAATCAGTTAACTATCAATAGTTATTCCCCAAGCCCATGCTAACATCCTCTTCCATACTGTTGATGCATTGGAAGACACCAGCTCTGAAGTGCCTATGAGGTCCCTCAGATTTTCTGTGGCCACTTAGGTGGCATATAGCAATGTGCAGAATTGCACAGCATTACTGATTTGGATTCCTTGTTCAAGGGATTTCCTGCTGTTCAATATTTCTTCTAGCTCTGCTGTTCTATTAGTCTCCTTTGCTGATTTCCCACTGTATACTTGCTGAATGATTGGAGGCTACCATAAGCAGAATGTTCAAGATAGTCATACTGGCTCATCCAAGAAATGAGGGAACCACAGATATGAACTGCGGGGATGAAGATGAGCTATCTGGGTAGCTAAACCTTAACCTCAGGTCAACTCACATGGACAGTTTGTTGACATCAGCTGCAAGATGCCCTAGAATGATCTGATCTCATAAACCAAAAATATCTGCTTTAAGATTGCTGTTTATTTCTCCCAGAGTGCGAAGGGGAGTTGGATGGTTGACTAGTGTCAGTGAGGTTCCATTTATCATGACATCTGATCTCTCAAAGTGTTCCCATCCAGTGAAACTCTATATTCTGCTGTTTAAGTGGCTGCTTGAGGATATATACAAATGTGCACAATGTAGCAAATTATCTCCTTCCAATAGTGGAGACTAATGGCCAAGAGAGTTTCTGGGCATGAGACTTGTTCTTTACAAAAAAACTGTGAAGTGCAGGATAGCCATGCTGAACAAGTTCTGTCCCTGGTTCTTTTCTTCGAGAGTCCCAGGCAACTCAAAGTCTAAGGATGGCAGAATCTTGGCGAATTTCAAATTTGAACTGGAGCCATGCATCAGCTGACGCTTTTGGTACCAAGCAAACATTCATGCTTGCCAATGTTTGTGACCCAAACGGTGAAGGGCATCATTGTCTGCAGAACTGACCAGATCTAGAACGAGGGGGAGGCTGGAGTGTCCAGTGGACACTCTATCCCAGCAGCAACCAGGGCTCAGTTCTGCCATGGTATGTTCCTTAGTGTGTCCAAGCATACCATTAAGAGTGCATTGAAAAATGCAGAGAATCTATGTTGTTTTGGTGGAGCGGGTTTGTAGGCCATATGGTGTTCACTGTGCTTTATGCATTCTCTTGTGCTGATTTGATCATGAAACTTTGGAGTGCATTTAAAAATGTAAATACTCCATGCTAGTTTTTGCTAATATGTTGAGCTTTGGTGTTTGTGCATGCTTATCATGCACACAATGCAGTTCATGGGGCATTTGCTGTTGTTAGTTTTGGCTTGTTGGCCATTGCTGAATGTTACTCTTCTGTCATACAGCACTTCAAAGTATAAAAAGATATCGTCCCTTCCTCCTTTTGGATAATGTTCTTCTAGCTGCATCAGTGAATGGTCATTCAAGCACCCAGACCTTTTCTTAGAAGCTAACTACTTGCATCTGCTACCCAACCTACATTTAAAAAGGGAAGGAAGATGATTTTTAAAAATGGAAAGAAACTCAGTGCATTTCTGTTGACTAGGATTTTGTGTCTGGCTGACTGTCAAGCAGCCTGCCCTGTAGGTAATTGAATAGAATTCCTTTCAATTTAGCATCCCCTGGGGAAGGCCCATCTGAGGGCTCCCAGAAGAAGCAATTGTTTCTATGGAACTTGTCTTTAATTCTTTTTTTAAAAATAAAATGTAACCCCCCATCTAATTTTCCTGCTATCCCATCTAATTTTGTGGCCTGGAATACAAAACAAAGGGGCATAGAATTCATATCAAAATCCTTTGTTTCCTATAGCTAGAAATCACACAAACACATTCCCACCAAAAAAATTAAGCTTTATTTTGATGGAAGACGGAACCCTCAACTGTTCTGAGAAGTTTTGTTCTGTCCAAACAAGCCATTTTCAGATGGTCTGATGGAATATTCCAGGTGGGGCTGTTTTGTTCAGACCTGAAAAGGAAATTGATTTTCCAAGTTGCATTGATGTCAAGCTGAGCAGTCGGTAGTTACCTGGGTCTGCTTTCAGGGGCTCTGAGATGGACTCTACTGACCTTCAAGATTCTTGAATGCTACTGACTTGGGCCTAAGGACAGAACTTGGTAGCCAGGTATTCTGTAACTACCTCAACTACCTTGGATTTCCACTCCCTATTTAGGTCCGTTTGAACACAGCTTCAAAAATGGGAGTTGAGGAGCTTTTTTCCTCATTTAAGCTTATGGTACAAATAGTAACAGAATCCGGATGATGTATTCTATAGTTTTGCAAAACTGGGACAGTCATAGAAGCATAGATTCAAAATAAATACTGAGATCATCTGTTCCAACCCCTTGCTCAGTTAGGATGTATAATGCAGGATGCAGCTAGAATAATGCTGAGAGATTGCTCTCCAGCAGCTGCATGAGAAACCCAAGACCTCTGGAGGCAATCTGTTCCACTGGTAAACAATTACCACGAGAAGTTTCTCCTAATGCTGAGCCAAGTCTACTTCCCTGCCATTTCCACTAATTGGTTCTACTTCTGCCTTCTGGAACGATCCAGAGCATTCTCTTGTGTCATAACTATTGTGGCCTACTAGAATTAATTTAAGAGTGGCAGTTTAGTAACATGTATTTATAATAGATACATGACACTAAATTCTAAATGAAATGAGAAAATCCTTTTAAATGTGCTATTTTGGCAGTGCTTTCTTAAAAGTATACACAGCTGACCTACTGACTGTGAAGTAAGTTCACTGGCTTCAGTGGGACTAACTTCAAGTATGGGATAGCAAACTAAGGCAGCCTTTCTAAATCCACTTATTTTCAGTTAAGACTCCTTTGTAAAGCCCCATCTGTATGAATACTGGGTGGATGTTTTAAATACAGCATCAACAAGGAAATTATGAATGAAACACACAGAAATGTAATTCAAGAATACTCCTAGGGGGTGATGCAATTTTCACTGAGTGCTGAGAAAGCTGAGCTGTGCTATATGCAGTGGACTAAAGCGTATTGGGTAATAACCACTTAAAAAAGGTGGAAAATACATGTCAGGCATGTTAAATGTTACTTGACTAGAAACAACCCCCCCCCCCCAAAAAAAAACCAGTTCAATCAAGCTGTTAAAACATTTGCTATTTTCTGGTTCTGATAAACTCTCATCTGATCTGGGCGAAAGGAAAAGTAAAGGTAAATTTAGAATGCAGCGCAATCCTATCCACAAAAGAATTTCTCCCCGGAGTGTTCTCCAATACCAATAGGCTACAGAGTACCATTCCCGTGTTCTAACAGATGCCCAGCAGAGAACTTCCAGGCTCTAAACCTCACTGGACTCTCTCGTGTTAATGAGGACTCTTGATGCAGTTTAAGGTACACTGGTGAGCGGTTTTAAATCAGAAGGCATCCTGCTGTAGGAAACTTTACAGTGGGTACTGAGGCCAGTCTGTTAGCATTCCAGATGTGGTGCCTGTACCTTGCCTATGACTAGCATTCATTTCTGCACTCCACAGCTGGTCCATGTAAATGTGCCATATTGCAGCCCATCTGCTAAGAGAGTGCACAGTGGCGCATCTCTCTCTGACAGTGGACCATTTTATTGAACACTATAAATATCGAAATTCATAGGCATGAAGCAGCAGATTTTTAATGTTACTTAGAGAGACATTTGAGCCACAACCTTTGGCAGAAGCATACACTGTTACTATCTCGGTACACTGTGCACCATTTGGTTCAGACTCATGAACAACTTTTCCAGATATTTCATGGCTCTCCAATCCCAGGTAAAATGGAGTACAGACCCTGTGGGATGATATTTAGTGTGAATGTCACCCTGCATACAATGCGCATTTGGGATACGGACTTTCCAGCCCTGTGCTGCGTTAAACCATATGTTAATGTTTTTATACTCAGAAAAGATTAGATTGGGGACCAATAAACTTTCAAAACTACAAATAATAGGCTAACCATTATGAAATGTGAGGTATTCTTTTGCCTGTCTTTCCCCCCTGCCCCCCACTTCCCAAAGTCTCTGCAGTTTTTCTTTATTTTTAAATGGCAAGCCTGCATTTTTGCTTCAGGAAAGCAGCTTATCCATATTTTATAAGTTAATATGTGCAGACTTTGTAATAAAGAATAAACATCCCCATTAATTTGAAATTGCTGGCAACTGATCTGGAACAGAAACAAATTTGCTTTGCTTTGCAAATTTGCTCTGTTAAGCAACCTCTAGAAAGTGTATATTTAGGTGGCAACATCGTTGCAGATGTTTATATAATTGTTCGTTCCACATTTTAGTCTTTTGCAACCAGCCCCAAAAGCTGAGCAAAACTCTAAAAACAAGGAAGCTTTAAAATGCTTTCTTTGGTAGAAGCATCTGCAAATATAAGTGCTTGATGGCCAAAGCTGTATACCACAACAGCCCTTTAAGATAAAGGGCAATTTCAGTTGCCAGGATGAATTTAACATAGGACTTACCCCTTTAAAAAAAGAAAGTTGTTCCGATGAATGTAATAACGGTGTGTGAAAGTATGTAATATACTTGGTAAGGTTCAGATGTGGTACAGTTTGTGTGTACATTGCAAGGAAGAAAAACACAGAATAGAAAGGGAAGAAGTCTCAAAAGTATGTGCATTGGCCCAGATATGTTTTTCCATTTACACCTTCTTCAGGGCCACGCTTAACACGATCAACAAATGTTAGGCATGAACAAGCCAGACAGTATTGCTTTCTTCAAAATCTTGGTATCCTTTTTCTCGGCAGCTATGTAATATTAAAGATAAGGAGTCTTTCTTTAAAAAAGAGGCAGCCCCTCTCACTGAGCACCATAAGTACTGTTGAAAATACTTGCTTTTCATTGCCTGAATAAATGGCTGCATCAGTTTCACTTTCTCCCACATTCAGACCGCCCCCCCCCCCGCGCTTTAATTTTACATTCTTTCCTTCCCCTTTGTGGACAAGTTTGTGAATTTATCTGAAATGTCCTACTGGAATCGTAACCTCCAGTTCTGTTGCAATATATTTTGTGAAGCATTGCCCTAAATTTCTGGTAACCATTTTTACAGCTTAGAAGATTGCAGGATGTGCACAGAAATAAGTCCTATTACATTTAGTGGGCTTGCCTTCCAAGTGAGTTTGTGCAGAATTGCAGCCCCAGCTCTTAGAGTATTTGCTGCTTCAGTTGCATTAAATATAGAGAAAAGGAGGGCAGGGAGAGAATTTGGGGCTAACACTCTGTGTGCTGATGGGTCTATTTACAGCCATTTCTCCCAAGCCATGAGACATCGCTTTGAGAATTTTCTTTGACCCAAAGTGGAAAACAGGAAATTTAACAAAATGGCTTGGAAGAATCCTCTGGCACATACACTTCTTAGTACTGCTATGCTTCAAGTCAGCACTATTATAATTTTTTTCAATTGTCTTTGTTGCAATTTAAAAAAAGGAAAGAAAAGAAAGGCATCTTTAACAGCAAAGTCATAACATTTCAACAACAAGCTGTGTCATTGTTCAAACAGTTCCCTGAGTTCCCAATCAGTGGCAGTGTTATGTAAGGTGGCAGGTTAATAAATGCGACACACTGAAATCATTTGTACCAGATTATCTCTCCTTCCAATCTCTGACAGATGCTAAGTCCAGCTGGTAAAGAAAAGTTTATAGGCGAGCTGGATCTGGGGCCTTCACACACTCCACAATGTTGGCTACCAATGCTGGTTTTAATGAGTCACGAATTGCCTGTTTATCTTCTGCTCCCTGCTGTTTCTGCATTTTCTCTTCCAGAACAATCCTAGAAACACATGCTGCTACAGACGCTGGAGCAATGTGTGTAGACATTTGAGCCAAATTATTATAAAGAACTCTTTCTTCTCTGATATTAAAAAAAAAGAGTGGGGGGAGAAGAGCCCATTGCCTAGCAAATCGTTCTCTCAGATGTTCACTGTGACATGCTCAATATGGCCTGCCGCAGAAAGTTGGAGACATTCGGAACCTTAACAACTACCAAAAAATGACAGTGTAATTGGCAGGTTTTGTTGTTCATGTTCTGGCTCAGCTAAAAAGTGCTCTAAACACTTTGTTTAATGATGTTATATTATGACAACACATGGCTTCTATACAGCAAGTCATCATGTTTAACATGCGTCCACACAGGAACAGGAGCAAGCAGCCAGAAAATGCTAAAAAATACAGGAAAACAAAGCTTAGCAAAGTGACCAGAAACTACCGCATCCAATCCCTTGGTAGCAGGAGATGATAGACTTTGTTGGTGTGCTGAAGGCAGCATGAGAGAGACATTGTTGTCTGTAGTGTGTATAGTCATCCCATGATCACTGCTGGAAAACAGGTTTTTTTTAATGCTATGAAAATCTGACAAACCTACTTGATAGTCAGAAGGCAAAAATGTCTGTATCATACCATTTTTGATGCCCTTCAAAATTATTACCAATGTTAATCAGAGACTCTAACTCATGGACAGCCCTCCTGATATGCAGGGTGAAGCAACGGCTTCAGGCAGCAGAAGCTGAGAAGTATGGAATCAGGTTGTCTTGGTGTACTTGCCAGAGATGAAGATACTACCCCACCCTTTCCCATGTATAGAAACAGATGGACTGACAACAGAATCTTATTTCAATATCAGCAGAGAGATAGTGTCTCCCACCACAACTGATGCAGCATGCTAGTTTAGCAGGTCCAGGACAGGTTGTGTGACAGTTGTGTTGCAACACATGAATACTGAGAAGTTGCAATCACTGTTCCCTTCCAGCTTGTGCTGTCTGAGGCAGTCACTACCATCTGCCTCTTAGTAGGTCCTTGCCTGCATTGAGTGAAGAACCTACTGTAGATAAGTCTGCTCTGTGCTAACCAGTTGCCTCCAATGCATAGAAGATACTGGTCCTTTGCCGGTGTTGAAATGTCAGCCTCTGTACATGATATTGTGGGTGAGGAATGTCCATCCTCTCATTTGCCTTAAGCAGCAAAATGATTTGGGATAGTCCTGCTCAAAATTATGTTATCATTCTAAAGTCACTTTACAGGAGAGGGATGGCTTTAGAAAGCCAATTTGGCATCTGGGACTCCTTTTTACTAGGTTGGTTCTATTAGACTAGAAGCCCAAACTGAATCAAACTTGTCTGCCAAGCAGAATTATAGCTAAACATAGAGACTTTTTTTTTTTTTACCAAAGAATGGCTGAATTCACATGTATATTACAAAGTGCATTTGAAATTTTGTTAGTGTTAAAACAATATCTTCCAGTAGCACAATTTCTTTAAGACACGAATTTCTATTCAGAAGTAAGTCCAAGATTTATTTGTTTATTTAAATATGAATAAACTGGTCTATATCAAGTTATTTCAGAGCAGGATATAAGGGCAATGTATAAAACATTTTGAATATGAAATCATATTTCATCTTCAGACCTCTGTTGCTATTTTGGCAGAAGTATTTCAGTGTACTTCCAAATATTCTGGAAATATTCTGAGGTCAAAATATTCTGAGCTTAAGCTACAAACCCAAAATAGGGTCTTTTCAAACTTAGAACACTTCTGAAATGCTTGGCAAGGATGGAACAAACCACTTCAAATTTGAAACAACTGTTCCTAACAAAAAATATTTTGCATAGTTAAAAGATAGCTATAATAAATAAAAAACAAAACTACTGAAAAGCGAACTCCTATAAAAAGGCCAATAATCACCAAAAACCTTGGTGAAGATTTTCCCTTGGCACCAAAATGATGCCAACATTAAGCCAATTTAAATGTTTGGATTGGGAAAGGAGAACATTCCAAAATTAAGGCATCACAATCAAGTAGCGCCTTTCTCACACATCTTCTGCAGGGATGGGCAATTCAAGAGCCACATGTGCCTTCAGCCTTGGTTTTATGGTCCCCAACCCCATTCCCAGACCAGTCCACTGATAGGTAGCAGCATGGCATTTTAGTTCTTTACCCTCACCCCAGATCAAGCAATATATGGACATGTAAGTCCCAAGAGTGGAAACAAACAAGAACATTCTCTGCAGATTTCAATACAGTAAGAATGAGCACATCTTGAGGGAGTCCCTTGAGGATTTGGATGAAACATTCTCTGAAAGCTACTTTGTAAAAAGAGAAAAGAAGGTACTATAATTTTACCCACGGTGTACAAAATAATCCAGATTTTAGGGTTTGAAACCACTTGTCATTATGTTTGGAATAATATGGCAATATTAGGTAGAGTAGAATAATATTTACGTACAGTTGTGTTAACACGACTGCATTTGTAAGCTCTGATACACACACAGACACACACACACACAATATTGTATATGCTGTATCTTTCTGTGATGACAGAACAATTGCCAGATCCTTAGTTTTCCCAAGGTTCTATTTTGTATTTGCTTGTGGGTAGAATACAGATTTTGATGTCCTCATTAAGAAATGGCAAAGAGAACATTTCCCCCAGTGTCCCCAATTATTAACAGAATGTTTTGAATTTGCCTATTCTTTGCACATGGGAAACTACATGGTCATTAGACAGATGTTGAAACTCACCAATTTTATATACGGCAGCTGGAGAAGACAATGGATGTCATATGAAATATAGCCAGGGAAGGAGTCCATAATCTGCACTAGTACACTGAAAATCACTACTTGTGATTGTTCACTGTCATCCTATAAAAGGCAACACTACTGTGATGTGGAATTGTGTTACTTACAGGATTAACTAAGGTCAATGTTATTCAAATAGCCAAACAGTTGTGGTTATTAAGAGACACACAGACGAATCCTTTACATTATTTTAAACATTTATTTAGGTATTTAAAGGTGATGATAATGATGACAGTGATAAGATGTACCATTTAAATATTGTCAACATCAAGATGTAGAAGGAGACAGTACGTTTAGCAACCAACCATGAAATTTTGTTCTGCAGTTGCCTTCTTAATGGCATCTCTTAAGGTCAGTGGGTTTGAATTCCCCCAATTGTATAGGGTCACTCAGGCAGCACTGGCCATGGAGAAAAGCTTCAGACAGGGATGACAATGGCAGAAGTCACCCTTTAAGTGTTCAGCCTTCTATATCATCCAGTTGATTCCATGGCCCCCCACTATGATGTCACTGTTTGACCAGCTTGCTTTAAAACAGCTTAATTGGCTGAAAGGAAAGCTGTGTCTGACCATGTTTGTGAGTTTATAAAAAAAAAAGAAACAAGGCAAAGCTTCAGAAAGATCATTGTCTGCCTTGCCGGAAATCTTAGATCTGAAATGAAGCAACATTCCTTTCATACAGAAAGAAGGCCTTGACAACAAGTTTCCCTGGGGAAATTACAGATTCTGAAAAGTACTGGTGTAGATATTGTTTTTGGATTATTGTTGACAAATTGGTGAAAAAATCAATATAATCTGTAAAAATAACATTTTAAAAAAAAATAGGCAAGGGACACTTAATTACAAATATTTACAACATTTTCAAACATGGTTTAAAACAAATATTCTCTTAAATAAGATTACGATGAAAGTTTGGGATATAGTTGAGAAGAATATGCATTCAGTTTCTGCATATTAACACTGCATGTTAAATTTCTGATGGAATTGGCTTGCCAAAATGGTGTTCAGCTATGTACACATGTTCAGGCACATGCTCATCACAACTATTTCTTTAGATGTTCCAACAGAGAACATACCTTATGAATGTTGGCAAAATATTTCCTCAAGAAATACCCTTTGGTATTTAAAGAAATGCCACAGGGGCTCTAAGCTGCCAGTGCCATACCTTGGTTTCTCAGGAGATGAAGATAGAAACTGGCAAACATTATCCCACCTGTGTTGTTCTGTGGTAAGGGACAGATGAGGAGATGAAGGGGAAATTCTATCTCCCTGAAAAGTGTTTAGCTGAAGCCTGCCAATCTGGACATTTACTTCGACTTTCATGTTTTATCACTGATGCAACTAATGGTTTAGTATTGTTTTTAATTAAGAAAAGGCAGGTAAGGAAGTTTATAAATAAATTAAAATAATGAACAACCATTTTTCCTGTGCTTTCTCCTGCTCTTCTTCAACAGCAGAATGAATCTTTGCCCAGTTTTGGCTGGTGCACCAGTTAGAAGTACTCCCGGAATGGGAAGCCCGAGCCACATTCTCTCAACCTTTGCCACTTTTCAAATGTACTACTATAATGTGCTCTACATGGGACTGCCCCTGAAAAGTAACTGTAGACTTCAGTTAATACAGAATGCAGCTGCTTGTGTACCAATGGGAACTTCCTGATGTTGTCATACAATGCTAGTATTTTGGCATCTACACCAGCTGCTAGTTTGTTTCAAGGTGCAATTCAAGGAGTGAGGAATAACTGACATAATCCTTCATGGCTTGAGGACTGGATAGCTGCAAGGCCACTTACTCCAAAGTAGAAATACTGGTGAGAGGGGACTTGGATGCAAATATTATCTGCCAGAGCTCTTCTCCCAGAGAAAATCAGCATCCTTATGGTTAGCATTTAGAAGATTATTGAAAATGAGGCTACAGCATATAAGGAGGCATCTGAGGACTGCTGTGGAATGTATACTGTATGTACCTAGGATGTATGTAGACACTGCTAATGATATTGTGATTTTATGTGCTGGTTTATTAATATGATATGTACCGTATTATTTATTGTGTGCTCCTTTTGTAAGCCACTTAGATATGTTTTTTGATTAAAGCACATAAAAAGCAACCATCATCATCTGTTAGTTCATTTATTTCCATAAATAAATAAGAATAAAGTAACCCCAACACACACATGTGCACTCACGCACACACAGACACACAATGTTTTTGCACAACACAGGCTAAGGGACATACCCCGCCCCTCCCTTGAATGGCAAGTTGTTGGCCGTGCTGCAAAGTGTGTGGGCCGTATCAAAAAACTTTTTTTTAAAAGGCCAAAAATTAAACTACTGCTCGCATAAATTAGTGCTTGAGTGTGGAAGAAAGACATGGGGAGGAAGAATAAACTGTAGCTCAGGCCTTCTTGCTGTCAGGATGGGAGATTAGAGAATGTGTGGCAGCTTTTGCGAACAGTAGCTTGCTCAGAAAACAGAGGTGATGCCAAAATGCATGGTAGCATCACAGCAGCATGCTGTAATCGCCTCTGTGCTTCTCCACATCTGATGCAAATGTATGAGCTGGGGCATTTGTGTGATGACATCACACAAACAACACAAGGAGACAAAAATGTCAGGAGGGAGCAAAAGGATGGGCAAAAGGATGGAAAGTCCTGATGGCTTGATGCCAGGGTAGGTTGATGTATCACCATTTGACCATAGAATCTGGTAAGGTTTGGGCGCTGTATCTAATTCTTTGATAGGCTGCACACAACCTTTAGGCCTCAGGTAATAAATCTGTGTTCCTGGTGTCCCCTCATGTTTTGTAGCTTCTTTTCTGTGCCTGAGTATACCTTGCTAATTTCTCTTCTGGTAACATCAGGTATTGTTTTTTTAAAGTTATGTTTCAATATTATTATTGATACATTAAGCTTAACTGCTTAATTACCAGGAATGCTGTCTTTTGTGGTGCTTCTTTCCTGCATATTTAGAGATGCTAGGTGACAAATAGCTCTAACGGCTCTTCCAAAATAAATAAATAAATAACTTGGAACGCATATCACTTAATTTCTAAAGTCACATATTTTTATCTTCAAAAGCTCGTATTTATAGTGTTCAAGTATATTTTTTAAATCTACATTTTGACCTCCATGAGCCATTCCAAATAATTTGTGGAAGCTTTCATTCAAATTTCCAACTCTCCATTTAAAAATCCTTTTTCCCCCTGCTCTAATGTCACATGTATTTCTTTTATCTTTAAGATTAAAGCCTTCATAATGAGAAATTAAGTCCTCCCTGCTCATATTTTTTGAAAGGTGAAGCAAAGGGTGATTAAATCAGAAACAAAGTCAGTAATTAGCAATATAAATCTCTGAGTGATTTTAGTAGGTCACAAATTTAATGGGTACAGACTTTGGACACATCTGCTGTTTTGGCAACTACTTCCCTTTCTGCAGGTTCTGATTGGATGGCTGTAATCATATGATAGATCTCCTGGAAGTTATTTGTGTTCCCCGAGCTAAAGACAAGCAAGTAGATGAAACTCAGCATGTCTAAAACGGGTCAACCCTTCCTATTATGAGTAGAGCAAAATTCTTAGTAACTAAAAGCCACAGCATCTAATCCTTGGCAGTCTTTTTCAAGGGTATACCAAGGGAAATAAGCATAGGGCTTTATAACAATAGATAAACTACAGCACATTGATTGTCTTTTTCCATGGAGAGAAGAGGTACCTTTAACTAAAAAAAAAAAAATTATGATTAAATTGATTTACTGTACTTTTGATCTGATATTGTTTGAGCACTATTGTAGTTGGACCCCATCTTTACCCCAATTTGTATCTTTCAGTCTAATGGCATTTCTTAGAGTGTACTGTTATGTGGCCATTCGCTTCCTCCATATTATTTATTTGTTAGGAGTGCACCTTCTACTTCCCCTGAGATTTCAGCATAACATTTTAGCTACTTAACAAACCTTATAAGTTACATTTGGATATGGTGATTTGCTCCAAGCCACATACTAAGCTTCATAGCAGATCTGAGATTTAGGCATTTCATGTCCAGTCTTAATCCAGGATATATCAATAGCAATAGCACGATGTTTATTTAATGGTTCTTGCATCCTTTCTTCAAGGTTATCTTCTACTTCTCTACATATCATGAGGAAAGTACTAGTTTCTGGTTTGTATTATCTGCTCCCATCCTGATGATGCATACACCCAGTTCAACGTAATTCTTGTGTGTGTGTGGGTGAGCATAATTAAACTCATAAAATCCTTCAGAGGACCTCTGACTAAGAATGGAAGACCTTGTGGTTGGTTATTCATTAATAAAAGAAACAAATTTGACCAATAAAACAAACTAATTTGGTAATAATGACTCTCCTGCACCATCCAAGTTAGAAGGATGACAAATGCTCTGGCAGTTCCATCTGGAAGGAGAAAGACACATGGAGAAATGTTGTCTGAGGACAATGAAAGAAGGAACAAAATGGGGAGATGTTGTTCTATATAGAGCTTTGGTAATGTGGTGACAGTATGGCTACAGAGAGTTTCATCCTCACCTGTTTGGCATGAGCCATTGGCATGTCCAGGGAGCAACCCCAGCAAACTTTCAGAATTCTCAGCATAGCTGGAAACATAAATAAATATTAGACTATCTCATGTGCAACAAATCACACAAGAGAAGTGGGTGTTGTCTTTCTGAGCCTGCAAAAGAGAGTATACAGTATATGAATACAGGTTTCTGCCCAGGGAAAAGAAGTAAAAGATTCTTTATGCAGGTTTTCATGCAAGGCGTTTGCATATCTCCTATTAATGCTTCATTGAAATGCACAAAGGAGTGCTAACAGTGCAGTCTTTGCAACACAAGGAGGCGTATGTGGTAGCCCATGTACTACAAATGAAAGCCCTTCATTTCCAAGTTGACTGAGACGTTATTATTGAATATTGCTAGCTGTTGTGGTTATTGGTAGTAATAAGAGAATATGGTATATGCCAAATGTATTTCAGAGGATTTTTTTGGAAAATATTTTGTTTCTTTTCCTCATTTGGATTTTGAATTTTTTTCAAAGAAATTGAAAAAAAAAGTTGAAGCATGCTGAAGAGAAAAGAAATAAAAACATCTGTAGTTCTTCAGGGAATTTAAGATTTATCATGAGAGGTGCCTTCTCAATTCATTCTCTTTCTCTATTGTGTATGTGTGATGTCCATGTGTCATACCTTGTGGGAGTGATTCACTGTCTTCGTCAAAATGTGTGTTTTCTGGAAATATTCAGTTCTGTTCTCTGGCAGCCCCAGAGGAGTAGCAAAAAAAAAAAAAAGCAATTTTTATGGTGGAAGCCATTTTGAATTTCCAAAACTTCAAAATATATCTTGGAATAAGGCTTTCTGAAGGAAGCAAAATGGCAGCCACTCCAAATCTCTACCTCCCTTGAAAGAATATTGCCTTATATCTGAAATAAAGTTGAAATGAAAGAATTGATTTTGATGTAGGAGAAACAATTGATAATTTATCTTTGTCCATTAAATTCAGCCTATGCATGTGTGTATGAACAAACACATATTCTATCATTCAGTGTGAGTTTGATAAACTTCCTTGGATCATTCTTGAGTCATCTTTCATTTCTTACAGCACAAAACTCATATGTGGACCTGGTGACTGTTCTGACAGACTGTGTGTGAACATCATGCAGTTCAAAAGGACTCTGTTCAGCATGGAGCTTTGGATCTTTCTTACAGAGTCCTAGTCTTTGTTTAGGTGTCAAGGGAGCATCCCTCTCATCTCTCAGATTGATGGCATCGTCTAGGACTTCCCACATAGACAAGATAAACTAAAGGCTTCTGCAGACAGGTATGTAACTGTGGAGACAGCATAACTGCAGAAGAAGACTTCTAATCAGAGTGAATGTTTGTCCCCACAGTCAACCCTCTGGCAGAACGGTCACCTTTGACATGACTTGTTGAATAGCAGTTTGTTTTTTAATTTTCATGGTTCAGCCATAGGCCATGAAAAGTAAATACATGTAGACTGACAACAGTGGCTTTACGGGAATGTAAGACAAGAGTCCTCCTCTTTTCCTCCCTTCCCTGAAACTGTGGACCATTTTGGTAATGGTCATGTGTGAATCAACTCAATGTTAAGTCTCTAAAGTGATTTTGATGGAAAAGATTTAGAAGCAATACTAATAATTAGTGGATCCAGGAAGAATTCATATTCAAGAGATATTATTCGGCCACATTGATTATGCCACCGAGTACAGAATTGGCTACCTCTTAATGAGACAGAAATGTGTAGCTCATGCTTGTGTAAACAATATTTTAACTGTCACCACGCAGAGCAAGATTATGCATACTCTGCGTCCTTTGAAAATAATTCAGAAGTGGTGCTTCAGAACTTGTCCAAGCATAGCATCTCTCTGCTCTTCATTGAATCAGCATGTTTTTTTCCCGTTTCCATGTGACCCTGAAAAAAGAGGTGTCTGCCTTAAGGTGTCAGCTCAAGTGAGCCTTAAAGCAAAGGCAGCATTTTTTCAGGCTTGTGTTGTAGAACTTCTTCTGAATAATTTCTGAAATGTATATAGCCCTAATACTTATAACAGGGGAATTAGCAATCAATCACTAGTCTAGAATTTAGAATGAAGAATGAACAATTACAGAAAAAGCACACAATTATTGTCATACAGAATTATAAGAATGAATGGATGATCACATAAGTAATGTTCTGCTTGGCCCAGCATTCTATTAGTTAACTCTGAGGTGAGGAAGGGACAGTGATAAATTTAAAAAGGACTTGACAATAGGCCTGCAAAACACATGCAAATCCTAGCTGGGTTGAAAAAAGCCCCATATCTGCAACATGGCATTGTCATTGAGAGAGATGGGGGAGGAAAAGACAAGACAGCAGAAAAGAGGAACCCCACCTCCTCGGGCTGCTGCCTCTTCTTCCGTCCCTTGAGGTTGATTTTGGCACCAGGATTTTGAAATTGCTTCTTTGATTAGGGCAGAGAGTTTAAAACCCTTTCACACGTGGCCTTTCTCTAGAAAAGATTTGAAGATACTGCCACCCATAAGTTTTCTATGGATCCGTAACTAAATCAAACATAAAATAATAATAGACAAAATAATAGACAATAATAGATAATAGATAGATAAGCAGTTCAAAAACATGCAAATGTGAGTAGATTAATAGGTACCACTTCGGTGGGCAGGTAACGGCGTTCCGTTTAGTCTTGCCAGCCACATGACCACGGAAGTGTCTACGGACAAACGCCGGCTCTTTGGCTAAGAAACGGAAATGAGCACCGCCCCCTAGAGTCGGACACGACTGGACTTAATGTCAAGGGAAACCTTTACCTAACATCTAGTAATAATAATAGATAGATAACATCACAATAGATAGATAACAATAATAGATAATGGATAACAATAGATGATGGTGATGATAATAGACAATAATAATAAAAGACAAACAGTGCACTGGAGAGATCACTATGAGAGGACAGTGTTAGCTCTCTTTCCTTTCTTTCCCTTCTGTCCTAAAAGTACCTTTCTAGAAATGAGACATTTAACAATAGGATGAATACTTATTGTAGGCATTCCTTTGATATACAGTCAAATAGCTGAGGAAGGCTGTCTAGGTGGGCTCCACGCTCCTTATCTGTCTTGCTAGCCTCTGACTCAGGCACCACCCATCTGTTTAGATGTCAACACTTTTCTTTAGGCAGAGGACATTTCCAACTAATAACTCATTAAAATCATCAATTTTTAAAAAGTCCTATTGGTGCCTATGGAAGGTTTTTTAATATTTTAATTGCTGCACAGCACAATTTTTAAAGCCCATCATTTTAAATAAATAACATCCCAGACCTACTATTTCCCCAGTGCTCGATTCCCCTCTATCTTTGGAAAGTACAATCTCTTTTTCCCCATATTTTTAAATCTCTAAATTAAAACATATTGTGTGCTGGTCCACAAAGTAGGGAACAGGCATGCTAATCAAGTTTTTTTTTTCCTTTGAAAACATGAATCCTGTGGATGTGTGTGTGTCTCTGTGTGTGCATAAGATATTCTTGCAAACTTTTAAATGCCTTGTCTGAGTTAATCACTCCCCATTGTTACTCTATAATTTATCAGTTTGTGAGGTAATTTGAGCTAATTCATCTCCAAATCAGAAATTAATTTTTTCCCCAATCTAGCGAAACAACAATGTATACGTCAGCTACGTGCATGCCATTATCTTATTAAAGCTTGCCACACATTTCCATTGTCAACCCATAACAGTCTAGAAGTATATATTCACATATGCATATCAATGGAAAGTAAACAGTTTATAATATTCGACAGCTCAAAATGAGTACATGTTAGTGAAAATAAAATCAAAGCATTTCTGCTTAACGATATTTATTTCTTCTCTTTATGTTGAATAAGTTTCAGGATGACAAGTTGAAGTTCCTCTGTGGGATTCTGTGATAAGGGAAGTTTATCATAAAAACCTCAACAGTGATAAAAAAATACATCACAACAGTTACATCCACAGAAAAACATGCAGAGCTCACCTTGAATTGACTTAGGTTTTCTTGTCTGAACACCTGCCAGGAAATGTGCAGCAGTCTGGCTGAACTATTCTTAAATCACTTTTGAGAGCTCAAACATATAAACTGGGGTGGATTATGGTCTGGTTAAAGAAAAGCAAGAGATTTACAACTCTACAATATTTCTCGCTTTTGAAAATTAAATAGCATGATAGAGACACTAAAAAGGGGGTTCACAGAAAGGGGCAATCCCATGCATGACCAGTTCAATATTCAAGACCTTCATGGAGAAATGGCACCAGTGTATAAATTAAAAAGAAGTTATTGTTTTGCAAGGTGATGGCTATAGAGATGAAGGACATTCTGGGCTTTTCAACAGAGCATGTAGTATTTATAAAAAGGAACTCGTCAGCTGTCCCAGGCAAAGAGTGGTTGGTATTTTAATAGGCCTTTTGCAGAAGCTCCATCGATGGAATGGAACAATAACAGCCTGGGAAGAGAGACCATGACGTGTCCATCAAGCTGTCACAGGACTGGTCATTTTCAGGTTATTCTCTCTGGCAAAATAAACAGCTCTCTCCAAAGCTGAATACAGATTAACAAAGCAAACATGCAAAGTGATGCAGAATAGAAGGGATATTTTCCAGAGAAGCCATGCACAATTTTGATTGGCTGGGTTGCTTGCTAGCTCTCTCTACCTCCCTCTGTATACACAAAAACTCAGAGCTCAGTTCTGGAATACTCTTTTACAGGGTGAGGTAATCTGGTCCTAGTTAATGAAGGCCTCCTTTGAAAAGTTTAACAACACTTGATTAGTTATCAGGGAAGTCCTCTTACAATGAAATCATGCACAAGAGAAATTTGTGCAGCAGTTAATTTGGGGTAAAAAAAGTAATTTGTTTACTGGCAAGGGCACCAACGCGTGCCAGGTCACGCTGGATTTTCTTTAAAAATAAAAAAAATAACAAAGTTAAACTTTCAGTCAACCTGAAAATATTTGCTTTTTATGGGGCAGCGCGGAACGAATGGGACAGCAAATCTTTTTTTCAGCAAACCATTTCCACAAAGTGAAAGCTGTGTGGAAGAGGGCAAGAAGAAAAGGAAAGGGGAGGTTGGAGATATGCAGGGAATGGGGAGGGGAACAATACTGAGGCGAATAATTTTCTTTAAAAATAAAGAAAAAATACGAAGCAGGCACAAAATATAGCTGAGTATTAGCAAAGCGTTTGATGATGAATTTCTGATATTTCTTGGCAACACTAGGGAAAATAAGGAGGCTCCAAACATTGGAGGCACACTAAAATCTATTTTAATGCACCAAATATTTTTGCAGGGGGTGGCGGGGAGGAAACTGCTTACAGCTACCTTTCACCCAAAAAAGTTGCAGGAAGTAATTGAAATGTTGAAAAACCAATATACACACTTTCAGGCAACTTCTGTTGAATTCAGTGAATATCATCTAAATGAAAATTACCTCATTACATCATGATTAAACCCCCACACCTTATTTAGTCCAAGTAAACTGGTCAGTTTCCATAAATTATTCTTTGATCCTGCAAAAAACAGCAAAGTGTGGTTAATTAGGGAACTCACTGTCTTAATTCAAGCACTAAAAATGAAAAAGGGACCATTTTTTCAAACAGCAACAACAAGCCCAACCTGAATTCTTGTTTTAGCCGGCACATACTGGCTACCAACCAGAGTTTGCATTTCTCAAATAATTTCTTCTAAGTTCTTCAAAAACCACACTAGATGTCACTCCACCCACCATTTTTCTTCCACTACTTTTGAAAGTGCTCTGTAATTTTCCTTTGTAGTTAAAGGGCAATTGTCACCATTTTAATTATGTTGATTTTTTAAAATTAGATCCTGGTGTCCTTGGTCAGCCATTAAGCATCTCATTCTGTTTCTCTAATTATTCATGATAGATCATATTGTTCTCCATATGTAGACTAAACCGATATTGTTCTCAACACTAATTGAGAGTAAAATTCATTTTAGATGGACACCATTCTCAAAGAAGGTACCTTGCAGGCATATGCCTTATTTGTGTTGCATTGTGGTTCTGAGCTGCTACTCATCAGAGTAATTTCCCCAAATCAGAAGCTGCAAAATATTGCCTCTCTTGGCCCCTGCTCCCCTGTTGACCCTCTTTCACTTTGTCTCACACACTAACCTATCTGCTCAAAGCAAGAATGCTGGATGGTTTTGACCCCCAGCATCTGTACAATGAGCGATGGACAATACAGAAATAGGCCTTTTTTTTTCCTATACAGACCTGCTTTTGTACTTTTGATCCTTGGAGCCCTGTGAGCTCCCCGAGTGCCTGGGAGATAGATGTGATCTGTTAGCCTCATCCATAGCTGACAGCAAGCCACTTTCACACAGCCAGGCAGGTATGGCTGCGGCTGGGTAACAGATGAGAACCCATGGGGAGCCCTTGACTGTGGAGAATGAAGAATCAAAGGTAACCATATTGGATGCAGATACAAAGGAACTCCCTCCCCCCCTTCCTTTTCTTCTTCTTTTCCCCCCATCCTTCTGGTTTATTCCCTGTTCTTCCTTGCTATGTTATAACATAGGTGAAAAAGTGCTTTCCCCTTCAGAGAATCTGAACATTCCTAGAATAAGCATATTGTTCTGTCCTTTCCTATTTGTCTTGCCTGCCAACATTGCAAGAAAAGCATTCCTTCTGAATGAGTAAAGGAGGTGGTGGTGGAAACTCCTCAGAGTAGTCTCTCAATGCTCTGAGTCTAGAATCTCTGTAAAATACATGTAATTGGTACTTCATAGGGGACACCACAATTAAGAAATGCTTTTGGCATTAAATATGACTTGATTCCATTTCATCTGATGTCCTCTTGTGCTTTTAGATATTGGCAACAATTAATGCTTGTATTTATCCTTCCCCAACCTTATGCTCTCTAGGTATGTTTGGACATCAACTTCTACAACTTCTAGCCATTGCCTACATTAGCTAGGAATTCTAGGAATTGTAGTCCTGGTGTGTCTGAAGAGCAATGGGCTGAGGTAAACGGCCTAGGTAAATTCTGTTCAACACAATCCCATGCCCATTTATTTGGAAGCATATCCCATTGTGTTCAGTGGACTTCTAAGTGGGGGACTGCAGCCTCAGCTATTAAATCTACCTTGTCTCCCACCAAATGGCCTCATTTCAGTGAACGAAGGCTAAAAATCCATTGAAATCAAGTGGATTGAGGCTGCATCATAGAAAGAAACTCAGTTAGGATAACATTTATTCAGTGTTGAATTACGGATGCAAAGGAATGCGGCATTGAACAGTTTACCACCTATAGAATGATGGCACAAAACCTCTAAACTGCGTTATTGAATATATATCCTGCAGTTTCCTTCGGTATTTTCTTTTTGTAGATGTAAAGGTACAGGAGCATCTCAGCAGGACTTGGATAACTTCATTCAGATTTTGAAATTAAGGAGAGTTAGGCCCAGTACATACTTGGATGGGAGATCACCAAGAAAATCCAGGATTGTAGGCTAGACTAGGAAATGAAAGATTATTTTGAAAGAAAGCAATACAAGCCACTTCTCTATGCTGCCAAGAAAACTACACTGATATGTCTGTGAACACACCAAGAGTTGAGCTCAATTGAAATGAGGCTTTCCTGTGTGCAGGGACTGATCCTAATTGAAGGCACCTTATGTAGAAAAGAGAGCCTTAAATATTCTCCCCAGCCACATGTGCTTAAAATTCCCTTCCTCTTCTGCATGAAGAGGTTTTAAAAAGAAAAACTTTCAATTTCAGCAAATGAAAACCAATAATCAACTGGACTTAGTGGAAAGGGGAATGTGAGTTCCATGCAGTTCTGGTACTTAAATTTCTGGGCTGAGAATGCTTTAAAATCTAACACAACATCACAACCCTGTGCATACCTGCTCAAAATGTTTAAGAGTGCCTGGGACTACTGCCTTGGTGTATATCTTCTGCATTAATTTCAGGCAATGACTCTGTTAAAAAAACAAAGTAATTCTCACTAACCTAAAATCAGACTTCCCGTATGACAAACAGCAAAAATAAATTTGAAAAAAAACCCCCTGAAACAATAGACATATTCTGGGCACTCTCAACAATGTTGTGAAGGAGTTAATTTTCTGTTGTCTAGGACTGAAACACATTTGCTGTCCTTATTTAGATAAAATGAAGCTGTCTCTCCCGCTAGTCTATTAAGATTAAGCAAACTGTTTCTCTTCATTAGGAAGCCTAATGACAAGACAGACAGAGCTGAACAGCCAATGCATTCCCTTGCTATGCAATCCAGGGAGGTCATTTCCCCATCCTCACCTGCAAAAGAAAATGCTCAGTCCTACCTACTTTATTCACCTTTTCTCAACAGGACTGTATTTGAGTCTTAGATTTAAAATTCAGTTGTTGTTTCTAAATGAGCTGGGTGATGTATGTTGTCATGAAAAGGGTCTATGTTCTACTAGCTGATGTCAAACTGATGGTTCCTAGTCCCAGAAGTGTCATGCCCAGTTTAGTTAATAACAGATTGTCAAATAAAGTAATAAATCTCCTTGCTCAGTGACTTTTGCACAGCTTCCTCACAGTCTCCCTAATTCAGCATGACAAGTACGGCTTTCTGCACCCAGGGTATCTCCAGGAGCCGTCGGAGACATGCTCACACCAAGAGAAGTACAGTACATGAACATTTTGAAATAGCAATACTTGTGCAGTAATCCACAATAACCTTGACAATGCAAAAATACATACAGGGCCATGCTTACCATTATGTAGGGAGGCAACCATCTGAATTGCCAAAGATGTGAAGGCAGAGGCACAACTTTGGTCCATTCCTCCTAAGCCTCCATATACCCTTGCTTGCTTGCTTGCTTGCTTGCTTGCTTGCTTGCTTGCTTGCTTGCTTGCTTGCTTGCTTGCTTGACACAATTGCATGTCCCACATGGCATATCCTAAATCTTTTAGGAAGCATATCTAGGGGTCTAGGACTACAGAGATGGTCGGGAAGAAAATATGCAGCAACCATTAGTAAAACATGAGCTTATACTAGGAAAATAGGAAAATGTGAAGAAGAAACTCAAGATTGCCCTGCTTCGGCTTTCTTTAGACTTTCTCTCTCTGAAACTATGGCAGGCTTTCAAGATTCTGTTATTGTAGTCTATATAGATGAAGTAGAGTTCTAGTATGTCTTATGTGTCTGTTTCCTGACCTGCTCTACTATCCTTTGGAATTTTTGTGGGATTCTGTCCTTAAAGTCAGTGTGGAACTAGCATTTGACTGTCCAGTTATCTTTTTACATGGAATGGAATGGAAGGGAAGAATCTTTTCTTTATTTGTTATATCTTAGCCAGCTATGAACATATGACATAGTTTCCTATAAATTCTACTAAACCATTCTTTATAATTTAATGGAAATAATAATAGAAGTTTTTCACTGCCCTTAAAATAGTATTGTAAAAGATGGCAATCTTAGTCCAGTTTTATTGCTCTGGAACTGACTGCATCAAGGTTAACTATGGATTCATGGCCAGTATGGCTCCCATGTTAAGTCAACACTGAATGCTGTAGAAGACTCACTTTCTATAACAGCTTTCATCAATATTTATTTTAGACCTGAAAATAATAGCACTGAGAAAGGAAAAAGTGGAGGAATAGGACAGAAGATGATACAGGTACACAGGAGAACCTAACAGTGTAGACAAGATATTTGGGATGATCTACTTAGCATTCTTGAACTAATTTTTAAATTAGCCTTGGCCTTCACCTAACTGATCTGGCATAATCAGGAAATTTATCTGTAACTATAAATTATATATACAGGCATCCCATATCTGGGCTGCAGAAATGGGGGCAACCACTAAGTGGCAGCAAAGAGAGTCTTCTGCACCTTTTGCTGTCATTTCATGGATCTGGATTTTTGCACCCTGTATATCAGGCACCTACTATAAAGTTAGTTATGCAGCTTGTTTTAGGTTTTTGAGTTTCCCCATAAAACGATTGACTAAGTGACTGCTGGGCAACTGGGAAGATAGAGAAAGATCCAGCAAAGGATTTCCCTATTCCTGAATAAAGCTTTACCAGCCTACTATGTTGCAAATATGTGCAGTAGCAGATAGCATTACAAAGTCAGCTGGAAGTAAGGCCTGGCCAACTGATCTAGAGACTTCTAAGTCAACAAGTTCAGACTGTAATTAAATGCATCCTCACCAGAATGCCAGGTCAGATAGCTCTATATGGAAGCAAATGATTCCTTTGGTCACCTGTTCTTGAGCTGTTGAAGATCTCTAGGCTATAAGCCAACAGCCAAACTTTGAAAATGGCTCGCTAGTTTGCTCAATGGCTAGTTGGCAGCCAGTACACAGCTTTCAGTATAGGAGTTGTATGTGTGATAAGCCATATAGGTGCAACATTCTGCATCCATTGCTTCTGAACTACTTTCAAGGGGAGCCACATCTAAAACATATTGTAATAAACTAATCTTGAGATTTCAAATGCACAAAACTTCTTATCTGATTAAGTGATCACCTAAAGGCTTGCACACAGTTGTGTGACAAATTGAGCTAATGAAGATTTTGCCTTCAGTTTCTTGAGAACATTATTATTGTGAAATTAGAATAAGCTGAAAAATAAATGAGAATGAATAAATAACCCATAGGTAGTCCTAGGAGCAAAAGAATTCATTGGCTGAGTTATATTATTCTAAGCCAAGTATTTCTTTTTTATTATTATTATTATTTAGTGAGATCATAATGGCCTAGTTCACACAAATTATTAAGCCACAGTCTTTGGTTTACAAAGCACTATGACTGGTGTCTGCCTTGCATTAAGCAAATACTAAGCAAAACACACTGTGGTGTCCTCCTTGTGCAGGGTAGACAAACTTTAAATAAGGATCCACAAGGCTTGGAAAAAGAAAGCAGCCTCTTGGGAGCATGTTGATCCAACTCTCATCTCTCAGTTAAGATATTTTGGCTACTGCTGAATATGAAATGAAACAATCCGAGATTCTACTGCTTGCTGTTTCTCTGGCAGCTCCTGTGTTTAAAATATTGGAATATTCTAGTCATTAGTTCCAGTTAAAGATCTGTTTAGTTCCTGCAGATAGTGGCAGAAATTTGCTGCAAAATGACCTGGGAATAAGTCATATTGAAGCATCATGAAGATAATTCTAAACACATTTAAAATTAAGCATAAATATAATTCAGCAAAGTGAAGCATTTTGCAGCACCAAATGCACTTGCTAAAAAGTGTTATCTCATTAGGCTGCTAGTTGAGTGTTTAGAAAGCCTTTCTAAAATATAATCAGGCCAACCAAATGCTGCAGACATGTACTGCATTTATTCAATGGAGGTGTTTAAAATACTCTTAAAAATCATCCACTGAAATGAATGGGCTTTACATGTCCTTATTCTATGGAACACAGAAGCACAGACTGAGAAAGAATAATCTTTCAATAATAATCATCAATAATATTAATACTAATATTTCTTCTTTGGTATCCTTTCAATTTCTTCTGCTTAAAAATGTGCCATGGTTCTAAAGTGTATGCATAAAATAAACTTGTGGTAGATTCTGTTAGGCCTGATGAGTGCTTATGCTGCTGAATTTCATTTTTTATTGCTACTGGAGCTTTAGAATCAATGTAGAAATCAAAGGGGAAGCTAAAGAAGGCTTATTGCTATCAGTAGCATAAAAGTGGATTATAATGTCATCCACTAACTGACAGATCATTTAGAGTCTTGGAAGAGACTGTTTTCACACTGCTGTTGTTTTCACGAGGGAGTTTTGAGAAGGCTCCTTATTGTCAGAGCTATTTTTCACCCAATTTGTTTCCAAATGATGTCTAACCTGAGGTCTTCCCCCAGAGAGGAATTTAAGCAATGATTAATGAGGAGTGTGTGACCAAACCCACCTGGGGAAAGGCCCATCTGCAAACTCAGGTAAGACGGAGAGGCCGACAAGACATCAGCTTGTGAGTGACGGACAGTTTCCCATGGCTTTAGGCACTGCTTACAGCAAATGCAAGATGTTCACTGTTAACGTTGCTGCAATTCATAAAAAATAACAGAGATAAATGTTACTCAACCAGTCTTGAAAGATTTGTAGTTTGTAGACCCTATGTATCTCTCCTACCATTGCCCAGTTTGTATTGGTAGAAAGTGGGTGAAACTCTCTAATGAATTAAATAAACAAACAGCTAAATGAAATACAGTCTCCCTTAAATGGACCTTGACTCCTGGTGATGGCACAAAGATGTCCGTGTTGATTTCTTGGCACCAATATAAAAGTAACTGTTATTGTCTTCTTCTGGGAGATACACACACACAAACACACACACAACTTCCCTTTCTAGTCTACATCCCTGAGATTTCCCGGTGATCTCCCATTCAAGTGCTAACTCTAAGCAGTTCTGACGTCCTTAGTTTTTTTGAGATGTTTGTGACTTATAAATAAATGAAATGTAAAGTCTTCTTAACCAGAAACAATGCCTTTTTCCCATGTCTCACTCAAAGCTGTCCAGTAATTAGATCAAAGATTCAAACCAAGGTCACCAGAATCAAACAAAATTTCATTGAAACTCCTGTTTAGAAGTGAAGGTCACATTTAGAAGCTGCAGTTCACAAAAACTTCCAATGATATTTTTTAAAAAGTGTATTTTTTTAAAAAAAAATAGTGTTTATTGGGCCACATCTATATAGATCTACATAGGCTCAGATTTGTAGAATTTATCCTAACTTGCTTCTAATTTTGTCAAATAAGCCTAAATAAGGAGAGCGTTTTATACTAGATTTTGATATTGGACTAGCAGTGAGGAGAACCAGGTTCTAGTCCCCCCTCAGCCATGGAAACTCCCTTGGTAACTTTGGGCTAGTCACTGTCAAACAGTCCAACCTAACTCAAGGCTGGCTGTTGTGGGGAAAAATAGGAAGGAGTACTATAAATATACCACTTTGAGCTCCTCTCTAAAACGTGGGATATAAATTATACCAATCAATAAAATGACCCTTGCAGAAATTGACAAAAACATGAAGTGCAATTTTTTTTGAAGGTCTGAGCAGGTATACATCTCCTGATTCCTCATCCCATCATATCTGAATCTCTACAAACATAATTCCAAACTAGCATGGCTAAAGTTAAAGATGGTGAGGCCCCAGGCTAGGAAGGGTTCATCTAAGATGGGTAAATAAGAACAGATACAGCACCATTTCAAATCACTAATGTAAGCAGGATGAAACAACTATCCTGGTGCTCCAAACTAGAAGTTTTGTATAGCCTCATTACTACATAATGTAGCCATTGATAGATCTGATAGAGTTACAATGCAAGAGACTGGCAATAATGGGAATCATAATCCAATGAAATCTGATGGAGACCAGGCTGCTGTATAGCCTTTATTCTACCAGTACGTTTATTCTATCAGTAAGCATATAGTCATCTTACTACCCTGTTTGTAAGCAATCCACAGCATTCTAAATGATAGATTGGGCAAGGCCTTGCCTTCCAGATGTTATTTGATTGCAGCTTCAATTATCCCTCAATATTGTCCATAGTGGCTAGAAATGATGGGAACTATATCTTATCACCCCGGCAAATAAGTCTCCTCTCTATGGCTACCATACTTGGCTGGAAAATTCCCTATGACCACTAGATGGCATAGGGTGATACCAAACACTCAAACATTTTGCTGCTATCTAGTGATCATCCAGATTCTTGCAGCCCAGATATGATAGACTTCCCTTCCAGCACCATAATGGATCCCACTGTCTCTCAAGAAAACACATGCTTGTGAAGGTAAAGAGCAAGCATTCAAACTGTCAATACATGTTATCTTGTAAATTGTCAACAGTCCTTTGCTTTCCAGCCCTCTCTGCGGAACAAAATTCTTCTCGCTTGCAATATTTGGCACAGATGTGGATAAGCATCATACAGCTTTGACTATTTGAAACCAACTGTTGTAGGAGGAAATGGGGAAGGAGAAAATTACTTCAGTTTGATGTGTAAAAACACACCCTACAAAACAGTTTCGCACTTTCTTTAACTACTTCTGTTGCCAGGAACATGTTTACCATGATTTAGATGTCTATTATACGCATGAATGGCTTGTCTCCTTAATTTCATCAAAAAAATGAACCCTCATAAGAGGCACAGATGCTGGTATGATGGTAATCAAATTAGTTTTTGGACAGGTTTATGGCCACTTGCTGTCAGTTAAGCTCTTTTTGGCTATCTTCACTCTTAATACAGTTTTGATGGTGATTAATGGCTCCATTAATACTCTGTTTTTGCTGTGATAGACACAACATCATGGTGTTGTTGACCACAGATTATCGTAACACTCTGTAAAATCCAGTCCTGAAATATATTAGTCATGCCTAATGTGGAGATGTCAGAAGGCAGGCTGAAAGCTTAACATATGTAGGAATCTTCCAAGTAGCCTTAGGAGGCAATCCAAAATAATGAATCTTGGCTGATCATGTCCTGACAGTAACAGGACTGCACTCTTGCAGTCCATCCTAGCAACAAGTAAGTTCCTCTGACTTTGATAAAGCAAACTTCCATGTCACAGCACAATCATCAGACAAGGGGAAATCTTACTGAATTCCATAGGGCTCACCTCCAAGTAAGTAAATATAAATGAAATTGGTTATATGGATTTCAGTTGTAATAATGTAATTCTAGGTATATTTACCTGGGAACAGGTAAGTAATCTCTGTAATTTCAAATGCTTTGAACTATAAACATTTCTGAATCAGCATGCTTTGAACTAAAGTTTCAGATTTGTATTGATGCGTTCTACTCCAAGACTTATTATAGCAAAATGATGGAAAAGTTTGAAGGAAGGATACCAATCTCTCAAGGTGGCTGCGTATTAAAGGAGGGATCAGAAACATAAACTTGCTGAAGTTAATATATTCCACGTTAGGGATATTAGGAAAATAATACAAAATAAAACAGCTAGTGCTACAATGGCCTGATACAGAACTATGGCGCAACTACCCCGGAATATTTTGCACAGTTGTGCTTGTAGCATCCCAGAAAAAGGGCATGATAAAACTGAAAATGGTGCAGGAAAGTGTAACCGAAATAACCAAGGAACTAGAGCAACAACTGTCTTGTCAGGAAAAGTCACAGCGCAAAGGCCTTTTTGGTTTAGGGGAAAAGATCAGTAGGACAAGGCAAGGTAAAGGTCTATGAAATTACCTTCCAGTTAATTAAGCATTTGAAAGTGTGGGATATAATATTTCATGATAATATTCTAAAATCTTTCACTGAATATTCCTGAGAAATATATGGCAGGCAAAAGCAGCTTTGAGTAAGATCCCTACTCAGTCTTCGATGGTTATGGAAGCCTTGAAGGAGGCCTATCAACCAACACTTAAATTGTGGGGTTTGCTATGACAAGCTATAATGAAGCCTGCCAACTTTAAAAGGGGGATTAAACAAATTAGCAAGTCATAATGGCTATATCTTATGCCCAGTATTAAAGGCAATATACATGTCCATCCTGCATCTCAGAATCAGTCGCTGAAGGCTTCCTTTGCTCTCATATTCTTCTTGCGGCCTTTCTGTATAATCTGTTTTTTTTTACCCTCTTGGGATAATAGAACACAGGACCTGATTAACCAGTGCTCTGATGCAGCAGGATCAGACAGAAAGATAGGGGGGGAAAAAGATAGAAAATACATAATTAATTACAAACATCAGAAGAGCAGCAGTATCTCCCACTAGTTCCAAAATCCAAAGTACATTAAAAACACACACACACAAACACAAATGAATGTCACTTGGATGAATAAACAAAACCATAAACCTATTTGTGTGTGTGTGTATGTGTTGTGGCCACAGTAGATAGATGTTTTTCAAAACATATCTACCAACCTGCACTGGACCAGTGTGGTAGATTATAGTCCATAACCTTCAATGAATTTTGCATTGGATTGATTTGATCTGATTATACAAACACAAACATAAATACACACACACGTGTGTGTGCATGTGTATCTTACTCAATTCTAGTCAAGCTGCCAATACTAAACATGATCCAGAAAGGTAGAATATTCTAATTTTCAATTGCAAAGTGCTTCTGCCTTTTCCTATGCAGGGCTGCAACTGGGGAGGGGGGGGGTAAGCGGGGCATGTGCCCCGGGTGCCGCACTGGGGGGGGTGCCAAAATGAGTGCTGGGGGGCACCAAATGGGCATGGAATCCATGTTTGCCCCAGGTGACACAGACCCTAGTTGCGGCCCTGTTCCTATGCACTGCTCATCCCCACCCAGTCATTACTTTGGCATGCCCATTCTTTTCCGTTTTCCCAATACTCAAATTTCCAATACTGGGAAAAGTTTTCCTTTGAAGTCAAATTCTGTACTGTACCACCTCAGTAATGTGATCAGACCATAGCCTTGATCTCTTCTTGTACAATCGTTTCACTAATAAATTTTCAGTCTCCTGACTTCTTACATTTCAATTAAATCCTAAGGGAAAAATCATGGAACAACTCTTCAGTGTGACTTTTTCACAAGTGGTGGGAGCCAGGGAGATGGTGGACTGTTGAGAGATTATGTATACATAAACAATGTATATGCCAGAATATACATGTACAGCCTACATCTCAGGATGCCCAGCCATAATTTAGCTGAAATTTTGATCTCTTTTTCCATCAAATTGAATAAGAATTTATTTTTTAAAAAAAGCTGAAAAAATATCCAGCCTAACACTAATTAAAATCTTATTGATCTCAGTGGATCTATTCTTAAATATATAGAGAGATTTGTAACCTAATAACAATTCAGCACCTTTCATTAAATTTGACTCCTGGTTACTATCTGGACAGGTCCAATTTTCTCTAACAACAGTATGGAAGCATGTTATCACTGCCTGTCTTCCAATTTCACCAAGGTTTTCTTTCTTTGTGAAAGAGATTTCTGTTTCTATCCCATTCTCAAGATGCCTTTGCATGTCATTAAAAAAAATTACTATGTTGTTGCAAGTTAATGAAGGGTGCACCTAGTTCATTTGGATTGGACTTTCAAAGCTATGCAAGGTTGGACCTAGTCAGTATTTGGATAAACGACCAGCAGGAAATTTCAGGTCTGTAGGCCACACTGAGAAGTCATATCTCTCTCTATATCTATCATCCACCCATCCATCCATCATCTCCATCCATCCATCATCTCCATCCATCCATCCATCCATCCATCCATCATCTCCATCCATCCATCCATCCATCCATCCATCCATCCATCCAACCATCCATCCATCCAAAGACAATGCTGTACTGTTGTCAATTAAACTACATGTTACCAGAAGCTGAGCTTGATTAGAAAGAAAATTTCAACTTTCATGGATCAGATAAACTTATTTGCACAGTGGAATAGGTACTACAACCATAAACCTCATGAGAACGTAGAGATGCCAATGAGATTACACTATGCTTGTGCTACCCTATTTCTACTCTATAGTGAACATTAAATCTGGTGTGTGACCTTTCACATTATTAGGAGTAAGTTTCTCTGGCATCCCTGATGTCCTAAGCTACTGTACTCTTAATGGGGTAGGAGTCTTCAGCACCAAAAATCAGTCTGGTGGCACATTTTCAGACTAACAAACTTTATTAAAAGCCATTTGCCTTCATGAACGACAGCTTGCTTCATCAGATGCATGGAGCCTGAACTGATGCTCCAGGGAAAACATTTTTGCCTAGGTCCTGATTACACATACTACTATATTATTGCTAGGTGTCATTTGGCCCTTGTACGGATAGTGTCACCTAATGACAACAAGCACGCCTTACAACACAGCTGGAATATATCATACGAAAGGGCGTTAAAAGAAAAATATCAGCATATTTCTATCCATTGAGGATGTTCATATAAATAAAAAAGCATTGAGGGGGTGGGGGGTGGAAAAATAGCTTGCTGCCTTGTTTAAGGTCATTTTTAATTCATTACATGATTTATTTAAAAATGGAGTCAAATTTACTTTTTAAAGCAACCCATTGCTAGCATTGGAACATCAACCTCTGACATTTCCCATGGAAAGTTTTAGATATATTAGCACCACTAGATATGGGCTGGAACAATCTGGATAACCACTAAAGGAAAGCAAAGAGTTAATGTTTTCAGTACCTCTTGACTGCTGTCTAGTGGTCGTCCAGGTTTCTGCAGCCTAGATCTGACATCACTAGAAAGAATGTATAATTATTGGGTCTACTGCAAATGCCTGTTTTTCTTGTGGGTTTATCTAGAAGCCTGCAGTACTGTCTGGAGAGCATATTTTCTGACTAGCTCAATGTTTACCCGAGGTGCTGAGTGTGTTTGTACTACTAATTTTGCCAGTCTGGCCAATGTGAAGAGCTAAATATTGAACTATAATCTGTCACCAGGGGACCAACAAAAACATCAAATTTATCACATCATGTGCCCATTTCAATGGAGGATTTGGGGTAGGCCTACCCAATTTCTTTAAATCTATTAATTTATTAGAATTCTTTTTAAATACATAAGTATGATGCCATCTGTCTGGTACATGCTGGCAACTTCCCTGACAGATTTTCTCTCATTATTGAAAAAAAAGCTCATTATGAGAACATTTACCAAAGCATTCTGAATCCTGCCTATGCAAATATGAGATGGGAGGAAGGGAAAATGTGTTTCGTTATCTATTTTTGCCTTGGAAAAAAGAAACCTTGATCAGTTTTAGTGCTAGGGATGAAAAAAAGAGAAGATGGGATAAAACCAAAAGAAGTAGATCAGGAAATATACCTGTAAGTCCTTCTGGTGAGCAACACTGATCTAAGACCTCAGCATGGTCCAAAATATAGAAGATGTGCATGTAAATAAACATACATGTTTACATATTTGATTAAAATGTTTGCAGGCAAAAAGTAGTATGTCAATGTTATATTTTTAAATGAACGTGTGTCATTCAATCATTAATATTCAGTGGGAAGCTTACAAACAACAAAAACATTAAACAGTTAATTTGCAGCAGTGCAAAAGAATAACCAGAGTACATATTCAGCATAACATTATGCAGCACCATTAAAAGTGTATAGCAGATCTAAAATGCAGTTCATTCAAAAGTTCAGATCTGGAATCCTAGAAATAAGATGCTTCTTGTGTGGTACTACAAAAGTATTTACTGAGACACCAAGCAAAATGATTTATGCCACGATGAGAAGGCGCTTTCAGCCATCACTATCCCCTTCACTTAATAGTAGCACCTAGAGGTGGATCTCTAATAGTGATCATTTAATAGGAGCAGCTACCTGAAATACCAGGTTGGGGACAGATCGTCTTGGAGAAAATCTATCTATGTGATTGGTATTTGCTTTTGGGAGACTTTTAAATTTTTGTTTGTTAGTTTTCAGTCTAGCCTATAGCAATGAGTGACTGGTGATTTCCCACCAAGTATTGATCTTAATTTTTTTGAGATTAGCCAAAGTTAGCCAGCTGCTGCTATCAGCTGTGATTAATAACTTTAACTGGATACATTAATAGCTCAAAGTAGGTTATAGTACATTTTAGACAATGTGTGAGCAATTTCAGGTATTTCACAAGAGGACAATTAAAATAATAAGGGCTGTAAATAAATATGGTTTACGAACAAGATCTTCTAATGATATCAATCTAGATCTATATTTAAATCTACAGTATATACTGTATATGTAGCTTTGACATTCATACACACATAAACACATATAATATTTGACATTTATTGTAAAGCGCGCGCGTGCACACACACACACACACGTTTGGTATTTGATTCCTTGTCATATTTTTATGACTAATTTGGCTTATTGTTAGTTGGCACATATTTGTTTGTGTAGGATGTGTTACATTTGTACATGGTTTTATCAGTCTCTGAAACTAGTCTGAGATTATTTTAGACTATTCAAGAGAGACTTAGTCAGGATGTGTATGTGCATTGCAAGTCTCCCTGAATATTGGTGCAGAAATTCCAGATCTGATGTACTGTGCCACAGTGTGCTCTTGTCTCTATTTAAATTGTTATTTCTGGAATTCAAACGTGCTTCAGAAGCAAGGATCATATGTGATTCTTTGCAAGTATTGAGGAAAGGTCATTGGCCTATGGCTGGGTTCTCTTTACTTCAGTTGTATGGTATATTTCAACTACCTTTCACAGGTAAGATCAAACACTTCATCATGCTTTCTTCCCACTGAACAGGACCTTGTAGCTTATCATATCATCATCATATATCATATCATATCACATCATATCATATCACTTTTTGGTCAAATTCAGTATTAGAGGTTTTACATTTCATTTCAGTAACTAACTGCCCAGAGATATCTCTATGAGTCTGCCAATGATTCCGTGAGAAATCCTACTCAAAGGCCCTTCCTTCCTTCCTTCCTTCCTTCCTTCCTTCCTTCCTTCCTTCCTTCCTTCCTTCCTTCCTTCCTTCCTTCTTTTCTTTCTGAATTCATAAGGCTGCCCAACTCATAATTTATGACTCTGGGCAGCTTATATCCTTCAAAAAAAAATAATTTAAATCCAAATCAATCAACAATAATATGGAACCAATATCACAAAGCAAAATCATATGCATAACTGAGGCTGGGCAGAACAAGTATGCAAAGCATGCAGCTTGTTTTCAGTTGGGCAAAACCTCTTCTATATCTTTTGGACAAGCAATGAGAGAACAGATAAAACTTTTGCAACTGCAAAAATTTTCATCCCAATCAAATTCAACAAAAGGATTACTTGCTCACTCTTAGAATCTCTCTCCTCTCCAGCTACAGTAAACAACAATAAAAAAAGAAAGGCTTATTTCCAGTGTTTTCAGTTCATGGCAAGATTTTTCTGTAGAGCCAGAGGACACTTAGAAATATTGCCATGCTGATTCTTTACTAGGATATAATTCAATGGCTTTGAACTGAAGTTGTCCACCCTCAGCTCTGACATCAGGAAATGTCTATTGCTTCTATCACAACTTCAGGACCAACAAAATTTTTATGAAGATGAGTATTAATAGATCAATGTGAAGAGACTTCTACACATTTTTTTTCTCAAAAGGTAGCTTCAGTGTTCTTGCTGGGTTTTTTGTCCCTTCCATCAGTGCCGACTCCTGGAGACTGCAGAGAGAGTGACCAGCCCAAGGTCACCCAGCTGGCTTTGTGTCTAAGATGGGATTAGAATTCACAGTCTCTTGTTTCTAGTCTGGTTCTGTCATGTTTCCCCTTTCAATGTTCTGTTAACATTGTAACGTTTCACATGTCAACTCATTTCCCGTGTATACTCGCTTGGCTCGTTCGGGGGTTTTCCATTCCTGCGCTCTCCGTTGTTTTGGATCTTTGGAATGTATGTTTGGGTTTGCAATCCTGTTCAAGGTTACTTTCCCAGGCGTGTGTAACAGTTCCTAACACCTGGGAGGGGGTGAGTGCTGACGGGCGCTTGGAGCGGGACTGGATTGAAGGCAAGGCTTTTAAAGTTTGTATTTGGCGCGCTTTTGCTCATTCTCAGCTTTCTCTGTATTTGCATACTATTCCTTCAATAAATCAGTTTTCTTTAAGCCCGAGCTTGTGAGACTGAGTATTTGGGATTAGGCAACCATTACAGGTTCCTCAACCACTATGCCAAACTGGCTCTCAGTTTCATTTTTACTTTCACATATTTATTTTAAAGGAGCAGCACAGCACACCACAGTGGGAGATGCCCTCCAGATGCAAGGTAATATCAGTTGTAATCAGATAACTATGAGCAAGGGGCATTTAATGAAACAAGCCCACACAAAATGGCATACCAATATACCATATATATTTTACCTATATACCAGATGTAATAAATGATGAAATCTATGAGTATTAGGAAAGGATAATGCAGAAAGCATCTGATTTAGATAAGGCTATTGCAACTCATGCCAAATATTATATTTTATCCATCAAGAAAGATCTCTATATCCAGTGATAAAGGTTTCCATCATCTACCATATGAAGAAGATATTTTGGGCTGCCCTAAGGTCCAGTGTCCAGGAGTTGCTCTGTAACTCAGTGGATTTGTTTCCAGTAAACATGTTTAGGACCGGCCTGTAAATTGCTGCCTTTTGTCATCAACCATGTAAATATAATACATGTGTTGTTAGACAAGCGATGTGGGGAGAAGTGGGAGAACAAATTCCCTGTGGATACAAAAGTTTCACTTCTGGCACCTCGATGATTAGTTTTTTCTCCTTCTATTGTCACTCCTCGTCGTTTCTTCTGTAATATGTATAGTGATTGTTTGCAGCCTGGCAACAGAAAAAAGGCGTAAGGGGGTGGGAAAACGAGAGTCCCTTGTGAGCTGCAATCCAAACTTCAAAGGCTTTGGGGACACTAAGGAGGCAGGTTTAAAACAGGCATGAAAACAAAAGGTCCACTTCCATCCAGACTGAACAGGGATGAGTTCTTGGTCCACTTTTTCTTCTTTAAAAAAAACAAACTTCTGGCAATGGAACAGATCACTGTGCCCACAGCTATATGCCCTCTTGGTTCTGCATCAGATGGAGATATGGGCATTTACTGCACCATAAATCAAGGAATAAACCATCCATGAGCAGCTGGTGCACGGGCTAATAACTATAATTATTAATCATGTCGATTTCACACCCTTCAAATTTATGTGATGTGTTTTCTGCAAGAAAGTTATCCTTGGAGCTGTGAGCTGTGTATGGTATGAAAATATGATGTTCTTGGATAATTGTTCCATCACCCTGAAATTGGGCTGTGGCTACCCCAGTGAGCAACAATAGCAAGGGAGAGTTTTCCTTTTTTCTGGTATACATCATTGTCCCACATTTGCCATTGTTATCCAAGCATGTGAATGACTTATAGCATTTGTCCTAGTCTTTTACCACTTGGTCACCGTTATTCTAATCCTAATTCTTATGGCTGTTTGAAGGCATACTTTGAAGTTGCCTTGGTATCATTTGCAAAGTGGCAGTGATAAACTTATAAAGTTGTTTCATAGAGTAAAAAGTCCAAACCGCAGTATTTTAAACTGAGGATCCAAAAATATATCATCCCCTTCAAACAAAACCAAACAAAACACCTTATTTCCCTATCTGAAGGACAGTGTTTTCAGGAATAGTAGCTAATAATGTGTGAAAGAATCCATTAACTATTAATCTAATAGGCAAACAAAAGATTAACGAATTTCTTCTGGCATAAACTTTTTGTTAATTATATCCACGATCAGCTTAGCCTGTATGTTTGTGTAGTTGTATTCAGAAGAAAAATAACTTGACAGTGATGCTTCCCTACCCCATGTGAGAGTTTTTTTATCTTTCACTTTTTCCAATGACATTGACACACATTGTTGAGCAATAAAGCGAACAGCTTATAGAGAGAGCGATCCAATTATTAATTTTTAATCATAGCTTTCCTTAACAACATAAGGCTTTGGAAACTAATCATCATGTTAACTTGACACAGCAATGACCACTCATCATCTAGCCCCCTGAAAAGTTCACAGGAAGCTACCCACATATTCTGAAGCTGGCAGGGCTGTCATCGGGAAGGATCTAAACTACTCCTGCTGACTTTACAGCTGCTCCATTCCAATGACCCCCAGAAGGATCTGGAAATTTGTTAGGAGAAATTTCTATTAATCAACCACAAACAGACTATTACCATTTCACACTTTGCTTCTATCATTTCACACATTTAATGAATATGAAGGTCTGTTCTTCAAAAACATCTGCAACTGGGAGGGGAGGGGGTGTGGGAAAGAAAAAATAAAGATGGAAAAAACCACAGAGCTCACATGGCAACAAGTGTGATCACCAAAGGGCTCTTAAAACAGTTCTCTCCACCCCACCCCACCCCATCCCCCAGTTTCTGGAAAGGAGGCAGATAAGACTGAAAACATCGCAATACTATTCTCTGAAGTCCCAAGTTCCCCATAAAAATACCATGGTTGACAAAAAGTCCACCAGAACCCTGAGGAATATATTCATCCTAACTAGTTCTCAGCAGAGGTCATTCACCAAGGTGATAGCATTTTCATTCCAAGTTCTGGCCTCATTGGAGAAGATCCAAATTATCCTTTAAGAAAGCATAGAACTAAAATTATCACACCTTCCTTTAAAACATTAGGACAAGATTTCCACCACAGAAGCATTTGGACCACTATTATGTAGTTGGTCAATTCTCTCTGGCAGTTTTTATTAACTAGGATGAACAAGGCTTCAGAAAGCAACAGTGGACCTGACTTCTCCAAATAATTGGTCAAAAACATGTCTAGGACTAAGTATTTAATTGGGACAGCTGTAAATTGTGAGGGCTCAGCAGGACTGTTGAAGTCCCCCATCCCAGTCACTTTGTGGGAAGTCACCATCATCACTGCAACCAGTTCAGTCAGCTCAGGTTGGGAGATTGGGAAGGTTGTAGATTTGAAATGCATTGGCAATTCATGTCAGACTGGATCATATCCATACATCTCAACCAGATCCTACCTTGCTCAAGGCAAAATGCCTTGTCAATCTTTTTGCTAAGCTTTGTTTCTTTTGCTTTATGGGTCTTACAGAAAAATCATATCTTCTGCTGGGCCTAGTCTCAGGAAGACATGGCAGGAGAAGGGAAAGACTGAGCTGTAAACTTTATTTGGTAAAGACAGAATTAATCTGAGATGCTGCGTTCCATTCTAAAGTTTCCTTCCTACCCAATTCAAAGCTTCCAACTTCCAACGTATCTTCAGGTACAAACTTTTGGGAGGCAAAAAATTCCATACTCTCTTTCCTAGTAGTACTCTATTTAACTTAATGAGTAAAAACAACCTTGTTATCAGTCTAGGAAGAGCTGTTTCCTATAGCCATTGATCTGTTGTAATGAGATGCAGGTGGAAAGTGGGAGGAATATCTTTGAAAGCACCAAATATACTAATCAAGCTTCAGAGCTCCTGCTGAAAACTAAAGTGAATAAAGTAAATTGGTTGATTTATTACAGCACTTTCCTCCTCAGTTTTGTGAATCAGTCTTTATCGCTGTAAAGTTCATTTTCCTTATAACATGAGTGTAATGGCAGCAATTCCACAGATAATGCTTCCCAGTTTTCACATCTCAGAACCTTTGGCTGATTTTCTGATTGTTGTGCCACTTCCAAAACCAAAGAAACCCTGCTTCTCCCACCCAAGCAAGCACAATTGCCAGAAATATAAAAAGATCCATTACTTTTCACAAAAACAACAAAGTTAGCTTGATAATTAAGTAATGAATAGCTCGATTATAAATAATTAAGTTACAGATACAGAGAATTTAAATTTATGGACTCACACCTAAATATGGAAGTAAATCACATTTAATTCAATGAGATACTCAGTGCTCTGTTTAGAACTGGACTGAACGGGAAGGTTCTAACATCGGACAGTAGTGTTTATCTGAGAGATCAGATCTGGCTTCAGACCAATGGGTTTTTCATTTTTGCTATCAGAAGTGGAAGAGGAGCACCTAAAGAGCTCTAAAACAGAACTGTCCAGATGGTGTTGAACACAATTTCTAGCAAGACCTGTAGGGTCCCAGGATCCACACTCCTACTCTAAAAAACATTTCAAACATTTTGATAAACTAGAAGTCCCAGGATTATTTAACAGAAACCTTGACATCTAAATCTATAGAAACAAACACACATTTGTAGAGAACATATGCCCTCAGTGACTTTTTTCTCACTCCATCCTATTTTTCCCAATCCATCCTATTTTTGTCTTGATGCTACCACTGACAGAAAAGTCCTTGCATGTGGGGATATTGCTATATTAGGGAAAAAAAGGGAAGATCTGGATCTCATAACATTTGTTGATCGATTGATTCATTTGATCACTCTTATAGGCTGCCTCAGCTGCAGATGCAGCTGCTCATTATTCAAAGTGCTTTCTAATTACAGGTAGTCCTTGGCTTATGTCTATTCATTCAGAGACTGTTCAAAGTTAGGGCGGTGCTAAAGAAATGGACGTACGTATGACCAGTCCAGCCATCTCAGCACCCCCGTAGTCATGTGATCACGATCCAGGCACTTGGGTGCCCAGCTCACAATTATGATGTTGCAGGTAGATGCGGTCACATGATCGCCATTTGTGACCTTCCCTGCCATCTTCCCACAAGATGATGCTTAGTAGAGTATTTCTACATATTTTTTTTAATCTAATGTGACCATAACTTAGTGATAATGTATTAGGCTTGCATGCAGGAAGTTCCATGTTCAGTTCTTGGCATGTCCAGATAGAATTGGGTGGCGGTGGTGGGGGTCCTGCTCAAAGCACTGGAAAGCATTGGTAGTAAACATCACTAATATTTGGCTAGATAGATCAATGACATTTTCCTGTATTTTTACTCAGAAGTAAGTTTTATCGTATTCAGTGGGACTCACACTCAGATACATGCACACTGACTACAATCTCTGTAATGAATAGCCATTTCCAATGTTTAAAAATGGCTAGGAATATCCAGTCTAACATAATTTCCACAGCTTCCCAGCCTCCTTGCTATGAATGATTAAATGATCTCATGGATTTGCATTCACTGCTTGACTGTGGCAATGTCAAGGGATAAGCTGCACATGTGGAGAAAGAATCACAAGTCAGATTAGCCACTATAGCTGGAATTTATTACATTGCATTGTGTCATCTCAAACCAAGAACAAGTTCACAAAAGGAAAACCAGAATGATCATGGGACTGGAAACTGAACTGCACGAATAGCTTGCTCCAATATGAGTAGAGGCCACTGACCATCTCTTGAGGACAGCAATGCATGACATTATTCTCTGCCCACACCCAACACACCAAAAAGGTAACCTCTGCCCATCTTTTTCTGCTATGGATTGAGTAATGTGTGCTGACTTGTGCCAGCAAAAGTATCGCTGTCTGGTTGGCCTGCTGTGCTTCATTTCATTGTTGGTGTCACAAGCACTGATGGCGAGCAGGAGGGGGCCTCTATCCAGGGGGGAAAATGCATGCGTAGTACTGAGGAATTAAGCAGCCATTCAAAGAGACACAGATCAGACCCGCCTTGACTTTTGGGGTTTATCTGTCTGGGTTTTTCCCACGCTTCTTCAGTTTGTTAGGATTCTGTTAATGTAGCAGTAATAAACACTAGAGACCTACTCCTCGTCTCAGCGTGACTTCTGACTGTTAGGACAGTCAGCACACTCCTCCACTCTGGTTGGCCGCTGTGTACTTTCACAAGTATGTCCCCTCCCCTCTTATCACTGACCACTTCTCTTCTTGGCTATTTTTGTTTGTCTGTTTTACATGTTCACCAGTGGAACTTTATTTTTTAAGTATCAGTGATAGACCACGCTCTCTCTCTCATCTATTTTTCTTATACCAACTGACTCCCAATGACTCTGGGTGGTTAACAGGTAAAAAACATTAAAAAGAAGAGGGGAAAAAAATAAAAAATAGTCAAAAAGATGCCAAGGATGACAAAAACTGGGCAGGAATGAAAAAGAAACCCACTGACACAGCCCAAAGGGTTAAGTCTTACACTGACTAAATTTCCAACCTGTTTAAGCAGGAAGCAAGCAGATGGCTTAAGACTGCAGGGTAAAAAAGCCCTAAATCAAGGAAGGAGAGATTGAACAAAGTAGAAATGTTTAGCCTTAAGAAGAGAAGATTAAGAGAGGATGAGATAGCACTTTTCAAGTTTCTGAGGAGATATCCTGCAGAAGTCCAAGATTTTTTGTCTATCATCCCAGGATGCAACACATATAATGATGGTCTTAAGACATAGGAAGGTAGTTTACAGCTGAACCTTAGGAGAAACTGTCCCCAAGGAAGACCAATTCAGCCATTAAACCACATAATTAGAGATTGCAGGCTATGTCCAAGAAGAAACTAAACAGCCATCAGTCAGGGATGCATTAGATTGGATTTCTGCATCAGGTTTCTTGAACTCTGTGGGCTTTTCCTCACTGACATCAAACCATTCACATAAACATACCCTGGGACCCATTTTTGTTTGGGAAGTACTTTTTCCTGGTATGTCCTCTTGATATTACTTTTCTCTCATCACTAGTCCATGAATGAGACAGCCTTAAGCTGTCTTTAACTGTATCAGTAGTAAAATAGTGTTTTCTTTCTTATTCTAATACCATCAAAGAGTGGCTACAACAGGGATAATATCTATTTGGCTTAGTCAGGAAATTACAGTGACTTGAAACAGAGTGAATAAGAAAGGATAGGAACTGACAATGGGGACCTCAAAGTGCAGTCTGATGCATTTTTCTGCTCCTCAAAGATGGGTGGATTATGCATCAACTCAGCAGTGGGGAAAGGCACTATGATCCTGTGATCTTAATTCCCATTACAACCAATAGGACGAAAGTCCAGATTAACTTTTTAAGGGAACTAAAGTGCAACTAACTTAAGCCAAGAGGAAAGTGATTTCCATTTGTCATCACTGCTCATTCTCACAGATTGCTCTACATTATCACTTAATTCTCTAGCAGAGAGCCTTTGCTACTTTCGTAGAAGTTCTGTGACCTTTAGAATATTCAACTCAGAAGATTATGGAGGTGAGCAAAGGGACAGCATCTCTTATTTTGATTCATTCTCTAGTTACATGCTTGTTAGCAATAAGTCACTTAAGAGGCAACATTTTGTCCCTTAAACTTCTTCAGAAATGATGATGAGTTAGAGGTCTTTTGAAAAGTGGCTTCTGTAAAAAAAATATGGCCCCTATTTCACCCCTTGTTATTTCACTGGGCTATTTTTATATTTTTTATTGTAATCTTAATAAATTATTAAATTTATTTTTATTTTAATTCAATTCTAGTACTTAATTCACACTTTGCTTTTTAAATTGATAATCAAGGATTGATTTTATGCGAGCTGCTCAGAGTCTGATGAATGTGAGCAGGATATAAATTATGTAATAAAGAAAGAATTTCCTTCACTTCCCTCCCAACCCCAACCACCAAAAGTCAAAAACCTGGACCAAAAGTGGTCCTACCAGATATGGTCTACAGGTTACCCAGCCTCGGCCTATATATTATAAATTACTGCTTTCAAAAAAAGATTTTTTTTTTACGGCTTGCAAATACAGAGGGATTCTCAAGATATTTTCATTTCCTGTGTAAGAATCATCACCATAATTAGGGCACTGGATCTTGCAGAGTTCAAGAGGCTGATTTATACAGCTTTGAAAAAGAAATTTCTCGCAATGTTGACCTATGTTTTTGTGTGTTTGTCGTCTGCATGGGTTGATGCTGATGCAGTCATTTTACACGTTCTCAAGAGTTTTGTATCATTTCCTTCCTTCCACGGATTTGGTATGACCAAATATATGAGATCCCTGGCATTTTATCACCTGCGGGTGCCTGAGCAATTATTCCTGTAATCAATGCCTCCTTCTGCTTTACATTTCTTGTTTGATTTAAGATCAGCTACATCTTTTATCATGCTGTACTCCTGTTGAGCTCAACCTGAGCTGCAGCGAGCCTGTTTTAAAAAGAAAACCAATTTGTGAGGGATATGTTCAAAGTTATGACTAAGGTTTGTAAACTGTGTCCCTGAGTTCAGATGATTCAAAACTTGAATATGAAGATCTGTTTTGCCTGTTTTGCATGATGAGCCATGGCAATCCACCTCAAAAGGGCGTTTGACAGAGCCATTTCCTCTGTCCTTACATTTTAAACATGAAGTATTTGATTAAACATACCCGCAGGAGAGGCGTGAACGAGGGGCTATTCTCTTCCACCTTCCCTTTCAACCGTGAAATGGAGAGCTAAATTGGTCCACATACATTTTGACAGTTACTCAGTCATTAAGCTTTGGTTTGCTAGTAAAACCATTCTAGATTGTTATAATCCAATAAAAACAGCACATCAGTTTCACCACTTTCAGAGCCTCATTATCATCTCTGGGGTAGCAAGCCAACAAACCAGGAGTGAACAGATAAGTTTGATCCAAAGAAGCTGTTTTTGGTGTCGTAGGTGTATATAATGCAATTCAGTAAAATTCAGCCTCTGAAGGGTTGGGGTGGGGGTAAGGGGTGGAACGAAGCTGCTTCTTTTGAAGATGATTCTAATAGACTAAAGAAAAAAAATACAGGAGAAAGGCACAGCTTCTTTCAGCTGTCCCCTTTTGTGCACTTTCCCATACGAAACTAAGTTACCACCGCTGCTCTGCACTTTGTTATTATGACAGGAAAAAATGAATTTCTAATGAGGTATCTGTACCAGCTGCAAGCACCTTGTGGATCTCCATGGACCATAAGCACAGTCAGATGTATTTTCTGAATGCCAAACAGCCTTGAGGAGGAAGGTCAATTGTAAACACACATTTCCTGGGAGAAACTCTTTTGTGTTTCCAAATCAAACTGTTAATCGAAAAGCTATGGAAGGTGTGCATTGGTTCCCAGAGGGAACCCCCCCCCCCAAACATTTTGGAATTTGTACTTTCTATTCTGGCACTTTCTGGGATTTCAAGTTGCTTTGTGCTGTTTGCCAATTTTGACATAATTCTGGGAGAAGAGAAATGGGTTTCTTGGTTGGCAAAGGCTTGATGGTTAGGTTCACCCACTGTGCTTAATGGGTGTTTGGTTATCTAAGCCATTGTTTACAAGGAAAACCAGTGAAATGTAGTGGTTAGAATGTAGGGTTAAGACAGGGAAGACTGACGTTTAGTTCTCCACTCAGTTATGAACTTCACTGGGTGACCTTGAACTCTCTCTCTCAGCCTAATTATCGTAAGGACAAATGGCCAATGTCACCCAGTGAATGGGAAATAAGGTCTAACACATCTACAAGTCACTGGATTGGGAAAGGCTGCTCTAACCCAATAAGAGGGGAGGAAGAAACCTTCTCTCTATCAACTTTCCCAAATCTCCACCATGACCCTTTTAAGTAAACGTATCCTAAACTGAACAGTCCAAATTCTTTAGCCTCTTCTTAGTGGGAAGATGCTCCTAATCATTTCTTACCACTTTCTCCACCATTTTCTGCAGAATCTTGTTTAAAATGTGGTAACCATTAATATCATAGACATCATATAGTATATGTTTATAGTATATAGCATATGTTTACATGGTTTACTTTTGTTTGATTTTAAGTGCTAACTTTGCACCAGGATACTGGATTTTATATTTCTCTTGTTCTTTTTACTAACTGCATTTTATTCTTGGCATTGATTTATTCTGGGTTTTGAATGTTTAGAAATTGCAAATATTTCTTGTAATTTTGAAAACTATCTGGAGGAGGAGGAGGAGGAGGAGGAGGAGGTGGAGGAGACTCATCGCATGATATAATGGAATTAACATACTCAACATTTCAATCTCTTTCCTTATGGTCCAAAGCAAGGAACTTGCCTTTTATTCCACTGATTGATCACCACAACTTCTTACACCAAGGGAACAATCTTGAAATCATGGTAGCTATTTCATGAGGGGAAACATTTCTTTATCCATTTTTTTAAATAGATGTATGTAACATTATCTTAAACTTGCCTTCTCAGTAGGCTTGTGTTAATTATTGCAGTAGGCTTGTGTTAATTATTGCACATAGTGATGATATCACTATGCCAGTTTGGGATCCTTTCTGAGGTAAAATTCTTGAAGGCACCTCTGCCATATAAGCATGTGTTTTCATATCTATGCTTAAGCTCTTCTGAATGTTATTTAGAATATGACGGTTGTTCCTTGCTTTTTTCATGCAATAAGGTACTGAACACCATTTTCCACATAATATCTAAACAGGTTGGTGCATTAGTCTTTTACCATAAAAACAACCAAAAGCCTTGCACCTCTCTAAAAATCTAACACATACATTTTCAAAGATGTGAACTAGATTGTTACTCATGAAAGGCCATGGCTGCTGTAATAAATGTGTTTGACTGTAAAGTATTGTAAGATTCTTCATGGTTTTCACTGCAGGAAATTGATGCTGTTGTTAACATAGCAGCTGGATCCATCAATTTCACTAAGGCATCAAGTTCAGGTGTTATGGGAACCTTGCTATGATTTATTTAATGAACCATGCTTACACAAATTATGGCTTGGCCACACAAACCAAGGTTACACAAAATGGTTGTGTGACCATAGTTACAAAACAAATCATGGTTATAGATGTCCTGTTGTGGCTTAATCAACAAACCATGGCTATATGACTCATGAATACAGTAATTTATGATGATTAATAAATTGGTTAGATATTCAGTTACAAGACTGTTTAATTTCATGACAAAGAACTTTGAATGAACATTAGAATGAAATGAAGACAAACAAATATATTACTCATAAATCTTGGAAGAGAGTTTTGCTGGGGGATCTACATCTCAAATACCCTTCTTCATGCTTGCACACAGAATAAAATATCTATGTCCATGTGCATGCTTCCTCTCCTTCCTCTCTGACAAAGAGCCAGGACAGAGTAGCTGACAGATTGACTGACTAGCTATATGTCCCAGAATCTCTGCAGGTGGTGATGACACTGATGGATAGTGATGGATGACTATGACACAGCTCCACCCTTCCCACTTAACCATGTGCATGACAGAAGGTCCCCCAGGCCAGGACTGGCTATTCTAACAATGCCCACAAACAGGCATTTAGATGTGTAAAAAACAATGCCTTTGGCTCCAGCAGTGATTGGGCCTACTGATTTGGGGCCCTTTAATGAGTTGCTAATGTGAAAATAATTTTCTTTTTGGACTTTAGAGTTGCGGGAATAAAGACAGATGGAGCAACGCCATAGAATTGATAATGGCTTGGCCAAAGGCTAAGAGTCAGGAAATGCAGTTTAAGGGAGGTGGGAATTCTATCACTGTAAGAGCTGCCAAATCCTCACTCACATTTTTGCATGCTCTGTAAAATAACTTTTTAGAATATCTCTCTCTCTCTCTCTCTCTCTCTCTCTCTCTCTCTCTCTCTCCTCTGTCATCTATCATCTATCATCTATCATCTATCATCCATCATCCATCATCCATCATCTATCTATATCTATCTATCTATATTTGTATCTATATCATCTGTATCTATATCTATATCTATATCTATATCTATATCTATATCTATATCTATATCTATATCTATATCTATATCTATATCTATATCTATATCTATATCTATATCTATCTACCTCTTTTGAAGTTTCCACGTTTTCAATTTATGTTGCAAAATATGAACCAATTCAGGATGAGAACAGATAATGAAGCAACAATCCCTGATGTTTTCTTTTTAACACCATATGTTTTCAAGACAAGACATAAGGATGAATGAGAGGGAAAATCATTTCAAGAACTGTTTAGCAGAAACAACATAAATAGCATTATCAGGAAAAATTATATTTGCTTGCCAACTAAGTGTCTCTAGCAACTCTAAAATCTTGACTTTTTAAAGACTTTGATTTAAAATAGCAAGTGTAAGAGGGTGTGTGGGGGAGTGTTCTGTAAGTGTTTGTTACACTTATACATCTAAAGGCTGCAGGTAAAACTTCACAGGGGAGAAAATGAGGTGTTTTTCAAACTCCAAATTATTCATGAATTACCCCAGGTTTCCCCAAGCTGGTGCCCTCCAAATGTGTTGGATTATGACAATGATCATGTTGGCAATGAATGATAGAAGTTGTAATTAGAGAAGACTTGGCAAGGGCAACTCAAAACAACTCACCATATAAACCCTTCAAGGGTGTCCTGTATGTATGTTGACTGACCTCCCTCCAACCCCCAGTTATCCTATTTTGCTCTAACCATTGTGCCATGACAGCAGAGTGTAGAATGAGCACTTCCATCATTCTCATGACCATTTTAGGAAGCTAGGCATGAGTTGTACCTGACTTAATGGAAAGTGGAGGTAACCGTAGTTCAGCATCTTGCAACTATAATACAAAAAGGCATAACACACCGGTCATCCCTGTGTATTATTGGTTCTGCCTTCAGTATTTCAGTTATAGTCTATTAGGGAGACAGGAAGAGTAAAGCAGTCTCTCTTTCTACCAGCTACCTCACTGAACCATGACTCAGAGGGAAGGACATTACATGTTTGAGTGTCATAATAATGCTTCATATTTATCTTGTCTATTAAAAAAAGCTTTATAGCCTAATTTGTGTAATTACCCTATATGTATAATTGCCAATATAATTCAATAATAACATTGCAGATATTTAAATAACAATGGCTCTCCTAGAACCATCTAACTGACATCTTTCCCAAGGATTTTCCAGAATCCAAAACACACTAAGAAGTATAGGTCTGGCAGTATAATGCTAGCTGGATCCCCAGAGGATGTCTATACCTCCTCCAAATCAACATACTGTATTTCTGTTACTTTATGTTGGTGCCACTGTATGAGTTTGGGCCCCAAAAAGGTTGCCCACTGTGTACCAGCTCCAGGGCTGGTATACTGTAGCATGGTATTACTGTACATAAGGTGGCAAGTGGTTATGAAAGCAAGTTCTGTGAAAAGAACCTGTATGTGTGTGCTTTAGAAGGCAGTCTCCTTGCTACTCAGAAAATACCAAGTTAGTCAAAATATTTATCCCATGGACTTCCATAGTATCTGTTGCAACAGATAAAGAAATGAATGGATACTTCCAGCTGATAGTCCTAACGCTTCCTGGTTGTGGCATTTCTATTTATTGTCTCTGTGTGTGGAGGTTACATTTGGCAAAAGGGCCATGTATGGTCACTCCAAAGACTCTTACTTTGGTCTAAAGTATGCACCATAGCTTTCAATGTTTACTGACTCTGTGGGCAAAGGTGCAGAATTGTATATAACCTGATTTAGAAAATAAAACAAAACCCATGATTGACCTATGGAAACCCATCACTGAAAAGGAAAACCCAGTGCATTTGTTCTATACTATAACCATACTGAAGCCAGTTCTGCAGTCATAAAGAAAAGCTTTATGTTGAATGCCTCAATGGTGACACTGTAGTCACTAGGGAAGAAATGACCTGCATGAGTAACACAACCTGGTTCTCCAAGAGGTTTAAAAAAATAATAATGTAATAATTCATTTTCACCTAGCATATTCCTACCCAATAAGGCAATGAATTATCGATCAAAATTAACACACGTCAGTTGCATTTTAAAATGTAATGCTTGCATATTTATAAGTAGGCTTGTCTTCCATGCTCACTTGACAGAGGAACTAGAAATTACATTGAAATAAATTGAGAATGTGGGGTAGGCACTTTCCACCACAATGCTGGATAACCCTGTTTTATTAAAATAGATGACAGAATCATGCTTTTGCTTTCCTTTAGTTGCTAATCCCCAAAGAGAGACCGTCTACAAAGCGACAACATCTGGTGTCCATTATTTCACCAGATCTGTTGTGATTAGTCCATATGATCAGTCTGGTCGATTGGTGTGAGTGTGCAGCAGTCTCTTCTACCCGTCCACTTGAGCTGTCACTTCTGCTTTGGGAGGCTTGCTAATTTACCAGTGCAATTTCCAATATTTGCTAGATTTCCACAAGGAAATCTCAGAGACTTTCAGGGCAATCGCCTGTGTGGCTTCAAACAGAAAGCTACCCTTAACAATAGAAGGGAAGCTTTATCAATTAACTGAAACAGCTCTGTTGAAACAGTCTCCAGACGTTGTTCCATTTCAATTAGAGGCAACTTATTAAATGCTCTGAATTTTTGTTTTGTCTCCAAAAAAAAAAAAAAAAACACCACCCAAACAAAACAAAACTAGTCAGGAAAGGATAGAGAGCCAGATTGAAAATGCTGACTCATACTGGGAAACTGAGGCAAGAGCTATGGTGTTGACCAATACAGTAAGATTCTGCTCTCTTCCACAACCACATTCTTTTGTTAGATTGCCCAGCCAGCAGAATGAAGGGCCAGTTATTTGAGTTCTAAAGAAAGGGTGATACGCTGAAGACAGGTAGGCTCACGTACTTCACTTTTCCCTTTTTAGATTGTGTAGGTCTTGATGAGGGCCAGCCCAAGACATTTTTGTCAGCTAAGGCAGAATGGCTAATGGTTCCTTCTTCCCCAAGTGAAGGTGCATAACACCCAAGGCTGGTTGCATTAGATCAGCACCTGACAGCAAACAACTTACAAGCATCTCTCAGCTGAAAGTACAATAATAAATAAAATAACAAGGTGCTGCTTCTTCACCCCGTCATTTGGGTTCACTGTAGAATCATTCCTGACTGTGATTCATTAATCTCTACACAGCTTGGCTTCAACCATACCTATTCTACTGGCCTGCTTAATAACAAGAGTGATTTTTTTTGAACATATGCTACTTGTAAATTGTAAGTGGAAAATGAATGCCTAAATTAGCACTAAAAGGTTTTCAAATAGTTTTAACAAATAATGTAAAATGGGGAAGTTATTTACCTTGACCAGTTTAAAACCGTGATTTTTTTCCCCTGTGAATTCTTTCTCTTGAATTCTTTTTCTTCCAGATTTAAAAGGCTTCAAGTTTCCTGCCATGCTTCTTTTTCTGAATCCCAGGATCCAACACAGATGTGGAAACACACCATGATGAGAATGATCCATCTGATAAACAGTTCACATACTTAGCCATTGCGTCATTGGAACAGTGAAATGTAAAAAATAGTTATGCAAAGTAAAGTCTTGATTTCTTGACCAAATCTTTGGCCCTGATTTAAATTAAATAGCAATAAGCAAGCTGGTGCTCTTTAGATCTGAATAAGCCTGCACGTCTAGCAGTAATAGGGCCTGAACTCTTAAAACATCTGGAAAATACTATGTTGCCTATGACTGATCTAAATACTTTTCTGCCCTGGGACAAACATGAAATGACCTGCTTTAACATTCTCAGGACATCTGAATTAACTGGGATTGACATTCAGATACTGCCCCCATCCTATGGATTTATTTCTTTTTAAAAAGGTAATTTAGTGAGATAAAGGATGACCTAGCCCACTGTTCAGCCAGGGACAGCAGTGGAAAGGGGTTTTGAGACAGGTCTACTTATAGTCCTCCATTACTCTTTTGCTGCAATGTGTTTGGCTGTACAATAAAACAACGATAATGCTTCTTGTAACTGCTCCAGTGATAGGTACATTGAAAGAGTGAATGTTGTTCTGGTTCATTAATGCTTGACACACAAAGAGGTGGTTTTATATTCTTTATTACAATATTTACAGATATTTACACAATATAGACTGCAATCACCAAGGATTTTAGATTCTGAATTTGATGACTCAGGTCTTACAATTCCAGAAGGCCACTAGAACTAGTGGTTACTGGCTGTCAGCAATTAGTAGGTTCTCAGACAAGCAGATTAAGACTTAACAAGTCCTACAAAGAGGTTAGAGGCATAGGGCCTCCAGGCCTCAAGGTTTCCCTGCTATATCATGGAAACCATCACAAGACCTGGAGCTGAGAATGGGCTTGAGTTTAAAATGAGCTAGTTCAGGTCCCATCAAATTCAGATGCATAGGAAAACTATACTGAGGAAAGGAAGGAACTGACTTGGCAACTTTTGGCAATTTGGAAAATGCTCTACACAGAGCATGTAGAATAAGCTCACTAGATGTGGAAGACTACTTCAGAAATAATACTCTGAAAATAGCAAAATATTCTACAAGAAAGAAAAAGAAAGAAAGAAAGAAAGAAAGAGGAAAGGAAAGGAAAGGAAAGGAAAGGAAAGGAAAGGAAAGGAAAGGAAAGGAAAGGAAAGGAAAGGAAAGGAAAGGAAAGGAAAGGAAGGAAGAAAACATCAAAAGATCTATTTGACCTATAGTTTGGTCAGACCTTAACTATGAGGAGCTCAGCTGCACCAGGCTAATTTCCATAAGCATCATGTGGTGTTACAGAAACCACATTTTGCCAAGCTGTCAACTGTACAGGCTTCCCTTTGCTAAACAGACTCCCATTAATACTGTCTGCACAATTTGTCAGTTAAATGAGGTACAAGAGGGATGCTCTATTTGCCCCTAATTAGCTGTGCAGACTACCTTTGTCTGTTTGATTAAGTATTCACATTATCAATTTTGTTTAATCTGATTCATTTCACAGACCTCCCCTGGGACTCAGCCCATACGGTTAACTAATCTCTGGTATCATCTCTCCTATCAAGCAGCAAGGAACTCCCACAGAACACATTTTCTGACCATAGATTCCCCTCTCCCCAAATCTTCAGGGAAGGAGGAACCCAATTCATCCACCTGATTGTATTAGAGTTCATCTGAACTATTATAAGGCGGTCACCTTGCCCTCTCCGAGTTCTAACCCAGTCTTACACCATTTGGTGCTTTCCTCTGAAGAGTTAAATGGAAACCTCCCAGTAGATGAGAAGTCTGTGTTCTGAATCATTTTATATTCAGTCTTTCCAGAATGACAGCTTAATTATGGATTGCAGATTTATAAGGTTCTTTTTTTTTCAACCAGTAGAAAAAGATCCATTTTCCTATTGGCTAGGAAAATGATCATCCTCATGGAGTAATCATCCCAGATACACGTATTCCTTAGCATTGTTAGCCTATCTTAGTCCCTTCCCTACTTCTCTGGGTTACTGCCTTTTTTGTTGTTGTTGTTTGCATTATGTGGATTGTTTTTATCACGTATGCTTCCCAAAGATGCTAGCAGTTGGATGGCCTATACATTTGGTAAATAAATAAGGAAATGAATACTACAGCAGTACGTTCATTGATTTTCAGTCCATTTCTGGTTCATGTTCAAAGTAGTCACGCTAATCTTCAAAGTCCAAAACAGTTTGGGACCAGCAGGTTATCTGAAATCAGTCAGTCAGTCTCCCTATTTCTCTCTCTCTCTCCCTCTCTCCAAGATCCTAAATTCAGACATCTTTCTCTGGGTCCCACCCTGAAGTAAAAAGGAATAATGTGAAATAAGAGGCGTTTTTCTTTTTTTAATGATGACATCTTGATTGTAGAATAGCCTTCCCAGGCATGCTCACCAAACTGTCTGGGAGCCATTTGAGCAGGAGGAAGATTTTTTTTTTTAAATTTTCCTCAGCTGCCTTGTCAAAGTTTTCATACCTACCTTTTCTGCCATTAATTTTTGTTTGTTTTTTGTTGTTTCGCTTTTGCTTTAGTTGGGGGGGGGGTCCTTTTTTTAAAATTCAGATACTATTTATTCCCCTTTGTTTTATTAGTATATTGTGTCATTCTAACTTTTTTAGGGGTGTGGGGGGTGAGCTGTCCAGAAATCTTTTTGGTGATGGATGATACAGACATGTGATTAAGGAAATAAATAAATAAGCCAAAAGCCCCTGAAGGAAGAATTCAGATTTATTCTGGACTAGTTACAAGTCTCTTATGTGATCATTAAGCCTTAAGCAGTTTGGAATCAGGTTCTTAGATGTCTCCTTTCCCTTGAATACATCTGTGTTTTACTAAGATTGAAGGTGCCACCAATTAATGCTCCACCCATGAATGAAGTAGATACAAGTTGGACCAAAGAAAGCCCACTTTACTTCTCTCAGATGACCTATAGTGATATGACCTTTCTTTAAAAAAAAAAAAAAAGGTTTGGGGCTATAGCAAAATAAAAAGACACCGTACTGTATTTTTCGGTTCAGTAAGCTAGATTTGTCTATGCCTGTGAGCAATCATTTGCCTCATTCCTCTTTCCTCCAGCTTGGAGGAATATCCCTAACTGCACCGTGGACTGTTCTGGCCATTTTATAGAAAAGTAGGGAGAAAATAATGGTTTAAATGCATTCAGTAAATAAATAAACTGCAACTGGGCAAAAAAGTAGTATATTTGGAATATAACTACCTTGTTGAGTAAAAACAGGGATATGGTGGGAAGCTGTCAGGAGTTACTGTAAAACAAGCTGGGACAATCCGGTCTAATCGTAAACCCTACCACTCAGAGAGGCAAAGATTGGACACTTATATTCCCTTCAGAATTTCAGTAACGTACACCCCACACTGCATTCTTGGAAGTCCCAAAGGCCGTGGAGCAACACATGGCGAAGCAGCAAGGGCACTTTATTTTTAGAAACATAAAGGCTGTGTTGTTTCTTGAGGCATTTTGAGGAGATGCTTCATGGACGTCTTTGAGAAAATGAAGCATTTCTCCAAAGCTTTGCATAACTAAACTTGACTAATACTGTCTCTTTGTTTCAATTCACAGACTGGGAAGTAGGATTGATAGAAGCCCTATGAAGGAGGCTGATAATCATGTTATTGAATATATAACTGGAGACGGCAACAAATCCATTAGCTAGCCACATATGCCAACTACCGTACATATCTTGGTGTTACATGCTTTGGGCCACTCTGGAGATGTCAACCACAAACCCTGTTGCTATATATTTGGGGTCCATCTGAAAGAGCCTACATGAGTATCTAAGCATATGGGTATGGGAACAATGATGGACTGGGATTCCTGTCCCCATGGAGGGAATTCTATGCCCTTATAATTGTAGTCATGTAGGGGCCCTGCAGATGGATCTTGAAGTGTGTCAGCAGAGGATATGGTCATCAAAGGACAGGGTTTGCCTGAACAGTTTTGCTATTCTTACTACTCACTTGAGTAAGGCTAGGGGAAGAAGTCACCATAGCAGCCAGTGCAATCCTAGTTTTCTGTATGCTTCACCCCACCCCCCTCAAAATACCTGTCTGGTTGCCTTGGAGAAGCACGGCATATCTAGTGAGGAAGGCACTCAGGAATGATTAATCAGATGCCTTCTTCCTTATCAGAAGCATGACAAATTTAGCAGCAGAGCACCTTGAATAACTTAGGATCCATATGGAAAGTATATGGAGGTCACGTGTGACCTGTGGACTGACTCTACGTTCTTTAAGTAGCAGCAGAATGTGGTGAAGAGATGGGAGCAGACGTTTTGCCTATTAAGCAGAGAGGTTCAGGGGTGATATTTAAATTAGGCCACAGCCTAGTTTACCTTGGCTATTCCTCCCCTCCAGCTTGGCCAGCCCTTACTGGGGAACTGGACCAGCCTCATTCTCAGGCTGCAGCAATGCCTGTGCCAATAGGGCCATGGGTGTAGAGGAGGAAGGCAGGCAACAGGGGCATAGAGGTGAGCAGCCTACAGATGGTTCAGGATCATCTAGTGTGCAGCAACTGCACAGGTATGATGAAAAGTAGAAATGCACTACAAATACTTGCCACAATAACTCTTGAAATATGTTTTGCTCAAAATTCAATACTTTCAGGAAGAAAATAAATGAAAACCTGATGGTGAAGTGAGGTTCACTTTGTGGGTGACATGGAAAAACCCAAGGAAAAATATTTACTCCAAAATAATGTTAAATGTTTCATGTTGCTTTGAAGCATTACATTAAAAATACTTGAAGAATTATATTTCCTAATTCTAAAGTGAGTATGAACTTTAATCTGAACCAGCAATATTCACATGGAGGGATAAGAAGTATCTGGCAGTATGTGCAGTGAAAAGTTACTAAAATTTTATTTATTTATTTATTTATTATTCAAATTTAGTTACCACCCATCTCCCCCAAAAGAGGGACTCTTTTGTAAAATTGTAATAATGGAAATAGTAATTAATTCCACTAGTAAAATAATTTTGTATGAGTATGACCAAAGGGACCTGTTTTCAATTAGTGTTTTTTTTAAGTTTCTATGTGCCATTTTCAGAAATGTGTTTACATTTTACATTTTAATAAATACGAAAGCATTTATTTAATAGGAATCAATAGTAATTGTTATTAAAATTACAGCCTCAGCAAGGTTCAACCCCTTACTGATTTTCACTGATAATATATAGTGTATCAAGAAGAAAGAAGGCAGCAAGGAGAGAACCAGTAAAGAAGGGCTCTTGCAAAAGATCAACTAAATTCTCTTTTAATAGGCCTTCTAATTTAATCCTTCTTCATTCAGTTTCATCTCATGATGAAGTTGAGTTGCTTAATTATGGAACCTGCATGAATTTGAGTCTACAGTTTATTATATGTCATATATGTATAACTCTTTCATTGCAAGGGTGATGGACAATATAGCAACAATGTTCTTTGCAGGACCAAGAAACATAAAAAGCGGTTGCTTTTTGTTACAATTCATTAAAAATATGATTCCTTATATTTAAGTGATAGACAGTCTTTAAGGGAGTTGAAAGGGTTTACAGGAGCACAAAATTGCTTGGTAGGAAATCCAAGGCAATTGTGTGCCACTCCATGAAGGGATGTTTAATTAATTACACAATAACTTGGTGTATTTGTACATACATTTTCCTTTCCCCTCATTGTGGCTTCCAGAGAAACTATGATCATTACACAAAATCTATTTAATAAAAGTTGGGTAAAATCAAAATTTTAAAGTCAAAACAGAGGGACAATAATTTTATAGAACAGAATAGTGGCTTTTCCTCCCTTGCTCCCTTCAGCTTTACTGGGCTGTAACAACTGTGCTGATTGGGGTGATAAAAACCATAGTCCAGGACATGGGAGGGCACCAAGCCAGAAGAAGTCCCCTAACCTGGAACAATACTTATCTATTTATTTTCTACTACTCTTTTGTTACTTTTGTAAATAACTCAAGGTGAGGAACATACCTAATACTTCTTCCTCCTCCTATTTTCCCCACAACAACAACCCTGTGAGGTGAGCTGGGCTTAGAGAAAGAGACTGGCCCAAGGTCACTTTCATGCCTAAGGCGGGACTAGAACTCACAGCCTCCTGGTTTCTAGCCTGTTGCCTTACCACTAGACTCAGTTGCAACATTTATAACATTTTATAATAACAATTTCAAATTATTAGAATTGGCAGGAATTGCAGAAAAGTATATACATTGCATTGCATGAGACAGCAAAGTAGTGGTGGTGGTGGTGGTGGTGAACGAATCAAAAACTTAGTGTAGCCAGTTCAGTCCTTTCATATTCCAATAGTCACAATGAAATATATTTAAATTTCTTCAATTGATACAGGGGAAACTTACCTTTAAGTCATGTTTCAACTGTGCGTTGCTCATGGACCAACCCTGGACTGATAATCTTCAAACAGCCAAAATGCCATGGTTCAGACAGTCCTAGGTAGGTGCAGCATGCACTGATTATGGGAATGCTAATACATTATGCTCATGCCATTAAGGAGAGAAATTAAAAACATGGATTTGTTGATATTTTTCTGTCCAAGTAATTTGCATAGTTTCATTTTCACATAAGAATTTTTTTTTAAAAAGATGGGTAAAATAAACATTGTCTGTTGAGTGTGGGTGTACAGATGGATAAATTGGAAGAAAGAATACACATATTGGCTAAAATCCAACACAGAGTTAAACAGTCCCCTGAAGATCACAAACCTAAGCTCTATGGAACTCAGTAAGACTGATGAATAGGTATGTATAATTGCACTAAGACTGTGCTGATTTTAAATGGGCTGAAGTATGTTCAGCCCTGTCTTGGAATATGGTTACTGCATATGATATTGGCAAAAGTGAAGCTAGAAACACAAAACGATAGGTCTAGATTTAATATCACAGCTACAATTCCTGCAAATTATTGAGTACAGTGCAATCCTGGGCATGTTTGCTTAAAAATAAATCTGATTCTGTTCAGCACAGATGACTCCAGAATAAGTATCTGAGGGATTTATTGGTTTACCTTCTTTCATGATTAGACGGCTGCTGATCGACATTTGCTTCTTTCACTCCATTTCTTCTTCTTGCAACTGCTGGTAAAGGGTCTCAGTCACAGAGGACGGCAAGGTTGGCAGATTGCCTTCTAGTTGTAGGTCTGAAGCCAAAAGTGAAAATGATGGGAGCGATGGGATGTTTCTTGGCTCAGGGTCCCTTCCCCCTTCTGCCGAGCAATGTCACTAAAGGTTATCATGAGCTGAATATATGTAGCCTAAGCCACATACAGAAAAAGAAAAGGAAAAAAGCTGGGTAGGCAAGGAGGTCTCCTGTGGCAAATTGTTGAAATAGATGTAGGACAAAATACTAATTCCAAGCTAAGGTTGAGCCAAGCTTGGAATTAGGAGGGGGGTGAATGCCTTTACATCCATTTCAACCTTGCCATTCTAATAGCTGCCTTTAATGCAATCTGTGTTAAAGTCACACGATGAGAGCTCAAAAACCATCAGCTAGTTTGGCAGGATCCTCATTCCTTTCATATCCCCCTCGCCAACAGTTTGAAACTGAGATGGCTAATTTTGGGCCTGACAAGAAAGGATGGATCATTTCCTTGGATGCTGCTATCAGCAGACTCAGCGCTGGTACACTCTCCAAGGGAGTCCCCAAACTACAGGTTACTGGCAGACAGACAAACTCACTGACAGCCATTTGTGACCAACTATGAAACACCATCTGCTCAAGTTTGTGAGGTGGGGGTGGGGAAAGAACATATCCAGCAAGCAATATCACTGTGAGAAATGATTTTGCCTATGTTGACAGACACGCAGCGGTGTACAGATAGCCTTAAAGAATAAACTCACATTGTTTTTGAAGGTTGTATACATCTGTGTCTGGGGGTGAGAGAGAGGATCACAGGACCCTCTTGCTCTTCTTTTAGAGCTAAAGGAAGAAGGTATTTAAGTGACATGTTCTAGATGTTTTGAGAATGGTATCCACATCCCACATAGAATGGAATGATGAATTGAAACTTTCTGTTCCACCATGATAAAATAAACTCTGACCCAGAGAAAATCTCAAATGCTAATGAGATAACAAATCAGTGGTTTTCACATTTTGAGAACTATTATTTCATAACATTCTTATCAATATCTATCTATCCATCCATCCATCTACCTTATATACCACCATAATCTACAGGACCGCCTAGCAGTAAAACAATATGTAAAACCACACCCATATTACAACAATATAATAGCTCACATGACATTCAACCTGTTGGAAATGTTAACAAATCAGCATGCCTCATTAGCATATAGATGAGTTGATCCCATGATGCAATTCTCTATGTGTGAGAGAGCTGTTCGTTGCCACTCCCACTTCCTCTCTCCCCTCTTCCTCCTTCTTCCACCAACTGAGGAGGCAGCAAGCATGCTGCTCTCTCTTCCTCCATTATGACCACATGCTTGGGCCTTGAAGAAGGATTTTTCCCATTTTCTGCATGCAGCTCTTAGCAGCTATGAGGGTTAAGAGTTCATTAAGTTCAGGGGACTGAAGAACAAAGAATCTTCATTTTTCCACCGAAGATGTATGTAACTGAACCAAGAATAAAATCAGTAAGACTCTTTTTACTTTTAAACCTACTTTATCTAAGTGTGTGATTCTCTATGCTTGGGAGGGCTGAGTGTGTAAGATCAATAACCTGTGTTTCTCTGACATGCTCATTAAAGCTATTTAAGATAATATTCTTTTTCTGTGTGCAGCTTCTCCATTGTGTTAAGCTCTGCTCCATTCAGTGGTCCTAGCTGTCCACTAATGGCTTCACAACCACCTTCCCCTGAATATTCTCTGGAAAAACTACATTTTCACTATTTTCTGGAAGGCTGTAGAGGTAGCTGTTAGCCCAGCCTCCAAGGAGACACCTTTTCCTAATGTAGTGGCTGCAACAGAAACACATTGTCTGTGGGCTTCTGCCCCCCAACTTCTTGGAAAAGGGGGACCACTACCAGATTTCTCCAGAGAGCATGCCCTCAAAGGATTAATTCTACATGAAGAAGGTGGTCCTGAGGTAGACTCTATAATTTTAAAAGCAACTGCATTTACAAGTATGAAGAGTTTTTCATATTGCATCCAAAGAAATGACTAAAATTATTACAGTACTAGAATCTGATTCGGAATAGGATTACAATTAGATTTGAATTTGTATGTCCCTTTTTCCACAAAGGATTCTGCATTCAGCCTAGCCCCCAAGTAATCAATAACAATAATACATAAAAATATATTTTAGTAACAACATAATATAAACATAACATTAAGATTTCAAAAACATTTCAAAAACAATTCATTTTTAAAAATTCTCCTCCCACATCAAAAAATCAAAATTTCTCCGTAAGGATAGTATTTAAATGTAGAAGGAGTTGGAGAAAAGTTTAGGCAACTCACTGTTTAACATGACTCATAATGTTTTGGCAACTGCCTTACCCAGCATCAATCAGAAGGGGTAATTCTACACACAATACCCCACTGCTAACATAGTGGCATTTTTAAACTATTAACCAAAAAACTCGTATTTTTCATGGCTTTTGACATCTGGTTTTGGAAACCAAAATGTCTTTCTTTCTTCCCCAGATTTTGAAGACTCCTGGACCTTAAAAATGCAGAGTAATACAGCAAATACTTAAGTGGCACCAGCCAGAGTATTTTTCTATCAGGCTTCAGGTCAGGCACAGTTTTAAATCTTCGTTCTTCCAGAAACTCAAACCTGCATTTAGAAACCAACTATCAGCAGAAACATCAAGGATTTGAGACACCTAGCACATTTGCTTTATTTCACTCAAGAAAGAAATCATATGTGAGAAAAGAGGCCTGTTGAAGAACATAGAAATCGAACCCTGTATGTTAGATTTGAGGATTAAATATTAATCTTTTCCTTCCTGCTCCACGGAGTTAACAGACTCCCAGCCATTCTTCTCCCAGCCGTGAGATTGTAATGCATCTGCCCAAGGTAGTTGCCAGCTCTGAGTGGCATTTGTACTTGTCTTCCCAGCTTCAGTCCTTACACTCTTTCGTTTCCTTCCAAAAGCAATGTCTTCCCAATGGCTCTGAGAGCAGGGGGATTGGCGTGGGCAGACTTGGTTTCTCAGAACACGATCACCTAACCCATAAAAACCTTCCTGTGATTTCCCTCCCCCCCCCTATTTATTAACAGAGATAGGCAAGTTTCTAAGTTTTATTTTCAAGCATAAAAGGCTAACGGTGCATTATCATCCAGTCTTGATAAACAAGCAGAGTGTCAAATCCCCCACCACTTCCCTTTGTAGGAGTGGAATGTGGTTGGAGGCTTATTACTTTCTCTTTCAGTGTATCTAAGTACCTGCTCTTCTCCTTGGAAAGTAATAGTCTGCTTATAGTCTTTAAATGCAGAGCAATTCCTACCTCCCCCTCCTTCTTCTTTGAGTTAAACAAGGACATTAATTTTTCTAGCTGGCTTTCTCTCTCTCACTGATTTGATCTTCCTTCAGCCTCACTCGGGGCCATCTGCACCAAGAAGACATGTCCCTTGCTGGCCAAGGGGAACTGGGGCAAAACTGGTTGAAATCACCATATCCTTGACTGCAGCTAGCATGTAAAAGCAGTTGTCAGTGATCGTGTAATGTATGGTCCTAATAAAATCCCCCTATTAATTTGTTTGAAGTTATCTGATTCTACCAAACTTGGTTTGTCTTTCTGTGGAACTGCGGTATTATATTTATTTTAGTACAAAACAATGTGTGGGAGCCATTTCTTGGGAGCTAATGAAGTATACTACTACAGATAAATAATAATCGCCCCTTTTAGGACTGCAACATTGAGTTAAGTAAATTAGTAAGGAAATAAATTCAAAACACCTTTACTTGTTAACCATTTGTATTACATTGAGTTTAATAGAATAAAATTCAACAATAACTGGAATAGGTCATATAAGGAGTTCAGTAGAAGTTTTCAGTAGAACTGTCATGAGTACTGATGGTGAGCAGGAGGGGGCCCCTATCCAGGGGGGAAAACGCATGCGTAGTACTGAGGAGTTAAGCAGCCATTCAAAGAGACACAGATCAGACCCGCCTTAACTTTTGGGGTTTATCTGTCTGGGTTTTCCCACGCTTCTTCAGTTTGTTAGGATTTTCTGTCTATGTAGCAATAATAGAACACTAGAGACCTACTCCTCGTCTCAGCGTGGTTCCTGACTTAATTCCTGACAAGAACCCTCTTTATTAAGATTGAAAGACTAAAGACTTTGAGAAGTATTAAAATAATGTATGTAGTCTATAGATAAGGTTTCACAGAGGTGCAACAAGGTGCTTATGTCTTTTTTTAAAAAATAATTTTTGATTAAAAACACAGTAATTATCTTAATAAAATAGTTTGTAAAAATTATGGGCAGCAGGCATCCTTTCTTCTCAATTGGTGCCTTTGTGACACCATCTAAAAACAAGTTAATTCGACCTCATTTTCCTTAAAACTGTTGTTTTATAATATGCAGATTTGTACAGATTTTATTACTTGATTAATCAGCATACTGCTATTATTCATTGACTAATAGAGATTTGAGTACAGCTTCTTTATAATAGCAGTAATGATGAATTTTTAAGTAGAGCAAATATTTTAAGTCCTATTGCCTTAAGTAGGGGAATTTAAGCATATGCTTCACTTTGCTCTTGAAATCAAGATAAGGTAAATTTGCTTCAGATTGTCATCATGTTTCAAAGACAGTACTAACTCTGGATCTTGAGGTCATCTTGGAGTCCAACTTTTTAAAGAAATGAGACATTTATTTTCCTCTCTGATAATATAAGTCCCTTGTCTGTGAATTTTTCTCTTCAGAATTGCTTAACTCCAAGCTACCTGTCAGCCCTCCCAGGTAAACCAGACAGGAAACACGACTAGATGAGCTAATTCTACTTTATTATAAGGTCACAGTAACAGAATCTAGCAAGTCTGAAAGTACAAGCCTCCCGCCCTCCCTATTTACCGCCTGTGCAGTTAGGGCGGGTCCTTCCTAAGTTTCTTTCTCTGGATGTTACTCTGTTGCGGGCTCCTGTCTTTTATCTGCTCATTTCCTAGGCAGCATCTCTTCCCCCCACCCTCCCGTCTTCCAAGGTCACCCTCGCATTCCATCACACTACCTGAGTAGATGAAGAAAATAGTCGGTCCACATTTGTATAATGGGAAGGCTTTAAAAAAAAGAATTTGCCATAGCTCATGCTCCTATTTCAGAATCATGATGGAAGTAAAAGAATATGAAGAGTATGTGCTACTGTGTGAGCTATTATCCCAAGAAAATGGACACTTAAAATGACAATGAGTGTCATCCAAGCAATTTCTGTTCCATAAAGGGCATCTCTCATGCTTGGCAGAAAGGGTATCTTTCTTGCTCATTAGCTTAAAGAAGGCACATCGCCAATGACATATGCCATCCCTTCCTCCCTCCCGCTCTCTCACCAGAAAATTCACTCTCTTTGCTTTAGAGTCTTAATAATCCTGTGTCTTATGATTAAGTAATGAGAGCTGGCATCCAAAGTGTCTGAAGTTCAGCTGATCTTGCATTATTTTTGTAGGTCCTGGCAGACTATTAAGGAGACTGCTGGCAGATAAAATATGCAGGCAAAAGGTAGCAGAAAGAAACGCAGGTTTTTCTCATAGCCATGCATGTGACTGCCGATGGGACCTTCAGGGTCCAGAACTTTTCTCTCTCTCCTCCCCCCCCCACCCCGCACTTCTTTCTATTTAGCTCCCTCTCCTGGTCATGTGATGGTCCATTAATGGAGATCAGGAACTGTGCAATTGGTTCACCTGAACAACTTTCCACTTGGTAAACATGGACCTAAACTCCTAAACACAAAACTTTAAATAGAATGATTCTCCATTTCAAAGTATCTCCTCTGCTTCTGGCAGTACTCCATGCCATTCCTGCACACATTTAGCATTGTAAGGTTTTTCCTGTATGCTGCCACTGTAATGTATGAATTAAAAAGTCACTCATATTTTGCTTGAAGAGATTCATGGGTTGCACCTGGGTGGAGTGACCACACATCTCATTGCGGAGATGGACCTGCAACACCCGTTACAAAGGACAGACTAATCTTGTGAATCAGAAGGATTAAGGAGCTATTCTGAAGTAGAATGATTGTCTAGAACTGATTCATGAGCTTCAGATGATAGGTAATACCTAGCCAGTGAAATACAAATTCAGTGAATTCAATAGGCAATTTGTTAGGCTTGCGCTGATTTCTAATACTGGAATCAAGAGGGCTTAAAAGTGCTTATTTTAGCAACTTTCATGCCCATTTTTTCATATACTGGGAAAGGACTTAGTTTTGGCAAACTTTCTCGGATAGGGAGAAAATATGATATCAAAGATATAAGTGGAGGCATACAAAAATGGGTCTTTTCTTCTTTTTAGAGACCTTTGCAACCTTATAATCTTAAACACCTTCTGGAAAGTGAGTGGCCCTGTGTCCATATGGCTTGGAAGAAGAATGACAAGAGGAAACTTTCATTTCCTGAATGGACTCCCGTTGCCTCAGACAGAAGTGGGGTGTCAAGACTGGAAACTGACAGCCTCAAGTGACCCAAGGCAGAGACAAACCCACAACCTCATTGTCATCTGTGCTTGAAGCAGGAGGAAACACATTGCATGGCCCAGAGGGCCTGTGCGCCTTGCCGGTGGGAACATTACAGGCCAAAGACAGGCAAAATGGGAGAGAGGAACAGGGAAGCCTTATGATTTAAATATGCTTTCACTTATGGCCATGCCGTGGGGGGGGGGGGCAAGGGGGGGCGAAATCTAAACATTTGTCTGTAGAATCAGGTGATGATCGGCCCTCTGCTGTCTCAAGGGGGGCAGCAAAATGGTTCCTGCACCTGCCACCTAATTCAGTTTAAAACCTGACACATTTACCAAGAGTGGGCTGGCATAATGAAGTCCATTCAGGCTGTCAGTGGAGTCAATAACTTATCCCCAACTGCTTTTGTTTCGGTGTCGGCAGAGCCTCTGATCAGGCGGAGGTGCTTATTCAAGTAAAATTTATTTTCAATTGGAGGCCATAATACAACTGGCACAAGCCTGCTTTGATGGAGGCTTTTGCTGGAGGCAAAGCTATTGTTAAAATCTGTGTCCATTGTCCAGGCCCTTTGATGTGTCAAAGCTGGCTTAACAAGCTGGTTAAAACTGTTTCAGATAACAGGTGTGTCCTTTGAGGACTCAGGCACATTTTTCAACTCCTTTGGAAAGGCTAGGCTAGTGGCAGGGACTAAAGATTTATGCCCTGATTGGAGTGATCCCTTTTAACCAGCTCTGGAGCAAGAAACTAGGCACAGTGTTTTACTCCCCAGTCTTGCGGTGTTCCTGTGTTCAGGCTGGCCAATTTAGAAGGCATTTGCCCTGGTCCACATGAGATGTATTGTTATTTCTAAGTGGGGAAGCCTCTAATTATTGCTCAAGTAAAATACTTTTATAATGTATAGGAGTCAAACAAACTGGGTGGAAACTGATGTCAGTATGCTGGGTAAACTGAAAAGCAAAAAGGGTAATTAAAGACTGGAATGAGAAAGTGAAGTAAAGTATAAATCAAATACATACAGTAAATGAAAATAAAAAAGAGCTAAGATGCACTCTAATGTATGCTTATGTAAGAGGAAATTACACTGAAGTCAGTAGCTTATTTTTCTGAGTGAACATGGATCAGACAGGTATCTTCCCTATCTGTATCTGTATCTGTATCTATCTATCTGTATCATCTATCTGTATCCCCTTTTACTTCTGTCTCAGTTCTGCAATTGAAGCAGTCCTAGCTTTATTTACACTTAAAGATTTTCCCTCCTCTTCCACTGAAAAAATGTACATTGAGTTCTTAGGTAAAGGTAAAGGTTTCCCTTGACGTAAAGTCCAGTCGTGTCCGACTCTAGGGGGCGGTGCTCATCTCCGTTTCAAAGCCTTGGAGCCGGCGTTGTCCATAGGACACTTCCGGGTCATGGGGCCAGCATGACTCACGGAACGCCGTTACCTTCCCGCCGAAGCGGTACCAATTAATCTACTCACATTTGCATGTTTTCGAACTGCTTGGTGTGCAGGAGCTGGGACGAGCAACGGGAGCTCACCCCGCCGCGCGGTTTCGAACCGCCGACCTTCCGATCGACAGCTCAGCGGTTTAACCCGCAAGACTTTTGGACCATGGGGCAAGCCAGGGCTGATGGAGGCAGGGCAGTGATGGGAAGCCATCACTGAAGGGACCATGGTTTCAATTCTTGGACCATTTTCCCTGTGGGAGACAAGTGTGTGTGTGTGTGTGTGTGTAGATATAGATAAAGATACAGATACAGATATATATTCAGCCTATCAGAAGCTTTTCCCACTGAATGTCAGTGACTTGATCCTGAGAGGCTTCAGGGACCACAAAAGAGGAGCCCAGAAGCTATCTGTGGCTCAAAGACCATCAGCTGCCCAACACTGACCTTGGAAGACTAATCCAGTTGGATCTAAAGCCACTTGCTGGATTAGATTACTTCAGAATGTAATTGAGGGAGGACATATTTGAATGTTCCCTCTATAAAACTCCCTGGTGATATAGAATTAGTGTATTGGGAGATGACTAGGCTTAAACCTGCCTTTAGATGGTCAGGGAATAATTTACATAGGAATATTTTAAATTACACCCATGTAAGTTGCAGTGGTACTACCTGACAATAGTTGTATTATGATAACTATGCCTTCTGGCTCTCAAAATCTTGTTTATACCAATTAAATGGATGAAGGGCAACTCATTGAGACAATGTGATCACTTCATGGTGATCTATTTATTTAAACTGAGGGCATACAACATTGTTCCCTTCTGTCATCTCCACCTTCAAATTTTCTCTGAGCACATCAAACTATGAAAAAGTATGGCCATTAAAAAAATAAAAGTCCAAATAATCAGCCATATAGTGGAAATCTTTGGTCCAGGACCGAACAAATGTTTTTGGCCATTTGGCATATTCGTTAAGAGCACATTGTGGGTGCTATCAGCATGGGGAGAATATTATAGTCATAAAATGAATATAATAGGACAGTTGTGGTCAGTCACAATACTGATGACTTCATCCCCACCATCCTTTCTAGCTCCCTCCAGATGTTTTCATCCACCCTGACATTTCTTATTCTTTGTAGCTGATGGGCATGCTTCCTATGCAGCACTGCGCTGCAGTTTACCACCCCTTTTATATTTTAAATAAGTCCTAGGGGGCTCCTATGACAGTGGGACATAGAGATGGAACTCAAGGCTGTTCTCTGCTTTTCTGCATGCCAGCCTCCAACTTCCCAGTTTAAATTAAAAAACTCTTTTTGTGAGCAAAATGTCAAGTGGGACAGGAGCCAAGCAGGTGCCATCTGCAGGCACATTGTCTGTGCCTCTTATGATGGACTTTCAGCCCATTTGTTACAGTTTTATGCTGAAAGGAATCCACAGCCTGAGTATTCTAATTCTATAGGGACTAGCATTTATTCTAATTCCATGAGATTCCAGGGTGGCAGATCTAACTATTTTGACAGATCAGAGTTAGCTAGCTAGTTAGTTAAACAAACCAGCAAACAAACAGACAGATGGTGTACTATTGTGTCTAAGTGCTGAGGAGACCTAGGTTTAAGTCCCCACTTAACCACAATGCTCACTTGGGTGACTTTGGGTCAGTCATTCTCTTCAGCCCTACCTCCTTCACATGAAGCCTGCCTTGAATTCCCAGACTAAGAGCAGGATATAAACGCAACAAAATAAATATGGTGTCAATGACCCCCCCCCCTTTATTTTCTTGCCTGTTGGGACAGATAATGAATTCACAATTATTTTTTTCTGAATAACGGAGGCATCTTCAGACAGTAAGATTTAGGATGTAAGAAACTTGGTTTTATTGTATACTATGTCTTTCTATGCATTGAGGGTGCTGTATGTAAAAACAAAGTATGTCTGTTTTTGTGATCTTGTAAAAACAATAAAAGGTAAAAACAAAAAAGGGTAAACACAGAACAAAATTAAAACTCAATAAAAAGGTAAAATCATTGCTAATCTAACTCAAAATCTGACTATAGAGAGATAGTAACCCTTTTCTGAAGGGGGACCAAGGTAGGCTAAGCACAGCTCAAAAAGTACAATTTCATAACTTGGGAGCAAGGCAGGAATAGATGTTGTCTGGGAATGATGGGAGTTGTAATCAAATGCCCCTTGGGGCATGGGGCTGTGGAAGGTTACCCTCTCATAATAATGTAACAAGTTAACCAAGTTGATCTTGTGATGACTTTTGCACAACATGCTAAACTTGGTTACTTTAAACTTTGGTTTGTGCTTAGTTACTGTGTGAGCCAAGCCCCTTTGGTTAGTTTACAATTCGATGTATTGTAGAATCCCAGAAAATTCACTAAGCAGATTAACTGGGCAGAGGCAGTCAAAGGGTCAGCTCCGAAAGTTATTGAGAGATCAGATGAAAGATTAAGAAACGGTTTAACGATATCATTATTTACTTGAAGTGGCTGTTATTAAGGAAAACAACTAATAATTTGTGCTTTGCTTTGGAGGAAATGGGATTTTTTTAAACAAACAAAAAAACTCACTCCACCGCGTATATAGATTTCTTGTCTTAAATTCAGGATATTTTGCCTTTTGCCTTACACTTTTTAAGCATGTTTCTCCCCAAAGATCCAGGAGTGAACTCGCTGAAAGTAAGAGATTAACCGGAGGGAGTTGCAGGGAGAGAGCTTCGTGGCGCACCTTGCGATTTTCTTTCAAGGACAAGCTCGAATTCTGTTAGCCCGTCTTTGCGTTCCACGCCATTTCCCCCATCAGGAGAGCCTGCAAAAAACCTGCCCGCCACCCGCGACCCGTCTGCGGATCAGCGGAGACTCGGGCTGAGAGACGCGCCGTCAGCAGTTGACAGGCTTCCAAGGCAGAGGCCCGGCGGAGGGAAGCTGGGCGCGGCGGGCTCGGAGGAACTTCCCGCGGGTTGGGGTGGGGGGTGGCTTTTTAGTAAAGGCAACCAATGCAAAGCGGGGAACGTCCTGGCCCCTTGGAAGCGGGGAAAGCTCGCCTCCGAGGGATCTTCGGGGGCGGGGGAGCGACGCACAAAAGAGTCGCCCATGCTTGCCCGGGGCGGGGGCAGCAGAAGAGCCCCGCCGAATCTGGACCCTGAGAAGCCCTGCCCCCGATCCCCCGAAGGCACCTTCGGTTCCCTCGCTGGGTCGATATACCGGTACGGGAGACAGGCTGTCGGTCACCCCACCTCTGGTTGGGGGACGCTAGAAGGCGTTAGGGGTCCCTGCTGGAAAAGTGGCGAAAGTCCCCAGCAGGGAGCGAAAGCAGGCTTTCCAAGGGCGCACAAAGACCCGGGCTGAAAGGGCTGCTTCCTTATGAAGGGGCTTTGCTACGTCTTCCGACCCGGCAGGATTCGGTCGGCTGCAGGCCAGGCAGGATTTGGGCGGCAGAGAGAAAGCTGCGTCGAGATGCAAAACCTCTTCCCCTCGGCTCAGGTTTACTCCCTCGTCTGCCTTCCCTCGTCAAATGGGACGAGGGAGAAAATTACCGGCTGCAGCATGAACTTGACTCGAAATCTCACCCAGCCAAGCAAATGGCACCGTTTCTGGACGGTCCCTGATACGGGCAAGTTAGCAGTCCCCAGGCGTCAAGCTTGGCTGGAAGGAGTCTACCTTCAGCCCGGAAAATAGTTCAGGCGGAGTTCAAGGGGGCTGGTCCCAAGGAAGGTGCCCCCGAGTTTCTGACCGTCCGAATATCTAGGTGTTTGGAGAGAGACCCCCTGCAAAGCCCGCGGACTTCTCCAGATTCTCGAGCGAAAGAAATGATCGGAGTGACAGGAGGGCGGAAGAGACAAAGCAACGGGGGCAAAGCCGCCAGCGATGGCAGGGCAGAAAGGACTTCCACTCTGGAGCCCAGACGACCTCGCCGATAGAATTAGGGCCTGCCTTCCAGCGCTGAGCAGGCAGCGTTAGGAAATAGGGTCTAGGTTACACCCCGTCCCCCCGCAGTCTGGGAGCTCCTTTGGTTAGCATATTCTGACCGGGGTGAGTGGATGTGTGTGTGCCTCGAATGTGCGTGTATTTCCCTTAAATCTGCACCCTTCTGGAGACAGAACGAAGTAGTGGTGGTCTGCTTACTTAAGAGTCATTGGCTGATATCCGGCGAACCAACCGGCTGGTCGGTGAGTTTGTCCGTGATAAATATGCCAGATTTCTATCTAGCGCAGCTTAACGGAAGGGTTTGATATCAGGCGCCTCCACACTAGACGTTTGATTGTGCGACGGCCATTCCCCGTCTTCCTTGGCCCCGGCCACACTCACAACCCAGTTAACGAAGCAGAGAGTTTACACGACTAAAGCCTTGCCTTGAAAAAGTGCCCACGCGCAGGATGGCTTAGCGCGGATGAATTGTGGTTGGCTGGATTTTGCTTTGCGAACTGAAAAATAATTCGCTGCGCCAGGGAAGGGTCGGCGTCGCAGTTTTTCGGCAGGAAACCGAGGCAAAGGGATACACCTCCTCCTCCTCCTTTTACAACACTGGAAAGCAAAGGCGAATAAGAACTAAGACTGGGGCGCTCTTCCGGGGCGCTGGGAATCTAAAGTTGGCCCTTCGAAACTTCGCAACTTGGCTGAAACGGAGCGGAAGCACTGGACTCGGGGTCACCGTTCCGCTCCGCCCGGTCCGGCGGCGCCCGGCTCTTTCTCTAAGGCAGGTGAAGCAAGGAAGGGAGAGCAGGAAGGCACCCCAGCTGCGCCCCGGACCCACCTCCGTCCCGTTCCGCACAGATCCGCGTGGTTTACCAGATCCGCGTGGCTTACTCATTTACATAGCGACTCTGATTGGAAGCGGGGATCAATAGGCCGGCGAGAGGATTCCTATTGGCAGCCTGGCCAGGCAGGCGGTAACGCTCAGCAGCCCCTTGGCTTCCCGGAGGGTCCGGACGTCCGGGGGAGGGGGAGGGGGAGGGGGAGGGGAGGGGGGGAGGGGGAGGGGGAGGGGGAAGCGACTGTAATCTCGGAGAACTCTGCAGCAAAACTCACTTTACCTGAGTGACCCATCCATCCACCCCCGACAGCCTTTAGCTGTGTTTTTTAAATTGCTACACAACCGGAAACTCAAAATTCAAAAACAAGGCACACACACCCCAAAACCCATTTGAACTTGGGGAGGTATTATCACCAGGCATTATTAATTATTCTTATTAGCACAAGCAATCCAAATTAATTGGTACATGGTTTGGGAAATGAGCCATTAGCTCTCTTACGGAGCCCCCTGCTAAGCGGCAGAGGCTGGACTTCGTACTGGAACCAAATTTTGGAACGGCGCTATTTGTTGCGTTTTCCTCCCACAACTATCCCCGCGGCGAAAATCCCGTGGCATCAACCTCCTTTCTCTCTAAGTCGGAGCTTCGGGCTCCGGTTCTGAGCAGCGTGGTGGCCTTCTGGAAATTAGTGCTTGCTCCTGAAACGGGGGGGGGGGCGGGGGGGTCTTTTTCTTCCCTCCCTCCAGGCTAACGAGGTTATTCTTCTGCTATACTTGGAGGAGAATTGCAACTGCAGCCCGCTGTGTCTTCTGCGAAGCCCGTGTTGGCTGCTGACCTCGGTCCCGGAAACTGAAGCTGCCCACCTCCCTCTTTCCCAGCTACCGTAAATGTTTTTGCTTCTTGTTTCTGTGCTGCATTTCCTGCTGTGCACTAGCCCTAGACTGCAACCTTAGACTCGTCTACCTGAGACCCAGTCCGCTCGAGCTCAGTGGCTCTTACTCTTGGGGAGAAGAGACACCTCTAAGATCACAACGAGCGAAGCAGCTAAAGCGGAAGAGCCGAAGCGTTTGAGAAGTAGATTTTGGAGCTCCGGCAGAAAGGAAAACTGAAGGGGAACTTCCAAGAACAGATTTTCTCGGTCCTTTCTTCACCTTCTTTTCACGTTCCCGGGAATTCAGGCCCGGCTGGAGGGCAGACTGTAGGCGACGAGCTTCTGGCCAAAGGCCCCCTCGGCGCCTTTCGGTCAGATCCGGCATCTCAGATTTGGCTGCGGACGGTCAAGCGGGAGCCTTCCCCTTAGACTTCGCAACTCTCTCGCACAGACTTCCTCCCTCTCTCCCTACCCTCTTATTCACGCACACCCACAAACGCCCTGCACGCATAAGTTGACTGTCATACACTTAATGGTTTGGATCAGGACCTCCTCGGCACCCCCCTCCCCAACCTGCAGGAAGGAGGAAGGCGCTATTGGGAGTGGGTGAAAGTTAGTAAATTTTCTCCTTGCAGTGCCCAAGGGTAAACGCACCCACACCGTCTTCACCCTCCTATTTATTTATTTGGTATTTTAGCCAGCCTTTCGGGGTGGGAGTGAGGAATTCATAGGGCAGTTTGTAGGCAAACAATCATTGAAACGTAGGAATCAAATTAGCTGTTTCTAAACATGAAGATGCTGAAATAAATCCTATGGAGTAAGACCAGGGTGTTTGTTTCTTCATAAACATACAAAGAAATGCATATTAAAAAGGCTGAGGAGTCAGTTGCTGCCGGACAGAGGAGGAAAGAAAGTCGTTTTATATTATTTTGTCTTATGATTCAGTTTCCTCTCTTTTTCTCTTTCTTTCTATTCCCTTTCTTTCTTTTTCACTAAGAGGAGGAGTGATCGAGGAGATAGAGGAGAAGGAAAAGAGTATTTTCCCAGTACAACCTCGTAAAAATTAACAGTTTAGTTTCACTTATTGCAAATGGAAGAGTTTGAAAACCAAAACAAATCCCGATTTTAATCTTTCCAATGGAGATATGTGGTAGCCAACATCTGTCTCTCTTTGTCATGTCAAATCTTACTGTCTTTTCGACAGTATGCCTTTTATATTTTTATCCTGGAAGGTGCTTGGAAAGACAAAGGAAACAATTGGTTTCACTGTACTTACTCCTTTATTTCATCCGCCTTCCTGTTTCTCACCATCTCCTTCCTCCCTTGTACATACTTACAGACACTTGCATCTGAGAAAGCCCACCTCTTGCGGAAGAATGGGACACTTGCAGTGCTGGCAAACCAAGCAACGGACAGTCTAATGAACAATGCCCTCTTTTTTTTTTTTACAGCTTATGAAAACGATACCAGTTTCAGCAATCCCAACGTGGCCTTGAAAAACTTAAAAGGGTACCTTTGGATGTTATCTTGAACGATATTCTAGGTTTTCTCATTCAACCCTCTCCCCTTCCCATGCATCTCTTACTGTGGGAAAAAACCTCAGTAGTTACCCCAGAATACCAACTCAGTGAATTGAGTTTACAGACTTAAGTGTTAGGAATTGATCTGGTTTTGCTTCGCAGTTATTTCCACTGGCAAACAACAAAAGCAAGTGTGGATTCAGAATAAGGTCTTAGCAAAATGCGGGGGGGGGGGTTTAGAAAAAAAGCGAAGTTCTCTGCAAAATGACGCAAGACAAATCAAAGCAGACTTTGGGGCCAGTAGAAGAGGCTCAGGCGCAGCATTGGGCATTGGTTGGGGATGGGAACCAATCAACTGATTTCCATTCCCAGGCCACTTCCAGGATTTTCGTTCTCAATCCTTCATGTCCAGCGCTGTAACTTTCTGCGATCCAGCAATCAACAAAAACAACACAAATTTGAAACGGGCGACTATTCCTGGGGGGAGGAATATTTCAGAGAGACTCCTGGGCTAAATTTAAATCAGAATGACCTCACAGAATGTAGCTTTTTTGTTTCTTTACTTGTTTGGGAGAGAGTAGGAGTACAAAGACTAGAGATACCAAAGGGGTTTAAATATTTAAACTAATACTACCAATAAAACGATTCAAGATTTACATTCGGCAAAGATGGTTCTGAACAAACTATTCTTATCAATTGCCTTTGCCCCGGCCTTTTTTTGTTTTTCGACAGCACGAGATTTATTATTCGCCTCTGCTCACGGGCGTTTGCTTGGTTTTGTTTTTAAGCAAGTCTGGCTATTGTGCAGAGGCGATGAAGTCATTTTATGGATATTAGGAATTTAATTCGTGTTTTCAAAGGGAAAGACTTCAAATAATTTGGTGTACAAAATGCATGTATGGGGGGCAGTTAGGTTTATTGCTCATTTCTAAATGTGTAATTTTCAGGTCTTTGGATTCAGTTGAAAGAGTTTGCAAATTTATTCAGATTTATTATTTTTTAAAAAAAATAAAGAGTTGATTCTTTTTAAAATCGAGGCAGCTGTGCCTCTTTTTAAAGAAGAGATTTAACTGTTGCCACTTTCAAGTAAATGCCTTTGGGATCCAAACCTTCTTCACTCATGGACCATAATCTAATCTTTCACATATTAGCTCAGAAGCAAGAGCCGCAACAGAACTTATTTTACAACACTTGGAACTGATCCTCCCTTTGCAGGTTTATTCCTTTATTCCTCTTTCTCTCCCACCCCCCACTTGTTTTTCACTTGCTCCCCTGTCTATCCATATCAACTCGTCCCCCCCCCCCCAACCCTAGATGCTATTTCAGGTAAGGAAAAAGAGGAAAGGAAGGGGAAAAAATGTCCAAAACTTTAACACCTGTGTGTGTTTGCTTTTTTAATTTGAAATTTCATCCAGAAACACTGGTCAGTAATAATAAATATATCCATAGTTCTCAAGAATATATAAAAAATAAAGACACCGTCATTGTCTGTGAGGCCCTAACAAAATAATTTCAAGCAAGCGCCCAGAAGGAGAAACGGAAATCGAGGACAACCAGGGACTTTCCAATCCGAGCTTGCATGCAGAGGATGAGAAGGAACGGGACGGGGTCGGGGGTTTTGACGGGGGAGGGAGTCGGTTTACTCTGGAAAATCGGGGAGCTGCTCCAGGGCACAGAAGATGTCCAGGAAGGAGAGATGCCATTCTCCGCCCTTTCGCGTGCGGTTGTGTTGCAAGGTTTCTTTTCCGAATGCAAGGAAGTCTTCCATGGAATTTCTAGATTTCCCTCCTCTATCCTTGTTCCAAGGAAAATTGCCAGGTGTAGCACAACAGCGGGGATTCGGGACAGACAGGCATTCTCTTACGAACAAGCAGCCCAGACGGGGGAAAAATTGAGTGAGTTTCGACTGATCCCCACGTTCGACTCAAAACCGGTTGCTACTATCGGCTAAGCTGCAAAATCCTTCCTTCAGACCAAGCAGGACGTCACAAAAGAGGGTGCAACTCACGACTGCGCCAGAACTCATCGCCGAAGGGGGTACAGGCATCAGGGGGAAGGGATGGGGAACAAAAGGACCCCCAAACTCGCCTAAGTGTTTTGCCCAGGAAGGAATCCTCGCCTACTTTTACGTTTCAAAGCTGTTTCCACCCTAGTCTGCTCAGATCGGCCTGTTTGCTGCCCAGGAGCTCTACGAATCCGGAAGGCAGTTAAGCTGGACGTGAGTGTCAATCAATAACCGAAACGCGCAGCTCTATTTCTTCCATAGGCTTCCCCATTGAAGCAGGCGCAACAAACAGGCTGAGCTATGCCTACTTTCTTGGAATTAAGCCCCCACCCCACCCGACGCTGCAACTTGTAGAGCTCCAGCAGGCCAGGGCAGGCACCTACCACTTCCTCCGAAGTAAGCCGTCCCGCTGCGTCCGTTGGGACTGACTCCCAGGAAAGTTTGCGGAGGCTCAAAGTCTTCGGCGTGGATAAGACGTGTGCCCCCACCAGCACCTCGACGGGGGAACGGAGCTCAAGTCCAAAGAAAATCTTGGAAAACCTCGGCCACCCAGACTGATCAGCAAGAGCGCCACAAAAGCGCCCAGCCGAGAGTTTTGCAGCTGCGAACAGGTCCAAGGCCGAGAGACAGACAGAGACCGAGAAAGCAGCGAGTTTCTCTCCGCCAGGCTTCCAGGGTGGCTGGCAGGCTGTTTCCTCCTCCCTCCTCCCCGCCTGTACCGCCCCCCTGCCGGTCTGGTTGAGCCAACGGGTCGGTAGGCTAACCTCCCGGGGAACGCAAGACGAATTCCCCCATCCAGTTCAACAATTACCTTTGCAAAGTCTTGTTTGGCTCCCCTCTCCCTTTACGCTGGATGCCAGCCCCCGTCGCCGCGAACGGACTTCTGGGGACGAGGCCGGTTGGGAGGAAGGCGGGAAAGCGGGGCGTGAAGAGGACGGAGGCGGTTTGGGGAAGAGAAGACAACGAGGCATGCACGCGAGATCCCTCCCGGGACGGAGGCTGAGCTTCTCGGACTCCGCTCACCCCCCAACCGGCAAAGGGCCCGGCTGATCTTGGGCGCCCGACCTGCCCAGCTCCGCCTGCCGGCCGCTCACTTGAGCAAGTCCTTGGCTTCCGTGGAGATGCGGGCCAGGCCGGCCGTGGGGGTGGGAAGGGCGGCCAGGTGCGGGGGCGGGGGCACCTGGCAGATGCTGCAGGGGCAAGGCAGGCCGGCCCAGTGCTGGAAGCCGCCCCCGCCGCCCCCTCCGGCGAGCTGAAGGGCGGGCGGGGCGGGCGGGGCGGGCGGCGTCTTGAGCAAGGAGTGGGGCGGCCGGAGTGCGCCGAGGCCGGGCAGGGAAGCGCTGCTGGCAGGCGCCAGGGCGGCGCCCAGGATGGGGTGAACGGCGCCGGCGGCGTGGGCCGGGTGCCCGGCAGCGTGGGCCACAGTCCCGCAGTGGAAGGCTGCGTGGTGGCCTCCGTAAATCTCGCCCACCAGCCTCTTCATCTCTTCCAGAGAGCTGGTCAGCATCAGGATGTAGTTGCGGGCCAGGAGGAGCGTGGCGATCTTGGAGAGCTTCCGCACCGACGGGCCGTGGGCGTAGGGCATCACCTCGCGGAGGCCGTCCATGGCCAGGTTGAGGTCGTGCATGCGCTTGCGCTCCCTCCCGTTGATCTTCAGCCGCAGCTGCTGGAGGTCCTGTTCGGAGAGCTGCTTCTTGATTTTGTACTTGCTGCTCTCGCCCGCCGACCCTTTGGCGCCGCTCCGGGAAAGGCCTTCGCCCGTGCCCTTCTGCCCCACGTCGCTCTGGGTGGACGACACCGAATGGTGGTGGTGGTGATGGTGGTGGTGGTGGTCCCTCAGGTACATCTCCTCCATGTCCGGCGAGGAAGCTCTGCTGGAGACCGAGCTGGAGTCAGAATTCATGATCTGGGTTGGCAGAAGGAAGGCGGGGCGGGAGAGGGCTTCCCTGCGCAGGGAAGGACAGCCACCCGGGAGGCAGCCGCAGTCTACTTGACGCCTCTGTCCAGGAAAAATGGAAGGGTCCGAAAAGGGGCCCGACCGGTCGGGGACGCTGCAGCCCTCCCTCCCCTCTCCCCCTCCGGGAGACCCGACCGACGCCCGGGAGCGCCTGGGCTTGATCTAAGCTCGCCTCCGAAGGCGAGGGGCTTTTATAGAGCTGCGAGCAGCCGGGAGACAAAAGGCGTCCTCCTCTCGCGGAGGGGCTCCTTGCGATGACGCGCCGTTCTTTGGGGCGGTGCTCCTCAGGTTTATCCAGGACCCCCATTCGCGGGCATTGTGGGGCCGCCCCGGGACCCCTCCGCCGCTGCCCCGCGGGACTCGCCGCGGCCCCGCCCCGCCCAGGATTGACAATCAGAGCTTCGCCCACGGCCCTGCCTCCCCGATGCCGCTGGGAGATGCCTTGACGTTCCCTCCACCCGACGCCCTGGCGAACTGGACCGCCTGGGTTTCGGAAAGGGAATCCGGGATGGCCGAAGCCTGGGCAGAGAGGCGCCCTAAAGGAACGGGGTTCAGTCCCGCCGAGCTCAGCCCCGCCAGCTGGATTCTGGCAACTCTGCGGGTCTGGCCACTGGCCGAAGTGCTTGCGAGTTCCGTCTGCCTGTTGTCCTCGGTAACTTCGCTTGGGACAAAGCCCCACTGAGCGCGGAGAAGACCCGCTCCTTAGGACGCGAGCAGAGGCGTGCGCTGGCAAAATTCCCCCTTCACGCCTTGGGCCTCCCAGAATGATCCTGAGAAATTCCACCGGCCGAGTTCCAGCTAGATTTGCTGGAAGGTAAAAGGATGTTGTTGTCAATGATGCGGGGCTGGGCCACGTTTCTTCGCCTTTACCTCACTAGGTAGCCCTGAGAAATTCCTAGTGGCCGAAGCCCTTGCCTTGAGTTGCGCAGCCGGCGAACCTTCTTCCGTTCCGGCGCTTTCCCTTGAACTGAACGAAGTTGCGCCCGGGATTTCCAACCCAGACAGGCTTTGAAGCAATTATTTGCAGCATATCTCCGATTGTTCCAAAAAGCTAAAGGGGTTGTTTGGGTTGCCACTATCAGAAGGTAGGCCGTTTTTCTTGAATAACCCTTTTTCACAGAATTTCCTTCCTCCCATCTGTCTCCCATGTTCTATTGCTAAAACTACCCAGCTTTTTGCAAAGCTTCTTTTCCCCATATGCTACACATGCCCCTCCCTTGCGTATCAGGAGGCGATAAATAAAGGCGTGAACTGGCCTTGTGGGAGGAGAGGAAAGGACAGCTGCATTTCCCTAACTTGGTTTTTAACGTTTCTGGGTGGAATACTTTTTAAGAAGCCAGTTTCCTCCCACTCCGTTAGAATTTTTCTATGTGGGAATTTCTTTGCATCTTTCTTGATCAACGCCCCCTTTTAAAACCTGGGCTTTGGAAAGGAAAGGGTAAGCCCTTTCTGTCTAGTTAGTGTTTCAGCAAAACCTTGACATTTCCATTTTGAAATAAAGGTAGCGTGATCGGTGGATTCCGGCAGAATTGCTTCGGCCATGTTCTCAGGCTCACTTACTCGGAAGTAAGTTCATTTGATCTCAGCTTGCTGACTGAGGCGACGCGTCCAGGATTGCGCCGTTCCGTGTCGGGGCCCGCGCGCCTTATTGGCTCAGTAGTAACCTGCTGCTGACTGAGGACCAATTCGCTTCCAAATAAATATGTTTTCCGATCAGTGAATAAACATGAGAAAAACAGTCGGGTCCCGTGTCCTCCCCTGCTTGTTTCCTAATGGCCGATGGCAAATGGTTTCCATTGGGTGAAATGCGAATCAATTATATAAAAAGGAAGTTCTCTTTGGACAAGATTATGTATGGACAGACGAGCCTTACTCAAATTTAAAAACAAAAAAACACTTCTTCAAAGGCAGCAATTTTACCCCCTCCACCAATTCGCTTCCTTCTTGCCTAAAAATTTGTAGTTTAAAAACACGAAGAGTCATTCTGATTCTAAACGTATTTGCTCCAAAGTTAATCCATTGGTTCCAAGTTGTTTACATCCAAACTCTTGGTCTATTATTGTTCGAGAAGTGCTTACTAACACCTTATTTAACCTCCTGACTTTGATTTTCCAGTACAGTAAACAAGATGTAAAGTTGAACTGGAGCACTAAAACTCCTTCCAAATAAACTGGGTTACTCTTCCAGCTTAGTCCTATGCAGGTTTACTTGAAAACACACCCCACTGGGTGGGTTCGAATTAGGTTAAATGGATTGGGTCCTAGTTTATGATTAACCAGGCCATCAAGTTAAAACCATAATATATTGGGGCGGGGGGGGGGGTGGAGAGGGAAGCTCATCAACTGCTGTGTTTTTTGCAAGTTGTATGAACAGAGCCGATGTCTTTGATGCTGCGTTGCCTGCGCAAGGAAGATGTGCAAAATCACAGGTTGAAGATGTAGTCATGCAGGACTACAGGCTTTATACCAGCAATACACCCAGGCAACCGCTGGGGAGAAGCAAGTCCAGAGGGTGGCGGTGACTCAGTCCGAGGCTCTGTGCTCAGGTTGTGATCACACAGTCTGCTTAACAGGATCAGTTAAAGAGCGTGCCTACATTACGCTGAATGTGCATGGTATTAATCCCGATGAGGTTTTCCCAGCATTGTGCACTCCGTGAAGGTAGACCATTCGGTTAGTTTATCTTGTCTAAATCAAAACCTTAACTCAGCAGTCAGGCTACAGGTATCGTGTGAAGGCAACATTTGGGCCAGAGAACAGGCTGGATGGCGACCGTCAGGATTCTTCACCTGAGTCGAATGGGCCAGGGCCAGTGAAGATTGGGGCTTTGGAGCAGAGCTTTGCTTAAGAGAAGGAAGATCTCAGAGATTCCCTTACCTTGGAGATATTTTTAGACCCGACTAGGGAATGAAAACTTTGCAGCCAGCTCAGAGATGTTTGGCAAGCACCTGTAAAGATATTTCGCTAGCCCTTCTGGCTGGACTTCCTTTCAGCTACTCTCTCACGTCTTGATCCTGGGAATGCAGGAATTTGGGATGAAGTGAGGGAAAGGAAGAGCACAGAAAAGGTGCCCCTTAGTTTAGAGCGCAGCGCTGAATGCGTGAGGGGCTCCACAGGTTGAACAGACCTGTGCAGCGAGACCCTAGAAGTCTCTTAGTGATTGCACCAGAGCTGAGGATAGGAGGAGGAGGATGCTGATGGATGCCAACTTCTGGAAAGATTAAAACACACCCACACACACTCACACACATTCCAGTCAAGCTGGACTTCTGGCCAACTCCATGCAGCTTTCATGGCAATAATATGGGTTTGGCCATTGGGTTTGGCCATTGTCTCTAGCCTGTGGTCCTAGAATTCCCTGGTGGTCCCCCATCCAATTACTAATCAGGCCAGACTTTGGTTAGGTTCTCAGACCAGACAACTTCTTAGCAACCCCTCATCGCTCCCCGCACCAACGCAGCTGCGCTGAGAGACCAATGAGCTGTACTAGCAGCACATTAAAAACTCCTTTAAAAAAAGGTGGTAAAAATATTTTATCTGGTTATAAACAGGATCGGGGAAGTTAGTTCAGTTTCGATTTTGGGAATAACGAAATCGGAAATCCGATTTATCTGCGAGTTGCAAACCAGGACGTCTCTGCAGGTAGTAGGAGAGAGATGGGAGAGAACCTAGTCCGCAACTTTCCTGGAGCCAAAACGGTTTGCTGTTCAGGAGAGCCACGAGGGGAGGGGAGGGGAGGGGAGGGGAGGGGGGCTGGGGCGGTGGTCCTGTTGACAAGGACCGAGTTTGTCACGGAGGCTTAGAATTCCGAGGGATGGCGATCCTAAGGACTTGGAAGAAGGGCCTCTGGAGCAAGTCGGTCCACTGCCGAGCTCGCGGAGGAGGATCCGAGCACCAGGGCGGAGGCGGCAAGGCGTTTTGCAGGCCAGCGCCGTTGCCAAAGGCCAAACGGGAGCGAGGCTTCGTTTCCTGGCCTGGACGCCACCTCAGGCAAGCGGCTTCTTGGTGTTCTTAATTCCCCATCCCCACCTCCGCTTTCCCACCCTCCTCCACATCTGCAAGGGGTTCAACAGAATTCAGCCGGTAGGTCTCGAAAGGCAGTCAGTTTCTCGGCCTAATGGCCGATAGGCTTCGTTCCCCGAGTTTGCATTAACCGGGAGATTCTTTCTCCCGGAGAACTTAGTTTGAAATGAAGGGAATGAAGACAAGCCCGCTCCCGCCAGGCCAGGGCTCAAGACTTTCGCCACTTGAGAGAGGAAACGGGGGAGGGGGGGGGAGGACGGGAAGGGGTAATTGAGCCCATCCGCTGGGGTAAATGCTGAGGGATTGCCCCCACCGCCCAGCGGAGCAATTGTTTTTCTTTCTTTGCTTCTGGCTAGAGAAACCAGGCCCTTTTCGGCAGTGTGTTTATTTTACCGTATCGTCTTCCTTCGGCTAAGAAGTCCGGCTGCGGGGGGGCGGGACTTCTTAGCCGAAGTGCCCCCGAAAAGCTAGTTTAGGAGAAGAACCTGGGATCAGGCCGTGGGGAAGAGCCTCTGAGCTCTGGCTTCACCTTAAGCAACTATTAGGACTCCAGTGAGCTGCTGAAGAAAGTAGTGAGGTGCGCAGCCGGGAGCACTGACGGACTACAGTGCAGAAGCTCTGTCTCCTCTTCGTGGCATGCACGCTCGGTTTCTTCTCTGCAGCAACCCACCGATTTACACTGGAAACAAAAATAAAAATAAAAAGGTAAAAAAATCAGATGACTTACTCAAACTAGATCCACAATCTCATACTATATTTACAGTGCTCAGTACCGATGAAAATGTTCTCTCTTCCATGTATGCATTCCAAAGTCCCATATCGCTCCGGTGTGACTGAATTAAAAATGGCAGCCTACAGTGGTGCAATGGGAGCAGGTTGGCCTCTGGGTTTCAGTGGACCCTCTTTGGCTGCCCCAGGTCTATGACTGCACTGTGCAGCACACATTTCTTCCCCTCCCCTTCTGCTTCTACCCACCTCTCAATCAACACTTTCAATTAATACTGACACGATTATAATTTGTGTCAGTTTCCTCCCAGCACTTGGTTTTCTGAGTTCCTTTCATATCTGTCTCCTCCCTTTTTTTGACATCAACTTCTTTCTGGGCTTCCAACAAGGGAAGGAAAAAGAAAGGAGGCTTTCACTGTTTTATTTGGGGGGGAAAGAGAGGGTATTTTTCACCATTTTACAGTATTCTGAATGTACCTTCACCTTAAGATGCAGCCACCCTGCTTTTCCTCATTGCACTGTCCAGAGATAAGGAGGGGTGTTGCTTATTTGTCAGTTTCAATTACTTTCCCTCCAAGGAAGGGAGGGGTTTCTCAAAAGCTACTCCATTTCAGATTCCAGGACTTGGCTGGTTGCACAATCAAGATGGGTCTACCTTCCTTTGCTATTTCTGCTCTGGTATTTTCCCTTTTTTATTTTCCATTACTTTAACTTGAGAAATGCCCAAAATGATGCAGAGAGGGGACAAATAGCCTAAAGAAAATAGACCAAGCCCTCAAGGTGAGACCCTCCTGTTCCTGCTGTAGCACCCTGATGAGTGGCTGCTGCAAGGGAGGGCAGCAAAGCCAGGAAAACAACAACAACAACAACAACCAGTTAAGGTGCTTATAATGCTTGGCACATTCACAAATTAGGGTATCCCGGTTTGGCTGTGACTTGAAACAGAGGCAATAGAGGCAGGCTCAAGATTGACAGTGAGGACAGCAAATTGGATGCTGGCATTATTTTGTAGCTGGGTGGAGAGTGCTTGACTTGGTAAGGGGAAGGGCCTTTGATTAAAGCAAAATGCACACACAAAAAGAGGGAATTGTTGAGTGAGATGTATTTTCCTGTTAGAAGACTTTCAGATTGTAGCCCTATACTGATTACAGGAACAGAATGGGGTTAGGTTCTGCCAGTCTGAACCTACATGCCCTTCTTTGAGAGGGAGCACCAGTTTTTTGTAAAAAAAGAAAAAAGAAAAAAAAGGACTACCTATATTTCACACCAGAAGAACCAAAGGAGCATCTTAAAGTCTGGATGTGCCAGGCTCTGGCCATCCTCTGATGGCTGTGATTGGGCCAGCCTTCCATTCTCCTGGGGGTGGGGTGGGGATGTCACTTGTCAATTGTTTGCTCTCTCTCATCCTTCCAAGGCTGAGTGACCCTGCCCTCTCCACTGCTAGGTAAGCAACCCTGCCATGTGAAAGTTATCTTGGGCTTCCTTTTAAATGTACTTTACCCAGAAAACTCAGTTGATACACTATCACATCCCTGTCTCCTATTGGTTAAGCCTGGAGTTAGCAGCACTGCAGAAATCTGGGGGAAGGGGTTTGGTTGGTGTTTTTTTAGGTGGTCAAGTTGGTCTGAAGGAAACACTTGGACCTGGTCCCAAAGAAACCAGAAGTTAGGCTGATATCAAAGTCATTTCCTTAACCAAGGTGCAAAATTAGTGAACCTTAAGCCTCTGGACCCTCCAGGTGGCAGATCATTTTGCGGCAGCCCTCCCTCAAACAAATCTCAGCAGATCACAGCAAAAGAAATAACTGGGCACTGCGGGGAGGCAGGTGTGCCCCAGTCTTTTGGTGCTATTGCCTAAACTTGCTTAAGCTCAATTACTTTATTGCCATTTCAGGACCAGGAAGTGGTTAGAAACTGAGCCCACCAGGGAGGGCCTAGACTGACTGGCCACAGAGACCTTCATTCGTTGAAGCAGATTTGTAGGTGCAAAAGCCTTAGAAATGTGAGCGTAGGGTTGAAGTTTGCAAGTCAAGCGGCTCGAATTCTCCGTCCTAGCTCAGCGCTCTTCTTGGGCTTAGAGGAATGCCTTTCCTTTTGGCTGCTATCCCCCTCTCCCCTTTGTTGTGGTAGAAATGCCTATTGAACTCAATACGCCTGGCCCTCAGGATTGCGTTGCCGGTCCTCAGACTGCAGCGGGATGCCAGCCGATCCCAGAGAAACCAGTGCCCGGGGTCGCGCTGCGCCCCTGTCTCTCCAGCAGAAAGCCAGCAGCCTTCAGCTCCCTCGATCTCGGGCTGCCTGGCGGGACGTCGCCAACGAAGAGCATTTTTTTCCTTCCACATCTCTAGCTTCGCCAAATAATGCGGGACAACTCTCCCGCGCATTTCAATCTGGCAAATCGGCGCCTACTTTTGAGCCGGGCAGGTCTTAAAGCTGGGGGGCGGGGGGGGGGGCAAGCAGTTCAGCCCGGGCCTCTTTTGTCACGGGTTCCGCCGTTTGAGCCGTCCGGAGGCAGCGCTCCAGCAACCTGCTCTGGACAAAGCGCTCCCACCGCAGACCGCGTTGCTCCGATTCCTTCCCTCGAGGGAGCGCTTGGCTCTGCCCGCGCAGCCCATTCTTGGCCAGGCGTCGGCGGTGGGTTTTTCGGCCCAAAAGCTGCCCAAAGCGGCGGGGGAGGGGGAGGGTTGGTCCCGGTTCGGGGGGGATCGCGAGCCAGAACCAACCGCGCAGGTCAGTGATGGCGCTGCTCGTGGAGGTCGGCGATTGGCCTTGCAGAAGGAGGTCTGGTTTGAACGGGGAACCAGCGCGTTTTTCCTCAGGCTTCGGGCCCCGCGGGGGAGGCCTCCAAGCCCTCCCGCGCGCTCGGTGTCCGGCTTTCCCCACCCTTTGCAAAGACAGGCGCGGCTGGAGACGTTGACTTCTGTCCTGGGCTTTTAGGATGGGACCGTTTACGGTGGAGTACGCTGTCCCTGGTGAATCCTCCTGAAGGGCCTGCCTTTACCAGCAGGCGGGATCGCTCCTTCCAGACTTCAGCTGGGACGCTGAGGCTGGAAGGTGCCCCTCGCTTTTGGTCTTTCGACCTCCGGGAAGAAAGCGGGGCCACAAGCGCGTTCCCGCGGGATCCTTATAACCATTGGGTCGGTGTCCCGCCAGCCTAAGCTCTGTGGCGGCCGGCAAGCTCCTTCGCACCGCCCAAGCCTCGCCTCGAGGGACTTCCAGCCTTTCCACCTGCAGCGAGCGAGGGAGCGGCTGGAAAGTGACTTAAGTTTCCCGCCCGCAGAGCTGCTCCTGTGACGCCCCCTCCCCTCGCACCTGCGCTGGCGGGTGGGGTGCAGCTAATGCGCGGCTGGGGGTGGAGGAGAACTCGGAAGGAAGCTGCCCTACAAACCGACGGCCCTGCCCTCAGCGCTAAAAGTCGCCGTTGAACCGGACTCAGCCCTAAGGGTGGGTTGAGATCCAGTTTTGGACCAGCTGGTTTAAGTTTCCTGTGAGCGAACAAATGGAAGCGAACAGTCCCACTTTTACAGAAAATCAGCTGCCGGTTCAATGGGATGCAAAGGAGGAGGAGGAGGAGGAGGAGGAGGAGGAGGAGGAGGAGGAGGAGGAGGAGGAGGAGGAGATGGAGATTTTGGACTCAATGCACTGTAGATATGTGGCATTGGACAGCAGAAAAACAGCACAATTTAAGCCTTCATGAATGGTGCTGAACCTGACGTTTGATATGATACTGAGTTTTTTTAATCCTACCATCTTAGCCCATTTACCTATTTGATACATTTGGATGGAAATGTATAACATGCTGTCCATCCACCTATCCACTGTAGGTTTTATGTATTCAAACACCCCACCACACACACACACAATATATGTATGTATGTATGTATGTATGTATATCTGGGAGGTGGGGGAGAGAGACTGAAAGAAATCATATGGTCCAGCCACAATTAAGCACTTTATTTCCCATTGGGAAATCAGGTGTAACACAAAAATCTAAGAATTGGATTTATATGTGAAATTCAGCTAGGGCTTGATCACTTCCCATACATTTCTATTCAAACCTGTATAATTGCAGCATGAAATGACAAAGAAAAACAGTTCTGAACAAACACCTACAACTGTATGTCTTATTGATTTTTATGCCCTTTATTGGGCTAGAGTGCTAATTCTGAATGCAGAAAATATATGAACTCTTAAGGAATAATAAAACATACTGCCTATATTTTCAAACCATTTAAAATGAGAAGACAAAGGAAGTGGAAGAGAGTGAAAGAGAAAAGTCACATTTGTTTCAGATGAATTTTCAAAGTTAAAATCATAATATGGAATAGTATTATATAGAGTAATTCTATACTTACTTAGAAATAAACCCCACCATGTTCAGTGAGACTAACTCCCAAGAAAATGTATATAGGAGTGGGCAGCTTTAAACTGTCAGACATTTTCCTAATGGATATAGGACATTTTCCTAATGGAATGCTTTTTGTTAATATCCAGCTGGCTTGGCAACTATATATAAGAGATATTTATTATTTGTTATATTCAGTAAATACTGTTTATGTCAATAACATTTATTGAGCAATCCAACCAAGTATGGGATCAAGGCCTAAATTTGCAAGTCAGCAATTAGTTCCTTAATCCATGTTTTCTACTGCTGTTGCTTTTTGTTCAAGCATTCAATCATTGTAAACAAGGCTAACTGCAAGAATCAACTGAGAATATATTCGATTTACATATTTTGATAAAAACATGGTCATGAAATATCTTCTGTAGATTTCATTGTTCCCTGTAACTATCTTTCAGATCATAGGCCAGTATACACTACTCCTTTTTACACTTATCAATACAGGCATGTGAAGATTCCTAAAATATAAAATCCACCAGAACATGGTATGGGTTGAATTAGTGAATTAGCTAGCTGATGAGGTAGGCATGTTTATCTAGTATATGCTTTGAAAGGGAAATCAGGTTTATAAACCCTAACCAATTGGGAACCAGCGATTTCCATATCAGGCAATCTGAGAACTCAGTGAAAACCTTATTTTGTTTCTGATAATTATAATGTAGCAGAAAAGTAAACACTGGATTTTACTGGTATTTAAATAAAATCCTGTTGTCTGGATGAGCAGGATCAGATCCAAAACTTCAGGAAGCTGGATCATATCTGTGACAGCAATAGATATTAGGCATTATCAGGAAAACATAAGCTAGTCCTTTAAAAATCACAACTGGATCTATGATAAAAGCAGCAAGACTTTTATATGCACAAAGATGGAAAGATCCACAAATCATCACAATGGAAGAATGGATGGTTAAATTAATTAAATTGGCTCAAATGGCAAAGTTAACAGAGCTGATAAGAGAAAATACATGTCTGGATTTGTTTCTATGTGGCAACCACTTTTGGACTGATTGCTTGTGTCTGAAAAAAATGAGGTTTTGACTTTGGGTTTTGATGATTAAATGGTTTGATTTATAGAAATAATCTTTGTTGTTGTTTATTCGTTTAGTCGCTTCCGACTCTTCGTGACTTCATGGACCAGCCCACGCCAGAGCTTCCTGTCGGTCGTCAACACCCCCAGCTCCCCCAGGGACGAGTCCGTCACCTCTAGAATATCATCCATCCATCTTGCCCTTGGTCGACCCCTCTTCCTTTTGCCTTCCACTCTCCCTAGCATCAGCATCTTCTCCAGGGTGTCCTGTCTTCTCATTATGTGGCCAAAGTATTTCAGTTTTGCCTTTAATATCATTCCCTCAAGTGAGCAGTCTGGCTTTATTTCCTGGAGGATGGACTGGTTTGATCTTCTTGCAGTCCAAGGCACTCTCAGAATTTTCCTCCAACACCACAGTTCAAAAGCATCGATCTTCCTTCTCTCAGCCTTCCTTATGGTCCAGCTCTCGCAGCCATATGTTACTACAGGGAACACCATTGCTTTAACTATGCGGGCCTTTGTTGTCAGTGTGATGTCTCTGCTCTTAACTATTTTATCGAGATTTGTCATTGCTCTTCTCCCAAGGATTAAGCGTCTTCTGATTTCCTGACTGCAGTCAGCATCTGCAGTAATCTTTGCACCTAGAAATACAAAGTCTTTCACTGCTTCTACATTTTCTCCCTCTATTTGCCAGTTATCAATCAAGCTGGTTGCCATAATCTTGGTTTTTTTGAGGTTTAGCTGCAAACCAGCTTTTGCACTTTCTTCTTTCACCTTCATCATAAGGCTCCTCAGTTCCTCTTCACTTTCAGCCATCAAAGTGGTATCATCTGCATATCTGAGATTGTTAATGTTTCTTCCAGAGATTTTAACTCCAGCCTTGGATTCCTCAAGCCCAGCTTGTCGCATGATGTGTTCTGCGTACAAGTTGAATAGGTAGGGTGAGAGTATACAGCCCTGCCGTACTCCTTTCCCAATCTTAAACCAGTCCGTTGTTCCGTGGTCTGTTCTTACTGTTGCTACTTGGTCGTTATACAGATTCTTCAGGAGGCATACAAGATGACTTGGTATCCCCATACCACTAAGAACTTGCCACAATTTGTTATGGTCCACACAGTCAAAGGCTTTAGAATAGTCAATAAAACAGAAATAGATGTTTTTCTGAAACTCCCTGGCTTTTTCCATTATCCAGCGGATATTGGCAATTTGGTCTCTAGTTCCTCTGCCTTTTCTAAACCCAGCTTGTACATCTGGCAATTCTCGCTCCATGAACTGCTGAAGTCTACCTTGCAGGATCTTGAGCATTACCTTACTGGCATGTGAAATGAGTGCCACTGTTCGATAGTTTGAACATTCTTTAGTGTTCCCCTTTTTTGGTATGGGGATATAAGTTGATTTTTTCCAGTCTGATGGCCATTCTTGTGTTTTCCAAATTTGCTGGCATATAGCATGCATTACCTTGACAGCATCATCTTGCAAGATTTTGAACAGTTCAGCTGGGATGCCGTCGTCTCCTGTTGCCTTGTTATTAGCAATGCTTCTTAAGGCCCACTCAACCTCACTCTTCAGGATGTCTGGCTCTAGCTCACCGACCACACCGTCAAAGCTATCCCCGATATTGTTATCCTTCCTATACAGGTTTTCTGTATATTCTTGCCACCTTTTCTTGATCTCTTCTTCTTCTGTTAGGTCCTTGCCATCTTTGTTTTTGATCATACCCATTTTTGCCTGGAATTTACCTCCAATGTTTCTAATTTTCTGGAAGAGGTCTCTTGTCCTTCCTATTCTATTGTCTTCTTCCACTTCCGCGCATTGCTTGTTTAAAAATAATTCCTTATCTCTTCTGGCTAACCTCTGGAATTTTGCATTTAATTGGGCATATCTCCCCCTATCACTGTTGCCTTTTGCTTTCCTTCTTTCTTGGGCTACTTCTAGTGTCTCAGCAGACAGCCATTTTGCCTTCTTGGTTTTCTCTTTCTTTGGGATGTATTTTGTTGCCGCCTCCTGAACAATGCTGCCAACTTCTGTCCAGAGTTCTTCCGGGACCCTATCTACTAAGTCCAGTCCCTTAAATCGATTCTTCACCTCCACTGCATATTCCTTAGGAATATTAGTGAGCTCATATCTAGCTGATCTGTGGGTCTTCCCTAATCTCTTTAGTCTGATCCTAAATTGTGCAAGAAGAAGTTCGTGATCTGAACTACAGTCAGCTCCAGGCCTTGTTTTTACCGACTGTACAGATGTCCGCCACCTTTGGCTGCAAAGGATGTAGTCAATCTGATTTCGGTGTTGTCCATCTGGTGAAGTCCATGTATAAAGCCGTCTCTTACCACGACAAGGTAACGATCCTTTGCTGAAGAGAAATAATCTTACTAAGGTTTAATTAATGGTAAGAGATTGTATCTGTATAATATGCATTTATTATACAGATACAATCTGTATAGGTCATTTTCTTTTTCTGTTTTCTATCTGATTCTTTTATAGTTTTTATAGTTTTTCTTTTTCTTTTAGTTCTGTACTCTGTCTTTCCTATATTCTATATTTTGTATTTTAACTGTACTTTGAAAATTAATAAAGTTCTTTTTAAAAAATCACAAGTAGATCTTCTCTTGGCCTTTGGATCTACATTTTTGACATCTGGAAGAATTCTAGCTTGATGAAATCCAAACATTATGTCTGGTGAAGACAGAAGAGGCTCCAGACATTTTCTAAAAACTTTAAAAGTTAGGCTTCCACAGAACAAAATATCAGAAGCTGCTCAAGTGCTAATTATGAAAATATATAGGAAATGTAATTTGGTGGCAGAAGTGGAAGCTTAATGATGTATAAACAACATGCCTGGTTAGGGCCAGCAAAATTAATTATAGAGTTCTGCTTTGGCAAGGATTTTAAGAATGAAACACATGAACTTCTATAGGCAGTAATTGCTGATTTGACTTTTATTAATGGTGGATACTCATGGATTATAGTCAAATAGTAAGGGTCTAATATTGATTCCTGTGCTTTATTTTCAGTACATTTGAATGTGGCTCACTTTCCTTTCTTAAAGAGACACATTTTGAATTATCAGGGAGTCAGGATCTGACTCTGCTCCTTAATAAATGCAAATAAAAGTTTGTGCTTTCTTATATCTGGAGTCTTCAAACTTTGGAAGGTCTTCACTTAATCTTACTATCCTGCCTTTTTCATATGTATAGGATAAACATTCCTAACATACCCAGGATGGTATAAGAGTTAAAAACCAAAAACGTTGCATCGAAGTTAGGAAATTAGATGAAAGAGCAATATTTCTCTTCAACTTTATTCTTATGTGTGATGTAGTAGCATGACAGTATCTATCAGTATCAGTATTCACTCCATAGGAAGTTACAGCATCAGTCCTCTATCGTGTGGCTTGGCTTAACCTCAGAAAAACTTTACATGCTATTGTAATGAAGCAGTTTTCAACAGCAAGAAGAGGTGGTGCACTGTGATTCCACTTGACAATGAAGATCACATTCTCTGGATGCCTCACCTGGTTATCCCAGTAGCCAGAAGAGCCTTATATGCGGAAGGAGCTGGGTTGCTTCACAGAACAACTTCAAAGGAGTGTTTTGTTTGAAGCAGCAAACACTGAAGCCCCTCTACTGAATCCAAAGGCTACTCAGTTGAAGGTTTCAATGGAACATCTAACTGATTTTCTGGAATGGACAAGCAAAGTGCCTTCTTTTTCAGCAAGAGGCTTTTGCAAGGCTCAGCGCTTGCCATCTAACTGCAGTGGGGATTCCATTTTCTTCTCTACATTGGAGGTTATGGCATAGAGCTGGGTGGGCCACATGTGGCACTCAGCAGCTGTTTTGTGGTCACATGGGTACACTAAATCCTTTCCTTCCCTGACTGTTAAGAAGCTATCACATACCGCTTCTCAAAATATCATGCTGCTCTGGGGTGTTGGAAAACACACACACACATTATCTATCTATCTATCTATCTATCTATCTATCTATCTATCTATCTATCTATCTATCTATCAGCTCTTTAGCTGACCAGTGATGTGTTTGTATGTATGCATCAACAAAGGAGGAAGCACACAGATGACACCTTGTCGAGACCTCTCTCAGCTCCGGAGCCAGCCCTGCATAGAAGATGTAGATCTGTTAAATCCAAAATAGCAGTTCCAGACCATCTGACAAATACAACACAGCTTCTTACCATAGCTTCCCTTTGCAAATGTGATAGACTGTAAGACTCAGACTCAACCGCGATCAGACGTGGTGTTTGCCCAACTTTTGAAATTGAAGGTCCTTATTGGTACCTCATGCATTCTGTAGATTTTCTGAAATCATTTGTCAGTCTCCTCCCCCCATCAAAATGCAGATATATTCTCAATTCAGCTAACTGATAACATTGTTAATCCACAAATCCAACTACCCCCTTCCTCCCCCCACCCCCGCCTTTCAAATGTTTATATTCTACCAGCTGAAGAACACTGATTCAGTGTGATACCATCAGGGTTGCAATGCAAGTCTTCCTGAAATTAATCACAATGCTCCCAATAATTTAATAGCTTTGTTTATTTAGTAAGTCCTTTGAGTAAGTACATGACAATAATGCATCTAATTGATGCATAGAAGAAGATGATGACTGCCATTCTTTCTTTGCCTGAATGAAAAACTTTTTTTTTTCAAAGCTACTGATCATAAAGCTTGGCAAGTTAGACTGGCAGTGTTGAAAGTCAGCTTCTAAGGAGTAATTAATTTTATTTGCTGTTCATGGACTGCTAATCCTTAGTGGCATTTGCTACTAATAGCATAAAATTAGTTTGTGTAAACAAACAAAATTACTTATTCAGTTGTGTGCATTTGATTTTCTGTACTAAGGAGGAAGCAATACCTGAATGCTAAGTTTAACTTTTAATGAAAGGATTACAGAAAGCAAGCCTTGAAAGCCTTTTAAGACCATTAAATATACAGTGATATCAATTAGCATGGAATAGGTGGTCCTTGTTGAATCTGATGGAAAAGTAAGTTATTAATATACGTAAGTTAGACAATTTATTTCTAAAGGGCCCATAATGATATGTAATAATCATTGATAATGTATTACTATTGCTTGTTTGTTGTGTGCACTATGAAACACACACACACACACACACATATAGAATGGAGAACTCATCCAACAGATAATCATCACAGGAAACATGTAATTTGTGATTCAGCTTGGGAGCAGAATCAGTTGATATCTCACTGAGATTTCTATATTTATTTAACTTAGATTTAATAGAGCTGTGCATGCTTCAGAAATGATTTGGAAGACTGTGTAGACATTATGTGAGCACAACATATCTCATTATTCATTAAAGCAGGCACTATATTTTCTAGGCATCTGAAAAGGTTTGTACTGCTTTAAGTAATAGCATAGAAAGGCAATAAGGTCCAAGGTACATTTTCTGAATGATTTTTGGAGCATGCAAAGCCCTAATGTTTAATACCTCATCTCACACATGTACGCAATGGGGGTCTTAAAACATGTGATTTCTGTTTCAGAGTTCCATGCGTATTGCTATGGTCACATGGAAAATTCTACAACTGCTTGCAGTGTGATCACCTTCACTAAAGAGGGTCAGTAAAGCCTCCAACCCAGTATGCTATCTAGGTTAACACAGCTTGTTGGTGTCTTTGGTGCCAATGGGGTCTGTCGGTAGCTTGTTGGAATTGGGCTTGGGGAAATTGGAATTGAAATCCACACTTGGCCATGCAAAGCCTTTGATAACTTTGATGTAGTCTCTTTTAGTCTAATCTAATTCACAGGGTTATTATAAAGATAAAACGGACACATGCCCCATAGGATGAAGAAGCAACAACAGGACAGGACAGGACAGGACAGGAACCAGCTCATGGAAGAAAGCTTCTGGGGACAGGCTGCGAAGCAGGATCATTTCATTACAGGATGTTCTTTAGCTGCTTTTCTTATCCTAGGATGAAAAGACTAGATTGTGCTAAGTGATGCAACTTGTACAGTTGCAATCTCATGCAGCAATTTCTCCAAATAGTTATATGATTAGTTGGCCTGGAAGTTTTGTCCATGGTCTCAAAATCAAATTATTCATATCAATAGTAACAAATAGTACATTTTCCTTCAGTATCAAAGATTGCAGCTTGCATGCTCAGAATTGTGAGATTCCTTAGCAAAGCAGAGTGTCTGTGCCCTAAAAGCTCAGGATCCATAAATGGTCTTTGGGATAGCAGCAAACTAGCATCGTGGCTGCAAAATAACTATTTGACATCATTTCCCTTTTTCCTGGTTTATTGTGGGTCTTTAATTCAAATGTATAGCAATTTAAGACCATATATACCGACCCTTAACACTCTCTATTAATTTGAATGCATTTAAGCCAATGGCAGATAATGCACTTGGGAGAAATAATGTCCAGGGCAAGTATAAAATGTAATGATGGCATCCATAAAGCAGTTAAACAGGAGTAGGTTATGCTGATTTGGACTTGATAAGACCTTGGCATTAAGATTTTATTTTTAATCCCTAAGGCACCTTCAATGATCCTACAAGGAACTTTATGCGTCACAGATGTGATATCTACTTAGTCAATTTATAAAAATCCTGTGCAGTATAGTTTTGTCTCTTCTAGTTCTAAAATCACAGAATCCTAGAATTGGGTCTTAGAGATCGTCAAATCCAACTCCCCATTCAGTGTGAGATTTGCCATGCAAACATAACATGCCTGAGAGATGGCTATTCATCATTTTTCAAACAGTTTCAGCAGAAGAAAGAACAGTCTTCCTGAGCTAGACCCTGAAGCAACTCTTACTTTTTGGAAGTTTCTCTTACTTGTCTGCTGAAAGTGACTTTTCTGCAATTTCCATCACTTGATTCTAGCTTGGTCTTCTGCAGCAACAAGAAATAAGTGCTCTGTATCCTCTGTGGGGTCTCTATTTTCTGGGCAACCCTCCAATGGGCAACCCTTCTTTCTTAGAAATTCTCTGGGTTTTACTCATCTAGCCTGTCTCCCTGTCATGGCAGAGTAGCTTTGTAGTACTTCCCCTGATCCATCTGTCTTTAGAGTGGATACCAACCTTCTTAGCCCTGGTGTGTAGGACAGATAGGAATATCAAGGCACGTATTGACCAATCACAGAATTACAAGAATGATGAAAGTGAACTAAAATATTTAGCACACATTAGATATTTTGAAGAAGTTCACCCCCCCCCCAGTTTTTTCTTGTTCAGGTTAAACATACTCAGCCTTTCTAGTAGTATGGTATTATTATTTGCCCTGCTCTGCAGTAGTAACTCCTGCTAATCTGCTTGCTCTTTATATAAATATAATCACTTAAGGCTAAGCACAGCCACGCATTTCTTTCTTCTCATTCTGCAGTGTATATTTGCCATTAAACCCAACACTTCACGTGGTTATAACATTTCAGTCTTGACTTCAAACCTTATTAAGAAGGGGATACAGCAGTAAAAGCACTTGAAGAAGTTTGTTTTTTAAATGATTTCGAGGCAGGTGTCTTTTATTTGTCTTGTAAAGCACCAAGCACAAAGTCAGCACCTAAATAAATAATAACGAAGGCTAATTAGTGGCAAAGGAAGCAAGTATCAATTAATAAAACATCTCTGCTATTTCTCTGTCAGCTGCTCTGAAAAGGGACATTTTCTAAGATGTTATTTATTTATTTATATTTATGTGTTTACATGGTTTGTATCCTGCCTCAGTTTAACAAATATTGAATGGCTTACATAAAATGATACACCTAAAAACAATCAGTTTAAAAAACAACAGAAAAATTAGATCATAATTCAAGGTGGCCTTGCAAGAGTACAACTGAAGCCTCACACACTTGATGGAAAAGCAGAGTCTTCACTGCTTTCTTAGATTCTAAAAGTGTGGGAGCCATCTGGACTTTGCGTGATTCCAGAGAGACAGAGGTGCCATTTAATTTCCTTTTAACATCCCAAGAGCAGGGATCTGAACCATCCCTGGCTGAGTTGATCACACAGGGTAGGTAGGCAGATTCTACTTGAAGACAGACCTGTAGATAAAATAATGGCAACCAAATGCAGTACCTATTATATGGTTATAGCAAAGCAGTGGTGGCTTTTGCTTGTAACATGTAGGCTGCTGTATTCTGCTCCAATTGAACCTACCAGATGGTCTTCAAAAGCGACTTCCAGTAAACTGTGTCACAGTAATATAGTCTTGAGGTAATGAGGGCATGCATAACTATTGGTCCTAAGAGGGCCTCAACTGGTATATGAATAGAATCTTGAGCAACTTCGTGCCCCAGACTCTACCTGCTGATCAGTCAGAAGCTATGAGTGCAGGAAAATCTCCAAGATGTGGATTGACTCCTTCAGGGGGAGTATGCCTTCATCAGAGCCAGTATGAGGACCAACAATGAATATGATGTTTTTTGAACAAACACTAACTTGTCTTGCCAGGATTCAGTTTCAGCTTGGTTCATCTTATAGTTCCAGGGATCAAGGGAGAATATCCACTACACTTCAGGACAGGATAGAGATGTACAACTGGGTATAATGGTGAACCTACAGCACCTCTCATAGGTTCCTTTAAGTTTTAAACAGCATAGGGGAAAGAAGTGATCCCTGTGGCAAGGAGCCAAGAGCTTGATAAGTGATCCCTCATCACCACTGCCTGGAATTGCCTCTCAGAAAAGAATGGATGCCCTGCAAAAGAAGGCCTCAAACCTTCTTAAGTGGTCCAGAAGGATATCATGATTGATAGTAACAAATACTCCTGAGACATCTAATGGGACCAGGAGGGTTACATTTCCTCCTTGCAGGGCTTAACACAAGCCATCCACAAGAGCGGCCGATGGAATTTCTATCCCACACCCAGTTATGCTTTTATTCAAGTAGGTTTCCTTGTTCCTTCATGATGGTATCAGAGAATGAGGTGGCGGGGAGGGGGCAGGTTCAGTCCCTGTAATTCCTATTGCAGCCAGGGCCAGAGGAATACATGCAGGAGGCATATCTTGGCAGTTAATGATACAACCACTTTAAGTTCTTCATTGAATTTCACTAGCAATTAATTAACACCAATGCATGTTGAATGATGGAAGGGATGAAACAAGTTTGCCTTTTCTGTTGTTGACTTTGCCTTGAGCATTTGGACAATGTACTGCTATTTAAAGATTACAGAAAATTCTGGAAAAGGAATACTTCTTGGATATCTTGACCTTGCTATTCCAATTCATTGCACTCTCCCTCCACTTTTCCTCCTACAAGGATTAACCCGTGGGTTTGGCTGAAATACAGTCACACATCTGAGCTGCAAAAATCCAGATGTCTACCATCAGAGAGCCTCTGTTTTCTATATCACTTTGTGCCATTTAGTGATGGTCCAGATTTCTATAATGGAGCTCTGGTGGCTCTAGGGTGAGAGATAGTAACTGGCCCAGGGATGAAGATGGGCTTGAACCTGGGTCTCCCTGATCTCAGTCCAACATCTTAACCACAGTGCCATTGTTGTCTACTTTGCCTGAGCATCTTGTCTATCAGTTCCCCAGCTCATTATTGATTCTTCCTACTAAGCTTGAGGAGCAAGGTGGCTTTGCTACATCAAGGGCTTTTACCTGAATATTCTCTAATTAATGCAGCATTAATACCCATGAAGTCACATTGAAATATATACAAGATTAAAAGAGGAAGCCTTGTAATTTGTAGAATGTTGGCTTGTGAGTTCATTTCCATATTATTAGTATTAGATGCTATATGTGGGGCACCTTTTTATAGTATGTTAAGAAACCACTGCAGCAATAAATACAGATTATGTGTTATTTTGAGATACTTTGAAATGGGTCATTTCTAACTTAATTGTACCTATGAACCTACCTTCATTAACTTAATAATTAGCAAGATATTTTTTGATCTTGGAGTTCATTAGACACTGCAACCTGATGATTGTTTCAGTTTTAACACATCAAAATAAACAAAGCAGTAATAAAGAAACCATATCACTACCCTGCTTTTTTATTTACTGGGGTCATTCTGTGCCTAATTAAAAGCAAGTCATTTTCCTGAAATATATTTCATCTGCTTTATGTTATTTTTGGACAAAGTCACCTTGGCATTATCAAAATGTATTTGAAAAGAAGCTATGGATATATGCTGCACCCCAATAGCATGTAATTAGGTGGGGTTTCAGACACAGGTGAAGATATGATCCAAGACACAATTCTTTTAACTGACACTCCTGCATTCAGTTGCTGGGAGTCAGGCGGCATATAAATTTAATAAATAATAATTATTATTATCATCTAAATCTTATAAAAATTATGCCATCTAAACTTAAAAATAAATTCCACAAGCTCAGGAAGAATGAATGTGAGAGCTTACAGGAATTCAACTGACCCTCTAAAAGTCTAGTCTATTGTCAACCAGATTATAATTTTGGTGTTCCCTGATTTTTTTTCATGTCTTAAGTACCATGCAGACATTAATTTGTCCAAGTATACAATAAAGTGGTATTTACTGCATCCTTGCCCAGTAGGGTGGATTGAGGGATGAAGGTGAGAATATAGGTCCCTCCTCACCTCCAAAATGACCAAAATGGACATAACCAGATGCAACACATATACTGTAAATCAAGTCAACTATATTGTTGGTACAAGGCAGTGGAAGACTTCAATTGTAACAGCAAAGACAGGGCCAAGGGCTGAATGTGGAATAGTTCATAATCTGCTCATGCACAAATTCCAAGTCAGGCTAAAGAGGAAGAACAAAATTAATCAGTTTCCACAATATGATCTTGAGCCCATCATTATCAAAGAGGAAAAAAGAACTTGTTTGAAATCCTGGACTTAATTTATAGATTCCAGAGGAACTGTGGAATGAAATCAAAGAAGTTGTTAAGGGTGAATATGAAAAGAAACTGCCAAAGTCTAAGAAACAGAGTAAAACAGTCTGGATGAACAGATGATGGAAATTGCCAAGAGGAGAAAAGAAGAGAAGCCAAAGCCAAGAAAGACAAAGGTGTCAGAAGGAACTTAACAAGGAACTTCAGAGAGCTGTTAGAAGAGACAAGAAACAGTATGACAGCAACATCAGTAAAGACCCCGAGGATGGGGACAGACTCCAAACTCAGAAGGAGGTTCCGGCCTTGAATTGCTATGCTGAAGGACACCAATTGACTGATTATAACTGATTCAAAGACAATCAAACTAAAATGGAAGGAATATTTTGAAATTCTATACATTAGATATGTCAACATCCAAGATACCCTAGAAGGTATTCCTTATTTTTGTATTAGATTATTGGAAAGCAGCAGGAATTAACAAAATATCTACAGAAATATGGCAAGCCACAGGAAAAAAATCAGTAAAGGTTCTAGAGCGAATCGGGACAAAAACACAGAAACCAACAGATGGAAGAGGTTAGTCTATATACAAGTACTAGAGAAAGGAGACTTAACAGAGCGTGCAAACTATTGCACGATATTTATTTATTTATTTATATTTCAAATTTAGTCATCGCCAATCTCACTCAAAGAGCAAGCAAATATCCTTAATTTCACATGCTAGCAGAATAATGTTTAGGATCATCCAACACATTTCAGGGACATACATGGAAAGGGAGATGCCACTGCACCATGGATAATGGAGAAAGCCAAAGAATACTAAAAAATAAGTTAATATGTGCTTCATTGATTATAGAAAGGCCTTCAGTTTTGTCAACCATGTCAAGGTGTGGAATGTCTTTAGGAAAATGGGAATCCCAGAACATCTCATTGTCCTCATACTAAGCCTATATACGGACAGGAAGCCACAGACTGGATGAAACAGCAAAATAGACTGGTTCCAGATCGGCAAAGGAGTGAAACAAAGCTGTATGCTCTCTTCTTATTTATTCAACCTATATGCTGAATATGTATTGAGAGAGGCTGGATTGGAAGAAGGTGAGTGTGGTTTAAAATCAGAGGAAGAAATATCAATAACATCTGCTATGCTGATGACACTACTCTGTTAGCTGAAAATGCAAACGAACTGGAAGCTCTAAAAATGAAAGTGAAGAAACACAGTGAAAACAGGATTAAGATTGCACGAGAGAAGACCAGGCTAATGACAATGAATACAGCAACTAGCATTAGAATTGACAATGAAGATGTTGAAGTAGTGGATAGGTTTTGCTATTGACTATCAAGAGTACAGGAACCAGCAGCCAAGAATTATGGTGCAGACTAGCACTTGGGCCTTGGAAAAGATATTCAGGTGCCATGATATGTCTATCCCTACCAAGATCAGGATCATGCAGGCCTTCCCTGTGATGTTCCCTGTGGTATTCTATGGAAGTGAAAGTTGGACTTTGAAGAAGCAAGATGGAGGAATATTGATTTTTGGAATTTTGATGTTGGGGAGGAGTCCTGAGAATATCTGGGATAGCCATGAAAACAAACAGATGAATCATGGAACAAATCAGTCCAGAGTTCTTACCTGAGGTACAAATGACCAGGCTCAATTTGTTGTCTTTTAGATATCTTATAGGAAGACTCCTCTTCCCTGAGAAGTTCATAATGCTGGGAAAGGTGGAAGGAAAGAGAAGAAGAGGGTGAGCAGCAGCATGGTGGATGAACTTGATTATAGCTGCAACAGGTGCACCACTGAAAAACCTGAAGGGCCAGGTTAGGGACAGATCATCCTGGAGAAGTTCTATGCATGTGGTTTCTAAGAGTTGACACCAACCTGATGGCACATAATCAATCAATCAATCAATCAATCAATCAATCAATCAATCAAACTTGTGAGTAGGGCTTATTGTTGAAAAGTGGCATTTAAACAGAATGATGAATAGAAACGGAGACTTTCATCTTGGGGGTGGGGCCTGAGCTTCATTAGCTCCTCCCCTCAGCCATCGGGCCAATATCAAAGCAGAAGCTTTGGGCTTACCACTGTGGTGTTCAGTTAGAGTTGCTAATGAATTAGCTGATGGCAGCAAAGATGTCTGAGTCTTCTGGCTCCCTGAAGAAAAACTGGCTGGATTTACAAAACAAACTAGTTTAGGGTGCTAAGGAAACTCAGCCACTTTCTTAGCATGTCGTGTGAACCAGACCATCATGTTAAACTGTAACATAGCCTGTTTGAACACAGCACTTGATAAGGACCCTCCATTGGTGGGTGAAAAAAAAGGTCCCCTGGCAAGCACCGAATGGTGGGTGGGTGTTTTAAACCCAGATTCAGCCTGTGGAGGAAACCCAGCCATTGTGGGAAGTATCCCTTCTCAGGGGTCTGGGTGTGCAGAAGAAAAAGAGGACTCAGCCAAATTCCCTCCACCGAGCTGTTGCCATTCAGAAAGAGAGCTTGGGAGTGGGAGGGGAAGCCCCCAAATAATGAAAGCAGCACATTAGCGCCTGCCCTGCTGGGCTCACACAGTTGAAAGCAGCCCGTGGGTGAATTTCCCAGCATCCAGAATTTTGTCTCTGTTCTGTGGGTTTGCTCAAGTGTGCAATGGTTGTTTGCAAGGAATCTTTCCTGCTGGGTGGGTTTGCTTTGCTCCCAGCAGCTCGGCAAAGGTGAGAGCTGCTGCTTCGTGTCATCTCATTCTCCCCCGCCTTCCTCTCACCCCTCCCAGACAATACTGCTTCCAACAGGTCCCCTCTGTTAAGCAGACACCGCCGCTCCCGGCTCTCACACCAGGACGTTTTTCCACATTTCCCAGATTACGGCCACTTTAACTTAGATCTATGTGTGTTGCCTCCAGCACAAAGAAACACTCAGGGACAGGATTAGGGGGATTAGAAGAGATTCACATATGTCCAGTTCAAGCAATTGGTATTCAAAGCTTTACACTTTCAAATGCCACCAAGAGAGAGAAAAGGAGCTGAGCGCTTGCTTGGCCTTTCAGCACCTCAAGAGGTGGACAGTGCTTTCTTTCTTCCCTGCTTTCTTTCTTCCCTGCTTTTTCTTTCTTTTCTTCCTTCCTTTCTTTCTTTCTGCACTCCACCCCCTTACCTTTTTCATTATTAAGTCTTGAAAGCTGCAGTTACTAAGGGGAAGCGTTTTCTCTTTCTCCTTCTCCTCTTTCTCTTCAATTCAATGTTTCTCAACCTTGGCAACTTTAAGATGTGTGGACTTCAACTTCCAGAATTCCCCAGACAGCCATGCTGACTGGGGAATTCTGGGAGTTGAAGTCCACGCATCTTAAAGTTGCCAAGGTCGAGAAACACTGCTTTAATTAGACGGCAGGGCAGCTTCTCCTGACCAAGTGCCTTCCAAACGTGATAAATTCCAACTTCCAGGATTCTCAGCATGCTCAAGACTGATGGGAGTTGTGGTCCTAATTATCTGGATGGCAGCAAGTTAGGGAGTGTGGGCATAAATGATAGATCTGCAAAAGGGCTGAATGGTTAGATAGACCCAACTACATGGAGAAAAATACTATAAAAATAGTAAATTATTTGGTGGTGATATTATGTCATCAGAGCATAAAGGGGAAGGTTACTACAATGTTGTGGTACAATCTATTTAATTTAGTGAAATATAAAATTGCTATTAATATAGGAATAGGTGGTTTTTTTTGAAAGACACTCACCTTTTCTCTTTAACACAGATCGTTAACTTTAGTCCAAGTTGCCTCTGAAGTGCTTGTATCTGATGGCCAACACTCACCAGTTAATAAATCAAAATTCAGAGGATTATGCTGCAAATGAAATTAGAGGAAAAAACACCAACAGTACCATGACCATGCGTGCATATGCATGTATGCACACACAGAGAGACATACAGTATTATGCTAAATACGTAAATTCAGAAATCCTATTAAATTCAGTAGTATTCATCCTCTAATAAATGCATCCAGATTTGCAACCAAGCCTTTTGCAAGCATAGTCGGAATAACAATAACACTTAAATTTTACATTTATTAGTTTTCCCCAAGTTTGAGAATAAGCCCCATTGAATTCTGTGGGGTTAAATAATGAAGATTGCAGGCTCTGTGTCATTTTCTATGTAGGGACTCTTAAAAAGTAGCCCTTTCTATGCAATAGCCAAGATTCTTCAGCTGTTCCTGTGCTAGAAGTTGGATTTTATTCTGCTGGGTTTTGAATGGGAAGCCAACAAATGTCCTCTTTTTTCTTTGTGAAACTCTGAGCACCCTCCAAACACCCACGCATCTCACACAAATTATGGTGGCATTCTCGTTGTAATAGACCCATCGATGGCCTTTGCACAAAGTTTAGTTTTGTTCTGATTTAGGAGAGGGCTTTTGCTAAGACTCTCTCTTTGGGTTGTTGTTTGCTGTTACTGTGAAAGTGTGTGTGTGTGTCCACGCCTGTGCACACGTGCATGCTATTGATGCTTGGAATTCAGTTCAGCTGCAGAGATGCAGAACAGTTTCTGCTGCATTCTGGCAATTTTCAATGTGCTCATATGTAACAGAACCAGCAGGGGTCTAATCCCCATGACAAACATTATATCCTTTTCCTGACTCACTTATACTTTGGAATCAAGGAGGGGGGTTAGCTCTTTGAAGGTTTCTCTTTGCCCCACGCTACGCAGGATATGTTGGCAAGCTGGTCTGAGCTTCCCATCTTGAGCCAGACTTCACAACAAATGAAATACAATTGAATCACTGCAGCCTTTATGTGGGGTAGGCAGTGCTTAATTTGCTTTAAAAAGAGAGAGAGAGAGAGAGAGAAAATGGGGGGGAAGAGAGGGGCACTGGGGCTGAAGCCTTACGAGAAGCTTCTCCACAATACCAGGCAAGTACTGGGGAACTAACTTAGATTAGGGAGCAGTGAAGGAAAAGGCTACTGAGCATGCACAGAGACCCTACATAGTGTATCTTTTGCAACACCAAATGATAACCTTCAGCCCAGGGAACTAACTCAGTGTTTGAAATGATAAGAGAGGGTTAGGGTTCCCAACCCACATCCCCACCCCAACTTGGTGCTGTTTACATGTGTTGGATTACAATGATCCATTATCCTCAGCTATTAGAACCAGAGCAGGGCAATGGGAATTATAGTCCAATTTGGCTCAACTTCCCTGAGATCAACTAACTCTTCCTTCCCCTTCCTTTTCCTTTTTTCCATCAAAAGTGACTGCACAGGATTTGGGCATGGAAAATCATACCAGGAATGAAAACAGTTATACAGACCTACTGTGTTTTCCCCATGCCACACTGAAGAGCCTTTCTGTGACACTTCACTTTTCAGGCTCTGTACAATTATTCCCTGGGAGTACTTACCTTTCTTTTAATCTCATTGATCCTTTATAGAGTGAACAGGTTCACACGTGGTGTGAAATTCCAGTTGTGATCCACAAGAGAATTTATTCTGAAAATTATTAAAACTTCGAGAGAAGGTAGGTGAGATCCAATGGCTTGAAATCCATATGAAGGAAATTATCCAGGAAGGATGGTAAATCCTATGAAACAAGTTACTACTGGATCAACACAATCTCTCACGCAATCCTCACAAAAAGGAGAAATAGGAGAAATCAAAAGAGGCCAGTGTGGATACATGCACATGCTCTAAAATGCTGAAGAGAAAGAGGCACATTGAAAGGAAAAGGAAGGAGGGGAAGATAACCAAAGAAGAATACAAGGTAGTCTCCAGAAACTGAAGCAACTAGTCAGAAAGGCTGAAGCTCAGACTGAGCTGAGGCTTGTGAGAGATACTGAAAACACCAAAAAGAGTTATTTGGGTTTGCTAGAAATAAAAGGAAAGTCATAGAGGGGGTAGGTCCACTGTGAAGAGAAGGTGGTGAATTGTAATAATGATGGTGAAAAGGCAGAACTTTTTAACTCCAGTTTTACATTTGTTTTCTTTCAGGAAGGAAATGATGTTTGCTGCTCATGGTTATATTATTGGTGGAAAGAGGGAAATGCAGCTGAGGACAGACAAGGAGCAGGTAAGAGAGAACCTTGTTAATGTAAATGAGTTCAAGTCTCCATAGCTAGATGGATTGCATCCCAGGGTACTGAAGAGATTAGTGGGAGTGATCACAAGACTGCTCTTGAATTTTTTTTTAATCTTTTAGTATTCCTGGAGGACTGGAGGGGTCCCAGGTGATTGAAGGAGAGCAAATGTTGTCCCCTCCTTCAAAAATCACAGGAGGAGGACCCAGAAAACTATGGATGATCAAGCAGCATGTTTGTAAGCACTTGGTTAGGCATGCCACAATTAACAGGAGCCTGCATGGGTTTGCTGCAAACAATCATGACAGATTAAACTTATTAAACTTCTTTGATAGAGTTACTACCATACAAGGTCAGGGGAATGCCATAGGCATAGTTTACTTGGACCTCAGCAAAACTTTTGAGCTATCCAAGGGCACATACACTTAATGTAGGAAATGTTATTCATGTTCATTCATTGGTGCTTCCAATTGTTTATGTTGACTGGCAGCGTCTTTCTATGGAGATGAATTTTTATCATTTTTTTCCAGAGATGCTCCTAGTCGGCTGTAAGACTTCGGCCCTGTAAACTATGGGCTCTGCCACTGAGCTGTAGCCCTCCCAGTTATGTTTTGCCCTCTTTCTTGGCACTTCCTTACCTTTTCCAAATGGCACAAAGCCTGATTCAAATATGATTCTTCCATTGTGGTCACTGTACAGTTCTAACCCTGTGACTCTATGACATTGCATAAGGGCTACTCCACAGAATGACAATTCCACATCATTTCTCCTGATTGCATAAGAGAATGCCAGCCTGAACTGTTGCCAGCAATACTCAGCACCAAAAAAGGGGCTTATCATTGGACCAAGTAAACCTAATACAGAATATTTCTTAACAGTCACCTACAACACTGGATGTACTGTAATTGTAAATGATGTGGATTTATACACAATTTAGTATTAACAGATAGTTGGGATTGCAGTTTCATTTAGACCACATTCATAATCACCACAGTCTGAATTTCTAATATACTACTGCATGCTACAAACAGTGTGCCCTGAAAACTCTTGTCTTTTTATCCTACTAGATTTACTTCCAAGTTCCTGATTTTCAGCCCTATCATTTTAAACCTCACTCCCCCTCCCACTTCTACATTTAATGTCTCCATGTGTTTGGTTCACCCATTTCCAATGTGCTTGAATAACTCAAAAGAAAATGAATTGAGTTCTTTTTGTTTCCCCCTTTTTAAAGGAGAAGGAAGAGGAGGGGGAGATTAATAGGAAGCAGGATCAATAAGCTTGGAACTTGGTTTTCCTACCCTTGCTGACTGAAGCTTCAATGATATAAAGCAGAACTACATTGTAGGACCAGAAGCTTGGTTGGGAGGAAATCCAAGGCAATTATGTGCCACTCCATGAAGGGGTGTTTAATTAATTACACAACAACTATGAGTAAGAGGTTGAGGATAAAAAATGCAGATGTTTCTGCCAGCCAGCTGAATGAAAACCATTCTTGATCCTGTCAAAAGAGCATTTTGAATCAAAGGGATTTCATGGGAGTAGAAGAATGAGTTTGGTGGCAGAGTGCAACGATGCAGTCTTTTAATCATTAAGCCCTTTTACAGCAGTAAAATGAACATCCATTGTCATGGCCACTCCATTGGGGCCATCAAGCCAGGTTAAAAAGAGGAGGTGGTTCATGAAAGGCACGAAAAAGGGGACACAAACAGCCAAACTGCTGGAATTCCTGCCGGGAAAGACAAAGCAGGAGAAGAAAACAGTACAGGTTGGTCGGCTGAAATGGCTTTCCTTGCCATCCCTCTCATATGCAGTGGGCTTGCACCATCTGTAAAGAGCATTAGCATCTGTAGCTTCAGCAGATCTTTCTTTTCTTCTAGCCTGATTGTTTTATTGTGGGTTTAATTTTTATGGTTCTTTCAGTGAGGTCCCCATAGGAAAACTGTTCTTGTTTTATTAACTCCCCCTGCATAGTTGCAATAAAGTTGAGTAGCTAAGCCTTCCTTCCCTCCAACTACTCAGCAAGGAAGAACAAACTTGGAAAATGTATCATCCTGTGAATGCTCCAGAAATAGTGCTATTGCTTAGGAAAGCCCATACAGCATTCTTAATATTTTAAGATTTAGTTAATATTTTGATTAAGTTTACTATTGTAGAAATTACAACTAGAGCAACGTACTGCTGCAAGCATAGCTTTATGCTTGCAGACTGCCCAAAATAAGGATCCCAAAATGGAATGCTAAAGGGCCATTTAAAAGTGGAAAAAATTTAAAGTTTCATCTTTCGCCTCCCTCCACACCAGGGATGCCCACTTAATAGTTCAGCTATAGTTATCTTCAAAGCCAAACAAATTGTAGCTCTTGTAATGAAGTCCATTTTCAAGCCCTTTGATTCTTGATTGTAATTAATTATTTTATTACTGATCCAGATCAGCATCTTCCACAAGCATTTTTAAATATAAAGAAAATAATCTTATGCTGAATAAATGCTAACTATATTCCACTTTCCTTTTTCATTTTTTTGCCAGGGGGTGGGTGGGAAGAATACTGGATTTCTTTTTACTGTTCTTGTGAAAATGGATTTCCTAATATTTGGGTTTATTTGCAGATGCCGCAGATGAAAGCCATCACTTTGTTTATTTGGCGTAATCAATAAGCATGTAGCATTAACATCTATTTATATTAAAATTCTTTAGTATTAAAAAGAAAGAGATTTGTGATTATCAGTGTCATCCCTGAAATGTTTGCTGTAATGGCAATGATATGTGGCTACATTTTATTATAAAATATGAGCATCTAAATAAAGCTTTCAAAAACAGATAGATATGAACATAAATATATTCCCACATATCTACAAGTTGTGTAAATAGCCCTCTCTTAGGGAGCCACTTTTCCAGCAATGATAGATAATATGTTTCCCTTATTTTGAAAGAGTTTAAATTTACTTAAATGCCATTGATACGTAACTTTTTCAGGGCTGCCTTCCAACTTGCTGAAGAGGAAAACTAAATGCAATTTATGTGTATGTCAGACCATATCCATATTTCTTTTTAAATATGTCTCTCAAAATATATCTTCCATCATCACTGTTTAAAGTTTGATTTCATCCATGATTTGTATGCAAACATCAGTCAGTGCTGGAACTGCTTTCTGGTGTCAAGAAATGTTAAGACCTGGAATTAGTTGAAGACTTAAGATTATCTAATCACCTCCTGCTGTTAATCATTTTTCTCTTATTCCTTCTTTATATTCACACTCCAACAAGTTGATTTCCTAAATTACCTTTCTCCGTATTGTTTACTGAACAACTTTAAAAAAAAAAGTTGTTCAGTAAACAATTTGAAGAAAGGTAATTTCTTCAATTCAGTAAACATTTGAAGACATCTTGCTGTAGTGGTTAAGACATCTTGCTGGACTAGAAACCGGGAGACTGAGAGTTCTAGTCCCGCCTTAGGCATGAAAGCCGGCTGGGTGACTGTGGGCCAGTCACTCTCTCTCAACCCAGCCCACCTCACAGGCTTGTTGCTGTGGAGAAAAAAGCAGAAGGGAGTATTATATACGCCAGACTGAATTATACAAAATAAAGGTGGGATATAAATCAAATAAAGAATATAAAGATATATTAGTTCCTCACTGAGATAAGAGAATAATGCATAGTTTCAGGTTCTGTAAGCTTCTGACTAACACTCTGACTAAAGCAAAATACATTCTGGCCCGATTTAAGGTCCTTGTCTTGAAGATCCATTGCAACCCCCCTCAAAAGAGTATATTTTAAGGGAAATAGTTGCAGCTTCATTTGCATATTTCCTATGGATTCTAGATCAAGGAGTGAGGAAAGAGATTTGGTATGGAAGCCAGATTCCATCCTCTCACCTGACTGGTTTGGCCTGTTGACAGCAGGCCATAATAGAGGGGAGAGCCATCCTTTGGCATCCTTCATTCCTCAGTGGAGAGAGAGAGAGAGAGAGAGAGAAGCCACCATCCCATGTGGCTGGAAACTCTTGGCTTTTTAAACACTTGCATGAAAAAGCGATCCATGCAGGAAGGCAGGGGGGCCCACTGCTTCTTGCTTTGCCCCAAACACATGTGAGTATCTGAGTGGTGGAGGGGGACTTGTGCTGGTGGATGAATTGGCAGAAGCTACCCTCCAATTTCCCCAACAGCAGAAAACACAGGATTGACTTTCAGAGTGGTTTAACTAGTTCATGCTTCTCCTAATGGGATGAACCAACCTGGTGACCTGATTCCTCATCCATATGCAGATAAAACTGTCACCTAATGTTTCAGCAAAGAGATGTGTGCCCTTGTGACACCTATAGCTAGTTGATCATTTATAGCCATTGTTATTTGGAATTTTTCAAAGAAAGGAAAGCACTTTTGTCTTCCATCACCCCTTTCATCTTTTAAGATGCTGCTCTATACCTTGGTGCTGAGTTCCCAAATAACACAAGTAAAATTGCTTCAAAAGGTTCAGACTATCAATTCAACTGGGCCTCTCCAAGAGTCTGGAGTTAAATCAGTAATCATTGCCTGAGCAAAGATTTGACAGATAAATCCAGTTCCTTTCAATAGTATGGCTCAAAAGTCCTAGATACACAACTGACCTCCTATGGAAGGATAGAGTTAGGATCAGGGTTAGTTCTACTGCTCCCCTGCATACAAAAGTAGCAAATCCAAGGACTGTGAATTGAAGATCTGTATTGAGCTAGACAGATCAACAGTTGAACTCAGCTTCCCATGTAAACAAAGCTGGCACGGCAATGCCAAATTAATTTTTCATCTGTCTCAGTTGCCCAGTTGTAAGGAAATCAAAGTTAGCTTTCTCATACATATATGGAATATATTGAAAAGCTTTACAACTCTCTATTGACATGAAAACTTCAATATACTCAGCAGAATAGAATGCAAACAATTTAAGCTAAATCTCTTGATCCAATATTTTGCATTAGCTTTATATATTTGCATCAGGCAACTAATCATCTTAAGTTACCTTAAGTTAAAAGGAGACAAAGTCTGTTCCAAGAGAAAAAGTGACTTAAATTACAATTCTTACTTTAAAAAAAAACTGCGATAAAACTGAATAAGGCAGAACCTGCAGTTCCCTATATGGATACATTTATCTATATTGATAATTATTGATAGTTTTATTTTATGTTTTTATTGATCACATTAAAAATATAGAAATTGATCAGGCAGCTTTCTATATTTTAAGTTTAAAAAAATTCAAAGTTTGCTCTTTGGAACTTTGTCAAAGCGTATCACTTACAGTTTTACATCAAATGGCATCAATACCCAAATGACATTTCTGAATGATGATAATTTCAGGTAGCAAATGGTAAGTAACAGGTTTAAGAAAACGGGAGAAATAAAATACATGGTAGAGATGTGCAATTTTAAAATCCTCCCAAGATGACTTCTCAGTCCACATATTCATAAATAAGCACCCAGAAAGAAAAACTGAGATGCAAAGTTCATGAACAGACAAATCCATTGGCATCTGAGTTCACACCCTCTGAATTTTATGAAATCATGATGAATGCAAATCTTGCTGGGAATATTCATTTCAACTCTGTAAAGTAGTCATCTACAATTCTAGAGAGACATTACAAGTGAGACCGTGTCACGTAAAATTCCTCTGGGGTCTGTAACAACAGCCACATACAAAACAAAGTCACTTCATTCGCTGCACTTTATTCTGTTGTCATGTTAAAAGCAATGAATTTATTTCCCTCCCCTCTCTGTCTCTCCTCCCTCTGCTTCTACAGCCCTGTAGTAAATCAAAAAAGTAAACTCTCATTCTCATTGTGCAAGGCTTACTTCCAGGCCCCTACAGTTTCCACAGTAACTAATTAGAAATTTGCATATCTAAGAGAGAATTATTTAATACTGATGTAAACCCTTTTATTCTCCCAAGCTTGGCTTTTTTCTACTCAACTTCTGGTAGATGTTGGGCCTTAAGGTCATACTGTACAAACTCTGATTGTAGGTGGCCTGATCTTGCTGTTTTGAGTGTGGGTGATTCATATCCTGTGAAGAAAATGCCTTGCCAGGGTTTTGTTAAACAGCCACAGTTTGAAAGGCAGCTCTGATTCATTGAGTTGCCATTTGTTTTAATCTATAGCATCTTCCGCATTCCTCATTAGCTAACTCTTGTGTAATTGAGTCATGCGTTTTTAGACACGTTAAGCCTCCATATTCCTTGTCTCCCAGCTCCAATGGCTCATCCCTGCATGACTTCCAGCCTTTTTCGTTGGGAAGGCAGAATCAAGAAAGAGAAATCCCTGGTGTTCAGCAGCATTTCATCTGGTCAGTGAAAAGAAGGAGATGGGAATGCAACATTATACTTTGCTTTCAGATCATTGGTAGAAGTAATGTACATTAAACTATCATGTTTGCATGGAGGTAGCATATGCTCCCACTCTTGCTCTTTACAAACGATAATTAATTTGCTTCTTATCCCTGGCAAATTTCTCTTGCATTATGCCTTTTAGAGCATGTATGTTCACTAGCATGCATTAGTTCCATCCCAGTCCCTTCTTATAGCTGTCAATCCAAATAATAAATGTAGCTAAATTTGCTTGAACAGTAGTCTTGACTACGTCCAGATGCATGGTGGCCTCCATGTTCCATTCAACACTCTCACATTTTGGTCAGCTTACTCACACATTGCTTTGGAAGAAAGTGCATGACTAGCTGTTGCAGCATACAGTAGGCAGACTTCAGTAACTTGTAATTGTGAACAAGAAAAGTGGTTCAGGCAATGATTGCGAGATCCCCCAATGTCTTCCATAAAATGTTGCTGCTATAGAACTGCATCTTCTAAAATTGTAGAATTTGGCAATATGTGCTTGGACTGTGGTCCAGCTGTTGTTACTGCCATTGCTTTAAGTCTAGGCTGAGGTGTAATTGTCCCTTCACTCTAACCAATGATAAGCAAACATGTGCATGTGTTTAAATATAAATTCCCTTGAAAATATGAAACTGAACCAGACATATCCCATCCTCCAATCCTATTAGCTATTGGAAGGAAGACTCCCACCTTTCTATTTACTAATTCCATCTGCAAACATTTGAGAGACATCTGTTCCAAGAATTCAGAAACTTGGATGGGTGAAAATGGATATGTGGGTTTGTTTTTTTTTAAAAAGTGCAGTATTTTGTGTATGCACTTGCAGAAAGGCTATGTAGCCTTTACATAATCCTGAGTGAGAACATTTGCTTTATCACAGGGTCATGAAGGGGATCTTGCCCTGTCCAAAATTTCCACATTTATATCTAAACATGGCGCCAAGATGTAATGTTCGTTTGACATTGTCCCAGCTGTAAGTCAGTTGTGTTGAAGTATTAGTATTACAGCTGTGAGGCAGCTGTAAGTCAGTTGTGTTGAAGCATTATTGTTCTCCTAATTCCAGTATGATCCAAGGGCAGCCTCATGGTGTATGAAACCTGTTAAACCCTGTTGCCCACAGTCCTAGAGGCCAGTGGAAATAGAGGCAATAGATGCAGGATAGGGGAGGGCTGGTGTAGTTTCAAGGATGATGGATAGCATTTCATGGGAAAGGTTCTAAGGCTGGGGATAGTTGCTTTGATTTATTTGATTTTTATACTACCCAATCTCAGCCATGTATACTTACACATACAGCAATGATAACAGAATTCATACGCAGTTAAAAACAATTAAATATAAACTAAAACGGCAATACATAATTATATAAAATACCAATGGTATTATCCAGCTAGATAAAATCCCTCTAGAGAGCTCCATTTTAATTTCTTTCCAGGATACTAAGTAGACCTGGGGCAAGTTTAATTTCCTGGAGGAAAGTGTTTCATACTGTGGGAGCCATCACAAAGGAGCACCTTCTCCTGGCTTCCACCACTATCACCACCAGCACCCAATATCCCCCTAATGGGATATAATTACAGTTCCTCCAGGGTAGTCATATCACTTCTTCTGACTGAAGAAGGTGGTCTGGAAATATCTTTTGTGGGGCTTTATAAGCCAAAAGACACACATTAAATTGCAGTTACACACTGATGAGCTGCAAATGCAGAGCCTGCAGCACAGGTATAACATGTTCATGGCATCTCTTATCAGTTAGTGCATGGGCCACTGCATTTTGCACCAACTGAGATTTCAGAGTAGTCTTCCAAGACAACCCCATGTACAGCCTGTACTTACAGTAATAATAGATCAGCTGGGTAATGATGACAGCATGATTTATTGTTGCAAGATCTTCCTATCTGAAGAGTCCAGATAATCTGTTTCCTTTAAGTTGCGATGTGTCTTGTTCAGACTATGAGGTGGCCAGACAGGTTTACTATAAAAGAACTCTTTTATTAAACACAACTATTTCCAATCAATAAGTTCTGGTAATTAATTAGCAAAGCTGTTCAACCAAGACCACCCAGGCAACAATGGTGAAACAGGCAAGGCTGCAGGAACAGACTGTGGCAGGTCAGCAGAACAGGATTCGACTAACTCGCTGAATGAAGCTGGAGTGCATGGCAAGGCAGGTACTGGAGGCAAGAGTCTGTGGACTGGTACCCTGGCAGGACTGGGCTGGCTCCTGGAAACTAGGCAAGACCAAACTGGAACCACTGGGCGAGGCTTGGCTTTGGAGGCTGGGCTGGCCTGGAGACTCTAGGTGAAGCTGAGGGCTTGACACAAGACTGGAGTGTACTGGAGGTTCTGGACAAAGCTGAGAGCTTGCAGCAAGGCTGGGCTGGACTGGAGACTCTGGGAGAGGCTGAGAACTCGAAGCAAGGCTGGACTGGACTGGAGACTCTGGGCTAGGTTGAGAGCTTGGAGCAAGGTTGGACTGGGCTGGAGATCCTGGGCAAGGCTGAGAGATTGGAGCAAGGCTGGGTGCACGCTGGGGTTGTGCTGAAACGTGGCAGCTAGGTCCAGAGCTGAATGCGAGGCTGTGCTCAACCGGAATGGCAGGGAAAGGAACCTTGGAGGCAGTGGGTGCAGAAGACAGATCTTTGAAGGCAGGAAACGCTGGCGCTGATTCCACTCTGGCTACAGGTGAGGCTTCTGATGCAGGAAAGGGCTCTTTCACGAAGGCTGAGAGCTCGAAGGATTGATTGTCTCCAGCAGCTTGCTCTTTGCACGTCTGCCTTTTATACCTATGCTTTGCACATCTGTTCCCTTCTGCAGCCAATCGGGCTGCCTTTTCCTTTGCATGTTTTTCTGCATGCCTTTCCTTCATGCTGATTGGTGGATTCACTCTCTTCCGAAGTTTGGCCAATCAGTGTCTCAAACTTTTCCTGCTCTGCTGAGTCACTTCTGGGTTTTGTCTTCCCGGTTTCTGCCTGGTAAGTTTCGGTTTCCCATTCTGACTCAGAATATGTTTTGTGTTCTGAGTCAGAAGCTGGCTGAAACCTCACACTATGTAGTTGTCTTTCTGCCACTAACTCAACAATCTTCCCTAGAAAGGAAAGGTTAAAAAGAGGATCATTGTTATCCAATAAAGCTGGATCCAAAGAGCACCTCTTGAGAAGCATTACATTACAGCCTCCTTCAAGGCCACAGGAAACACATCCTCTCAAAGTGAGGCATTGATCATTTCCTGGATCCTGCTGACCACTCCCCACGCTCTGAATGACCCAGGAAAGGCATGGATCTAACCCACAATCAGGGGACACACTAAAGAGCACCCTACCCTCTTCCTTGGAATCCACAGGTCAAAAAGAATCTCCATTAACATGAAAAGTGTTAGAAGATTTTGATGAATTTGATTTTACTGGCATGTGCTGTGAAAATTGGTCACAACTGCTAGTCAGTAGATCTGTTGATCAGTTCTCTTCCTAGTAAGGAAGAGGCTTATGACCAGAATTTATATTAAAGCTGAGGGATAGCAATCTGTAATTACCAGTTCTCAGGACATTCCAGCCATCTCAGCTCCTTAGGAAAGGCTGACGGTGTCATTAGTTCTTGCCATTTTAACTTTCCCACAGCAATATGAAATAGGAAGTGATATAACAGAAGGCCACTGTGATATTTTGCAACATTCAACCTGCACCATGTATTTACGCGTGCCTGTCTTTAAAGATTGCAAGGGACCTATATAGTTCATTATGGAGTGACAACTGCCAACAACAGAAGAATGGCTAAGTTTCAGTGGAATATAGGGTGGAGATGCTGATACTGATGAAATTTTGAAGAAGAGATAAGTATATTTTAACCCTGTCATAGAAAGAATGCCTTCCTATTTTCATGTCCTCTCATTCTTTTAAAAAAAGTATTTTGTTATGCTTTATTTATCATGATATCAATAAAACATGCATGTGCATGTACACACACACTCACACACATACATGCCTGTTTGTAATGCTACTAGATCTTCATTGGAGGCAGCATTATTACTGAACAATCATCTTAATGCACTGTTTTAAAATGTTTCATGATTGCAGGGAGAACCTAAATGTTTGAGTTTCAGATTCTTCCCTTCCAGGGCTCTCCTGGTTACAAATAAGCTGGTGCCAGAAGGGGGAAGGAGAACACAGGGTCTCCTATAGAAACAGGGCTTGTGGGGGGCTCTTGACACCACACATCTGCCATCTCACTCCTTTATACTCTCCACAATGAACTCCCACATCTCAAAGGCAAGGCAGACATAAAACAGACAAGTCATCCAGGTACTGGTACTGCATGCTGTATTACCAAGAAGCCCCATCATGAGAGGAGAGTTCCTTCTTCTGAAAGCATCTCCTGGTGACCCATTCAGAATTAACTGTGGAATTAGTTTTATGGCCTAACAGCCTCTGAACTGTGAAAACAGGAGGCTTGCAGTAAAATCAGGACCAATCCTCTCCCCACTCCCACCCCTCCTGCCAACATGTCCCTCTTATCCCAGCTTTGGAAGAAAGGAGGGGGGTTGGCACCATCTTCTTAAGAACTTTTGCTTACAGGGAGTGGATTGTTGGGTTCAGCGTTTCATTTTGGTGCATTTCTTGTCCTCTGTGTCTTTAGGATATTTTCATTAAAAAAAAATCACTCCCTAAAACTAGCTATACTTATCAGAAGCTAAAGTGCAACAAATCCCAATTAAATTGAAAAGAAGTTCAACGGCCCTGTGCAGTGCCTTAGAGTCAAAGGGGAAAAGATGCTTCAGAGTGTGCAAGGCCAGAAACGTAGGCCCTGTTGGCAATGCCTCAAAGCAGTTGTGTCTTTATCCAGGATCACGAGGGTGCCCATAATAGCTGCAGAACCAACCAAGGAAAAGGCATTTTAGGTTTACGGAGTTCATTCACTTGGGCCCTCTGAAGCACTCCTTTGCCCTCCAATCTGAAGTGCTGCACAGCCCCAATGCTCAGTGCCAGGATAATGACAATCCACACAGGTCCCAACACACAGACAGACACACCCTTTTTCTTGGTCTCTGGCTGGGGTCACACACTGCATTAAATCATGACTTTTTAAAACCATTATTTGTTGAAAGAGCCGCCATGGGTGGACTTCTGCAACATGGCAAACCAAACTCAAACAAGCCAAACATGATTCTCACATAGCATTTACTGCTCTGACAAGCGACCCCTGTTTGGCCTCAGGAACGAGGCTCCCAAGTGGTGCTGTCTGTATTGCTTTAAACTAGAGGGCGTCAGATTGGAGAAAACCCTCCTAGGTTTCCTCACTGTTATAGGGCCTCAGAACGCTGAAGTGGTATTTAGCTGCCATGGATAACTGTGTTTCATATTATATCCTCCAAAGCTCCAAGCCCTCTGAGGGGAGAAGTGCTGTGTTCTGCAGTTCTGCAGCAACTGCATCTCAAAATCACCACAAAGCAAAGCCCCAACATAACATGGGGCATGGCTTCTGTCTTCTGGGTGGATGTCAGCCATAGGGCTCTCTGTCCCCCCCTTCTATTTGCAGGACATGGCCAGGCCTGAAGAGCCTTCTTAAGGGTCTCTGCATCACGACTGCTTCTCCTCCTATTCCAAGCTCAGGAGATCCTGCTTACTTAAGAATCGATGCAGAGAAGTAGGAAGTGACCTTTTTGTTCTCTTCCTGCAAGAAACTCCATAAAGACACGAATAGATCTCCTTCTTTACCTAAGATCTCCCCTCATTTAGTCTCTAAGTCATTTAAGAAGAAAAGAGAGAAAAAGATGTTCCAACAACTGCCACAGTTCTTTGGCAGCCTTTGTACCGGGGAGACCCTTTGTTCCAGCCCTAAGCATGTTGATGTTCCTTTGGTGCTGAAGAGGCAATCGATCCAACAGTACTTCTTGTGGACGAGGGCCATAATGAACCGCACTGACGATGTTGTCAAATTCCTTTACTGGGGTCACAAGCATGTTGAGAACCCTTGCAATTTCAACATTATCTGTAGTCTGATTTTCCAACCAATTTTTGCCATTACTCTCCTATATCAATATTAAGGGTGTGTATAAAGCACTCTGAAATGTCTTTGTTAATTCTGTATTCATTTCCTGTGGATTCTTTGTTGAATTAAATTTTAATAGCACACAGCAGTTAATCTGCTCAGATTCAAAAACAACAGCTAAACTCATATCCAGGAACTATGCAGTTAAAGCTACATTTATGTGAGAGAGATCTGCATGGTTTTATAAGCCTATTTGGCAGAATTTATTCTGAGATACAAATACGTTCTTCTCATCCTTACTGCAATCCTGTTCGGGCAATGTAAATTTTGGAAATGTTTGCCCTATTTTTTAGTCAGGAATGTAAAATGACTTCAATAAACATGTAGTACAATGTTTACTATCTTCGTAAGGATACATTCTCCTCCTCCTTGTGCCAAGCACATCTCTACCCCATCCTTTTTTAAAATAAGAAGCAAATACAAGTTCTCTTTCTACAAGACATTACTCAGTGGAGCAAAACCTGCACAATGTTTGAATGGTCTCATTACTGTTCTAAGAGCAAGACTAATCCTCCCACAGTGCTACAGAGGAAAGGTGTTGGCTTCTCAGCCCTGAATAACACCACTGATCGTAAACCTTTGCAAATGTTACTTGTGGAATATGGTTACTTCCAGCATTCTAGACATTAAGAGAGGATGAACTAATACCAAACTGTGTTTTACTCATGGCTTTGAGCTTCAGCTATGGCTGGAAACTTTTGGTGAGGAATACTTAACATTAATGGAAAGTATTCTCAATAAATTAGGGAGAAACAAAGAATATAGAGTGTGTTTCAAACAATTAACTAACAACAGGATTCTATCCATGTCTATTCAAAAGTTAGTCTCATTCAGTTCAGGGGGATTTATTGCCAAATAAATAATTGCAGCCTCAACTGTTTTCATTTTTTAAAGATAAAATATTACGAGTATTTTGCACATTATCTGTCACTGCTTTGAATAAGAAATAAAGTAATACTGGCCTTCAACCTGTTACAGAAATTTATTTCCATCTCTTTTAATGAATGTAGTTGTAGTCAGATTATGGTTTAAGTAAGAAATCTGTATATAGAACACACTTCCTCCAGCCAACTCTACCTACTATCCCTTTTCATCTGTCTTGTTCTTTTCCAGCTTCAAGCCACCTCATTATCGCCTACTTGTTGAACACCATTAGATGTTCTGACACATCTCTAAGCATTGGAAAAATGAGAAAAGGCGTTTGCCTTTATTAGAGTGGTTGCTAATTGTGTTTATCTGAATGAGAGTTCATGCATGGGGTGACCAGGGAGTGGGCCAGATTTACGGATTATTTGAACAAAAGAGAGGGAGAGGAAAAAGCAAGAAGCATTCCGGGAGGGTTTTTTCCAAGCTGGGTCAATAAAATGATAAAGTACAAAGCAAGTGAAGGTGCTTCTGTATCACCACTGTTCTTACTCCTCAACTCCTCAGAAGGAGTTTGAAGTTCACCCCCCAACTTCTGCTGCCCTTGAATCACTGAGAACAGGCAGAGACCATCACGAGCCAAGCAGGGCTTCCTCCATCTGAAGAAGAGAAGAGTGTAGAATGATAATCAATCCGCTCAGCAGCTGCAGTTCCTGGAGTAACAAATCTCCCATCACCCCCCAAAATGCAAAGAAAATAAATGGCTGGTGCCAGCATCCATGTAAATGTAGTATGCATTTCTTTGGCTGCTTATAAAAACATTTGAGTAGCTGCTCTGGGGAGGGGGAGACTTATCTAGCTACAAAACGGCCAATTACTTACTTACTTACTTATTTAAGCCACTGCAAGCAATAACACCAAAAGGATAAAATATCAGCATTGTTAAAACCCAGGGCATTTCACCACAACATGAACCATGATAATTTTTGGTGGGGTCTTGAACAATGGCAACATACCGGAATCACAGAAGTCCAGAGCTGCTTTAGAATTGATGAAGAATCCTTCTGGGCTATAAACAAATCTTAATTTATGTATGTTCACAAATTCATTAATAGGATTTGAGCTAGCAGTCACTGGCCAGGAAATAAATTTCACATTAATGAAAAAGGCAAATGTGAATATTATTAATCATGGATCAGAAATAAACCTGCCACTGTAGTTATACCTTTATAGAAATGTGTGGCACAATTGCACCTAAAATTTCGGTACAATTTCGGTTACTGCATCTTCAAAGATATCCTGGAAAGCTGGAAAAGGCACAAAGAATGCAATTATAATGACTAGGAAGCTCTACGGAACAATGAAAATGTTATTTGTTTAGAAAAGAGTAAGTGGGGACCAGATAAAAGGTTATAAAATTATGCATCTCTGGAGACAGGGTTGAACAGTGAAGCTGAATTGCCAACTGGAAACACTTCCCAACATGCTGCAGAGTTATACTATGGATTCACTGTCACATGGGGTGATGAGAGCTTTAAAGAGGGGTTAGGCAAATACATGGAGGAGAAAGGTATTGATGGCCACCAATCACACAAACCAATATTACCTCCAGAGTCAGAGTAAGTAAGCTTCTAGCTACCACTTGTTAGGAGGTAACAGCATAAGTAGATTATTGCCCTTGTAACCAGTGTGAAGTTCCCATCAGCATCTGATTAGCCACTGTGGTCTGGAGAGGACTTTTCTTGTGCAGGACAAGAAATTTTGCATTGCAGAAAGGCAAGGAAATAATCTGGTGAAGGAACCACCTTCTCAGGGAATGTAGATAATTCATTACATAGCCATACTGAAGGTTTTCTTATAATTCAGCTGAAGACATGATTCTCAGTGATACATGTTCTAAGAAATGCCAGAAATTCACCAAAGTCAATTGTTCTGTCCCCATTTCCTCTTCGCCCAATCTCTCTTAGCCTACATCTAGGCAACAGGAGCGAAACATCACTGCTTCCAAAAGCTGCTAAAGGAAAAAAGCAACCTGCAGAGTCATCTTAAGCTTCTTGAAAAGTTTACTTATTTGTTTGTTTGTTTGTCCAATTTTTATCACTGCCCATCTCCCCCCCAAGGAGGGACTCTGGGCGGTTAGTTGAACTTCAAATGCTGTAAATATTCTATATTGCTGATCATGTAGGAATCTAAAATGAAATTATTTTTAGCTCTTTCTGTGTGTTGCTTAAAAGCAGACTCCCAAATGTTCAGAGCTTTCTATTGTCTTTTGTGAAGGGAAATATTCTGTGTAAGGTGAAAGGTCCCCTGTGCAAGCACCAAGTCATGTCTGACCCTTTGGGGGGACGCTGCTTTCACGACGTTTTCTTGGCAGACTCTAGCGGGGTGGTTTGCCATTGCCCTCCCCAGTCATCACCTTCCCCAGAAAGCTGGGTGCTCATTTTACCGACCTCGAAAGGATGGAAGGCTGAGTCGACCTGAGAGAGAATCGAACTCGGGTCATGGGGAGAGTTTTGGTTGCAATACTGCCACTTACCACTCTGTGCCACATGAGGCTTCTCTGTAGTCTATACTACCTTATTTTACCAAGATCAATGCCCCATTTGAAGGTGTCCCATAGTTGAAGTCCATATTGGACTTCAGTCTAGTGCAATTCCAGTTTAAAGTTGCAATGAGAACAGGGGCTGTAAGTGTCTCTATCCAGTTAATACCTAGCAGAAGCACCTGCAGGGAGGTCAGGAAAGTTAAGATGGTCACTATGCCCATGTGATTGAAGTTTCACCCCCCTCTTTTTTTAAATGCATCACATGCACAGTATATCTAAAAAGGATGCAGCCACTAAGTTGATTTTTTTTACCCCTCCCCTCAATGTCCCTGGTACTTAGTCAGTAAACTGAGCAGATACACAGTCATCTGCTATTTTCCACTACATGAAGATAAATTGCATTTTAAACTTACAGCAATTACTTCTAAAGATGCATGTTTGTGCAGACATTAGCATAACCATGCCCTTCTCTTATGAATAGACTTGGACTTATCAATAAACTCTTAAAAGTCAGTGATAACCCTGTTTTTGAACAGTTACTGGGTTATGCCAGAAAATGCAGGATTCCCTGGCCCTGTAGACTCAGACTATGAAGCCACTGGGCATGGATTTCCACATGGATATTGACCTGGGATCGATTGATCATTCATTCATTCATTCATTCATTCATTCATTCATTCATTCATTCATTCATTCATTCATAGATAGATAGATAGATAGATAGATAGATAGATAGATAGATAGATAGATAGATAGATATGAATGAGCTGCTGGGTTCCGCTTAGGTATCTCTAGATACAAATAGGTATGGGAAGGTTTTGCATCCTCTATTAAAATAATTACAAATATTCTCTCTCAACAGACATGTTAGTAAGCTCATCTGAAAACAGTAAGTGGGAGTTAGTTACTGCTCATTCTGGTCTTAGCTTCTCAGAAAAGGATCTTCCACTGAAACTGGCCATTGGATTCTTTGAGACAAGGAGCATAGCTTCCTGTTTCTACCAAGCTTTACATAAAGAACAGAGTTAAGTTCTGACTTCATGGGATAGTCTTTTCCTTTGCTTTCTAATTCTGCTTATTTTTCAGCCCTGACTCTCATACAGTTTAGCCCTGAGAGGATCCAGTAGATTGCTTGTATAAATCCAGCCTGTCTTCTCACCTTTGACTACTTGAGCCATTGTGATCAATAACAAAAAGCTCCACTAGCATGGCCTTCCCCACCTTGGTGTCTACGAGTTAAGTTGGACTACAGTACAGTTGGCTTGGGTTGGGAAAAGCTAGACTAGATGGCCCAGTCAGTGCACTGATTCACATTACCCAGGGGCACTTTTCCTTTTTTTTCACATAAGGTTCTTGGATAAACTTCCAGAGGGCCAAACAAGTTCCTGGACTGTAACCTGAATCTCCATTTTCAGACTCCTAAATTCTTGAATTGACCCAGATGAAGCTACCAATTGTTTGGATCTTTAAATTGTGCCAGTATATTTTTGAACAGCTGAGGCAAATTGTATTTTATTGCATTGTCATCTCCCAGCAGAACTACTAATATAGAGTAAACTAACCCTCCTATTTTTTAAAAAATATCACCATTAACTAATGTGCACTAGCTGTTACGGCTTATAAATAATAGGGATGTACAAAATGTCATTTCTATTCAATGTTTGTGGGGTCCCCCCCTTTTTTTTTCTCTTGCTTATTGACGCTACATCTGTTTTGTCAGTACGTCAGCTAATGGAGAGAGTTAATTGTGTTGGTTGTAAGGCCACCTGTCACATGCCTGCCTCATTTCCATACTAATGGTCCAACCGGGCAGGCAGCAGACTCCTTTGCAATCACATCTCCTGCCTCTCCGCAGCTTGGGCCAAATGTGCCTAAGCGGCAACTCTAGGCTGCCTCTCTGAAGGCCTTTAGTACTGTGTCAAGTCAGGCTTGGCTTAGCCCTCTGCTGATGTCCCTAGAAGGGGAGAAGGGAGGGAGGGAGGGATGCAAATGTTGTGTGAAGCTTACATTTTCACAGCAAGATAATTGGACCATGTCGTTTTTAAAAAACATCCTTAGGAAATTTGACATTAGTTGTTTCTGCATTAGTACCTATGACTCCTTTCTTCACACACAGGTGAAAGCACTGTTTTCCCTGGAGGCAAGAAACCACGGGGTCACTTCAGTTCTTGAAGTGGAGTGCCACAGAGGCAGCAGGATGGGATGTGTTTTTTTTCCCTTTTCTCTTTAAAGAGCATCTAGGCTATCACGCCACTTCTTCTGGTGGCTGGTTAATTGCCTCTGAGAAGAATGACTGATTGATTCTGTTGCTTCCCATTCCTATAATCTAGATTATTTTACAAACAATAATTATAACCAAAGTAAGTATAGTATAAATAGTGTAAAGATAACAATAGAAGGAAGAGGATCATTCATATAGGAAAAGCTTGAATGAAGAGGTAGGTTTTCAGCAGATTAATAAAAGATATAATTATGAACCCCTCACAGATTTCAGGGGGAGAGCCAACACTGAGAAGGCCCACTTGCAAATTGCTGCAGGAGTGCTCTATACTTCTCAGCACACACTGAGAACGTAGTTTGTTATTGATCACAATGGCTCAAGCAATCAGAGGTGAGAAGACAGACTGGATTTATATAAGCAGTCTATAGTCCCCAGATGATCTTATCTATTAACCCAGTTTGTAAGAGTGAAAGCAGTCTGTTGGATATCCTGGTTGTAAGTATTTTAGAATCTTACATGCCAAGAACAAAATTTTGAATCTGCATCAGGAGCTAATTAGCAGCTAGGCAGTTGATTAAGCAACAGTGTCACATATTTAATTTAAATGTTATCCTGCCTTTATTATTTTTATAAATAACTGAAGGCGGTGAACATACCTAATATTCCTTCCTCTCCTATTTTCCCCACAACAACAACCCTGTGAGGTGAGCTGGGCTGAGAGAGAGTGACTGGCCCAAGGTCACCCAGCCGGCTTTCATGCCTAAGGCGGGACTAGAACTCACAGTCTCCTGGTTTTCAGCCCAGCACCTTAACCACTTGACAGGGTCCCCACTCAGCACCTTGGTCATCACATTCTGCAGCAGCACAGCTTCTAGGCTAAGCACAAGAGCAGCACCACACTGAATATATTGAAGATGCATTAGCATACCACCCTTGGCTGTTAAAAGGCACTCCTAGCCATACAGGTCACTTGGGTCTCAACTAACAGTGATGTCCCTAAGGAGAATATTTTTTTAATAAGAATTTTATTAAGTTTCAAGCAAAGATAAAAGCTACAGAAAAACAAAAAACTACAAAGGAAAAAAAACAAAAAAGCGTAGAAAGAGAAAATTTTCAAAATTACAAAAAAAAAGTGACTTCTGACTTTTAACAGCAAGAATATACAAAAATATTCCATAATTAATCCCTTACGCTATATTAAACCAAAATCACATTATTTCTATAAATCATTCCATTGGCACATTATAAAAATCACTAAATACAGTTGCTCCCTCTAATAATAATATTAATGATAATAATAATAAATCTCCTAATAACTTCCCCCCCAAATATGATATTTATTTAATTATTTCCTTCCTAATACTATTCTATATATTCCTGTCTACTATAATACAAATCAAACTAAAAAACATATAAATTGTCTGCCATTATACTTGACAATACAACCATTTTAATAATCTTAATCATACTAAACCCAAAACCAACCATTTATTTTTTTTAATTATACTTTAATAATCTTAATCCAAATCATTAAAGATAAATGAAATCAGCCAAACCCTAAAGCAATCCAGGTAAATATTCTTAAACCCTTATCCCACTTCAAAATAAACCAGAGCATTTACATATCTCCACAATACGCACAGTGCCTTTTTCTTAGAAAAATCGAACAGCCCAACTGCCACCCTCAAAAATTCCAGCTTCTCTTCAGAAAACCTCCCATACATAATGACCCCTTCTTTTCCATGGCATTAGATCAGAAAATCAGTTTCACTTACATCTTGCAACTCGATCACTCCCTTTAATTTCTTCAACTTGTCTATCTGATCTTCAGCATTTCACCAGAAGTCCCAATCTCACTCTTAGAAGAAACATTTCTGTCACTGTTAAATTCCTCAGTTTCATCCACGACATCCCCAACCAGATGACACATTTTAGACCTCATATTTTCCACAATGTCTTCAATGCCTTGCATAAAAACTTGGCGGGAATCTAAAAGTATCTTTTAAAAATCTTGGTGAAAGTCAAAGAAAGTCTGCTTAAACTCCTCCATGTCTCAAGCAGTAGATTATGGAGCTCCCTAGGAGCTTAACCAGCAGAAGTCGGAGATATGAAAGAATTCTGGAATGAGTTTACACAAGTGAAAGTGAGATATGCAGAAGTTCCCCAGGGAAAGTAGAAGCAGAAAACTGAAAGTTCAATTCAACGTGTAGGAAAATGGAAATATCTTCAAACTTAGTACAGAAATAATAACAGGGAGACATGTATTTACTCTCAATCCTTCTTAATATTTGGATGGAAAACAAAGTCCAAATCTTAAAAAGATTTTTTAAAAAAAATTAATCCCAGAAATAATGATAAACACCAAGAGAACCCACTTTTCCTTGCTGTAGAAGACCTCTCTTAGGGTATGTGTACTTAAAAGAAATATAAATTGGGTGATTTAGAAATGGGGTGGCCAGTTTTAGGTTCCCTTTAAGACTACAGCGTGGCTTGGAAATGGTGATGTCCCAGCCTTCCTGCTGCTCTTACCTGTCAAGTGTGAACGCTGTTTGCAATCTTCTGGCTGCAAACAGCAGTCTGGAGGACAGATAGGGTGATTCCAGGTGTTCTCCTTATCCAGAAAAGCACTTCTGGGCTTCAGGAAAAACCTGCCTGAGCCCCAAAAAAACTGCTGTGTTGTCAGTTCTGCCTGCTGAGCCCAGGGGGACAACTGTTCAGTCTGCCATGTCCCCACCAGAAGTCCGTCTCTAATGAGAATATTGAGGTAACAATATCCTCCTTTTGGTAGCATACATCTGAATCTAGATTTTCCATTTAGCTATTGTCCCTTCTAATATCAATTTTACACTTCCTGTACTAATACAGATAGAACTCAAACCTGGGCCATCCATTCATACAGGATAGGTTTCATAGAATTAAAGTAATCTGGAAGTTGGTAGGTAGGCAAACAAAGGAAACACAAGGAAATGCTAAAGGGTGGGAAAAAATAGAAAGACTCACTCAAATTGAGCCTGATTCTTGGTGACTACACAGACACATTGATATAGTTTCCTTGGCAGTAATATGAAAGAGATTTCCCATTGTTTCCTGAGAAGTTTCCATCTTCCCCATCTAATTTACAGCCCCGGGAATTTCTAATGGTCTCCCATCCAAGTACTAAACAGGTCCAACTCTGCTTAACTTTTTGGAATCAGCCAAAGTGGGCTATATGCTTTCACTTGTTGTTCAGTTGCAGAGTCACTTGTGACTCTTCATGACCCAATGGGCATAATTTCTCTTTTGATTGTCTTACATTTTTCTAAGCACCAGGATCTTCTCCAATGGCTCTTGCTTTCATGTTATGTGTCCAAAATATTTAAGCTTTAGTTTTATTGTTAGTGCCTCAGTGAGCAATTTGGTTTTTATCTAATATTTAATTATTTGTTCTTACAATCCAAAGCATTCTCCGCAATTTTCTCAAGCACAATTCAAAGGCATATGTTTTTCTTCATTCAGTCTTTCTGATGGTCCAGCTTTCACAACCATATATTACGACTGGGGAAGCCGTGGCCTTGACAATATCTATGTTTTTTGTCAGTGTGATGCCTTGGATATTAATATTTTGTATAGCTCTGTCATAGTCTTTCTCTCATTTGCAGGCATCTCTTTATTTCATGGCTACAGGAACCATACCTGTGATTTTTTGAATCTCAAAAGATAACTCTGCTACTGGTTCAACTTTCCCTATTTGTGTTGGGTTGCCATGGTTCATTAACATAATATTAAATTTTTAATGTTGAACAATAAACCAGCTTTTTCACTGTCTTATTTCGTCCCCTTCAGGGACGCGGTGGCGCTGCGGGTTAAACCGCTGAGCTGCCGATCGGAAGGTCAGCGGTTCGAAACCGCGCGGCGGGGTGAGCTCCCGTTGCTCGTCCCAGCTCCTGCTCACCTAGCAGTTCGAAAACATGCAAATGTGAGTAGATCAATAGGTACCGCTTCAGCGGGAAAACGGCGTTCCGAGTCGTCATGCTGGCCACATGACCCGGAAGTGTCTATGACAACGCCGGCTCCAAGGCTTAGAAACGGAGATGAGCACCGCCCCCTAGAGTCGGATTCGACTGGACTTTACGTCAAGGGAAACCTTTACCTTTTTATTTCGCCTTCAATGAAACATTCATTAAATGTTCCTTAGTTCCGTTTATCAGAAATCTATCATTAGCATATCCTAGGTGGTTTTCCCAGCAATCGTAATTCTAAATGTATTTCTTCTAGTCCAGCATTTTAAATTTTGTTTTCTGCATATAAGTTAGATAAATAAGAAAATGGGATACAACATAGCTATAGCCCTTTCTCATTTGTTTTAATCATTTAGTTAATGATTCCATATTCTAATATGGATAGTTCCATATTCTTTTCTAATTGTTGCTTTTTGGTCATTGCACAAATTCTTCAATAGGCAGGTATGGTGGCCGGTAACACCCATGTTTTTAAGGACTATCCACACTTTGTTGTGGTCTACTTACTCAAAAGCCTTAGTACAATAAAGAAAAACAAGCCCATATCTTTCTGGAGTCCCCCTGCCTTTTCAATAATCCATTGGATATTAGATCTTGAGTGCTCAGTCTCTTCTGAATCCAGCTTGTACATCTAGCAGTCCTTTTGCTTGCTGTGGGTAAAATCATCCCCTATGATATCTCAGTGACATGGCCAAGTTTAGGCATTTTCCCTTAAGTGACCTATGAGATTTTCTAGCATCCCCAATAGCCATCTTGAGGCAATATATGCCCCGTCCTCATTACTGTTATATTGGTACAGCAATGGTTGGTTGACTCTAGAAGACACTATAAATCACTGGTAGAGATCATGTCAGAGTAGGGGAAACCTTACAGATGGGTGGGAGAGTAAGTATAATGGTGGCTGGAAAAGAAAGAAGAAAGGTAAGTTTAAAAAATAATAGAATCATCTGTTTGTTTGGAATACTTAGTTTCTGACAGTTGCTGAGACACTATTTAAGATGTTCCAGCAACAGAATAAAGACCAGTCCATGGGTATCCATAGACAATTGCACTATTTAATATACTTGGGGTTAGGCATTAGTGTTTCCACATATATTCCAATGTGATATAAAAGACTAGATTGTCCTGCATCTACTATTCATCTTTTTCATTGGCTGACCCAACAATCTAGTATATGAAATGAGGACTTGAGCTTTTAAAGATAGTCTGATCCCTCTACATCTACATTTTTTCACTTCCATGCTACTATATTCCATACAGTATACCTCAAATTGATTTATGCATAAGCCTTTTCTGGGGGCTGGATAGGACTGTGACAGCAACATTTCCCAGTCTACTGTGTTTTTATGCAGCCATCCCCAACTTGATGTGCTCCAGATGTGTTGCATTTCCACTACTTTCATACCCAGCAAACATGGAATTAGAAAATGGGGTTGTGGCTAAGGATCACTAAGTGAGAGTCCCCTACCATGTGACAATTGCTTAGGGAAAAGCATAGCATTTAAAACTGTATAAAGCATCCGTGTTTTCAGTGCAGGTAGATTCTGCCTCTTGCTATCTTTATTAATTGCTTGCAGATTTTAGGAAAACAATCATATGTGCCAAATCATGCTCGATATATTTACTACCTAGCCACATGACCCGGAAGTGTCCTATGGACAACGCCGGCTCCAAGGCTTAGAAACGGAGATGAGCACCGCCCCCTAGAGTCGGACTCGACTGGACTTTACGTCAAGGGAAACCTTTACCTTTACTAGCCCTTTCAAATGAAATAAACTTTCAAATGAAATAAATTATCTTCAGCATATAATGAGGTGATGGGGAGAAGATAAGCGCATATCTCTATCAAAAGCCACTTAAATCTCTCTTAGCTGAAATAATGGGCTTTAAACTGTTTAATTTTGTCCTTACTGCCTTGTTAAAAGAAATAAATAATCCATGAGTCCCATGCTTTCAAGATATTACCTTTTAGGGGAAAATGGTAAGGATTCTTCCTTTCTTATTTTAAAGTATGAAAAACCTCTTTCTCTTGCTGAAATGGAAATAGCCAGCAGAAAGTTTTTATGAATAAAGAATTTCATGAGCAAAGTTTAATTTTGCCCGTATAACAGTCATGTGGTAAAGGCTCCATAACAAAGGTTTCTTTAAAGGAAGATATTCATTGGAGAGATTGATGGGACATTAGTGGAGCTACTGGTATGGCAAAGATTGCTTTGCCTCTTCCCTCTCACCACCACTTTGGAATGGTGGGTGATAAACGACAGTGTGAGGGAATAGGGACAGAGGAGACTAGATGTCTCCATTATCTGAAAGAGACCACTGTCTGATACACCTCCAGTCACAAAGGTTTTTTCCAACTAATCAGGTATCCATACTTTCATGCAAACACCCAAACACTTTGTGCTAGCCTGTGGCTAGCTTTGCAGATGAGGAAAGTAGAGATAGTTTAGTTCTTACAGGAAAAGTTCTCATAGGAGGGAAAGAGGAAGGCACAGATGGGCTGGTGTGAGAGATGGGGTCTTAAGAAATCATCAGTGGAGATTCTGGGAAGAGGAAGAGAGAAGAACAGGAATGGAGGTAATGGCTGATAACGAAAGTGGTTGTTGAGGACCTATGGTTTTAATAAAAAATAGTGTGGAGTGGTAAATCTCTTGCACTGAATAGTTTATCAGATCCAGAGAATTCAGAGGACATCCAAGTCACAAAATAGTGGCAGCTTGCAGGAGATTATTGTTATTATAGGGCGGGTGTTCTGTTGGCTTCCAGGGGCTTTTACCAGTGCTGGAGCAGGAACAGAATCATGCCTGTAGGAGAAATACACGAAAGCCCTGATTATGTCTCAAACAGGCATGGCTCCGCCTAATTCTGAGGAAGACCTTCCAACTCTGGTGGGGGAGGGGGAAAGGGCTGTTCCTGGTTCTGATAGCAAAGAGTAAAAACTAGATGTCTTAGCTGGCTGAGAAATGGAAAACCCTGGGTAAGGGATCCTGGTGCTCAGACCCAAGGATGCTAAATTCCTTCCAGCTGGCAGGGAGGATACTGGAAGTCCTATAAGTGATCCCTTATCACCATCTAAGTCTCTACCTGAAGTGGAGTTGGATATTGTTGTTTCAAAAATGTTTAGACAATAACAAGAGGACAGGGAGGGCCACAACACACAAATGCACACATTAATCTAAGCTATGAAGGTGGTTGAATGGGCACTTCCTTGGCTGCTGCCCCTTGTCTTGCCAGATTAAGATCCATCCTTCATGAGAAGAGAATGATATAGAAACCTTTTTTATGAAGTTTAAAAGAACTGCCAGAGCTTTTCAATGGCCAGAAGACCAATAGGTGGTGAAGCTTGGCTCTACCCTCACTGGGAAAGTTTTAGGAACATACAGTAGCCTTCCAGCTAGAGATGTGGATGCTTAGGACATAGTCAGCAAATGATTCTGCAGTGATATGATCTAACCTCATAGGTTCAGACACTCTGCATATGACTTTACAGAATGACTTAGAGTGTTATAGGCTAGACTGTTGAACCTTTCAAATGACAGTAACCTAAGGCTTGATTCATGGCAAAATGGTGGAGGAAATAGTCCTTGAACAATTCTTGCAAGTCCTTCCAGATCCAGTCAGGTTATGGGTTCAAGAATACCAACCTGACTCAGGTTGGAGAATCGCTGAATTGGCTGGAAATTACTAAGCTGTTTGGAAAGCAGAAGATGCCCACAAGGATCTTGTTGAGTTGGCAAGCAGCTCACCAGTGGAGGAGTAACTCCCAAGGAGAAGGCCAAACTTCAAAAAGTGAAAAGGAAGCACAAGAAAAAGAGGAAAGTAAAGAAACTCTAAAGGAAAAAGCAAAGAGGAGCGAAGAGGCAACAAAGGAGAAATCAATCTGTTATAGTTAAAGCAAACTGGATGTTGGGCTAAAGCTTGTCCCCCCAAAATACCCAGGTCCACTACTTTAGCTTTCCGTCAAAGTTCCTGACAGAAAAGCAGAATGAGACCATTTTCCCCTAAAAGGTAATATCTTGAAAGCATGGGACTCATGGATTCTAGAAGTCAACAGCCAGGAAGCAGAAGGACTCTTGGACAATAGGAGTGGTAGAAAGTTAGTGAGGCCACATTTGGTTTAAAATGCAGACAGCATGGAAGTGGAGGCCACCACCATCGCAGGTAATAAGAAGTCCCATTGGCTGATACTTAGGTTCAGTTCTTAGGGTAGAAACAGAAAATCACTGTGGGTATTGAGAAAATTATTAGTACTGATCTAATGACCCCAAGTTAGCTGGTAGCTGGTAGTCCTATACTGCAACACCAGCAGGAAGTAGCAAAAGCAACCTCAATGACTGCTAAAGCACAGCCCATACAATCACAAGAACAGGGAAAGGAACAAGAATTAGGAGCACTCTCTGACATATTGCCATCCCTTTTACATAACTGGGAAGACAAAACTGTCAGGTAGGCAGAAAAAGTCCAAGACAATCTTTGAAGCACAAATGGGAGATAAAGGCCACCAAGACTAAGACACTTCTTTAGCAAGTTATAGGAGGCTGGTGGCTGACTACAGGTAGTCCTCACTTAACAACCAAAATTGAGACTGGAATTTTGGTTGCTAAGCGAAGGGTCATTAAGCAAATCCAACCCTATTTTATGACTTTTTTGCGGCAGTCATTATGCGAATCACCACAGTAATTAAACGAACCACATGGTCATTAAGCATATCACACAGTTCCCCATTGATTTTGCTTTCCAGAAGCTGGCCGGGAAGGTCAAAAATGGTGATCACGTGGCCACGGGATGCTGTGATGGTCATAAATGCGAACCGGTTGCCAAGCACCTAAATCGTGATCACGTGATTGCAGGGACACTGTGACTGTTGTAAGTGTGAGCGCCCATTGCAAGTCGTTTTTTTCAGCACCGTCGTAAGTGTGAACCATCACTAAATGAATGTTCATTAAGTGAGGACTACCTGTACAATGAGTGAGGCTGCTCCACTTTTCCTGAATCCTTCTTAAAACGTGGCGGTGAGAAAGTTTATATGGTCAGAGTTCTGGAATGTGAGAGAAGACTGAAGGTGTGATCGTGCAGAGTTCATCTCTCTGATATCATGTTACTCCATTTTTTAAAAAATCCTGCTTTATTTGACATCTTTCTTGCTGAAGAGATCTGAAGATCTAAAAAGCTTGCATATTTAAAAATATTTGAGTTGGCCTAATACAACTATTCCTCTAAGATAGGTTTAATACAGAGTTTTAAAAGCAGAACATGACAACTCTTACCTGAAGTCTCATGTTGCTTATACATCTACTGAATAGGCTTAATCAGTCTCAACCTCATCCCTAACTAAGGCTGAAGGTATTAGAATTTATTACAAGAATTAATCCAAAAATGTGTATAAAGTTAATTCACCATTAAATAAATACTAACAGAGCATTACCTGGGAGGGTACATGATTGTCTCAGTTTGCTAAAGCCAGTAACTGGTGGTAGACTTTCTGGGAGATTTATGATAGAAGGAGTGTGTGAAGGAGTGTGTATAAGCAAATTCTTTTATTACTGACCATCTCTATTGTTGTTCGACTGCAGGAAGAGATACGGTACTGTAAATCTTGCCCACAGAAAATTTAGACCCCAGAAACAAAAGCAGCTCATCTGCTGGATATGGCATTTCACTAAGGCTTTGATAAACTTTGAATAGATTGTTTTATTTATATAGAAATTGCATAAGTGTCGGTATCCCAGTCATTCCGGGTGATTTACATAAAAGTCATAGAGGACGTAACACTCTAAAAGACCTCAGTGAGGAGATAAGCTTTGAGCTTCCTCCTAAACAATGATATGAAAGAACCTTGCTTCAATTGCAGTAGCAGTTTGTTTCATAAAATATGCCCCACTATAGAAAATAACAGGATCAAGTGCTGATGCTAAATATATATATATATAGATAGATGGGATATATATATATGATGAGATGGGATATATGATGGGACTAGCTAAAGCCACTAGCCCAAACCTTCCACATTTAAAAGCTGAAAGAAAATACTTTTGGTTCCCTCTGTCTTGCAATTCTAGTACTTTTCATCAAAATGTGTGCTTGGCAGTCAGCCTAACCAAATGAAGGATCCCTGGGCCCTGATGCTTATGTTAACTGTGTTTGCTCAGCATGCAAAAAGAATCAAGACAAGTGTCTCTCTCTTTACATCTGGGTGACATTTATTGGACCAAAATAAAAAGAGCTTATGGATGCCTTTTAAAAAAAAGAAGAAAGGGGCCATATTATGTGGAATGTATCCTCTGTTACTTTAGCCTTTGGGAAGTTCTGAAATATTTAGATCAATATTCCTTTTAAAACATAGGTTTAAACTTCCCTAATAACACTGGAACTGATTACTTTAGGAACTGCAAGGCTTCTGTGATACTGGTCCAAAGGACAGGTCATTTTGCCTTTTGGCAGCACAAGCAAAATCTCATTCATTCATTCATTCATTCATTCATTCATTCATTCATTCATTCATTCATTCATTCATATGTTCATTCATTCATTCATTCATTCATTCATCCGTCCATCCATTCACATCCCATGACAATTCTTAAATAGTGAGATAGGCTGTCCTTAAGTGGAAAAGAAAACTATTCAAAGAAAAAAATAAAGACAGGAAAGTTATGGGAGAAGGGAGCTCAATCTTTTCTCACAGTGACAGTGTGATCCCTTGTGAGGCAGGTACACACATTTATGCTCTTAATATGAGGGACTGATTTCTTTATTGGAGGTGCTATAACTCAGTGTCCAAGTACTTACACTGCATGAAGAAGATAACAATGTTCCATATGTGACACCTCCAGGTCGGTGAAAAACCAGGCGGGTGGGATAGTTGGTGGGTGGGATAGTTAACTGGGAGCAGATGTTATAAAAGGGTCACCAGTTCCATATCAAGGAAACAGGTACATCTCTCCACCCACTCCTAAAGTGATACAGTTTGCATAACCATTGTAGGTCCTAATTTATACAGATTGTAATTTAGGAATATATTTATCATTTATCAATGCAGAGTATTTCAAAATGAAAAAGCCTGGGACTAAGTGGCTTGCACGTTTGCTCAGTCTACTGAGTTGGTTGTTGACGCTGAAATGACTGTAAAGCCCCAGCTACCTGTTCTTAATTTTTCTCTTTAAACCTGTCTTAGGGACAGGAAGCTACCTTCACACATGGTCACACATTACCAGCCTGAAACCTTGCAAAGGTTTATTTGGTACTGCTGGCTAGAGAAGAGTGATGGGAACAGAAAGAACACAATCTGTCTGCCTAGGGTTTCAAATTCCTGTACAATCAGTCCTTCCTTGCAAGTGTTTGGGGGAGGTCCATTTTGAACAAGCATCAACATTTCCTCCTTATCTCTAAAACTTCAGCACTCAAGATCATCTTTCTTTACACCAGAGATATACAGGTAGTCCTCATTTAGTGACCACAACAGGGACCCGCAACTTGGTCATTAAGCAAAGTGGTCACTAAGTGAAACCACAACTGTGCTTATGATTTTATTTCAGCTTTCCTTTGCTTTACAGACCCATGAAGGTTGTAAATGCGAGGACTGGTTGCAAAGTTACTTTTTCATCATCATAGTAACTGCGAACGGCCACTAAACTAGTCAGTTGCTAAACGAGGATACCTGTACACTGTGATGTTTCAGGGCCATGCTTGGCCATCAGACCCAATAGCTGTGATTCCCAGAGCTCTTCCACAAAGTATCACCAATCTGTTATTTTTAATTTGATAGACTGGAGGGATCACTTCTATTTCTTATGCAGTTAATTAAGTCCTTAATAAACATATTCATTCTACAAGATTGCTTTAAAGTAATTTAAATTATATTTCATTCCATTTACATTTTCTTCTGCACCCACACAGTCTTTTGTGGTAGCTCTTGCTTCTTTTTAGAGTTGCAGCCCCAGCACAACAGCCATTGACCAAATGTGGCCTTAACCCCCAGCCCCCAAACTGTAGACTCCCATTCTGCATAGAAGCTATACATGCAATGATTTCTGTGATGTATGAGTCAATGGATAAGTTATTGGATAAGACAATAAGACTGACCTATAATCTCCCCTCCAGTTTTTTTCTTTAAAGTACATTAAGTCTACCAATTATGCCAGAAAGAGTGACATAGTAACCTTGGACAACCAGGACTCCACAGAATCTTACTCACAGACACACACACACACACACACACTCACAGTGACATCATCCTTGGATCCCAAATACTGGTTGCCCAGATTGGTGAGCATCCACTTCAGCCTTCCCGAACTGCCTCTTACATAGTGATTATCAAACCCAAGGTGGCAGATTTAAAATATAGACTCTGCTACATAACAAAGGACCATGTAGGTGCAGAAGAAAACTTAAGGCCTCCCTCACATCTGATGTCATTTTGCCAACAACTATGTCTTATGACCTCACTTTGAAAGCTGCTTTCCTAGAAACCAGTGTTTGCTTCACAGGAAAAAAGGTGCTCTTTCCTATTCCAGTTCTCTAAGCTCCTAGCAAGTAAGAAAAAGGCACCCTTTGTCCGCACTTCATCACATGATCCTTAAGCTGTATTTGTATTACAAGCAAGTTTAGTAGCTTTAACTGGAAGCCAAGGAACAAGTGAGCTGATGATCAGATATAGATGCACAGTCAAAGTGAAATACAAGATACAAAACGAATTGTCTTATTTTCTCACAGAAGTAGCTAGAGGTTTCAGAGATTCTCTAGAATGTGTTGCTAGTATGCCCTTTTTGTTAGTTGCAGTGATTTTTGCCAGCAATTTATTTATTTATTTAAATTTGTATCACCGCCCATCTCTGCAGTCATCTCTAAAATATGAATGTCTATCTTCCATGTTTCATCTAGCCTGTGGCCCAGCCCAATTTTTCTAAATTGAGGTCACATCCTAAATTATAGAAAGAACCAAGGGTTAGATGGTGATCTTTGCTGCTTATTCTTCAGACTCCAAAAATACATCATTTTGGGACACCTCCCCCCCGCCGCCCCCCCAAGGAAGCATGACATCTGCATTCTCACTGCTATGGAAACAAAACACAATGCTTTAAAGCCTCTCAGAAATTCTACAGGACAGTTAATATGATTTAAGCCTATATTTAAATTTTATGAGACTCATTTTCAAAGCTAATAACCCAGTTTACTGTGCACAATATCACATGCAAATTTTATTACTGACTTGGTAAAAACCAAGACATATTCATTAGCATATCTCAGTGCATCACCCTTTTTAGCCGAAAGGTGCACCAGGAGTAACAGTGGGAGTTTTTATATGTGCTGTAAATTAAGGTTAGTATCTCATTAGATAAACACATTTAAAATCAGGTTATCATTCACTTATATATCAGAAAGTTGTTTGTTCAATTGCAGCTAGTCTCATATTACAACATATGGTGAATGAAATTCTTAGCCTAATAAAATTTCAAGGTACAGGGAACTACACTGTCTTGAAAAAAACGGTTTCTGTACAAGGAATGGCTTGATATAATCTGTAATTGCTTGGAAACAATTATGCTGCAGGCTGTTTTGTATTTAATAGTATTTACATCCTTGATTTTATTAGCTACAAAATCTGAGTGGAACTTGTGAAACAGAAATTAATTTTTGTACAGAAGGATGTAAACTTTAAGTTAATGGTCCAGCGGATTGTTGAAAGGCAAAATAAAGTCCAGCTGATAAGAGAACTTCTGTTACTTTGAGATCTGTTTACTCTAAGTGGTTGATATAGCAGCCAATGATGGTCGCACCAACTGGTGTTAATTCAGTGGTTAACACCAATTAATATGTTGGTTTTGCCATTTAATGTGTCATGCAGTGTCTTGTTTGCTAGTTTGTTTAAATATGTATAGCCTGTCCTGTTGTAATATACTCTCAAGGCAACCAGTAGTCAATAAAAACAATTTAAAAATCAGCACAACAGAAATGACTTAATTAAGAGAGCAAATGTAGGAAATGCATGAAAATTACAAAAGAAGGGTGGAATTACATTTAGTTAGGAAAATGATAAATATTTCTATGCAATTAAGTATGATTTCTTCAGTTTGTAAAGAAGTATGTTGTTGTTTTAAATCTCTTTGAATCCTACTATATTGAATAACTTCTAGCCAATCTCTAATATTTCATTCTTGGTCAAAGTACTGGAACATACTGTATGGTAACATCTCAGGTACAGGAATTTCTGGGTAACATGGATTATCTAGATCCATTTCAACTTCAGGGCAGCTTATGAGATGGATATCACTTTGATCATTTTGATGAATGGATTGTGTCGGAATCTAGACTGGAGTATTGAAGGTTGTTGACTGTGCTAGCCTCTTTTTGCCAATGCTCATGGTATCTGTCTTAGTTGCCTAACTGTGACAGGATTTGGGAGGCATTGTTTTATGGTGCTCCCAACCTTCTTCCAAGTGTGATTTCAGAAGCTGATACTAGCAGACTTCTGTTTGATGTTATGACCATTGGCCAGTGATATCCCAAGGTTCATTTTGTTCCTTACGTGCTTTAACATATACATGACATCTTCAGGAGAGTTGGCCCAGAGTTTTGAATGTATTATTATCTGCATAGGGGTAACAGCTGATCCTTTTTAATTCCCATGATAATATATTGAATATCCAACATATATATTAAAATATTCAAATTTTAAATCAATCAAAAAACCCCTCAAGGACTAATAAAAATTAATAAACCTTCTTGGGCAAATGACTTTGATTATTTAAAAACAGGAGAAAGATATATAGTACCTAGTTTAGTAGAAGATTCAATTCAAGAAGCAAAGTCTTATGTCTTGGGCTCCAAAGGCATTCGTTCAAAATAAAATGGAAGTTAGCTGCAGCTGGGCACTTTGGTTTGAAGTGTGCCAGCTGCTTCTGCAAAAGGAAAAAGTGGGTTAATTGAGATCATGCTGATGGCTGAAGATGATGATGGGGAAGATGGCAGAGGGCTTGGGGGAGACTGAGGGATGCCTTTTGCCTTGTTCTTAGTGTTTTTACTTATTTGTTCATCTGTGGCGTCCAGATACAGCTACTAACTCTTCCACTATCACTAAAGTGCAGTGGAGACATTAGTGCCTTCATCATCCATTTCATCGTGGTGTTGGGTAAGGTAACAATAAACATCTCAGACCCTTGGTTGCTCACCATTGCTGTCTCCACTCTCAAGATACAACCTCCAACAGATTTTCCCTGGGGAAATGTGATCCATGGCAGAAAAGTGTTGCCAAGACCTGATTTAGAACAAGTAATAAAATTAATTTCTACTTTCTCCTGGCCTCTTTCAACTGAATATTATGCAAATTTGCCCAATCCCCTAATGGATTGCCTAATGCAAAACTGGCTGAAAGCATGTGAGCAATGTGATAGCCTACCTCATTCACCCCATGTGACTTCCCCTAATACGTTTCAGATTCTCGAACATCCCAGTGCTTATTAAATACACACTCCAGAAAGTTGTGTGGTGAAGCATTGATTCCAGAAGATTAACTTCTACATTAACCATTGAATGAGTAAATGGTTGCCCTTTTTACTTAACATTTGTTTTGAAACCTGACTTACAGTTTGATCTCTATGTATACATGGGTGCTCAATCAGCCTTGCTTGGTGCCCAGTTTCATGAGACCCCAAGTGTACAGAGTTTATCTAGTGTTGTGGGCTTTCCACAAAATTTTGAGTTAGAAAATTTTCCACTGCCCTGAAGCAATTGAGAACTGATTTAGCACATTGGACTTAGGCTATTTTCACCCTAGAAGCATTGGATGCCTATTCTATCTTTCTCTCTGTAGAATCCCTATTAGTGACTGATAGCATCTTCTAACATCACTCAGCCATTGTTGAAAAATATAAACCCCCTCTTCATTACTTTCATTTCAGCACAATGATGATGATTCTAGAAGATGCTATCAATCAATCAAAATGCTAAGTTGGTCCATTAAGAAAAAAAGTGAAAGAAATGGGAAGGTTGTAAACCGAAGACAACAAATTTTTGAAATGTTCTCTTCCCTCCTCCCCGCTAAAAAGGAATCCAAGAGAGGAGGGCAATTGCACACTTAATCCCATCTGACAACCCTATTTCTTCTAGTGAATAAAACTAATTTGTTAATTTGTGTAATCCCTAAATACATCTCCCTGCATGTGTGTACACACACACACACACGCTCATCTTAGAGAAGGTCTATCTATGCAGTCACTAAGAGTTGACACCAGCTTGATGGCATATAAACAGTCACTAAACACACACACATACACACTCACACAAACGTATTTAAATGCCAATAACAAATTATGTGAAAAAGTGGAGTAGGAGAAATATGCAATTTAAATTAAAATGTTTTATAAATTCAGAGCTTTATCTGGAAATTATTTTAAAACTGGAATAATAAAAAAATCTGTCCAAGTAATTTAAGATATGACTAGATGATGGCATACATTTTCTTTACGTTATTTAGAAGCTATGTCACTAAAGATTTTTAATATGCTTATTTTAACTTAATTGAAAAATAATGCCCAAAAATACTGGTTTCCTAGATACTGTCATCTAAGAAATGTATTTCTAACTTTAATTTTAGATTTGTCCAGAACTGTACTCATTCCACTTGCCAGATCCATCTTAGATTAATTTATCATGCTGCTAAATAATTTTGCAAAACAATGCATTGCTAGGAGTGTACCATTTTCTTTGGAAAACTATAATACCAGGAAATGTCCCGCCCCAATTATCCTGGGTATACTCCAGGCAAAAGCCCTGGATTTACCTTCTAGAGCAAGTCCTGTCTCTTTCCTTTCAAGGTTTATTGCATAAGAAAAGATGTGGAGCGTGATCCCTTCTTATGTACATGGAATTAAACAAGCTCACTTAACAAACGTTCCCTTGTCCCAGCTGACACATATTCATTCTGGCAGCAGGCCAGCGTGTGACAGCCAAAATAAGTGCTTCACAAAAACAACCCCCCAAAAGCATAAAACTGAATTGTTTTGTTTTGATATTTAAAGCAAGTAACAAACCACCCAAATCATGAAAAACAAATTAAAGACTTTAATATTATTGTACTACAGTCTGCTTTATGAGTTAACAGACGGAGAGATTCTTTCCTGAAATGTACAGTCTGCTTCTTTGATAAATGAAATTACAATCCTGCCCGCAGCCCCCCCACAACACTGGTTGCCTGCTGTGGCATTTTAAAGGCAGCCAAAAACCCAAGGGATTTAAACACTGTTTTTCTGTTAGCAATCTGATGAAATTACAGGAAAAAAAAGTTTTCTACACTGACATCACAGATAACAGATTATGAAGATACTACAGCCACTGGATTTGCTTTTGGAGATATATACGTAGAGTGTTAAGAATAATGTGCCATATGGTTTTCTTCAGAATAATATTAAATAATATTAATATATTAATATATTATTCACTATAAATGTATATTTATTAACTATACGATGGATAGATGGATGGATGATTACATAGATGTAGATCGGTAGATAGACAGATATTCATGAGACTTGGGAAAAATGTAACTAAGTATTTCTCAATCTGGAAAAATTCAACATTCAGTTCAGATTCACTATTGTTATTTTGAAGTTTCCATTCATCAAAACAAAAAAATAGGCAAATATGTTGCATTAGAAAGTAGTACACGTGTATTTTTCTTTTAGCTGTTAGTGAAGTTTTAAGTGTCATGCGGCAATACTATACTTTCATTGCTTTGTCCATCACTCGGAGGTCTGCCAAAAGGAAGAGCAGTACATCATTAAATACATAACTGTTGTTGTTTTACTATGACTGGTTGTTCTGTAGGACAAGTCCATTTCTACGGTACATCTCTGATTATCATCCAGTATCCATTTCCCACAATCAAGCCACTGGATTCAAAGGAAGTCTTTTCTGTCCTCATCCTGATGCTCTGAGAATCACAAAGCCTGTGTGTGTGTGTGTGTGTGTGTGTGTGTGTGTGTGTGTGTGTGTAAGGGATGGAGTCGGCGGTTTCTTCTGCTCAGTGTTGTGCCGCACAATGTACTTTGTTGCCATAAATACTTCCTGACACTCTGAAAAAGAAAATGAGAAATAGTTTGTTGCATTGGAGGAGGCAAAACTGAGGGAGGGAGCCAGACGCTGAGTGGTTCTCACCCGCACAGGCACAAATCCAAACTAAAAAAAACCCCCAACGCTTTAAGGTGTCTAATTAAGGCCGCTGCTAGGTAAACAAAACTGTTTAAAACATGTTCATCATTAAAGTGTCCCTTGACAGAAGGACGAGGCAGCAGACTTGGCGACAGAAGGGAGAAGAAGAGAGGCATATGGCCCCCAGTTCTGTCCCCTGCTGACAGGCGGCCTAGCTGCAAGCCTGCATTCACGGCCGTCCTTGTGCAGAGCAGATTGCAAGGGCTCAACTTTCCCATCTGCATCCAAGGCTCGTGTCCTCAACAATGTGGCAGCCATGTCGTTTTTATCCATCAAGGGGGGTGGGGAAGAGAACTAGGAAAATGAGGAGGGGATTAACAGCCAATAATCCCAATGCAATCCGTAAGGCATTGTCTTGGCTCGATTACAGGGTATATTTCCAGTGAGGATTGGCCCATCCATCACCGGCCTTTATCGGGCCCCTTTCTGGTTGTTGCGCAGAGCTCAAAGGCTGCTGTCATAAAAATCTAAACAGCTTAATTGCTCTGCTGTAAACATTTGCATATCAGAGATCTGTCATTCTATCCGGAAGTGATATTCGGGGTTTGTTACCAGGCCTCAACAATCACACCAGAGCATCTCAGGAAAAGGGTCACCCGTCTCAGCATCATGCATAGTTCCGGGCTGAATTCTAATCAGTGGCAATTATGGGTTCTAAGTACTATAGCAATCAGACTTGCTTAGTTTCATGTGATTTACTGTCCATGAACACACCAGTCCCCTCAGGGATTTTGGTAGAGAGACAGAATGCCGTTTTATCTCCCTCTTGATTGTATTCATCATGGGCAACAAGCTTGTTATTAAATCCTAGGGCTGGGGCAATATTTTAATCATCTTTACTTGCATTTCTCAAAATCTGAAAGGTCTCACAACTAGCAAGTATGGGGATATCTTTGACTGAACTAGTTTCAATTAAACGTTTTTTCGCTGTCTTAAAATGACTAGCAAAGAGAGCTCTCAAATCTATGAAAGGCTCATCTGGCCTCATTTTACACTTGGCTTTAGTGCCCCAAGCAGCATATGATGTAAACTTGATACTGTCCAGCTTGTATTTTCGGAATGGAATCTCCTTCGTTTCTCTCCTGTGCTCAGCATTTGACTTAAGGGGCCATGAATTAGAAAGGGGGGTGGGGGAGCAAAAGCAAACACTTGTGTAATACCAGCAGAGCTCCACTTTGGAGGTAAAGGAAAATGAGAGTTCATCTCAAGGTTCACAACATAGATACATACAAGGACAGAAGACTCACAGCAAAATTCATACACCACCCTTGAATACATATGAAGGCTAAGGACGCAGTCCAATGGACAGCTGTGTGAGAGTAAATGACTCTAAACTAGTGGAACATACTGTAATAGTGGATTTCTGCATTGGGTTGTAGGTTGGATTAGTTTATCTCCAAGATCCTTTTCATTCCTTCTATGATTCTACAAGATTGCTGAACACATTTCTGTAGAATTGGGTTGTGTGACTGCAATCCTACAGAACTTCCAGTGAAGTCTTACTGGATAAATGGAAAAGATTTCATAAATATACACGTGGTATTGTGTGTTGTGGCTATAATCCTATGCTACTTAATTCCTTGAAGGTATGCACATGTAAAATAGAACTTACCTTGTAAAAGTATCCCTAAGGGCTTTTCAACACACTGGGTCAAAATGCTATCTCCCATTTCTGAGTTGGCACCGAACAAGCCAACAAATCTGCTGCCCCTGTTGGAAACCCCTGACCTGCCCCCAAATCATGAACCTTCACCTTCAGGAAGTGTGTGATTCCATTCAAAGACAAAGATGGAGCGGGGACCAAGGCAGGCTGATCAGCAACAAAAAGCAACTGGGTCTTGCAAGGATTTAATCTGTGCTTTTTTTGACCCCTCCAGATTCCTGTAGCTTCCAGGCATCAGACCAGGACTTTCATGGCATCCCTGATCTGGCCTGGAATGCACATGTACAGCTGGGCATCATCAGTGTGTTAAAATCTCACCCCCAAACTGACAGAAGATCTCCCCCAGAAGCATGTCACTGGGCAGTGGGGTGGGGGATCAAGCCCTATTGAACTCCATTTTGAAGTTACTATACACATGACCACTCTTCCTTTATGCATACAAACTAGAACTGATCACTTGAGAAAAACAGTGCCTCCAGGCTAAAACTCCTCTGGCAGTTCACAGGAATGTCCTGGTTGGTGGTACTGAAGGGAATCAAAAGGTCTAAAAGGACAAGGAGTGGTGCACTCCCTCCATTCAAGTCCCAACAAAGGTCACCCAAACAGGCAACCAGTGATGTATCAGTCCCATATCCAGGCCTGGATCCTGACTGCAATGGGTCTCTAGTGGAAGGGAAGTTGGATATCAGCTGATAGTTGTCTAAGACAGCAGGCTGAGAGATGGCTTCTTCCGGAAGAAGCCCACCACCTTATTCAAAACAATGTTATATGAATTGTGAGTGTGCCACTAGTTATTGGCAATAAGAATCATTTTCTCATCTTTGCAACCATCTCTTTTCAGCATATTATTAACTGGCAGGGAAGGCATATACAGTATCAAGAAGGACCATGCAGCAGGAACAGGGCGAGTATCACTTCAGGACTTGGGTTTCCTAGGTTGTTGAGTCTACCCCCCACCTACTCCCAGTTTAGAAATCTCCCAGGTTAAAATAATTAACAAAGAAACATATCAGAAGACATCATTTCCTAAGAGAGGACAGAGGCTGGCTCTGTCATGATTGTGCAACTAGCTATGTCCTATTGGGCAGGATGCTTTCGAACTGTGGTGCTGGAGAAGAATCCCTTGGACTGCAAGGAGGTCAAATCAGTCAATCCTGCAGGAAATCAACCCTGACTGTTCATGGAAGGACAGATACTAAAGCTGAAGCTCAAATCCTTTGGCCACCTAATGCGAAGAGAGGACTCACTGGAAAAGACCCTGATGCTGGGAAAGACTGAAGGCAAAAGGAGAAGGGGACGGCAGAGGAGGAGATGATTAGATAGCATCACCGATGCAATGAACATGAATTTCAGTAAACTCTGGGAGACAGTGGAGGACAGGAGGGCCTGGCATGCTATGGTCCACGGGGTCACAAAGGGTCGGACACAACTTAACAACTGAACAACAACAAGCTGCTGACAACCACTCTCTAATTTCATAAGGAGAGAAAGAAAAGTGATTGAACTGACAAGTATAGGAAAACCGGCAAATAAACAACAGAATCCCAGTTCAATATCTTTCATTATTTTTTAAACTGCAAAAAAGTACAGCTGTTGTATCTAAAGATAAGATATATTTCAAAATATGTTAAAGTGGGATTGTAAAACATTTGGAGATCTCTGTGGAGATTTGTTCTTCTCTACTTTGTTGGAAGCCTGGAGCAAAGTTGATGTCAAAACACAGGGGAGCGGGGAGACATGGTGGATATGAAAAGAGCTCAGGAAACAACTAGTGATGAAGAAGGGAAAGGCTGTGAGAAAAATGGCTTTTATAGGCTAGCTAGTAACCAGAGGGGGGAGATCTATCCACATTTCCAAAACATACTTCTGATCATACCTACAAAATGTCCAAGATAACTGGTAGTAAAGAATAGCAAATTTTACACATCTTGAGGCTGCCTTTGGAGGATCTCAGAATAAGGGGGGAAATACTATTATACAAGTGTAGCTAATGATGTCTTAATGACTCGGGAACTGAAGGAGAGAAAAGGACAATCCCATTGGGAAAAAAGGGAGGGGGATATTTTGCATAGTCAGGGAGGGGGGAGATTATTTTATATGGTTGAGTGCAAGTGGGACCAGGGCCTAAGTCTGAGTGACACATGGAAAAAGAGGTAATGGCCCTTGTGCATCTGAAGCTTGAATAGAATATGAATGGGCCTCCCCAAATCCCCCAGAGGATACCCTTATGCTTTAAATCGCCTTGCAAGAAGTTTTCCATTACTGTGTATCAGAGTACACAGATGTGTACCCATCAAAGAGCACATAACCCTAATGGAGAAATATGGCATACGTCCGCCTTTGGTGTCTTCCCAGACAAAAACATTTCATTGCTAGGATACTGTACTCTGGCTTTTCAGATACTCCAAATCTCCATGTTTACCTGTCCCTGCTTTCTGATACCTGCCACAGGTAAATTGTTGTTCCCCATTTTGTTCTCTTCCTTGCATTTGTGGAAATTATTTATGTATTTATGATTAGGAGATATAATCTTGATTCATGAATAAATGTCTCTCTGTGTGTGTGTGTGTGTGCACGCGCACATGTGTGTGTGTGTTTGTATACAGAATGGAAATAGGAAGTACAGCCTTTTCAAGCTGATACTTTCCAAACCTGTTGATTTCCATTCCCATAATTGCCATGCTAACTGGGATGATTGTGGATGGAGGTTGCACTTCAGCACACTGGGGGGGGGGGGGGGGCAACCAGTTGATGAAGCTGGGAAGCTGCCTTACCCTGAGCCAGGCCACTGATTCATTTAGCTGGATATTGTATTACATTGTTCTAGTTTATAATTATATTATCTATAAATATAAGCCATAATATTGTTTGTTTTTATCTTACCATGTCATGTAAATTAAGCAGTTTGTTTGTAAATCATGATTTCTAGCTTAATGTGATGTGCAACTCCAGGAGTTCTTGCAGGAATCTTTCCCAACCTTCTGGAGATAGCTGAGATTGTATCTCATAATTGCATGGTAAAACCACAAGCTTTGTTACTGAACTATGGCATCGTTCTGCTTCTATTATCTCTCCAGAAAGAAGATGTACAAATGCGTTTGAGCACCATTACCTAAATTGCACTGAACATGACCATAACCACGGTGAGGTAATATTCTTCAGAAGCATTGCTGATTGGTTTCCAAAACTGCCTTCAACTGCAACTTTGGAGAGGAGGAGACAGGGCTCAAAAGCAGGAGGTTGGGCCATTGACCTGCACATCCATCCATCCATCCATCCATCCATCCATCCATCCATCCATCCATCTCTCTCTCTCTCTCTCTCTTCATCTGAACTTAGTGTACAGCTTCTCATTTTAAGAAATAATTTTTAAAAATGAAGTGGTTTACAATAAGAACATGTACCAGAGCACTGACGAATAAACATAAAAAAGATGTCAGTGAATGTAAGAATGACTATGAACTATCAAAACACAGAGCAACAAACAAACTTGAAATGTAAGATTTCCATAAGATACCTGTGGATTCTTGATTCTTACAACAATCTAACCAGTTATTAAACAATTTTATCAATTTATCTATAAGGTGGTCATTTAGCTGAGTTGGTGGTTTAAAGAGGAGTAAATGAATGTCATAATAACCCACAAAACTTTATACTAGAAACAAACATTTTTTAATTCCTTTCTGCCCTCTGCAGCCCCCCCTCCCATTGTTCCATGGAATTCTTCAACACTCCCACACTCCAAATCAGAATTACTGAAAACTTTTCAGTGGCTACCCCGCATAGCATCAATATATTTTCAGGCAGCCTGTTCTGGCGCTGCTAAAGTTCGTTAATTCTCATTCAGAGCATTGACATCCATCCAAGCTCAGATCTTGTTCTTTAATTCCTTGACCTTCTAATTATAGCTGATCTCAGAGTTGAGCCAAATGGGCACAGAAATATTTCTTTTTAGTTTAATAGTTAACTCTTGTACAGTCTTTGCAGATCTTTAGGATCCCAAATTGAGAACATTTACACTCAATCTGATAGCATGGCTGATAAATATTTTTTTTAAAAAAATGTTTGTTCATTGGGAAAGCTTTCTTAAGAGTTCTGATTATGCAATGGATATTCATGCATTGGCTTTGCAGTTTATGCATTTAACTCATGCAATCTACTTTAATGGGTACTGGTTTATTAAAATTCTTTCACTAAAAATCATCATCATCATCCTGTGTTTATCCTTTGTCCATCAATATAAGTAGCCTGAATTTGTGTAAGAGACAGACATTAAGGAGAATACAATATAGACAAAACAATTTTTCCAAAGAATATTGTTAACTCTCTTTACATTTATGTATCTTCATATTAATTTTCTTATATGGCTCCATGAAATCACCTGGAGTTGTGCTTTTTTTCTCCATCTTTAGATTATTTATCAGCTAATGATTAAAAACTTTCCTTGAATATAATCCTTGAGTTGCACAATCTGTTAACGTTCATATATTTAAGCCAGTTTAGTTGACTGCAGAAATAGAATTAAGTTGGCTTAAATGTAAGTGGCCTGGTATATTGCTGAATATTTTTTAAAATAATAATAATAATATGGACCAAAGAGCTTTGACCATTCAGATTAAGAGTTGCATGCCATGAAGGTTCTTTAGGTGATCTTGTCAAAATATAAGAGCTATAACATGGATCCCTCCCAGACTTGAATATGATTAAACTACTCCTGGAGTATCCACATTCAAAGTCACTTCACAACAGAAGAAATACTTGGCTCAAGCTTACGTTTCCAATTCTCAAATTCCAGGAGAGTCTGAGAGATCCATTTCTCCTCCCTATTTCTATTCTTTTTTATCCGAGAGGTAGTTATTACCTTTTTAGTATGATCTCCATATGTATGGATATCAAATTCATTATTTGGGTGCCAATCCTTATGTAACCCAAATGTTCACAAGATAAATTTTCAATACCTTCTGTAAATCTCAAAGTTTGCCAAAGTGCAAGAAAATATATACGTATGCATATGCGTATATATACTGTATACACACACACACACACAGAGATACATGTACATGTACATATACATATAGAAGCTTCATGGGGAAAAATATTTCAAAAACCTACCCTATAATGTTTGACCAAGTTTGCTGGCATTAAACTAATGAAATGCTGTCGTATGGTAGACAATTAAAGATAGCAGAATGACATATCTGGAAAAGAAAATGGTGGGCTCATTGACTGGAACCCTGCATAGGAAGGGGGCTTTTTTATATATTTCTAATAAACTGAGGTGCTGCATTATGATGGCTATGTAGATAAAATGGGTCTATTAAATACCAAGATGGATGTGTCAGCATGTTTAGGGGAACTCAGGGTTTGTAGAATTAGAAAGAAATAGATGCAATGCATGTATTATTTTGTATTGTATTATACCAGAAAAAGAAAAAGAAAAACACTTAAGACAAATGAACACCCTGGAAAAATGGAGCAAACGCAGAAGCCCTGAAATATTGAAAGCCTGGAGACAATTGGGAAACTGGGGACAGCTTTATTATATTTTTGGATTTTTATACTGCCTATGTAGGACAAAAAGAAACCACAGACATTTTAATTGTAGGAAAGACATAACCCACCCCAATAAAGAAGAAGAATGGGAAGAGGAAAAGGAGGAAGAATAGAACAAACAAGCAAAATCAAACAGAATTTATCTTTATCAAACAGAAATTTCAGACTTTAATCCTACACTCACTTATACAGGAATGAATTTTGTAAATCTATCAGTTTCCGGTGTGATTGCACTGTAAACTAATAAAAACAAAATATGAAGTTCAGCTGACCTCTGCCTAACTACTCCTGTAGTTTGAGATTCAGGATAATTGTTAAACCCTAATGCCATTATATTTCTAAACTTCTCATCACAAGTAAGTTCTAAGTAAGATTTAATGGAAAACAACCCAAATGCTGCATTTCAGGCTGACTGAGGTGTAGGTGGTATTGAGGTCTAATCTTAGATAGAAGCCTTTCACCAGCTCCTTTACTTCTCCACCCCTCCCTAGAATTGCCCAGTTAAAAGGTCATATTCCTAGAGTTCCAGCAATAATTAACTGATGACTGATTTCATCAGTTAAAACCAGGTTAACATTCATTTGAAATTCTCCAAAGCCTTTGATATGGGAAGAAAAGGGACAGCAATATGTAACCAATCAAAGCCTTGGCCTCATAAATGGCTTGTCTATTGCACAAAGGTGAAAACTAACAATAATAATAAACCAATCAAAGAGAATTATAATAAAGTTCTACAACTCCCCTATTAACATGCCACATTTTCTTCAGCTCCTTTGTATTTCATCAAACAGTTTAGAAAACACCCAGCATAAAACATCTTCATAATTGGAATCATATATTTGACCATCTAACGTGTGCACCATAATGTACCATTAGTTACACAAATAACTAATAATTTGCTAATGACAATATTATGTTAAGTCAGTTTAGGGGCAATTAAAGTGAATGATATTTACATATGCCTAATGAATCACCATCGATGGCAGATTAAGAGATTCTAATGAATATTCATCCAGACATTCACAACCAGCTCCACAGTTTATAAACTGAATTATGGTTGATTTGCCCTTTTAAAAATGAATATGTGAATATCTTCTGCATGGGAAGAATGAACAATTGGGGCTGATTGTAAAAATGTTTAAAGCAATGTACTGGTCAGGACACAAAACATTTTTATGCACTCTCATACCCCTGAGCTGCTCAGCTCTTTTTATACCACACATCAGCATTGATGAACTATCTCCATTTTCATTCGGCACCACGACATGAAATATAGAAATTGTTTTGTGTGGAATTAAATGCAGTCAGAAAGTTTTATGCATCCTCACTAAAAAAAATAATTACAGGTAGTTGCCCCGTAGCTAGCAAAGATTACAGCAATCCCACATGATGACTGTCTACATTAAGCGAAGCAGGAAGGGAGCATATTCAGGGCCTGATCCATCACCTATCCGAAATGATCACCCCCAGCCCCATCCCTATCTCACTGGAATAGTAAAACTGGAAGGAGCTCAAAAAGGTCACAAGGATATAATGAGCTGGAAGGAAGGATTGGGTCCCTGTAGCTTTATTTATACCACATTATTTTACAAACAGTAACCAGGATTGCTAATCGTGCAGGCGGAGGAAAGTCTTGAGCCTCCTCATGGACCAAGTAGGATGTCAAACTTCGTTCTAAAGCAGAGTACATGATCAAAGGTCCCAGGGATGCTTGCAGCCTTAAGAGACTTCCAGAAGTTACAGTATTACCAATCTGCAATTTAATACAATAGAAGAGGAAAATAAAAAAATACATGATTGGAGGAGGGTCACCATATTAATTGTATTAATTTTAACCATGCAAATGAAATGAAATTTAATTTTTATACTAGTTCAACACACTACTTGGTGAAATGTGGCCCTTGAAATGCCACTGAAATGCCAAACGTAGTATTTGACCCATAAAAGGTTGCACACCCCTTTTCTATGGGATTGGTGCAGAGATGGGAAGTAGAGAATCAGAGCTGGAAAGGACTGTTTAAGCCTTCTGACCAAAGCATGACTTCAGGCAAGAATCCAAATCAAACATCCCCAATAGATTGCTGCCCTGCCCATAATTCTGTTTTTTTAATAGTAATTTTATTAAAAGTTACAATTATAACAATAAAAAACTAACTAAAAAATTAAAGAGTAAAAAGAAAAAATAGTGCAGAAAAGAAGAAAGAAGAGGAAAAGAGAAAAGAAAGAAAAAAAATAAGAATATAGTGAAGAAAAACAAAATAAATATATGAAGAAATGACTTCCCCATTCATCACAAGTATAAATAATTTTAGTAACTCATCACCTCTTCTTAAAATACAAGAAACGATCTCTTCTTCCCATATCCCATCTCTTATCTATAAAACAAATCCTTAAAACCTTGTCATTTCAGTCCTGATGTCAGCAACAGTCCATTAAGGGTTACCAGAGATAATGATGTATCTATTTTAACCTTGATCAAATAAACCAACTTTACATTCCTTCCTTTTACTTCTAACGATCTTGATCTTCAATCCCCTCAAATAATGTCCTAGAACTTGATTTCTTTTCATTTTTTCTTTGTCTCTTTTCACAAAATCCTTCAAAACTTTAACAGGTTGCTTTTGTAAATTCAATATAGGAAAGTTATCCAGGTCACTCTTTTGGCTTATTATTTGTATATCCCTTTTAATTATTAAGACATCAGCCAGTTTCATTTGTACATCCAGTGTAGCATCTTTTTCCATATCATTCTTGTAGCCTGTCATTTTTAAATCTACTTTCAAATCAGTCTTAGTCTTGTCCGGTAAAAGTTGTTTCTCTTCCATAGCATCTTTTAAACACAGTCTATCTATAGAGGCAGACGCTCTTAAAATTAACATTTGGGTCTATTGATCAAAAAGATCCTTTAGTATGTCAAGTGTTAAAATATTTTGCACCATTCTGTATTAGTAAGTCAAATTTAAGTTTCTTCTCCTTTAATTGTAATCTTTAGTTCCTTCTGGTTCCCTCTAGTGTCCAACCTTCAAAGTTGCATCCTATCTTTTTTTTTTTTTTAAGAATTCAAAACGAAAGGAGTTTCCCATAGGAAGGATTCTTATAATTAATTCCAAATTCTTCTTTCAAATCCATCTGGACCCTTAGTCCATTTGTAACTTTCCAAAATCAAAGTTCTAATCACCCTTTTGCTGTTTATTCCAAAAGAAAAAAAAAGTAAAGTCCTTAAACTTGTACTTAAAACTTCTTTCACTAAGGATTGAAGAAAACTCACCTGGCATTTTCAGCTTTGTTGATTCAAAGATTCCTAATAGCTGAAAAGCAGTTAACAGCAAAATGATTAGAAAAGGAGCTATGCAAACCCAGTGTCCCTTTGAAGGCACCGACTGCAGTGTGATGTGTATTCCTTTGTCCCCCAGAGCTCTAAATCCACCAGAGTCTGCTGTCTTGTGGTCTCCTTGTGAGGAACAACTGTATGAAACACTTGTGGGCGATCTCAAGTCCTCTCTTTGTCTGGAGAGGAATTACAAAGGGCTGGTCTTTAGCAGAGCTGTCTTCAGTTCGCCATTTCTCCCCTGGAAGTCCCTGCCCTGCTCATAATTCTGGATGGACAGAGTCCCCCTTTTTGGGGGGAGATGGGCGGTGATAGAAATTTGAATAATAAATAAATGGGGAAGACTGCTTTAAAGGGGTTCAGATGCCACTTAATTTCGTACCTTAATCCATCACCTCTCCCATGCCCATCACTGGTGCTATCTGAAACACAACTCTGTTGCTGGACAAGGTTGTCCCCACCAGCTTCTTTATCATGCAAGTTATGCAAGTTGTGAAGTTGTTTTGGAATTTCCTATTCTGCTAAGGTCAAAGACCGGCAGGGCAGGTCTCCGGTCTCTTCTCTGTTCAATGTCAGCTAATGAGAGTTTAGGAAGCTGAACTGGTCATGCCAATAATGAGGTAAAGCCCCTCCCCCCACTTCCTTTTTGGATTTGGCTCCACTGACATACTTCTCACATCTTTTATCTCTGTGCGGTGGTGTAAAGTATCGTCTCCTTACTAATGCATCTCCTTCTAATTTAGATTATCCAGCTCTTTCAGGTTAGTTGTGTCTGTACAGCAATATGAATTATTTTATTAAACATCCTATTACATGTATTTCAATGCTGCCTCATTAAAGATTCTATGTTTCTACTTTGCTTGACTGCCCTTTTTTAAATGGGTCTAGCAAAAGAAAACTTCCTTTCTGATCGTCAGGAAACAGACAGTAGATTTTTTAAAATTGCCCAAAGTCCATTGTCTTACAGCAAAATCCTCAGTCATAAAACTTCAGCACACTGCCTTGCTATACTGCCCCATGCCCCCTCATCGGTTATCCACTAGGCAATCCAAACTCTTTCCCTCACAGCTAAATAAAGTATAGACCAGATACCAGTTTGAGTTTTGAAATAAAATCTCATTTTCTATATCGGAACGAATGCACTGTGAAATCAACCGTGCAGAATCCCACATTTACTTATGAATATATCATACCACACAGTGTAGGTCAAGTACATTTCCATAGGCACAACTGCAGGATTGCAGCCCAATTCTACACAGATAATATGTGGAAGCAAGTCTTCCTGATTTTGTTAAGACCAGAATACATAGATTTCCTAGCCTGTAAATTGGTAAAAAGTAGCTCTTGCCCAAAATCAAATGACCCAGCCTTATGATCCAATAATAGATATATTATCTTCCCCTTTTCTCTCTCCCTCTCTCTCTCTCTCTCACACACACACACAAACACACACACACGACTTTCGAATGAAAATATATGTAGCAAGTGATCTCATTCCACCAAGAAATGAATCTGTAGCAGTGCTCAACTAGTAAGCACAGACAGGAGTTCCAAAAACAATGGAACAGCTTCTTCACAATCATTTGGATTTTTTTTTTAAAAAAAAATATCACTTTTACGTATAACAGAATTTCTCCAAACTATAATTTGCTCAATGTTTGTTTGTGGCACTTTTGCGTATCTGAAAAATGGGTAGCACCAATCAAGAAAAAAGTGCAAAGAACAAAAGTTTAAAAATCTTTATGATGTATTGAAGATGAAGTCTATCCTAAAGCTGTTGGGGTTCTACTAAGCCAGCATTTCTGTTCATCAGATGATACGTTCAGATACAATTTTAAAAGTGAACACTTGATTAATAAACCAAACTGAAGTACAATAATACTTAAATTAATTATGGTCACAGTTAAATGTTTCAAAGGTTCTTTCTGATTCATTTTTTTTTTTTTTTAAACTCAATATACTGACACAAAACAATTAACTTGTCAAGGCATAGAACAAAGTCACAACATTACTGTATCAAAATACAAAAAAGAATACGCAGCAGGCGTTCTCACCTACTGGGAGGGCATTGCACTTCAGAAAATGACAGTCATGGTAGAAATATCAATAAACAAATCAGAAGGCATAGAAGTGAAAATCATGTTCCTTGCCCAAGTGCAAAGAAACCGTGACATCTGTGTTCCAGAACAGAAATGGACTCTCTTTTTTGTTTGCAACATCGGAAGTCAAACTGATGAAACTCAGAGAAAATTAACTTGGCTAGAAAAATGGGTTCAGGCAGTGATGAGTGTGAGCTTCAGATTCCAATCATACATTTGTCCTTCTACAGTACAACAAAATGCCAACTTCACAGAAGGTAAAATACCCATTTGCACAGAGAAAAAAGCAAAACACACATGCGAACTGGCAGAAGACACAGATGAAAGCAAACAGAGAGAACCCCGGCACCCTTTCTCCCCCACAGCTACCTTTTTGCTTTTTTAAAAGATAAAATGTTCATTTATTTATGTATGTTAAAAAGGAAAAGATACAATACTGATGCAAATACAGATTTACAAGGATAAAGAAAATATAGCAGGGGGGAGGAAAAACAATATAGGCAATTGAATACGAGCGGATCACTAAGAAGTCTTGAATCCTTTTTGTGTGCATGTGTGTGTGTCAGAGAGAGAAAGAGAGAAAGAAATGGCACGTTCTTCAAAAGAAAGCATTCATCTGTCCCTATCGGCCTTTAGGAACCAAGCAAATAATTGTGGTTTTCTAGGTGAGAAAAGTGATTCTAAATAAGACAGGAAATTGCAGTCCAAATGAGTAAGTTCGTGTCTGGGGGCTCATCATCCACCCTTGTCATATATTCAGGATAAACAATTTGTGAAGCCGATGTTTTGTGATCTGACACTTTTTAAAAAGAAGCTTGCTCATGGGTTACTAAAACCAGAGTGCAAACTATGTAGGTGCTCTGGATAAGTCCTCTTTTAATCTCTCAACAACCTGATGTTTCTGAAATGATACTGGCCTGCTGGGTGTGCATTCAATACGCGCTGGCTTCTGTACGAGCCAGGATTCCAGGAATCACGTGGAAGCCCACTTACGTGCAACTGTGCATCCAAAGGCTTCTCTCCTGCACTAAACATGCAAATCTCTGCAAGAGAATGGCATCATCCTGAGCACTGCTGGCAGGGATGGGGATTAACTGGAGTGTTAGTGAGTGCTCTTGTTTTTATAACAGTTCAACAGAGGTTCATGATGCTCAGTAACCAAAAAAACAGAGCAGCGGTGCTTACATTGCCTTCTCATTGTCAGGAAAGGAACTTCTGGAACGTGCATGGTATCTGGCCCAGTGTTTAGGGTCAGATGGGTATCACTGGACACAAACAATATTGATTGCACATGGTGCATATACATAGCAGACTAACACACCCACTCTTTATATTTACAAGGGTATTAAATATTAGATTTACATCCTTCTCTATCTTTCCTAGCTCTTTTAGAGTGGATTGAAAGAGGGCCGAAGCTTAGTGAATCAGTTCCTGCTTTACCTGCAGAAGGCCCTAGGTTTAATCAGTAGCATCTCCAGGGAAGACAGAAAAGTTCTGGTTTGAAAACCTGGAAAGCAGGGTGTGGGTAAATCAGGCAAAATATAATTCAGATTTGTGACCCAATTCAGATTTGATCCAAACCAGTTTGGAGATCCACTCCAATTTAGATTTCTGAATCAGATTGTCAAATGGATTCAATCCGATTCAAAAAGTCCATCTGATTCAGAAAAACTGAGTGGATGTACAAAAGTCAATCTAATCTTGAATCTGTTCAGTCTGATGATCCAAACTGACTTGAGGATTTGATCCAAAAAAGCAATCCAATTTGGAGATTTGGTCAGCTCTCATTTGACTGAATCTTCACAGCAAATCTTCACACAGCTTGCTTGGAAAACCTCTGGTAGGCAGTACTGAGAACCCTGGAAGGACCAGTGGCACGTTACAAACCAGTTCCTCCAGTTCCTACGTGCCTCTGCTTTTGAAAGCAGGCGAGGAAGCCTATACCCCTCGTATCACCCACACTGGCTTCCCATTGAGGCTTCTGACTGGCCACTTTGGAAAACAGGATTCTGGATCCTTGGTTTAATCCAGCAGAGCTCTTATCTTCTAAGCGGTGTCTTTCCCTGGCAAGTATCTTTCTTTGGGTTCATTGGTTATAACATCCCTCTGCTGCTTGGCAACTTGTTCCTGACAGGATGGTGGTAACATTTGTTAAGAGACAGGCTTCTTTCCAAGGGTCCAATTCTATATCCCTCCAAGTTTGTGGGAACAAATGAGAAGACAGATAGGCATTTAATGAACCTCAGTGTAACCTGTGTGGAATAATCTTTCCACTAATCTCCAAACTTTTTTCTTATCAGCCTAAGCAGCAGCAGGACTTAAATCTCTTGTTTACACTTTATTAGCTACAGATTGTAAATGTTTTATGAGACGCTGAGCTTGCAGCATTACTATTTTATTAGAACATTGAATATCTTGGGTTCATTGTCGTCTTGCTAGCAAGCTCCATTACAAGGGAGGGAAGGGGGAATTACCTATTTGCTTCACATGAATGACAGTTCAGTAACCTGAAAGATTTGCCTTGCTTGTCTAATTACTTTTTTCCTATTTGGGTAGATGGGGAAAATGCAAGTTTGAAAATGCACACCTGGCCTAGGTTTTTGCAAGGCAACGTTCTCCAAGTTGGTGCACTCCAGATGTGCTACATTACATTCCCCAGCTTTAAGGCGAACAGATCTGGTCTGCAAACTTCAGTTGACCACTAGATGGCAGCAAAGACATACAGAAAACGCCAAATCTTTGCAATTAATTCTTGGATGTCTAGATTTTTGGGGTCAAGAACTGGTAGCCTAACACAGCATTTCATCCAATGGGTTAGTTGAAGATGTGGGAATATGAAGGCATCCAAAATGGATGGAGAATGGCAGCAGGAAGACTGTGGCACTGGTATAACTCTTTTGAGGCAATATTTATGCGCTAACCTTAGGAACACTCTGTTACTATTTATTTCAGAGGAAGGCAAAAGGACATTCTAATGCTGTTTATAGTCCAGATCTGCACTAGAGACTGACAGCTTCTTTTAACATTATCCAATCATCCAAGGTTCTAACAGCAATAAAGATTTGCTTTTCCATAATCCTGTACAATGCACAACTTCCTTGTTTTGTCAGCCTAGAATGTCAACTTCAGCTGAAACCAGTCCTGGAGATTTTTCCTTCTTCAGTACAATAAATATGTACATGTGCCACATTTGTTGGTGCATGTAGAACCCACATTCCCCCAAAAGGCAGGACCAGGACCAAAAAAACAGTTAATTGGATTAAGAATTACTGATTAAAATTAACTGCCTGCCAAATAAAATGCCCCGTTTATAAAATTATTTGATCCTCCATCTGTATATACCATTCTCTCTCATGTACACAAATCACTGTCACACAAAGAAACATAATCTCAATACATCCATATGTACATGCACATGTGCACAGATGCACCATCCACAGCTGAAAAGAAGTGGGGGGAAATCAGAATAGCTATATGGAGAAGGGGAGGAAAGATAAAAGTAGAAACACAACAGGGTGGAGATGAAGGGAGGCAGAGAAGTAACTGGATAGGAAAAGATTGAAAAGAAGAAAGGGTAGCTCTGTTTAGGCATTACAGAAAGAGTTAGATTCACAAGTCAAGGAGTGTCTTCCACCAATTAATCTTGGGCATCCCTGTTTTTTAGCAGCAATGTCTATAGCTCTTTGCACTTTACTCCCCTTGTCAACAGCCCTCCTATTCTTAGCAACATAAGCAAACATAAGAGGGCTCATCTTCCCATGGTAAATATGCTATGTTGCTACACCTATGGCTGGTATAAACCTCTATAAACCACTAGTATGGAAATGGCCCAGTGATGGGGCTCCTAAATTCAGTGTTCATTCACCATAACCACTTTCCTTTCTAACAGTTCTTTTCTGCTGCAGGAGAAAAGTGGCAGAGGTTGGAGATTCTTCTGACAGCTGTAGTCATGGATAGACAATTGCTCAACAGGTTCAAAGGAAGAGTTGGCATGAAGAGGAAAACACAAATGTAAGGCTCTGTCTTCTCAGAGTTAAGTCACAGAAGACCCACAGCTCCCATAAAACACTTTCCTTCAGTCCTTGATGTGTTTGGCATTGCTGCTGGGCAGAGGCGTCCACAGAGGGGGTCAAAATAGGCTCAGGTGGCAGTCAGGGCGTCACAATGAAAGCCCTGCTCCTTTGTACCTGTGTGTGACAATGACATACATTGTCTGTCTTGAATCTCTTCATGAATACTGCCAGGGAAGGTTTTTTCTTCCTCCCTCCCTTTTGGCTGGCTCTTGGCTTGGTTTCTCCTCATGTTGGCATTTGGAATAATCGATCCTGCAATTGTGGCTGTTTGTCAAGCAAACTGTTAACTCGGGGGGGGGGGTCTGGGGGGCAGCAGCAAAGGAGTGGATTAGGACCAGAGATACCCTGGTTCCAGTCCCACCCTCCACTGGGGAAGCTCACTGAATGAGTTTAGACCATCCCTATCTTTCAATCCAACCTATGCCAGGGAGGGGTTGTGAAGGAAAAAATTGAAGGAGGAAGGGGATGGAGGGAACTATGTGTACTGCTTGGGTTAGGGTTAGAGTTAGGGCAGGAGATTTACTTGCCTACTCACAAAAATACGCCATCCCAAGCCAACCCAAGCCAACCATCCCAACCCAACCCTAAGAGCATAAAGTAACAAAATAAAACATTTCAAAAGAATGGATGGTGTCTGTCCATCCTCACTAGGAGGCAGAGGTAGATAGTGATAGTGACAGATGCCTTCAAGTCAATCTTGACCCCTGATGACTGCCTGGACTGGTCCCTGCAGTTTTCTTGGCAAGGTTTCTCAGAAGTGGTTTGCCATTGCCTCCTTCCTAGAGCTGAGAGAGAATGACTGGCCCAAAGTCACACAACTGACTTTGTGCCTCAGGCAGGACTAGAACCCACGGTCTCCCAGTTTTTAGTCTGGTGCCTTTAACCACTGTACCAAACTGTCTGTCTGAAAAATTATTAAAAACCTGGTTACAGAGGCATGTTTTGAGCAATTTCCACAAGGCCAGGAGCAAAGTTACCAAATGAGTCTCCAGAGGCAATACTTCCCAAGTGCTTTCCCCATCTAGTTCTTCAGTCTCACATGAAGGCAGGTTCTTCAGCAGATGGTCTCTCAGTGGCCTCCCAGGACGGGCAGAATCATTCAGGACATTTAATAATCTAACAGATCATTAACGTGGTTTATATCTCTCTCATCCCAGACAATAAGGTCATATTTTCCTCAAACAATTGCCATTTTTCAGCTACTCATTTGTTGTAAGATTTTACAGATAATGTAATCTATTACAATCAATAGGGATCACTATACTGCTACATACATCGTTCCCTAGTTTCTACTTTGTCTCCCAGCAGTGCCACAGGAATGCACAAAACAAAATGTAAAACACGGTTCCTCAACCTTGGCAACTCTAAGCTGTGCGGACTTCAACTCCCAGAATTCCCCAGCCAGCTTTGCTGTCTGGGGAATTCTGGGAGCTGAAGTCCGCACAGCTTAGAGTTGCCAAGGTTGAGGAACCCTGATGTAAAATACATATTACAATTTCCATCAGTGCAATTTAGAATGTTTTAAAATAAATCTAAACATAGAACAAAGATCACAAGAACTTAGAAACACGTATTGTATAGGTCTGTTGCCTTCATTTCTATGGAACTGCTTTTATAAAAGTTCAGGGTCCAATATTAACGCTGCACTTGAGAGTAATCCCCATTAAATTTAATTCAATTCACTTTTAGGTAGGCAGGTGTAACACTGCACTATCAGAAAGTCACGGTGCAATTCTACCTATCTTAGCTCAGAGAAGAAGTCTGATGGATATTAGTTAGATTATTCATAGGCACGTACAGTATATAGGTTCAGGCTCAGATTCCATGCTTGTATCCTTTGTCATTTCATACCTAGCTTTGTTCTGTGCCAGGATTTTATAAATTGTGTTTTTTGTAATGAGATTGGCATGCCATAATAAGGATATATCTGAATGGCAAAGTGACCACCCAGGGCAAGATGAGTAATTTCTTCTGGGATGCTATTCTCACATTTCCAACTCACTGGCACTAATGTGGATCAATAACTCTTTCCCCCCATACGTATATTTGAAGTTTGCCTCCATTGAACCAGCTCAGAATGTTCCCTTCATTTCTATGTATCATCTTATAGACTGGGGTAGCCCCCTCTTCCTCACTGACGAAGCAGATGGCTAAAACATTTTGAGGAATCAGACCATCTAGAGTAATCAACATGTTTCAATTCCTATTTTCCTCTTTTGGTAAGTAAACTGAATTGTACAACATGTCATGATTTACAAGGCTAGTTCTGATTAGCATACAGGATGAGAGCTGTATGTCTGTGTGGATTTTTTCCCCCCGTTTCTTTTTGCTTATAAGATTACAGGTACAGAGACATAATGCATGTTAAGCAGCTGATATACTTCTGTGCTGACAGTGACTTTTTTCCTCTTTTTCCTTCTTGTTAGAAAGTTGGTTCCAAGGCTCCAGAATAAAAGATGGGTGTACTGCCATTGAACATATTATATTTTGCAAAGATTTGCCTATGCAAATGTTTATTCTTGTGCCACAATGAACCAGCATCACAAAGCAAAGGTGACTGACGGTGGTTCAGTCCCCTCACAGCATCTCAAAATGCCCATGAGAAGACTGCTTGCTTCTACTACTGATCATCTATCTCCCACCTTTTTTCTAGGTGCTCAAGGGAGCACATGTAGCATTCCTTTTTCTCAACGATAATCCTGTAAGCTAGGTTGGTTGAAAGGCAGTGAATGGCTCCAAATAATCAATCAGCTTTCACCGCTGAGTGTGAACGTATCCTGGTTCTGTTACAATCTCAATACTAGTTCAGCAATTTAACCTTTCAAACTTGTTCATATAAAGCTAGCCTGTTTTCTTCTGGGTGGCATCTGAGATGCATTATTTTCTTTCTTTCATTTATTTTAGAAAATATTTCTGCCCATTCTCAACAGGGCAGCTTACAGAAGTGTACAGATAGTCCTCATTTAGTGACCACAATTGGGACTGCCAACTTAGTCATTAAGCGAAGTGGTCACTAAGTGAAACTGCAGCTGTGCTTACGAACTTACTTCAGCTTTCCTTTGCTTTACAGACCTGCAAAGGTTGTAAATGCGGGAATTGGTTGCAAAGTTACTTCTTCATCACTGTCATAACTTCAAACGGTCACTGTACGAGGCAGTCACTAAACAAGGACTACCTGTTTCATAAATAGAACAATATACATCAAGTCTTTAAATCCAGAAGCATAATAAGTCTAAAAGGCTGTTCAGCAAAAGTAATGTGATTCAGTGGTGGAGTATATTCTCAAGCAGCATTCTCTAGGTCTGATGGCCTCCAATTTGACTAAACACTTCTCATCTAATGGCCATGCTGGTTGAGAATGATGGGAGATTCTCAGCTTTGGGAAGGCGATTCTAAAGAATAGGTGCTAAGAAACAAGATGGTGTGGAAGTCAGTTCTCTCCTTCAGTATCCCTGATTGTAAGATTTGAACACTGTTAGAAGAGAAAACAAGATACTCTGCATATGTTCAATGTTTCTGCTGGTTTGAAGAAAACTCAAGCACTGTACGAAGGCTTATAAGCCCACATAAAATCACACACATTGTTTCCAAGTATTTGTGGGTAAATGGCCACAAATACTCCCAACAGTGCCTATTTTAAAATTTTTATAAAAATCCGCTGTATACAGAGCCTATCAATCCAGGGAGAATGGTGAGTCTGCAGAATTCTCAGCAGATGGAACTAGCAAAGATGATTTGCAACTGACTCTGCTGTCCTATACTGCCCTCTTCTGGTCATTGTCAAATATAATAGCAAGTGTGGGGTTTCTCAGAAGGATTCCGAACTTTTGTATCAGGGTCTTTTCTGATTAATTATGTCTTTTATAAAAATTCATTAGTTGGAGAAGATGCTTCCATATTCCTTCTGATTTTTTGCCACCACAGATTAACACAGCTCTTCCTACAATGAATTACAACTAAACAGAAAATTGGTTTCATTTAGTTAATTTCATGTGGTTTCAAAACTGCTGGAAAAATATTAGAATGTTACAGCTATAAACAGCCATTGATTTCCTTCACTTCTTTTAATCTTTTGAATAGAGCTTTTAGGAAATAAACTGCTGCTACAAATATAGAAAATAACTTTTTTCCCCCTTTTATGTAGCTATTTATTTTGTTTCTTTAAATGCTTTCAAAAAATTTATTTATTTATTTATTTATTTATCAAATTTCTCTGCTGCCCATCTCATACACAGTGACTCTGGGCAGCTTACAGATAATAAAATAACAGTCAGTAAAAACAGGACAATATAAAATCAATACAATATAAATATACATAAATACCAATAAAATATAAAAATACCAGACATAAAATGTAGAATTCAGGATGGCAATAGGGTTTTGTACTTGGCACGATCACAGTACTAGCCACCCCCAAGAATGGCTATCCCCCCTCCCATCTCAAGCAAGGTGGCATAGCCAGGTTTTTACCCACTTCCAGAAGGCCGGGATAGTGGGGGCCTGTCTTACCTCTGGGGGTGCCATGGTGGAAAAGGTCCTCCTCCTGGACCCTGCCAATCAGCAATCCCTCACGGACAAGGTCTGTATCATGCCCTCTCTGCCTGACCAGGTGGGACAGGTCGATGTGATGGGGGTGAGGCGGTTCCTCAGGTAACCTGGACCCATGCCATGTAGGGCTTTAAAGGTGATAACCAACACCTTGAATTCAACCCAGAAGGAAACTGGTACCCGATGCAGCTCACACAGCAATGGTGTTATATGTGCCCTCCTTGGGGCTCCCAAGACTGCCCACGCAGCCACATTCTGGACCAGCTGCAGCTTCCGGATACTCTTCAAGGGTAGCTCCATGTAGAGTGCATTACAGTAGTCTATGTGGAAGGTGACCAGGGCATGAGTGACCGTTCGGAGGGACTCCTGATCCAGGAAGGGGCGGAGCTCGTGCACAACATGAAGTTGTGCAAAGGCTCCCCTGGCCACAGCTGCCACCTGCTGCTTGAGCAGGAGCCATGAGTCCAGGAGAACCCCCAGGTTCCTCACCAGGTCCGTCTGGGGCAGTGCAACCCCATCCAGAACCAAAGATGGTAAGTTCCCGGATACTTGGAAGCCCCCCACCCACAGCCACTCCGTCTTGCCAGGGTTCAGCTGAAGCCTGTTGTTCCCCATCCAGACCCACACAGCCTCCAGGCACTGAGAGAGGGTGGCCACAGCCTCACTTACATCACCCAGGATGGAGATGTATAGTTGAGTATCATCAGCATACTGATGATACCTCATCCCGTAGCAACGGATGATCCCACCCAGCGGTTTCATGTAGATGTTAAAAAGGAGTGGAGAGAGCACCGAACCCTGTAGCGTCCCATTTTTTTAATGCTACGGTTTTAGCTTTTGTGTTTTATATCATTTATGTTTTAATGCTTTTATAAATTGCTCTTATTCTACCTTGTAAGCTTTCCAGAGCTATTAAAGGAATGGGCAACAAATACATGTTATACTTTCTACAAATTTCGGCCTGGCAATGTCTTTATATGCATAAACTGTAGGCAAGATATTACAAAAGGCAGACTTGGGAGAACAGAATGGGAGAAAAATTCAGACTTGATGTTAAAGGGAAGATGTTTGCATGATTAAACCCTTAAGGTGGAATTGAGGAAGAGGAGGAACAAACTTAGGGCTTCTGTGGGGGAGGGAAACCCCCCAGATGGCAGCCATGGTCATGGGATTAAAGCTCCACCCTGTTTTAGTCGACAACATACATAAAAAGGGGAGGCAGGGTTCTAATTGTGTGGCAGAATCCACCATCTTAACTTTTTTTGACACATGCATACATACCTCCCACCCCCTACAAACCTCTGCATAGATTGAAACCATTTAAACTCTGTAGGGTGTCATGTAAGTTTCAGGTCACATGTCAGGGTGAATTCTGCCATTTACAATCCACTTGTCCCATTTATATTAATTTGTCCTATTACTTTTTTCAAAACCCTGTACAGTGGTATCTAAAAATACATTGTAGTGATGAAAAATGGCAGTTAGGAGAGGGAATAACTTCCTGAAGGAAGCATCCATGTCATTCACTCTGCCATACACTTCTTGAGTAATATCTGACTGACTGACTGACTGACTATGTGCCATCAGGTCATTTTTGACTCCTAGAGACCATATAGATGGATTTTCTCCATGACAATCTATTCCTAACCTGGTCTTTCAGGTCTTTGAGTAACATTTAATGAGCATTAAATGAAGTCCATGTACAACCTTAGGTTCACTGCTGTGCTCCAGACACAAATATGCTAATTTCTACAATTACTGTGTAGAACATGATTATGTAAGAGTCATGGGTACTTACTGATGTTTTTAATAGCCACCATGTAATGGACTTGATATTGCAAATTTACTCATTTCAGTTGGTGGGGGGAGCAATATGCCATCAAATTAAATTGCCAGAACATTTCATTAACTAACTTATTCTTATGCATTCTTTCAATAAAAGAGTTTTATTCATTCCCCTAGATCAATTTCAGAATGCCAGTCCTAAAGTTAAGTAATAAACTAATACAGTGTGTAAGGTTTAATTAGGAATCTGCTTCTGACCAAATTAATAAACCATTTCTGTGGTAATTATTTATTGATTAGAATATTTCTATCTGTTTTCCTATTTTAAAGAAAAAAATACCCATAACAGCTCACATCAACATTTGAAAATCATCAGATATAAAACATTTAAATTCCTTGTTAATTTATAACACTCTGAATAATTTAGTGTTAATCAAAAAACTTACAGGCAAGTTTTGAAAAACTAGTTTCACATCTACAATCTGCCATTGTGCAAACTGACCATTGACTCCTATCTTCTGCTTCCAAGTTGTGTATTTTTTTAGTCAGTTATTAGTCCATATGGGATAGTTGATAACCCATGAACCTCAGATCACACATGGCCTTTGACAAAAAAAAAAATGTGGTCCATATAGTCATGGAAGGCTCCTTAATACATTTACCTGTTTTTCACCCGTTTTTCTCTGTCCAGTTAATCAGCCTGATCAAAACACACAGCTGATTTCCCAGTGCAAATGGAGAAGTCCACATCTCCAATGACTCTGCTCAAAATAGTTCTGTTCTGTAGAAAACCTGCGAGCAACAGAAGATTCACTCAGCCTAGGGAAAGGCATTACTTTCCCATTCTTCCTAGTTACTCTTCTCAAGAACATTAGACAAGTGTATGGAGTGTATCTGTGTCTGAGCATGTGAATATGGACATGTGGACAACTGTCTTTTTGCAGCCCACAACCCCTAGCTGGTTTACCAAATGGATGGCAGCCTTATAGACCAACATGGTGACTTACCTTCATCATAAGAAAATTTGCCCTGTTGTGACTGATAAATGTATTAAGGGGTCTTTGATAAATGATTTCCCAAAAGTGTTTGTACAGTTTAAGAATATAACAGTACCCTCTGTTAACAGGCTTATTTATGCTTCCCCCAATTCTAAAACATTTGTAGAACAGAAACCATGTTGCTTATCCATCACCAAGATTGCTCTTCATTACTTGGATAAATGGATCATTTTCTACCAGTTTACCTGCAACAGATGTTACACTGTTTGGCCTGCAATTTCCTGGATACTCTCCAGATCCTTTCAAAAAAATGGAGTTATGTTGGCTGTTTTCCAATCTTTAAGTATAGAGAAGATCTTAGGCAACTTACGCATTTTTGTTAAAAGGTCAGTTGTTTCACAGAGAGGTGCACAGCCCAGGTGCAGCAACCTGACAAGGCCTTTTCCTGCGTTCCTGCCAACCATACTTCCTTCAGTTACTTAAGCATGCCACTTTGGTGCTAGTTTAATTCATTTCAAGAGGATAGACATGGGTAGTGCTGTAGGTGTGAATACCCTGTCTCAAACCTGAGTCTCAGTGTTGACAAGGGAGAAACAAATGCCACCAGGCTCCATATTTCTTGGAAAATTTCAGCCATAAATCCTCCAGGATTTCTACAGACAACCCAAAATGTCCCTGTAAGTGTAAGGAGTAGAATCAGCTGAGAAGGTTTTGCTGCAGGCCTGTCTTATCAGGAGAAAAGGGACATATTCAAGGACCAGGAAGGCCTAGAGCAGGTTACTCTTTTCCTCTCTTCTGAACTCCATGAACTGTTTCCCTTAGGAAAGTTCTTCTTGCTAAAACATTTGTTGACTTACTTTAGCCTCATTTCAGGTCATGGGCACCTAGAGGTTAGGACCTGGCAGTGGCTATCTTAATGATAAGGAGAATGCTTGCTTTTTTAATTAATACATCTGGATGACTGGGACTTTGAGGTCAGGCCAGGCAGAAGTTCATTTGAGGGTGTAATTTTCCCCTTAAGAACTGCCAGTACGCAGTCATGTTTGTCTTCTTCCCCTTCAAAAGCTTCATATATAAGTGAAAGTCTTTCAATGTTACGTGCTGCGCTTCTGCACAGACATTTTCATGAGATACACTGACATCAGCCTACGTGCATAAAACCAATAGATTTTTTTTTTAATTATTATATTTACTTTGAGGCCCAGGGCCAAACCAAGACTTACAACCTTGGCAACTTTAAGATGTCTGGACTTCAACTCCCAGAATTCCCTAGTCCAGTCATCTTAAAGTTGCCAAAGTTGAGAAACACTGGTCTGAGGTAAAGGACAAGATGCCTCTCCTTCAAAAAATGTACAAAATCCAAATGGCATATTTCAGTCCTAATCAGAGGAGGGCAAGCTCTGCCATACTCAAAAGAAATAGGCTAACTTGAAGCCACTTCCAGATAGCCTTTCCATTGCCCAAGTTTTCTAATTTCCAACTGACTGAAGCAGGGCTTAATGAGGCTGCCCTGGCTATCTACGCTGACCAGGAAACAATGGGAATAGGCATATTTATTTTGGTGTGGGTCTTGGCACCTGCAAAAAACTGGCAACCAATCAGAGATTACCCTTTCTGACCAACAGAGATATCTCAACAAATTAATGCTTGTCTGCCAGCAAACAAGTTTGCTTTGTTCTGCACCTAGTTTCATGGTGGCTTCTTTTTTGGACCCCATTATGAAGTCATGCCATTTTTTGTCATGGCAGGATACCAGGTCTGGGAAACAGGGTGAGTCAGGCATCCCCTCCCATGGCTATGCAGACTGGCCTGGGTTTGACAACAGTCTGAATCACTCCTATTTCTGAATCAAAACTGGCTGCTAAAATGTCAGTATCCTGTTTGCCCAGAATGTTGTGAGATTTATAACCCAACTTCATTGGGTGAAGATCAGTTCAAAGGAGGTGACAAAGGATTTCCTGTTTTTTTCCCCACAACTGGAAGAAGCAGAAACAATTATTCAAAATCAATGGGCATGTGACTGAAGGGGAACATTTCACTAGATTTTCTTGTTTGAAATCTACTGGAGAAACCCTATTGAAGGTTTTCCGCCTTCGTTAAATTATTGATGCAGATATCCAAATATTAACAGGTCTACAGTCTCTTTCCCTGTAAGCTCCTGCTCAAGGAAAGTTACTTCCTGAATATACTGTGTAGCATGCATACACACTCATCCCACCATTCCCTTTTCACAGTAAGCAACATGATACAAAGCTCAGAAAAGGACTAAGAAAGAGTAAGCAAAAGAAATTAAAGACATGAGATAATAAAGAAGAACAGTAAACCTAGCTAAATCTGGTTTACCTTACCACCATTAACTATACTACTACATACCTTTCTACCTACTAGCAAACCACCCTTCCTTCCACTGTGCCCTTACATTGTTCCATACTTCGCTTTTTGTTCTTGAAATGTCTCATCTCTTCCATAATTCCATCCAACAACAGCTCCTTCCTCTTGACCCATTCACTCTTCCTTCATATATTAGTTTTGTGATTCAATCCCCATACATTTCTATCTGACCAAACCACTACTTTTATATTCATTCAGAGTGTGCTCACTCTCTTTTGTATTCAGTTCACATGTATTCATCACTCATTACCTTATTGATTCTTATTTTCTCATGCACATTTCTTAAGTAACCTATTCTCTGAGTGAGATGGGCAGTTACCAAATTTGAAATATAAATAAAATAAATAAATTCTCATTCAACTTACTTTTAGGTTTCTCCTGACATGCCCAGCTTCCATTTAACAAAGTGGGCAGAAACAGCCATGTTTGCTTCTTTCAACAGACACTCATTCAGCACAATAGACTACATACTACCCATTACATTTATTTCAACATTTGTATGTCTTAAAAGTTCTCTCCCTCCATCCATTTCCCCATCTATAGTAAATACTCTAGAAACGTACCCAAATCAATGTACAGTAAACTTTTTCACATCTCTTAATGTCCTTCACACTTCTTCCTTGCATTAAACAACATTGCACTTCCCAAATTATCCCCATTGTGACTTCTCACACCCTTTAAATCAGAATTCTCCTAAATGGCTCCTCAAGCCCATTAAAGCAATGAATCCCCTGTATTTTTTTCATTCATGCTTGCCAGCTTTCCCTTCACACAGGTGAACAATAACAGCACTCTACACACAAATATTAAACAAATCACACAGCCACTCCTTAAATAAACCATATCCGTATTTTAATATTTCTCCAGTTACACCATCTAGCCCTACAAGCTTACTATTTTTTAATATTCTTATATCATTTATAGCTTCTTTTTCATCATTTTTTCAGGGGCACTAACATCTGTAAGATTCATTTCCCATTCCACTCTTCTACATATCACCACCATTCCGATACAAACTTCTAAAATACTTCTTTCAGTATCCATTCACTTTCATCGAAAATCATCTCATCATTTTATTTCTTTCCATTCACTCTGCTAAAGGTTCATTGTTCACTACTTCCATAATATTTTCCCATCAAAATCCCTCTGCATTTTTCTGCCTCTTTTAAGCTTGAGCATTACATGCTGTCTTTTGATTACATGCTTTGCAGCTATCTTTATCTCTCTAGGCACATTATATAATTCCACATCCTTATTTTGCAGCAATTCTCTTATATGCATTTTTTTCTCATCCACAGTCTCTTTCATTTCATCATTTCATCAAACATCTTTTTCCCATTTCCCATTAAAGCAACTTGTCACATTTCTGTGGCCTCCTGGAGCATTATTCATTCCACTCAGTTCCAGGGAGCTTCCACAACTTTTTCCTTAGGTCCATTTTCCACCCATTCATTCTGTTGAGAATTGATCCAGTTTCTAGTATTTTTTCATATACAGCTTATACTTTCTCTTCTTGCTGTCATTTTACTTTCACTCTCAGTTTGCTTTGCTCTGCACCTATTCAATCTTTTCCCAAGATCCACTCTTGACACTACTGTACTAAATAATGGTCTGTCCCACATTCAGCACTTATCACTCTTGAATCCTTTACTATATTCCTCAATTTTTCATTATAAACTACAATCATGCATTTTAATGTATTCCTTTGCCATGTGTTCACATGAACAGCCTTACACTTAAACCATGTATTCCAAACAAGCAGACCTCACCAATCACCATTCTAATTTATTCATGGATTTCCAAATATCCCAACCTCTCTTGGTAATTATTTTCCTGCTGGCAAGTAGGAAGGGAAACAAAACTGGTGGAGTCAACCAATCCCTCTCCTTAACTTGGTTTGGAATGACAGCAGCTTTTGCCAATGTCACTATTATTGCAGAATAGGGATAAGCAATGACAGCAGCACCATTTATACCAGCATACTTTTCTGGAAATTCAAGAACCTTAGCACAGCCATATAGAACAGCCCTAATACACTCTGTTTACTTACTGCTTTTAGCAGCCTAAGATCTTTTCCTGAGTCCTGGAAAGTTCTTATTCCACAACTTCAAGTGCCCTGCTTTCCTCCTCCTCCTCCTCCTCCTCCTCCTCCTCTTATTATTATTATTATTGTTGTTGTTGTTATTGTTGTTGTTGTTATTATTATTATATCCCAACTTTTAGCCAGTCCTGTTCTCAGGAAGAGCTAAGACAAAAGTCTTGAATAAAACCCTCTCTGGCTATTTAACTTCAAGGGGAGGAAGGAAGTTATGTTGACAAAGAAATGTAGCCAGTTACAGCACCATTGGAGAAGCAGCTGTAGAATGCAATAGCCAGTTCTCTTGCTCTCTTTTCAGGACCAAGTTGATAAAGTTCTCTTGGCAAGTGCTTAGCAGTTTCATATGGATTTTCAATTTGTAAAATTTAGGGAGGTGGAGAGAAGAGGATCACCACTTGTTTGCCTGATCCATGCTCTTCCTATCTGATAAAAATGACCAGGTTATGCCTCTGTGAACATGAGATGTGTCCCAGCATGCTTCAAAGCAGCAGTTATAAGCCTGTTCTGATTTTTTAAAAAACCCTTTGTTGACTCAGACGTTCTTTCTAATTACAGGCTAGTCTCAGGTGTTCTATTCTTGAGTAAGATGATTGAGTAAATGGTGGCCTTGCCACTCCAGATGCACCTGGATGAAACAAATTTTCTGGATCGGTTTCAACTGGAGTGTTCTTGGGGTTATGATGCTGAGACTGCTCTGATTACCTTGATAAGTGACCTATGCCAAAAACTACAGTAGATGGTGGAAATCTCTTAGCAGCTTTTGATACCACTGAACATAGTATCCTTTGGGGCCACCTGGAAGGGTTGGGCCTCTGGGGCGTTGTTTTGCAGATGTTCTAACCCTTTTGTCAGGTCAGTTGAGAAGGTGGTACTGGGTGATTCCTGTTTGGCATCTAGGTGGTGTCCCATGGGGTTCTATCTTGACCCCTGTGCTATTTAACAACTACATTAAATCAATAAGGTCTTTCAGAACTTTTGAGTGGAATGCCATCAGTACTATACCATGATGATATGCAGTTTTACTGTTTCCTACTTTCTAACTCCAAGGAAGTAATCAGTATCTCTGAATGTTGTTTAAACTTGAGAGATGAGGGAAAAGCTGAAATTATAAATCGGACAATTATAAATCAGAGAAGAAAAAGATGCATATAAGTAGATCTACAGTAAATGTCTGGGCTCAAAAGAACTTGATATATACTTTCCAGTTAATGTGGCTTGGAAATTCCAGATCTCTGTGCCTTCAATAAAAGAGATTTACAGGTAAAGATGAATCTACTGTAATGTGACCTGGATCTCTCCATATGAAAATATAATATACTGAGTAATAGACGTATATTCAGCCTAATTCGAATAATAATTTCACAGGTACTAGTCAAGTTTCTATGCTTCCCATAATACCCGATTGCAGCATGTCTCTATTTGCTTAGTTTTTCACAGAAGTGGTCATGTCTAAACTAGGGAAATTCCTACATGGTTCTGAAAATTCTTTTGCTAGTCTTGTGAAAGTAAAGATCCCTTTGTGCAAAACTGGCTTAGTCAATCTACTACAGAGGGAAGTTTGAAAGATTTAAGATGCCAGCGAAACAGGATCTGTTTTCATAGCAACAGTGCTAAATAGGCGGTGCAGTTCACAAAATTGCACCCCCTGCATACTGCCAGTCTAATCATGCAAGTTTCCTGATTGCATGTACACCCCTAGGCTTCATAGTTTCATTTATATACTCACAGTATTACATTCTGCCTATTACAAAGAATCTGCAGCCACAATTAAGTGATAGAATTAAGTGCAAAGTCCTAATATTTATTTATTTATTTATTAGATTTATATTACCGCCCCTCTCCCCCAATGGGACACTCTGGGCGGTTTACAATAATATACTATTTAAAAAGCGCTACCTGCAGACAAACATTTTGCTGAACCTTGATTAGTTTTTTGGTAGGCTAAGCAACCAGGTCCTGTTCATCCAACATGGGACTTTGGGAAATAATAAATTATTAGAGATCCAGATCTTGAGTAAAAATTGTGAATGGTAAGCAGGAGGGGAGGGGAGTGGGGAGAGGGTATCAATCATATTACACACAAGTACACTGATCCATTTTTACAATAATTCAGGGGTAACTGCTACCTCCTTGGACCAGGACATTTAATCCCAACAGAGCACTGGTTGGGCTGTTGTTGCAGTTATTGGTTATGGTAATTAATAGCTTGGAGGGGTTCATATTCATTGGGAGCACAAAGAAAGGGTTTAATCCTTTTCCCTGGTGCCAATAAAAGAGTCAACTTCATCATCTCCAGGGCTGTAGAAAAGATGATTTTGATTAGGACCATTACAAGAATGAAAGGGTTAATCTCCATCCACCCAATATGTATCTAATGAAAAAGTAAAGATATATTGTCTTTTTTTTAAAGGATATAACAGTGTGACAAGTTGAGCACCAAATCTAGCTGAGTTCCCAGTCTCTCCCTCTCTGTAATGATGTTCTTGGAGTCCAACATACCAAACTATTTTATCTGTGTGCAGCAGTCACTTACTCTGGCTAATTTTCTAAATGTACCACCTATTTTTTCTTTTCTTGATTCAAACATGTTTATATAGCTTCCAAAACTCTGGGTGCTTCTACATGACACTATTTCCACTCTCCATTCTTTAGTCAGCATCCTGATCCCTGAGCTACAGCTGGCTGGGGAATTCTGGGAGTTGAAGTCCACACACCTTAAAGTTGCCAAGTTTGAGAAACACTGCATTACAGGAAAAGGAAAAATATCATCCCCACCCACTTCTTTTCAGTACATACTATGTACATTGTTTTCCAAAAAGGATCTGAGCTTTTGGTACAATGGGAAAGCTACCTGGACATTGTTTGTCCTGCAAATAAATTTCCATTGAAAGCTAGACGATTGGTATGACCCTGCAGTTTTGTAGCCTATTCCCAGCAGCTGCAACCATATTTTAGGTTGCAATGTAGGCCCTCTAAGTAGCATGTGTGTATGGTGGGATAAAGGGATAGATGATTTACTTAATCCAAAAGACTTAGTCACTCTCTCAAACCCAAGGACCAGTCCCTCTCTCTCAGCCCTGGGAAGCAGGCAAGGGCAAGCCACTTCCAAAAAACCTTGCCAAGAGAACTGCAGGGACTAGTCCAGCCAGGAGTCAAAATTGACTTGAAGGCACAAAAACAACAAAGACTTGGAAGTTGGGTTAAGCAAGAGTTTAGTGCATGATGCTTATATAAACAGGCAATTTTTATAGAGATTGTGAAACAGATTAGAAACTGATTAAGAGTGGGTTTGCTTATGAGGTTGTCTGTGAAATATTTCAGAGAACTTTAAATTCAGGTGGTTTGATGCCAGGTAAGGCAACAGTTCTTACAGATGGGAAGATTTAAAAGATGGATTGCCTGAACACTATGGAGCACTTGCATCAAACTGCACTGCAGCTGGTCCAGGAGAAAAATCAGCTCTACTGCCCAAGAAGAGCAATATCATGTGATCACACATCATCCTGTGTGGTGGAGCCCTCCTAAATAAAAATAAGATTATTATAAAAATAAGGTAAAGGACACATTCCAGTATATTAGGAGGTGCTATATTCTTAGCAGGGTGCAAAATTTATGGAAGTTGCTTTAAGAAGATACAGATGTAAAAATATAACAGCTTCTGTTTTCGACAACTGAAAGTCGTCTTCATTGAATAGCAAGGCCTATGAGATAGCACATGAGGGCTAGCCAATCATATTGTGTGTTTGAAATTTTCTAATTAACAACAGACAATTGATATGCAGGTGAAGTACTAGAGGAGAAAGCTGGAAGAGGAAAGACCAAAATATCAGTATAAGGTCATGAAAAATCAAACAGCTTTATCTCCTCTTCTAACATGCCTTCTTTCCAAGTACTTTTTAGATAAAATGAAGAAATAGCAGCCAAGCAATTTTCAGAAACTAAAATGATTGTGTTGAGCAGGGAGACATCATTCCTGAATTGTTTCAGCTAAAGTGAAAGAACTTTGTGGAAAAGAGAAAGATCATAAAGTTAATTCAACTGACACGTGTTTTTCTTCAGTCCTGGTCTGTATTCAGAGCCTGTAATTCTTGCTGAATAACCCTTTAGAGCCTGCCACACATAATGCACTGTAGATGTCAAAGAATTTCATTAGTAACAGGAAGATTACTAATTAATATCCTTGTTGGTAGATTACTAATTAATATCCTTGTTAGTAACAGGAAGAATACAGCTGTGGGCCATGAAACTCAGCTTTATAGCTGGAGGACAATCTGGTATCATTGCCTTTGCCCAAGAAAGCTGATATGCCAAGAGGCAAATTTTCATCCTTCCTGATCAGATATATGGAATACTTCCACCAATAAACAGCAATCAAACAGATGAGACTGGTTTGCTGGCCAGCTAGGCTGAAGAGGTAGACTAACTCAGTTTCTCCAACTGCTACTCGTAGATGTGTTGGGCTTTAACTCCCAAAATTCCAAGCCAGGATTGTCCAGCTGCTTCAAAAGCCTATATAATTTGTATGTAGATGTTACCATCCTGCTCTTCATTACTGGTTTGTCCACTGCCTACTGTAGCCTTTGTGGAACCTGGCTGCATTATTTACCTGATTAACATTACAATCCCTTTAAACAGATTTAGCTCAGTGAATATCTCACTCATAAGACTCATAAGGTAGTACTGAGGACCTGAATATTTCCACCATCTGTTTTATAATGGAAAATCCTATACCCAAGGGCAACTGACCAAATGTTGGGGCCAAACTTATTTGCTTTCCATGAATATCCAGAAGAAGAATTGTGTATAGCTCAAAAATATTATTCTTCCAAATATCCAGAAGAATTCCGCATGACTCCACAAGCTTAGGAAAGACATTTGTCCAGTATGAGATTTTCAGCAATCGTTTAGTGATCTGAAAAGCAAGCCATGCCAAATAACCATCAGTCATCCAAAGCAGGCAATTAGAACTTGTGGTCATCCAGATGTTGCTGAAATACAATTCTGTATCACTAACCACACTGGCTAGAAATGATGAGAGTTGGAATCCAACAACATCTAAAGAGTCACCAGTTCCCCTCCCCTGTTCCCAAAGCAACTGAACTATGCCTGGAAAAATATAAAATGTTCCCATAGAAGAGAATATCTGTAGCTCAGGGTTGACCTGTGGAGTCCCTGGTGCTCTCTGAGGTTGGTTGTTTGCTTGCAGACGTTTCATTACCCAACTAGGTAACATCATCAGTGCTCTGCACATGCTCTGCACACACACTGATGGTGTTACCTAGTTGGGTAATGAAATGTCTGTAAGCAAGCAACCAAGCTCAGAGAGCACCAAGGACTCCACAATATAAAAGGTGGCTCCCAACAATATCCTATTTCTTCTTTACATGGGTGCTAATTACTCAGCACTGTGAGCTGACATAACACCACAGCAAGTCAGGACAGTTTTATTTTTGCCCAGGTTGGCCAAATAATCCGTACCAAAAAAGCTGAGAAGCTAGTCTTGAACTGAAATACAATTCTGTGCAAACATGGGACTTCACATTTAAACACACATGGAATCAGACTACAGATCACACAAGAAGTCATAGCAATGGATGATTTATTCTTTGCTGGGGGAGGTGTTCTCAAATGGAATACTTGGAGATTTTCAGGAGAGGCAGCACCAGCACAAGATGCTGAAAAATCTGGAAACCTAAAAGAACAGCAGTAAGTTATTACTCTCTATTTAGAATTCTAGCATCTCCCTCAAGGGTTAACTTTTTATATATTAAAAAAAAAAAATTACTTCAGATGTACTCTGAAATCATACAGCACTATCAAGCAATCCAGTTATTATTCTGGTATCCCATTACAATTAGCCCTTCCAATAAACTGTAATCCAATAAAATCCAATTGTTTCTAGTCAATGCCAATAGATGGCAGCATTTTATCCAATTAATGTTTGTCTAAGGAGAGACAAATATTTCACAGTGTTCAGTTAAGTGGTCAAATAGGAACAAGCAATTGTTTGTTTTACACAGCTTAACCCTGACTTAAAGACAGAGAAATCCTTAAATGATATCCACATATCTACTCAGGTCTATCTTAAAAAACAAAAAATCAACAGAGAAATAATGACAAGATTAGATCACGTAATTTTCCAAACCATAAAAACAGAAGAAAATAAAACATACAGTAATGTGGTTTAAAAATTCCCATGATAACGGCATTTATAGACAAATCTTGATTTTGGTCTAAAGTTGGGGAAAAACCAAGAGTTAAACCTCACAGAAATCTGGAAAACTACAGACTTGTGTCTCAGTCTTGATCATTACTCTGTGCTTGTTAAGAGTCCAAGAAAATTCACATTTGTTTTTCTCCTGCTACTAATGTTATTGTTACGATTGCTGTCAAACACTTTCTACTGATGGGGCATTTTAAAACCTGTCTTTGGCATCTAATCTATTTAGAAAGGTTTATATTTGATTATGTTCTTGCATTGTTTTTGCTCTGGCCTAAAAGGCAGTTCAGAAATGAACACAATACAGCAAAATAATAATGTACTCTTTACTTTAATGTCAAATTTTAAAAAGGGGTGATGAATCTCATTACATGTGTAAGTGGGAGCTATGATTTGGTTAGAGCTGTGTGTTCTGATCTGCAAAAATAAAAATGGGAGGACTGAGTGGTCACCAGCATTTTTGCAGCCCAGTTCTGATAGCCCTAGACTTAGTGGAACCTCCAAATTTGCAGATCAAATATGTTTGAAAAATTAAGGGAAGAGAGAATTGAGAAACCACCAAATAAGGATTAAATTTGTATGGTGGTCACTGAATGCCGACTGAGTCATTGGGGATGAAAAATTGGTTAAAAGGGGAAACCAATGAAGTATCATAGAGAAACAGCGAAGGGAACCAAATACTACAGGTGTTACTTACTGCAACTGTTATTATGCTATCAACATACGTGACAGCAGATCTCCACTGTGGTTTATTTCATTTGGCCCTCTGAGGCTGAGATGAAAGAGGCAAAATCATGCCTTTCAATCTGGAGATGAGCTAGCACATATGCATGTCTGATGGTCAAGTGGTTGTACTAATAAAGAATCAGGGTACCTTTGAGAGTCTTGAATGAACATCCTTCTCTATCAGTGAGTTCTGGTGGGTCCACCTATGGTGGCAGCAGCACTCCATTGGTGGCAAGTGACTGACTTACTGTCAATTTTCCATAGTCTTGCCAAATATTTCTTTGCTCTGGTGCAAGCTGAGTGCAAGAGTAAGGAAGATGAACTTGACAGAAATATGCAAGAATTGTTACAGTGAGAGGAAGTGAGGAGGGAGGGAGTCTTAGAATGAAATAGTTGTCAATATTCTGAGCTGTTGCCCAATTGCCTTGGAATATTTTTCCTCTGGAATATTTTTTTTCTCCAGAGCCCCCAGCCACATCTGGCCCATTTTTATATTTAATCATTCTTTTGCCAGCTTCACCCTGCAAATCAAATGTGGTCCCATTAGAGTTTTTGGAGAGTTGTTCTGCTGATGGACTGACAGAGTTCCAAGGCCTTTATTATGTGAATTTCTACCCAACGTGTTGTTGGATTGGAAAGAAAAAGGAAAAAAATGAGACCAGAGCCAACTGCTTGGCAATATTGTTTGGAAAAGAGCTTATGGAAGGCATCAGGTCTGTGAGGTTGCAAAGATCCCACCAGCATATTAGACACCAGGCATAGGCAGTTCTGCTTCTCATTCTGTAGAGAGCCTGGGAGGTGGTCTTGGAGCAAATACAGACATTATGATGTATGCAAAAAGAACAAAACATTTCCCAAGTCCTAGGAACAGAGATATTATTAAGAAAAGATTCAGGTTGGGCCCTCCCTGACTCACTGGGATATAAGAGAAAGGAGAGGAAAAGCACAATCAGACTTGCAAGGTTCTGCTATTCTAGCCTACCAATAAAGTATAGTTCTAGTCTCCCTGTGGAATTGATTTTCAGGTCTGGTCTACAGCATGGGACTCACACATTCTAAATGACAGCCCATCCTTCCTACTATCTCCATAGAAGGAACAGCATAGAAAAAGTTACTTGACAATTCCACTGAAATGGCAAGTGGTATTGATATGAGCCAGCTCTACCTTTCCAGATACCACAGAAAATCATTCTGCCACTTCCAAGCATTTGGGAAACAGCTGGGCTAAAAGCTAGCTGTCTCAATGAAGGTATAACTTTCTTTTATTATATCAATTTTCTTTCTAGTCTTCAATATTAGGAAAAACAATCAACTAGCATAGAAACTTGGGCACATCTCTCATCCCTAGTCTATAGCTGATGCTAGCTAGCTAACTTCAGTTTTTTCTGGTATAGTATGGAAGTAGTGTTTTCCATCGTCTCCCAATGCGTGCCCTGCTATATACACGGTCTGTGTTATTTGGCAGCATCCTTGATGATACTTAGCTCCTATTGCCTGCTATGAACACACCCACTTCTCTTTGGTTGCTCCACAGAGGTTCTGGTCTCCCTGCTATTGCTTGAGCGGCACCAAGATAGCTAGAGAACATAGCAGACCGGGATCTTTCTAAAGTGAGCTGCTTTCAATTGGAACTTTTTGTTTTCCTGCAGGAGACTGAAAAGTAGGACTCTTTAAAGAGGTCTTGGTCTTGCTTTCTCTAGTGTTCTTGATGGGACCTGCTTATCAGACCCATGTAGAAAAAAACAGGTTGTTTCAAGGATGCTACAGTTGGGTCTGACTGGATCTGACAGGCAGATCACGTCAAGATTGCTAGAGCAGTACTTAAAAGTTTTGACAGATGGCTCTAGCAATCTTGTAGTGACTCACTACCGCCACTAAGCCCATATCAAGGGAAACAACTAATGGATGTTGTTCCCATTAGCAGGGAATTCCACCTTTTGCTGCACCTTAACTTGACCTACACTATACTGTTATGGCAGCACTCTCATTACCAAGCCAGAATAGAGACCAACTACAGGTAGTCCTTGCTTAGCGACCACAACTGGGACTGGCAACTCGATTGCTAAGCACTGCGGTCACTAAGCAGAAAATCATGTGACCATGTCAGACTTATGACATCACTTCCCAGTTGGTCATTAAGCGAATCACTGGGGTTGTTAAGTGAGACATCCCGTGTCCATGACTTGCAATTTTACTTTTGCATTCTCCATTAACTCTTTTTGTTGGAAGCCAGTTGTGAAGCACACAAATGGTGATCACGTGACCGTGGGATGCTACGATGGTCGTAAATGCAAGGATTGGTCACAAAGCTGTTTTTTACACTGTCATAACTTTGAATGGTCATTAAATGAGGCAGTTGGTAAGTGAGGACTACCTGTATAGAGACACAGCTTATTTGTTTGTTTGTTTTTAAAGTTCCAGTAGAACATAAAATAATAAAAAGCTATAACAATATAAAATCAAAATAAATGATCAGTACACAGCAGTACATTATGCATAATGATGTCCATTCATTCCCCAAATGGCCTCTGGAACAGCTTTGTTTTTAATAGCTTCCGGAAGACTAACCATGAAGGTGCTAGCTTAATTGCCTAGTGGAGCCTGTTCCACAAATGGATCTGCAACTGAAAAACATTGAGCCTAGGTTCCCTTCACTTCATACGCCTGGACCAATAAAAGATGTTGGTAGCAAGTGAGCTCTGTGCAGTTTGGGTGGGCTGTTTCAACACAAAGAGGTTGGTCCTGTAGATGTCTCAATGCCAAGCCATTCAGGGTGTTATGAGGTAAAACCAGTACTTTGAATTAAATCCAAGACCTATTAGTAGCCAATGCAGCAACCATAACACACACGTTATATGATCATGGTGACTTTGATTTGTCAATATACAGGCCACCATGTTTTGTCCTAACTGCAGTTTCTGGGTAGTCTTCAAAGGCATGTAGAGCACATTGTAGTAATCCTAGTGATAAGCGCATGAATGACCATGACTAGGGCCTCCCACTCCAGATAGGGCTGCAAGTTCTGGACCATCTGAAACTGGGGAAGCCCCCCAAACAGAAGCTTCCACCAGTACCCATGGGTCCAGGAAGTACCTGATTTTCCAAAGGATTGCCACTGCTTCAAGAGGTATCATCAGAGCTGACAGCAATCTCTTCTGCACTAATAGCAACTGTATCTTGCTCGGTTACTTTTGTGCTACTGGACAAGCTGTCTCCCATCTTCATGATTTATGAAGACGGAAGAGGTAGGAAAGGAGCGTTCACTTGCAGCAGAAAAAAATGCACTCATTCTTGCTTGCAGGGATATTTAGAGGGTGAACTGCAAAATCCCTTTTTCATATTTCCCCTTCCGACAGTTAATTTGAGTGCAATTAGGAACAAACTGGATGAGAGAAATCTGAGTTGTGTTGGTTCTAAATTTTAGGGGTACCTGGGGAGAGGAAGCTATGCTGTGATTCCCTAGGCACTGCAGATGAGACTTTGCAAGGTAAAGTCTGCAAATGTGAAGGCTATTTCAAAAAGTTAGGATATAATTTCCAAATAAATAAGAAGGGCAACTAAAATGATCATTTTTGCTGCAAATTACATTTTATTAGAACAGTATCCGGCTTCTGTTCTTCCCTTTGGCAATAATAGCATTGAAGCTATCTTCAATTTTTCTCTTTATCCTATTCAGTCTTCACCTACTGGAATAATGAATATGACACGTCTTATTAGCTTGGTTTGGAATGTACCGATTAGTAGAAAAAACAAAAAATAAATATTCCTTTACCCTTATATAGAATATGCTTCAAAAAATCCACATCCATTTTAAGATAACATCTGAAAGTAAAAGTAAAGGCTTTTCTAAATATATTCTGAATTAGGAAGGAAAGAGAAATGAAAAGACAAAATATTTAAAATGAAAGCAGCACAAAAGAAGGAACAATACCTTCTATAAGTTAGAGAAGGAAGAACACAAAGGCAATCTTGCATTAAGCTACACAGAAGAAAGTCTGCAAGCATTCAATGGTTGAGCAGTTATTTTTTTCATTGTACAATTATTAAATCCCAAATATAAAATTTGTTACATGAAACAATTTTTGGAAAACAGAACTGTTATTTTTTCTCACCGACTTCTTTTGAAACAAAAATAGGCAAGCTTTTAAAGCTCTCAGGATATGGTTCCCAGAATTCCAAGACAAATGCCATGCTGGCTGAAAGCTGGGAGTGGTTGATAGAAGAATAGATGTTAAGTATTGCCTTCAACTCAATAAGGCTGCAGAAAATGTTGGAAGAGACTTCAGGAAACCATATGGATCCATCAGCTTCCAAGAAAGATTCTTAAAATTAGTCCACTACTTTTGATAATTAAGACTATTGTAATGGTATGTGAGAATGACCTTGGGAGACAGGAGGAAGTGCTGCAGACTAGGCAATGGTCAGATAAGAGGCAGCTGAGCCCGCAGAAGGAAGAGGGCATGGCAAATGTCTCAGAAGGGACCCTCCCTAGTTTCTTGGACTGTAAAGGTGAGCGGGGAGAGATGTACTTTCAGACTTGTAAAATTTGGTTAATATAACTTTACAATAAAGATAGAGCTAGTACTCCTGGGTGTGCTTCTTGTCTGGACTACCTCAAAGGGCTGACAACTATTTAGTAACTTGGAACTGAAAACTCTCTGTCCCACCTTTGATTATTGTTTCTTAAACTAGTACAGTAAATCAAGTACAATCTATATTCTGCCACTTGTGTTTGTTACAAATTAGGAGAGACTCCTTGGTTGTTACAACAGCCATGAAATCTTATTCTCTCTCATAGTGGCCTCATGCTGAAACCTCTCAAAATCACAGGCTTTGGATTCTTCAAAGCCCTCTCTGAAATCATCTCACTCAGCTAAGACAGGGAGACATTTAGGCAGCACAGAAGATGGCATAACAACCAAATCTCTAGTTCCCTTCAAGTTCCCAGTAGAGGTGTTCAAACCTGGCTATTATTAAATAAGAAATTTGAACAGAGAGATGATAAGAGCCTGGGTTCACCTTACAGCACTAAGCCATAATTTGCATATCTGGGAAAGCTTCACGCCTCTCAGATCATCCACCCATGTTTCAATTATATATATCAAGTTGCACACTGTTCGGGGTTAAGTCACAGATTGTTACAGCTTTTCCACCAGCCAACTTGACATTTACCAGCAACAACTTAAAATCTCAGAGGACTGCAGCTAAGTCACTAGATTTACCGAGACCAGACAACAGGCTGAAAGTAGAGGCCTGACTCAATATCTCTAGGTCTGACTCATGTTCATTGAATTCAGTGTCTTCATCTCCCACCATCATAAATCCCATTCTCCTTACAGCTCTAAAATTGGGATCCCAAACTCTGCAATTCCTTTTTGCTCTAATACATTGAGGCATCTTTTGACCTAAAACCTCATGGAAACAACTGTGAGCCCATCCTTCTACAGTATGTTCCTCAGAAGCAGACTGGGCAAGAGAATTTGTGTGTGTGTATGTGTATTGATTTCATGTTTTTTAAAAAAAATCTTGTTCATACAGTATTAAAAATGCTCTAAAATTAACTGTACATGAAACATGACAAAGTAAAACTTAACACATACACACACAGCCCAGATATCTTGACTTAAATCACTTCGTTGATTTTAACATTTTAAAAGGAAATGTTAATCATTATCTAATTTACAAAAAGAGATAAAAGGAAGCCATTTCAAAGAACTTGACTCTCTAAAAAACTTGAGTCTCATGTTGATGTATGCTGTGCTACTTTTTTTATATCACTGATTTAATAGACTTTATTAATAAGGACATGAGATGTATGGGCCCTCTTTTGCATCTCCCCCCTCCACATACTTTTGAACAATTCCCTCAATTGTTTCAATCTCTCAATCTTTTCACTTCTAAGACAAGTGCTAATTTTGCTCACTGTCACTACCTTCTCCCCTCTTTATACCAAGCACTAGGTTTCCATTTTCTTTTCTGTAGATAGTGGGTATGAAGGGGAGTGCCCAGCCAAGAGTGGAGAAAATTTCCTGACTGTCAAAAACAGGAGCTGAAAGGGTCACTTACTCCTGAATTAGAATCTGAATTAAGGCACTTTATGTTGCTGTCCTCTCACCCTTCTCATTTATATAAATAATAAACTTAAAGACAAACTGGTAGCTTCCCATTTTATTTCTTGTAAAAGTGTTCATACGCCTCATGACTACTGGGGAGCATAATAGGTTGCAATTGGTTGGTTGGTCTATTTATTATTTTCTTGCTACAAGTCACGCACCCACGACAGGGACTACCATGAACTGAGAAGGGAAAATCACACAGAAGAGAATATCACACACATATGTGTGTGTATGTGTTCCATTCTCAGATAATGAGAGTTTCAGGCCATCAGCTCCACATTTTCCTGCCCCACAACTGATATCTAAACCACACTTTCCTTAAAGGTAGCTGCATGGTACAGTGGTAAAGGCATTGGATGTGGATTGGGAGACCCAGGTTCAGGTCCCTACTGATCACAGAACATACTGGATGGACTTCAGTCCAACTTACCTCATAAAGTTGTTGTGGGAATAAAATTAGGAGAGACCCCAACACATGATGCTTTAAGCTCTCAAAAGAAAAGTTAGGATATACTGTATGCAGATGCAATACTAAAAGCATACTTATCTATTACCTTTTAGACATCAATGGAATATTTAGAGATTGGACAAAATGTACAGCTTGTTTTTTATATGTGGATGCATATGAGTTTCCATAGTTTGACAGCAGTGCAGATAAACATGACAGTCTGAATAGCAATTCTGGAAGAAGAAGAGACACACACACATACAAACCCAAATATGCAGTGGTTCAAATCAGGATGGTGAAGAAGAAAACTGAAGTGAAATTAAACACCTCAAGAATGCTGATCTGGAAACATCAGTAAGAGTGAAAATGGCTTTGCAAATTGTGTAAATCCATAATGCAGTTTGTTTAATTTCATCTTAGTACGTTATGGGAACCCATACAATGTAGCCTGTAAATCATGGTACAGTACGTGGTTGAGTGCAGAGAAAGGCAATTTATTTGTAATGTTTGGTTTTTCAGAAATGAAAGGACCCCAGAGAAGTGTGTTGATTCAATAGTAAAGGGTAAAGGTTTCCCTTGACATTAAGTCCGGTTGTGTCCAACTCTAGGGGGCGGTGCTCATCTCCGTTTCAAAGCCGAAGAGCCGGCGTTTGTCTGTAGACACTTCCATGGTCATGTGGCTGGCATGACTAAACGGAACACTGTTACCTGCCCGCCGAAGCGGTACCTACAGTATTAATCTATTCACATTTGCATATTTTCAAACTGCTAGGTTGGCAGGAGCTGGGACTAGCAACGGGAGCTCACCCCGTCACATGGATTTGAACCACCGACCTTCCGATTGGCAAGCTCAGCAGTTTAACCCGCAGCGCTACCGCATCCCTTTAATAGGGATAGCATAATTGTTTTAGTAAAAATATTGCCCACCTTTTCAATCCAAATGGAAAAAAGGATGACAATTTTATCCCTGTCCCATTCTGGTAAGGTCATCACACTTCCACCACACTCTCTGCAGTTCTGCAAGTCCATTTTTTAAAGGCAAAACATGCTCCTAACTGAACCCAGCCTTTCACGCTTGTTTATAAACTATGGTTAAAACAAAGCATGCTTCAAAATTCCGTTTGACCTAGCCTGATTTTTGTAACTGCTTTAAATTCCTGGAATGTATTCCTGGAATTGTTTGTCTTGATTCCCTCAGTGGAATTAGGAAGTACATGGTTTTTCTTCATTGCCACAAACTTCCATGAATTCTTGGCCTTTTGGTTAAGATCAAGTATAGCAAATTCTCAAGCTCTCCTCTAGAGCAAAATTTAAGAACTCATGGAGGGATGAGAAAAAGAGAAAGTCCTGTCAAATAAGTAAAAGTCTACTCATCCTAGATTTCACTCAACACGTGAGATATCATCATCACCATCATCATCAATCCTCTAATGTTGCAGCACAAGTAGTTTAAAAAAATCTAGTTTATTTTCACTATAACATGTTGTTATTCTCAATAGTTGAGCATATTGCTTATATGTTATGAAAGTAACTACATTGGATTGCCAATTATTTTTTAAGGCTTAATCAAGTAAAAGTTTGAAGTGTACTTTCAATTATAAGATGTAGAAGAGATTTGAAATTTGGTAGAAATGGGAATCTATCCATACTTCTACTAAAAGCCTGGCATTCTTAAAACGATTCTTTGAGTTAGGTCAAATGGTTATTTAGCATGGTGACTGAGATTGAAAGAATACTGTCTGGCCTTTGGTCCTCAAATTTTCAGTTCTTGACTAAAGTGAGGATTGAATCAGGGGCTTTCCAGCTAGTCCTCCTAAGTACTACACAAGAGTAATTTATGTTTAATATGGGAGATGTGAAGTTCACCTTTCTTAATTCCTTGTAGTCCTGAATGTGTATCAAACTGTTGCAGGGCAAGGCCATTTAAAATTGTATCTGTCTTGCAATGCAGCAGTGCAGCAGTTGCTAGATTTAGTCTTCCTGATGCACAGATAGTGCTGCTCAAAGGGGAAGTGTGCAGTTAACCCAAGGGGTTTTCCTCCAAGGCATGTTTTGATGTAGCTTCTATCTTGTAGTTTGGAGATTTTGTTGAGGGTGCGAGAGCCCATACCCTTCAAACCCACAGGAAATCATTTAGGCAAAAAAATTCCAAGCCACATCCTGCATTACACCTGCTTTATAGAGTCTACCTTAGCAGCAATAGGCCTAGATGGCATTGCAACCCGTAATGGATATGAGACCTAGCCACTCTGCTACATTTCAGAGTACCCTGTCTGAACAACAGGCGAATGAGCTTCAGCCTATGTTTTTTTACTGTATTCTTGAATATTTCCTTTAAACCATTTCAGGATGGAAGGAAAATAGTGTGTCCTACCCAAGTCTGCATGCTACTTCCTTTCCTCCAGATGTCATTTGACCCATGGAGAGTAATGGCTATGACCAATCCACATCACAGCCACTTGAATTCGAATGCATTCTCCATTACTGGGATGTTAATGCCAGGGATCAATAGCTGTCTGCTAGCCTACCTACAGCCTCTGTTTACCTTATCACCCCTTAGATTCCGTATGATTTTAAAATCTCATCTCTTTCTGCCAACCAGCATTTGCTTTTAATTCAAAGGATCTTCATTTGCATTTCTATTGTACCATGTGTCAATCCCTAATTGCTATAAAACAATATGTTTACCATGGATTGTAAGAAAACAATGGAATGTTATATCTTTAATACAGTCTGATTAATGGGATTTCGTATTTCAGATCCATATTCTCCTGAGATGTCAGGGCAGCCACGCTCTGAATAAGACTCAGACTCACTTAGAAGGTCTAAGGATTTCTGGCTTTATTAGAACGGAGTGCGTGCAAAGAGAAAGACAGGAATCCTTATGTGGTGACAGGGTGCCCTGTTTATACTTTGCTGGCGGACGTTGTGCTTCTCTACCCTCGAGCCAGGACCGGATGGGTGCTTGAGACTGCGATGCGTCAGCTGATGGGCGATCCCGGCGATCTCCTTTGTCTCCCTGTCTTCGTCTGGACTGGGTGCGCCCCCTGAAGGTGTTTCCCCGATCTTCCGATAGGCGTTAATTCCTGTCTGATGGGCGCTCCCATTATGTTGGATATTCCTCTGTGGACATGCGTGCCTGAGGGAGGTGTGAATGCATCCCCGGGGGGAATGGGAAGGCGTTCCCCTTACCTCTTTATGGGTGCTAAGTTTGGTCTGAAGGGCTTATCTATTGTGTTGGGGGTTCCCTTCTGGATATGGGTGCTTGAGTGATTTAGGGATTATGCTTATCCCTTCCTCGTACCTAATGTGCATGTTCCCCGTTGTGATGCACATATGCCTTGCAACGGGGAACATGACAGGTCAGAATACAGGGTGAGTCTACTGTGCTGAGATCTTGTCAGCCTTCAAGGTAGGCAAGGTCAAGAAATAGGCACAGCAGGGATTCCAGGAATGCTTTTTATTTTGTTATGGTAGAAGAAGAGAATCTTGAAAGCTTGTCCAAGTTTCTCTTGTCCTCTCTTACAGTATACTAAAACAAACCATGGTGGAGTTATTTTGAGGTTATTTTCTCATGCTCTTTCTCAGGCTGAGTAAACTTTTCACAAAGTCTTCCCTTGACAGCTCACTTAATGGTTCACTCATTCCTTCCATATTTTCAAGGTGAGCTTTATATTGTTTCACAGATTTCCAAGCAGTACTATCAACCAGTACTTTTCAGTTGCCTTGGCAAAGTAACACTGGAAGGAGGGATTGTACTGCTCCAGTCATTCTTGGCCTGGAAGTGATGTTAAAGGACAACTATATAGCCCAGGGTTTCTCAACCTTGGCCACTTGAAGACAGTGTGGACTTCAGCTCCCAGAATTCCCCAGCCAGCATGCTGGTTGGGGAATTCTGGGAGCTGAAGTTCACACTTCTTCAAGTGGCCAAGGTTGAGAAACACTGATTTAGCCTGTTGAGGCTCCAACTTGCCTACTAGACTTTTCAAGAATCAATCTTTTTAGGGGCATGGCATCATGATGCAATCTCATATCAAACCCAGGAAACCCCCATAAAATTACTTTACTTTGTAAAGTCAGTAAATTGAATGTGGTTTTGGCATTCCTGAGATCAACAACACTGAGGTCTCATGTGAGAACGTAAATCCAGACACTTTTATATGCACAAAAATGTACAAATTCCCACAAGGGAAGTATGGATGGTGAAATTAATGGAATTGGCACAAATGGCAAAACTGACAGCATTTGTAAGAGAAAATACTGTGACTGGATTTGTTTCTACTTAGAAATCGCTTTTGGACTATTTTCTGTTAATGGAAAAAATGAAGTTCTGATTTTGGGTTTTGATTATTAAATTGTTTGTTTTTATAGAAATAATGTTATTCAAGGTTTAACTAAGATTAAGTTAGTATAATAAGCATTTATATCTGTGTTGGAGAAGGTCAGAAGTTACCTTCTTCTTATATGTTCTTGCTATTTCTGCATTTTCTTAGTTTCTCTTTTTTCTTTAATTCTACATTCAAACTTTTCTGTATTCTGTATTTTAACTTTACCCTGAAATTCTAATAAAGTTCTTATAAAAAAAGAAAGAGAGAGAATAAGAGAGAGCAAGAGAGAAATAGGAACAAGAGTACCAGGAGAATTGAAGGAGCAGGAAACATGAAAGCCTCATGAAGGTATCTTGCTCAGAGTTCCTTAACCCTAGAGTAACATTAGGGTGAGATTATCCTAGAATTTGGATTAGTAGGATAAGGATTTATTGGATCTACTCTTCTTTCCTCTAACTGATGGAAGAGAAGTAGCAGAAATTCTAAACCAATATTGAGAGGTTATGTCAGCCAGTATGAGAAAGAATAAATGGAAACTTAATTCAGTCAAGATACTGTTGCTTGGGATTTCTAGGTGGGAGTGTACAGTCTGTTTGGGAGAGATTTGCACTTTCTCTGAAAAACTAAAAATATGGTTTGAGGTTTTGCTTGCTTCTTATACTGGTCTGAAATTATTGTCAACTAGATCCTATTCTACCTTGTCAAAGTGAATCTAGCTTCAGTCACTCATACACTCATAACACACAGATTAGATTATTTTAATACTCTACATGGAGATGGCTTGAATGTAACTGGAACATTCCAGCTGATTCAAGGTGCAACTAAATTTTAGGCAGAAGCAAGGTGATTGCACTTCAGATATATCCTGCACCAATTACCTTGGTTAGCAGTTCATTTCCAAGCTGAATAAAAGGGCTAGGATGAATTTTAAATTCCTAAATGGCCTAGAACTGATTACTCCTTTATAACCCATCTAAGCCTGAAGATTTAGTTACAACATCTCTAGGAAAATCTTCCAGTTCTCCTCTTTTCCTATTTTTAGGTTAAAAAAAAAGTTTTTGTTCTAGAAGATTACATAATTGACTGATATTTTTCATACAAACTCATCCTTTAGATTTAAAAAAAACTACAAGTAACAATGAATTTGTTTCACCAATTTATAAGCTATTTTGTTTTAAAAAAAACTTTTAAAAAAGCAAAATATAAAAATATTTATACAAATTTATTTTGCAGATAACCTGGGTAACATCATCATGCCTTAACCTTCAACTGAAGTGAAAAAGAACTCCACACACACTTTTAAAAGCCAACTAATCCTTTTCTGTCAGATTAAAATTTCAGAAACAAAGACTTTCTGAAGATACTACTTTGGAAATTGGGGCCAGCTGTTGTACTGCATGGATTGGCAATGTTTCAGAATAAAATGCATTCTTGTGATATGAATCCTATATTTAAATGTCAGGGATATGATTCTATTGCATGAATCAGTACGCTTTTCCTCATAAACCATTCAGAAATAACATCAAAGCTGATCCCCAGTTTGTTGAGTAAGAAATATTGAATGTTGCTGGATTTTCTGATCTTATGACACACACATACATGCAGACATGCACTTGCACACATAGTGCCGTTCTATGTACATTTTCACTCTGTACTTTCCCGGTTTGTCATGGCCATACACTTCCTGTAGACAGTCAGTCAGCTGGTGCTGAATTACTTGCTAATGCAGACGAAGGAGCCAATGATTGTCGGCTAGAAATCACCTTAAGGAAAAAAAAAGAGACATATTTTTCCTCCCACCCCATTCATAAAATGTCATTAAAAATTTCAATGAACTGGTACTGCAGGTCTTCATAATAAGAACAAAACGGGAAGTAGTTGAACACATTTTAAGAATACCAGGAATTTTGAACTCAAGGCATTTTAATGAATGAATGATTCATACTGCTATCATCATTGTCTTTAAAACACTCCCAGTAGAATAGTGTATGCAGAACTTTGGCCAGAGAGATATGAGTGTAAGTGACTGTTATCCAGGAAGATAACAATAGTCTTGGGCAGATGGCTGTGTTAGAATTACCCATGATGCAGGATTGTTGCAAGGATATAATCATTGTGAGTAAAATACTTGGCAATAAAGACCCTGGACAAGCAAGCAATCTTCAGATACATTCTGTTTCATTTCTAAAAAATCGTTGGTTGCTGCCAATGAATTTGAAAATGAAATGAAAGGGATAGGACTATCTGTGCCAGTAATAATGCTCTTTAGCCTGGGGTAGGTATAGCTTCTGATACCAAATGTCTTCTGGGCTTTTTTTCTGCATCAGAAATGGAAATGCTGTATGAGCTAGGTAAACAATAATAACTAGGTAAAAAAAGACCCATAATAAGGTCACTTCATGACCTATGAATCAAGACAGCTACTCTTCTCTTCCCTGTCCCACTGATTGATTATGTACCATCAAGTTGATGTCGGCTTTTATAACCACACAGATAGATCTTGTTCAGGATAATCTGTCTCCAACCTGATCCTTCAGGTTTTCCAACCATCTGCCCATCACTGCTGTAATTGATTCCTGCATCTTTCTGCTGATCATCCTCTAATTTTTCCTTCTACTTTTCCCAATATTCTATTCAGAAAAGAGCTGAGCTTTCACATTTGTCCAAAATATAACTTGCTCATTTTGCCTTGAGTGAGAATTCTAGATTGATTTGTTCTATGCTCCATTTGTTTGTTTTTTTGGCTATCCATGGTGTTCTCAGGAGTCTTCTCCAACACCAAATTCAAAAGCATCAATACTTTCTTGCTTTTTCAAAGTCTAACTTTCACTTCAATAGAGTGTCACAGAGAAATCATTCCTGCGTGATCCTGATCTTTATAAGTAAAGACATTATCACAGTATCTGAATATCTTTCCCAAGCCCTTCATTGTTATCTTTTTTCTTGATTGCTGACTCTTTTCCTGTTTTGCTTTTTGTGCCTTTAAGTCAGTGTTGGCTCTTGACTGTCTGGACAAATCCCTGTCATTTTCTTGGCAAGATTATAGTAGTGGCTTGCCTTTGCCTCCTTCCTAAGGCTGAGAGAGAGCCACTGGCCCAAGGTCCCCCAGCTGGCTTTGTGCCTATGGCAGGACTAGAACTCATGGTCTCCCAGTTTCTAGCCTAGAGCCTTAACCACTACACCAAATGCTCTCTATTACTGTTAATATTTAATCCTAAAAGACAGAAGCTATCTACCACTTCAATATCTTCATTGCCACTTCTAAGGCTGGCTGCCCTACCCGTTATCATTAGTTTGGTCTTTATATTTAATTTTCATCCCTTTTTTCACTATGCTCCTTGACTTTAATTATGACAGCTTCCGGATCATTTGCATTTTCCATTAGCAGAATAGTGTCATCAACATAGTGCAAGTTATTGATGTTTCTTCCTCTAATTTTAAAGCCATCTCATCTTCTTCCAATCCAGCTTCCCTCAATATATATATATTCAGTATATAAGTTGAATAAGTAAGAAGAAGGCATACAGCCTTGTCTCATTCCTTTGCCAACCTGGGCCCAGTCTGTTTCACTAGGTTCCATCCAGACTGTGGCTTCCTCCCTGTATTTAGACTTAGTATGAAGACAATGAGAAGTTGTGAGATTCCCGTTTTCTTATGGACATTCCACAGCTTGACATATTAACATAATCAAAGACCTTTCTATAATCAATCAAGCATATATTGACTTATTTTTGGTTTTCTTTTGCTTTCTCAATTATCCAGCATGGATCAGCAATAATGTCTCTTGTTCCTCAGCCTGTTCTAAAACCAGCTTGAGTGTTTGGCATCTCCCTAGGGATACAGGGCTATAATCTGGATTTAGTGATCCGAAACATTGATTTGCTAGCATGTGAATTTAAGATTTCTTGGCATAGTTTGGTTTACTGATTTACTTTACTGATACTTCTTTTATTTGTTATATTTCTAAGGATATTTCATAAAGTCTTGGATCTTTAGCCTTCCAAACTGGTAATTACTAGAGGGGTAATCTAACTTCATTCTGTAGTATTAACGGTTCTTGAAAATAGGGAATATCTTCTAAGTTATCTTGGATGCTGATATCTCTGCTGTACAGAATTTCAGTATACTTCTTTGATCTTTGTTTGATATTCTTTGAAACAGTTACTATCTGTCCATTGGCATCCTTTAGCATACCAATTGGAGATTGGAACCTCCTTCTGAGCTTGGAGAGCTTTTGGAAGACTGTCCTTGTTTTTCTGTATCTGTCTCTTCTAACAACTCTCTGAAATTCTTTGTTAAATTCTTTCTTGAGATCTTTGTATTTCTTGGCTTTTGTCTTCTCTTCTCTTCTCTTCTCGGCATTTCCACTGTCTCTCCTGATATCCAGTTTCCTTTCTTCTTCTGTTCTTTGGTAGTTTGTTTTCCACACTCATCCTTAACAACTTCTTTAATACCACTGTTCCTCTGGTTTCCTATCAATGAGATTTGGGATTTCAAAGCGATTCCTAATGTTCTCTTCGAAAATGGTGGGTTTATGCTCGATATCATATCATGGAAACTGGTTGGCTTTGTTCTGCTGCTTTAGCTTGATTTGCAACTTGCACATGAGCAGTTCATGCTCTGTTCCACAGTCAAACTCTGGCTGTGTCTTTGCTGTTATTACTGAGCATTTCCACCTCCTTTTACCAATGATATAGTCAACGTAATTCTGTGTACTCTATCTCTTCATGAATACCCGTGTTATTTTGGCTGTCTGAAGACTGTATTAGAATGAGGAAATAATTGGTTTGGCAGAAATTGTTAAAAAAAAAAGAAAAAAAAAGAAAAAAAAGAGACAATAGAAAAGCCAAAAGACCAGTACACTCCCTTGCCAGCAATCAACACCCAGATAGGCAAAAATCAACACTAGGATTAACACCAGATAAACCATCAAACAGCACAATACACCCTAATCAAGGAACTCAGGCAATCAACCAAGTAGCAAACAACAGCCCAATCAGAGAACTCCCAAGAAGAGAACAACACCCCCACCAACACAAGCAGGGCAAGCCACAGTATATAAACTGAGAGCAAGGCCCACTCCCTTTTCTCACTGAAGATGTTGCCTAGTCTGGCATTGAAACGTCTGCAAGAAAACAACAAGGCTCAGAGAGCACCAAGGACTCCACAGAAGTTGTTAAGTCATTCTCCTGCTTCATTTCAGTTTCCTAGGCCATACAATCCAATTGCTTTTTCTTTCTTAATATTTCCAACTTTGGCATTCCAATCTCCAACCACAACAGCCTACCTTGCTTGCATGCTGTATTGGTTTCAGACTGGATTTGTCATGAGTAAGGATGGCGAGCAGGGGGCTCCCATCCAGGCTGTAAAGCGCATGCGTAGTACTGAGGAATTAGGTAGCCATTCAAAGAGTCACAGATCGGGCCCGCCTTAGCCTTTGGGGTTTATATGTCTGGGTTTTTCCCACACTTCTTCAGTTTGTTAGGATTTTCTGTTATGTAGCAGTAATAAAACACTAGAGACCTATTCCTTGCCTCAACGTGGTTCCTGGCCGTTAGGACAGGATTTGACCATAAAACCAACCTATCAGTTTCTGCTTCTTCTGCATCAATGGTTGGAGCATGGATTACTGTCAGGGTTGTCTACGAAATCTAATTGAAATTATTTGGTCACTGATTGCATTTTACCTAAGTATTGTCTTTGCTATATCCTTCCTGACTATGAAAGCAACTGTTCCTTCTTCGTTTTTGTTGTTGTTGTTGTTGTTTCGTTTAGTCACTTCCAAGTCTTCGTGACTTCACGGACCAGCCCACGCCAGAGCTTCCTGCCAGTCGTAAACACCCCCAGCATCCCCAGGGACGAGTCCGTCACCTCTAGAATATCATCCATCCACCTTGCCCTTGGTCGGCCCCTCTTCCTTTTGCCCTCCACTCTCCCTAGCATCAGCATCTTCTCCAGGGTGCCCTGTGTTCTCATTATGTGGCCAAAGTATTTCAGTTTGGCCTTCAATATCATTCCCTCAAGTGAGCAGTCTGGCTTTATTTCCTGGAGGATGGACTGGTTGGATCTTGTTGCAGTCCAAGGCACTCTCAGAATTTTCCTCCAACACCACAGTTCAAAAGCATCGATCTTCCTTCTCTCAGCCTTCCTTATGGTCCAGCTCTCGCAGCCATATGTTACTACGGGGAACACCATTGCTTTAACTATGCAGACCTTTGTTGTCAGTGTGATGTCTCTGCTCTTAACTGTTTTATCGAGATTTGTCATTGCTCTTCTCCCAAGGATTAAGCGTCTTCTGATTTCCTGACTGCAGTCAGCATCTGCAGTAATCTTTGCACCTAGAAATACAAAGTCTTCCACTGCTTCTACATTTTCTCCCTCTATTTGCCAGTTATCAATCAAGCTGGTTGCCATAATCTTGGTTTTTCTGAGGTTTAGCTGCAGGCCAGCTTTTGCACTTTGTTCTTTCACCTTCATCATAAGGCTCCTCAGTTCCTCTTCGCTTTCAGCCATCAAAGTGGCATCATCTGCATATCTGAGATCGTTAATGTTTCTTCCAGCGATTTTAACTCCAGCCTTGGATTCCTCAAGCCCAGCATGACGCATGATGTGTTCTGCATACAAGTTGAATAGGTAGGGTGAGAGGATACAGCCCTGCCGTACTCCTTTCCCAATCTTAAACCAGTCCGTTGTTCCGTGGTCTGTTCTTACTGTTGCTACTTGGTCGTTATACAGATTCTTCAGGAGGCATACAAGATGACTTGGTATCCCCATACCACTAAGAACTTGCCACAATTTGTTATGGTCCACACAGTCAAAGGCTTTAGAATAGTCAATAAAACAGAAATATATGTTTTTCTGAAACTCCCTGGCTTTTTCCATTATCCAGCGGATATTGGCAATTTGGTCCCTAGTTCCTCTGCCTTTTCTAAACCCAGCTTGTACATCTGGCAATTCTCGCTCCATGAATTGCTGAAGTTTGCCTTGCAGGATCTTGAGCATCACCTTACTGGCATGTGAAATGAGTGCCACTGTTCGATAGTTTGAACATTCTTTTGTGTTTCCCTTTTTTGGTATGGGGATATAAGTTGATTTTTTCCAATCTGATGGCCATTCTTGTGTTTTCCAAATTTGCTGGCATATAGCATGCATTACCTTGACAGCATCATCTTGCAAGATTTTGAACAGTTCAGCTGGGATGCCATCGTCTCCTGCTGCCTTGTTATTAGCAATGCTTCTTAAGGCCAATTCAACTTCACTCTTCAGGATGTCTGGCTCTAGCTCACTGACCACACTGTCAAAGCTATCCCCGATATTGTTATCCTTCCTATGCAGGTCTTCTGTATATTCTTGCCACCTTTTCTTGATCTCTTCTTCTTCTGTTAGGTCCTTGCCATCTTTGTTTTTGATCATACCCATTTTGGCCTGGAATTTACCTCCAATGTTTCTAATTTTCTGGAAGAGGTCTCTTGTCCTTCCTATTCTTTTGTTTTCTTCCACTTCTACGCATTGCTTGTTTAAAAATAATTCCTGATCTCTTCTGGCTAACCTCTGGAAGTTTGCATTTAATTGGGCATATCTCCCCCTATCACTGTTGCCTTTTGCTTTCCTTCTTTCTTGGGCTACTTCTAGTGTCTCAGCAGACAGCCATTTTGCCTTCTTGGTTTTTCTCTTTCTTTGGGATGTATTTTGTTGCCGCCTCCTGAACAATGTTGCAAACTTCTGTCCATAGTTCTTCCGGGACCCTATCTACTAAGTCCAGTCCCTTAAATCGATTCTTCACCTCCACGGCATATTCCTTAGGAATATTAGTGAGCTCATATCTAGCTGGTCTGTGGGTCTTCCCTAATCTCTTTAGTCTGATGCTAAATTGTGCAAGAAGAAGTTCATGATCTGAAGTACAGTCAGCTCCAGGTCTTGTTTTTACTGACTGTATAGATGTCCGCCATCTTTGGCTGCAAACGATGTAGTCAATCTGATTTCGGTGTTGTCCATCTGGTGAAGTCCATGTATAAAGCTGTCTCTTGCGTTGTTGGAAGAGAGTGTTTGTTATGCAGAGTGAGTTGTCTTGGCAAAATTCTATCAGCCTATGTCCTGCTTCGTTTTGTTCTCCCAGGCCATGCTTACCTGTAATTCCAGGTGTCATTTGACTGCCCACATTAGCATTCCAGTCTCCTGTGATGAAGATAACATCTCTTTTAGGCGTGTTGTCCAGTAGGTGCTGCAGATCCTCATAGAACTGCTCTACTTCAGCTTCTTCAGCATCTGTGGTTGGGGCGTATATTTGGATCACTGTGATGTTAGATGGCTTGCCCTGAATTCAAATTGAGATCATTCTATTGTTTTTTGGATTGTATCCAAGCACTGCTTTAGCCACTTGACTATTAATTATGAAGGCTACTCCATTTCTTCTGTGGTCCTCTTGTCCACAGTAGTAGATCTGGTGGTCATCTGATGTGAAGTGGCCCATTCCAGTCCATTTCAGTTCACTGATGCCCAAAATGTCTATCTTTAATCTTGACATCTCACCAAGAACCACATCCAATTTGCCCTGGCTCATCGATCTTACATTCCAGGTTCCAGTGGTGTGTTGATCCTTAGAACATGGGATTCGCCGTTCACCACCAGCACCATCGGCTGCTAGCCGTCCTTTCGGCTTTGAGCTAGCTGCGTCATCACGTCTGGGGCTAGTTGAACTCATCCTCTGTTCCTCCCCAGTAGCATTTTGACCATCTTCCGACCTGGGGATCTTATCTTCCGATGGTATACCGACATATCTCTGGTTGTACTGATCCATTTAGTTTTCACGGCAAGAATACTGGGGTGGGTTGCCATTACCTTCCCCAGGGATCGCATTTAGTCTGACCTCTCTGTCATGACCTTCCCGTCTTGGGTGGCCCTTCACGGTTTAGCTCATGGCATCATTGAGGTGCTCAAGCTCCAGCACCACGACAAGGTAACGATCCTTTGCTGAAATCTTCGTTTTTACTGTTTACTATTTAGTAAACGGTATGATCTGCCCAGCAGGTTAGTTCATTGTGACCAGTGGCATGCCTAGAAAGAATTATTTTGCATAACCCTTAAAAAAAAAACTCCTGGAAGAAGGCAATGGCAAGCCACTTCCATACCAATGCCAAGAAATTGCATGGATGCAGTGGCCAGGAAGTGAGGTCTGCTCTAGGGCCTCTTTCCCATTAGCTTAACATATATATAGTTATGAGGTGACATTCAGAAAAGTTCATAAAAATGGAACTATACTTCCCATATATCCATGGCTATGGGCATGAAAGCTTAAATTATTTTGCTGTCTTTAGAAGAAGGGTTGTATATGGCTAGTAGAAGTAATAGTAGTAGGGGGGAAAAAGGACAAGTGCAAGTTTACTCCAATTTATTTTCTAATAAGTAAATCAATATCTTTGGATCCCTTCAGAACTGATGCATAAAAAAACAATATATTTGTCTCACTAACAATGTTCCCTTCCTAATTTCATGCACTGATTTTCCATTCATGCCTCTTTCCATGCCCTTCTAAATAAATCAGTTCATTTCCAAATTCCTACAGCTGCATTCTTTTCGTGGATGATCCATAAATGTATGTAAAATATATTGTTCAGATGAAGAATTAATTTAAAAAATAGGAAAATCTGTCTATTACAATGTTGTTGCTGTTGTTGATGTTTTTGTTATGGGACTGTGTAATATTAATATATTAAACTTGATGTAATGTAAGATCAATCCCCCAACTTTTCACACAGTGCCCATGCATTTGGACATTAAGTCAGAACTATGGGATGACATAGCAAGCCAGACCACTTAGCAATATGTGAAGATGGACAATTACGTTACCTTTAAGGAACAGTTCAGAGTCAGACACTCCATACTGCCTCCCCCACATCAACAATCAGCCCACCTAACTCCTCTCCAGTTATTTTTAAAATGCCTCTGTAACCACATATAATTCAGCCCACTCAAATCCTTGGTGCTTAACCAGGGGGAAAACCAGCACCAACACCTTATTCCTCTCAAAGTACCTCCAGTGTGTTTTCCCACCTCACCTCTCTCATATAATTTGTAGTACTCCCACTTCATTGTGACCCATGTCCTTGGGAGGAGGGGAAATTCCATCCTAGCTAATGACACATAATTGTGTTTTGCACTTCAGTAGAAGGGGTGTTTACCTTTCACATGCAGAAGTTTCTATGGCAGACCCATGATCAGGAGGTGGGGAAACTATAGAGTGTTTTAAATACCAAGGTGCAAATCCATACACAGATATGCACTAGGACATGAGTACTGAAAAGAGTCAAAGCTCTGTCCTATCATAATAGAAGAGAGTCTAAAGCAAGGTTTCCCAAACTGTGAGGTGTACCTCCATTGGGGAGGTGCAGACAGAGTCCAGAGGTGTGAAGAACCTTTTAGTTGTATCTTGTTATGATAAATCCACATTTTCCAAAGTTTCATTGTATGGTTTTCATTGTTCATTTGCGTTCATTCTGGTGTTTGGATTTTTAGGGTAGGTGTGTTCATTAAGATAACACTAAAGGGAGGCATGATGACAAAAAGTTTAGGAACACCTGGTCTAAAGGGTATACTGAAAGAGACAAAACAATTATAAACATAAAGAAATGTTGTTAGAACATTTGATCCTAAGAAAGGTTGTAGCAATAGGGCAATTATGAAATATGTTAACTCTTTGTTCAATGTTTGATCTTTAAAAATAAGATCATGCAGATTCAATCCATCCAAAGTTATCTTTAACCCAATTGGTTTCTGCAGAAAGTGAAGCGCACCCTTAAATTTCTCCCACTAAACCCAATGGCACTGAAAAGCAGCTTCTGACCACATTGTGGTCTTTATTCCTTAATCCTACGGGGAATGTACTGATGATTTCGGCTATGTCTAGACATCTCTCTCCATCTCTCTCTCTCTCTCTCTCTCTCTCATTTACCTTCACTTTCTAGAGCAAGATAGAATCCAGAGAAGTTCTTCACTGTCAGAAGAACTTACAGTATCCTGTCCTGTCCATACCAGGGGATAGGTCGCATCAGGATATATTTAAGTTTCTGTGCTTTTTCCATCCCATATCAGCCTCTCTTCTTTTCCCTCTCCACTCCTTCCATGCAGGGGCAATTATGACCATGCATCTGGTTGCTTTAAATGCTGTCTCCACATGTCTTTGACTTAGTTTTTATAACTAAATTGTAAAAAACAAAAATACTAGTGTGTTGTAAAGACATGTGATTACAGTGGAATTCTGGAATTTTGTAAGTATAAAAAACCAGTGTATTGCAAGTTATAAAATCACAAGACACACATATATTTGTATATAGCACATAATAGAGAGATGTTTGGGTCTTAAGATCATGTATTATAACAAAGGAGAAGTTTCACACAGGAGCCAGCTTTCCCTCCTTGTATCCTCTGCAGCATTTTTATGCTCCCCCAAATATCTTCTCAGCTGCCCTTTTTCCACCTGGCCAACAGGAATATGTTGAAGTTGCCAGCTAGTGGCACCCTGCCATCAGACTCATTCTTCCCTTGCTGGGTTTGCTTTTCACAGGGCATTAAAAGGAGCAGCCAAAGACCAAGAAGGGGAGCAGCCAAGCTGTCACTCAGAGCAGCTAAGCACAGGAAGGAGGCCCTAGAAGTCTTCAGCAATGGGAAGGAATGCAAAACCATCTGTTCCTCAGCCCGGGAGGAAATGGTACAAAACAATCTTTACAGCATTTCCTCTGGAAGAGAACCTGAATTGAACATGAATCAGCCCAGTTTGTAAATCCAAACCCACAACTCTGTGGGGACAGAGGGGCAAGACACAGATCTCAGTGTGGCAGAGCAATTGCATGGAAGGAGCCTAGTACTGTCCTTGGCGTGCCTTTGTGAGGGCCTGGGATTAAGGGAGAGATTCTTGTAGAATACGTTGTCATAAATACAACTGGCCATGCTATTATATTCTTTTCAGCCATGCATCCAAACAGTGCCTTACCTTTCTGAGGCATTTTAATTTCTGCACTTTGCAAAACAGTTGTTTTCCTTAGGAGAATGCTCGCATAGGTTCACAGGGATGAATGAGTCTGCTGTGCTGTTTCAACCAACTTCAAAATGGTTGCATTCTGCAAGTTAGGAGGCAATGCTTCTGCTGCAGAGATGGGCAACATGGATCCTTCCAGAGCTAGTCCCCAACAGCACTACAGGATAGCAAAAAGTGAGGAATGAGGAGATTCACAGGTCAACGCTATTTAAAGGAATTCACATTGCCCATCCTGGTTTCCCTCTGTTTCTTCTCACTCCCTCTGATACCCAATCTTCTTTCCCTTCCCCAACATCCACAGGAGGTTTTCTTTTTTTTCTTTTTTCTTTTTTGGCATTTTTAAATGTTTAGGATTAAGTAATGCTGCCTTCCCCAAACTGTTACTTCTCTATAGGTGTTGGACCATCCCTAAAGTGTGGCATCAGGTTGGAAAAAGCTGCAGAATTATTTAATGATTGGTTAAATCTGGTTGGCTCATTTATGGCAAAGACTAGAATTCTTCTTACTGCTATTACTGTATTATAATTATAATTTCATTAAGAAGTGTTGAAGAGAAGAGAAGCTGAATCAGATGTATGACCAGCGAGCGCTGAAAGTACAAATAGCTGCTAGGTTATTGCTTTTTTCCCCCTGCACTTACCTACGCTCATAAGTTCAAAGGCTTCATGCTTACTATATAATGATCATCTTAATTATTGAATTATTTTTCTGCCTTTGAACTGTTGTAGAGTATGTTGCCTGAAATCTGCATGTATCAGTGCCTTTTTATTCTTGTGTAGACTTATTGAGAGAACAAAATAATTTAGGCCTCTAGTATATGGATGACCACTCCTTGCAAAAGGCTATTTCCACTTGTTGTCTTCCAGATGGGCTACATAACCCACATTTAAATCCACCATGAAATGCTGGGTGAAGTAGTGGAATTGTAGTTCAATGCATCTGAAGGATGTCAGATTTGAGTAGGTTGCTTTACACTATCTTGCTTTTTCTCTCCAGAAGCACATGTTTTTGTTTATAAATGTCAACTATTTCAGCATTTGCATAATTGCCAGTTGCCACACATGTATACAATCCTGAGGAAATGAAAACCAGAAGCTCTTATTTCCCAAGCAATTCAGTTTTCTTTTTTCTTGTGAAATCCCTGAAAACTGCTCAGAAAACTGCTCGGAAAGATCAACCCCCTAATAACAATTGTGCAAGATGTATGGGTTCACATGACTCAGCCTGCATTATATAATCACCAACTCTTCAAAGCATTTATAGACCCAGCACCATGATTAGGAATGAATGCACTCAGAATACATGTTTATTGAGTTATAGAAAAGGAAATAAAATGTAAAACCTTGTATGTAAAAGCCACTGAATCACATTTCTAAGATTTATCAAGCTAAATGTTGCAAGCAACTGAACTACAAAAGATAACTTTATTCTAAGCCCATCAAGGAGCAATGACACTACAACTACTCAGCAAAGGATATCTTCATTTAAATATAAACACTATGGCTGGGACCTGATGAACCATAAAGGGATTTTTTATTTGCTGAGTATTCTGAGAATTGCAGTCTTGCTACATCTGGAAGAGAAGAAGTTGAAAAAAGAGTAATTTTGACAGAGATTTTCAAACATAATTTGTGAATGTGATAAAGCTCTGTCATCAATCAATCAATCATCACATACATCATTTGCATACCAGCTGCCCCTGATAAATCCAACAAAGGAATGAGCATCCAGCTATTGTTATTATTATTGTTGTTATTATTATTTTATTGCATTTATATCCTGCCTTTTCTCTGAGAGGGTGATTTATGACATATGTCCAAGGGGATCCATCTACAATATTGCCTATTAAAGAAGGAGCTGAAGTTGGCGTATATTTGCACTAGCCACCACCTTGCAGAAAATATCATTTGGCTTATTTATATTTACCAAAAAGGAAGATGAGCTTGAATATAAGGTGAGTCCTCCCCCATCCCAAAAAGAAGAGTCAGCAGAAAATTTCAACTAGTTCTTACAATTTTTTCAGATTTTTTTTTTTTAATTCTATTGCTTATTTCAATGGCATATTATCTGAGGAAAAAACTCTCTCCCAGATATAAAGCTCCACTTAAGTTACTTTTATCTCAGATCCAATACTGGGCTCACATTATTATCTTTATTCATAAAATAAATACACTTCTATGACAGTAAAAGGCAGCTTACAGGGATGACTCCCCTAATGTTACTCCCCTAATTGAATAGGCTATATTGTGGATGGATAGCAACTCTGGGAACTGAGCTGGGCTGAGAGTGACTGGTCCCAAATCACCAGTAAGAGCCTTGTGGACAGTAAGCAGTGTGGCTCGCATCTGATCTGGGCACAATCGCTTTTGCTATAGCCTTCCATTTTCTGAACTGTAAAGCAGTGAAAAAGGGCTACTGTGACCCTTCAGCAAAAGATGGTTTGGAGGGCCTGGGAATGCAAATGTCACCCCTGTCTGAAACCCTTTAAAGCAGCTGCATCGCTTCTTGGAGCACAATTGGGTGATTGAGTCTGAAGTACTGTACAGCCCTCGTGTCAGGGGACTTGAGATCACTTGAAATTGTTTGGATGTTAACTAGGTGATATCTGAGCTTGTCGTTTTTGCATGAACTGCCAATCTATTTCCATGCTTAGTTGAGGATGCTACTTTTGACATTGGCCAGGACCAGAGAATCTAAAGAACTACCTTTGAATTAGTCTACTCTTGGCGTGATTTTAACATGGGTGTACCTATAAATCCATTCTGACCCATGCTTACATATCTCTGTGATTATTTTAAGTTTGCATGAACAGTTGCATTTGAGTAACAAGTTTAAAACTCCAATATGACTTTTAAACTTGTTTTCGCTGAAAAGATACCTTCCTAAATGTAATGTCACTTGATAAATATCTCTTAAAATTTAATTTAGAAAAAGAAGTAGAGAATCACTTCAGAGCGACTGTAGAAAACTAAAAGCTTCCATGTGGCCCATTATGTTGGAAATATCAGGGGTCAACTCAGCATTGTCTCATAAGCATAAGGGGGTCTCTCTAGTAAACTCATCTCTATTGTGCTTGTGGGATGTCACATGGGTCACCTGATTTCCACTTCTGTCAGAGTCAAGCCTGCCTCTGACTCAGAAAGCAAAACTCCTTCTGAGTCAGAGGAGGAAATAAAAACTTACCGGGCTGAAACCGGGAAAATGAAACTCGAAGGTGAGCCAGCAGCGCGGGAAGAATCCAAGGGGCTGATTGGCCAGGATTTGGGGGAGGATTCAAATCCTCCAATCACCACGCGCCAACGTTAGGCAGAAAAGCACACGAAAGAGAAGGCAGTCCAATTGGCTGCAGAACGGTCCAGGGGCGCAAAGGCTCGAGAGAAAAGGCAGGCACGCGTTCAGCAAGCTGCTGGAGACAACCAATCCTCCAAGTCTGCAGCTTCAGCGGAAGAGTCCCTACTGGCATCAGAGACCACGTCTGTTACCAAAGAGGGATCAGCACCGTCGCTCCGCTCTGACGAGGACTTGAATCCTGCTTCTGCTGTCACCGAGGTTTCTGTATTCACCGTGCCAGTGATCATTGCCTTGCATCCAGCTTTGGAACTCCACAACCTTCCATGCAGCACCTTTGACTCTCAGTTCCGCGGCATGCCTTCTGTGCAGTCCAACCGTGCTACGGGTGCTCATACTTGCTCTGGAGTTTCACACCCATCTTGTTGTGAACCCGTTTCACAGCCTTGCATCAAGCCTCCCGTTCAGAGAATCCAGCCCAGTTCCAGGCTTCCAGATGAGTCTAGTCTTGCTTCGAGTTCCAGTCCTGCCTCAAGTCTCCAATCTAGCCCAGAGTTCCTGGTCAAGTCCAGCCTTGTGTCCAGTTCATAGTCCTGCTTTGAGACTCCAGTACAGTTCCAGTTCGAGACCTGTTGTCTTCAGTTTCAGTAACACCTTGCATTCCAGTTGCTTCCAGCCTCCCAGTTCCAGCCAGAAGTCTGGTTCTGCTGCCTTGTTGTGGTCCAGTTGGGCTCGTTGAACCCAGTGCTTCATACTTTAAGGACTTAATTATTGTAAATAGTTACTTAATAATGAGTATTTTTGATATTACCCTGCTTGGTTGCATAGTCTGAACAGGACAATTTCCTCCTCCTTCTTGGGTTTGGGGATTAACAATCTCCATTTTACCTCTTGGGCACACCTGCAAGCAGGAGGTGCTGCAGAATGCAGCTCTCGTCCTCTCATCTCGCTTGCACGCAGACTTTCTATTTCCATAGAAAGTGTCTACAAAGAACCAGTGATGAATAAGTGCTTTCTACTATGAAGCTACTTGTATCCAGATCTACTGAATAAATGTAAGCTACTTTTTTTCCCTCTTCGTCTAACTACTGTGTGAAGACTGAATTATTTTTTGAATGTAATTAAGCTTAATGTGCAAGTTTTGGTTCACGCTTCTACTTTGCAAGATTGTTGTTAGCTGCTTGGAGTTCTTTTATTAACCTTTAAAAACTCCATCACATTATAAGGCCTCCCAGAGTTACACTGGTTGAGGTTAGGGTTAAATCTATAAGAAATGGCAAATATTGAATTCCACAAGCCCCTCTGCTGGGATCAGAGTTGCCATATGTTCCAGCTGGCTATATTTAATCTGAATTCTGGACTGACACTTGTGTTCAGTAATCAGCGTAGACTACCCACTATCAACAGTTGAACCTAACCGAGGAACAAACATGCCCTGACAGATTTTTCCTGGGGTCTCCCCATAATACTGCCTTCATTTATCCCTTGCCCATGAGTTAGACAGATTGAAATCATCCTTCCTTGTACTATTTCCCCCTTTTTCAACAATATCCACAGGAAAGGCCTTGTGTGTGTATTCCTGTGAGCCTACTGTCTCACTCTACTGTTCTATACATTGCAACCCTCACATATTTTACCACAGATATGAATGGACAGCTATGTTCTACCCCGAAACAGAAGTCAGCAACATTCTATTATCTTTATAACACAGGGCAATGTATTTTAAAAACTGTTCATTTATTATTTTTCTTAAAATATTTGGGAGTCCCCCATTATCCAGAGGATCTCATGGTGGATTACAGTCCACAAGACAAAACAATAATAGCAAGTGAATTAGCTAGTTGACTAACTTATTAAAACACAGAATCATCATCACAATAAAGAACACTAACAGAGAAGAACGAAAATAATATTCAGCGGCAAGGATATCCATGGGGGGAGGGGATAAAAAAATCAAGATTGCAGCCACAACCATGTTGTCATGTTCATCGTTTCAATGTTCTGTATACATCGTAACGTTTCGCATGTCACTTCTCTAACCCGTGTTTGCGGGTTGGAAATTTCCAGCCGTGCCAGGCTGTAATCTTTTTACTGCAACTGTGGAATGTATGTTTGGGTTACTGACTCTGTTCAAGGTTGCTTTCCCAGGCCGATGTGGGTAACGGTTGCTAACACCTGGGAGGGGGTGGTTGCTAGGAGGGAGGAGGGCGGGGTTGGTTTTGAAGCGAGGGTTTTTAGTTTGTATTTGGAGCGCTTTTGCTCATTCTCAGCTTTCTTCGTATTTGCATACCATCCTTTCAATAAATCAGTTTTATTCACTAAACTCTGGTGAGACTGACTTCGTTGGGATAAGGCAATCATTACATAAAGCTGAGAATCATCAAAGAAATCTACCCTGCTAGCCCCTAGCCAGGTTACCTGTGACGGGGAGCGCTAGCGATGTCTCTACTACGGGAAGCCGAGTGGATTGAAGAGGAACCGGACACCACAGTGCGGGTGGCCCGGAGCGCCCGTGCGGAGAGGGCGGCCCACCGAGAACAGCTGGGGCTACAACCCGGCGAGCAGTTCGTAACGTCTGAAATGACGGGAACGTCAGGGGTCGAATATAGAACGGGGGACGAGGACGAGGACTCCACTGTAGGGGACGCCCAAGAGGCCCGGAAACCAGGACCTCCGTTGTCACCTACAGTGGTAGTGGTAACCGGTGCAGCCGAAGAATCGGTCACCCCCACGCGAATGAAGGCTTTGGAGGAGAAGTTGGAGTCTTTGGCGGTGATGCTAAGGGAAAACCGTGGGAAGTTGGGGTCGGCTGAGGGAAGACGAAAGGGTGCTAGGGATCAGAGCGCTAACCCGGAGTCACCACCCCCATCTCCGCGGAGAAGAGGTCGGACTCAGTTCCGACAGTCAGGAACAGGGAGGAGGACCCTAGACGTGACTGGAAAAGCCGAACAGCTGGAGGCGGTGAGACACCCCCCCCTTTCCTGTGAAGTTTGACGGCGATCCTACGAAGCTGTCTTCATTACCAATGCTAATAGCTACATGGAGGATTGGGAGCAGAGTTTCCGCTCCGAGAGGGGGAAAATCAATGCCACTGCAAATAGGCTGAAGGGGAGGGCGGCGGATTGGTACGTCCAGCTGTGTCAAGCAGAGGCCCCAGAGCTGGAAGATGTCGAGGAGTTTCTGTGGGCACTAAAACAACACTTTGAGGACCCTCTGGCACAAGAAAGGGCAAAACAGGCTCTGAAGAATCTGGCCCAAGGGTCGCTCTCAGTGGCAGACTGTTGGCAGAATGCTGGGAAAGCCTTTGGCCCAGGAGAGATCAGAAAAGTCACACACACCAGGCATATCTATAAAAATAATTTATTTACAGAAAGCAAAACAAAAGCAAAACATATTTAAAGGACTTAGCTCTCCTGGCTTGCTACATACCGGCAGAGAGAAAAAAGAGGAAGTAAGAAACAAGTCCGGGCAGGATCCTCCCCCCAGGCGATTTGCATCAAGCACGTGAAAGGAGACAATCAAATACAACCTCTTCACCCGGCCAAAATGATTAGGTACAATAGCAGTCTTAATCGTTAGTAGGAAAACCTCAACACTCCCCTTTTTATACTACAGATTAAGATGCAAACCAATCTTCTCTGACAACTCTTTGTGTCTTGGTACAGGAAGAGGTTTGGTTAAAATATCAGCAATCATGTCTTTTGATTCACAATATTTTAACATTATTTCTCCTTTGCTTATCATATCTTTGATATATTGATATCTAATATCGATATGTTTTGTTCTATTTCTGCAGGCTTCAGATTTTGCCATAGCAATGCAAGCTTGATTATCCTCATAAACAGTTATAGGCTGGTTCACTTCCATGCCTATGTCTTTTAACAAATGTTTAAACCATGTAACCTCATTACAGGTTTGTGTTAGAGAATAAAACTCTGCTTCTGCAGTGGAAAGAGCAACAAGTGTTTGTTTTCTAGAATGCCAGCCTAAGCTAGATCCAGCAAATTGAATTAAAATCCCAGAAGTGGATTTTCTGTCACTGACATCTGCTCCCCAGTCAGAATCGGCAAAAGCCTGCAATTTCTCAGTTCCAGAGGCATTTAGCTTCAGGCAATAATTCTTTGTTCCTTGCAAATACCTCATTAACCTCTTCAATGCTGCTTTTCCAGTAGATGTAGGCTTCTCTACCTGTCTACTTAAAATGGCCACAGAATTTGAGATATCTGGGCGAGAATGATTTGCAATGTACAGTAAACTTCCAATTGCAGATCTATAGTTCTCTGCCTCAGTTAATTGAGTTTCTCCTATATTATCATCGGAGTAGAGACTGGTTTACAGTCTTGCATATTAAAATCCTCTAGGAGCTTTTGAATTTTACTACGTTGGTTTAACAGAAAGCTACCATCCTTGTCTCTGTGTACTTCCAAACCTAGGTAATTGGTCACAACTCCAAGGCTTTTTAATATGAAATGGCTTTTCATGCAGGCTTCAAAATCAAGCCTTTGTTTTTCTGTTGATGTGAACAGCAGCAAATCATCAACATAAATGCACAGATACATACAGCCTTGTTTGTCCTTCTTCATATATACACAGGGATCTGCTTTTCCTTTTTCAAAACCAAAATTCTGCAGTTTTTCATCTACTTTTTGGTTCCAGGATCTAGCAGCTTGTTTTAACCCATAGATTGACTTCTGCAGTTCACAGACTAGATTCTCCCCTTTTTCATAGCCAGGGGGTTGCTGCATGTATAATTTGTGATCTAAATCTCCATAGAGAAATGCAGTTTGAATGTCATAGTGGTTAACTGACATTCCTTTCAGTGCAGCAACTTTTAACAGTAATCTAATTGATTCACCTTTAGTAACTGGTGCAAAAGTCTTGTCAAAGTCTAAATCTTTCCTTTGAGTGAACCCTTTTGCAACTAACCTTGCTTTATATTTTTGGATTTTGCCATCAGCATTCCTTTTCAGTTTGAAAAACCCACCTACAACCCAGACAGCGTTCATTGGGAGGTAGATTTACCAGTTTCCATGTTTTATTTTCTTTCAAGGATGCTAATTCCTGTTGCATGGCAGAATGCCAATTTTGTGCAATCTCAGGTGGTAAAGCATTCACTTGTTCTAAAGACTCAGGTTCTGTGAATATGTGAAAAGCCTTTACTGTTTCAGCCTGAAAACGTGATGGAGGAATGCCTTTATTACTCCTCTGAGATCTGCGAGGTAATACAGGGCCTAAATTTTGACTCCTATCACTTTCCTGAGAAGCATCTGTCTCATCAGACAGATCTTCAGTTTGCTTTTCTGGTTTAATGTCCTCATCAGGCAAAAGATCACCATCAGCAAGTCCTTGCTGTTCTCTTGTGGTGGTCAGATCAACTGGAGAGCTAGAATTTAATCTCCCCCAGTTTTGTTCAGCAAAAGAAGCGCTTTTGCTAATTATTAATTTCTCTCCCATTATGAACCTGTAGCTCCTTTGGCTTTGTTCATAGCCAACAAAGATGGCTTTGTTGTGGGGCCTCCTTTCCTTCTCTGCTGTTTTGGGATGTGAACCCATGCAGTGCTACCAAACACTCTAAGATGGTTTACCTTTGGTTTCACACCATAAAACAAATGGAATGGAGTGTCCTGAATCACAGAGTTATACAACCTGTTCTGTACATAAGTGGCAGTAGATATGGCCTCTCCCCAGTACTTAAAACATAATCGAGAATCTTTAATCATGCATTCCATCGCATTTTGCAAGGTTCTGCCCTTTCTTTCAGCAACACCATTTTGCTGAGGGGTGTAAGGGTTAGAAAGAATTTCTTCTATCCCCTTTTCCACTAGGAACCTTCTGAATTTGTGAGAAAGGTATTCTCCTCCTCTATCACATTGGAGTGCAGATACAGGCCTAGGGAATTTTCCATTTGCCCATGTCACAAAACTTTTAAATTTCTCAAATGCCTCATCTTTATGTTTTAAGATGTAGATAAATGTGTATCTTGAGAAATCATCAATGATTGTCATTGCATACCTTGCTTGTCCAAGACTTGGAGCAAAAGGACCAATAATGTCAGAGTGTACAATTTCCAAAGGTCTAGTTGTAACTCTCACTGTGCTTACTCACAGGAGCTTTTAGCGTTTTGCATTCTTTGCAAACTACACAGTCTAAGTATTTATCACAGGGTTTTATCTTTAGGTCAGCACACAGCTGTGGCATTTGTGCTATATATTTGAAATTAGCATGACCAAATCTCCTGTGCATCAGGTGTACACATTGGTCATGATATGGAGTGTTGCCAACTGCAGCCTTGCAGCTTGGCTTCCTTGCATTTTGCACAATGTACAAGGAGTCTTTTAACATACCAGTAGCACACAATTTCCCATTTTTACGTATCTCACAACCATTTTTCTTAAATGTTATGATATACCCTGTTGCAGCCAATTGTGCCACAGATAAAAGGTTTGATTGTAAATTTGGCACATACAACACACCTTTTACAGTTTCTCCCAAGCAGGATAAATACAAGTCACCTTGTCCCATAATTTTGGTCACAGACCCATCAGCCAAGATACACTTTGTCTTTCAGTTTTAGACAGTGACACAAAAGAGCTTTTACAATTACATAAATGACAATTGGCCCCAGAATCTAACACCCATACATCAGAATTACCCTTCTCAGCAACCTGTGCAATTTGGGTTGTCTGAAGAGCCTTCTTCTGTGTTGCCCTTGTGTTCTTCTTCTCTGTCTTTCTACTCTTGGGTCTCATGGCACAGTCTCTTTGCAAATGTCCAGCTGAACCACAAGTGAAGCATCGCTGGCTGGCTAACGCTGTGGCCTCAGATTCCTTTCCCTTCTTTTCCCTCATTTTCTGGTATTGCAGCTTTCCAGAAGAGATGGAGGGGGATCTTTCCTCTCTCTTCTCCCATTCAGCGAGTAAGCACTGTGTAACATACGATGGGGTGAGGTCTGCTTCAGGCATAGCCTCCAGGGTACAAATCAGCATGTCCCATGTTGCATTTAGTGAGGACAGGAGGATATAGGATTTCGTGAGAGGTGTAAATTCCATTCCTCTCTCCTGCAACTCAACAAACAGTTGCTGAATATAATGCAGGTGCTCAGGAAGGCTATCTCCTTCTGCAAGGTAGGCTCTGTACAGCTTTTTCGTCAGAGTAACTTTACTCCCTGCTGTTGCCTTTACATATAAGTCTCTCAAAGCGTCCCTAAGTTGCTTTGCAGACTGCATGCCTCGCACGTGGACTAACTGATTGTCCTCAACTCCCAAGATAATGGTGGCTCTAGCCCGCTCATCCTGTCTCAGCTATTCAGCACTGGGATTTGGGGGGGTTTGCTCACCAATTGGCAGCCAAAGATTCTCTCTGCGAAGATACATCTCCATCTTCAGGGCCCAATTCAAATAGTTGGTCTCTGATAGGCACTCCAGAGGCATCGCTGAGGACTGGGAGGTAGCCATGGCTTCTTCCTTCTTTTGCAAGTCACCTCAGCTGGCTTCTTTGTCCTGTAGACCAGCAGTTGCTGGAAAATCTCCAGGTGGCTCCAAAGAAAATCTTCACAGGTCTTTGCTACCTTCCTTTAAATTGTGCATGAGGTGTGGAGCTGATCTCTCTTTTCTCTCTGGGTTTTACTGGGCTGTTTACTGGGCACATAACCTGTTGGCAGAATGCTGGGAAAGCCTTTGGCCCAGGAGAGATCAGAAAAGTCACACACACCAGGCATATCTATAAAATAATTTATTTACAGAAAGCAAAACAAAAGCAAAACATATTTAAAGGACTTAGCTCTCCTGGCTTGCTACATACCGGCAGAGAGAAAAAAGAGGAAGTAAGAAACAAGTCCGGGCAGGATCCTCCCCCCAGGCGATTTGCATCAAGCACGTGAAAGGAGTCAATCAAATACAACCTCTTCACCTGGCCAAAATGATTAGGTACAATAGCAGTCTTAATCGTTAGTAGGAAAACCTCAACACAGACTACGCGTTACAATTCAAAGCACTGGCCAGAAAAGTTGAGGATTGGTCCCAGTCCACCCTAGTAGAGCTGTTTAAAGATGGACTGGAAACTGAGGTCCTTCGGTGGGCTCTGGGGCGTGATGACCCAAAGACTTTGTATGGGTGGATTCAACTAGCGGGCAGCGCTGAAAACGCCCTGGAAACCTTCACACATCGTAAGGCGGTGAAGCAAGGCAAAACCACCAAAAGCACCCGCGCTCCGATCTCTTCAGGACGACCCAGCCAACGTGCATGGGAAGAGGAGAGGGAGCGTCGTTTTGCTAAGGGGCAATGTCTGCGCTGCAGGAAGGAAGGGCACCGGGCGGCGGCTGCCCAAAAAGATGAGCCGAGGATCGCCCAGCTAAACCGGCTGGGAAATCGCCATCCCTACCAAGGAAGATGAAAGCTGCCCTGGCCGAGGCGGAACCTGAGGGCATCCCTTTCTTTGGAGAAGAGAGGGAACAGGAGACCGATGAGCCGGTGGGAAACGCCAGCCACCTGCTTTAAAGGGCACTGTGGGGCAGGTGGAAGAAGCAGAAGATGGGCGCGACCATGTTTCGGTGAGTGGGGATTTCCCTACCCTGACCGTTAGAGTGAAGTTGGGGTCCAGCACCCGAACCATAGAACTGTGGGCCATGGTTGATTCGGGGTGTTCACGGTCCTTGATGCACCCTGACGTGGTTACTGCGTTGGGGTTACCCACGTTCCCTTTAAAGCGACCGATGATCTTTACCCAGTTGGACGGGACAACGGCAGGAGGGAAACCAGTTACCCACTCTACCGGGATGGTTACCTTGCAAATGGGCAGCCATTGGGAAAAATTACCGTTTATTGTGGCACCGGTAGGGGGGCCTTTGGTCATCTTGGGGATGCCCTGGTTTGTACGGCAAAATCCCTCCATTAACTGGGTGCATCGAACGGTGACGTTCGCAGATGGATTTTATAAAGCCCCTGCGAAAGACCAACTAGACGACAACGAGATGGGACGGGCAGCAACCACTTCTCTGCAAGTCCTCGAGCCCGTGGAAGGGCTGCCGGAGCAATACCAGGACTTTGCAGATGTGTTTGGTGAAAAAGAGGCAGATCGGCTGCCGCCTCATCGCAAAACTGACTGTGCCATAGAATTTGTTCCTAATGTAAAACTGCCTAGTCCAAAAATTTATTCTATGACCCAGAAGGAGCTGGCAACACTACGAGAGTTCATTGACAAAAATCTAGCTAGGGGTTACATTGAACCGGCCAGCTCTCCAGTAGGCCACCTGTACTGTTTCGACCAAAGAAGGATGGCACTTTGAGACTGTGTACAGATTTCCGTGGGCTCAATGCAGTATCAATATTAAATAAATATCCTTTGCCCCTAATAAAGGACATGCTAACACATCTGGCAAAGGGGAAAATATTCTCCAAACTGGACTTGAGGGAGGCATATTTCCGTATTCGCATATGGGAGGGGGATGAATGGAAAACTGCATTTAATTGTCCTTTGGGTGCGTTTCAATATAAAGTGCTACCATTTGGATTGGCGGGGGCGCCAGGGGTTTTTATGCAACTTATCAATGAGGTCTTGCATGACCACCTATTTAAAGGGGTATTGGTGTATTTAGATGATGTTTTAATATATACTGAAACGATGGAAGAACATATATGTCTAGTCAGACAAGTGCTGAGCAAACTGAGAAAGGCAGAATTGTATGCTAAGCTGTCTAAATGTGCATTTCATAAATCGCAAATTGATTATCTGGGCTATAGGATTTCGGATAGGGGAATTGAAATGGATCCCGCTAAAATTGAAGCCATTTTGACATGGGAGCCGCCACGCACGCGTAGGCAGCTCCAAAGTCTCCTTGGATTCGCGAATTTTTATCGGCCCTTCATCCAGGGGTTCGCGGAAATTGCGCTACCCCTCACTGAGTTGCTCAAAACTAAAGGTTTGGGGGACACACGGAGGGTGAAAAATCCAGAAGTGCTGCTAAAATGGACACCCGCATGCCAGAGGGCGTTTCAGACCCTTAAACAACTGTTTACGTCCGAACCCATTCTGCAACATCCTGATCCTGACAAACCATTTGTGGTACAGGTGGACGCTTCTGATTTCTCAATTGGAGCTCTGTTAATGCAAAGGGACAATCTCGGACAGTTAAAGCCATGTGCTTACCTCTCCCGTAAATTTTCAGAGACAGAAAGGAGATGGCACGTTTGGGAGAAAGAGGCTTTTGCTGTTAAAGCTGCTTTGGAAAGCTGGCGTCACTTATTGGAGGGGGCTACCCACCCGCTCGAGGTTTGGACTGATCATAAAAACCTGGAGGCACTGACTGCCTCTCGTAAACTGAGCCCAAAACAAATTAGGTGGGCTCAATTCTTTAGTCGTTTCGACTTTAAACTGAAATTTATACCTGGAAAAACTAACTTCCTGGCTGATGCACTTTCACGCCAGCCTCAGGATGCCAGTATGGTGCCAGATCTCATCGGAACTCTCTGGACAGAGCCCCAAATGAGTCTGGCAGCTGTGACTCGCAGCCAAACTCGAGCGCAGCGCACAGACGCTTCAGTTTCACCTCGCTTGCCTGTTCCCTCAGACTTGCAACAACAGTTTCTTTCCAAACTGAAAACTGACACTTGGTTGCAAGCAAACCTTGACGAGGTCACTTTTAAACAAGCTTTCGCATGGAAGCATGATCGTCTCTATGTGCCTGAGGCGTTGCGCAAAACCATCCTGTCACGATCCCATGATGACAGACTGGCTGGGCATTTTGGATTTGGCAAGACCCTTCATCTGGTTAGGCGCCAGTTCTGGTGGCCAACGCTCCGACGCGACATCAAAGAATACGTCAGTTCCTGCCCAGTATGTGCTGCTTCTAAACAAAAAGTGGGAAAGCCCCAGGGCTTGTTACAACCGGTGGCTAATCCTTCCCGCCCCTGGGAGGAGATCTCTACGGACTTCATTGTTGATTTACCTCCTAGCCAGAGGAAAACTGTCATTTGGGTGGTGAAAGATTTTTTCTCTAAACAAGCCCACTTCTTCCCATGTACCTCCATCTCATCTGCACAACAGCTGGCCCGCCTCTTCATTGTACACGTGTACAAAATTCACGGATGCCCCACCCGCTTGGTGACGGATAGGGGCACACAATTCACGTCCAAGTTTTGGCGGGAATTTATGAAATTACTGGGTATTAACCAGGCATTGTCAACTGCGTTGCATCTGGAGACTGACGGAAATACGGAGGCAGTCAATTCTACCCTTGAACAATATCTGTGTGCTTTTGTCAATTATCAGCAAGATGATTGGGTCGACCTCCTACCATTTGCAGAAGTTGCCTACAACAATGCCGTTCATCAAAGCACTGGCCAGGTGCCATTCCAAACCGTTTTTGGCTGTGACTTTGTCCCGATCCCAGAACTGCCTCAGCCAGCATCCCCCCCCCCCGGCTTCACCTGCTGATTGGGCTGCACGCCTGGCAGCTGCCTGGCCAACAATACAACAGGCGCTTGCTGATGCCCAAGCCACTTATAAACGACATGCAGATTCCAAACGATCCACCTCGCCACCTTTCCAAGTGGGTGATAAGGTGTATCTTTCCACCAAATTCATCAAGTCTACACAACCTTCAAAGAAGTTGGCACGTAAGTTTATTGGTCCTTTTCCTATTGTTGCTCAAATTAATCCTGTTACTTTTAAATTGGATTTGCCTGCAAATCTTAAACGCTTACATCCTGTCTTTCATTGCAGCCTCCTTAAGCCTTTCCACGAATCAGCCCGCTGGCATCCACAACCTCCGCCCCCTGCACCTATCATGATTGATGGTCAACAACACTTTGAAATCCGAGAAATTCTGGACTCCCGACGATGTCGTTCTGTCCTACAATACCTGGTTCGCTGGAAGCATTTTCCCCATCCTGAGTGGGTTGCTGCCCACGATGTTCACTCCCCTATTCTGGTTACCCATTTTCATACCGCCTATCCTGATAAGCCTGCGCCTTAGTTTTCCATTTTTTTCGGGGGGGCAATATGTCATGTTCATCGTTTCAATGTTCTGTATACATCGTAACGTTTCGCATGTTACTTCTCTAACCCATGTTTGCGGGTTGGAAATTTCCAGCCGTGCCAGGCTGTAATCTTTTTACTGCAACTGTGGAATGTATGTTTGGGTTACTGACTCTGTTCAAGGTTGCTTTCCCAGGCCGATGTGGGTAACGGTTGCTAACACCTGGGAGGGGGTGGTTGCTAGGAGGGAGGAGGGCGGGGTTGGTTTTGAAGCGAGGGTTTTTAGTTTGTATTTGGGGCGCTTTTGCTCATTCTCAGCTTTCTTCATATTTGCATACTATCCTTTCAATAAATCAGTTTTATTCACTAAACTCTGGTGAGACTGACTTCGTTGGGATAAGGCAATCATTACACATGTAGCTGAAACTCCATCTCATTTTTATGTGTCTTGACATTTTTTACCCCTGGGACCCCCAAGGGTGCCTATGGATGCTGCATCCTGAAAAAAGTCAGATCTTTACCTGGTGCCAAAAGGCAGATAATGTCAGGGCCAAGCTGGCTTCCAAAAGAACAGAATTTCAAAACTTCACCATAGAACATGCTTCTCCCTGCCATGCTGAGAAAGGCCTTCACTGCAGACCTTAACATTCACCTAAGTATATTCTGCCAATTTTTTTTGTTTTTTGTTAAACATTTGTAATCCAAACATCAAAACAATTTGTTATCCTCATACTGCAAGTTGGAAACACTACAGCTTAGAGGATGACTTACAACATGCTACTGAGGGAAGTGAGGCTGATTTGGATTTGATCCACTACCACCTTGCACTGAAAGTCAATTTACTTACTTATATTTGCCCAGAAGAAAGGTAATTCTGACCTTAAGATGATACTCTGCAAAAGAAAGATTACAAAGAAAAACACATCTGCTTCTATTATCATACTGTTACCATATCTGTGATTATCTTCCTGTTTCAGAAGTAAATTATCTGGGGGAAAGCTTTATCTTCCTTTTGGGTAAAAGAGTCAGTCAGGTTGCTCTTATCCCAAATCCAACATTCAGCTATACAGGTAGTCTTCATTTAGCAACCACAATTGGGACTGGCCACTCAGTTGTTAAGCAAAGCAGTCGCTAAATGAAACCGCAACTGTGCTTACAATCTTCCTTCAGCTTTCCTTTGCTTACAGACCTGCAAAGCTCGTAAATGTAAGGATTGGTTGTAAAGTTACTTTTTCATCATTGTCGTAACCGCGAATGGTTGCTATATGAGGCATTTGCTAAATGAGGACTACCTGAACATGGAGAGGTCTAAAGTTGAATTCAGCCAGTTCTCAAGGGGGTCAGACTTCCACTAAAGTTTGAAGAGTCTGAGGTTGCCTCTTTTGTTTTTGTGTTACTGAGTTTCTGTTCCTATGCTCTAATATCTTCAGTTTTATTATTGATTTTTTTAATGTGCTGTAGGTTACCTTGAATTTATATATATTTAAAAAAGCTAACAGTTTATTTTGTACAACTGTCCATCTAAGTTGATTTCTTGATAAAAAGGATGGATGGATGGGTGGATGGTGAATAGGTAGATAGGCAGATACATAAATAGCTAGGTATTCTTCCCAAAAGAAAGGGTAATTGAGTAACTGCTTGCACAGATATACAGAAGCAGCTTTCTAGGAAATTTGAGAGCTGACCTGAAGATGCTTTAGGACTACTATCAGCTGCTCAACCTTTAAATGTGTAAATATTACAAGAACACCAAATAAATTCTCTGTTCACCAGAGACGGACTCGCTAAATCCTCCCTAAAGAATCCTTTTTGCCTAGGGAAATAAAGCACAATATTGCATAACATATTGCTTAACAATATTTACTAGAGTTGTACAATGACCAGTCCACTTTATTGTTTACTAGGGCTGAAGTAGCCCAACCATTTATCTTGGGAACAAGATAAATGCTGAAATGATATCTATAACTTTTTCGTATTATTAAAATGAGACAAAATTGGAAGAAAAGTGGTATTATTATGAAAAGAAGAAAGGGATCAAATTTCAACAACTTTCCCAAAAATCTCAGTAATTCTTTGCCAACACAGGTTGACTGATCTGCATTCCCTCACATTGATCTCTTTGATGAACTGCCTAATATGCTAATCACACATCTACACCTATTAGGTACGGCCCAAAAAAGACAGGGTGGGATTATAACTACTTATAAGGACAAAAACTAGGAAAAGGCAGATACTCACACCTCTACTACTCACCACCCTACACAGAAAAAACAAATTTTAATCAATTGTTTTCAGGAGGACAAATAAATAATGGAAGAGAAATAAAATAGCGTATTTGTATTAATTAAAAATTATTGTATGTAAAGAAAATAAAATATTAGAATATAATAAATAAGATGGGAAAAGATGGGAAAAGAGAACAGATGGGAAAGGAGAGGAATGTTTATATGTAAAACAAACTAAAAAAATCAACCAAGAATGGAAATTACAGGTTTTAAAAAAAATAATCTTCACAAGAGGGAAGGTTTTCAAAAACATACAACTATGCAAAAATGAAACTGAGTGATAATAAGGCATAATTACTACCACTTAGAGTGGTAATAATTATGCCTTGGGAGAGATGGGCGGTAATAGAAATTTGAAAAACAAATAAATAAGTAAATAATTGTAATCATAATGAATGTGTACATCTTTCCTTCTCTCCACATCCATAATCTATCTATCCTAAAGGCTGCAGTTCAACCAAACATCTCTTCTTCTGTTCCAACAAGACAGTTTGTTAAAAAAAATATTCCCCTGTTTAGCCCCTAATGTACTGAGCTTCACAGAGATTTTGAACATGGGACAGGATGAATTCAGTATCTCCAGCCCACCTCAAGTGAGTTACCAACCATCCAATTTGTCCCGTTCTGCTCTGAGTTCAGGCTTGGTAAACTGAGGAAGTGGAATTCCTTTTCAAGAAAATGTGTTTACACTCATGGCTTGAAAACGGTTCAATTAGCCTGTGCAATGATTTGTCCCAATTAAGATTTCTGCACCATGGCACATGGCAAAATGGTTTACCTCAATAAACTTCTTGAGATTGCCACAAAGCCTCCCCATTGTCTCTTACCTCTTTCACCAGGAAAAGCCAGAAAAGCTTTTGTGCAGGTGCTGTGCATGCTTAGAAGCCTCTTAGAGCTTTTTTGAGTGCTGGTCAATGCTAAGAGAAAACCTTGACATCATGCCATCCTCTGAGGGTTCTCTAGAACTCAAAGAACCTAGAAGAATGCTTATGCAAATGATGGATGAGGAGAGGCTACCAAGAACAAAGCAAAATAGCTTGGCTGTTTTTTTTTCACCACTAGAATCACTGCTAGAAAGGGATTTTGTCAACTTTATGTGCTTAAAGTAAAAGTAAAGAAATGAAGTAGAAGTAGATTTGGACAATGCCCTCCCCATTTCCCTCAATGTATTGCTGCATTTCTTAGGAATTAAAGAAGTGTGATGGTTGCCCTTATTCAGAAAAAACACAGACTCACCAGCAAGGGCTAAGGATTTCCGGTTTATTGAGAATAGAATGCAGACACTGAGAAAGACGGGAATGAGCACATGGCGTGCGAGGTAGCCGGTAAATACCCGCGGTGCAGACCTGATCCTTCCCCACCCCCCATTGTCCCAAAGTCCTGATCCGGAGTCTTGATGGGCAATCAGGGGGCGATTCCGGAGTCTCGATGGGCGATCAGGGGGGATTAGCGCTGATTGCCTCTGTCCTCTTCCTGTGTCCAGAGCAGGTGTGTCCCCCGGGGTAATGCAGAGATGTCAGGGAGATAGGAGGATGGCTTTTCAGGTCAGGGCAAAGGTATGGCTCCTTTGTCCTTTATTTGTATTTGTCTTTCAGTGTTATGAGATGATCACTGATTCCTTCCTCCTTCCTCCCCTTCCCCGGGAAGGCATGTTCCCCGTTGTGATGTATGTATGCATCGCAACGGGGGACATGACAGAAGTCACTTTCCACCAACTTGACTTGCTCATGAACCTTTCACTAGAAAGTATACTATTGTGCAATATCAACTTAATATCAGAATATTTTCAAGCTCATTTTAAAGGGCTATCTCCACCTTCCCTCCCAGTCGCTTCAATGTATGGTTAGTGACTTCCTTTTGAAGAAAATCTTAGTCACCTGGTCTTGTTACACAAGTTTGGCATTCCCCTTTTGAAAAAAATGAAATGTTGTATGTGCATATCCTGCTTCTGTATCTTTGTTTAACGAACAGGAGTAGCAGAAATTCTTGCATCTTTACCCTGATCTATCAATTTGTTTCTCTATCTACTGCTCTCTTTCAATATTTGCTTAAGGAGGGATGATCTCTACAAGACAGTTGTAGTGTTTGCAGCCAGGAAATGAAATGCAGCTCACCGGTATTGAAACTATGATGGAATGTCCTTAGGCATTTGTCCACTGAGCTGAAAATTTTAATACAAAACTATTGTTTTAAAAAATCATAGACAATACTTAGTCTCACATAAAATGAGAGGGAAATTATTTCCCCTTATTTGTTAAGGAACATGTACTGTATTCACTGTTTAAATCTTTATCCGCATTAAACAACTATACTAGCAAAACAAAATTTCCAGATAATTATCTCCTTACAGTTGGGTGTCCTGTGGTTAGAAGTATGAAGGAAAGCAGCTCAGTATCTGATCATAACAACATACTACCACAGACAGTTAACAACATTAAACAAACAGAGAAAAAGATTTGTCATGCTGGGGAAAAAAAACAAGAGAAAGTAGATGCTGTTTAGCTCTTTACTTTGAGGAAAGAATTTCAGTATCTTAAAAGCTTCTTTCTCTTAGCCAGGAATGAATAAATTTTACAGCTAAGGCTCACTAGATTCTGAGGGCCGCAGGACGCATTGGCAGAAATACAGTGATGTCACCAGAGAGGATAGATCCAAATATTTTGGTGTTTTTTTTCCCCATTGGAAGATGGTGGTGGTGGGGATTGTATCTATTTTCTGCCTGACAGTGTTAAGCAATACAATAAAAAATCACACTGTCAAAAATCAACAGTGTGTTACAAATTTTGGCCAATTTAATCCTGGCAGGTTTGGACTCCAGCAAAATTGGGTCTGGGAGCCTCATCATCCATACACAAGGCCTACCCAATCTTAAATAAAAGAAAACAGAAATATAACATTACTTTCAATACATTTCTTATGTAAGAATTTCCTCGCTAACAGACTTCCAAAGTTAAAATGGTCTTGAGCTGCTCTTAGCTCTGATAAGCTGTTGTTTGCCAGAATAAATATTGCTTTTTCATAGAGTTAGGAGATACATGATATCAGCCTTTCTTGATCTCCACAACAGAAAAAAAATAATTTTTGTGTAGAGTTCTTGCAAAGAACTGATAGATTAATAGCAGTATCAGAAGTTTTTTTCAGAAATGAAATTTAAAACAAAATACAATAAAATGGGATAGTAGAAAGATGAATGTATGAATAGCCTGCAGTATGGTGTCTGCATGATAGATGTTGCTTAGTTCTTGTCTATATGCTATTGTTATGCTCCTCCAAGTCAACACTGACTCCTGGGCAACATTTTCAGAAGTGATTTGCCCTTGCCTTCTTCCTAGGGCTGAGAGAGAATGACTGACCCAAAGTTACCCAGCCACTTTTGTGCCTAAGGCAGGCTAGAATTCAGGTTTCCCCACTCCTACTCCAGTAACTTAATCACTACACCAAACTAGCTTTCCAAAATATACTTATATGTATTACCATATACTTATATGTATTACCTTTCTAACATCCAGCCCTACAGCTTGGAGTGAACTATGCAGGAAGGACATTCTTGCATTGGTTTATGATTTTCCTTGCAGTTTAGAACTTAAATCACCTCTGCACATAGGAATGCAGAGCCAGTGCTGTTTTTCTGTTCAAAATTAACCCGAGTTATTTTCTTCCCTGGGTGGAAGAAAGGTAGTTTAATACCTAAAATACTGTAATTTGTTAAAAAATGGCCAGTGGTTAATAAGTTAAATTAGCCTTAAACATGAATTCTTTCAAGATTGCTTTGTGTTTGTGTGTTTTAAAGTTGAAGCTAAGATGCTCACAGCTGAACAGACATCTACACTCTCTGGTGACTCAGAAGTAATTATATTACTATGGAAATTCAATTCATTATGTTCCATTGATCAGGATAACCTTCTAGATGCTAAATAGCTAAAAACATCTCAACCTTTTCTCTTTCCCATCTAGATATTGGATAACTGTGTCTAATTTAACATAAGCATTCAAATAGTTCAGGGAGGTACATTGTCAGCTCAATGAAAAACTAAACATTAGATTGGCTAACAGCAAAGTTTCACACAGGATAGAAACAACAGGAGGCTGTCCATAAGACTAGGCAAAAGGAGCAGGGACTGAAAGGGAAATTGTGGGATGCTCCAGAAAGAAGGAAGGCTGTGGACAGGAACCAAGAAGGATGACTAGAAAATATAGTGAGAACGGCACCAACCAAATGAGGAACAGGAAGAAAAAAACTTACATTATTACAATGATGATTTAATATATGCTTACAACCTTTTCTATCCAGACCTCTCAGACCAAATTAAAAATAGAAATAAAAATGATTAAAATACAGTGATAAAACATTGTAAGAAATATATCCATTAAAAATGTAGATGGAAAGAAGGGGGAAACAAAAGCAAAGCAAAACAATTCACGTATAACATTCATGTAGGGAATGCCTAACAAACAGCTACATCTTCGATAGCATCTGAGGATACAACAGAAAGCATTAAATATAGCATTAAATCCTTGGCCAAAACTGAAGTTATATCGAAAACTAACGCTAGGCAGAAAACTATCCTGCATTTTTCCTACCATTCTTCCATTCAAAGTGATGAAAGAGAATTTGATTGTGCATGGAATGTGATATTCTTCCACTTTAGTTATGAAGTGCCATGGCATGTGTGAATATCCTAACTTTCTCTGTACTGCTGAAAGAGGAATGCGGCCTTTTTGGCTTCCTACACCTCTGTGAAATTCCAGACAGAGACATTTTACAGGACATAATCCCTCCTATTGGGCTTCTTCAACAGTGGTGCTATTGCCACTGCTAAAGGGGAGTCCCATGCTTGAGAAATTGTCTAAGAATTTCTATACTCCTGGTCTACCCAGTTTCTCTGCCCAAAAATTTGGCAAAGAGTTTGGAAAGGCTATTTGTGCTCAGTGCAACCTAAAACCATTTGAGCTCAGATGTTATAGGCTAATTGATCTATCAAAGGGTGTTCAACCTTTGTGATACTGCAACCACTTGTTGCAGACTTGTGCAATGTGAGAAGTGAACCTGGAGAGCACGGTCCCTTTACCACCTAGGTGGCGGCAGTATTACCACATTTGAGACTCCCCATGTCATACATACATACATAAGCATTTAATTATTCCTAATAAATGATATACTTATTTCTTACCCAACCCTAATCCCAATGAACTCATTAGTTTTATTTGTGGAGGCGGGAATACACAAATGATTTTAACTGCTACCCCAACGCTTGGGAATCTCTGGGCTAGTGGAAAAACACAGCAATGGAAAGACTGAAAGAGCAGAAGGCAGTGAGATCAGGAGAACAGAAAAAGAAAGTAAGAAAAATTCAAACACATTTAAGTGGCATGCGAAAGGAATAGTTGGCACCAAGCAACTGGGAGAGAAGCAGGTCAAGTCAGAGAACACGGGATAAGGAAGCAAAACAAGCTGAAGGGGACACCGTCTTCCTGAATTGCTTCTCACTAAAAGTGGTGCAGTATTAATATTCTTTCTTGCTGATGTCAAAAACCTAAACGGAGACCAAGGAAACCCCTCAGCTATACACTATGGAGAAGTTGAAAAAAATATTCCAGAAGAAAGCAATGTCAGGTCATTTCTGTATTGTTGCCAAGAAAACAACATGATTCATTCTTGCTACTAAGCTTGTTGTTGTTGATTGGTTTAGTCGCTTCCGACTCTTCATGACTTCATGGACCAGCCCACGCCAGAGCTGCCTGTCGGTCATCAACACCCCCAGCTACCCCAGGGACGAATCCATCACCTCTAGAATATCATCTATCCATCCTGCCCTTGGTCGGCCCCTCTTCCTTTTGCCTTCCACTCTCTCTAGCATCAGCATCTTCTCCAGGGTGTCCTGTCTTCTCATTATGTGGCCAAAGTATTTCAGTTTGGCCTTGAATATCATTCCCTCCAGTGAGCAGTCTGGCTTTATTTCCTGGAGGATGGACTGGTTGGATCTTCTTGCAGTCCAAGGCACTCTCAGAATTTTCCTCCAACACCACAGTTCAAAAGGATCTATCTTCCTTCTCCCAGCCTTCCTTATGGTCCAGCTCTCGCAGCCATATGTTACTACAGGGAACACCATTGCTTTAACTATGCGGGCCTTTGTTGTCAGTGTGATGTCTCTGCTCTTAACTATTTTATCGAGATTTGTCATTGCTCTTCTCCCAAGGATTAAGCGTCTTCTGATTTCCTGGCTGCAGTCAGCATCTGCAGTAATCTTCGCACCTAGAAATACAAAGTCTTTCACTGCCTCTACGTTTTCTCCCTCTATTTGCCAGTTACCAATCAAGCTGGTTGCCATAATCTTGGTTTTTTTGAGGTTTAGCTGCAAGCCAGCTTTTGCACTTTCTTCTTTCACCTTCATCATAAGGCTCCTCAGTTCCTCTTCGCTTTCAGCCATCGAAGTGGTATCATCTGCATATCTGAGATTGTTAATGTTTCTTCCAGCGATTTTAACTCCAGCCTTGGATTCCTCAAGCCCAGCATGTCGCATGATGTGTTCTGCGTACAAGTTGAATAGGTAGGATGAGAGGATACAGCCCTGCCGTACTCCTTTCTCAATCTTAAACCAGTCCGTTGTCCCGTGGTCTGTTCTTACTGTTGCTACTTGGTCATTATACAGATTCTTCAGGAGGCATACAAGATGACTTGGTATCTCCATACTGCTAAGAACTTGCCACAATTTGTTATGGTCCACAGAGTCAAAGGCTTTAGAATAGTCAATAAAACAGAAATAGATGTTTTTCTGAAACTCCCTGGCTTTTTCCATTATCCAGCAGATATTGGCAATTTGGTCCCTAGTTCCTCTGCCTTTTCTAAACCCAGCTTGTACATCTAGCAATTCTCGCTCCATGAACTGTTGAAGTCTGCCTTGCAGGATCTTGAGCATTACCTTACTGGCATGTGAAATGAGTGCCACTGTTCGATAGTTTGAACATTCTTTAGTGTTTCCCTTTTTTGGTATGGGGATATAAGTTGATTTTTTCCAATCTGATGGCCATTCTTGTGTTTTTCAAATTTGCTGGTATATAGCATGCATTACCGTGACAGCATCATCTTGCAAGATTTTGAACAGTTCAGCTGGGATGCCGTCGTCTCCTGCTGCCTTGTTATTAGCAATGCTTCTTAAGGCCCACTCAACCTCACTCTTCAGGATGTCTGGCTCTAGCTCACTGACCACACCATCAAAGCTATCCCCGATATTGTTATCCTTCCTATACAGGTCTTCTGTATATTCTTGCCACCTTTTCTTCATCTCTTCTTCTTCTGTTAGGTCCTTGCCATCTTTGTTTTTGATCATGCCCATTTTGGCCTGGAATTTACCTCCAATGTTTCTAATTTTCTGGAAGAGGTCTCTTTTCCTTCCTATTCTTTTGTCTTCTTCCACTTCCACGCATTGCTTGTTTAAAAATAATTCCTGATCTCTTCTGGCTAACCTCTGGAAGTTTGCATTTAATTGGGCATATCTCCCCCTATCACTGTTGCCTTTTGCTTTCCTTCTTTCTTGGGCTACTTCCAGTGTCTCAGCAGACAGCCATTTTGCCTTCTTGGTTTTCTCTTTCTTTGGGATGTATTTTGTTGCCGCCTCCTGAACAATGCTGCGAACTTCTGTCCATAGTTCTTCCGGGACCCTATCTACTAAGTCCAGTCCCTTAAATCTATTCTTCACCTCCACTGCATATTCCTTAGGAATATTAGTGAGCTCATACCTAGCTGATCTGTGGGTCTTCCCTAATCTCTTTAGTCTGATCCTAAATTGTGCAATAAGAAGTTTGTGATCTGAAATACAGTCAGCTCCAGGTCTTGTTTTTACCAACTGTATAGATGTCTGCCACCTTTGGCTGCAAAGGATGTAGTCAATCTGATTTTGGTGTTGTCCATCTGGTGAAGGCCATGTATAAAGCCGTCTCTTGGGTTGTTGGAAGAGAGTGTTTGTTATGCAGAGTGAGTTGTCTTGGCAAAATTCTATCAGCCTATGTCCTGCTTTGTTTTGTTCTCCCAGGCCATGCTTACCTGTAATTCCAGGTGTCATTTGACTGCCTACCTTAGCATTCCAGTCTCCTGTGATGAAAATAACATCTCTTTTAGGCGTGTTGTCCAGTAGGTGCTGCAGATCCTCATAGAACTGATCTACTTCAGCTTCTTCAGCATCTGTGGTTGGGGCGTATATTTGGATCACTGTGATGTTAGATGGCTTGCCCTGAATTCAAATTGAGATCATTCTATTGTTTTTTGGATTGTATCCAAGCACTGCTTTAGCCACTTGACTATTAATTATGAAGGCTACTCCATTTCTTCTGTGGTCCTCTTGTCCACAGTAGTAGATCTGGTGGTCATCTGATGTGAAGTGGCCCATTCCAGTCCATTTCAGTTCACTGATGCCCAAAATGTCTATCTTTAATCTTGACATCTCACCAATAACCACATCCAATTTGCCCTGGCTCATAGATCTTACATTCCAGGTTCCAATGGTGTGTTGGTCCTTAGAACATTGGATTCGCCATTCACCACCAGCACCATCGTTCGCTAGCTGTCCTTTTGGCTTTGAGCTAGCTGCGTCATCACGTCTGGGGCTAGTTGAACTCATCCTCTGTTCCTCCCCAGTAGCATTTTGACCATCTTCTGACCTGGGAGTCTCATCTTCCAATGGTATACTGACATATCTCTGGTTGTTCTGATCCATTTAGTTTTCATGGCAAGAATACTGGGGTGGGTTGCCATTACCTTCCCCAGGGATCACATTTAGTCTGACCTCTCTGTCATGACCTTCCCGTCTTGGGTGTCCCTTCGCGGTTTAGCTCATGGCATCATTGAGGTGCTCAAGCTCCAGCACCACAACAAGGTAACGATCCTTTGCTGAAGGCTACTAAGCTAGAGAGGCAATAAGACAGCTTTGTCAAAAATCTGAACCCTGCAGTTGTTTGGTTAGAAGACTGTTTCTATGTGGATTATCTTCCTCCCTGCACTGAAAAGCTTTAGAATTCAATAAGTGTTTTTTCTTTGTTGTCTGGGAGGGGTTCAGTGGCCATTATCCCTCTGTAAGAATGTATAAGGTTATGCAACTGATATTTCAATGGTCATTATGTCTCTACATATACATGCAATTACACATAGGAAAAATACACAAGTGTTGATCCAGGAACAGAGGAGACAAAACGGCCTCCATGGAAAAGATTTGCAGTGCCACCCACTCAGCAAGTCCAATTTGACATAATCATAATAATTTCTTAAACTTGTATGCTGCCTAACTTTTGTGGCCTAATAATTTCCTATTTGTTTCCCAGTCAGTTGAAGTCCCAGAGTCACTGGGAGTTGGGAGGCATGTAAGTGTAATAAATTATGGTTGATTGCACAGTCAGCCAGATGTTTAGACTGGATTTGGCATTTTTATCCACCTATCGAGTCCTTCCCAAAAACCCGGGATAGGAAGTTGTTGTTGTCTGATGGTGTTAAAGGTATTATCACAGGATGTAAGCTGTTCCAAGTATATTATTATTAATAGTAGTAGTAGTAATAGTACTAACACAAGAATGGCCATCAGATTGGAAAAAAAAAAATCAACTTATATCCCCATACCAAAAAAGGGAAACACTAAAGAATGTTCAAACTATCAAACAGTGGCACTCATTTCACATGCCAGTAAGGTAATGCTCAAGATCCTGCAAGGTAGACTTCAGCAATTCATGGAGCGAGAATTGCCAGATGTACAAGCTGGGTTTAGAAAAGGCAGAGGAACTAGAGACCAAATTGCCAATATCCGCTGGATAATGGAAAAAGCCAGGGAGTTTCAGAAAAACATCTATTTCTGTTTTATTGACTATTCTAAAGCCTTTGACTCTGTGGACCATAACACATTGTGGCAAGTTCTTAGCGGTATGGGGATACCAAGTCATCTTGTATGCCTCCTGAATAATCTGTATAACGACCAAGTAGCAACAGTAAGAACAGACCATGGAACAACGGACTGGTTTAAGATTGGGAAAGGCTGTATACTCTCACCCTACCTATTCAACTTGTATGCAGAACACATCATGCGACAAGCTGGGCTTGAGGAATCCAAGGCTGGAGTTAAAATCTCTGGAAGAAACATTAACAATCTCAGATATGCAGATGATACCACTTTGATGGCTGAAAGTGAAGAGGAACTGAGGAGCCTTATGATGAAGGTGAAAGAAGAAAGTGCAAAAGCTGGCTTGCAGCTAAACCTCAAAAAAACCAAGATTATGGCAACCAGCTTGATTGATAACTGACAAATAGAGGGAGAAAATGTAGAAGCAGTGAAAGACTTTGTATACCTAGGTGCAAAGATTACTGCAGATGCTGACTGCAGTCAGGAAATCAGAAGACGCTTAATCCTTGAGAGAAGAGCAATGACAAATCTCGATAAAATAGTTAAGAGCAGAGACATCACACTGACAACAAAGGCCCGCATAGTTAAAGCAATGGTGTTCCCTGTAGTAACATATGGCTGTGAGAGCTGGACCATAAGGAAGGCTGAGTGAAGGAAGATCGATGCTTTTGAACTGTGGTGTTGGAGGAAAATTCTGAGAGTGCCTTGGACTGCAAGAAGATCCAACCAGTCCATCCTCCAGGAAATAAAGCCAGACTGCTCACTTGAGGGAATGTTATTAAAGGCAAAACTGAAATACTTTGGCCACATCATGAGAAGACAGGACACCCTGGAGAAGATGCTGATGCTAGGGAGAGTGGAAGGCAAAAGGAAGAGGGGCCGACCAAGGGCAAGATGGATGGATGATATTCTAGAGGTGACGGACTCGTCCCTGGGGGAGCTGGGGGTGTTGACGACCGACAGGAAGCTCTGGCGTGGGCTGGTCCATGAAGTCACGAAGAGTCGGAAGCGACTAAACGAATAAACAACAACAAAGTAATAGTACTAGTACTATTATTATTGCATAAGCAGATTCTGTATCTGAATCTAACCATAACAAATAGAAATATTATTTAAGACTAATAATTAAAACAGATGATTGTTAATTTCCTCTCAGCTTATTCACACATACCACACACATACCACACTAAAAAAAACCTTTTACGCACCCTGGTTCAGTTATCTCCACAGAACTTTTCCACAGTTAGATTTGTTATTTTAAAAAAGAAGAAATTCAGACCAGGGATTTGAAACCAAGTTTCTCAATCTTCCAGACAGAATGATAAAACCTTCAGTTTTTTAAAACCCAAAGACAGTATACTCTACAATGACTTGTAACATACTGTACTGTAATTATGTAATTGAGAGAGCCTTGTGAAAGATATGAACACAAGATTCTGACCTACTAAAAATTCCATGGAATCTTTTACTACAGTTGGATTATTAAAGGAAGTTTCTTTCTCAAATTCTACGACTGCTTCTGCCTATGCTAATATCTTGATTTTAGATGGACAACCTTTTGCTACGCACACAAACCCCACAGCTTAATGGCTTCTTCTACTGTCTACAGTTAATAAACCGTCCATTAAAGAAACCAGGAAGTAGACAAGCTTGTGTCAGCCTTCCCAAGTAGACCAGACAGGAAACATGACCAGATGAGCTAATTCTACTTTATTGTAAGGCTACATTAACAGAATCTTGCAAGTCTGAAAGTACAAAACTCCCGCTGTCTCCTTTACAGCCTAGGAAGTTAGTCCTGTCCTAACAGCCAGGAAACACACTGAGACAAGGAACTGGTCTCTAATATTTATTGCTAGTACTTAACAGGAATCCTAACAAACTGAAGAAGCGTGGGAAAACCCAGACATATAAACCCCAAGGGTTAAGGCGGTCCCAATCTGTGTCTCTTTGAATGGCTGACCAATTCCTCAGTGCTACGCATGCGCTTGACAGTCTGGATGGGAGCCCCCTGCTCGCCATCCTTACTCATGACAAGTCCCTTCTAAGCCTCTTTCTCTGCCCATTATGCAGCTGCGGGCTATGCCTTCTCTTATCTGACTGTTCCCTAGGCAGTATATCTTCACCCCATCTTTCAAGGCCTTTCTCACATACCATTACATCTAGAAAGTGTAATATCTCTATGATTTTGTTTTGGATTAGGATTTAGGGAAATATATTTTAGTGAGCATCCTAGATTAATAGTAACACAAGGCCAATAAACACAAATAATTTAATTAATATAAATCAAAAGTGTCCAAGCTAAGACAAATTCAAAGACAAATAAGTAAGATGAGATGAAACAGCATGCCTGTACCAGGCACATGATAGCAGAGAACAATGTGAGAGAATTTCCTGCATGTAGTCATTCTGAGTAAGGAATATAGGCTCCATTAAGCATCCTGTTAAATAATAATCCTGTATTTGTTAATGGCTGAACCATCATTCATCACCCAGTACAAAGGATGTGTCTCATGTTCAGGAAAAGCAACTTAAATATATTCCTATTGTTAAATTTCAGGACTGATTTTTTTTTCAAGGCTAAAATTTTCCCCACAGAATTGTTTTATAATCACTAATAGGTTGCACCAAAGCTGGTGTACATTTGCTCTTATTCCCAGATTTACAGTTCATACTGAACTCCCTAGGGAAATGCAGTGGCCCTGACCGCACAAACTAACCCATCAAGCGTTTTGTGTATTTTTGGTTTAGCATAATATGTAATGCCATCCACTTTGAATTAACATTATATATAAACTAGAACTTCTTTTTTCAAAAATCATGGAATCATAGATTTGGAGGGGGATAATTAGGTCAAGTCCCTGCTCAATGCTTAGTACATAGTGCTTAATCTATGGTCTATATGTGAATTTTGCTAATATCTGTGTGGGGCACAAATTGAAGGGTTCATGCTGATTTTTATATGAAAAATCTTATTCTTAGCTGAACTGTATTTTCCTGCCTTGGGAATATGGCAGTGAGCCTATAAGGGAAAAAAGGTAGAGATATTTCTTCTCTCCCTGATTTTTTTAAAATATTAAAAAGCCTCATATAGGTGCTAAATTCATATTACAGTTGCTGGGCCAGCATTTGGACTGTCAACAATCCTGACAGGATTAATACAACACCTGCAATCCACTAGAAAAGAATCCTCTCTGGAAAATTTTGCTTTAAAATCAGCTGATTGTTTCTCAACACTGAAGATTCAAGCTTAGGAGTCTTAGGAAGATATTATTCATTCAATCATCCATTTTCTTTCTTAATCCTTTCCCTTCCATGAGGCAGTTCTTTCCTTGATATGATGTATAGATTCATCACTGAAGGTCAGCATAGTGAGGTAATGTGATATATGCCTACTTTTCCAAGAAATTATTTTGATTTCCCTGTATGGTTGAAAAGGATGGATGGATGGATGGATATTCCCCTTTAAAATATAAACTTGGGCATCCATAAGAACACATCCATAACCTACATATAATTCTTACTCTTTGCTGTTGTGGTTCTGCCAACCACAGGAACATTTCAAAATTGGAAAGCTGGCACATGATTGTTAGTCTCCAGAGCAATGGAAAAAAGAATGACCCAATATCATACAATGTCAGTATTATCTACTCAGTAGAAAAAGGGGAAAATGGTTTAAACTCCTATCTCTTCATCAAGTGCTGTACAGATTATAAATGTATGTCTGCATTTATATATTTCTAAAATGCACTAGCCATTTTTTCATTATAAATGTAAGTCTCAAACCAGGAGCACAATAGAATTAAACTACTGGAGTACAGCATCTTAGAATAATAACAGCAACAAGACATATTAACAACAGATTCAGCTAAAAACCTGAATGAGCGGATATCTTTCTAGCTGGCAAAAAAAGCTCATAAAGCTTAGAGACCACTTAGAGACCAGTTCGAAACCACTGTACTTGAAATGGAGGGCAGTTCCATAATTGGGCTGCCTATATCCTTCTCAAGAACTGCACAGAAAAATCCTGCCAAATACAGATTCACAAGACACTAAACCTTAAAGCTCAGGTTGGTACATTAGGGAGACAGTAACATATCAGATATTAATCATCTAAATATTACCTGGTTTTATGCATTACCACAAGCATCTTAAACTTGGCTTCATCACTAAGTGGCAGCCCCTGTAGCTCCTTCTGAACTGAAATGGTCTTAATGGATTCTTTTTTTCCATTGCCTCCTTCAACAACCTACCTGTGGCATTGTAGCTTCCAGGCCAGCCTCAAAGGCAACTCCATACTACACAGAATGCAGAGCTAGATTGTGGGCCTGTCTGGTCTAGTGGTTAAAGGCACTGGGCTAGAAACCAAAAGACTACGGGTTCTAGTCCTGCCTTAGGCACAAAGCTAGCTGGGTGACTTTGGGCCAGTCATTCTCTCTCAGCCCTAGGATAATGGCAAGGGCAGACCATGTCTGAAAAATGTTGCCCATGGATAACTTGTCCATATGGTCACCAGGAGTCAAGGTGGCTCAAGGTGGCTATCATGGGATAGCCCTTCAAATTATCCCCACAAAAACAACCCAGTAAGCTTAGCTTAGGCTAAGACAGAGTGACTGACCTAGAGTCACACAATGAGGGATAGACTAGAACTAGGATCCCTTCAGCCCTAGTCTAGTACCTCAACCACCACCCCAGACTGGTTCTCTCTGTATAAATCGGAAGTTTTGGGGTCCCAGGGCCACACCTGGCCTTTATTAAGTGATGCATAGAACACTGCATTCCAAAAACTGGGTAAGATCAGGACAAATAGAAAATGTTATTTAATTTAATTAAATAGTTACTGCTATTCACCATGTGTTTAATAAACTCTGCTTTTGTCACTTTAAAATTTAACATGCAGCAGCAAAATTTGCAGATTCTCTAGTGGTCACAGGCTATGCACCTTTGCAATCGTATAATTCCATCAACAGGTTTCTATCCTATAGGTTGCAAATTAATTCTAATTATGAACTGCCATATATTCTAATTATAATTTTGGCACTGCATGTGTTTTCTTCACTAAGGAAACTGTATGTTAAAATGATTATATAAGTTAAACACCCGATATGCAAATAATAGATTTGTTTATATCCAGTACCACTAGTAATTTCTGAGATACTGCTGAATCTCAGGAAATTGCAATCCATTAATAATCTCCCAGAGAATACCTTCTGCTAATCCTCCAGAACTATGGACTACAAATTTTTGGAAAATTGTCCTGATGATGAAAGAGGACATCTTACTATACTTTACCATTATCCTTAATTATCTAAGGTTGGACAACAAAGTCAAAAGTATTAATATCATCAATTGATCCAACAACATGCTAACATATTGCTAAATTCCTGTCCTCAAACCTTCTCTTCTTTCTGAGATACTTTGATGACATCATCATCTAGAATGATTCATGAGAAAAAGGTCCTTGACATTTTTCACTAGAACTTTCCCCACTATGACACCATATCAATTTACACAGCAGTTTCATATTTTAGACCCAACTGTACACAAATAAAATTGAGATAAAAGTGCTTTACATCAGAAGTCTAGTGAGATCTATACTTTCCAATCAGAGATATTACATAGTTATCCATCTATCTGTCTCTCCCTTCCAACATACTGCACAAAATTATTAATTGTTTTTTCTGTAATGAATTCTGAAAGAAAAAAAAATCAGGAGGAAACAAATGGGAAAAAGTGCCTCTCACTGTCACTTTGAAAAGTATGTAATATAAATACTTTCTTAAGGCTAATATTTCATTTATAGCTCTGATTCTCAGCAGCAATGCATTTCAGATCAATGGTGGCTTAGGAAAAGGTTTTGAACAATTGCTTTATTAGGCCTTTGGTCCAAGATCATTTCCAAGAAAACCATGAATGGCAGACATGGCAGGCCCTGAAGATTTAATTCCTCAAAAACAGGCAAAGTAAATTAGTAATTTTTCCCCCATCTTTTTCCTAATGCCTTGAAAAACAATATTCTGTGATTTTCTCTACACTGCCTATAAAAATCCCCTAAAAAACTATAGGTTGATCTATTTAATGACATAAATTGTCATGTCCCCCGTTGCGATGTATACATACATCACTACGGGGAACATGCCTTTCCGGTGAAGGGGAGGGGGGAGGAAAGAATCAGTGCTAATCCCATAAGCACTGAAAGACAATACAGATAAAGAACAAAGGAGCCATACCTTTGCCCTGACCCGGGAAGCCATCATCCTATCTCCCTGACATCTCTGCATTACCACGGGGGACACACCTGCTCCGGACACAGGAAGAGGACAGAGGTAATCAGTGCTAATCCCCCTGATTGCCCATCGAGACTCCGGAATCGCCCCCTGATCGCCCATCGAGACTCCGGGTTCACCGTCGGTCAGGACTTTGGGACAATGGGGGGTGGGGAAGGATCAGGTCCGCACCGCGGGTATTTACTGGCTACCTCGCATGCCATGTGCTCATTCCCGTCTTTCTCCGTGTCTGCATTCTATTCTTAATAAACCAGATATCCTTAGCCCTGGCTGGTGAGTCTGTGTTTTTTCTGAATAAGGCAACCATTACATAAAGACGGGAATCAAAAAAAAATTTTCCGCTAGCACCATTCCAGATTTTGTCTGTGAGGGATCAAAGCTGGCGATGGAAAGACTCAACCCACGAAGAGGTGGCTACCAGAGGACCGGCGACGGGGCACCAGACTCCACGGCACAGGCGATCGGTGAGAACACTATTCCCAGACGGTACGAAATCCAAGAGGGTTCGAGATCAAGCTCGGAGGAGGAGGAGGCCGGAAAGAGCAGGACACCTGAAGCCACCAGAGAGTCACAGGGTGAGTGGGTCACCCTGGATGAGACACCGGGATCCCTGCCAGGGACATTCGGGGCATCTAGGAAGCCACGGGACCTGCTGTCCTCGACGATTGCAGGAGCCGAGGGAAGGCAACAGATCGGACGAACCAAGGAAGGCTCCCAGACAGCTGAGAGGCTGAGGATAATGGAGGCGAGGCTGGAGTCAATTGAACAGCTGTTCCTGAGATGGTCGGTGGCGTGGGAATCCCGAGGAAGGGGTGAGGTGGAACCAGGTACCAGAAGTTCATCACCCCCCCTCCCACCCCTGAGACGCGACAGCCGGGGAGAGGAAGGAGATGGCAGGAGGCTGAGGGAGCGCCGGGCAGAGTTCACCTCACGGAATCCGCCAGGAGGTCATCTTCCCCCCCTCCCACCCTGGAGACGCGACCGCTGCGAAGAGGCTGGAGCCGGCACAAAACTGAGGCAACGCCGCCCGGAGTCCGGCTTGGGGAATCCCCACACCGAGACCGGAGAACCCCAGCAGCCCGAGGTACGTCCAGACGACCAGATGTGGTTTGGAGCCCACCAGGAGCGGGGGTGAAAGACTTTGGGGTCAAATTCGACGGGGACCCAGCAACATTATCCTTCTTCCTAACAAATGCCAAGAACTACATGGAAGAATTTGGGCCATATTTCCGCTCAGAAGAGGGCAAAATTAATGCCATTGCTAACAAACTTAAAGGAAGGGCGGCTGACTGGTACGTGCAGCTATGCCAGGCAGAAGCCCCAGAGCTCGATGAATTCGACAAGTTCCTCTGGGCACTAAATCTGCACTTCAGAGACCCCTTAGAAAAGGAGAGAGCGAAGAGATCCCTAAGGGGAATCAGCCAAGGGCAACGATCTGTAGCAGATTATGCCATGGAGTTTAAAGCACTGGCTGGAAAGGTGGTGGACTGGTCGCAGTCTACCCTAATTGAACGTTTCAAAGAGGGCCTGAACTTGGTCGTTCTGAGGTGGGCATTATGCAGAGACGACCCAAACACTCTACATGAGTGGATACTGCTGGCCGGTAAGGCGGAAAATGCCCAGGAAACCTTCCTACAAGCCAAGAGGGCAGCGCAACAAGCGGTGACGGTAAAGGGACCCCGAACCGCTACAGGACCGGTGAGGCCAACATCCCAACCCTGGAGAGAGGAGAGGGAGCGACGGTTCACCAAGGGGCAGTGCCTTCGATGCGGGAAAGAGGACCACAAAGCGGCGGCGTGCCCTAAAACAAAGGTAGTTGACAGGCCAGGAAAAACGCTGGGCAAACCACCCATAGGGCCCAAAAAGATGCCAGCGGCCAGAGGAGAGATCGGAGCAAAAGAACTACCTTACTCCAGTGAAGAGGAGGAGAACGACCAGGAAGAACCGGGAAACGCCAGCCACCTGCCCTGAGAAGCGCCAGAGGGCAGGTGGAGGAGGAGAATGGGCGCAGCGAAGTCGGGGTGAGTGCCAACTGTCCCACCCTGTACGTAAAAGTTAAGTTAAGTTCCACTGAGAAGTCGGTTGAAGTCTGGGCCCTAATAGACTCGGGCTGTTCTAGGTGCCTAATGCACCCGGACGTGGTTGCCGATTTAAATCTCCCCTGCTTTCCACTTCAGCACCACATAGTGTTCACGCAATTGGACGGTTCAGCAGCGGGAGGGGGCCCGGTCACCCAATTCACCAGAGAAGTGGCGCTGCAGTTAGGCAGCCACCGGGAGAGACTGAAATTTGTTGTGGCACCGGTGGGCCACCCTTTAGTCATCTTAGGCATCCCATGGCTGGTACGAAGGAACCCATACATAAATTGGGAAACCAGGACGATCACGTTTGCAGACGGCTTCTACCAAGCACCTACAGGGGACCGAATTCCCCGTGCTACGGTGGGGAGGGTGGCATCTACAACCACACATCTGGCTGTAGCAGCCCTGGAAGGCTTGCCAGACAAGTACACTGAGTTTGCAGATGTGTTCAGGGAGAACGAAGCAGACAAACTCCCACCCCACAGAAAGACTGACTGTGCGATAGAACTGGTCCCCAACGCACCCTTGCCAAAGCCAAAAATTTACGCAATGACCCAGAAAGAACTGGCAGCATTGCGGGAGTTTGTGGACAAGAACTTAGCACGAGGCTTCATTGAGCCCGCAAACTCGCCAGTTGGAGCCCCAGTGTTGTTCAGAGAAAAAAAGGATGGGACATTAAGACTCTGTACGGACTACCGCGGATTGAATTCGGTTTCCATATCAAACAAATATCCCTTGCCCCTAATCAAAGACATATTAGCACATCTGGCAAAGGGGAAAATATTCTCTAAACTGGACTTGCGAGAAGCCTATTTCCGCATACGCATACGGGAGGGGGATGAGTTGAAGATGGCTTTCAATTGCCCACTGGGATCATTCCAATATAAAGTATTACTGTTTGGTTTGGTAGGGGCACCAGGGGTATTTATGCAATTGATCAACAAGGTCTTGCACGAACACTTGTTCAAGGGGGTCCTTGTGTATTTAGACGATGTATTGATATATTCTGAGACTGAAGAGGAGCACAAACGCTTGGTTAAGCAGGTGCTCAGGAAACTCCGCAAAGCCGAGCTATTTGCCAAGCTTTCTAAGTGTGAGTTTCATAAAACTCAGCTAGATTATCTGGGTTACAGAATCTCTGAGAGGGGCATCGAAATGGACCCTGGGAAAGTCCAGGCCATCCTGGCATGGGAGCGCCCGCGCACTAGGAGGCAACTACAAAGTTTTCTGGGATTTTCTAATTTTTACATAGGGTTCATCAAGGGATTAGCGGAAATCATTTTGCCCCTAACTAATTTACTCCGCACCAAGGGTTTGGGAGACACGCGCAAGGCACGAAACCCGGGAGTGCTACTTAACTGGACACCTGAATGCCAAAGGGCTTTCGATCATCTCAAAAGCCTGTTCACAGCCAAACCAGTTCTACAACACCCCGACCCCACCAAGCCCTTTGTAGTCCAAGTAGATGCCTCCGATTTCTCAATTGGGGCGCTCTTGCTTCAGCGGGATCCAAATGATCAGCTGAAGCCCTGCGCGTACCTCTCCCGCAAGTTCTCTGAAACAGAACGGAGATGGCATGTATGGGAGAAAGAGGCTTTTGCCGTCAAAGCTGCCTTAGAGGCATGGCGACACCTCCTGGAAGGGGCCACTTGCCCCTTTGAGGTCTGGACAGACCACAAAAACCTGGAAGCGCTCAGTACCCCGAAACGCTCAATTTTTCAGCCGCTTTAATTTTCAGCTGAAGTTCATACCGGGAAGAAAGAACTTCTTAGCTGATGCTCTTTCTAGGCGGCCCCAGGATGCCAGTCAGGCATCAGACATTATAGGTACTGTGTGGATTGACACACAGCTGGGTTGCCAAGCTGTCACGCGCAGCCAAACTGGAACGCAGCGTACTCCGGCACAACCACCTGCAAGGGGAGGGAGACGCATGTCAATTTCATCGCAATTGCAACAGCAGTTCGTACAAGCCTTAAAAACGGATACATGGTTGCAAACCAATAAAAACAATGTTTCTTTTGAAACTGATTTGGCCTGGAAACAGAATAGCCTGTACGTGCCGGAGCAATTGTGAGCAGAGGTTCTGAGACATTCTCACGATGACAAAACGGCAGGGCACTTTGGCATTGTAAAAACGTTACATCTGGTAAGGCGACAATTCTGGTGGCCTACACTTAGGAGGGATGTAAAAGATTATGTCGCTGCTTGCCCTACATGCGCTATGGCCAAGCGAAAAGTGGGTAAGCCCCAGGGACTATTGCAGCCGGTGGCAAGCCCCTCCCACCCTTGGGAGGACATCTCGATGGATTTCATCGTAGACTTGCCACCCAGCCAGCGGAAAACGGTCATCTGGGTGGTTAAGGACTACTTTTCGAAACAGGCCCATTTTATTCCATGCGCCTCCATTCCCTCCGCTCAACAGCTGGCACACCTCTTTTTAAATCACATTTACAAATTACACGGTACCCCCTCCCGCTTGGTCACAGATAGGGGTACACAATTTACTTCACAATTCTGAAAAGCATTTCTGAAGTTGATTGGCACCAAGCAGGCATTGTCCACTGCTTGGCACCCCCACACGGACGGCTCTACAGAAATCCTTAACTCCACCCTGGAGCAATTTTTGCGCTCCTTCATAAGCTACCAGCAAGATAATTGGGTAGACTTACTCCCCTTTGCTGAGGTGGCATACAACAATGCAGTGCACCAGAGCACAGGCCACACCCCCTTCCGGGTAGTCTATGGACGAGACTTCATCCCGATCCCAGAGTTGCCACAGCCAGCTACCCCGCCTTGTTCCCCAGATGACTGGGCTGCTCAGCTAGCCAACGTTTGGCCAATCATTCAGCTGGCTCTCTCCGAAGCCCAAGCAACCTACAAGCATTATGCGGACAACCACAGGGCTGCGCAGCCAGACTTCAAAGTGGGAGATAAGGTCTACCTCTCCACTAAATTCATTAAGTCTCCGCAGCCCTCAAAGAACTTAGCCCCCAAGTTCATTGGCCCTTTTCCAATAGTGGAAATAATCAACCCGGTAACTTTTAAGTTAGAATTGCCACACAACTTGAAACGCATACACCCGGTGTTCTATTGTGCCTTACTGAAACTGGCTACCTCCTCAAAATGGCATAACGAAAAAACCCCGCCTCCTCCCATCATGATCGATGGGCAGCAGCACTTTGAAATAAAGGAAGTTCTAGATTCCCGAAGGCTACGGGGCACCCTTCAGTACCTGGTCTGCTGGAGACATTTCCCCCACCCTGAGTGGGTGCATGCCCGGGATGTCTCAGCGCAACAGCTAGTCACACGCTTCCATGCAGCGTATCCTTCCAAACCGGCGCCTTGTAGTTTTTTGGGGGGAGGCAGTATGTCATGTCCCCCGTTGCGATGTATACATACATCACAACGGGGAACATGCCTTTCCGGTGAAGGGGAGGGGGGAGGAAAGAATCAGTGCTAATCCCATAAGCACTGAAAGACAATACAGATAAAGGACAAAGGAGCCATACCTTTGCCCTGACCTGGGAAGCCATCATCCTATCTCCCTGACATCTCTGCATTACCACGGGGGACACACCTGCTCCGGACACAGGAAGAGGACAGAGGCAATCAGTGCTAATCCCCCTGATCGCCCATCGAGACTCCGGAATCGCCCCAATTGCCCATCGAGACTCCGGGTTCACCGTCGGTCAGGACTTTGGGACAATGGGGGGTGGGGAAGGATCAGGTCCGCACCGTGGGTATTTAACGGCTACCTCGCACGCCATGTGCTCATTCCCGTCTTTCTCCGTGTCTGCATTCTATTCTTAATAAACCAGATATCCTTAGCCCTGGCTGGTGAGTCTGTGTTTTTTCTGAATAAGGCAACCATCACATAAATCCCTTTAAAAGCTGGACCTTCTGTTCTGATTTTCAGTGTACTGAAACTTAAAAATATGAGTAAGTTTGCATTCATAAATTTGCAGTAATTATGATTACCTAACTTGGTGAGGTTTAATACTATTGCCTCCTTACCTTTTACTGCTTAGTATGGACTCCTCCGCAGGAGGGCTTTGCATTGCTTCAAAACCAGCTCTAGACTTGTACATTTGTACCATGCCCTTGACGTGGAGAGCTGAGGTAGCCTTTTCTGGGTTCTGGACTGGTTTATCTGAAACAGAATCAAAGATGATTTATTTGAAACAACACTACAGGTCTTGATGGAGATTGTGGATGATATCTTTTCTAGTGCCCAGGAAGTCTTGACTCATCCTATCTCTTGAACTCAAATCACTTTTTCCTCCTCACCCTAAAGTTTAGGTCCAAGTTCTTGAGTATTCATCTTCCCCTCTCCCACAACCCAGCCACTGCACGGTGGCTGCAGCTATGGAAGAAAAGTGCCTGATTGTAAAAGATGCCAACATGCTGTTAATCTGCCACCATGGTTTACAATGGATTCCATACAATGAAGTGATGATGCCTTAACACCTTCATATCAATTACTCAGGTTTTTCACCAAAGTCAGAGAAAAACAAATGATATTTGTATATTAAAAATAGGAAGGGGGGAAATTCTAGTTTATTCCATCTCCTTCCTTCCTGAGTGGTGTAGAGATGGGCATTTTTCTTACTCTAGAGTCAGATAATGTAATAGTATGTGGGAATGACCTTGGTGTTGGAAGTTCTGGCAAATCCATCATGCCTCATTTGCATGTGAATTAACATGTAAATTAAGTTGTCCCACAATGCAACTCTGAGAAAGCTGTTTGTTGCCACTCCCACTTCCTCTTTCTCTCTTCCTTCTTCTCCACCAGAAGCAAGCATATGGATGTACGTTGCTCTCCTCCATTCTGGGCACCATGTGGTGGGCCTGGAATTCCCGTTTCTTTCACACAGCTCTTGGCAGCTGTAGGGCTGAGAGTTTAGGGCAAAACTAAGTATTTAGAAAGGAAAGAAGAACAAAGGAACTTCATCTTTTCCACCAAGATGGATGTCACAGAGGCAACAAAGAATAAAGTCAGTAAGAAAATCTTTTTACTTCTTAACCTTATATGTCTAAGCATGTGATTCTTTATGCTTGGGAGGGCTGAGTGTGTAAGATCCATAACCTGTATTTCTCTGGCATGCTCATTGAAGCTATCTTGTTGGTATTTGGTTGTTTGCAAGAAGCAAGCCACTAAGTTACTATGGTAACAAATCACTTTGGCAGGGTGAACAGGTCAAACTTAAGTATCCTCAGGTTTGGGTGTGAAAAGAATGACCATATAAGATAAAGCTGCTGATTGCCTAGAGGCAGCTTGCCTGGACTTGTTTAGTTTCCTTTTTCACAGCCTTCCTTCCAGTCCAGCTCTGCCCGTGTGAATACATAAGCTTGTAAATATATTTATGTAAGAAGCTTTTTGAGCCTATCCAGGATTTCTGGATATGAAACTGTTTATGTTTTATGCTTTCTGTAAATACACTTATTTTTATAGAAATGCCTGGTATGTGTTTTTTCTGGTCTCTCGGGCCAAATGCTTTCCAGCGTTCTGCCACATATCTAAGATAATTTTTATTTTTCTATGCCAGCTTCTCAGCTGTGTTATAAACTCTGCTCTATTTCAGTGGTTCTAGCATGCCACTAAATTGGCTTCACTTGGGAGACAGGAGCCACAACCTAGACAACAGTCTGATAAATAAAATCTGAGTTTGAAGAAGGAGGGGTGGCCAAAGTATCTGAGGAGGGACCCTCCCTAGTTTTCGGGAGAGTAAAAGTGAGGGACAGAAGGGCTACTTTCAGACTTGCAAGATTCTAATGTAACCTTACAATAAAGATAGAGCTAGTACTACTGGGTGTACTTCTTGTCTGAACTACCTCCTAAGGCTGACAAATAAGCTACTGGATTACATTTTTCTTTTTCCTATTAGTTAGCTGGAAGGAGCACTAATCGGATCATGGTGCTTTCAGCCCTCAAGACAGAAGTGAAGACAGAAGGAAGCAGTGAAGATAGGCTGGCTCCTAGCTGCTTTAGAAAGTTTGGGGAAGCAGGGAAATGGAAGTGGGTGGAAGGTCCTTAAATCATTTCCCTACTGGCAGTTTGGCTATCTTTGTTCCTTTTATCATCTAGGATCAAAAATGGACAGCGGGTGTGTAACTAAGTGTTTTGAAAGTGTATCATAGGTTAATGTTAATGATCAGACACTGGACATATTCATGTAACAGATCTTCCACAAATATTTGCTTTGGGATCAGGGTTTGTATTCTATTGCAGCTTTTTTTTTCTTCTGAATTTATTTATATTAACACATGAAACCACAAACTAAAAAAATCAAAGGATGCATCTGTATGGATATTGAATATAATGGCATTTTTATCCAGTCTACTCACAATATATGGACAATTCATTTAATATAATGTCTGCAACCTATTAGACTCAGAACACAGTAAAAAGTTTTATTGCCAAGAAGCTATCTGACACAGCTTAATAGTTGTGCAGAATACAAGATGCTGGTGTTGCTTTTCCCATCACATCAATACTCCATGTGCAAGCAGAGGTCACATTTTTCAATCCTATTTTGAATGTAAGCAGAACTCCTTACTTATAATCTCAGCACCACATGACTTCCAGCATATTTAGAAACAGTAAATCACCCAGTTCACCCCGATGCCTTTCAGATCGTGTGATTATGCCTCTGATAGATCACCTTTAGTCCTGATTACTGAGGATAGTGATCAGTGTATGAAATGGGAAGCTGGGTAGTGTTTGCTCCCCCCACTCTCATTATAATTAGTTTTTAACCTTCTTCTGGGTGGAACCTGTGAGTACCCAGCCTCTGTAATATACAGCATGAACTCTTTTGCATAGAGACCTTTATACAGGAGAAATCTCACTCCACAACTCACACACGTAACAAAATCCTGCTGGAGTTCAGAAACAGAGTAGCGCTGTTTCTCCCGCTTTCCCCCTTAATTGGAGAATTACTTGCCTTTCTAGTAGAATATATGTAGCTTGGGGTTGAACTGTGGAGTCCTTGGTGCTGATGTGTACTGATATTACCTAGTTGGGTAATGAAACATTTGCAAGCAAACAACCAAGCTCAGGGAGCTCCAAGGACTCCATATTTGCCTTTCCCCCCAAGTACTAAACATATCTAGGCAGGGCCACAACTAGCAGGGCGCAAGTGGGGCATGTGGCCCAGGCACCGCACTGGGGGGTTGCCAAAATGGGTGTGGAATCCATATTTGCCCCGGGTGACACAGACCCTAGTTGCGGGCCTGTATCTAGGTGGGGTTATATATTTCCTAACTATACTTACAAGGCATAAACTTAAACAAATGCAAGTTTAATTAAAAATGAAGGTATACATTTAAAAATTAGCAAGCAACCAAATGCTTTCTTACACTTTAATAATGAACCCACACAGTAGGCTTTTGAATCTTGGTCCCATGATGGTAGGTCACCCTATCTGTCCTCTCCATTTCCATGTTTCCAAGACCAATGAAATGTACAAGGTCTGTTATGTGCATGCCCCTAGCAAAGCAAAAAGCCTGTGGCCCTCCAGATGCTCTTAAACGACAAATCCTATATTCCCTGACCAAGGTAGCTACTGGAAAGCTCTCAGGTCCTCTACCCATGCCCTATGGGAATTCTCCACACTAATATACTGTTTGTGTGAATGCTGTTCCGGGTCATGAAAACATAAATTTTAGGAGAGGGAGGGGGAAAAAGAAAAGTGCCCCTCTTAGAAATCAATTAAACACTCCTTTAAAAAAAAAGAGAAGGGGGCAAAGGTGCTCCGTGACTCATTTGGGAGAAACCCAGCCCGAGATACCAAGAGAAAAGATTATCCCGGTCTAATGGCGCGATGACGACAATCCGGATCCAGGAGGATCACGTGCCGGGCCGTTCATGCGCCTGCGTCCTCACGCGCCCAGCGCCCCCTAGAGACGCCTGCGTCGTATCGCGCCGAGCAGTTCTGCTCTTTCAAGCAGCTGTTGTTCCGCCAGTCTGGAGTGTCACATGTCGGAAAATCCCTTGCCTAAGCCGATGTGGAAATCCCCAGCTCCGGAACTTTGGGGGTTGTGGTCAGTTGGTGCTGTTCCGCTTAGTGAAACAGGGAAGGAAAAACATAGACAGTCCGGTCCGACCCACCCAGAATGTCATTGCAACTCTTGGCAAGCCGGCGGTAAGGAGCAGCAGCAGCAGCAGCAGTAGTTGAGTGAGGGAAGCCCTTTAGCCTAGGCGCTCGAGGACAGGGCTGGGATTCATGGCTCCCCCAAGTCGCATTGCCCAAGGCCTGACTCGTTAATACTGAGGAGGATTACTAGCAGTCTGTAGGGTCTTTCCTCCAAGCGGTTCGGGTGAGTCCTGCGTCCGGTTCTGATTCTGCGGGGCTGCTTCGCGCAGTTGGTCGGAGAGGAGCAGAGGGATGGCTGGCTCCGGTCGGGGGGCTGTACAGTAAAGCACAATGGATGTTGGTCTGGAGTAGGACGATGCGTCCCTCCTAGCGGCTTTTCTTCGAATTGGGGGTGGGGGCAGGAGAAGGGGTCGCTTTGGAGGCAGTGAAGTTTAGCATTACGGGGGGGCAGCCTTAACTAGAAACGAAAAAGTGGTTTCGCTCCAAGGTTTATTATTGGATGCGAAAGTGTTTTGATTTTGAAAAAGCTATGAAGGCCATCAAGGGATTACTTACCTTTTCTATACATCAGTTACAAGGTGCGTTGCGATCCTTGGACCTTATTTCATCCAGCTCTCAGAAGTCTCTGGGTGGTGTTCTTTACTCAGAACAGAAGCCCCATTGAGTTCGAGGTAGTTTTCTTCCAAGGAATGTGCATACAGTACAATAATTCAGTCTAATACAGTAATTACACAGTTGGGGAACTGAACTATAAACAAGGGGTTGGTAAGGCTTGCTGAAGACAGGTGCTTAGCCAAGCAGGGAAACTAATTCAGATGTATTTATAGCATAGAAAAGGTAAATAGAGTTGATGCATTCTCCTCTCCACTTAAAAATATGTCTAAGTATATATCACAGAAACTCTTCCAATTGGGCTTAATAGAAACATCTCCATAACCAATGCTTTGGAAAGTCTGATCCTTTAAACAAAGTGTGTAAAGAACAGCAAGATTACTCCTTGGTCTAAGAAAAGCAAACCCTATATGCTCAGAGAAGCTTTCATTAGTTCATAGATAATAGAAGTTGGGTTTAGTACTGAAAATAACTTGGGGTTTAACTCTGGTACAAATACGCCTTTGCAGCAAGAAGTTATACTTGTTTATTCCATAAAGTTACATAAGAATAAGACAGCTCATACAACTGGTTATGAAACAAGTATTCTCTATTTTTAAAACAATGTGTATGATATGTGGATATTACAAGGTGTAATACAGTATGCATGCATCCCTTTTAATGATAATTATACCGTATTACACTACAAAAATGGATAACTATGCCACTGGTGCAAAAAATAAAAAGAACCCATAAAATATCGTAGTTATAGGAAAGGAAGCCCCATTGAAGTGAAGGGATTCTGTTAGTTATTCTATAAAACCTTTCAACAGGTCTTATAGTAATGCATCTCCAAATCTTTGCTGCAGTTCAAATTCCTTAACAGTGATTTTTAGCTGGTGGTAGGATTATTGATTTAGGATAGTTTGCTGCCTGAGACAAACAGCAAATACAATCCCCATCCTATATCATGCAATGTTGGTGAAGTTGTATTGACACAAGTAAAGGATTTTCTTCTTTTCCTGAATAGTAGTAATACAATAATAATAAATTTTAAAAACTTACTTTTGCCATTTCAGCTGCCTAAGGTGGCTGATGTATTCTGCCTAATAACAGTACTGGATCGGACTAATGAGACACTAAGGAATTTTATGAATAAGTCTTCAAACTATGGATAACCAGGCCAATACAACCCATAGAAGTAAAACTGTTTTACTTGCATGTCAGGGTTTCAAGTGGAGGCTGTGATATTTCCCTAAAATATATTTGAAAAAAAAATTAGGGAAATAGCTGGACTATCTTTATCACTGTCAGATACAAATAAGAGGTTTATGAGCTATGGAACATAGGTAGTTTCCTTATAGCTTGTTACATCATTTGATCTATGTACTTTTGACAGGGATCTTTCCCAGCCCTACCTGGAAATTTCAAAGATTGAAATATTATCTAGGTCTACTAGAACTGGACTGTGGAATTCCAGATAACCAGTAAATAGGAGCGAAGAGATACAGAAATCTCTTGCCCAGATTTTTGCAGCCCAGATCTGGTTAGCCCTAGGATCCCAATTCCTAAGGACACCCCAGTTTAGCAGCTTATATTCGGTAGTCACAACTGGCCATTTTAGCAGCATGCATCTGCTCATTTTCTAATTGCTTCCCCATATATGAGAGAACAGGAATGACATATTGGAAACAAGCTGAAAGTTGGCCTGAGCGAAAGAGCTTATTTATCTATATTAAAAAAAAAACTTTGGTGCCACTTTACTACATACCCTTAGACTGCAATCCTAGGCCCTTTACCTGGAAATAAGTCTCAATAACTTCAGGGGAAATTATTTCTAGATAAATATGTATCAAAGAAGGTGGGAAAGTATAGTCAAATAGTTACTGTTTAAAAGCAGAGCCTCATCGTGCACAGAGGCTAGTGATGATATCTGAAGACATAAACAGTAGAATCAAGAATTTGTAGTGAGAGTGTTAACTGTAGGCAACTGAGACAGGCCAATAAATGGACTTCATTCATTCATTCATTCTTTTTACCTGCAGTAATCAGGAAATTCTCAACAGGTTGAGGTTTGAGAGTATCTTCCAAAATATGCAATAGAATTGGCTGGTGGGAGTTCAAAAAACTATCATTCTGGTCTTAAACCTTAGTAAAAGGACCGGAAACCCAGAACATTATATGTAAGTGCCAGGTAGTCTGACCAACTCATACTCAGTCCCGCTTAGCTTCATCATACTTTTAATCATGCCATGCCGAGCTCTTTCCTTTAGAGTAAAATTCATTGAACTCTTTGGAACTAACTTCTTAGTAGACATGAAGAGGCTCATTATGTGATTTGATCTGATTCCAGCCTTTATTTTCATCCAGACTAAGCTGCTGCCAGTGTTGGTCAAACGGCCTGATTTACTATAATCTTCCTTTATGCATGGCTGAGATTACTAGGTATTAGAAGCCAGAGTTCTCTTGTGCTATTTATAACAGCTTGATATGAATATCAAGATTGATAGTTATATCAGTCTTCTATTTTAAGCCTACCTGTAATGGCCAGTTGAGAAGTTGGAAACCCCTAGTCTAGCCTTTCCCAGTAGGGTACTCTCCTGGTTTGACTAGATTTCCCAGCATCCCCATCCACCAAAATCCTGTGCCATCCTGACTAGGTATGATGACAATTGTAGTCTAACACATTTGGTGGATTCCAGATTTGCAGAAGCTGCTGTTATGCTTTTATTTTTCACTTTGTTTGGTATTAAAAGTTTGATAGCTATTACATTTTTGTACTTTTATTTTCTTCACCAAATAAGATCTCATACTTAAAATTATGGTGGTGATTTTTTTAAAACCAGTTTTGGTCGTGGGATATCTATAGTCAAGATAAAGAAAAACAAGAGAGCCGACATCATCCAGGATAAAATCTTATCAGAGTGAAGCAATATATCCATTACATAGCTAAATAAATAAAACTTACTGAAATCATTAGGATTAAATATAAATATGATAGTTGGATAATTTAGGATGAACAGTGTGCTCAATCACATGACAAAGGTTGAACTAAAGAAAACTGCTGATAGCAGACCAGGAATGTGAATTAGCTTTATAATTGAACTTAACAAATTGGATAGTCTATTATTATGTAATACTGGAAAGAACCAGTTGAAGGTCTAAGCACACATTTATTTAGGTAATCATTGTTATTCATACCAACTTTCCCATTGACTCAAAACCATCTTCCAGTATTATGTACTTGTGAGAGCAGATCTCTAATCTGAAATGAGAACTGTACATACACTTTACAATTGAAAGCATCCATGTACTTATAGTCTTATGTACTATAATTCTTATAATTCTAGTGTCTTAATAAGCATAGGATTCTGGAAAAGAGATCTTGGTAGAAGGAGGAAAAATAATTACTACTATTTATTCTACTGATCAGTGATGTCTTTCTATCTTAATACATTTTTAGCCTTTGTACTATTAACAGTACATATAAAATAAATATAAAAACAAATTGTACAAGTTTTGCATAATTAAGCACTTTTTTTTTAATCATATGGCATAGCAGTTTTGTGTTCATGCTGCTTTTTCTTGCTGGGAAATCCTTGTGAGGTCCAGCAGCCAGATGTGTAGTCTATTTAGCCATGACAAGTCACGTTGCCCAGGGTGCACCACGAGGAGGCTAGTCTACATTGCACCGAGTTGGGCTGAGAGAGAGGGACTGGCCCAAGGGCACCCAGCCGGCTTTCACACCTCAGGCGGGACTAGAACTGACAGCCTCCTGGTTTCTAGCCCAGAACCTTAACCACTAGACCAAACAAAGCTTTAAACGGATTTTGTAAAAACATATTTAATTTTCTAGTGTAATTATGAATGAAATCCAGACTTTGGCTTATTTTAGTAAATTAGTAAATGAAATCAATAGAATTTATTTCCATGGGTCTACTCTAAGAGAAATATATCTGACTTTCATCTTGAGTGCTTAACTGCAGGTAGATTATGGCCTTTCTATACATAAATCATATCCTAGTGCCATTAAAATGGTTTTTTTATATCAGGTTTTCTTTTGGTCCAATAACAACTTCGCTTTCAATTCCTGCAGATATATTGTTTACAATACAGCTGTAAGCAATTTCCCTTGTAAAACTTAGGCATTTTCCTTTCTAAGACACATGCATTTTTAACACAAATTATTTATTTCATACTATTGGGGAATAGTAATCTTTTGATACTTATTAACTTTAGGACAAATAATGGCCATTTCAACTGTTTTTTTTATCCCATTGCCCTGAACATCTACTTTTAATGTCACGATTAAAACAAGCTTTGCATTTTTTAAAAAAAAATACATTTTATACCAACAGATTTTGGTAATCTTTAAGTACCTGAAACATACGTCACCAAGATTTTAAGCTTCATGCACAGGGTTAAAATAGCTATTCAGTTCTTGAAACTAAGGAAGGAAATCCTAGAGAAAAAGCTATTATAAATACCTCCTTTTAGGAACAGATTTTTTCCAGTCTTAGTGTTGCTAAATAGAGCAAATGTGAGATCACTGCATTTCAGTGAAATACCAGTTTTTAATAATCTGTAAAAAACGAGTCTATCTTATAAGATGATGATCTGGAATATTCTTTAGAGTTGTTTCAGTTACTCAAATGGTGGACTATATTATCCATCCCATCCTAATAATGATGTCTAGGGTTTTGGACTGCAATATGTAATTAAAGATAGGCGATTCAAGAAACCAAGCTATGCCATGTGCTACTTTAAAAAAAATCCCCAAGATCACTAGACAGTGTGATCATAAGGAGAATGTGGAATGGAAAAATATATGGGGGGATTCTAAACTAAAAGGAAATTCATTGTCATCAGAAAGATTTACAGCTGAGTAATCATGGGTCTCCAGTACTGCTGTGTTAGGTACACTCAACCGTGATATCTCTAGAACTGACATCATCTAAGGATATCCCTTAGATGCAGATTTCTTTTCCAACAGCAAGTGCGTGTTTGTTAAGATTTATGACAAACCATATGAAGATGCAGAGAGTGATTTTTTAAAAAGTGACCTACAGTATTGCTTTTGATATAGAAAGGGTGCATTAGAAAGGGTGCTTAGGACAAACTGTGTGCAAACCATGAATAACTAGTGTTGTTTTTTCCTTTTAGGTTTTTTCTTGCAAATGGCTGGATCACAGATCATTCCTCAAGCTTTATTCTTGAGCAACATGCTGAAAGCTGTGAAGATAAGAGAACTAATGTCTGAAGACCTTGTCAAATGCACCAATGGAATTATCCAGCATTTTAAAACTATGCATAGATACACCATAGAGATGTTCAGAATGTGTCAGTTTTGTCTGCCTTTTCAGAAACTTCTTCAAAAAGCCCTGATTGACCAGACAACCCAAAACTCACTGGAACGTCAAAAGAAGTTAAACTGGTGTCGAGAAGTTAAAAAACTTATGCCACTGAAGACTAATGGTAAGTCAGGTTCATTTTATAATTGTAATTTATAATTGTTCTGGCAGGGTAGATATAACATCTAATAGCATTCTAAACTCAGTGCCCCCCAGATGCTGGCTCGGTGTCCTTGTAGTTGGTCCAGTGCATCTTAAGGGTACCAGGTAAGTCAGTAGTGGCTGATTTACACCATTTACTGTAATAATTCCAACAATGGCCCTTGAATAACCCCTGATTAAATGAAAGTACATTTAAGAAAAAAACTATGAACAAGCTGTTTTCTCCTTTTTGAAAATGAAATGTATGCCTAATATCAGATGGACTCCTAAGTTATATTAATGTCTTAAAAATCTAATGTTATGCTCAAGATCATAGGTTTATTAGAACCACATGCAACCTGAGTATCCTCACAGTCATGCCAAATACAAGCAAAAGGCATTTGAATGCTAATCTGCAATAGCTTCTTCCACTGTTGTTCATGGTGCTACCCAGAGTTGTTCAGATTCAACAAGGAGGTGGAATAATTGGTTCTTAGTGTTAGCATTTTTTAAATTCCAGCTGTGGAATTTATTTATTTATCACATATTTATCCCACCCATTTCACAAATTGCTCAGAAGTTGTACTTGGGAGTTGATTATTTTTTGCGAGCTTTAAAGAAATAAATGAGTCCTGGTATTTTCAAATCAGCTTCAGAGACTGTGGCCCATTTACATTATGTCAGCACCATGTGAAGGCTGCTATAAATTGTTCCATGGAGGGAGTTGATTATCACATGAATGGGACACTACAGTTGGCTTGTGATATAGTAAATCATTTGACTTTGTGCTACAAGCAGATGTGAAGGTTGAAGATTGTACTCCTGAATTTGCTGATGACTTTTGTCTAAAAACCATATTCCCAGTTCTCTCAAGTCTTGAAAACAAGGTTGAAATTATGACATGAAGAAACAAACCAGTTCAGAGGGTTTATGCAAAGACATCTGATGAATATGGCCCTCAAGCCACTGCCTTTAGTATTGGTGTGCTTCTTCAAATTTGCATATTAAATGAGAGTTTGAGGGGACAGAAAAGAATTTATCTGTTGGTAAAAACATTAGATAATACCTTCTGTATAGTATCCTGAGATGAGTTCATTATACAAATTACAGATCAGTGCTTTATCAGAAACTTCATTGGAGCTCTCACATCATTCCCAGTTTCAGTGTTTCCAATATAATCTCTCCAAACTTTGGCTGTATTTCCAATTAAGTGGCTGAAACATTCCATAGGAGGAAGTTTGAACTAGACGCTATTTGAAAGGTATATGCATGAAGCTAAAAGAGGATTTGTATATTGCTCACCTAGCTTCATTTTTGCATTTCCTAAATGTCTGAAATCACAATTTTAGTCCCAAATTCTCTAACATCCCAATCATAAAGTTGCCTTGCTTAACCAGTATGGACTAAGTGTATGTATACATGCAGTTATGAGGAAGAGAGAGCAAGCATAGCTGCACATTCACTGTTTGGTCCCAAACAGTACTTTTTATAAAGCACGTAATTAACCAAAGAATTTCCTATCACAAAATAAAGGAATGGCTACCAATTTGGATAGTTTAGAAGTGGATTAGTTAAATATTGACAAGTCTATCAGTGGCTACTAGTCAAAATGACCGTATATATAAAATCTCAAATATTAGATGAAGGTAACGAAGAAACATGTATGGTGTGTTTGTGTCCTGCTGTCAGCTTTTATTTATTAAATTAAATGTATAGGCTGCCAGACCCCATTGCAACTCTGGGCAGCATACAGTATTAAAACCATTTTAAATATAAATAAAAGAACAACAAACATCCAGGAAAAAAAATACAGTTTCTAAAAAAAATCTAGTATAGCACACTCAGGGTCTCTACCCAGTTTTCATTGGCCTTTGTGGGAACTAGAAGGGTGTTGACCTGATCCAGGTCTTCTGTATATTCTTATCGAGTATCGGGGCCCTTCATGGGACTGTGAAGTTTTATTACTGAATTGGTCACTTGTTATCCATAATATGTGTTGTGTTGTGTTCAGAAAAAGAAACCAAGATTCATCTCAAACAAAGGCAAATCTCTCTTCATTGGCTACCATATTCAAATATAGACGTCTTTCTGTCGCTTATCTGCATTCCTCTACTTTTCTGCCTTGAAAGTTTTATTCATTCAGTCATGCGTTGCAGTCTCTGCAGGGTGTAGGTGGGGTGTCAAAACAGCTAAGATGGAGGCCATGGCATTGCAATCCAAGTGCTGCCCTATTGTATGTTTATGCAACATTGAAGCACATAAAAAAGGGCAGAGCTTCAATTGTGACATTGTGTCCGTAATCTTGCCTGTTTTGACCAACCCTCTCCTTCATGAATGCTGCTGCCCTGCAGTCACACTTTTCTTAGCTTCCAGGTTTTGAGCTCATATTTAATCCATGGGTCCTCCTTCTCAACTAATGCCTTCGGGATGTGTATTGGACAAGCCTGGCCTTCTTGATGGGAAAAGTAGAACTTGTAGTCCACATTTGGAGAGCATCAAGATAGGGATGGCTGCCATGGGCATTTTCAGATCTTTTTCCTCACCATTGATTGCTCCTATGCTACATATCAGAAGCAAAGAATATTGCAGTGATTGAGCATATTGTAGTTCATCTGGAATGGGGGAAGCTGAGACTGCAGGGCGTAGGAGATCAGAAGATATCTGAGGACTCCAGGCATGTGAAGGATTCTGTGTAGACATTAAGATATATTTTCTTTCCTATGGGAATAATGACAGGATTTGTAAAAGCAGTTTTTGCAGTATAGCCAGAATGTAGTCATTGTTACAGGACTGTATGCATTTTAGAGGAAACTGTATTCATTTTGAGAACAAGCACATAAATGCACCTACAGTCATAGTATAATTTTGTTAGTTTTTACAAAAGCAGTGCAAAAATTAAATGCAATTGTAGAAATGGGGGTGCTGCAAATACCTTGCATACATTTGTTAATCTAAAAGACAGTGACTGAAGGAAACCATGTCTCTTAAAAGATTCCAACAGCTACTAACTAGCAATTTCACTTCTCTAATGAATAGGCATTCCAGCATAACCTAACCACACCCACTTGGAAAGTCCAGTGTGTACTTCACAGTTGAAATGTCTGTACATCAGAACAAGAAGTACAATAGCTGTTACTCAATTGCTAGTCAAATATCTTAACACTGGGGAATTCCAAATGTTGTGTAGGGAATTTTGCACTGGTGGTTCTCAATAAAGAACTGAAAACAAGCACACACAAGGAAAAAACTTCTTATCTTTGCTCTAGATTTTGCAGAGGGAATTTTTTTAAAGGATGTAATAATAATTGTCATACCTCTGTGCCATATTTTTCTGCTTGCTGAGCCAGAAGACTGTAAATCAGCATTACAGTGAATGTCATTCATTTGTTGTTCTTTTTTCTACTCTTGCATTTAAAACCTTTTAAATATAGTTACTAAAAAAACACAATTTAGTAAGCCTACCATACCATTGAAAATGCCCTCCCTGAATTGTTCTAAGTTGAAGAAAAGGAAAAAAAACAAACTGACTAGGTTCTGGGAAAAATCCAGATACTTGTTTTTTTATGGATGAACATACTACTTTAAAAATGCTTATAAACCTTACTCATGTTATCTTATCTCTATGTGAAAAAAATATAAAATGACAGTTTCTTATGATCTTTCACACTGTAGTTGTATACAGTAACAAAGTAAGCAGACATTAAATGGTATCCAGAAATTAACTCTCAAAGCTTGATAAATAGGTATTAAACAATCGTAATATTTTAAAATTTTAAAATAAATCAGTACTTAGAAGGGTAATGCTTGCAGCAGCATCTGCATTCACTTTTGCATGATAATGCAGATTGCTGGCCCTAATATCTGCATCATAATTGTCAGTCTGTCCCACCCTAGGTCCTTATCACCAGGATTCTTGTACATCAAAATGAAAAGCAAGGGATTTGTTCTTGTTTCCTGCATATTACAGCCTCCCATTAGGGTCACTTGTTCAGTATTGTCATTACATAAACTGATCTCTGCCTTATTTTGTAGGATGCTAGATTAGAAAAAACCAGGGAAACACCAGTGCTAAACTAGAGTAAAAAATGATACTTTGAATATTATCTGATCTTTAAGAATTCCCTGAAGAAGCTTTAATAATTCCTTTTGGGAACATCTGCATTTCCTGTTCAACTGGCATTGTATATATATTTTGAAATATCTAGGTTTGAAATACTTTCCATAATGTTTTCCATTGTAATCTAAATGGCTTTTATTTATTTTTTGTAATGTATATTTGGATATCTTAACTTTTCATTCTCCTGCAGGAGATGGAAATTGTCTCATGCACGCTGCTTCCCAGTACATGTGGGGTGTCCAAGATGTTGACTTGCTTCTGAGAAAAACACTATTTAGTGCACTTAAAGAAGCTGATACACGTAATTTTAAACTGCGCTGGCAGCGAGAAACACTTAAATCACAGGAATTCGAGGCAACAGGACTCTGCTATGATACCAGGGTAAGTCAATCGAGCTTATGTAAGGGAAGAATGTTTCAAATCTCGATATGGTTGGGTTGTGATTCTGTGTGATAATTACACAAAATGGGAGGCAATTATGTTAGCTTAAGAAAGTAAAATTGCAGAGCCATCAACCAGTTAAAACATTTTAGTCCTATAACTTTACTGGATTGCCCAACTTATCAACAAAGAGTTTCACTATTGTGGAGTTTCCAAAGTAAGCAACCTCCCCCAAGTTGGGTTATTTCCACGGACCACCCACATCTTACAAAGTTGGCATTCATCTGTTTTTCCAGTTTATGGAGAGACATTCCATTACAACACTAGTAAAAATGAAAACAAAAACAATCAATTATACTACCTTTTTTAAATTCCTGCCTCCTGGGAATATACAGGATGGGCATACCTACTCCATCACAGAGTCTGGGCCAGTAGAGTCTTTCATCCTGTTTTCAGTTTCACTGTGCAGGTTGCTGATGGTTGTCCGTACAAATCATCCTAAGCCACCTTCTCTCCTGTACCCACTAGTCTGCCTAATTAGAAGCAGTAGCTCAGCTCAGCTGGCCCATTGTCCCCTAGCAGAATGATACTCAGTCCTGAATTGGCAGCTTGCACGTAGTCACTCGTCTGGACACGCGTTTCACTAGAAGTTAATGTAGAAGTACCAGCAGTGCTGTTTCTGTCTATAATAGGCTCCACAAGGGAATGTGTCGGGAACAATCTTGGATTTTAAAAACCCTGTTTTGCTTATCAGGCCCCTAGCTTACATCTTTCACGATCACTGAAATATCTTGATCCAGTCAGCAGGAGAACATCCTGTCTATCCTCACCTCTTGCCCAGCCTGTGGTGAGCTGATAGCCTCAGGATGGGACAGTGATTCCATCATACATCTCTTCACCATCTCTTCATGCTGATAGATAGGACAGCTGTAAGGACAAGCACATTCAGCCTATTGGGACTTATTTGGGGATAGGCATGCATAGAATATAAAATAAGGTAGCATTGTGTAAGCAGGCTATTAAAACAACAATATAACCAGTGTTGGACTGCTCATGTTTAGAACTGATTTCCAGGAGAATGACTGGGAGTGAGAGTAAAAATGACCACCTGATTAGTTCTGATTATAAGTTCAGAATGAATTTATCCTCGATAATGCATTCATCAATACTTCAATCTTTCAATAGCTGGTATACTATAAAATATATTTATTTGTAGCAGAAGAAAAACGTATTTGAGTGTACTTCTGCAGTGCAAGGGCTCCAGCACTGCATGATGATTACTGATACATCTTATTTTTCTACATTAGAACTGGGAAGACGAATGGGAGAATCTTATTAAAATGGCATCTGCAGAAACATCAATTGCACATACAGGTCTTCAGTATACCTCTCTGGAAGAAATCCATATATTTGTCCTTGCTAACATCTTAAGGCGCCCCATCATAGTTGTTGCAGGTAAGAATTGATGGATACAGTAGCAAAACTTCTAAGGCCCCATTTTATGAGCCCACATTTGTTTATTTGAGGTATCTCCCCTTCACATAATAATTGCCTAAGAAGGACATTAGTATTTCATCATTTGACCCCAAAAGTAATTCCTCTCTCCCAGTATTAAAATGTTGAGGGATCATCTGCAGTTGTGATTTGGTACAATGTGCAATCAAGGTTCTAGAGCAGGATTGTGCCCCCAGGCCAGGTTCCCTTTTTCCAACTTTCAGAGACCACTTTGACTTTGATGGTTAAAAAAACCCCAGCATGTCTTCCTACAATTTTGAAGCAGAAAATATTAGAATTGTAATGTGTGTGTCCTAAACTAGGTATAAAAAAATCCACCAAACTCCCCACCTAGCCAGCCTCCCACACATTTATGATATTACTCTACTCACTTTCCAGCCTAAATCAACTAGGGTTAAGATGTTGTCACATTGATTTGTTTATGTCCTCGTGAATGTTTAGAAATTAAAATAGAAGAGCCTAATGTTAACTCAACCTGTTTCACCTTTTCTTAAATCTAAACAGATAAAATGCTAAGAAGCTTGCAGTCAGGTTCCAGCTTTTCCCCTCTGAATGTTGGTGGAGTTTATCTGCCTCTTCATTGGTCAGCAGACGACTGTTACCGATACCCTATCATTCTTGCTTATGACAGTATGCACTTCACCCCTTTGGTTATTCTGAAGGATAGTGGGCCAGGTATGCATCTGAACATTACCAATCTCTATTGTGCTTACATTTTCCTGTTCCCTCTGTCTTCCAGGCTGACAATCACAAACCTATTTTGAATTGTTATAGGCACTTTAGAAAAGTTATTTGCCGTGTTTACAATTCCCTATATTTTTCATCACTTGATTGTTGCTAAGTAATGCCATTTGTAGATTTTAAGTCCCATTGGTTGTTTTGATAGAGATTACCAAACTTGATCTATTAGTGCCTTCTGCTACATTCTCTATCCTATTTGATTCATTCCTTTTTTTCTTATTTCTTTCTACAGAAATCAGGGCCATTCCATTAGTCAGCTGTGAAAGAGGCAGGTTTGAAGACTTAAAAGTGCATTTTTTAACTGATTCTGAAGAAAGGGAGAAAGAAAAACTGCTAAGAGACTATCTAATGGTGATTGAAATTCCTGTACAAGGATGGGACCCAGGGACAACACACCTCATTAATGCTGCAAAGTTAGTATAAGTCTTCTTCCCTTCCAGCATTATTATTTCATAATAAATCTTTTGTTTAAGTATTGTAAGCACCCTCTTCAAAGATGTACAGTGTTAATAAGAACAAACAAGCAAAGCATACATGTTAGTTCAGGAGGATACAGAAAATAGTGAACATAGATCCTGCTCTAGATCTTTAATCAGAAACCAGTAAATTATTTTTTTAAAGGTATTGTCTACTGCATTTGTATTGCCCCTCTTCCTCCAAGGAGGACAGTCCAAGATGAAACTATTTTATTTTACTCTGTAAGATTCATCTATCTGAGGGGCAATAGAGACATTCATAGGCTATTCCCATCTTCTCCCCTTGTATATGTGGGTTGGGTGGGTGTCAAGGAGAAGCATGGCTAGCTTTTCATTCCTGTTATTGGTGGAGGCTGTATGCCCAGCTGACACCCTTACCTGAAACAATGCCTTGCCATCCATAAGAAAAAGTGGTTCATTCATATGAATGTATACATGGAGAGCTCCCTTTTGTAAGACGGGCTGTGGACCTACACTTTGTTCATATATCAGTATGCAAAGAGGGCAAATATAAAGACAGGGAAGTACCACTGCTACAGATGTTATCAATGGGGTACATAGCTGCAGCACAAGGTATTTTGAATGGCAAATTCATACAGCAATACTGTCCCCTCATGTTCTTTTAACTTTATGAGAAGCCTGTAAACCTCACTAGTCAATCACTGTCATGGCTAAGCAGTAATTTGAATCAAGGTTTACTGTATGGAAGCTTAGTGCCATTCACTTCCACACTATATCCATGAAACCATACTGCTCCTCAGATTCCCATGATTAGATCTTTGAATCTGCCTCTTTCCTGTTAGTCTTCTGGAATGTCATGAAATAACTTCCCAGGTTGGGAACAGAGATAAGGCAGAATTAAAAAGAAATGAAAAGCAACTGGTCCACAAGCAGATCAAAAGCTTTACTTCGTATTTAGTCCTTGGAGGACAGCTAAGAGTTCCATGAAAAGCATGTGCATATGCCTCCCCAAGAATATTGTATTTGGTGTCTTTCAAAACGTCTGCCAGCAAGGCTTATTCTCAGAGGAAGACAGGTAATAGCAATTAAAAAGTGCCCTGCATGCTGATTAAAACAGCATTAGCATCACCTTACCCAGAGTCCATTCCACTGTGTGCTATAACACTACTGTTCTTTACAAGTGCTTATTTGCTTCAGTGGAGTAGATCACTCCTGCTCCCACATCTGTATTAAATGAAGTTCCTGAATAGTGTATTGTTGTCAGCCTTGCCAGGTAGACCAGACAGGAAACATGGCCTGCTGCGGGCTCAGCTGCCTTTTATCTGACCGTTCCCTTGGCTGCATCTCTTTGCCCTGCTCCCAAGGTCATTCCCACATTCCATTACAGTTGCATTGTATAGAGCATTGCAGAAATCAAGGCTGAATGTTTCTGTGGAATAAACAAACTATCACAGAAGTATCTTAGACCAGAAGGGACCATATTCCAACTAAACTAGTCTCCCAACCACTTTCTTTTGTTTATTAGTGTAGGTTATGCAGTGGTAATGCTACACTTGTAATTTTGTAAATTAACAGTTCTTCCAACTTCTCGGTTTCCTCCCAGCTTGTATAAGATCATTACCTTTTCTTCCTCCAGTGATACTAATTCTTGTTTCTTTTGCTTTTCAAGATTGGATGAAGGTAACTTGCCCAAAGAGATTAATCTGGTGGAAGATTACTTTCAGCTGGTACAACATGAGTACAAGAGGTGGAAAGAAAGCAGTGAATATACTGGGAAGGAAATGGGTGTAAAGGACAGGCTGGAGTTGCAGTTATCCCAGCTATCCCTTGTGGAGGCAAAATGTGAAACTCCCAACTGCCCTTTCTACATGTCTGTGAATACCCAGCCGTTCTGCCACGAATGCTCAGAACAGAGACAACGGGCAAATACAATAAAGAGGCAGCATTTCTGGACAGGCTCTGAGAAGCCCTGGGTAAATAGGTCCAGTTGCCCCAAGGAAGAACACCAGCAGCCTCCTGCCTGGACTTCTGAAAATTCCAGCACAGAGCCCCATTCTGCACCTCCCACAGCTCCAAGTCTTTTTCTATACAGTGAAACAACTGCTATGAAATGCAGGACCCCAGGCTGCCCTTTTACACTGAATGTGCAGTATAATGGACTTTGCGAACGTTGCTACAACTCTACAGAGGTCATTCCTTGCAATAGCCCAAGTGACCCGAGGCATTCAAATTATGTGACTTGCACATCCTGCCTTAAGGACACCAATAGGACCTTCAATGGAATGTGTAGCACTTGTTTCAAACGGACTAGAGACCATTCCTCAAATGCCTGCTCTGGTGCTATGCCTTCAAGCCATCAGAGATCCACATCTGATCCGCAAAGTTTTATGCAGCATTCCTGCCACACAGTGACCAACAGCAATAGGGTGGAAGTGCCACCATATGTTCAGCCCCAAAGAACAGAAGAGAGGGTGAGAAGCAGTAAATGCAGGAAGCCTGGCTGTCATTTTTTTGGGACTGTCCAGAATGAAGGCTTTTGTACCTTGTGTTATTTTGAATATCAAGAAAATAAAGGCAAGTAAGAGAATATCATTTGGTTCTATCTTCCTTTTCCTTAGTGAGTTGGGAGGGACTAAATTTTGACTTTGCAAGGGAACACCAGATAAAAGCAAATGGGGTATAACAAAATAATATTTTGACTTAGATCAAGTGTAGTACATAGCTCTGAAGTCTTTGAGGTATTGTATTGTGAGGTGAAAGATGCAGCCACAGTAGAATTTGCTCAGCATGCATTAGTCGTTTACCATAATGTTAGAAATTCCAGTGCTGTTTTCAGATTTTGCTGAGGTACACAGAAGAACCCTAACTATGTCTGTCTGTAGTTTTAGAGATAAATTTTGTTACTGGGACACCTTAGATCTTCACATTGTTTTCTGAATTCATCTGGAACTGAAATTCATAGCAATTGTAGAATAGGTTTAATAGGTTTAATAGGTAGAAATAATAGAATATTTTATAGTGTAGTAAAAGTAGAAAGTTTACGTCTGTCCTTCCTCATACATCTCATTGCCAGAAAAAGTGTCACCAGCTTCTTATGTAGCTATCAAAAGGCCCCAGAGAGTTTTAAAAGACAGCCTTTCTAAATTATATGTCTCAGCATTTTTTCTGAATACAGTACCACAGTTGCAGTATGGGGGAAGTAAAACAGATAATTTGCCCCTTTTATCACTCTGTCCTCAGAATTTACATTAGAGTGATGGTTTTTGGTCTGTTCTGTTATTGTAGAGGCTTCCCTGCTTCATCACAGAAGGTCTCCTGTGGGTTCTCCTGTTTTGGAGCATCCTGGAATCTCAGCTGCCGTCTACCAGAACACCGTTTCCTGCCCGGGCCGAGAGTGTGGCACAATAGGGAGCACAATGCTTGAGGGATACTGCCAGAAATGTTTTATTGAAGCGCAGAGCAAGCGGCTCCGTGAAGCCCGAAGATCTGAAGACAAAATAGTGAGACAATCAGAGGTCAGCGAGCAAATGCAACTCATTCTTCCCAATGTAATCTTGTACCTATTTTCCCAGAAAGTCTTTATGATTCCATGAAAGAATCAGCAAAGCATTGCCTTCTATTGAATTCATTGTTCATTTTTGAAGATGATAAGTATTTGCCCACTTCTTGGAAAAGAGGAAATCTAAGCCTTCTGCTTTTGTTTATTAGCAAAAATATTGCTTTATAGAGGATTCTTTCTATAAAGGGTCATTTTGATATTACTACATCCCAGTGGTCAGTAGATTGATAGGGATTAGATCGTAATAAAATGTGTAAGGAAATAGTTGTTTGCACTGGGAGGAGCTGGAAACTGACCTTTATCACAACTAGAAAATTCAGGCTTTAGATTAGCCATATGCTAAATTAATCTGTTTCACATGCAGTCAGTTGTTCACTCATTCTCCATGTTGTAGTCATTACAGTTTTCAAGAAAAGTGTATTTCCTTTTTTTAAAAGGAATGATTAAAAAATATTCAGCTTCTACATAAATTCTGTTAAGTATCTCTTTTATCCATGGTAGTTATTGAAGTCTAAGGTAAAAGCAACAGGTTTATTGAAGGAGAGAACTTTAATTGCTTTCCATTTAAAAGATGCTTTTAATGTTTTCAGCAAACGGGACAACATCAAGATTTACACCAGAAAACTTCAAGCGCTCAAAAACGCAAATGTACTAAAGCTTCATGTAGGAATAATTTAGCTTCTAGGAGTGGGGAAGTGTGTCAAGAATGCTTGCGTGTCAGCCAACGGGGACAGTCTGGAACACCTCAGGTAGAACCTCCAGCAGATGAACTTCCAAAACAGCGCTGCCGAGCCCCTGCCTGTGACCACTATGGTAATAACAAGTGCAGTGGCTACTGCAATGAGTGCTATCAGTTCAAACAAATATATGGATAGCAAATGCCTTTTTTTGCCTTGCAAAAGAAAAAAAGAATGGTGCTATATCCAAAACACTTAATTGTCTTGCTATGACCTGATCTTCACTCTTTGTGAAAAGGTGACTTTGGGGGGAAAACAATAAGCTGATTTTTTGATGTGTGCGTATAGAGATACCCACATGTATGTATGTGTATATAAAGGCAGATTGGTGTAACATCCAGAACTATGCATGGTCCAGAATGTTGTATCCTGGGACAGAAAAGCGGGTTGCTTCCAGCACAAATGGTGATTGGCAGGACATTTTATACTTGACTACAAAACCCTTTTTCTCCAAAATACTTTGGGTTCTGTTCTGTACTGAATATGTACCTGTAGGAGAGAAATAGATAAATGCTGCTCTTTGCATGCTCTTTTTGCTGATATGTCTCTTGCATTCTGTCTAAATTATGAGCATTCTGAGTGTACTGAAACCAGCCAAAGATTTGAAATGAACAGTTTTCTACAACAGTCATCAAAATTGTATGTCTGATTGCTCTGAAAAGGTTGATACGGTAGAGCTAAGACTGAACAAAATATTAGGAAGTTGTGGGAGAACTTTTTACAATTTTTGCTTGCTTACCCTTTTTTAAGTGGCTGGCTGCTGCTATTTTACTTGTTATATTTAGTATTTTTTACATTTTTTCCAAATGAAAGTTTTATGCACTTAGAACAGCTGTAACCCCATAAAAATTTGGCCTTGGGACGCTGACTGTTGTTTTTCCATTTACTGTTCTGTGTGGTTTGAATGAGGATGTAGTTACTGGACCTCTTCTAATTTAGAATGTGAAAGAACATAGGTACTTTTAAGTATATCATTTGGGAGGGGAAAAAAACCAAGGGGGACATGAGAAAAAGAAAAGTTCCTGAATAAAGGTATTCATGTATATTGGTTGACATGGAAACAGACTGACAGATTAGGAAGAACCTAGTCTGTGTCCACTGAGAGGGTCTAACAGTGAATGTCCTGTATTGTTGATGATATAACAAAGCTGCTTTCTCTTCATACCTGGCCTCGACTAGTTGATCAAAAGTTTGCTGAGCTGTCCCAGCCCTTTTGGAATTTACTGAGAAATAAGGTGGATCTCCTGTGGGTCACTGAGTCCTTACAGTTAAGCCTTAACTTCTGGACTATGACCTTCTCAAAGGAGGCCAGCTTGTTTTTTATTTGTTTTTCACTTTTACACCTCCCTACAGTCCTCAGTTGTATCTGATTGGTGATATATTTAATACTGAGGAGAAAATATATTCTGTATTATTTGTAAGAGGGCCACTCCTGTAAAATCCTATTTATTTCGACAGTGCTTGGGATCAGCTTTCACTCAGGGTTCTCTTTCTGTGTCTATCTCAGGCCATTGTCTGCCACATCTGCATATTATTCTGGGTTAAGCACCAAACAAGAAAATGTCTGGAGCTCTGCCATCTAAATCTTCCATTTTTCCCCGGGCTCTCATGCACCTCTTATTCTCTCTCTGAATATGACTGGGGGGGGAAAAGCACCTACGCTGAGGCTTCTTGCATTTTGTACGTGTATATATAATCCTTCATTATAGCCTCTTCTCCATTATGAGAAACACTGCTAATGTCACAGTCCTTTGCTGTTGAAATTTCTTTATATGATTTTGTGATCTTTGTTCAATGTGAAGACATATTTAAATATTTATATTATTTCAAAAACTGTAATTTTGAAATTTGCACATTTCCAATACAATAATATACTCTTTATTTCATTCTTGTCCTCCTTAAAAACAAATCCTTCTTGTAAATATGGAATGGGGAAGATGATGAAGGGAAATCCAGCAGCAAAAATAAATTATTTAAGGATTTGCTTAATTGTACTCTTGCGATTGTTTGAAAACGTCCCTTGCTTGTCCATCCATGTGAAAAGCTGTCTATTCATATGTGTCTGTTATGGGGAGACCAGGTTGATTGGCCAGAAGTGGCACTGTTTCTTCTAAATTTATTCTGGGATAAATAAATATAATTTAAAATCTCCCTGCCACTTTTCCAAAATTGATAGAAGTCCTTATATGGGTATGCTTATCCCTCTCACCAGCAGCTCTTCTTCTAGTGATTGTGCATCTTAGGCAGGGATGGAGAATATTACAGTAAAATCCATCTTTCATTAACTCAGAGGCCCAGTTTTTTTATTAACAATTTAAACTTTTATTTAATAAAAACAGAATGGATAAAATGGATATATATTTGTGTTTAGAGGTAAATTACTTTATGCTTCTTTACAAAATGGTGGTTTCCTTTTATACAATGTCTACCAGTGTTCCTCTGAACTGATTATCTTCCTCTCCTTCCCCAAACTCCTGAGAATCCTTCTCAAGTCTCTGCTTTCCCTCAAAGGAAGTGCCCATATCCCCCCTTTGGCAAGCTTAGTGCTGCTATCTTTCCACAATCCAACTTTTCAAAGCAGAAGAGTGCCTTTGGCCTTAAAGCACATTTTTAAAGTATATATTTCCTGTGTTAATAAAGTGTCAGCGTCCCATTTTTCTTTCTAGGATTGGATTATCCTTTACATTTATAGCTGTTGCTGCTGCTTTTTTCTCTCTAAATGTCTTCCAGTTTAATGCACTCTCATACCATTTAAGTTCAGCATCACCACCCCCACTGAAATCCAGTACTGATTTAAATGATTTAGTTTCCTTCTGTCCCTATTGAATCTCATCCTTTAGATTCCTCTTTAAAATGGGGAATGTTTATAACTCTTATCAGCTAACTGATCAACTACAATCTAGACTAATCTCTCCATTTTTTAGTAGGTTTTGGAAAAGTTCTGATAATATCTACTTCAGCTCTATAAAAAGTTGGCCAGATAGGGGCAATAAAGGCACTTTCACCTTCTCTCCATTTTCCCTACTTTTGATACCCTAGGCATTATTGGCAATAAGTATTTATTGCCCAGAGTCCCTCTGATGGGAGGAGATGGGCAATGACAAATTTGATAAAATAAATACATAAATTTACCTTGGGGAAAAAAAAATACTGACTAGTAAGAATTAGCATTTAAGTGTTTTCTTGTTTTATGTGGACTCTATTATCCAGCACATGGTAAGTTATGGGCTGTTCTAATAACTGATCTCTAAATTTGGCAGGCAACATTAAATAGTTTAATAGGTTTCCAAGCTGATTTTCTATTCTGAGGCCACAAATTTCTGCACAGTAAATAATTGGGCCATTTCATCTGTTCTCTTGAGTTTTCAGTCCCAGAATGATGAATTTGGTCATTTCTCTCACATTTGTAAAGTAGTCTGTCTATAACCCTTTTAAAACTCTTCAGTTTCCTACACTAATTCTATCCTTTTCCAGCCAACCTTGGCCTAATCCGTTTCAGAAGCCCTACTCGTGCATATTGACAGCAGGAAAGGGAAGCAAAGGGAAGGATTCTGTCTGAAAAACCCTTTTTTATGGCCAGCTGGAGCTGATCTGCTAATCAGATTTTTATAAGGGTCTCAAAATGTAAAACCACGATAGAAGTCTGTGTTTTATTTGCAGTTAAGAATTTATTTCTCCTGACATTTGGTTTCTTGTGGGAAAGGAGGGTAATGCTACTAAGAAGTAAAGATCAACAGCTAGACTTCTCAAATCAGATATAACACTGAAAGAAATGCTAATCCTTCTATTTCCAAACTTAGAAGGACGTGGAGCTAGAGCATCATCCTTAGGGGCAGTTCGGTTAGGACAAACATTTTCTCCTTTAGGTTGTATTTCTTGCAAATTAGTTTCTGGCAGAGTTCTAATTCCAAGGTAGAAACCAAGTTTATCTCTACCCAGTGCCCTTAATAATTGTTTTGCACTCCTGAAAACTGGTGAGTGGCTAAAAGAACACATTGTACAATAACAAAACCAGAACTTCCTTTCTTTTTCTCTACCACCATCTCTCTTTAAAATATTAATACACATGACTCTATTTCTGTCAAGCCATTCTTAAACATTACAAAAATGTGATGGGCCTCTGCTATGGAGTCTCCATAGAGATGCTGGGTCTTGCTGGTCCCAACCCTGGGATATGTTTAGTGCTCCATACTTCAAAACGTTAAAGGCTTCCTAGCAGTGGATATTTTTACAACACCAAGAGGATCCTAGAAAAGAAGTATTATTGTCTATATAATTCCCTGTGAATTGGGAGGGAGTGGGTGTCTCACTTGCCTAAGAATAAAATAAGCTATTGAAAGCAAAGGAATCCGCAAGAGGTACAAATGAACCCAAAAGCTGATGCCTTGAAAATTAGCTGTTGCTTGTCTGATGAATTTTAATTCCCTCTCTGTACTTCCCTTCCATGCCCAGTTACTTTTTCTCGTCCTCTCAGCTGCATCTAGTGTTTCCCCTCCCTATTTATTTATTTATTTATTTATTTGGTTAAATAGATTTGTATGCCACCTGACTCCTAATGATTCTCCCCTTCCTAGTGCAGCTATCCCTTCTTTCTCCCCATCTCCATCCCTTTCTTTTTTTTAACCACATCTTTTGCTGTTTCTGCTGGAAAGAAGGTGGGGAATTGTGCATGTAAGGATGTATACTTGCATGTTTCTGTGGGTTTGAATGTCAGAGAGAACAGCTGTATAGGTAGGTGAGGATCAGTTGATTCTGATATTTTTTTCCTGGCTGGGCCCTTTGGGGGAGTGGGTGTGTCTTCTGGCAGGTATCTATGCATGCTTGCACACATACATATACACGTGTTTCATGCACACAAGCATTTTATTCACAAATATATACGAAAAGGGGAGATCTCCAGGATTGATTTTTACCAAGGTGGGCAATTCAATAGGATTTTGCATGTCTAATGTGATAGATATCCCTATCTCTGTCCCTATCCCCTCCTTTGGGGGGATGTCTTAGAATCAGAGTCATCTTCCTCCATGGTAAAAATGGTACCAATGCTTTCACAGAAGGCCCTCCATAAAGATTTGTTGTGGACATTCAGGGGTTTTAGTTAGAAAAGCGGGATTTAAATTCAGTTTAAATAGATAAATGAGGGTGCAGTTGGCAGCTGGGGCAGCTACCAAGGCCATGACTCCTTGCCAGGGTCATCCCCTCTGTTGCCTATGTAGTTCTTATTGTTACTGGTTTTGCCTGGTCACTTATTTTTCCTAGCGAATTGATCTTTGCCTAGTAGCTAAGCCAAGCTACTGTTTTAATGTCCCATAAGAACACTATATTAATGTCGTTGTAGAAAGGTTAGATGTTAGCAAGATCCATAAACTCAGTGCTGAAAACTTGTTGGGAGAACCACAGAAATCTATGAGTGTACACTTCATAGAGTATAAAAGATGGAGATATGATGTTGGACAAGCTGAGATTCTCCCTCAAATTACTCTTTGAAATCTCCCAATTCCTGTCATCCACTTGGTCAATGGAAAACAAGGTAACTCTTGCTTTCCTCTACTTCCTTTTTCGTAGGTACTTTGTGTGAATGTGAACAGATGTGTGTGTTGTAGAATATGTTCTAATAAAGTACAGGTGGTCCTTATTTAGCAACTGCCTCATTTAGCAACCTTTCACAGTTACAATGGTAACTTTATGACCAGTCATTGCATTTATGACCTTTGCAGGTCTGTATAGCAAAGGAAAGCTGAAGGAAGCACAGTTGTGGTTTCACTTAGTGACTGATTTGCTTAACAACCAAGTGGGCAGTCCCCATTGTGGTCACTAAATGAGGACTACCAGTAGTTAGAAAACAATTGTGCCCCTGGCTTGTTTGGAGGGATCTTCACCATCTATGCATGTAGGAACTTAAATATTTTTAAGTAACAGAAGCATAACATTCATCAGCTTCAGGAAGAAAGGTGCCTTGCTTATCACAGAAATACTGCTTCTACTTTGCATTCTCAAAGGAATGATGATAAAGCAAAAGTTTTAGCCCTCCCAAGCAGTAGACATCCATTTAGCAGTAAAAGGGGACACCAGGCATAGCCCATAGCTTCCTGGGAGCTCTTTTCAGACATAAGAGGCAGAAGAGCTACAGTATTTTGATAGGTTGTTTGAGTTTTCTTAATCCAATGCCAAAGCGGCATTCTGCAATTTATCAAACATATACAGATACTCCCAAGAAGCCAGTTTGTGTTTCCTATTCCTGTTAGGGCTGATTATAAAAGTGGTAGAGATGGCAATTCTGCTTTCCTAAGAAACCGCTGAACTTGCTACAGCAGCTATGAAAAGTAGTAAAAGAAATTAACAGACCTTTAAAGGACATTATGTATGAAATTTCCAGATTCATAGACTGCTACTCTGGTACTTTGGGTAGCAGAGTGGAATTACTATTATGAATGTAATAAGAAGTGAGCTGTGAATACCACCTACAACTGAAGCAAAATGAGAACATCAATGCTTAAAGATTGTTCTCCACATCAATTCTTTATTCTTATCTGCTCAGCCTTGCAAAGCTATTACTCATATCCTTCACTCACAAAAGGTGTTTCATATCATGCTGAAGTACCTTATGCAAATTACAAGTCTTCTGAATGAATTGCAGATTAAGCATTTTAAGTACACTGGTATTTCCCTGACCTTTGGAGGAAGATTCACTTCGGATTACGAGAGAAACTCTCGAGGGTTGGTAAAGGACCCACACTCCCTTGCATAGTGTCCAGGTTTTCCACGGTGCTAACAAAACAGACTTCCAATTCTCCATACCTGTTAAGGCCATACACCCCTCATCTGGGCAGGGGAAAAGTCAGGAGCAACTGGACTTAAGAGATCTGGCGTAGAGCAGAGACTTAACCTGGATTTCTAAATCCTGGATTTTAATCTGCAAGCTTCTTTACTCTGAGAGACAGTGACAGATTTGTTCCCCACCTTTTTCTCCAGAAGGGGCATAATAGCAGGAGAAGATGTTACTGGACTGGAAAACTCAGATCCTTGCTCTGACTTCCTCCCTGTCTATGGATAGGGTCTTTAAGAAAGACCCAAAAGACTTCTCAAAGTTTCTCTATCTCCTTCCTCCCTAATTTCATTAGCATAGAGAAAGGGAGTGGATCTGCTTTGCTCTTTCCTAGTTATAGCTTTATTATAGTTACATCAGAATGTAAGTCTTCCCTGAGGTTTGGATGGTAGTTTTAAACTGTATTATCATCCCCATCTTCTGTTGTCTCATACACTCTCTCCAAAATGGGTAACAGGTCCAGGGCAGGAACATCTGACTGGGAAGAGGACAGAGATGTGACTACATCTACAAGTCCACAATTCTTTTCTTTTTCTCCCCACTGTCCCGCTCCTGTGACATTTGAGTAGCAAAACCCAGCCAATTACCAAACTCTTCTTTGCAGGGTGCAGGGAGATATTCCTACAGAAAGACTCTTAGTCACTAGGACATTATAATAAGGCTTCAGGATTATCTTCCCCCTTGTTTCCAGCAGTTCCACAGGAGAATAATGGGATGGTTTCCCTGAGAAACTTCCTCCAGTACATCCTGCAGAGTTTTGCCTTCTTGTTTTAAAAACCTCTGCACTTTTCTTCAAATGTAGTTGGGTTCTTAGAAGAATACACACTGCTGCCCCCCAAACATATTTCTACAGTAAAAGCCTCAATCCCAAAGTTCTCTACAATATCAGAGAATGGCACCTCCCCACAAATTAGGAAAAATTCATATAACAAGCCCACATACACGCTCATTTTCATTTTAAAAAAAATCAATCCTGCTCCAAACATTTATTCAGTCCTTCTATCTTTTCTAGTTCTTGCTCAACAGTATAAGAATTCAGGGACATCGACTCCCTCCCCCTGACCCACTTTTAAAGATCACCAACATCCATTTTCACATCCATACCTGTTCACAACCAGATGTGGGGGAGACTCTTAACAGCTCAAATTTTGCCAGGTGGCCTACCTTGCTATAAGAGCCACTAGAAAGGGGTCGGGGTGGGGGGTTAGGGTGTATATGCTCCCAGCAGTGACTCCATGAACATGATGCCTCTGCTGTAACACAGAAGCTGGCCCTGAGTTCAAGGAGCTAGTTCCCCCAGAAAACTCCCAGGCAAGATCCCTGTCAACTCTTGGATAATTTATTTTAAACAAGTCTAATGCTAAACTTTCCACTAGCGAAGGTAGGACAAAGAGATGATTCCCTTTCTTTTGCAACATCCAGTAGGGAAAAATGCTAAACCTCTGGGTATGAACAGAAAACAACAAATCTATTTATATTATTAAAAAACAGCATATGGCCCATGAACCGTATCAACCTAGATACAGTACTAAGGTTGTGCAACGCTAAGCTATTGAAGTCAGTGCAATGAATCTCTCTGTGTCCTGAGTGGCTTGCTCAGGGCTGGCAGTTCACCCTTTCTCTTCCATTCTCCTTAAATGTGCAGAATATTTCAGATTCACAGTACATACTTAGACAAAAAGTTCTCCCCACCCTCTTTAGCAAATTCTCCCTGTAACGTCTGCCTTTGCAAAAAGTCTCACATGGCTGGTTTTCTGGCGGCTTGGTTCTTCCTTCTGGGTCAGTTTCCAATTCACTTTTCCTCCTCTCTTTCTTGTCCTGGCTGCTCAAGCCGTAATCCTCCTCCACCAATCCACTAGTTGATTTCCTCACGGGTGAAACTTGCCAGCCACGCTTTCTCCATGTCTTGGCCAAAGTGCCAACTGATGCTCTGAACTCCTTTGCACACAACCAGCTGCCCCTCTCTTCTTGTTAGCTGCAAGGAGAAAAGCTTCATGCATTGACTTTCTTCTTATTCATGAAAAGTCTTTTGATTCCCCTTAATGTAAAGCTTTGCTTTATTTCCTTATATCCTTAGGCTGCTTCTTTCTGGGTTAACTTCTCTATTTTTTTCCTGTTTTGCTAGTTATGCCAGGCTAAACTGCTGCTTCTCCCCTCCTTTTCTCCCGCATCCATGTGTGTCTTGCACCCTCAGCTCCACCCTTTTGAATTCTTGAGTTTTATTTCCTGCCTTTTTCTCTGTCTCTGTGATGCAAAAGGAAAAGATCCTTAGAGTGAAAGTTTCTTGTTCCTCACAGAATTTACTAGTGCTTCTCCAGTACATGGCAACTGCGTTTTCAGGCATTCAGCCTAATATAAATTGATCAGTTAACACACTGAGCTGTTGATACTGAAGCCACATACCTAGCTGAATTCTATCCACCCTTTTTCACTCACTCAAAAAAATACAGATTTGCAACATGCCAATAGCCAGGCTACCTGTCTTCAGTGTGCTGTGGTATCTTGCCCAAAATTCACATAGACTGGTAAAATGTCTGTTAAGGTAACATAGTAAGAAACAGCAAGCCCAGTGCAAATATTGTCTAGTGGCATTGCCAAGGTTGAGATGGCCCTGAGCCAGATGCTTTCAGGAAAGGACCCACATACTGTACGTTCTTAATTGTCTTTCTGTGTAATGGTATGTGGGAATGACCTTGGGAGGCTGGGCCCAGAGATGCTGCCTAGGGAACAGTCAGATAAGACATAGTCTGCAGCTGGATAGTGGGCAAGGCAAGAGGCTCAGAAGAGACCTTCCCTAATTGCTCGGGGTGTAAAGGAGACAAGGGGAGAATTGTACTTTCAGACTTGCAAGGTTCTGTTAAGGAAGCCTAACAATAAAGTAGAAGTAGCTTGTCTGGTTGTGTTTCCTGTCTGGTCCTCCTGGTAAGGCTGACATTCTTTCCCAATGGAGCAAATGTTCATCCCTCCAGTATTCTCACTGGCTGAGGACCCCAAAGCAGTGCCTGTTTGATTCAGCTCAATATAGCTTAAATAGCATCTGGGTGGTTACAACCACAATTAGACCGCCAGAACATTTGCTTGACATTTGGGTGACCACAACCAGTACCCAGTGATCGTGCATAATTTAGGTTGTTCTGTGATAGGAATCTACGGGTTATGAGGAAAACTACTGCAATAGTAACTATCTGTTGGCTTTTTCTAATCATTAATTCCATGTGGTGTTTGCTTTTTTACTGAATGTTTTGTTCCAGAGTATTCTTTTAATTCACTTTGGATCTGCATAAATGAAAAGCAGTATAGACATATTTTATAGCTAAGTAAATGAATTCTGGAGATAATACTTATCTGCTGACTGATCTGATAGGACTAAAGTGTTTTTTTTAAGGCTGCATTTGGTTTATTCTAGATGAAGACAGAAAATGCTCCGAAGATGTAAAGGAGGGCTGGTGATGAGGAATGCAGTTTCTGAATGTTTTCAGAGCAGAACACCAAGGTAATTGATTTACCTTCCTTGGCTCAGCAAATGAATGGGGTGATACAAAAAGTTTCAAGTCTTGCCGTTGTTTGCTACAGATCAACAGATCAAAAGAATAAAAAAAAGGAAGTAAAAAAATTAAAGTAAAAAAAAAATTAAAGTAATAGAAATGTGTCTCTTTTTCCATTATGGTAGCACTTCTTTTCCAAATTGTTTGCATTTCTAATTAAAAACTGAAAAATATTTTGAAAAGCAAAGCACTGTAGCCTGCTTGCCAGTCTGCAGGCTGCCGCTCAGACATTCATAGTACATATCCCCTGATTAGGGATAACTCACGTATTGTTGTTTATTCGTTCAGTCGCTTCCGACTCTTTGTGACTTCAAGGACCAGCCCATGCCAGAGCTTTCTGTTGTCATCGCCACCCCCAGCTCCCTCAGGGATGAGTCTGTCACCTCTAGAGTATCATCTATCCATCTTGCCCTTGGTCGGCCCCTCTTCCTTTTGCCTTCCACTCTCCCTAGCATCAGCATCTTCTCCAGGGTGTCCTGTCTTCTCATTATGTGGCCAAAGTATTTCAGTTTTGCCTTTAATATCATTCCCTCCAGTGAGCAGTCTGGCTTTATTTCCTGGAGGATAGACTGGTTTGAACTTCTTGCAGTCCAAGGCAATTTCAGAATTTTCCTCCAACACCACAATTCAAAAGCATCGAACTTCCTTCTCTCAGCCTTCCTTATGGTCCAGCTCTCGCAGCCATATGTTACTACTGGGAACACCATTGCTTTAACTATGCGGGCCTTTGTTGTCAGTGTGATGTCTCTGCTCTTAACTATTTTATCGAGATTTGTCATTGCTCTTCTCCCAAGGATTAAGCGTCTTCTGATTTCCTGACTGCAGTCAGCATCTGCAGTAATCTTTGCACCTAGAAATACAAAGTCTTTCACTGCCTCTACGTTTTCTCCCTCTATTTGCCAGTTACCAATCAAGCTGGTTGCCATAATCTTGGTTTTTTTAGCTGCAAGCCAGTTTTTGCACTTTCTTCTTTCACCTTCGTCATAAGGCTCCTCAGTTCCTCTTCACTTTCAGCCATCAAAGTGGTGTCATCTGCATATCTGAGATTGTTAATGTTTCTTCCAGTGATTTTAACTTCAGCCTTGGATTCCTCAAGCCCAGCACGTCGCATGATGTGTTCTGCGTACAAGTTGAATAGGTAGGGTGAGAATATACAACCCTGCCGTACTCCTTTCCCAATCTTAAACCAGTCCGTTGTTCCGTAGTCTGTTCTTATTGTTGCTACTTGGTCGTTATACAGATTCCTCAGGAGGCAGACAAGATGAGTTGGTATCCCCATACCGCTAAGAACTTGCCACAATTTGTTATGGTCCACAGAGTCAAAGGCTTTACAATAGTCAATAAAACAGAAGTAGATGTTTTTCTGAAACTCCCTGGCTTTTTCCATTATCCAGCGGATATTGGCAATTTGGTCCCTAGTTCCTCTGCCTTTTCTAAACCCAGCTTGTACATCTGGCAATTCTCGCTCCATGAATTGCTGAAGTCTGCCTTGCAGGATCTTGAGCATTACCTTACTGGCATGTGAAATGAGTGCCACTGTTCGATAGTTTGAACATTCTTTAGTGTTTCTCTTTTTTGGTATGGGGATATAAGTTGATTTTTTCCAGTCTGATGGCCATTCTTGTGTTTTCCAAATCTGCTGGCATATAGCATGCATTTACCTTGACAGCATCATCTTGCAAGATTTTGAACAGTTCAGCTGGGATGCTGTTGTCTCCTGCTGCCTTGTTATTAGCAATGCTTCTTAAGGCCCATTCAACCTCACTCTTCAGGAAGTCTGGCTCTAGCTCACTGACCACACCGTCAAAGCTATCCCCGATATTGTTATCCTTCCTATACAGGTCTTCTGTATATTCTTGCCACCTTTTCTTGATCTCTTCTTCTTCTGTTAGGTCCTTGCCATCTTTGTTTTTGATCATACCCATTTTTGCCTGGAATTTACCTCCGATGTTTCTAATTTTCTGGAAGAGGTCTCTTGTCCTTCCTATTCTATTGTCTTCTTCCACTTCCGCGCATTGCTTGTTTAAAAATAATTCCTTATCTCTTCTGGCTAACCTCTGGAAGTTTGCATTTAATTGGGCATATCTCCCCCTATCACTGTTGCCTTTTGCTTTCCTTCTTTCTTGGGCTACTTCCAGTGTCTCAGCAGACAGCCATTTTGCCTTCTTGGTTTTCTCTTTCTTTGGGATGTATTTTGTTGCCGCCTCCTGAACAATGTTGTGGACTTCTGTCCATAGTTCTTCCAGGACCCTATCTACTAAGTCCAGTCCCTTAAATCTATTCTTCACCTCCATTGCATATTCCTTAGGAATATTAGTGAGCTCATATCTAGCTGTTCTGTGGGTTTTCCCTAATCTCTTTAGTCTGATCCTAAATTGTGCAATAAGAAGTTTGTGATCTGAACTACAGTCAGCTCCGGGTCTTGTTTTTACCGACTGTACAGATGTCCGCCACCTTTGGCTGCAAAGGATGTAGTCAATCTGATTTCGGTGTTGTCTATCTGGTGAAGTCCATGTATAAAGCCGTCTCTTAGGTTGTTGGAAGAGAGTGTTTGTTATGCAGAGTGAGTTGTCTTGGCAGAATTCTATTAGCCTATGTCCTACTTCGTTTTGTTCACCCAGGCCATGCTTACCTGTAATTCCAGGTGTCATCTGACTGCCCACCTTAGCATTCTAGTCTCCTGTGATGAAAATAACGTCTCTTTTAGGCGTGTTGTCCAGTAGGTGCTGCAGATCCTCATAGAACTGCTCTACTTCAGCTTCTTCAGCATCTGTGGTTGGGGCGTATATTTGGATCACTGTGATGTTAGATGGCTTGCCCTGAATTCGAATTGAGATCATTCTATCGTTTTTTGGATTGTATCCAAGCACTGCTTTAGCCACTTGACTATTAATTATGAAGGCTACTCCATTTCCTCTGTGGTCCTCTTGTCCACAGTAGTAGATCTGGTGGTCATCTGATGTGAAGTGGCCCATTCCAGTCCATTTCAGTTCACTGATGCCCAAAATGTCTATCTTTAATCTTGACATCTCACCAAGAACCACATCCAATTTGCCCTGGCTCATAGATCTTACATTCCAGGTTCCAGTGGTGTGTTGATCCTTAGAACATCGGATTCGCCGTTCACCACCAGCACCGTCAGCTGCTAGCCGTCCTTTCGGCTTTGAGCTAGCTGCGTCATCACGTCTGGGGCTAGTTGAACTCATCCTCTGTTCCTCCCCAGTAGCATTTTGACCATCTTCCGACCTGGGGGTCTCATCTTCCGATGGTATACCGACATATCTCTGGTTGTACTGATCCATTTAGTTTTCACGGCAAGAATACTGGGGTGGGTTGCCATTACCTTCCCCAGGGATCGCATTTAGTCTGACCTCTCTGTCATGACCTTCCCGTCTTGGGTGGCCCTTCACAGTTTAGCTCATGGCATCATTGAGGTGCTCAAGCTCCAGCACCATGACAAGGTAACAATCCTTTGCTGAAGTTGTCACGTATACAAAGCAAAATACTCCTGCTGTTCCCTCTGATGGAGATTTTAAAAAAATTAGTACTTTTTAAAAAAAGAGTAGATCAAAGAACTCCACCAAAATTTATGTATTTATTATTAGATTTAGAGGCTCCCTGACTCCTAACAACACTGGGTGGCTTATATGTCTAAAAGTATGAACAGCAACAGGAAAGAAAAAAACAACTACATCTAGAACAAACAACCCAATACATCCAAAGAAAACTAACAGAGGCTCGATTGCCACCTTAATCCCAGGCTTGGGAGCAGAGCCAGGTTTTCAGACACTTGCAGAACAGCTACAGGGTGGGAGCCACATGGATCTCTGGGTTGATGCTCTTCCAGAGGGCAAATGCTGCAACAGAGAAGGCACATTCCTACGTCCCAATAGATGACATTGTTGAATTGAAAGGACCAGAAGGATGCCACCCGTGCTCAGTCTTACTGAGCAGGCAGAAAGTATTGGAGATAAGATGGTTCCTCAGATAATCAAGCCCTATACCCTAAATCTGTGTACCAGGCTGGAAAAGAGCAGCATTTACCTTTGATTAAAATCTATCAGTAAGTAGTCCACCTTCCCTTAAGCTCACAGAGTGAGAGAGATGTTACATTATGTCATGCCCCCATGTATGAGGTTTTATGTAACTTCCACCTCTCTTGGCAGAGGGAAATTTCTCTGTTTTTGCACAGTGTATATATTATATGTGGTATTTTTACTTACACTGACCACCAGGAACAATACATGACCAGTTTCATCCTTATTAGGAATCATCAGATGTATATGTATACCATGTACATCTGACGATTCCTAATAAGATCATGGACTGCCTCCTGGTGACCTCTGATTAAAAGGTAATCTTCCCCCAAAACTGGAGGAAGCATGGGTAATTGAAGCAGAAGAAGCATGTCTTCCAGGAGTTTGCATTTCTATAGGGTTAGGTAAAACATGTATATGGAAATCTGAGGATTTTGAATTTCTGTTTCCTATGTGATGCTACGTCTAATTGCCTCAAACTCTCCGAACAACTGGAGCTTATTTCTTGTGATTGTGCATAAGATTGCATTGTGTTTCATAAACTGTCCCATAAAAATGATGTTGGATTTTTGGGATGTTTGAATTTTAACCAGAGTATTTACTCCTTTGAATATAAACTCTATAAAAGCATAGTATATGTCATGAGTAAGGATGGCGAGCAGGGGGCTCCCATCCAGGCTGTAAAGCGCATGCGTAGTACTGAGGAATTAGGTAGCCATTCAAAGAGACACAGATCGGGCCCGCCTTAGTCTTTGGGGTTTATATGTCTGGGTTTTTCCCACGCTTCTTCAGTTTGTTAGGATTTTCTGTTATGTGGCAGTAATAAAACACTAGAGACCTATTCCTTGTCTCAGCGTGGTTCCTGGCTGTTAGGACAGTATAAAAACATAGTGGCAATGTGATCTGAGGGGAGAGTTGCATCTTTCCCCTTTGTCATGGTCAGATCATGCCCTGGTGACCTTGGGATTCTCATATGCCACCCCCCTCCACAGGGAGGCAGGACCTATTCGATCGGTCTGCCCCCGGTGACTGATGGACCCAATGCAGTTTCAGAGGGAGCTGGGGGTTATACCCGAGGATCTTCTGCACGGTCCAGTGGAGGCCCTGGCTGCTGCCTGGAATAGGGAGACGGCCGGGGCCTTGGATAGGATCGCGCCTGTGTGGCCTCTCTTATCCTATCGAACCTGACACTCCCCGTGGTTCACAGAGGAGCTGAGGGTTCTGAAGAGAATTAAGAGACACCTAGAGCACCGCTGGAGAAAGACGAAGACCGAACCCGACTGGACACAAGCTAGAGCTGCAATTAAGGCCTACCTTGTGGCGGTAAGAGCGGCGAAACGTCAGTATTTCTCCGCTCTTATTGCATCCTCAGAATGCCACCCAGCGGCCCTGTTTAGGATCACCTGATCCCTGTTGGGGAAAGGGGACCTCGAAAATCATCTACAGGGCCATGCTGAGGAGTTTTCGGAGCATCTGCAGGATAAAATCGCTCGGATTCGCTCTAAGTTGGACTCCAATTGTGGGACGGGGTCTGGGAAGATGCCTGGGGAGTGTACTTACCCAGTTATCTGGGAACAGTTTGATCCTGTTGGACCTGAGGAAGTGGACAAGATCCTCCAGATTGTAAATGCCACCACCTGTCAATTAGACCCATGTCCCTCCTGGCTGGTGAAGGCAGCTCGGGAAGTGACTTGTGGTTGGGCCCAGTTGAAGGTAAATACATCCTTGCAGGAGGGGGTGTTTCCGGCGGCCTTTAAGGAGGCATTGGTACGTCCCCTCCTCAAGAAACCATCGCTGGACCCTACCGTACTGGATAAATTTCATCCAGTCTCCCACCTCCCTTTATGGGGAAGGTGGTTGAGAAGGTGGTGGCACTGCAGCTCCAGAGGATCCTGGCAGAAGCGGATTATCTAGACCCCTTTCAGTCAGGTTTCAGGCCTGGTTATGGGACAGAAGCAGCACTCGTCATACTTCTGGATGATTTCTGGTGGGAGCGGGATGGAGGCAGTACATCCATCCTTGCCCTCCTTGACCTCTCAGCAGCTTTCAATACCATCGGCCATGGTATCCTTTTGGGTCGGCTCAGGGAGTTGGGGGTGGGTGGCATGGTTTTACACTGGTTCACCTCCTTCCTCCAGGGCCAGTCCCAGTTGGTGTTAATAGGGGAGGATCAGGCTTACGGCACCGCCTTTGTGGGGTGCCGCAGGGGTTGGTGCTCTCCCCTCTCCTTTTTAACATCTACATGAAACCACTGAGTAAGATCATCCGTCTCCACGGGATGAGGTATCATCAATATGCTGATGATACTCAGTTATACATCTCCATCCCGGGGAAGTAAGTGATGCTGTGACTGCCCTCTCCAGGTGCCTGGGGGCTGTGGGGGCCTGGATGGGGAACAACAGGTTTCAGCTGAACCCTGGTAAGACGGAGTGGCTGTGGGTTAACAGCCCCTCTGCTCCTAGGAATTTGCGATCTTTAGTCTTGGATGGGGTTGTACTGCCCCAGACAGACCCAGTGCATAACTTGGGGGTCCTCTTGGACTCACAACTCCTGCTCGAAGAACAGGTGGCAGTCGTGGCCAGAAGGGCCTTTGCACAACTTCGTGTTGTGCACCAGTTACGCCCCTTCCTGGAGCGAGAGGCCCTTCGAACGGTCACTCACACCCTGGTCATCTCCCATATAGACTACTGTAATGCGCTCTACGTGGGGCTACCCTTGAAGAGTATCCAGAAGCTACAGCTGGTCCAAAATGCAGCAGCGTGGGCAGTTTTTGGTGCCTCAAGATCAGCACACATTACTCCCTTGCTCTGCAAGCTGCACTGGGTGCCAGTTTGCTTCCGGGTCCAATTCAAGGTGTTGGTTTTCACCTTTAAAGCCCTACATGGCATGGGTCCAGGCTACCTGAGGGACCGTCTCATCCCCATCACATCAACCCGTCCTACCCACTCATGCAGAGAGGGCATGCTGCGGATCCTGTCTGCAAGAGAATTCCATCTGGCAGGGTCCAGGAGGTGGGCCTTCTCTGCAGCAGCTCCCGCCCTTTGGAACACCCTTCCCCCGGAAGTGAGGTTGGCCTCCTCTCTTCTGGATTTCAGGAAATGATTGAAGACCTGGTTTTATCACCATGCTTGGAGTGGGGAGAGAAAGAGCCACTCTTGGGGTTGGTTGGTTCCCTAGTCCTGCCGATGCCAGTCTTATCCCATTTTGGGTGGAATTAGATCTACCATCACTTGGATCTTATTACATTTTATATTTATTTATTGATATTGATATTTATGGATGAATGATATTATTTATGATTTTATTGAATTTTAAACTGTTTTATTGTGAACCGCCCAGAGTCCCCCGTATGAGGGAGATGGGCGGTGATAAAAATATGATAAATAAATGAATAAATAAATAAATAGTATGGGGAGCTGTTATGATGAGCTTTAGTATTCAACATTTACTTCTAGCCTATTTCCTCTGCTTCTTGTTCATTATAGATTAAAATAACTTAAAGCAGAGCTGCGTAACTTTCATTCAGTAAAAAAGGACAATGCTTGCCTTTGGAAGGCTTAGTAGGGGCCATACTTCAGAAAGTAAGACATGGGGGTAACAGATTCTCCAATACAGACAGAGGCATGTTTCTTGGTCCAAGCCAACAAAGAACAGCCAAACTTTCACTGGTCCTTCGGTCCACCTTATTCTCTTGTCCTTTCCCAGGTAACAGTTTACTTGACCTTGGGACTTCTGTTGAAAACTGGTGAATTTATTGCTAGCTTTGTAAACAGTGGAAGATGGTCACTATGGGGGAGCTGTTGATTGAAAAGATTACGTTTGAGGACATCATAATGAAGTCACCACTCCTGCACTAATAAAGAAGTTCACCAGTGCAATACCCTCCAAGTGATCCATTTAGGATAATACAGATAGTCCTTGTTTAGTGACTGCCTTGTTTAGTGACCGCTTGCGGTTACAATGGTGATGAAAAAGTAACTTTATAACCAATCCTTGCATTTATGACCTTTGCAGGTCTGTAAAGCAAAGGAAAGCTGAGGTAAGATCATAAGCATAGTTGTGGTTACACTTAGCAACTGGTTTGCCTAACGACCAGATTGCTGGCCCCAATTGTGGTTGCTAAACAAGGACTACCTGTAAGACCATCTGAAACTACCTCCAATCCCAGTAATTTATTCCAGGGTCTTTATTGAAACAATAGTGGAGAAAAGTGAACTTATTTATTTGTTTGTTTGTTATTCAAATTTCTATCACCGCCCATCTCCCCCCAAAAAGGGGGACTGTGGGTGGTTTACAATAAAACCACAAGGAACACCACATCTCACCACAAGGAACATTACTAAAGCATGAAGCAGCAACTCATCACTTGACCTATCTAGTATTAAAGTACCTATTGGAATATCTGCATCAGGAAGCCACAGGGTAGGGCCAAGAATATATTCCTCAAGGTTTTCCCAGACATCACTGATATGAGACAGTAAGTGCTAGGGGGGAGAGATAGTTAAATTTATAGTTGCCTGCTGATAGACTCAGAGCCATAGCCATAGCCACTGGGATACACACAGGCAAGACAGATACTATTAGGCATAATTCATCTGGAATCAGCATCCTGAGACTTCCAGCCCACCCCCAACAGCAACTGGGAGTTGCCCACAGTGAACAGGATATGAAATTTTCGAAGTCCAAAGCCTTACACCCTCAGGTCTTTTGAAGGAGAAAAATGTCAAATTTCCACTTAAAAGAAATGACCTTTTCTTTCTAAACAAAACTACAGAGAAAAATCAATCAGGATTATGACAATGATGCATTTAACTCAACTTTTCTCCTCCTGTGATGGAATCCCAATTAAAATCCACTTTTCCAAAATGATAGGTTGCCTCAGGAAAGGAGCTGTCAATGATTTCTCCTTTCCAAGGCAAACTGAAGCTTTCAGGTGTGATTCTCAGTGGGCTTATCTGTGGAAGAAAAATTAAAATTTCCCATGTGATATAGCCCAAAACTCTATTTCCAGCATCACAGCTGCAATTTCCAGCTGCAATTTTAAAACAAAATACACAATGAAACATGTAGTTTGACCCCAAATGCACCATACAGCAACTCTGCTAATCTTCACCTCTTTCCATCTGTTAAATATAGCTGAGGAGCAGCAGCAGCAACTAAGCAGTCCTGGACAAATAGTCAAGCTTTAGAAAGTAGCCATCATCTAGGTTAGAACAACCTTCTCCAGTCTGGTGCCTGCCAATGCATTAAGACTAATTTCAAAGACCAGGCTAACAGTGGATGACAGGAGGTTGTAGCTCAATGCCTTTGCAGCACACCAGTTTGGAGAAGATTAATCTAGAAATGAAAAGCTTACAGATTTAAAATTAATGCTTGAATGCTTGATGGTGTGTGAGAACAGTTTCCTGAAAGTTCCCCTCAAGAGGCAGCTACCACCTTGTCTTTTCAGAAGACAAATGACACAGCAATGCAATTCAACAGAGATGAAATAACCTTGGAGATTCTGTGCTTCTTTTCTTACAAGTGACATTGTGAAGTAATATTTGCATAGATCACTTTCCCTATTAGCAATGATAGTTGAAGTGAAATGTCTTGGCATTCCTATAACTTCTAGCATTTACTGGAGTTTACTGGCAGAAAGTAGTAAAGCAACCAAATTTATTTAAAACACAACCATTACAATGTTGGAAAAGTTCTTTACAGCACCCTTGAATTATTATCACTTCTAGTTTACATTGTCATAAATATATATTGATTTGACTTGCTCAGACATTGGCAACTTCCCTCCTTTTGTATGTTATGATTTCTTACTTAAATACATGCTGTGCTGTGAATGTAGTACCAGCATTTAATTTCCATTCAAATACCAGTACAATTACAGATGATTATGAAAAAGAGCAGAAATAAGTGGTTGATCAGCATACTTGGAAGTCTTCCACTTAAAATCCTATTGAAGCACTGAAATGATGCCAACAGGCTCCTGGGAAGATTCTATTTGTTATAATGAGTCTTGGGAAAAGAATTTCTTAGTTAGTTGTCCCCAAAATTGGTGAAGTTCCCAAGCAAGATTTTCATTAATGCCCATGGAAGAGTTATTTCCAGTGGTTTGGAAGTGTCTTCTCCATTCCCAGTCAGAGGTGAAGTTGTTGGAATGTGGGAAAGCAACTCTGGTTCCAACCCCTTTTGGCCATAAGGCTCTCCAGATGTTGCTGACAGAGGGTTTGAATCATTGGCCAAGGATTCACAGCCATTTCAAAAGAAGAGGAAGTCTAAATATTGCAAAATAGAATATTTCTGGTTTTATCTCAAGACTTGAGAATGAACCTTTAGCAAGATATATATAAAACATCACTACTTGACTTGGCCATAGTTGGTCATGCTAAGTAGCACAACCCACCATCCAACTAGAATCAGAAAGGAACTGTGTGGGATTTTTTAAAAAAAATTCTCCAGAGTTGAACATGTTTTTCAAAGTTCCTCAAATTATCCTACTTTGGACACATTATGTGAAGACCTCCCTCTCTGGAGAAGGCTCTAATGCTTGGAAAGGTGGAAGAAAAGAGAAGAAGAGGATGACCAGCAGCAAGATGGATGGACTCAGTTACAGTGGCCATGAGCGTGCTGTTGGAAGAGCTGAAGGACCAGGTTAGGGACAGATCATCATGGAGAAAATCTATCTATGTGGTCGGTAAGAATTGACAACAACTTGATGGCATGTAAGCAATCAGTCAGTTGCATTTCACCACTACAGGCCAGTATAAAAGAGAAAAGGCTGAAGGAATAAAAGTCGATAGAAGATAAAGCTTATCTGTTGTTTTTCCTACTGAAGACTAGAAACTCTCAGTGGAAAAAAATTCCCTTGTTAAATTTCTCTTTGCCACATGACTACCACAGACCAAGGAGCCCATCCAGGAGGGGAAAAAGTATTTTACCATCCCACACTTTTGTCTTAAACACCATGGCAATATTTGCTGGTTTTCCAGGTTTTTGTTTGTCTGTTTGTTTGGTATTCATCTATAACATTCTGTGTATTTATCTTATAGAAGGCTGTAAGGAGCTTAGCACAAGAAATACAGTGTGATTCCAGTTACTTTGATTCTCTTTCTAACTTAGTGCTGCCATCTTGTGGACAAAACTCTAATTTTTGAAGCGGACTTGTTGTTTATTCGTTTAGTCGCTTCCGACTCTTCGTGACTTCATGGACCAGCCCACGCCAGAGCTTCCTGTCGGTCGTCAACACCCCCAGCTCCCCCAGGGACGAGTCCGTCACCTCTAGAATATCATCCATCCATCTTGCCCTTGGTCGGCCCCTCTTCCTTTTGCCCTCCACTCTCCCTAGCATCAGCATCTTCTCCAGGGTGTCCTGTCTTCTCATGATGTGGCCAAAGTATTTCAGTTTTGCCTTTAATATCATTCCCTCAAGTGAGCAGTCTGGCTTTATTTCCTGGAGGATGGACTGGTTGGATCTTCTTGCAGTCCAAGGCACTCTCAGAATTTTCCTCCAACACCACAGTTCAAAAGCATCGATCTTCCTTCTCTCAGCCTTCCTTATGGTCCAGCTCTCGCAGCCATATGTTACTACAGGGAACACCATTGCTTGCCGTTGTTATGCATGATGTATATGCATAAGAGGGGCAATCTCTGTCCCTGAGAACTTAAACACACTGCTTAGCCATGCCTAGATATTCACTTAGCTACATTAATATAAATCTCTCTCTACTGGAGAGCAGAGCCAGTCTGGTGTAGTGGTTAAGGCACCAGGCTAGAAATCAGGAGACTGTGCGTGCCAGTCCCGCCTTAGGCACAAAGCCAGCTGGGTGACCCTGGGCCAGTCACACTCTCTCAGCCCCAAGAAGCAGGCAAGGGCAAACCAATTCTGAAAAACCTTGCCAGGAAAACTGCAGGGACTTGTCCAGGAGTCAACACTGACCCAAAGGCACATGGAAAGCAGAGCTCCAATGTATTGTTTCCATACCTCTCATATGCTGCATTTTTATATCTTAAAGTTTCCTTTCCTTTTAACATTTACTTATTTACTTATCCCACTGCTGCACTGGGGAGACTTCCAATTCCATAAGCCAAGACCCCAGTGAGAAAAAGGCTTTGGGGGAGGGAGTGGTAGATTTTCCGTCCCCCATGTTTTTTAACATCTGCATGAGAATGCTGGGGAAAGTCATCCATCAGTTTGAGTTAAGGCAGAACTAGTATGGTGATAATATTCATTTCTGTATTGCTAAGCCCAAACCAAGCCACGGATGTTGTGGAGGTACCACCTCTCTCGGCAACATTCAGTCTGCCCCATTGATTTAGGGAGGGAATCTGAGGGTGCCCACCTCACATAAAGTGAAAGGGATCCCACCAGTGTGCCTTCTCTGTGGAAGGCACAATCTGCAACACCTAGTTTCCTGAGGTACAGATGTTATAAGCCTGTGGTGATCTTTTATGCAGTGTCTGAGCATAGACAATGGAGGTCCCACCAAAGAAACCAGAAGCACAGTCAATCATTTTCTATTTCATTGGAAAATATTCTTCAAGCGCATGTGCACACACACACTAATACACATGAACACAATGTATCTACAAAAAAGGGTGAAAAGTAGAGAGTGCCCTTCTCCACTGACCAATGACCAATGACCTCTTTGGAGGAGAATCTCAGCTTTTTCAACATCATGCTTCCATCTTTTATACTCTGTAAGGTATAGCATCTGTCCTGGTTCTCACATATGTTTGTTTTCACACTTGGTTCCAGCTTTGTACATTTTCTTCTAGTTTGATGTTTCAGTTCCTTTCTCAAAGAAATAGATCTTTGTTTATTAGGTTCTAGCCATGCAATCATGATAGACATGGACTATAAATACTTCACTATAGTCCACTATAGAATAAAAACCACTTTTCAATAATAATTTGATTTTTTTTCTCCTTGTTTTTGCTTTGTGTAACTATTTCCTCCTACTTGAATTCAGTGACACAATAGCATCTTGCAAGAAAGCAAATCTGAGATTTCCAAAAAGGATTGAGTTTGCTTACATGATTTTTATTTACTTGCTTTTTTGGTGTATTAAACATATCTACAGCTTAGGATTCCATTTCTGCTTGGTTTATTATTAAAAAGAGAGAGAGAGAAATTGTTCCTATCTTTGTCTGCAACTTTTTCTTCCCTTATTGTAAACTGCAGAACCATTTTCATTAATTAATATTTGTCAGAACACAATGTTAGAATGCTTCATAAACTGAAACAGGCCTAAGATTATAACCTTGGTGTATTTCTTCCTCCCTTTTCATCACATGAATCTTTAGTCTTTATATCTAGCTCACTTGTACTACTTAAGCATTGTAATAAATTTCCTCCAGGTGGCATACATGTCCCTAGCACTGAACCCAGCTATTGTAATAATCCTTAGCTACAGATTCTAATTTTTAAAAGAGGAATGAAATTTGGCTTGTGAATTGTGCAGCAAAAAAGAGTAGAAAGATGAAACTACTCAATCCAACGGTGGCACTTAAGATGTTGCTGTTTATAGTTTTAATGGGAAATGGGAAGGAAATGCCTGGAATCTCTGTGCTCTCCAAGTGATCAGAGCAAATCTGTCATATACATCTGACCTGCCAATTGTCCTAATTTGTCCAGAATAATCACATAGTTTGGTAGATCATCTCACCCCACAAAATTACCCTTACTCTGAGCTGGCTATTCATTGCTGTGGTAGCAGCATTGTAATAGCATAAGAACATAAGCCGTGTCCAGCTGGATTGGGCCCCTGGCCCACCTAGCCTAGCAGCCTGTTCTCACAGTGGCCAACCAACTGTACAAGAAAGCCCACTACAGTCGTCTCCCAGAAGATGGCCTTCAGAGGCAGCCCCACACGCATGAAGAACTTTCTTGCCAAAAACACTGTTCCTTCAAGAAAAGCAGCAGCAACATTCTACCTCTACCAACACTGCTCGCTCTAGCGCAGTGTTTCTCAACCTCAGCAACTTTAAGCCGTGCTGGTTGGAGAATTCTGGGAGTTGAAGTCCACACATCTTAAAGTTGCTGAGGTTAAGAAACACTGCGCTAGCGCCAGAACCAGTGTTAGAAGCCAATGTACACCAGAGAGAACATAAGACATGGAAGAAGCCAGCAGGATATATTACGGTACAAGGCTGTGTGAGGCATTCGGGATTCTTAAAGAGGCATGGAGGCCAAGTGAATCTCTTCCCTGAAGTGCTTCCTGTTACACAAAATATCACTTCTGGCACTTCCTTTACCTAGAAATCACCTTTTGTAGAGTTAGGTGGTTAGGGATGGGTGGTGGTTGATTTATGGTAGTGAAAATAAGGGCCTTTCTTTTCAAATTGCTCCAGAGCAAGACTTTTTTGAAACAGCACAGAGGCATTTTTTATTTTTGTAAAAACCTGCTTATTATTCCAATCCATTGCTTTTATAATACAGAAGATAAATCTTATTGCTGTGCTAAACCAAAATCCAAGTAAAAACACTGTGGATTACATTCAGTTCATTATATTCTTCAGAGGACCGAGAGTTACAAAGCCATTCAGAAAAGAAAACAACTTCTGTAAAACATGTAATTGTGACTTTCCAATATCCACTGATGTAAAGCAGAACAGAGATTTTGACAAGGATAAACCAAATGCAAAAAGTTACAAGGGTTTACAAAAACAAAAAACCCCTTCTGAGCATTAATGAGTTCTTATCTCTATCTAAACAGGCCAGTGACAGAGTAGTGAATGCAGAATAATTTTTTCAGTTTTTCTTTTTCTTTTTTTAAACTGCAGCATACTTGGATATTTGTGGTGAATGTCCATGTCTGTAAATTGATGCACAGCTCTGGCTCATTATTTGGATGTATTTCTTTATCTGAGTTTAGAGAAGATGTTTCCTGTAGTGGTAAACACAGCTTTGGCAACCATAACTACTAACATCTCCCTTTGTTTGATCTAACTTTCTAAGACCTAAGAGAGAATGTGTGCCGGGATGAGGAAGGTGGAAGAACACAAATAAATTAATTAAACAACACTTTGCATGTCTGAATAATTCCACATACCAACTAAGCCATGTTCTTGTTTCTCATCCTGACATGTAGAGATGGAAGGAACAGGTCTTAGGACCTGTAGAAGATGGATCGTGTTTCTTTTTCTCCAGAACATGACAAGAACAGCATATGCTGCAAATGCAGGCTGATTGCCTTCCTGGAAGAGAACCCTCTGAGGAATAAACAGGAAGAATTAGAAGTTTTAAGGCAGGAAGATGAATCAGATTTAGTAGGATTTACTGAAACCTGGTGAGATGAAATTCATAAGTGAAATGGAAAAAATAAAGGTTATAACACGTACAAAAGGAATAGGCCAGGTAACAGGAAAGGACAAATGACATGATATATGAAGGAAGTTCACACTCTTAGTAAGATCTGTAAATCTGAGTACAAGGGTCCAGTTGAAAGCATTTGTAGTAGTAAAAGTAATAGTAAAAAGTGAAACAATAAAGGTATCATTGTGGAGGTCTGCTATAGACCACTAGGCCAGGCAGAAGAAGTGGATAAGTATCTCCTGAATTAGATTACAGAACATTCATAGGGAAATTACATAGTAATAATGGGAAACTTTAACTGCCCAGATATCGGTCAGAAAACCAAATTGGTTAAGACTACAAATTCTCAAAAAGCCTTCAGTGGTCTTGCTGACTATTTCATTTTCATTTTCCTGAAGATTGAAGAATAGATGAGATCATCATTCCTAGATCTGATCTTAACCAATAGGAAAGAGCTGGTTGAACAGATAAAAGTAGTGGGAAATTTGACAGGAAGTGACCATGTCATCTTGGGGTTCAAGTAAGACACATTTTTGCTGACAAACTTTCTTATTTCCTGTCCTCTTGAGTTCTCTAAAGCAAAAGGATATGGGACTAACACAAAGGGAAACCTTCAAATCTCTTTCCCATTTCTGGGATTATCCCAACAATTGTTCTTCACTTTAAACTAAACTGTATTTTCAGTAACTCCTGAAATAAAGCATGACAGGAGTGTCTGAACATGCCCTTGGGTTAGATTTTATTATTAATAACTGTCATCAAGGTAATGTCAACTCTTAGTGACCACGTAAATAGACTTTCTCCAGGATGATCTGTCCTTGATCTGGCACTTCAGTTTGGTGTCTGTTAATAGTGCATTTACTGCTACTGTAATTTAGTCCATCTGCATTCCTGCTAGTAACCCTCTTCTTCCCTTTCTTTCATCATTTCTCAGTATCGTGGACTTCTCAAGGGAACTGGGTCTTTCCATAATGTGTTAAAAGCATGATAGTTTGAGTCTGGCCATTGTGCCTCAAGTGAGAACTCTGAATTAATTTGGTCTATGATCTGTTCCTTTTTTTTTTTTCCTGGCTATCATGGTATTCTCAAGAGTCTTCTCTAACACCAAAATTCAAAAGCATCAATGCTCTTTCTAACCTGCTTCTTCAAAGTCTAACTTTCACTTCCTTGGAGTGTCACAAGGAAATCATTCCTGCATGATCCTGATCTTGTAGGTATAGACACATCACAGCAGCTGAATATTTTTTCCAAGGCCTTCATTGCTATCCTATCAAGTGCTAGTTGCCAGCATATTTCTTGACTGCTTGTTACATTTCTGTTGATGGTCAGTCCTAAACTATCTACCACTTCAGTGTCTTCCTTATCAATTCTAAGGTTGCTGCACCTGTTGTCATTAGTTTGGTCTTCATTATATTTAATCCTAGCCCATTTGTTCACTGTGCTCCTTGACTATCATTGCTAGAGCTTATATATAATTTGTAGTTTCAGCTCTCAGAGTAGTGTCATCAGCATAGCTCAGATTATTGATGTTTCTTCCTCCAATTTTAAAACAATGCTCATCTTCTTCCAATCCACCTTCTCTCAATATTCAGCATATAATCTTCTATATACAGTTGGCTTTAAAATAGCATATGAAGTAACTTGTTTTTTGAAATCAATCTCTGTCTGGTCTCCTTTAACAATTCCACCTCATAGAAACTCCTTCAAGAGTTGACAGAAAGCATCACTTTGTTGTTTGAAGACTGCATTAGCAATGAAGGAATGATTGGATTGGCAGAAACTGGTAAGTCATTCTCCTGTTTCACTTTTTCCCCTAAGCCATATAGTCCAACTACATTTTCCTCCTTGTTATTTCCAACTTTGGCATTCCAGTCTTCAGCTACAAGCAGCACATCTTACTTGCATGTTTTGTCAATTTCAGATTGGATTTGACCATGAAACCTGTTAAACTCCTTCTTCTGCATCAGCGGGCGAAACATAACTTGGATAACCATCATATTAAAAGGTTGTCTGCAAAGTCTAATTGATATAATTTGATCATTAATTGCATTGTACCCAAGTACTGTCCTTGCTCTATTTTTCCTAATCATGAAAGCAATGCTGTCCCTTCTTTGTTTTTCATGCCTTGAGTAGTAAACAGTATGACTTTTTTGACTGAAACTGTCCAATTCATTCATTTTAATTTGCTGATACCTAAGATATCAATGTGTGGTCAGTTCACAACTGAGCTTTCCCATCTTTATGCTTCTTATGTTCCATTTCCCATTGTAATTCTGTCTTTGCAGTTTCTGATTTTCTTTTCCTAATATGGCAACATCAGCAACTAGATACCCTGAAGGCATTAATCTAGCCCCATCTTAAACACAATTGGTATTCCAAAAGATCCTCAGCTCTTCCTCAGTAGCATGTTGAATGCCAACCAACCTGAGGGGATCATCATCCTGCACTATATCATCATAATTGTATATTGTCTATCGATGTTGCTTTCTTAATAAAATACAGGAGTGGTTTACTATTTCTTTCTGCTATGCTGTGGAGAAGGAAATTATGCCTGTATTGTCATTCAGGTGATCATCCACCTCTATGTCAGAGGGTGGGTAAAATAGACAAGAACTTCCATACATGCAGACACAGTTCTCCTCTACTTATGTTGATATTTACATTGATATTTATTCAATGCATAATCCATTCAACATTATCTGGTTCTGTTGTATATAAGCATAAAAATACTAAATGATCCTGAGTGAAGATGAATGAATTCTTACATAAAAGTTCAGTGTGATACTTTCCCACAGCTCATTAATGCTACCTTAATCTTCTGTGGAAAAGTAGCACAGTAGGGATATATCTATTTAGACTGGCTTAAAATAATTTCTTTGACATTACTTTGCCTCAGGAAACCTGGGAAACTGTAGTTGTTATAAAAGAGCTTAGAGACTCTATAATGAATATGACTACATATAGGTGGTATAGATTCCTCTCAGATCAAAAGGAACACTTCTTTCTGTTTCTTCTGCACTGTATATAAACCTAGGCTATATAAAAATCTACATCAGTTCTTTATTTTATTTATTTACTAATGCTTTTAAAAACCGTCTGTAATAAAAACATGTTCCATCTTTTCCTCTTTTGCTGTTGCTATGATCATTTCTGTCCTGAATGAAATCTGTTTTAATTGTGTGTGATTTCCTGTTCAATGTCATGGATGTCATTTTATCCATACATTGCAATAGATTTTTTTGCCCAGTTGCACTGAGCCAACGGGTAGTTTTTAATAGGATGAGTGCAGTCGCCCATCTGCTTCATTAATTGGTTCCATTCTTTTGTGGCCAGCAATGGTTTAAAACCACTCCCATTTGCAACTCAAAGCTCTTTACAGATATTATGATTCACAACTGTTCTATATTACAGTACTGTATTAAGTAGTCACCACTAGTTAATGATTATTTTGCTTTTATGAGCCTTCACAAAAACTATCAGTGAATCCCTGAAGCTCCAGAGGAGATTAAATGAGCTAAGCATGTGTTTTCTGTCTTCCTTCCTGTGGAAAGAAAGCAAGAAAGCAAGCATAATGGAAAACATCCGTTTGCAGTCTTTGTACTGAGGGTCCTACCCAAGAGATCAGAGGGCCATGGCCTATGTGGCAGGCCTTCTCTTTGGTGGCCCCCATTTTACAGAATATGCTATCCCCTGGATGTGCTTGGCTCCTATATTTCCGGCATTCTGTAGGTGCTTGAAAACCGTTCTCCTTAAGGAGGCATTTGACAGCTGGCAAAGATTTGGGGTGATCTTAGTGTTCTTAAGGAATTATTTACTACTTGGCTTTAAAAAATGGGAGTGATGCTTTTAATGGCTTACTTTATACTGTACACCATGAGTCTTGTGAAAGAGTGGTTAAGTAAATAAATAGACAACCCCTTATCTTTGGTCTCATTGTACATTCTGATATGGTTCCAAACTAGAGAACCAGTGACTCGGGTTGAGCTAGATCTGCAAGATCAAGCTACCTGGCAGGGACCAGAGTCCAGGTGAGGACTTACTACTTTACACCACTGTTGTTTCTTCTAGCTCCTCACAGGAAAAGAAGACCCTAGCTTTTACAAATATAAATGGCTGAGTACTGTTTTCCTTATGTCAGCAAGAAATATTTTAATAAGCCAAAAACCAGATAACAATCACACCCATCTCTTCAAAGTTACTCATCTCAAGCACCCATAAGTGGGTAGGGCTATGAATCACTATGTTCAGTGCAGAAGTCAGATAAATTCATTATCTCTGAAATGGAGATGGAAGATAGAGACTGAAGGAGTAGTTCAGCAAGAGTAGGATTCAGTGAGAAAAGCAACTACACAATTAATTTAGAAGTTATGTTTTGCTGCAGCCCTATAACGACATAAGAAATATCCAGTAGGATGTGCCAAAGAACAGGATGTCTGATCTTTCCAGCTTATTTTTCAATATGTCTGCCGATCCTTTGCATTACAGGCAATATATAATTCATTATTTTCTCTCCTTCCACACCATTTTAAGTTTAAACAAAATTAGTTAATTGCAATGTAAAAGATATCAGGAATTCATATTTATGAGGAATTTAATCCAAGTGTACATAACTCCAAAACATGGATATATTTGACCTATTTCAGAGCATGAATGTATAACCTCCAGTGTTTTTGACACACCTCCAGGCAGCAGATGGTGGGGGAAATCAGAAATAAAAAAGTGGATGGGTTTTAGGACCATCATCTACTTTGTTGATGCTATTGTTCCTCTTTCCCTGCCCACATGTGCCCTCCAACACGTTACATTAGCCCAATAGGGAGCTTCAACCTACCCCCACCCCCAATCCTCCTCCCTGGAATAACCCTAACTCCTGTGTTCTGGGTTTGTGTAATAACCAGTTGGGAAAGTTTGCTTGCTAACTGAAAAACAGGCCGCAAACAGGGTGGGGTTCTTGTACGTAATTATACTTCTCAAACACTGCTGTTGCATCACGGGAAAGAGTCCTGTAACTTTGATTTCCATGCTGGCAGGGCTTCCCTTGCAATTTTTAAGTGCCCCCCAGCAGTTTCAGAGAACAGCTTCTCAGCACACGGTATAAAGGTGATGCTTATGGGAAGTCTCATCCACTGAGGTGTGGCTTCACCCAGCCCTAGCTTAAGGCAAAAGCACAAAACAAGTTTTAGCATCTCTTCTAGAGACCTTTACTGCTGATTCAAGTCTTTAGGATTTGGCTTTCAGCATGCAGTATTTTTCTAAACTTTTTTAAACCAATTAACAGAATAGCCTGGCTTGAGAGAGAGAGAGAGAGTTAACTGCCCAGGTTATGTATGTAAGATCTGCAGCTGTATAAGGTCTCTCTATAAATAAATACAATTTACATGATCACCAAATGTGTGCATATTATATTGTCACTAACCGAGAGTTGCATTGTATGAAAAGTATCAAACAAAAGTATGTTCTACCAGACCCTTCTAAAACAATATATAGTGTTAATGCAGCACAGTATGGTGTCAACCATAATATGGTACAGTTCCAGAACCTAAGAGAAGTGTACTGTGGTTACAATATTACAGCACGGTTCTCGTCAGTCAGTCCTTGGTCAGCCTTCATGTTTCCTTTCTGCATTATTCTCATTATCTCAGTCCGGCTCCATCCCTCTTCCCACCCCTTGTTCTGTTTCCATCCCCACATCTCATCTTGGTGCCTCAAGACTTTTGATCCTAGCTAGCCAAGTTAAGGGGAAGGAGAGAAAAAAAGAACCCCAGCCCCCTCATGGGTGAATTTCTCCTCATCAAAGTTTTACTGCTTTTCTCCATTGTGTCACTTGTGTGTAGACCTAAGCAAACCCACTCTTATAACAAAGTTGACTATCTAAGTTTCATAAGGAGATTTAAAAACCTCTTTAGTACTGTGATTATAAGATGCAGTTTTACAAATGCAACTCTTCTGACTGGTTACGTGGTACAAGTACTGAATGTGTTTCATTTGGCTCAGGCTTTAGATGAATAAATGCCACACCTTAGGAGTGTCTATGGGAGAGCTGACATGCATGCCTGGGCAGATACATCACACTGCTTTGTTCACATAGAAAAACCCATCCCATTCCAGTTTGTAGCCTTTCCCCCTTCTTTATTGCTTTATACTGCAGGGCACTTCATTCATTTGATCTATTCTTTCAAATTTTTCTGTCTTCTTCTTCTGCAGAATACCCTTGGTCCAGGATGAGGCATTATCAGCATTTATTTTTCTTTCAGGATACTTAACTGAATTTTTATCAGTAAAATAGTGGCTTTTCAGGCCTAATATTAGTTTAGACAAAGTTATTCTAACCCATTCCAATCACCTAAGAGATAATATGAAGAGAAATAGCTTCCCAATTACAAAACACTGCTCTAAAATTATGTCCATGTGTGTATGCATAAGAAATGGTGATATTTTGAAATTTAGTCAGACTGAACTTCCAGTGGATTTAAGCTAATATGTACCCTTAATGGTTCTGCAGTGATTTCTCCTCTGAGATCTACGTAACTGTGGAGTGCCACTCACCAAAGGGTGGTGCAGCCATGGCTCAACTCAGCTGGAAAGAAACTCCCACACTTTTCAAGCCCAACTCAGTCTAATCACCCCTGTCACAGTAGCGTGTGAAGCACAACTGAAGTGGGTCAGGTACGGTGGGGGGGGGAGGGGAAAGGACCATGTAGGTAACTCTAGTTACTCATATCCCTTATTACCAGACTTGCAAGTGATGGGCTAGATCAGGATTGGAGTGCCAGTGAGCCAGTTCCATGTCACTCATCAGAGAAAGAGAGAGAAATCTTTTATTTTTTTTCAGTGCTGATTTCCTCCCTAATTCTGATGAAAGCAGTAAGATCCTGTAGATGCCACTATTTGCTATGTCTTGTGTGTTCGCAAATTCCCAGGAGGAGAAAGTTTCTTGGAATCCTCAAGATACATTAACTGTGTAGAGCCTAGTTCCATTGTGTTCCTTACTGTTGTTCTTAACTTTAGAGCCTCTGTGCTGCTTTCTTGCTATCAATTTCCTTTTTATATTAAAAAATAACACACACGTATCCCTATAGCCATGCTGTGTGTCTTTTCACAGGAACAACAAAATACCATTTAAAGAGTGTTTTGCTTCATCCTGTAATTTATTTATCATATTTTGTTTCCCAGGCTCAAGACCTAAGATGAAAAGGCTTCTAAATTCCCAATGATGAATCCTATCATTGCACAACCCATTGGGCAGGCAAGTTCTCCCCAGTAGAGACTGAATGCATCCTGTAGATCCTCTGCATAGCTCCAGGGTTAGAGTTTGCAATCCACAGGCTGAAGGTGGGGGCTGGTGGGGGTTGGATATAGTTCAGGCAGAAGGAACACCTTTAGCCCTTGATTCTTCTAGGAAAAAAACATCTGCAGAAATTAATTTTCAGTTTCATTTTTCTGCAGCCTACAGGACCACAGAGATTTTGATAGCTAGATTTAAGTACTCCAAACCATCCAGTTTCTAACTGATACTGGGCAAAATTATACTTCTTTAGATGGAACTAGTCTGCATCTACCTATAGGGTATAACTAGATTTAAGAAACTAGAATAAGGATCTACAGAGTGAAATGCAAGTACTAGCAACCTGCTTTTTGTGGCCCTCCTTGAAACAATATTCATCTTTCCATCATTTCTGACAGTATTGACATCAGTGCTCAGTTTTGCCAAAAGCTACTTCTTTTCTGCTTTAAATTGTTCCTTAATCATCTCCTAAGGGAAGGGGGAATCCCAGGTCTGAGCTGTATTTAAGACATGTTAAAATGCAACTCCCAGGAAAGCCCACAAATTTCCTGGTTTTGCCTTAAGCAGTCTATGTTTTAGAGCTCTGCTAGGGAACTGCATAGAATATTAATGGAAATGTTACCAACCTTTTTGCAATGTCTGAATTGTTAACAGAGATTGCAGCCTCTGTGTGCTAACCCATTTTCTGAATTTTCAACAAATTTGCATCTGTAGTATGATCAGGGCAATGTGTCCACATACTTAAGTTATTTTGCAGTTTGTGTCATTTGTTTTTTTACTATTAAGCATAGAAAGCAGAGTTGCCCTAAGTATTCACCCAAGCAAAGTTTTCTAGAAAAGCTGATGTGTTAATAGAGCAAAGCAAACAGGAACAAAATTAATCTCCACAAATCTGCATTCAGAGAATTGCACTACGAAGGAAGAAAAAGCCAGGCCAAGAATTAAAATAGATTACTTTGGAAATGACCACCAAAGGAAAGAAGTGCCTGATTAACAGCCTAGACAGTAGTCAACAGTGCAAAATCAAAAAAAAAGTGAGGAAACAACAAAACAAGGTAGGGAAATAATAAAAAATTGTCTGTTTCCTACCACACCATGATTCCCGCAGAGCTGTAAGTACTCCTTTACTAAAGAACAAGCTTGCTACCTTGAAAAAGGAAGACTCTACTTTCTCTCCAAAGGAGGTTGAGGAAAGACAACACTTGCCACCTCCATATTACCTAAGAAGATTTGTTATAGTCCTAGTTGCCATCAGCCATGAAATATTGGAGGGAATAGAAAGGAAAGGCCACAGAAAAATCACTCTTCAGAGATCATCCCAAAGCTCTAGGAGAGCTTTGTTTACCTACAGTTTCCATCTGTAAGTTGCAGCCATCTTCATTTCCCAAAACGACATCCAATGTAACCTGATAAGCTTATTCAAGCTCTAACAACACCTGGTGCTAGTAGTTGCCATGTCACATCTAACCATGCAAGGTCCTTTACTATAAAGTAATCTGAGGGTATAGCTAGAGTGCTTCAAAAGAACCAGGGTCTGCTGTCTATCCCTTTAAATAGCCTGTTTGAGAGGAATCTTACACATCAGAAAGCAGTAATAAATCTGCTGTCATCCCAAGCACATAGACCTGGATATGCATCATGTTTTGCCTAATTTTCTAGGGTTTAAAAGAATCTGTCTTCTTTTTCATAAGCCATATAATGTACCGAAAATGTTTGGGATGGCAGAAACTCTTTGACAAAAATACAGTATTTTCCCTTCTAGAATTTTTAAAGACACCCCAGGCCAGCCCTTGAGTCAACACTCCCCTCATTTGCTTAAGGCTACAGCCTCCTGCTAAGAGCAGAGGATAATTACTATAAAAACTTCAGTGCAGAAGCAGAAACTTCTGCTTCAGTGCAGAGAGAATGGAATCATCCTTCTCTCCCCCCCAATGACTCATTTTATGCTCAGTTAACAGCTCTTCGGAACAGACTCCAGATTTTAAAACAACAAGTCTCCCCCTTGGCATCTCTTATCCCTCAGCCCGACCTGACAACAACTTAAGAGGAGAGTGTAACTTCCCAACTTAACTGTTCAGTGCAGTTCCAAGAGCGGAAAATTATCCCTGTAGGCTTGGACTCACAGCAGGACCCAAGAATTGGAGCAGTATGTTCCTCAAAGGCAAGATTTTCTCTCACCTCTGATATTGACTCTGATTTGGATTCTGATACAAAAACTAACTTGTTGAAGAATGATGAACTATCACCTCACCTATTTGGAGGGCAGTGGCTAGCTCACTTCCCAGATTTTGCTCTAGATTCTATCTCAATAAAAGAAAAGGATGACAACAACCTGGCCCTTCCTAATCCATCTCCTACACACCCATTGTCGCCCTCAGAACTGGACGAAGCTGCTAATCATGAGAAAGGGGTCACCAAACATTCAGAAGTTGCTTATAGAGGATCCAGAAGAGAGGGAACCTCCACCCTCAAGAGCTACATTGTGAAGATGGTAAGTAAAGGTAAAGGTTTCCCTTGATGTTAAGTCCAGTCGTGTCCGACTCTAGGCGGCGGTGCTCATCTCCGTTTCAAAGCCTTGGAGCCGGCGTTGTCCGCAGACCCGTCCGTGGTCATGTGGCCAGCATGACTCACGGAACGCCATTACCTTCCCGCCGAAGCGGTACCTATTAATCTACTCACATTTGCATGTTTTCGAACTGCTAGGTGTGCAGGAGCTGGGACTAGCAACGGGAGCTCACCCCGCCACATGGATTCGAACCGCCGACCTTCCGATCGGCAAGCTCAGCAGCTCAGCGGTTTAACCCGCAGTGCCACCGCGTCCCCCGTGAAGATGGAAGCAGGCTAATATATCCCAAACAGAGTACATCATACCAGAAAGGTCACTAAGAGAGCCAGAATCCTCCTCTTGCATCTCCTATATACAGGGTTCTCCTCAGAGACATATGGAGGACTGAGATGAGGTCCACCAGAAAAGCTACCTAATAAGTTGGAACGTGGCCAGTTGGTTGTCAAAATGTAGAGATAATAACTTCATAAGTTTTATAACTACATTTGATGTCATCTTGCTGCAAGAAACCTGGCTTCCAACTGATTTGGCATTAAACAGATATACAGCTTAGTCCTTAAATGCTGTAGTTGGGGAAGATTGAGGTTTTACTATTCAGTATTTAATACCAATCCTACAAATTATTTTAATCATACAACAACAGACAAAGTTTTATTAATTGATTTTAATGATATCACATCCTTTTGAACATGCAATTAAGAAACATGGAAAATTATGCTAAAACAATATAGATGGTTTTGCGTTAAACTTGCCACTTTTGATTTAACTTTTACTTAGCACCTTGAGCATTATGCAGGACATGGAAGCTACACAGTTCCTACAGACAGCTTACAATCTAAGCCTACCACTCTATGTATTTTTACTTGGGAATAAGGTCTGAATCAGCCTGTAGGAGGTGAAAATAAAGGGCAAAAGAAATGAGTAGCAGTGATATTACCAGCTGACCCTTAGTATGATAGATATGTATGTATGTACATTTTCTGAGTTCTTTACACCTCCCTTCCTTCATGCAGCACCATTGTCCTTTCAGGGTTATGATGGATTGTGCTGCTTTTGCTGGTTGAGCATAAAGAAGATATTACAAAAGAATTGCCCCCGTTAAAAAAAAAAACATAGTGAACATGTTTTGGCAATTATACATCCATGCATTACAAAAGGCTATGATTTACATTTAAAACAAGTAGGCAGAACTAAGATATGCTAATACAAAAGTACAACTGGAATTTCAGCAAACTGATCTCTTGTTTAGTTTTGCTTTCCACATAGGTCAGTTTGCAGACCAGAGAACATCTAGTGAGAGATTATTGTTTATCATACATAAGTCTGGAATGAAATTGAGTTGTTTTTAAAATGTGCAGGCCAAGTATTTCTGTTAAAACTAAGAGAAAGTAGGTTGGTATCACATTTTCTTAGTTTCGGTGGGAACATAATTTGTTCCTAACCTCTTCCTAACTAAACCATTTGTGCACTTAATGCAGCCTGTTATTATTCTCACTGATAATGCTCTCAGGTACAGAAAGGTTTTCCACATTGGCTTCTGCTTCCTCCTTCTTCTTAATAAAGATGTTATGGCCTAAGTTTGGGGTCTTCTGAAATCAAAGCATGTGCTTCACTACGGAAGTTTAGTTACAACAATCACACAGGTTCTAAAATTTGTCAGTCACCAAAAATGAACATCCAATTCTGGGAGTTGCAATCCCAACACATCTGCAGTTGGCAGGTTGGGGAAGGCAAGCTTGTACATACTAGCAATAATGCAATCAAGAAGTTGGTTTTGTTTATTCTGAACATTTAGTTTCTGGTGGTATGTTTGTGGATTGAATAGTGGATTGAATCTAAACAGGCTTTAGCAGGATTTCTCTCACTCTACCGAATGAAGCAAGGCAGCAGTTGTCATTCATTCATCTTCCCCTCTGCAGGCCTTTGAGCCCCTGCCCTAAAAGGGTGCCCCAAAAGGCTGGGGAGAGGCCTCTGGAATAATATAGGAGAAGTTCCTAGGGGCTGCAGGAGGAAGTCAGTACTGATTAAAAATAAATACTGTAAATTGGTGAATGTTTAATTAAGGCAATCCAGTTATTATTTGCCTATAAAAACTAATGGTAAAAAAACAGTTCTTTCTTGGTATCAAGAAAAAGTTGTAAAAAAAGATCTAACAAATCCACATTAACAAGAATTGAGACCAATTTATTATTTTTAATAGTTCTTATTTATTTTTAGGCTGCTGACTTCTGGGTATTCTAGTCTTATATGTTGGGCTTGTGCTGATAGGTATGTCTGGGTCTTTGGACTCCAAACATTCAGGGACTCCATGTGATGACCCTGCTGCTTTTTATAGGAGGTTTTAATAATATTCCGGTTTGACATTTCCCAAAATATGATCTTCATAGAGTGGGAGACAACAAAAGAAGAATCCCAGACCTATTGCCATGAGGCACATGGTCCACCCAAAACCATAGCTCCAATCAAACACATGCACAGTATTTACTGGGAAGGCCACACGCGTTGAAATCATCACAGCATAGATGACAAGGCCCATTAATGAGAATACAGCTGCAAAAAATGAAAAGGTAAAAAAAAGTTATTAACACATGAAAACAGGAAGGAGAACAGAATGGATTGTACATTTTTTAAAATGGCCTTGGGAGAATTCTGGGTCCTGTTGGCATTCTGCTCCCAGTTTCTATTCTGTTTGAACAATCTATCTAATATTGTCGTAAAATGAAGCTGTCTTATACTGACGGACAGATGATTCATGCAGTCCACTATTTGGTAGCACCATAAGATCCACCCTTGTGGCTTGAGACCATTTTTAGGTAGAGGGGCTGAGGGTTAACTGGAAGCAAAGCATGTTCTTTACCATTAAACTACAGCCCCTTCCCTATTTTGGGGTTTGAAGCTCTGAGAGGAAATACCACCGAAATGGTTATGTGAGATTCTGGATCAAATTTTACACAAGAACAATGAAGGTAAATATATACAATTTAATCTTCCGACACTAAAGATAACTGCATGATAGGCAAGCTTTTGAGTCATGCTCATGTAGAATTCTTCATTGGGTGAACAGAAATTTAGAACGCTTTTGAATCAACCAAAATGTTTTTGAATCAATAAAAATGTAAGAATTTCATACTCATATAGGAAGAATAAGGAGAAGCCAGTGATGAATTTAGAAGAATTTAGGAAAAGCAGAAAGGTTCATTTTAGATCCCCCACCTCTGCCTTCTATTTCAGGACATGGATGTTGTCTTGTTCCCCAGTTTTAAATTAAATGGGTAATGTTTGTGCTTTTTAAAAAAAGAAAAGAATGCTACTGTTTTGTGCATTGACTATAACAGACTGTCATTGCTTATTAGCCTATTTTTGTGGAATGCTGCTGTCCTGTCAAGCTCCTGAGAAAATGTGAAATGGCACAAATGTTTACTTCACACTTACATTGCTATTTTCTTACTGCCGTAGAAATAGCTAGTGTGTCCAAACCCAATCTGCTCTGCCATACTCTAAAAGATTTATTTTGCTTTGGATACATAGCCTTACCAGCAACAAAACACAAGCCTCCTAGGCCTCTAATGAAGTTGAAGCGAAGTGTTGGTATGGCAAAGGCGATGATGGACAAGGCGAAGCAGATGCAGATGAGTACAAATCCAACTAAGAAAGTACCAGCTGCACCTCTACCCCAGGCTGGAAATAAAAACAGAAAACAATGGCTCTGTCCTTTGCTCTTCACCTTGGCAAGATAGAGCTCTAAAATATCATTCAGTCATTCAAGAGGGTATGGTAGGGTACACATACCACATTCATTCACCTGTGTTTTATGTAACAATGGTTTATCAAATAAATCACAATTGGCTGGGTTCATGTAACATATTAAGGCACTTGCCATGGCTTATCAGACATAATGGCTGGATTTCCATGATTTGCTAAACTAAATCAAGTGGCTCAAAATGCTTTGTGAATGCCAACCATTATATCCATATAGTTTTATCTGTCAAGGGGCAGCAATTAATTCATGGAACAAGTTCTTTGATTTTGAAGCAACTACAGTTTTAGCATAAGCTGGTGGTAGGCATTCATTTTTTTCGGGCAACTAGGTATGAAAGAGGGATTGCTGCCTTTGCTGTTAGTCATCATATCTTTCCCTCTGTTAAATAGAGTTTGCTGGGTTATTTTAATATTTCAATAACCTGTTTGATCAGGGATGACTGTGGGACAGACAGAGGGAACTTTCTCAAATTAATCCTGGCTCACATAAAAGTTCTTTCATGTCTTGGCATTAGTGAAGAATGTACAGCCACAGTGACATTGATCTATTTGGACTGCAAGTACAGTCCTGCAAGAAGCAGGAGTAACTTGAGAACGCAGCAGAGAAGGGAACGTGGTAGACTCTAAACCCTTAGCCATCTAAACACTTAAGAGTATTATTTTACTGATTTATTTCAACTGGGATGCTCATGTTACTGAATTAATCTATACAGATTAAATCCAGGAAAGATCCCGGAATGTCAAATGTCAAAAATCTCTAGTTAAGAAGGCTCCGCTCAGAACCTGGTATTTGTAAAAGAATAAAAATCTTTATACAAAGCATGCTTCCAGATGTTAAAGCTGGAAAGATCATACTGAAAGGCTGCGAGCATTGAGTGGTAGAGACTAATTGGGATTCTAGGGACCCAAGCGCAGGAAATGGGTGCCACTGCCCGATTGAAAAAACACAGTTCATACAAGATAAATTTTCCACTTTTATTTGTGCAGCATTTTCACTTGGAATAGCATTTTTAAAATCACTGAGAATATTCCTGAGATTTGGCCTGCCAATCTAGAATAAATCAACTGACTATATAATAAATGATTGAAACTTATTTCATAGTGTCAACAGAATATCTTTCACTGAAGGCATTTTAAACCCTTCATTGCTGAAGATTTTAAAAAATCCTTCATTTTACTTCATTTGGCTTGCACCCTACATAGTCAGTAAAGCCTTCAAGCTTTCTGAGGCATACTTTGTTCCAAAGAGCAGTCAGGAAATAAAAGTCTTCATGATATAACACTATTTCCAAAAACAGAAAAACAGTTGTACCCATTAACTAATACTTAATATGCTTCCAAAAATGTGTTTGCTGGAAAGATGGATATCAGTACATTCAGAAATACTGTATACCATACAAACGCCATGGTGTATAATAATTTAATTATCCTAGTATGTCAGTACATACACCATACAAACACCTTCTTAGATATTAGGGCTGTCACCAATGAAAGAAATCAAAATCATCATTTTCAAAATTGTAAGTTGTTATATTTGCTACTGACTAAGACAAAACTAACAGCTACAAGTTCTCTAGCCTGAGAGTGTAAATAAACCAAAAAAAGAGGAAGATGAGTCTTCATAGTATCTACTTTCACAATTGCTCTTTCTCACAATCAATGCTTCCTTTAAAACAAACTCATTACTAAACGTGACTAATTTGGAGAAAAACTTGGAAGCAGTGATAACAGTGAGAAGAACCACTTGAGGCTACATGTGCAAAAAAGTTGCAGAGCATTTGATGCCCCTCAATCCTTAATAGAACTTGCCTTTTCCCCCTCAAATTGCTTTGCAAACAATGTCCCCATCAGTGAGATCCTTACCAAAATTCATGAGAGATGTACATCGCCAATCATCTTCTAAAGAACATAGCCTCCATAATGAGCCTTCACTCACAAATGGAAAAGATTGTGAGGTTACCCAGCCCCAACCAGCTAGTGCAATGATGCCAAAGATCATTGCTAGGCCCAGCAGAAGAGGCAAGATCCATCTGCAGCGGGTGTAATCCAGGCCATACTGAACCATCTTGCTGTTGGGTCTTCTCCAGTCACTTAAATGATATGCAAAAAGGTCTTCCTGCAATTGCTTTGGTGGTCTGGGAAAAACAGGGGATGAATGAAGTATGTATTAATGGAAAAAGAGATAGAGTAATAAAAAGAAAGAAAAGCAGAGACAAAGAACAGCTTTGTGATCCAGGCAGGCCCTAAAGAAAACTCCACCTAAATTTCTACGAGCAAGTCACTACAACAACCTGTTGATCTGGAAAGAAAATTTAGGGTTGGGACTATGCTCATTTTAGAACCTGTCTCCTCCTTCTTTGTCAGCTACTAATTAAAATAAATATAGATTATATCCATTGCCATTACTATTTAATCTATTCATGGCAGTAGCATTTCACAACAAAGAGCAAAACTGTAAAGTGTTTTTGAAGAGAGCAATGAAAGCTAAGAGTGTATAAAATAGTCCCAACCTTTTAAAAAATTACTGAAGACATTGTTGAGATTTCCCACTGCTTAGCTCTAAGAGTCTGAACAGCAGAAACTAGTATTAAAGCCACAACTGGGCATTACTACTGTGGGGTGTTTTTTATTTCAAATCAAAATAGTTCTAATTTTGTATCAGTTGAATAGTCATATTTTCCCCAAAGATGCTTGAGAACTGTATTAGCAGAAAAGGCTTAGTGTTCTGTGTTGAGTGATTGCTTATGTGACATCAAGTTGTACTGTATCAGCTTTAGCAACACATACATAGACCTCCAGGAAGCATTCAGTGTTAGGGATATAATAGTTTCCAACATTCTGTGGGAGGCATAAGACGGTCTTCTCTGGCCTGGAAAAATAAATTCCCAGAACCCCTTGGCAGAATTGGCCATGCTGGCAGTTGTAGTTCCAGTCCATTGGGAGGGAACAAGGTTGGGAAAGGTGTAAATAAGCAATCAAAGGCTACCATATCTAGGCTCCAAAAATCCAGAAGACAGAAAATTCCAATTCTTTGCTGCCATCTAGAGATTGTTCAGATTTTTGCAGCCCTGATTGGTAGTCCTAAATAATCAGCTACATCAAGAGGTACATTTACCATGGGGGTGGAGGTGAAAGCCACAAGTGAATGGGACTAGGTTTGTTTGTTTCATTTTAAAATAAAAGATAATGTCCTAATTTTCATATATTTCCCAACTCAAAGGAGTGGAAAATTGTGACCAACAGCATCCTGGCCATAGCATGTGGAAGGTTGCAACTTGGAATGCAAGAGGAGTAACTGATAAAGGAATTAAATGAAATATGTGCTGTATGTCTGTGAAACTAAAAGAATATGGATGTACAGATCTGAATGAAAGTGGTCAAATTGTGTGGAGTGTAGGTGGTGAATACATGTAGGAAAGTTAAAGTGCATGTTTAATTATGAATGAAAGGGATGAAATGTAATTAAATATGGATTAGTGTCATCAAGAATTTTGTGTATATGGAAGTAAGTATTCATAGGTTGGTGATAAATGTGTTTTACACTATAGCAAATAATAATAATGGAAGAACCAAGATGGAACAAATTGTGCAACATTTTGAATGAAGGGGGAGGGGAATATTATGTGTTAGGTGATGTAAATGTGGGTTGGAATGAGGCATGAGAAGAGTCAAGTTCAGAGACTCAGCATGATTACTGTTTTGGTGAGTACCTGCTTAGAAAAAGTCCTGTTTGTTTTGAATATGTGATTTAAACATACATACATATGGCAAAGGAATGAATATAAATCTAAAAGCATGATTGATTTGTTTCTTTATGATGAAAGATATAGAGTACTAGATTCAAAAGATGTGAGATGGACCATGTTTTTGTAGTACCAAGAATAAATCTTGGGGAAGAAATGTATATGGAAGAAAAGGAAAGAAATGAAGGAAAGCAGAATGAAAGTAAAACTACTACAGGAGTAGTACAAGAAGTAGGGATCTTATATGAAAAAGTATTAAAAGATAGCTTAATATCCCAGCTGAATGAATGGGAAATGAACCAATGAAAAAATGATGTGCAAGCAATATATGGGAAAATATATTAGAGTGCCACAAAATTGTCTGGAATTGCATTAATGGGAAGTATGAAAATTATGCTTAGTCGAATGATACAATGAAAGAAGCAGTGAATGAGGAAAAAATGCATGTAAGAGAATGCTGCAAAAATAAGGATGAGAGAGAGATAAGGTATATAGATGGACCAAGATACTCACAAGAAATGTAGTCAAAAGAGAGGAAGGAATAGTTACGGTTAAAAGAGGAAGAAAAAATAAAAAGAGATTTTGGCGGAAATAAAAAATGGTTATAGAAGTGGTTAAAGAGGGCTAAACAAGGAGTCTCCAACAAAATGAAGGGAATTAAAAATAAAAGTAATGAAATTACTTTGGGGGATGTGCTACACTGGACTTCAGTTCCAAAACTAGAAAGCCCTTGCAGTCTCCTGTTACCAGGTTAACAACTTTTGTCTAGCTGGGCACAGTGGAGAAGCTGCCTTCTAGGGAGAAGTAACCAGATCTTTTGCAGTGAGGAAATACAGACGATACACATCATTCAGCAACAACAAAGCTTTATTGATTCCAAGCAAATCAGCAAAGATTGCACTCACTCTTCATACATACCGCCCCCGCCCCCCAGCTTCCCAGCCGGGTTGACCAAACTTGAGCATGAGTTAATGGAGAAAACAGCTATGTAGCAAGATGAAAGGGTCCACATGAAGGGCTCTTCCAGCAAGCCTAGATTTTTATACAGAAAAAAAAAAATAGCACGCTTTGGATTGCACAGTGCCATGCCGGTTTGCACTTTGATACCAAGTCCAGCGTAATAACAAATTATTCATTCTCAGGTAGAAAATGTCTAATAATAGCTTGTCTAGTTCCAAGTACTTCACCAATATCAGCTTTCCCACCATCACAATTACTAAGCTGTAGCCTCAGAGTTGGACCACTTTGGCCTATTTTATCGAAGGATGAAACCAACTGAGAGAATGCTGGAAGGAATATAGGAATGATAGTGATGTGTCAAAGAGATTTGGTTTATGGAGTGGTTATGCAAGTGAGTAAATATTGCATCCATGCCTGATGATTGGAAGACTGCTTTTACTGCTCTCCTGTACAAAGGGAAAAGTAGCAAGAATGAATGCAAAAACATCATGGGGCTTAGTTTATTAAGCATGCCTCTGAAGGCATTTGGCAGAATTATTCCTGAAACCATGCAAGAGGTGATAACGAGGAAAATTGGAGAAGTACAGATAGCTTTTGGCCACACAGGGAGTGTGCTGATCAGGCTTTTACTCTTCAGCAGCTCACTGAGAAATTTCTGAATGTGAGAAAGAAAGTTAGTTGTATATGCAATAATTTAGAAAAAGTATATGATAAAATGAATCAAGATAAAATATATGATAAAGTGAATAAACTCAAATTATGGAATGTTTTGCATGAATATGGAACTTAAGGTTGGATGCTGAATGTAGTTAAGTGTGGTTTATGAGGGAAGTAAAGCAGGCATGAGGATAAAGGGAATGCTTAGTGACACTGAGCAGGGCAAAAGACAAAGTTGTGTGATATCCCTTTTATTTTTTAACATATTTGTGGATAAATGGAAAGCCAGTTTGGTCTAGTGGTTAAGGCACCAAGCTAGAAACCAGGAGACTGTTCTAGTCCCTCCTTAGGCCAGAGTTCTAGTCACTCTTCAGGCATGAAAGCCGGCTGGGTGACTTTGGGCCAGTCACTCTCTCTCAGCCCAACTCACCTCTCAGGGTTGTTGTTGTGGGGAAAATAGGAGGAGGAAGGAGCAACAGATATGTTCCATGCCTTGAGTTATTTATCAAAATAATAAAGGTGGGATAAAAAAATCTAAAAAGAATATAAAAACATCGCTTAGGGTGACATGGTTGGAAATGTGAATACATGTACTTTTGTATGCAGAGTATGTTATGTTATTAGGTAAGAAGCCAAATAATTTTCAGAAATATTAAATGGACTTTATGATGCAATGAAAAGCAAAGATCTGAAAATTATTGTCTCAAAGACCAAGGTAGCTGTGTTTGATAGGGCAGCCAGAATGAATGATTATAAATTATCCATAATAGGTGAAAATCAGAGCAAGTAGATGAAGTCGTGGTCCATCTGCAGGTAGTCCTTGCTTAACAACCGTTCATTTAGCAACCATCTGGAGTTATGATGGCGCTGAAAAAAACAACTTATGATCATTCCTCACATTTACAATAGTTGAAGCATCACTTGATCACCATTTTCGATCTTCCTAGCCAGCTTCCAATAAGCAAAATCAAGAGGGAAATGCTTAATTCTCTTAACAACCACATGGTTTGCTTAACAACCATGTAATTCGCATAACGACCACCACAAAAATGATCATAAAATCGGGTCTGGATTCTCTTAACAACCACATCACTTAGTGACCTAAATTCTGGTCCCAGTTGTGGTTGTTAAACAAGGACTACCTGTATTGCATTTCATTCCTTCTTAGCCACTGCCTTTGTTTGGATTAGCTATTGTGCCTGTAGTGGAACACCTCCTTCCCTCTGGCCACTGGTCATGGCCCTCCATGGCTATTTTGTCCCAAACTGCCAGGGCTGCCATCTATCCTTGTTCTGTTTAGACTGTGAGGTGAGCAGGCAAGTAAAATGGAATTCTTTATTTATACTACAACTATATACAATTAGCAATTGTCTCTTAAATAATAGTTCAGTTCAATTCAAGCCCAACTGGGCAAGGGCAGAGTGCTTGGCAAAACAACAAAGCCAGGTTCAGCTGGAGAACCCGATGATGCGGCTGCACTGGACTCGACTGGGGCTTGCAGCAAGGCAGCTAGGCAGGACTTGACTGGAGACTATGACAGGGAGGCAGGACAGGATTCGGCAGGAACTGACGGCAAGGTGACTGAACCAGCCTCGGCTGGAGAACACGGCAAGACTGCAAGGCAAAACTCGGCTATGGATCGTAACGAGGCAACAAGGCTAGGCTCAACTGGGCTCCATGGCAAGGAGACAAGAATGGATTTGGCTGGACCTCGTGGCAAGGTGGCAAGGCAAGACTTGACTGGGCTTTGGGGCAAAGCAGCAGGACTCAACTTGGCTGAGCTCTGTGGCAGGATGGCAAGGCAAGGCTCAAGTGGGCTTTGGGGCAAGGTGGCAGGACTCGACTCAGCTGGGCTTCATGGCAGGATGGCAAAGCAAGGCTCAGAAGGCTGGGAAGGCTCTGGTTCCGTAGCAGCTATAGGGCAGGGCTCCAAGAACAGTTCCGGCTTTTCTTCTCCTTGGGAAGCTGTTAGCTCAGTGGAACGTTTGTCTCCAGCATCTCAGTCCTTGCGCTGGTTCCTTTTTAAGCTGTTCCCTTCAGGCAGTTTCTCCTCTGCAGCCAATCGGACTTCCTTTTGTTTGGTGCGCTTTTCGGGTCGCCTTTCCCTTGTGCTGATTGGCTGCTTTGAATTCAGCTCCTGATTTTGCCCAATCAGCTGCTCAAGACTTTATTTATTTATTTATTATTCAAATTTTGCTACTGCCCACCTCCTCCCAAAAGAGGGACTCTGGGTGGTTTACAATAAAATTAAGACTATAATAATAGACAATTGAGATCTTATAAAATAAATTACAAATATAAAATACAATATAAATAAGTATAAAATCCAAGAGGTTAAAAATTCTAATCAGGTGGGAGGGGATCTAAGGCACGAGCCAACCCCATGAACGGTTGCTCACCTTCCCGCCCCATACAAAATGGCAGAACCAGGTTTTCAGGGCCCTCCTGAAGGTCGGAAGTGAAGGCGCCTGCCTCACCTCTGGGGGCAAGATGTTCCGGGGGGGGGCAACTGCAGAGAAGGCCCGCTTCCTGGACCCCGCCAGATGGAGTTCTCTTGCAGACGGGGTCCGCAGCATGCCTTCTCTGCCTGACCAGGTGGGGCGGGTCAATGTTGTGGGGATGAGATGGTCCCTCAGGTAGCCTGGCCCCATGCCATGTAGTGCTTTAAAGGTCATAACCAACACCTTGAATTGGACCTGGAAGCAAATTGGCACCCAGTGCAGCTCGCACAGTAAAGGCGTTATATGTGCCGATCTAGGGGCACCAAAAATAGCCCGTGCGGCTGCATTCTGGACCAGCTGAAGCTTCTGGATACTCTTCAAGGGTAGCCCCATGTAGAGCGCATTGCAGTAATCGATATGGGAGATGACGAGGGCATGAGTGACTGTTCGGAGGGCCTCTCCGGGAACTTTCCTGCTCTGCTGAGTCACTCGGAGTTTTGATTACCCCATTTTGCCTAGCGTAGGTTTTGATTTCCCCTTCCTCATCCTCAGAGTCAGATTCAACCCTTACAGTCCTGGAGAGGTTCAAGCTGGACACCAGGAAGAGCTTCCTAATTGGACTAGGCTACTACACAAAGTAGTGAGTTCTCCTTCAGTGGAGGTCTTCAAACAGTGGCTGGATGGTCATCTATCAGAAATGCGATAAGGAATATTGCCCTGACCAGGAGGTTGGACTAAATGACCTCTAATGATGACTATGCTTTTGTTTCTTCTGGCAAATGCACCCTTTGGTTCCGTATAACACAATGGGCAGAAGCATGTTCTTATTTTCACTTCATTCCTCACCACAGACCACATGCTATTGACTATACTTGATTCTACTAGCACTGGCAAGTTTTCAAATATCTTCATCCATTTTCCCATTATACCAAAGTACATAAATTCATCTATTTGGTCTGATTTTTCAATATTTATGTTGTGCTGGCTCAGGTTGGAAAACAGTAGTTTTGAAGTAGAGCAGAAAGAGGACGTTGTGTTTGTGGTAGGCTGGTGGTGGATCAAGGACACCACCATTTATTTATGCCCTCCAGAAACAGTTTGGTGGGCTGTATTTACAATGGGGCAACTTGGCTGCTGATCAGCCTTGTTAGACAAAATTATCTGCCTGATTGGGTATGGTTTTTCACCCTTAAAAAAAAACAACTACTGGAGCCAAATCTGTCCCTAGGCAATAGTTGTTGAGCTTAAAAACAAGGAATGGTAGCCAAGTTGGCAGATTCCAGTGTTTTTTTTAAATGATTTTGATGAAATGTTGAGGGAAAGTTAATGTAAGGCCAAACACCTCTCTCAAGGTTAGATCAGAGACTAAATTGAAAAATTATAAACTGCTGGGTATATGGGGTAGCAGCACAAAATATGAACAAAATATGAAACCAATATGTTAGTTGTATTGCAGGGGCATCCTGAGGAGTGGGCCCAAAAACTCGAGATAGCGTTCACAATCATGCAATTGGAGCCTTGCCTCTTGATAATCAAATCAAATTATCCATTCAGTTGTATCTGAGCCTTGGCAATTCCATAAGCCAGCTCTCTCCATGATTTCCAATCTTGTACAGCTTCTTTCAGTTGCTTTATATTTTGGCCTATGTCTGCTTTGATTACATCCAACCAGCACATTCTTTGGCATGTATAAAAGTCTGTGGGAGTGGGCAGCTATAATAAATTTGAAAGGAGGAGGAGGAGGAGGGGGTGGGCTTTGATCACAAGGTCACCTCTTCCTTTTTTGACTTTTGTGATACCCTCATGGATGCCTTTCTAATATTAGAACATTGAATGAAAGCTAATTGACCCTACAGTTCCTTAATTCTCTTAAGGACTGGGGTTTACATCCAGGATCTATAGAATGACATTCTTTGAATCCCTGCTGCTCCAGCCGTGGAAGAAGGACCTGCTATGAGTAGAGCTCAACATCATAGCCCAGGGCAAGAGAAGCCAGGAAGGCTGGTCAGAGGAGAGCAACTTCCCACTAACTTTTTCCTCACTCGTTCTGCCAGCTGCCAGTTGTTCTTCAAGTAAGATGTTATATGAAGTACAAGCCATAATCTTCTCTTTTTTCTATATTAATTTATTTTTATATATACTTTTCCTTTCAGTCCCCAGACTTCGAAATATAAGACTAACCTCTGTAGGGATTGGCAAGCAACTGTGTAAAATGTAGTCTCTGATGTGAAGTTTAGCATGCTGATCATAATAGTAGCACCTTTAACAGCATCAGTGTCAAGGCAAAAGGAAGACAAAATAAACACTGATGATCAGAAAATGGGGACTGATTCCTTTTCCTACTCGGTTATATCCATAATAATTTCTCCTTTTAATCCCATTCTCATACTACTAAATTTACTCTGGAGAGGTTTGTGATTAAGGGTTTTAAGAGGGATATCCATGACTTCTTTCAGGCATATAGAGAGATTGTGTTGCAAGCATAAAAGCAGATGAGGCTGCCCCTGCTGTTTACACCCAGACACTTAGGGCTGCAATGGGAACGGGTGTGTGCATGCCCAGGACTCAATGTAAGAGGTGATGGATCCTAGTGTAGATCCACGTTAGTGGTAGGGACAGGGCTACATGGACCAGATTTCATCCATACAGCCCATTTCTGTGTAGGAAGTTCTCAATTAGATCAGGCATGAAGGAGGTTATTTAGATTATATCTAGCTAATGGTAGCATATGCTATACGTGGCATGAGATGTCCTTGTGGTAGCTACAGATGAAATGTTTTTCGAAATTGAACAATAGATCATCAACAAACAATTCCCTTGTAATAAGTGTTGCTAACTGAAACCTGTATGTTCAAAGGTATTTGACTGAAAACAGAATGTGAGATTTTGTTTTCATCCAGCAAAATAATTGCAAAGGGCCTGATTTTCTTGTAACAAAGTTTGCTTTCTCAATGTTGAAATAAACTTTTTAATGCTGAATTGCCTTTACAAAAACATTTCATTTCTCTACTGCCTTTCCCAGAAGGCTCAGCACAATTTTTATACAATTTAGAGCATTTAAATACAGTATCTTAAAAGAAAATAAACTCAACATAAAACTAATATAAAAACCATTCATAGTTACAAAAAAAAATCAGACTAGGCTGAAAAGACAGGTATTTATGGCTCCCCTGAACATCTCCAAAGGTAGACACACACACATACCCCAGCAGGAGCACATTCCACTGCACAGGGGTGATAACTGAGAAGTCCCAGTCTTGAGTCTTCACGAGAAGGGCTGATGCTCCCCAGAGAAAAGACCAATACACTTAATGAACAGTGAGGAATATGCAGAGAAATATACATATTCTTAAGTAATCTTGACATAAGCTATTGACAGGCAACCTGTGTATTTAAGAGTAGGCATGATATGACCTGTCCAGCTGGCCTCAGATCCAATCTGCCCTCCTGCCTTTTGAACTGAAGTTTCTGAACTACAGAAAAAAGGCAGTGCATAGCCCACCACATACTGAAGGTTATCAGCTGATGTTCTGAGGTCATCCTCTTCAAGGAAAGGGTGGAGCTCTCATATTAGTCACAGCTGGTGAAAAGTGCTCCTGGACCTAACCATAGTCTGAGATTCCAGGCTGATATCAAAAGCCATGGACATCTGCATCTAGCTACAGTGACATCAAAGTGATGGAATGTGAGTCATTATATCACAATGCAAGCTCCGCCCTTTCATACTTATATCATAATGTTGCATGCAAGTATATAAGGAGTGGAGTTTGGGTCACAACATCATGACATAGATTTATCATTTTGGTGTCATTGTGGCCCACGCCTAGAGCAGTCCCAAATAGCCTACCTGTTATTTCTGAGGAAGTGTAATCGTCCATCCAGATACAGGAGAATCCATCTCACCCTTCGGATCATGATCCTATACAAATATCACCGCAGACTTCCTACTATTCAGTTTCAATCTATTATCTTTCATCTAGCCTACAACTGCTGGTAGACAGTCATTTAGTGAAATCATGCCTGAGAACAATAATATGGCAAAAATAGATTTGGGTGAAATCAACATATTGGTAACACTCAGCACCAAGTCTTCTGATATCTTCTCCCAATAGTCTCACACAGGTATTTAAAAGCACTGGTGAGAGAATGAGGGATTCCTGTTTAGAGGAGCAATTATCACCAAGCACCATCAAATGAGATGGCAGCAGAACCATTACAATGCAGTGCCCCCATCCCCAACATTTTGAGATGGTCCAGAAGGATACCATGGTCAGTGGTACTGAAAACTGCCAAGAGAACTGAAAGAACCAACAATCCTGCTTCCTCTTTCCATGTCAGGCCAATCTAGGCCAACTCAACCCACTAGCCTGATCTAGAGCAGGTTTGAAATAGGCTTCGAGAACCCATTCCTTTCAAGATCATTTGAAACTGAATAGTTTTCATCCTATCATCTTTCACAATCAATAGATCTAGGCTAGGCTTCTTAAGAAGATGTCTTTGCCTGCTTTAAACATTGAAGCAGCAACACGGCAAGGTCAGCTGGGGTGGCAGGGCAGCAGGGGACTTGGAATGCACTGTGGCAAGGGCGGCTGTGGCTGGGACGGGGCTGGGGCAGCTGTGGCTTCCCGGGGTGTGGCAAGCAGGGTATGCAAAGCAGGGTACAGGGCGGCCAAAAGGGGCAGATCTGGGGGGGAGATAGGCAAGCGGGGGGAGTTGAAGCACCCCTGCAGTTGTAAGTGTGGGCGGGCTGCCAAGCACCCGAGCTTTGATCACATGACCACAGGGGCACTGCAACAGCCTAACTTTGGGCACCTGTTATAAGTCACTTTTTTCAGCATGTTTGTAACTTCAAACAGTCGCTGAACAAATGGTTGTAAGTCAAGGACTACCTGTATACATTCAGACTGATTTTGGAAGAGCCCCACTGGTACTTTAAAACTACTTCTGCTATGGTGAATTATCATGGGCTGTTAGTGGTGCATAAAGCCAGTGGCATCCCACGTTCTCTTATGATCATCAGCACCCCACACAACTCTGCCCCCTCTCTTAAGAGAAGGGTGCTAGCTAGACGCACACTTTCCAAGTGTTTAGCACTCTCCCTCCCTCCCTCTGCATGAATGAGCAGGGCACAGATCCACTTCCTATACACTCTCTTCTGTTTCTGTGTCGCCTCCATCTCTCCCTGTTATCAGTTCAGGACTGTATGCTGCAGATGACCTAATATTTTCAGCTTCTCCATCCATTTCTTCACTTTTCTCCAACTTGTTGAAGTACATGATCCCAGCTTTGTTCTTAAAATCTTAAAATTGATACCAAATACCAAACGCTGTTGGAGTCAGAGCTGTGCAGGGAGGCAGATTCCATATCACAACCTGCCTTGGAGGAAGGTATGACAAATAGATAGGGGGGTTGTAGTAAGCCTTGAGTTGCAGTCTTAATCTTACCAACCTGAACGGAAGTTTCAATGGAATGGAAATTAAAATGTATTTGGGATATTAGTATATTTTTTACAAGATCCAGTGTGATATGATTTGAGCATTGATCAAGGTTAAAATCTCTGTTCAGCCATGGATAACAATTATTCAAGCACTTGTAGTCTAATGCATCACACAATAGTTGTTGTATGGAAGAACATGTGTATCAGTCTCAGCTCCATTGAAGAAAGGTAGGCAATAAAGACAGATAATAAGTAAGTCTGAGATTTAAATACTAGAGCTCTTATTTTCCTAGTATCAGTGCAATAAAAATCTACTCGGGTGGATCACATTCTATAATTGAAAGCGTCTGCAAAGCTGAAGTACCGAGTGTGACCTTTGAAGGTAAGATTGCCTGGTGATGCAGGATTTGTACACATATTTTATTTACTGAAACATTATACCTTAACTGAGGGATTTTTCATCTTCTATCAGGAAATTAGTGAATTGCCATGTTTCCTAGCAGGAAGGCATATTCCCTCTTTTTTAAAGGGAACAGTAATAAAACCCCTTTTAAAACAATTAGAATCTCCCTTTATTCAGCAAACCTGGAAAATTACAGGCAGGTAAGGTGATTGCCTATGGTGATTGCGAAGGTAGACTTGTAATTCCTTGACTTACCTGGGTAAGACAGTCTATCTGGTCCCATTTCAGATAGGCTAGAATAAGGCATAGTTCTAGTGACTGAACCATGGTTTTGGATGCTGGAAATAACCCAGTGAAATCATGCAGATGTTATTCAGTGTAGTGTTTTACAACAGTCCAGATAAATTATCCGCAGTGGCTTATATAAAACTTAGAAGGATAACCAAGTCCCTTTCCCACATATGTACTTCTGAAATTATAAGAAAAATAGATAAAATGGTCAAACTGGATGAATAATGAATTACAATTATTAAATTTACGTATATGCCACCCAACTCCCAGCAACTCTAACCTAACAAATTGTTACATTTGGAGATTGCAGTGTATTATCAATGGCTACTATATGAACTGAATGGGATGCCTCTTTCCAGTGTAATTATACCTTTTTCCATGGGAAATATTCTGATTAAGAGACAGAGGGCTGAGTCGTGCTCTGCAAGGATTTGAGGGTGCAGACCATCACCTCAGGAACTCTAATTGGGAACAGTGAACTTTGGACTGTTAACGAGAACCTCTATACTGTATATGCTCAACTCATATTTAAATATAGAATCATAGTACAGTACTGGAAAGGCCATTGAATCTAAACCCCTGATCGGTGCAGAAATTTATTAAAGCAGTATTGAAAACAGCAGTATTTGCCATATAGTTTTTCTATATATGCTTTTTCATGCATCTTCACTCTGGATGGTAAATAGCATGACAACATTCTCAGCAGTGTGCATGTATTCATTCACTTAGTTGCAATCCTTGTTTTATGTAAGACTGATGCAATCTCTAATATCCAAAGTATGTTGCATTTACATCCAACTCACCTTTCATTTCACTGAGTTTGCGGAGGAAATGCTCCAAACTGATCACAAGTTTTCACCTGCATATTCTCAATATAATTTATCTATAAACTTTTTTATATAAAGATAAAACACACAGAATTCAAACACCCATTTAAACATATGACGTAAATATAAAATGCTAGAATATATGTGAACACTCAAGAATCTTTGTTTTGGCTTTGGCTTCTTGGATGCTGGAACAGTGGTGTAACTCAGTCTAGGCAAATCTAAATATGGTCCTTTGAAGTGATGTGTGATATTGTTTTATTACTGACCAAATGATAGAATATCAGCAAGAGCTAGACTCTGCCTTCAGCTATCATCTGATGATGGAAGTAAATGTGAGCTAAAGGAATTTAATCTGTATGAATTAAAGACCCTTTAATTTTTATTCTATTAGTTTCTTTAAAAACTTCTTGTTGCCAAAACATAATCCTACTTATGTTTATCCAGAAAAAGCAAACTCTATGAAGGCAATGGGCTCATTTCCATAAAGTGGATGGAAGATTTCTGTCTTCAATTGTAGATTACAATATTTACAGAACACATAGGCAGTATTTCATATCTCTTTAAAAAAAACTATGTTCTATCACAATCCAATATAGCATAAAATACAACGTAACTTTAAATAATGTGGATTCACATGAGAATTTCTTATGTACCTTAAGCAACTTTTATTAATCAACTCATGCAACAGTGGGTGGATTACTTTTGAGAACAATCATCGTAAACTTACAAAACAGTCATATCTGAAATTATACATGGGAATATACAATATTTCTGCAAGTACAAAATAAGCTTCTACCAAAAGGTACAAAATATATGGTAGACTTTTTTTTACTAATATACTGTACACTCAGAGGGCTGTCAGATTAACAATGGATTTAATGGTGTTAAAGTTTTCACATATTCTAATCAGGGATTCCACCCATGATAATATCTTCAGTGATTGCTTAACTTTATTACTGAAATTAATGGAATTTAATTCTCTGCAATCTTCTCTGTGTTTATTTAGGATTAAGACCTACTGAACTCTGTGTTCTGTTGCTGACTAGACATCCATAGAATTATGCCAGGATTGACAGGCAGAGTTGGAATTTTGAAAGTGTGCTGTAGGCATTTGGGCAATCTGACTGCCAAAGGTGTATCTGTTTACACAATGGCTGCCACAGGGTGTGTTGGTAGGTGGGCAGCAAATCACAGAAATCCTTTAAAAAGGCAAAATGACGTGGTTATTCCCATTTAGCCCATTCCACCAATGCTTTGTACCACTGCAATTTATCATTGCCTTTCTTTTCCTAGGCAGATAAAGTGCTAGGCTTATACCCAAGTACTACTTTTATTTTGGAACAACATGGGGTGGGGGGGCGGTCTACATGAGATCCAGAGGCATTATTTTAAATAAAATGTCATGGGCTGGCACTTTGCTTTGCAGCATGGAAGCATTCCATATAATTTAATTAAAAAATAAAATCCAGAGCTTCAGGCACCTGACTAGCCCCACTGGAGCTGTCCTCAGGTATACTGTGCCCATAGGTACCACACTGCCTACCTGTGAATTACACTGTAAATGCTTGAATTTGGAAAGCTCAGTCTAGATTATTAGTCCACTACTGATTAATTAATCCTGAAGAACCTTATCCAAAAGTTTAACTGCCTTGTAAAACCACCTTATAGAGGTATTCTACCCTTTTGAAAAATCAACCACTCATGGGAGCTATCCTAATCTACCCTTTGATTCAACGCCATTCGAATCCTAGATAAGCGTATGGGGTGTGGTGATAAAATGAGATGAGAAGGTTGGCAGCAGAGAAGCACGTTTCGAATTGCAGCTATTCAATATACTGTACCAGCTTCCTTTTGTTGTCTAATAAATTGGGGAATCTAACAGTTATCTGGGTTTTTGTTTTTTGCTTTAAATCCATATATACTGAGAATAAAGTTGTAATATCAGATATTGGGGAGAAGGGAAATTCAAAGTATAATTCTAAAGTTTTAGCTTCTGCCTAATTTCAATTTATGAGACATATGCCGTATTTTATTTATTTATTTTCTATCCCTTTATTTTTATAAACAACTCAAGGCAGCAAACATACCTGATACTCCTTCCTCCTCCTATTTCCCCCACAACAACAACCCTGTGAGGTGAGCTGGGCTGAGTGTGTGTGACTGGCCCAAGGTCACCCAGCCGGCTTTTATGCCTCAGATGGGACTAGAACTCTCCTACTACGCCTGATTGGCTCTTGGGCTGAGAGAGGGGGACTGGCCCAAGGTCACCCAGCCAGCTGTTCAGAAGTACGCAGGTAAATTCAGATGGAAGAGCCTTGGCATTTACCACCAATAGCATTATGCATTTACGCTTTCTCTCCCAAGAAACACAAAATGGCTAACTTCCCGACACTAATTATCTCAATAGAGCAGAGTTATCATATTCATAACCTCATCTAGAAGCATCCAATGATGGGGTGGGTGGGTTATCACATAAATTCTTTAGTGTGAGATACCTGCACATACATGTTCATTTTTTAATATCAAGTAAGCTATGAAGCATTGTTGCAGCAGAAATGCCAGTAAAATAATAAAATTTTAGCAGAATCCAGTGCTTAGACGATTGCGTACCGAATGTATAAATAGCTACACTTTCAAACATTCTTTTATTAATGTATATTGGGTAAGGAGTTTGAACTACAGGCTAAAAAACAAAAGCTTACAATTGTCCAACAGTTAACCCCCCCGCACCCCTTTATATATACTCAGTAAAATATTACTATCTTGGAACATATCACTTTGCCAAAGCTTCTGTCCCCCACAAAAACCAATTAATTCCTGAAGGGAATTGTTTTTAGTTATCAAAATTCAGAATGCAATCTTTTTAATAAAATAAGTCTGAAAATAGGGATGTCTAAAAATAAACTGCATTTGTTATTCAAACAAACAAATAATCCTATGTCAGAAACAATATTGCTTTATTCCCTAGAAATAGTTTCTATTAAGTCCGCGCAGGTTATATGCCATCATGCCTGTAGGGTTTTATGTTACCCAGGACTTCATCTTCCCAGTTGGGAAGACAGCAGAAAAAGAACGCACAACCTATCACAATCACTGTACTTGCCCAACCAAAGCCGTAAGCCCAACTGAACATGTTGCTTCCTGTCAATATAATATCTTCGGTGTATTTCACTGGATAGATGACCAAGCTTAAAATCTGGAAAGCAGCTGGATGGAAATAAGGTGGAAAGAAAAAGCATTAAATAAAATCTCATACTGCACAGATATTTGCAGCAAATTGTATTTCCATTAGAAGAGATTAGGACAACCCCAACCCTGCTGGCCTCTTGTAAGATCCTAAAGACTTGCTTCTGTGACCTGGCCTGGGGCCCTGAGGGTGTGAAGGGACCCATCTCCTGGCTGTATTAGCGTTTGTTGACTGGGTTACTTCCTCGGCTGCTATGCATTTTAATTGTTGTTTTTATTATTATAATTTTTTTAATTTAATGCTTGCTGCCCAGAGTCACTTTTTGACTTTACAAATTGATTAATTGATTGAATAAATAAGAGGGATTGTCAATATAGCACATGAGATATCAGAGTATATGTCATACCCATAATAATTTATGTAGATAGATATAAAAGTTTCTAATTAAATCTCTTAAAGTTTCAGCATTCTTTCTTGCATGGTATCTCACAAGATGGGGTTGAGATTGCTGGAATCTAGTCTAGGGGGAATCATCCAGCATTAGAGACATGGCTGAACTCTGTCTGCTAATTTTCAATGAATTACTTCTGTAATTATTGGTAAAACCAATAATTGGTCTTACCAATAATTACAGATTTTCCAAGTCTCTTTTCCAGAGACTTGGAAAATTTCGTATTAGTGATGTCTTTTCCCATCAACACAAAAATTGTTGAAAATTACTTTTTCAGAAAAAAATTTGAGTATACAAAACTTAAACATGGGAAAGCATCTATCACACAAGATGTATGAAGCATCACTAAACATGTGTGTAGCAATCAGACAAGTGAATATTAATGTGATGTTTACATCTGTTTCACACAAGTAAGTTATCACAGAACTAGGAGCCATTGGGCAAATTCCCTTCTCAAAGCAAGAATCCAGCACAACTGATTCTACTGTCAAACCACTTCTTTGAAGTTTTCCCTAACATTCCACTGGAACCTGCCTTCCTGTAACTTCAGAGCATTCTTAAATATCTTGCACTTGGGATAACAGAAATCATAGCTGTCTTCTGTGTAATGTTCCTTCAGATACTTGAGGATTGCTATCAAATCCTCCCAGTACAGTTGGGGGTTTTCTGTTGTTGCAAAGCTCAACATATTTAGCCTTCCATGTGTCTTCTCACAGAGAGAAGTTTTAGTTCTATGATCATGTTGGCCTTCTTTGAAACCATTACAACTTATCTGAATCTTCTTCAACCATGGTGCCCAAAACTGGCCAGGTATTCAAGATAGGTTATGACCAATATAGAATAGAATGGAACTCATACTTCCTGTGATTTGGAAACTATGCTTCTATTGATGCAACCTAAAACCATATTTGACTATTTGCAGCCATGCATATTCAGCATGATCATCTACAATTCCAATTTTTGCATAACTATTACTAAACCAGGTTTCCCCTATCCAATATTAGCACATCTGATTTCTTTTTCTTAAATGACTAACTTTGTATTTGCCTCTGCTCAATTTTATTCTGTTATTTCCAACTCCTGTTTCTACCCCAGGAGTAGGCAATCCATAACCACAGAGAATAACCAGTACTCCAAGACTGCACAGCACAATTTTGGATGTTGTATTCAGAGAGAGAGTTAAGTGTGGGAATAGCAGTGTTTTGCCACTCCCATTCCCACTCGTAATGGCCCCATACATGCCAAAATAAGACAGAAATCTGACTACCCTCTTCCACTAGTATCACCATGAATAGTTTCTTGCAGCTTTCCAAAAACCTGAAGGCTGAATTAAAACTTCCAACTCTCAGAAGCTGCTCAACTTGACTTAACCTATTAAAATAATTTTGTTTTGTGCTTCCATCTTTAAGGATTCTAGTAGTCACGCCTAATTCTGCCTTCAGCTAATCTAGAAAGCATTCCTTCCACCTCCTCATCCAAGTCATTAATAAAAACACTGAAGGGCGTGAGATCCAGATGAAGGCTCTAGTTGAGTTTCTGCACTGCACTAAGACTTGGTTGGATAACCATGGTTTTTTAATAAATGATTTGCTAAGGTTTCACAACACATTAATCCATAACTATGCTTCACAAATCATCCTAGCTAAATTCATGCAAGACAATAAACCCAAACCAAAGAAACCTCATTACAGCTTAGCACAGTGTACAAAGTCATTCTTTTTATAAATGATTCTCAAGCTAGCTGTGGTTCAACCACAACTAACTTGCTCCATAGAATTCTATGGGCATTTTTGTCAAATGTTTTGAAGAGATTAAGATATAGTATGTCCACAATATATAAGGGAATATATTTACGCAATAATTTTTTGGGGGGAAATTTATGTAATTGTGGATTTATGCAATCAAATGCTCATGTGATATATCTTTAATAACACATCCCAACAGTAATATTCTAAAATACATAAAGGTTCCTCCAAAAATGAAGATATTTGCCTATTAAAGAGTAACCTGGGGAAGGCTAATTAGAAACTAAATGATGGCTTGATATTGGCCAGTTTCAATTAAGAAAGCTGACCACAGTATATCTGAGTCTGGACAGAAAGCTAATTGTTGCTAATATGAAATCTAAGAAAAGTGGTGCCGGAGGAGGAAAGAGCTGAATAATAACTTAAGGCTTGGCATGACTCATTTTGACATATCCTAGAGAGAAGCATATTTCAGGAAAGTCATATCAATTATAATTGGTCAGAAAATCAGTGTCTTATTTACAGGCTTACCAGCAACAAAAAGCAAGCCTCCAATTCCTCGAACAAAGTTAAACCGCAGTATTTCAATGGAAAATGCTATGACTGCTAAGCAGAAACAGATGCAGACGATGATAAAACCAACAAGATAAGTAGCAGCAGCAGCTCTGCCCCAACCTTTGAAGAAAAAAAAATAAGGAATGAGAAACATAAATACCTTGTACGTAAATACACACATTTTGCATTAGTTAAACGTAAGCTTAGAAAAATGTTGGTTAAAGGGATTGAGCAGAATCTTGCTTCTATTGTTAAAGGCATTATGAAATATTGTGATGCTTCTTCTCATCTGACACAATTTATCATGTGTCTTTTTTAAAAGTTCACCTGAAAAGTCTTAGGACATTTTATATGCATTTTCCTAATATATATTTGTACACAACTTTGCTTTCTACAAACCTTTTCTGCATAAATTGTTTTATGCTGCATAGGTGTATACAGTAGTAAAAATAATGTATAAAATTATAAGGGTCGCTTTGGTGAGATGGGCGGTGAAGAAATGTGAGGAATAAGTAAAATAAAATAAATAAAATATATGCTTTATGTATTTTTTAAAAAACAACAAATAGCAATACAGGACAGGACAGGACAAGACAGGAACAATGTAAAAAAAAAAAAGCTCTCTCTTATAAGTAATGTTCCAGGCCCTAAAAAAATCTAGGTAAAGGTAAAGGTTTCCCTTGACGTTAAGTCCAGTCGCGTCCAACTCTAGGAGGCGGTGCTCATCTCCATTTCAAAGCCGAAGAGCCGGCGTTTGTCCGTAGACACTTCCGTAGTCATGTGGCCAGCATGACTACACGGAACACCGTTACCTGCCCGCCGAAGCGGTACTTATTAATCTACTCACATTTGCATGTTTTCGAACTGCTAGGTTGGCAGGAACTGGGACTAGCAACAGGAGCTCACCCCGTCACGTGGATTCAAACCGCCGACCTTCCGATCGGCAAACTCAGCAGCTCAGCGGTTTAATCTGCAGCGCCACCATGTCCCTTAAAAATTCTACTTACTAATAAATTGGCAGAAAAGCCTTGCCTAGATTGGAAGGCAAAAGGATGGAGAAGGAAGTTTGGTCTAGTGCAGCCTCTCAACTTTTTGACCCTGGAGGAACCCTTGAAATATCTTTCAGGCCTCAGGGAACCCCTGCACATTCAGGCTCAAATATAGGCCAGAAGTTACAAAATTATTATATTCGTTTCATGTGTGGGCCTGGATATATGCATTAACAGTGTTCTTAAACTAAAAATAGAGAATGAAACTTACCTCTTTAATGTAAAGTTGCCTGAATTTGAAATAATTTTTTAAAATAAATCATGATCTCCTAGGGAACCCCTAGTGACCTCTCCTGGAATCCTGGTTGAGAAACCCTGGTCTAGTGGTTAAGGCACCAGGCCAGAATCCAGAAGACTGAGAGTTCTAGTTCTGCCTTAGATGAAAGCTGGCTGGGTGACCTTGGGCCAGTCCCTCTTTCTCAGCCCAACTCACCTCACAGGGTTGTTGTTGTGGGGAAAATAGGAGGAGGAAGGAGTATTCAGTATGTTCACTGCCTTGAGTTATTTGTTAAAAAAAAATAAGGGCGGGATAAAAAAATCTAAAAAATGTACAGTTGAAATCCATCAATGAAGTAGGTAAGCCTTATTAAGACAATAAGCATGGCAAATCATGGATATTTTATGCTTCCCTTCTCAGCACAGACTGGAAGGTGATCTGACAATTCCACATATACTGTATCTTAGATTAACCATAATTTTGCATTATAGCCAATGCTAAAACTGTTTTTAATGTGTGACTGCTGACAAAAACCACCAAACAAGCTTCATAACTATGGCATGAATTTGGCTTGTTTTCATTAACCATAGTTATGAATAATCAAAGTTTCTCTGGGCTTTGAAATCATAAGAGATTGCTGTTAGTTTATATATGAAAACAGAAGCCTTCTGAACCATGGAGAGACGATGAGTGTCCAAACCCAAGGTTTCTTTCCTTCTAACAATGAACCAGACATGGGCAACCTATGTCCACATATATCCTCCTACCACCTTGAGATTAGTCTTTAATTTTTTTCAAGTTTCTCTTTGCTTTTGCCACCATCCCCTTCTAAATAAGGATGGAATTAGGAGCAGAAAAATCTCAGATAGCTTTTCCTCTCACAGTTAAGACACCCACAGACGGGCATCCATCCTCCCTCATTTCATCCCTTAAAACAAGCTGGGTAAGCTGGGTTGGGGGAGAAAGTCCAGGGCAATCTCACTTAGTCATCTGTATGGTCAAACAGAGAGTGTGTCATGCGCTGCCTACCTCCGAGTAATACTCAGACGCTGATTCTGTGAAACAGGCTCTGATTTATTCGCAGTGTAGGTACAGTATAGGAAAAAAGCTGAGAGTGACAGGAGCGCGCCGGTGCGGGGTTTAAATACCCCGCGCCGGTCAGCGCCCCCTCACTCGCGGTTACGTCACCCCCCCTTTGTCCAACACGTTGTCCTGCCGGTAGGTGAGGGGTTGCGAGGCCCCGCTGGCGTTCCGGGATCGCCCATCATCGGTTTCCCTATTCCTCCGGTGATTGCTGTCAGCTGGGCGATCTCCGTTGCGTTAGCGCTAACAGCTTGGGTGTGCCTCGCGATCCGTTTAGCCATTGTCTCTTGTCCTTCAGTCTTTGTAAGTTGATGGCTACTTATCTTGAGCCCCTTCCCCTGTTTCCTTGTTATTGTCATGTGTGCCATTGCGCTGATGTCTTCAGCTCAACGGCACTCATGACATACTGCCCCCTGTCCGAATAGTGCCCCCCCCCCGGTTTTCTGGTTTTTACCAGGAGAGCTGTCAAAATGGTTTTTTTTTTTGGTTTTTTTTTTTAATTTCCCGCCGGAGTGTTTTTCGCCCCTCCCTTTGTTCCGCCCTCTCCCACGTGTCTCTCTAGGGTGTGTTCTTGGTGCGCATGCCCAGGTCACACCCTGGGCGTGCGCATGCTCCGGCCACACCCTGTTTGTTTGGCTCAGTTCGACGAGGAGAGAGGCGTGGCTGGTCGGGTGCTTATCAGCTCCAGGTAGGGCCCTTCTTTTTTATTCTGAGTGCGTCGCCTTTGTTATGTGTGCTCCTGGGCGTTGCCCCCAGGATGCACTGTTGACTTGTTTGCCACTCCCCCGTGGGCCCGGGGCGGGGGGAGGGTGCTGGCGACCGCTTGTTACTGCCTCGTGGGCCCGGGGCGGGGGGGGTGAGTCCCGGGGGGTGGAGGTCCACCCAAGTCGCGGGCTTGGGGGGGCCCTTTCCCTTGGGGCACGGTAGGCGGGGGGGCCCGCAGGGGAGGGGTTGTGCAGGTGACGGTTTGCTAGCCTTGGTTTTGGCTTGTCGGGGTATGCCCGGTGAAAAGCCCAGGTCAGGTCAGGCGCGTTAACGTTGTGCGCCGCCACCCATTCTGGGTGGGGGAAGTGTTTCCACCTGACCAAATAGTGTAAAGTCCCCCGTTGCCTGCGAGAGTCGAGTATGTCCCTTACGTCAAAGTGATGTTGCCCGTCGATCATCACCGGTGAGGGCAGTGGCGTGCTTGGGTGCCATCGAGAGGTGGTTGCCGGTTTCAGGAGGCTGGTGTGGAACACCGGGTGGAGTCTCCGTAGGTTGTGTGGCAGGTCCAAGCGTATTGCCACCGGGTTCACCATCTGCGTGACTCGGAACAGCCCGATGTACTTAGGCCCCAGTTTTTTCGAGGGTTGGGGCGACTTTAGGAATTTGGTGGATAGGTAGACCATATCCCCCGCTTGGAACATCGGTTGTTGGCGCCGGTGCTTCTCGGCCTGCTCTTTGTAGGCCGCCTGTGCATTCTTCAGCGCTGCCGTGATTATTGGCCACGATTCCGCAATCTTCCGTCCCCAGTCGCTAGCGTCCACCTGGGGTTCCGGGGGTTGTGGTAGCTCCGGTATGGGGACGAAGTCGCGCCCCGAGACTACCTCGGAGTTTTCCCCGTGCTCGTGTGGACGGCGTTGTTGTATGCGACTTCGGCGAATGGGAGCAGTTCGGCCCAGTCGTCTTGATGATAGTTGGTGTATGAGCGTATGAATTGCTCTAGGGTGGCATTAAGGACCTCTGTGGCTCCGTCCGTCTGGGGGTGCCAGGCAGTGGATAGGGCCTGTTGGGTCCCCGTCAGCTTTAGAAAGGCCCGCCAGAACTTAGAAGTGAACTGTGTGCCCCTGTCGGTCACCACACGTGCGGGACATCCGTGTAACCTGTACACGTGGATGAGGAAGAGTTTGGCTAGTTGTTGTGCGGACGGGACCGACGTGCAGGGGATGAAGTGGGCCTGTTTCGAGAAATAATCCTTCACCACCCAAATGGCCGTTTTCTTCTGGCTGGGTGGGAGGTCCACTATAAAATCCATAGAGATTTCCTCCCATGGGTGGGAGGGTTCTGCCACCTGTTGTAAAAGCCCCGCGGGTTTGCCTGGTGTCCGTCTGGCCCTAGCGCACGTTGGGCAGGACGCTACGTATGCTTTCACATCTCGTCTTAGCGCGGGCCACCAGAATTGACGCCTTGTTAGGTGTAGGGTCTTAAGGAACCCAAAGTGTCCCGCTTGCTTGGCGTCGTGTGATCTGTGCAAGATCGCTTGGCGTTGCGCGTCCGGGACATAGATTCTGCCTTCCCCCCATGCCAGGTCCTGTGCCATCGTTACCTTGTCGGGGTTTGCCAGGAACCAGGGGTCGGTTTTGAGGGCGGCGGCGAGGTCCGTGCGTATCCCCCCTGGTAGTTGCGGTTGGCGTCATCTGGTCACAGGTTGTCCCGCCGTTGGTTGCGCTGTAGAGTCGAGCTGCCTCCGAGCACCGCTTCGGGTGGTCACGGCCATCCCCAGTTGCGAGGCGGATAGGACCGTCCCAATGGTGTCTGGGGCGGGTTCTTCGTCTTGGGACAGTCGGGAAAGGGCGTCGGCCAGGAAGTTCTTTTTACCCGGCATGAACTTCAGCTGGAAGTTGAAGCGGCTGAAGAATTGGGCCCATCGGACCTGTTTTGGGCTGAGGCGTCTGGGCGTTCGGAGGGCCTCGAGGTTCCGGTGGTCGGTCCAGACCTCGAATGGTTGGGTGGCTCCCTCGAGTAGGTGTCGCCATGTTTCTAGCACCGATTTTACCGCGAAGGCTTCTTTCTCCCAGACGTGCCATCGCCTTTCTGTCTCGGAAAATTTCCTCGACAGGTAGGCGCATGGTTTCAGGAGTCCTGTGGGGTCCTTTTGGAGTAGGATGGCCCCCAGGGAGAAGTCTGAGGCGTCGGCTTGGACCACGAATGGCCGTTCTGGGTCCGGGTGCACGAGGATTGGCTCCGTGGTGAACAGCGCTTTCAGCTTGTTGAATGCAGTCTGGCACGCGGGAGTCCAATTCAGTACTGTGCCCGGGTTCTTGGCGCGATGGGTGTCCCCCACCCCTTTGGTTTTGAGGAGGAGCACTTTGTACTGGAAGGCGCCTAGGGGGCAGTTGAACGCAGTCTTCCATTCGTCCCCCTCCCTGATTCAGATGCGGTAGTACGCCTCGCGAAGGTCCAATTTGGAAAAGACTTTGCCCGTGGACAGGTGGGCGAGCATGTCTTTCACCAGGGGTAAGGGGTATTTGTTGGACAGGGAAGCCGCGTTTAGGCCCCGGTAGTCGGTGCAGAGCCGTAGGGTGCCGTCTTTCTTCTCCCGGAATAAGACGGGGGCTCCGACCGGTGAGCATGCTGGCTCTATGAATCCCCTCTCTAGGTTTTTATCGATGAACTCCCGGAGGGTTGCCATCTCCTTCGGGGTCATCGAGTAGATCTTCGGTCTAGGTAAGGGGACGTCGGGCAGCAGGTCGATCCGGCAGTCCGTCTTGCGGTGGGGGGGTAGTTGGTCAGCTTCCGCCTCTCCGAAGACCTCGGAGAAGTCAGCGTATTGTTCCGGTAGGTCTGCTGTGGTAGCGGCGTTGTCCTGTGTAGTCGCCTCTGCTCGTCCCACAGTGGGGTTGGTTCTGCCCGCCGGAACTGGTGCCCGATACTCGCCGTCGCCAAATGTGAAGGTGCGGGTCTCCCAGTCGATGCGCGGGTTGTTTGTCGCGAGCCATGGCATTCCTAGGACTGCAATGGGTCGTCCGATGTGGGTGACGACGAACGATGTGCATTCGGTGTGAGTGCCCATTTGCAGGGTGACCGGCCCCGTTTGCATCGTGGCTGGTTTCCCTCCCGCTGTAGAGCCGTCCAGCTGGTGGAATGCCAACGGCGTGGGGAGGGGGAAGCAGCGGAGGTCGAGTTTGGCGACTAAGTCGGGGTGGATGAGGTTTTTTGAGCACCCCGAGTCCACTAGTGCCGCGGCCGTGGTGGCTCCGTTGCCGGCAGAGAGTTTAATTGCCGCCATTATCACGGAGCTTTCGCCGTTCCGTCGGGGTGGTCCGCGCTGCTGTCCCACCGCCTGCCTCGCAACGCGTTTCAGGGCAGGCGGGGAGTGTTTCCCGCCGGCTGGTCTGGGTCTACGTCGTCCTCTTCCCCCCAGTAGGCGTCCCCGCCTTCCTCTGGTGTCGCTGTGGCTCCGGTCATTCGGCGGTGAGGGGGCGGCGGCGGGTTAGGTGGTTTGGGGCTAGTTTTCGGGGTGGGTTTAGGCACACTGGTCGGCGGTCGGTTGGCGAAGCAATCTGCCGTCTTGTGCCCTAGTTTTCCACACCTCCCGCAGGGCCCCCGATTAAATTTCTTCTTTGGGTATGTGGGGCCGGCCGTCCCCACGTGTGATGCGGGTACCTTTTTGCAGGTGTTCTTCGTGTCTTCCGTAGTTGACATGAGGAAGGTGCGGTGCACGTGTTCTGCTTTCCCCGCGAGGTGGATCCACCCGTGCAGAGTTTCTGGGTCGTCGCGGTAGAGGGCCCATTGAAGTACGTCGCGGTTGAGCCCCCTTTTGAACATTTCCAGCAGGGTGGTCTCGGACCAGTCGTTGACCTTCCCCGCGAGGGCTTTGAACTCGAGGGCGTAGTCTGGGACAGTGCGTGTGCCCTGTTTAAGTCTTTGGAGTGCGCTTTTCGCCCTCACTTTGGCTAGTGGGTCCTCGAAGTAATTTTTCATCTCATTGATGAAGGCGGGGAAGTTGGCGAGGGCAGGGGAGCTGGACTCGTACAGTTGGACGTACCAGTCCGCCGCCCGGTCTTGTAGTTTGATCGCCACGGCAGCGATCTTGTCCGCTTCGGAGTCGTAGGAGTGTCCGTGCCTCCCCATGAACTCCCTGGCGTTCGTGATAAAGAACGACAGTTTCGCAGGGTTCCCATCAAAGAAGATGGGGAAGTCCTTTGGGGCCCGGGCGTTTTGTGCACCCCTTCCTCTCGCTTCCCGGCCTGTGGTGTCGTCCGCCTGGGCCGTCTGTTGACCTTCATTTGGCCCGTGGGGGTTCGGCGCTTCGCTCGGGGTGTGGACCTGTGCGGGGATGTCGTTGGGCGGCGCGGGGGGCATGAGCGACTGAAGCATGGTCCGGAGTTCCTTCAGTTGGGTCTCCATGGCCGCGAGTCTAGCTTGTGCGTCCTCGTCCGCGATCCGCGCCGCTGCTGGGGCTGGTTCCGTCGGTGTGTCGGCGGGGGTGGGTTGCCGGTGGGGTTCAGTCTCTCTCGGCCGTTGGTCCGCTTCCTCCGCCGTCTGCTGGGTTGCTTCATCGTCCTCCCCCGTGCTTGCCGCCGTTGGGCTGCCGCTCCACGCCCGTTGCTGGGGTGCGATGTGGGGCGCGGGGTTCTCCGCTGGTCTCGGGAGGTATGTTGCTCCCTCCCGTGGTCGGGTTGCCTCCGTCGCCATCTCCCCTTGGGGTTGGAGCTGAGGCTCGGGTTGGGTCGGGTGGGCGTCCATGGCTCCGGGAGTCCGCGGTACCTCTGGCCTCGATCGGTCCTCCTCTGCTTCTTGCCGTGCGGCTCGCCCCCCTTGTCCGCGTCGCGCCGGCCTCATCTTCCTGGTCTTCTCGCCGTCTACTCCTCCCGCGGCTCATTGTCGTCCGGTGGGGCTCGGCGAGGCTGAGTTTATGACTCTCAGCTTTATGTCATGCGCTGCCTACCTCCGAGTAATACTCAGACGCTGATTCTGTGAAACAGGCTCTGATTTATTCGCAGTGTAGGTACAGTATAGGAAAAAAGCTGAGAGTGACAGGAGCGCGCCGGTGCGGGGTTTAAATACCCCACGCCGGTCAGCGCCCCCTCACTCGCGGTTACGTCACCCCCCCTTTGTCCAACACGTTGTCCTGCCGGTAGGTGAGGGGTTGCGAGGCCCCGCTGGCGTTCCGGGATCGCCCATCATCGGTTTCCCTATTCCTCCGGTGATTGCTGTCAGCTGGGCGATCTCCGTTGCGTTAGCGCTAACAGCTTGGGTGTGCCTCGCGATCCGTTTAGCCATTGTCTCTTGTCCTTCAGTCTTTGTAAGTTGATGGCTACTTATCTTGAGCCCCTTCCCGTTTCCTTGTTATTGTCATGTGTGCCATTGCGCTGATGTCTTCAGCTCAACGGCACTCATGACAGAGTGCGACTGGACCTCCCCAGTCCAAGTGCAGCATCTTAACCATATTAGCACAGCTTAGCTTTATGTGTCTCTAACTTTCCTCTTTTCAATGAGACTTTTTCTAAATCAAAGAGCCTAAACAGTGTGTCCTTTCCACCTAAACATATTGCTTCTGCCCTTATAGCTTTTCTTTGTTTTTTCTGTGATCTAGTGCCAGGTCATGGTTTGCTTAACTGTAGTTTACTGATTAAGCTACAATTGGATAAGTTTACAAAACAAGTAAATAACTTTAATGATTAGGACCTAGTCCTATATCTCAGTACCTTTTTAGAAATGGTGTTCGTACAGCATCGTATTTAATACTCCAAATACAGTTTCATCAGTGAGACAGTTGATAAATCAAACCTTACCGTAACAGCTCTAGGTTATACTTCTGATTAGTGTAAATGCAATAAATTTTACGTTTAATTCTTTCCCCTACAATTCCCAATATGGACTTTATTTATTTTTTATAGCAACCATAACCTCGTCATCTTCCAGGTATATGGACTTCAACACCCAGAATTTCCCAGCCACCTTGGCTACAGCAGAGAATTCAGGATAATTCTCAGAAATCTTCACATCAGATTACTCACATTGGGGAAGACTGCACTAGTTCAACATTTTCATCTATCATAATCCCAAGTTCCTTCTCTCGGTCAGTGATCACTTGCTTATACCCTATCAATATATACATACAGGTATGATTTTTAAATCTTCCATGTGTATTACTTTACACTAAATTACATTTGCCCACCCTCCAGATTGGTAACATTCTTTTGGAGCATTTCAGTTTTTCTCTTCTTGATCCTCAGACAACTTGGTCCCTTCCAGAACATTTACGAATGTGTTAGAATACTCATCTAACTATAGAACCTTGGATTAACTCACTGCTTACAATTGTCCATTATGAGAAACAACTGTCACTATCCTTTTTGTAGTTTGGTGCCCAAAAGTGGAGACAGTATTTACTCTCTGACCAAGAGTGGGGTTCAAACCCACATGATCATGCATCCATTGGATCTTAAATCCAATGCTTTAACCACTTGATTAACCTGGTGTCATAACCAACCCATTTTTTGATGCCATACTTGTGCTAATTTCCATTCCTTGAGGGGCCAATCTTAATACTTTCTCAGAAGATCACCACTTCATATCTGATTTTTTTAAATCAAGTATGCTTTTTCTCAGTTTGCAAGCAAAGTCTAGAATTTAATCTGTGGTCATCTCTATTTATTGTAACTCCTCAATCTCTTACTGAAAATGTTAGTTTTGTCATAGGCTATTACCCTATATTTTCTACAGTGAAAATGACACATTAAGTATAATTATCCTCTTTTAATTATACTTAACTCCTCTGTCATCCAATGGTCCAATGGTTGTTGCACAATAAAGGAATCATCTGGGACAACTGCAAGTCTTGCACCATGACTAATATTAACCTGGTTTGCTACAAATTGAGAGTTAATTTTTAAAAGCAGTTTTTAATTTCAGAGTTAAAATTAAAGATATTATTAAAGATATTTCCATACTGGATAATAAAATTATCCAGTATGGAAAGAGGAAGAAAAGTTACACAGTAATAGAGGAAAGGAGAGATCCCATAGTTTACTCCTAAACCCTTACCTATGGCTGCTGGCTGAGGAATCATCAACACATTTACAGCTATAACAACTCTAACAAATAATTGTTTAAAAAGTAAAAGATATAGCAAGTTCGAATTATATAGGCCTGACCTTGATTAGAACAGGTGATTAGAAAAGTTTATGACAACATCTCTCCTATAAAATTCAGACAACTGTTAACTACAATTTCATTTTATAATCTGTCTTTGCTGATGAGAGGCACCTTTTCATACTGGATTTCAGTACACCTCCACAAGCTGGACAAACTACAGTATATAAACTGAGAGCAAGGCCCACCCCCTCTTCACACTGAAGATGTTGCCTAGTCTGGCAATGAAATGTCTGCAAGAAAACAACAAAGCTCAGAGAGCACCAAGGACTCCACGGATTTCAGTTGTGTTGCTAATCATATTGTTCTAATACCGCTCTTATATTTCCACATTTTAAAAAGCAATTAACAATTAGTACTGTTGATGAAATTGACAACTTCTTAAAAGATGAAAGGAGATTTTGTTTGCGACGAATAGTGTTTGAGGCAAAAGCCATGTAAGAACCATAAATTCAGTTTTTCGGTTTCCTAAAAAATCTGCTCTAGAGAATTGGGGAACATTCCCCAAAAGTGTGGGATAACAGAGAGGCAGGAGGCCATATGAATAAGCATGACTTCCTCTGCCTACCTTATGCCTGGAAAGTGTGGAGTGATGGATGGGGTAACACTACTAATCCACATCCCTTTCGTTCTACAGGAAAAAATGATTATAGTTTTCTATTTTCTATCTGGAGAAGAAATAGCCAGAGTAGAAAAAAATGAAGCTTTATCCATCATCTATTCCATTTTCCTTCACCCCAATTTCTGTAACAAGCAACTGGGGTAGAGGCTATTCTTCAATGCAAAAAAAAATTTGGGGGGGGGGAGAAAAGATATATATGGTGCCATATTACATCTAGTTTAAGCAAATCTGAATTACTGACTCTGCAATTTAATTATCATTCCAAACAGAGAATACCTTCCTCCCCAATGCATAGGGAGTGGCTCTTTTTTGTACTCTGTGCAACTTTAATACTTAACAAGTACAATCTTGAATAAGAATCTGTGCCCAATGTTGGCCTGCATTAACAAGCAATCTTAGATTCCTTTTAAATGAAAGGGTAGAATAAAAGCAATGTGTGAATTATGTGCAGCTTTTAATCTGAGTAACACCATTTTATGTATTGAGTAATCCTTTCATGCACTGTATTTTTACCTTTTTTTAAAAATAAGGCACTGTTCAAATTGATAGCAAGTTCTTCAATCAGGTATATGCTGAAGTTTGCAATAATCTTACAAACCAGTTGATTTATTGCAACACATTAATCTTAGCTTGCTTGTGCAATTAGCTTGCATACAGCATAGTAAAGATAAAGGTTTCCCTTGACATTAAGTCCAGTCATGTCCGACTCTAGGGGGGGCGGTGCTCATCTCCGTTTCAAAGCTGAAGAGCCGGCGTTTCTCCGCAGACACTTCCGACAAAGATTTAATGTTCATTCCATTCCCAGTGCATGTTGAGCATATCACCCTTCTATCTAGGTATTCTTTACAAAACAGACAAAAAGTGCTATAAGAAAGTCCAGAATTTAAGCACTGTGTCTTTAGAAAATCTGCACACCTGAAACAGCAAACAACAGTTTGGCTTCCCTCACAAAAGTCTAGATTTAAATAAACAAGTCTATTTTAAAACATTTTCCCTGTGCACAAGTTGTAAATCCCCTTGATTTTATTTTTATGTTCCCAGATTGAACCACTGAGCCTCTTGCTTCTAGATTTTCCTATTTTATTTGCAAGCCAATGTTGTTAACCATATTTAATAGCTAATTATATTTAGAGAGCCCAAACATAAACATATACACAGACTACTTCTGGCCTCAAACATCTAGGTTAGAGCATAATTTGCCACCCTAACTTGACTAACCTCAGTGATCAAATCTACCCTGAACACAAGTGTTGCAAAAGAAGATGGGAAAATAGTTTTTGATCTTTACATCAAAACCAAGGTGTTTTATTTTGCTTAACATGATTTCAGATAAGCCAAATTTGATTCCAGCAAAGTTCTATGCAGCTGATCACTTGCTTGGGAAGGGATAAAAGACACTCCTCACAAAATTACTATCAACACTGACTCATAGCACAAGATATGCCATAAAAATAATATTCATGTATAAGCTCTCCACCAGGAGTTCAAGCTGGCTTGTGTAGGGGTCTCTCTTCATTTTATCTCCATAACAACTCTGTGAGGTAGATTGCACTGTCCAAGAATGACTGCCCCCAATCCTCTACTGTCAGTGTGGTAGTCCACAAGACTGTTCTCCTTCCCTAGAGGAACCCATTTTCAATAAGTGTTAGAGCTCCTCAGCAGCTTATCTGGCTTGTATAAAAGTTCTGTCTTGCTTAAACGATTCTCTAATTTTTTTTTGTCAAAACAATAGTTAAGTATAGATAAGTGTTAGAGTGAATGCTTACTATTTCTATTACAGTTCAAGAAATACACACACAGCAAAGTAGCTTGCATTTGGGAAGCACCACATTTAGACCATAAATTATAGCCATTTTTTAAAATATAGTTAGGGAACAAATGCAATCATCATTCTGACTTCTCCATTTAAAGGAAGAAAAAAAGGCGATTACCAGCAGATTTAAAAACAGCTCTAAAGGACATGCTTGGCAGCACCGAAGTTCCTCTGCTTCTACATCTCCAATATCCTTTGTCGTTCCATTAGTTCTCAGGGCACCATTTCACAGACACTCAATCTTCTGTAATTGGCACCCTCCAGATGTTTTGGGAACCCAAAAACACTTTGCTGTTTGGAAATGCTGGTAATTGCCATCCCAACATATCTGGAGGCATAAAGCTGAGGAAACCTAAGTTAATGTATCACTGTATCACACAAAGACTATCATGGCAATATGTTAAAAACTTCTGGGTATGTATTTCCTTAACTACAAAAGGCACTGCAGATCTTCCCTATTTGGCCATCATTCAATTCTAGCTCAGTCTCAAAAGAGATTACAGGCTGATTTGGTGTCAAGTTACAACCAGTATTCAGGGGCAAAGGAAATGGTTGCTCCCCCACCCCCTCTTAAAACAAAGGCTATTTGATTCTTCAGCTCTGACCGAAGGTTGGTATTTCTGGTGGAGAACAGAAATAAAGACCTTCAGAGACTCCACTTCTGTGCATTAAAGCAAACCAACACTGGTGAGCAAAGCTTGTCAAAATAATATTTCTGAAGAAGTTTGATGAGTAAAGGGTGTGGCAACCAGTTTAACCACACCCCTTCCAACTAGTCTCGATGAATAATTTTCGATTGATACTGCAGTTCACCTTATTGCACTTTAAAATCCTTAGTTCAACAATCTAAATAATGAGGGTCTCACTGTCTGACTGTTACCCTCCATCTCTCCCTGCGCCTCGCTCTAGGGTTGTGTTACACTAACCCCGCTTTTGAATGGCTGCTCAGTCTAGTTTCTGCTCCTAATTACCTATTTCTCAGGCTCACCAGACCACTAGTTTTGCTTAAAGGCGACGACACTGCCACATATGTAATTGCTTTCCAAGCTAGGCCTGTATCCTTTAACGTGAATCGGTGCGCCCTTTGGCAACTGCGTCTCCCGGGGGAGTTTCTTCCCGGACACATTTTCCGATTAATTCTGACCTTTTCACCACCGTAACCCCCGCAAGGCTCAGAACATCGACTCAATAAAGCTAGACAGAAAACACCCTTTAGGCTAATGGTGCTCGCCATTTGCCGCCCAGACTTACTGTAATCCATGAGAGAATTGCAGATCCATTCCCCGTCCTTGGGGTTTTGTTTGTGACAGTCCCGCCACAACCAGGCTTTACGCACGTACGGGGCTTCGGCCGACTCCAACCATCCCTTGCCAGCCAATGCAATGATGCCAAGGATGATGGCTAAACCCAAGAGAAGGGGCAGGAGCCATCTGCACCTCCAGCAGGCCAGGCCGCACCTGAACATTTTGTGCAGACAGACTTCAGGGGAGGAAGAGGAGAGAAAGCAGGAAGCGTGGCTTCAAGGGCAATTTCCTCGGGCCGGGCTTGCGCCTGGGAGAGGCGGTAGGAAAGCGCCGGGCTTTTTAAGCGGCGGGCAAGGTTCGAAGGAGGGCGCCGCCCAGATTCCGGGCGCGGAGAGCGGCAGCAGGAAGAACCTGTCGAGCGAGGGAGGAACTGGTAATAAACAAACCTGGATTCCAAGCACACTCCTGGGCTTTTAACCCTTTCCTGACGGCAAGGTAGCATGCATATCCTGAGGTGCGGTTCTGTCAAGCTGCTGCTAATGAAAGGCGAACAATAACAACTCCCGACAAATAAACTCGTAAATTAAGTTTCTGACGGATACCTTCAAGTATCCGTAAGTAAAGCAAATAAGTAATTCCTAATTAAAAGGAATTTCTAAGTCTATGTGCTTAAAATCAAGCTGCAAATGATGTATCTCGGGAATTGCTTTCCAAATGTATTCCTCGTTCTTTTGGAATGACAGTTTTTGTTTTCTGAAGCAAAGTGCTCATTTCAGTCCAAACTTCAAACCGGAGCCATTCCAAACGTTCCAGATGGCTTCGAACTACAGCTCACAAAATTCCCAAACCAGAATTCAGGGATTTGTACTCTGGCTTGGAGGCTACCAAGTTGGGAAGGGTGCTGTAAGAGATCTAAAGCTTCTTTGTTGTACACTTCCTTGGAACGTATAGTTATTTGTTTGAATATGTAAAACTGGAAGCAAGTTTGCTCTCTGTTCTACAACCAAAGAGAGCAGAACTGCAGTTATCTTCCTCAGACAGTGATCAAATATCTTAAGTTTTCAGAAATCTCTCCTATTGTTCCTGCACTTTAAACAAAGGTTATCATCTAGTCCACTTCATCAGTCTACCATACCTCTGCTCACATGTGATTATCCCAGAAGACCTTAACTTGACAGATACATCTAGGACCAGTGTTTCTCAACCTTGGCAACTTTCAGATGTGTGGACTTCGACTCTCAGAATTCCCCAGCCAGCCAACTTGGCTGGGGAATTCTGGGAGTTGAAGTCCACACATCTGAAAGTTGCCAAGGTTGAGAAACACTGTCTTAGACTTTTGTTCCAATAGGCTGTGGTCTATGCATGCAGAAGAATGAAGTGGCAGACATTCCTGATATATGACACTTTCTGTATGGCCTTGTTTTATTGTTGTTCAGTTGATTACAGTTTTACTCAACAGGTACAAATCTTCCTGCAGTGCAACTGCAATGATCTAGCAGCGATTTATCCAATGTAAAAATAAGACCTAACTGCATATCCTGCAATAAAGTCGGCACATCATTTGCTCTGAAATCACAGTTTCATACATTGCAAACTAGAAGTGGAAATACATACTTTGAAAGTTCCTCAATTTATTCTTTAATTTAAAAAGGCCTCTGGTTTTAATTATGATGCGGAAGGAAGGAAGGAAGGAAGGAAGGAAGGAAGGAAGGAAGGAAGGAAGGAAGGAAGGAAGGAAGGAAGGAAGGTGATAAGCCCTGATGTGTTAGTTTTCTTCTTGTATTGATCTGTATATAAAGGAAACCCATTCACAGATTTCTCAGCCTGGGGTCTGAGTATAGTTCATTCAGTTGATAGTGATGCATGTATATACAAGCAACCAAAAGAATTGGCAGAAGACTGGATTTCCTAGAAGTTTTAGAAAAAACAATATCCTTGAAGAAAACAATATTTATCCTAGCAGAATCTCAGTTATTTTTCGAGATCCAGTATTGGAGGATTACAGACTTAATCCCACGGAACCAGTAGCAGCTGCAGGGATTCAGTTTGGGACAAATGAAACAAAAGGGGCAATGATTTGCAACAGCAACCCAAAACAAAAACCCAAATTCCCCAAAAGCCACGGTTCCACTTTACATGGATTACAATATTTAGATTTCAAAAAAAATGTAGTGAGTGTGAACTGAGAACTTTTACTCCCATAAATAGTTTCACCTTCAATCTACTTATTATGAGAAGAATGGGTGGCTTATGTAAGATCACTGACATACTTTTATTATACTTGGAAGCTCAGATAAGAGAATTGCATTTTTTTTTAATGCTGAAGATATAGTGAACATGCAGGATCAGTTGCAGCTTTCTATCAAACAATAAATATTTAGGACTTTTTCGGTAGGCAATATCAACTATGAATACAATGCCTTTTTTAAAAAAATAAAACCAGGGAAACCATTTAATGGATACTGCTAGTACTGGAGTAAATGCAAGAAATGCCGTGTATTTCTTGAAAATAATAGTTTTAGGTGTTTGGATATTTGGTACTGTAATATGTGAGGGCATCTTGAGAAAGCTTTGTTGCTTTCTCTGTTTCAAATAAAGTCCACTGTAAATTAAGACCATGACTTTGAAAACTATACTTTCTGGGAGCTGACTTATATAAAGGCTTGCATCATTATCATATCGCTTGTAGAATTTTTTTTCTCTGAACTAGCAGAATGGAAGAACTGGAGTTAAAAATAGACTAATGTAAGTTAGTGGAATATCAATTTTTATTCAACAATTCTACTATCTAGAACAGAGGGGCACCATCTGGGGCCCCAACATAACATGAAGGTCCCTAAAACCATGAATGCAGCCCTTTGAGGCCACCAAAAGCAGATACCAAGCTGTAATTTTTAGTGAGAAAGAAAAATATTTTAATTTGTTATACCCACCCGACTCCAAAGGACTCCAAACCAAAAGAAATCCATAAAAACAGATAAAACATAAAACCACACAGACAGCCTGGACTAACACAATCTAAAAGCAACACAAATAAAAAACCTATTATTATTATTATTTAATACATTTATAGGTTGCCCATCTCATATATGACTAGAGAGCAATCACATTCACTTTAATTTTATGCAGTTTTAATCACAGGCCTGCCTACTACTTTTTGGAATGTGGCCTAGGATGCCATTCAAAAACTAAGCATAGCCCTCAGCCCAGAAAAGTGTGGGTGTGAATTTTGCTATCTATGTGAAAGTACATATTGTCAAGACAATGGTCTTCCCTGTTTAATGTATGACTGTGAAAGCTGGACTATGGAGATGGCTGAACAAAGAGACATACAGGACTGTGATGCTGGGGAAAATTATTAGGTGTACTTGGGCAGCATGAAAAGTAAATCATTCAGTAGTAGAGGAAGTAAAACCAGACTGCTCACGAGAAGCTCTAATAACAAAGTTAAAGCTTATCTTTTGAACACATAATGTGGAAGCAAGATTATGTGGGGAAGACCCTGATGCTTGTAAAAAATTGAAGGCAGGAGAAAAAGAGGCCAACAGAAGATGACTAGACACAAGCATGAGCTTACAAGAACTCAAAAAGCAGAATGTGTGTGTGTGTGCATGCATGCATTCAAGTCAATCTTGGCTCCTGGTGACTACACGGACAAGTCCTTGCAGTTTCTTGGCAATATTTTTCAGAAGTGGTTAATTTGCTACTCCTAGCTAAATATTGTCCATCAATCACAAAGTTTGAAGTGACTGAATGACTGAAGAGCAAATGAAAAAGAAAGAGGCTGTATTCACCCATCACATTAAACCATAATGTGATTTGTTTGGTTTTGGCTTAGAGGGCACAGACTTTGTGTTAAACATGTTTTATAGCTTAGCCAAAGTGCAGTGTGTGTGAATCAATCAAATAGAGAGAGAGATTGGGAAGAAATTAGCTTTTTAAAAGTTATTGTTAAAATATTTATATCACACACTGTATTTTAGACAGACAGCACAGGGGCACCACTTTCAGAAAGAGTTACATGATTGATGTTATGCAGCACCCTCCTTCTTTGTAATAAAACGTTTTATCCTGTACTTTTAGGGTGGCACAAAATGTAGTTAGATGCTCCGATATGTATCTGGATTGTCACCTATCATATGAATATCCTAATTTTAGCAAGATGACTGACACTGTGCTCTATGTGACAATTACCAACAATTACCAACCATTGTTCCAATGAGCACACTGTGGTCACAAGGTAGATTAAGAGGAATCAGGGGAAAAAACTTCAAATTCTAAATTGCAGTCACATTCCTGATTAATGATGTTATTTCATCTTTTTTACTTGTTCCACTCCATGCCATTGTTAGATTGTTTCATCCAATTTTTAACATTTCCAAATATAAAGTCAAGTCAGTATGACAGGTCAGGAATTACAATCCTGCAGTTTCCACTGATTGTGACAAAGAATATACCACTTTCCTTTGTGCCTTCAGGACAATGCACATATTAATAGCAATACTACCCAATTTGGGAAAAACTTTTTGCTGAAATGCGTCTTATTCCAGATTCCTCCCATGCCTTTCTCCCAGCAAACTCCTCTTCCAGATTTCACTGCATCAACTACCTTGAGTGACTAATTTTTCCATACACTGTCTTGTCCAGAGATGCACTTGATTGCAGAGAGGGGTTGTAGACAATGGATACTTCTGCAGTGTTGGGCTGCACCAACTTATAATTGTTGATTAGTTGTGGCTTTGTTTTAAAAGAGCTCCTAGAGGCAAGCATTTGGACAGCCAATTAATTGAGGGCTTAGTACCCTATCCCAGGGCTGCCTTGTGTCCCATTTATTCCAATTCCATGTAGTGACAGCTTACTGAGGAATATGTCTGTCCTTTTCACAAGCTTCCTTGTATTCCTTAGTTACATACATTATTCTTAGCTTATGTGGAATTTTGTTGTGTTCCATATTTCCTATGTGGAGTGCCAAGCTGGCAGAAAAATGGATGTGCAAATATTGCCATCACTTTAGCTGGTAGTGTCTGTGCTCTTCTCCTTTTCTGGTTCATTGAACTGGTTGTCATAGCTATATAATCTTTGACCCTTCTAGACATATAAGATAAACTCTGTGTGTGAATACAAGCAGGTAATGCAGTCTTATCCTTTCGATACATGGGACTACAAAATCCTATATTTTTCAGCCAGTTTACTGATTCGTTCTGGAACATGATATTGTTACTGTTGGCATGGCCTTAGTCAAAATCTTGCTTGGCTCACACATTTCTTGACAGAGTGGATAGGCTTGTTCTATTAATCTAGAATTTTTTCTTAGAACTATTTTAGGTTGCTTACATTAGACATTTAGAATGTGTCAAGAACAGTCCTGCAAAATGGCTGCTGTGGGTGGCTTTTGTGTTCACAAAACTATGGGGGACCTAGCCAACTAGATTGATCACAAAACTCCCTACTTTTACCTTTACCTTTCAGGGCCTCCCTGATTACCTGTCTTCATTTTCTGAGCATCTGGAATACTTTAAACAACACTTTGGATTATTGGCACCCACATTTATATTTTCTAAGGAAGTTTATTGTGTCCATTTGGAGCCCATAGGCATTCTTGAAAATAAAGATGAAGCTGGAAGATGACACATATTTATAGCATACCAGTTTCCCACTATTTTAATTAATATAATAAAAACAAGTTAAGAAGTCAGATGTGGACCTAGCAGGCACTAATGTCTATACATTAGCATTCCCAAGCAACACACGGATGATTCCAACATGTGATAGAGCCTATATGTTGGGGTATATTTTCCTGAACACTTCTTCTGGATTTTCTGAATATCCATCAGTTCCAAATTGTGCAGATGCAAATTTAATTTGCAAGTCCTATGCATATTGCTGGAATTTCCCACAGTATGTACATTATGCACACCTCGTCGTAGCATGTCAGTTACTCTATTACAACAGTGAATGAAACTGAACAGGTCTTCAAACTATCAATGACTCAACAGAGAATAATTAGTCTGGAGAAGAACAAATTCTCACCCCAGCAGATTTTACCAGTTCTGCGCATCTCAGTGCTACTTCCAACTGTTTCCTAGTAAACATATTCAAGTGAGGAACGTATAGAATAGGACAGAAGTTTTGTTCTGTGTTTGCTGTTTCTGATTACACCAGTAATAATTGGTACAGACCGTCCCAATTTCTAAGTATCAGGCCTGCCAAATCAGAAGACATAACTCCTCCAAAATGTGTTCATTGAGAAATGCAAGGAGCGTGCCCTCAAAAGGGCCTCTCTTGTAAAACATAGTAATTAGGCAGGTTCATAGTGAGACAGGCAATCTCTTGGATAGCCAAGGATAAAGTCATATAAGTTCAACACTTTGAAGTGATTCTGGTATTCACAGCAGATCTCCCAGTATGAGAATGAAATGATGATAAGATCATGCCAGGACAGCTTTACCCACTGGAACAGAGGTATTGTTGTGTCAAGATTTATTATTTCAAATGTGATCCTCTTTCACAAGCTCTATTCAGGTCCCAAGAGATTCTGATGACTATGAAGAAGTGGGTATGAGACAGCTGAAAGGGTAGGATTGTAAAGATACGGCATGGGACTGTAGGAAAAGTATTTGTGATGGTAGGGAAACAAAGCTTTAGTAATTAAACTTGTATTGTCCTGCAGCGTCAGGACGTATGAGAATTAATGAGAAATTAATAATCTCACACACTAGTGACAAATCTTGTAAAATGGAGGATGAGCTTTTTCCTTGAGACATAGTGCAGTATGATTATTTCATTTCATTTTATTAAATTTATTCTAGCTGCCCATTCCAATAGACTCTGCGCAGCTCATAAAATCTAATACCAAATTAAAACCATTAAAACATAGACAAAACAGCCCAGACTAAAAACAGCTGTTAAAACACAAAGCAACAGGGTGCCCCCAAACACACTATGGCCTGGGACCAAAACTAGGTTTTAAGAGTGTTTCAGAACCCCAGGAGTGTGGGTGTCCTTTGTACTTCTGGGGGGATGCTCTTCCAGAGGGTGGAGGCTGCAACAGAGAAGGCACACTTCCTAGGTCCCACAAGATGGCAACAATTAACAGAAGGGACCTGGAGCACACTTACTCTGCCCAAATGAGAAAGGCAGTCCCTCAGATAACCAGGTCCTATGCCATGAAGGGCTTTAAAGGTAACAACCAGCGCCTTGAATTGTACCTGGAAGCTCACACTGCTGTGTGTGACACATGGGCACAATGAGAAGTGTCCATTACTGCTTGCAATGCTGCATATTGAACCAGCTGCAGCTCCAGATGGTCTTCAAGGTCAACCCCATGTAGAGTGCATTGCAGTAGTCCAGCTGTGAGGTTACCAGGGTGTGAGTAACCATCTGCAGAGCCTCTTGGTCAAGGAAAGGGCACAATTGGCACACAAGATGTACCTGTGCAAAGGCCAATAAATTCGAGTCCAAGAGGACCCCCAAGTTGCACACAGGTCTTGAATGGGGAAGTGCAACCCCATCTAAGACCAGTGGTGGAAATGTTTCCAATATTGAGGAGGGGGAGCACAAATAGCCACAGCAACTCAGTTGTCAGGATTGAGCCAAAGTCTGTTCCTCCCCATCTAGACCTGAACAGCCTCCAAAAACTGGGTCAATACCTGAACAGCTTCACTTGTGCAGTCCAGGGTAGAGATGTAAAGTTGGGTATCTTCAGATCCAAACCAGCAGATGACCTCACCTAGCAGTTTCATGTAGGTCTTAAACAGGAGGGGGGAAAACGTTAAACCCTGAGGCACACCGTGAGGGGCCGCAAGGACAATCTCTTCCTGTCAACACCAACTGGAACTGATCAGTTGGGGGTTCCAGTTGGTGGAAGGAGGTGAACCACTGCAGCACCTTGCCACTTACTCCTAGCCCCTGCATTTGGTCCAGAAGGATATTGTGGTTTATTATATCAAAAGCCATGAAGAAATGAAGGAGCACAAGGATGGATGTACCACCCCCATTTCAGCTCCACCAAAGGTCAACAAGCGTGACCAGTGCTCTCCGTATCCCAGTCTGAAGCCAGACTGAAGTGGGTCCAGATAATCTGTAATGTGAGACTGCTGTCCAACCACCTCTTGAAATGGGTGTTTAATCTGCACTTGCAAGATAATGAGGTGATCTAAGAATCTGCATAATATAGATTGCTGCAGGCTAAGTACATTTCTAAAGACAAAAACAAAGCTCCAATAGAATAGGTCAGATTTTGATAAATACTGAAATAAGCAACAACGACAAATGCTTCCTGTTCAAAGCATTAAAGGAGCAGTATTTTTAACAGTTAATTTAAATTACTACCACAACATGCAAATAGATTAACATTTTTATTGACTAAATTGTTAATCATCTGGGCAATATATTTTCATGATGTTAAAAATTATTTTAATGAACTTTATAAATATCCAGTGTCATCTTATATTCTTCCCAAAAAACTATCTATCTGGACTCACATTCTGCTTCACGTAATAGCAAAGCAGATGTTTCAGAGAAAGCCATGCACAGAACCTGAAGCAGTAACAAAACAATGACTGTATAGCACAAAACATGTTCGCTTATGCACAATTTTCCTGAGTTTTAACTTTGCATTAACAAGAAGTAGCAGGTGAATGCAGTGAGCACCACCCAGTTGAACACAAGGCCTTGCTGCTTTGTTGACTGCCCACTTAAGTCAGTTACTACATACGTGCTACTTTGTGAGAATTATTACTGCTTAAGTGCGATTTTCCTCCAAAAAATGAGCAAACTAATTGAGAAGAATGTGCCAAAAAGATACATTTCAAGTGGAGAAAGAAAAAGAGAAGCTTTATTGATTAAGTTTGAAACTCTCAAGCTTTTTGAAAGAAACAAAAGGACATGTGACATTGTGCATGCTACTAGTCCAAATGAGGTGACGTTACACACAATCAGAAGAAATGGTGAGAAAAATCAAGGTTTTTTAGCCAGAACAAGCAAAGGTGCTACAAAGTCTATTAGAACAAGACATAAAGAATTGGAAGAGATGGAACATCTATTAAGCGTTTTGATTCAGATCTGACGAAGAAGAGATAAGGGGCAAATTTCTCACAATAAAAGAGAAGGTGTTAGCAATCTATGAAGAAAAATAGCTGAAAATTCTGAATGAGCTGCGTGACTACTTGATTAGGTTTATTGTGTTTGGTAATGTTTTGGTTACAAATGTGATTTCATTCTTGACTTACCTGTCTCTAACCCTATTTTTTCTACACGCCTTGTTATACATACTGCATGATTTTGCTTAGCACAAGGGTTCTTAGGAATGGAACTATTGTGCTACAGTATATGAGACCAGACATATTAGTGGGGCAGGTTTTATAACAGAAAGCAGGTTTATTTGTAGGAAATTCAGTATAGGGAAAGGCAAAGCCTGTCACCTAGTTAACGACATTCTACCAGGAGGAGAGTCCAACAGCATGTGCTGTGCACATGTGCCTGGGAAGGAACACCAAGGAAATTACCTGAGATTAGCAATCACTTAGGCAAAGAGGGGCCACAGAGTAAATCCTCTCTCTATCTGACCCCTACTGCCCCCTTACATCAATAGGTCATGAGGTGCTGAAAAGGCAATATCATTGGATTTGGACCACCAGCACTTACTTGCTTACTTATTTATACAGTTTATAGGGCGCCTGACTCCCAACGACTCTGGGTGGCTTACAATTAAACATAAAAAATACAAAATAAGGGAAAAAAGATCATGGTGGCCCCAAAACAACCCATTCCAGCAGGAGCTCAATCTTCACTCTGTCCCAGGGCCTGGAATATAGTAGCTTCCTGAATGTTATCAGGGTGGGAGCCATTCCCTTCTCTTGGGGAACATCGTTCCTGAGGGCAGGGGTCACAATGGAGAAGGAGTGCTACAAGGAATCACTCCAAGTTGATTTTTCACCTATGAGATGAGGCAAAAATAATTTCTGTTAGTTAAAGCCCCTGCTTGCCAGCTGATTCCAAGAGCTGCTGGCAGAGAAATCATCCAGCAGAACAAACAGCAAAAGAGCCCAAGAAGGAGGCACTGCAAGGGAAAACCCCTCCCCAGACAGACTAGGGAATTGCCCATAATGCCCATGCAAAGAGAGTCCTACACTGAACCAAATAGGAGTTCTCTGTGATAATTATTCCAACCACCTTTCTGGGTCTGGAGAGGTTTGGTTTCAGCACAGAATCAAGAAGTCTATGTCCAGTTCAGCTGAAAGCTGGGCTTTTGGGTTGGGGTGTCTCACCCAAAGAATAATTAAAGAAACAGAGGGTACGTATGAGTGAACAATTCCTGAATGGGGAGAGTTAAGCACTGAGGAAGAATTAAATATCACCAATCTGTTTTGAGTAGTGCCAGGGAGAGAATTTTTCCTGAATCATTTTCTACCTGTTCTCATTCAGTCTGATGTTTGTTTTAGAAAATCTGTTAAAGGAAAAGAGAATTTTTATGGAATCATAACGGTAAAAAAAATCTCTCTGGTGGTATGCAGCTTCCTGGGCCCCTTATGTCAGTTAAATTTCAATGGAAAATAACAACAGGGAATTCACTTGCAATGTTCTCACCACCACTAAGGAGAGTCATGCCCTTGAGGTATTCTTGGAGAATTCCTCCTTCTTCTCTCCGCAAATGTCCTTTTCTTGTGAAAGTATCATTTCCAGATGGGCGAATCAATATCAAGTTCATATACTAATCAACTGCTGCTCCAAGCACCTAGAACCATGGTGGAAAGACAATGGCATGATCCCCTGAAGCACATAACCAGGATTGGCATTATTTGACATGGTGATAATGTCTGATATCGTACCACATGCCACCCCCACAACATGCTCATGATGCTATTTCAGCTTTCCATAGGGTGCCAGGAGACATGGAAGCCCCTCTCCCACCTTCCTGCCTCTGTGGACAGGATGCAGCTGCTACTAGTTCCATCTTGTAAGGCTGACAGTATGTTTATACAGATGGTTAGTCACCCAGTGTTTGGATTAGTCTGAAGCTTTTGAAACTTGGTGGTGATTCACCAGTTACCTGAATTACAAGACAGTTCTACAGTAGTGATCTAGGTAATTGTTTCTTTAAACAAAACAGAGAAGAAACTTGGATACTTGCTGCAGGGGCAGGGATGAGCCTGTGGAGTGAAAGATGGGGCGGACTCAACCCTTTTTTCCCCAATGCTCTAGCCTTGGCCCAGCTGTTACGTAGTTTCGTCAATGTAGGGAGTAAAGAGGCTGACCTTGATGGAGAGGAGGAAGATCTGTTGCCAAGGCAATGAGGAGATAAACACTGCAGAAGCCCAGATGAGGAGGGAGGGTTAAGAAAACATCTCAGACAGGCACACACTCCCCTGCCGAATTCACATGAATATAAAAAAGGAAGGAAAGGAACCACATTCAGACTTGCAAGATTCTGTTACTATAGCCAATCTTAATAAAAGTAGTTTTAGGCCAACATGGCACTTGTTTTTTGTTCTGGTCTGCCTTGTAGGCTTGATATTCATTGCTACTACCTGTTGTCTTGGGAAATACCTTTACCTGGCTTCCTCCCCACAGCCTTGGTGTAAGGACTCTTACTGCCTATGGCTGACTTGCCAGTACAGTAACATGGAATAATTAATTAATTAATTAACTGAACTCTGTAGTGCCACCTCATGGCCCTTGTAGCTTTGAAAAATGCTACCTCAGAAAACAGCTCCCTCCCTCCTTTTAAAGAACTGAAACCAAGAGCCCAATTTATAATTTAAAAATCAACTAGATTAAAAATAATAAAAAAGAACATGTAAAACTTTGTTTTAACTTTAGGTAGTCACATGCAAAACCAGATACGGGTGGATGAAATAAGAACTACAGCACTGATAAAAATCACAAACAGCATCTTCAAAATCAATCTCATGTAAAATGCTGTTGGAGAGATCGCATACAGATCTACCTAAAATGGAGCAAAAAAAATGTATTTTTTAATTTTCTTTGCACAAATACAATATACAGTAGTTCAAATACAAAATCAGAGATGATTACCAGAAACAATCAAGCAGCCATGGCCACAGAAAATAAAGCATAAATCTTGTTGATGCCTCTTAGCTTCTGTTCCCTATTATTCTGTGATCCAGTGATCACCTACACTAGATAAACCTTGCTTCTTACAGGTTTCCAACTTTTAAGTGGAGCCTTAGCATCATTGACACCCCACCCTCAAGCATCCCCCTCTGCTACATTAGTTCTCCCAGGAGATCAGGGCTCTCTGGGTCTTGTCCAGCCCCCATGCCAAGGCCATGTCCTCTCCAGGCCCAGAGAACTCCAGTCTGTTCTTGTGAACTCTCTTGCACCTCCCCACTCTGCATCTTTCTTTCAGTCTCTTTTTTAATCAGAAAGGGTGAGCTTGGGGAAATCTCCTTTGGGGCTTGCCTGATCGAGCCTCTCTTTGTCCTTGCTTCATGCCTGAGGCTAGAATTCCCTAATGACCAAGTTTTGTTCCCAGTAACCTAAAGGAAGGAGCCTTGGGCCATTCCATGGTCTCAGTTCATGCAAAGAGAGCAAAGATGTTGACTCACTGTCTAAGTGAGTTTTGGATATGTCAGTCCTGGGGTAAGGCTTGGCTGACCTGCCTACATGCAGAGGATGCCTGAGTGAACAGGGGCTTACTCATTTATTACAATTGCATTACATATTGAAACCATTAGGGGACACAACATTAAATTGTACCTGGGTAGAATGAGGGGTACTATCCCTTTCCAGATTTCAGTCCCTTCCTCTGATTTAGATATCCTGAGAACTATTGTCAATAAGAAAACACATTTTCCAAATGCATTTGGCAATATGTAATCCTATTTACTTATTTATGTATGGCTCCTATCTTCCAATCGTCCCTGCTTTGCAACAAATACTCCCCGTCCCCAGGGCCTTCCACTCAAGAGGTAACAGTGGAGCTGACAGAGAACTGGGATAAACAAATAGTAGTTTCTGGCTAGGGTTCAATTTCAACCTGTTCCAACCCATCCAGTCACTAACAGCTTCTAGACACCAAGCAAAAGATATTAATGGCATCTACAGCTGGGCCTTAGGTCGCCCTGTGAAGCTGAGGATTGTCATGGTAGCATACCTCAACTGACAGATGACCTCTTCCAGCAGCTTTTATAAATGTTAAAGAGCAAGGGGGAGAACACCAGACCCTGGCTGATGTCTTGCTTTTCAATGCTCCCGAAAAGAACCATCCACTGAGGTAGGAACAGAACCACCCTAACCCTTGCAGGCTCTCCATGGTGAATGGTATCAAAAACCACCAAGAAATTTAGTAGGACAAGGATGGATACACTCCCCCCATCAGGTTCCCAGCAAAGGTCACCCACTAGAGCAACCAATATTCAGTCCCACACCCAGGCCTGAATCCTGACGGAAAAGCATCAAGATAATCTGCTGCTTCTGGAGTGCCCTGCAGTTAAGAACCCCCTCCCTGGGCAACAATCTTCCATAAAAAGGTTGGAGACTGGGCAATTGTGTTCAAGCACTTCTGGATCCAGGGAAGGCCTCTTAAGGAGGGAGATCCTATCTGAAGGCTGCCGGCATCAACCCCTTCCAAAGAGAGGTGTTGACTGTCTCCAGAATCCAAGTTGTAAGTGGCAGGAGGAACATGTAAGATGCAGGAGGAACATGGATCATACCTGAGAAGATCCTATCTACTTCTTTAGAGTCCACAAGCCCAAAAGAAATCCAGATAAACAGGTTAGACAATGTCCCAGTCACCATTTCAGATTCTCCCCAGGTGGAGTCAAGATGTAAGTCAACTGACTTTGTTGACAAACTGCTAAGCAAAATAGTCACAGCTCACAGATGGGAGATGTTCCTGAACATCCCTTCCTAAGAAGGAATTTATTACTCTAAGTGAAGCAGCTGGCCAACAGCCCACTAAGAGAGCAGAAATAATGATGCTTCACCTCCCTTCTTGTTACAGTGTAGGTTCAAACTTGATCAGGTTCATTTTTGAACTTTCTGAATTCTGGCAACTTAATCTCTGGGAACTCTGCAGAAAACCAAGGTGCACCTCAGCATTGGCAAACAAAAAGGCTACCCAGGGGCAATTTCATCAACAGCCCAACTTATCTCTTGTTGCTAGAAGCTAACGAAGCAATCAGCAAAACTGGGGAAACGCCTCAAGTATCCTCCAGAAACCCTCTGAATCCACCAAGCACCCAGGGCAAACCTCCAAACACAGTCCAGCCTGTGGAGGTCCCAGGTGGCAGTTAAATATGGAAATGAGCCAGATGTAATGCTTGTTTTAATGGCCCAACTGAACATGCAGGCACTCATACCCTGACACTTCAGGATCAGTTGTCCCTGATCACAAACAGGTCATGCCACACAATCCACACCACCACCACCACTCCCTGGCCTTCAGCCTGCAGTTTGTGCAGGACCTGAGACCAGGCTGGGCAGATTTCCAGCAAGGCAGCCTTACTGCCTTTGCCTGGCTGGGCCAGGTCCACCCACTCAGCCTGTTGTGAATGACAACAGTCTTATTACAACTGATCTGAAGCTTATCAGCATCATCTTAAGGCCTAGTTTACCATCCACCAGGACTCAGGAGTGGGGCTGCCAAGGCAGAGGCAGAGATCAAAAATAAATTGTCACACTTCCTTCCCTGGAATGACACACCCAACATCATCTGCTATATCTCTTTTGGCTTGTCTCATGCCATCATCCCCAACATGTCAGCCCCATTTGTCTTATCTACCCACCATCACACTCCCACATTCCCACACTGGGAGCACCAACAACCACACAAGCACTCACTAGCCTATTATTCACACACTCAATCTCTAACCAGCTTTATCCCAACATACCCCATAACTACCAGGTTTATTCCTGGCAAAGCTACTGAGACCACTCTAAAATCTCAATATCTCTATAACAGCTGCGCAACATAGAAGCCCAACGAAACAATCTCCCCCCGTGCCTCCAGGAGCTTCCTCTTAGTTTTGTATAGTCAGGAATAATTTACCTTTCTTTGTTCTATGGTTTGGTAATGTAATGTAATATTATTATTATATACACAACAACGTGACGTCACAAGTGCCAGTTCTTTAGCTGGTGTTGGCCTTCATTCGCATCGAGTTCTTCCCAAGAACCTAGGATGTCGTAAGGTATCGGCATAGTATATGTGCGGATCCAAGCAGTGTGGCCTTTTGTAAGTGACAGATGGAAATTTTGTCAAAGCACAAATTTTCTAAGTGCCGTCCAAGGTTTTTGGATATGGCACCCAGTGTGCCGATTACCACTGGGACCACCACTGCCGGTTTATACCATAATCTTTCAAGTTCAGTTTTCAGGTCTTGATATTTTGTGATCTTCTCCAATTCTTTGGCTTCTATTCTACTATCCCCTAGTATTGCCACATCAATTATCCACACATTCTTCTTTTCAACCAGTTAAATCTGGTGTGTTATCTGCCAAGACTTTATCAGTTTGTATTCAGAAATCCCACCATATTTCAACCTGTTCATTTTTGACTACTTTTTCAACTATGTGTTCCCACCAATTTTTCATTAATGGCACATGATAATTTTCACAGAGGTTCCAGTGAATCATTTTGGCAACTGTGTTATGTAATTCAATAATAATAATAATAATAATAATAATAATAATAATAATAATAATTTATTGTTCTATCCCACCTTTTTATATATATGTATATATGTAACTCAAAGCAGCGAACATACCTAATACTCTTGCCTCCTGTTTTTCCAACAATAACAGCCTTGTGAGGTGAGCTGTGCTGAGAGAGAGTGACTGGCCCAAGGTCACCCAGCCAGTTTTCATGCCTAAGGAGGTCACAGTAAGCCAGCACCTTAACCACTACACCAAACTGACTCTTTAGAAACAGTACAGTATGTGTATTATGTTCAATAACAGCAACAGATTCTATTCTGCTTGCATGACTTTTGTTCTCTTAACTGTTGTTGACCTCCTTTCAATGGCTTCTAGCTATTTGATTTAACGTAATTGACTTATTTATGCAGAGCGTAAGGTATAACAAGATCAGAAGGAAATGCTGGGAGGCATGAATGGGAGATGGGTTGTTTTTAGTTTCTTCAATTTCACAACATATTCTTTGGGAAATATGCTGATTCTAACCTCTCCCCCCAAGGGCTTGATTAAGTAAGTAAGTAAGTATGTATGTATGTGTGTATGTATTTATTTATTTATTTTCCTAAAAATATAGCATTGTGGTTTTCTGTGAGCAAAAATATGTTTCTTGAGCCTATGTTTATGATTAGTATCTAGTGCAGAAAAGTCAATTGTTACTTCCAATTTTGTTTAAATTATGATGGAAGAGGGGCTAAAGGTGTGTTTCTTAACCTTGGGAACTTTAAGATGTGTGGATATACCTGCTGTATAAACATGTTTGCTGTTGTTGTTTTGCCTACTAGTGCAAGTGAAGAGTTAGCCAAATGGGTTCCAAAGCCCAAGAACAGTTACTAATAAAGCCCTGCACTTGGGGTGGGGCCAAGATATTTATATTGGATTTAGCTTGCTCAGAACATATTCAGAATTCTTTGCATGCACAGATGATAGAGAAAGGCAGAACCTTGTGATTTCACTTTTACTGAGTAAATTAGGCCTAATTTCGTGTTAGCATGGAATCTTTCCTGTTTCACAAGGTAAAACTTTTATATAAAGATTATTATTATTATTATTATTATTATTATTATTATTATTATTATATACACAACAACATGACATCACAGCTGCTAATTCTTTAGCTGGTGTTGGCCTTCATTTGCATCGAGTTCTTCCCAAGAACCTAGGATGTCGTAAGGTATCGGCATAGTATATGTGCGGATCCAAGCAGTGTGGCCTTTTGTAAGTGACAGATGAAAATTTTGTCAAAGCACAAATTTTCTAAGTGCCATCCAAGGTTTTTGGATATGGCACCCAGTGTGCCGATTACCACTGGGACCACCACTGCCGGTTTATGCCATAATCTTTCAATTTCTGTTTTCAGGTCTTGATACTTTGTGATCTTCTCCAATTCTTTGGCTTCTATTCTACTATCCCCTAGTATTGCCACATCAATTATCCACACATTCTCCTTTTCAACCACAGTTAAATCTGGTGTGTTATCTGCCAAGACTTTATCAGTTTGTATTTGGAAATCCCACAGTATTTTGACCTGCTCATTTTTGACTACTTTTTCAACTATGTGTTCCCACCAATTTTTCATTATTGGCACATGATAAGTTTTACAGATGTTCTAGTGAACCATTTTGGTGACTGTGTTATGTCGTTGTTTATAATCAGTTTGTGCAATCTTCTTGCAGGAGCTGAGCATATGTACAGGAAACAAAAACGGTTTCTTCTGCTTCTTTGTACAATACGCACTTTGAATCATTTGATGATTTTTGAATTCTGGCCTTCATTGCATTAGTTTGAATAGCTTGCTCTTGAGCAGCCAAAATCAAGGCTTCAGTTTCTTTTTTTAATGTTCCAGTTGTAAGCCATTGCCAGGTTTTATTTTTATCCACTTTCCCTTCGATCTTTTGTAGAAACTGACCATGTAATGCTTTTCCTTGCCAGCATTCTGTTCATGTTTTTATTGCATTATTTTGGTATTCATTTTTTGTTTCCTGTACATTCAGGAAGTTCTAATTTTTAACTTGCATCAGTGCTTGTTCTTGGCTGTCTTTTACATCATCAGTCAATGCATGCTGTTCTTCTTCGACAGTTTGTTTGAATTGAAGTAAACCTCTGCCTCCATTTCTGTGGAGCAGGTATAATCTATCAATATCATTACAGGGTTATTGAATAGTGAATAGTCATGAGTTTTCTTGTTTTTCGGTCCAAACTGTCCAGTTCATCTTGTGTCCAGTTAATAATTCCAGCAGTGTATCGTATAACAGGTATGGAACAGGTAGTGATCATTTTGATGCTGTTTCCACCGTTCAATTCTGTCTTTAGCAATTTTCCAACTCTTTGTATATATTCTTTACTAATAACATTTTTAATTTGTCCATGCTTGATGTTACCCAACTGTAAAATGCTCTTATATCCTGATGGCTCCTTATAGTTTGGCCATTCGGCATTTTAATTCCATTACTGTTCATGATTTTACCCCAATTTATTGCTGCTGTAGCACATCTCTCTAGGCCAAATTTCATTGCTATATCTGTGCTAAAAATCCTTACAGTATTTGTCAATGACTGGATTTTGTTGCTATTATTATTATCATACATATTTCTTACCCTTCAGAAAGGCAATATACATGTACATATTAACATACACGTCTAAATTTATAGTTCCCTCTGTTGGAAATGCTATGATTAGTAAAAGCCTTTGTTGTGCTATTTATGGGCCATATTAAACCTGACAGAAGTGGCTGTGTCCACTCTTTCTGTGCCTGTTCATATAGTCATGCATATATAAAGTCAGGGTCAGGAATGATTGAAAATAAAATCAGGGTGTGGAAAAGTGCACAGGAAAACTCCCACTCACTTTAACCCTTTGTAATCTAGTTGCTCCAGTAAGTCCAAGCATTTTGTTTTGTTCCCAATTCATGTTCAGCATCAAAAACAAAAATTCAGAAAACAGCCTGGAGCAAGCAACCCAGGGGAGGTAAAGTACAGGGCTGGGATGGAAGTAAGAGTTAAAAGGGCAACTGTACTTTGCTTTTCAAATGAATAGTATTTAAGGCTACCGGATCTCATCTGCAAAAAAATAGAGTTTTCTGTATCTTTTTTTCTGCTGTCTAATGGTCACCCAGATGTTTTGCAGTTGAGATCTGGTAGCTATAGGTAGGGTTAATACTAGAATTAATAGCATTTTTATCGCAATTGCTTTGGCAATACAATATACTTCTAAATGAATCACAGGGAGACCTTTGCAATGGACTCATCTCTAATCTTTCCTACACACCCTTTATGATTCAGTGTGATTAAATGGGTGTCACTAGGTTTGAAGAACTTGACCGATACTTTTAGCGAGTCAGCAGCTAGCAACCAATTAAATATTATGATAGGTTATCCTGAATATGATCCCGATCTTAATAAATGGTCCAACCATTTAGTAAAATTAGCTCCACCTTTAACAAGTACCTTAAAGCATTCGTGGTTTATGATTACTGCTGCCCATAAGACCCAGAGGAGTCCAGTTTGGACTCTAAAAACTATGGGGACAAAACCAAATTGTATCGCACTTTAGGTTGTAATTGGGAGAACATGAAGATATGGAGTACCGCAGTGTGCTCTACATAGGGCTGTCCTTGAAGACCACCCAGAAGTTACAACTGGTCCAGAATGTAGAGGCACACCTGCCATTGGGCATCCCTAGGTTCACCTATATTATACCCATTTGTCTGAGCTGCAATGGCTCCCAGTTTTCTTCCAGGTACAATTCAACGTGCTGCTTATTACCTTTAAAGCCCTACATGGCATGGGACCAGGTTATCTGCAGGACTGTCTCTCCCTGAGGACATCTGTCTATCTCACCAGGGCGAATAGGGTAGGCATACTCCAGGTCCCTTCCCTTAAATATTGCCATCTTGTGGGGCTTTGGAAGTGTGCTTCTTCCATTGCAGACCCTGCCCTATGGAACACCCTCACCACTGAGATCCAACAGGCCCCTATCCTTCTATTTTTCCAGAGAGCATTTAAGCCGGGCTCTTCCCACAGGCATGGGGATAGGGTGAGGCCAGGGTGGGATGAGACTGTGGATATATTAGAGAAGTGTGGCTGTGGCGCCAGGTTTTTCTGTTTTTATTTTTACTGTTGAAAGTTTTTTATACTGTTTTACACTGTTTTATTGTTCATAAGCTGCCCAGAGTTGTTTTAAGCTGGGTGGCTATATAAATAATAAAATAGATAAATAAATTATTGCTCTGTCATGTTCTAGCAGGGGACTGTAATTATTGTATAACCTTGTCCAACACACTTCTATTTGGGGTGGTCATCTTTCTTCCACCAAGCTTGCAGCTGTAGGAGAAACACACATAGATCAGTGTAGGAGGAAAGAGTCACTGACTGTATCATCCAGAGGCATCCTAGAGTTGCAGCCATATCAGTTTCACATTACTTTAAGGTTGTTGTGTAGAAATCCCCCCACCCAAACCTCCTGCCATTGTTACATGAGTTGTGGAATCCATGCAGCTCATTCCTATTCTTTTTGAAAGACATGAGAGCCAGTTTGGTCTAGTGGTTAAGGTGCTGGGCTAGAAACCAGGAGTCTGTGAGTTCTAGTCCTGCCTTAGGCATGAAAGCTGGCTGGGTGACCTTGGGCCAGTCACTCACTCTCAGCCCAACTGGAAGCCAATTTAGTGGCCTGCTAGAACCACTGAAATGGAGCAGAGCTTATAACACAGCTGAGAAGCTGACACAGAAAAAGACAATTATCTTAGATAGCTTCAATGAGCATGTCAGAGAAACACAGGTTATTGTTCTTACACACTCAGCCCTCCCAAGCATAAAGAATTACACGCTTAGACAGATTAGGTTAAGAACTAAAAAGAATCTTACTGATTTTATTCTTTGTTGTTCTGTTACATCCATCTTGGTGGAAAAGATGAAGTTCCTTTGTTCTTCTTTTCTTTTCTTTCTAAATACTTAGTTTTGCCCTAAACTCTTGGCCCTATAGCTGCCAAGAGCTGCGTGGAAGAAAGGGGCAGAATTCTTCATCAAGGCCTGAGCACATGGCCCTGATGAAGAGAGCAGCATCCATGCTGCCTGCTTGATTGGTGGAAGGAGGAGGAAGAGAGGGAGAGGGAGTGGGAGTGGGAGTGGCAACAAACAGCTTCCTCAGAGTTGAATTGTGGGACAACTCAATTTACATGCTAATTCACATGCTAATGAGGCATGCTGGATTTGCCAGGACTTCCAACACAACTCACAGGGCTGTTGTGGGGAAAATAGGAGGAGGAAGGAGTATTAGGTATGTTCGCTGCCTTGAGTTATTTATAAAAATAATAAAGGTGGGATAAAAAATAAAATAAAAATAAAATAAATCTGCTATATCCTGCCACACTAGCCAAATAATCATGACAGGACATCTTGAATTTTTATGTTTGTCTTCAATAAGTTCTTCCCTTTCTATACTGGCAAACAAAAATATTCCTTAAACACCAAACATCTGGAAAATATCCAGATTGGAATACACTGGGATGGGCAACCAGAAAGGTGCAGTAAGTGTCTCTGCCAATGTCAAAGCCACCTGCTTCAATGTAGATGTCTTCCTGGCAAACAGCCACATCACTGTGCTGGATGAGGAAGAGGGGACCTTAACTGCTAGCAGCCTGCTTGGTTCCTCTGTTAGATACAGAAGAAGAACTGAGCCCTTGGCTTCTCACCTGTGTGGAATCGCCCTGCACACACTTGTCTTCATTTCCTTGTTGCCTTTGGTTATCATACCAATTCTGAAATACAAAGTTAGAACTAGCTCTGAATAGTGTTGAAAAAAATGGATTTCTCCCAGTGTTATTTAAGTAGATGAACCTACTTCATACATGAAAAACATTTAGAAAATTAATTTGTTGTTTTATTATTGTTTTTGTGGGATTATTATTAGGATTGTTTTGAATGGGTTTATGTGGTTTTTTTATTCTAAGCCATTTTAAGCTTAATTTTACTACGAACAGATCTGGTATGTCATTTTAAAAAAATGTTATAAATTTAATTTGGACTAATTGTTTGTCTATTTATTTATTTTCTATCCCGCCTTTATTATTTTTATAAATAACTCAAGGTGGTGAACATACCAAATACTCCTTCCTCCTCCTATTTTCTCCACAACCACCCTGTGTGGTGATCTGGACTGAGAGAGTGACTGGCCCAAGTTCACCCAGCCAGCTTTCATGCCTAAGGCGGGACTAGTTTTATCCCAAATGCCTTCCCACAATTATGCTTTGGATATCTTGAAAGGTCTTTCTTTTTTTGAAGCTTGTTGAAAGCTTAATTTTCATCTACAGTCCTATACTTTTATTTGAAAAGAAGTCTGAACTTGGTGGCCTTTATTTCTGACTAGACATGTATAAGATTGTATTGCATGATTTTTTTCCTTTTCAGTTTAGCTGACCAGCCTTTATATAGCAATTTGTCTTTTTATCCAATTACTTTTATCCTCACTATCTTATGTCTACATTGCTAAGGAAATGAATAAATATCCATGTTTAACCACTAGAGGGCAGAAGATATAGATGTAAAGGAATGGGGGGCATTAAATGCTGAATTATTTTAGAAGGTAGAGCTAAGGACTATTCTACAAATTGTGAAGATAGCTTCATTCCTAATATTTGCTAAAGTACCTTTTTAGAGGTAAACACCTTAAAGAATGCACTTGTCCTAAATAAATAAAATTGGAGAAGACATCTTTTTCCATTTTTTTTCCTTTTCAGTTGTATCAGTTGAATCAGTTATAAACAACTGAGTCATTAAAAAAATACTTATTGAAATATGGTAGAAACTATTTATCCAAATGATCTGGGTTGGAAGATTGCACCTTGGAGTAACTCTGATTACCTGGTCTTGGAACTAACATTTAGGATATCCTGCTTCTTAGCTGCCCAAAGACCAGTTTTTTGGTTTGATCCTTGCAAGGTTATTACATTTTATATAAAATGTTAGTAGATATTGTTGTGAGTGTGTGCTATCTACTATGGAGAACTGTTTATTATGTTGTCCAGGAAATTATGGTGTGTAGCTCTAGCATGAAATTACTGAATACATCCTTCAAATGGGCAGAATGGAGTTTTGAAAGTGGAGATGCTGAAATGGACCCATGAAATTAGGCTGCCTCTGACCAACTGCTGTCAATTTCTTTCAGCTATAAGAGCACAAAACTCTACATATCTATTCAGAAGTACTGTAACTCTCATTCAGTCATATATGGATACAGGTTGGCAGCAAAAATCACACTTAGCCTCAGTGGTGGATTAGAATGACCAAACTGTAACACACAGTGAAAAATTCTCACCTGTTTTAATAATGAGCCAATAGTCATACTAGATCACAATTATCAAGCTCAGCATTGCTAGTAGACTGTGGCAACCATATTCTTCAAGAAGTCTCAGATTCATGCATTCTTAATGTTTACCTGGTAGTCATAAGTATTGTTGTTCATTCGTTCAGTCGCTTCCGACTCTTCGTGACTTCATGGACCAGCCCACGCCAGAGCTTCCTGTCGGTCGTCAACACCCCCAGCTCCCCCAGGGACGAGCCCTTCACCTCTAGAATATCATCCATCCATCTTGCCCTTGGTCGGCCCCTCTTCCTTTTGCCTTCCACTCTCCCTAGCATCAGCATCTTCTCCAGGGTGTCCTGTCTTCTCATTATGTGGCCAAAGTATTTCAGTTTTGCCTTTAATACCATTCCCTCAAGTGAGCAGTCTGGCTTTATTTCCTGGAGGATGGACTGGTTTGATCTTCTTGCAGTCCAAGGCTCTCTCAGAATTTCCTCCAACAGGAACTCATCATCAGCAAACCTCTCACAATAAATAAATAATTATTCACCATCTTGCAGTAGCTCCATGGAAGTAGATTTAATACCTCTCCCTCCTCCCCTTTGAAGAAGCCACAAATGGCTGGAATTGCTCAACTGCATGCTTTACGGAATGGCAATCGCTGGGTATGCAAAACTCGTTAAGCCAAAACAGTTGTGACTTAGTGAGATATGCGAATCAGGGCAATATTTTTCTCCTACTTGCTTTCCCTGCACTATAAATGTCTAATATTGTCTCTGTAGCCTTTCTTTCGTTTCATCTAAGGAAAAGCATCTCAGTGAATAGTGAGAAGGTTTGGGGAGTGGTCAGAGAGTAGAGCTGAAAGAACCACACTCTCTGTGAGATCTCTTCCCTTCCATGACTCTGTGTGGTTCTAGGTAATATTCTATGCACGTTCCTACACTGGGCAGCGGCTTAACTCCTAGATCCTTATCCAACCATTCCATATTATGATTCAGGGTATGAGGTGACAATCTTACAAAATCAAGAGGATGCCTTTTTTACTGCATGGACCCTGCTTTAACCTCCTCCTACTTCTATTCCTCTCCTCCAATCTCAAATACCCGTTTATTCAACAAATGCGTCTATCACCAACCAACTCCCCTCCACCCCAACGAAACGATCACCTAAAACTAGCAGTGCTGGCAAGCTCTCATACTGTAACAGGATGATTTAGAAATTCAGGTTCAGTATTTAGTTCTGTTGCTTCCCTCGGTTTAGCGCCAAGTGTGTTCCTGAGCATGTCAGCATTCCTTCTATTTGACCCTGGGAGTAACCCACCATTGTACAGCCAGAATGAGAGAAAAAGGGTTTCTACTGCAGGATTTAGGTCCGTGGCGCTCCTTTTATTCTGAGCCGGCAGCAATCCACCATTACGTTATTAACATTAGGAGAAATGATTTCTGGATTAGAGAGGAATGTAGCAAGTCCAGGTGCAATCGGTTTTTCTTTCGGGCTGTATTTACGCAGCACGCTAAGCCATAATGAAACTGAATGGCTGGGCTTCCACGTAAGCAAAGCACACGACGGCCTCGCCGTCGCCGTCGCCGTCCCGCCCGCCAGCGCGCGCGACCTCTCCGCCCGCCCCGCCTTCCCGCTGGTGGCGCTGTGGCTGGAGGTCTGGGCTGCCACCGCAGGGAGCTGCCGTCACCGCCCGCCCTCTGCCGGGCGAGGAGGGGCAGGAGCACGCCGAGTGACGTGCCCCATCCCGGGCTTAGCATGATTCATCAACAGCCGCCGCTAGGATGCTGCGCGCAGCCCCGATGTAGCGCTTGAGCGCCGACCCTCTCGCCGCACTCCCGGCCCGGCGTCTTCCCTTCTCTTTGGATGCCGCGGGGCAAGATGGAAGAGATCCTGAAGAAGCTGCAGAAGGAAGCATCGGGGAGCAAATACAAGGCGATCAAGGAGAGTTGCACCTGGGCCAGCGGTAAGGAAGCTGGCGGCGGGCGGGAGGCGCTTTCCCTCCCGCTCCTCGTCCTTCTCCCCCGCGCCAGAAGGGAAAGCCGCACCGCTCCTCGTAGGCTGCCTTCCTGATGCCCCGTGCACGAGCTTAATCTTTCCCTGTTAGCACCCAGCCTGCGCTTTAAAAGCCTGGGGCTGGGGTTTTTTGTGCCGTTTGGGAACGTGCTTTTGACCCGGGGGTTGCGTTGAATCCATCGCTGGCTGTCGACCTCTTAACTCCGCAGATAGAGGGACCCTTTCCCCGGCTTCATCGCCTAGCGAAGGGCCCCCTCCGCCCAGATCTCCGGTGCATTTACTTCAGTACATTTTTACACTCAATTCTGTGGCTGCAGTAATTTCCCATGTACTCCAACGCTGATTCCTTTAGCCCTTTTTATACTCTTTATTCTGAAGCTTTTTTTTTTGGTCCCTTGGAGTCAATTTTTACTCCTGATTTTGGGGGCAACACTTCTGTCACCCAGCTGGTTTCCATGCCTAAGGCAGGACTAGAACTGGGAGTTTCTCCTCCTTGTGCAGGGCTTTAACTGCTAGACCAAACTGCCTCTCCTTTTAAAGTGCAGAAGTTGTAAAGCTCCTGTAGAAAAATGATAAAAACAGAAAAGGGCTGTGCTGCTTTAATGTAGCCAGTCACAAAAGTTGGGGTACCCAGGGTAACTGTGGGTCCTCCCTTGCAAGAGTCAGCTTTCTAATGGAAGAACTATCAGAGGACTGTTTTCAAAGGTATTTCTGTAATTCAAAGGTTGTCCAAGACCCCTTGACAGGTCAAAACCTCCTAGAATGGAGACAGCTGGGCCCATCAAGAATTGGCATCTGACAGGAGACCAGTCTACCAGGCAAATGGCCGCTGTTTTCTGGCTATAGCAACATACTGTATATTTTGTTTCTTCTTAAATGATAATATATAAACTTAAGCTATAGCCACACCCCCTATGGGATTGTTTCTTTTTAATCCATATTTCCTGTTTTGTTGATCCATAATTAAGCACCTTACAATAAACCAAGCAGGACTTGCTGTTACTGCAATCTGTATATCTGCAGGTAATGAACTTTAAAAGGAAAATGATAGTTTAGAGATTAGGATTATTAAAGTGCTCTCTTAATCTCCTGCAAGGGCCTAGCAATTTACTGTTCTGCCAACAGCTTTATTTAAGTTACTTCCCAGGGATGTCTGTAGGGAGGAAGTCTAAAACATCAAGATGCAATCGAAGCCCTGCCCCCTTTTAACCTGCGTTTACCCCCCCCCCCCCATGCGGACTGCCCTGCTACTACTACACATGACATTCTGGTTAGAAAAGAGTCCAACAGGATATTACAATGTAGATTAAAGAAAAATATACCTCCTATCCACCTTTTAATCAACATATGCTTTCTTTAGTGATAGAAGTCTGGTATGCTACTTAGATGTGCATGTTGTGCTATGCTAAGCTGCTTCACCATTTTTGTAACTTTGGTCAATAGTGTTGCTTTTATATATGAGTGATACTCCTTTTTAAGCGTTCCTTGCAATATATTTAATACGCTTATGCACATGGGGTTTTAAAATAAATCAAGTCTTCCTACATCAGCTTGTGCAAAAATAATGCTCATCTTTTATTCAGCCCAGAGTAGGAATGGAGTTATCCACAGGATGACTTTTTGATTTTCACTTAGGAGTTAGAGGAAAATAGGCTTGCCAGGTGGGAGGTCTTCAAATAATGGATGCCATCCAGGCCAGATTATATTAGTATTTGTAAATCCAATTGATTTGAACAAGAAAATTTAACCATGTGCCGTGTATGGATCATAGAGTTGTATTTTTTTTTATTTTAAGATTTGAGTTCATTACATTAACTAAACAATAATTCATGTGCATTTAGTTACAGAAGCATAATACGCTTGTTGGGAAGTTAGGAAATGGTGTCATTTAAGCCAAAGAGACAAGACTTGAGACATTTTACCATATGTGAAAGAGAAAAGTAGGCCTAAATAATAGGAAGGACAGTGTGCTTATAATCACTTCTTGGGGAAAAGGTGCTCCTAATTCAGTCCTGAACAGTTAAATACTTGCCCCTTGGCAATCCACATACATGCGCACTTGCAGTGTACAGCACTGAATCAGCTGAACAATTTTAATCTGGGATAATCCTGATTGAACAAGATGGGACTTAACTTCAAGTAAACTTGCATAAGACTCTATATAGTGGTATGTGTTTTCAATTCCATGCTGGGTGCTTTCTGAAATGATTCCTTCTCCCTTTTCTACCTAGAAACATTAGAATCTCTAGATGCTACAAACAAGATCCCTCCTTATCAGCTGAGGTAGGAAATACGTATTTCTTTATTTTATGGATGTCAGTGACATTAGAAATGAGAGAGGGAATGTCTTCTCTGTTTTACATTTGCTTCCTCTTGAAGCCAGAGTGACACTGCTGTAAGCTAAAAGTAAGTTGTAAGCAAGTGGTCCCATAGGTCAGGTTTACCATTTTCTAGCTATTGTGATGTATTTGTGGTTGTGAGCTGCCCAGGAATGCTTGGATGCAGAGATTGCTTGAAATGTGGTGGGAAATGCTGTGCTCTTCGTTGTCAGATCCCTCTTTTCCTCGCCCTCAATTTCTGTAAAACCTCAGCTACAGAAATGAGCAAGAACATCGCAATCTGTTGTGGTGGGGGAAGGAGAAAAGAAACTAAGGTGTTAACTTAGAAGCTTTTGAAATGTTGTCTCTGTCCATGTGATTAACCTGCATTTCACTGTTATCCCAATTAATGCCACCATCATTAATTCACATTGTTATTGCTTGTTTATATAGTACTAATTCCACAATCAGAGAAAGGCAATTCTGCAAAATCCCCATGGCCCAAAGCTTGTGAAAGTCTGAAGACCATGATATATGTAAGGAAATGGAAATGGGTGAAGTTAAAAGCTCAGAAGAGATTATGAATTATGAGTCTCTTTTTAGTAAATTGTTTGGAAGTAGACACCAATTTTGTACTACATGCCCCATTCTTGCTTAGGAAAGAATGATTTGGCTAATATATTGTTTAATCATAGTTTGTGGAACCATAGTTTTCAGTCACAGCAGCTGGGTTCATGCATCACATTAAGCCAAAAACAAACCAATGGTGTTACGGCTAAGATGATGCATGAACTTAGATGATGTGCAAGCTTTGGGAACATTGAAATGCCATTAGGTAATAACAATGGCAGGATTAAGACTATAGAAGCAGTGGAGCAAAAATTACAAATCTGGCATGAAGTTCAACCTATATTTTTGTCTTGGGGCCCATAGCTTTGACATATTTCTGATGGGTAGACAGCCTTAGGTTGTGGAAAATACAACAAAAGGTATCCCCACTCTCTCCTTCTTTGTTAATCCCAATTTGCTTGTCAGCAGAACTGTTTTCTGGATTGATACACTGATCTACATCAGAGTGAAATTGTTGTTGTAACTAAAATTGCAAACATATATGTAAAGTGTTTTGTGTAGCCTAAACTAAACTCAATGCTCTCCAGCTATTTTGGTCACAACTTCCATAAAATAACAGCTAAAGTGGCCACTTGTTAGTGTTTATGAAAGATGAAGTGCAAAGCATATAGAAGTCTTATACACACACAGTGTGTGTGTAAAGCACTAATTTTAGGCATTATTCTAGGCATCATAGGCAACTTGCAATTCCATATAGGCAAGTGTATGGGCAGTGATTAAGGTTTTCCTCTTTCGTCTTCACCCAGTATAAAAACTAAAAGGTCTCTTAGAACATCAATACTCTTTTCCCTTGCTCAGTTTAGAACTGCAGCTTTCTGTCTTTCTTCAGATAGATTATAGTAGGTAAAGGTAAAGGTTTCCCTTGACGTAAAGTCCAGTCGAATCCAACTCTAGGGGGCGGTGCTCATCTCCGTTTCTAAGCCTTGGAGCCAGCGTTGTCATAGACACTTCCGGGTCATGTGGCCAGCATGACGACTCGGAATGCCGTTACTTTCCCGCTGAAGCGGTACCTATTGATCTACTCACATTTGCATGTTTTCGAACTGCTAGGTGAGCAGGAGCTGGGATTAACAACGGGAGCTCACCCCGCCGCGCGGTTTCGAACCGCCGATCTTCCGATCGGCAGCTCAGCAGTTTAACCCGCAGCGCCACCGCGTCCCTCTTAGATAGATTATACCTTAAATGAAAAAACAGGCAGGAAACCTGTGGGGGATTATTTATAAGACTGAGTATTATTACTGGCACAAGATCTTATATTAGGGGTAGGATAAATTAGAGCCCATGATTTTATTGAATATTGTAGCTCAGTTTCCTATTGTCATTGGGTGAAAGTGCAGACAATTTTTAAATTGATTATGTGTTATGTTTTCCATTGTGTTTCTTCATTTGGCACATGATTCCTAGATGAACCTGAGGGCAGTGCACACTTGAAACATGATCTGGAAGAAGTACTTCGGGTCTTGTGTGAGTGCAAGCACAGCATCTCTCTGTTGTTCATTAGAGCACAGACGCAGAGCCTGAAAAAAGAAGTAGCTGTTTTAATAGTTCCATTAAAGATTTGGTACTTTAATGTTTCAATTCAACTTCACATGTAAATCTGAAATATGCTGTATCTGCTTTAATGAATAGCAGAAATGTGCTGTGGTTGTGTGAAGTCTGAAGCACTTCTTTCAGATGTTTTTTGAAGCAAACCCAGCCCTAGTAAATACATAATAATGTTTGCATCACAGCTTGAAACTTTCATGTAATGCTCATGGATGGTGCTATAATTCCAAGACCTATAGTAGTTTCCTTTTTACCCAGTTCTCTAAAGCAAATTCTAGCAACTCAGAAAGGAAGAACTTATTTGAGGGGAATCTTAATTTAAATTTAATAAACATATGTTGCCTGAATCCCAATGTATTTGGGCAACTCACAACAACCAAAACAAGGAAATTACAATAAAACAAATTTTAAAAGAAGAAGAAAAGATAAAAGATGGCAAGAACTGGATGGGAATGAAGCAAGGGACCTCTTCCTCCCTCTCAAAAGGCTTATTTTACTTTTTGAGTGCAGTTCCATAATGTGTTAATTTTATTTAGTGTAATTCAGGAAATCCTATAAAATCAACCCCAAACTATAAGCGCTTTTATTGACCATTGGCTAGAAATGATGTGGTTATCATCATATACCTTATCAATGAGTTTGCAAACACAACTGTATGAAATACAGGTAGGCTTGCAACAAAGTATAAAGGTTCAGATTTGGATTTTGCCACAAGCCATAACAGTATCAGAATGACCACATGCTGAGCAATTGGAGGTTTCAAGACCAAATGGCTGGGGGGGGAGCCATTCCACTAAAATGAGAACTGGAGCGAGGAAGATCTGAGTTTGTTTTTCTTTATTAAGACACCTATGAAGTGATCACTGGGCCTCACCCAAAGCAAACTGAGAGCCCCCAGCTTAGGTCAGTGAGGATTATACACAAACAGAGAGAAAATGGGCTAATCAGTAGTGTGTGATTAATTACATAGTATAGTCCCCAATTTGACATCACTCATGAGGCAAATACTTGGACCTGAACCCTGAGGCTGACGCTTGGTTTTTCTGTTTCCCTGATCTGCTCCACTGAGCAGAAACTGGGCATTCTATTTATTCCTGATTGAACCTTCCATTTATTGCGATAAATGTGGCTCCGCTTCACATTTCCCTTTGCTTGGCAGATGTAGCCTCTTATCTTCTTATTTACTTCTTTGCCTCAGGGTTAACTGTGGTTAATGGCAGCATCACAGAACATTCTGCATTCCTTGCTTGTTGCTTGTGTAATATAGTTTTTTTTTTTTTTTTTGCCTTTTTGGTGGCTTTGGGTCAGTGTTGACTCCTGGCGAGTACCTGGACAGGTCCCTGCAGTGTTCTTGGCAAGGTTTTTTTGGAAGTGGTTTGCCATTGCCTTCTTCCCAAGGCTGAGAGAAAGAGACCGGCCCAAGGTCACCCAGCTGGCTTTGTGCCAAAGGCAGGACTAGAACTCACAGTCTCCCCGTTTCTCCCTGTTTCTCCTTGTTTCTAGCCCATTGCCTTAACCACTAGCCCCAGTTGACTCTCTACATAGGTAAATATATTATATCAGTATTAAAACAGAAGCAAGGAGGAGCTTTCATTGCAACCAGTCTGGTAATGACTTCTAAGTCATCTGAAACTTCCTTCTCTAGGAAGTATTGGGCCCAGAAAAATGTAATAATTTTGTGTGAGAGCAGAATTAGCTTCAAGGTTCCTTATTTTCTGTCTGATTTTGTTTCCTGTTCTTTTACTGGGGCTCTAACAGATGAAAAAAAAAAACCTGAGCCTTTCTCTATCACGTCAGCATTGCATGGTGAATTAGTCTTATAATTATCTGCCATATGGCACTTGTTCCCTTGCACTTACGAAGCAAATACTGTTCTGAAATGTTGTGTCATTGCCTTCAGCTTTGGACAACATTTTCTAATACTGTAGCTCTGGGTTACCTAGGGTGGTTGTTGTTTTTCAAGAATGGCGATAACTGATCTTGCTTTGGTTTACATCTGTAGGCTGTGTTGATCAATAAGGCTAAGTCCAGAACTACCTTTCTGCTCTAATAGGTACGGTAGACAGTTTTGAGGGTTGCCTGAGCTTTTGAAGAAGGCTGGTGATAGCCATGGGAGATGCATGTAACTTTTGGGAAATTGGTGCAGGTTGTTAAAAGACACGAAGGCAAGTTGGTTTCCTACTTCCACTGTTTAGTTTTCTAATGTCTTTTTCCTGTGTTTCTGCCAGAACTGTGCTTCTAGAAGTGTTTTTCCCCACATCCTTATTTCATATATCAACAATGGCTTCCATTTGATTGCTTTAAAATTTACCAAGATGCTTTAAGGGATAGGACTTAAGATATGTGACTAATTCAGACGATCTGTTCTATATTGTTTATTAGACTTATATCTCCTTTCCTTAAAGAGCATCCATAGTGGTCTCTCCTCCCATTTTCCCCCACAATAGCCACTCTGTGATGTAGGCTGAGCTGAGAAAGAGCATCTGGCCCAAAGTCACTCAGTGAGCATCCACGGCTAAGAGTAGACCAGAACTCAGACCTCTGACTCTTCTCTTTCTTTGAAAACTAGGGAGAAGTGTCTCCTTCCACTGCAGCTTGCTTTGGAGAGCAAGAATATGAAACTGGCACAGCAAGCTCTAGCAGGGATGCAGGTACGTGGATAAGGTTTTGCCACATTTGGAATTGCTGAGTAAAATAAGAGTTGACAGGAAAATGAATGGTAAAAAAGCTTAATTATACACTTTAAAAGCATGCAGGCCCATGAAATGATATGGAAGATAAGCAGGACTGTGTATTAGGGTTAATCCTGGGCAAAACCTTTACAGGTGCTTGTAATGTAGCCTTCCTCAATTTGATGCTCTCAAAATGTATCTGCTGATAAGTGAGCATTCTCAGCCAGCCCTCTTGGGAGCTGTACCCTGACACATTCCCAGTTGGGGAACAACGCTGCAGTGAGTATTTATGGAGCAATGAGGAGTCTTTCATCTCACTCAGTGAAGGCTATAGGGACTATTTATGAAAGGGGGACTTTGTGAAGCCTACACAGAAGGACATCTCTGATAAGCACTGCAGTCCTCATATGCTTGTCTAATGAATCCTTTAAACAGAAGCCGTTAGTACCCCAAGGTATGACCCTAGGCTACAGATGCTCCATCTTGGGCAGTTACTGCTGTGGTACTTTGAGGATCGAAAAGCTGCCTCTGGATGCATGAAAGAGAGGAGAAACTTAGCAATTCATATTCTTTGAGAAAAGTCCAGAAGGCTAGTTTGACCAGTGTGGAATGAGTGGGATGGTCTGCATTCAGAGGGCAAAATTTGGTACTGCATTTGCCATTTTTCTATCAGTTGGTCAGGAAACTTATCCTTTATTCTTGTTGGCAAGATTGAATCTTCTAGTTCCGGTATAGCATCATTGTGGAAATGTTTCCCCACCCCACCCCACCCCACCCCACCCCCAGGCTAGAAGATTGAACTTGTCTTCGAATTTTGTTTGCCTTATCTGGAATATAAAGGCTTTCCTATTCACACCTTCAACAGAAATTATCAGGTTCACTGCATCTTAAGTGATAGGCATTGCATGCATTTAATGGATTTTACTATTCCATCATTTGCTAGTAACTATCATTTTTATAGCAACATTATGAGAGAACCAAACTGAGAACCTCTGAAATTAAATAGTTCAATTTTTCTTTGCAGAAGCTACTGTCTGATGAGCGATTTGTATCCATGGAAACTGACTCTGATGACAAGCAGTTGCTTAATCAAATGCTGAATGCAGTCAGAGTGACTCCATCTCTCAATGAAGACCTGCAGGTAGAAGTGATGAAGGTTAGTCTTTTACAGACGTCAGTACTTGCATGTTTGCAGAACAGGCTTCCTATCTGACTCAGCTGTGCAGTTCTCCTGGAGTTGGCTGTGACCCTTAATTGAATTGTTTTATACAACGGTACAAAGTTAGCTGTCATGCTTGTGACACAGCTGGATTATTCTTTACTAATGTAAGCCTGGATCTGCAGGACATCAACATGTCAGTGCTATTTTTTTATGTCAAATGTAAAGGTAGCCATCCTCTTGGCTGAAAGTCCGTAGGCTGGAGCAACTACAAAGCAGAGCTTTATGCATGTTGATGACCTAACAGACAAAACCAGGTGCCTTTTGCAAACAGAATAATGGTATACACCAGGTCTTTAAAATCTGTAACACATCAAACCAATCTTAGCTTACTAGGCACATCTAATGTCCTCCGGAATCAATGGCTAGGAGAGGGTGCAACAGGTAATGTAGCCAAATCCAAGCCAAAACATAGCTAGGTGATATCTTTATTAGGACTAGTATTTGGAACTCTCCACTTTTTTGTTACATCAAAAATGGGAAATGAGGAAATTTTTAAAACTGGGCTAGACATTGAAAGCCATGAAGTTTGTAATTTCAAATGAGTCCTGAAATGAAGACAGTGGATTGAATGCAGTCATTTTTGGTACTGTTGGTCTCAGACTGCAGTCAGGTATGAGGGATAAAGAAAGTGGAATTTCTCTTCCCTCCAAACTCTGGAGACATAAATTACAATGATGTCCTATTCTGTTACCTACCAGTGGCAGAGCAGAACCAGAATCATCACTGTCCTTACATAAACAAGGGTAGAGAATAATTTTAATTGTTTGCTAGGGTAAAGTAATTTTAACCAAATTATATAGTTGGCTCTTTTATCTCCCTCTCCCCCCTCAAAGAAAAGTTCTTGGGCTCCTCAAAAGTCCCTCACTTTTGTGGAAGAAATGTTTACTTCCAAATCTCTGGCACAATTCTGCTCCTGAATTTATATGTGAGAATTGTAAATACTTTGAACATTGAATGCATACTGCTACTCCTAGAAATACATACTTTCATTACTGTGAATTAAAATAGCAGGAGTGCTGACCTGGCAAGCAACCATATGCATTGGAAATGAAGGAATATCAATAGAACCTTGTTCTGCGGATTGTTACTGTGGCAGTTCTTTGGTGGAAGACTGCATGTCTAGAGAAGAATAAAATTAAGATAGTGTATTTCCATTCTGTAGGATGTCTGTCTATCTACCTATCAGGACTGTACAGGTTTTGAAAAAGAGATGATGCACTTGGGCTCCCATATCTTCCAAAGCACTTCTCTGAAATAATTTTTGAAGCATGTACATACATTGCCTTTCACACATACAGTTGTTTCTACATCGGTAGATCACAATTATGTCCAGAAGAGGTTCATTTCACATTTTTCCAGGTGTTTGAATTCAGTACAAGACAGTTATAGTACAGTAAGCCATCTTGATATTCCAGCTTCCGCAAAGGGAAACTATTTTTACATTTCTCATGGTTTAGTTCTGGTTTTGTAATTTAATGAGTGGACAGTTGGAAGGAATTGAATTAAAATAGATTTTCTTTTAAAAGGTAAAATAATTGAAGGGTTGTCATTCCTTCCTGCCATTCTAGAAGCCTCCAGCATGTTAGATGTTCTGGAGTGTTAGGACTTCAGAATACTCCAACCACAGCAGCATTCATTTCTGGTCTTCCAAATATCCGTGTTTTCAAAGAGCCACTCAAATGAATACTAATTGAATTTTGCTTAAGTTCTTCAATCCCTCTTATTTCTAATATTTTTTAATAAAAAGATAAGAATATACAGGGAGCTTCATAGGTAGAGAGCTTAAATCTAATATTCCTTGTCTACTGTGCTGTCTGTCTGTCTATCCCATTCAATCATGTCTTATTCTCGGAGACTGTCTGGACAAATCCCTGCAGTTTTCTTGGGAAGGTTTTTCAGAAGTGGTTTGCCATTTCCTTTTTCCTAGGGCAGAGAGAGAGTGAGTGGCATAAGGTTACCCAGCTGGCTTTGTGCCTAAGGCGAGACTAGAACTCATGGTCGCCCGGTTTCTAGCCTGGGGCCTTAACCACTACGCCAACCTGGCCTTAATTAACAATTAAGCTGTAGCTTTTCAAAACTATGGAGCATCTGAGAGTATAGCTCTACATACTGAAGTTGTCCTTGATTACTACTGAGGAGTGTTTTCAGTAACAAATGCCTATCCCAGCAGAGAATTTCCAGGCAATGTAGCTGTTCTCTATATAGGGCAGATCTGATAAGTGCTATGCTTCTTCAACATCCAGTTACTGGTAGTGGAGCCTTTGGGGGACTGGAGGTTATCTGGGAGTGACCCAGGAAGCGGAAGAGGAAGCAGTGAAGCTAGGGCTGGGATAGTGATGTTTGCATAAACCAACTTGAAGGAATGAGGAAGGTCTATGGGTGGCCTTTCAGGGATTTGGGAAAGCAGGTCAGTAAATGTGACTTGTTCACATTATTTTGAAAAGAGCATGAGAAAAGCGTGCATCCTGAATGAAAGTGCAATGAGTTGTTGTTTTTTAATCGTAAGGCATAGCAGTTCAGTGTTCATGCTGCTTTTCTTGCTAGGAAATCCTTGTGAGGTCCAGCAGCCAGATGTGTAGACTATTTAGCCATGACAAGTCATGTTGCCCTGGGTACACCACGAGGAGGCTAGTCTACATTGCACCGAGTTGGGCTGAGGGAGAGTGATTGGCCCAAGGTCACCCAGTCGGCTTTCACGCCTAAGGCGGGACTAGAACTCACAGTTTCCTGGTTTCTAGTCCAGCGCCTTAACCACTAGACCAAACTGGCTGGTCCGATTGCAGTGGTGCTTATAATTAATTGATCACAGTCAGTGCAATGAATGACGAGGGCACTTAGTTCTCACATTCTGGGAAATCAGGTTTGTGGGCCCATATATTGGGGCTAATCCAAAACAGAATGTGTATTTTGGAGCTAAGGTATCAACTCTATTATATATTCACTCCTTTAGTCTTTCTGAATATTGGTGTTTTGTGACTGTGTCCATCACAGCAGACGTTTTATGATTCAGAGTGTCATTTCCTCTCACAGCATTCATTTGGTAACAGTGCCCTTAATAATTTCTCAAAATTCTGGATGTGTCAGTGAGTCAGAAAGATTGATATGAAAACTCTGCTTAGTATTTGCTATAAGCACTTGGCTAGACTTACAATCTTTCTTTTGGAAATCGACTCATTTTATGTTAATATTGCCAGCTTTGGGCTGGGAGATGTCTGCAAAAATTGCCCAGTAGACAGTAATTTTGCACATAATGTTTGCCAGATCACTTTATCATCCTAGTAGTAAAACTGCCAAATTATGAAAATGGGACTGCTCTGACAGGAGACAAGAAAATGGGCAACTTCCTGTTAGAGAAAAGATTCGAATGGGTTACCGGATATTTTTTTTCCCTTGATTTGACTTGTTCCAACTTTCCTCATTATCCTCAAATGTAAAAGTGCTGAGAAAGTAGCTATGTGCAAAGAAAGATGAAAATAACTAATTAATTCCTGCTCAACTATTTCCCTGAACCAGTGTCAGGAGTGACCTTTTCTAGTATTTATGAGCCATTCTTTCTTTACTGCTAATTAAAGTGATAAAGAATCTCTGGACTGAGATGATGGCTATATACACTGATAAACACTGTTCTTTGTTTTCTTACCCTGACTCTGGAATAATTAATCTTCATAAATTTAGTAGGTCTCATGTATCATGCGGACATGGAATAAAGAGAAGCCTTTTGCATTACAAAAAGGATAACCAGTTACATAGAAAGAGATGGGATTAAATAAAAATGGTTTATACCTGCATTTTCATGAAGAAAATCTATCTATGTGGTCGCTAGGAGTCAAAGATGACTTAATGGCAAATAATCAACATCATTTACTGCATTTACTTGATGGGTGTGTTAGTTGCTTGTTCATTTCAAGAAACATTAATCTTTCCTTAACTGAACAGAGGTAAAGATGCACTGTTATTGATTTTCTGTGTTGACTAGGATTTTCATGTTGTTTATTGTACAGAATTTGCCAGTCACTTTTCATACTCTGTGAAATGTAATTACATTACATACAATGAAACCGATACTCTTGGATTTTCTTCCATCTAAATCTTTCCATAGATTCAATTTCTGTGTGAGATGACAAGCACATCCTGATCCTGTGCTTGCCTCCTTAGATGCAAATGCCTGTGTGTTCACTAAGATTCCCCCCCCCAAATATGCAAAATAGAGTATTCAGAAAGTCATGGTATGTTAATATATCAGGTACTTAATTGCAGTGAGTCTTGGTAAAAGCAGGCTTGTGAACAATAGTGTATCATCTGTTGTATGTGTATCAGGTTGTGATGGGAGATAAAGTAAATGTTCTATTAAGCTGCATTTAAGCTCATAATATTCCAAATTTTCTTTGTATAGCTACAAATGCTTTTTGTGAGATTTAAGATACTGCGGGGTGGCTGAGAGCGGCTTTGCACTAGTGAAAGACATTTCTGTTTCTACAAGTCAAATCCTCTCCTACCCACTACTATACAGCCTTTGTTCTGGAAATGTCAAATGTCATTTATAATTACTTCCTTGTTCAGCCTGACTGGCAGAACAGGAGCTAAACGATTTTTTAGTCACCTAAATTGCTGTTGTAAAAAATTTGGAATGACCTAAGTCATTGTTTTAAAATACTACTTGAGATTCCATAATCCTTAAACTAAAATCTGCTGTCCAGAAGGGGGTGTATTAATTTGGGCTCTTGAAGAATTTGAAATGTTTCATTCAAAGAAGATTGATAAATGTTGCCTCTGAAGCAGTCTCCCATTGCAGAACCAAGTGAGCTTTATACTGAGCAATCAGAATGATCAGCCCCGACCAAGAGTAGCAAGTCTACTAGCTACAACAATGCCACGCATGCAGGAGAAGTGGAGGAAGCAGCTCTGGTTGGCCTGCGTTCAGTAGCATCCACCAGGTGGGAGGTCAGAAGAGTCAGGATGGCAGTCACAGCAGCACAGTCGAAGCCCCACCTCTTTTGTACATGCATTGATGGCACACGCATGTCCAAATGGTGGGCTTCAATAATGTTGCCACAACTGCCATCTTGACTTTTTGATCGCTCATGCGGAAATTGCTCTTGCCTGTGTTCCCAGCTGCAATTTTTCTTCATGTTTTTAACCATTGTTAAGAGTAAACTTAGTTAGACTAGGTAATGTGTTCCTTCACGTCCAGTTAATTATATTTATAAAATATGCAAAATGCTGGAAAGAAATAGCACGATTTTTACATGCTTTGGAGCCGTTGACAGCATCCAGATTTTTCTGCTAAGTGATCATTAGTAGAACTGTGTAGCCCTTTGGTACTTCAGAGGATGCGGGAGCGTGAATGCAGCACCTGTCTGCCAGACCTTTCCCTGGATTTGCTTTGCACCTCTTTTAATGGCATAATCCCCTGAAGAGGCAGGTTGCTTTGAAACGGTACTCTTTAAACTTCTGCATAAGATACAGTGCTGTCAGTGCTCTGTTGCTTAAGAATATAGTGTCTCTGGTTACAGCTTCTACTAGAGGAATAAAAACCATTTTACTAGCCATAAAAATAGGTATTAATTACAAAAACAATTTTAAAAAGTAGATGACAAGGCGGGCCATCAGCTCAGATTTCACGCATGTCACCAAAATCACCTGTTACGATTTGGATCAGAATTTTACATCCAACACACAAACCCTATTTCAAAGGTACTGCTCAGGGTTTGAAGGTATAAAAGCCAGGAGTACAGTTTTTGTTGTACTTGGAAACCAGTGCCATTCTCTAAGCACAGTTGTATGCTATGGCAAGTACACAATAAGAATTTTTGCCACTAAATTTGAACTACTAAGTGTGGCTTTTAAACTTACTCCAAAGGCAAACCTGTACCGAGAACATTCTGACCTCTTAGGAGTAAGCTGCATGGTACATTAAGTAGTAATGCCAGTGCTCTCTGTTTTTGTGTGAAAAAAGTGAAGAAGCTTAATCCTGCCCAAGGCAACCATATGGGGTTCTTTTTCTTAAACCAAGCAAAACTACAAGACCGAACCCTCTGTGAATACCAGTGGTGCCCACCCTGTTTTCATCTGTGGTATGGGGTGAGAGAGAAAGAGGAAGGGATGTTGACAGAGTCGGTGATTTGGCTGGAGCAAGAGATGATTTCTGTTTCCTGTAGTCATTTGAAGTGGTCTTGGTCGGGACGAAGGCACCATCACTTTCATCAGTTTCAGGAAAAGGCAGAATATCATGCTCTGAATACACATTACATTTTTTTTTGGTATCAGCCATATATATTTCATATTTACAAGTGGCAATAAAGCAGACTCTTTAATTTTTCTTCTCCTCCCCTCCCCCCTTTTTTCATATTTTCCTTACATAATTCTAACTCTGAATAGGAATTTTGTACCCAGAGCCAGGGATGAATATTATCTTCTTTCTGTGGTTACTACTGGCATTATACCTAAGCAGACATTTTGCTTGGCTTCAGGCTGAGGTCTGTCTTAGCCCAGTGGATTAATGCATCCCTTCTTTAGGGAACATCCAATAGATCACATGCTTTACAGTTGTTCCACCCCTGGTATAAGACTTTGCCTGGAGATTTAAGCATCCATCACTCTGAGTAATTGTTTCTAATCACAGGAAAACCTTTTCACAGTTCCAGTGCTTAATAGAAAGCTCTGTGTTCATCCTCTTCAAAATTAAACACATCATGCTGTATACACTGAAGGAGTACCTAATCCTTCGAAACGTATAAATGCTTTCCCAGTTTCTTTTGCCTTTTTTTTTTTACTGGGTGGCACAGATGTGCTTGAATCAGAGAACTGAACCTAATTTTAACAACTGGGACCACCAGTTATACTGCCTTTTCTGGACTTTGGTCAATACTTATTATCTGTAAAGACAGAAGTTTAGAGTTCATTAAGAACAACATATGGAAGTATACCAGAAAATAGAAAATTAAAATTGCTGTCAGTTCCATGTAGCAGATGGAAGTGGTTTGTTGCATTCAGCATGCCTAGAATTATTTGCAAACAATGGGGAGAAGCCTCTGAGTAAAGTGGAATGGTCCATCCCATAGATGCAAGTTAGAGCAAAACCAATGCTGGGAGACTACAATTACAGTATCAACAAATAGATTACCATCAAACTATGAAATAGCCCATCAAATTCTACAAATCCTTTTGGATCTTTTGTTTGTTTGTTTATTCGTTTAGTCGCTTCCGACTCTTCGTGACTTCATGGACCAGCCCACGCCAGAGTTTCCTGTCGGTCGTCAACACCCCCAGCTCCCCCAGGGACGAGTCCGTCACCTCTAGAATATCATCCATCCATCTTGCCCTTGGTCGGCCCCTCTTCCTTTTGCCTTCCACTCTCCCTAGCATCAGCATCTTCTCCAGGGTGTCCTGTCTTCTCATTATGTGGCCAAAGTATTTCAGTTTGGCCTTTAATATCATTCCCTCCAGTGAGCAGTCTGGCTTTATTTCCTGCAGGATGGACTGGTTTGATCTTCTTGCAGTCCAAGGCACTCTCAGAATTTTCCTCCAACACCACAGTTCAAAAGCATCGATCTTCCTTCTCTCAGCCTTCCTTATGGTCCAGCTCTCGCAACCATATGTTACTACGGGGAACACCATTGCTTTAACTATGCGGACCTTTGTTGTCAGTGTGATGTCTCTGCTCTTAACTATTTTATCGAGATTTGTCATTGCTCTTCTTCCAAGGATTAAGCGTCTTCTGATTTCCTGACTGCAGTCAGCATCTGCAGTAATCTTTGCACCTAGGAATACAAAGTCTTTCACTGCTTCTACATTTTCTCCCTCTATTTGCCAGTTATCAATCAAGCTGGTTGCCATAATCTTGGTTTTTTTAAGGTTTAGCTGCAAACCAGCTTTTGCACTTTCTTCTTTCACCTTCATCACTTTTGGATCTACAAGATCACAACACTATAGTTCCCTTGTTGTGATCTTCTAGACTCTCCATCTCCAATTCTGGTACTCTCCAGAATTCCCAGATGACAGCACATCTGGAGAGTGCCAAGCTGGAGAAACCTGGTCTAGATTACCAATCCCATTTCTTCTTAACTCCTTAACTCCAGATCTGTTATTCCTTAGTGGCCTCCTGTCCAAGTACTTGTGTTTCATGAGATTAGCCAAACAGAGCTCATCTTTAGAGTTGCTCTTTTATTGCCAGATTTTTCTTCAACCCTATTTTCTATTGACTCTTCCTTGTTGCTCTGCCTTCATTTTCCATGCAGAAGTGTGATTTTAATTGTGAATGATAAGAGGGCACTTATTTTGCAGGTTTTTGAAAAAAAAAATCTGACACTGGAGGGGTGTATATTATAACTTCTCCCAGCCATTTATTAAATGTTAAGCTATCCATTAACATATACCGAGTAGCTGTAGCTGTTTATTTATTTAATTTATATAGCCGCTCATCCAGTGACTCTTTAACGAGTGAATGTATTATAACACTCAGAAAGATAATGTGTGGGTGTTGCTATTTTCCAAAGCTTCTTCCATAAGGGAATAAATATATAAAAATTATTAATATTATATGTAGTGGAATAAGTTGCACCTTTTCCTGGCTCTGTACAAGGAAGCAATGGCCCTTTCTTCATTCCTGCATTCTGCTCCATTGAATAGATATGCTGATTGCCCTTTGTTTCTGCTCACTCCTCTTAATACCAAACCATTGTTTTTCATGTTTGGGTGTGTGTGTGTGTGTGGTGTGTTAAACCTTTTCTCAGCTGCAGTGGATTTTATTTCATTTTTCTCTCTCCATTCTTGGTGTACATTCTTCCATTTAGGTTATTACAACAGTATTTTATCCATGTGCCACTGAATGTGAATTGTGTAGATAGGCAGCTTCCTGGCACTAGAAAAAGATAATTTCTGAGTAGATGTAGTTAGATAACATGAGATTTATTACTTGGTAGTTAACTATTTCATTTAGCGGTACTGAATTCATATCAGTTGCTCATCACTGCAGCAGATAATCAGGTAAACAGTGGGGGGGGGATTAGGGGTTTGGTGCAATGAATTTTGCAAAATATTCAAACTTACATAAACAGATGATATGCTTTTGAGCAGTGTGTTCTCCTATGACAGGTTTTCATTTGGTAGAGATTTCTTAAAATTGTAGTTGGGCCAATCTCAGGCTATAAATCTCCTCTCCCTCTAAGGTTTCTAAAAATAACTATGATTCCAGATTGAATAAATTGAAGGATTGGCAGCTTTGCAAATACAGAATGCTTTATTTCAAGACAGCTGTTCTGAAAATAACAAGAATACAAACCCTACAATTTTGATTTGAGGACTTTAACAAATTGTGGCACTTAAGAAACAATTTATTTAGACTGCAAGTTACTTTCTGTTTTTATATATCTGAAATGCTTTGCTGTTTTACAATAATCTTTTTTAACATTCTGCAATTATTTTGAAAATGAAAATTTCAAATTATATTAAGTGCTGATTGGCCATGTGTAAGTGCTTGAAAATACTGCCAAATTCAGTTGTAGGAAAATAGCTTTCTGTTTAATAATTTTAAAAAAAAATTCCCCGCTCATTGATTTGTAGAACTCATCAGGATAATATCATTCATTTTCTGGGCAGCCAAAGAGCAAAACAACATTTCCTCTTTTATTGCAGAAAGCTTTCCAGTTGTGATTAACATCTACATTGTTGTTATGGTCACTCAGTACTGGAGGAAACTTTTTTCTGAGCATGTGCAAGACAAGAATCCAGTATTGTTTTCTCAGAAGATAACAGGGTTTAACTAACCACATAAGCTGCTCAGAGTCCCTTGCTGAGATGGGCGGCTATAGAAATCAATCAATCAATCAATCAAATAAATAAATAAATAAATTTTAAGAAAGGTTTCAAGCTCCATCCCACTTTTCTCCCCAGTATCTAAGCATCCATCTTACTTTCCATAATGCCCAATGCTACAGTGGCCTTGTTCTGGGTATCTTGTTATTTCAGATACTCAGATTTAAATTGTGCAGAGTAGGACTTTATGTTGACATTGATGTTGGAAAATAGTCTCTTTTGAGGATATGAACAGGCAACTTCACTTTGAACCTTAGGACCCATCTCAAAATCTTTCTGTTTAGTTAAGGATATAAATTCTGCATTTATACAGGGTTGAAAGAAATACTTACCCTCTTAGAATTTTGTCAGTTGTTGTTGTTGTTAGTTGCCGTCGAGTTGTTTACGACGGTTGTATTTCTGGTTGTATTTCTTTTAAAACTGATTTGTTTTTGTTCTTCTGGCAGTCCATGGTATTTTCAATAATCTTTGCCAACACCACAATTCGAATGCATCAATTCTTCTTCTGTCTTCCTTTTTTAATGTCCAACGTTCACAGGCATATGTGGCAACTGAGAAGACCATGGTGTGAGTCAGACGCACCTTCGTTTTTAAACTTCTGAAAACCTTAGATAGGTCTTTGATGGCAGATTTTCTCAGCGGGATATGTAGTTCGATTTCTTGATTATTACTTCCCTTGGCATTGATCGTTGATCCGAGTAGAATGAAATCATTGATGACTTCAATCTCTTCTCCATTTATTGTGACATTGTTTATTCGTCCATTTGTGAGAATCTTCGTCTTCTTCACATTCAGGCGTAGTCCGTATCGCTGACTACAATCTTTGATCTTCATCAGCAAGTACTTCAAGTCTTCTTCATTTCCAGCAAAGTTGTATCATCTGCATATTGCAAGTTGTTAATGAGTCTTCCACCAATTCTGATACCCCGTTCTTCTTTGTACATTCCTGCTTCTCGAATTATTTGTTCAGCGTACATATTGAATAAGTAGGGTGAAAGTATACAACCTTGCCGCACACCTTTTCTAATTTTGAACCACTCGGTGTCAGTTTTCTGTTCTAATGACTACCTCTTGATCCGTGTACAGGTTCTGCAAATGTACAATTAAGTGCTCTGGAATTCCCATTCTTTGTAATATTAGCCATAACTTGTTATGGTCCACACAGTCAAATGCCTTTGCGTAATCAATGAAACCGAGGTAACCATCTCTCTGGTATTCTTTACATTCAGCCAAGATCCATCTGATATCAGCAATGATATCTCTCGTACCACATCCTCTTCTAAATCCAGCCTGGACTTCTGGTAGTTCTCTATCGATGTAAGGCTGCAAACTTTGTTGAATTATTTTCAGCAAAATTTTGCTAGTATGTGAAATCAATGAAATTGTTCGATAATTTCCACATTCTGTTTGATCTCCTTTCTTTGGAATGGGCATGAATATGGATCTCCTCCAGTCAATTGGCCAGGTCATTGTCTTACAAACTTCTTGACATAAAAAAGTAAGTGCTTCCACTGCTGTGTGTTAAAACATCTCAACTGGTAATCCATCAATTCCTGGAGCTTTGTTTTTCGCCAATGTCTTCAGTGCAGCTTGAACTTCTTCCTTCAGCACCAATGGTTCTTGATCATATTCTACCTCCTGAAATAGCTGAACATCGACTGACTCTTTTTTATACAGTGATTCTCTATATTCCTTCCATCTTCTCTTAATATTACCCATGCCATTTAATGTATTGCCCACAGAATCTTTAAGGATAGCAACTCGGGCTTGAATTTTCTCTTCAGCTCTTTCAGCTTGAGAAATGCTGATCGTGTTCTTCCTCTTTGATTTTCTAGCTCTAGGTCTTTGCATATTTCATCATAATATTTTTCCTTATCTTTTTGAGCTGCCTTTTGAAATTTTCTATTTAGCTCTCTTACTTCATTCTTTCTTCCATTAGCTTTAGCTACTCAGCATTTAAGGGCAAGTTCCAGAGTCTCATCTGACATCCATTTGGATCTTTTCCTTCTTTCCTGCCTTTTTAATGATCTTTCTCTTTCTTCATGTATTATGTTCTTAATGTCTTCCCACAACTCTTCTGGTCTTCGGTCATCAATGTTTAGTGCATCGAATCTATTTTTGAGGTGATCTCTAAATTCAGGTGGGATGTTTTCTAGATCATACTTTGGCACTCTTGGACTTGCTTTGATTTTCTTCAGCTTCAGCTTGAACTTGCACATGAGCAACTGATGACCTGTCCTGCAGTCAGCTCCTGGCTTGGTCTTAACTGATAGTATTGAGCTTCTCCATCTTCTTCCACAAACTTAATCAATTTGATTTCTGTGTAATCCATCTGTCGAGGTCCATGTATATAGTTGTCGACTGTGTTGTTGGAAAAAAGTATTGCAAATAAATAAATCATTGGTCTTAAGAATCCTATCATGCGATCTCCAGCATTGTTTCTGTCACCAAGGCCATATTTTCCAACTACTGATCCTTCTTCTTTGTTTCCAACTTTTGCGTTCCAGTTGCCAATAATTAACAAAGCATCTTGACTGCATGTTTGATCAATTTCAGATTGCAGCACTTTGTAAAAGTTTTCAATTTCTTCATCTTCAGCATTTGTGGTCAGTGCGTACATTTGAATAGTAGTAGTATTAACTGGTCTTTCTTGTAGACGTATAGATATTAGTCTATCACTGGTGGTGTTGTCCTTTAGAACTGATCTTGAAATATTCTTCTTAATGATGAATGCCACGCCATTCCTCTTCGATTTTTCATTCCCAGCATAGTATACCATTTGACTGTCAGATTCAAAGTGACCAATGCCAGTCCACATCAGCTCACTAATGCCTAAGACGTCGATCTTTAGGCGTTCCATTTCATTCTTGACAACTTCCAATTTTCCTTGATTCATACTTCGTACATTCCATGTCCCAATTATTAGTGGATGTTTGTAGCTGTTGCTTCTCATTTTGAGTCATGCCACATCAGCAAATGAAGGTCCCGGAGGCTTTACTCCATCCGTGTCACAAAACTTGGCTCTACTTCGAGAAGGCAGCTCTTCCCCAGTAGCATATTGAGTGCCTTCCGACCTGAGGGGCTCATCTTCCAGCACTATATCTCAGAATGTTCTGTTGTGATCCATAGGGCTTTCATTGGCACGTTTTCGGGAGTAGATTGCCAGGCCTTGTTCCCTAGTTTGTTCTTTGTCTGGAAGCTCTGCTGAAACCTGTCCACCAAGGGTAACCCTTCTGATAGTAGAACTACTGGTAGCATGGCTTCCAGCATCATAGCAACACGCAAGCCACCACAGTACAACAAACTGACAGACGGCTGGTGGCCTACTTATTTTAGGACTGTGTTTCCACTGTGTTATTGAGGTACAAACTTTAATAACATACACTGTGTTATTAACCTTAATCGTTGTTTTAAGCAGGAAGATGAGCTGCATGTTTTATTTATGTGTTTGCTTGTTAGATTTATTTCCCACCTTTCTTCCAGGAGCTAAAGGTGGTGTACATAGCATTCTTCTCCAACTTTTTACAGAATACCCCTGTGGGGTAGGGTAGAGAGATTGAGAGTAGCCGGGCCAAAGTCACTCACTGGGCTTCCATGGCTGTTAGTGAATAACAGGGCAATTTAAACAGTCATGCTCTCATGAACCTCTACAATGGCGCCTGGACTATTGCATTGGGCTTTACATGGAGCTGCCCTTGAAGACCCCTGAGAAGTTTCAACTCATCCAGAATGCAGTGGCTTGTGTATTGTCTAGTACTCATCCCATGAACACATTACCCCTTGCTAGGAGCCTTGCACTGGCTTCCAGTTAGCTTCCAGATTCAGTTCACGGTGCTGCTTATTACCTGTAAAGCCCTACATGGCTTGGGACTCGGGACTTCAGGACTGTCTTGTTCAGGCAGAATTGGTGTGCCTGACCTGGGTGACCCTGGAGAAGCTGTTGGTGATCTCCCATTTCCATGAGATATACAGGATGGAGGTTCATAGGTAAAGCTTTCCTTGGCTCCCACACTGTGGAATAGCCTCCCACCAATTGTTGGTGGCTATAATTCTGGCCTTCTGGAAACTGTTCTGGAAAACTGAGTTCTTCCAGATTGATGCATGATCCTGTTAATGTTTTCTACTACCAATTAAGGTTACTATGGTAACTAATCATTTTGGCCGGGTGAAGAGGTTGAATTCAACTGTCCCCTTTTCGAATGTTAATTTTTGCACCTGGGGGAAAGAACTTGCCTGGACTTGTTTTAGTTTCTGTTTCCCTTCTGTATAGGCATGTAGAGAGTTTAGCAGCTCTCACTGAGAGCCTGTAAGAATGCAGAACCTTTTAAATATGTTTTGCTTTCTGTAAATAAAATTATTTTTATAGAAATGCCTGGTGTGTGACTTTTCTGATCTCTCCTGGGCCAAAGGCTTTCCTAGCAATCTGCCAACAGATCCTTAGGTTGGATGATTGTAATTATAGCTTTAGGATTATATCATTTATTTTAAATTTTACAGTGGGTGCTCCTTTTATTTTTCTTTCTTACTGTAAATCTCTTGAGAATCTCACAATTGCAACAGGTAGAAATGTAGTAAATAAAGAAATCCAGAACAGCAGTTTGACTAAATTTAAGCAAGAATGGCTTCCCTATATATTACATGTCCCAAAATAAGGAAACCTTAGATACTTAGAGTACAGTTTTAAGGGGGAAATGTCTGATGTAAAGATAGTATCCAAAAGCAATTGTAATGTGTATAAATATATTGATTTGATCAGTCAGGTGCAACTGGAAGGAATTTAGAACTCCGTACTTTTTTTACTGTTTTTTAAAATTATTGTTATTATGTATTCATTATTTTTCACTTTTCACTTGTTTTCTTGTTTTGCTTTTTTACAAGATCATGTGTATTTATTTTAGGAATAATGACAGTGTTGAAATCAATATAAATATTATCTTGAGTTTTGTAGTGATTTTCAGTTATTTCTTAAGACAGTATGAATCTAGTTTTATATATCCAATTAATTACTTAAAGAATAAAATGATTCATTATAATTTTCATAATAATTGTAAATTATTTATTCACTGATATTTTATTTTCCATGCACTATTTTTTTACTTTTTACTTTTTATTTTTATCTAGTCATTTATTTTTTTTCCTTAAATATTTTAAAATAAAAATGTTAAAAATAGATGGAGATATATTATGTTGCTTTTGTTTATAAACGTTTAATTTTCACTCGATTATATTTTGTATCTAGTTGTTTTAAATACTGTCACATGAGCAATTGTCAGTGAAAGCAGTATTGCATGGCAGTTTAATTTTTTACCAGACTTGTCAATAGTCTCAAAATAGTCTCAAAATGTGCAACAAGAAATGTGTTCAACTGCAAAAAGAAAAGAAAAGAAATCACCCTAATCAACAGTATTATATTATAGATTGAATGGAAATTCTGTCCCTTTAATATGATGAATATTTCTATGATATATTTTAACTTGATGTGGTAAAGATTTGCAAACTCAAACAGAAAAATAACCAGTTTTTTAGAATAAGAATTTCTCAACAATATTATATAAGGACAGATCCTGGATTAGCAAAACAGTGCAGGTAAAGACTATAGATGGAAGATGCCTTCTGTGCATCTGTTGCAGATGAATATGAATACGAATCACCACTGTAAGTGTGGTTTTCCCTATAGACCCAAAATGGCCAAAACTATATTAAACTAATTCTGCCATGGCACCCACCTTATGGAACATCATCCCACCCCCCAAGGTGAGGTCGGCCCCATCCCTGTTAACTTTCTGTAAGTCCCTCAAAACTTGATTGTGTCAACAGGCCTGGGGTCGCAAGGGAATGGTGAGTTGCTGAGGTGGCTTCATGGTTGGTAATATTTGTTGGTCTCTCCTTGCCTTTTGGGGGATGCGGTGGCGCTGTGGGTTAAACCGCTGAGCCACTGAGCTTGCTGATCGGAAGGTCGGCGGTTCGAATCTGCGTGATGGGGTGAGCTCCCGTTGCTAGTCCCAGCTCCTGCCAACCTAGCAGTTCGAAAACATGCAAATGTGAGTAGATTAATAGGTACCACTTCGGTGGGCAGGTAACAGCGTTCCGTTCAGTCATGCCGGCCACATGACCACGGAAGTGTCTACAGACAAACGCCGGCTCTTCGGCTTTGAAATGGAGATGAGCACCGCCCCCTAGAGTCGGACACGACTGGACTTAATGTCAAGGGAAACCTTTACCTTTACCTACCTTGCCTTTTAATCATAATATTAATATTTTTAATTGTTGACTTTTTTATATTACTGTTGTATAGTTTTTTATTGTATGCTGTCCAAAGTCACATTTTGTGAGATGGGCGGCCATATAAATATGATGAATGAATGAATGAATGAATGAATGAATGAATGAATGAATGACAGTTAATTATGTGTGCCCCTGGATTGTTTCCTTGGGTTTGAGGATTTCACTACCAGTTCTTGCAGTGACATTTGGATTTCTGAAGGAGGGCAATTATAAACAACTCTGAAGCATAAACAATATATAACCATTTTTGTATGAAGATTTTGGAAGTTATTTCACAGGTTTTGTATACTTTTTGTGAAATGACACATGCAGTGCTAGCTGACATTTGCTAGGTCAGTTAAAAATTGGGAATAACATCCAAAGTATTTAGCATTGAACCATTTTTTTAGAATTTGCCTTGAGAAAAGCTGCGGTAAGTGCCACATAATCATGCCAATGGATGTCATTGAAATTAATCCCTATTTTATGGTTAGGATCCTTTCTATTCCATTGTCTCCTTCTAAGAGCAAGCTTGAGTAGGATCTAAATTTTCACTTGCTATTTGCAGAGGCTTTCTTAACTTTCTCAAATTCCTAGACAGCAGTCATTTAGTATCCTTACAAAACAAGAAATGTGTCATATTTGTTCTTTATAGCACATTTCATTGGTTTATAGCTTTACAAACCTGTTTTTGCCCTGTAGATTTAATTCATAGCTTGGTAGATATACTGTTCTAGCAAATGTAGTTAATATTCCTGTTGCCACTGTAGATCTTTCCCCTTCAAAGGTTGGGTCAGGAAGGTCCCAAAATATTTATAATTTTATTCTTGGCACTATAACCTTTTTCATGCTGGTAGTTTCTGGGTGTGCTAGACAGCAGTTTGCATAATCACTAGCCAGTATGGTTTATATCCAACATATCCAGAGGCTATCAGGTTGTAAAAGACTGGTACAATTAATGTTTAGACCCTTGAACTACTCAGAGACCTTAAAAAGATACCTCTGAATAATGGCCTGCCTTTGTGTGGATTGTATTAATTTGTTTGTTGGTTTCTGTTTTGGTGACACTTTGGCTTTAATGTTTTTTGGCCTGTATGTGTTGTATGATTCTGCAGTTAGATAACAGGGGAATATGCTATAGGCTTGCTCCCAGATGATGTTCATCACTGTTGACTCTTAAAAAATGTTGTTTATTTAAGGGAATAGTCAATCTAAAGCTCTTTTGTACTGTATTTGTTTGACTCTAGGTATTGCTCTGCATAACATACACTCCAACGTTTGAGTTGAACGCAAGTTCTGTACTTAAGATTGCTGAAGTGAGTATTCTCTGTCAATTGGAAATTAAACTTGGGCTGTTCAATAAAATGACTGTGCTGCTAGGTATGGCATATTAGATTTATGTCAGTCATATATCACTAATGCAGGTAATTGTTTCAGAAGAGGTTGCCATTCCCTCATCGCCCTCTTGAACTCTTTCAAGCAAGCAGCTTCCATCAGAGTAGGAAGAAAAAAACTAAATACCAAAAAGTGACTTCTAGTAGTTTTCTGTTTTGTATATATTATTATGAAATGAGACTTTAGTATTCAGCAGTATGATAAGATAGATGAGAGAGAGAGAGAGAGAGAGATGCTGCTATATAAAGATGGATATTTGGAATAGTGATTCATGTCTAAAACAGCTGATACACTTTACCTTCTAACCAGTATAATTGTGTTGCTATTATTGTCTCTTTTTTTTTCCTTTTCCCAACCAGGTCTGCATTGAAACTTATATTTCCAGTTATCACCAGCGGAGTATTAATACAGCTGTACGGGCAACTCTCAGCCAGATGTTGAGCGATTTGATTTTACAGTTGCGGCAAAAACAAGAAAATACAGTGAGTCTGTTGGCAACTGTAATGGGACTGGTCTTTGCTTCCTATGCTTCAGTTAGGGTTGGTATGATATTCACAAAACTGAATTTGTAAATAAGCATCTACAAAATATTAAAGCCTACAAAAAAAAATCAAGGTGATTTTTAACCAGCTCTGAAATTTTCCTCTGGATCAGGTTTTATCTGAGCAAGAAAATTATAGACTTTTCTCTGTTTCAGGAGCAACTTTCTACAAATTGTAAAGTAAGAAATTTGTCTATAGTAAGTCTTGCCACTTTTCTTTGTGCTAATGACATTACCTCTGTCCTTCTTCAATAGATGACTGAAAGCCAAGGAGTTCTTCAAGGGCTCAAGAATTCAGGTATCAATTAATTAATGTTGAGAAAAATGATTTATTTATTACCTTCATATTTATACAAAATTTTGGTGTAGTTTCAGTTTCACAAAATACACAAGAGGCAGGCAGCTTAATGCTCTGGAGCTGCTTCAGTTCCCATCAGCGTCTTGACAAGGGAGTTTGAGAACAACATTTGAATGACATGGCATTGCCTGTCTCTGCTATATACAGCTTCCGCTTTCTTCCTTTCCAATTTTTCAGAGTGTAATTGTTTTTCTATCGTAGCAGCCATCTGTGGTGAATGGCTGTTGGGTTATTTTGAAGCAATAAAAACCTCCAATGTTTAGATTGCATGTCCTCCTATCTTATATCAGTCTTCTCAAAATTGTATCTTTTGGATGTCATAAACTACAGTAGCTATAGCTTTGACCAGTATTTTCATTGGTCAGGGAAAATGGAAAATATGAGGTAGCCAAGCTGATTGGGAATCATATGAGTTGGACTCTAGCATAACTATAGCATACCAGGGTGCCGTGAATATGAACAGCTTCTAGCAGTTTCATGTAGCTAGTGACTGAGCAATCAGAAGGTAGTAAGTACTTCATGTATACAAAGAGAACTTCAGCTCATAGATACTTTGTCATCTTTTTTCCAAAGGTTTGGCAGAGGATGAAAAAGGTTGAATGTGCTGGTATAGTACATATGGAATTCCAAGAGGTTCATTATGAGTCAGCTCATGGTTGTTTCCCATAGTCTCTACAGCTGAATGATATGCAACATGACTAGTACAAGTGAAGTGCTCTACAGAGAAACGTTCAGAATTCACCCTCTGTAGATCATGCATTCTAACTCTTCTCTTCTTTGATTTGGGAGTTGATAAGATCCTTGATAGAGTTGCTCTAAGAAGGAGGTTTTCTTGCAATACCATATCCCAGTCATCCACAGTTTCTGTGTGATGTGTCTAGTTGCTGAGGTTGGAGATATTGCACACGCCTAATTTTGGTGTAGTTAGGCTTGCATATATCTGAAGCTGCTAATGCATGCCTTTTGTTCACTTTGGAGATTCCACCACTGAGTCATTCTGTGATGATGTTGTCTCTGTCTTCATGGTCCTCTGCGAAAAACTTCAGACAGCCATCAGGTGAGTGAGTGTTTCCAACTTTAAATGGGGCTAGGGAGGAAATCTACCCCTGTTCTTGGTTGGGTTCCCTATCTGCCGTGTAGAATCAAGCTTAGATTTGTACTAGCTGATGATTAATTCTGCAAGCATAACACTAGCTTGACAGTATTCAGAGCCATACACTTCTTCTGTACCCTACATACTCTCCCTTCCTAAGCTCCTACATCCCGTGTAGTGCTATGTTGTTTTCCATCAGCAATAAAACTATGAAGAACAAGTTTTGTGTAATTTTGAAACACAGGCATCAGAACATACTACAAAAACAAATTCTGTAATTTTTCAGTTGCAGATATTTGCTCTGCCAGGTGGAGTCTTCCAGGCAGATCCTTGAACTATAATTTGATCAGCTGTTACAGCATTCGTTTTGGTTTGTTATTGTACTTCCCATTTTGGATGTTAGTTTCTATAGCATTTGGTCTATTTAAAGAGAGTAGCCTACATGTTTTGCATTGTTACCATAAAGAATGTTTTGTATAAGTGATTAGCAATAAACAAATTTCCTTGTGTGATATTCAGCAGCCTAGAACATGTTTTGGCAAATTAGTCCTTGCTGTGCTAGATTGTAGTACATGAGCATCATTATAGAAAATTAATTGAATATTGGATTGGACAATTACAGAGTATGTATACTGGAAGAACAGTCAATTATTGTTCCTAAGAATTATTGTAATTTATATAATAATATATACATTCCTATAAGTTTAGGAACTGTAATTACTTGTGCACCTAAATAACTATAATTATTTGCAAGTGATAACTACTTTTTAATTGCATATAGTTTGTTAGGGATGTTTATCTTTATTGATGGGCACATTTTTAATTATTAACAGTGCTTGTAAGTGTGATTTATTATTATTATTATTATTATTATTATTATTATTATTATTCATAGCTAGTATTTCTTTATTACAATTATTCATATCCCACCTTTCAGGATAAGAACCCTCACAAAACATTTTATGACAAATTTAAACAATTTTAAAGTCTTGGCAGTGAGAGTACCTAGCTGAGCTTGTTTGAGCATAAAAGATAAGCAGGATTGAAGGATCTCAAGGACTTACAAGGTTTGTGGGCTAAACAGGGACATGGAAAAAACATCTTGGACAAAGAGAATGTCAAATTCATTTCATACTGTAGCCTCAGACACTACATGGATGTCTCTGTATGGATTCACCAGGACTCAAGCTTTACTCAAAGGAGCTGTGTTTTTTTTCTTAAATAAAAATTGAATAAAAAGATACAAAAAAGAAGCCAGCTCCTATGATCTTTCCCACTGTTAGTAGTAATAGCTTTGTTGGAGAGTCCAGTGGAGAAGACTTTCCCCATTTCCCCTTTAGAGATATTTCCCAGAAGGTGTTAATGAGTAGAAGAGATTATGCAACTGAGCAGACTTCTGTGGAAGTGGTCACCTGCTGCCTTCCTCCTCCCTGCTGGGTGATTGAGGGCAGTAGCCTTTTTTGAGACAGGAAGGAAGAGAAGAGTCCAGCTGAACAAACTTCTGGGATGAGCTTTACTGGCCTTTCTTCTCCCCCTTTTGGGGACCTTTTCCACATAATAGTAAGGAACTAGTATGTATTGTCTAATTTAGTTAAGTTCCCATTATTAGAGTAAACAAACAGTATTGCTTATTCTCTAATATAAATATGACAGCAGTTTCCCTTCCCTGCATTTCAGTATAAATTATTTTACTTGGACATAAAATAGCAAATGCAACTGAAGTACCCTCTGTCTGTGAAGCATGGCAACTGCAGGGACTGTTGCCTTATGATGTAATACTTCTATGGCATATGTCAGCTTTCATCAACCTGGCACTATCCAGAACCAGAATGACTTTTGAATTATATTCTAGCTAGAAATTCTGTGGGTTGAAATTATAGAATCCTAGAGCTGGAAGGGGCTGATCAAGGCCAACCCCCTGCTCAGTCCAGGAACCCAAAATAAACCATCTGCAACAAATGGGGGCCTATCATCTATTTGAATGCATCTGACAAAGGTGAACACATCAACCTTCTCCACTGTTGCCCTTCTGTTATTGTTAGGAAGATTTTCCTAACCTTTAGTTGGAATCTGCTTTCTTGTAACTTCAGTCCATGATTTCATGTTCTGCACCTTTAATGGCAGCAAATGGGTATGACACTCTTTCAGTACTTGAAAAGTGCCATCACATTCTTTCCCTCAGTTGTCTTTTTCTAAGGCTACCCAGTCCCCTCAGTTTCTCCTCGTACGAGAAGAGTTTAGCTTAAACTATTAACTTAGTTTCCAGTCAGAATCATCCGCTGCAGCAGGGGTGGGGGTGGGACAAATGATGAAATCAGCATGGTGGTGTTGGGATGCGAGCTCCACCCCATTTGAGCAAAAGTGGTATCATCACACCTGTTATGAAAGAGGCAGAACTTGCAAGACTGCAGTTGGATCCGGTGAACACCTCTATTTCCAGTCCCCTGATTATCCTCACTGCTCCTCCTTGCTCAGTATCCCTGGAGGGCATCAAGTTTTGGAAGGGCTGGCTGGTGCTGTAATGCTGTGATACGGGCTGCATGAATGATTTTAGTCTTTGTATGGAGATCCAATAATGGGCCAGCTTTACATTCCCAAATAAACATCATGCATCAAACCGCACACTGTGATCATTCCAAAGAAATCACTGATTTCATGTAACTGGCGTTCTTTCAGTTGAACAAACAGATAATTGGGATAGGTCATTTCTAGAATGTTGGTGGGGATAACCATTGAAAAGTCCTCTTCCAAAACTGGCCATTAAATCATAATTGCTTATGATAGAATTCTGGTCTGGCTTGTTCTTAATACTGTAAGTCTCTGGTTGTTTCCCTGCTAGAATCTTATATCTTCTAGAGTCACTCAACCAGCATGTGTAGTGGAACTTGCAGAAAGGAGATTATCTGCCAGTAAGCACAGAGAAAATAGAAAAATCCTAGAGAACGTTAAAGGACAGAAAAAGAATTGAAATTCTAAGAGGGACTCCAAAGCATAAATGGGAAGTAAACATTTCCATGTTCCATGGCACCAACAAAGAACATGGAAGAGGGTAATTTTGCCTCTTTCTTCTCTCCCCACTTGAGAATGAGCAGGCAGCAATGTCCATGGCCCTTATCTTAAACAGAAAACCTAAATCTAGCTAGCTCTGCTTTCCTTTAGGGCCATACAGGTAGAATAATTCATTATGCTCTTCTCTTGTAGTGCTTTATTTCTTCTAATTGCCATCTCAGAGGAAATCTCTCTCTGTCTCCTTATATATAATTCTCTTACATTACCGATAGTGGATTATTGGGATAGCACACCTTGGCAGACTAGGTTGATTAAAGAAGAAAACAATGTATATTTAAATTTATCTGCTTTCCAAGTAACTAGATCAGATACAGGCATAGAGAAATATATCTTAAAATATTAACAATAACCCTTTAGGCTGCATTATTGCCCCTCCATATCTAAACAAGGCACACATTTGTAAGTTTGTGGTTTAGATCCCTTTAAATTAATCTTCAAAACTTAATGTGCTTGTGCTTGGAGATGTGTGGATATAACCTAATGAAGCAGGCCATCAAGTGATAACTTTTCAAGAGAGGCTTCCATTTCTCCAAAAGTGGCTTCACCTTTTTAAAAAATGAGTCGGTGGAATTCACCAAGGGCAGTAAAGTAGAGGTTTACTTCATTATTTTGTACTTGATCTAATATCTAACTAGATCATTATTATTTCTGTTTTCTCTTGCTGGGTTATTTGTGAGCAAAGTGAAACTGGTGAGCTGGAGAAAAATTAAAGAATTATTCATATGCTTCGTAATTTGGTACTTGGGTATAGACCCCTAAATGACTTAGAAACAAAAGTCTTGAAAGATTGTCTCCTGGAGTACTAAGCTGCCTGGATGGTGAGACCCTACGTGTGATCACATGGGGCAGTGATACAAAACTGAGACTTCTCAGTGGCACCATTATTAGGGAAGTCTGATTAGCCTCATATTACTGAATTTTAATTGATAAGTAAAATGTTAGCTGCAGCTGCGCATGCATAGATATATTTTTATTTGGGTGGATATTTTGGGTGTGTGTATTGTTAATAATACTAGCAACCTAGAAAAAAGATCTCAGTCCTTAAGGAAGGAGTCACGCATAAAAGCAGTCTTCCGTACACAAAGATGACATAGAGGCAGATATATAACTGGATGCCATCTTCATAAATATTAAGATATTCATCCGACATTCAGTAAATGGGCAGGATACATTTTTAATGTATGCGATAATGCAAATACCCTTCCAAAATGATCAGATGACACTATATTAAACTAATTGCCTATGGTTAGAACGTGATTGAGTTCACGGAAGTAACTTACGGCACCTTAACCACATTTCTGCACCTACCTCTTTCCTACTGAAATCACTGGCAGGAACATGCTCTTTTTTAATGAACCAAAATACTTAACTGCCAAGTTTGTGAATGTGTTCAGCAATGTTTCTTCCTTCATTTTCACAAGTAATGTATTATATGTACTTTTCCCGACATAATTGCATGCAGCTGTTTTTTCTTGCCTTGCCTTTGGAGAGGACTTTTCTTTCGGGGTTTTTTTTTTTTTCTGATTCATGGGAAAGTATGCAGTGCCTGCTTTTTCATTATCTCCGCAGGAATGAACCACAGGCCTGTTATGCATTGTGCTTCCCTTTTTCAGTGACAATCAGCAGTTGCAGCTTCTCTACCTGGAATGCATTCTCTCCATGCTGAATAGCTTTTCTCCTAGTATGCGCCACCATAAAGGATTCACTGACCTCATCTGGTAAGCAGATGTACTTTGAATGTTACAGAGAACAAACAGGTTCAGCCTTGCAGAAAACTTCTTCGGTCTTTATATTTGAGCAAAGGTAATACCTGTCTATGAGATTTATTTTAAAAGAGGGGAAGAAATACTTAGGGAATTCAGTCTACCTGAGTCTGAAATTGCTTCATGATCTGGGTCTGGTGTATTTAGTATATGCTGCAAGTCAGAAGTCACCTCTGCTTTGAGAAGAATACCACCCACAGGAGAACAACAGCAGCCCCTCGCTGAAACTGCAGCAGAGGAAGCCTGGGATCCTGCACTAGAGTTGGTCTTCATGAATGATCTGGTCCCTTTCACGGCAGGGTGACTTAGTAGGCACCTCTTTCTCTAACCAAGGAGAGAAAGAGCTTTGAGACAGCATGCAAATCGAGTGAGTGAGTGATTGTATTTATATCCTATTTTTCTTCCTCAAAGACCTCAAGAGGGCATATGTGGGCATCTCGATTGAACCCTACAACCCTGTGAGGTATGTTGGGATAAGAAAGTCCAAAGTCACCCAGTCAATCATTTGATCAACTGAAGACTTGAACTGGGATTGGCCCTTCTCTAGTACTTCAGTGGGCTTCACAGCACTCTGGGCTGAAGACAAAAAGCTCCTCTGGAGCATCCAAGGGCATACAGGCAGTACTTATCTACAGTTGTTAAAACCAAAGGGAAGGCAGCTTAAACCAGCTGCAACTCTTTAAACCAGTTGCAAATGGTAGCCATACGATCCTCAGAAAAGATACAGCTGTGTTAAGGAGTTGCAGGTAGGTGCTACATGAGCATTCCTGCATGCTCTGAAATATTTTTTATCTGAATCCAAAGTGCTGCACAGCCTTGTTGCACATACATTTCCCTTCATATATTCACATATTGTCAGATATGGCTTTTGCAAATCAGAAGCCACATCTGTCTTTGAAAAGAATACCACCCAACAGGAGAACAACAGATACAGTATATCGAAAATGAGGGTAGACCAGTTGTAAAAGCATGTTTTTTTATGCAGAAGGCTCAGTTCTGGGTTGAGTTCTTAGTCAGATGGATGGAAATTTAGGAGAGCCACAGCCAGGTGATATTGTGGATGACCCAGTGAGTTGACAAGGCACTTTTCTGTGTATCTGTGTACCATAACCAAGAAGTTCCTTATGGAGGTGTTCTGTGTAGAAGGTTTAGGACAATTGATACTATAATATAACTTTAACTTTTATGCCAGGCCATCGTATTATTATGGCTGTGAATGCTTTGGTTGCACGCAACCACAGTACTTCTCTGGTGACCGTGAATGCCGCTCAACATTCTTTTCAGATTGCTGTGCAGATCTGGATCAAAATATGCCACTATTATAAGACATTCACTCTTTGAAGTTCATGCAGCTCTTAAAGTAGCCCCAACTACTTTTCACGGTCTCATGAAAGCTTGAAAAAGGCTGAATTGCTTTAATCATTCTGGAAATAGGCATAGCATATTACTTTTTTCAGGTTTGAGTTCCTTTCGTTCTAATTCTGCATATATCGTACAGCCACACCTTAGTTCAGTTGTTGTGTGTGGATATGCATCTTTCCCTTCCCCTTAATGCTCATATGCTAAAAAAAATTAAGACCTCAAGGGATGCAGAAAACTAATGAAAATTTGCATTAGAATATTGCTTTTAAAGAAGATGGGGTATCATCTGGACACAGTAACTATCATTAAACATATAGACACATGTCATTTGCATTCCCATGAGACTATAGCATGAATTGGAAGCATCCAAGAAGAAATAGCAGTAGCTATTCAAGGATATCTCAAAATGGTTCATGGATTGAGCAAATATTAGTTGAAAGGTAAATTTGTCATTTCAGTTCCCAGTGTATTGTGGTTGAAATAGTGAATCACAGTCTTTAAAGATACCTGTATCGAGAACAGAAAGAAATGTTATAGAAGTTAGTTTTGCTACTAAACTGAAATTCCCATGGAAGCTGGCCAACTTTCCCATGTATTTAAGGTTTAATTTTATTATAATCTGCCTTTATTATTCCTTTTGGCAACAGCTCCATTTCCATTTGTAACATTCTTGTATTTCTGATGGTTCTTCAGTATGTGATGTTGTAATGTATAATTCTATTTCAGTAACAAATTTGTACAGTGATCAAAGGTGCAATGCTAAGTTTGAAATTACTAGATCTATTCTGTTTTAATTTCCTTGAATAAAGAATATCCTTCACTTCTTTTCACAACACATCAGGATGGTTGCTTGGTAGTACTTCATGTGTTTATTTAAGGGACTTTCCTCAGTCATGCAACAATTACTTGCAGGCTTGCCGCTGTATGAAATACAATCTTTGGAAATATTGTTTGATGCCCTTGAGTCAAGTCTGATTCCTGATGACTATGTTCACCATCTCAACCTTTCTGATAATAACTCATAGCTCTTCTAGGTACAACTCTGTAATTTCTTTCATCCTGTCCATCCTCCTTATCTGTTGTCTTCCCTTCTACTTCTCTCAGTTTTGCCCACATAATCTTCTTTTTCCCCTAGTCCAGTATTTGCCCACATTCCATGCCCAAAGTGTATGAGTGTGAAATAGGGACAAAAGCAGTCAAAAAATAAGTGCAAGTTAAGGCACATGGATGAAGGGCTAAACACCAAAGCCATAATTCTGTTTACAAGTGAATCATTCTGTGTTTCAGTACTTTTGGATTATTCCATTTTTCTATAAAACTGTACTTTCTTTTCAAAATATAACAAAAGCATTTTAACTATTCAAACACTTTATCCTTCACTCTTTCTCCCACCCTACTTCTTTAATTTATTTTTCTCAGGAAGCAGCTTTGTCCAGCCCTGATTGTAATCTTGGGCAATCCAGTTCATGACAAAACAATCACATCTGCTCACAGCAACACTAGTCATGAAGCCGATTCTCCTTCCTCGGGAGTCTCTGACCGTGGCCGAGGGTCAGGCTGCTCTACAACTGCCCCTGCCCTTAGTAGTCCTGTTGCACGGACTATCTACTACATTGCAGCGGAGCTCGTTCGATTGGTGGGCTCAATGGAGTCCATGAAGCCTGTTCTGCAATCTCTGTACCATCGGATGCTTCTGTATCCCCCACCCCAGCACAGAGTAGAAGCTATCAAGATCATGAAAGAGGTGAATTTACAGGAAGACACTCCCTGATTGTTTTTTACATTTGGGAACTTAAATTGCAGCTGAAGTTTCTTTATGAGTCACAGACTTTCTGTTTTCAGTAATAAAATTTATAAAACAATACAATGATAAAAGAAACAGCTGGTGTACAATCAGTAACAACTTTGTTTTCAGCAATTCAAATGGAATGGTCTAATTAACAACCAGATTTTCCTGCTTGACTTCTAACCATAACAGGGCTCCCTGTTATGGGTAATAATCCCTACCCTTTGACCTCCCGGGATGAATGAAGAAGATACCCTGCTGATATGCTGGGTCACAGCTATTTTATAGCATGTAAGCAGCCATTACAAGCAAGCTGATGCAGATTGTATGCATTCTCCAAGCCAGGTCCAACTGGATACTAATTTTCTGTGTTAGCTGAAATCTGCAGATCATTCTGAAACATTGGCTCATGTGGAGACTAAATAATCAATTAAAACATACATGTAAGAATAGCTGACTTTAACAATTAATTTGACTAATACAAGGAAAAGTAATATATGGATATAAATTGACATTGACCAAATTGACATGGTGGAAAATAAACGTTTACAAAGAAGATCTTAGTGATTTTTACCAGGATTAACTGGAATAAGATTTATAGTACTTTCTGCCTCCAGTTACCTTTTATAGTAGTTGTACAGTATGCACAAAACAAACAAAGCACCATTTCCTTGTTGCAATTCACATCATGGAATCAATCCATGAAACTGCTATTAGGAAAAAATATTCTTTATTTTTATGAATATGAAGATATTCTATTTGGTCTAGTTAAGAGTCAGTAGTGTTTATCCTACTTATGCCCAGTTCTAACCTGCCATTAAGAGATGAATGGCAAAACCTGCCAAATATTTTCTATGGTTATGGAGGTTTTTTAGAAGGACGTAAGAACATTAGGCCCTGCCTAGTCCAGCATTTATTGTCACACAATTGGCAACCAGATGCATTCAGAAACTTATGCATGGACACATGAGCAGGATGTTCTCGCTCCCAGTGCTCCCTGCAGCTGGGATTTTAGGTACGTTGCCTGTGATTTTGGAAGTAATGAACAGCCATCAAAACTAATAGTCCTTGTGGCCCAAACCTTTAGTAATTTTCCTGCTACGTTTTAAAAACTGCCCAAATTAGTGGTCCTCACTCTGACGTCAACAGACTCAGTATGTTAACTGAGCATTTTGTAAATAAATATTTATGAATTTCCCCACATTTAGTTTTAAGAGATTATCCTGAGTTATGACATTTTAAGATATTATTCTAATTTTAAAAAATAATATTAGATGCTATAATATATTGGTGGAATTATATACCATTTCCCTGCAGTTCTGCCATAGGGTAAAAGTGATGTCTTATGAAAGGACATTTTAGAATAGTTTATTACAGCAGCCTTTGTGAACTCAACCTGGAACAAGATTAAAATGTGAGGAATGCCCATAAACATTTTATTGTTAGGTCTTTCCTCTTTGCTTGAGTTCTTGAATAAATTTTGACGAGTTATTTCAAGATTAACTGCAAATCTTGAAAAATGAAAAGTTTCCTTTGCTTCAGAACAGTGCCTTTGTTTAGAACAACCTGCTGAAGAATTAGTCTCTTTAACATAATGCATTTAACTGATGTTCTCAAATTGCATTATATTTAGATACTCGGAAGTCCTCGACGGCTTTGTGATTTAGCAGGTCCCTGCTCCACAGAACCAGAATCCAGAAAGAGGTCCATTTCAAAAAGAAAATCCCACCTGGATCTTCTTAAACTGTATGTACCCATTATTTTGGAATGCTTAGTAACTGTTGCATGATTGCTTTAAAAAAAATCTTCTTTGACAATGTTTAATTCAATAGGCCTTCCATAATTCTAATTAGCACAGTTTTCTGCTTCATCTAACAGGGCGGACCTAAAAGGCTAAGAATATGCTAAATAATTCTAAAATATAATGCAGGTATGCATAATGCATATTCTGAGACAACAGGAGAAACCTTAATTACAACATCTGTAGGATTTTGCCTTTTGAATACAGTCAGTGACTTCTTGATTAGGCAGGCATTTGTTTTATCAGATGGATGCCTTTATTATTTAACATCTCTCTCATTTTCTGCAGCTTGTCTAGAACATTTAGAAATTAGAAATTTCTAATTTAGAAATTGCAAGGGTTTGTACTTGACTGAGAAGCTTCACAGGTAGAAAAAACTTTCTGAGGAAAATGTAAAAGCTTCTTAATACAAGTAGTCCTCTTTTAATGACAATTCATTTAGCAACTGTTGAAAGTTACGATGGAGCTGGAAAAAGTGACTTATGACCAGCGTTCATGCTTATGACTGTTGCACCTGCAGTCATGTGATAGTGATTCAGGTGCTTGGCAACTGTTGCACCCTTATGACAGTTGAAGCATCCTGTGGTCATATGATCACCATTTGTGACTTCCCAGCTGGCTTTCAACAAGCAAAGTCAATGGGGAAGCCAGTAGGTGATCACAGTTGCAGTCATGTGATGTCTCGTTTAATGACCATGGGTGATTTGCTTAACGACTGCAACAGGGACTGCTGGAACTAAGCAGGGCGATTATGTGATGTTTCACTTAATGATCACTTTGTTTAGCGATGGAGTTGCTGGTCCCAATTAGGGTTGTTAAGCGAGGACTACCTGTAGTTATTCCAGGCTGATTGAGGGGGTTTATATACCGCTTACAGATTTCTGTTCTAAGGAGGACACCTCACTAAACTAATTTCTAAAATTTCTGAATCAGTTTTGGAGAGCCTGATGCATCTGATGTCCATGTGTGTGTGTATGAGTACACATATGTATATTTGTAGGCATATATGCATGCAAATTAAAGATTGATATTTCAGTTATCAATTTAAAATCCAATCTATATGTGATGTACTGGTAGGTCTCAATTAGTGCTGATAATGAATCCTATGAAGTGATTACATTATTTGAATTTGCACTATTCGAAGTGATATTTCTATGGAAAATAGGGTAATCGGTTCCAGCTCAATGGAAATAGGCAGTGAAAATTTTTAAACATTGTTAAAATGTTCCATCATAATATATGTTTATTAATGAAATATGACAGTAAAAGATTAAAAGAATATACTTATAACTTCATTTTATTTTTAACGAAGTCACAGAGTAGTTATAGAAATAAAAACAAAATATTCTAAATATCATTCCTAAAGGTAAGCTTACACTGACAAAAACATCTTTATCATATAATGCAGGAAGTGGTAGCAAGATTGTTACCTAGACCACCCTTCGGTTATTTTTTACATGGTTTTAGTTTTTCTTAATTGCTTCTAATGGATTACAACCTGCCATGAGACCTTCTAGATCAGAGTTTCTCAACCAGGGTTTCGTTGGACCCTAGGGTTCCACAAGAGATCACTAGGGGTTCCCTGGGAGATCACAATTTATTTAAAAATTATTTCAAAATCGGGCAACTTCACATTGAAGAGGTAAGTTTCATTCTTTATTTTTAATTTAAGAACACTGTTAATGCATATATACAGGTCTACACATGAAACAAATATAATAATTTTGTAATTTCTGGCCTATATTTGAGCCTGAATGTGCAGGGGTTCCCCAAGGCCTGAAAAATGTTTCAAGGGTTCCACCAGGGTCAAAAGGTTGAGAAAAGCTGTTCTAGATAGATCTTATAAATATTTAACATAAATAAATGAACAAAGGACAAGCTGGAGGATAAACCCATATCCAAAGCTTACCTGCTATCTCCTGTATTCTCCTGTAGTTCTTCAAAATGAGCATCTTATTTTTTTTTTTTGAGCTGTTTTTGAACAGAACCTTCCTTCTCTCCATTTTGCACACATGATTAACATCTAAAACCTCAATGGCAGCTGTGCATGTTCTAGCCTCAACTGTGTGTGCACTGGTGAAAGGTCCCCTGTGCAAACACTGAGTCATGTCTGACCCTTTGGGGGACGCCGCTTTCACGTTTTCTTGGCAGACTATAGAGCGGGGTGCTTGCCATTGCCTTCCCCAGTCATCACCCTCCCCAGCAAGCTGGGTACTCATTTTACTGACCTCCGAAGGATGGAAGGCTGAGTCGACCTGAGCCGGCTACCGGAGAATCCAGCTTCTGCTAGGATCGAACTCGTGTCATGGGGAGAGTTTCGGTTGCAATACTGCCGCCTACCACTCTGCACCACACGAGGCTGTCATGCGTACACTAGTCTCTCATTAATTGAATTTTGGCCCACGTTAAGCACGACCTGGTATCAATTTATAATTCTCACTAAATTGAATATTACACTATTTGAACTCACATTAATCATGACCTACCTGTACTTACTTAGATATAGATATTTTAAAAATAATTGTGAGTCATCTTGAAATTAGGACAGCCTATTCAAGAGATTTTGTAAGCACTTGTTTGAATGGAATAGTGGGTCACATGGATCTGGTTAATGAAATGCTAGCTCATTACCAAAGAGATGAAACCTTCCCTCCTCTTTACAGGCCAAATTCTTTATCCATTGTATAATTGATCTAGGAGGCATAGGAATGAGGGGTATCTTATCTTTCTTTACATTGTAGAATCTTGGATGGGATGACTGAAGCCTGCATAAAAGGTGGCATTGAAGCATGCTATGCCTCGGTGTCATGCGTCTGTGCCCTGCTTGGAACGCTGGATGAGTTAAGTCAAGGGAAGGGCCTTGATCAGGAGCAAGTACATCTGCTTCTCCGACGGTTGGATGAATTAAAAGAGGGGGCTGAGACAAGTAGAGATTCCATGGAGATCAATGATGCTGATTTTAGGTGGCAAAGACGTATACTGTCATCAGAGCATGCCCCCTGGGATGCAGGCCATGAAAAGAGTCCTGACATTAGTATTAGCGTTACCACAGATACAGGTCAGACAACCCTAGAAGGAGATATGGGGCAGACAACACCAGATGATCGTTCTGAAATTCGTAAGAATTCTTTGCAATCCCCAGCTGGACAAGCAGGCAAAGAAATTCATTATAAAGAGCCAGAATCAGAAACAGTTGACCAGCCAGACGTAGTTCAACGGAGCCATAACGTTGTCTATCCAGATATAACTAATTTCCTTTCTGTTGATTGCAAGGCCCATTCATGTGGATCTAGATACAGTGAGAGTAATTTCAGTGTTGATGACCAGGATCTTTCCAGAACTGAATTTGATTCATGTGACCAATATTCTATGGCAGCAGAGAAAGACTCTGGAAGGTCAGATGTGTCAGACATAGGTTCAGATAACTGTTCATTGGCTGATGAAGAACAGACACCACAAGATTGTCCTGGTCACAAGACTTTACGAACTGCTTCCCTTTCCTTGAAACTACTTAAGAACCAGGAAGCGGATCAGCACAGTGCCCGATTGTTTATCCAGGCTCTTGAAACTCTCCTCCCACATCTTATAGCTCTTCCTAAAGTAGAAGAGGTGGATTTGGCTCTCCAGAACTTTTCCTCAACTTTTTGTTCAGGTTTGTAAGCAGCTCATTCGCTTCACCATTAGTGTTCAATCAATTACTGCATTAGAGTATCTTTGCATATATGTCTGTGTTTGCCTACATCTGTCTCTCTCTCTCTGCCTTTATTTAATTATTTAGTTAACTTATATTTATGTCTGTTCTACGTTTTTATTAGTTAACTTAAGGCATAATTTCATGCAGTGTTTGGAGGAATCTGCATTCTAATCTATATGCAATTAATTATATAGTGTTGGGATAAAGCACATTTTACTTTAACTAAAGGAATGTCTGACCCCTTGTAGACTGTTTTTAGGAAAGATCTGTGAATGAGGTATTATTCCAGTGTTGTTCTTGTCATGAAAAATCCATTGAATATTTTATGCTTTATGTAGCCATTTCCATGTGTTTAGCTGAATTAGATAAAATGATTCATCAGAATAGCCTATTAGGTTAAAAAGTTTTAACAAAGATTTTCCATCATCACAGTATCTCAGTGATTAATTCTAAGTTGTATATATAACTTTTCTGTTTCCTGTTATAAAAAGACTCCATAGCTGACATACATTTGCTGAATATTCATGCCTACTTAATTATAATTCAGAAGCAAGTTGTTCATTCATTTCTGATTAGTTGAACAGAAACATTTTACAGGATGCTTTGCATTTTATAATTGTGTCTTTATAATGTTTGAAAAACTTACCCCCCACCCCCAAACCCCCTGAATTCTAACAAGATTCACTATAAAACCATGCTGGCCCCATTTTTCAAAAACAAATATTTCTGCTTTGTGCAGCTTCAACTGCTGCAGGTTATTGGGCAATGATATAGGGCAAGTTGGACCTGGCTTTGGATAGACTTTTTTCCCGGCCTTTAATAGTATAAGTTTTAAAACTTGTTCGTTTGCATAAGCAAATCTGATTTAGCCGTATCATGGTACAGATCATGTTTATAGGTAGAGTGAGAAGTCATTTCAATTATTTATTTCAATTTTCTTCATAATATTGGTATTTGAGCTTCTTCAAAATTGAATAGGAATACCAGTGGTAGTGGTGGGTTGGGCCGTATATGCATGCGAGAGACAGGGCTGTATCTAAAATCACCCCAAAACCTATCACTAACCCAAACCCAATCCAGTACTGTGTCCATTACCCTGGCCATTTTACTCCTTTCTAGGTGTCAGCAGTGTAAGTTATCATTATTTAATTTCTATGAATTAAAAAACATGACTGAAACTTGGTTCTTGTGCATAATTTGTGTCTCTCTGTATTTATTAGGTATGATGCATTCTCCAGGAATTGAAGGGAATGCCAGCTTTAACTTCCAGACCCTGATGAACGCAGATAGCCTCTATGTAATCTCTCACTATACACTTCGGCTCAATCTGAAGCTGTCAAATGCAGATTACTATCGGAAGAAACCTGCCCAGTCTCCTGTATTACTGGTGAGCTCCAAGCCTACCTTGACCTATACTGTGAGGAACATCTCGTACTCGGCCATATCCTGGTCTGTAAATCTGCAGTTCAGTGATCAGGTTTAGTCTTGCTTCGGCTCATGAGCTGGAACAGAATAATCACAGTAGCTCTATCAGATCAGTTTACATAGCTGCATGGGCTTAAAGAAGGGGGATAAATGAAATAGAGATTAAGATGTCTGTTCTCTCTGTTTCAAGGATTTAGGGTTTAGATTTTTAAACACCCTTCTGAAAAGCATTAATCAGAAGAGAAGTCCAAAATTAAAAATAAATGCAACCTTTTCCTCCTGATTCAATGGAGCCCTGGATTTTTCAATAATTATATAGGGAGAGGGACATTATGGCAGATTGCTTGCATCACTTCCTTTTCTGGTTTACACCAGCCACGTGCCCTGAGTTCAGGCAAACAGTAAACTGCTAAGATTCCCAAAGAAAGGGAAGAAATTGTGCAGTGAGAGGAAATGAAAGAGGGGAGCACACAAACCTAAGACTTGGGGTGCTCATGTATAATTCGATATTGCTTTGAAATGGCATGAGAGAGATTGAGAGGGAGGGAGGGAGGGATGCTGAGATCCCCTTTGTAAACATAGGAGTATTTTTATCTCTGTTGGGAGCTGCAGCTGTATGCCACTATCACATTTGTATATGTTAAATTCCCGAGAAAGAAACGATACATCTAGCTGTACCTTACTGACTAAATGATGCTCTTCCATTCTGCAGAAGGAATTCATGAAACAGATCCAGTCCAGTGGAGTATTGATGGTATTTTCTCAGGCCTGGGTTGAAGAACTTTACCATCAAGTATTGGAGAGAAATCTTCTTGGGGAAGCTGGTTATTGGGGAAATCCTGAAGAGCATAGCCTTCCACTCATCACTATGCTGACAGGTTGGCTCCATGACAGTATTGCCATTCGAGTACTATATAAAAACCAGTGCGTGTTGATATGAAAATAAATGCATTTATATCAGTGTTTAATATATTAGAAATAAATATTAAGGGGTTCTAGCTAATATTGTATCCTCCTCCTAAAATGAGTTTGTGGGTAAGCTATTAGGCTAAATTATTTCAAATAGACGTTCGTGACAAGGCAGGACTGTGATTGGAACATCTCTGGTCATAGTGCAAGGTTCTTCTTTTTGGATCAGAGTACACACAAGCAGCTTACATTGAGGCCATGTTCCCAGGCATTCCACAGGAATGCAGAATGTCTCATGCGGGATGCTTCTGATGAAATGAGTGGCTGCTCAGGAAGGTTTATCCTCGAATAAAGTTGGTTAGTTGTGAAGCTGCGACTAAACTCCATGCCTATTCTGTTGCCACACCCTAGCATAGATCTTTCCCTCACGCTATCCCATGTGGGGTGGAAGTGGACAGAAACTCTGCTTTTCAGTGATGGCATTTTTCCTCTCAAATTTGCTAATAAACCTTCCTAGCATCTACTGTAACATCTTTCAAAGGACAGATAACTATTCTATTTATCTCCCCTGGCTTTAAATTTTCCTAATTCATTCTTTTTAATATTCTGGTTCCAGTATTTTGCATGTTACCCTTTGTTTTTAAACATTTTTTATAAGCTGCCTTAGTAGGTTGAGAGGTAGAAGAGTAATATATTCAACAAAGAAACCAATACACCATTCCATAGTTGATTTTGTTACCTAATAACATTAGGTAAAAGAATTATGTAATTATATATTTGAACTACAGATGCTTCTTTTCTATCGTCTACTTTGGTAACATTGCAGAGTTCCGTTTGCTTTTTTAGATAACATTAGTAAATTCAGTTTGCTCTTTGTCATAAATTTTCAGTGGTTATTAACAGAGTATAAAACTAAACAGTAGCTCCTTCTTTTAAAAAAATGTTCTAAACTCCCACATGTGACAAGGATAAATAGCAGAGATTGTTCCTTTGAGGGCTTTGTATATCAGAAGCTCCTCCCTTATTCACTGCAAAGATAAATACTCCATAATTCCACAACAGGCTGCCTGGCCTGTTTTATTAAAGTTAGTTTATTGCTAGCAAGCTAGAATTGTTTCAGAGCAGTGTGACCATTCCTCAACCCAGATGTGTAGGTTCTACTATCCCCCTCCCCGCATAAATCCATTTCCAGGAAAAAAAAATGACTTTAATTTTTAATGGTGATTGTATCTTTCATGGGAGTAGTAACTTAAATTTTAAGCCTCTTTGCTCAATAGCTCAATCCGACTTCAGGGAGATGTCTTCATCATTTACAATGTAAAGTAACAACTTGCACGTATGGCTTGAATGGCCATCCATTCAGCTTTCAGATGATACAACTAAAGAGTTTTCATGTCTCACCCTGTCTCATATACAGTATGATACTTCGTAAAAGGGTATTCAGTTGCAAGTCATTGGCTGAATTAATGCATCACAGCAAGCCATAATGTGCTTTATTTATTTTTTGCTTAGAGTGATGTGCTGATATGGTCAGTGAGAAAACTATGGAGGTTGGGGAACTGGTCCATAGTATGAAACCATTACTTATATTTAAGTTACTGATTGCAGTGTGGCTGTAGCTTATTCAGTCAATCACGGTTAAATCGTAACTTAGCACTGCTGCATATTTAGTGTGAAAATGTACTTCCTTACATCCATTCTTCATGGCTTCTGCCTGTGAACTGTACTGGCTGAATGCCTTAACCAAAATGTGAATCTAAGGTTGCTCTTGGCTTTCCATTCTGATTTGTATTACTGGAAGTGGTGGCTGCTCCAAATTCACCGAGCATGCGTAACCACAGAAGAGCTGCACTTGTGGTTAAGAAGCCATTGAGAAGGGAATAAGGAAGCAGTGCGTGCATTTGGAGTGACTTACGGTAATGTGTCATGGAAACTTGCCCCCGAGATGTAAGAGAGAACAAGAGCAGTGCATCGCAGATACTTCATCTAGATGTTTTCCTTTGCAGACATTGATGGCTTGGGAAGCAGTGCAATAGGCGGGCAGCTGATGGCTTCAGCTTCCAAACAGTCTCCTCTGTCCCAGACCTGGAAACCAGATGACACAGTGTTGGCAGGTGGGGGATATGCACAGTGTGCAGCATGGCTCACGTGTCAAATGTATGCATCATATTTTAGGCTAGAGATTTAGCTGTTGATTGATAGACAGAGAAGTGTTTCCCTTTCTGTGTCTTCCAAATCTGCATGCATGATATAGATCTCATTTAAAATCTGGTGCCAGCTTTTACCTTTGTCAGTGAATTAAGTTTTTATTTTCCATTTGGGGCATTTCATGGATGCCATCACTTTTATGGTTCATTAAAATGTACATTGTTGAAAAAAATGTATGCTTGATTTTGGAATAATTCACAACGCTTGAAATAATTTCTCATTCTCTCTCTTTCTCTCTCTCTCTCTCTCTCTTTCTTAATCTTGACCGCACTTTGTTGTTGTCCTATGAAAATCCCCTCTCTGCTCTCCTATTAGCTTCCAAGGAAAAAAGTTCCCATAAGAATCTGTGGAAGCTATTTTTCTGGGCCAATGTCAGTATGATGGAGATGATTTCCATCAGGGTCATGATGGGAGGAAATTAACACTTCCCTCCCCACACTTTGGTATCATTTCTGATTAAATATTTAGCATAGTTAGAATAATTCCTAAGACCATCTTTCACTTTTCTTTGCTTCAGGAGTCGCTTTTGCCCGATACCTTCTAATTGGTTGCTGGAAGAATTTGATTGACACCTTATCGACACCTCTGACTGGTCGCATGGCAGGGAGCTCCAAAGGATTAGCATTCATTCTTGGGGCTGAAGGCATCAAGGAGCAGAACCAAAAGGAGAAGAACGCCATTTGCATGAGTCTAGATGGGCTAAGGAAGGCAGCCCGGCTCAGTTGTGCTTTAGGTAGACTGTATTCATTGGCATAGTTTTCATTTTTAGATAAATCTATGCACCCTTTCAGTATCCAGAGAAGAAGCTTCAAAACAGAAGAGCTATATGATCTTCCTTTACGTTTTCCCCCTTTGTGCTGCCAGATGTTTAGCAAATGCATGGTTAGTGGCTACTGGGATGAACTATAATTCATCAGATGTTTTCCTCCTGATCGTAGGAGTTGCTGCTAATTGTGCATCAGCCCTTGCTCAGATGGCTGCTGCGTCATGTGTTCAAGAGGAGAAAGAGGAAAGAGATGCCCAAGAGCCCAGTGATGCTATTGCTCAAGGTACAGGTTGTCAGATGTTCAGTGGCTCTCAGCAGTGTCCATGATCTCTGTGTTGTTCATTTTGCTTAGCAGGCTTGTTGGATGTTCTTGTCTGGGCCTCCCCTTGTTATGGGTGGGTAACCTCTGCAAAGATCAAGAATAGTTGCTTTAAGCAAAGAAACAAAAACTTTTGCCGATTTAAAACGGGCAAAATCCCACTGGATAAAACAAGAATAGAAATTTTACATGCAGTCACTTTATGGCATAGTATTGTCACAACAGGTGGCAATGTCTAGTTGACATCCAATCTTGAAAAAGCTTACTAGGGTTGGATCCCATTCATATTTGAGGGGAGATAATCCCAGACTATTAGATTTGACTCGGTAGCTGAAAAGAGGATTCCAAAAGTAGATGATGGCAAGCTACTTCTACGCTTTGCCAAGAAAATAATACGGATATAGTAAGGTGGTAACCATAAGTGGAACATGACTCGTGGGAGACTTTATTGTATTCCCAAAAAGGTTTGTATGGGTTTGCGACCAAGATTACTGTAAGTAAAATACAGAACTATAGTCTGTGGCACAGGAACGTGAGATTATTTCTTACCTGCTTTTCACCCCTTTGTAACTGATACTTACAATATACAGAAGGGGAAATGGGTGTGAGCCTCCTGAATCTGCCCAGTCTCTGAGTTCAGCAGTACAAGTTGCCTTTGGTCCATATACTTGCGTAGATACAGAATATGTTTGTGGGCAATCAGGAAAATTGCCCATTCAGCCTGTCTGCATGCAACATTTTTTAACCTTTTCTGCTAAATATTTTAGGTTGGGACCAGTGCCAGTAGGAATGATCTTCCTTTCCTCTCCATGCTTTAATGCAAGGCAGGGTGACTTTTTTGGCCTCACTTCCTCTTTTTCTCCTGCCTGGGGGCTTGGAGGCCACAACAGATGATATTGTAATGACACTGGAGTGGGAAGAGACCTTTTTTTTTTGGAGCCTTTCATTTCCCGGGCTTTTAGGGGCAAAATAGTTTCCTTAAGCCTTCCAGCAGCTGAAGGCACACATTTTGACTCTTCACCCCCAAAGCAGGAAAAATTGGTTTGATTGGGAGGGTTGAGGGGTGCTTCCATACTTTCCACACCTTAAATTCCTCCAGTCCACCACAGCAAAATTAAGGGTCTGACATATTTAACCCCAACTATCGCAGGCCACTTCTGCCTTAATTTGCTGTAAAGATGTGAAAAGGGCTCAAGGGTGTTTATATACTGCACTGAAACTCGATAGGCTTTTAAAAGACATTCTTTTCTGTCTGAATATATAATGATACAGTAAAACAGAAAGTAGAGCAAAAACTGGAGCAGATGGGGAAGGTGCAAGGTGTCTGCCTCCACACCGCTCATGTTTTATGCATGGATGCTGTTCTCAGCGTGGGACTGGAGATGGGAAGCCACAATCCAGACTGCTGGCCTCATGTGTTTAGGTAAGGAAACTCTTTGGCTTGAGGCAATTTAAACTGTAATGTAGTGCGCTTGCAGACAGCTTTCTCCAAAATTAACTTAATTAACAAAATTAATCTCCTTGCAGATTGCTTAACTTGTTACCCAACTGCTTTGGTGTAATTATTTTGATTCCTTAAAAAAATACAAAATATAATCCACCCCTTTGTAAAAAAAAAAGAGATCTGTGGAAGGCTTTGAAATAATTAAGCAGGAATTCGGACTTTTTAACCCTTTGGGTACTTTAAAGATCCCATACCAATCCCTACAGCTAAACCTCTTTCTCTAACTCCAGTCCTTCAGCAGCACTTACCCAGCAGCTGCACATATCCAAATGACCACTAGATGGCAGCTACAATACATTATACCTAAACTCAATGTTCTTTGCTGCCACCTAGTGCTCAACAAGTGAAGCAGTGTTCCATAATTTTAAGGATTTTTTTTTAAAAGGTGAATCACTAAATGATAAAAAAGGGAAAGAAAAAAGAAATAAAATGCAATGCATTGGAGTAACTAGGGGATTGTCTCTGCCAACTGGAGGAGACTTTTCACATGGGAGATGATGTTGGATGGGACTGGAATTTCAGCTGAGAAACCACCCATCATGGGCCTCAGAATATTGTGCATTTAAAGCTGTACATAAATGCTGTGTGCATTTAGAGCACACAGCAAAGACCTCTTCCAATTGCACCATAAGAGTGTGCTGTGGGTGCAGTAAGATTTAGGGCAGCATAGTTTCCAGCTAGCTCTGGAACAGGAGAGGAGCAGCGGTGAATATCATCCACTAGCAACTTCTCTTCTTGTTTTTCTTACGTTGTGACAATCTCGCCGGGAATAATTGACCTTTGAGCTGACCTCTGAACAATGATCTCTATCTCTTTTGTCATGAGGTCCTTTCTCAAGTTATCTCTGGCCAACCCATCTTTTTATCTTACCAGTTAGATGAGCTGTCATTTTCAAAATCCCATAGGTTATATTTCCCCCAAGAGGGTTGAGAATTCTTGATCATTCTGTTCTATCACAGCACTGTTTGGGTAGGAATAGCTCTTTGACAAGGAAACATGAACCAGCAGCATGCATGTTCCCAGACAGGAAATACAGTAGAGTCAAAGAAGAAAAGGCAGGACAAGGAACGGGAAACTTCCCCACCTTTATTTTGCTTCTGTACTTTCCACCTATGAATTTATTGTATGAATTGTGATCTTTCCTTGCTTTTGTTACATTCCTTTGATTTGATTTGCCTTTTTAAAATTCAAAACAAAAATCAAGGGGCCTTTACTTTAAACTTATATTTCAGGGCCCATTAACTTCGTCTAATCAGTACTGGGCTGCATAATTATTATCTGTCACACAGTTTATACAGTATTTGATATTTGTGTTAATATATTGTTTTCTACTACAGATTAAGGTTACTATGGTAACTAATCATTTTGGCCAGTGAAGAGGTTGAATTTAATTGTCCCCTTTTCAATGGTTGCATTGCCTAAGGGAGGAACTTGCCTGAACTTGTTTTAGTTTCAGTTTCCCTTCTGTGTAGGCTTGCAGAGAATATGCAGCTGAGAGAAATCTCTCCTCTCAGCAAACAGCCTTTAAATGTGTTTGCTTTCTGTAAATAAAATTATTTTTATAGAAATGCCTGGTGTGTGACTTTTCTGGTCTCTCCTGGGCCAAATGCTTTCTAGCACTCTGCCAACAATTTGTCCATAGCAAAGTTCCAAACTGAAGATTATTCTTGAAAAACCATTAAGAGGTTCCCCCTGCTTTTTTGACATTTATCTCTGTCTAAATATATGTATGTGGGTGGGTGTGTATTTCTCTTTCTTTCCCTCTCCATATGAAGCATTCTGACACAAATGAGTTCAAGTCTAAGAATTCATCAGCCCAGTTAAATGTTGTTTAATTCTGTTTTATTTAATTATCTGTCTAAAGCTGCTTTGACTAGTGGTGTATTATCAATGAAGATGTATTGTCTGTAGCTCAGGTTATCTTTTTAATTGACAATTAGCATCTCTACTTCCCTTGTGTACAGATTTACTACTTGCTATTGAATGGCACCCTGCTTACAGTGTAGCTGTTTGTATTCTGGAAATAACCGAGGATCATCTTTAACAAATAAATGTTTGATATAACCAATGAGATTTGTGGTGATTAAACCAGCAGAACCATCCATGTCATGGTTCGCTTTCCTGTTTTTATTTTCAGAGTATGTGAATACATCAGCACGTTGGAACATGTGCATTTCAGTGATGGCACACCTCAGCCACCTGTAACTATCACCCAAGCCCCACAGGTGGCAGGGGAACTTCAGGGTGAAGTTCAGTCCACAGACTCACCCCAGGAACTGGTTCTGGAGCAAGAGGCAGCCTTGAGGAACAACCCTGTCATCCAGCCAGTGTCCATTCAGGATCTCATCAAAGAAGGCAGTAAGGGAAGAGCTTTTGATTTTCGGGGAGGCAGCCTGATGACCGGGAGCAGCGCAGCCAAGGCTATCCTCACCCTCTCGACTCAAGCCGACAGGTATTAGCAACAACATATTGGATGAACGTCTGGATTTATTTAATGCCCAATAGTGGAATGCTGCCTTTTTCACAACCTGGATCAGTTTAATGAATGTCCAGAATTAGTTATATATTTAGTCACTGTTTTAAGACATATATAAGGGAATGTTGACAATTATTCTTAGGTCATTGTCCTTATTCGGTATCTTTCCATTCTGAAATTCCCATGCATGAACAGAACAGAACAGATACATGAAAGACAGAGGAGTGCACAACTTCTAGTCAATTAGTCTTCTAATTTAGTAATGAGAAATCTAGATAGTCCCCCCAAGAGGCCAAGAAAGTTGTACTGTGAAATTCAGATGCAAACTATCAAAAACAACAGTGTAACATGTCACAAGATACTCTGGAGAAGGAGAAGAAGTGGGCTATAATTGTTTTACAGTCAGATACATACATACATACATACATACATAGACACTCCCTACTGATCTCTTCAACTTTCATTGCCAGGAAGAAATGTTGCAGCCAGTTCAGTTATCCCATGCTTGATTATTGTGGTTAAAAGTTGGTTTGTTTGTATCTAACCATGATTTATATTGTCAGATAACATTGCAAGCTGTTTAGGAAAAAGAAACTGACAGCTTCAAGCACTGCCTCTTCCTGGCTGTGTAAGAAAAGAAAATAGGGGAAACGCACAAGGCTAAAGTTCATTGTGGTTCATTCTCAGCATGCTGCATAATAATTTAATGCGATGTGCTTCATGATTTTTTTGAAGAAAAAAAGATGCCCATTTTCTCAAGTGTCCTTTCTATAGAATTTCTTTAAACCCATTTTTAGAAGTTATCTTCATTTGGAAATTAATTATCTAAAATAAGAATTTATAGTACATTTGCTGTATATTTTTTCTGAACTACCATAAATCAGCATTTTTATATACATTTTATTGCATTTTTGACTGTACTGTTGCTGTGTTCAGTATATTCTTAATTTCCCCCCCTATGTTTTGTTACCTACCTAACCAATCAAAAGTTGGGTTACTTGAGGCCAGCAAAATCAAATTAGTCCTTGCTGGTTCTCTTAGGATTCAGAAATACCCTTTTCCTTCTTAATCTGATTCTCACTGTTTTGAATTCTTGACTGTTATACCCGCGTGCTAAATTCTTGCACATAGAGGAGAGAAAAGGTATAGTGACTCATGTCTGTTTAGTTTAGTTGCTTAAATGAAAAGCTGGAGTGAAGATTTGATCAGGGAGTGATACATTCTGCCTCTTTCCATGAAGGCTATTTGAAGATGCTGTTGACAAACTGAATCTGATGGCTTTGGGAGGTTTCCTGTACCAGCTGAAAAAGGCCTCCCAGTCCCAGCTCTTCCAGTCAGTTACAGACACAGTTGATTACTCTTTGGCTATGCCAGGTATGCTTCTGAAAAAGGTATCATAAACTTCTTTTGCTTCAAAATATGAAGGCAAATCTGCTAACAGTACAAGTTCAGCACATTGATGCTGAAGGATCTGGACTGGCTGCCAGTTGTTTTTGGGATTCAGATCAAGATGTTGGTCTTAACCTTCAAAGTTTTCATCAGTTTGGAACCCATATTTCTGAAGACTCATTTGTCTTGATGATTAAGATCTTTCAGAAGAGGGTGCCCATACTTGCTATGGCTTGCTTTTCACAGGAAAGGGCCTTCTGCATCACCTCCCAAGCTGACAGATGTTCTTTCTTCAAAGCTAAGATTAGTCCCCCACCTTTGCTATTTTGAAAGGAGTTAAGCCAATATCCCTTTAACCTTCCTTGTTAAAACTACTAGTAGTTGGTTTTAAATGTTTAACAGTTGCCTTATACTTTCATCCTACATCTGCTGAGCAGAACTTCCTTCTAAGCAGACATGTATAGTATTTCACTGTTAATATTGGTTTAATTTGCCTTTTATATTGTTTTTGAAATTTCCTATAACCACCTTATTGCCTTTTCTCAGAAAACCATAAAGTTATCTTCTCTGAATGCCCTCTTGCGTTGAGGTGCAAGAAATGGATATATTGAGCAGGACTTTTCAGTGGTGCCCCCCCCCACCTCTATTCTCTAACATCCCAGAATACCCAGATGAGGCATTGACTTTATTGCCTTTTTGGCACCAGGCAAATACTGTTTTATTCTCTCAGGCATCTTAATCAGTCAATATGCTAATTTTAAACATATATGGCGCTTAGACACTTCTTAATTATTCTGCCAGCTGCTCTTATTTTTTGTAGTTTAATTACTTGATTACTGTGTTTTATTGCATATTTCAGCTAACAAATACAAACAATTGTTTGTTTTTATTGGGCTGTAAGTCACTTTGGGGAAAACTTTGTTTCAAAGGGTTACTTACAAATTTTAAATATAATGAATGACTGAACTAATAGCAAGGAACAGCAAGGAAGTTGGGTGTGTATGTGTATATTGCATTATTTTAATCTTTTATTTATATTACCAGATACTCTACCCATTTTTAACTTGTAGGAGAAATAAAATCCACTCAAGAAAGGAGAAGTGGCCTTCACTTGTTCCGCCTAGGGGGAGCCGTGCTCCGAATTGTGAGGAGCAGAAGTCGTCCTCTGCTCCACCTTATGCGCTGTTGGCACCTCGTGGCTCCTCACTTAGTTGAAGTGAGTGAAACTGGGACTGGGGACAGAGAAATGTATAGATTCTGTAGCATTGTCACATCGCAAATGGCACCCCAGTATTTTTATTTTATTTAGAAGAATTAGAAACTGCCTCATTTCAGTGGTTCTGAGAGGTATATTAAATCAAAACACAATACAAGGGACAATGTAATAACATAAAAAAAATAGCAACCAGCAATGAAGCAATTTTTTCTTTACCTGCTTAATCACCAGAGGCCTTCTGGAAAAGTCAGATTTTAACTATTCTTTGTAAGGCCATAAGAGTGGGGCCATCTTGCCTTCACATGTAAGTTGCTCCAAAGGAGGGGAGCAGCCACCAAGAACATCTGCCTAAAAGTCCTTTTCCACCCAGCTTCCTGATAGGAGGGAACTATCGGGTGCTTCCATTCACCTGGATCAGGTGGGTCTCTAAGATACCCACCTCCCAAACGATACCGGGCTTTATAAGTAATAACCAGCACCCTAAATTGCACTTGGAAACTGACCGGCAACCAATGCAATACCTGTAACAGCAGCATTATGTGGTAAGATCATGATTGTCCAGTAAGCACATAAGCAACCACATTTTGCACTAGTTGAAGTTTCCAAGCAATCTTGAAGGGCAACCCCATGTAGAGCAAATTGCAGTATTCCAGATGTAAGGTGACATGGGCGGGGATAACCACCTTTAGAGCATCTGGTTAAAGGGCTTAAAAAAGATCTATGAAGGTAAAGGAAACCCTGTAAGAAAGATTACGCTCCAGAGAATATTTCTCTAACTTGGTGCCTTCCAGATATATTGGCCTACATTTTCTGCATCCACAGCCAGCATTGTCAATACAAATGCTGGATGGGGATGATAGGAAGACAACAGGTCCTGAGGAAACCATGTGAGGTGACCTGTTCTGCTGTCACTTCTCAAATCCTTATATAATTAGCTTGTGGGTTTTTTTTAATGAGTCTATTTTACTTGTCTATTTTTTGTATATATTTATCAGTTCAACAATGGTATCCCATGTATTTGGTGCACCTTACAACCATATTTTCTAAATGCTAATGCTTTTGTCCAAATTATATGTGGGGGATAAAAGAAGCCAAAGCAAAAATAACCAGTTTATGGCAACCCTTCTTAAGCTTAGATTCCTGCCAGGACTTCTATGTTTTCTTCAGTTTTCTTGCTCAAAATGTTTCCTGCCTGTTGTTATTAACAAAAATATTATACATTTTGCTTCCACTTCTCTCGTTGCAGGCTGCCTGCCATAAAGAAACGCATGTTTCCCGGAAGGCTGTTGCTTTTATCCATGACATCCTAACAGAGGTTCTGACAGACTGGAACGAACCCCCTCATTTTCACTTCAACGAGGCACTTTTCCGTCCCTTTGAGCGCATCATGCAGCTAGAACTTTGTGATGAGGACATTCAGGACCAGGCAAGCTAGATTTTGGTTAGGCAAGGAGAACCTGTCCTCAGGTTTTTAAGTTTGGATTTTTAAAAAATTATTATATCCCTAGTGGATGCAATTTTGCTTTATCTATAATGACAAAGATGTGATGGAAGACTGGTGTTCTTCCATAGATGCAGAAATATCACAGCAATATTTAGAGAATAAAATTTAGCTCAGAAATCTCCATTTTTAATACAATATATATTGTTGTTTATTCGTTTAGTCGCTTCTGACTCTTTGTGACTTCATGGACCAGCCCACGCCAGAGCTTCCTGTCAGTCGTCAACACCCCCAGCTCCCCCAGGGACGAGTCCATCACCTCTAGAATATCATCCATCCACCTTGCCCTTGGTCGGCCCCTCTTCCTTTTGCCCTCCACTCTCCCTAGCATCAGCATCTTCTCCAGGGTGTCCTGTCTTCTCATTCTGTGGCCAAAGTATTTCAGTTTTGCCTTTAATATCATTCCCTCCAGTGAGCAGTCTGGCTTTATTTCCTGCAGGATGGACTGGTTTGATCTTCTTGCAGTCCAAGGCACTCTCAGAATTTTCCTCCAACACCACAGTTCAAAAGCATCGATCTTCCTTCTCTCAGCCTTCCTTATGGTCAAGCTCTCGCAGCCATATGTTACTACGGGGAACACCATTGCTTTAACTATGCGGACCTTTGTTGTCAGTGTGATGTCTCTGCTCTTAACTATTTTATCGAGATTTGTCATTGCTCTTCTCACAAGGATTAAGCGTCTTCTGATTTCCTGACTGCAGTCAGCATCTGCAGTAATCTTCGCACCTAGAAATACAAAGTCTTTCACTGCTTCTACATTTTCTCCCTCTATTTGCCAGTTATCAAGCTGGTTGCCATAATCTTGGTTTTTTTGAGGTTTAGCTGCAAGCCAGCTTTTGCACTTTCTTCTTTCACCTTCATCATAAGGCTCCTCAGTTCCTCTTCGCTTTCAGCCATCAAAGTGGTATCATCTGCATATCTGAGATTGTTAATGTTTCTTCCAGCGATTTTAACTCCAGCCTTGGATTCCTCAAGCCCAGCATATTGCATGATGTGTTCTGCATACAAGTTGAATAGGTAGGGTGAGAGGATACAGCCCTGCCGTACTCCTTTCCCAATCTTAAACCAGTCCGTTGTTCCGTGGTGTGTTCTTACTGTTGCTACTTGGTCGTTATACAGATTCTTCAGGAGGCAGACAAGATGACTTGGTATCCCCATACCACTAAGAACTTGCCACAATTTGTTATGGTCCACACAGTCAAAGGCTTTAGAATAGTCAATAAAACAGAAGTAGATGTTTTTCTGAAACTCCCTGGCTTTTTCCATTATCCAGCGGATATTGGCAATTTGGTCCCTAGTTCCTCTGCCTTTTCTAAACCCAGCTTGTACATCTGGCAATTCTCGCTCCATGAATTGCTGAAGTCTACCTTGCAGGATCTTGAGCATTACCTTACTGGCATGTGAAATGAGTGCCACTGTTTGATAGTTTGAACATTCTTTAGTGTTCCCCTTTTTTGGTATGGGGATATAAGTTGATTTTTTCCAATCTGATGGCCATTCTTGTGTTTTCCAATTTTGCTGGCATATAGCATGCATTACCTTGACAGCATCATCTCGCAAGATTTTGAACAGTTCAGCTGGGATGCCGTCATCTCCTGCTGCCTTGTTACTAGCAATGCTTCTTAAGGCCCATTCAACCTCACTCTTCAGGAAGTCTGGCTCTAGCTCACTGACCACACCGTCAAAGCTATCCCCGATATTGTTATCCTTCCTATACAGGTCTTGTGTATATTCTTGCCACCTTTTCTTTATCTCTTCTTCTTCTGTTAGGTCCTTGCCATCTTTGTTTTTGATCATACCCATTTTGGCCTGGAATTTACCTCCGATGTTTCTAATTTTCTGGAAGAGGTCTCTTGTCCTTCCTATTCTATTGTCTTCTTCCACTTCCGCGCATTGCTTGTTTAAAAATAATTCCTTATCTCTTCTGGCTAACCTCTGGAAGTTTGCATTTAATTGGGCATATCTCCCCCTATCACTGTTGCCTTTTGCTTTCCTTCTTTCTTGGGCTACTTCTAGTGTCTCAGCAGACAGCCATTTTGCCTTCTTGGTTTTCTCTTTCTTTGGGATGTATTTTGTTGCCGCCTCCTGAACAATGTTGTGGACTTCTGTCCATAGTTCTTCCAGGACCCTATCTACTAAGTCCAGTCCCTTAAATCTATTCTTCACCTCCACTGCATATTCCTTAGGAATATTAGTGAGCTCATATCTAGCTGATCTGTGGGTCTTCCCTAATCTCTTTAGTCTGATGCTAAATTGTGCAAGAAGAAGTTCGTGATCTGAACTACAGTCAGCTCCAGGTCTTGTTTTTACCGACTGTATAGATGACCACCACCTTTGGCTGCAAAGGATGTAGTCAATCTGGTTTCGGTGTTGTCCATCTGGGGAAGTCCATGTATAAAGCCGTCTCTTAGGTTGCTGGAAGAGAGTGTTTGTTATGCACATTGAGTTGTCTTGGCAAAATTCTATCAGCCTATGTCCTGCTTCGTGTTGTTCACCCAGGCCATGCTTACCTGTAATTCCAGGTGTCATTTGACTGCCCACCTTAGCATTCCAGTCTCCCGTGATGAAAATAACATCTCTTTTAGGCGTGTTGTCCAGTAGGTGCTGCAGATCCTCATAGAACTGATCTACTTCAGCTTCTTCAGCATCTGTGGTTGGGGCGTATATTTGGATCACTGTGATGTTAGATGGCTTGCCCTGAATTCAAATTGAGATCATTCTATTGTTTTTTGGATTGTATCCAAGCTCTGCTTTAGCCACTTTACTATTAATTATGAAGGGTACTCCATTTCTTCTGTGGTCCTCTTGTCCACAGTAGTAGATCTGGTGGTCATTTGATGTGAAGTGGCCCATTCCAGTCCATTTCAGTTCACTGATGCCCAGAATGTCTATCTTTAATCTTGACATCTCACCAAGAACCACATCCAATTTGCCCTGGCTCATAGATCTTACATTCCAGGTTCCAATGGTGTGTTGATCCTTAGAACATCGGATTCGCCATTCACCACCAGCACCGTCAGCTGCTAGCCGTCCTTTCGGCTTTGAGCTAGCTGCGTCATCACGTCTGGGGCTAGTTGAACTCATCCTCTGTTCCTCCCCAGTAGCATTTTGACCATCTTCCGACCTGGGGGTCTCATCTTCCGATGGTATACCGACATATCTCTGGTTGTACTGACCCATTTAGTTTTCACGGCAAGAATACTGGGGTGGGTTGCCATTACCTTCCGCAGGGATCGCATTTAGTCTGACGTCTCTGTCATGACCTTCCCGTCTTGGGTGGCCCTTCACGGTTTAGCTCATGGCATCATTGAGGTGCTCAAGCTCCAGCACCACGACAAGGTAACGATCCTTTGCTGAAGAAAATATATATATATATCCTCTGAATAGCTGAAACAGAAAACACTGACCAGTTATATCAGGATAGAGGTATCCCGATTCAAAACGTTGGTTTACCTTACCACAGAACATATATTTTTAGCACTATGATTAGAAACATATAGCTGATAAAGATCTTGATAAGAGCAATATGTCTTCCCTGTCCTGATTTCTTTGATACACACACACGAGTTCCGTGAGGGTGTAGTGCCATGTTCAGAACATTCCAGAACTTAGGACTTTTGTTTTTCAGGAACTCCTCATCTCATTCTAATGCTCATATTTCTCACACTTTTCCATTTTGTCCTCCACACCACTGTAGCATATGAATTCACTTGGTAAATAACTTTACCCAGATTTCATCATATTTACAGGAACTCACTGAAATTAGTGGGCCTTGTGAGTCTGAACTACAGGTTGTCCTTGTTAGTGACAGCCTCATACTTTGTGACCAGTCTTCACATTTATGACCTTCGCAGGTCTGTAAAGCAAAGGAAAGTTGAAATAAGGTCATAAGCACAGTTGCAGTTTCACTTAGTGGCTGTTTCACTTAACAACCAAGTTGACACTCCCAATTGTGGTCACTAGACAAGGACTACCTGTAATTTGTTTGCTTGATCCCAGTGAGTCTGTTCTTAGCCTAGCTAAGTCTAGATCCAGCTTAGCATTTTCTTTGTGTTGGTTCGTTTGTAACACTTTCTGTGCTTCAATTGTACCAGGTAGTCACATCTATAGGAGAGTTGGTGGAGGTGTGCTCAACTCGAATTCAATCAGGTTGGAGACCATTGTTCAGTGCTTTAGAAACTGTGCACAGCAGCAGCAAGTCAGAAGTTAAAGAGTATCTTGTTGGAGAGTATTTGATGGGTGAGGTTCTCTAATTCTCTCTGCCCACTCCCCCTGCTTTATGAATTAATTTCTGAAAACTAATCTGTTGTAAAATACCCAACAATACCAACTAAACTGGTAAATTAAAGTTAATATAAAAGTTTGTTGCTAAATATTAAAAATAATCAGTGGAAATATAATTGTATTTCTATTTCTATTTGGTCAATCAACCTTGGTTTTTATTGCTCACCATAGTATTTCAGAAAAAAAGGTAATTATTTAGGATAACATAGCACTGATTTAAGAAATGTCACAACCTATTCCATTTGTGCTTGATTCTTGGAGCTACACATGAAACCATGTAAGCAGTCCATACGATAACTGTGTCTTTATAAACTTAGCACATGTACCAAAACCATTTCCACACCACACCACACCGTTTTCACTCTCCAATACTTCACAATTTCAGTATGAAATTGATCTGTGTTCATCTTTGTTCCTGCTGACCTCAAAGTGTTAAAAACATACAGGGAATGCCACGCCTACTGCTCACTGTAGCTGATCAATCGGAGAAGGCAAAAAAGTCATCTGATTAGAGTATTCTCCTCTAAGGGTCTCACTCTCACTACCAGGCCTGCAGACCCACAAGACTGCCCATCTAAAATAGAGATTGAGCCTCAGGGACAATAACTTTTTAAGGAATCAGGCTAAGCTTTCAGCACATCCAAACTAAAATAACACAACATACTAGCTGATTATTTACCCTTGTTAAAAGTCTGGATGCATTGATCCTGGACTGGGCTTAAATTTCTTTTCTTCTGCACAGCTATGCTGCTGTTCCAGAAAGAATTCAAAACAACAAAATCGTTGAGCGAACTCCTTGCTAGCTATTTAAAATCAGGATGGTGGTTCTATTTGTTCAGGATATTAGCAATGGTTCCTCCTGGTCTTCTATGCTAGAGGTAAAAAGGATTTTTTTAGGCTTCTGCAAATCCTGGAAGGCAGCAATGGCAACAACAAAACCCTCACCTCTACTCCACAAAAAAGTGAAATAAAGTTGTAGAAACTACCCCCTCCAGATTTTAGTTCATGTATGCATTGCTTGGCCATTTGCCATGAAATGGAACACTTGCTATGAAGCCGTTTTCCAGCTGCAGGGCTGACTTTCCTCCTGCATTTAAAAACCACTTACATTGTGAAATAGCAGCTTGCTGCCATTTGGGAAATAAAGTATTTTCCTAAACATAATCGAATGCTACCACAGTGGCTGAAGCAGGGTAAAAAAGTATTGCGTAGGGTACCTACAGAGACGCACCAAGAACAGGTTCCTGATGCTCAGAGTCAAAAGGCAAAAAGAGGCAAGAGTTCCTAGCAGTGGGAAAACAAGCCTTTCACAAGTTCTGTGGAACTGGACCACTGCAAAAGAAATAAATAGTCGAGTTTTGTGTGTGTTTCAGATTAATCGGTATGGAACCAGGGGAAAAAAAGATTCAGCTTGGGCATGAAGAGAACACTGAAATTTGCAGTTGATTTTGACTTGGTGCAGAGTGCCAATGTGGAAGTGACTCATGTTTGCCTACATCTACCCCATAGTCTGCTGACTTTAAATCTTCATTTATAAAATAATAATTAGCTTAAGAGTTGAAGGCTGTTCAGAGCCAAAAATATGAGGTGGGGCTCTGGATTAGTTTTCTTTGCTTGCAGTACATTGCCATAAACTCCAATATGATTAAGGATGAAGATAAATATTACAGAAAACCAAAACCAAAAAAAAAGCGCCCGAACTACAACCAACAGCCTTTGCAAACTCAACTGATGTGAAATGTGCTGTCACCTAGCAACCACTTTTTCATTGAAAGTCTTCATCCCTCCAAGCATTTCATAATTAACAGTTTTCCAGCTGGTAGTCAAAGTCCCAGTCAGATTCTCGATTGAGGCAGGCTGGACAATCTCCTAGCTTCATCTCCTTCCATGTTGAACAGTTCAATCAGTAGGGATCCACAATTATTTTGCAATTATGCAATTAATTATGCAATTATGACATTTGCATAATTGGATGAAGATGTGCAATATTTTTATTTACCTGATTTATAGCCCACCTCCCTACTCTAGGGCTTTATCTGGATTGCAAAAAAGCCAGATGAACATGAGCAACACGAAGATTACGAAAACTGGAACTTTCTAACGCTAATTAGTAGTTACTTGGATTTTTTTTTCAGTCCAGATACGTTAATCTTGTACTTGAGTGAGTACCCTTATAGGAAGCTGCTTTATGTTGAATTAGAGGCTTAGCCCCCCTGCATCAGCACTGATTAGCAGAAGTAATCAGTGGAATGATTGGCATTTTTTCATATATGAAGGTTCCAGGGATTAAATTTATGGCCTTCTAATACCACCCCAAGTACTACTATTGGAATCAGAACGCAGACTTCCTGTTGTTGTTCAGTATAGACATGTGTATGTTTGTTCAGTCTCTCTTCATTTAATTTGGCACTGGAAATGTCACCCTGTGCTGTATTCCTAAATACACCTACCTTTGCATAAACCTCCTTAGGACTTACCTTTAATTTTAAAATGCAGTGGATGTACTTCAGAATAAGCCCACAACAGTTCATATTATGTACTCTGGAGCCATTTAGCTTCTAGAAAACAGAACATTTTATAATCAGCTAAACCTTTTCTTTCTGTCTTAGGAAAATGCCAGGCTCCAGTATTTGATGTCTTTGAAGCATTTCTAAATACCGACAACATCCAAGTCTTCGCAAATGCAGCCACAAGTTATATCATATGTCTTATGAAGTTTGTCAAAGGATTGGGTAAATCTCTCTCTTTCTCCCTCTCTCTTTTTTAAAGAAAGAAATGGACAAATTCTATGTCATAGGGGGATTCTTGTTTGTTGAAACAGATGGCAAGCAGTGTACTGGAGGGTAGCCAGCACCAAGAACTGCTTCTGAATGCATTTTTAAAACTACAACAATTTGTGACGTTCTTTTAATGAATGCTGAAGTATCGGCTCTGTGATTTATGGAAATGGACCCATATGGAGCTTTTGTAATGTTCTGCTGCCATCCACCCCCATCCCCATAATGTTCCAAGAATGCTGGTGAACATTTTTGTATTGTATTTTAGATAGTTCTTTTGCTGTTTTCTGGGGGCTACCATGATCCCATTTTATGCCTCCATTAGCATTCATTAACAGCTGTACGAGAATTTTATATAGCTTTCCTTCTTGCTGCTCTAAATTCAGTACAAGCCAGACTCTAAAACAATTGGTACACTTGCTGAAGACCACAAGACAAAAGTCAGCACAGTTTCTTAAAAGCCTTTAATATATAAAGAAAAATGTAATAGAAGGACATATTCTGGCTCCTCATGATTGGCTGCAATCAAAACAGAGTATTTCCCTGCATATAAGATTCAAAAATATCAGGTAGGATCAGGAGAGCTCAGCTCCTCCCAGTCCATAAATGGTTACTTTTATATCCTAAATTTCTATTCTACCCTAAGCTTTGTTCATTACTGCATCATTGCTTTATTTGGGTTGCACAGAGTACACAATTAATTTGGCTTGCCTGGAATTGATTTTAGGAGAAAGAATGTTGTGATGTGTAAATTGACATTATATCTAGTAGGAGAAACAGGGTGACACAAAATGAGGTATGTAACATGGAAGTAATGTGTTGGCATCATAATGTGATCCAAGGGAGTTGTGCTTGTCCCAATGTGCTTTAGATTAAATTGGTTAAATAGATGCTATGCTATGGAAGACCCGGTAGGTCACCACCTGAGCACCTTACTCAGAGATGTTCATCAAATTTCTTTTTCATAAGAATCTTCAGAACACCCAAAGAATGGTAGAAAATGCCATGGAGATTGAACTGCTTCTTGCCAATAATGAAAGTAGAGAGGTCTGGTGAATTAAGGGGGCTTCATGTTATAATAACTGGAGCTTAAAGTCTCCAAAAGGACAAAGGTATTTGCTTCTATTTCTTTCTCATTTGGAAGAACTACTAAGACATTTGTTTGCATATTGAAAATTGATAATAATTATGTGAATAATAATACATAATTGGAACTAGAGCATTCATTTTCTCTCCTGGCTCTTCTATTCCTCCTTAATGTAGCTTGCATACCAGTGGATAACTGGATGGTTCAGTGGAACTGAGGCACAGAAAAACAGTCCTTAGAGCAGTGTTTCTCAACCTCAGGGACTTTAAGATGTGTGGACTTCAACTCCCAGAATTTCTCATGCTGGCTGGGGAATTCTAGAGTTGAAGTTCACACATCTTAAAGTCCCTGAGGTTGAGAAACACTGCTTTAGAGTAAGCACAGCACTTTGTGCATAGTGTAGTATGTTTACTACCAGCACTTGAACGCTGAGGGAAAGATAGGGATATACTGGCCCTCCAGCAGAGTGTCTTAGTGCAAGCAGGATTTAACCATCATATTTGATCCCTGCACCAAGCCAACAATTTCTGCATATACTCCCAAGCACTTTTTCTGTCTCCCCCTACTTGTTAATCCTCTTAAACCCTGATTTATTTTGTGGCTGAGTAAACCTTTGTGGACCTCATTGATATACAGCTCATAATAGCAATGGTCTTGTCATCTGCTATGTCTTGCTTTTTTCTATCTCCCTTTGCAGGGGAAGCAGACTGCAAGGATATTGGTGACTGTACATTAGGATACCTGTCTACAGATTTGTGCCTTCCTGCTCTTGATTATCTCAGGAGGTGTTCCCAGGTGGGCAGAATGAAGCCACACAGACTCAGCTGTCATCCCATTGAAGGCACTTACATTAGTTCCTAAATGGGGGCCCTTACACATAGTGAGCTGTCCGTGTGCATTAAAGAGCTGGTTTCTGAATGTGGAGAAACCTGGCTTAGCACATTTCAAACGTCAAGTGGTACATTCTAGACTGAAATAGTGTCAGGAATTGGGGCTTCCCCTATAATAATGTTTTTATTATAATGCCACATGGTTCATCCTTAGCTATGCAATGTGGGGGAAGAGTTTAACACTTAAATTCTATTTGGCACTTTTACTGTCAGATGTCCAAGTAACTGGTATTAGCAGTTGGAAGCACATTGTAAGTACAGTGTCAATGAGATTAAGATCACAATAAAGGGGTAAGAAAATCATTTCAAAGTTATGTAATGATTCACATTTCCATTCCCCTATTTAGCACCAGTCTCTTCTCTGCCACCTAATAATTCCTGCAATTTGTTTTGACCAGTTAAACTATCAAAAATAAAACATATTTTAGCAGAATGTTCTTTAAATATGCAGGCATTCCACCTGAAGCTTAATCTCATGATATGCCAATGGAAATTCCAAACCAATCGCACCATGTCTGTCCCTTTTTAGCTACTTGCCAAAATCTACAAAATGCCCTTGAAGCCTATTTTTCTCAGCGGGAAATTTGCGAACTTACCCCAAAGGATCCAGGAACGATCTGCAGGCAGTGAGGATGGCGTTGAATGTGTCCTTTCTGAGTTTGATGATGACACAGGTAAGCAAATGTGACCCTAAAGAAGAATGGACTTAAATATCACATACTAACAAATGTGGTTCCTTAGCTATGTCATATGAAGTTCAACTAATAGATTCTTTACAATTAGATGCAATGAAAATATATATAGCACCCAGAGACTCAAATAGCAACCTGATATCACTGCCATTTATCAGAGAAATAATTTGCTAGAAGGGAAAAGCTGCAGCCATAAAACAGGTTTTTTTTTAAAAAAGGAAAAATAAAAAAGACGTAGGCTTGAATTTCTCTTTGAGATTAATTGCCCTGATAACTTTTCCTTTTGAGCCTGAAATGTTAACACAAAGTTAAGGAGAGGGAAGGTGTCATCTTCTGCACATGCCCATTATCAGTTATTGTACAAGCTTTAGAAAATTTCCTGCAGCCATGGAGGGGTGGACTAGAAGTGCTTCAAGTTTCTGTCAAATGATTCCCCTCATTCCATCTGAAGCAGATTAGGCATATGCACTATGCAAAGCAAATCTGGTTGCATAGATTTCCCCCCCATTATATTACAGCCTTTTACTGTGCAAATGCAAGCTGGAGTCTAGCCATTGTGGGAAAAGAAAACATCTCCAGATGGAGGTGTACATGGAATCTGATCTCCAGTCTGTTCCAGAATAGGGAAGTGCAACTCAACTTCTATACAGTGATAGATCTGCTGTGAAGCCTGCAGTTGCCACATTTGCTAGCTTAGGGAATGTCTCCTCTATAATGTTGTCTAAGGAATTTCTGCTGCAGACTCATTGTCTATTTCATTATTTGTCAACTCAGTTCCTCTCCATTCCCCATTTTTACATGGCTATAACACTGTGATCTACATCTGAGAGCAAACAGATCAGTGATTTAAAGAGAACAGTATTATTTGTGCAAGCATCATTATATCACAAGATGCTATATTTGATAGGCTGTGTATGTACAATGTACATTACAATATCATGCCTTGATTCAGCAGAGACATCTCTGTCTCTGTCCTCAACTGGAGCCAGTTCCGGACAAGATCCTAATGGACAATTTGTGCCTTGTGTACCATATTTTAGATGGGGTCCAGATTTTTATTCTATTTTTATATTTAATTTCTACCTCACCTTTCTGTTTATGCCAATAATCAAGGAGGCTTGCTGTCATCCCCCTTTTGTAACATTCTTCTATTTTCCTATTGTATCATCTGATTTTTTTTCTCACTGAAAATAAATACGTTAATGAGGAAAAGATACTATAAAAACAGCATAGTTGTGCTAATAACCTTTGAATGGAACTAGCCTAGGTGGATATCAGAGGTGCATACTGGGCTGGCTGTGTGTAATTCCCTGAGCTGGTCAAGCAGCTTGTCCTTTTCTTTTTACAAAGTGGATAATCCTGCTTTGGAGGAAGGGCTTGGACCAAGTCGTGCTCCTCCTCCGTTGATTAATGAGCTTCTAGTTTTTAAAGGGCTGCCCCTTTGAATGTGCTGTTACATCAGAGTAGAAGAAAATATGGGCATGTACATTGATTGTGGGGTATTGCATGAAAACAATGGAAGATTTGGCAGCTAAATTTGGGCAAAGGAACAAGGGAAGACCAGATATCAGAAGCTCACATGGTGGATTTCTTTGCTGGCAAGCTGGCATATGGCATCTAAATTAGCCTTTGCTGGAAGCCAGGAAGACAGAATTGAGCAAGTCATACATCCAACCTCTAATAAAATAAAAACAGACATAATTGGAAGAAAGAAGTATGAATCTGGGAAAAATTCCAGAAAGCTTATCATATATTATCCATAAGATTTTGTTTCCTTAGGCCTTATTAATGTCTGGATCATTCTGCTAGAAGAGTTGACGACTGCCATATCCAATTGTCCCCGCCAGCACCAGCCTCCTACCTTGGATTTGCTCTTTGAACTACTAAGAGATGTTACCAAAATGCCAGGTAATTGACTGGGTTTCAGTACAAAGAATTAAAACCACATCCGTGGGTGCCCACAGAGCATGTGTCAAAATCTACAAGATAACAGATTTTACAAGCCTTGCCCCAAAAGCAGTGGGGCTTATATTATTACAACACACCTCCATTTTGTAGATTTTGACATACACATAGGTACACCCCATTGATGCCACTGATTTCCAGATCTGCTTCCAGAGAGAGTTTGATGTAGTGAGCCAGATTCAGAGCTACTCTCTGCCAATCATTGTATCTCAACCCAATCTACCTCATGGGCTTTTTGGGGAAAAAAATAATTGCAGAAACATTTTCTCTGAGCACGCAGTATTAATTGAGTCTAACTGCTTGGAAACAAACAAAATGGAGCATCCCAGAATTATGCAGCAAAGCACACCCAAGTGTACCATTTCCTTGCAGTTTCCATTTGTACTCCCTGTTCCATACCATTATTAAAACTAGTTCATGCTGGTATATTTAAGGATTTTGCATGATAGTTGGCAACTTAAATATGAATATAAGAACTGCTTACTGATCAAATGCTATTGTATTTCTTTCAACCCCAAATTAAGCTATTTTAAAGTTGAAAGAACAGGTTTAAGATAGAGATAGGAAGTACTTGAGTGCCCAAGTCCTTTTGCCATCCCTTGAACCTCCTAAGAGTACTCTGCCAAAAGTCAACCGCAAACAAGTAATGCCAGCATGTGTGTGTGTGTGTGTTTTGTCAACTGGCCTTACTCATTATTAAATTAAAAGCAAACAAATCTCTTAAAATAAGGGGAAAACAGCTCCAAAATTCTGACACTCTTCCTCCAGAGTTACCGTTTTATCACTGCTTGCTCTCTTTCCAGGTCAATAAAATAGTCTTAGGCTATTTGACTGTAGGCAACTTGGATATAAATTCATAAAGGAGATATAAATTCATAAATAAAACTATTGTACATTTTACAAGTCTATTGTCAGTACAAGACTATTTCCAGTCTGTATTCCCTTAACATGACTATACTCAGGCTCAGAAAGAATACCTGTTTATCCCAGAGAAATCATCTAAAGGTTGGTTGTCACATTAACCTCAGAAACATTACATGTGAATTTTATTTATTCATTGTTTTGTATGATTTATAAAGCACTTCACTCCAGAGGCTCTAGGTGGTACATTATGTATGTATTTCACGTCTTCCTGGTGCAAAAAAGGAAATGTGAAGAAGATGGCTAGAACTGCTCATCTAAGAATAGCTCCATCATCTCTTTCCTGTTCACTTTCATTGCCTGGTCCTCAATAGGCAGGCTGTAGTTCTTGGGATATTGTGGAGCTTAACTTTAGCATCCCTTACCATGGGCCATGTTAGCTGAGACTGCTGGGAATTGGAGTTCAATAGCTGAACTGGAAAGCTGGAAGTCCATAGCTTCTCCCTCTCTAGCCTAGTCAATCAAAACTTCCTGTCCTTCTCTGTCTCTGTCTGTCTTGAGATGTAGCACCCTGAGTGAGGACATGGATTAACCTAAGCATGTATTTGAAGGGGGAGGAGATCCTTTATCCTGCTGTTTTTCATCTTTTAGGCCCAGGATTTGGTATTTATGCAGTTGTACACCTCCTGCTCCCTACAATGTCTCTTTGGCTTCACCGCAGCCACAGCGATCATTCTTACTGGGATGGGGCATCTGCTAATTTCAAACATGCCATTGGCCTTTCCTGTGAATTAGTGGTGGAGCACATTCAGAGCTTCATACATTCAGGTGAGTAAAGCACATCTCATTTGTTAACCTTGTTGCAAATAAACATGATTGTTTTAGAGTCATGCAGTGTAATCAAAATCATGTGGATTCACCATTGAAGTGAGAAAGGGGCCATATTAAAGTAAAAGTAGTTTAGTTTCTTTATTTATATATTCTACATTTATTGTTGATCTCTACTTCAGCAGACAAGGAGAAAATGGAATAATTCAGCCAGATTTCCTTGGTTTATATTGACATTCCAAAAATGGAAATTCAAAGGTACTTGTTCAGAGATTTAAATATTTATTTATTTATACATACATACATACATACAATTTATATGGCCACCCATCTCACTGCAGACTCTGGGCTGCTAACAATAATAAAACAAAAACAAGAGCAAGAGCAATCCAAAAACAGTTTAAATGATTATAATTATTTATCTATCTATCTATCTATCTATCTATCTATCTATCTATCTATCTATCTATCAAATTTGTCACCGCCCATCTCCTCCCACCAGAGATTTGATTGTCTCTCTTGGCACTCAGACAAAGTAGCCATCAACAGACACATAGAGGTAAGCAACACTTACATACCATTCAAAAGAGACAATAGAAATTTGAAAAATAAATAAATGAATGAATGAATGAATGAATAGAAAAGCCAAAAGACCAGAACCCCTCCTCACCGGCAATCAACACCCAGATATGCAAAGATTAACACCGAGATTAACAGCAGATGAACAATCAAACAGTACAGTATACCCTAATCAAGGAACTATTAACTCAATCAATCAACCAAGCAGCAAACAACAGCCCAATCAAGGAACTCCCAAGGAGAGAACAACACCTCCACCAACACAAGCAGGACAAGCCACGGTATATAAACAGAGAGCAGGTCCCCTTCCTTTTCGCACTGAAGATGTTGCCTAGTCTGGCAATGAAAGGTCTGCAAGAAAACAACAAGGCTCAGAGAGCACCAAGGACTCCACAGTTCAACCTTGAGCTACAAATATTCTCTTTGAGTGGTCCTTTTTATCAAGATTGAAAAATATCTTCTGCAAAAATAACAAACTGTGTCTAAGAACAAAATTTCAGATGGTTCACAAATTGTTCTTACATATTATAATTTGGTTACTCATCAAAACCCTAATACATATGGCAGTACCTAGTCAAACTTGGTTAATCTCAAAAACCTGAGTACTTGTATTGTAGTACTTGGTTAATACTTGGATAGGAGACCAGAATTACCAGGACTCTAGGCTAGATTAGGAAACAGACCAGTTCCATATCTTTTTTCAGAAAATAATACGGATGTTCCCTGAGCTTGCAAGAAGTAAAGAGAGACTTTACTTCTAGGAATACTTTTCTTTCTTTTTTAGATGTTGGCTATGAGAATATGATCAACACAATGCTCAGAGATCTTTTCAAGTTACTTGTAGCTTGTGTAGCAGAACCCACAGAAACCATCTCGAGAGTTGGGTGCTCATGTATCAGGTAATACAGATTTTCTTTCTGTATTTGTTCAGCTGAGAATGGAGTAAATAATTATTTGTGTTGTTCAAGTATCTAAAAGTCCTGATGTGTTTCCTTTCCAAACAGATCATTAACTTTAAATGAAAGGTTCAAGAAACAGTGGAAGAAACAATGGAAGTTATATTGCTGTTTTTATTATCATTGTTGTTTGCTTTCATTTTATGATGTTTCCCCTACATAACATCCTGATTGTACATGATAAATTTATCCCTGGCTAAATGACTGTTATTTCTGTGAACCTCTCCTGGGTGACATGGCGGTGAAAATCAAATGCAGACAAAGACTCAAGACTTCGACAGCACATAAGTCTCATCAACTATTCTCTTCTGTGCAACTACTCTGAATGGCTGGGGAACTCCCTGAAGAGATTTTAAGGGTGTGAAGAGGGGAGAAGTTGAAAGAGTACAAGCAGATTCCAATGGGCATTGGATCGTACCTAAAGGATTATCAGATATCTTCCACAATCTGTTTTTCTTCTCTGCAGATATGTACTAGTGACAGCTGGCCCTGTTTTTACTGAGGAAATGTGGCGGCTGGCCTGTTGTGCCTTAGAGGATGCTTTTTCAACTACTCTTGAACCAGTGAAGGTACAGCCTATATATTATTAAAAACTGTTTTCAACCGTTAATATTTCTGGTATGTGTGTCTATGGCTATCTATTCATATACCTACTGTTCGTTCCCACAAGTTTTGTGAATACTGATGTGGAAGCATAGTTAGTTTGAACTCACGACTTTATATAGGTTGCTGTGTTCCTGGGGACATCAGCCACCCTATATGTATCATGATATGGGCCCCCTTTACCCTAGACATCATACTCAGGAGTATCCCCAAGGTTGGGGGGAATCACAAAAGTCAAGATAGCAGCCATGACTATGCACAATTTGCTACCTTTTTTGCCAGTTTCTGGCAAATTGGGGAAGCTGGATTCGCTTAACAACCCGTGATTTGCTTAATGGCCATGGTGATTTGCTTAACAACCATTGTAAAAATGGTCGTAAAATGATGTCTGGTCACATGGTGTCTTGACTTATGACCACAACAACTTACGACGAAAATTTCGGTCCCAATTTTGGTCGTAAGTTGAAGACTACCTAATAGAAAGTCAGTTTGATTTCAAAAGCAGACTCCATAATCATATTATGATAGATTTTAAAAAAGGTATAAAGGCAAAATATTTTATAGAATCTATACAAAGGGTGAATTCTACTCTTGTACAGTAATCTATAGATTTAATGGATTCCAAAGGCACCAATTAGACTTGTTCCAGTTAATAGCCAGAGTATAAACCATGTTGCTATTGACTTCAGTAACCTTTGGTAATGACATTACATAATTATTAAAGATAGCCATAAGATCATCAGCATATCAGAACAATTTATATTGACGTGCCCCTGGCCTCTGTCATGTAGTTGCACTACTTCCCATTATAGTGGATGTTAGTGAACATTTGTTACATAGCTCAACAAACTGTGTTTAGTTTGTGAATGTTGGTTGCACCATCTTAATAAATGTACCATCTTAATAAATATTTGTGGTGTGAGTCGACAGTTAACTGTACTAGCAAGTTTAAGTTCTTATATTAGAAAATAGAAAGAATGACTAGTAATTGTGTAATATGAGAAAGCACTGTTCAGCTTTTTACACTGCTTGAGATACAGATTACTCTACCATACCTGTAACATTTTGTCTCTCTGTAGAATCTGTTGGGCTATTTCCACAGTGGCTCTGAAAATCTGAGTGGCGATGCCTGTGAGGTAAAAATGGCAGCTCCTTCCCTCTCACCGAGTGCCGAAGCTGAATACTGGAGAATAAGGGCAATGGCCCAACAAGTAAATGACTTTGTTCCATATTTAACTGGTCTGTCCACTGATGCATTCTTAAGACTTCTTAAGACTTCCAATAAAATCAGTGCTTAGATTTGACTAGATTAATTGGAAATTCGTTTTGAGCATTTTAACCATCCTTTTATGTTATCAAGTCTAAAAAGATGGGGTTTTTTATGTTGGTAATGTAACTGACTTTAGTTATGTAGTGTTAATTACCCTGACTTATGTCTATATGATTTTATTTATCTACTTAAGTTTAAAATTTGCATACCGCCCTTAAGATCCAAGTAATTGATCCCTGGACACTGATGCCCTCACCAAGTTAAATAAGTTTAGATAGGCAAGACTAATTCATTGAGTGTTGCGGGGGTGGGAATATCAGTTATTCTGCTGGGTTGGTTTTGCCTATTGTATGACTCTATTTGCAGTGCAGATCAAAAGGGAACTGCCTCCTGCTAAGTGAGGCCATTGATCCATCAAACAGAAATTGCTTGGGGAATATTCTGCACAACGGTAGTTCCCCTTGTCTTGCTCAAGTCTTCCTACCTGAGATGAATTAAGTGCAAATGCCAAAGACCGGGCTTGTGTCATTTGCATCCCAAACTGCTTGCTCTGCTGCTGAGTTACCTCTAGTTCCTGATTAACCATAAGGCAACAGCCCATTGGTGTAATTTTTCCTGCAGGTGTTTATGTTGGACACCCAGTGCTCCCCAAAGACACCAAATAACAAGGAAGGATTTGAACATGCTCAGTCTTGTGTGCTTATTATTGAGCTGCCTCCTGATAAGAAGTCCAACGGCCATTCACAAAAAAGGTAAGGGGCACATTTCTAAGGTTAAACCACAAGCAAAATGAAACCGATGGAAGGCAGTTTTTGCTTGTATTTATATTTGGATGGTTTGGTGTCTTACAGTGGAGAATAAAAGGTAGGCTACTCTTATCTCAGTGTGAATATATAATCCAATAGATCAGGTGTTTTCCAACTCTGCTCTACCATGACTCCCTTAAATAATAAATAAATGTGTGTGAATAGAATGAATGGGGTTGAACCAGAAATAAATATACCAAATGTACACCAAGGGATGCTCAAGCTTTGCGATAGAATTAGGAGCATAGACCACAGCGAATGTTGGCAGTGGTCCTGTTCTGCCTGTGCAGCATTAAAAAAAAGGTGACTCTCTCTCTGAGTTGTTTGTGACCCCCAAGCAGCCCTGACCTACAGTTTGAGAAGCCTGGCATTACCTGCATTGGGGGGTGGCATGACTCTTGAGACATCCAGACAATTCATTCTTGCCTCAGAATAAGAGTGTGGTGGTGAACTTCATCAAATATCCTTGGCACGGTTAGTGCATGCTTTAGATGCAGACCCTCATGGCAGGCCGTAGATTAGCATCTTTAATGCTGAATTAGCCAAAGTATGTGAGAGGGAAGGGGGAATATGTGTACAATGAAACTTTTTTTTCCCCCAAGAGTTATTGCAGACAACCAACAACCCTTAAATTCAGATTTCTGGGTTAATTGTGAGCATTTGTACAAACTATGAACTCATTTTAGGAATATAATAAATAACATTCATGCTGTCCCATTTTTCCATCTATTCTGATTGGGACCTCACTCCTTAATTTTTTTAGCGGGGCTACTATTGTCCCCCTTTACAAGACTTGCTACAACAGTGGGTTTGCTTGCTCACTTATTTTGTCTTCTCTTGCATGTCAGAATCAGGAAGTGTACTGCAGTTTTGTTTTCACTTAGTAGAGTTTCTCTTTTTCTGTCTGATTTTCCTTTATAATGCTGCAACCAATACACAGGAAACTTGGGTAAGACAGAGTTTCTTTCCTTCAATGCAATTTTAAACCCAAAGCCGAATAATGTATTTTCTTAAATGGCATTTGAGATATAGATACTTGTCCACAAAAAAGTATCCTCTTAGCTACTTAAGAAGTTTAAGTAGCTACTTAAAAAGAACTGCTGTTCCCTATCTAGCTAGTCTCAAAGGGGAGATGCTTTCCTGCCTTTTCAGACTAATCCAGCAAGGAAGAAGGCCAGTACAGTTGCAACTTCAGCCCTTGGATGAATTGCAACCTCTGTCAGACGCATTTATAAAATGGAAACCCTTGAAAGTTCCTGTGTATATTCCACCCCTTCCTCTTTCCACATTTGCGGTGTGCAAATATGCCATAGTGAGATCTTTGCTATTTTGCCAGTAGTGAATGTGGTACCAAGGACAACGACTTCCCTCCCTGCACAATTTCTGGCACATTGTGATGTCTCACTTGCATGCATGCCGAAAGAGAAAACATCACCACCACTTCTATCTCCAAACTGAAATATGCATGAAACAGGGCATGTCATTTTGGCTAGTCTTTTACCTAGCATTCCTCAGAAAGCCACATCTTTGGTGCCAGAAAACAAATGCCAGAATTCCACCACCAGAGAGTGTTAAAACACAATGAAAGGACTACAAACACAACATCAATTATTAAAACGCATACAGTGCGAGTTGCAGTATGATCAGTATTAGTGAATAATAATGTTTACAACAAAAATTCGTAATAGCTATGAGGTGATCATTACCTTATCACCTGGAGTTTCTTGGCGAAAGAGACTAATATAACTAAGCTGTTAAAGAAATGTTAATGAGGTTCTAAATTCTCTCTCTCTCTCTCTTCTTCTGCTACATGAAGTATCCCTTTCAGGACAATTGTAGTGAGCCTGCTTTCCCACCAAGTGCTGCTGCAGAATTTATATGATATTTTGTTGGAAGAATTTGTGAAAGGGCCCTCACATGCTGAAGAGAAAATAATACACCAACTGCCAGAAACCAAACTCACCGGTTTCCTCAGGTACATTTCTATGCAGAACTTGGCTGTCATCTTTGACCTACTGCTGGACTCATACCGGACAGCTAGAGAGTTTGATACAAGGACCGGGTTGAAGTGCTTGCTCAAAAAGGTATCTGGCATTGGTGGGGCTGCCAACTTATACCGCCAGTCGGCCATGAGCTTCAATATCTACTTCCATGCCTTGATCTGCGCTATTGTGACCAATCAGGAAAATATCACTGCAGAGCAGGTGAAGAAAATCCTTTTTGAAGATGATGAAAGGAGCACCGATTCATCCCAACAATGCTCTTCAGAAGATGAAGACATTTTTGAAGAGACTGCTCAAGTCAGCCCACCAAGGGGGAAGGAGAAGAGGCAGTGGAGGGCCAGGTTGCCATCTCTGAGTGTTCAACCTGTGAGCAATGCAGATTGGGCTTGGTTAATCAAAAGGCTTCACAAACTCTGCATGGAGTTATGTAATAACTACATTCAGATGCATCTGGATCTGGAAAATAGTGCTGATGAGCTCCCTGTCTTCAGAGGAGACCCTTTCTTCATCCTTCCATCCTTTCAATCAGAAACATCCACACCATCTACTGGAGGTCTTTCTGGAAAAGACACCCCTTCAGAAGATGATAAAAGCCAGATTAGGGACTTGCTCACAGAAAACATCACTCCTAAGGGAAGTTCAGATATTCTGCTGCTTCCACCATTGAGCCCCAAAACGGAGAAGAAAGACCCAGGCAGAAAAAAAGAATGGTGGGAGAGTGCTAGCAACAAAATTTACACCATAGCAACAGATAAAACCATATCAAAGCTAATGACAGAATATAAGAAAAGGAAGCAACAACAGCATAACTTGGCTAACTTCTCCAAAGAGATGAAAGCTGACAAGAAAGGGGATCCACTTGGCACAAGAGGGCCAGATTCACCACTCCCCCAACGGCCACAAAATCTGATTGATAAAGGCCAAATGAGGCACTCCTTCAGTGCAGGACCAGAGATTCTGAGGCAAGAAAAGAGGCCACGCTCCGGGTCGACTGTCAGCTCGCTCAGTATATCAGTCCGGGATGGTGAGGCACAAATACAGGTAAGAAAGGAGGAGGAGAGAGGAGATAAAGTGGAAGAACTTTAAATTTGGGACACCTGCTTTTGCCTTTAATATTGGGGCACTTGCTCTCCTAATTGGTTTTTAAACAGAAATCTACAATTGTATAATAAAATATAAGACACTTGTGACTACACAATGAGCCTTAAGCAAAACGTTCAGCTCTTGTTGTACACATGAAGATATACAGATACAGATATCTGCATATAGAATATATACCTACAGCTTCTTGGCCAAAGTGACCTGTTCCAACGTACCTCTGTGTGAACACTCCAACAATCATTTCTGCAGCTCTGGGAGTTTTCCGTGATTAGTTCAAATGCCAACAAGATCCTTGTGGCGCTTCTCACAATAAGCTAGTATCCCATATTTTCTGATTCAATTTAATTCATTCAATTTAGTCACCACCTGACTCCAAACTTGACTCTGGGCGGTGTACAATAAAACCAAGAGAATAAAAATAGATTACAATAAATAGAAAAAAAGAAAAGAAATAAACAACAAGAACTGATGGCAGATCCAGCTATCCATATCCACACAATTCAGCAGGGAATGTGAACCACTCTGACCCAAGGCCTGGGAGAACAGCCAGATATTTAAGGCTTTCCAGAATGCCAGCAGCATGAGAGCCACACAGATACTGGGGGAAATCTCGTTCCAGAGGGGAGGCCCCAGGGCAGGAGGCATGCTTCCGGGGCCCAATAGATGACATTGTTTAATTGAAGGGACCCAGAGCATGCCAGCCATGTTGGATCAAACTGGCTAGGATGATACCACGGGAGATAGGCGGTCCCTCAAGTAAACAGGCCCTATGCCATATAGAGTTCTTTAGGTCATAACCAGCACCTTGAATTGTACCGAGAAGCATATCAGTAACCAGTGCAGCTCATGAAGCAGAAGAGTCACATGAGCATACCGAGGCATGCCCATCACTGCTTGTGCTGCTGCATTCTAGACCAGTTGAAACTTCCAAGTGATCTTCAAGGGCAGCTCCTTGTAGAGCACATTGCAATAGTGAGCCTTTTAGTTACTGCCTTTTAGTTTCTTTCTTTTGGCATGTTTGTCACGCTAGCTTCTTTATGCATCTTGGCATGGATCAACTAGATTTGGTACCGAAAGATAGAAAAGGTTTGTTAAGTGTCCCTCCTCTAAAGAGATAATTCTCTTTTCTTGGGCAGCTTATGCTGATAGGCCTGTTACTCAAGCCTGGCAAAACAGCTTTTCATACTGAACTGCTTGGGTTCTCACTTAACACTGATGTTGCATTTTTTCTAAAAGTATCCTTCCTGTTTTCCCTATTGATCTTTGTTCTTCCATTTGTCTTTTGCATTGTCCTAATGTATTCACTCCCTTCACTCCCCTCTTTTTCTCTCTCTGCATTGTTTTAGGCGTGGACCAACATGGTTCTGACAGTTCTTAACCAGATTCAATCCCTACCAGACCAGATCTTCATCGCCCTCCAACCAGCAGTATTTCCCTGCATCAGTCAATTGACTTGCCACGTGACAGACGTTCGGGTTCGTCAGGCTCTGAGAGAATGGCTGGGAAGAGTAGGGAGGGTTTATGACATCATTGTGTAGAAGACTTTGGTTGCCTTATCGAATAGAGACTGAATCTAATGTACTTCAAGGCATACAAATAAAGTGCATTTGTTGAAAACTTACCTATAAAAATGGTAGAGGGGTATACATCTGCCCAGTTGCTAGTCAGTAATAGCTGGCAAAATCTATCCCACGCTGTTAAATCTTAAGAGCACAGTGTAGTCATACTCACAACACCAGAGAATGTGACATAGGAGAGTATGACAGGAGGAGACTTTATATTAAATTTGAAATAGGTATTCAGACAGGCTGATATATGAAAGCTCAGTATGTTTGATACTGCATATTTTTTACGGAACGAAAAGGAATGCTTCTTTTGCAGGAAGGTAGCAAAGAAGATTGTGGAGCAAGGCAAGTAGCATGGACACATTCGTATAATAGGCTTCGTCAAGACTGACCATTGAGAATATAATGATTGCTGAGATATCTTTAGTACAGATTTCTGTTGTGTCTTAAATGAGGCATCTGATCCTTAAATCATCTACATTTAAAAAAAAAATAGATGTACCAATAAATAGATGGGTTTTCTGGTTCTGTAGTCCTTTCCCATCCCTCCACTGTAAGTTAACAAATGCCATAAAATTTACATGTGTCCCAGGTTTTCTGTTTTCAAGCTTTCCATTTTGTATTGTCTGACTTCTTTGTCAGGGCAAAAGAATCTGAAAATTAGGTTTGTGAATAGAATATGTTTTGTTGTTCATTCGTTTAGTCGCTTCCGACTCTTTGTGACTTCATGGACCAGCCCACGCCAGAGGTTCCTGTTGGTCGTCAACACCCCCAGCTCCCCCAGGGACGAGTCCGTCACCTCTAGAATATCATCCATCCACCTTGCCCTTGGTCGGCCCCTCTTCCTTTTGCCCTCCACTCTCCCTAGCATCAGCATCTTCTCCAGGGTGTCCTGTCTTCTCATTATGTGGCCAAAGTATTTCAGTTTGGCCTTTCATATCATTCCCTCCAGTGAGCAGTCTGGCTTTATTTCCTGGAGGATGGACTGGTTTGATCTTCTTGCAGTCCAAGGCACTCTCAGCATTTTCCTCCAACACCACAGTTCCAAAGCATCAATCTTCCTTCTCTCAGCCTTCCTTATGGTCCAGCTCTCGCAGCTGAATAGAATATGTAGAGTTATCAATTTTTTGCCCTTACAACAAATCTGTAAAATAAATTGTTCTCAGAGATTATTTAGTGACCTTTATGGTTTTATGGCCAAACAGAAATATCATCCACTCATCATTCTTTTCTTAAGCCAAGCTGGCTGACATCCATAGCTGAATATAAAGAAATGTTAGAAATGTTATGTTAATTATGGGACAGATTAGGCCACACCTTTATTTATTTACTATATTTATACAAAATGTTTTCTTGAAGTATATAGAGTAGACCATAACTTTAAAGATTAGTTTATGATATAATAGGCTGGTTATAATTGAGAAAATAATACACAAGGAAGGGAAAATACACAAGTTTATATAATGTGGCCATTATACAAGACAGTTCTTATATAAGAGGAAAGAAAAAAAAAGTCAGTCTGCGATTTGTAGGGAAGCCAGAAGAGATGGAGGTAGCTGGCTAGAGTGGTTGTGAATGGAAGCAGTTCCAGGGAGGAGCAGCCAATGAGGTGTTAGTTCCAGAATGCCTAGGGAAAGGCAGCTGTCACCTCCTCTTGCCTTTCAGATCAGCATTTGCACCTTGTCAACTTCTCACCCTGAAATTGACCATGATTGTCTTAACTTCGGACCTCAAAACTTATAGAACCCTCAAGAGGACGTGAGGGATCACTTGTGTTTTCTCTCCCTCCAGCTGACCGATAGCAGAATGCAAAGAACTTCATCTAGTCAGACTCCCTCCCCTGCCACCCAATTTCTCTGTAATGATCCGACAGAAATGTACATTCAACACAAAAAGAAATTTTAAAACAACTGGCACTCTCCCTCTATGGTTTTCACTACATTTATTTGTGTGCCTTTGTCTGCTTTGCCAAAAAACCCAATCCCCTGAGAAGTTGCTGTGATGGGAAGCTACGTGAGGCATGGTTGATTGTAAAAAATGCAAGCAAAAGCACTAATGTCCTTTGAATGTTTCCCAGCCATTCCAACACCAACCATTTCATACATTTAGAAACTACTATGAATTGTAAAGGTGAAATGACATGTTGTTGATGACAATTTTGCCACCAGCCACTTTTCTTTATAGCTGTGACCAATGCTTCATGTTCCTATTCTGGCTGGTGTGGGAGAGTGAAGGAAGAGAAATTCTAAATGGGATATCTATGTTGGAAACTTATGGATCAGGGTGTGATGGATGGGAGATGAGCTCAGGGACAGGTACCAGGGGAGGCATGAGATTATGTCAATCAATGACCCACAAGGTCTGCAAAGCCAGTGATTAAGTCACTTTGGGTCCAAGGCATGTGACATGAGCTCAGTCTGGTCTGGGACTGATCCCAAAGGAATTCAGAACATTGGTGTGGAAGTGCCTACAGGCAGCTGGTGAGGAAGAGCCAAATGCTAGTGAATCCCAACTAGGCCAATAAAGGGGAGCTCACCCTTGAACTCCTGCTAAAATGGAACAGCTGGCTCCAAAAATAATTCATAGCATGTGAGCCCACACCTTTCCATCATGTTTTACATGAATATAATCAAACCCTGCATCTGCCTTCCCTCTCTTTGTTAAGTCATTGTTGGTGAAGATGCCCAAATGAGAGCAGTAGCTCTTGTCTCTGCAAATGTTAGAGGGCACCAGCAAAGCATTCTGGTGCCACATTGGGATACAGTACAGTTGGGATCTAACTTATGAACAGGGCAGCACTGCCTGTTGTGCTAGCCTTCATTTTCAGTCTCAGTCATCGAACTGGATGAGTGGAAGAGCCTTAATCAGCCTGATATATGATGCCTTGCAGCTTGCTTGAACAGGGGCCTCAGTGTTTCCTTTGCTTCCCCTCTTTCTCATTCAGTTAACAGAAGACCTTGAATGTATGAGTCACGTCAGCTGCTGCTGAACCTTAGTGATTGTCTATTACTAATTCTTTGTCAATGCTGTGCCCTGAGATGATTGTTTGATTCTTCTATTTGTTTGTTTTTTAAGATTTAAATAATGCAGTGTTTCTATGGTTCTTTGTGAAGAGGGAATTATGTTTTAGGGGAACATTTTCACATGGTGTACATCTCCGTTGTTTGTTAGTGAGATCTTGTATGCAACTCTAGCTTGTCTTTGAAGCATCTGTTGAACATGGTAACTTGAGCAGAGGGACAGAAACACCACACACAGGATTTCTTCATCTGTTCTCCCGAATGCTGAAAAAAAATTGTTTCGATTTCAAATGCTGCTTTTCAGTTCTATGCTGTTGGGTCTTGGTTACTTGTACATTGTGTGTGTGGAGTAGCAAAGTGCTGTGTAACAAACTTGTAGGGCCACTATTACAAAGCAGGCAACAATGGATTATATTTATTTATATGATGAAGGGAAGTATTGAGCATTCCTGCCCCTACCAAGAATGACTATTGATTGTAAACCATTCCAGTTGCTGCTATCACCACAAGGGCAAGTGGTAGATACACAACAGTTCATGCTGAAGATCAGATTGTTATTTATTTATTTATTTATTGTGGCTTCAGGTAGTATGTGACTCTAAGATGTAAGTTGGCTGCAAGTTCAGCCAAAGTTGAAGAAAAATGTGGGCAGGGCAGAAAAGGAAGACAGTGCCTCATTCTGCAGATAGGTAGATGATGTCAAGGGAGGAACTAGAAAGTTAATTTGATATTTAATTGAAAATCACTGACTGGAGGGACAAGAATTTTATTATTAATGCTTTCCAACTTGCATAGCCTTATTATGGAAACAAATGTCATAAGACTGGGAGGCATGCTTGGCGGTGGAGCCTTCTGCCTTGCAAGCCATGCGTGCACATTTGTCATGGTGGAGAGAGCCATTAGACTATGTGTGCGCTGATCTACCTGCCCTTCCCATTTTCCAAAAGACCAAGCGCTTGTGAGCCCAGAGCTCATGTTTGCATTGCAAACTTGCAGGGCCCTCCTGGGTCAGGGAATCTCACTTCTCCAGTAGGGCCTGCAAAATCAGGCAGTTGTATACTCAGTGACTTGGTCTCCATACATCTCAAAATGGGAAATGGGCAGGGGAAAGGGCATTCTTCAGGGCAGAAACTTGCACCATTTCACTATGCAAAGGTTGGGTTGCAATTACGGGATCTAGGATGGAATTTGCACATTACAGGAATCAGAGGGCAGTCACAGAATGTAGTCATTCTGTATCAATTTTATTTGTTTACATCCATAAAGGATAGTGCAATTTATGGTGGCGCCCTGATATCCATACTCTAAATAATCTCCTACTAGCAGCTGCCCATGACTTGGAGGCAGAAGTAGGAAAAAAAATGCTGTCAGCAGTGTCAGAAAGTATATGAGTTAGAACCTTCACACAATGCTGTGATTTATTTGCAGAGTTGTTTTCTGTGATGGCAGCTGGTGAGTTTTGTTTTCTAGCATAAAACTCTGAGAGACAATGCTCTGTCTTAACTGAACAGAAAGTTGCTCTACTAAGACGAAAGAGGAACTTCAGTCTTTGGGCAATTTATTTATTATCTTAACCAGTTCCTGCAATGATTACTTTCCCCAGACAGATCCTATGCCAAACGGTAAAGTGCAACCCCCAAAGGAGCAGTTGCTCTCTTATACCAAAGATCCAATTTGTTAAAAAAATGAAAATCAAATAGTGATCCTTGCCACATTCGGGCTCGTACCGTTAGTTAGGCATGAAAAGACAGGAATCCAAACCATTCTGAAAGAGACAACACTTGGGGCCCTTTTCCAGCCAACATTTATTCTTGGATGTGCATAGTCTTTGGCCAACATAATTCTCTAAGCCAGTGTTTCTCAACCTTGGCAACTGGAAGATGTGTGGACTTCAACTCTCAGAATTCCCCAGCCAGCCAAGTTGGCTGGGGAATTCTGGGAGTTGAAGTCCACACATCTTCCAGTTGCCAAGGTTGAGAAACACTGCTCTAAGCACTTAAAGACTCAGAAGAAGGTTGGATGTAAAGAACTTTGGGGCCAGGATATATTGAGACCCTCGATGGGTCCTCACAGTTTGTTGTCTTTGCATTTGTTTTATGGTGGCTACTGAAAGCCTATGAGGAATACCTGTTGACAAAATGTCTGGATCCTGCCATAGCTTTCCTTGTGCTCTTAAAATACAAATGATTCCTCTAGGCCCTCTTCTTCTTTTGGTATATGTGGGGGGGGTGGGGGGAGGGACATATCTGAACAGTTTTTCTTTTGTCTATGTTTAAGAACAGTTCGTTGTAAGCCACTTTGCAAAACGTATTTTGTGTATATTTTGTCCAAGGGAATTCTTAAAGGAGGATATTTTAAAACAAATCATAATTATTTGTGTTGCTTGTGTTGTAGAATAAAGTAACGACAAAAACTAAAATATTTTCCAAGTGTGGAGGTTTTATTTATTTACTTGGAATATCAATAATACAGTACAAAAATGCTTCTGAATAACATAATCAGTTGCATCCCCTTAATTTTAGAATAATTCTGTTTTTTGTCCTGTTGAGACAACCGACTTGACTACCCACAGTTGTCATTCAGAAAATACCATCCTGCCAAATATAAATGCTATCAGAAAGTTACTGAATTGTTGGCAAACATTTTTTTTTTGTTATTTTCCTTAATTTAACTGTAAAGGCTGTGTGAAGATTTCAACTGTAAGTATTCCAACTGCACTAACAAGTGGATTTATTTTCATTAATGACTGTCTGAGAGGCTCTTAATCAATTTAGAGTCTCAAATTTTCAGTTGCAACGATTGAGCTGATAGGAAATGGTTAAATCCCTTTCAGAGAAGAAGGCTGGGCCAAAGAACTTTTTCATTCTTGTTCCTTCTGTATTTGGCTCTGCCTTCTCAGAGAGGATCTGACTTGGGAGAGAGAGAGAAGCCATCTTTGCTCTGTCTCTTGCCTGCAGGTGGCAGATCCTCAAAGAGATTGCTGCCCACTGGCAGCTGTCAGACAGTGGCACAGCAGCTATTTTGGCCAGCCCTTCTGTGTTCATCAGGTGTTGCATGGCAGACAACTTTACTTTCTCTGACCCTGCAGTGCTGCAGAAAGTGCTGTGAGTTGACCAAGCCTAGAAGATACTGCTATAGGATATCCTTTTTCCTATTGTTTCCATTGCTCCAGTGATTTTAGTTGGGCTTACTGTGAAGTGACCTTTTGATCACTGAATAATAAACTTGACAGTTCTACCCAAGGAAAGAAATTAGACAATAAAATGTTCCATTATACCTATTATGTATTACCATGTGATTTCTAGTGTAATGAGCGGATCTGTTGATTACAAGTAATAAAGACTGTCATCTGGTCAATTCCCATGATTGAACTGCAGTGGTGCATATATTTAGATTTAAAGCAAAGATACAAACTACAAAAAAGCAAAAAACTACAAAAAGAAAAGAAAAAACTAAAAAGTGAAAACAAGAAAAAGAATTTTAAAGATTACATAAAGGTGACTTCTGACTTTTAGTAAGAATATACAGCAATTTTCATAATCCATCCCTTACTCTATATCAAACCAAAATCACATTATTTCTATAAATCATTCTGTTAGCATACTATAAAACTCACTGAATACAATTGCTCCTTCCCCTTATATTAAAAGAAAAAGAAATATATAAACCTCTCAATCAACTCCCCCCAAAATACATTTATTTAATTAATTTTACTGCCCAGTCCCCCTGGTGGGAGGAGATGGGCGGTGACACATTTGATAAATAAATAAATAAATAATTTCCTTCCTACCACTATTTCTATACATTTCTGTCCACTATAACAAAAATCAAACTAAAAGCCATATAAATTGTTTACTCTGAAAATTAATAATGCTGCAATTATAACAATCTTAATTCTAAATCCTAAAACCAGCATTTACTGTTTATACCTTATCAATCTTAATCCAAATTGTTGGAAAAAGAAGTGTAAAGTCGAACAAGGCTTAAAAGCAATCCAGATAAACATTCTCAAATCCTTACCCAATTCAAAACAGACCAAAGCATTCACATAAAAAGCCTGCCTGAGCCCCAAAAACTGCTGCGTTGTCAAGTCTCTCAGAGCTTGTAGGCTCAGCTGTTCAGTCGGCCATGTCTCCACCAGAAGTCTGCAGTGGTGCATTCTTGAGGTACAAGGGACACCTGCATGTAGGGCATGGGTTGTCCATTCCGGCATTAGGGGCTGGAACTAGAGAGGAAAGAGTTAAATTGCCTCTCCTTTATTCCTATGATCCTATTATAGTGCTTGTTCTTTGCATTTTAATAGATCTGAAAGTTAAATGCAAAGGGACACATTGTCTAGAATTTAATAATACGACTCACTGGAGTCCAGCATGGTGCTAGGGGCAGTTTTAAACAATACCAGGGCAATTGTGAGTCAAACAACCCTTTCCTACTCAGCTAGGTTGTGCAAATCCAAAACCCTGGTAAGAATCCAAACAACGGCCAAAACCTGTCTGATCAGATCTCCAAAATAATGAGGCAGAGATACAAAAGAGCAGCAAAAAAAAAATGCCAGGCACTCACAAAACTCATGGCTAAGGCCTGGAAGCACAGACCCAACCCCCCAGCAGGTAGACAGCATCCCAAGAACATTTAATGACTAGGTTCTACAACCCACTTTAGTCCTTTCTAGTTTGGCCTATAAGCTATTCTCTTTCAATTCAGTTTGTAATTATAAAAGAAATTAAGCGGGCAGATATGGAGATTTCCAGAAACAGATTTGGAGTTTATTATGGGAGGGGGGCAAACAGAGAGAATACAATACTGCCAACTTCTCATACTATACATAACTGAATTGCCTCCTAGAATCTATCTGCTTTGCCCAACGCCCTTAGCAATGTCATATGAATAATAGCTGCTTACCACTATCTATTAACATCTTGCCTAAAGATTAACAGATTATGAATCAAATCATGTTTAATAACCTTATGGAGCTCTTGGCAAACAGGAGCCCCCTAAATCCCAGCATTAAGGCCCCATGTACATTGGATAATGCAATTCTTTTGTCAGAAGATTCTTGTTTACTTTCAGAAAGTAGGGTGAACTATATTTGTTTTCTACTTTAAAAACCCTCACTGAGATGTTCAGTCCTTTGAGCAATTAAACAGAAAGAATAGATGTAAGCTTGATTGCCCTGTCAATGCCCTATCTAATGGAGGAACCCCAATTTTGCCTCACTTCCCTGTTGTCCAGCCCTGGTAGGATTACCAATCCTGGGCTGCCAAAAGCCAAATAATCACTAGGTGGCAGCAAACAAGTGTAGAAAACTCTCTTTACTGCTCTCTAATGGTTAAATCTGCTGTACTTATCCTATATAGATGTAGCCATCTAATTTAGAATAATTACTCAGTCTCCTAGATCAGGTGGAAATCCTGTATATGTGGGCCAAAATCCCTACTTCAGATTTTCTTCACTAAGAGAACATTGGGGAGATGTTACTTAATTATTTCAAGTTCTATGCTGCTCTATTCCCAATGGCTTAAAAAAATCTAGAAGGGTAAAAACAACAAAACAACATCCAACAGTATATTTTATAATGGCACTGAACAACATGAGTAAATACCTACATCTAACATCCTCTAAATGTTCTCTCCCAGAGCTGTGTTCTTATTTAGTTAAAGAAATTAATTAGGGAGGAGGTAGTTCTTATATATGAATTACCTCCTCCCTAATGAGTTTCTCTAATAGATGACAGCAAGCTGTTCCATTAGAGAAGTACCTCCATTGAGAATGTTCTTCTATGAGGTCCCTGTAGGTGGGATTCTCTTGGAAATGGGACCTTCAGCAGGGCTTCTCTCTAGATCTTACCAGATAGGCAGATTCACTCTGGAGTGGGTGGCTGTCCTAACAGCCAGGAAACACGCTGAGACAAGGAACTGGTCTCTAATATTTATTGCTAGTACTTAACAGGAATCCTAACAAACTGAAGAAGCGTGGGAAAACCCAGACATATAAACCCCAAAGGCTAAGGCGGTCCCGATCTGTGTCTCTTTGAATGGCTGACCAATTCCTCAGTGCTACGCATGCGCTTGACAGTCTGGATGGGAGCCCCCTGCTCGCCATCCTTACTCATGACAGTGGCCTTGGAGATAATCAGGCCTTGAACCATGTAGATACAGCATGTTCCCTCTCCTAATATATGTCCATCACGTGAAATAAGACTCACTTCTGATACAGTATTAAAAAAACAGACACACAGTTAAGGTCTATACTACTGTCTAAATAGAATCATGCTGGCTACATTACCCCTATTTACTTGACCACCCATAATTCCCCAAACATACTATCAGCCATTGCCTCATGGTACCACATAGGGTGAAATCGTAAGAACTTTCTTGATGAATTAATCCAAGTCCACCTACCCTAGTTTTCTGTGACAAGCAGCAACCAGAAAGCATGATAGGGGCTTCACAGACACACTATTCCCAGGCCTGGGAACAGGATCCGTATTATACAGGGAAGAAAACAGGTGGTAGAGGGATTAAACCATTTCAGTCACTTCGTGTCCTTCTTTCCACATCTATCTTCATGCTCCAACTTGTAAAATGGATCTTTGGTATACAAATATAAAGGATTACCAGCTGATTTAGGGGCCTGAGTAACTAAGCTTAACATGAGCAGGGATTTCCTCAATCCTATACCAACTAAATGTCACACCACCAGCACTCTGGTTCTTCTTCTGAAGTAGATCACTGGATTGAGTACCTCCTATGGAACAGCTTACTCTTCCAGGCAAAGATGGCCCCTAATCTTACAGCCTTCCACAAAACTAAAAAACCCTGGCTTTTCTGGAGGGTCTTTCAGGATTGATTCTGGAGATATTAATACAGTATCTAGTTCTATTGTATTGATATATTGAATTATTTTTATATTATTTTATTGTTGTTGCCTTTTTGTTATACATACTGTATATTGTGTAGAATCCAAAGTGAGGGAGGTAATTTTAAATTTAATTTTAAAAAATATTCAGGGCAAGTGACTATCTCTTGTGAAGCATGAGAGAGAGAGAAATGAAAAAGTCCTAAAAGGCCCATGCTTTTGAACCAGAAGTAATGCTGGATTCACAAATTATACTATTGTTTGTTTAATCTCTATTCATTTATTGAACCACAATTAGCTAGATTTCAATGTATATCATGACAAGCCATAAACCATGATTTACAATGTATAATAGCTTGGTGTGTACGGTGCACTAAGCTAAAATTAAACCAGCTACCTTATGTGATATAATGAACCCAGCCTGGATGTGAAACGATGCCTCTTTATAGCCTAGCATAAGAAGCACAACATTTAAAAAAAATAAATAGAACGCAGAAGTGGGCCCAAGTCAAATCACGATCATGGTATTAGTGGGGGCGAGTAACACATAAAGTCTTTGTCCCCACCACAATGCTGCTCTTGATATAAGTAAAAGCTTTCCTCATTAGGATCATTTCCAATCAGGACTATAGTGGGGACAAAATGTTAATGCCCACTCTCTGGGCTAGCTGTTGTATTTTTCATGTATTGCATTCAAGGTTAAAGATGTAAGTAACCTTACTCTGCATAAAGTATTACTCTACAATAACGCCCTCCACCTGGCAGCTTTCTGAGGCATTTGCCCACAACTCCTAGGTATTCCCAGGCAGCCTGGCCTTTGATCGTATTTCCTGGGAATTCTGGAATTTCTGGTCCACCACATCTGCAAGGCTTCTATTGAGGCCCTACAGACAGAACTTTGTTATGCTTTTTATTGTGTTGTTATTGCTTGTAAGCCACCCAGGGTTAGGATACATGAGATGAGAAGGAAGGAAGGAAGGAAGGAAGGAAGGAAGGAAGGAAGGAAGGAAGGAAGGAAGGAAGGAAGGAAGGAAGGAAGGAAGGAAGGAAGGAAGGAAGGAAGGAAGGAAGGGTTATAGATGCCACGGAGGGGAATGTTTGTCTACTTGTTGTCCTTTTTGTATTTTCTCCTGCTTTCACAAACCGGGGTACTATCATTTCTGATAGATCATTTGCCTTACTCCACAACTCGAGGAGGCTGCAAGATGACACAACATTTTACTTTCCGCTGGCAGATTTCCTATTCGATCGCTGACCTTCCTTACATTTTATTTTACAGCTCCTTCATATATTTTTCAAGACCCAAAGTAATTATGATAATCTAGTCTGCTGCCTTATGTTACAAAATCAATACGGTTTTACCCGGTTGTCTCCTCTAAAAATCCAGAGCTGCTTGTGGTGGTTCTCTTCTCCTCTTGGAGATGCCTCAGCGCCCTTTCAGAGCCATAGTCTGTGAAATGGAAGGTATTGTCTCAGGTTTCCTTTCCAGCTAGACAAAAGAACATTTGTGCCTCCTCATTTGCTGGCTGTAGTTCAGATATTTTGTGATGGAAATAGCACTGATTAAATATTGAATAGTTCAAATTCCCCCTTTTTGTAAAAATAAAATCCTCAAGGTTATGTCTCCTTCAGGAGAGTCAGTGAGCTTATGAAGCAAGAAGAAGTTGCTAGGGATGGGTGGTAGTGGGGGAGAGAGGAGAGAAAATGCAATGCCTTGTTCTACCCTGTGTTATTTGATACAAGAAGAAAACCTCCCACCATTTCAAGTCAATAAGGCTTACTTTGTACCTTTTCTTTTAATGACACATTTATAATGATTATCACAATGAAGCCACTAAACCTTAGCACCTATTGTGGAAAAACAGTCCCGCTGCCCTGATGGTTTCCTTGTTTTCCGTTCACTGCAAGGAAGAAACAATCCAAGTTGTGACTATGAACTAAGCATGGAAGGGCCGTGCTACCCACTCCTCCCATCCCCCCTGAATACCTCCTGGCTGGGGTGGGCATAGTAGCAAGGCACTATGGGGCCCTACCACTTGGCAGGGGAGGGAAGCTCAGGAGTCCACCAATGGGAAATGGCTCCATCCCACATTACTGCAGCTATTTCATAATATTTCTTCTTAGCAGGAAAGGCTGGTACTGACTGACAGCTTCCTAACCCTCATACAAGTCCTCCAACATTGTGGGAGTACATGCAGAAAGACTTGTCTACATAGTTGTCTAGCCTGCTACAGCTACATCTACACACCCCTCCAATTTTGGCTTAAGAATGCCTGGCTAATTGCTCCTGAAGGGTTAGCTGGCTTCTCTTGTATCTTCAGTCTGCATCTAAGGCCAGCTAACCAGGTTATTCTAAGTAAATTGAAGTGGTGTTTTCCATCTTCTTCTGACACAAGTCTTCTATTTGCATGATACAGTATGTTACTCTTTGGCAGGGAGTCAGCAGATGACACAATGGAGGGTGATCTCTGTCCAGCAAAACATTCACAACTTTTGGCCATTGCAGGCAATCTTGATCCCCTCTGGTCTCCACCACAAAAGAATTTCAGCAATGATGTTGGCTCATCACACATGGTGGTGGCACTGGCTAAAGTGAGACACTTCTCCTGCTTCAGCCATAACCATCACATTATGCACCTGGCAGGCATGGCTGCCAGCCTGCTCCATGGGGGAGAGCTGCATGGCAGGTTACATGAGTATATGTTGGCAGGTTACATGAGTTGCTGAAGTCATATTCTTGCCCTCCAAATCTCCCATGCATGTATGCAGGATAGTGGCTTCCCTGCGAAGCAGGAAGGGAAAGTGTTTTGTGTTTTTAATGAGAAGGCCTTGACCCAACTTTTGTTTCTTTGTTCGTTTTATTATTGTTGGTATTTTATATGATATGATCGCCGCCCAGAGTTTCATCAGACCGATGGGTGACCTTACAAATTTGATTAATAACTAAATAAAAATAAACTTCCATACATATGTTCTATCACTGAGCTTTGATCCCTATCCTGTCTTATGAAGTCTTCTTGACTTCTCAGTGATGGTCATGCTGTCTGGAGAATCTGGGAGTTGAAGTCCACATATTGAACAGTACCCAAACCAAGGAAAGTTGGTGTACGTATGTGAATAGTGTAACGCAAATGTTCCTCTCATCTACAATTCAGCTGTTGGGGGGGGGATTCTTTGCCGCAGTATATTAATGTGTTCCATCTAAAATAACTTCATAGCTTGTTTTTAGATGAGGGTTTAGATGACTCAGGAAAGAATGATTCTTATTCTTCATCTACCAGCCACAGCATAGATAGTCAGAAGTGAAGTTATGAATAAGATCAAACAGGCAAATTGGATCCAAAGGCAATAGACAAGTTGGAGTTCAAATATTAAAAAAATATTTAAAAAAATAAATGAAGCAGCATTAAGCAGAGAGGTTCAAAGAGTCCTGAGGGTAAAGTTTGGAAGGGAGACTCTAATTCAAGACCTTTGGCTACCAGACAAAAAGGACAAGGTGGCAACTCCCTTGATTCCATATACTCAAACCAGCTGAACTTTCTTACTGTCACACTAGCAATGGGATAAGATAGGAGGATGCTTTAGAGCAGAGTTTCTCAAACTTGACAATTGTAAGATGTGTGGACTTCAAGTCCCAGAATTCCCCAGCAAGCATGCTGGCTGGGGAATTCTGGAGTTGAAGTCCACACATCTTAAAGTTGTCAAGTTTGAGAAACACTGGTTTAGAGGATGCAAGAGAAACATGTACATCTCTGTTCTCCATGATAGGAAAATGACACATGAGGTGACAATGGCTGCATTGTCTCTGTCTGCTAATGACAAGGAGATATCACTGGTGGTATTCAGTGATAAGACTACCTCAGAAATAGAGTTCGGGGAGGCCAGCTGGCTACATTCAGAATAGGCAAGTATTTCAGGTTGGCCTTGGTTAGAGTGCTGGTGGAACAAACATTCTGTAAGCCAAGCTCAAAGTTAAGGGATCTTAACTGGCAAAATTATCTTAAATTTCCACACTCGTACTCTGGATGTGATGGAACAGGCCATACAAGGACAAGGCTGAGGAACTTTTTATTTTCAAAGCTCTGCTTAAATCTCCTATGATGGTTGTTACTCAGAAGTCACAATAAACCATGAAATTCAGAAAGGGATTATAAACTGAGCCTGCCAAACTGCTGTCACAAGCTTAGTGAGACATTTCATTGGTTACCTCCAGGGACAAAATCATTGCACACTGTTCGCTGTGAGACTAATAAGAGGCAAGCTTCTGAGGAGATTAGCAAAACCAGAACCAAAACCAAAATAAAAACAAGAGAGAACTAATCTGGAGATCATGTAATAATAATTCTAAAAAGATAATAAAGTTCTGTAGCTAGCTTGCAAACTAACCTTTTGCCATTGCCATACTAGAGCCAGAAATACAAGTGGTCTAAACCGTAATTCTCAATCTTTTTTTGCCCGTGGCCCCTTTCCAACCTTATTTTTCTCCTGTGGCCCCCTTGTCCAGGTCCCATAACCAGATACAGACATGGGACAACAACTGGTGCATTTTCTAGCATCAACGAGACAGTATTTGTAGTATAATACATTTTGCTTTTCTGTGGCCCCTTATTACATGTTTTCCACCTATGGCCCCTTGAAATATCCTCAGGCCCCCAGGGGGGCCATATAGCCCCTGGTTGAGGATTTCTGATCTAAATCATTAGTTACTTTGCCAAGTTCAATATGGTTGCCAGAAATCGTAATAATCAGAGGTAAAGAAGTCCTTTTTTATTCTTTTATATGAGACAGTAAAAAAAAAACCTTTTTGTTTCTAAATCAAAGACATTGTTGGGCTTTGTAAAAACAGGTTACATCTTCACATCAGGCTGTCCTAGTTGCATGGGTCAAGCCCCATGGCAGGCTTAATTGCAATCCTAATTGGGAATTAGCCCTACTGAATTCAGAACTATTTACTTCTAGGTAAATGTATATCCCATGATAGTTGAATAGAGAAAGTGCCATGACACCTTTCTTGACAAAATGTGCTGTTGTGAACTGTCCCCCAAAGTGATAATGCCCATCCCTTTGTTTTCTGCATCATGCCAATTTTTCCACCTATGATTTTGCTAAATTAAATCAGCAGCTAGAATTCCCAGGAGCCTGGCAACAAATGCTCTCTTTAATAATGCAGACCTCAATTCAAAAATCTTTCCTTTGGATGTAGAGACCACACATGCTTATTGTCCCTGGTTGATCTTAGAAAGGAAAATGATGTTCCAGTAGTCTGAGCATAAGGGCCTTCAGTCTTGAGCCACTGGGCATCATATTCATAAGTTTCCACCTTTGTCCTTTCTCAGATTTGTGACAAACTTGTTGACAGGGTTATTCTACAATCCCTTTTGCTTTGGTCACAAGTCTGTACTAGGGTTCAGACGTTGTGTTCCACTTGTAACTTTTGTTTTCCCACCTCTTCTACCTGTTTTTCTTCCACCTAAAATACCCCTGCTGTGTCTCAGCTGTAGAAATCTGGATGGGCAGTAGGTAGCAGCAGTGAGAACCAGAAAAATCAGCTTTCTCCTGCCATCTAGCTGTCATCTGGGTTTGAGCAGGCTGGATATGGTATGCCTAATGAAGCCCATTAAGAAGATAACAGAGTAGCTGGATATAGCTAGCTTTGCACAACACAGTAGCTTAAAATGTGATTTGCTAGCTTGTGGCTTACTGTTCTGCAACCCCAGCAAATATTGTTACTTTATTCAGTGTGTGGTAAGCCTGGCTCAGTTAATAATTAGCCTGGATGCTATACAAACACCGTTAGGCAATGTCTTTTAACTGGCAGGAGACATCTGTCAGGAAGTATACTTGTTTCTTTCCTCCATTTAGGGCCACAACTGGGGTGGCAAGTGGGGCATGTGCCCCGGGTGCCGCGCTGGGGGGGGGGCACCAAAATGAGTGCTGGGGTGGTGGTGCCAAAATGGGTGCGGAATCCATGTTTGCCCCAGGTGACACAGACCCTAGTTGCAGGCCCGCCTCCATTTCCCTTTCATCTGCAATGTGTTTTTTTATTTTTAATCAAAGCTGTTTAAAGGGCCAAGCTTCAGTGCAGTGGCTTAAAAAAGTTGTTGCATAAATTAGCAGCAGCACTGGGTCCTCTCCAAATCCATTTAGCCGTCATATACCCAGCCAGATATATCATTGAGCATCCTTTAAAAGTTTGAGAGGGCTTTCAAAATGCAGTCAAGTTCAGAGTCATAGAATATTATTTTGAGATAGGTATACATAAGCTTATGAAGCAGCTCCAGGCCAATGATTTATAACATCAGTCAGCTGTCACTATGGTAATATAAAGCCTGTGTGCAGTTAAAATTTATTGCCACAGGGAGGGTTGGGTGATGTTGTCAAATGACTGTGTGGAAGCCTTCTCTCTGGGGTGGGCAAAGGGAGTGGTAAACATGAAAGAGAAAGGGAACAAAGAAATACTAAGAATGGCCTTGTTAGCAGTGGTCATTTGCAAAATGCTCCAGCAGGTGGCAACACCAGGCCCACCTGTTTAGGTTTAGAAGCTGAGTATGGTTAGGCCTACTTAGTGCTAAGGGCCAACTGGATGCATGTGGGAAGCTCACCAGCCTAGAATGGAAAGCAATCACCTGCTTCTGCCCAGCAATTGGTATTTAAGGTATTCAGGGGGTTAATATCCATTGATAGCCTAATTAGATCTACTAGTTTTGAGCTGCAAAAATCCAGACAACCACTAGATGGCAGCAAAGACTACCCAAACCTCTGCAGACCAGTTCTGAAAGCCTTAAGCCTGATCGCCCATGAACCTGTCCAATCCTGTTTAAAAATACACAAGTTATCTGGCAATACCACAACTGCTGGCTGCCTATCTGGTGGATTGGAGAGGAGGGGTGCAACAGGTTAATACTGCAGTCTTTTTTTTTGCGGGGGGGTGGGGACACCTCAGATAATGTTTTTAAGAGGGAAAAGGAAATCGTTGTTAAAAATAAAACTGCTCTATGGCCTTCAAACAACTACCCAAAGATCTTCTTGCAGCCCCGTGGCTGTTCCAACGTAGTTGTGAAGACTCTTGACAGGATTGTACCGGAGTGCATATTTGCAAAGAGAAAAACATGAAAATCACGTTCACACAATATACTCAGTCAAATAATTTAAAAGACCCAGCTGCTGCATTCATACAGCAGTCTAAGCTAGGTTAATTTTCACTTTTTTGTGTAGCTTATTGTTTTATGGTATCCCAGCTGGTCTGGCTGGTTTATGGCTCGAGATCCTGCATGAATCTGACAAATAACTTAGCTCAGTAACCAGTGGCTTCATTCAGCATGTCCAGCTTGTGCAAAAGAAACAGCAAAGCTTGTCAACAGCAATGTTCTCTACCAAACTAACTCTGGAAGGTGCCTTCAGCATGTTTTGCACCTATCAAGGGAACTAAGCAACTTTCCTCCCCTTTTTTAACACCTGTAAATAGGCAGGCCAGAGCAGCTGAGCTACAAGGTTCTAATAATGGCATGGTTCCACCATAACTTTCTTTAGAAGCAAGAGAGGCCAACTTCTTCATGACTTGTAATCCTTAAAAAAATAGGGAGGGAAAGAAAAAGCATTTTTATTTGAGTGAATGTTGAGATGGGAGGTATGTGACTTAATCTGCTCTTTCAGTTATTATTGCAGGGTTTTTTCCCTATGTCTACATTTTATACTTTCATTTTCTTATTGATTTATTTTATTCCTGTTTTTGTTGCTCTTTTTAATGATACACCAGAGCCAACTTGATAAAGTCCTATTGATGAATCTAGAGATACGGATTGCAAAATTACTATATAAAAGAAATTGATGTTTTTTTAAGAAATGATAATTACATTTGGACTTGATTAAAATGCTTGATAAATCAAATAAAAATCCTGTTGTGAGGAAAAATCAGGTGATTGAGAATAGCCTTTACTATTCTATTTCACAGTAGAAAGGATAGTGTGTCTATATAAAACAGAAATCATAGTTTTGGGGATTCATATTGAGGTCATATAAGGATCAGGTTGCATCCTGTTTTGTGAACTGTTGCCACTAAAAATACTTAAAAGCATACTAACTTAATCCGTATATAATAGAAACCCAGAGGGAGACTTGTACACATAGTGAAGCGTAGAAAAATAATTAGAAACAGACCTAAAGGGATTAGACAAATGGCAGGAATTAACAAAGTGCATTCAACCTGGAAAAAAAAAACCAAGCTAGTACATTTAGGAAAAAAATAATACAGGAAACATCTAGGCAATTGGACAAAGTGCTTGGAAATCAGCACTTATTTATGCTGACAAAAGGATCTTCTGTTGTTAGCTCCTTGTGACTATTGATAATGGACATTTCTGAAGTACTTGTTATGCATCAACCTGGTGTAGAATTTACCTGGAAGAATTATTGGAGATGTTTAGCTCTATGTCTTAAATATATCCATATCCCATAAAATCTTGGTCTATGTTGTGTAATACAGCCATAGTTTTTTTTCCCATATAGGCATGGGACCAGCATGGTTGGGCCCTCTTCCAGAAGCCCACTGGGTGGACTTACCCTGGAACTGCCTTCTGCCCTGCTGTGGCTACTCTGTAGTTACTGCTGCCACCACTTATCTTCCAGGGAGCATCTCACTTGGCAACCTTTTCCTAACCCCCCTCTTTAAAAGAGATTAGATTACCACAATCGGCACTGCTTTTTTGGCAAACAAAATATAAAAATAATGTCTACAATGCAACCTCCTGGCTTTGTAGCATATAGGTTTGTGACCAGTGGTTTCAACTTTCCCCTTCCCCTCTGGTAAAGAAATTAATCTCATAGGAGATAAACAAAAATCAAATTTTATTTTGAAAAAAATAGCTTCAAAAAACCAATGTATAAGCCTGGTTTATAAAAATACATACCATGTCTTTTGTCGACCATGAGACGATGGTGGTCCATAATCATCAGTGATGGCTTTCTTCCAAGAAACTGAATAAGAGAAAAGTAAATCCTGAACTCAGTCTGAAATTACATGGAGTGTCCTACTTGTACAGAGTTATTTTGTTGTTGTTTATTCGTTTAGTCGCTTCCGACTCTTCGTGACTTCATGGACCAGCCCACGCCAGAGCTTCCTGTCGGTCGTCAACACCCCCAGCTCCCTCAGGGATGATTCCGTCACCTCTAGAATATCATCCATCCACCTTGCCCTTGGTCGGCCCCTCTTCCTTTTGCCTTCCACTCTCCCTAGCATCAGCATCTTCTCCAGGGTGTCCTGTCTTCTCATTATGTGGCCAAAGTATTTCAGTTTGGCCTTTAATATCATTCCCTCAAGTGAGCAGTCTGGCTTTATTTCCTGGAGGATGGACTGGTTTGATCTTCTTGCAGTCCAAGGCACTCTCAGAATTTTCCTCCAACACCACAGTTCAAAAGCATCTATCTTCCTTCGCTCAGCCTTCCTTATGGTCCAGCTCTCGCAGCCATATGTTACTACGGGGAACACCATTGCTTTAACTATGCGGACCTTTGTTGTCAGTGTGATGTCTCTGCTCTTAACTATTTTATCGAGATTTGTCATTGCTCTTCTTCCAAGGATTAAGCGTCTTCTGATTTCCTGACTGCAGTCAGCATCTGCAGTAATCTTCGCACCTAGGAATACAAAGTCTTTCACTGCTTCTACATTTTCTCCCTCTATTTGCCAGTTATCAATCAAGCTGGTTGCCATAATCTTGGTTTTTTTGAGGTTTAGCTGCAAACCAGCTTTTGCACTTTCTTCTTTCACCTTCATCATAAGACTCCTCAGTTCCTCTTCGCTTTCAGCCATCAAAGTGGTATCATCTGCATATCTGAGATTGTTAATGTTTCTTCCAGAGATTTTAACTCCAGCCTTGGATTCCTCAAGGCCAGCTTGTCGCATGATGTGTTCTGCGTACAAGTTGAATAGGTAGGGTGAGAGGATACAGCCCTGCCGTACTCCTTTCCCAATCTTAAACCAGTCTGTTGTTCCGTGGTCTGTTCTTACTGTTGCTACTTGGTCGTTATACAGATTCTTCAGGAGGCAGACAAGATGACTTGGTATCCCCATACCACTAAGAACTTGCCACAATTTGTTATGGTCCACACAGTCAAAGGCTTTAGAATAGTCAATAAAACAGAAATAGATGTTTTTCTGAAACTCCCTGGCTTTTTCCATTATCCAGCGGATATTGGCAATTTGGTCTCTAGTTCCTCTGCCTTTTCTAAACCCAGCTTGTACATCTGGCAATTCTCGCTCCATGAACTGCTGAAGTCTACCTTGCAGGATCTTGAGCATTACCTTACTGGCATGTGAAATGAGTGCCACTGTTCGATAGTTTGAACATTCTTTAGTGTTTCCCTTTTTTGGTATGGGGATATAAGTTGATTTTTTCCAGTCTGATGGCCATTCTTGTGTTTTCCAAATTTGCTGGCATATAGCATGCATTACCTTGACAGCATCATCTTGCAAGAGTACAGAGTTATAGGAATGAGATAATAAAGGTTCTAACATACCCACACGAAAGAAATTTAGCACAATGTTTAAGTACAACGGTTACCATATCCTTAGAGATAACCTCCTCCCCTATTTTGTCCCTGGGCATCTATTGGCTTCTTAGGATTATTTCAGCTGTTTATCAGAGCTGTTGAGGAGATAGTACATTCAACTTGTTTTCCCAGCACTGGGACAGAAACCTCTTACTTTGTGTCCTGAGATTTCTGCCTTTGTTTTGTAAAAGAACAAAACTCTAGGAGGAGAGGGGTTGTGGGAATCTCCTGAGCATACGTGCTAGACCTCATTTCTTTATTTATTAAATTTCTCTGCTGCCCATCTCGTACACAACAATACTGGGCAGCTTACAGAGAATAAAAATAAATATAAAAGCATATAAATACAAATATAAATATTGAATATAAAATATAAAATTCAAAATGGGAAATAAGATCTTATCCTGGCACCCTCATGGGGCCAACCACTCCCATGAATAACTGTTGCCCCTCCCATCCCAGGCCAGGTGGCATAATCATGTTTTTACTCCCTTTCGAAAGGCCGGGAGAGTGGGGGCCTGTCTTACCCCAGGGGGTAGCTTGTTCCAGAGGGTGGGTGCCACAGCAGAGAAGGCCCTCCTCCTGGATCCTGCCAGTTGGCAATCCCTCATGGATAGGGTCCGTAACATGCTCTCTCTGCCTGACCAGGTGGGACAGGTCAATGTAGCGGTGGTGAGGCGGTTCCACAGGTGACCTGGACCAATGCCATGTAGGGCTTTAAAGGTGTTAACCAACACCTTGAATTGGACCTGGAAGCAAACTGGCACACAATGCAGCTCTGTCAGCAGAGGTATTATGTGTGCCAACCTTGGGGCACCTAAAATTGCCCATGCGGCCGCATTCTGGGCCAGCTGTAGCTTCCGGATACTCTTCAAGGGTAGCCCAATGTAGAGCATGTTGCAGTAGTCTATACGGGAGATGACCAGGTATGAGTCACCGTTCAGAGGGACTCCTGATCGAGCATCCTGACTCCTGATCGATTCCTCTTCAGAGTGTTGTTATCTGTTGGCTGCTGGGTTGGAATGTGTTTGGGTTATCTCATGTGTTCAAGGTTGCTTTCCCAGGATGTGTGAACAACGGTTAACAGCACCTGGGAGGGGGTGGTTGCTATGGCCGAGTGAGGGGAGGGATTACGTTTGGAGCCGAGGGTTTTTAGTTTGTATTTGGCGCGCTTTTAGTCATTCTCAGCTTTCTCTGTATTTGCATACTATTCTTTTAATAAATCAGATATCATTAAGTACCTGCTTGTGAGTCTGAGTATATCAGGATAGGCAAACATTACAATCGCCCACTTGTGTGCCAGATGGCTGCTCCTCATGAGGAGACCACAGAACAGTGGTTGACCTGTGGGTTTGAGCACCGGAAATGAGGGAAGCCATCAAGCTCCCAACTGTGGTGGAGCCTTCCAGGACACTGGGCTTGTCTAACCTCACTTTCTAAACACTTTTGGATTTATAATTATTTTAAAGTTAAAAGAGGTCTCCCAAGCAACAAGTCTGAAAAACTACCTGGTGAGTAAAACTTCATCCCCAAATAGAGGAAAAACTAACTAACAGCTTAAAGAATATAAAGAATATAAAATAAATGGCAAAAAACTAAATAAGAATTTAATTCAAGAAACTTTTAAAGGAATTAAGGGACCAGATGAATTTGGAATATTAGGACTTTCGCTAGACTTTTGAAATAACTAAATAAATAAAACAATAATCTGTGGGAACATAAATTGTTTAGTCTATTAGGAAAGAGATAATTGGTTGAAATTTAAAAATTAAAAAAAACCAAAGAAATTCCAGGCAGGAAAAAGAAAAAAAGATAGAGAAAAACCTGTATTTTATTCTTGAACCAAAAGAGGAGCAGTGAAATTTATAAAATGAAGATAAAGGTACTTGAGACATTTCAAAGGGTTTTTGAAGAATTGGGAAAGAAACTTATAGTTAAATTGACAGCAATAATTTCTGCACCTACTAATGCATTTTTTGAAGAAGACTAAAGAAGAAACAAACAATTTGGCTATATTCAAAAGAGCATAACATGGAAGAAGTTATAGATCGATGACAAAGAGATTAAATGAATTCCATCTGATGTAGAAATATTGGAAAATAAAGAAATTGTGGATTATAAAACAGAGATGACAGAGTGGAAATACAACTGATAAGCCAAGAGATTAAAAATGATCTGGGCAAGGATTTATCACTGGATTTATAAAAGAGGGTTTCTAAGACCTTGAAGAAATCTCTGAAATGGGAGAAAGAAAGTTTGAATGGAGAATCAATCCTACAACAATAACTTGATGAATTAAAGATCAAGATTGCCAGAAGCAAAAGAAAGGAATATAATGTTGACTCATTTGATCAGGGTTAAAATAAGAAATATTTGTATAAAATTCTAAAAACCCTTTAAGGACTTTTTGCTGATAGTTGGACAGAACCAACAACGATTTTTGGATTTTACGAATGGATGGGGGGGCGGGTTATGGGAAGAAGTGAATTAACTATGTAATCTTATGGGGGTGGGGAAATATTAAACTTGTTGCAAGAAAGATCGGGAGTCACTTCTTTAAATACTCTTCTCTTCCTTTTCCTTTTTCTTCTTGCACTTTGTATTTCCATTTTCTTTTTTCTTTGTGATCTCAGTTTGTATTATTTTTTAGTATTATTAAACACTTCAATAGAAAGTATTAAAAAAGAGTTAAGGTGGCAGAATTTCCTAATGGCTCCAGGACAGTTAGGGAGCAACAATGCAATTGTATTGGCATGGTCTTCGACTGGAAGGGAGGCTGCAGTATTGTGAATGTTGGCAGGCTATTCACAACTGAGACAAGCTTCTACCTGGAGTTGTGGGAATGCTGGGAGGTGAAGTTGCTCAGGTTGAGAAACATTGCTCTACTGCAATGGCTAATCCAGATTTTGTTAAAAAGTCTTCTTTGCTAACTTAAACTATTTCCTGGCTGAAGATGCTGCTGCCTCATTCATACACCAGTGTCTACCTTCCTGTTACCCGCTGCATCATGTTGTTCAATCTGCTACACAGCAGGGTCAGTCCCGATTTTGTTAATGGACAATATGTTTGATTTACAAGCAGTAGCTCTTCTATCTAAAAAGATAGTCCTCCATGTAAAAATCCTAAGTCAAAGGCTCTCCTGGTCCAAATCTGGTTTCAGTATGAAGAACTGATCCAGCAGTCAAGAAATATGCTGCAAACTAGCACTTCGTATGGCTGTAACGAAGGCCTTGGAACGGATATTCAAATGCTATGTATCTATACCAACAGAGATTAGAATTGTTCCGGGCAGTGGTTTTTCCTGCAACACTCTATGGTGTGAAAGCTGGACTTGGAAGAAGTAGGATAAAAAAAAGTATTGGCATATTTGAACTTTGGTGTTGCAGAGGATTTTTAAGAATATTATGGATAACAGTAGTTGCTTATTCTGTCAGCTACGTAAAGGTTTTAGATTATTGATAGACGTGTTGGATAAGAGCATACTGGAAAAATCTATCTATAATTTGTATGTATGCATGCATGTATATGTATGAATTTAATATTCAAAATTCTTACTTAATGTAAGTAAGAATTTTGATTATAATACTAAAATCTAATACAAACTAAACTTAAGGAAAGAAAAGAGAATAGAAAGGAGTAAAAAGTGCAAGAAAAAAGAAAAAAGAGAGAAGAAAGAAGAAAGAGACAAGTAAGAAAAGAGAAAATAAATATATAGAGAAGTGTCTTCACCCCCTCTAAGGTTACAAACATTTATCTCTTCATCCCATATCCATCTCTTATCCATAAACAAATCCATAAAACATCATCTTTTCAGTCCTGGTGTCAGCAGAAAGCCCATAAAGGGTTGCCAGAAGTAACAACATATCTTGTTTTACCTTGATCAAATAAACCAACTTCCTTTTACTTCTAACAGTCTTAATGTTTAGTTCATTCAAATATTGTCAGATAAAATTTGTTATACATCTGTCATTTTTTCCAATAATGTCTTTTAGACATAATCTATCCATAGAAGAGACATCATTACTGACATTGATATTGTGGCTACTATTTTCTGATTCCATCCTTCAAAAGTTATTTCAGTATTTTTATTGTTATAATGTTTTGCAACATTTTACAGGCTTGTAAATCTTTCCTCTACCTAAAACTTTATTTATGTCTTGTAAAAACCAAAACAGAATTTATTTCCCATGAGAAGCTGTTAGTTCTTTATAATTAATTCTAAAATCTTATTGCAAAACTTTCAATATTCCAATTTTATCTGGACCCTTAGTCTGTTTATAATTTTCAGTTGCAAGTACCTATATACAGTAGCTAGTACCCATATACTCTCTTCCTGTATCTAGTGTGGGTGGCCTGTGAACGATCTGTCAAGGGGCAGGCGCTGTCTAGACAAAAAGCATCAGAGGATATATGAATTTAGTTTCCAGCCTCAGTAATCTCATCCCATGTGAAATGAAAATATTGCCCGGGTCAGTACCTCACTGCTTCTCTGGCAAAGACAAGAAATAGAGATGCTTGACAATAAGTTCTCAGGACTTTTCCTCGGCGCTGTTATCCATCAGTCTCTGAGCAGCCAAAACCTACACCCACTGGTGAGCCCTATTCTTCCACAGGCATGACCACAGCAAATGGTGTCATTTATGTACAGGGCATGTCAAGGTGTATGGGGGGATTTATGGGGGGATTTATAGATTCCCCTGACCTTGTCGCCTTCTCCTCCCACCAAGCATAACTAGTAGGCAGGAAAATCCCCACCAAAACTTACTCTCCTTAATAAATGGGAGCTGTAAGTGTGGACAGATGGGGGTTTAGTCATCTGTCAAAAATCACTCTGGTTTTGCACAAGTTGTTTGCATTGGTATATTCAAAGGGAGCCTAAACAACAGCTGATAGGCACAGGGATAGTTGTGCCATGAGGCAGCAGAGAAAGAGTGGGAGTTAGCTTTTTCTCCCCTATTTCATTGTACAGCACCCCTGTTGCCATTGTTGGACTTCTGCTGTTCAGGATGATGCAGGTTTCCCACCTGGACTGGCTGATAGAGCAGGCAAGTATAGCTGGAAAGCCTGATTTTAGAGATCAACTCTTCCACTTCCCCAGACTGAATGGCCTTGGAAGACAGTGCTCAGAGACCAGAAGGGAAGGGATATTGCACAACACCCTGAAGTGTTCTTTCCTACTCCTAAGAGTCATCTGATTGTGTCGACAACAGATTGGTTGGTGAAGTGTGTAAGATGGTATCCATGGTAGATCTGTGTCAGAATAAGGAGGAAATACTTTATCATTGGTGCAGCTAAGGACAATTTAAGGTTGCCCAGATATGGACTGGGGATCAAATGAAGGTGTCATCATGAGAAAAAAGAAGAAGAGGTGAGGGTATGTTTGTGCCACACTTAGCTTCAAGTGAGGTAGGATTCTCAGAATAAAAAATAATAGGTAGGAATAAAGACTTTCCATATCATCAATTGCACTGAATCTCTATCCAGGACAAACAGTTATTGGGCTTTACTGTCTCTATCGCCATAGAGGTGGCCAGATACTAGGACTATAATGGATCAAATCAAAGACTTTTCAGAAGGCTATATCAAAAGGACAAGAACTTTCTCCCATTGTTATTCCCCAACCTGCTACCCTTCTGATCACCTGCTAACCTGTTCCCCAACCTGCTGCCCTTCTGATACCTGCAGGTAGCCTATTTCCATCCCCGTTGAGAGCTCCTTCTGCAAGTGTACAGGAGAATGGTACCATGACAAGCACCTAGTTAGATGGTTGGATGGTAGCAAGCATAAGAGATAACGAAGTCCCAGCAATGGGGGAAAACAAGGTGCTTTGGCATCTTCCTCTACTGCTGGGGAGTGCAGAATGCCCAACTCAGCAGCTGATTAATTATTTATTATGATATACTTGCTTATGGCCTTTATATTAAATTGTAAATTATGTTTTGAAATTCACTGGGAAAAAGCAGAGGAGCACCTACCTTTGCGGTTGATGGGTGAATTACAGTGACCTCCCCCAGGCACTAAAGAAAGTAATATCTCTCTCATGACTAAGAAAACAGAATGGGCTAATAGGTCCAGTGTATGGTTTAATGGGAAGATAAATGTAACATGCTGACAGTTTTCCCAGCATGAACAGCGTGATTAGCATGCCTTTGTAAATTGTGAAGCAACTTCAAGTAAATGATGGAGTGAAGGAAAAACAGGTTTGCTGCTACTAATGTAGATTTAGGGAGACTATACAAAAGAAAATAATGCACATACACCAGGACAGAAAGATGGGGTGGTTGATTAAATGGGCTAAGAGTTTTGGATATGATATTATGCTTGAACAATGGGAGAATATGTGAAACAAAGGTATGAAATTTACTTTGAATTATAATTTGAAAGAGAATTTTTATAAAATGAGGTACTATTGGTATTTAACTCCTGATAAGTTGTCCCAAAATGTATAATGGGTATCAAATGTTTGTTGGACATGTTTACAGGGTGAAGCAACTTTCTAACGTTTATGGTAGACTTGTGGAAAAGCTAAGAAATTCTGGAATCAAATATATATTATTATTCAAAAGATTCTCAAAGTAGACTTACAATTGAAACCAGAGCTGTTTCTCTTGGGTTTGATGGACCAACAGCTTGAGAAGCAACATGGAACTCTGTTCTTATATATGCTAACAGCAGCCAAGACTCTTATATGCTCAAAGATGGAAGGATGCACAAATTCCCTCAATGGAGGATTGGATGATTAAGTTAATGGAACTGGCGCAAATGGCTAAACTGACAGCATTGATAAGAGAAAATACTGTAACTGGATTTGTTTCTCTTTGGAAGCTGCTTTTGGACTATTTGCTCATAATGGAAAAAAAAATGAAGTTCTGATTTTGGGTTTTGATGATTAAATGGTTTGATTTTAGAGAAATAATGTTACTAAATGTTTAATTAATAGCAAGAGATTAACTTTTATGTGCTTTTATACCTGTGTTGGAGAAGGTCGGAAGTCACCTGTCTTTTATGTTTTTCTGTCTATTCTTGTGCTGTTTTAGTTTCCCTTGTTTCTTTTTTAGACTTGTATTCTATCTGTTCTATATTCTGTATTTTGTGTTTTATTTATATCTTGAAAATTAATAAAGCTTTATAAAAAAAGAAAAGAAAGATGGGGTGGCTAATACATTGTTTAATCCAATATTAAAATAGCGGAATTGTATTCATTTGGTAATATAAGCTGTCTCCCTGTTCCTTGGTGTAACATTCAAACAGTCCTCTTTAAATGAAAATGCAGAGACATTCAAAAGAACATTTTGAATGTTCTTTTGCTTTCACCATCTAATTTGTATATAAGCTGTACAAATCACTTGATTTTTTTTTATTTTTTTAATCCCAGCTTTATTATTTTTATAAATAACTCAAGGTCACTTGACATTTCATGGTCACTCAACTACTGGCTGAGACCCCCGTCAGCATATATAGCAGAGATACATCATATTTTTTGGATTTAAAGGCTACACTCTATATATAGGCACAGGAAGAACGAAGAAATGGTTTGAGCCATGCCAAAACCTAAATTTAATTCATTTCAGCTGAAATATTATTTGTATGTTTACTATTTTTTCCTTCCATCCCAAAATTACAGTTTAATGGCAGCTATGAAGGCTGTATCTAAAACTTTGGCACTGCTTTGATACTTCAGGTAGTATACTTCTAGCATACGGTATATAAAATAAGGAATTATTATTTTTTTGCCCCTTTTTAAATGTATTATGTTGGCCATTTCTGGTCCTCATGGTTCAGACATTAATCTTAGTTATACAGTAGATACCATATATACTATGTCACATATCTTTAACACCTTAGCAATTTCACATTTGAATTCCTTGCCTGGATACCAACTGGACGATGATTTTCTTTGCTTTCTGTTTGCTAATAAGATCTAGAACATAATTTTGTGTCATTACAATTTTATCAATTCCTTCCTGAACAACATTAACTACAGAACATAGCCAAGGGAGAACTAGAAGAAAGATAAGAACCATCAGGTGATCATGCTAACATCTTACTACTCTCTCAACACAGTCTTAGAGTATGAAAACCAGTTTGGAGGGTTGTTGTGTTTTTTTGCTTTGAATAATTAAATTATTGAAATCTAATGATACTTATCTGTTAACAAAAAGCTATGGAAGATTAAAGGGCAGAATTAAGCGCATTAGATGTGTCGCTGAAAGCAATCATATCTTCTCAGTGGCCAAAGCCTTTTCTAGCAGCAGCTTCTTTTCGGATTTATCATTAACCTCTACATTCTAATACCTCTAAATAATTCAGAACAGCTTTCAGCTATGCCCTGGCCTGCCTAAAAGCACCTGCTTTTGCTATTTACATTGCATCCGAGTGGAAATATTTCCTTAACCCTTAGGGAGAAGTAAGCATTTTGTTATTTGTCTTTAACATTGGTGCTCTGTTCCTCACCACACCCGAATTATTTATTTATTTATATTTATATATATATATATAATATATTTAAAGCTATAAATGTAGACAATTATTTATCCACAGAGTTAGGACCATGTGCACTCAGATTGTCACGGAAATTCCCCTTTAACAATCCTAATGCAGGCAACCATCCAATCGGAATGCTATCTCTTCCCTGATACCTGATGCCAGCTTCCCTGGTAATGTAGGCCACTGAAGCAAATCCAGAGAGATTGAGTTAGAAGACAAAATAGCGTCCGAGATTCATTTGGTCGCTGCTCTGCCCTTTCCTCCTTTGCTGCCAATAACAGGAAAGAATATCAGCATGGTTTTCAGCTTAGGCATTCCTAGCTAGGCCTAGTATCGGAAAAAAAGGAGGGGGGACACTATTAAAAATAACCCAAAAGAAGACCACAGCTGAAGAGGAAGAACAAGGAACAGATCCACACGTCCATGAAAGCATGCGGTGGCTTCTGAGCAGTGGTAGCTGGAAGAAATTTGGACATGCTGATAGGGGAAACTATGACTGGTTGACCAGTGAACCAGGCATGCCATTGGTGGAAACAGAGCTACAGGTTTGTATCACCTCTCCTCTTCATATTCCTTGCAATTCTGTTCTTTCAAGATTTCTCATTTCAGGATGAAAAAGGGTTTGTGGAATAGACATGGGGGAAATGCCTTATTTTACGTAAATTGTACTGTCCTCCATGCCATTGTTCCTCTGTTTCGCCAGCAGAGAAAAATGTTTGCAGAAAGTGATATAAATATTTACTTCAAAACTGACCTTAACTGCAAATTTTGGCTGCTTTTGAATCTGTCATTTTATTTCTTATCTCATTCTCAATTTTTCTTTCACCTGGTCTCTGCAGACCCTTTCACTGATGTTAGAGTAAGTGTTATTCAGCAAGTCTGTTTCCTAAATCATGCATATTATTCTCGTAGTGTTGTGAAGTGGCAAAGGGGGAAGGGGAGGGAAATAAAGACTCCTCTGAACACAAGAAGACAGTCTAAAAGATATTTTGAGGGTTACATGGAATGAATTATTTTTCTTAATATTGTTTAATCTGCAAAGTAATTTAGTCTGGTTCTTTAAATAAGAGCCTAGTTGTACTGTGTCAAAAATAAAACCAATAGCAGTCTGGCATTGTAATTCTCTGCATGTCTACTCTGAAGTAAGTCCCACTGAGTTCACTGGAATATTGAATGGAACTTGTTCCTTCTAAATGTTTCTAAGACTGCTAGTTAGACAGAATAAATTGTTGTTATAAGACCAGAAGAGTAATGGCAGTAACATGACAGTAAATGATTGTAATGTTTTATTGTGTTGATGTCAACTCAGCATAAGCATGGTTCTTCACATTTGCATTATTTCATGGTCATTCACATGTGCATATATTTTTTCATTGTTTGATTATGCCCATATCTGATTGCATTCATCTGAATGTCTAAACTGTCACTATACTAAAAAAAAAAAAAGTAGTGTTGGAGCTGATGCTGAGCGAGTTTGGTCTGTGATGGAAAATCTGTGATTACTCATTTATATTTTTATAACATTACTTGATGCTAGAGTCAACATGTTTTGAACCTGCATATGGTGATTCATATCTACATACAGTATATTTAAATATACCATATACACAAATTGTTTCTGTTTGCGACTGAAATAGCTTCCGACTTCAGTATCATTACCATAATGAGCTAAACTCCATTCTCTTGTTTTTTCTTTTTTCTCTGCTTTTGTTTAAAGTTCAAAGGAACACTCATATGTTCATAAATGTGCACAGGAGAACATTCAAGACACTGCTGTGGTGAATTTGTAAATTTGGCTATGAACATGTATCATTCCCATTCATTAACTCTGGAATACTGGTTAGGCAAATGGTAGAACATCATACGAATCAAAAGGTTTTTCTTAGTATTATACAGTACAAAGGTCTATAATGCTGTGCCTACTTATTACTGAATCAGGGAATTCTATCTCTTTCTGAGAAAACATCAGTCTTATCTGATTTCTTTTTCTATTTTTTATCAGCCAGAATACATAAGACAGGCAGCAGGGGCAGGTGTAAATAAAGAGCACTCTAAAATGGTGATGCTTGTTCCATACAAGGAAATCCAGGGCAAATCAGGCAAAATCTTTTAATAGAATTTATTTGAAAGAGATGCTTTTTTGCAGATTAATGAAACCAGAAGAAGAGACAGATATTTTGGAAAATTGGTTTACCAAAGGATTCAAGCAGAATGTTTGTACTCTACAGTATGATCATTTTTTCAAACTGCCTTCAACTCTCCAGATAAAAACTCCAATGCAAAATCAACATTTTAAATAGACAAGCAATCTACAATATACATTTCTTCTTCTACAAAGCACAGCATATTTAAAGATAACTGATGATTCATACTGAAAATCTGCAACAAATGTTTTCATTGCTCTTGCATTTGGAAATATTGATTAATTTATCCTTTCCCTAATGAGATATAAAAACCAGAGTATACAAGATACACTTAAGTATAATTTGGAATACATCCTATTTACATTATACCATTAGGCTTCAAATGATACTAAAATAGAATCAAATATAAAATGTTTGCAGTTTACTTTTTCTGTTACAAAGCATTTATTTAATGGCAGTACAAGCAGGACTCTTTTTAAAAAATTGCAATATTTGATATTCACTATAACCATATCTGCAATGTATGTACCATTAAATATGTATTGAGTATACCATTAAAAAAGCAATGTCAATTTTTTATTTCCCCTTACCTTCCTAGTGACACCTTCTCCATTTAAACAATGTCCCAGCTTAACACCACAATAAGCTGGGTTCTTGTTTACATGATACGCTTCTTGTATAAAAGGTGAAAATGGTAAGATGAGAATTATTTATTCCCAGGCTAAAGAGAAGCGATATGTATACATATTTCAGATGTTTTTGAAGGACATCAAAAGATTGGCCAAGTATCCATTAACTTGGAAGAGTGAAAGGAAAATGTCTGGAATTTAAACTCTGGAACATAAATATATAAAGAGGCTCTGATATCCTTGCATGGCAGTGGGCAAATCTACTGTTGCACGTATGACTTTATTCTTATCAGTAATAAAGAATCTAATCTGTCTGAGAGTCTTCTGCCAAGTCAAGCCAAATGCTAAATAAAGGGTTAAGCGTTCGAACAGCTGTGATTTATTGCAAAGCTCTGGTGCAAAACTTAACACAGAAAAACTATAGAGAATTCACTCCACAGAAAAAATCAATTAGTATAGGGAACATACACCATTAATATATACCATAGCATACAAATAAATACATTCATATCACATCAACAAATTAACAGTTGTCAAAATGACGTCTATGTACTGTACGTCCTTCTGTATGCCCAATGTTGTAATGCAAGCATAAAAGGGGCTGAGTTTGTGTTGTCATTTGCCCCCAATATCTATGACTAGAAATCATTATTTGCTGTCTAGCATGGCTTTGTCATGAAACTGATATGCTTATATACATTATATATAATAATTCCTATATGTTTTAATACAAGGAAGTGAAGCATTCAAAAAGCAAACATGGGCCTTATTCTCTGCAATTGTCTGAAATAAGGTTAAATGTAAATACTGTATGCATTCTATGCAAAACTATAAAAACTTAACAAAAACAAGATGAAAAATAAAAATATCCATGGCCTTGTCAAATCTATTAAGGCAATTAACTATTGCTTGTTAAATTGTTTAGATTGTTTTGACAGTACAAAATGCAATAATATATTTATAAAGTATGTGGCAGCTTACATTCTCAGAAGCGTGGTGTCCTATTCCATTCAATTAAGTTCCGCAATTCTCTCCAGAAGGGTTCCCATCTCCATGTATACCTTTCACAAACAGAGACACCTTTATCATGCTTAAATGATCATTTAACAAAAAAAAATCCCTCTGGCTATTAGCATAAATTTCTTAAAGTGGGACAGGAAGATAAGGTTAAAAGAAATGAATACTAAAGGATGTCTCTTAAAGTAATTTAGACACCCTACTAAAATCACAGTGGATAAATAACTAAAACTGTGATTTACTTAGGAGCAAAACTAGTAGCTGCTTTTACCAGCATTCACCAGCTGTCCTGTTTTTAGTTTTTTAAGTGCCTTTAGCCTTTGAAAGTATTAGAGGGCACTTAAATGAGGGAAGAAGTAATTTAGAACGATGATTCTAAATTACTTCTTGTAATTTCTAAAATACCTTCTTGTAGTTATTCCTAGCATGGTTTATTCAGAGCAGGGAAGAGGATAAATTAAGTTATAAGATAATACATTTATATGACTCAGTAAGAATTGTAAATAGATTTGCGAAGTATCAGTTGTGTTCTTCTTCATATTTTACACCATTGCTAACTCTAAGGCCAAAATCAGCTAGGAGGATGGCAGGAGGGACTGGGATTTAATGTTGGGATGTGACCAATTTAACCCTCTTCACCAAATTTAATTAATACAAGGATGTGCGATGCACCAGCTGCATCCATGTGCCCATCTCAGAGCATCCTGCATTGGCCTCCCCACAAATGCCCACTGCACAGCTACTACTGAAATTGTACGGAGGAAGAGGGTGCACAAGACTTTAGCAGCTTGCCAGAAACATGCTGTACTTGCTTTTGGAAAGGGGACATACAAAGACATCAGGCTTAAAAAAAATCCCAGGCAGTGAGATATTAAACCATCCCACCGATAGCCATAGAGACAAATAGCAGTAGAGGCAATATAAGATAGGTAAACATACTGGTTTGGAGCCTCATTTCCTTCCTTCCCTTCCAGGGAAGCTTTCTGATTCAATGAAGCTTTTCCAATGGCACAAGGGCAAAGTGGGGCATCTGTAGCAAATGTTGCTACAGATGCTCAAGGATGCTGTAAAATGGGATAAGAGGTGGTGCTGTGGGATACTCCTCCTTTTACTTCCTACTGTCTGAGATGTTATTTTAAAAGAACTCCAGTCAAGGATTGTTCCTGCTGGCAGGAGCAAACATTAGATACAATCCATTGTTTTCGGTTTTGATGGCGAGAATTATTGGCAATAGAAAGGGAAGCTACAGTGTCTTTCCACTTGCTATTTTCAAACAGCCTCTGAACTTCCATAACAAGCTTTTCCTGAGTGATAGCGGACAGTCCTAAATGCCAACCTATGTCTCAGAGACTTGAAGAGGAGGGAAGGAGGGACGGACCACCCTTAGGTAGAGGCATTTTCTGTAAGTGCTGTTGGAGATGTTAACAAATCAGCATGCCTCATGTTAGCATATTTATGAGTTGCTCTAGGATGCAGACTCTATGTGAGAGGAAGCTGTTTGTTCCCACTCCTACTTCCTCTCTCCTCCTTCTACACCATCCTTCCTCCTTCTTCACCATCCTCCTTCTTCACCATCTTTGCTTCTCTCTCCATCTTGGGCGTAAAGCCATGTGCTTGCCCCTATCTGTATGCAGCTCTTAGCAGCCAAAAGGCTAAGAGTTCATTATGTTTAGGGAAAGAACAGAAGAAACAAGGAACTTCATTTTTCCACTGAAGATGGATGTAACTGAACCGAGAATAAAGTCAGTAAGCCTCTTTTTACTTTATTTATTTATTTATTTATTTTATTCAATTTCTATAGCCTCCCATCTCAACCAGTGACTCTGGGCAGCTTACAACAATAAAAACCATAAAACAATAAAACAATTACAATTAAAACAATTACAATAAAAATAAATATACATGGCTGCCAAGTAAACAATGTAAGATGTTAATACAACCAAGAAATGGGACCACTACCACACTCGGGGCCCCAGACCCAGACACATAACCAGGCCTTCATGGCCTTACGGAAGGCCAACAGAGTCAGGGACATCCTGATCTCTGAGGGGAGAATATTCCAGAGGGCAGGCGCTATGGCTGAAAAGGCATGCCTTCTAGTCCCCACCGACTGACATTCTTTGGCTGACAGATCTGTAGCATGCCCAATCTACCAGATCGAATTGGACAGGTAGAAACAACTGGGAGAAGGCAGTCCCTTAGGTAGCCCAGTTCCAAGCCATGAAGGGCTTTAAAGGTGACAACCAGCACCTTGAATTGCACCTGGAAGCACACCAGCAACCAATGCAGCTCCTGTAGCAGAGGCATTACGTGTGTCAAATATCCGACTCCACTTACTACCTGTGCAGCTGCATTCTGCACCAGCTGAAGCTTCCAAATGCTCTTCAAAGGCAGCCCCATGTAGAGCACGTTGCAGTAGTCCAGACAGGTGGGCATGAGTGACAGTGAGTAGAGCCTCCCAGTCCAGGAATGAGTGCAACTGGAGCACAACCCGAAGGTGTTCAAAGGCCCTCCTAGCCACGGCTGCCATCTGCTCTTCAAGCAGGAGCCGTGAGTCTACAAGGACCCCCAGATTGCACACCGGGTCCGTCTGGGGCAGTGCAACCCCATCCAAGACCAATGATGGAAAAACCTTGTCACTGGAAGGACCACAAGGACCACTTATTTTAAACCTACTTTGTCTAAGTGTGTAATTCTTTATGCTTGGGAGGGCTGAGTGTGTAAGATCAGTAACCTATGTTTCTCTAACATGCTTATTAAAGCTATTTAATATTCTTTTTCTGTGTGCAGCTTCTCCGCTGTGTTAAGCTCTGCTACATTCAGTGGTCCTAGCTGTCCACTAATGGCTTCAAGTGCAAGGTCCTGTTTGGAGGACTCATTGTGGCAGCATAATTGCTCTGTTGTGCACACTGCAAAACAGCAGATTTTATTATTGCTTTGCTTTACTGATACTGCTGTTATCTGCCTTGAGATGTTTTTATGACGGGCAGGATGCACATAAAATTAAATTAGCAAAGGTCTGATACATGTTCTTGTCTTGGTTTCTACTAGAGTCAGCATAAAGTAAGTTCGACCAAAGAAGATATAGAGCCATTCCTATGCATCATATTACCAGCTACCGTGATGCTCTTCCTGGCATTCCTGTTGCTTTTCCTCTACAGACGTTGCCAACGCCGCAATCCTCAGGCTCAGATCTTCAGCATTGACCTCCCAGAGTCCCTTCCAGAGCATGATGTGACAGATTTTCTCTCTGTGCTACCCTGGAACAATGAGCAGAGCTTCCAATATTCCACTCTCCTGCCTGAAACTGCCCTTCTTGCTGTATGCTTGCCTCCGTCCTATGAGGAGGCCACCATGAAGGCATCCGTGGAAGAGGACCATGTTCAGCTCTTTCAGGAGCCAGTGCCCCCTTATGAAGAGACCAAACAACAATAAGCACACAGAAATTCCTCTGGTCAGGGTTTTTTCCCTCTATTGTGTTTTTAGAAAACAAAGCAAGAAGAACTCAGAGCGAGGCAATCATTACAAGCACAACAGAGCTTCAAGTGATTAATTGTAACAGCATAAATTTTAAATGGAACAGATATTGAAACAGCTCACCAGACAACTGCACCAGATGAAGGAAAGTATAAAATTAACACTGTACTCCACGAGTACATTTCTGGAGTAAATGACATGCAGTTGTTTTAGAAGGTGGATTGCAACAGCTGTGTTGAAAAGCAACTAGACTGGAATTACACATATACACATGCAAGGGCTTTAACATTTGTAATGCATTAAAACTTAGACATTTTATGAATTCAAGAAATAATCAACAATTTTACATACTGAAAATACTACAGACTATATATGATTGTTGAAATGCATCTGGAAAGTTAGGTCTCTGAATGTCTACACATTAAATGTGCAGTCTTTCTAGTGTTCAGGAAGATGGAACACATAGCGATTTAATTATTGGAAGGCACAATAAGATACTTACACACCATTGGGTGGTGTTCTGCACTGTGTACAGAATGATTTTGTGTTTTTTCTACTTTTAAATAAAATCCTGTAACCTTTTAATTCTGGACATAAGATAAATATGGCTAAGTTAAAAACAATAAAGTATTTTAAAAACCTTTTTTATTTTCATTTTTTGCTTTTCAGGTAGACCACTTTGCGTTTCTGTCACTAGGAAATGTATATATATATAAGAACCTAAGTAATTGTGAAGATACATGTGATAACTTATCTGATGGTTTCAATTGCTTATGGGGGAAGCTATATTTATTTAACTTCTTAGCTGTCTTTTAAAATCATAGTTTTAGATATGAACCTAAGGAAGAAATAAAGTTAAGAACAATTAACAAAGCTATATTAATCAACAGCATATCTATATGAATGTTTAGTGGCACAGTTTTCATAAGTCAACAGACACAGCAATGATTTAAAGTAATATCCATCAATAGGGACAAGCTTAGTGCTTATTTGATAACTATCATTTTACATAGACATGTTAGTAGAAACAGAGACAAATAATTTCTTGATAAATTGTTACTGTAGTTGATGTGGATGCTTTATTCATATTTAGTTCAAAAATCAATTGTCATCCAGATAAACATTTCAGGACAGATCAATGCAAACTACACTAAGTAATGAATTAACATCATCATGCTGAATTAGCATTATAAGTTTTTAATTAAATAATTGCATCAGTATAACCTCTCTAATACTGTTACTATAGCTATGTTGCTTATTTATTTTTAGTAGACATTGTTAAAAAGCAAGTAGGAATTTAATAGGCCAATCTTCTTTAAATTCAAGTCACCTGACTGACATTGCCTTTCTAGTTGGATAGACTGTGCATCAACATAATAAATATTGCAAACCAATAGTTTTCAGACTGTCTCTACTTTCTTAGCCTAATTAAAGTTTACTTGCTATCCCATCCCTTCTTTACATATCAGTGACTATCAAAATCATTTGGCAGTTCACAATAAAAAGATAAACCCATAAAACCAAGTTTAAACTAAATACTTCAAAAATAAATTAAAAGTAATATTTAAAAACTTGTTCAAAGGTGAGTATTTCCAAGCTCAGGAGTGGTACATTCCAAACAACATAGGCAATTATAGAGAAGGCTCTGAATGTTAAAGTCAATACATATGGATATATTGATGTGCACAATAAGAATATGGTATTTGAGACACCGGTAAGCCTGAGAACTAGTGATACACTAATCCTTATATTCTAATGCAGTCAACAGTACTTCCTAAATAGCACTTTGCTAGGATATCTAAAAGGCCAGTTTTTATCTGTCATTCTCAAATACATTGAGAACGTAAGCTCTTCCATACAATTGGTTGTCCATGTGGAGCTGACCAGGTGGACTCAGCTGCTGCCGCCATCAACAGCATCATCATCATCATCATCATCATCATCATCAGGCTAGGTCACTGATATAAGAAATGGTACCCATACCATGGTACTACTAATCCCACCTGAGGGTTTAGCCACACTGCTTGCAACATTTGGGAGGATGGAGTTGCACAGCTAAGAAGCTTATTTCTATATAGATTTATGCAGAGGCAATCTAAAATTGCAGCATAATTATATATTATATTATAATAATTACTGGTTGTTCTAACAATGAGCTTTTGTACAAGCAAAACTTGTGGAAAAATGTATACCATCAATGAGCAACCTTTTCAGATGCCAGGTGCGTTATTTTGCAGGATAATTCAGGTGGGGAAAAGAATTCACGCACACCGAACTGTCTCAGATTTCAGCGTTCTTATTCTGAAACCTTACAGTAGTTCAGTGTTCTTACCCTGAATTTTTGTGAATTGCTTGTATTCTTACCCAAAATTGCACAAGAAGAATTTGGCATTCTTACAAAAACAATGAAGTCTGGTAAGGCTTGGTAAGATTTCATTAGGGGACCCTATCAAACCCTAAGAGAAACCCTTGCTTGCTCCTTGGTTTTGCCTTGCAAAGAGTCAAGCGCATTTCCGCAAACCAAAACGAGGGGATGAAATGAACTTTAGTTTGTACTTTAACGCGGGGAGGGCGCAGCTTCGGGTACCAACGTTTCCTCCGCATCTCCGAACGCCAGAACCGCCCTTGGACGAGGCGAAGGCCACCCCCGCCGTCAGAGCAGCCCAGCGCCCCGTCGAAATCCAGTATTTCCTCAGCGAAAAGAAATGCAGCGCTGTGGGAGTGAGCGGGCGAGAGAAACAGTAGTGCCTTCTGCTTCAAAGAGTCCCTTTCATCTCCCCCTCCCCTCCCCCTTGGGGCATATGACAGGAGGCCATGAGCTCACTCTTTCTCTCCCCGAGAGACCGTGCCACCACAACAAGCGACATCCTACACCAAGCGTCACCGAAAGGGGAAAAAATCCTTACCCACCCCTTTCTCCATCCAGCCAAACAGCCAGCCCATGGTCCTTTAAGCCCCCCGCGTGCGTGGCTGCCGCCCATTCGCAACCAATCAGAAAGCCAAATTCTCCGTATCCGCCCCCCCCCCCCCCGTGACCAGCCGAGTCTTTCTACTGTTTTTTCGGGGCGGGAGCAATTGTTCTTCTCTTCATCCTGACCCGGGCAGCCCCGCCCCACGGCTCTCGCGGCTAGAAATATTGTGCCCCCAGACGCAGTCGCCGTCTGCAAGTTCCTGGTTGGGGACCAGAGAAGAGGCTAGCCGAAAGGTGAGTTTGGGCGAAAGGCAGGGGTAGGCAGTCTGGTCTTCCCCCCCATGTTTTGAACTACACCTCCCATTGGCCTTTCCCCTCGGTCATGCTGTCCCAACTGAACTCCCCAAAATCTGAAAGGGGTGAGGTTACCCATCTGCTGAATGAGTAAAGCGAGCTAGGCAGGATGCGCTGCGGTTGTGAGCTGAGCGTTCCTTGACTGGGACTTGAATAGAGGCACGACGAATCGAAAGGGGCAGTTTTTGCCCTGCTTTTCGGTGGCATGCAGAATAAATGCTACACCGGTTGAATTGGGGCCCATTCTGAAGCCACGCAAAGCACAAGACCTCCTGTGATGAATGCAAAAGTTGCCAACTTAAGGAATGGTAAATACTTACTTAGGAGTGGGACTTCAGCCTTGAGGGTTCTGCCAAGGGAGGTGGGTGCAAATTAATCAAAAGGGGGCTGGGGTGGGCAGTACACAAGTACAGTTAAAAGAACAGGGTGTCTCGGAGCAAACTTCTACCCAGGAATTTGTTTTTAGGCCACATCTGTGCTTACAGTCTTTTTTTTTTTTAAGTAATTTTTATTATAAGAAGATGTTACATAGGCTTAAAAACTACAGAAACATAAAAGAAAAAGAAAGAAAATATAAAGGAATAAAAGGAAAAGTGAAAGATAACAAAAGGAAAAGAAAAATAAAAGTATCTAAAGAAGCTTCTGATCTTTGCAGCAGTTACAAACACAGTAATTACCATCTCCACCCATCCATATTACATATCATGGTTCACTTCTTCCCATAAACAAACCTTTTTAATCAATAAATCCCAAAATCACCAGTTCATTTTTATCCATTTTTAACAAAAAGGCCATAACGCGTTTCCAGTCTTATAAAAGTAACTGTAGTTCTATCCTTAAGTCAATTTAGCCAATTTAGCAAACATATGAGCTTAGAGTCTTGTTACTCAAAATTCCTTTCCTTCCTAATTCCTTAATAAGTTGAAGAGATGGAGAATAAAATACTTTGTTTATGTTGCAGTTATTAAAACTTAGGAGCTAGAATCCTTTGCAGATCCTCTGCCAAAAGCTTTATTAACCTCCAGGTTTAACCGAGAAAGAACTCCTATAACTTTGTTCCTTTTGTTTATATAGGATGTTGAAGACTATAAAACAAGCCCTTTTCTCCACCGGCTTGGAGATGCCTAAGTGGACTGCATTACCAAATCAGGTGACCGATGTTTCCATATCCAGCCTCCATTCAGAGAAACCTGCCTCATTCAAGAAGTAGCGGGAACGATTCTCAAAGTCATCTTGAGAGATTTGCAGGCCACGTAAAGGATCCAGATGCTTCTAAATTACCCTTCCAAGAGATTGTAGGGGCTAAATCCATAATGTGTGCCTTGGAACATTACATGGCAAGCGTTTCCTAGCATGCTTCTAAGAGGGCATATTTATTTATTTATATTTATTTTCTATCCCACCTTTATTATTTTTTATAAATAACTCAAGGCAGGGAACATACCTAATACTCCTTCCTCCTATTTTCCCACAACCCTGTGAGGTGAGTTGGGCTGAGGGAGAGGGACTGGCCCAAGGTCACCCAGCCGGCTTTCATGCCTAAGGTGGGACTAGAACTCACAGCCTCCTGGTTTCTAGCCCGTTGCCTTAACCTCTGGACCAAACTGGCTCTCTCTCTAAATGCATATAAACACTACAAACTGGTAGAGGCATAAAAATGGGGAATTGGAGACCTAATAGTTTTTTGGATTTTTTTTTCTTTTTGCTGTTGTTTATTTTGTTATATTTTGACTCCTGGTGACTGAGTTGACAAACAGAGATAGCCAGCCCAGGTCTGTGGTTCAGCTGGCAATAAAAGTACATCTATGTTGATCTATTCATATCATGAAGAGCAGGTGGAGCCAGGTGCTGGGTGAGAATTGTGTGCTTGTTCTGCCCTATTCTTGGCGCTGAAAGCCAGCCTGGTGTTCTTGGAGAACATGGAGGGTGATGCTTCAACTCAGTATTGAAGTCAAGTTCAACTGCTAGTTGCATCACCCTGTGATTATGAGAGTCAAGTTAATTTTGCCTATTCATCTTGAATCAAATTAACAGTGAAAGATTAAAAAATAGTGAATTAGGAAGCCAAGCAGTCTTCATACCTGGATTCAGTTATTATTAGAGGAAGACTAGATTTCAGGTATTAACTGAAATAATAATTCAGGCTTCAGCTATGTACTCTTTTTTGATATCTGTCGAGAGATCAGCCTGCCCTAACCTGGCACCTGTCAAGTATGTGGAGGACAAAACCCAGAATTGCAGCCAGGGTAGCCTTGCTGGCTGCAGTTCTGGGGACTCTGGCCTCTATGTGTTTGGTAGGTGCTTCAACCTGTGAGCATTACTTGGGATTACTGCCAAAGTAAAGAGCAAATCTATGCAATATTCTCCCATTTTTCTTCCTCTCTGAAATAAAAACCAGACAGCTGACACTGGGATGGAGAAGGTTAGATCTCTTCTTTCTTTCTATCTTTAATACTTTTCCCTGTAGTAATTCTTCCCCATGCAAGATGATTTTTTCTAAGCCTTTCTACCATAAAGAAGAGTGTGTTTTCCCCTTGAAGCAGGAAAAGCAGATAGGTGGGATTTTGACTGAGGAAATGACTAATGGATTCATTTCTTTGCTTGAATCACAACCTTTCATAGCTACTTCTAATTTTTAAATATCACAACATTAAATGCATCTGTGAGTAATGTCCAGTAGGGCCATGCACACTTTTGAAAAAAGTTTGAAGAAGTGCTTCAAGACTTGGCATGAGCACAACACCTCTGACTCATGAAAGGAGCTCTTTCCCAATAGAGCTGATGCCTTAAGAGTCATGATGCTTTAAGAATTCCTTAAAGTAGCTTTCTTCAGCCTTGGGCAGGAGCCTGGAAAATGTTGGGCTGCTTTAATGACTGGCAGAGAAGTGCTGTGCATACGCTCACAGCATATGCAAAGTACTTCTTTCAAATAATTTTTGATGTCTACACAGCCATAATATCTAATTGGGCTATATTCTGAGCAAGGCTGTAGTATGAGATTAGACTGCAGGGTAGCAGTAGTAAACAACTTCAAAATAAAGTTGGAAAAATGAGTTTTAAATAGTCCTTCTAGCAGTACAATGCCCCCTGTCTGAAGGAGTTCTATCCTTTATTCATTTACTGTTTGTTTACTACATTTACATTCCATTTTTCTTCCAATATGTTTATTCTCACAACACTGTCACTCAGGTGGTATGGCTAACTCAGAGTTACTGAATGAGCTTTATGGTTAAACGTGGGTCTCCCCCATCCTAAACCAACACAGTAACCATTGTACCACCTAACAGACCACAGCTTAATTTGTGTTCTAACTGCACTTTAATGAATTCCTTCAGAGTTTATAGTATGCGTATTATTCGGTAACAATATCATGATTTGTCACTTGTTTTTTTTAAGGCATCTGATTATGAAATTCGACAGTATGAACCTGCCAAATGGGTATGCACATCTCTTAAAACCATAGACTGGGATGTAGCCATCAATACTGGCTTCATGAAGCTCTTTAACTATATTAAGGGCAAGAATGAAAAAGGTAACATACAGGGGGTATTGGGGCCAATTTATGCATCGTAATTTGTTGCAGTTGTTCCTTTCTTTGACAGGAAAAAAATAAATGCCAGGCACACACATTTCATCATTTTCCAAAATGTATTGACTTCTTTAGAACTGCATATTCTAAATCTTTTATTGGAAGTTGTTCTCTCTTCTTTTTTTTTTGGACTAAAAGCACATGCAAATATTTTTGATTAGACATTTTAAAACATGGATAAAGAATAAATAAGTTCTTATATGCAGCTGTTATGGGCACTTTTATATTATTAAGCTCTTTAGAATCTTAATCATAGCTTTCACTAAAGCAAAACAAGTTTCTAGCCCTGTAAGTTGATGAATTGAATGAACCGGTTTATATTAAGCCGGGTACACAATTCTGTAATATAATGTACCTTTGAATTTGGATATTTTTTTTCCAGATGAGTACTTGTACACTGTGCATTAAAAGAAATATGTATATGTATACAGTATAAAAATAAAATACAGTTGCTAGAAAAATAATCTGAGGACATTCATTTTGCAAACTATGGTATGGTCAAATTGCCTCAATCCTCTAAATTTTTACAAATTGCAAAAATGTTTAATAATTGCATTGGAACCACTTTTCTACAGTGGTTGTCAGGTGCATTTTTAAATATTTCCAAATAAAGTTACCGCATTTGTAGGTTAATTGGATTTCTGCCCAGAAAGCATAGTAGATGTGTTTGCTGTTTTGATTGAATTAGCTTAAAGCTAGTCATTTGGCTGTATTTATTTCCTGTGCAGTTAATATTGAGCTATACATTTGCCCAGAATGAAACTATTTTAATCATCATTTTTGGCTAATGATGGTATTATTTAATGTATGAGTTAAGAGAAATGTCAGGAACTTAACATCCTAATATAAGGACTTATCCCTTAATGTTCAGCAGTGTGTTTAGTGTGCTTCTTGGTGGGGCCAGTAACACTCTTATTCCTGCCTTTTGCAGGAGCAAAGATAGCTATGACGGCTCCAGTGACATGCTATGTCCAGCCAGGGGCTGGACCATTCTCTGAGTCCATCACAACAGTTGCCTTTTATTTGCCATCTCAGTACCAGGCAAACCCTCCCAAGCCTTCAGAAGCAGATGTCTTCATCGAAACCAAGCCAGGGATTACGGTGTTTGTCAGGTAAATGGCCTCTCAGAAGGGACCCTCCAAAGTTTCTTGGACTGTGAAGGCGAAGAGGGAGAGATGTACGTTCATGTAAAGATGAAAGATTCTGTTACTGTAACCTTACAATAAAAGTAGTGTTAGTACCAGGCCCGCAACTAAGGTCTTTGTCACCCAGGGCAAACATGGATTCCGTGCCCATTTTGGCACCCCACCAGCAGTTCCCGCCCCCCAGTTGCGGCCCTGGTTAGAGCGCATGGTTGGTGCTTCTTGTCTGGAATAGACTGGGTCTCTGAACATCACTCATATTTAAAGGAAATGTTGATAGCAATGTTTTAGAAGTTTAATATATATATTTTTAAGTCTATACATCTAACACAGTCCCTGTTCAAATGCCTACATATTCCCTTTCTGCTGCACGTTATTAACTGGCCAGTTGGGATGTGTGAGAGAAAGAAGATTCCCCCCCCCCCCCCGGTCTACTTAGTAATCTCAATATGCTGATGTTTAATCAGTTGGGGTGAAAGGTAACTCTTGTATGCAACAGCTAATTGGTCATGATGGACTATATGAAAGCAATTTAACACTGTCTGTTAATAATTGTTGTCTGCCACCTTGTGGAGAACAAAATATGTTGTCTATATTTTAAAATATTCTGAGATTTTTTAAAGAAAACCCTGCTAAAATCAAAACTTTGAAAATGTCCTCAGATAGTTTAATAATTATAAATATACACAGTTTCTCAATTTCTGAGGAACTTTGCTTAAGATCTAACGGTTCTACAACTAATAACCCTAAAAAGAAACCATAGAAAAGCATTCTGTGGATGAAATCTGTATCCTAGGAAAGGTATTTTACATGCCATTACAGGAATCTACATTTGCACCTTCTCATTTCTTCTTTCTCTTAAAACAGTCTTTGGAACTGACCCACCTGTTACTGCTCTGGCCCATGAATCTCATTGTTGGTTGTGTTCAGAGCTGATTTATATTTGCTCAGCGCTCCATGCTCATATGAAAGCATCATGAGGGTATATTGGTTTGTTGCTTTTGTAACATATAGATAGACTCCCTTGGTGGAACAACATAAATTAAACGAAGGACAGATGATAGGTAACTAGGAATAACACTTTGTAACAACAAAGCAATACTTAAATTGACTATTCTGGGAAAAGTATTCCATTAACACTAAGTCTCAGTGTTGACTTTGTATGGTTGGCCTAGGTACTGCTTTTTCAAAACATGTATATTTCTGTTCTTAACAGATCATTTGGAGGATTTGCTAAAGCTAAAAGAAATCAAGAAGAAATACAAGCACTTGCTGAAAGTTTGAAGCGGGATGGAAGAGCATTTCAAGAAAGAGTCTATTATAGTGCTGGTTATGATAGTCCATTTAAACTGCTGAACAGACATAATGAAATTTGGCTTATCAAAAAAAGCTAAAATTTTAGTACAGCAGTACAGATTATAGTATTAACTTTTAAATGCCTACTTAATGTAGTTTTTCTTATGTATGAAAGCTATGTTTTTGTGTATTTTCTAACATATTTCTTTGCATCTACCATTGACTAAATTTCTATGCCAATGTAAAATGGATATTTTGTTGCTACTGTAGGGCTAATAATAGGAGGGTAATACTAATAATAGGAACCACAGAATAAGAAGCCAACATATACCTTGAAAGTGTGATGAATTATCTTTTCTATGAACTTTACTGAACTTTCTACAAAAACAGTATTTATGCAAACCTTTTCCACTAAACTGGAGGCTTAGTTTGGAGAGAGAGGAAGTTTGAAAGGCAGGTAGGGCAACCTTGAATCTCCATGAATCCCATAGCTCTTTCTGGAGTCCCCTAGATTGCATTCCTTCATTAGGAGGCAAACTGCTAAATAGCATTATTTTGCTGCTGATCTTTGCTGCAAAATCAAACATAAAATTGAACTTTGGTAGGCTTGATGCACCAATTAAATAAAAAGCCACCCCATTATTCCCTCCTTCCAAAGAGAAGGGAAAGGGGCAGAAAATTATGTCCCTGCTGCACCATCAAATCCCAACATACCCCTTTGGTCCTTGGCCATTGGGAAAAAATGTTAAAAGGCACAACTCTTGAACTGCCAAAAAAAGAGGTCACCTGTCCCTGTCCTCAGGTAATCAAGGAGGGCCTACCTGCTTCCCTCTTTAGCCCAAGGACAGCTCCTTTGGACCCTTTTGAAAATGTTACCTTAGAGAGCTAGCGTCAACCTCCAGCTGCCTTCTAAGTCAAGCTCTGGGCTGAAGATTTTTAAACATTGCTGATGTGTCCTCTAAATCAGTGGTTGCTGAATTTGGGGGGCACTTTTGGCTTGTTTGGAGTGCAGCTTTTAGGGTGAGAATGAGAGCAGCTTGCTTCAAAGAGGCCCCCCATTCCCTTTCACCTCCTTCACTACTGAGTTGTGGCGCTTAGTTCTTTGAACATTGCTCATGCTTGTTCTAAATAATTATTGAATATACAGGTAGTCCTCTTTAGCGATTGCAGTTGGTTCCGATGACTGTCGTTAAGTGAAGCGGTCGCTAAGTGAAAAATCACATGACCCCCAACTGTGCTTATGAGTTTACTTCAACTTTTTCTCCACTCCCCCACCCTTTGTAATACCCCGGCACTGGGATAATTAGCAAGAGGAGAATTAATGTTTGTATTTACATTCATTGGAGAGGAAGGGATGACGAGAATAAGCAGGCACACAATGGGGAATACACATTGAAAGGAATGAGTGCCCACTGTTTGCTTAGTGCGCTTGCTGCTGCCAGCAGCTTAGGAGGCAAACAAAAGCCTTCAGTGTGAAATTGATTAGGGTCTTGTCAGTTTCAGATAGCAGGGCTAGCCTGCCAGAGGGTTCTAATCAACTAATTAAGGTCACAGAGCAGTTAGCAGGTTTTGGGGAAGTGCTGCACCTGGAGAAAAGTAGCTGAGGAAAGATAGCTTAAGCAATCTCTCCCCCCTGCAAGGGGCCAAAAAAAGGAAAAACAACTAGTCAGACAAAGGACAACAGATACCGTACTTACTGTTACGGTGAACGCATGACAGAGAGATGCTGCGAAGGTCATAAATGCGGGCATTGGTCGCAATGTTACTTTTTCATCACTGTCATAACTGTGAATGGTTGCTGTCTGAGGCAGTCGCTGAATGAGGACTACCTGTATTTCAGAACTAGGAAGGGGATATGCTTAATTGGAAAACCAGCTTCCAGCTGATCGTTCCAATTAGATACCACAATGTATGTAAATCATTTGCGTACTATAAATATTCAATCCTGAAGCAGTAATTTATGCTTAGATTCAACTGACATTGGTTTGTGTTTTGCTTTTTGGTAAAATGTTTATGAACTCTTAAGAGCCATAGTGGAGGGAATTTTGCACTCCAGCTCACTGTAGTTCAACGCTGTTGTCTTCCATATAGCATACAATGAGTTTTTCTATCATGGAAACCTGCAATATGGCTGATCCATGTTACTATAATGAAAAGTAGCACAATTTGGTCAGGTGATGATGTGGGGTTCCTGACTCATAGATTAATGCATCATTAATGTATGATTTCTACCACTTATATTGCATTTTAAACTATGTAAGTTTATAAGGTGCTGTACATTTTAAAAAAAATTAATGTAGAATTCAATCCTTGTACTTCAGCTAAAAAGCTAACACCTATTTCCCAGTTATCCTGTATTTTATTCAGTATAATTAATATGGAACACTTATTGTTACTTTTAAATGAATGCTATTGTATACTTCTGTATATTACAGGGAATAGCAAACTGAAAGAAAAACGTATGAAATATTAATTTTGTGTCAGGATTAATAGAAAGAGGAAATATTCCTTTGCATACGTTAATCTCTAAACTGGCAAACCATAAAAGTCTTGCTTTTAAAATGTCATGCCCTCATACAGCTGGCTTGACTATACCAAATGCTTAAGGTGGTTTTTGTACTAAACAGAAGAGGCCAGTCTGAAATTAGACATTGTTTGTAAGCAATTAAATGGTTCACTAATAAATACATATTCAAGTCTGCCTTTTAAAACCAAACATTTATAACTACTAAGAACATATGTTATGTTTTCAAATTAACTATATATGCTGTTGGAAACAAATGCTTATTTGGCAAGTATGCTATATTGTAAAAACATCTTGGTTTAATAGATTTCGTGCACATGCACTGGTTGAAGCACAAGGAAAAGAATATAATGAAAACAGACATTAGGGACTGACAAGATAATGTATAAACTTAGTGGGTAATTTGAAGAGCTTAGTGTTGCAAGCCTGTAATGTAGCAATACACAGATCTGTGGTCCTGTGTATGGCTGACATGGACATGCAAGTAAATACATTTAAAAAATGTTCAGAACATTCTGTAGAATTCCAGGTTAGTTTTTCCCCAGACCAGGCTGATCCAGATATTTGGAGGGAATCCAGCAGTATTCCTGAAGTAAATCTACCAGCATGTTAAATGGTTTGTAAAGTTCTGGAAACTTAATTTGTAGAAAACTGCCAGACAAACTTAGGGACATTATGGTTTGGAGGAGAGGAGAGCATAATGGAGTTTCCTGGAATAACATATTTTGCACATACTTACATTCAAGTACAACCGAGTCTCTTCAATACATATTTATATTTAGAATTAAAAACCGCTTGTTTCTATTATCACTGCTTACTCTTCTGATTGTGACCAAAGACCTCAGCCCATCCACTTTATTCATATATATGTGTATACATTTATATACACACACATATACATACACACCTACATACACGAATGCGCACACAGCCTGCTGCATCTGCTACAACAGCCAAATCCCCTCCTATTTCTTTTGTGTTTACTAGAGAGCGCTGCCAGTGCTACAGGCTGGATTTCAGTAAAGCAGTTTCTGAGGCTGTGAGCCTTATTTTAGATTATGTTGTAGTTTTCCTATTTTGGATAGTGTGACAAAGAAGCCACACAACTGGTTCCTTTTAACGTGTTTTATTGCAAATGCACCTTATCCCTTTGATACCAGTTGGTGAAGTGTGATGGGAGTAAGCTTCTATGCCTTTCTGCTTTCTTCAACTTCTGCCCCCTTCTTCTTCACTGCTTGCTTCAAACTCCCTGGTTACTGAGAACATGTACTGTAGGTAGGTGTTTCATAAGCCCATGTGTACAAATGTTTGAAACAATTCTAAACATTCTAAGAGTTGAGTACACATTGCTGAGTTTGAACACAACAAGAAGCTATTCTCTAAATAAATAGAGTTTACGGTCAGACAGGCAGAGCAAGGTGCATAGATAATTTCTACAAAATTAACATGGTTAATTTGATCTATTTTGAAATTCTGGAACTAAAATGCAGTTTAAAAAAACATACCATGCTGATGAACCCTCATAGCAACTGCTGTGCTTACAGAAATGAGCATTACAGTACTGCAAATGTTAAAAGCTACTCTCCCCACAAAAACGCAAAAGTGAAACACATGCAATGTTCTTCTTTTTTTTTTGGATCTTTCTGATTATGTGGATTATCTCTCTCAAGAGAAAAATCAACACACGTACAAGAGATAAACACCATCCGATAACTACATTATAACGATAGTGTCTGGATTTCCCATTATGATCCTTTGCCAATGTTCATTTAAAGAGAGGTTGTATGGAAACAGAATGGTCATTAACTCAAGACACAAGATGACAAATGGCAGCCTTGTTTATTAAACCAGAATCACAGCATTGACTCCATCTCCTTCTTCAGTTGAGTGAAGACCCCTGAAATTTACAGTATTAACAATATAGAGATGGAAGGCAAAAAAGGAGTCAAGTGTTTTTCATCAAAATAAATTATCTACATACAGGATTTTTCTTAACATCTAAAAATGTAGAAATTCCAAACTCTGAGAAAACAAAAATTACCTTAAGAACTTCCATTATGTACAAATATTATAAAAACCTTACAGACTATCAACTTACGCAAAATTCTTTTTCAAAAATTAAAAGCCTCTTTACAAAACTGTGAGCAAAACTGCAGTTATTTTATCTGTAGTTTTCTTTACAAGGAAGAAAAAGTTAATTTTTAAATCAATGATAAATTCTTAATAAACTTAATAAAGTCTTCTAAATGGGTAATGTTATTTCCTCAGAACAAGGAAATGCTGGCTATTCCTAAAAAGTAAAAGTAATTGTAGTGCACTCTTTGGTAACAAAAAAATTAGTTACTGTTGGATCTTTCAAGTGATATGTTACTCAAAGCTCTTCTCCTTTTTGACAAACAACAGCTGACAACAATGCAATACCCAGTTTAACTGAAAAAGAAAAAGTACTCTTCACAGTTCCATGATGTTAAGTTCTCACATGTTGCATTTACTTTAAAATTGAAACAATGATGGCTGTTTGCTTATTAGGTTTCACCTGAATCTATCTACATCCTCATTATAAACCTGCAACTATTTATTTTAGGTCTCCAAAAGGATACCTCAAACTTTATTCAGAGAAACCACATAGAATAAATGGCCTCTGAAAACCAAGCAGATGGGTTGTAATATGGCTGCACAGCAGTCACTTCAGTATCACAACAGTGTTTTTTTCCAGTTGGAGTTTTCAAAATTTAATCCAGACTCTTGTTATATTATTATGACATGGGTTAGATCACAAGAGGAGACCAGATCACATCAGAAGCAGCAGTGGAGCAATGCCAGTCCTGCTAACTAATAGGCTGCATATATCTCGCTAATGGTCCCTGCTGAAAGTTTACTAGGGTTCATAAATATAATACTTAACAAGTTACTGCCACCTGTACCACAGAAGCTTCCCATTTTTTTTGCAGGCTTACTTAGTTTTTTATACCCTCAAAAAAGAAAAAAAACATGCTCAATCTAGAACCCAAGAATTGTCATTACTATTATTATTGTTATTAAGGCTTTAATGGAGAGGTCTGGTTACTAGTATCTTTCAAACAAAAAAGTCAGTCCAATTAAGCTGAGCAGAATATCAATGCTGCAGCATCTATTCAGTACACAAACACACCCTAAATTGTACTTAGGCTCAGTGCCTTACTTGTTACATATGCCTTCTGAAAGTCTAGCCTCTTAAACCTCATTTAAACTTTTCAGTTTAAATGCTAATACAAAAAAAGTGAAGGGCATTCTGTGTCACCCATTAAGATATCAAGTCCTTGTGCATGTTGGCATCCTCAGTAGAGCCTCTATCTTCATTAATATCCATATCATCACTCTCAAACACATCAAGTCCCTCTTCTAAAGACCTGTGAGTTCGGTTTTCTGCAGATTCAGCAGCTTCCACATCTCCCTCACTGATAACAGTCATAGGGCTACTCTGGATCCGGTTTCGAACACTATACTTGCTACTTGCAGCAGAGGGGGGCGTTCGAGATCTGCTATATCTGGTGTTGGAAAAGGTCAGACTCCTTGGCATCAGGCCTTCACTCTTGGCCCATTCTTCCTGGGGCCTTCTGCTCCTGGTAGGAGAACCCATTGTAGTCTCACCCAGTTCCCCGGCAGAATCTACTTTAGCTCTTTGAAACCTTGGGTCTGTATTCTTCAGCATCTCTGCTGCTGACATACGAGAGCTGGTATCTGAACGGCTCCCTTTTTTAAGAAGCAGTGCTTTGAAGTTGTCATTGCTGGTGCTGCTCTTGCGAATATTTCTCTGAATTGATCCTGCCTGCCTAAGGGAAGGCAGGTTTGGGGAAGAACCAGTAGGTGTAACTGGGGGTGATGGAGAATGATTTCGAGTGCGATCATCTTCAGAATCTTTGCGGCCAAGGACTTTCCTTTTGGACCTGTGAGATGAAAAAGGCAGGAAAAAGTTAGTAGCTCGTCATACAAGAACTTCCTATTTTACATCCTAATATGAAAAAGGTGATACAGATAGTCCTTGTTTAGCGACTGCCTCGGACAGTGACCATTTGAAGTTACAACGGTGATGAAAAAGTAACTTTACCACCAATCCTCACATTTACAACCTTCAGAGGTCTATAAAGCAAAGGTGAGCTGAGGTAAGATCATAAGCACAGTCACAGTTTCACTTAGTGACTGCCTGGCTTAATGACCAAGTTGCTGGGCCCAATTGTGCTTGCTAAATGAGGACTGCCTGTACTTGTTAACAAGCAAACAGATGGGTAACTGCTGCTACAGTACTTAGTGGAAAGATATTTTTGGAAAAAAAGGAATTAGACACTGTATTTCAGACAAAATATTTTTTAATTCTCTGGCACAAGACTAAACTAAACCAATGTTCACGCAATTAGAATGTTTCTTTTGTTGTTGTTATTTCGTAAAACAAATATTTCAATCTTGCTAAACATTATTTTTAATGAAACGTATTTCCAATCTAGTAATGTCTTCCAAATTGAGTACAGCGTAGAAAACACGCGCTAATGTGTATTTCCCAATGAAATTGCCAAAGGGAAGGGAATTAATGGAATCTAAATAAAATTTATATGCTCTGTGGGAAACTATCAATCCAACAAGCACTACGCTTGCCTATCAAACAGCAATTAGCAAATTGGACACAGTATTTAAGTATTTAGCCACACCACTCATACATTTATGGACAAATAGTGAAAAGGATATTCATTAAAACAACAAAAAGGATATGCGTAGAAGGAAAAAACCCTAGAACTGATAGTTTAAAACAGGGAACAAATATGTGATCATCTGAGTTGTATTCCAATACGAACTCTCATACCAAGCATGTGTTAATGCCATCCAAGTACACCAACATCTTTAAATAACTCAGAAATATTTATTGGAATAAGTATGGCATAGTTTCTGGTCTCTGCTGCACTAGACTTGGATTACTGTTTGCATTTAATTAAACACGGTGTGTGGAACCCACCAGTATGATTCCATCACTGGAAGCAGGACCCACTGACCAAAGAGTAGGGTCGTGATTCCCTCCCAATCCAGATTCAAAGTGACTTAGCCTCCAGGAAAAAAAAAAAAGAGGGTGGCAGGGGGAGAGCTGTAGCAGAGTGGAGAAGGCAAAAATCCTACTGTGGTTTCTGGGAACATGATACTGTAATTACAGGTTCTAACCAGCATATTTCTGATTATATATTCTGCCCCTGAAAAAAACTAAGTTGTATATTTTTAAGCACTTGCAGAAGTACACATCAGCAAGAAATGTTAAGAGAAACAGAAAAAGATGTTCTTTTTCCATATTCAATTTGATAAGGAAAACAATTTGTTAATGTAGAATCAGAAAAGACTGGAAATGCAGGTTAAAAAAATTGAGCAGTGATACATTCACAGATAAAAAATATATAGTACTAGGTTATAATATGAAAATCCACATTAATGCAAAAGGGTGTTCTCTATTTCTGTGTTACTCAAATTAACTAAAAAGCACATACTGTTTTATATAACTGTGCAATACAGACCCCATAGAGAGCAGCATCCAGGAAATTAAACAGCTTAAGAATACAAAACAATGTAATTTAAATGCACTTATGAAAATGTAGTTCTTTTTCCTTATGCCTCTATTACGTATTGTTCTTTCGCTCTTGCTGATCAGAAGCCTCCTCTGAGGAGCATGTATAAAGTCTGTGACTAACAGAATGAGAAACTATATAATATAACTGTTTGTAACTGATACTATGGTATCACCCCATTCAACCTATGGAATGTATAATATGTAATAGGAAGGAGCCTGTACAATAACATCTTGGAAGATACTATACAATGGTGATAGAAGAGTACACCTGCTCACTTTTATATGGTATCCCCCCACATACGTAGTTTTTGTTTTTATCATACTGTATGAAGTTGAATGCTATTCTGGTTATACACACCTGAATGTATATAACCTAAAAACTTAGAATGTCAACAAGAATTTTTTACTTGCTTTTTACTCCTTCATCACATTACAGTCTGTTTTCTTTTCTTTTTTTGCAAGGTATCCTAAATTTTCTTTCTACACCAGTCACTCAGTTACATGATTAAAAAGAGAACTGATGATTTTGTCAATTATTATTTAACCTAAATAACTATTTATCATGAAATCATATAGTCCCAGAAGCAAAATTGTTCTTGCTGTACAGCTTTAACATTGCAAACAGCAGCGTCTGCAGGATCTTGCTGCTGTCACTGGGTTGATGAAAGCTGTGTTGCAGTATTGTGCTGCAAGCTTCACCCCTTTGGGCTCTGCATGAGATGACATGATGCGTGTATGAAAGAGTGGGGCTTGCAAAATGACACTCCTTTCGTCAAATTGACCACCACTCGCCCTTCCCCCTGTAGACGCTGTTGATTGCAAAATATAAGTTGGACTTGATTTGAAGTTATCACTACAATGGTTTTGTTTACTATTCTGTGAGAGTCAATAGAACATTCCACCAGACTAGGACATGGTGAAAAAATCTTTGTGCCTTGAATCACTGCAGTGTCGTAGTTCCTGTGCATATAAACAAACTCAGCTTCCCAACTCTGGGAAGCGTGTGTTGGGCAGCCACTTACAATTATACTTTGAAATCTATTCAATAAATGGCAACACATGACCACCAGATGGAACCAGTGCTTCATGTTAGATACTACAAATCAGTAATACTTTCTCTACTGAAGTTCTCCTGAAGCTTTTTTTTTTTTTAAAGAGTGTTGGATTCTAAAGAATTGTCACGGAAGAACCTTCTTGCAAAAAGAACGTTTACATTGAGTTCACCCAGCCTTGCTCAACCTGAAGCCCTGCAGATGTTTTAGACAGAAACCCTCAAAACCAAGCCAAGATTTTCATAATTCAAATAATTTGGGGGAAGCTAAAGTAGCTCACTAAAATGTATAACTATGATCAATCTCCCTTTTTAAATCAAGGGAGAATTGGGCTAGAGTAGGGTTTGTCGGTATTGCACATTTCAGTTGATAAAGCAGCATGTCATCTTCAGCTACATTATGGCAATCTCTACTCTGGCTATTGTCATACTGTATGTTTTCCCATATGATGGTTATATCGTGTTTACTTGCCAGTTTAAGCCAAGCTTGCCATGAAGCATTAGAGTTGAGCCTCTGTCCCAAACTGCACCAGGAATAAAAATAGATGGAGGGCAGAGGGGATGAAAACAAAAAGATACACAGAAAAGGCAATAGTGTATGTTAAATCATGTAGACTGAGACAAGAGCACAATTAAACAAGGAGTCACCTGCCACCAAGAAGAGACCATGGCTGATCATGTAATAAAACATGATTTCATTGCCAGGAAAGTTAAATTTTAAAATGAATGAAACATTATTGTAAAGCAATGAAAGGTATTACCCATACATATAAGGGGTGTGGGACATGAATGTATTAATTAATTAAAATAGCAAGTACAAACATTATGATGGAAGAACTATATTAAAGGAACCACAAAGGACACAAAATGGAGTAACTTAAAAAAAGACAGTTTAAGGAGTACCTGTGAATGGCTGCAAAAAGATCCTCAGTTGTCCTTGGTCGACTGGGCATCATCTCACTGCCTTCCCCATAGCTAGGGGGGCTCTGCAGCAAAAAGCTGTTTGCTGCATCTGCTTCAATCGCTTCAGCTAAAATACAAATGTGAAAAGAGCTTCGAAACATCCAAGCAAAAATGTAATCCAATTCAATAGCTGACAGAATGACAAATGAACAAATATAGTCTGTAAATTTTCCCACAAACTGTACAACCATCAAACCTATCTTTTAATAATGTTCTCAGTAATTCGTGCCTATGAAAGGCTTTTACTGGTTTATAAGGAAAATGAGACCCTGCTGAAGTTCTTGGGGATCCCCTTCCCCCAATAAAGACAACCATAATTACCTTAACTTAAAACACATTTACCTCAGGAATTTTTTTGAACAGGGATAAAGCTCATAAAATCCTATTTAACAGCGTTTTTTAAAAAAGAATTTGGTAACAATTTCATTACATATAGTAATCCAAGGTTTCTCATTTTCCTTAAGATTGGAATGAAATCACATAGATGGTTCTCTACCATTCTTATGATTTAACTCTCCGTGTACCACGTAATTCCAGGAGTGATTGGTCACTAATAGACTAGGTGAAAAGAGAGAACACAATGGAAAAGACTTACAACTTCCATTCCCTTGAGAAAAGTGCTTCTTTGCTCCAGAGATTCTGTCTACATTTCTGTCTGGACTGCTTTGTTCATATAAGCAAGCTGTCTCCTCCTGCCGGGGCTGCAGAATAGAGACCCTGGCTTCACAGGATATAGGACTTGCAGGTCCTCCTTCTGGGACAGGATTGCTAGAGTCCATTTCATAGGAACAGAATCCATCTGTAGGATAATCGTTAACCTGGCTGCACTGTGCAATTTCAGCATCCTTCGTAGTTGTGCTTGGAATGCTTTTCACTGTTTCACCCACCATAGCTATTTTCTCTGTTGTAACATCAGGCTGTGGGGGTGGCACAATCAGGAACAGTTTGGGTTTCTTTGAAACAGGTGGTGGCTTCTTGTTTGGCAATATATCCCGAGGCTTGCTGAGAAATCCAGATTGTTCCTGAAGGGATGAACATGCAAGATTACAATGAGAATCTTGGTTCTGTACCAAAGCTTCTTCAGCATTGTCTGGTTGTGAATCTCTGGCAAAGGAGTTAACTAGGCTGACTGCACTTCTGGGCATTTTAGCATTGGTAGGTTCAGACCTTCTGCTATTTGGGCTGTAAACAGAAGCTCTCTGGGCTTTAACTTCACCTTCATCCAGCCTGTCATTGTATCCTCCTGACAAATGTGATTTGAAGGGCAACTCAGCAGAAAAAGAATCTTGTTTTTTTTCCTGAGGATTTGCTTTGGAAGCAGACTCAGCTGATTGTGCAACGTCTGACATCGTAGCTTTCTTCACAGACCTCAGTTGTACCATTTGGAGAGCTTCAGTAGTTATTAGTGGCATTGGAGGCCTAGGGAGATCATCCTTATTTAAGGGCTGTTTTATTGCATTGTTGCAAGAAGCCTCCAAATTGTATTTCTTGAAAGAATATGGTACTGGTTTATGGACATCTTTCATGAGTTTGGGATCCAAGGGTGGTGCTGGTGGAGCAACTGAAGAAGGGAAAGTGGGTGGGAGGAGATGAGATGAAGCAGGAAGTAATGAATGAGAAAAATGACTTGAAGTATCTTGATTATTAAAACATGCAATATTCTGAGGAGATGAAGCATTTGTGACAGCATCTGGGGGAGGAGGTGGAAAACTTGGCGATCCAGGTGGACAAGGAAGATCAGTAACATCTGTTAGGGGAGGCGGTGGGGGAGGAAGAAGAGGGTCATTGGAGTCTGAAAACATTAGTGAAGATGATGTAACCAGAGGGAAGCTCAGGGTAGGGTCAGGTTTCTTCAGACTCACAGTCCCTTCAGCAGATGTATTGGATGATAGAGATGTGGAAGAGGAAGACATTGAAACTGAAGATAGTAGAGATGATTTTCTTTCAGGCACTTTAGGCTTCATCTTGGACTTTGCATTTCCTGTTGACATAGATTTTAGAATGACAGGCACTGGTGTAAGTGCTGTGGGCGTGTTGGATTGGCTAGAATATCCACTAGATGGTGACGTAACTCTCTGTGATTTTTCTGGAGAAGTGACTTTTGCTTTGGCAACTCCAGGGGGCACATGTGGTACAGAAGCCCTTGGCCCATCACTAAGGTGACTAACATAATCAATGAGCTTTGGTGCAGTATTAGAGGAATGATTTACTGTGGATTTTGAATGGTCATCTGGAATCCCGGAACAGTCACTGTAGTAACACCACTGGTCAGTGTATTCTGATTTGATGCTACTTGTGTCACTCTGGGATGGTGTGACAGCACAGATGGAATACATGTTCAATCCTGCGGCAGACATCATGCTGCTACTGGCGCTAACAGAGCTCTGGCTACGAGACCGCAGCACCCAAGGATCATCATAATCACTGCAGGGACTTTGTGATGGTGAGCTGCCGTTTTTGCATTGGAGGTTCAGTTGCAAGGAATGTTGAAGGCTAGCTATCAGTTTATCATCCAATACTTGTCCACTGGACTGAGGTTTATTCTTGGGGATTCTTCTAAGAGAATCTGTTCTTGATGGTGGGAGAGGTGGTTTTTTTGCCTTTTTTAAGGAAATGCTACGTGAGAGTGACTTGTCACTGGAACTTGCAAAATCTCCCAGAGATTTCTTTTCGCTTCCAGCAAACACATTAATGACACTATGCCTGGGGTTTCCAAAGCCATTTTCACTGCAGCTTTGATCAGACTGGAGATCTGAATCCATATGCATAGAAGCGTAACAGACATCACTGTCCAAAGAGTATAAAGAGTGCGAGTCTTCTTTGGCTAAGACTCTTTCAAGGCTGCCAGGGCTGGAGCAACCTGGAATGGCACAGTTTGACATGTGTAAGGCGGTGTCATTTCCACAATGCTTGAATCCACAGTGCTTTGCATTTTGTTTAACTTTGTCCTGTACTTTGTCCACAGTGTAACTTGATTCACTTCCACCATTAGTGTCCTGAGAATGGCTTGGAAAACTGTGATTGTTTCTACAGTTATGGGGGTTACTTTCCATAGTTCCTGTATCACAAAGAGACATGCCTGCATCTCCAAAACCAAGCATCATCACACCACTGGATGAGATAGTGGTATCTGAGGACTGTGAATGATGCATTGAGCTGGTGTCACTCCAGGTGCCAGTAGAAGAATGACGCTGCTCTTTCGTATTTATTGTATTGCTGGCAACAAGGTTGTCTCTAGGCTTTGGATACATTTTACTATCTGTCATCTTGGAACTCTGTGCTGTGTGAATAACAATTACATCTGAAGAGGATGACAGGGAAGCATTTGGTATGATGCTGGTGGAATATGCAACATGTGGAGAGATCGTACATGCCGTGCTTTCCGCTTTTCCATTCTCACAGTTTACTTCTTGAGACTTTGGCCTCTGTAGCACACCTATCCTACAGCCGTTCCTCATATCATGTATCCTTTCATTCCCTTGCAACACACCTATCTGATGTGACAAAGGTCCACCTTCTGTTGACTTGGAGAGGCTATGCCTACGTTCAAGTAAATGTAGGGACACTCTTGCTCCAGACCGAGGTAGACTGTGAAAGCCCAGGTCATTATTTAGGTGAGAAGCAAACATTACCCCAGCGGAGTCACTCATCACAGACATATTTCCAGAAGAACTAGACAGCTGTGACATCTGGGCTGCAATTCCATGACCCTTCTGTGCACGTATTCGCCTAACTGAAGGTGGCACCACTTTGACTTCTTCTGTCTGACAGCTGGAGTCTTTGGTGTCACACTGCTGCATGGAAGACTGATAGTTTTCAAGTCTTCCTAGTGTAGAATAATGATCAGGGACACATAATGAATGGCCACGGATGTCACATTTGCCATTGCCAACTGTTGAAATTAAAACAAAACTGTTAGAAAAATGAATTTATAGCATTGCTATAATCACATTTAAAATTAGTTCATTAATGAAAAGTACGTACAAAAGTCATATGTAGTTTTTACCATACAGGTTCCAATATGTTCAGTTGTTCCTAATAAAAGAATCTTAGTCTGTTTATATTTGCACTATATATTATATATGTATTATATTAGCCATTCAAAAGAAGCCCATTATATTCCTGCAGCTTGCAAGGTCTTTCAAGCTAAGGTAGTCCCTCAGCTTCTCTATGGCTCCCAAATCTGCTCCCTTGCAAAGCTTAATATTATTGAAACCATTCAGAATAAGTTCATTAGAGCCATATTGATGGTACCAAAAAGTATTAGAAATGCCATCCTAAGGGTAGAAATAGGTATAGTTTCATTGGATGCCAGAGCATGGTTCCTTCTTCTTACCTTCTCGCTAAAGTTAAGTCTGTTTCCTATAGGTTTAGCCCCATTAGTATTTAGAAATCGTTTTAAATCATCATGGCTAAAAAAAGCCTTAGATAAAATTCAGTTGCTGGGCTTCTCTATGGAAGGTCTGTGCTCATTAGGATTTGATAATGCTAGAACCGCCCTTAAACAACAAATCTGGGATGTAGATCTCCAAACAAATTTAACTAAGGTGTCACACCCCAATATCTGTCCTTTTCTTCCAGAAGGGTCTGTTCCAGCTTATTTATCATCCATTACGATTTTGAAATTTTGTAAAGATTTCACCTTAGCCAGGCTGGACGCTCTGCCCTCAGCAGTCCTTTTTGGATGTTTTAAGGGTACTTCTATGCACCTTCAGCTATGTCCATGTGGAGACGGCTCAAGAGAAATCCTAAGCCATATGGTACTGTTCCTTATATAGGGAACATATACTGTTCCCTATATAAGGACTCTAGACATATCCTTATATATCCAATATTGAAGATACTTCCAGGCAGGGAGTGTGATTTCTACTTAATGCTACTTCTTTTGGACAAGGACCCAAAAATATCCTCCAAGTTGCCCAGTTTTGTGCTACCATCTGCATAATATGCTACACCATTACTTAGGTTTAGAATTTCTTTACGTAGTATTTTATTTTGATTTATTTTAGTATTTTTATTCTTAATTTTAGATCGTATTATACTAATTGTGTGTGTGTGTGTATATATATACAATATACATACATACTGTATATATACTTACATACAGTATATATAAACAATTAGTATAATATATATATATATATGGTTACTATTATACAGTATATATTTTGATTGTGTCTGGCCTTAGGGCTGTAATAAACATGATTGATTGATATATTAGGATTTTTTAAAAAAAGATGAAAATAGCTGTTATCAAATAGCTGTTATCAACTAGCACTGAAGCAAACAAGGAACCTACTAGACTGCACTGGTGGTCTTTAATGCAGTCTAGTAGGTTCCTTGTGTGGTTCAGTTCGAATATATTTTCAATCATACCAGCTGGCACTATTGTTGAATTTAGCAGAACTGAAATGGACCATTTTGTGTTATGATATGCTCAGGAAAGTATCAGAAATGAACTGTTTTCCAACCACCGTACTTCCTAAACTCTTACCATAGCCTCACTGTTATTGTTTCCCACTCGCAAACAAGAATGGATCCTATGAAATTCATTCAAACTACTAAAAACCATTTTACTTCATTATTATTCTACTTAAATTGTGCACTACTTATTTAGGAATTCTGTGCTTCATGACAGATGAACGCTCAAATCCTAATACTGATTTTATCAAAATTAAAATGAACTAAAATATATTTAGGTTATAATATATTTAAATGAATAAAACAAACTTAAAATATTAATTAAAATCTTCTATGTAGTTGAATAAAGCAATGTCATTAAGATTCAGTATGTACTGTAGTGATATCCTGGTTCTAAATGCATTTGAGCACAATAGTGGTGTGCCATTTACTGTATCTGTTGTGATACAGAATTAGAAAAGAGATATAAAATACTATAAACTTGTTCCAGCAATAGACTTAACAAGACAACTAGGCCAGGGGGCAGGGAATTAGTGCATTGTGGGAACACCAAAGAGAGATTATTTGCCATAGTCAAATAACTCCCAGAGGCTATCCAGAATGTCCAGGGGTAAACTAATTCTGCTCATTCCTGAAACTGTTTTCATATACAAATTCCAAATAGGAACTGTGTGAAAATTTCACCATAGAAAACGCTGTCTGGTCATAGGAATGCAGTATGAAAACCTTGCATAACATACAATGGTCAGCAAAAATAATAGTAACTCACCATTGCTATAACTTAGGAGATAATATGCTATCGTCCAAATAACGGGTACAGGTTGGAACCTAGGCCCCAAAGTATCTGGAGGACATCAGGTTGTTTACCTCTGCTGAATATCATATAATTAACATGTTGAATTCATAGCCAAAAAGCTTGGTAATGGCTACCACACTAAGATGTCTTTAGAAGAGGGTTGGATAAATTTGTATGGGAAAGGTGAGCATCTCAGAGGCATTTGATTGGCCAGTGTGAAGAACAGAATCCTGGATTAAGATTGGCTTTGACCTAATCCAGCAGGACTCTTCTGAAGTTAATAATTACAACTATGCTTTAGCTATATTTAACTGGTTTTCTGATTAGTGTATAAATTTATACACTAATAAATTTATATAAATTTAAATTTAGATTTTTTTTTCTGGCAACATCTGAAGATTGAATCACACTCTCAGTTTCTACATTCGTATGTTGTCATCTTGACTGAACATGAAATTGCATTCACTGTAATTTGCTGTTCACCACTCTAGGCAATATGCACATAAAGAGTTCTTTCCTTGCATATCATACAAGTACTGATTCCAGATGATTAAACACAACATACTTGTACTGTTTGTGCATTTATTTTCTTTTTCTTTAATTTTAACATTCATTTATCCAAATAAATTCTATTTAATTAGAGTTCATTACATTAATTCTTGAAATTTGAAAATAACATCCTCATGTCTCAGTTCCTAATTCTAAGGATCATATCATTCTCCACAGGCACTACAAATAAGATGCAGACATGTGTACACACATGGAAAATAGAATTGTATAACCCTGTGCAATTTAAAAATTTGCTTTAAAAAGCCTTGCTATGCAGGAAGAAAAATGGATTGGGCCACTCTGCTTTCATTGTGGTAGGTCTTGAAAGTTCAGGATGGATCACTGGCTCTGTATTTTGGAAAAGGGCAATTACAAGCTATCTTTTTCCCAATGCAATATGCAGTGCATATTCTGGATGGGTTAGAATAAGTATTCATCAGGAAATTGAACAGTTGCTAGCACAGAGAAACTAAATGGAAGAGGAAAAGAATAATAAAAAGGTAGTGTTTCACATTCAGAACTCTGCATAATGATCACAGGCTCTCATTTATAAAATCACTGTAGCTAACTGTGCGTGAAAGGAGGATTGGATTTCCTGAACTTCAGTTCCTCCTATCTGTTGAAATTAGTAGCACATTAAAACTGAAATGTGATATAGCACAAGGTCCTATAGCTCAAGAGACTGACAGACAAGAGGTAAAATTCCTATCGTGCATAATTTGGACATACGTAGCTACATATGCTCTTCAAATTGCCCTGTTTTAGTTGTTTGCTCATATTCACCTCACTGACCTTCATTTAGCCCCTATTTCTGCTGAAAACACAATCATAACTATCTTCTCTCTCTCTCTTTTTAAATTGCTAGGAATTCCAGTTCTGATACATGTGCAGTTGTACTTTGCATGAAGTGTAAAGCCACTGCAAAGGTCAGTCTGAGAGCCCAAATCACGTAATGCTTTATCGTCTACAAAGATTTTAATTTAAATTTCAGTGTGAGCACTCTGGTTATATCCAACTTCACTGTTAGCATCACTCAAATGATGTTATTTTCCTGAAGGCAATCATACTACAATTTTCATAAATCCCAATTCTGAATCATATTCTTATCTTGTTTACAGTATGTATAACCTTTATAACTTCCAACAAGATTTCAAAAGCAGCCAAGCCATCTTCCATCCAATCAGACTTTTTAAAACTTACTTTCAAGTGTGCTCAAGTGAGTCATCCAGATCTTATAAAAGTATTAGCCACTTGTTGAGATGGGTGGCTATATAGCTTGGTTTTTATATTTTTAAATTTCAATAGCTAATTATGATATGGTTTTTATGTATGAATTGTTTTAGCTTTGTTGTATGCCATCCAGAGTCACTTGCTTTGAGAGATGGGTGGCTATATAAATTAGACAAATAAAGAAATAAAAAGTAATTAAAGAAAGAAATAAAGAAAGAAGAAATCAAATTATTTGCCTTCACTACACTTGGATCTTCATCCCCTTTTTAAAGCATTATTATTTTACAGCCTATGTGATGTAGATCCAATATATATTATTTCCTAATATTCTACTTTAAGTAATATTTCTTCTAAGGTCAGCTATTTTTAATTGTTTCTTTCAATTTCTCAACAGTATTAGCTTATTGTAATACACATGCTGGATTTTATTCAAATTATACAAAGGGAAATCTGCTTATACAATGGCATTGTGAAACACTCCTTCTTTCAACTATAAGCAGCCTATATATTTGAAAAGTTTCCCCTGATAGTTAAACAAAGTAATTGCAGAAAAGGAAAAAGTAGAAGAGAACTTATGTTGTGGAAATTGTGGTTAAAGATGTTGTTTCTGCCTGATTTTTGCAGGAAAGCAACTGGGTAACTCCCAAGTTTAAAAAAAAAAGAGGATGCTGGGAAAAAGGAAACAAAAAAGAAAGCGCTCCACCTTTTTGCCAGCCCTCCTTTACCAAATGTCACGTCAAGTTCTGCTTTTAAACACTACCCTTAAATAAACATTATAGCTATGATGTCAACACTGTTTCTTCTATGGCTTTACTTTTAAAAAGGAGATATAGTTAGTAGAATAACTATGACAAAATGGTCCTTATGAGATGGTAGAATGTGGAGAAATGTTTAGGTAGCAGTAAAACTGGCAAATTATATTAATGTACTTAGTACCTATTCAGTAATAACTCTAATTTTCACATTAAAGTTTTCTTACCCGGATGGCCTGTCCATGTACCATATAAAACAAACATGTATGTATTCATTCATCACACAATTTGAAATGGGAAATTTTCTGGATGAAAACTACCATGTGTGAAGTGACCTTGAAAATTAGCAGAAGGGTTATTACTGAATATTTCTAGTCTACTAGCGACAGTAAATCTAAATCTGTTTTATTGCATTTCCTTGCAGCAAATTCCAGCCATAAGCATTTCCTGCATGAAAAGGGAATTACAATTTCTTGGTAGGAGAAAAATAATAATACGAAGGATGCATTAGCTATTCTTTCTTAGTGACCAGTCATACATTCATTTGGAACGTTTAATAGGCTATCAGACTGTATTGGTTTCATGAGCGCAAGTAAATGTTACGAGTTTAGTTACGATAAGCAACAATTAATTGAAATGGAATACAGTTCTGATGAGCCATACCTAGCTCTCTTTGGATGCTGTCAGGGACTCCTGTAATAGTCTTTCTCCTTTTCACTTTCTTCGGCCGCCTTACCACAATGTCTGTGTAAATTAGAGACCTCCGTATGCTGGCTTGGCGGTCAAAATTCTCCCCTGATGTACAGTAGAACAAGCAAAGCACCGTTACTTTCAAGCACGCTGACATCATGCACTTTCTTCCACTTGCTTATAGTAGAAATGAAGAAAAGGCATTAATATATGATGTTAGCACTGTCATACAAAGCAGGAACAGATACAGCATTCTGTAACTTTAAGGCTTAAAATGTAGAAAATGAAATTCATATATTCATGAAATCTTGGTGAGATAACCAAAATCTTGAGAGATTTGACCTCATGAGATTTTGAATGATCTGGGGTTGGCAAGAAGGATGCCTGGGCCATCATGTGTTGGCACTCAAAAAAGCTGCTGACCCTTGCACCTAGCCATGTTTTGTAGAATATGTTAAAACCTGCTGGGTTCACAAAACACTTTTTGGATGTTTTGGAAAACATTTAGAGAGGCATATAACTCTAAAACGTATATAATTATATGTTGCCAAAAATGACTTATTTATATCTGTATGATTCTACTACATTTGAAAAAATAACTAGTTGGGTATGCCTATTCATGGAATTAGGAATGTTTTTATCGAAACAGCTATCTTTGATCAAAAAGATTATATACTCTCTCTCATTCTGATCATTCATAAATAACCTTAGCAATTGTTAGTAGCTTTACTGTGTATGGATAAATGAACTATGATTTTAATGAACTACTCCTCCACTTGAAATCTCAACTATGTTTAATCCACCACCAGTGGATTCTACATTTGCTGAACCCCTTGAATCAAAATGAGAAATTTAAGACTATTTATGTTGCATGTAACAGAAGTAAGCCTTATAGTTGACTATGTGCTATATCATAACTGGACCCAACAGCAGTGCTCCAGGCTGGATAGCTATAAACATTTCAATTTTTTTCAGTGAGTTAATAACTTGACTGCTTGTTATTTGTTGTATTTATATTTGCTCATGTTTTTATTCTTTCAGATAGATTACAAACCACTCAATAGTACACATTTTAGAGTCAAAATCACTGTTTTCCCCCCATTCAAATATACTTCACATTTTTGGTTTTTGTTTGCATCCTCAAAAGTTTTGATTTAAAAGTTCCAGAAAACTAGAGAAAGTTCTACCATCTTGCCTTCATGTCGCAAGGGAGACAATACAGGTATTCGAATTGTTCCATGCTTTGCATTTCTGAGTAGTCAAGTTATTTCTCATTGAAAAGTATCTTTAGCATATGCTAGAATGTGCTGTTTATTAATCTCCCCTAGACAAAGTCAATTCATCAGATCAGATTTAAGGAAAACATGGGATATACAACTGACTTAAAAGATATTTACAGTAACAATGCACATAAATATTTTCTGGAATATAGCAGCAGACTAAAAGGTAACTGTTTTATCTTCAGTTGCATCGACAAAAATTTGGGGCTTTGAGAAGCTGATATCTGAGCCCAAAGACATTCTGTTCTTGTTAAGTGGAACCTCTCTAATATTAGAAGTAACAGAGCATTGGCAGTTTAAGGGTTTCAGACCATCAGCCATGCTCTGTTTAGCATACCAGGGAGCCTCTTTGAACTGCAGTACCCCATCTCACACTACAAAAACTACAGAAATTCCTCAGATGTTCCAAAGTTGTTAGCCACTAAATTCAGGCTGAAGCATTAGCTCTTGGAAGAAGTGTCAAAAGCCTCCCTATTCTCATAAAAGTAGTACTACAGCCTCATCCCAATTTGTATCAGTGGCAGACTTTGCCACCCAGAGAGAATATTCAGAGGATTAGATAATAGCTGTGTACAACCACAGTTGTAAGGCTCGTTTTACTGTTCCTCTTTCACCAGAGTTCTCATTCAGTCTCCAATTTCCCATCACCAATTAGAAGGATGTTGTAAGTAGCTCTTTTATCAAATGTTCATGCAGACTGTTTGGTAAGCTGCTACTTGAGCTCCACATTAAACTTCTTAGGAAAATTGTGGGTGAAAATGGTTTGTTACTGTCATGAGTGAGGATGGTGAGCAGGGGGCTCCCATCCAGGCTGTAAAGCGCATGCGTAGTACTGAGGAATTAGGTGGCCATTCAAAGAGACACAGATCAGGCCCGCCTTAGCCTTTGGGGTTTATATGTCTGGGTTTTTCCCACGCTTCTTCAGTTTGTTAGGATTCTCTGTTATGTAGCAGTAATAAAACACTAGAGACCTATTCCTTGTCTCAGCGTGGTTCCTGGCTGTTAGGACAGTCACCATCCATTTGCATTCCATGATTTCTTAATACGAACTTTTGAGCCACCTTCTTGCTGCAATTTACATTTACACAGCTGTTTAAATTTCACCTGCTGATCGAGGAGCAACCCAATGAAGCTAGTGACACGTAAGCACGTTTACAGAATGACGCGCTTTATCTTTTACTTGTGACAACCATCACCAGCTCCTGCTACCTTTCCAAGTATTTGGGTAGGACCACATCCAGCAACACACAACACAGTATTAAGGAAAGCATAGGCTGCTGGTCTCTGGAAGAGTACAGTGCATCCTGTCTAAAGCAAGTTGAGCTCCTGCTTATTCAAGAAACTAAATCCACTCCCAAACCTGAGAACAAGTCAGCAGCTCGTCCTGTTAACACAAGATGTCAGTGCTTTCAGGGTTCATATCAGGTTTTTAGTACTAAAATTTGTCTTACTAGAAGAGCACTGACAGCTGAAACCCAAGGTGGGCAGGCATTATGTTCCACAGCCAAGTGAAATATCATGTTCATTATTAATTAATTTTATTTTACAGGCTTTTAATTTCTAAATTGGACATCTGAAGTTCATACTAGTTCAGAAATATTAATATTTTATTGTAACAAAATACATTGTGGCTGGCCTAGACTGACATAAATATAGTATTTCTACGCAAGAAGAATTAATAGACTCTTAGGACCTAGTCCTCGTATCTCACTGAATCTAAAAAAAGGCCCAGATCTGAAACATATATTATATCCTTTTGTTTTATCAAGAAACTAAATATTAGGGAGGACAAGTTTATAGTGCAATCTTATATGTACTTACTCAGACATAAATATCCCTAAAGCATGAAAAACGTACAGGCATACCTCAGAGATATTGCGGGTTTGGTTCCAGACCACCGCAATAAAGCAAAGATCACAATAAAGTGAATCACACAATTTTCTTTTGGTTTCCCAGTGCATATAAAAGCTTTGTTTACATTATACTGTAGTCTATTAAGTGTACAATAGCATGTCAAAAAAACAATGTACATACCTTAATTAAAAACGTTTTATTGCTAAAAAATGCTAATTATCATCTGAACCTTTTGCTGCTGGAAAAATGACACCAATAGACTTGCTTGACGCAGGGTTGGCACAAACCTTCAATTTGTTTAAAAACGCAATTATCTGTGAAGCGCAATAGAGTGAGGCATGTCTGTACACTTCAGCAGAGCTGAAGTCTTTCTGTTTTAGCCTATTACATTAATCTCTGATCCAATTTTTTCTATCCGTGTCCAACTTTATGTACTTCTGTGGGTTAAATGGGATTAAACAGCAGGCATCTTCCCTACTAAATGTTTGACTAGCATAATATATGTATTTTATTTTTGCCTTGCCTGTACCCATCACGGTAGGAGTATACTTCTGCTAACACAGCAGGATTGCCCCAAATTCTTTTTTCCTCTTGATATCATGTGCTCCTCAAATCTGGAAGGATCTTGAAATTTCCAGAGCAGATTTGGAAGGCATGCACAGACTGCATGGCTGAGGGGAAACCCATTCAGTAGAGGATGTAGCTCCATCAGCAAAGAAGCTCCCATTGAATACAACCATACATTCTCAAGAAGGTGGAAACTATCAAAGAAACAAACCCCATTTCTTAGTTTGCATAACAGTTTAATCTGCACAAACACTTTCCTGTTTTTTCACAGGCCATGGCATTGTTTTCTTTCTTTCTTTCACATGTTTCTTACCGAACTCTGATTGCTGAATTGTATTAAAAATCTCTATTAAAGTAAGACTGATAATGAAGTTAAGTAGATATTAGTCACCACATTGGAAAAAGGAAGCACCTGTTAATTGATTATTAATGAAAAAAGTCAGTTGGCTTAACTGATATTGTAGATTAGCATGTGTTTGCAATTCAAATGAGTTGACACTCCTTTTTAAGCAGGAAAGAACAAAATCCAGGTGGAATAAGATTGATGAATCTCCCTTGCTAAAGGAACAAGAATTCAATTTACTTTTCTCTTTCAATCATATTCCTCTTTTCTTCTGAGAAGGAACCTGCATATTTTCTAAGGATCAGAAACAGCCCTAAATAGCTACAGGTCTTTTTTAAAAAATTTGGAAACAGGGAAATAGTGATTGGGTGTTTTTTTGTACCAAATTCCTGAAGTACAACCTAACCTATCGTTATATTCAGAAAAAAAAAGCCCAATTCAGCTATGCCTGCAATCTCCTATAGTTATTTTCAGACTCTTGATGAACAGGCTTTGGGGCTTTACAGCTTCTTCCTTCTCCCTGCTTTCCCTTTTACTTAATAATTCTGGAGAAAATGAAAGCTTGCTAATTATTTTGCTTTGTCTTCCTTATAGAACAATCTTACTCTGGATTTAAATTCTTTTATTATGGGCCAGCAGCCTCAGTCAATTTTATCTCAAGCCAGTAAGCCTTACTCATCCTTTTATGTACCAAAAATATTACTCCATGATATTACGAAACGTATTTGGTAATGTATGAAATTAAGTACATACTTAAAAAATAAAACATCTTAAAAAGCTAACATCTTAAGAAAACGTTATTATGAAAAAAGTCATTGGAGAAAAAAGATTACTCAACAGCAAGCTTGGTAGTACAAAATCTCAGTATATATTTCATCATTCAGCACAAGCTGTGGAGGGGGAGATTTCTGTTGTTACGTTTAAAGGGCATGATGCTGAAAGTATTCTCTTGCCAATGCTTATCATCTGTTATCATTATTGAATATAATCAGTACTTTCAATAGAGGTATGATTTTGCTCCAAATAGCATAAAGAGACAGGTTCCAAATTACAATTTCATACCATAAATCAACAAAATTAAAAGCCTACCTGTTACATTAATAGGTATAACATCAGTTGGGACTGCCTGAGCCTGTTGTCGCATCTTCTCCTCTGGTGTTGGCAATGGAAGTGACTTGGTCCAATTCGTCTTAGTGTTGATATCAGAGAATTCATCAGGAGTTGGTGTTTTGGGTCTTTTGATAGGAATAAGCTTCTCCTCTTCAGGAGAAGGGGTTGAACACTATAAAAAGCAGTATATCATTAATTGCAGGGATCTTACTAAATTTGTTTTAAAAAAATAAGGAAAAGATAAATTGGTCAGACATTTTTCCAGCTACATAAGAGCCTATTTTAAATAAAATACTTAGTTCTCATGTGGACAAGACACTGTGACAGAATTTTTCAAAAATGTTTTTGAAGCCTGACTTAATTGTTTTATGACAGTTCTGTAAAAGAAGATCTTTACTAACAAAAGCAAGAACTTAAGCAATGCATGGTTCTGTTCCTTACTAAAACCATTTAGTAAGGAAGTAATCAAGTATGTAAGCATTCATTCCACTAGTACATTAGCATATTCTACATTCCCACTTAAAGACACAGACAACTGCCAGTCTACTAATCTATAAGCAATAGGTTAAGAGTTAATTTTTCTGCAATATTTTCACTTTCTGGAAGGCATTTTAAAGCAAATTAATTTGGGGCTTATTTTTTTAATTTGATTTGCTTTAACTTCAGCAGTGATATATGAATTCTTTTAGAAAAGCCACTGTTTGGGATTTTATAATGGTATCAAATACTCAATTTTTCTCACAACAGCAAAGTATCTTGGGAGATAGAAAGGAAATTGCAGAATGTCACAAATTATGAACACTTCAAAAAATATTCCTCTATGAAGGTGAAAGTACTGTGCAAGCTTTATTACTCCCAACAGTCGATACATTCTTAAGAGCTCATAAATGCACACTGTAACATTCATTTGACTAAATCAAAGTATTTACTATATAAGAAATGTGAGAATAGATTCAAAATCTGTCTCAAAAATATGTTAACGTGGATACAATTTCAGGGAATTTTTATAATACAAGCCAATAGACAAACTGCGAATCAAGGAATGCAGCTTATTATTTGTGTCAGTTTGGGTTAAAACTCTGTCAAAAGTTGAGAATGCCTGCAATGAGCAAGTAAATACTAATACCCTCTTAGAGTCTTGCCTATTTATGAACATTACCTCATAATCATCACAACTGTGATGCTCAAACAGAATATTAAACTGATGTATGTATGGCAATTTTCATGAGCTTCCAGTAAGTAAGTTAAGATTTCTGACCATCACAGTGTCCCGTGGTCACATGATCCATGACTTTCCCTGCTGGCTTCCCACAAGCAAAGTCAACGGAGAAGCCAGCAGCAAGTTGGAAGTTGCAATCACCTGAGGCCTTCACTTAATGACCCAGGCACTCCTCACTTAACAATGGCAACTGGGACTGCCAGGATTGCTGTCACTAAGCGATGCAGTCACATGACATTGTAGTTTATCACTGTATCCCTTAGCAACAGAAATTCCAGTCCCAATTATGGTAATTAAGTGAGGAATACCTGTACATTAAATGCTATATCCATTTCTTTAATCTCTTAGAAATGTGTTTTCCTGTAATATGACGGAAGCTTTAAAGGCATAAAAGATACACATTATGAAGCTGCACTAAAGAAAAGAGCATCTTAGTCATCAAAGGTCTTAACAATAAATCATGAATTACTGTCTACTTTCTGGGTAGAACTATGATAAACTGATTTTTTATTTTCTGGGGCCAGAGCTAGTTTTGAAGATGTATATTTGGCAGAAAAGAATAAATGATACAATTATAAGAATAAGAAACCCTTCATTTTTTAGTGCAAGATAAAAAATAAACTAAAATGTTATCCAATAGTAGAATGGATTTTTATTTATTTTGCAATAATAACCCAAGGGGATGTTTCTTCTCTCCTAGGCTCACTGAGAAGGGAGTGATGCTTCCAGGTATGGCGCTGCTGTGTGATAAGCCACGATAACCTATTTTTTATGTGGTTGATTAACAATGTCAAAATTAGTAGCTGTCATGAGATGATGACCATGAATTGTATTCAAGAACACAGCTGCCTTCAGAGAGTCACGCTATTTTTTTCAGACATAACAAGAAACAAAATTTGCTTATAAAAAATATCGAACGTTCCTTTTGCCAGGGTAGAGGGAGGGGGTTGGGATTGCACAACTATAAACATTGTTTAAGAGCACTTACAATATTTAATATGGTAAGATTTATGACATAATTAGAGGGAAATCTATGATGGATCCTCAGAACAAAACACCAAGACATTGACATGCAGAAAAAACAATCAATTTCTCATTTGATTATTTGTCACTGATCAGTTAAACAGGAATTGATCTCTTCTAATAAAATTGTCTCAAAGTTTTTTCAATATTTTAGTGCAGTAAAGTATTTTGACTCAGTCAAAACAGTCACTTTTTTTAGTGCATCAAATACCACCTGAGGTCCTAGGATTAGCTAATAGGAAAGATTTTTTGCAGGTCATTCCAATTCAAATGTTGCTGAGAAACAAAGTTTCAGTACTATCTCAACTGAGAATGAAACGTAAACGTAGATGGCTTGTAGCAGCTGAAGTAGTGCACTGGCGTTATCTATTATTAAATATCCTAAAACTTCAATTCTAGAATTCTTAATATTTTGGAAGAGTGAAATTTAAATTCAATGTGAGATTATTGGAACAAGTGAAACTAGACAAAGGACTTCTCAGTATCAGTAATCCTTCTGTAGGATCAATGCACTCCACTCATTCCTCATTGTTACAGCATAAAAGAAGTCTAGATTTAGCTTCTATCTCCAGGGACATGTAATCAATCAATCGATCCAGTGCTCACTAAATGAGGGAATATTTCAGCTAAGCTAATTTAATAGGAAGATACCCATAACCATTACACAGAAATTCTACACATTAATGCATAGAAAAACAGAAACTAAAGAAAATGCAAAAGTGGAACCATTCCGTTGAAGAAATTGTGTATTTTGCATTTATTTAATTTCACACTGCATAGTTAATAATTTAATTCTCTTACCCAGCAATACTATGCACATTTAATTGGAATATGCCCAACTGAACAACATGCATTTTAACTTAAGTACCTAGTCAACCTTGGCTGATCTAAAAATGGTAAACAGCGTCAGACATGCTTAATATTTGGATGGAAAACCACCAGGAATTCCCAGGACTTTGTGCTAGACTGGGAAGCTGAAAAATTTCCCAGAAAGGAATAACAAACCAATTCCATATTCAAGAAAGTTATTTGGACTGTCAAGTCACTAGGAATAAAACTAGACTCAGAAGCTTTCCCTTACAGATAGATGGAATTGTGTTCTTAATCTGATGGCTTTAGGATTGCATATATTAGTAGTTTCTTTTCTTGATAGGGATTTCTAAGTGCTTCTGTCTTACATACTCTAATCAAAGAAAGTATGTCATTGTAGCATATAGAACTATATTCTAATTGGGGATCATTATAAATCAAAACTTCTCTGATGCCAAATTCATAATGCAACCGTATCAATAAATCTAACACTTATACACCACATATATCAAAGTTCTATTTATATTTGTACAAAGGTGCTTAAAACTTTGTGAACCCTTTTGAATTTTCAATATTCCTGCATAAATATAACCTAAAACATGATCTGTTCTCTACACAAGTCCTAAAACTAGATAAAAAGGTCATATTTATGCAGAAATACTGAAAATACAAAAGAGTTCACAAACTTTTAAGTGCCACTGTATTCTTCTTTTTCCGAGTTTAAAGCTGCTCAATTTTTAAAAAAAATCTATTTGAAACAACAGCACAAGTGTGGCTATTTTAAAGGATTTGAGAGGAACCTGTATGTTAATCAGTCATGAATCCAGCTGCTTGGTCTTCTGCTGCTTCTTCATTCATTGCCACAGAATTGAATGATTGTCTTTAAGGGAGACTGAATAAATTCATGGAGGATGTGTCTATCAAAGACTATTAGTCTTAAGATTCAAAGAGGCCAGTATGTTTCCCACTGAAAGGTAGCAGCATGCTTCCAAATACTAGCTGCAGGGCAACAATGATAGAAGAGAGATATGTCTCCATCTTCTGGTATGAGCACCCTACAGTTGACCATTGTGAGAAGCATAATGATGTATCAGGATGAGCACTGACTTTATCCAGCAGGGCTATTCTTATGTTCCTATCACAGATGCCATTTTTTTTTAAAGAAATTACCAATTTAGAAAAGGTTTGAGCAACAGCTTCCTCACTACCTTTTCTTCTGTGAAATCTACACCCAGAGTACAATTGTATAAAACAACCACAAAATACTTTTTTGCCTGTGACACCTCCACTGCAAGAAGACAGCTTTTTGTGCTGGAATTCATAAGGTACAGATAGACAACCTTTTGGTGGTCAGAGGCCATGCTGAACAGTTTTGGATTGCTAAGGACTTCAGATTTTTTAAAAATATATATTTTAGCCTTTTTATAGTTTACATTACAATGTGGGTCATTCGAGTCTCAAAATGAGATGCAAATACATTGATTTCTGGCAATTGCATTCAGAAGAGGAGTCAGGGACTGCCAAAAAGGAGACCTGGGAGCTGCACATATTCCTTCTGTAAGAGTTAGCAAGCCCCTAAGAGTTTGTCACTGTTCATTCCTACATCAAAAACTTTAAGAAAGTTTTGTATTTAAGTTAGTTTGGCTATTCAGTTTTATGACAAAATGTACAACACCTTCTGAAAGTTAGTAACTCTCTACAATGCCCATTCAGAAAACAGGAAAAAAAAACAGGACAGCAAAAAAAAAAAAAGGTTCGCATTTGCTAAGAAATGAGATAATATATAAAAGAAAAAAGAATTTAGTGTTACTGCAAAGTGTTTTTCCCCATGACATGAAATAAAGCAGCAGGAGAAATTTTAAAATAAAAGCAGCGTTAAGAAGAAGATACTCTAACGTGACAACAACATCAAGCTGCAGATAATACAGCTGTATGATTCTGGAGGGGGCTTGATACCTTGATCGTCCATGGCATCAAATAACAGCAGGCACTTAAGCAAGACTGAAGGAGGCAGTCTAACAGACTAGACTGTTGAGTGAGAGAGAAAAAGAAAGTGAATGAGTGGCAAAGAGAAAATAATGAACACACACACACATATAAAAAAGACATAATAGACACAGTATACACATCACAGCTGTACACATGATTTTAAAAATAGAGAGAAGTTGTTATGTGCAAACACACCTTTTCCACAGAACATACAATAAATGCAAGAGAGGAACAGAGAAAAAAGAAAAGAACTTCAGCCAGCCAATTCAGTGCGTTCAAAAGTGGGAACTGTGCTTAAATTTGCAATCAACAACAAGGTCTTTCCTTGAATCAGGGCTCCTCATGAAACACCTCAACCTATGCCAAGGATTACATATCTGCACTGGTAATGCCGAACAAAGTCATAGGAATATACAAATATGCTTGTATCAGGTCAAAGGAATAGTCTCTATCAGTGTTTCTCAACCTTGGCAACTTTAAGAAGTGTGGACTTCAACTCCCAGAATTCCCCAGCCAGCCTTGTTTCCACTGTTCATGCTTGAGGTTTCTCTTCTACTTCCCTGTTCCCTGAGACAATACAGCAGTTACAAGAGCCACCAGCATTTATCCAAAATAGTCACAAGGGGAAGGTGGGAGAGTTGTGTGAATGCACAGATGATCTCTTGAAGAGCCACAGTTACAGATAATCAACCTGTTTTTCTTCACTGAGGTCTCTAAGTGCTTCTCACATATGGGTGACTAGTAACCTTATCTTCTACAGAGAAGTGGCTTATCATAGCAACAACAAAGACAACACATCTCAGCCAAAGGCAACATCTGTTCAGGATCAAACAGCCCTGCCATAATGCTTGACAAATATCAATGGTTGAGAACACATAACCATCCTCTGAAGTCCCTTGGGTGGGCCAATCTGTTCATCTTTATGTATGAAAACTGGAAAGGAGCTGGGGCTTTAAGGGCAGAGGCATTTCTTCTTCATTTGCTGATTTTATTAATTGTGACTTGATGCTATGAGTTGTCAGGCAGCCAATGGAGAATATCTTCTAGCTTTTCATTATTTTAGATTTCTATTTTTACTCTGATGTGTCCTCTGTGCTTTTTTTTTTAATGAGTGTACCCTATCCTCCTCGTGCTGGTCTATGACCATAATTAATGTTCGATTTGATTGGATCCTGGCCTTTGGTATCTCTATGAAATTGCTGGGGAAGATCACTCAGATCTTTGGAGTGAGATGCCATCACTTTATTGATGACACCAACTCTATTACTTCTTATTCTCTAACTCCACAGAAGTAATCAATACTCTTGATTGTTCTCTAATTTTGATAATGGACTTGATAAAAGACTGAAACGAAATTCAGATAGGACAAAAGTACTGTTGGTAAGGAGAAAACTCAACTTGTGATTGAGGTGAAACCTATTTGGAGTGTTCCTTGATCCCCTTAGCTTTCACTGGATATGCAGGTGGTGGCTATTGCATAGGGTTTATTTGCACAATTATGGCTAATGCACCAACTTTGGTCCTTCTTGAGCCTATTGTACTTGGCAACTCTTATTTGCACTTGGTTACAATCCTACTTGACTACTGCAATGTGCTCTAGGTAAGGCTACCTTTGAAAACTGTCAGAAATTGCTGCTAGTGCTAAGCAGTGCAAGGTACAGCAATTATGATGACTGCACTGAAAGATCTGCACTGGCTGCCAGTTGTCTATCAGGCACAGTTTAAAACTACCTTTAAAGGTAGGTCTGATTATCTAAGGGACTAACTTTTCTACTACAAACCTGACTGGACACTTAGATAAGAAGGAGAGGCCCTTTTGAAGATGCACTCACTGCCATCTAGTATGTAGAAAAGGGCTTTCTCCTATGGGTCTTTCATTCTCCTTGATTCCCACTTCCCACCATTTAGGAAAATGGCAAAAACACATCTTTTGCCAAGTTCCTAATTGGAATGAATGAGGGTAAACATGTGAGAGTAAATTAAGATGGGTGTACAGGTAGTTCTTGTTTAGCAACTGCCTCATTTAGTGACCATTTGCAGTTACAATGGTGATGAAAAAGTAACTTTACAACCAATCCTCACATTTATGACCTTCACAGGTTTCTAAAGCAAAGGAAAGCTGAAGTAAGATCATAAGCACAGTCGTGGTTTCACTTAGCGACTGCTCGTTTAATGACCAAGTTGCTAGTCCCAACTGTGGTCACCAAACAAGGACTACCTGTATTATCAATCAGGATGAAGACTAGTTTGGCTTTTAGCATGTTCTGGAAAATAATGCATTCTACCTGAAAAAGCTGGCTGTAGCTTGGGACTCCTTCATGAGCCATTGCTGTCTCTGGAAATTCAGGTGATAGTACTTTTAAGTACAGGATTGGCACAATTACATTTACTGCACAAGCTATAGGCTTTCCCAAGTCAGTCTGATTTGGGAACAGCTATTCATGCCTCAGCTGCAAAACGTAGCAGCCATACTACTAACTGATGTATCACATTGGACTATATTACTCTGATCTCGAAGGATCTGCACTGATCATTGTTTAACAGGGTCAGTACAAGGTGTTGATGTTACCCTTCAGAACCTTATTTGGCATCAATATACAGTATCTACAGGGCTGGATACCTTATGTGAAAGACAGATTCAGAGGAGATGCCTGCTCATCAGCTATGGGGAGTACATCCTTGTAATTCCAAATTGTTCAACCTTTGAAAAAGTGGTCAAGGTATCTTTTTTAAAAAAATTGTCTTTTTAATATTCTTTAATTCTTCTGATTTTGTTTAGATATTATTGTCTTATATATGTACAGTAATATACAATATTGCACAATGGTGCCAATACTCTGGAATTCCTTCCCGCTGTCTATTTGGTCAGCCTTTTCTTTATTATTTTTTGAAGATGTTGAAATACATAAAATGTATTTAAAATACATTTTATGTATAAAAATGTATTTTTATTCATTAGCTTTTCCTTTAGCAAAGCCATGCCTATTTGCATGTATTTTAAATTGTCAGTTTACTATTTTTTTATTTATTAGTTTGATGTAATTTTTTTATGGTTTTGATAATTTTATGATGGCTGTAGATTACCTTGGATGAATTTATTTTGGCCTTGATGCTTATTGTTCTTTTATTAACTGCCACAGGCTATCCAGTTGTTTGGGAGTACACAACATATAAATGAACTAACTAAATGCTGCACAAGGGGTAGCTGTTACAAGGAGATGGTGTTATCAATTCATTGTGACACAAGTAATAGAACAAAGAAGAGAATCACATTATATCCACACTGTGCATATCAGAGTGCAAAGAAGGGAAAGCCAATAAAGGAGTGGACTTGTAATTTATTTATGATATCTTCTATGGGACTATGTGAACATTACAAAGCCAGGGTATTTACAAGGGGACAATGATTCAAATTTCTACTTGTTCTTAAAAGCAGAAAAACCTAACCTAACCAGTTTAATCAGAACTTTTGTTTGAAACAATACCTGGTGTTTGCACTGTAATTTTCTTCTGCAAATTAAACTATTCTACAGAACTCAAACAAGGTGTTTTTAGGACCAGCACATTTTAAAAGTTAGGTTATCATTTCCAAATATGGAACAGAATACATCGGTATCTTGTGCATTTATTTAACTTGTAAAAATCTCTGCAATACTCTTCATTATCTTTTCAAGTGTCTGCTGTCTCACCTTTTGTTCAATTTCTTCATAGTCATCTTGGTAACTTCCATAGACTGTGTTGGTCGAAGATGAAAATGTTGGACCCTGAGAATAGTACTGAGAACTTCTGTAGCCATCTCTCCGAAGTTTGTCACATTCTGTAAGTGATGGAGGAAATATGAGAAAACAGATACCATAACTACTGTTGCTTTATACAGATGCCAAACAAGAGGTGAAAATAATCCCAGGGACGACTGACTCATCTGTAACTAATTTTATTCTCTTTCATGGAAAATATCCATGTGAAAAAGCAGGTCATCAGAGAACAGGAGCCTAATGGCATTATTTTCCTATCTATGTATCTATACATGTGTGTGGGCCTTCAGGTCAGTTTTTATTCCTGGGAACTGCCTGGACAAGTCCTTGCAGTTTTCTTGGCAAGGTTTTTCAGAAGTGGTTTGCCATTGCCTCCTTCCTAGGGCTGAGAGAGAGTGACTGGCCCAAGGTCACCCAGCTGGCTTCATGTTGAAGGCAGGACTAGAATTCACAGTCTGCTGGTTTCTAGCCTGATACCTTAACCACTACACCAAACTGGCTCCCTGTATCTATAGATACAGATGTATAATTTTGTAAAGTCAGTCAGTTACGCAGGTAATACTGTGGTGCTCATGTGTGCTATGTTAGTAACTTCAACATAACAGGCCAGAGGTATGAGACTAAAAAAACCCTATCCACAGCTACTGCAAATTCTTTCTCTGCCCTGCAAATTAAAAATAGTAAGATTTGCATAAAGGAGACTTAAATCTATTGCAAAGAATGAAGGATATGTTCCATATGTCAAGCACATTTGCATATGTTTTGCTAATTAAATGTTCTAGATTTGCTAATCCTGAAGATGGGCAAGGCCACTTTCCCCACTCCTGTTCTACCTACTGCCTGAGACTGGGTACAAGGCATATATTTTCAGGCTCATTTTTCCAACTGTATGAAATACTGTCAGGATTTATGTAGCAATCTATGAAGATGTTTAGATAATATCTACCGGCCATAGGCAAATTTCTACTAAAATATGTTTAAAACAAAAATAATGAAAAGATAAAATTATTTCAAGTATTATTTATTTATTTTATTTTATTTTTTTATCCCACCTTTAATATTTTTTATAAATGACTCAAGGCTGGGAACATACCTAATACTCCTTCCTCCTCCTATTTTCCCCACAACAACAACCATGTGTGGTGAGCTGGGCTGAGAGAGAGGGACTGGCCCAAGGTCACCCAGCCGGCTTTCATGCCTAACATGGGACTAGAACTCTCAGTCTCCTGGTTTCTAGCCCAGCACCTTAACCACTAGACCAAACTGGCTCCTGCATACACGCCTGAAACAGAATTGGTTAAATAGATCAACAAAAATTTAAAGTTTAGTCTAGATGGACAGGTGGTTTAGATAAAGGTTATTAGTACAAGAAGGAAGGATCTTCATTCTCAAGTCTAGTAGATCTTCATAATACGTTTAAAATCTGAGTAGGATACTACTCACTAGTAAAGCACCACCTGCTAATCAGCTTTGGCATAGACTATTCAACTAACTTCTCCACGTGTGGGAAAGGAAAGCTACTGTAACATTTTCCCCTCAGTGGTAATGCAAGAGAACAAAGCAGCAGCAGCAATAATAATAATAATAATAATAATAATAATAATAATAATAATACATTGTAACAAATATTTAATCCAGTATTTTTCAGAATACACAAGAACTGCTGAGATAAAGAAACTGAGTAAAACTGGATTATCTTTCCACATACATTCCAATCAACAACTTGTTTAAATTTAAACTGGCTAAAAACTCATTTCTGTAATTACTCTGCCTCCTTTCTTAATTGATTGAAACAATGCGAAAGAATAACAGACGCTGGAACATAAGGGAAAATAAAACAGTCAAGATCTGGATGAACGTGCTAATCTACCTAATCCAACTGTTTCTTTTACCTTTCCAGGTTTTGGAAAGGGGCAGCTGAGGAGAAACGTTACTTTTCAAAGTCTGAAAAACTAATTTTATCAGGACAATATGGTCCATAAAGTGATTATAACAGCTTTCAAAAAAGCTGTATAGAAGCATTATGTATTCTGATATGTTCATATATAGATTCAACAGTTAAATCCTCTGTTGAAGAAAAAATATTTTATAAATCCAATGTTGGGCCCCACCCCAAATAAAATAAAATACGTGTACTGCAGTATTACAATCACAACATAATGAAGAAAATAATGTTTTCATTGAAACCCCCCATCCCGCTGTTTAAAAATAACATCTGCAAAAAAGTTGTCAGGGTCAGGAAAGTTAATACTTTGTAAGAGAATGAGAAGTCTGAATACAGTTTTTAAAGCATTAAATACCTAGCACTGTTAACAGTCCCATAAATACAAAAGTGTGATAAATTGTGAATTGCAGATTATCTGGAACATTAACAGTCAATCTTCAAAAAGTGTCTGCTGAACTGCCATATACAAGCACCACACCTTGTCTGCAGAATAAGCCAGGCAGAATAATTAATAGAGCATAGTGGTTTTGCTATTTAATGGCACTGCATCCACCATGATGATAAATCTTTGGGACACATTTTTCTTGGGATTAGCAGTGGCAGGCTTAAAGAACTCTTGACATTTAGGACATGTTGAACAGATTCTACATTCAACCCAAAGTCAGATTAGGTCTACTAGGAAGAGCAATCAGTGATCATTTAGGATGTTGTGAATGAGGTGAAAGCCTCGTGTGGTGCAGAGTGGTAGGTGGCAGTATTGCAACCGAAACTCTCCCCATGACCCGAGTTTGATCCCAGCAGAAGCTGGATTCTCGGGTAGCCGGCTCAGGTCAACTCAGCCTTCCGAGGTCAGTAAAATGAGTACCTGGCTGGCCGGGGAAGGTGACGACTGGGGAAGGCAATGGCAAACCACCCCACTATAGTCTGCCAAGAAAACGTTGCAAAAGCGGTGTCCCCCCAGAGGGTAAGACATGACTTGGTGTTTGCACAGGGGACCTTTCACCTGTCAACATACCTCAAGGTATGTAAAACAATATATGTCTGTTATATTTGATGTAAAATAAAATTAACCAACCCCCCCCCATATATTGTAACAAATTATAATTTATTATAATTATGACAAAACAAAAAGTCTACAGATTTGTGGTCAGAGCTTGCTGGATTAGTATGTACTGAACAGATCATTTTCCTTCTTTTTTTATATATACAGTAACTTAATGTTATATCAGAAAATGATTATTGCTGTTGTTTACTGTTAAAGAATCATAAGAACATAAGTAGTGCCCAGCTGGATCAGACCTTTGGGCCATCCGATCACAGGCGCCAGCCAACTGCACAAGGAAGCCTACTGGCCTACCAGCGGATGGCCTTCAGAGGCAATCGCACGGCCACAAGCTTCCAATACAGTAAGCCAAACCTTATAATATCTGAATATCAGGGATATTCTAGTTGTGGTTTGTTCTAGGTTTGGTTAATTAACAAGCCAAGATATGAAACCATGGTTTTATCCTAGTTTCAATTTTTATTACAAAAAACACAGTGCCTGACTTTAGATATAATTTGACTATGAACATGAAGAACCACTGTGTTCTTTAAAGATAAATGAGATCATTCAAATGAAGTAGAAACTTCTCCAATTATAACTACAATTATCAGAATTACTTTGCCGATACAGAATTGAAACAAATATGCTGGCAGAAGCATCTGCAAGGTTTGTCACAATGCAGGCTTTGCACTTTTTGTACATGCATTGTAACACTGCAACACCTTACTAAGGGGGACGAACTTTTGGCGTGATGTCCAGAACTTGTGAACACTTGTGCATTCTGGCCTATATGTCCCCCCCCTCAAAAAAAGTTCCTAGTTCCCACACGGTAATACCTATCAATGATGGTAAAAACAAGAAAATAATTTCTTTTTTTCTCTTTCAACACAGAGAGAAATTTCCTATAAAATTTCAACCAAATCAAATTTGGGACTTTTCTAATCTCAGTTTATTCATGAACGCCACCGCCTGGTTTCTGTATTCTTTCACAAAAACAGGCAAGCAAGTGTGATTTAAAGAAAAGCAAATTCAAATATGCTGAAAGTCATTGAAACATCACTGAAACAAAGCTGTTTTGACTAAGACCAGCAGGTGAATTCCATCTGACAAAGATGTTAATTGCAATGTTCTGAACAGGGTACAATGCCAAGCTTTGCAATTAAATTAAAGGTGCAGGATTATGCCAAATAACAAGCTTGATTGTTTTCTCATCAGTATCTATCATCTCCTGAATTCATCATGTTACATAGTTACTTATCTCACTTAAATAATACAGGAAACTCAAAACTTCTAGCAAGCCCTTCAAAGCCTGCCTTTGTTAACAAAGAGCATATTGCAAGCAGCAAAGGATACATTGGCAGAAGCTTTTATTACATAGATTATGAAGATTATGCAGTTCTGGAAGCCACCTACAGAACTGTAAAAGCTGCTTTTAAAAACACCCTGCCTGTATTTTTTTTCAGTGTGATTGTTGTTTGTCCCAATTCAGCCTATTTCAAAGAAAGTTTGTTTACTCGGCAAAATGATGAACTGTTGTTTTGCATACATACTAGGATGACACAATACGAGCAGCACATTAGCCAAAGTATTCGCTTTCCCCCGTTCTCATGTATCTGGAACTATGTGGAATGTTTAGTATCTGTCCATATGGGCTACAGAATTTATTGTGCTACTGTGCTGCTCTTGTGACATTGTGCTTTTTAACTGCTGTTAGCCACCCAGAGTCAAGATGTTGAGAAGGTGGCCATATAAAAATAAAAATGAATAAATAATAATGTGGAAAAGTTATTTTCCTTTTATCTAGATGGGAAAAGGCTATGTGATCAAGTCCTGAAAATGTGTTCACATATAGCTATGTGAGCCAGTCTGGTGTAGTGGTTAAGGCACTGGACTAGAACGCGGGAAACTGTGAGGTCTAGTCCCACCTTAGGCACAAAGCCAGCTGGTTGACCTTGGGCCAGCCACTCACTCTCCGCCCTAGGAAGCAGGCAATGGCAAACCACTTCTGAAATATTGCCAAGAAAACTGGAGGGACTAGTCCAGGCAGTCTCCAAGAATCAGACACGACTGAACTGGAAAAAAAAAATGGTATATGTGGTACTACATTTATACCACACTGAGAAGTTTTGCTATAATAGCACAAATCACAGTACAAATCACAAACTCAATCCCCAGACTCTTTCTAGTATTTTTACCCTGTTTTTCACTGACTAGGATTCTGATAATATTTTCTTTTTACTATGGTGTCTATTTTCCTTGCCATTTTAACAGCAGAACTACTAGTCAGTAAAAACTTATATTAATTCAAATATCATGTTTTTGAGGAAGAAATTATTTCACTTCTCACACATGGAATGTTTCTGAAGAGCAGGTACAGCATAAACCATAAAGTGCATGAGAGATTTCATTATTTCCTCTGTACACATATAGTCCAGGGGAACAATGCTAGATTACTACTCCCGCCTTCTGTGATTATTTATTTATTGATTTTAATGGCCATCATTCTTAGGAATTCTCCATCAAATCTATAGAGAGCATCTTTTTAGTACTCTGAACACAGGCAATTAAGTTAACAATGAGTGCTGAAGTATGTGTGATCATTTTTATTTATTTTTTTACAGTAGAATAAAAATAAACCTTTTAAATGCAGAATGATTAAACCAAGATAAATCTTTATAGTAGAAGAGACTATTTGAGTTCTTTGTAAATATTTCTTCAAGTAGATCAGTAACTCCTGGTGACAAGGACAAATCCATGTTGTTTTCTTGATAGTAACAAGGCAGTGGTTTGCCATGCCCTTTTTCCAGGATATTTTTTTCAAATTTCCAGACTTCATAGTGCTGGGATTTCAGTTCTTGGTGATCTCCCATCTATGCCCCAAGTCAGTCCAACCTTGCTTAGGTTTTTCAAGATCTGCCATGGTCCCTTATGTGCTGCCACCTGCCATTTCCTCAAGTCAACAGTTCAGCCCTCTGTTAAAAGCAGTTTCCTGTTCTCTAACCTTCCTTTCCCACTGAGCAAAGCAGAAAAGGGAGGAAAGTACCAGAAAAATGAGTAAATAGGAAAAGAAATGGCCTTGTGGTATGCCTCATAATTTGGGGGCCCATCCAATCCACTTTACAGATATTCCCCAAGGAAAAGTAGCTAATGACAGAAATTTCCCATTTCTGCTTATATACAAATATGCCTTTTTAATCATTACAATACAACTGAACTCATGAAAGTCTGAAAGTACAAATCTCCCACCGTCCCTATTTACTGCCTAACCAGTTACGGAGGGTCCTAAATTACTTTCTCTGCCCATTACTCAGTTGCGGACAGATCCCTCTTTTATCAAATTGTTCCCTAAGCAGCAATTCTTCCCCTGTCTTCCAAGATCATTCTCACATTCCCTTACAAATATCGATATAATATAATAATATAAAGATATAATACTGAAAGATATAATTGGCATACTGATACCAAACCCTAAACCAGTGGATGACCTCACTCAGCGGTTTCATGTAGATGTTGAAAAGGAGAAGAGCCCTGAGCCCTGAGGCACCCCACATAATAGGGGCCTAGAGAGTGATTTTTCCCTCCCAAAAACACTGGCTGGAACTGGCCCCAGAGAAAGGAAGAGAACCACCGTAAAATGGTTCCCCCAATCCCCAACCGATGGAGCCAGCTCAGAAGGATACCATGGTCGATGGTATCAAAAGCCACTGAGTGTGAGGTTTCCGCGAACCTCTGACTCAGAAAACAAAACTCTTTCTGAATCAGAAGGGGAAACAGAAACTTATCAGGCAGAAACCAGGAAAGCAATCCCAAAAATGACTCAGCAGCACGGGAAAAGTCACAGATGCTGATTGGCCAGTGTTTGGAGGAGGATTTGAATCCTCCAATCAGTGCGTGCGAACAACGGGCAAAAAGGTGCACGAGGGAGAAGGCAGCCCGATTGGCTGCAGAAGGGAATAGGCGCACAAAGTATCGGCATAAAAGGCAGACATGCGAAGAGCAAGCTGCTGGAGACAACCGATTCGAGCTCACAGTTCCAGCAGAAGGGTCCTTATCTGCGTTGGAAACCTCGTCTGTAGCTGGAGAGGAATCAGTGCCAGTGTTTCCTATCGGAGAGGACCTGGATCCTGCAACCGCTACCACAGAGGATCTTCTCCCTGCTGAACCCAGCAACCTCAGCCTCGCGTCCAGCTTTGGACCTCTTTGTTGTCATTGTGCACGTTCCAGACACGCTTCCAGCCTTGATTCAAGTTTCCAGCCATGTCCAGAGTCTCCAGTCCAGCTTCATCATGCTTCAAGCCCTCAGCCTTGCCCAGGATCTCCAGTTCAGCCTTACCGCGCTTCCAGCTCCCAGCCTTGCCCAGAGTCTCCAGTACAGCTTCGTTGTGCTTTCAACCTTCAGCCTTGCCTTATATCTCCAGTCCAGCCTAGCCGCATCCCAGTTGCCCAACGTTGTTCAGGAACTTCAGATCTATCTTGTTGCGAATCGGGTTTTCAATCTAGTCTAGAACTTGTGGTCCAGTCCAGCTGTGTTTCAAGCCCTTTGCCTAGTCAAGAACCTCCAGTCCAGCCTAGTCGTGCGCCAAGCTTCCAGCCCAGCCCAGAATCTCCAACCAAGTCCAGCCTTGCTTCGAGTTATCAGCCTTGTTCCAAGACTCCAGCCCAGTGTACTCAGTCCAGCCTGAGTTGCCTAGTTTGGTCCAGTCCTGCCTTTAGAACCAAGCTTTGCCCAGTGGTTCCAGTTCGGTATCCCCCTGTTCTCTGGTGCCAGCCTAGAGTGGTGTTTCAGACTGTGGACGATCGTCTCCAGTTCCAGTGGTGCCATGTGCCCTACCTTCTTTCAGTTTTCTAGCTCCCGCCAGTGAATCCTGCTCCACTGTTTTACCACAGTCTCCTCCTGCAACCTTGCTGGTTTCCCCATTGCTACCCAGTTGGTCTTGATCGGAACCAGCCTACCTTTTAACCATAAGGACTTATTTATTGTAAATAGTTATTTAGTAATGAGTGGTTTTGATAATAAACCTGCCTGGCCATCTCATAGTCTGAACAGGACACTGAGAGATCCAGGAGCACAAGGATGGATGCACAGCCACCATCCCGGCTCTGCCACAGGTCATCAACAAACACGACCAAGGCTGTCTCAGTACTAAATCCCAGCCTGAAACCTGACTGAAAGGAGTCTAGATCATCTGTTTCTTCCATGGTTCTCATCAGCTGCAGACTGACCACTTTCTCAACAACCTTCCCCAAAAAGGGAAGGTTGGCGACTGGTCAGTAGTTGTCGAAAACCATTGGGTCCCCATATGCAGATAATTTTTAGACCATGCATAAACCTTTCCTCCAGTCTTCAGCTTTGGATGAGACACGGTATCACATGTTCTCCAAGTCAGCATTAATCTCTTCAATGTTTTCTAATTAATACATTAATACAGATTTATGTGACAAGAAAACAAATCCGACTACTCTGCTAAAGGCATTGCTGCATACAAACAGCATATCTGAAAGCCTCTCAAATCACAGCTTACACTTTTGTTGTATATGAATGGCTGGAAATTAATACAAATGGTTTTAAAATCCATTAACAGTGGATACAGTAGCACAAAGCAGCTGATGACTGATATAACTGCAACAGCTATCTGGATCACAAGAGGACTTTTAAAAGCAAACTCTTTTGATTCTGATAAGGGTCTATTTCTGTCTAACAGTCTAAATATGGCAAACCTCAGCCAATGAAGTTTGCATCAAGTGAAACAGGACCCATTTCTGTAGGCTTAAAAAAAAGCCTATCAGCAGCAGAAATGAGATGCCACAAGGACTGTTTCATATCAAGCTTAGTTTTAAAAAGATGCTACCTGCAGCAACTGGGCTGTTGCTGAAAAAAAAAAAACACCAGCCTGGAATATAAAGCAGGTTCATGAACTTTATCCACAGTATACTTCACTGCAGTTTTGAAAAAATAAAACCTCTTTCTTTTTTAACCGAGTCAGAAATTCCAGCAAAGCAGACTGCCAAAACAAAAGGGTAGTTGAATTTTACATTTTTGACAATGACATATAATAGTTATAAGTTCTTAATTCTCAACAGCTTGTTACAAAGACACTACCTCAGCACATGCTAACCAAGCATGCAAACATTACTACTTTTTCCAAGTAGATAAATAATAAAGGCCCCACATAACATTCAGATATCCTGCTCTGAACCCTTCAAGACCTGTTTTATCATTAGTTTTTGGATCAGCACGACAAGATGCAATCCCCCCCAAAATACAGAATTCACTATATACATTCACTGCAGCAAAGTTTTTATATAGATCCCAAATTAATATGTACTTTTAGACATGAAAGGTATCTTATTCATCCACTGGCCACCTTCTCGGTTCATAGGACCAAGTATATTCCTGAGAAGATTCCCATTTTTGGGACAATGAGCTGTATTCAATTATAATCATCATAAGAAGAACATACAGTGTTGCAGAACCAATAGTCTTTGTATCTGCAACCCCCTCACATCTATTCCAGAGAACTGGGGCATACTGTAGAGCAAATCTGGAAACCTCACTAAAACATATGACATTCCACTGCATGAATAGAAGTCTATTATTGCAATGTTGGATGTAACCCAATTATGATGAAAGAATAAATGCTACAGCTGTTTTAAACATTAATGGCTGTTTTGTGATTTTCCTGGCTTCTGTGTGGTTTCATTTTTTGTATATGTATTTGTTTTTATTTACTTTTTAAGATCGTTAGCCACCCAGAGTAATGCATTTGAGATGAACAGCCATATAAATCAATTAAATAAAATAAATAAATCAAGCTAATTAACATAAAGTAGAGACAGTGCTTGCATTTGCAGCATTCCAAGAAAGCACTAAGCCATCTGCTGAATTCTTCAACTCCTGGCCTAAGACAAGGGTAGGCAAAGAAAAGGACACTGAATGCAACTATCACCATAAATTCTGTCACCAAGTCAGAGAAGGAAACAGAGCAATGGATGGGTGGGGATTTGTAGAGATAGCCAAAGAGGAAGGTACAGGAACAAGGTATGTTTCTTTAGTAGGCATAATATCTAGATTACAATGGGGGGCACGTTGCTGGAACAAAATAGTTTGTTTCAAGGTTAATCATAGTTTAAGTTCCTTAATATGTACTGACTTGTCATACGTCACCCAGAGAGGACTGGGTATAGGATGATTCATGTTATGTCCTGAGCAACAAATGTTGGGAAGCATACGTTGCACATTGCATATATGCAAACAGCAATTAAATACATTTATTTTCACAATGTAGAGGTAAGTAGGCATGACTGAAGCAATCACTCCTTATTAGCCATAAATGCACAGAGGCTACAGTGGTGTAGATATCTAAATTAGCTAAAGACAAATGGAGAGGATCACCTTGAGCACTCCCTAGTGACAGCCTATTAACAAATATCATTTGCAAAGGCTGTTCAGTTTTGTGCCCCCATTATGCCTCTTGGGTTTTCCACTCATGCCAACTGTTTTTTTTTCACAGTCACTTCCTTGAAATTCTCTGGTTGAGAGAGAACGAGAGAAAGGAAATATTTAATTGTGGACATGCATTGTGCTTTCAATTTGGATTATCAGCACAGAGCATTCTTTTTCTTCTATACTACTGCTGTCTACAGCATTAGAGTAGCTTGTCTTCAATGCTGAATAAAGAAATTTAAAAAACCACATTGCAGCTGTTCTTGAATTAGGAATAGAAAATGGCAATACACTGTTATACACAAAAGTAATTTGGCACTTCTTGTATAAGCACACATACTCCAGAGTTAGTTATAAAAATTAACAGAAGCTTCTAGCTGATCTTGGCTGATCCCTGGATCATACTAGGATGGAAGTCCACCAGGTAATTCCAGAATTGTTGGTAGTAAACTACCTACAAACTTTAAAAAAGTATAATTGCCAAGAAAACTTGACATTCATGTCCATGAAGTCACCAGATGTTCAGCTCAGTTTGCAGACTCTACCTTTAGAGTGTCTTCCTGTTCATGGAATACCATCCAGCAGCAAAACAGAACCTTCTTATCATTTCCACCTGCAACCCCCAATTACTTCTGGAGAGCTGGGGACCCCTCAGAGGAGTCTTTGGGACACAGGCATAGGTGCAGAAGAGGAGCAAGAGGAAGTATTCATATGGGATTCGAAGTCTGTTTGGAGATGGGCGGTGATAAATTTGATTAATAAAATAAATAATATGGATGCGCTCTACAACCTTCTAACCTCTATATATACTGAATTCACAATCAAATACAAAGTAAGGAATAGCATATAACAAGGTTGTAACTTTTAAAAGAGCACCTTTGACTGATGTGGAGCTGTAATAATTTTCTCTAACTTCGGTAAGTAGCAGTGAAGAGACTTAAACAATATAAACACCTGTTCTTCCCTTTCAAAAGAGGGCAATGTAATCTTGTCACTTACCTTCAAGATTACATACATTACTGGAAAATACATCATTTCTTAGAATAGCTCATCAATCTAGTTCAGGTAAAGCTTTTATTGTATAATTGTCCTGCCACATTCACAACATGTTATGAAGGTGCAGATACTGGTTGTGCCCTCCATTTTTAACTCTCCTACTTCCCTACCAATAATGTTTTATTCTTCTTCTTTCTAGACAAAATCCACGGAGGATGAAAGGTGGAACCGCTACACAATACCTTTTGACTGTAGTGTTAAAAACTCTATATGGAAACATTCCATTTTTCTGACCACAGCTGAAGAACAAATATTATTTTCACATTCTGCTACACTTCACTCCAAGCAACAAACGTTTGAGCATTTCTATTCTTGTCGAGCACTTTTGAGAGCAACTCTTATCATGTGAGGTGAGAAATTACAGAGCACAGAGATTTTCACTTAGGAACACATTTCCATACTGGGATTAGGGCAGCAGTTTTTCCAGCCAAAATCTGTAAGACCTTCTGTCATTTAATATTGAGCAATGGAACAAGTAAAAAACATATCAATGAATACTTCTGGAAGCAAGTCAGCATTACAGTTAATATATTTATATTAAATATTTTATATCAGGTTACTAATTTCTCCCCTTACACTAAACAATTAATTAAACTATTCAAACAACTTTGCCTACAATGAATCTTTCAAACAGTAGTGCCTAATATTCTAACTTCATGCTTTTAATATTCATGTATGAAACAAATTCTGCCCAAGATACTAGCTGAGTTTTTTTTTTAAATGGATCTTCAAAGTAGTAATGAGATATAAAAAAAAAGAATGTCACAATACAATCCAAACATGCAAAAATGAAAATAGTGCATTGAGGAATGTAACAAGTGACCAGCCATAAGGAATCAAGCTGAAAAAGCCCTCTCCTCTGTCAGCCATTCCTCTTTCAGATAAGAAAAGCTACACAGAGAATTTGAATGCTACTACTCAGAGAAACTTTGAGTACTTCTATGCAACAGAACTCAAGCAGCACTTTATGGTCCAGATTTAATGATAAACTTAACAACTGAATTAATTTCATATAGATATTTATACGTAACATATGGCCATTTTCTCTGTTTATTCTTTTTGTTATGTTTATTTAACTATTACAACATATTTAAGTTTTTTTTTCCTTCACTGTATAATCACTATTCAATGTACACTTTTTCTGTATTTTACCATTTAAATCACTTAGTGAGCAGTGACAGTTTGGTGGTTCCATTTAAATAGCCACTTCTCCAGGCGGACTTTTACTACAGAAAAAAAAATATGGCATAGTGTAATATTCCTCATCATTTTGTAAATACTTGAGATTCTCACTGCCTTTCATTAAAAAAAACAAAAACGACAAGGGATGGGAGTGTGTCATGAATTAGAAAGTCTGATTTTTGTCTTTGTTACCAAGACCTACCACAATGTATCTGTAATAGTTGAGGTATATGCTTAAAATACTGCATAATTATAATGTATTAATTAAATTCTATCCTTTACTACGGTTCACTGTTATATTTGCATCCATATTGACTATGGTTAACAAACTCTAGGACCACCCACTTTCAGCTACTTGAAAGAATTGCTGTCAGCTTATGTTCTGGGTAATGAAGTAATACATATTATTTTTTATGAATATTTCAGACCACCTTCTCACTCTCAGGATACCTTAGTGGCTACCATTCTTCTTAATGCTGTGTCATAAATATATTCAGTTTAATAAATATCAGGCTAGAAGTGAACTAGCCTGAACTAATCATTTCTCATAACAGTTCCTGAACAAACTGCCTTTTCTATATTCTAAATTCTTTCTCTATTGGATGTTCTAAGACAGGGCATTCTCATTTCCTGGGTTTTGGAGAGGGACTGAAGACAACATTTGTGCATTAGGCTTCAAAAAGGTGTAACAAACCTATTTTGTCCCCCAAACACATTAGTGAAAATAAACGAGTCTGTTGATGAATTTTGGTGGTGAATCTGGAGAAGCTAGGGACTTTGAAAAGATAAGTCAGCCCTTAAGGATACACAAGTTGGCATATATGTGATCTTACTGACTGGATATATATTTCTAAAGTTCCTACCTCTCAATACAGACTTCAGATTCAACTTGGCTTGACGATGCAGTTCCTCCACACAGGGTGGCCTTGTGGATGGTAAAAAGACATTCTCTTGATGATGCCAGGGTGCAGTGTAATGAACTGTCCATCTACTCTCTTCATCTACATTGGAGACAGCTATAAAAGAGCAGAAAGACAAAGATAATTTAATATTGGGTTAAACATTAAAAGTTAATAAAAGAATAAAATCACTTGATAAACTTGTTGAAATGAAGGGAGCAATAGCAACCATTTTAATCGCTCACTCTATTCTCCCTGTAGAAAGTCTTTTATATGGTTTGCTACAACATAGTTCAACAGTCTGAAAAACAGTGTAAAACATTCATGTGATGTTTTAAAAAGTATTTAACTTTTTATTTGCTTGTGTGTTTATTTGTGGCAGCTAATATGCAACTCCAACTGAAGGTGACCGAGTGTTTTACAACTTCTAGATATAGTAAAACAACAACAACAATGAATAAACAACAAAACATGACATCAGCACAATCAGCAGCAGGCAATAACAACACCTCAAATGAAACAAAGACTCAAATCATTTTCCAGGTCTTAACAGCCTTCCAAAAACAGTACAGTAAGGCCCATTCTGATTTCAGGGGATGTACAATAGTGTTGTAGAACCCTAATGGAGTAGGGTTGTGGTTTAAAGGATATGTTGCAGAATGTATTAGTGCAAGTAAAGTATTGAGGTGGCCAGCTCCTCTGGAAGTCTTAGCACAGCTGCTTTGTGGTCTTTCCCAGGTTGTCTGTGCATGTATCTGGACAAGGAAGATATAACCCAGGACAGATGTCAAAAACTTCTGGAATAGCTTGCTAAAATATTAGAGGCAAATATTCAGATTGTTCTGCCTGAGCAAGGAATTCTGCAGACAGAAAGAAGGCTCTGACCCAGACCCTCATTTACAAAAAAGTCTCATTTACATAAATTCCTGAAAGGAGTAGACAAGTCAACCTCAGAACGCAGAAACAAAAAAGCAGAAGGAATATCTTGGGACCCAAGCCATTTAGATAAAATCTATGATTAAAAACCAGTCATGGGTAGTATAAAAGAAACACCATTTATTTATTAGAAATTTCAGTTCCACCTTTCTTTATAAAAAAGCATTGAGGATGCTTGCGCAGTTACCAAAGAACTTCAAAACAGTGTATATAACTTAGGACACCCTCCTATTGGCTCCCCCCTACTCCGTCTGACTTTTGGAAGCTGCTCAAAATTTCCAGAGGACATTTGGGCTGATTCTATCTTGGTTTGGTTATAATCTGGCTTTGTTAATTTCATTTTATTCTATGTTTTTATTGGTTTATTGATGGATCTTTTTTTTTTGTATACTTTTATTATACGACGTTTCTTGTGTTATTTTATTTTGTAAACTGCCAGAGTCCTTAAGGATTCAGTGTTTATAAACATAATAAATAATTACAAAATGATTCAAAGGAGTAACATATTACAAGGGCAGAGGAATGTAACTTTAAAACAGGTAGAAAAAAACTTTAGCCCACCTTAAAAGGTCTGTAAAGAACAGCTTGTCTGAAGCCTAAATGAAGGGAAACTTCCATGAGGGTTTCCCAAGCTAAAGATGCCCTTGATCAGAAGTTTGGCTGCCTCATCTCAAACACCACCTAAAAGTGTGAGACGCATAGCAGCACTTCCAATATTGAACACAGCAAGCAGAGAGAGAATTAAACAGATAATTAAATTCTCCAGATAACCTGTTCCCAGATTGCTCAAGTGTTCTAGGAACATTTGCACTTTCCTCTAGAAGATGCTAGTGGGACAGTTATAAGTCTAAGGGCTTCTGTGCTGTGAAAGATTGCTGGACCCTTACCAATGTCTTCTTCCTCTGGACCTGAGGCAGAAATACTCCAATGATTCATTTTCCCAATGTGGAATTTGAAAAAAAAAAAAAATTTCTAGTTAGAACAGGTAGGTGAGATGGGGACAGAATGTTCAGGGGAATGGTTTGGGAGGCTAAGCAGCTCCATTCTTTTCTATATCTCAGCATTTTAAAAGGATGTAGGTCATTTATCTCCACACTAACCCCCCTCTCCGCAAAAGAGGTTCCGGACAGCCCATAGTTACTAGAACCTAGCCAATATGACTACCAGCTAGAGCCAGGAAAACAAAGCTCAAATGAGCTTTCCATTCTCTTTTCTGTTTCTTAACTATCCAATGGAGATGGATAATATAAAGAGCTTATGGAAGGCAATAGTATGATAAAGATCAAATAAGACACTAAAAGGATGCTGCTTGTATAATGACTTAGAAATACTACGTTTCCTTATCTAAATACAGTAATGAGTAGACAGTGCTGCCTCCATATGGTCTTCACGTAAGACGAGTTCTGGAATTGTGTTTCCTTGGATGACACTACAGTTTCTTGCAGAAGTGCTTTCTTTAGCTTCATGGTGTGCTAAAGTAGAAGAGCACAATCTGAGACTCCAGGCCTGCACATGGTACTAAAATAATTTAGGTGTGCCCCTCTCAAAGATCCAAAAGTTGAATCAAACTGTAATTTTTAATGTGAAGAAGTTATTAAATACGTGGCTAAACATAATGTATGTTTATGTATGTATGTGTGCATGCATGTGTGTATACATGCACTCAAACAAATGAATACAATTTTTCAAAATCCTGACTGTTGAAAATTATCAATTCCTTCAAAATCAGAAAGGGGGTTAATTCACTTGACCAACTGTTGGATGGTATTCCTCTTAAGAGGCACATTTAAAACTGAGCAGCTGTCTTTTATTGCACTTTATGAACAAAGCACAAACTACTAGATGTAACTATAATGGAATGTATGCTGAGAAGTTATACAGGTGAATAATAACACCATTAGTGGGAAACCTGTCCTGTGTTTTCCACAAAAAATTAACCAGCTGTAATAATTGACACAGAAGAGATCCTCCCTTTCAGCATGGCTCCAGTATTTTTGCAAGCATACGAATATGACCGGTTTGCCCTTAGAGTTCTTCACGCACATCCTACTGATGGGAGTCAGCAAGATCTGCTTGAAGAATTCTAAGGTCATCTTCATTTATTGCACTATATATTATAAGGAGCATCACATGCAGCAAGGTAGATCATGCTGACACAATGCATGACTGCCTTCTCTAGCCTTTTTAAAGAAAACACAGCCCCCCAAAATAATGAACAGAAAGGTGACCCATCTACCTCACACTTCAATCACTTTCATTCTTAACCTATAATGAAGACTGCATGAAATAACTGTGAGGGAGAAAACAACTCGGAGAAAAAGTCACAGTCGCTGAATACAGAATTAAATTAGGCTTGCCACACAAATGCTGAGAGCATTACTCTTGCCACCAAGTTTCCTTTTGAGTTAAACGCAGAATGGCTTTGTCAAAAATATATGTATGCATACTACAAGCGAGTTAAACTCAAAACAATTTGTTGTCTTAAATAAAGGCTGCTTGAGCATCACGTTAGACTGAAACCCTTGAAATATCTATTACAAGTTTGGGTAGAGCAACAGAACAAAACAAAACAAAGGGATTCTGCAGTGGTTCTGAGCATGAAGCTAAGGACTATACAAGACTTTAGCTGGTTAAACACTTCTATACAATAAACTCTTGCCTGTATCAAGTTTCATTCAGTACTACTATTGCTGGATTGCATCAAAAAGCATTTCTCCTTTTTCCGTGGTAATTCAGGCACACAACAGAAAATGAGCAAGTGGCAATTCAAAACTTTGCAGGCACAACAAAAGCTATGGCAGGTGCTCAGGGCACTGTTTAATAAGCTGCTTCTACATGATATCAAAGCACAGTAAACTAAGCAATACTATGTACAGTGGAGAAATAAGAACAGGCTACTTAACATTTTTGTAATGCTTTTGCAAAAAATCTAAACAGATTTTTAAAAACCATGCCTACTTACTCTTTTTCCTGAAAAATTGTATTAAGGCTTTGAGCTTTGTATTGATAAGCACCCCCATTTCAGTAGGAAATGCCTTGCTCATTCCAGGATTCCATAAAGAGCAAGAGGTATCATGCAGAAACTAAATTCCAGAGCTTCCTCAACAGTTCTTACTAACTTTGTTCATCCTCCTGCCACCCCCCCATTCCTTTGTTTCTCCTTTTAAAAGCAAGATCCACGATGCAGTGAAGGTCCTACCAATTATAAACCATTAACAGTCCTTGAACCTGAAAGCCTCCATGCTGTGCTTGCAACAGCCAGTTCCAATGAGGAGAGGGTGGGAGGAGCCAATCTTTGTTCATGTTTGCATGGAAGCAAGATGGAGATTTCTGCTTCAATGCTCATTCATAGATTCTCCTTTCCTCTCCTCCCCCGCCCCACTTTTTTTTTTTTTTTTTTTACAAAAGCAACAGTTTTTCCTTCTTCTGCAGACTGTACTTCACAAGGATGAGTACAGTAATTGTACTTCATTTCCCTTGGCATTACCTTCATGGGATCTTCAAATTCCTTTACAGAACAGAATATGAGGTAGATGCTTTAATGGGCAAGATTTTTCTCATCTTCGCCTGTTGTGAATATGATTTTTTATTGCCTGGGACAGTTGTTTTCTAAACTCTTCTCCTTTTCCTATCAAGGACAAATCTTTATAATTGGCATGATTCCAGTTCTGCAATAAAATCTCTGTAGACTTGGTTTTTTGTGTAAATCATCAGGTCCCTTTCCCTCCATCCTTGTATTTTGCTCTTTTGGACTGTTTCTAAAATGCAGAGGATTTCCTTTAAATCATTCTGCCATCCAATCTTACATTTACCTGCCAATTTGTATCACGTACAAGTCTGACAACAAGTAAATACCACTGTACACTCCATCTTTCCATTCATTCACACTCACAGGATTTGTTAAAACCAACTTAAAATTACAGTTCCCATATATGGCCTAATCTGTATCTAAACTATTTTAAATAATATCCCTGTGATAAGTGAAGGATTTCTGAATTGAAAGCATAATCTCTTTCCTCTCTTTGCAGCGATGCACAATTTTTGCAGAGAACAATGCTAAGCATGCTGTTAATGTGCTCAGCAGGGCATGCCTGTAGCACAATGCTGAGACTCAAGAAGTCAGACTGCCCTTTCAAAGAAAGACTAAGCAATGCCTTGGCTTGACACTGAAAGGAATTCTCATTTTCCCCAAAGAAACACCAACAGCAGGGGCCATCTCAGTCTTTCCAAGTGAGACCACATACACACAAAGCTTTGGGGTAGCATATGTGCAAGTAAAGGCTCCTACGTGCAATTATTCTAGGAGGGAACTGGAAGAAATTTTAGTAGTATTATTTGGCATTTATGTGTTACATATTCCAAAGGATACAAACATTTACTAATTGTTGAAGATAATGTTCCCCTTTAATGGTTCAACCAACTTTGTCTCACGATAGCAATTTAAGTGGGTAGACAGTGCATGTTCTCTGACCAATTACCTTCAGGAAAGAACTTCTCTTAAAAGTTCCTTCAGCATGTGTTGTTGTTTATTCGTTTAGTCGCTTCCGACTCTTCATGACTTCATGGACCAGCCCACGCCAGAGCTTCCTGTCAGTCGTCAAGACCCCCAGTTCCCCCAGGGACGAGTCCGTCACCTCTAGAATATCATCCATCCACCTTGCCTTGGTCAGCCCCTCTTCCTTTTGCCCTCCACTCTTCCTAGCATCAGCATCTTCTCCAGGGTGTCCTGTCTTCTCATTATGTGGCCAAAGTATTTCAGTTTTGCCTTTAATATCATTCCCTCAAGTGAGCAGTCTGGCTTTATTTCCTGGAGTATGGACTGGTTTGATCTTCTTGCAGTCCAAGGCACTCTCAGAATTTTCCTCCAACACCACAGTTCAAAAGCATCGATATTCCTTCTCTCAGCCTTCCTTACGTTCCAGCTCTCGCAGCCATATGTTACTACGGGGAACACCATTGCTTTAACTATGCGGACCTTTGTTGTCAGTGTGATGTCCCTGCTCTTAACTATTTTATCGAGATTTGTCATTGCTCTTCTCCCAAGGATTAAGCGTCTTCTGATTTCCTGACTGCAGTCAGCATCTGCAGTAATCTTCGCACCTAGGAATACAAAGTCTTTCACTGCTTCTACATTTTCTCCCTCTATTTGCCAGTTACCAATCAAGCTGGTTGCCATAATCTTGGTTTTTTTGAGGTTTAGCTGCAAGCCAGCTTTTGCACTTTCTTCTTTCACCTTCATCATAAGGCTCCTCAGTTCCTCTTCGCTTTCAGCCATCAAAGTGGTATCATCTGCATATCTGAGATTGTTAATGTTTCTTCCAGCGATTTTAACTCCAGCCTTGGATTCCTCAAGCCCAGCATGTCGCATGATGTGTTCTGCGTACAAGTTGAATAGGTAGGGTGAGAGGATACAGCCCTGCCGTACTCCTTTCCCAATCTTAAACCAGTCCGTTGTTCCGTGGTGTGTTCTTACTGTTGCTACTTGGTCGTTATACAGATTCTTCAGGAGGCAGACAAGATGACTTGGTATCCCCATACCGCTAAGAACTTGCCACAATTTGTCATGGTCCACACAGTCAAAGGCTTTAGAATAGTCAATAAAACAGAAGTAGATGTTTTTCTGAAACTCCCTGGCTTTTTCCATTATCCAGCGGATATTGGCAATTTGGTCCCTTAGTTCCTCTGCCTTTTCTAAACCCAGCTTGTACATCTGGCAATTCTCACTCCATGAATTGCTGAAGTCTACCTTGCAGGATCTTGAGCATTAGCTTACTGGCATGTGAAATGAGTGCCACTGTTCGATAGTTTGAACATTCTTTAGTGTTTCCCTTTTTTGGTATGGGGATATAAATTGATTTTTTCCAATCTGATGGCCATTCCTGTGTTTTCCAAATTTGCTGGCATATAGCATGCATTACCTTGACAGCATCATCTCACAAGATTTTGAACAGTTCAGCCGGAATGCCGTCATCTCCTGCTGCCTTGTTATTAGCAATGCTTCTTAAAGCCCATTCAACCTCACTCTTAGGATGTCTGGCTCTAGCTCACTGACCACACCGTCAAAGCTATCCCCGATATTGTTATCCTTCCTATACAGGGCTTCTGTATATTCTTGCCACCCTTTCTTGATCTCTTCTTCTTCTGTTAGGTCCTTGCCATCTTTGTTTTTGATCATACCCATTTTGGCCTGGAATTTACCTCCAATGTTTCTAATTTTCTGGAAGAGGTCTCTTGTCCTTCCTATTCTATTGTCTTCTTCCACTTCCATGCATTGCTTGTTTAAAAATAATTCCTGATCTCTTCTGGCTAACCTCTGGAAGTTTGCATTTAATTGGGCATATCTCCCCCTATCACTGTTGCCTTTTGCTTTCCTTCTTTCCTGGGCTATTTCTAGTGTCTCAGCAGACAGCCACTTTGCCTTCTTGGTTTTCTCTTTCTTTGGGATGTATTTTGTTGCCGCCTCCTGAACAACGCTGCCAACTTCTGTCCAGAGTTCTTCCGGGACCCTATCTACTAAGTCCAGTCCCTTAAATCGATTCTTCACCTCCACTGCATATTCCTTAGGAATATTAGTGAGCTCATATCTAGCTGATCTGTGGGTCTTCCCTAATCTCTTTAGTCTGATCCTAAATTGTGCAAAAAGAAGTTCGTGATCTGAACTACAGTCAGCTCCAGGCCTTGTTTTTACTGACTGTACAGATGTCCGCCACCTTTGGCTGCAAAGGATGTAATCAATCTGATTTCGGTGTTGTCCATCTGGTGAAGTCCATGTATAAAGCCGTCTCTTAGGTTGTTGGAAGAGAGTGTTTGTTATGCAGAGTGAGTTGTCTTGGCAAAATTCTATCAGCCTATGTCCTGCTTCGTTTTGTTCTCCCAGGCCATGCTTACCTGTAATTCCAGGTGTCATTTGACTGCCCACTTCAGCATGTACCAGAATAAAAATAGTAGGCAGTGCAAAGACTTAAATACATTGCCATCTTAACATGGAGATAAGTAGTACAAAACTGACAGAACAATGAAAATATTATTGAATAATGAATAAGGGACTTTTAATATTCAATGCTTATCAATTAAGAAAAATATATTTGCTTAACACTTCATGCTTACTTTTTTTGCATTGAATTTTCCATGGTGAAGGAATTCTTGGTGATTAGCTTTCTTTCCACAGTTATTATAAATTGCTATCATGAAACAACTAAATTAATATTTGCACTAAATGATGCTTGAATATTTACAAAATCACAGGTAAGAGTTGAAAACAATGTCAAACTGATGACTTCAGCTCCTCTGGTGTGCAAGAACGATGCATATATCTCAATGTCCAATCTTCAGTGGTTAACTGTCAGAACAGTTAGCTTTCCTGCATATTAGGGGAAATTATTTTTTTTAAGAAAGATAGCAAAATGTTTTCCAAAAGAGTCACTAGAGACATAGTTATTTCTTAGCCATACAGGACTGAGAAATCCTTCCTCAACATTTAAAATGGTGTTACAAGGAAAATGAAGATAGGTCCATGTGTGCCTCCTTCACAATCCTGTTATTAGCCCTGCAGCTTTCCGTTTTGGAACGGAAAGTTCTCAAATAGAGTTTTCTCTTCTTTGGCACATACTCTGCACAATTTAAAACCCTGAATATTTTAGGATAAATCAAGAACTCCAAGAAGCTAGGAAAAATTAAAGATGACCACTAAAATTTGAACAGATGATTACCCAATTATTCTCTTTCACCAAAAATGATGCAGTCAATCAAGAATTTTATTATTGATGGATATATATTGTCACCACCAAATCTTACTTTGGCTGTTAAATCAACATTTAATCAAATGTGCAATGTTATTGAATTGCTAATGAGCTGAACCAAAATAAAAACTGAACTGTTCTCTATTTTAATAAACACAGTATGATTATTTTAAGAGGCAATATTGCTATATTTAAGTTTTTCACAGATTACGAATATCAAGAATAGCAGAAGTGATAATTCAAATGTACTAGGAATGGAGCATGTAATCTCTTTTGTTGTTGTTTATTCATTTAGTCGCTTCCGACTCTTCGTGACTTCATGGACCAGCCCACGCCAGAGCTTCCTGTCGGTCGTCAACACCCCCAGCTCCCCCAGGGACGAGTCCGTCACCTCTAGAATATCATCCATCCATCTTGCCCTTGGTCAGCCCCTCTTCCTTTTGCCCTCCACTCTTCCTAGCATCAGCATCTTCTCCAGGGTGTCCTGTCTTCTCATTGTGTGGCCAAAGTATTTCAGTTTTGCCTTTAATATCATTCCCTCAAGTGAGCAGTCTGGCTTTATTTCCTGGAGTATGGACTGGTTTGATCTTCTTGCAGTCCAAGGCACTCTCAGAATTTTCCTCCAACACCACAGTTCAAAAGCATTGATCTTCCTTCTCTCAGCCTTCCTTATGGTCCAGCTCTCGCAGCCATATGTTACTACGGGGAACACCATTGCTTTAACTATGCGGACCTTTGTTGTCAGTGTGATGTCTCTGCTCTTAACTATTTGATCGAGATTTGTCATTGCTCTTCTCCCAAGGATTAAGCGTCTTCTGATTTCCTGACTGCAGTCAGCATCTGCAGTAATCTTTGCACCTAGGAATATGAAGTCTTTCACTGCTTCTACATTTTCTCCCTATATTTGCCAGTTATCAATCAAGCTGGTTGCCATAATCTTGGTTTTTTTGAGGTTTAGTTGCAAGCCAGCTTTTGCACTTTCTTTCACCTTCATCATAAGGCTCCTCAGTTCCTCTTCGCTTTCAGCCATCAAAGTGGTATCATCTGCATATCTGAGATTGTTAATGTTTCTTCCAGCGATTTTAACTCCAGCCTTGGATTCCTCAAGCCCAGCATGTCGCATGATGTGTTCTGCGTACAAGTTGAATAGGTAGGGTGAGAGGATACAGCCCTGCCGTACTCCTTTCCCAATCTTAAACCAGTCCGTTGTTCCGTGGTCTGTTCTTACTGTTGCTACTTGGTCGTTCTACAGATTCTTCAGGAGGCAGACAAGATGATTTGGTATCCCCATACCGCTAAGAACTTGCCACAATTTGTTATGGTCCACACAGTCAAAGGCTTTAGAATAGTCAATAAAACAGAAATAGATGTTTTTCTGAAACTCCCTGGCTTTTTCCATTATCCAGCAGATATTGGCAATTTGGTCCCTAGTTCCTCTGCCTTTTCTAAACCCAGCTTGTACATCTGGCAATTCTCGCTCCATGAATTGCTGAAGTCTACCTTGCAGGACCTTGAGCATTAGCTTACTGGCATGTGAAATGAGTGCCACTGTTCGATAGTTTGAACATTCTTTAGTGTTTCCCTTTTTTGGTATGGGGATATAAGTTGATTTTTTCCAATCTGATGGCCATTCCTGTGTTTTCCAAATTTGCTGGCATATAGCATGCATTACCTTGACAGCATCATCTCGCAAGATTTTGAACAGTTCAGCAGGGATGCCGTCGTCTCCTGCTGCCTTGTTATTAGCAATGATTCTTAAGGCCCATTCAACCTCACTCTTCAGGATGTCTGGCTCTAGCTCACTGACCACACCGTCAAAGCTATCCCCGATATTGTTATCCTTCCTATACAGATCTTCCATATATACTTGCCACCTTTTCTTGATCTCTTCTTCTTCTGTTAGGTCCTTGCCATCTTTGTTTTTGATCATACCCATTTTGGCCTGGAATTTACCTCCAATGTTTCTAATTTTCTGGAAGAGGTCTCTTGTCCTTCCTATTCTATTGTCTTCTTCCACTTCCGCGCATTGCTTGTTTAAAAATAATTCCTGATCTCTTCTGGCTAACCTCTGGAAGTTTGCATTTAATTGGGCATATCTCCCCCTATCACTGTTGCCTTTTGCTTTCCTTCTTTCTTGGGCTACTTCTAGTGTCTCAGCAGACAGCCACTTTGCCTTCTTGGTTTTCTCTTTCTTTGGGATGTATTTTGTTGCCGCCTCCTGAACAATGTTGCGAACTTCTGTCCAGAGTTCTTCCGGGACCCTATCTACTAAGTCCAGTCCCTTAAATCGATTCTTTACCTCCACTGCATATTCTTTAGGAATATTAGTGAGCTCATATCTAGCTGATCTGTGGGTCTTCCCTAATCTCTTTAGTCTGATCCTAAATTGTGCAAGAAGAAGTTCGTGATCTGAACTACAGTCAGCTCCAGGTCTTGTTTTTACCGACTGTATAGATGACCACCACCTTTGGCTGCAAAGGATGTAGTCAATCTGATTTCGGTGTTGTCCATCTGGTGAAGTCCATGTATAAAGCCATCTCTTAGGTTGTTGGAAGAGAGTGTTTGTTATGCAGAGTGAGTTGTCTTGGCAAAATTCTATCAGCCTATGTCCTGCTTCATTTTGTTCTCCCAGGCCATGCTTACCTGTAATTTCAGGTGTCATTTGACTGCCCACCTTAGTATTCCAGTCTCCCGTGATGAAAATAACATCTCTTTTAGGCGTGTTGTCCAGTAGGTGCTGCAGATCCTCATAGAACTGCTCTACTTCCGCTTCTTCAGCATCTGTGGTTGGGGCGTCTATTTGGATCACTGTGATGTTAGATGGCTTGCCCTGAATTTGAATTGAGATCATTCTATTGTTTTTTGGATTGTATCCAAGCACTGCTTTAGCCACTTTACTATTAATTATGAAGGCTGCTCCATTTCTTCTGTGGTCCTCTTGTCCACAGTAGTAGATCTGGTGGTCATTTGATGTGAAGTGGCCCATTCCAGTCCATTTCAGTTCACTGATGCCCAGAATGTCTATCTTTAATCTTGACATCTCACCAATCACCACATCCAATTTGCCCTGGCTCATAGATCTTACATTCCAGGTTCCAATGGTGTGTTGATCCTTAGAACATTGGATTTGCCATTCACCACCAGCACTGTCGGCCGCTAGCCGTCCTTTCGGCTTTGAGCTAGCTGCGTCATCACGTCTGGGGCTAGTTGAGCTCATCCTCTGTTCCTCCCCAGTAGCATTTTGACCATCTTCCGACCTGGGGGTCTCATCTTCCGATGGTATACCGACATATCTCTGGTTGTACTGATTCATTTAGTTTTCATGGCAAGAATACTGGGGTGGGTTGCCATTACCTTCCGCAGGGATCGCATTTAGTCTGACCTCTCTGTCATGACCTTCCCGTCTTGAGTGGCCCTTCACGGTTTAGCTCATGGCATCATTGAGGTGCTCAAGCTCCAGCACCATGACAAGGTAACGATCTTTTGCTGAAGATGTAATCTCTACATGCTCCATTTCATTATTTTGCGGTTTGAACATACATTTCTAAAGTGACTTTTTTCAATCTTCTGTAGAACTAGAAACATCTACTTTCCCACATTATTAGCAATAATCTTTAAGTATATTCTTTGTTGTTGTTTATTCATTTAGTCGCTTCCGACTCTTCGTGACTTCATGGACCAGCCCACGCCAGAGCTTCCTGTCGGTCGTCAACACCCCCAGCTCCCCCAGGGACGAGTCCGTCACCTCTAGAATATCATCCATCCACCTTGCCCTTGGTCAGCCCCTCTTCCTTTTGCCTTCTACTCTCCCTGGCATCAGCATCTTCTCCAGGCTGTCCTGTCTTCTCATTATGTGGCCAAAGTATTTCAGTTTTGCCTTTAATACTATTCCCTCAAGTGAGCAGTCTGGCTTTATTTCCTGGAGTATGGACTGGTTTGATCTTCTTGCAGTCCAAGGCACTCTCAGAATTTTCCTCCAACACCACAGTTCAAAAGCATCGATCTTCCTTCTCTCAGCCTTCCTTATGGTCCAGCTCTCGCAGCCATATGTTACTACGGAGAACACCATTGCTTTAACTATGCGGACCTTTGTTGTCAGTGTGATGTCTCTGCTCTTAACTATTTGATTGAGATTTGTCATTGCTCTTCTCCCAAGGATTAAGCGTCTTCTGATTTCCTGACTGCAGTCAGCATCTGCAGTAATCTTCGCACCCAGAAATACAAAGTCTTTCACTGCTTCTACATTTTCTCCCTCTATTTGCCAATTATCAATCAAGCCGGTTACCATAATCTTGGTTTTTTTGAGGTTTAGCTGCAAGCCAGCTTTTGCACTTTCTTCTTTCACCTTCATCATAAGGCTCCTCAGTTCCTCAAGTATATTCTTGCTTTGTTTAAATATTCTGTATTATAAAAAATGCTGAAACAGACATATTTTTGATTGGAATTCAGGACAGCGCAAAATGAGGTGTGTAGGTTAATGTATGTTATTAACATATGAAATATTCTGTGTGATGAAGGACTGGGAAGGTTCAATCTTCACTCAACCAGGAAGTCTACTAGATGACCTTGGACAAGTCACTATTTCTCAGTCCAACCTACTTCACAAGAGGAAAGAGAATTTATGTTGATGACTGAAATTCTTTGGAGGATGGGTATAATATAAATTTAATTAATAAAAACTAATGCAATCTAATGAAGATTTATACGAAGTCTTGAACAATGTACTGGGCATATTAAAATGTAATGCATAAATGTTAAGGGCTTTAAAGGATAACTCTTTCTCAGTACTCCTGCAATCAGAAGAGGTCTGGTGGTAGTTTTTCAAACTAACACATTTTATTAAAAGGCGTAAGCTTTGATGAGCTACAGCTCACTTCATCAGATGCATGAAGTGCTACCATAGAGCTTTTTGCTATGTGTACAAAGGTGTTAAACCAGTGTTTTGGCAAAGTAAACATACGTACCATATATCATGACAAATAAGCTACAAATATTGCCAAATGAGCTGCCACAAAAAAGATATATTACGGTTGCCACATATTTGTTGCTTTCCAATTCAAACAGATGAAGTAAAAAGTAAATCATTTTAGGGCTTAATTTTAAAGCACTGAAGCCTCTCTCTGATGTAGCATACTGTACTGCCTACTCAAAGAGAAATGTCAAGAAACAATACTTATCTATCCCAACTGGAACCCATAATAAATATCTAAGAAGGAAACACACAAAACATAAAAAGTCATTAAATCCGCTCCCACTGATATTCAGGCTATTAATCTAATCAACCATTTTACTGCAGTGTTGCTATCAAATACTTCTACAAGAACTAATGATAAATAATTTATAAATTATGAGGCATTCTTTTTTCTTTTCAAGCCATCCAGACTTAGCCATCCCCTAGCATTATCTTTGAGAACAAAAGTGAGTTCCTGTCACAAAAAAACTCCTGAGAAGCAATGAATTCAGCTGCCCTCCCATCTTGAACTGAACTCAACTCACAATAGTCTCTTTCAGCTAGGCAGTCTCAGACTTCATGCATCTTAATACTCCCTTGGCTCCTAAGAAGTGATAATTAATTAAACTGGGGACCTAGAGAAGAATCAGAAAGTAAGTCACATTTTCCTTACAACAGCTGTTAAAAACAGAAACAAAAAACCAACAACCTGTGCACTATATAACCCAAAGCAAAAGCTACACATAAAGCATCATTGCAAAGAAGATTATAAAGCAGGTTACTGCTTAAAATAAATTTATGGCAGCTTCCTCAGGATATTAGAAACCCTGAGAAGGAGATTGCTAGATTGACAATAGGATGGACACGATGAGAGACAAAGAAAGTAAATGGAGAGTGTCTTATAATTATCTTATTTTACCATAAATAATAAAACTTACTGAACAGAGGTTTTAATTTAGTATCTTCTGATTCATTTTCTCTGCCATCACAGACTACAAGCACAAGCACATCAGACCAAGACATTGTTCTCATATTATCCTTACAAGAGAAAAAGATATTAATATCTGTGAGGATCTCATTCTGTGTGGCCAATTCGCATTGCTGAAACAAAGGAAAGTATGGGGGGAAAACGCTGAAGAATAAAAATAGAAATTTCTTTGACCAGAACTTCTTTAGTCCAACATTCACCATGTAACTCTGCGCAGTACAGCACACTCCCCTAGGAGTGATATGTCAAAGTTTGTCTCATAGACATCCTAACCTAAATGACACACAGAGAATACCAAAATTAAATGTATTGCTTACCAAATCTCATCTGATTTAAAATTTTAGTAAAATACTCACAGTTCCATACAGTTATTTTTGGTTCTGTGATGCTGATTATGCAAACTTATGCTCCCATAAATCAAACCTGCATGCCATGTTCAGGAATTCTAGGACATATAATCCCAAAGTCTGGTTACATACAGTACTTCTACTATGACTCAACATACAGTATTTTGTAGGCATTCATCAATTAATCTTGACTTCAAAGAATAAAGTATGGAATTGCCATAAATGTTATCTTCCAAAAACATTGCACTATGGCCTGTTTCCAAGTTTCAATTGTGTATTTAAATCTAAAAATTGGTTCCAATGTGTTCTGTAGCCACTACAACAAATAATTTCACAAATCAGCAGTATTTAAAAAGAAGTATAAAATATACAGAAAAATATATTAATGAAATACTTCATAATATAGCCAATAAATTAATACGCAGGTCAGCAGCATGCAGAACAGCTACATATATTTTTACTGTAATCTACTGTAAGGTCAAGGAAGAAATGACCTTAAAAGAAAAAAATGAGATTAAAGTGTAAACAGTCAATGTTACAATCAATACAAATAAATTACCAACCCCCTTAGGAAAGCTCAACCAATAGAAGCCGCAGACTGTAAGCTTATCATGCATCAGTATGAAAAAAAGCTTGATGCTCCTCTATCCACATTCAGAGCATCTGAACCATAAAGAACCAAAGTCCTCGATTACTTAAAGTCTATCCAGGAACTTCATTCTGTATCACAAATACGTATCTATAAAAGGGAATATTAATCTATTCATATGGCTTTTGCAAAAAATATAAAACAGAAACACAAATGTCAGAATTTTAAGTAGGACTCAAAATTATTTTGAAAAAAAAAATAAATGTAGGACAAAACAGATATGACATACATATACATCTTAATACACGTTAATTTCAAGATTTCTGAAAAAATACTAAATGTTCTTACACAGCTCCTTCTACAAACACACAGACACAGGGAATGTACTCTGTGAACTAAAAATGTTAATAAATATTGTATCTCTGAAGAGATAGAAAAAGTATTGCATAAAAGCCTTTATTTTTCAATGCAATAAATGATTCCTCCGAGTTTGAACAGCAACAAGTCAGTTCTGCTTCTAGTTACCCGTTGACAGCTCAATTCCACTTCTGAATTTGCTTAATTATTTAAATACAACACTATGGGTTACCACCTGCTCAGTGCTCTTATTTACTCAGTGCTCTGCTTGCAAGCTTCCAAGCACAGTTATCATAGTTGAAAACACAGACCAAAAGGTACCAACTTCTGCAGCAGAACTATTATCTCAATCATTAACCTAGAGTTGGCAACTAAAAATGAAAATTGACTGTTTTCTATGGCCCTGAGCAAGCTGGTTCTGGAACTGAAGAGACTGCATGCAAACCACCTGCAATGCCAAGAACATTCAGTTAAAGCACTCAATAAATTTCTTAAAGAGCCTGGTCATTTTAAAAATTCTAAGTGCCTTGACAATCAAAACTATTTTTTCAAAAACAGAGAGAACAAGTATATTAGGTCAGATGCAGCTTTTGGCCAACTGATTTGTCTTTTCCTTGAAAACACTGGCTATCTGAAAACTGACCATTTTAAAATTTAACAAAATGACCTTCCCCATTCCTAATATATCAGTCTTAATTGCACTCAGGATGAATCCTGTCATAGGGTATTTCTAGAAAAGAGTATCATCACCTTCATTCTGTTCCAGTAAATTAAATCAGAAGAGAGCCAGTTTGGTGTACAGGTAGTCCTTGCTTAACAACCATTCATTTAGTGATGGTTCGGACTTATGATGGTGCTGAAAAAAACTGACTTGCAAACAGTCCTCACACTTACGACCAGCATCCCCCCCCAAGTCACATGATCATGATTTTGGTGCTTGGCACCCAGTTCACATTTATAACCATCGCAGTGTCCTGTGGTCACATGATTGCCATTTTTGAACTCCCCAGCCGGCTTCTGGTAAGCAAAATCAATGGGGAACCATGTGATTCGCCTAACAACCACGTGGTTTGTTTAATGACTGTGGTGATTCGCTTAACCACCGCTGTAAAAAGGTGTTAAAATCGTGTTGGATTCACTTAATGACCGCTTCACTTATCAACCAAAATTCCGGTCCTAATTGTGGTAGTTAAGCAAGGACTACCTGTAGTGGTTAAGGTACAAGGCTAGAAACCAGGAGACTGTGAGTTCTAGTCCTGCCTGAGGGACACAGCCAGCTGGGTAACCTTGGGCCAGACACTCTCTCTCTAGGAAGCAGGCAATGTCCCTGATGGGCAGTTTTTAAAGTTTTATTAACCACATAAAATGAGATTAAATGTTCCATGAATATCATCATATGAGAATTGAAGCTATGTGATCAATGTAATATTGCTTCTTTTGATAAGACAGCCATAGAACTTTGCAGCATTTATGTGACGTAAAGACGTTCTGCTCAAGAAGAATGATTTTAAAGACACTGAAAAGAAGCTAACATATGGGTAACCTGTTATAGTCATTTTTCTGTAATGAAAAAAATAAGAACAGATGGTAGTGATGGCGGAAGCATAATTAGCTACTTCCTACAACAGTACAAGAGATTTGAAAAATCTGGAAAAAGGTAAAATGCTGCCATCTGTAGGAAGCCAATATTTACTGTTCTCTTTTCAAATCCCATAGCTATTTAAAGTCTATCTCACAACCTGACATGTGAGAGGGAAACAACTGTCCATCCATATAAGCTTTCTGATGCATAATATTCTTTTTTAAGGTGTAATGGTTAGACCGATACACACTATTCCAGGTAGAGCTAGGCTTTATTTAAGAAAGGTAAATTAGTATGTGGATGGGACACCATCAGAGACTCCTGATCACATGAAAATGTCCGTACTGATTTCTGGTCTCCAATTCAAGTACTAATTAGATCAGTCCTGCTTAGCTTTTTTTAGATCAGTCAAAACAGTACACTGGACTAGTGTTTTCTTTCTTTCTTTCTTTCTTTCTTTCTCTTTCAAAAAAATTGAATAGTTTGAAGAAAACATATAAACAAGAACATGAAAAAATAAAGTAACAGATAAATAAGCCAGAGATTTAAAAATACCACATCATCAGTTATACGTAGCTTTCTAAAGTATCGTTAATTATGAATAGCTATGACTATTACGTATGTAATTGTTATGAATATTACATGTATTATATCACATTAAGTAATTAAGAATCACTATTAAATTTTTAAGTATAAAAAAACATGGTCAACACAATATAAATCACTGAATGGAATTGTGCACTGTAATGAATTCAGTCCATATTACTAAAATTCTATTCTGATTTAGGTATCTCATAAAATTGAAATACAGATTCTATGGACAGATAAATCCAAATTTGGAGGGACCAGTATTTTCATTAAGCTATCCACATTGATTCCTTCCCATAAGCCCCTGACTACTCAGAGCTACTTATTATGATTGTAAACTGATTATTATTATTATTATTATTGAATGTGCATCACTTTGCAATGCTAGCAATGCACTACATTTGCTATTTTTAGTCTTTTTATCAAGTTAGAAGAGATCCTTTTAAAATTCTTCACATAATCACCTTTTTATCGTACCACCTTTCACAAACAATGCTATCACCAAAGTCTGGCCATCACCACCTTTAGCTCCAAGTCATTTATAATCATCAGACAGCACTGGTCCCAACACCTATTTTGAGGGAAACTTTACAGATGACACCATTAAGAAAACTCCCATTTATTTTTACCTTCTTTTTTCCTTTTCATTCATGATTAATTCATGGGAGGATTGCTCTACTTACTGTATTTCCCTCCTAAAAAGGTAGTTCAGGCAACAGCATCTGCCCTATTTTTTCAGTAATGAAGAGAGATACAGTATAAAGCATTTACTGGTCTTTCCTTATTGTACTATTATTAAATCAAGAGAGGTTGTCTCTGGATGGTGTTGCGCTGCCCCTGAAAAAGCAGATCCATGATTTGGGGGTCCTCCTGGGCTCACAGCTCCTGCTAGATCAGCAAGGGGAGGCTATTCCCACAGGCCTTTTTGTCCAGCTTTGGCTGGCGTGCCAGTTTCAGCCTTACATGAGACGAAGGACCTGACTGCAGTGGCTCATGACCTCATCACCACTTGACTAGACTACTGCAACACATTTTACATGGGGCTAACTTTAAAGATCAACCAGAAGCTTCAGCTGGTACAAAAGGCAGTGGCCAGGTGTTCACGGGTGGGCATACATTACACCTGTTTTGTGTACACTGGATTCCTATCTTCTTCTATGTGCAATTTAAAGTGCTGATTTTAACCTATAAAGCTTGTTGTGGCTTTGAACCTGCTTACCTGCACACCACATCTTCCCACCAGAGAACCACTTTGATCATGTCGGGAGAAGCAGGTGATTGTCCTCCCTTTTGGTCACACAGGCCAGAGCCCAGAAGCATCTTTCAGTGAAGGGGATGGCCCTCCTGAATGACCTCCAGTCACAGATGTGTCTGTCTCCAACACGGTCTGCTTTCCAGAAAAAGTTCAAGACAGAGCTTTTCCAGAGGGCTCTGGGGGCCTGGGGACATGCACGATGTTCGGGTTTTATTTCTCTTATCTCTGTTTTTATATTTTATTGTATATTCTTATTCTGCCAAGAGTCCTGTAATTGAGATGGGGTATAAGTTTGATAAATAAACAAACAAGCAAGAAAACTTTTTTTCAGTGTCAGATTAAAACATTTTTATTTAACCCATCATTTTAATCTGAGAAATTGCTTAGTTTGTTTTAGACTTCTATGATACCAGTTTATATAACTACTGAATTCTTTTTTAGTAAAGCTATGATTTTGCAGACTATTTTAGCTTTTTTTAAATGTAAAAATCAATTATTTTTGCTATTCAGTATTCTGGAATATAACATTCTATTTCAACCACATCGTATTTTTTGTATGTGTCTGCCAAAGACCATTGTGAGTCAATAATCACATGTGCATCTACACACAAACACAGGGTGAACCAAAAGTCAATCCCCATGGGCCAATCACAATATATTTTAATAATTGTATTAATAAATATATTTTTTTCAGAAAAAATGTTGCTGTACTTAGGAATGTTCAAAGGTCATGAGCCAAACAAGTAAGGAAGTGTTTAGAAGAAAATGGCCACCAATTTGAACACTTCATATAATTTATATAATAAACTTTCTATGGAGTCTGACTTTTGGTATATCCTGTATGTATACATAGATAAAGTTTGTATCATACTATTGCAAAGGCAGAATTATTTTCATTGCATCACAAACTTGAAAAACACATAATTCTGAGCATCATATTAATTAATATAACCAATTTATGAATTTAGGAAATGTGTGGTAAATGGAAGAGATGAGCTTTGTTTTTAAAGAGAGGGGTCCCTAGTCCCAGAAGCACAGTTATTGAGCACACACTAAAATTGTTTAGCTTTGTTCTTAAATGTGTTAATATGAATAACAAAGAGCAGAAGGAACACAGATGGGCTGTATTTAGGATGACACAAGCATCTTTCATGGCTCCTATGTTCTGCTCTCTGCAGATACAATTGGTCTTGAGTTTACCCTGTTCTCATAATGGATTTGCTACAGTGTATCCGGAGAGGCCCCCCATATGGTTAAGACGCATGCAAGAATTAATATGCAATTAATAAAATGGTCTGATCATCTGGTTTTGTTCAAGAAGGCAGCTGGTCCACATATAAGATGCTAATTAGACAAATTAAGATGAGCCACTTTTGTCCTTTGATGAACTAATAGCTTACTGTATCCAATCCTCTTAAATCTTCTAATAGGTTATGTCAATAGATTAGATAAAATAAGGTAGCAGATTTCTTGGAAACAAAAGACAAACACAAAATGTACTGCAGAAGGTAATTACTCATATAAATGACTGACTGGTCCAGATAGTCTATCATGGTTCTAGAAAGTAATAAGGTAACGTAAGAACTACAATGGGCCATTATTTACTATGGAGACAAGAAAAAGAGAGCGAGAGAGAGAATGAAGAATATGTCACTTCCACCAGAAGGGCTTCCACTCACTCAGTGAAGGCTAGGATGTGCCAATGGCAAGTTCTTCTCAAGAGGCAAGCCAAAGGCCACTGCAATAGGACACAGATAGAGAGACATACACACAAACACACAAAGGAATGGAATGGAATGCTTCCAGCCCAGTTCTTTCTCCAGAAAAAGTGGACAGGAACGCTCTATAACTCTTGCTGATTCTTCTGGTGCATGAACTGTGTCAGGATCCATCTTACATACACATTGGTTCCCACTGCTACCACCAAGTATTTCCCTAGGCATTCATAAACAAATGGTTTAAAGAAACAAATAGCAGCCATTCATTCTGTCTTTTCTACCTATTATGTTACAGAAGTCAATAATTCAGCAATTGCTACAAGGAAGCATTAAGGTGGCATTACAGAGATGTTAAACAGACAGACATGAGTAAAGCCACAAAAGAGGGACCAGGACCAAACAACAAACATATAGTATCCATTTGTAACTGTCACAATTAAAGAATAAATGCTTTTAATTTATAACATTTAAATTGCTTAATTACTGTAGTTCTCTGTCTTTCAAACATAAAGTGGTTACATTATTTTAGTTAAGGCAACTGACACTCTATTACCAAATCAGAAAAAATCTCAAATTGATAATAGATATTTTATTACAAAGTCTTTGGCCCTAGCAAGTCAATTCTATACTGAATAAATATCTATAACTAGGAACTGAGATACTGTTGACTATGAACCAAAACCAGCCATCTGCCAGCAATCAATCTAGTTAGTTAAGTCTGTATAGCACTGTGGACAAGCAAATTCTGGCAAAAAAGATATTAAGGAACACTTTGCTAGACTATGGCTACAATTCTATCCTGTTAGAGCCTAGACCATTGTTTCTCAACCTTGGCCACTTTCAGATGCATGGATTTCAACTCCCAAAGTTCTCCAGCGAGCCAGACAATTATCAAAAACTTCCATTTACAAGCAATAATTCTGTAATCAAGACAGAAAGACAAAACAATTTATGTATGCTGGAACTGGGCTTCTTGAAAATTTTTTTTTTTTTTAGCTCAGATAAGATTCATACACAAGTTAAACACTGACCTGCATGTATTTCTCTAAGTTGATGTAATAGCTATTCAGTTATAGAAACATCAGAAACATTCTCATCATGTGGAGAGAATGCAGATATAGTATGCTCAGTGAGATAAAATTAAAGATCAGAATAAGGGAAAGAGAAGCTGTGCGTTGTTAATAGGAAGAAACAAAGGTAAGAAATATTATAAATAAAGAGAGCCTGAAAATAGTGTAAAAAAACCTGATAATGGGATGGAAAACTAAACCTGGCAGATAGAAGAGAAATGTGCTGAAAATAGAGCAGGGGTAGTGGGTTAGCAGCTGAACTAAGAGTTAATAAGGATTCTATGAAATAGAGAAGCAAAAGGGTTTAGATACAACAACTCTATAGAAACGCAAAACAGTAGTAATGAAGCCTTTTACATATTGATTTGCAACAACCACCCAGATCGTTGTTTACACTGATAAAAGTGTGGTTATATATTTAGTTTTCAGAGTACCGTGTAACAGCCACAAGGAAACGAGCTACAGGAAGCCTAACCCTACTTTGTTTTATTTCCAAGAACAGCTTTTATTTATGATATGACAAGGATATAAATATTCCACATTTCAATCAAATATAATGCTGCTATATACTAGTGCATATAATAGGAAGTGATCAACATACACGGCAAACAGGTTTTCAGTTAACATACAAATTCCTCCTCTTAAAGCCTGTTTGCTCACTAGACACCCTTATAAGCAACCAAGCTCAGGAAGCTTTTCTAGCAAGCTGACTGACCACTGGCCTACTCCACTGTGGGCTTAACTGAATCTCTCCCAATTTTTAGAATAATTTGGTTTCCAAGTTTCTTTCTACTGCTATACTGTCTTCACAATGTAAACAAGCAAACAACATTCAGCCATGCCAATAAAAATTACAATTGTATATGCATGGTGATGTGACTTCAGCTTATGCAAGGCTGGAAGCAGATGCGCACAGACCAACAGTAGCCCTGAGGTCAAGATGTACAGATAGTACAACAATTAACACAGCATTAAAGCATGCCATAATTCCATATTGATCTATTGTGTCCATTTGCTGTCAGTTCTGCACCTGCCACCAGGATCAGAAATCAAGTACGAACACTTTATCAGTATCTTTGTTTTTATTTTTGCTTTGGGGCACTGGGGAAAAGCTAAGTATCTTTTCACTCATTTAATTCAACCTCCCACACCCACAGCCAAATTCAAATTTGGGTTTGAAATGCTTGTAGCAACCCCCCCCCCAAAGTACCTCAACGTACTTATGTATTTATTGTAGATTGCCAAGAAAACTGAATGGATGAATTCAAGATAATCACCAGGTATTGAACATTAACTGAGGACATCTTTACCTTTCTTTTCTTTGGCCTAGACAGCTTTTCCTAAGAATTCTGCCTTTGTCATTTAATTTTATGTATCTCATTAGATCTATAAAATCAAGGGTTGTACAATCTACTCACCTCTCAAAAACAGCCTTGGAAAAAATAATGTTTGTTTTAAAAAGACCAATGTATCAGTGACAAGAAAAAATGACCACTAAGGTATACTCATAAAATCAGCCTTCTGCCATCTGAGGTCTTCTTGGTATCCATAAAGGCTGGATAATGGGAGCTGAAGTCCAATACTTCTAAAGGTCATCAGGTGGCTGAAGGATAATTTAATTCATTAGAATTTACATTATAGGAACATTTTAAATACTTGACAATCCCAGACAACTACAGGAAATCAGTATAATTGGAAAAAAGAATATAAAACAAATATGCCACCTGAACAATCTACTCACTCATTGTAAAATTCAAAACCAATAGCATAAACTCAGAGAATTTTGCAACAAAAACTTTCTTTGCCTTAGAGATCTTGTGGGGGCCGGGGCCGGGGGGGTATTCCTCACAAACTCCTCTGAGAAACTGGATGCCCATGTTTAATGACTTAAACAATGATGTTAAAAGAATCAGCCATAAAGATACACAAAACTTAATTATTCCTTCTTTTTAAAGTATCTAATTATGATCCTCAAATAGGAGGATCTATTTCACTCATTCAAAATTTGCTATAAAAGAATAAATATCCATATTGGAACTTACAACAATTATGAGGTCATGACATCTAATCACAATACTACTGGAAGCACTATTATTTATAGCACATTTTTATATTAAAATCACTTGTTTATTGTATGATACTTTCCCCAAAATATCACTGATCTACTTCTAAATTCGCTTGTATAAAACAGCTTTAGTACAGGACACAATCTGTTTTTACTTGGCTGCAAGGTAATCTGCAACTTTACAAAGCCATTTATTTCCAAGTTCTCTTGGATAATTATATGTCTGATGTCCATTCTGTTGAACTACAGTAGAACAAGTCCATCTTCATTTTAATTTGCCTGACATTTGTTTCTACCAAGCTACCAGCTTCTGGATCTGCAGTCAGGCAGTGCCTATAGGCAAATATTGTAGTAATCTCTGGTAAATGTGGTGATGATCTCCCCACATACTTTTCAGATAAAATGAGGAAATATTACAATTCTTGCCTTCCTGTTTTGCTACAATCAGCCCACTTTTATGTGCATATATCTCATAATATAACCAATAAAATTTTTAGGTTCCCTTTGAACTGATTTTTACTGAGTACTGTTTCCAGTGTAATCCTATAACCAGTCTTAAACTGGAGCCCAAGGAACACCAGCAACAGTCCTGCAAGATACAACAGAGGCCCATTTCAAGATACCTTAGGTTCCAGCTGAACTCTGATGCTACACGACTTAAGCTTCATCCCAGATTATTTATCACCCTCTGAATGTATAATTGTACACACAGATGGCCACGTCTTAAAAGCTTATTTAAATCAGTTTTTCTAAACCTGGAATGCACTTTTTTTTTTTAGGTCAAAGAGTAATAGGACACAAAAATTTGTTTTTATTTCATTAAAATCTAAGTAAAAGTTGATACAACCACTCCTCATTTAGCTACTATCTTGGTTAGCGACAGTTCACAAATATGACAGTAATAAACAGTAGTAAATAGTAGTAAAAAAAATCATTTTCCGACCAATGCATGCACTTAAGTGCAAATTTCTGCACCTGACATGCCCGAGTAAGAGTAACATTGGCATAACTGCACAAGAGAACTTTATCTAAATGAGACAGCAGCAACCAACAATCTTCGCAGTGTCTCTCTCTCAGTCACGTGTTCACTTAGCAACCATTCCACTTAACAACAAAGTCAATGAAATGGATTTCAGTTGCTAAATGAGGAGGGGGTGTATAGTTAATATATTAATATCCAGTCATTCAGTTAATAATTTTTGCTTCTGTCATATTACAAATGTCAATTTTATAATCACTTTTGGAAATCTCTTAAGGCTTCAATGGATCACACACAGTCCTAAGACCTCAACGTTCTGTACTTATTTACCAATGTTTCTGAGGAAGAAGACAGATTTCTGTTTAACAAGCAAGAACTGATACTGGGATTAAATTCAACACACTGATAGTGAAAACAATGACTTATAGACGAAGATCAAAGCACCAAACCTACCACACAAGTAAACTTGTTTCATGTTTTTAAAAGTTTCGGCTTTTTATTCTACCCTAGGATTTTTACAGAAAGTCAAATAATTTTATTAACAATGGAATATATCACTTTTTGAATTAGATGGAATAAAGGTTTGCCTGGCATGGAGACTGGTTTTATTCAAGTTTCACCTTTCAAGGTTACATCTTGCTCCACTTGTTAAACCTGGGATTGTATGTCTTGAAATTTTAGAATACAAGTTTGACAAGAAACAAGTACTTTCATTCTTCAAAACAGGTTGCTGCTGATATTGACACAAAAGCCATTCATCTTGCACAATACTGGAGGATTTTAGCTTTTTCCATGCAGCTGTTGCTGCATCTGAAAAACAGGGGACTAAAGGTTGCTGCCAGAAATAAATAAAAAGAAATGTCTCTAATCTAAAGAAACAATAGAATGACAAAACTGCTATAGCTGGTACATCCTAGCACTAGGAGAGCAAAGCATTCTTTACATCCATGAAAAGCACCAATTTTACAGTTCACTATACTGTAACTTGAAATTCAGATACAATTGGGACAAGATTAGGAACTAGGAATTCAGATACAATTGGGACAATAAACTCAGTTTATTAATTGTAGTATTCTTTAGAATTAAACACCAATAACATTAGGGTTACTAACAGGATACAACATATTATCTATGTAAGTGGATTTAAAATGCTTTATTTTCCATTGTATTTATTAATACAATGAATATATAAGCAGACTATTGATATCTAATACATACATACATACATACATACATACATACATACATAATAGACCTTCATATTAAGTAACGTGTATGCAATTTCACATAGCATTTTGCATGAAAAATTCTTTCCATACTTACATTGAGAACAGTTGTACATACCTCTCTGGCGTTTCCTCTGATGGGAACATATGGTAACTAAAAGTGCAATCCTATACATGACTATGCAGAAGAGATCCCCACTGATGTTTACAGGTTTGCCATAAGGAATCATATGTTGCTATAAGAAACCTTTTGTATTTTGATAGCATTCATTATATAGCTTAGTCCACATCGTATTATATTAGCTTTCCCCAGTCCAGTGGCACCATAATGGAAAGATCTCTGGTTGCACATTTTGATGACGATGGCAAGTCAATGTAGTCAGCAAAATGCAGACTGCAGCCATCTGGCCTTGGTTTTCACTTGAAATCCATGTTGAAAATATGAGCTGCTGCAGCAGTGGGTTATACCAATGGCTTGTCTAACTTTATTGTCTATGGCTGGACAGATTACAGAAACTATGAATTGTGTTTGATTAAACATGTATTGTTTATCAGAATAAAAAATAAATGCAAAAATGCCCCAAATTAAAACATAATGATAAAAAATAACATTATAAATCTCCCAGTATATTTATTTTTTTAAATTCAGTTATTTGTTCAATTTATAAGCTGCCTTAATCTTCCAAATGACTCTAGGTAACATATAACATATAAAACAATAAAAATTAGTAATAATGCTGATCAACTCTTTGCCAAAAAAATATAATCTATAAATACTTTATAAAGCTGTTTTTATCAAATGTGTGTTTGTGTGTGTGTATACAGACACATTTGATAATATATAAAATGTATTATGACTGTGCAAAGCACTTCTGACAAACGGTATCAGTGCAAATGAAGTATTATTCAGTATCTGAAATGAGTAAATGAAGCACTTTTAAAGCAGCCACATCCTTTGCAGGGCTTGCTGTTTCAAAAGCTACTCCTAGGTGTCTCTTAACGCTGTGCATTCACATTCACTGGTAATTCTGGTTATCTACTGTACATTCATGCCAAAAACATGGGGACAGCTTTTGAAGCAGCCCTGCAAAGGAAGTGGCTGCTTTGAAACAGGTGATTAACATGTACAATACTCTTTGCAAAGCATTTCTTGACGCTTTCAAACAGCCTTAAAATATATGCCCTAGATCAGGCACACACATGACGGGACATACATAAAACCTCTGAAGACTAAGGGTTATTCATGTGTGCTGTAGGCATCACCTTTATTTTGAAAGACTGGGTTGGTTGTCTAGAATAAGGGTTGCTACTGTTCACAGAACTATCTTCTATAACATCACATTTAAGAGAAAACCTCAAGCACACATCTTAATGTTGAAAACTGACCTTACAATTTCTTCCTATTTCAAGCCATGAAGTAGATATATCACAGTTAAAATACAAAGAAAATCCTGAAAGCAAACTCAAACCCAACCTCCATCCTGTTTGTAAACACTGTTCTCCAGCCAAAAATTGTCAACAAGAGTCTTTGACCACCAGAAGGTGGTACATCTTTGCCCTATATATGGCCAACACCAAATACTTTTCCCCATAAGTTATCGAAAAGATATTATCTGTTATTACTGACATAAATTGATCTTCCTCAATTAAATCCAAGGTCAGTGTTTAACAGAAGCAAAACTAGACTAAGATTAACCTAATCAAAGTGTGGCCTCAAATTCAAATTATGTTTGTAGATGCACATTATAAAAGTAACTATTTTATTTATTTCTATTTTATTTTCTAAGAGAAACAGATTAATGCATCCTTCAGTTCAAAGTGTCTAGCTCACTTAGACACCTTCCCAAAAATCTGTTTCTGATTCCAAACTTTACATATTTGCTAAGAACATTGCCAAGAAAAGAATTCAAGGAATGTCCTTATATGTACACTACATAAGAGACAACTGGTGAACAAACCACTGATGTCTTTTTTTAAAAAAAGAGAGAGAAGATAAATTGGCAGTTCTAGCACAGACCTTTCCTCTGGAGTGCAATAAGCACATGCCCAGGATTTTTCAGAGATGGTCTTTAAGATTCTATTATTAGCAGAAAATATTTCACCTACCCCCCTTCACCAAATTCACAGCTGTACAATAAATAAGACTATGCAAAATATTTTCAGAGTTCACCCACAGTGTTACATATCTAATTTACTCTTGTTCTCATTATCCTTATATGATGATACAATGCAATGATTCAGCCAAATATTAGCCAATCTGATCTTGCTTGAAAGTAATTTTGGAAACCAGTAATATTTTTACCTTAAAAAAAAAAACCCTATCTCTTACCCTTATTTAATCAAAACAACAATGCAACTCACTCCTAAATCCCAATATCTTGAAATTCCCTGCATTTTAATTCAAACAATAACACACTAAAACCATTCTGGCTGGGAATTCTGGGAGTTGCAAAACTAATGTAAGTGGAAGGCACCAGGTTGGAACACTTTATTATAATATAGTCAATGTATAGTATTATTTATTTGAAAACTGTATTTAAAAATTATTGTGCTTGGGTGATAAAAATATATATATTCAGTTCATCAGCAATTTGAAACTACTGTACCGCTATAATAGCCAAAGAGTGATCAAACATTGCTAATCAGAGCAAATGTTGAGACAGTTAGGGTGCTAACAATAAAGCAATCACTATGTTTCTCAACTGCTTATCTGCAGTGTAGATGTTATGAGCATCAAACAACCTGAAGGACATCCTCCAAGTGACCCTGAAACTGTCCATCAGTAGTAATATCTAAAAAGTAGACTAAGCAGGCAGGCATACCAATGTCCTGGTCACAGAATCTCCATTATAGAGAGGTATATGGTACTTGTATCACACTAATTAGTTTTAATTTTGAACCCTTACATTAATTAGCATGCATATATTTTATGCAAACATGTGTCATCTTGTTTTGGTGAAACCTTCCCTCAAAACAATAATTTGACCACCCATCACAAGACAAAAGCCGTTAATTTTCTCTGCTAAGTTCTGTGCCAAATGTAAATCAAGACTCATCTTTAAGAAAATAAGGCTATATCAAAAAATGGAACTGTGCACAGTGCATACTGCATAATAAAATGAACTCTAAAGAGTTTTTCTCAAAACCTGAAGCAAGATAGAGCTACACATATTGGCTCTGACCCCTTTGTCTACACATCCTGCCCAACCTAGTCTTTACTGTTCTCAATGCTTTTAAAACATCCAAATGTGAGTGTATTCGTGTGTATTTGAACATAAAAATAGTTCTCCACAGCATAGGAAAGCAAACTCACAGACCAGATGGAAATCAGATCTTCTCACTTAGTACAAAGAAATCAAGAAGAACAAGGAGAAGGATGTGCAGAATGTTTCCATCCTACGCAGTTCCAAGACCTCATATCTTCAAGGCAAATGAACAACTCTCATGTGCACTGGTGCAGTTTTATATTCTTGCCAATCAATTTCTATTCTAGTTATATTCTAGTTATATTCTATTAATTTCTATTCTATTTATATTCTAGCCCATCAATTTCTCGCTATCCAGTAGGATGGAAAAGCTTCTAGAATATCTTATAGTACTACCCCTTTCTTCTCTCATTATCTCCCCCACCCAAAAAATGTATCTTGGTTTTTCTTGAAATAGAAAAGCAGCCTTGCTGCATGGAATTTCTTTTGTCTGTATTTGTCCTATTACAATTTTCTTTCTTCAAGCTGTTAAAGCAGTGAGGCTTTCTGCTTGTGTCATTCCAGTCCCATACACTGGAGATGCTAAATAAATAAATAACCTACTACTTGGGTTTAGCTTTGAGCATAGAATGCAAGTAGTTAAAACCTGAATGCACAACACTCATTTCAAAGCTTCTCTGATGTAGAAATGCTGCCAATTTACCATGGGCTCATCTTCACAGCCTCCTTGTTCCAGCTCCTAGACAGCCCACTTCCTTTTTACAGAGAACATCACTTCACAGCAGAGGTTTCATCTAAGTGTCAACCCACTGTCAAGATCAGCTGAAGCTAGATCAAGGAGATCTGGTAGGAAAGTGATCAACTGGGAAACAGAAGGAAAGCTCCAGTGCAATCATCTATGTAGTATGGAGGAAGAGTCTATGATCTGCAAGGTTGGCTGGAGAATTCTGGGAGTTGAAGTCCACACATCTTAAAGTTCCCAAGGTTAAGAAACACACTTTTAGCCCCTCTTCCATCGTAATTTAAACAAAATTAGAAGTAACAATTGACTTTTCTGCACTAGATACTAATCATAAACATAGGCTCAAGAAACATATTTTTGCTCACAGAAAACCACAATGCTGTATTTATAGGAAAATAAATACATACATACATACTTACTTAATCAAGCCCTTGGGGGGAGAGGTTAGAATCAGCATATTTCCCAAAGAATATATTGTGAAATTGAAGAAACTAAAAACAACCCATCTCCCATTCATGCCTCCCAGCATTTCCTTCTGATCTTGTTATACCTTACGCTCTGCATAAATAAGTCAATTACGTTAAATCAAATAGCTAGAAGCCATTGAAAGGAGGCCAACAACAGTTAAGAGAACAAAAGTCATGCAAGCAGAATAGAATCTGTTGCTGTTATTGAACATAATACAAATACTGTATTGTTTCTAAAGAGTCAGTTTGGTGTAGTGGTTAAGGTGCTGGCTTACTGTGACCTCCTTAGGCATGAAAACTGGCTGGGTGACCTTGGGCCAGTCACTCTCTCTCAGCACAGCTCACCTCACAAGGCTGTTATTGTTGGAAAAACAGGAGGCAAGAGTATTAGGTATGTTCGCTGCTTTGAGTTACAAATATACATATATATATAAAAAGGGATAGAACAATAAATTATTATTATTATTATTGAATTACATAACACAGTTGCCAAAATGATTCACTGGAACCTCTGTGAAAACTATCATGTGCCATTAATGAAAAATTGGTGGGAACACATAGTTGAAAAAGTAGTCAAAAATGAACAGGTTGAAATATGGTGGGATTTCTGAATACAAACTGATAAAGTCTTGGCAGATAACACACCAGATTTAACTGTGGTTGAAAAGAAGAATGTGTGGATAATTGATGTGGCAATACTAGGGGATAGTAGAATAGAAGCCAAAGAATTGGAGAAGATCACAAAGTATCAAGACCTGAAAACTGAACTTGAAAGATTATGGCATAAACCGGCAGTGGTGGTCCCAGTGGTAATCGGCACACTGGGTGCCATACCCAAAAACCTTGGACGGCACTTAGAAAATTTGTGCTTTGACAAAATTTCCATCTGTCACTTACAAAAGGCCACACTGCTTGGATCCGCACATATACTATGCCGATACCTTACGACATCCTAGGTTCTTGGGAAGAACTCGATGCAAATGAAGGCCAACACCAGCTAAAGAATTAGCAGCTGTGATGTCATGTTGTTGTGTATATAATACTACTACTACTACTACTACTAATAATAATAATCTTTATATAAAAGTTTTACCTTGTGAAACAGGAAAGATTCCATGCTAACACGAAATTAGGCCTAATTTACTCAGTAAAAGTGAAATCACAAGGTTCCGCCTTTCTCTATCATCTGTGCATGCAAAGAATTCTGAATATGTTCTGAGCAAGCTAAATCCAATATAAATATCTTGGCCCCACCCCAAGTGGAGGGCTTTATTAGTAGCTGTTCTTGGGCTTTGGAACCCATTTGGCTAACTCTTCACTTGCACTAGTAGGCAAAACAACAACAGCAAACATGTTTATACAGCAGGTAAACTAGACTGCCATTAGTTTTTGTTGACCTTTCCATTTACTTTTCATTTTATTTTTACAAAATATTCAATAAATCTTTTTCATTTACCTGTGTTGAGTACTAATTTTTGAAAGAGTTTCAAAATGTATCCTCCCACAAAACTTTGTCCATCAGTTATTTTCCACATAATTTTTGCTATATGAAAGTGTCCACAAGACCAATCCTATATGAAAAAGTCACCTCGTTGTAATTTCGTATATATATATTAGAGCATTTTTCTAGATAACAGTGAGGAGGAGGAGGATAGTGAGGAGTGGTATTCCACCTACTAGAGCCCTTTTATTTTTTTAAAAAGCCAGAATTTGATATTTACAACCATGGTCACTGTGTAAAAATAAAATAATTGTTTTTATATTTGTTAGATTTATATCCCATCTTTACTCCACATCTCAAGGTGACATATACAGTAGCTCTTCCACTACAGCCACTCTATGTGGTAGGTTCGGCTGAGAAACAGTCTGTCCCAAGATTACCCAGTTCTAGTGTAATGCATTAACCATGATACCATCCTGGTTTTCAAGTAGTTCATATACTGTAACTATATAAAGATTTGTTTCTTATTCTTTTTGCAGCCCACCTCTGAAGCCCCCAAATAACTTCTTGGCCTGTCTATAATTTCTTTAAGCTGCCCAACAGAAATGAAATCATTGTGTACCCCTATCCCTCAAAATGAATGTATTTATTTCAAATATTCGAGGTGGCCTGGAAAGCCCAAAGTTGTTCACAAGAACATTCCATAATAAACACCTATAATGCGAAATCCCATATAATGCTTTGGATATGACTGAGAACTTTAGGTCAGACCAATTAAAAACACTGGTGGTTTTTTTCTCTCTCAATTTTTTTAAAAAATTAAATTACAATCAAAATTCAGTTATCAGATAAATAATCTGCCCATTGAGACGATACAGTGCTTAAAAATAATCAGTTAAAAATACTTTATCCAAGCTGGAGAGGGGGAGATTGGTAGCATTAACATCCTAATCAGATTTGAACTTAAGAAATGTTAGCAATGTTCTAGTTTACAGCACATTCAGGGGTGAATTAGGCATTTGAAAACTCACTCATAATAAGTTGCAACCATTATTTTCTTATTGAAAATATGTATTTCTCACCATTGTCTATGACACAAACAATCCTGGTAGAACAGCCTAAAACAGAACAATCTCTTATTATCTTATGAATTCTAACTCTGATGTATCAGTGTAGAATTCTTAAGTATGCTGTATGCGTATTAGTTTGACTTCTGTTTATTCCAACAAGGAATACACAATACAATTAAGCAGTTCTTTGCTTCAATAATTAGTCAAAGAGCAGAAATAGTAAATATAAGTAAATATAAACATATGCTTAACAGGATAACACAGTTCATTCATCTTTTCCTTACCTTTGAAAAGAAATGTTCATTTTCAATTAAAAAAAAAAGTTTACAGAAATACAACACTGTGGTGATTTTTTTTTTTGCATAAGCCCCTACCCACCCCCACATAAATACTCATACTTATGAGCACAATTTTTTGGTGTATGATACACCCTGAAAAAACACCCGATACATTTTGCATTTATGTAACTTGAATAAATTTTATCTCCTCCCCACCCCCACTCCCCAGTGAAATTAGGCCATGCTGTTTTAAGAACAGTTAAATAAAGGTATTGTCTGATGAATTCTTTTTAGCAGCTTAGCCAGCATACAGGCTTCATTCAATAAACCCTTCTGAAAATTCCAATGACCCAAACAATGAATTTGCAAATACTCAATAGGGTCAGCAATTTACAGCCTACAGAACAAGCTTGTTCTTTTGTACAGGAAAAGATCACATGCATTCCAAGCAGAAATAAGCCTTCCCTCAGGTCATAAAGGACAAAGGGTGAGATGGTTTGGGCTGTTCTCTGACTCAAGACCTAAGACAAGAGATTAAACTTCTCATAAACTTCTGAGAATTTGCTCAGTTATGGTCAGAAAGATCCCCCTCCCCAAAACAGCAGCACAGCCCAACTGGCTATACAAAAAGAAGCCAGATCACTGCTAAAATTCCTTACCTTTCAGACAAAACATTCTGGGATTGTTCCATGGAAGGAAATGGAAAAGTCCTGCTTGCGGAGAGTGCAACACACCAGTGCTAGGTACAGCTGTTCCCCAGTTCCCCCCATCCAAGCACTCAGCCGGAGAAGCTGGCTGCAAGCCAATTCTGCTGCTCTAGGAAGCTGCTGCCCAACCCACTGATTCCTCAACAACATGCTGACACCTCCCTATTTCCCCTCCCTGCTACTACAAAAAAAGACAAGAGAAAGGAAAAGGGAATTGTGCCTCTTCAGCCATGCCTAGCACACTACAACTCATACATTTGTTTTCTCCTTTGTCAGCATTTTTTCCCTTTGAAAACAACTCACACTCATGAACTGGTCAGTGTTAAGTAAAAAACAAATCACCTTTCAGTGACCTTAGCTGCGTCTCTGAACTGCAACTTCTGTCTCTCCTTAACTTCTTGGCAAGCAATCTGGATTGCTATCTGTTAATTTTGAAGCACTCTAGAAAGTTTGCAACTTTTCAAAACACACAGGCATTTACATACAACAAACCAGGAAATATGCACAACTGTAACTAAATGTTAAGCATGCACAGCTATGAACACAGACTGGACTGCAAATATTTTATAGTTATGCATAACTACAAAGAGGATCTTGAACAGATTTTCATAATTAACCTTGCTTCTAAATGAATATGACAATTACCGTATTTAATCAGGAGAATAACTATTCTGGTCTCTAAATAAAGATGAAGCTACACATACACATGCAGTCCTCTGTTTTCAAGACAGCACTGTTCATGTAACTACTAAGAAAAGCAAATAAAAATCACTGTAAAAGTACCTCACAGGTCTGTTTCACAAGTCTGGTTTTAAAAATGGAATTTAACCAAAGATATGTATCAGGATATGTAAATAAAATCCTGTTAACACCAGTCTCTTTTTCTGTTAACCCATCTGCACAAACATTAGCTTTTCACAGCAGACTCCAAAGCAAACACCCTTCTTACCTTCCAAGATTGCATGAGTATGAAATTAATGTAGTTCCCTGGTCTTTCTCTGGAAAGGGAGGGAGGGAGGGAGGGAGATAGAAAAATATCAGAGCTGCATTCTTGTGAGCCTTGGGACCATGGCAGCAATGAAGACAGAAGAAAGAAAAATATTTAGGTTGCACTGGAAATTTGATGTAGGGATTAGTACTATATCAGTGGAGATTAGATTAAAAGATACACAGGTGTTATGTGTTTCATATGAAGAATGAGGAACAAATTTGATTTCATTCACATAACATAATAATGTTGGCGCATACTGCTGAATCACATTTGAGTTGGGGTGTCTTGCCAATAAGAACGGCTAAACAAACCATGGGACCTCCTTCAAGTGGTTTATTTAGGCCACATTTGGAAAACACAGCAACTATAGCTCATGGTTAATCAAAAGATAGGCCAATCACAATTCTGCCTTACTGGACAAACAAACATAGCTGTTATATCTGATATACTTCAATCTTTTATCATCCTTCTTTTAAAAAAAAATCACATCATCATTTATGTATGTTGTTCAACTCAATTCCATCTGGCGGGGTCCAGGAGGTGGGCCTTCTCTGCAGCAGCTCCCACCCTTTGGAACATCCTTCCCCCGGAAGTGAGGTTAGCCCCCTCCCTCCTGGACTTCAGAAAACAGCTGAAGACCTGGTTTTGCTACCTTGCCTGGAGTGGAGAGGGGAAGAGCCATTCTTGGGGCTGGTTGGTTCCCTAGTTCTGCTGGGACCGCTTTTATCTCCTTATGGTTTGAATTAGATCTGCCGTGGCTTGGATTTCATTGTGTTTTATATTTGGTAGTATTTATGATTTTATTGAATTTTAAATTGTTTTTATTGTGAACCGCCCAGGGTCCCCCGTGTGGGGGAGATGGGCAGTGATAAAAATTTGACAAATAAATAAATAAACACTCTCCCTTTTTATAATGGAAAGGATGGACCGTATCTGTGAGGCTTTATCCAAGAAATAGTATCTAAACACAATAATAAAATTCTTCGTAGTTTCAATGCCTTTCTAAGAAGAAGAAAAGGTATACATTGTTTGCTGTTTTGCTTCCCTTGGAAGTTATTCAAATGATTATAATTTGCACATGTACTACCACACATACCAGTGTTAGAATAAATGTTTGAATGAGAACCAGAGGGCTGATACTAAGTTCTATCTTTTTATAACACATTCATTAATTACCTGGAAGAGAAATAACAACAGATTAATAAGTGTGTCTAGAAATAATAACTGGGAACATGTGTGAAGCCTAATAGTGTGAAACACTTTAAATTACTATATATAAGATAATCTTTTTCTGCCTCTCTATATGTAGGATGAGAATAAAAAGATAACGTAATAAAAGTGATGAGCAGAAAAACCTAAAATAAATAAACCTAAAATTGGGCTGGATTGAAAAGTTCAGGTAACAGCTGGCTTAATAATGCTGTATTTTTATTGTTTTAAACAGCCTTGAGTGTTGAAATAAGCAGAAAGGTAGGGTATAAAGCAATAAATAAAAATAAAATAATATAATGCCCAATAAGACCTACAATTATACCATCAAGATTATTTTTATACTTGCTTTATACTTTTTCATGCTATATAGATGCAGATGGATGCAATACAGTACTGCTAACTTTTCCATCTAATTTTCCTATCAGTTTGAACTGAGATAGAACAATAGATATATCATGGCAAGAGGTAATTTTACCTGTAACCTTTTGCTTTGGTGACATTCTACCATATAATGCATAAAATGGGAGTATTCAGTCTAGTTACAGTCCTCAGTAAAAGAAGGCTGGGGACTGGGAATATTAGAAGTTAGGCTGGTCTAGTATTCAAAGAATTTTTGGAACAGGGGGTAATTAGTGCCACTGAGTCTTGTTTTATCTAGCCATCTGCTACAGTGAGGAAAGCAAACAAATAAAATCAGTCAACAACAATTCACTGAAACGAATTCAGAAGAGAAAGGCTCTTCACCCAGGCCTTTGGTGAGGGCGAGTAAGGCCCCACTTATTTCATTCAATCCAGTCTGTTGCACTAGCCATCTTTCATCTTCTATCTTTTGTAATTTTTTTGTTTGATTGTTGTGAGACACCCAGAGTCTTTCACTGCTCTTCTGAACAACAGCAGAATGGGGCACATTTGAATCTCGGGGGAATCTCATTCCAGAGGGCAGGTGCTGCTACAGAGAAGTCACACTTCTGGGATCCCAATAGATGACATTGTTCAGTCGAAGGAACCCAGAGTACACCAACCTTGCAAGATCGGAGAGGCTGGGCCAATACTATGGGAGACAGGTGGTCCTTCAAGTAACCAGGCTTTATGCTCTGCAGGGCCTTCTAGGTAAGAACCAGCACCTTGAATTGCACCCAGAAGCAAACTGGCAACCAGTGGAATTCACGAAGCAGAGATGTTACATGGGCTTACTAGGGCATGTCCATCACTGCTCGCACTGCTGCGTTCTGGACCAGTTGAAGCTTCCAGGTGGTCTTCAAAGGTAGCCCCATGTAGAGCATAATTGCAGTAGTCAAGCCATAAGGTGACTGGGGCATGAGTGACTGTCTGAAGGGTTTCCCCGAACTAGGAAAGAGCACAACTGGCGCACCACAGCTGCAACCTGCTCTTCAAGCAGCATAAAAGATAGGAGGTCTCAACCCTCCCTTCCCAGAAGTCTTCTGGGTTTTACACACCTTGGTGTAGCTGCTTGGTAGTTAGTGCTGCCACCACCTCTCTTCTTGGGAGAGAGGCCTTTGCCTAGTATCCTAGCTCTTAACTCCAGCATGAAAGACAGATAGGATTCCCACATGCTATGCCTTACTTGTGAGTAAAAAGGGAAAAATGATAAAGCTGAAATAAATTCTATATGGCCACTTCCGGATGCTTGTAAGTTTTTGAGGGATGTAGCTAGGGAATGCAGCCTCCTCTCCTTTTGGGAATTGGATCCACAGCACAGAATATAGTTCCAAATCAACTTTATAAAAAAATAAGAAAAAACAAAAATGTAACTTCCTTTTTAACTTTAGGTAGTCAAATGCAAAAAGAAGGATGGATGGAATAAGTAATACAGAGCTGATAAACCAACAGCATCCTAGAGGATTCTACCATAAAAAGTTAGCAAGCAGAACGTAAACTTGGGACAGATCCAAGGTGGGTGGGATATGCTGTTCAAAGAGCCAAAGATATATACAGACACAGAATAACTGAGCCTGCACAAATATAACAAACTTCAGAGACAATTTTATCAGAGACAAAGATTATAATCAGCACCCACATTAAAGTGAATCAAAGGTGCAAGTTCTTCATTAAAAATATTCCTTATTCCTCACAGATGGAGGGTCTTTCAAGCAATCAATTTCTGCTTGCTTCTCCTGAATGTTCCCTAATTCTTCTAAATTGCAAACTTACATTTTAGCTCCCTTCTTCCTTTCTTCTGACGTAATCATTGCCTGGAACAGATTTCCCTAGCTTAGTTATTCCTGGATCTGAGCTTCAGATGATCCCTGAGGATTCCAGCTGCTCTTTTTTGTGCTTCCCCAAAGTTCTCCTTTTGTCTCTCGAGGCTTGTATTTGAAGAACCAAAAACTTTTCTAACAGAAGAAAATGGAGGAGAATCACTTTTCATCTACATGTTCCCAACTTCAGTCTATTTGAGGATGTCTGAACCATGGTCTTTGTGTCTAGCTTGAGAGTTGGCAGGCAATGAATGTGGAGGGAAGACTTGCCCATCCACTACGAACTTGTGTACTGACCTAAAAAAAAATTTTTTTTTTGGATGAAGGCACAATCTATAAAAGTATGTGCTAAAACGTATATCAGAATAACCACGAAATCTGAAACAAAGAAAATGGTCTGAAACATGTTTACATTAATGAGTTTAAAAGGAGCCTAAGGAAGATAATTCAGATGCTTCTTTCCAGACTGATCTCCTGTTTAAAACTTTTCTTTCTAAAGCACTGTTCCATGATTCAGATATTTAAACTAACAAACATTTTATTAAAAATTAATTGCTGTTCAATTTGATGGGACTTACAAATATGTGAAAATATTTTCCCTTGGTTGTCACTGGATTTATTTAGATTTGTGTTTTCATAACAGGATGACAATCAAATTATCAAAATAATATGAATCTACAAAATAAAGGTTTTTAAAGAGTTATCTAAGGAGCTGTCAGAAAGTAAGTTCAGATCTAATATAATAATTAAGATACAGCAAACCAAGCCTTCTAGGTTTCAAACAATAGTTCAGATGAATATTATTACAAATAACCATATTATGTTATGTTTTTACCACTGTAATTATTAAAATATTGTCTTAATAGATTATATTAATTAAACCAATACCTCATATATTAAAAACCTGATTTGACTTACAGACTATATGTTGATTTTTCCTATTTTTAAAATTATCTCATTTTAAATATTTAAATTTTAAATATGATTTTTTTTCTAACAATTCCCTAATATGGCTATACAGGTTGTCCTTGACTTACGACTATTCATTTAACAACAGTCCAAAGTTACAACAGCCTCAGAATGGATGCTTTATGGCCTGTAAAGCACTTCCAAGCATTGCAAAATGTCGCAACCCCCCCCCCCCCAGTCATATGATCACATTTCGGGCACTTGGCAACTGGCTTGCATTTACAACCAGTTGCAGCATCCCACAGTCATGCAATTGCATTTTGTGACTTTTTTGCCATTTTCCAAAGCTGGATTTGTTTAACGACTGTGGTGATTCACTTAGTGACCTGTGATTTGCTTAATGGCCACCATAAAAATGGTCATAAAATTGGGTCTGTTCACGTGTTAACTTATGACCACAACAACTTAAAATTGAAATTCCAGTCCCAATTGTGCTCGTAAGTTGAGGACTACCTGTATATATTGCCTTCAAGTCAGCCTTGACTTCTGGTGACTGTCTGACCAGTCCTGCACTTTTGATTTATTTCCAACCCAATAAGATGTTGGAAGAAATTATGTAAAAGGGGTCAGAGTCTTGTCTGTCTAATCAGCATAACTCTCCAGAACCTGAACAGAACAGGAGAAAAGCTGGAAAAAAGAAAGTTTGAGTTTGAAAACGAGCTAGATCAGGCCAGGGGCTGCCAAGAAAATCATTCCTCAGAATTTCCCCCAACACATCCCAATGGGAAAGCAGCTGGGCAGCCCCTCAAAGTGCTGGCAAACTTCCATTCTAAACTTTCCACCCTCCTTGGTCATGTCATGCTTCCCAGCACTCAATGCTTCCCAGTACTAAGCATACTTTTAATGAAGTTCTGAATCTGGTTTTGCTTTTAAATTATTCAGATCTTTATTCAACGTATGTCCTAGACTCCTATCCCACAAAACATTACAAATAATCAGCGTGACAATCATGGGTTGAGAAAACCACAGGGTAGCTAACTCCAGAAAATGTTAAGGCTGATCTCTTTTCACCAATCTGTTCATACTGGGGGAGATGGGCGGTAATATAAATTTAATAAATAAATAAATAATTTGCGCAATGCATTATTTTGTTTCTCACCTATCTAGGCAAGGAAGCAGAAATGGACAACTAAGCTGGGATTTTTAAGTTAGTAAGATTACATGCCTGCCTCCAAGACTGGTCTTCTGAAATCGCACCAACTTCTGGCTTCTACTACCATAATCTTAAGATAGGCAAGCACTCATTTGTATACACACATTATAAACAAACACGATTTGTCTGTTCTAAGTAGATGTGTGGTGGGTGGAGATGCTAGGTAGAAAAGCATCCAAGAAATCAGTGCTCCTGATACTTCACTTAATAAGTGGCAAAGCTTTTTCCTAAATGCATATGGATCACAAAAACTTTGGCCTTCAACGTGACCAAGAGCTTCAAAAGGCTACAAGAGCACTTCTACAGAAAATGGGTCTTGTTTCTGTCCTTCATAGGAGAGGATAGTCGTTGCCAGCTAACAGTTACTTAAGAAGAAAAAAAAAGGAAGCAGAGACAAGGTGGGTGAGGAGAGACAAAATGGAAAAAGACTGACAGCAGGAGTCAGCTTGAACTCAAGTATGAAGGAAACAGAACCTTATTTCCTTCATACATTTTGCATGTATATCAACCCTACCCACTAACCCCCGGCCCCATAATATTCATTCTCTTGTATCCTCTTAGTATGACTGTTCGTTTATTTGTTTAATCAATTTGTAAAGCCATCCATCACAACAAGTAACTCTGGGTGGCAAACAGTAACAAATACAATAAAAAGACTTGTATCATAGATACAAAAATTAAATACAAAAATCAAAATACTTAGCAGCCGAAAAAAACAATACAGTCAGGAGATGGGTGCTTTGTTTTATTCATACCCTGGCTGCCTAGCAAGTATTTATATTTTCTTGAAGCTGTGTATAACTTTAAGATGACATTTCATAATGAAAAATAAATACTACAAATTTTAAAAATTCATTCCATATGTAGAACTTCTGAATTGTTTTGAACATGTTGGATCTAATCTAACTTCTGCAACGGCAGAATAAATATGGGGAGCAATCAGTTAAAAAGGTGGTGTAACTACATATGCATGGATAGATTAGTACAATTTAATTCAATATCAACTCAGACTGAATGTTCCAAAGCGACCTTTGGGTCTGGGACTCCTTATCACTTTTAAACAAAAAAAATCAGTTAAACCACAGTAAGACTCTGCATGAAGCCAATCCCAGCCATGAATCAAGTTAGACTCAAGAGCAAGTCAAATAAAAGCTAGAGGGCAAACAAAGGGCAATACCTCATAAATTTGTGACAGGTCAAGAGAAGAATCTGTAAGCGCTCTTTTTAAATGAATTTCCCCAAATATCCTAATATGTATAGAAAACAAAACTATGAAAGAGTTTAGAATGGAAGGGAAAGGGAATTAATATGAAAATAATTTGTAATAGTTTCCCATCCCTCACTGTGCTCTGTTTTGCAGCGAGAGGATGTTTTTGCCCTGTGTTTTTGTTATTTACCAAAAATAACTATATTATTATACAAGTAAAATAAAAAGTACTTCTGTTGCTGCCAAGTTCAAGAAAGTTTTAGTGCATGGCTATAATGTATGCTAATGCACATTCCTGAAATGTACTGTATTTAAGCATCAGATGAAGAAAAATAGATTAAAACTAATTACTAACCACTAGCATAGTCTTCAGGAAACAAAGTTAGTTGGATTTAAAAAGCATGTGAGATGAAATAGGTTATTGCATTAAAAAGGTGCCTTTTTAATAATAAAATTGTGGGCAAACAAAAACTATTAAGAACAGCAGCAGTAAAAAAAAAAAAAAGAAATATACATATTAACTCTAATTATGGCAAAGGGTTAAACAGTACAGACCAGCTTCTGAAGACTTAACACCTTACTAAATACAGTAAGAAGATTTGAATGCTCACCACTTTACTTGTTCATAAATTATCTTGACTTAGTAGTGACCTGGCCAAGTTTGTGAATATTACCAACTCTTCAGGGTGGTGAGAATTGCTTGTGAAAAATACCAGAAGGATCTCAATAAACCAAGTGAACAGTTAAAGACATGGCCAATGAGGTTTAATTTAAGTAGGTGTAAAGTGATACACCTTAGGGCTCAAACTCATGGGGTCTGAGCTGACTGCAACCAGCCAGGAAAAAGAAATGCTAAGGTCACAGTGGACAGCTGAATAAAGATTTTGACTCAGTGTGCAGCAGGAATGAAAAAGGCAAATTCCACTATAGGCTTCATTAGGAAAGGGCCTGAAAATAAAACTGCCGACACTGTAATGACTTTATACAGATATACAGTACCTCTGCACTAGGAGCACTGTGTACCATTCTCTTAGCTACAGTACATTTGAAAAAAGATATAATAGAGGTGGGAAAAATGAAGTACTGTATAGGGGAACCAAAATGGGGGGGGAAAGGTTAGAACATTTGTGGCTCTTCACCTTAGAAAAAAAATGTGTTAGAAGTGGGGACACAATACACGTTATAAAATCATGCATCGCATGGAGAAAATGGACAAGAAGTTTTGTCCTGGTCTCACAAATCAGTAGGACCAGATGGCACCTAATAAAGGCAACCAGAAGGAGATTTAGAACAGAGAAAAGGGAGCAGTTCTTCACACAATGCATAATTACCTGTGGAATTCACTATCCCAAGATGTAATGATGGCTACTAACTTCAGTTACGAGCCAGTGTGCCTCCAAGCAGGGGAACAACAGCAAGAATGATCCAGAGGCATCTGGTTGGTCTCTGTGAGAAACAAAATGCTGGTCTAGCATGGGGCTTTGCGTGTTCCAGCAGGGCTATTTCAATGCTATTCTAATGCCCTGAGGCTGCAGTAGATTATCACACTCAAGGAAGGAAGGAAGGAAGGAAGGAAGGAAGGAAGGAAGGAAGGAAGGAAGGAAGGAATACACCCACACCCACACACAGACTGTGTGTGTGTGTGTGTCTGTGTGTGTCTATATTCTATAGCCACCCATCTCAACAAGTGACTCTGGGCAACTTACAATCATAAAAACCATAACACAGTTACAATAAGTAAAAACAATTAAACAGTTCAAAATAAATATATATGGTCGCCAAGTAAACCATGCATAGATGTTAGTATAGCCAAGAAATGGGGACCTTAACATACTCAAGGCTCCAGGCCTGGGCACATAACCAGGTCTTCACAGTCTTACAGAAGGCCAACAGGGTCAGGGAATAAAATGTTGTATGTTAATTTATAAATAGAAAGAATAAACTACAAGTAAGTGAAGGTAACGGCGGGAAGGTAACGGCGTTCCGAGTCGTCATGCTGGCCACATGACCCGGAAGTGTCTATGACAACGCCGGCTCCAAGGCTTAGAAACGGAGATGAGCACCGCCCCCTAGAGTCGGACACGACTGGACTTTACGTCAAGGGAAACCTTTACCTTTTTTTTAAGTGAAGGTTATCTGCCAAATTATAACAGTTCTATTTAAATCTTTATAATTTCCCAAAGCACTTGATTCCTTTCACACCAGCTACATACACAATACAGGATAGACTTCTACTTATTCTTTTATGTTACATATGTGCAGCATGTGATTTATTACCGTACAGAATTTCCGGCTACTTGAAAGCAACAAGTATACTACATTACAGTACCAAACCAAGTGCTTAGTATACACATCTGTGTAAACATGGATATATAAGAAGCCAGTGGCAAGCTTTTAAGGATACATATGAATCTGTATTCCCAAAACTTGGCTGAGATAAATTGTTAAGTGTTCTGTACACCTCAATCTGGGATGGCAGTTTTACTTCTGATTTAATGTGCTTCTGTACATTCTAATTGTCCAATAATATCCTAGACAGAAGTTGCTTATATTCTAAAGAAAAGTCTTAAGATTTAATGCATTTTACTTTCAAATTATATTGCCAAAATCCTAACAAACTATTTTAAACCAGAAAATAAAATACTCTTACAGAAAGAACAAAACTTAGCTTAAAAAATAGGCATTGGCTACCCCAAGGATTATATCTGAATCATATTTATATAAAACTTGATTCTTGTCTTTTGTTGCAGGTCTGAAGTAGGAAATTTATGGCCCATGGCTACATTTGAACTTTAGCTTAACTTCACCCATACCTATAGAGCAGTGTTTCTCAACCTTTGCAACTTTAAGATGTATCGACTTCAACTCCCAGAATTCCCCAGCCAACCAGAATTCCCTTGAAGTCCACATATCTTAAAGTTGCAGAGGTTGAGAAACACTGCTATAGAGCATTCTAGTGGCTGTCAGCCTCCCAACCTCCTTTGTGAATTCACAAATAAGACTACTCAGACTGGACAGGTTCCCATTGGAGGACATCTTTGCGGACACAAATCAGGCCATGATACAAGTCAATTTTCCTAGAAGTGCTTTTATACTTGATATTGCAGAGTTTCAAGATAATGTTATTTTGTTGTGGTGGCAATAGATGACAATAAACTGAGTCATACCATGGTTGCCTGCTCAGATTTGTAAAATCAACAAAGATATTGGGAGGGGGAGGGTATTAACTGCAGATAAATGAAGCCATTTAAACATAGCTGTTTTCCAAGTAAAGCATATAAGAAAAAAAACATTTCATTTTGCAATAACAGAGCTTCTTAAGTAAAACTTTCATGACTCTTAAAGGGAAAAAGTAGAGAAATTTGAGAATAAAAATCAAGTAGCAATTCAAGCAATTGCTAAACGCATGACTTAAAATAGACAGGGAGCATTAATCTCTCTGTATTTCAGAGGCAGATTTTTTTAAAAAAATCTTTGTTGGCCCACATCAAACCAAAAGGAGAAGATTCATTCTGTCAAGACAGGCAAACAAGGAAAAATAAAGAAAAGAGACAGCAGCTATCATTTGAGATTTATACCAGTGACAATCAAGTATTTGCTTTGCCCTGGGGATGTCAGCAGGTGCAGCTAATCAGGCAAAGTTTATTACTCCGCTCGAATGAGTTGTGTTCCAGCAGGGGAACATGATTTAAGTTGGTAATCATTAGATCAGGCCTGCCAATTTGAAAGTATGATTCCTTAACCCATGGTGAAGAGACACACATCACTGTGTTTAATAATGAACCATAACTGTGCATTAGAAAAACCAACACACACGGTTTTCACAAAGTTAGTGACCATATGTGGCAATTGATAGCGAAGAAAAAACATAAATTGTTTATGTTCATTTTAAAAATACAAACAATTTAATATTCATCATGTTTATGTATGCTGGTTATTCAGTTATAATTCAAAGGATGTATGGTTCATGATTCCAACTGATAACTTTTCTATTCTTAGTTTAAAAAATACAACTTCCTATTTCACTCAGCATTTTGGCATGCAAAATTGTGCTTAAATAGATTGGATACCTGGCTTTATATAAATGTTGCATTGCACATTATACTTGTAAAGCATTTGACAACCCTTTCAGTATTGTTCAATCTTAGAAGTTCATTTTTACTAAGTCTTTTTTCGACATTCCTTCCCTGTGAAATTGCTGTTAGGGCAACATGGGTTCAGATGCCCTAAAGGAGAGTTTTTCTTCTGCTTTGACAGGGGAAAGTGAAATCTCCTACATGCCAAATCTAGTTGAAGCTAGACTGATTATAACAAGTGTGTAAAAGCTTCTCCATGGCTGCACCCAAACTAAAATTACTTCTGTGAATTAATCTTTGCTTCCGTTCCTCTGTTGCTACTAAAATGTTTTACTCAGCAAGGTACTGATTCCTCTGGTTAGGCTTTAATATCAGAGCCTGCTACTATCTGCTGCAGTAATGTTTTATTACTTTTTAATATTTTAAATGATGCAAGCACCATATTCTTTTAATTGTGAATTGATGGAGTGTACATTTCATAAAATAAAATTACAGTAACACTGTACAAAGCTTTCATTCAGAATATGAACAAGTAACTATATATTTACTTAAACAGCCAAAGCTGATTTGCAATTTGCTGGAAATACAGAAATCTGCCATAGATAAAGTTATTTTAACCAAGCACAATAACATTCATTCAATTCATATCTCAGTGGCAAGGTTTTCAATATCCTTTTCTTCCTGAAAACAAACATTTGCACAAATAATCTTATTAACCAAACAGACCAATGTATTGAATAGTGTTACTAACCAGGTGCAGAACTGAATTGCCAAGTGCAGAATGTACACTGAAGTAGATGAGCAACAAAGACTTTCTAGGGAGAGAAATAACAATGGCACCAAGGTTACAACCATTCGTTCAGCAACTGTTTGAAGTTACAACGGTGCTGAATGAAGGGACTTACAACCTGTGCCAAAACTTACAGCCGTTGCAGCGCCCCCACGGTCACATGATCAAAATTTGGGCGCTTGGCAGCCCAACCGTATTTATAACCACAGGGATGCTGCAACTCCCCTCACCTGCCTATCCCTCCACCCCTGTCCTGTTCCAGCCCATTTACATGCAATACCCCAGGGAAGCAGCTGTAAAACTTTACTGAGAAACTGGTAGGGTAAAGTTGTGAGGTAACGAACAGGCGGCAAAGAAGTGAGAGCGCAAACGCACGCGCTCCAGAGAAACAAGCCTCAGAAGTCTAAGGCGAGCTTGCCTTAAGGGAGTTTTCACGTTCAAACAAGATTAGTCAAGCGAGTCCAAGAGTCAGGTCACGAGGTTTCTGATCAGGAATCAAGGCACGTGGAGTCCGATAAGCAGACGGTCGTCTCCCAGACCAGTCTGGGCTTGCGGCTCCCTTTTTATAGAGGCAGACCTGGGTGGAGCTTATTTAGGAGGGCGGAGCTATTTTCTCACGTGCAGCCTCGCCAACCTCCGCTGTTCCTCCCTGCTTTCCGCTCTCCTTTCTCGAGCACTGGGAGGGGGTGGCAGCCGGAGCCTTCGTCCTCACTCATCAGTGGCACCTGTGCTGCTGCTCGCTGACCAGCTCCGCCTCCTCTGACTGCTCAGGCACCCGGCCGTTCATCTAGAGCTGTCTGCTTGCCCTCCAACTCTACGTCAGAGGCTGGCCACCCGTTGTCTGACTCTGACTCTGAGCCTGAAACCCCCATGACACCCCCATCTATGTCCTTTTGGCCCGCTGCCCAATGGGCACGCCTCATCAGCAGCAGGAGCAAGGAGACGGCGAAGGCCAGCTGGGGCAGCAGAGCACAGGGCAGCAGGGGCCTCAGAGTGCAGGGTGGCAAGGGCGACTGCACCTGGGACTGGGCTGAGGTGGCTGTGGCTTCCAGGGGCATGGCAAGCGGCCCCAGAGCCTAATTGGTTCTGGGGCTGCTTCCCGCCCCACATGGCAATGTGCAGGGTGTCCAAAAGGGTAGAATGGGGGGTACATGGGTGGGGGGAATTGGAGGCAGTCCCTTACCTTACTGAGGCTCGGGGCTGGGAAGAACCAAGCCCGGAATGGGTTGGGTTGGGTACTTGCTTAACAAACAGCGATTCTCAGTTAAAGATGGCAATGGGGAGCCCTGGGATTGCAGTCGCTAAGTGATGTGGTCATGTGACATCTTGCTTTACTACCGCATCGCTTAGTGATGGAAATTCCAGCCCCAATTGTGGTCATAAGTTAAGGACTACCTGTCCTGACATAATAAATAACATGTTTCTTGTACACAGATCATACCCATAAGCTTCTGCGTAGCCTTCTTGTCCCAAACAATGTATTGGGATAACTGTTCCCAATAAAACCTGATTCAGCAATTACATACCATACACACATACGTGTGTGCATGCGTGCATGTGTATGTATGTATGCATGCATTTGTGTGTTTGTGTGTGTGTGTGTTGGAAAACATCCTGGGGAAGGGATGAACTTTCAGGAATCTAATAATTTTTTCTACTAGGGTACTTTTGAGTTCCTACCAATCATAACATGTTGGAATAATTTAAAATAAAAATGGCCATCACATTTTTCAAACCAAAGCATCAAAGATAAGTGGATAACATATTGCAACATATTATATTAAATTTCATCTGGATTTCATCTGGGCTGGAAAAATGATTTCCCCAAGCACTTTTGAATTGGGATTAATAAAAGCCAATCTTTTGGAGAAAAATGATGCTGAGTTTCATAATTCATTGCTCTGTAATACCAATTTCAGTTACACAGAATGTTCACTTAAAAATGACCTGAACATTGCAACATCTGAGTTCTTCCTTGATCTGGATTTTTAGTCTGAGATTTTTAAAAGGCCACCCTTTCTTTTAAAATCATAGTTTGCACCAAACATATTCTAAGTTACTTGCTTCTTCATCCACAGCAATTAAGAGAAAGATTTGGCCCACCCTTCATTTTTCTTTCTCTTCATTGTCAGTCTTCCCTAGAAACTGGAGTTCAGAAAATTCAAAGAGATTCTGATTCATGGAGAGGGGAAGGAGGAGGAAGAACAGGAAAACAGACAAAAAGTAAAACAATGGGAAACTGGCCTACTTAGACCCTGCCATCATACAAGGAGAAACAGAAATATGAAGTAACCACCATAGGCAGCAGCTACCAGATAAATAGGTTTTGTAACTCACAGGGGAGGCTAGTAATTAGAAGCAATTTAGAACTCAGTGAGGAAAAATAATTAGAAACTTCTGCATCCAAAGTCTGTCCGCTATTTGTCACAACTGCTGACTCCAGTCTAAAACCTCATCCATCTCTATGATGAATTACTTTTCCAAATAGGCAAGCACTGAGTTTCATAAAATATTAAGCTAGGAACTCAGAAAGAAAAGTAGGATACCTACAGTACGGTATAGATCAGAAATTATGTCTGTATGATTATTACTTTAAAAAGATATGATTCAGAATTGGCCAAGAATGTGACAATTCTTAAGGCTGTATGAATAAAACAAAGAAAGCATCCGCTAACCCAAGTTAAAAGTAGCTTTCCCAGGATGTTGAAATCTGCTAGAAGTTCATTCCATCCAATACTTAAATAAATTACAGATAGAAAAGCAGTATTAATGTAGTATTAAAAGTATTAATTTTGAAATTAATAATTTCAAAAAAAGTATAGAAAAATAGGACTAATATTGATTCTACAGTTTGCTTATCTTTTCCAGGCAAATTCCAAATTTAACTCACTATACCAGTCTAAATCAAATTAAATTACACTCTTGCAAACCACCATAAATCTAGCCTATAGTTTTAGCATGTCCAAGTTAACATTCGTTGTCTACACAACATAATTATCTAAACTATCCATGCGATTATGGCATCACATAACAAACCAGAAGTAGTTATTAGTTTGGAATTTTAAGCAATTGCTAGCATTACAGTCTGTGTGTGTGTGAGAGAGAGGGGAGGGCAGGGGGGAGGGGAATGCAAAACATTTCCTACACTATTGCAGATTTTACAGCAAAAGGATTTCCATCTGCCTAAACCACATGGCTGCCAACACCCATCGGTCCTCTGTGCCAACTCTGAATTAGAAAGGTGGCAAAGATCAATCACCACACAACTTCTAGGACAAACTGTGCCCATTTCTGCAGCTTCAAAGAAGTGGGGCCTATTCTTGGAGCATCTTAACAAAGCAGCATCCTCTCTCCTGGCCAAAAATGCTGAACCATGGATATTTCTGTCCCTATCTAATGTTAGAAATATGACTAAGATGTAATTATGTATTTTAATAAAATACTGTCCTCTGTTCTCTTGTGCACTGTAATGTTATTTCTGAAATAACAAATTTCTCTTACATCTGAACTAAGAAACTGACTTAAACTTATTTATATTGTAAAATGTAATTTTAATTCAGTTTATATGCCAGGAGTGTTGTTAAAGTTTAAATCACAGATCAGACATAAAGTAAACTGTGATTTAAAGATTGTACTAGTAGTACATTAAGAGAAGAAAGATAAGGACAAGTCCTATCATAATGTTTGATTAAACCAGAAAATCAGGAGTTGCTGATCGTTTTCTTTCTTTCATATGATTTGATACATAAGGTGCCCAAATCATGAATAGCAACTCTGGGTAGCTAATAACGGATTTTAAAAAAAGAACCAGTAACAAAGGAACACAAAGACACACCACAATACTACACAACCAAAGCCAAACCACAACATACTCCAACCTGAACCTGTTACAAGCCAAGCTCATCCAACACTTTGGCCGAATACCAGAGGAAAAAACAGATTTTGAAGGACTTACGGAAGGCCAACAGGATCAGAGCCATTTGAATCTCTAGAGATAAGCTGTTCCAAAAGGCAGGTGCTGCAACAGAGAAGGCATGCTTCCTGGGTCCTGTTAGATGACATGGTTTCATAGAAGGGACTCAGAGCATATTTACCCTGCTAGAACTTGTGGGATGGGCAAAGACAATCGGAGACAGGTGGTCCCACAAATAACCCAGTCCTGTGCCATGAAGGGCTTTACAGGTAGTAACCAGCAACCTGAATTGCACCTAGAAGCCTATGGGTAGCTCATGTGGATCTCAAAATAGTGGTGTTTCTTGGGTGTATCAGGGTGTACCCATAACTATCTGCACCACTGCACTGTGGACCAACTGCAACTTCTAGATGGCCTTCAAGCACTGCCCATGTAGTAAGCTGCAGTAGTCCAAATGAGAATTGACCAGGGCATGAGTGACTATGAATATTGCTTCCTGACCCAGGAAAGGGCGTAATTGGCATAGAAGATAGATTTGCACAAAAACCCTCTTGGCCACAGTTGCCACCTGCTCTTCCAGCTAAGAGTCCAAGAAAATCTCCAGACTGTACATCAGTTCTGTATGAAAGTACAACCACATCCAGAACTGAAGATGAAAGATCCCCAGAATCAGAGGACCCCAAAAATCTACAGCCACTTGGTCTTGCTTTGGTTAAAATAAACCCTGTTCTTCCCATTTGCCTCCTCCCCCTAGCAGCTTCCAAACACTGGAAAAGAACCTTGATGGCATCACTTGCTTGACCCAGGACAGAGATATATTATAAGTATCACCAGCTGATGATACCTGACTATGCCAGTGAATGCTTCACTCAGAGGTTTCATATAGATATTAAATAACAACACAGAAAGTATAGAGAGTCTAGCTCTAGATCTACTATTTGGATTTGGCCTCAGAGGAAGGAGGAGAACCACTTCAACACCATGCCTCTCTTTCCTAACCCTTGATTTCAGGAGGATACTATGATTAATGGCATAGAAAACTGCTAAGACGACAAAAAAGGCCTGAATAGATACATCTCCCCCTCCCTATATGGCTCAGGGCCTGGGTTCCTGAGATAGTTTCTGTTCATCCTACCCAGACAACTGCCTTCTGAGACTTCCTGCCTACCTCTGAGGGAGTCCAATGATGGGCATTCTTTGTAGCAGCTTCCCTTTCATGGAGTAACATGCTATCCAAAGCACATATGGCCCCCACCTTCATGGCCTTCCTGAAACAGGTGAAAACATAACCCTTCTGGAGAGCCCTTGGGGATTAACTGTTACATAGGTATAGCACTTTTACAAGTTTATAATTTTTAATTTCTCTTGATTTATATTTGCTTTGAATACTTAAATTCTATAAGCTGCTTAAAGTCTGGTTGGTTTCAGGCAGTCTGTCAGCCTTACCAGGCAGACCAGACAGGACACATGACTAGATAAGCTAATTCTACTTTATTGTAAAGCTGTATTAACAGAATCTTGCAAGTCTGAAAGTACAATTCTCCTGCTGTCTCCTTTACAGCCTGAGAAACTAGGGAGGGTCCCTTCTGAGCCTCTTGCCCGGCCCACCAGCCAACTGAGGGCTATGCTCTTATCTGACCCTTCTCTAGGCAGCATGGCTTCACCCCCTCTCCCAAGGCCTTTCCCACATACCTTTACACAGTCAAATAAAATTCATTCATTCATTCATTCATAAATAATAACCCCCAATCCTGTTAAAGGTCATTTGTAAGCATAATCGATGCTGTCTCAGTACTATACTCCAAGTCTGAAACCTGACTGAAAAGGTCCAGATAATCAGTTTCTTCCAAGACAAAATTTATCCAATATCAACGGATTCTGGAATGGTTTCTTGAAGGTGGGGAGGGGATGGACTCTGCCTCTTTAAAAGCTGGAGAAACCACTCCTTCCCTAAGATCCATTTACCACCACCATACATCCTATCCCAGGAGGCCTTAACCAACAGGAGGAATATCGATCTAATACAAGGTGGCTGCACTTAAGCCTCAAAGTCTTTGTCTACTACTTCAGGACCAACAGGCTTGAACTCTTTCCAGATAACCATGCTAGACTCTGTCTCAGTCAACTCCAAAGGACTTGCGAACTGGAGTCCAGCTAAGAATGGATCCAAGCAACTTTATCTGAGAGATGCCTAGAAGAGTATTCACATAGTGCTTTTACAGAGGTTCATAAATAGGGCCACCAGCTGACTATCTGCAGTTGCACTAAGAGTGGAAAAATTATAACATTTAACTATTTGAGGTAATCTTCCTTTGCTTACTCAGGTTCACTCTTCATTTTCCTTCAGCGGCATTCTAGGCATCTCTTCTGCCACTTCATAGGATTCCTTTGAAAACCAGGGGCTCTCCAGGATTGAGGGATGGAGAAAGTCCTCAAAGGAATGATGTGATCCATGGCTGCCACCATTCCAGGCAGTGACCAAGGCCTCAATTTAACTATGCACCAAAATCTCAGGAACAACCCCATTTCCCTCTGAAGCCCAACAGGTTGCATCAGGTGCTTGGGGAATAACAAATAGGTCCTTCCTCACTGTGGTGAGAACTGGCTGAAGGGAACTCCAAGGTCAACAGGGAATATAATAAGGGAACCACTTTAGTTTGGTGGGTTATATATTTATATATTTCGATGCCTTCAAGTCACTTTTTGACTCCTGGCGACTGCCTGAACAAGTCCCTGAAGTCCCTCCTTGGCAAGATTCTGGAAGTGGTTTGCCATTGCCTCCTTCCTAGGGCAGAGAGACAGTGACTGGCATAAGGTCACCCAGCTGGCTTTGTGCCTAAGGTGGGACTAGAACTCGCAGTCTCCTGGTTTCTAACCTTAACTGCTACACCAAATTGGCTCTTTGGAGGATTAACTTCTACAAAACTCAAGGAGTGGCAGGACATTCCATACCCAGGTTTTGAACATACATATTCAAGGGTGCTCTAACCAATATGGTAAGATTGTTCTGTATTTCCACACAAATTCAGCTCTGGTACACTGCAATTAATTAGTTTCCTTTTATACGTAATTTTCATTGCTGCTACATAGCAAGTTTTATTTATTTCAAAATATACTTCAATATAAAAAGGAATAATGAATAAACATAGGGACAGAGAATTTTGCTAACAGTTCCAGAGGACCAAGCCATAAGAAGTTAGCAGTATTGTTATGCCTTTACAAAGCCAGTATTTCCACATCTTCCCCTTCCATTTGTCAGAACGTCCTGCTTTATCGTACATGATTACCACCCACTATTTCAGAGGAACCCAAATTTCATAGCAGCTTGTGCTGACCTATTAAGGTCAGTGACAAACACACTATTGGATTGAATCACCTTCTAAAAATGATTCCAATTCTAAGTAAAGGAAAAACAAAACCGAAAAGATAATCTTTCTTTCTCAAGCGTTTAGCAATTATGTTTATTGAAAAAGATAACAATTTACACAGATATAGAGGGATTTTAGCATGGACAGACACTAAATCAACCTGACCATCCAAAAATCTCCAAAATCTGTGTGGAAAGTCTTTGGACATTCAATTTATCACTGAGTCCCAAAGCTGTTCAAAGATTGCACAATCACAGAGAAAGTCCCCCCAAAATGAAAATAATGTACATTTAGATGTACATTAGTAGCAATGTACATTTAGTATGCTCACTGTGAGCATACTGTGAGCATCCTAGACCAAGCTAAATCCAAAAATGCTAGGGAATTTCTGGAAGCTTGACATTCAGACAAATCAGCCATTAAAAGTTGTCAGTTCTTATGTTTTATGTTCTTCATGGCACAGGAATATTATCTATTTTGTTTACTATTGTATACAAAATAAAAATTGTTACATATGATACCCACAAGCCAAACATCAGTGCTTAAACCAATCTTCAATAGTACACTGTATACAGTAATTCAAACACACGGTAACTAAAATCAAGGGTACATGTGGACCACCTCAAGTATTTTGAAACAAATACCCCATTACTCAAACTTTAATCACAATAAAAATAATAACTTTTTAAAAATTAATGAACTGCCATCCCTATCATTACCAGTAATTCAGGTTTTTACAGATGCTGTCCAATTACAGGGGAAGATAGTCCTCTCATTCTACCCCTTACTGTGCTCTGTACAATAGGCTTCTTTATTTTACCTAAGTCAAGTATACAATAATGCTACCTCCCTACCCCCAAATCAATGAAGTATGTTCATTCCCACATCTTTCTCCGTTCCTTCACTGGCTGAGTATGTGAACTCTCATTAAAGGGAAAACTAGCCCTTGCAAGAAAATCTAATGAAAATGCAATTAACAAAAGAGAACATAAATCTTAAATGAACAATACATTACATACTGATACATAATATATCACATAAGTTCATTTGTTTTGCCAGACTTGTTATCCCTTTCAGATTTAAAAAAAGCCACCCACAAAAAAAGCTTTAAACATTTTCAAATACTGAAGCAACAAAATTCAAGGAAATAAACTAACATCTGGGTAACACACTTGTAGTACTGCAGCTTGTAGCACATTTGGTTAAATGTCCTCTCCTTGTATTCTTACTTTTAGCCTTACACACAGTCCAAATTTATTTCAACCCAACTTCAGGTAAACCTGATGACTTAATACTCAGTGTAACAGCTAGGAAAAAAACAAAAAAGAACATTGACTTGCCAGCATCTTTCCAGCATCTATTCTACATGTTAGGTTTAAACCACAGGATTGCTGAAATATATAATTTACTTTAGTTTTTCAGATACTCTTGGAAACAAAATGGGTTACAAATTACTAAGGACAACTTGGCTTTTTTTAGCCACATGCAATATTACATAGGAAAGGATGCTTCACAAAGGATGGTATTGGCCCCTTAACATTATAAAGTAAATGAAGAAGTTCAACTTGCAGTTTAAGCATTCGAAGAATAAGGATCTTACAATGAACAGCACTGGGAAAATGAACTATTGGAAAATATTAATGGGTTAATTTCAAGATTTGGCATACCAGCCCTTATTCTAAGGGGAATAAGGTCATACATATATCTGTTTTTACATAGGTTTCTCTAGTTATAGAATTGAATTTACTTAAATTCTTAATCATACTAATCTCGGTAACGTTTCTTAGAAGAAATCTCAAAGATTAAGGTTGAAAAGTAATTCATTGGATAATTTTATGAATAACTGAGCTTTATGCCTAGGGGTTCTCTGATCCAAGTCTATTATACTACCACACTGTTTCTGACCTGATTCAGGGAAAGGAATCTTTACTTCTTAGTTATTTCCTTTATTCACATTACTCAGAACTGTCGTTCTTACCTGGGGTTATTTTGTAATCTCCCATTTCTAGCCTGAAGGTTACTCTGCTTGACTGGGAAATGATTACAATTGGAATCACAACAGAAGTCTTCTGAGTGTTTCTAACACTATGGCAGAGTTGCTTTAGAGCTCATACTCTGAGCTCATGGACAGACCTTATAAAGTAATCATCACAGGAAACATGTTAATATTACTCATCCATATCAGTTTTCTGGAGATGAATCAGTGCATAGGGCATGGCAAAATCCAGGTTAGGTCATGGATCTTTTCAATATATGCTAATTTTAAAATGTCTATATAGGATACAAACATGGACTTTAAAAAATTAACCATAGAAATAGTGCCAAGATTACCATTTCCCAATATAACCTTATTACATTTATGGTATTAGCCAGTCATTAATGTTTACTTGTAGAGGACTAAATGATAAACAATTCTAATGCTATGAGTATTCTTATTATGAACTTCCTTGTACAGAATATACAAGGGTTAGGGTATTGACCTAATATTAACTTAATATTAACCTTATCTTTCAGAAGTTTCCATTTTATAAATTACCAAATTGCTTTACTGTCAATCACCAAACTTTTTTTTTTTTTTACAAATTTACCGTCTAAATGATCCGTTGTTTTTTTAAAAAAGATTTGACGAAACTTCTCTCCAGTTTGCCAGAAGTCTAAATTTTCCATTTTTAAATTCAGTTTACAATCCAGTATATGATTTTGAAGTTTGGCTGACTGAACCCATTTGGATTTAAGAGGGCAGTCTAGGAAGTGCTTTCTTACTAAATTCTTTTTACTACTTCTACAAATGACATCCAAGGCTTTGACTAATGTCAGGAGTCAAGTCCTTAAAATTCAGGACTGACTTATGGTAGTCTAGTGTCTGTCTGTCTGTCTGTCTCTTTCTCTTCCCCACCCCTTCCCACTACCTTTCAGTCTCATTTCTTGTAAACAGAGCTTCAAACAGAAGGAGAAAATACACCATGGAAAGACCTAACTGAATATAGCAGAAATTGAATAATGCTATTTACTTAAGATCTTTAGAACCATAGCAAGAAGCCATAGCAGGAAACAAAACATATTCAGCATCCAAGTAAGAACTCACAAGTAAGTTTTCTACTCAAGTGCCATAAAACAATAGATACGTATCCATCCTCATCTTTCCCACGCTAAGGAGTTTGAAGCTATCATGGTTCCTTTACACAAGTGCTCTTTCACAATGTCTTTGTGACTGATGATTATTTTATCATTCTACGAACATGGATTATGCCATTTTCAGTAAAATATAAACTAACTAGTTGTACAGTTTCCAAAAGATTATCATTTGCTATAATTTTTGTATTTATGTATAAATTCTAATGCCACAATAGTTAACTGACTGGATTATTATGATAAAGATTCCTTCAAGATTGGAAAAAAGGGTATTTATTACTTTGACATGCAGTAAAACCAAGTCCTGATCATGTGTTATTAGAGATGAGCAAAGAAGCATGCAATCACTCACAAGTAGAAAATATGTTTGGTTTGTAGGAAAAAATAAAACCACCGTTGTTAAGAAAAAGGGGCTGGGAAGAAGAGTAAAGGTAAAGATTCTTTCAGGTCAACTCCTGATGACTTCAAGGACATGTCTGGGTAGTTTGCAGAAAGAATGATGAATCACCATTCCTCCCTCCTGGAAACAACCACAACTAAAAGCAGTAATTCTGCCCATGCCAGAGCGCCACATAAGTATCCCACACATTTAAGCGGGCAGTGAATCTCCCATGAATCAAACGTTTGATGCTAAGCCAAAAGTTCCAATCAGATTATAAAGACATTCGTATAGCATATTACAGGCATAATGTGCTTATTAGAATACTAAATAAATATATAAATAAACGTTCCTTAGGCCCCCACCTTCCAGCAAAGGTTAAGCCCCTTCCACAGGTGAAGCAAGAAAAAAACCCTTACCATTTGCTTTACATACACCTCTGTTGTACATGTATCTCTATTATATGCACTCATTATGTCTCCAAAAAAATCAGAAGAACATGTTTCTGTAATTAACGCTTCCCTGTCGTCCATCTTTAGGTCCATTAAATTTCAGGACACCTCCCCTCATGCAGTGTCAGAGAAATCCTTTGTCATAACAAACTGCTATGTTAAACAGCACAGCGATGGGAACCCTGTTTTCATAGGCTAGCCTCTTAGGAAGAATGATTTTGTAAGCATACAACAAAACAGCAGGTCGCACTATGAAGAAACGCTTGCCCCAGAATCCAGAAGGTCAGCAGAGACGCGTGTGGAGAAAATACAAAAGGGAAAGGGATCAATGAAGCACAATCTCACAAACAATAATTAAAATGATGAGATCTGCGTTAAGTATAAAAAACATCATCACCATTTCTGTGTTGTGGTCGGTAGATCCAGCTCTCATCCTCTTCCACTTGCTGCCCACATATGGACGTGAGTTCACCATCACTGCGAAATAACCTTTTTGTTTGCTTGGACAGCGTTGAGAAGTTTATCCAGCTTACAGCACGTGAAAGGGATCCTGGATTAGATTTAAACCGCAAGGATTTTGAGCAACTCTCCTGTTTCATTTTCTCCAAAAAGCCAACTGCAGCATGCAACAATTAAGAGCTCTCTTTTAAGTCTTCTCCCGTTCCTTTTTCTTTACTAGCAATGTGTATGTGTTTTAAACTAAGTAACACACTTGTTCTTTTTAAAACTCCATCGAGCATAAAACCAAGTGGCTCTACAATTCTGCTTTTGCCCACAGTACTTTCCAAGCTGCCAAGCACAACACAATGGAGACGAGAAAAACAGGCTGACACCCTGAAAACCACCTTCAGGAACGCAGATTAGGACGGTGTAGAAGTGCAATCCCGAGATACACAGATTTTGGCGTTTCCCAGCTCTCATCCAAAGTCCATGTCCTCTCCAGTATCAATCTCCAACAATATGCTTGTAATCCGGTCTCCTCTCCTATCACGTAGAAAAACCAACGGCTCCTTCGGTCAGAAAGAAATACACGCTGTTAACAAGTTTCCAGGCGAGGATATAAATTACAGCAGCTCGCTCTCTTCTGTGCGGAAAAGGCATTCTGATTCCCCAGATCAGCCATCAAGCTTCTGCCTTTAATGAAAAATCTCAGAGAAGGATCTCCAGAAGGATTCTCTTCAACAATACGCTTGGCTGTAGCTATCAGTTAGGATTAGGGTGAAATATGATAGGCTTCGCTCCTAAAGGCGCAGCTATAGAGACAGTAAACTCCTCCCTTCCAGGGCTCAGAGCTAACAACAGTTCAACTTCTGAGCTGGAAACACAAAAGTAACAACAACAGCATCTCAGATGACTTACACGAGGAGGAATAAAAACTCAGTAACTGAATGACAATTTTTTTTTTATGCCATATATACATATATAAAATGGTTGCTTATTTTAGTGTTACTTTTATTGGTGGGAATTGTAAATAAGGAGTAAGTTTTCAATATTCAACTCCCAACTGTTTTTCTGCTCAGTTTTTAATACTCATCAGTATTACCACAGAAATCCTCTGGCTTACAGTTTATGAATTTTTAGCTTTATACGTGGCTATATGCTTCTCTAAACTATATTTTAATCCATTTCAGGGTTCATTAGATTAAGATTTTGCTAATAAGGCAACTAAACACAGGAAAACCACACATCAGTGTCCACTCTTGGGTGTTTCTTATATCGTGGGAGGAAAACAACAGTAAAAAGGCAGAAACAATCAAATGTACAAAAGCAAAAACAAGGATAACAAGGTCCAATGCATTTTCAGTCTCTCTGCTTTTAAGATCATGGTGGTAATATCTGCATGTTAAGGACTTCAGCTAATAGAAATGTAGTACAAAGGGGCAGTTCTTGAAGATACAGTTAAATATGTAAGATATATTTCTAGGTCTACATACTCTGGGAGCATAAGAGTCTATTCTGCAGAAATCTTCGGAAACCCACTTGCATAGGATTATTTCCAGAATTGCAAAACTGCCAACTATTCTGATGTGATAAAATTAGCAAAGTATAAAGAACAAAGCATGCCACCAGTTATCGAGTAAATGATGTACCCTAAGCCACATTATTGCTTCAGCATGCAGAAGCATACTTTCTTAAAGAAAAACTAGCTAAGCAGGACTTTCAAAGCTTTTTAAATAGCCCTTTCTCCCTGAAAAGTTATGGTTGTGTGACTCATAATGAAAAGATAAGGTTCAACCCTGTCTGGGAAGCAAACAGCTAGGTATTGTATCAGATTACCTATGAATCAGCTGACTTTTGGCTCCTTGAACAATGGATTAGCCAACTGTCTTTAGTAAATAATTGAGTAGGTTGTATTTATATTGAATTAGCTTTGAAGACTGGCACATGTACATCAGACTGTTTCTTTTTCTCTCTCGTAGGCCAACATGAAAGAAAATATACTGTATGACAATTATATACTTAACTGCAACCACTAGTATAACTTCAGCCATACAATTCATATAACTATACTGACCATAGTAAATAATGCATCAGGAAGTGTGAATTATAATATCTAGTAGGTTGCAGATGAAGTGAATATAAAGGAAATGGGAAAATGGGAATTTCAACTTTCTAGTTAAATTTCAGAATTCTGGCCAGAAACTAGATTTCCAGTCAAATAATTTCGAATAATATAAATGTTGGTTTCCCAAAAGGATATTGTACAGTATAGCGAACAGTATATTGTACAGAGAATTCTCTGTACAAGTATTGAGGTTGCATGTATTTTAGAGCATAGTACTATAATACCGCTCTATTTAGAGCATAGTGCAATTTGCTGTAATACTTAATGGAGAAGAATGAAACCATCCCAATTTATTTTGATCAAGCAGGGTTGTTATATTTGTTCGTATAGATGAAGCAATAGTTACATTTGAGTGTTTGTATGTCAGAGTTTCAAAAATATCTCACAAAGTAATTTCTAATGCAACAGAAGCAGCAGGGGGGCAAAAGCTTGCAAATTTGGAGAATTTACATTTTCTGGAAAGGTGAACATAGTAACATAAAACGTACAGAACTGAAATGAATAACACTGAGGTGTTGTAACAACTACTCCCAACAGGTATTACTGCAATCTGAGTGTATAATCCATCCCAAACCAGCCAGAATTGTGCATTTGTAAATCTAATACACATTAGTATCATATTTATTTCAGTGGAAAAAACTAAACACAATTATATTTCTTAATGAGAATACTATGAAGTATGTAATTTTAATTAGCTTGTGACTGGCAATTTAAGGAAGACATTTTGTAATGTAACTAACAGAGGGCTGTAAAACAGTTTTTAAGGAAAGAGCACTACACTCTAAAATATTTCATAGTCTTCTAATTCTTTTATGCACAAAAGTTACCCTTGGGAAAAGAGGTTATACTTCATAATTGCACAATCTTCATTTTACTTTAGAATTCTTCTCCTAAGTCAAGCACTCCATTCTAATTTAGACACTGTGATACACTAATATTGTCCTTCATATACAACACAAATTCTTTGCCAGTATTGTAGATAGCTGAAAGGAAGAAGGATAAGTAATGGGCTGTGTGCTAAACTGAGCAGAGCAGATTTCTGTGAACTAAATATGTGTGATTGGAAAAGAAGTAATTTTAACTTATTCCTCCTCTTTGTATGCCCTCTGATATTTTGGGGAACCTCCAGCATATTCCAGAAAGAATTAAGAGTCTGCAGAAAAAGGGGAAGTGTCTTATTTTTCCTTTCATTAGCAGGAGTATCCAGTCTGAAAAGAGGTCCAGTTCGGGAAGCAAATAGAAGCACTTCCATTTGTAGAACAGCAGGCCTGGGCACAACCCAATTATTTATGAAGTAGTAATAAGCAGATATTTTTAATTTTCAATTAATATAGTCTTTATTTTTAAATATAATTTTTTAATTGAAGATGCAAAAATCTGTTTTTATACTCCTAGATTACCATGCATGTTGAAATAAAATGCAAAATGGTGATTTTTGAGGCATCACATTCTAAAGTTGACATGACATTCCATTCATCTTATTTGTTGTTGTTATGAGATTGCTACTATACCCAAGGTCTGAGGTTCCTGTAATCACAGGTGTTACTATCAACCACAACTGATGCAGCTGATCTGTATTTCTTTTTTTATGTCCTGAACTACCTGAGCAATTCATTTTCAAGGCCTGAGTATTTATAAATCTAGGAACATGTAAGAGCAATAAGCCATATGGCCTTATTTATAGTAATGTCTCCTTCAAGTTACTTTACTCAACTCAGGTAGTTTTCTTGGCAACAATACAGAAGTGTTTTGCCACTCCCTTATTCCAAGATGGTTTCTTTGATTTCCGAGTCTTGTCTCACCCTTGATATTTTCTTATGGTCTCCCATCCAAATACTAACCAGGTCTAATTCTATTTAGCTTTGTAAAATCGGCTAGCTGTTGACAATCTACCTGGGCATAGCTTTCCTTAGGCCTCCTAAACTGTCTTATGCCTTATCTTGCAAAGGAGAACAAGACTAGAATTCAAATAAGATCAAACTACATATTACATTATATAAGGAGTGGTCAGCTCCATTATGTACTTTTCTTTTTAAATATTAAAACTAAATATGCAAGTTCATTGGCTGGATTTAAAATTAATAAGGAAAAAAACAAAGATACTGACAAAGAATATGAAGATGAAAGACCAAAAAGAATTGTCTGTGAAAACTGGTTTTCAGATTGAGAAAAAAGTGAAATATTTGGGTATCATTTTAACTAACACGAATTGTATGTTATTTCAAAATAATTAAGTTAAAGTATGGAATGAAATTAAGAAGGATTTATTAACATGGGGAAAATTACAATTGTGCTTGTTGGGAAGAATTTCTGTGGTTAAAATGAATGTGTTACTTAGAATGTTATTTCTAATTCAAACAATACCTGTTTTGAGAACTGATGCGCCATTTAAACAGAGGCAAAAAGATATATCCAGATTTATATGACAGGAAAAAAAACCAAGGGTTAAATAGAAGATCCTCCAAGATGCAAAGGAAAGAGGAGGACTGGGATTATCTGATTTTAAATTGTATTTTGCTGCCTGCTATTTGGCTTGGATGAAGGAATGGCTGTTGTTAAGAAATAAGAAAATTTTAGATTTAGAAGGTCATGCTCTGAGGTTTGTGTGGCATGGTTACTTATGGTATGATAAAGCCAAAGTAAATGTAGATTTTGAAAATCATTATATTAGGAATGCCATACTACGAATATGGAATAGATACAAACCCAGGCTATGCCCCAAAATACCTTTGCTGGCCTCAGCTCAAGAAGCACTTTATGGAAAAGAAACAGTGGGCAAAGACAAATGGTTAACATATAAAGACTTGCTAGCAAGGGAAAATGGGGAGCTTAAGATGAAATGAAGAGAACAGCTGACTGCAGAGGGATTTAGTTTTCAATGGTTTTCATATGCACAATTAAGAGAAAGATTTAATATAGATATAAAAGTACCAGGAATAAAATGTGATAAAATAATTTGAAAATCAATTATATACAAATGATGAACATGTGATTACTAAAATGTATAAACTTTAGTTGAGATTTGAAACGGGAAGAGCAAGTTAAAGAATGTATGGTAAAATAGTCCAAGACTTTTGGTTATAATATTAAAAGGGATCAGTGGGAGAGAATGTGGTTAAAAGGTCTGAAATTCACACTGCCTTATAATTTAAAATTTATTTAAAATTTATTTATTTATTTATTTATTTATAGTTTATAATTTATAACTTAAAAGAAAACTTTTTTAAAATGATGTATTGTTGGTATATGGAACCAGAGAAATTGTCTAAGATGTTGAAGCAAATATTTGTAGCTCAGGGTTGAACTGTGGAGTCCCATTAACACCAGATGAACAATCAAACAGCACAATATACCCTAATCAAGGAACTAGTAACTCAGTCAATCAACCAAGCAGCAAACAACAGCCCAATCAAGGAACTCCCAAGGAAAGAACAACACCTCGACCAACACAAGCTGGACAAACCATGGTATACAAACTGAAAGCAAGGCCCACTCCCTCTTCTCACTGAAGAGGTTGCCTACTCTGGCAATGAAACATCTGCAAGAAAACAACAAGGCTCAGAGAGCACCAAGGACTCCACTGGCTAAGATATAGAAATAAATGTACTTCTAAGCATTGTTGGAAATGTGAAAAACATGAAGGGACATTTCATCATGCATGGTGGACTTGTGAAAAAGTGAAAAGATAGTGCATACGAATATACATGGTGATACAGAGAGTTTTAAAAATTAACATTCAGATGAAACCGTATCTCGTGGACATCCCTGAAAAGAACTCAAAACAGAATGACCACAACGTGGCAAAGCTCCAAACTATATTTTCCTGCCCTTCTTAGAGGCTTGGTCTTTTGGCACAAGAGGCAGGTTTGGCTCCATCTGGAAAAAAGCAGGGAAAATCCTCTTTGGTTTACAGGAATTTGGTCTTGCTGAGGTCATCAAGGCGTTCACAACAGCAGCAATATGGAGCTTCTTTCCTCTGGGAGTCAATTCTATTTTCTATAGAAATTCTGGGAAGAGAAATGAATCAAGCTTTATTGCCTGGTTAGGAAAGTAACACTGCCCAACAGAGAAGGCGGGTGAATAACCAATTGCTGGTCTCCAAAGACTACAGTTATAAAATAACAATAAAGGAAGCAAAGGATAGAGCACATTCTGATTAGCTTTAGACAAAGCTAAGCAAAGAGGCATTCTAGAAGGATGAAGTCAACATGGAAGAAGCTGAAAAAGAATATTTTTCAAAAGTATTCTTTTTCAGCTTCTTCCATGTTGACTTCATCCTTCTAGAATTGACCCATTACTGAGAAACCCACTCTCGACTGGCTTAGCACATGACTAGAATTCATACAACTTTTTTGTATGATACTAAAATACAAGAGAAAATAGTCTACACTGAATAGTGGTAATGTCATGAGTACTGATGGTGAACAGGAGGGGGCCCCTGTCCAGGGGGAAAAACGCATGCATAGTTTAGAAGTTTTGAGTCTTTCTTCAAAGAAACTCAGAGCAGGCCCGCCTGAGATTCTGGGTTTTATCTGTGAGGGTTTTCCCTCGGTCTTTCGGTTTAGCAGGATTTTCTGTCTAGTCAAGTACAACAATAAACTCTAGAGACTTAACCAACCTTCACAGCATGGTTCTTCGATCCAATATAGGACAGGTAACACAATAAAAAACTATATTATAGTGGTAAAGTGAACTAAACATAACAAAAATTATGGTAATTATAATGGTAATTATAACATTACATTATGTGAAGAACTAGTTCTCGTAAGATGTCTATAATCCTGGGAAAGATGGAAGGAAAGAGAAGACGAGGATGACCAGCAGCAAGACAGATGGACTCACACTCATACTTTGAAGGTTTGTTTATATCAAAACCTTGTAAAACGTGACAGTGAATAGCAAATGCATTTGGCACACTCATCAAGATGATAATGACTTGTTCTCTAGAGACTAGCAAAATACTTTGCTTCCAGCTTTGAAGATTCCAAGACAGTAGAGATCATCTCATCTTTTAATTTCTGCTTGAGACTAATATTGATAGGGAATTGAGGCTTGGAAGCATGTTTCCCATTCTTTCCTCGGAAGTGACAAAGAAAGAAGCAAGCAAAGTTAAGAAGTTCTGTAGGTAGTGAGTTCATCTCAAAGCAGTGCCTGAAGTCCCACAATTCTTACTTCCTTCAAATTCTGAGAAATTCAAGGGGGAAGGAAGGATTCTCTAGTTCAGTGGTTCCTGACCTGTCATAAAAGATCACCAAATCTTGCCAGATGTTGATCTTCCAGCATGAATTCTTGCAAAATTTTAATGTCTTTGTCCAAATTCTCACAATAATGTTATACTGTGAATGTGGTGTTCAGATGTAATTTTAATCATTATTTTTTTTTAAAAAATTATTTAATGCTGTCATTCTGCAGACATATTTGGGGATCTGCCATGATGACTACAGGTACCTAGTTGCCAGGTCCTGGTGATCCCCACAAGATCTAGATGATGTTAGTGATCTGCGTAAAGAAAAAGGTAGGAAGCAGTGTTTTAAGCTGTTGCTTGGCAGAACAGTTATAAACTTCTCTGTCAATTGCCCTTTGAAACTTTTTTCTTGGCTGGGGGAAGAACTTCCTTTCCTCATAGGTAGAAGCAATTGCCTTCAGCCAACTGGCCAAGTAAGTGACGCTGGAACCCTAATTCTGCGTTTAACAAAGTAAGGAGAGCCAAAAATGGCAGAACCCCATATATACTTGACTACTCTGTGCCTTTGGAACTGTCTCCATCATAATTTAATCTTTGCAATTCTTATGATTTAATTTTTAATGACTCAGTGTAGCAACTGGTGAACTTTTCAAACATTCACAACTATTATATACTAAGGGAGTTTTAAAAATAGTATTTATTTATTAACATTTTTCTGCATGGAAATGGCCTTCAAAATACATGAAAATACATAATTAAAAAGAATAAGCAGCATACAGAAGTTAAAACAAGCTTAATTGTTGGCTTCAAACAACACAAATATGAACAGCCGTATGTAATTCATTCTGAGTTGTGTAGGATACTTTTGCCCCTGCTAATCAGAAAACATACACATACGTAAATTAAAACAAACCATGCAGACATATTCTAGTTAGTTGTATCGGGAGGAATCCTGCAGAAAAATCAGTAGTGTAGGCTGGAAAGAAACTGCTGATAGCTGTTTCCCATTAAATCACCCAGCCATTAAATTAATAAGCAATTCTTACGGCTTACTGTGTCATTCAAATGCTGTAATAATCTGTAAATACTGAATCCTTAACCAACATTACCAACACTCATGCTTCTTCAGACACTGTTTTATGAAAAAAATGTAGAGATCAACTAGAAATTTGAGAGTTCACATCAAAGCCCTGGGAAAATTTTGATCTTCCAGTGGGTCCACCTCTGTAATTAGACAGCCATGTGCAACCATTTCTTAACTTCTATTTATTCTCTGTAAAATTGGAATAATAGCTATTCCATGCAATTGTTGAGAATATGAACAATTATTCACAATGTCATTTATTACAAACTCCAATTAGTAGACTATAGCTGCATACAGGAATAGGAAGGAAAGAAGACAGACTTCTCTTCTTTTTCCACTGGGTCAATCCACAAAATGAGAATGCAAATGGCATAAAACAAATATAATCAAGATCAGAGTGCTAGCTTGTTAAAGTTATCTTAACCAGATCCTTGTATTAAAACTATCATTATAAATATTTTAAAGCTATACTAATATGAGAAGTGACATGTATAGAGCCCTATATTACAAACATTAGATACAGCCACAAGATGGCAGTGTAAAATAATTAATACTGCCTTACTACTCCAAGTGTCTAAAGGTTGTAAACTAAGCAACTTTAATAACATGAGCAGTAAATAAGACCATAAGCATAATAACAGTGGAAAATATAAAAAGAATGTTCCAAATCTGTATTGTACACCATTGGTCTGGAAAGGAATAATTTAGTTAAAACGGAGTATCAAAACACTGGCCATTATTCTTTTTTCTTTTTCTTTTAGATTGTCTCCTTAATCTAGACAATGCTATCTTTCTCCAATGTCTTATTCTGAAAGACCAATATATTAATCAAATCTTTTCCAGATCAATGCCAGTACAGATCGTTAAATATCTATATCTATATCATATTATATTATATTATATTATATTATATTATATTATATTATATTATATTATATTATATTATATTACTATATGAACAAGGTTCAATGGAACACACAGAAGGTTAAATGCTAGCTCCAGGAACATAATCAACAACTTAATTAACATGGGTAGGAGTTTCTTTTGCTATAATAGCCCATTTTAAAAGAGCATTTCCTAAGCACTGAACAAGTTCTGCCTTCACTCACAACATTCCAATTATCCAAATACCCATTGTTTAAAAACTAGCACTGCATTTTTCTAAAACCTTCTGGAAGATAGAACTGGACTCAGCACTGAAACAATCCTGCAGGATGAAGAGGGAATTGCAAAACTGAATTTGTGAGAAAGGTGTGTTTCTCTGTTCTTATGTTCACAAGGTCAGCAGGAACAAATGATACTGCAGGCAAGGAATCTCTGCAGGATTTCCCTTCATTTGTTCAACTTTTTAATTTCTCTCTTTTTGCCTTTGTAGCTCACTTCACAATGTGAATACTTAACTGTGGGTCTGACCTATCAGTGTCAATGAAAAAAATCTGTCATGCATGAACATGATCACTCGCATCACACTTCTGTACTACTAAACATTTTCTCAGAAAGAATCCTCCATTCATTGTTAGCTTTTTTACAGATTCTGTCTTGAATACAGGGAAACTTTAATATGACATAAGCCATATGAATTATCATTGAACAAGCATAACTGTTGCCTCCAAATAGCACAACCATGAAACACAGCCATAGGCAATTCTTCTTCAGTTGTGTGTAGGATACTTTTGACTCTGCTAACCAATCGTGAACCCACAGTTTGTATCTACTGGTCATTTGAATTTTTGTAGCCCACATGTGGCCATAACATACACCATTTGCAAAGTGGAACTAAGGTTGTAATAATAAATGCTTACCCTTCCCAACTTCAGCAAAGGATCGTTACCTTGTCGTGGTGCTGAAGCATGGGCACCTCAGTGATCCCATGAGCTAAACCGTGAAGGGCCACCCAAGACGGGAAGGTCGTGACAGAGAGGTCAGACTAAATGCGATCCCTGGGGAAGGTAATGGCAACCCACCCCAGTATTCTTGCCGTGAAAACTAAATGGATCAGTACAACCAGAGATATGTCGGTACCATCAGAAGATGAGACCCCCAGGTCGGAAGATGGTCAAAATGCTACTGGGGAGGAACAGAGGATGAGTTCAACTAGCCCCAGATGGGATGATGCAGCTAGCTCAAAGCCGAAAGGATGGCTAGTGGCCGACGGTGCTGGTGGTGAACAGCGAATCCGATGTTCTAAGGATCAACACACCATTGGAACCTGGAATGTAAGATCTATGAGCCAGGGCAAATTGGATGTGGTTATTGGTGAGATGTCAAGATTAAAGATAGACATTTTGGGTGTCAGTGAACTGAAATGGACTCGAATGGGCCACTTCACATCAAATGACCACCAGATCTACTACTGTGGACAAGAGGACCACAGAAGAAATGGAGTAGCCTTCATAACGAATAGTAAAGTGGCTAAAGCAGTGCTTGGATACAATCCAAAAAATGACAGAATGATCCCAATTCGAATTCAGGGCAAGCCATCTAACATCACAGTGATGCAAATATACGCCCCAACCACAGATGCTGAAGAAGCTGAAGTAGAGCAGTTCTATGAGGATCTGCAGCACCTACTGGACAACATGCCTAAAAGAGATGTTATTTTCATCACAGGAGACTGGAATGCTAAGGTGGGCAGTCAAACGACACCTGGAATTACAGGTAAGCATGGCCTGGGAGAACAAAACGAAGCAGGACATAGGCTGATAGAATTTTGCCAAGACAACTCACTCTGCATAACAAACACTCTCTTCCAACAACCTAAGAGACGGCTTTATACATGGACTTCACCAGATGGACAACACCGAAATCAGATTGACTACATCCTTTGCAGCCAAAGGTGGTGGACATCTATACAGTTGGTAAAAACAAGACCCGGAGCTGACTGTAGTTCCGATCACGAACTTCTTCTTGCACAATTTAGGATCAGACTAAAGAGATTAGGGAAGACCCACAGATCAGCTAGATATGAGCTCACTAATATTCCTAAGGAATATGCAGTGGAGGTGAAGAACCGATTTAAGGGACTGGACTTAGTAGATAGGGTCCCGGAAGAACTATGGACAGAAGTTTGCAACATTGTTCAGGAGGTGGCAACAAAATACATCCCAAAGAAAGAGAAAACCAAGAAGGCAAAATGGCTATCTGCTAAGACACTAGAAGTAGCCCAAGAAAGAAGGAAAGCGAAAGGCAACAGTGATAGGGGGAGATATGCCCAATTAAATGCAAACTTCCAGAGGTTAGCCAGAAGAGATAAGGAATTATTTTTAAACAAGCAATGCGTGGAAGTGGAAGAAGACAATAGAATAGGAAGGACAAGAGACCTCTTCCAGAAAATTAGAAACATCGGAGGTAAATTCCAGGCCAAAATGGGTATGATCAAAAACAAAGATGGCAAGGACCTAACAGAAGAAGAAGAGATCAAGAAAAGGTGGCAAGAATATACAGAAAACCTGTATAGGAAGGATAACAATATCGGGGATAGCTTTGACGGTGTGGTCAGTGAGCTAGAGCCAGACATCCTGAAGAGTGAGATTAAATGGGCCTTAAGAAGCATTGCTAATAACAAGGCAGCAGGAGACGACGGCATTCCAGCTGAACTGTTCAAAATCTTGCAAGATGATGCTGTCAAGGTAATGCATGCTATATGCCAGCAAATTTGGAAAACACAAGAATGGCCATCAGACTGGAAAATATCAATTTATATCCCCATACCAAAAAAGGGAAACATTAAAGAATGTTCAAACTATTGAACAGTGGCACTCATTTCACATGCCAGTAAGCTAATGCTCAAGATCCTGCAAGGTAGACTTCAGCAATTCATGGAGCGAGAATTGCCAGATGTACAAGCTGGGTTTAGAAAAGGCAGAGGAACTAGGGACCAAATTGCCAATATCCGCTGGATAATGGAAAAAGCCAGGGAGTTTCAGAAAAACATCTACTTCTGTTTTATTGACTATTCTAAAGCCTTTGACTGTGTGGACCATGACAAATTGTGGCATGTTCTTAGTGGTATGGGGATACCAAGTCATCTTGTCTGCCTCCTGAAGAATCTGTATAACGACCAAGTAGCAACAGTAAGAACACACCACGGAACAACGGACTGGTTTAAGATTGGGAAAGGAGTACGGCAGGGCTGTATCCTCTCACCCTACCTATTCAACTTGTACACAGAACACATCATGCAACATGCTGGGCTTGAGGAATCCAAGGCTGGAGTTAAAATCGCTGGAAGAAACATTTAACAATCTCAGATATGCAGATGATACCACTTTGATGGCTGAAAGCCAAGAGGAACTGAGGAGCCTTATGATGAAGGTGAAAGAAGAAAGTGCAAAAGCTGGCTTGCAGCTAAACCTCAAAAAAACCAAGATTATGGCAACCAGCTTGATTGATAACTGGCAAATAGAGGGAGAAAATGTAGAAGCAGTGAAAGACTTTGTATTTTTGGGTGCAAAGATTACTGCAGATGCTGACTGCAGTCAGGAAATCAGAAGACGCTTAATCCTTGGGAGAAGAGCAATGACAAATCTCGATAAAATAGTTAAGAGCAGAGACATCACACTGACAACAGAGGTCCGCATTGTTAAAGCAATGGTGTTCCCCGTAGTAACATATGGCTGCGAGAGCTGGACCATAAGGAAGGCTGAGAGAAGGAAGATCGATGCTTTTGAACTGTGGTGTTGGAGGAAAATTCTGAGAGTGCCTTGGTCTGCCAGAAGACCAAACCAGTCCATCCTCCAGGAAATAAAGCCAGACTGCTCGCTTGAGGGAACAATATTAAAGGCAAAACTGAAATACTTTGGCCACACAATGAGAAGACAGGACACCCTGGAGAAGATGCTGATGCTAGGGAGAGTGGAGGGCAAAAGGAAGAGGGGCCGACCAAGGCAAGGTGGATGGATGACATTCTAGAGGTGACGGACCCGTCCCTGGGGGAGCTGGGGGTGTTGACGACCGACAGGAAGCTCTGGCGTGGGCTGGTCCATGAAGTCACGAAGAGTCAGAAGCGACTAAACAAATAAACAACACCCTTCCCAAAGCTTTACTAATGAAGTGTTTGCAATATTTGTTTCCTCTACTAAATAAAATAGTTGAGTTTATGGCAGACAGACCTATATTGGCAGCCTAGGCAATCTTACTCCTCCCACCCCTTCCATACCTGATTAGGCTGTAAATGTAGAAGCAAGTCCGGCTGGTGGGGCTGAGTGGAATAACTGGGATTAAGAAGGCATCTGCAGAAGAGCATCAACAAGCAAGTCAGAATCTTTCCTCTATTTCTGTAAATTCAGTGGAGGCATATTTGGAAGCATGTATTTGTAGTAGTAATATAGAGATGTACTGTATATTATGTTTAAAAAATATTTCCTCCCAGTGACCTTGTCCTCAGCAAGAAGTTGATTCCAAACCACTTCAACCAAACCAGCCTAGTAATTACATTTGATCTGATTTCTCTTGGGGATTTTTTTCATTCCAGTATAGATTTTGTTCAGCAATATTCCAAAAAGAAAGTGCCACATTGAAAACTCTGATGAGTTAGTATATTATGTCCCCATGTCTTTTTCAAGCTTGGGTATGGATGAGGTTGTGGCTTCATAGAAAAGAAATCTTTCGTGGCAAGCTAGTCTGCAGTGTCTTAACCACAAATAACTATTCCCTTCTTTTGGAGGAAAGTTTTAGCATGGGGAAATTTCTTTTCTAAAAAATGGAAAAACTTGTTCTCAAAGAAAATAAATTAATTCAGTTGATCTGCCATTTTTCATCTTCTGTGTGAAAAGGAAAACAGGTAAATTATTGAATCCCAACTATGTCACCTAGCCAACCATTTCATTTTCTATATAGCCACCTCCTAGGAGTCCTCAGAAAAGGTTTTGAAAGGTTTACTTTGAGATACAGAAAGGAGAACAAGGGAAAACCCCACTATGTTAAGTTAATGCACTCACATGGACAACGAATATAGCCACAGTGTCTAGCAAAATTTTAATTTTGTTTTCTTAAGAGGGAAGGTGTTTTTTTAAAAGAATGTTGCAAATATTCATGTACCTTAGAATAAGCAAGACACAATTACATATCTATACAGAAACAAGATATTTTAATTAGATATTATACAAAATGCAATGAAAACATATAGAATAATTTTGAAATGGGAGGAGATTTTTTTTTTTTCATTTTTCACTGTTTAAGATTCAGCTTTAAAGAATCTGTGCTGGAATTAACTGCTAGAATGGAACATTTAAAGGAAGCCTTCTGAGGATTTAATGAAAATATGCTGACAATGTAGAAGCAGTGAAAGACTTTGTATTCCTAGGTGCGAAGATTACTGCAGATGCTGACTGCAGTCAGGAAATCAGAAGACGCTTAATCCTTGGAAGAAGAGCAATGACAAATCTCGATAAAATAGTTAAGAGCAGAGACATCACACTGACAACAAAGGCCCGCATAGTTAAAGCAATGGTGTTCCCCGTAGTAACATATGGCTGCGAGAGCTGGACCATAAGGAAGGCTGAGCGAAGGAAGATCGATGCTTTTGAACTGTGGTGTTGGAGGAAAATTCTGAGAGTGCCTTGGACTGCACGAAGATCAAACCAGTCCATCCTCCAGGAAATAAAGCCAGACTGCTCACTTGAGGGAATGATATTAAAGGCCAAACTGAAATACTTTGGCCACATAATGAGAAGACAGGACACCCTGGAGAAGATGCTGATGCTAGGGAGAGTGGAGGGCAAAAGGAAGAGGGGCCGACCAAGGGCAAGGTGGATGGATGATATTCTAGAGGTGACGGACTCGTCCCTGAGGGAGCTGGGGGTGTTGGCGACCGACAGGAAGCTCTGGCGTGGGCTGGTCCATGAAGTCACGAAGAGTCGGAAGCGACTAAACGAATAAACAACAACAACAATGCTGACAATGTGTTTCTTTAAAAAGATAACATATTTTATTAGATAGAAGCGGTTAAACCAAGGGTTCCCAAAATTGGGACCATGTCCTCCTAGGATGTAAAGGGGACGCAGTGGCGCTGCGGGTTAAACCGCTGAGCTGTCGATCGGAAGGTCGGCGGTTCGAAACCGCGCGGCGGGGTGAGCTCCCGTTGCTAGTCCCAGCTCCTGCACACCAAGCAGTTCGAAAACATGCAAATGTGAGTAGATTAATTGGTACCGCTTCGGCGGGAAGGTAACGGCGTTCCGTGAGTCATGCTGGCCACATGACCCGGAAGTGTCTATGACAACGCCGGCTCTAAGGCTTAGAAACGGAGATGAGCACCGCCCCCTAGAGTCGGACACGACTGGACTTTACGTCAAGGGAAACCTTTACCTTTACCTACCTCCTAGGATGTATAAAAAATTTCCAAAGGGTGCATAAGAATGTGAAAGGTTTAGAAAAAACATTAGCTTTAAAAATATAGTATTTTTCAAATTAACATCCAAGGGACTTGGGTGATTGATGGGGTGGGCAGGCTGATAGATTGGCGGATGTGCAGTGGGAAGATTGGGGACTGGGTGGGCTAATGGGAAAGAAAGAAAGGAAACACTGCAAAGATTGATGAATGTACTACAGGTAGTCCTCGCTTAACGACCAGAATTGGAACCAAAATTTAGGTCATTAAGTAATACAATCATTAAGCGAGGACCACTTGTATGAGAAGACCATGGCTGGGCTGATGAGAACAACTATGGCAGATCATTAGGGAAAGGAAAGATGGAAGCCTGGTACATCCCTTTACATATATACAGAATAGGAGACAAATTTAATGGACATTTGGATGGGGGGAAGCATCAAATTTTTTTAAAAAATGGAATCCTTGACTTAAAGCATCCTGTTTTCTTGCAAGGAGTATTACAGTTTTGAGAAATTAATCTAGATCTTGCCAACAATATAATTACAGGGAAAAAACAAGCAAGTCTTATTTTGGCCTTTCTTTAATGCTAGTCTCTGTGTCATTTATACTCAAAAGAATAAAGTGATAGCCAGAGATTCTCTTTGTCTTCTTTATAAGCTTTCTCATAAGATGTAAGTAATTAGCAACTTAAAAATATACTACTCAGTCAAGAAGGCCTAGCTTCTTGTTAATACGGAAGAGCCAGTTTGGTCAAGTGGTTAAGGCAACAGGGTAGAAACCAGGAGACCGAGAGTTCTAGTCCCGCCTTAGGCATAAAAGCCGGCTGGGTGACCTTGCGCCAGTCACACTCTCTCAGCCCAAGAGCCAATCAGGCATAGTAGGAGAGTTCACTTCAGCAAAGGATCGTTACCTTGTCGTGGTGCTGAAGCATGGGCACCTCAGTGATCCCATGAGCTAAACCGTGAAGGGCCACCCAAGACGGGAAGGTCGTGACAGAGAGGTCAGACTAAATGCGATCCCTGGGGAAGGTAATGGCAACCCACCCCAGTATTCTTGCCATGAAAACTAAATGAATCAGTACAACCAGAGATATGTTGGTATACCATCAGAAGATGAGACCCCCAGGTCGGAAGATGGTCAAAATGCTACTGGGGAGGAACAGAGGATGGGTTCAACTAGCCCCAGACATGATGACACAGCTAGCTCAAAGCTGAAAGGACGGCTAGCAGCCGACGGTGCTGGTGGTGAATGGTGAATCCGATGTTCTAAGGATCAACACGCCATTGGAACCTGGAATGTAAGATCTATGAGCCAGGGCAAATTGGATGTGGTTATTGGTGAGATGTCAAGATTAAAGATAGACATTTTGGGTGTCAGTGAACTGAAATGGACTCGAATGGGCCACTTCACATCAAATGACCACCAGATCTACTACTGTGGACAAGAGGACCACAGAAGAAATGGAGTAGCCTTCATAATTAATAGTAAAGTGGCTAAAGCAGTGCTTGGATACAATCCAAAAAACGACAGAATGATCTCAATTCGAATTCAGGGCAAGCCATCTAACATCACAGTGATCCAAATATACGCCCCAACCACAGATGCTGAAGAAGCTGAAGTAGAGCAGTTCTATGAGGATCTGCAGCACCTACTGGACAACACGCCTAAAAGAGATGTTATTTTCATTACAGGAGACTGGAATGCTAAGGTGGGCAGTCAATTGACACCTGGAATTACAGGTAAGCATGGCCTGGGAGAACAAAATGAAGCAGGACATAGGCTGATAGAATTTTGCCGAGACAACTTACTCTGCATAACAAACACTCTCTTCCAACAACCTAAGAGACGGCTTTATACATGGACTTCACCAGATGGACAACACCGAAATCAGATCGACTACATCCTTTGCAGCCAAAGGTGGCGGACATCTATACAGTCGGTAAAAACAAGACCTGGAGCTGACTGTAGTTCAGATCATGAACTTCTTATTGCACAATTTAGGATCAGACTAGGGATTAGGGATTAGGGAAGACCCACAGATCAGCTAGATATGTCTGTTGTTTATTTGTTTAGTCACTTCCAACTCTTCGTGACTTCATGGACCAGCCCACGCCAGAGCTTCCTGTCGGTCGTCAACACCCCCACCTGATGAAGAGTCAGAAGCGACTGAACGAATAAACAACAACAGGAGAGTTCTAGGTCCACCTTAGGCATGGGTGACCTTGGGCCAGTCACTCTCTCTCAGCCCAGCTCGCCTCACAGGGTGGTCGTTGTGGGGAAAATAGGAGGAGGAAGGAGTATGAGGTATGTTCGCCGCCTTGAGTTATTTATAAAAAGAATAAAGGCAGGATAGAAAATAAATAAATAAATAAATAAATACTAATTGTTAAGAATCTTTACATCCTGTTAAAGCATATGTTCAGCATTACTGTATTATATGATTATATTATATGATTATTCTATTCAAGCTGATTTTAGATCTTCCCTCTCCAATCCTAGCTAACATCTTTTTCAACTTTGTTACTATATCCAGAGTGTCAAAGTTTTCCACTCACAACTGCCAACTTCTTTAGATACCTCCATTCTGGCCTAAATAAATGAATAAAAATAAATGATTGGCCTTTGATCAGTCAATAGATCCCAAAAGTTGCTTTCCATCTGCCCTTCAGTCAGCTGTCTTTCCATTTCACGTGCGAATGATACTGCTTCTTCAGTAGTTGAATTTACTTTTAATTCTTTTTCATGTTTATGTTCAACAGCAGTTACAACCAAACTAAACCAAACCAAACCCAAATGCACATAGTAACAGCACAAGAACAAAGCTACAAATGGCAACAAATATTACAAATATAACAATATTAAGTTAATAATTGAAAGAAACATACCAATGAAAGAGAACACACATATCTGAGTGCCCCAGAAATATTCTCTATGTGACATTAGGTATTATATTTTGAACCTGCTGTTTAAGTTACATAATGCAACACCATCTTAAGAAACTTCTTTATAACTAGATGTTTGCATCTTTTTTCATGAACTTTCTTATGACTTTTAGATTCTATATTTTCCTTTTGCATCCATGTTATGTTCTCTTTTCCCCCCCTCTAATTTTCAGTCTGACAGAAGACATAATACAGCATTTGCATACTGTATGTTGACAAACATATTAGCTTTGTTGGAGGTATAAAAAGGGTTTTGATATGGTTCAAATTAAGTTTTGGGTTCAAGCATTTCAAATTTTATTTCTGGGATTGCGATTTATTATCTTTATCCTCCTCACATAACACTGATAATTAAAATGCAATGTGGAACCCCTAATTTTTTCATTTCGTGTTGGAATCCTTGGCATGTCTAATAAGACCAACTGGTGAAATTCATAAAAACTATTTAGCTGAATTTTAGTACAAAATATGCAAATCTTGTAAGTTTTCCATATGTTTTCTAAATAAATAATTAAATAAAAATATAAGAAATCTTTATCTAAATTTGTAGGAATGGTACACTTGTATCATAAATACTTCAGGTATACAGTATAATAATTTTGAATAAGTCAAATTATTATGCCAGTTATTGAGAAGGTCCTAATAAATGTTGGTGAAAATTCAAGTTTTGTTTATTGTCCAGAGTCTATTAAATACCTCCAGCAAAATATCCTGTTAGTGGATAAGTTCCTGATATCACACAGCCAACATGATTTCCAAGGATTCTCACAAGGTCTGTGAAACTGCAGAAGCAAGAGGAAGGGAACATGACATAGTCAAGAATATTAGGATGCAACCAACTGAAAGCATGCTCCCTCTTTTCCCTCTTGGCCCCATGCGAGGGCTAGTAGCCCTTCTGCTCTGTATCACCTATTCTTAGGATTTCTGTTCACTGGTGGAATGTGAAAGCATGGTAGAAGTATTGGCATTCTCCATGGTAGCTTTCCCAACTTGATCCCCAGATATATTTGACTCATAAGGACATGGCAGTGTTGTACAGTATCACGAAGGTACTAAACTAGGAAAGGCTGCTGTGTGGGATTAGCACCAATCAGGATTTCTACAAGTTTGCCCCAATGCATCTAGATTTAGATGCAGTATTGAAGGAAAAGCCAAGCAGCATATCTCTACCTCTTCTTTATATTTCAGTATATTAGCAATAAGGATATAATTAAGAAATGATTCTTAATTCAATAGTGTTTTATATGATCATACAAGTCAATACCTGGTTTTGTTCACACAAAATTCTGAGTCTTCATTTGTAGTATGATGTACTACATGTACTAGTATGTTGTTGTGTGATGACAGCAAGTAGCAAAACCAATAAAAATAGATACCAAGGTGGAAGACACTGGTATGGTGGCAGAGACAGACATAAATAAATGACCATTAATTCAAATAAGGTACAAATGCAAAGGGGGGAGGGAAGATGACTAGAGAAAGAAATTAACACTTTCAGTTATTTTTTCTCACTTACTACCAAGAATTATTTCTTCACAATCAGACACATTACTTCATAGAAAGACTAAATCCTCATGTAAAATAGCACTGACCTTTACACATTATCATATAAAAATAGCATTTGACCTTTACACATTAAAAGTCCTTCAATGTTTTTGCCTGCTTATAAACATGAATGGAGAGTTTAGTAATCAAAAGCTCTTGTTCAATTCACGGACTCCAGAGGTCCTACCAATAATAAAGCCAGGATGGATAAATACATAAATATAAATAAATAAATAAAACCATTCTTTGGAGAACAGTAAAGAAAACAATATAATCTCCTCATATTATACTTTAAACTAAGCCATGGAATTTCTTATCCTTTTCTCCCCAATTAGCCATGAGTTTATAAAATTGCAGCTTTCCAATTAGTCTGAGATCAAGACATCACATTGATTCAGTCTGGAGGATTAGGGGTATCCAATTAAAAAATAGGTACATCTGAGAGAATTAGAAAACTTCTTACAACAATTGAACAAAACAGAAATTTAAAAAATAGAAGTACAATGTACGGGGGGTTACATAATATTAAGCACAAATAAGTTTTAACAAACCATTTATCAATTATTATGCTTTCCTGAAAGCAAAATACAGCCCCCCTCCCCACATCTACTCAATATGGCGAAACTATGGTTCAGACGTGCACAAACACATGAAAACATCCATGCCTCATCTGATTACAGTAGGTATATCTGATCTACAATGACATGGCTGAATCAACTCCACTGAGAAACACCATGTCCTAAGTCAGGTGCGACGATAACACTGACACATATTCACAACTCCTGATGCTGCAGCCAGGCATGTGGCATGTATTTGTGAATCCAATCAACTACACCATACATCTCTGTTCTTGAAGACACCAGCTGCCTTTAGCCTGTGTTTCTGCAGCAGTGCAAACAGTCCATCTCAAGCAATCTTTTCTTAAGCAGTTCTTAAGTAGGGTTGGAGTATTGCTTAGAACCAGAACCAGAACCAGAATAGCTCTGTCCAATTACAGGTAAGTTCATTTATTCTATTCTATATTTATTTGAGAATAAATATAGAACAGAATTTATATAATAGAGAGCCAGTATGGTCTAGTGGTTAAGGCAACCAGCTAGAAACCAGGAGACCCTGAGTTCTAGTCCCGCCTTAGGCATGAAAACCAGCTGGGTGACCTCGGGCCAGTCACTCTCTCTCAGCCCAGCTCACCTCACAGGGTTGTTGTTGTGGGGAAAATAGGAGAGGAAGGAATATTAGGTATGTTCACCGCCTTGAGTTACTTGTAACAATAATAAAGGCAGGATAGAAAATAAATAAAATTTTTAAAATGAGGAAAAAAGAAATAAAATTTAAAAAATGAGGAAAAAATGAGGAAAGGCTGAAAAAGGTAAATATAGGCCAATATAAATTATATATTCAGGTCTAGTTTCCCATTTTACAATCATGAATTGAAAAGCTTCCTTTTTCATATGCTAACGTATTTTGAAAGTTTAATAACAAACTAATTCACCAAACAGTAATATATATACAGGAAGACAGCATTAATATTTCTAGTTTCATATCATCACCACCACAATGTTTAAATGCCTAATAATATTCTGATCTATGTTTCTCTCCACAATTTTCTTTAAAAATAGAGAGCCAACCTTGATTTTTTTTTTTTTTTTGAGAAACTCCGAGGCAGTTAGCTCTATTATGCTGGGGAACATTCTTTCTCCTACACTGACCGCTTTTATTTATCCAAATACATGGCAAGAAATGAATGCAAAGAAACAAACAGAACTAGAGGCCTTCCCACTATAGAGCATAAGGAAGCCAAGACTAATACGGAAAAAAGAATTGTAAGGCAACCAATAAAATACTGTGCTTTGCTGGGAGGGTTTCTTGAAATTCAGGGAGAAACCATTTCCTTTCCAGTTCCTAGAAACTATTTCCTTTATAAATTTTTAACTCCAGATCTTGTTGGCAATGTTGCAGGAATCTCCAGGCTCTAAAACCTGTATTCACTCACAACTGTAAGCCATGGCCTATCATATCTTCATCATTCCTAGTAAGCAGGAATTCTCAGCCGTTTGTGCTTATTGTTTTATATGAACTCAGCCAACATAAACTTACAGAAGAAGAGTGGCAATAATATGACAGTCCCTTAGCAATCAGTAAACTCTCATTAAACACACTATTAACCAGATTAAGATGCTCTGGATTAGCACGCACATGAGACTGAAGGAAACAAACAAGCAGACTTGTCTGAAGCTTCTGAAAAGTCCATCAACAAAGACAGGAATGGATATCCTTGGCATATCCTTTCTGGAGATTCTATTTAGTTACGCATAATCGTTTTTGGCCATATTGGAGGATTTATCTGAAGCTCTTTTAAACCTCTCAGTGCCATTCTCTGTGTACACTTTAATTATGAGAGGCAGTAAAATATCATGATTAGAATATCAGTTTCGGATTAGAAAGATTTATATATTCAAAGCTCTACTCAACAATCAATTTCATTGGGTAACTTTGGGCTCTTTCTCCTATCCTACCTCAAAAGATTGCTGTGACGATACCATGGGAAGGAATACACACATCTCTTAGGTTTCTTTAACTACCTACTTTTTCAAGCGCTATAACTTACATAGAGCATCCCACCCCCCGCTTTCTTTTTCTTAATTTTGGGTGCCTTCAAGTCAGTTTTTGACTCCTGGGAACTGTCTGGACTAGTCCCTGCAGTTTTCATAGCAAGGTTTTTCTGAAGTGGTTTGCCATTGCCTCCTTCCTAGGGCTGTGAGAGAGTGACTGGCCCATGGTCACCCAGCCGGCTTCATGCCTCAGGCAGGACTAGAACTCACGGTCTCCCAGTTTCTAGCCTGGTGCCTTAAACACTACACCAAACTGGTTCTCTACATTTTCCCCATTATCAATGTTTAATCTGAATGATGGTATTCTTGAGTTATCACCACATAGGCTAAAGTTTGCAGTCTAAAAATATGAGCTGGAATATTATAAGTTCATGGAGAATAATGCATCTTGGAGAATGAAGGGTTTAAGGAAAATAAATCTGCTTGTTGGGATTATTCACTCATGCTGAAAAATCATTTTTTAAAAGCTTAGAACAGTATTACATTTGCTAAAGTTTAGTATAGCCAGGAAACTATTTGTAACTGATACAATGAAAACAGAAACGATGGAATGTGCTGCATTAATTTAGCAAAGTTGTCCTGTTCCAAATCATGGGAATCACAGAAGATAGATATATAACCTCCATGTGCTAGGAATTTCTGCTCCAAGTATGAATGTTCATTTAAAAAAGCCATTAAGAACTATTCAAATATTTCTGTGGTATTAGGATTAATCTATTTTTGACAGACAGTTTCAGATCATACAAAGTAATTGGGGTGACTGGCTTTCTACAAAACTAGAAAAACAAGGTTTGTGTGTGTGTGTGTGTGTGTGTGTTCCTAATGTAACCCAGGTAACATGCACTCACCATATTCAACACTGAATTGCTCAGCTGCTTGAAATATTAATTACAAATGTAGATGAATAACAGGCATAGTCACATATTTACCCTCCTATTCTATAGGATAAATATGATAACACAAGTGTTACTCAAAATGTACCTCAGGATGCAGAATCAGTAGCCCAAATTCATACTGAAAAAACTGAACGTCTCAAACTTAATACTGATTAGCTATAAACAAACATACCAATATATGCAACATATTATGAAAGCACCTTAAACAACTTACTGTCATTAAACTACATGGGTGAATAAGATTCCTGAATGACATTTATATTACAGCATAACTCTAGTTTGTTTTATTTATTTAATTTTCTATCCCGCCTTTATTATTTTTTATAAATACCTCAAGGCAGCGAACATACCTAACACTCCTTCCTCCTCCTATTTTCCCCACAACAGCAACCCTATGAGGTGAGTTGGGCTGAGAGAGAGTGACTGGCCCAAAGTCACCCAGCCGGCTTTCATGCCTAAGGCGGGACTAGAACTCTCAGTCTCCTGGTTTCTAGCCCAGCACCTTAACCACTAGACCAAATAAATTTCCATTCCCACCAAGCTACTTGGATAATATTTTTCAGTTATCAAGATAAAGAGCACAACTATCTACACTTAAAAAGACGCCATGAAAAATAAGGATCTTTTTTGCAACAGCAAGCAAAAGTTATCATGCCAGAAAGACAAACAACTTAACAAAAAAGTTCAATAAAAGTACAAGGTGGACAGATGGGGAACTTTATCAAAAACAAAGTGTCCAAGATTTCTTAAAAGTCTTGAGTTTACTTTTTCTCAAATACGTCCCATCTTATAACTTATAAAAATGAAGACTAGTTTATCCTGAATTTATCCTGAATAAAGTGTTCTGTATCAGATTTTTACAACAGATAATTGCAAAATGCTTGTGAACTTTCCTGTAATTTTTTTCAACCCTTAAATATGATGCAAATAAAATTCCAAGACATTAAATAAAACAGGATTTTTGTGGCAAAAATTGTCGGACTTAAAAGCATTTGGAATAAATTAAATATAAGAATCCAGCAACTCATTTAGCTTTGGGCTAAATCTATTATTGTGAGACCCTCAGCCCAATTCTAAATTCTCTCCTTACCAAAGCATCAAGGACTTAAGGAGGCTACTAAACCTCCTTGTGTTGCTATTGAATGATGAGTGCCTCTAACTGTTCTGATTATGTTCATTTTATCATTCAATTTCAGTTAAAAAAGTAAGCCTGATGAGCTTGATTCATGTCCCATTGGTTCATCTGTGCAGCCGGGAGGGACATGTATGACTGGGTTCAGAAGGTAATATATGCTTTATTAACTGGGGAGGGGGTGCTGGCCATCTCACAGAAGACAGTAGTGCACCTTCTCCTAAAGAAGCCATCTCTTGATCCTGCCACTTTAAACAACCACTGGCCTTCCCTTTTTAGGGAACATCAGAGTGAAGGTGGTGAGGACTCAGCTGTAGAGAATTCTAGAGGAAATGGTTTCTCTGGACTCCTTGCAGTCTGAATGTAGACCTGGGCATGGGAAATAGACAGCCTGAATCACACTAGTGGATGATCTTTGTTGGGAATGTATTGGGCGGGGAGTGTAATGGGGAGCGTAATGGGCTTTGTTGGGAGACAGGAGGAAGAGCCACAGCCTAGGCAACCATCTGATAAACAAAACCTGAGTCCAAAGGAGGGGTGGGGGTGGAGAAAGCATCTCAGAAGGGACCCTCCCCAGTTCTCTGGAAAGTATCAGCCCTCCCAGGTAAACCAGACAGGAAACATGACTAGATGAGCTAATTCTACTTTATTATAAGGTCACAGAAACAGAATCTAGCAAGTCTGAAAGTACAAGCCTCCTGCCCTCCCTATTTACCGCCTGTGCAGTTAGGGCGGGTCCTTCCTAAGTTTCTTTCTCTGGATGTTACTCTGTTGCGGGCTCCTGTCTTTTATCTGCTCATTTCCTAGGCAGCATCTCTTCCCCCCACCCTCCCATCTACCAAGGTCACCCTCACATTCCATCACAGAAAGTAAAGACAGGGAGGGGGAAAGTAATTTCAGACCTGCAAGATCTTACAATAAAGGTAGTATTAGTACTCATGGTTTAGGTTTCCTGTCTGGACTGCCTTGAAGGGCTGACAGGGACAAAGCGTGCCTCTCGTGATCCTTTTAGAATTCTTGATACCATTAATTATGATATCCTTCTGGACTGCTTGCAAGGGCTGGAGCTTGGAGGCACTGTGTTGCAGGGGTTTTGCTCCTTCCTAGGCAGGCTGTTCCCATTGGTGTCTGTGGGAAAAGAACAGTTACAGCTGATCCAGTGTGGAATTCTGCAGGGCTTCCTCTCTCCCCTGCTGTTTAATATCTACATGAAGCCACCTGAGGAGAACATCTACCAGTTTGGGATGCAGTATCATCAGCATGCTGATGATACCAAGTTGTACATCATCAACTCAAGCCAGAGAATAGACGCTGTCAAAGACATGGCCCAATACCTGGTGTCTTTAAGGACCTGGATAGATCAAAACAAACTCAGATTAAACCTACACAAGATGGTCCCACTGTTTGTCAAAGGTCCAACTGGCCTGATCCTGGCTCCAACTTTGCCTGGAGAAGTTGGCACTCTCACCTAAGGAGCAGGATCATGATTTGGGAGACTCCAGGTAAACTAAGTTGCAGTCATGGCTAGGAAACCTTCACCCAGCTCTAGATGGTTGCCAGTTATGAGGCTTTTGGGAACAGGATGTCCTGGCAAAAGTGACTCATGCTCTCATTCTCTTGTACACAGACTAACACAATTTAGGCGGGTTGTCTTTGAACATGACTTGGAAACTTCAGTTGGTCCAAACTTCCATGGCTCATTTGCTTACTGGGATTGTAGCATCATTCAGCAGCACTATTCCTATGCAGCCATCATTGTACTGGTTACCAGCTGCTTCCAGATCTAATTAAAAGGTGCTAGTTATCATCTTTAAAGCCCTGCATGGCTTGGCACCTGGATACCAATAAGACTACTTTTTGTGCCTGGACTGACCCATATGATTTTGAGTGAAAGGATCCTCACAAGAGGGTAAGGGCTTGATGATGATGCACCTTCTCATTGGCTGCCCATGTTTGGAACACCTCACCTCCTGAAATAAGGAATGTGCACAATCTCCTTGCTTTCAAGGTCTTGAAAACATTTTTGTTCCAATGAACGTTTGTGTGCTGATGATAGGTGTCTAGTTTATTAGATTAGTTTAGACTGTTAATTGATTTATTATTATTTACCCTGTAAACCTCTTCAAGTCCCTGGGAGTGGGTGGTCCATAAATAACTGTATAAATTGTGAAAGACACCTTTTTTAAGGAGTATATTTTACCATGTTAACAATATGATACATTTCTGATTTTTTGGTATAGCTTTTGTTTTGCATTGATCCCATTTTTATTACAAAATTATCACCACAGAGGATGGATTTAATTCAGTATTAGGACGAATATGTACTTAGATAAAATAATAATACATAAAATAATAACCACAACAGAATGTAGCAATTATTAGCTTTCCAAGAAACAGACATTAGCTTTTCAAACTACAGAATCTATCTGTACACATACTAATGCATGTGAAATTGTATACAACAGGGATGTTGTAGTCATAGAACGTAATGTAATTTAAAAATGAAGTTCTCTCGTGCATATTAAAAAATTATGCTTTTCCAAATGTATAAGCCTTTCCAAATTAGTCTATACTGAATAACAGCAAAAAACTAAAAATACCTGCAATATATATTTCAGAATTTTCTTGCCTAGATTCTATCTATTGCATTAATGTGCCATATTTACCCTGTGAAAAATTATTCAGTGTTAACAAGTATTTTTCACATAGCTAATGGGAAAAATCTATGTCCAATGGAGTTTGATTGCTTCATTAAAAAAAATCAGAAGCTCCTTTTCTCTGTAAAGTATCTCTTAGTGATTCCAAAGGGGCTTTGTAATTTCCTAGACTCTTGGCATACATCTGGTAAATCTGAACTATTAGTGGCTGCCATTTACTCCTACAAAATACTAACAGGGCACATATTTTGCCCCAAGGCCAAATGGTTTCTGGACAAGTACATCAACCTAAGCCATGCAACACCAAACTATTACACACACTCACATAGAAGGACACCTCATTCCTTGGGAGGTAACAAGAGATAAACAAAATCAAAATCAAACATTATTTTTAAAAAGTTAAACTGCTAAACTGTAATAAATTGCATACTTGTAGAAAACATTTTCACTTTGGATATTAAATTGCCAACTTAGCCTTGCAAGGACATTAAAAGCAATAGAAAGGAATATGACAGTAGTAAAAGGGAAAGAAAAGGGCTGGCCTGCTGCTAGGAAAAGTTGGTAGGATACTAACAGGTGACAGAGACAAGACAGAGATCCTCAACTAAGTGTTCTCCCCTAAAAGGGAACTGTGTTCAAATGCACCTAAGCAGAACAACTGACACAAAAATGCACCTAAGCAGAACAACTGACACACACACACACACACACACACACACAAAACTTCCAATAAGTTCCATAAAGACCAAGTTGACTTCTTGTCCAACCTTAGGTGAAACATTTTTTGCTGCTGAGAATCTTTGGTACCTTACAAACATGATGTATAATCAGTGACAAGTCTGTCAGCTAGCTATTCATCTGTATTCAATTGTAATTGTTTACTGTATATCCCATGACTTGAGAATATTTGAGGGGCATTTGGTATGACATGGATCATAGAGTAAATCAATCCAGAGTTCTCAAGACACAAATAACCATGCTTAAATTATATTTTAGACACATTATGGGAAGACCCAGCTCCCTTGGGAAGTCCATAGTGCTGGGAATAGTGGAAGAAAAGAGATGAATGAATGAATGAATGAATGAATGAATGAATGAATGAATGAATGAATGTAGATGGACGATTACAGTGGTGATGAACACCTTAAGAGCCAGACTGGGGACAGATCATACTTGAGAAATCTGTCTATGCAGTCACGAAGAGTCAACCCTGATTTGATTGCACATAATGCATCAATAAAGCTTGTCAACAGTTAGTATGAAAAAAATATTGGAATGCTATTTAATTCAAACTGAATGTGAGTCTGCAAGATTGCTGCAGAAAAGGAACATACAATTTTAGGCTGCATTCACAGAAATCTATTTTCCAATCACATAAAATAAGTAAGTGTTCCATTTTGTTCCACACTGGCCAGTCTATACATTCAAAATCTTTTACATTCCAAGCTTAGAAAACAAGCAGTATGATATTTTGCTGTGTATGCCAAAATATGTATTTCCTTATAGCCCTTCCCAACCCACATGCTCTACCCTGCCCTACTGTTCCAACACCTAGCACCTAGGATGGGGTCTGAAACCATCTTAATTCCTGAGAAACTATGATTTAGAGCATTTAAGGCATCAGCTTGCAGAAGCTTTTGCATTACTGTACTCAAAAAAATGGGGGAGGGATTTAGTTGGGCAGCCACATTCAAAATGTCCAGGTTTCTATAATGCAGACATAGACCTTGGGTATGATGCAATCATTCTTGGGGAGACAGAGGAGCTATGCTGGCTCCCAGCTGTATGGATTCAACTTTCAAAGTCTTTGTCTTGAGAATGGAAGGGAGGTGGCAGGGATGAAAGTGGCATCTTCCCTCCCCACCTATTCTCTGATGCAAGTCAAGTCTTTGATTGACATCCAAGCAAATCTGGATTAGTGCTGTCACAGTGTCCAGGATCCCTTGATAAATGAACTCACCCCCATTGCATCTGACAGTTCTTCTTTGAACTGGTCAATCACACCTCTTTCATTCCAACCCACATTCTTACCTAATACCTGGAACTCAGCAGCATACTCTGGCATCCAAAGTTTACTCTATCATAGGTGTTAGATTTTTCAGATGGCTATAATTTGCTTGACAGGATCCCTGAAATTAGCTCTCAGCCCTGCCAGACAATTGGTGTAGTTGTCCAAGCTTTGGCTGGTTGAAGCACAAGGATTTCTATTTTGTAGCACTCATTAAACTAATTGTAAATCACAGCTGGGCTTGATCAGTAGGAATTAATTTAATCTTACAGAGATGTACAACAACAACAAATCTGCATTAAGAGGTTACTATGACTGCAAATGCCATTCAGTGCTGTCTAGCAAAGGAGAGGATCCTGCCTGCTGGAAGTGATTTAAATCAATCTTTTCCCAGTCAGATGCTTGATCAGTTGGATTGGGTTTTAATTCTAACAATATTGTTGGTCAACATATTTTTAACGCAATTTTATCCACTTGGTTCATGCATGCAGCCTTCATACTCCTGTAAGAAAGGAAGTGCCTATTTTCTGATTCCTTATGCAAACTGTTCCTTGATTGGAAACTCATTATTTTTCCATTTCTTGAATTTCCTACATAGGATCTACTTTTAATTCCTTTTTTAAATTTTAGATTCCAATTGAAACTATGTTCTCTTTACAGAAAGCAAACTCCTCTGGTTTTCCATATATTTCTCTGATGAAAGCTTTATTAAATTGTCAGAGTTTGAACTTTTGAACTTTTAAACCTGAACTGCAGTTTGTCTCTTTACCAATGCAAATTCCAAAGAACTTTCCACCTCAATGGGACAAATAATGTATAAAATATTAGTCAGGTTTGGCAGTTTCAACATTTAATTAATTTTTGTAGGCAATTATCCCCAGCAAATATGAGCAAAATATGCAATTTTTCAGAAATGTTCCAACGGAAACTGATTTTAATACAAATTACCTGTTGTAAATTAGCCTAATTTGTATAAAAAAAATTTCTAGAATTCTTCCAGTTCATATTTTTTATATTGCTGAATAATTTAGTAGACTCTTATTCTGACAGATAAACTGTAATAGTGGTTACATGATGAAAGAAAGTGGCAAACAAATAAAAATACTAGATTATAATAAAATTTAAGTAACTACCTAGCTTGTCTATACTAAATTTAAAACGCAACCACTGTTTTAGAATATGTTGTTCCACATACATTCTTCATCTAAATCATGTGGACTTGAAGGTGTGCCTCATCGTCATGACGGTCAACCTGAATAACATTTTATTTATTACTCAAGTTTCCTGTCTTTAGTAGAGAATCTGTGAAGCAAAGATTTAGTACTAGGCTACAAGCCAGGCAAGCCACAGAAAGTTTTTATATTTTTGCCAAGATTTCGTGCTCTTTGTAAAATGAAAATCGTGACAATTATGTTGATGCTCCTTCTGAATTAGATGGGCCTCTAATAGACAAGAACCTATTTTAAGCTTCCAATACGCTATTTCACAAGCTCATTCATTTCTTTTTAAAAGGCAGTTTCTGTACCGATTTAAAGGCTAATGTTCTTGTCTTAAAACATTCGGAACCAGTCAACCCGCAGCAATTTTCAGGCAGTAATCTTGAAATACCAATTGAATAAGAGAGGAGAATTCAACAGAGGCAGATATCTACTGGCATTTGCAAAAATACTGTTATTGTTTCTCTGTCAGTTTCCTGCTTTTGCAGTTATGCAATTAGATAGCATGCTCTTCCAGAGTTTAACAGGCAGGAAAAAAAATACAACAAAGAAACAAACTTCATTTAAGAAGTAAACGTTCATAATTCTTCTCCCCGTGCTATGCCAAACCAATACCCTGTTAATATTTAACAGAATACAGTTTCACAATGGCTGCATTCACTTACTATTGTAAACCCTGATGTGGTTTGTTTAGTTTAGACTTAGATGAGCTATGAACCTGATCATTCTAGTTTATGGGTTAGCAGTAGGCATGATCCAGACCACTACGGTTTGCTCAACACAGCCTGGTTAAACCAAACTATGACTTGATAAAATGTGTAAACCCACTAAAATGTGACTAGTGACTCCTAGCATAATTGCAAATGGCAGCTAGGAAAGAAAAATGGAAGAAAATATAACAACTATGGATTCCACAGAGCTCAGCTGTGCTGCCTTAATTTCTCCTACCAATAATCTGAACATATTGCCAGATCAATAAAGATTGAATCCCTAGCTATGTAGTTTGGTTACTAAGTGTAATAAAGTTTTTCATTTGGGAAAGAAAAAAACACAATTACTTTAGGAATATTGTATATACTTCAGGCTAGGAAAAATGCTATGAAGCCCAAGCGAATACCACTATTGCAGCAGGAAAGCTTCTTTCAAAAAACAGAAGTCTTGCTTAGAAAAAGGAGAATAAAAAGCACTTAGAATTGAGGAAAAGAAGTTACTCATAACAATGTCTCCTGCAAATATTATATAGTAAATCCCATCAAGACAGAAAATATAATTAACCCACCAGGGAAGCTGTTGAGTCAGCATTAAAGGTGTTATAAAAAGGGAAAGCAAAATTAAGGAAAACTGAAAGAATTCTTTGCTTCAGTTTCCATAGCTAAGGGTATAATACAGATGGCAGTGCCTGAACTGATTTTTAAGTAAGGTAATCAGTGGAATGAGACAAAGGGGTAAGAAGAGATGAAGCTATAGGTGTAATTAGTCTCCAGATCCAGAAGATACCTAACTGAAGTTTCTTAAAGAACTTCTCTTTCAGGTCAGCATCTCTTTCTGAGGACTGGAAAACAGTGTGATTTGTTCTCAAATTAAGCTGCATCCTATTGGCCTTCTGAAATTGATAATGAATTTGCAAATTCTTTTCTTTGGGACTTGACTTGTCTAATATGCTTTTTCTCTACCATGTCTTTTGCTGATCTATCCTTGGTGGTCTCTCTACTCTCTGTTTTATTGTTTTATTCAACTTACCTCTAATCATCTCTCAAATGGTTAGTAACACAATTTTGAGATTCAGCTGTTGAAATGACTCTTAATCCAGCTATTTCACAGCCCTGATTGTCTGGGAAATGCTTTCATTGACTTAAAATGTCAAGTTTTTAATTTTAAACATGTTCATAGAATGATCAACAGAAACACACCTCTAGAATGACCTCTAGTCATTCTGTCCTCAGCATAATGTCACTTATTGTAATGATTGCCTAAACCCAAATACTCAGTCTCACAAGCTCGGGCTTAAAGATAACTGATTTATTAAAGGAATAGTATGCAAATACAGAGAAAGCTGAGAATGAGCAAAAGCGCGCCAAATACAAACTTAAAAGCCTTGCTTGTGGGCAGGTCCCGCCCCTTTGCCCGTCAGGGCGCTCCCCCTCCCAGGTGCTGAATGCCGTTAGACGCGCCTGGGAACGTAACCTTGAACAGGAGCGCAAACCCAAACATGCATTCCAAGTTCTCAAAACAAGGGAGTGCAACAGAATGGAAAAATCCCGGGTGAAGGGATACGGAACAGAGAATGACATGTGAAACGTTACAATGTTAACCAGACATTAGAATGGGAACATGACATATTGCCCCTCCAAAAGAAATCAGGGAGCTGGCTTGTCAGGATAGGCAGAGTGAAATTGGGCTACGAGACGAGGAGAATGCACGTCCGGAGCAGCAACCCATTCAGGATGAGGGAAATGTTTCCAGCGAACGAGGTATTGTAGAGTAGAGCGCTGGCGTCTGGAATCGAGAATAGATGCCACCTCGAAGTGCTGCTGGTTGTCTATCATGAGGGGAGGTGGAGGAGTGGGTTGCGGATGCCAACGGTCCGATGACAGGCAGGGTTTGAGTAAGCTACAATGGAAAACAGGATGTAAACGTTTAAGGTTGTGAGGTAAGTCAAGTTTAAACGTAACAGGGTTGAGCTGAGCAACAATTGGAAAAGGACCGACAAATTTAGGACCAAATTTTTTAGAGGGTTGTGGGGACTTGATAAATTTAGTTGATAAGTAGACTTTATCCCCGACTGCAAAGGATGGTTCTGGGGAACGCTTGGCATCAGCATGGCGTTTATAGGTAGCTTGGGCATGGTGGAGAGCGAGTAGAATATTAGACCATGAGTCTTTGAGAGAGTCTGCCCAGCCAGCGAGGGTGGCTGGGAGTGGTTGAGGATGAGGAAGTTCAGGAATAGGAACAAAGTCACGTCCAAAAACTGTTTTAAAGGGAACCTGACCAGTGGTTTGATGAATGGAATTGTTGTAAGCGACCTCAGCAAATGGGAGTAGATCGACCCAGTTGTCTTGTTGGTAGTTAACAAAAGCTCTGAGGTATTGTTCTAATGTAGAATTAACCGCCTCTGTAGATCCGTCCGTTTCCGGATGCCAAGCAGTAGAAAGTGATTGTTTCGTACCCAAAAGTTTTAAAAATGCCCGCCAAAATTGTGACGTAAATTGTGTGCCTCTGTCACTCACCAAACGGGCGGGGATACCGTGGAGGCGGTACACGTGGATGAGGAAGAGGCGTGCCAGCTGTTGTGCGGTGGGGATAGAAGCGCATGGGATAAAGTGGGCTTGTTTGGAGAAAAAGTCTTTGACGACCCAAATGACAGTTTTGCGTTGACTAGGGGGTAGATCAACGATAAAATCCATGGAGATATCTTGCCAAGGGACAGACGGAGTGGCCACGGGTTGAAGGAGACCCTGGGGCTTGCCCGGTTTGCGCTTGATCGCCGCACATACAGGGCACGCAGTGACATATTCCTTTAAGTCCTTGAGTAAAGTGGGCCACCAGAATTGGCGGCGAACGAGGTGCAAAGTTTTTACGTAGCCGAAATGCCCCGCTAGTTTGTCATCGTGGCAGCGCTGGAGTATGGTTTTTCGCATTGCTTCGGGTACATAGAGACGATCGTTGCGCCAGGCAAGATCATCGGTGAAAGTTAACATGTGTCTGTTGGTTTGTAACCAAGTATCAGTTTTAAGGTGGGAGAGCAACTGTTGTTGCAAACCGGAGGGAATTGACAAGGGAGGCGAGCCGCTGGACGGCGGAGCGGCTGGAGGCGGAGTCGATTGTGCTCGGGTCTGGCTGCGAGTCACCGCTGCCAGACTTAATTGTTTGTCGGTCCAGACGGTGCCTTGGACCGTTGGCCCTGGGCCAGCATCTTGGGGTCTACGTGAGAGTGCATCAGCCAAAAAGTTTTTCTTGCCTGGTATAAATTTAAGAGTGAAGTCAAAGCGGCTGAAGAACTCAGCCCAGCGCAGCTGTTTTGGACTGAGTTTTCGGCTGGTGCTTAGAGCTTCCAGGTTTTTATGGTCAGTCCAGACCTCAAAAGGGTTGGAAGTACCTTCCAATAGGTGTCGCCATGTCTCTAAAGCCGTTTTTACCGCAAAAGCCTCCTTTTCCCAAACGTGCCATCGTCTCTCTGTTTCGGTGAATTTGCGAGAGAGGTAGGCACAGGGTTTTAATTCGCCAGATTGGTCAGATTGTAACAAGATTGCGCCGATGGAAAAATCAGAAGCATCAACCTGTACCACGAAGGGTTTAGAGGGGTTTGGATGCTGTAAAATTGGTTCTGTGGTAAAAAGTTGTTTGAGCGTTTCAAACGCTTGCTGACAGGCTGGAGTCCATTTAAGGAGCGCGCCTGGGTTCTTCGAACGTCGCGTATCCCCCTGTCCTTTGGTTTTTAACAGTTCCGTAAGGGGGAGGGCGATTTCTGCAAAATTTTGGGCGAATGCCCGATAGAAATTAGAGAATCCAAGGAAACTTTGTAATTGTCTCCTGGTACGAGGAGGTTCCCATGCCACTATAGCTTCTACTTTTGCAGGGTCCATTTCAATGCCCTGAGCTGAAATTCGGTAACCTAGGTAATCAATTTGCGATTGATGAAACGCACATTTTGACAGTTTTGCGTACAACTGTGCTTTTTCCAATTTAGCCAATACTTGACGCACCAAGTGGATATGTTCTGACATGGTTTCAGTATAAATCAATACATCATCCAAATATACCAGTACCCCTTTAAATAGGTGGTCATGCAAGACCTCATTGATTAACTGCATAAAAACCCCGGGTGCCCCAGATAAACCAAAAGGTAAGACTTTATATTGGAAAGCCCCAAGAGGACAGTTAAATGCTGTTTTCCACTCATCCCCTTTCCTTATGCGGATGCGAAAATAAGCTTCTCTCAAATCCAGTTTTGAGAAGATTTTGCCTCTGGCTAGATGTGATAACATATCTTTGATCAGGGGCAAAGGATATTTATTTAATATTGAGACCGCATTGAGCCCGCGGAAATCGGTACAGAGTCTTAAGGACCCATCCTTTTTTGGCCGAAATAGGACAGGAGCTCCTACCGGGGAATTTGCCGGCTCAATGAAACCCCTAGCCAGGTTTTTGTCAATGAACTCCCTTAGCGTGGTAAGCTCTTTGGGAGACATGGGGTATATTTTTGGGTGAGGCAATTTTACATTTGGTAAAAATTCAATGGCACAGTCCGTTTTTCGGTGGGGTGGCAAGCGATCCGCTTCTTTTTCCCCAAATACTTCAGCAAAATCCTGATACTGATTGGGTAGTCCTTCAAGAGGGTGAAGCGTTTGCACAGTGGTATACGCTACCCCCCCACCCTCCATGTCTTCCAGTAAGTCCTTTTCGGGTACTTTGTAAAATCCATCTGCAAACGTTACAGTTCTATGGAGCCAGTTGATGAAAGGGTTTTGTTGCACAAACCAAGGCATTCCCAGGATTACCAGAGGGCCCCCCACTGGAGCTACCACAAATGGCAGCTTTTCTTGATGGGAGCCCATCTGCAAAGCGACCAGTCCCGTGGAAAGATTGACTGGTTTCCCTCCCGCCATAGTTCCATCCAACTGGGTGAAAATCATGGGTCTTGCCAAAGGGAACGTGGGCAGTTCGAGAGCTGCTACCACGTCAGGGTGCATTAGGGAACGGGAGCAACCCGAGTCTAGCATAGCCCATACTTCCACAGTTTTGGTTTTTGAGCTCAGTTTAACTTTAACAGTCAGTGTGGGGAAGTTTCCACTCACCGAATCATGGTTACGCCCGGTTTCTTCCACCTGCCCTAGGGCGCCCTTCAGGGCAGGTGGTAGGCTTTTCCCGCCGGCTGCTCGAATTGCAACTCTTCCTCCTCTTCTCCGAAGGATAGGTCGGGGGGGTCCAGTTCTGCGAGGGCCGCCTTCAGTTTTCGCGGTGGAGCAGGAGCAGGCATCTTTACCGTGGGTTTCGTCTGTCGTTCCTCAGGACGGCGTCTCGGGCACGACGTGGCTCGATGCCCGTCTTTCCCACATCTGAGGCACTGACCCTTGGAGAACCGTTGCTCCCTCTCCTCTTCCCAGGTTTTCGGTTTGGGGCGGCTGGCAAGTCCAGATGTGCGCGCTCCTCTAGCAAGACGTGTTTGTCTAAGCTCTTTGGTATGGGCGTAGGTTCGTAGGGCATTTTCTGCGCTTCCCGCCAACTGAATCCACCCATATAACGTTTTGGGATCGTCTCTGCCTAGCGCCCATCGAAGGATTTCGGGTTCTAGCCCCTGCTTGAACAATTCGATGATTGTTGGCTCAGACCAGTCTTCCACTTTTCCTGCTAAAGCTTTAAACTCCAACGCATATTTAGCAACTGAGAGGGACCCTTGGTAGAGTTTGCGCAGGTCATTTTTGGCCGTTTCTTGGGCTAGGGGGTCTTCGAAATGCTCCTTGAGTGCCCACAAGAATTCATCGAAGTCCTCTAACTCAGTTGCCTCAGCTTGGCATAGTTGCACATACCAATCCGCTGCCCTTCCTCTCAGCTTGTTGGCAATGAAATTGACCTTGCCATGTTCAGACTGAAAGTTCCGACCCCAATCTTCTATATAATGCTTGGCATTCGTAATAAAGAAGGAGAGCGTTGCGGGATCCCCATCAAACTTCACTCCAAATGGTGGGAAGGTTCTTACCGGCTCAGCTGGCTGTGGCGGTGCCGCGAATGACAGCGTACGCCGAGCCCCCACAAGTGGTCGATCCCTAGGGGGTCTTGCCTCTCGCTCTCCCCTTTGATGGGCTGATCGAGTCTTACTTCTCCCCCGGGTCGACAGGGTGCTGTGCCTGGGGTACTGTGACGGCTCTTCCTCCCAATCCTCCGGGGTGGGCTCTGCCACTCTGGGCTGATCCTCTCTGGGTAGATCCTTGAGGATCGTCACTATTAAATCCATTTTATCTTCCAATGCCCTCATACGGGCCGGAGTGACCGGCTCCTCCGGGGGTTGGTTGGTTATCACCACCTTCGGTGACAAGGGGACTTCGTGCTCCCAGGCCAATTGGGGAGACCCCCTCCCCGTGGTTCTTTCCATAACAGATCTCTGTTCACTCCTGAGACTCTCCTGTATGGATGTCAGCAGCTCGTCCAATTGGGTATCTCGCAACTCCCGACGTGCTGCTCTTTGCGCTCTCGAGGTTAGCGCTGGCCGGCTTTTGGCCACCTCCCGCTCCTCTTCGCCTCCCTCACATACGCGAAGTTGAGGTTCGGTCATCGCTGGCGTTCCCTCTTATCCAAGGATTGGATGGGGCCAGCGGAAAATGGAAAAATGATTCTCAGCTTTATGTAATGATTGCCTAAACCCAAATACTCAGTCTCACAAGCTCGGGCTTAAAGATAACTGATTTATTAAAGGAATAGTATGCAAATACAGAGAAAGCTGAGAATGAGCAAAAGCGCGCCAAATACAAACTTAAAAGCCTTGCTTGTGGGCAGGTCCCGCCCCTTTGCCCGTCAGGGCGCTCCCCCTCCCAGGTGCTGAATGCCGTTAGACGCGCCTGGGAACGTAACCTTGAACAGGAGCGCAAACCCAAACATGCATTCCAAGTTCTCAAAACAAGGGAGTGCAACAGAATGGAAAAATCCCGGGTGAAGGGATACGGAACAGAGAATGACATGTGAAACGTTACAATGTTAACCAGACATTAGAATGGGAACATGACACTTATGGTGATTGACATAAAACTGAAAGATTACATTGTATTCAGCCAATATTTCCTCTCAGAAAACTTTTTAAAAAAGTTTTATTTGCTTTATTTATATACAGTATTACTTTAATAAATTGAATAAATAAATAAGTAACATTATGAATTCACAACATTTGGAATATTTCATTACCATAATGTTGTTACACCTTATTGCTATATAATATATAAGCATTCTGGCCTAGAAAATTTTCTGCCACAATGATGCAACTTTTTCACAGGTCCACCATATATGAAAAAATTCTTTCTACATCCCCTGCAACATTTTATTGACTAATTACTAGATATGTGCATTATTCATGTTGGGGTTAAGTGTCATCTACATATTACCTTCATCTGCAATTCTGGCATGATAGATTGGTATCCATCTGATTGGTATCCATCTGATTTCTATAGATTTTGCCAGTCCTTATCTTTTATTTGTTTACCCCAATCTACAGTATATACCACACCTCCCACAATCCAGTAAGAGGATCGCCTGTCTCCAATAGCATCTTGTAGATTCTGGAAATTGTTCTTTTCAGTTGGGAGTGATAATTAATTATTAATTTCTCAAAATTGGTCAAAGTCCTCACCACTTTATCATTCAAAAAAGATTTAAGTTGAAGCAATGTTAACCAAGATGCCTGATGGCCTACTTTAGATTCTATCTCTTCCTTACTGAATAACAAATTGTTATAAAAATCTCTTATTCTATATAAACTGCATTGTCTCAATAGCTTGAATGGAATTGTCCCAGAAGTATCATAAAAATCAGGATGCACCATCAGGAGGTTAATGGGGAGATGCTCTTTATCAGTTCTGGATTTCTCTTCTTCCAAACCGGAAACATATGTTCTTTATGTTGCTTACCTTTATAAGATCCTTTGGAAAAAAGAATATTTTACTCATGTATCTAACTCTTCTACATCATCTATCTGAATCTATTGTTTTGCTCTGTCTTCCAATGTGAATGAAATCACATGTCCCAACTGAACTGCTTAATAATATAATTTTAAACAAACCTCCCTGTCTCTTTAACCTATAAAGAATTTTCCTACAAACCCTTGAGCTTTCAGCATTAAAACAAAAAACAAATTCCCTGCCATACTGATAACTTTTGTTTTGGGAATTTTAGCTGGTAAGACTTGGAATAAGACATTTAGTTTTGAAAGCACTAATCATTTTAATGGCTGCAATTTGACCCAGTATGTTCAAATATTACTTGTGCCATCTTTTCATTTCTTTTTTTCATTTTTTCTAAATAGGAGGGTTATTTCTGAATAATGTATTAATATTTTAGTAACATTAATCCCTAAATATTTGAAGGGTTTATATGCCACTAGTATATTTAATTTACTAGATACCTCTTTCTGCACATTAGCTGAGACTTCTGAAAATTCACTACTAAGCCTGATACCTCTGCAAATTCCCGTCAATCCTATAACATAGACCAGACTAAGAAACCAATGCCATACAGCATGGGGCTACTTTTATTGTGACAGCTCTAGTAACAGAGCCTTGCAAATCTGAATGTGCTTCCCCACTCCCTCACTTTATCTTTATGTGAACTAAGAAGGAGCCATTTACTCAAGCTAGTTTCTTAGAATGGGCTCCACCCCTGCTTATCTGACTGTTGCCTTGGTAGCAGCCCTTTCTCCTGTCCTTCAGGGCCATTCCCTCTACACTTTCGCAGAATGCTTAGGATTTGAAAGAGTCACCAGCCATCAGCAAACAAGTTCAGCAAATACCTTTTTTCTCCTATTGTTATTTCCTTCCTTTCTTTCTTATCACAAAACGCTACCTTGCTTCTATAACAAGATCAAATAACAGTGGTGATAAAAGGCAACTTATCTGTTTTGTGCCTCTAGAAAGTACAAATTGCTCTGAATTATAGCTATTAATCTGAGCAAAAGTATGATTATAAATTTGGTCTATCAGGCTGGAGAAATAATCAACAAATTCAATTTTCTGCAATGCTTTTTTTAAAAAGATCCCTTCAACACAAACAAAAGTTTTGAAAATGTCTAGTTAGCATAATGATAAATGTATTAATTTTACAATGCTTAATGATATTCAACAATTTCCTAATGGGGCCTGATATATTCTTTTTGGGTATAAATCCTGTTTGAACAGGATATTTTTTCCTAAAATTAATTTGAAATTAATAGCTAAAATCTTAGTGTATAATTTACAATCTATATTAAGTAGAGATATAGGTCATAAGAGGACACTTTTCGTAAATCTTTACCTGGTTTGAGGATTAAAGTTCTTTTGAATATTTCCCAAGTTGATGGAGAGAATGTCCTTGGTGCAAGAAATTCCTAATTAACAAAAATTCCAGGATCAGAATTTCTTTACACTCCTCACAAAATTCCCCTGTTAAGCCATTGGACCCAGGCCACTTATCATTTTTAATATTTCTGATTCTGAAAAAGAGGAATCAAGATATTCTACATCTGTTAAAGATAATGTTTGTAGGTTTTACCTATCAAACTATCTGTTAACCTTTTCTATAAAGTGCAGCATATCAATCTTTTTTTTAAAAATCAGCAATTTTTAATTAATATTTTTAGTATCAGTAATGATCTGCCCCTTGGAATCTTAAGAACATAAGAGGAAAAAAAATCCTTACTACAATATCAATTCTAATAAATCCCAAATGAACTCATAATCAGTCCCCTTTATATTGAGGATACCTATTACTGCCATTTAACACCTAAAAATCCTTATGGATTTATTTAAATACATTTCACCTAAACATTCTGAATCCCAGTTCAAGCACAACTGAAATTTATTATGACTGGCAGGCAACGCTCATGTCAATCCATAACAATCCAGGTCTTCATGTTTCCTATCCCTGCTCCAGACACAAAGCAGTTGGCTTGCGAAGAATCTGTTTCATTCTACAGAAAGAACTTTCAGAGGTCAATATCTTCTTTGTTGTATTTTTATATAAAACTCAGGCTTTCCGCCTGCAGAATCTTGGAAAATCCTGCTCAATTCGTCCTTTTCTTATCTCAGTCAACAACTACCATTTGGCAGTGATCAAGATAACTTGCGGGAGGGGAGATATAAAACCTTTCTGCCTGTAATAACTACTAAGGGAAAGATTATTTCACCAACATGGCTAAAAGTTGCCTGCCTGCCTAAGGGCTCTTACATCTCAATTTTAAAGAGTCATGTTCAAAAGCAGTGAGTTCAGCTGAATTTATTCCTATGTAGTCATGTGTACTTCAAGATTACAAATCACACTTTTAAAAATTTAAGACACTTTTGCTCATTGTAGCAACAGACAAAACAGATCCTAAGAAACTCACAAAGATCTGATACTATATATTCTTTTAAAAGGTGGTAAAATCTGTCTTGAAATAAAAGACCAATAGCCAGTTAGCACCAAAACAAAGAAATAATTTATTACCTCTCAGGACCGACCACATTTAAATAATTAGCTTCTTTACAATGTTAACTCTGATTAGTAGTTTAAAAGAAAGTATCTCATTAAGATCCTAGAATTTATGGATTAGCCTATTCATCTCATCTTGGAAACTAGTTGTAACAGACGTATTGTTCTTTGTGCTGGGAAAGCTTGGGATAATACAGTTTATAAAGTTAACAAAAAATACAGAAACAAATAACAGACAGTTCTGAATGAAACAAATAAGGTGTTATCACTGCAGTATCACAGAGACAACTATAAAAATGAGATTTTTTTTTCTTTAAATAAGCCTTAATACATAGCCTAGTTACTTTGGTGATTGCAGTGGTATATAAGTTGATAAATAAGTAAACAAACAAACAAACATTCCATCTCTGAGTGGAAATGATATGATGATACATGACTTTAAAAGTCAATTACAAATCTATTTACTTCATTTAATACTAAAGTATACTTAGTGCAGGAATGCATCCCTACATTTCAATTATTCTGAAGTAATAGAATGCTTATCTATTATGCTTATGTTGTTATTTGTTCATGGATCCAAATGCATTTAAATGCATTTATAGATGCTTGCAACACTGCCTATATTTTCATACAATACACAAATAAAGACAATGAGAAATGCAAATGTATATAATAAGCTTTAAGTTACCGTATGTTACTCTCCTTCTCCCCCTTTAATAAATGCTACTAAGACAGCACTTTCCCATACCAATTATGCAGCTATACCAAACTTTCAATCTTCAGACCAGCGTTTTTCAACCTTGGCAACTTGAAAATGCGTGGACGTCAACTCCCAGAATTCCCGAGCCAGCACAGGGAACACTGCTTCAGACTGATGAAAAGAAGTGTATTCCTGTGCTGCTTTTCACACTCATTGTGTTTCATTGCTCAGTAGTTCTATGAGCATAGCCATCATGGCCAAGAGACACATGTTTCAGACAAAGCAGTTTTTATTAAATATCACCTTTTATTCATTAGAACCCAAACACAGGAATGACTTGCAAATTTCTGCTTTAGTACAGTTCCGAGGCTTTCTTTCTAATAGTGAGTTCTTCACAAAAATAGATCTTCATGTTAACTTATGTGGACATTCAAGATTAAACATCTTAATATTCTTTAAGCTGGGCAGAAATGAAATCTTTAATATAGTTTTGTGAAACTCTAGGAACAGGTCTTTCATGATTCAGTTACTCAGAAAGGATTCTTCCATCATTTCCTACAAGGATATATTTTAATATAAATGAAGCTCATGCAAGCTTAATCATGACCCAGAAGAAAAATTTAGCCAAAAAAGCTTAAAGTATCAGCTAAAGTAGGATTTCAAATAAGCCAATTTTTTGAGAAACAGTTTACATTTTCATTAGTAAGATGAAACCCATCAAGCTTATTTTTTATATACCATAATATCACATGTGAAAGAATGTCACTAAGAAGAGAAATCTCACTGGAATTGAGGAGAATAAGTTCCACTCACATACCTCCAGGGCAGGCTAAACTGCAGCTAACTGGAGGGCAGTACACCTGGAACTAGGAAATTAAACATTCACACCGAAAAAGTCATGGAGAAATAGCTAAAAAAATAGAAAAGGAAGGGGGTAGAAACAGAAGTGCTGCACAATCAACTTTTATTATACACATGCATCATAAAGGATTACTATTATTAGTCACAGTTTTACTTCTATGTCTTGTTTTACATCAAACTAAGCCATAGTGTGGTTTGCTTTTGACTTAGTATGATGTGTAAATGCCACCACTGTGCTTGTAAACCATAGTTTCTTTCTAGGGATAAATTTGTGTATTATGCTAAGGCAAAACGAAAGTGCACTATTTCCTTGTGCAATCATCCTCAAAAGGGAAGAAACTCATCCTACAATAAGACCTACTCCTCTGAAGTCATACCAGTGAACCTAATCTTCAATGGCACATTCAGCAATTATAACTGCTGTGAGGAAACCTTTGTATGTACAGCTGTACACACAAAGGCATTCATGTGAGCTCAAAGTTGTGTTGTGAATTCAGTTTCTCCTCTCTCCTGTTACAATTACATTATGCTTAGCATGATGCGTGAATCAGGGGTTTATGTGATTTAAACTAGTAATGCATGTTGTTTTTAAAACTTTATGCATATTTTTCATATAAATTATTATTATTCATGAGTAGTAAAATCAGTTTTGATTACTGAGATTGGTCATGAAGACTTTTTTAGGAATCAGTTTGAACATGGGGACATATCACAATGATGATAATGCAAAATAATAATATCAGCACTGTGAGAAGTAGAGTCAGTGAAAAGTTTCAGAAGGGGAAGTTAGAAAGTTCAAAAAGGGAAAGGTAAAAAGTTCAAAAGTATACACGTGTCTCAAACTCATGGAAATCGGGAAGTGGTAGAAGCTGGCCATAACTGGCTTTCATCTGCTGATGCTAAAACGCTGATGCGTCAAATAATAAGAGGAAGATTGTGAGCCAAGCCCTCGAAGGAGGAGGAGGACAGTTAGGGTATAAAAGAAAGTAGCCAAGTATTATTCGGGGTTCCTTCTTGCACGGAGGGACCCGCCTTTGCAAACGCGTAAATAAATCCTTTTCTCTGAATCATCGAACCTTGTGGATTGGAATTCTTTTGGGAGGTTTTCCCCGCTGACAGCACTGTTTTATGTTTTAAAATGCAATAGTATTCAATGCCCTCTACAGTAATTTTTTTCCTCTTTCCCTTAATTTTAATACATAGAAGTTCAGACACTGTGCATATGTAAGTCTCAAAGTCACACATATATATACTATGCGACATTCCTACATGCATATGAACCAAAAAGTGGTTTAAGATCCCCAAGTAAGACTCTTACATATACAAAAACATGTATGGAGTGTGTTGCACCTGCATAATGTGGAGATGGTAATTTACTGTCACAGACCTATTTTTCCCCATGCATATTTTTGTACACACAGTAATCTGGCCTATGCTAAATTTATGGCATTAGAAAGATCATAAAGCCATGTTATAAAAAAGCTCTTCCATGATTTGAATAGCACCTAACATTATGAGCAGCATCCTGTCTTCAAAGTCATCTGCCCATAAACAGGACTTAAGACAAGAAAACTTAATATATACTGGGTTTTTTAAAAAGCTAAGAAAACAGTTTGCTTTCTAACTGGCATAAGACCTTTAATGGAGATCTTACAATTTTTAATTGATTGTAAGTTTACAGATTTAGAGAAATATTTTCATCATCAGTTCTTGAACATTAATTAAATTCATAGTAAAGTAAAATAAAAATCGTCTATTATGTAGGTATCTATTTCATGTTTGAACATTGATTGTAAGATAATTATTGCCATTTTATCTGGCCATTTTAATAAATGTCAGTTCTATTACTGAAGCTTTCTAAACTGCATGCATTCTAAACACAGGAAAAATATATTTCTGTTTTTAAATATGTATCTTATATTAAGCAGTCCTATTTTTCTATGCTAAAAAATCCTTTCAGTCATAGCAATTGGCAGTTCCTGTTAGTGACTTTGAAACGATTTTGGTTTCACTGAATATTCCGTTGACTGGATTCATTTTTTACTGGAGCTCCCAGTTCCACAACGTGTATTAATTGTCTGCTTTCTGATTTTTTTCTCCCTTTATAGGGTACTAGACAATGGAAGTTTTTAATGTTTAAACACAATTTTGGAAGTTCTACTTGTGCAATTTTTTAAAATACAGACACCAGAGATATCCTGATATGAAAAAAGGAAGTGAAAATTAATATCTGTATTAACTATATTGTACTGTTGTGGGTTTTTTTTTTAGAATTTTTATCCCGCCTCTATTATTTTTATAAATAACTCAAGGTGGGGAACATACCTAATACTCCTTCCTCCTCCTATTTTCCCCACAACAACAATCCTGTGAGGTGAGTTGGGCTGAGAGAGAGTGACTGGCCCAAGGTTACCCAGCCGGCTTTTATGCCTAAGGGTTAGAGTTTTTCCTATCTAAATCACCAAATATTCCCAATACATACAAAATTAATTTTGGGCAACTATCTGTACCTAAAATTAATTTGAATAGATCCATAATGACGTCATTGGGGGAGCTACTCTGAAACCCAGCTCAAGGGAGAAAGTTTGGCATAGCACAGGCAGCAGAGGGTTTTCAGTTAAAAATTCATATTTTAAAGATCTTAAATAACTGATACAAAGAAGTTTATATCTTCCTTTGGCTCAGGTTAGGATTGCTATCAACAGTTTGCTCTTTTAAAAAAGTGCTGTTATTAAAAGTAAAAGAAATCATAGAAATTATTGTAGCCATTTCTATTTTCCCCATAACTCAGCACAAATTAAAAGGTCATACCCCTTTTCTAAACAATCAAGTAGAACAAGAGCTTTGGAGACACAGGCCTCATCTAATTTATCCTGACAATCACAGTGTTAGAGTAGGGGTTTTCAAACTTTTCCAGGATGCAGAACCTCTTAGTCAAAAAATAATAATTTCTTGGAATCCCTGATTGAGAGGCAAAGCTCTAGTGGTAGAAAAATGACAATAAAATGAAGTGTTTGTTGTGATTTATTTATGCAAATTAATCTATTAAAGATATTATTATTATTATTCCTTAGTCTCTCATAGAACCCCGTCAAGTTCTCACAGAACCCTAGGATTTGTGGATCCAAGTTTGAAAAGTTATACATTATAAATTCTGTGCCAAATAATAGGTTTCTGTATTTATTCTTCAAACAACAAAACCATTATAATTCAGGAAAGGTGATCATATTGTCTAACAAGGAAAACCACTGGCCCCTAGTGGAATACCAACTGGATCTGTGGATTGCTAAATATGAAAGAACATATGGGTAAATTAGGGAACTAATCTGGCTCTATGCCCTTAAAAAAACCCCTGTCATTTAGATTCTGAAAAACTGCAGAGAAAGTTTATTTAAATGTTTTCTACTTATATTTAAAAGTATCTTAAAATATTGTACAACTATTTAGTTTATATAGGTGAAAGCTTCTGGGTGGAAGATGCTTTACTCTGAATCAGATCACTGGCCTATCAAGCTCAGTAGAGCAATTCCTTTCTAAGGTTTCAGGCAGAAATTTTCCAGCTCCACTTGAATTCACAGTTGACCACAATAAAGTGGAGCTTTGTTGTATAGGTTTAAGAATAAAGAATGAAGGACCCTGTTTTGAAGAGGTAGTGTAAGAGAGAAGACAGACATCTTCATATAAAAAATTGTATTTTTAATTTTTTTTTAAACATACGTTGTGTTATATTCTTGTTTGCCGCCCAGAGTTGCATCAGTGAGACGGGTGGCCATATAAATAGATATAAATAAAGGAACAAATAAATAGATAAGTAAAGGTTTGGGGAGTAGTTGCTTAGAGTCCCAGGGACTGCAAAAAGAACCAATCAACTGATCCCAGAAGAAACTAAAACTGACTGTTCCCATGAAGTCATGATCAGCAAGCAGAAACTTGCATATCTTGGCATGTGGTGCAAGCAGTTGATAGATTAAAAAAAATAATATACTGAGCAAGATTAACAGAAACAGAAATGAGAGGCAGCTGATAAGGAGGATTGAGTAAAGCAGGGATATCATTTGAGTATCCCTACAAAAACTGCAGGGACAGGTCACAATGGAGGGCATTTATCCATTCAGTCCCCAGGAGATGGGCCCAACTTAATGGCATCTAGCTAACTACCTGTCAGCATTATCCACAGGATCTGAAGGATTAAAATAAAACAAAATGATTATTAAGGTAGTTCTGAGCCTTCATGATGCAAGTGCTGCCCTTTCATTTATTGTAAGCCGCCCAGAGTCCCTCTTTTGGGGGAGATGGGCAGTAATAAAATTTGAATAATACATACATACATACATACGCACAACATCACAAGACATGTTCTTTCCCAGATTAAAGAAATTAAAGCTTTGAATTGAATCCAAGTTAGTCATGGTTAGATCAGACCCACTGAAGGCAATGGTATAAACCTAAATTATTTCCATGAGTCATCTAAGCATGACTAAGTCTACATCCAACCCTCTTCAAACTGTCCTTCTGTTGTTGTTACTGTTCCTAGAGTTTGTCCCACTTAGTTGCAGGATCCACTTGTTCTGTACTGTGCTCCTTTCAGTTCAAGTACCAAAGCTATCAATGCATGATCACAGTGTTTTGTTTTTTTCAGTCTACTTCTAGCAGAGCTTGACACTAACTAGGGCTGAGAAGGAATGACTGGTTCGGGGTCACCTAGCTAGCCTTTGTGCAAAAGGGGTAATAGAACCTGGGTCCTCCTGATCCTAATCCAGCACCTTAACCATTATACCATACTGATTCTCACCAAGCCGGCTTTCTGTAAGGCATCAATAATTATTTCAGCTGTTGGTTTGGGGGATTATAACTATAATTTATTCTGTTTTTGACTACTAGCCACTTGAATGTCCTATAGGTAAAATCATACATTAAAGACTGACAATAATAACTATATATTTTTTAAAGGGACTACACAGGAATTCTATTACATTAGGGCTGTGCCAAGTATTTGAAAGGAATACTTCTTAAGTCATATTTGTACAAACGAAGCCCCCTTCTCAAAGCATTAAAGCAGCCATGTCCTATGAAAGATTCGATACAGCTCCTTCCATGGCTTTCCTTCACTGTCTGCCTGTGGGCAGTCCCAGCAGAAGAGTTTTCTGTGCACATAAATCCAGATACTGAGGAAAATCTTTGAAGCAGCCACATCAAGACTTCAAGGAAGAGTGCTTTGCTCATGCCAATGTGCTTCACAAAGTGTACTTTATGAATGCTTTGCACAATCTTATTACATATTATGTCAAATACATAGGTAATGTATGTTATCTTGTTATTAGACTATTGCAATGTGCTCTACATGGGGCTACCCTTGAAAAGCATCTGGAAGCTACAGCTGGTCCAGAATGCAGCCACGCGGGCTATCTTTGGCACCCCAAGAAGGGCGCATATAACACCTCTACTACACGAGCTGCATTGAGTCCCAGTTTGCTTCCAGGTCCAATTCAAGGTGTTGGTTATCACCTTTAAAGCCCTACATGGCATGGGGCCAGGTTACCTGAGGGACCGCCTCATCCCCATTACATCAGCCCGTCCCACCCGATCATGCAGAGAGAGCATGTTGCGGACCCCATCGGTAAGGGAGTTTTGTTTGGGGGGTCCAGGAAATGGGCCTTCTCTGCAGTAGCTCCCACCCTCTAGAACATTCTGCTCCCGGAGGTGAGGTTAGCCCCATCACTCCTGACCTTCCGGAAGAACCTGAAGACTTGATTCTGCCGCCTTGCTTGGGGCAGGGAGAGAGTAGTTACTTCTGGGGATGGTTGGCGCCTTAGCGTGCTCCTCAAACACATGGACTGTGTTAGATCATCTGCCACTTGGATTTTATTTTTATTTTTTATTTATATGTGATGACTGTATTTATATTTTATACAATTGTATTTATATTTTATGATTGCTGTTTCAATTGATTGTTTTTATTGTAAACCACCCAGAGTCCCTCTTGTGGGGGGAGATGGGCAGTGGCAAAAATTTGAATTAATAATAATAATAGTATTAGAACTGTAAAAATAAGCATAGTTAATATGTATAAATAATCATTACCTAAAACTGTGTACAATTGTACATCTCTAACTAGATATGATATTAATTTTTGAATGATCTGGCAAGCTCAGACCATGCAACTGGAGTCAGAAACATCGTTATGACTTTTCCTTATGTTATCTTTTCTGCACTTTAACAGTAAGGTACAAATTACTGTTACAGTACTTGTAAGTTCTCATATAGTGATAAAACTCCCTTGAACGAATCATATACACCAGTATATGCATGTAGTAGATGTTTTCACTCAAATATATGCCTCCTTCCTTGAAAGCAATATTATTTAGTCTGTCATCTATATGACTAAGTAAAATATCATGTTTAGTACCCAAAGTATTCGCTAATGCCTTTGAAATTACAACTGGTAAATGCGTACTCTTAGTCTTATTTCTAGATATTAACATTTTTGCAAAAGAGATCCTACAGTTGACTTGTCAAATCAGGATTTATACTCAGTCACGTTAAACGGATCAACCATTTCTAAAAGGCTCAGTGAACCCTTGGACTTTTCAATTTGTTTTATGTTGCCTGGTTGTTTGCTGATTGCCAGATGGGATTGTATTAAAGTTCAATCCTTCGTTCCCAAGCGACTTATCTCTCTCCACACCAGGCCCTTCTCATGCAGCATTTTGTAAGATATCATTCTGAAGCATGTCTGCAAGAAAACCCATTGAACACGCGAACTCTGTCAAGAATAGATTGAAAAATATCTCCACTTTACATTAGGTGGTAAAAATATGCTAGTTTAGCCATAGCTAGGATAAGGATAATAAACTAGATAAATATTTGGAGCCTGTGACTGAGAATTACCAGGTGCAGCTTTCCTCACTGAAATTTCTTCACTATTAATTAATACCTAGCAATGAAATGTCACAGACTACCCAATATTTTACATAAAGGAATAATACTGGGCTACATCTATGTTTAAAATTTGATCTTAAAGATGGGTTTATATTTAGTAGATTTCTTATTATTTGTGTAAATAATAAGAAATCTACTAAATAAATAATAATCTACACCTAGTAACAAACATTTACCAGTCCTATGGGAGGAATAAAAATAAAAAATCTGCCACTGATATAACTTTGTCAGAATAAAACAAAAACAAAAACAAAACCTTTAAATGTTTCCCAGGCCAAACATTTCCAGTCACCTCAACTGTACTTTCAATTAATGCTGGAATAACAAATAATCATATCTAGACTAGATTTAAAATGTCAAAAGCATTTGGCTAGAGTTGGATACAAAAAATATATTGTAACAAATTCACTACAATCTACTGGATTCATTTAATAGTTTTAATTAATTCCTGTTTTTAATGTTTTAAGCTTATTTTTTTTTGCATGGTATTGTTTTACAGCTGCTATATTCTTCCTTGGTGGCTTTTGTTGACTGACAGTATAGTATAAATCAAGATATAAGAAAGATTTAACTAATTTTCATCTGACTTATATTGATGGGAATATTCTACTTATAATTAATATCCAGTCCAACTCATATAAACCTATGAAAGCCTCAGATGGTAGAAGAGACTAAAGGGGAACAAGTATTAAGGGCAATCCATCTTAGATACCTCCCCAAAATTTGGAATGTGGCCTAATTAAATTTATTTAAAATTTGCAGCCTATCTCAAGTGATTGCAAAATCCTTCACTTGACAAGTTTTCCTGTCACATATTACCAAGATTGTAAATGCTCAGGCAGTTGAGTCACTGAAACTTCTGGTATCATAATAAATAACTCAGTCTATTAGGGTTGGTGGTTACAGTAGTGTTAACTGTAGTCTTTATTTACAAAATTTCTAAGTTGCTTTTCAGCAATAAACATCACTCAAGTGAATACATCATACCAGCTTCTCTATGCACAGATGTTAGAAATTTTTCCAAGTAGTTCGGTAAGCTCAAATGTGTTTTTCTTTTTCTTTTTTTAGTTTTCTGCTGATACTCTTTTGAACAAAGAAACCATTAAAATTTCTATGTTTTCCCTAGAATTAGGCTGACCATATTTCCTTGAGACAAAAAAAGGGACATTGGGATGGCAAAACGGGATGGGGTTAACCTTATGTAATATTCCGTATTCACGAAAAACACAATAAAAAACATTATTGACAGTAAGCTGGGAAGGTGCAGGAGGGGGAAGTTTGGCAATGGTTGGGTCTGGAGAGGCTGGTGCAGGGGTGGGGTTGGGCAGAGAGGTTGCAGGAGGGCTGAGGCGAGCTGGGACAGGAGGACAGGAACAAGGCAGCAGGAGGCTGGAGAAGCAGAAGGCTGAGGCTGGCGGCGAGCTGGGATGGGAGGACAGGAATGAGGCAGCGGGAGGCTGGAGAAATGCCGGAGGGCTGAGGACGGCGGCGAGCTTGGACAGGAGGACAGGAACGGAGGAGTCTAGTGAACAGTTATCCCCGACAACCTGTTGCTCTCTGGTGCACCCTTTTATTTTATTTTCTTCCCACAGTTTTGGCCTGAGAGCCAATTAGCTTCTTTTCTGCTGGGCGTGCTTTTCTGACCGTCTTCCACTGCACTGATTGGCGGCAGTGAGTCTCCCTCTTGCTCACCGCCAATCAGCTGTTCCTGCGGTTCCCGCTCTAGGTTTCCCACCGGATTGAGAACTACTGCCAATGGGTAAATCAGCCTCCTTTTCAATTTCAATTTTTTCCCACTTTTCCCAATAACGGCTCCAACGTTTTTAAAAAATGGGACAAAATTGACATTTATATTAAAACGACGGGACAGTCGGGAAATGTTAAAAAAAACCCGGGACTGTCCCATTCAAAACAGGACGTATGGTCAGCCTACCTAGAGTGGCTAACTCTTTTTACCTGAATGAAAACAAAATGTTTGCCTTATTAACTGACTGCTTAACTAAATTTGATTTATGAACACCGGTGAAAGGTGGCGTATAAATGTTTTAAAATAAAAACCTTCCCACTATAAACTAGACTACTAACTTTGCTTACTGCATTTAAATATCCAGTCAATGAACTTGGATGTTAACCTGTTATAAAAGGCTATGAAGATATATTGCATGATTTATACAAGTCATTTAATGTGAAATCGAATTAGTAAAGAAGATGCAGCATGTATTTAAACCCTAGTTAAAAATCAGAAAAAAATGTGTTATTTGTAACCTTTATCACAAGAACATGGCAAAGGGATGAAATCACAATTGGAAGGATAGAAGTTTCACTCTAACTTTCCCTGATTAGCATTATTTTAACAAAGCCTGCCTGACAGGTTGTGTTGTACAGTACATGCACTAATTATTCTAAAGTGAAGACCTGGGAAAAGTGGGTGGGGTGCTGGTCCTATTATATTCTCAAAGCTGTTGCTCTAGCTACTTTTTTCCCCATCACATCTTTCATGTTTCCCAAGCCCATCATTAGTATACTGCATATATGATAATTTGATATATGTTTTTCCCCACTGCTTAAATTAAATACAACAACAGCAACCAAGCTTATAGGAAAAAGAATTTATATGAAGAATATACTGTGCAATATCTTTAAAATTGTGTTGCTGAGCAATGGTCTTTAAATCTTTTGAAAATAAGAACTATATTTTGTTCCTGTGTTAAGCCAAAGAACAAAGCAATTTTAATTCCAGTGCGGTACCATAGAATAATCTTAATCCATCTAAATTTAGCCATACTGTAGTGCTTCTGTGCAGATGAGTCCCATGAGGCAACAATAAAGGCCCTTCACCAACTTCCCAATATGAGTGTTTAAACTGGTAATGCAAAGAACAGGAGACTGGCACATCTCTCCTCTCTCTCCTTTGGTGGTTCTTGTGATATGAATCACAAGCCATTCACATGTAGAGAAATCTGAATGAGAACATGGAATATTTGCATTGTTCTTCCATTCTTGCTACATACCCAGCTGCACCTGCCTTCATATTCACTGGTGTGCTCATCTTAACAGGAGGAGCAAAAAAAAAAAAAACCAAGGCTCAATTGAGCCACTCCTCCACAAACTGGCAATGTGCCATACTTAACTAGAACAAGCCTAATGGATACGTTTTAGAGCAGTTTGTTAACTGTTTACAGTACAAGTTTTCAATCATAGATCAAATTAATTCTGTATGAGTTTTAGTGAATTTTGCATACAACAATTTTTCAAGTCTGGAAATCATTCTCATAAAAAATACTGCCATCAAATGAAGTGTATGAAAAAATGCAGAATATGAAGAATAAAGAATATGAGCAATATGAAGAATAAAGAGTGTCAGAACATTGCATGAACTTCCAAGCTGGTACAATACAAGTTTACTCATTTGAAAGGTGTTTTCTAGGCTAGAGATCCTAGCTTAAATAAAACAGTATGAATATGCTTGGAGTTAAATTAGGCATATTAGCCAAAATGTGCCAAAACTGACCACCACTATCCTTACCACTAGCAGGGAATGTGACACAAGTAAGCTAAGGCAGGTAGGTTAACCTGCAGGAGACCACAGTCCTCTCTTAGGCATGGAAGCAATTGGGTGACTTTGGGCCAGTCACCAACTCTCAGCCCATCCCATTTCACAGCTGTTATGGGGAAAATGGGAGGAGGGAGCATTATAAATGTCAAGTTGAGATGTATAAAGATGGAATATACATCAAACAAATACATTACTAAAAAGTACTATCTGAATGCTTCAACTGACCAAAACAATGATGGGTGACAGAGGCCATGGGTCCATCTGGTCATGATCATGCCATATGGAAGACTGCAACTGGGAATGTAAAAGGACTAAATGCTAAAAAGCATAAATTAAGAAATGAAATGAAAAAGGAAAAGGAAAAATAGCTATGTTGTGCCTCTGTGAAACTAAGAAAAACGGGAAGGATGTATTCAGTCTGAATTAAGGTGGTTTAATCCTTGCAGTTGAGTTGAGTAAAGTGAAGGTGCAGACTTAACTACGAACAAAAGGGCCAAAGTGTATGAGTTGTGTCATCTGCACTGTGTGGGCGCATGAAAAAGTTAAGATTCCACAAGCTGGTGATAGCTGGATGCTATCCTCAAGTGAATGGTGATAATAAAAGAACCTGAGATGAACTTCGGGGAAAAACTGTATAATATTCTGAATGAATACAATCCAGGAGGAAAATATTATTCTATTAGGTAATGTGAATGGATGGGTGAGAATCAGAAGGGAGTACAGAGAAAATGACTGGGCCATCTCGGGACTAAAGAATTAATGGGAATGAGATGCACAGATGCAGACAGAAAAGTAATGGATAGCATGCGCTTGATTAAGATTAATGAATGTTTGTTAAAAGACAAAGTAGCAGTATAAAATGACATATTTTGCCCACATTGTTGCAAGGAAGTGAGAGGTGTGACTGTCAGGAGAAACATATCCAGTAAGTAAGCTAAACGGAGTGGCATGAGTGGTGAATGAATGTGATTTGAATACAAAAGTGGTGACCAGTACAAAAAGTTATATTGAGTTGGCTTGGTCTTCTGGAAAGAATGGCTGAGGATCAAATCACACACAGAGAAAAACAAACAAACAAATAAATAAATAAAGAGTGAATGGGTCAAGAGGAAGCTGAAGACCACCAGTCATTGCTGGAGTTGCTGGGATCATTAAAAAAAAAGGTGAGAATTTTAAACAACAAAGGGCAATGTATGAAGCAACATCTGTATGGTGGAAGAGGATCATTTGCAATGACAGAAATGCATGGAAAAGCACAGTGAATGGTGCTGGTGTAAAAAAGATTTAGCTAAATTTCCTTTTCTCTTTGTATTTCATTCCTGTAATTTCTTTGGCTTACTATCTTAACCCTTTCTGCACTTTATATAATATTGCTTACTCTGAAATGGAACAGAATGATGGGTATCTATGTAAAAATTAAGACAAGAACTGAGTTTTCTACACTATATTCAAGTTATCATCACCTGTCTGTTTTAAAGTTTCCTTCATCACACTGTAGTATGATTTTTCAATAAATGAAAAGGATACAAGCAGTAGTAACATATGGCTGCGAGAGCTGGACCATAAGGAAAGCTGAGAGAAGGAAGATCGATGCTTTTGAACTGTGGTGTTGGAGGAAAATTCTGAGAGTGCCTTGGTCTGCAAGAAGATCAAACCAGTCCATCCTCCAGGAAATAAAGCCAGACTGCTCACTTGAGGGAATGATATTAAAGGCAAAACTGAAATACTTTGGGCATATAATGAGAAGACAGGACACCCTGGAGAAGATGCTGACGCTACGGAGAGTGGAGGGCAAAAGGAAGAGGGGCCGACCAAGGGCAAGGTGGATGGATGACATTCTAGAGGTGACGGACTCGTCCCTGGGGGAGCTGGGGGTGTTGACAACCGACAGGAAGCTCTGGCGTGGGCTGGTCCATGAAGTCACGAAGAGTCAGAAGCGACTGAACGAATAAACAACAACAAAAAGACTTGATCTGAGCGTTTTCTTCACTATATATCAGTAAACTAAAAAACCAGCAAAAAATCATTTTCTCAAATCCTCATGAACTTTCTCTAAACAAATGTTGTACTGTAAGCTGCCCTGAGTCACTATTGTGAGATGGGCGGCTATATAAACTGAAGAAATTAAAAATGAATAAACAACACCTATCTGTTACCAAAGCCACTGTCAATCCATGCTGAAAATGGGAGGGGTGCAAAATTGTAACTCATAGTAGCTCAATAAAACAATATGTTGTATTTATATTTATTTATAACTAATGCAAATGAAGAGGAATCTTTTTTTTCCCCCACTGAATACAATTTCTTTTTTACATTCATTGGTTGGATCCAGTTTTTTTTATATATGGAACAGAAGCATTGAACTCAACAAAGCTTAAGTTTGTCATGATTAACTTTAGTCAAATGCATTCAGTGAACATTCTATATATGATTAGGTCTGAATCTACTTCATACACATTTTTGATATTATTATTATTATTATTATTATTATTATTATTATTATTATTATTAAATTTATGGGCTGCCCGACTCCCAGCAACTCAGGACAGTTTATGATATACTTAAACACAGGTGACATTTCTTCAACTACTCAAAGAAAAATACTTACACAGCTACATGCAATTTTTCTTTTATTACTGGTTGATACACTTACAGTAGATAGCAAGTCAGTAATCCAAGGATCTAAGGTGATAGCATATTTTAAAACAGGAGGAACACTGAGGACTAGGTCTTTTTATCCATGTAATTTACCTTTAAATGAGAGGCAGATAAATTTTTACTGTTTAAACTTTAGGTAGGTGAAGGGATATTAAATTAGGAGTTACTTTTTTTTCCAATACACTATAACTTCATATTGCCATATCATTTCCATTTTCCTTCTTTTAAATGAGACCAGGAATATAGCATAAGAGTCCCCCTTTTGGGGGGAGATGGGCAGTGATAGAAATGTAAGTAAGTAAGTAAGTAAGTAAGTAAGTAAGTAAGTAAATAAGTAAGTAAGTAAGTAAGTAAGTAAGATGACCACATACTGGGATTCCATGCCATTCTGGAATTTCAGAAAGCAAAATATATTAACTTCTCTCCATGGCCAAAAATGAAAACTGAGTGTAAAAGTAAAAGAGAATGGAATAATGGTACTTGTCAATGTAGCCAATTTCTTCATGCATCAGATTACATTTAAGTACTATACTATTGTATAATAGTATTAATTTCTAAGAAACACAGCATTTTCATTTGAAATTAATCCCCTCTCCATGTAAGACATGGCAGAAAGTAAAGCCATTCCTGTTTTGCCTGACTTGCAAGTCCACAGTTCTACACCCATTAATTTATGATATAATTAATAATCTGGTTTGCCAACAGCAACTAAAAATGTAACACACTTTATAAAGGAATTATTTTTAATAGTAACTTTGGTTTCAATATCACAATATTTAGATTTTCTCCTCTCTAAACTTTATATACAGTATTAGTTATGGGAAATGAAAAACTGATGCAACTGAGTAAGTACATAGGTTACAATACATCACAGTGTCCAAGATACAGCTGCTAAATGGAATGGAAAAGAGGGGCACCAGTGGTATAAAATGCCAAACACCTAATAGTGTGACCTCTAAAAGGGATTGCTTTTAATAACAAGAAAACAAAATGTTTTAAATAAATAATAAATCCTATACTGCAAGGGACTTTAAATGTATTTTTGTATATAACAAACAGGTTTCTAAAACTGCAACTAGCTTTGCGAGAAGGTTAAATTATTGTGATTACTACAATAGGCACACAGTTTAATAGATGGCTGCAATAGGGGACTTCCACACACCAAAACAGACAAGCTTTAGAATAGTATTTTTTCAAGGACTGCAGAAGAGGAAGGATGTTAATTACTGTTATTTTTCCTCTCTCCCAGTTGATATGATTTGCTTTATTAAAAAAAATTCAAAGGGTTCTTCTAAAGTCATGCCAGATGTATTTGCACAAAAATCACAGATTGTTAGCCAAAAATAAGGCAGATGTCTTGTAGGTATATCTGGTCATTGCTAATTGTTCTTTCAATGTAGCTACTCTTTTGAAGAATATTAGAAGCTTTGGTAATAACAGGATCAATATTAAAACTGAAGTTTGGTCTGTATCATACACAAAAAAATTCAGATTTCAGACAAAAAATATTTTTTCACTTATTTAAATAGATTTTGCTTCAGCACACCAAAGACTTGTGCAGTTTCTGGTTGGAAAGGGTTCTTGTTTTAATGAATCCTTCTGCATTCTTGCTTCTTAGAAAGTCTGTCATTAATACTATAAAGGCTAAACTTCTAAAACAGAGTCTTGCTATTTATCATTCTCTGTTAAATTACAGAGAATGATAGCTGCAACTTATTAATTCCAGGGAACCTTTGTTTCTAGAGTTTGCAATAAAGTATTTGAATGCAATGTGACTGTTTTAGAGGTACTTTTGTGATAAAGTGAAGGGGGAGAAAGCTATAGATTTCGAGAGATAGGATCTTAGGTTTTTAGTAAAGATTTAAGAATAAAACAGGTGAAACTGTCCTGAGAATCAGATTAGGCTGTTTTCCCTTTCTTATATAGCATCTAAAAAGCTCAATGGCTCAGACATCATCTTAACAAGAAAGATAATGTTTCTTCAGAAAACTGGGCAAGACATCTATGATATTCACTTGAGGAACAGCACAGGTACAAAAGAAAAATAAAACTGCTAGAACAATCCTGCTCTGTTGTAGATACCATAGAAGTGACTACAATATTGAATAAATGTTTTATAAACAAATTCTTTCAAGACAGGAAGTGCTGTGAAGGATGGTCATGGAAGAGGAGATTCTTCCATTCAAATGTTTCTTTTTTTAATATACAGGAAAGCCCTTTCACAGTATTTTTCTTTGTTGCAGCAGGAGGTGAGTGAGCCAAATGAGACGTTCCCCCACGGAAACAGCTGACCCCAAACAAAACAAAAACAGTCACAAGTTGCATTGCACAGTATTTCCTTCCTAACACTGGATGGCTGTGGACGAGACATGAGCTGTAGTCATCCAACTGTATGAGTCACCAGAATAAATGGGAAAGGAATTATCAATTCCTACAAAGAATCTCTTCCACATTGCCTCCAATGTTTTTACAAAATTATGTCTCATGGGAACCAAAAAGTAGAACCATTAACTTTTACCATAGCCATATGGTCGTTGTACAAGTCCAGAAGAAGCATACTATCCTACCTAGTGTCCTGCAAAATGCTAGTTTTCAGGTTTCAAATACAAGGAGAAAATTCATTTTGATTTTATTTTTGTTTATTACTATAATTTTTATGCTGCTTCAGTCAAACAACCTCTAAGTGGCTTGCACAGCTTTCCAGGAAAGAGAGATAGATCTAAAAAATTCATTTTGATTTTATTTTTGTTTATTACTATAATTTTTATGCTGCTTCAGTCAAACAACCTCTAAGTGGCTTGCACAGCTTTCCAGGAAAGAGAGATAGATCTAAAAAATTCATTTTGATTTTATTTTTGTTTATTACTATAATTTTTATGCTGCTTCAGTCAAACAACCTCTAAGTGGCTTGCACAGCTTTCCAGGAAAGAGAGATAGATCTAAAAAATCTTTATAAATTCTCAGATCATGTGATATCTTTTGTAGATTCCATTCCAAAATTACTTCCAATTTCTGAAAAGGAACTCAAACATACTTCAGTATTCTTAAGGAAAAAATACAAACAATATTTTCTTTTAATGGCTAACAAGTCCTCTGAATAGGATTCTAAGTCCTAGCATATCTATAACTGTTCTAACCATAAATTGTTCTAGCCATAACTGCTATATTTTATATGGTGATAACTGGCTTTCGGTGATGTCTACAATTTCACCTTCCATCTCTCAACTGTTAAAAAAAATACCCAAGGTCAAATCATAATTTATATGAATGTATTCATTTTTATTTCTAAGGGGATTTCCAAGACCTTTTATTAAATAAGATACATACAATTCCTTCACTGATGGTACATGCTGTAAATCAAATTTTGCAAAAATCTGTAAAACTAAGTTCTAACTTTATGATTCAGAATGACCTTGTACAGCAGAGCAGTTCAAAACTATAAATTAGATATGTATGGAGATATGATGGCTTGTGGAAAAGAATGAAAAAATTAAGTCTGAAAATTTCAAAAATTGAAAAATTTTGGAAAGATGAAAAAACTCCAGTGAGATGTTTTGTTTGAAATAATGAATGCAGTAAAACAGGGTGCTCGTATATTGCTATCCTTTATATTCCAAACATATTTTGTTAGGGCTGTGCAGGGCCTGAGATTAAAAAAACAAAAAGATGCTTCGGAGTATGTAATGGTAGGCATAAAACATCTTTCTGGGACTCTATAAAGCAAAGTGTTTTTTTCCTGGACCCATAGTGCAATTGTGGAGGGCAGTGATCCTGGGAAAAGCCACTTGTGCTTAAGAACACAGCAATGCAATGTAAGCAACCCCCAGACTCTGAAGCATATTTTTGCCTTTACATTCACAACACTGCACAGCCCCGTTTTCTATTAATTTGTACTAGGAAGACTTTTATTTAGAGTACCAGAGCAATACAATTCCTGTATGCAGAGGACAAGTGGTGCAGTATGACTCTTAAATGCAAAGGTAAGATGCACTTCTGCCCCAGGTGGCACTGCCTTTTTCAGGAAGGGAGGGAGGAAGGGAGGGAGGGAGTTAAATAGGTAGGTAGACAGGTTGGTTGCTTCAGTACCTGAATATGGGCCTGTCTGTTGCTGATTTTTCATTTAGAGGCTGCCTTGACCTGGCTTCAAAGGCCAGAAGCAGCATCAAGGAACGCCAAATGAAAGTCTCCAAAAGATATTAAAGTAAATTCAATTAGTAAACATAATTATTGTGTGACTAAATTACATTTTGCATGTAATAAGCATGCCAAACACTGTAATAGTATGAGCAAAGTTATGCATATTGCATTGAATGTTCTGAAAACAGCAAAGAGAACTCAGATCACTAAGAATAATGTTAAAAGAAACTCTGCATACATTTCCATTGTTCCCAACATTTCTTCTGAAAAACTGGGAAAAAATTCTCTGTGGCTTCATAATTTCCAGAAATATTACATCTCTAGATATCCTTTACAGTATAGGACTTATACTACAACGGTGAAAGAAAAAACTAGCAAGCACAAATTGACAATATAATAGAGAAGAGCTTTATACATTTTTGCTAAGAAATCAAGAGGGCAAATAAAGTAAAATTAAACAACTCAGCATAGTAAAAAATTCTATTTTGGTCTTGGAATTATATGCACAAACTATTTACTTATCTTAAACTATATGCATAAATTATTAGCTCATCTTAATATCCTAAGGTGGTTGCTTATTATTTCTTGTACTTTATCAAGAAACTTAAAATGCAACGATCAGCACAACCCTGTTAAAGACTTTCGTTACCTAATGCAGGATTATTTGAACTCTGTTCCGGAAAACCCTTGGGTTCTGTGAGAATTTGATGATGTTCCATGGGAGACTAAGGGCAACCCCCCCCCAAAAGTTTATTTGAATCCAGCCAGCCTTCTACCACCAAAATTTTGCTTCTAGGGAAATATTTTTAACTAACTGGTTCCGTGGCCCGAAAAAGTTTGGAAACTCTTGGGCTAATGCACCATCTGAAAAGCTGCTGTATAAATCTGTGCAATTTTTAACAAAGCTGGGGAAAAATACAGCAGAGCTCCCTACTTCTTCAATGGAAATTTCTACTGAATTCTAAGAAAATTATTTACGATCCAATCCTAAACAGTATGTAGTGTTGGAAGAATAAGCTTAAGATACTGTAAACTGATTTATTATAAAAAAAAATCAAATCAATAGAACAATCTACTGTAAACAGAATTTAAAAAGGGGTTTCATTTTTAAGAAAAAAGTATGAATTGAAACAAAAAGGTTAGTGTAAGCAAACAAAAAGCCCAATTACTCTCCTAAGGCTAATGTGCCAAATTAAAGCTGAAAACTGATACCCATCAGAAATGCTGACAAACAAGCTTCTCTACTCTGCTGAGTTGTCTGTACTTCATACATTGTAAGCCTTGTTTTGTGCAGAGTGGGACAAACAGCAAAACTGAAAAAGAGAAGTTGGAAGAACATTTCATTGCAGAGAGCCAGCAGGAAATTCCAAACACTTTGTTAACAAGAGTTAACAAAGTTTCTGGGAAAAGGATGTAGTTTACAGAGGGAAAATCATGTCACGGTTCTGAACCCTGGATGACAGGGCCTGTGATAAGGAAAAGATAGAAGGAAGGAAGCATGCCCCTCCTGGCTTTGCTTCCACACACCTTAAATAGTCAAACTTAGGATCCCAATGCCTAAAGTTCAAATCCAGTATTATTTGTATACTATGTACATGGAAGCCTTTTAATTCAGAATGAACAGATCATGTGACAGCAAATGTCTTTTTAGCCTGGGATCTCTGGATAAGCGGTATAAATAAAAACAAGTTACTTTATTAGAACAGATTGTAAGTAAAATCTAATTGGATAGTGGGGGTGAATAAAAAGGAACATATTGTACAAAAATTAAAGCAGTTACATGCCTAGATTGATGAAATATAATAAAATGGGAAGTGTTAAAGCAATGCTTTCATAAGCATAACCAGAAATTAAACACACTGTACTCACTAGAACTTACTCCCAGGAATTGGGATAGAACTGCAGTGAAAGTATGTTTTTAAAGCTGAAGTCAAATCACTTTTGTGCACTGTTGATTCAGTGGTCTCCCTGAAAGATAACCCTGAAGGATTAGATAACTTTGTCTAACTTTACAGAGCTTTAAGGTTAGACAAAGATACCAGACTAGAATTATCTTTTGCATGGGAAAATTAAGGAAGGGCATACTGTGACGTAACTCAGCAACAGTTATAGAATCTTCACATTTTTCAGGCAAAGACATTTTAAAGAAAAATGTATTTCATTCATTTCAAAATATTCTTATCCCCCTTTGACCAGTTGTCAAAGCGGATTACAATTCCAATTTTAAAAGGATAAAAGTCCCTCTGGGGGAAGGAGATGGGCGGTGACAAATTTGATAAATAAATAAAATAAATAAAACAACAGAAACAGTAGATTATTATGTAATGTAAATAACCAATGACATCCAGTCCTGGTGAAATCAGTAAGAGCAAATTTTGCTTTAATTAGCGTTAGATGCTCAGGAGACCACACTTCAGCTGCTCTCTAAAAGATAAGGGCAGATGCTGAGCTAATTTGCCAGCAGCAGATATCACTGCCACCATAGAAGATACTATCTTTACCAACCACTATCTCATCAGTGAAGGAGAGAGTTCCCCCCAAAGTGTCAATTGCAGATCTCAATATATGCTCCTAAGTAAAAACATCCCCTAGATCCAACTAGGACTTCATATACTCTGCATTTAAAGGATATTCTATAGCTTTCTCTTGTAGGAGACACTTCTGTGCCATTGGTGTAGTGGTTAAGGCATCAGGCTAGAAACCGGGAAACCATGAGTTCTAGTCCTGCCTTAGGCACAAAGCCAGCTGAGTGACCCTGGGCCAGTCACTTTCTCTAAGCCCTAGGAAGGAGGCAATGGCAAACCACTTCTGAAAAATCTTGCCAAGAAAACTGGAGGGACTTGTCCAGGCAATCTCTGAAAATTAGACATGATTGAACAGATTAAAAAAAAACTATTACCAAATCATGGGTGTTGGATTTATATCCTTATGGATCAACATGGCTCTAATAAACATCTATAACAAGACTGTCCTTTACTTTCCAAATGAAATGAAGTTGGTAAAAGCTTCTTCGCCCTGAAGGTATCATTTGTGCAAATCTATAAAAACAGTCTGGATACACACCTTATTACCTTTGATCAATAAATACCCTAGACGGAAAGATATAGATTATATGCAAATGTTAGTTATAGACGAACATCCAACTGTCACGGCGCAAGTAGCCAGATTCTGCGCAGCTGCTATGAAGATACGTCAGATTATGATTGGAAAAATGTAGTAATGTACCCCTTGTAATAACTCTGTGGTCTATATATCACATTTTATATATGATATTTTACTATTGTTATTACTTTTTAATATTTTACATATCATATTTTTATAGACACATATTTGATAGAATATTAGTCATGATAATGCAAATTAATAAGATCATTTTCAAATTTGATTAAGGGGCTCATTTACATTGTAATCTAAACATATTTTAACATTTAACTGGAACTTGTAAATTCAAATTTAAAATTATTTTAAATCAGATGGCTCATATTTTAAGGCTAAGGCTAATGTGTATATCTTTATAGAATTGTATCTTGTATTGGTCAGTGACTGTAATAAAATTGAACTGAACAGTCTGGACATAAGAACAATGTTCTTCACAAGAAAAAATACTGAATTTAAACTTGCTTTTGAAAATACCAAGAGTCAATACCCTGACCTCCTCAATGATTCCAATGAGGCTTTGATGATTCAAATGTCCATCAGTGTCATCCAGTGCCATTCTCTGTTTGAATGACATTTATGCAGGATATCAATAGATTTTTATAATAACAACAAATCCCTTTCATTAGGGTTTCTATAAACTTATATGTGAGCCAGTTTGGTGTAGTGATTAAGGCACAAGGCTAGAAACCGGAAGACCGTGGGTTCTAATCCCTCCTTAGGCACAAAGCCAACTGGGTGACCCTGGGCCAGTCACTCTCTCTCAGCCCTAGGAAGGAGGCAATGGCAAAATCACTTCTGAAAAACCTTGCCAAGAAAACTGCAGGGACTTGTCCAGGCAGTCTCTGAGGATTGGACATGACTGAACAGATTTTATATAAATAATGCATATATATATATATATATATATATATGCATTATTTTCCAAAAAAATGTGTAGTATTCAGGCTTTGATTAATCAAGGGGTCTATGGAAGAAACAATTCATATATATATATATATATGCATTATTTTCCAAAAAAATGTGTAATATTCAGGCTTTGATTAATCAAGGGGTCTATGGAAGAAACAATTCCCAAAGTTTAATATTACTGAAATTGCTTTCATCTGAACAAATCTGGTCAGACAATTCCATGTTTCCACTGCTGTAAGAGAAGTTACTAATAACATTGCAAATAAATCCTTCAGCGTGTACCAGAAATAAATTTACAACCTAAGTTGTTGGTGTTCCCTTGTTTTTTTTTTCCTTTACTGTCCTATTTATAAAATCATGCACAAAGAAATACAGATAAGGGATCTCCCTTATCCTAAGGAAACTTAGAGCCTGAGACTTAGTCTCAGATCTGCTTCACACCCTCCTGGAATCTTAAGCATGCAATCCAGAAGGAAATAATCCCATCTGATGAACACATATCTTAAACATAAACAGATATTAAACACACAGTACATCACCATATGCACGCCCAATGCATGTGCCGTGCATTGTCATGGAGGTTTCTAAGTGGGCAACAGTTTGGCCAACCCCTACCTAGAGAAGGAAGAGACCTGAGGCTCTATTTTGAACATCTGACTCTAGGATCCCTGTTTGAGGGAGGCAAAGCAGCATTTCAACAATGCGACCCAACCCGTGGTGCCTGTACCTATTGCAATAACCACTAAACTCTTCCCTGCAACCCGCTCAGAACCATCAAGTGGGCAAGAAACTCTTGTCCAGACCGAGCCTCGGCTTGGACGGGAAGAGGACACGCCGCCGTTTTGACTCGAAAGTGGGGGTTGGGTCTTCCGTTGGTCCAACGGATAACGAGGGACCTTTGCTCCCTTGAAAACATCAAAGTTTAGGCCGCCCAAATCTCCCTTCCTTCTCTCCCTCGCTGCACGACCCCCCCCCCCGCCGCCCGCTGCGAGCGGACCTCCAGCCGACCAGTCCGTCTAGCTCGCCCACCAAACGCAGCAGCAGCAGCAGCAGCTAGAGACTTACGGACTTTGACTTTGCGGTGGTCCAGGCAACCGGCGAGAGCCTTAAGGGAGTCCACCCGGCGCTGGAGCCGGGCGCTCCGGCGTCCTAGGCTCTCCGCTTCGCTCTGGATCCCGCCGAAGACGTCGCTGGCACAGCGGGAAAGGTCCGAGAGCTGCCAGAGGAGGGATACCAGCGAGCGGGAGCAGACATCTTCCAGGGAGCCGAAGAGGGGCCCCGCGCCGCTTCGCCTGGCGTGCCCTTCTTTGTCCCTCTGAACGGCGGCAGCGCCCTCTTCCAAGCGGCACAGCTTGAGGGGAGACACGGTCCTCAGAGGGAAAGGCATCGTTGGGCTTCCGCTTCTCTGAGCGGAAAGCAACCCGCATCCAACCCAAGTAGACGCTTCGGGTTGGGTTCCCTTCCAAAAGAAGGCCGACCGTTGCAACCAATCTTTTTTTTTTTGCTTTCTTCTTCTTCTTGTTATTAAAAAGAACGGAGCAAAGAGCTCGCGTATGGGGAGCTGCGGCCGTAAGCCCCGTTGGCAGAGGGCCCGCAGGGGAGTCGCCACAGGTACATTGCGCCCAAGCAAGCGGAGGGAAGAGTTGGCTCGCCTGCCCGCCGCTTAGCCGAAAAGGCGCTGCAAGAGCGAAGCTTGGTGGGGAGTGAAATCCAGGGGTTGCGCGGCTGCCGGGCTGCTCCGATCGGAAGGACCAGAGGGAGAGCAGATGATCTTGGAAGTCAGCGAGGAAGCAGGCTCGGAAGAAAGGATCTCTGCTCGGCGGACCCCAAGGGCACCCCTCGCCCGGTCACCTGGGATCCCTTCGCTTTTCCGAAACAACTCCCCTTCCCCACCCGGAAAACGAAAAGAAGGGGAGGGGAGCGCAGGACGATCCGACTCATCAGAAACCTGGCGAGAGAGCTTTCTTTAAGCAATCCCAATAACAACAATCAAGGCCGCCGCCTACCTGTGGCTCTCCCTGCCCGCCCGAGTTACTCCTTGCCCGCCAGCCAGCCGAAGGTGGAGCGCCTCTCTCTCCGCCTTCGCTTTAACTCTTTCTGCCGCTGGAGGTCAGCGAATCTCACCCTTCGCTCCGTTCATTCTCCCTCCCGAGGAATCTTCATGGACTGGTTGCCCCCCCACCCCGCAAATGTACTGCCTCCTCTGTCAGTCGGAGCTGCCCAGGGGAGCCATCGCTTTACAGCTGCCACCTTTTCAACTACTTTAAGGGCCCAGGAAATCCGTGGCCTTGGTATTTAGATCTCAAATTCCCCTTCTTTTTCACAGAAGCTGCTCTCACGCTAGGGGTAGGAGAAAAGAGTATAAATGTGGACTGTATCTTTTCTAGGACTATTTGGCAAAATGGGCTGGGCCTCTGGTGTTGCTGTGGCAGTTTAAAGATGCCTTCCCTGATCTTTTTTCCTTGCAGCATTTATTTATTTATTTATTTATTTATATAAATCAGCGTTATATAGCAGCCCATCTCACAAGAAGTGACTCTGGGCAGCATACAATAATCCCATTTTTATACCCCATTTATCAGTCAGGAGTGGAAGGCAGAGCACCTAGGATTCCCTCCTGTTATTCCCTGCAACAACAACCCTGTAAGGTAGTTTGAGTTTAGAGAGAATGACTGGCCCAAAGCCACACAGTGAACTTCCATGGTTGACAGTAGACTAGAACCCTGGTGCCCCCCTCCTGGTCCAACACCTTAACCACTATACCACACTGGCTCTTTCATTTATCTACATTTCTAGTCAAAAGCAACTATTTGATAAGTGTTCTTTCCATAGCACTAGAGCCCTGGGAGCTAAATTCTGGTAGATTGTGTGCCCAGAACAGTCAATATCAATGTCTGTTTTAATCTCTTATTCAGAGGGCATTCTAATATTTGCCATCCATGCCACACAGTGCTCATTTGGACTGATGGCCATATATGGAAAACTATATAGGCAGAACTTCTTATAGTCTTGTTGATAATGTTTTTTCATAGATCCTTGAAGTTTTTGGGGTATCTCTAAGGAGTTGGATCCATACCAATCATATATTTCTTGTAGCTGCTCAGCTTGCTGAAAACAAGGGCATTTTGAGCAAAACCTCTTTGAATCTTGTCAGACTATCTGGCAGATATATTTAGAAGGAAAACAAGTATCTACATAGGAGAGACCCATTAGAAATGAAGCTGTGGCTACTGAAAAGTTAGTTTGCTCATATCTTCTGGCAGTAAAGAGCCTGTTGATAAAAATACTTGAACCTCTTGTGTGGCCTAGAATTGTGTCGGCTCACTCCTCATATAAACCATGCTTGCTTAAGAGTTTTTACAGAATGAAGAGAACTAAAAAAATGATTGAGAATTTCAGCAACCGGTAGAAGATTGGTAAAAGACCAGTTTTGCCCACTGAGAAGAGTTAAAGACATGCTAAATAATTTTCAGGCAGGATTTCCTGTCATGGTAGACTTGATACAGAGGCATGAGGCATTATGGCTATTCATCAAGGCTTTCTTAAACTATGTAAACTGACATGAAGTGTGCAGTTCCAAATGAACCTTTTTGCAGCTGATAAATCAGGAAAAAACATAGTATAATCTAGGCTTCTTTACATTCTGATCACAAATATAAATTTTTCTCCTGCTTACAAAAGTTATCTCACCACCTAACTCCTAAGTGATTAACAGTGGTACATTCACCAAAGTCTGTAGAATAAAACATAGGAAACCAATTTCTTAACAGATCATGAAGGGGTCAATATTTTAATAGTGACAAAGCTAAAATAGCCATAATAATATTTTCTATTCCTATTTTTCTTGTGTTCCATGTTAGTTATTAAATTACAAGGATTTTCTGTCACTCTGGATAAGTTTCTCAGTGTCATGAAATTCAATTATAAGCAATAAGAAACACACAAAAGAAAAGTGCACTGGTGTATTTTAGCTGTAATTGCTAAAAAGCTCTATTCGTACTGTAGGCATTTCTTCAAACATGCCTTTGCATGTCTACCTCCCATACTTCAGGCAGGGAAACTGTTGGGCTACTGAATGAACAGCTTTAGATGTTCAAAACCAGGTGTTTGTTTCATAGGGCATCTAACCATGGAGAGGGAATCATTTATACCATATACCATACCATCGACCATGGTATCCTCTTGGGGTGGCTCAGGGAGTTGGGGGTAGGCGGCGTAGTCTTACGCTGGTTCACCTCCTTCCTCCAGGGCTCATCCCAGTCGGTGTTGATAGGGGAGGAGAGATCGGCCCCGCGGCTCCTTCTTTGTGGGGTGCCGCAGGGATCAGTACTCTCCCCTCTCCTTTTTAACATCTACATGAAACCACTGGGCGAGATCATCCGTCACCGTGGGATGAGGAATCATCAGTATGCTGATGATACTCAATTGTATATCTCCATCCCGGGTGAAGTAAGTGATGCCGTGACCACCCTCTCTGAGTGTCTGGGGGCTGTGGGGGGCTCGATGGGGAACAACAGGCTTCAACTGAACCCTGGTAAGACTGAGTGGCTGTGGGTTAATGGTTCTCCTGTATCCAGGACATTAACATCTCTGGCTCTGGATGGGGTTGCACTGCCCCAGACAGACCCGGTGTGTAACTTGGGGGTCTTCCTGGACTCACAGCTCCTGCTCAAAGAGCAGGTGGCAGCCATGGCCAGGAGAGCCTTTGTGCAGCTACGTGCTGTGCACCAGTTACACCCCTTTCTGGACCAGGAGGCCCTTCGAACAGTCATTCATGCCCTTGTTATCTCTCAGACAGACTATTGCAATGCGCTCTACATGGGGCTACCCTTGAAAAGTATCCAGAAGCTTCAGCTGGTCCAGAATGCAGCTGCACAAGCTGTTTTTGGTGCCCCCAGAAGGGCACATGTAATACCACTGCTGCGCGAGCTGCATTGGGTACCAGTTTGCTTCCGGGTCCAATTCAAGGTGTTGGTTATCACCTTTAAAGCCCTACATGGCATGGGGCCAGGTTACCTGAGGAACCACCTCTTCCCTATTACATCAACCAGTCCCACCCAATCGTGCAGAGAGGGCATGCTACAGAGCCCGTCTGTAAAAGAATTTCATCTGGCAGGGTCCAGGAAGCGGGCCTTCTCCACAGTAGTTCCTGCCCTGTGGAACATGCTGCCCCCAGAGGTGAGATTGGCCCCATCGCTCCTGGTGGAGTCTGAAGACCTGGTTCTGCCGCCTCGCTTGGGGTGGAGAGGGGAATAGAGCTACATGGGGATAGTTGTTATAGACCACTCCTCCCACACTTGGACTGTTTTAGATGCTTCACCGCTTGGATTTTTTATTTTTTATTTCTATTTATAGTATTTTTACTGTATTTTACTTTTTGTATTATTGTGATGGTTTTAATCCATTGTTGTAAACCGCCCAGAGGCCTCCGACGGGAGGAGACGGGCAGGGATAAATTAGATAAATACATAAACAAACAAAAAGACATTTATAAAAGACATTTAGCTCTCAACACCCTCAAGTCAAGCTTTTGGTGCTGCACTTAATAATCCAGTGAGTACATATGGGAAAAAATTACACCTATCATTTTATCCAACCAAATTTCAACTACATATGCCAGATAAACATGTTCTTCCTAGATTATGGCTCAGATGGTGATTATAGTTGGGTTAGATGATCTGGCATACACCAGCATTATATTTGGGCCTAGGGGGCCGTAGGTAAATTACTAGAGTGGGGATAGGCAACTCAAAACCCTTTCACAGCCTCAGACTTCACTCTGACACTGCTGGAAATTTAGAGTAGCAACATCAAACTGCCACCAATTTCCAGCACTGAGGTACCAAAGTTTTGCAACAGCACAACTGAAAAGATTCCCTCCCTCGTCTGATCTAGAGCACAGGCTCATTTTTTAAAAGGTGGATAAAATTGGCTGCTTGCTGCTTCCCATATATGTCATACGACTATGTGGTTGGCAAATTATCACTGAACTGTTACAGTGTCATACAAATTACTTTAGAAGGCCTGAAAAATGCTTATTCTGAGCCCCCATAAAAGCGCCAAATGGCACTCAACATTATCTATGATGTGATGGAAGTGCTGACACAGTGCCTGGGGGCTGTCAGGGTCAGGAGGAATAGACTCAGAATGGATCCCTCTAAGATGGAACAGCTCTGGATTTGCAGGTCTAACAATTCCAGAAAAATGGCACCTTTCTCTCTGAATGGGATTGTACTGCCCCACTTGGAGATGGTCCACAATTTGGGAGTCCTCCTAGACTCACAGCTATGAGAACAAGTGGCAGTTGTGGCTAGAAGTTCTGCCCAGCTCCATCTGGTGCACCAATTATAACTACAGAAAGCCCTGTTCACAGTCACTCATACTTAAATCACTTCTCAGTTGGATTACTCTAATGCATTCTACATGGGCTGCCCTTGAAGAACATTCAAAAGGTACAGCCAGAATGCATCAGCCTGGGTGTGCCTGATATATTTGGGTGATCCCCCTGCTTTAGAAGCTCCATTGGCTGCCATTGGGCCTCTTGAATGTGATTCAAAGTGCTGGTTGTCACCTTAAAGGTCCTACTTGGCTCTGGTCCTGGTTATCTCAGGGGCTACCTCCTCTGCCATTTACAGTACTTCCTTATCCAAATAGATCTCATAGGATCAATAATCTCCAGCTTTCATCCCTGTGGGATTTCCAGGGGCGGGGGGGGGGGTCAGGAGGAGGCTTTTTCCATTGCTACCTCCATTCTCTGGAACTCCCTCCCAAGTTTCAGTCTGCTTCATCCCTCCTGTGCTTCAGAAAACATGTAAAAACTTTCCTTTTGGCATAGGATTTTGTTGTTTATTCGTTTAGTCGCTTCCGACTCTTCGTGACTTCATGGACCAGCCCATGCCAGAGCTTCCTGTCGGTCGTCAACACCCCCAGCTCCCCCAGGGACGAGTCCGTCACCTCTAGAATATCATCCATCCACCTTGCCCTTGGTCGGCCCCTCTTCCTTTTGCCTTCCACTCTCCCTAGCATCAGCATCTTCTCCAGGGTGTCCTGTCTTCTCATTATGTGGCCAAAGTATTTCAGTTTTGCCTTTAATATCATTCCCTCAAGTGAGCAGTCTGGTTTATTTCCTGGAGGATGGACTGGTTGGATCTTCTTGCAGTCCAAGGCACTCTCAGAATTTTCCTCCAACACCACAGTTCAAAAGCATCGATCTTCCTTTGCTCAGCCTTCCTTATGGTCCAGCTCTCGCAGCCATATGTTACTACAGGGAACACCATTGCTTTAACTATGCGGGCCTTTGTTGTCAGTGTGATGTCTCTGCTCTTCACTATTTTATCGAGATTTGTCATTGCTCTTCTTCCAAGGATTAAGCGTCTTCTTATTTCCTGACTGCAGTCAGCATCTGCAGTAATCTTTGCACCTAGGAATACAAAGTCTTTCACTGCTTCTACATTTTCTCCCTCTATTTGCCAGTTATCAATCAAGCTGGTTGCCATAATCTTGGTTTTTTTGAGGTTTAGCTGCAAACCAGCTTTTGCACTTTCTTCTTTCACCTTCATCATAAGGCTCCTCAGTTCCTCTTCACTTTCAGCCATCAAAGTGGTATCATCTGCATATCTGAGATTGTTAATGTTTCTTCCAGAGATTTTAACTCCAGCCTTGGATTCCTCAAGCCCAGCTTGTCGCATGATGTGTTCTGCATACAAGTTGAATAGGTAGGGTGAGAGTATACAGCCTTGCCGTACTCCTTTCCCAATCTTAAACCAGTCTGTTGTTCCGTGGTCTGTTCTTACTGTTGCTACTTGGTCGTTATACAGATTCTTCAGGAGGCATACAAGATGACTTGGTATCCCCATACCACTAAGAACTTGCCACAATTTGTTATGGTCCACACAGTCAAAGGCTTTAGAATAGTCAATAAAACAGAAATAGATGTTTTTCTGAAACTCCCTGGCTTTTTCCATTATCCAGCGGATATTGGCAATTTGGTCTCTAGTTCCTCTGCCTTTTCTAAACCCAGCTTGTACGTCTGGCAATTCTCGCTCCATGAACTGCTGAAGTCTACCTTGCAGGATCTTGAGCATTACCTTACTGGCATGTGAAATGAGTGCCACTGTTCGATAGTTTGAACATTCTTTAGTGTTTCCCTTTTTTGGTATGGGGATATAAGTTGATTTTTTCCAGTCTGATGGCCATTCTTGTGTTTTCCAAATTTGCTGGCATATAGCATGCATTACCTTGACAGCATCATCTTGCAAGATTTTGAACAGTTCAGCTGGGATGCCGTCATCTCCTGTTGCCTTGTTATTAGCAATGCTTCTTAAGGCCCACTCAACCTCACTCTTCAGGATGTCTGGCTCTAGCTCACCGACCACACTGTCAAAGCTATCCCCGATATTGTTATCCTTCCTATACAGGTTTTCTGTATATTCTTGCCACCTTTTCTTGATCTCTTCTTCTTCTGTTAGGTCCTTGCCATCTTTGTTTTTGATCATACCCATTTTTGCCTGGAATTTACCTCCAATGTTTCTAATTTTCTGGAAGAGGTCTCTTGTCCTTCCTATTCTATTGTCTTCTTCCACTTCCGCGCATTGCTTGTTTAAAAATAATTCCTTATCTCTTCTGGCTAACCTCTGGAATTTTGCATTTAATTGGGCATATCTCCCCCTATCACTGTTGCCTTTTGCTTTCCTTCTTTCTTGGGCTACTTCTAGTGTCTCAGCAGACAGCCATTTTGCCTTCTTGGTTTTCTCTTTCTTTGGGATGTATTTTGTTGCCGCCTCCTGAACAACGCTGCCAACTTCTGTCCAGAGTTCTTCCGGGACCCTATCTACTAAGTCCAGTCCCTTAAATCTATTCTTCACCGCCACTGCATATTCCTTAGGAATATTAGTGAGCTCATATCTAGCTGATCTGTGGGTCTTCCCTAATCTCTTTAGTCTGATCCTAAATTGTGCAAGAAGAAGTTCGTGATCTGAACTACAGTCAGCTCCAGGCCTTGTTTTTACCGACTGTACAGATGTCCGCCACCTTTGGCTGCAAAGGATGTAATCAATCTGATTTCGGTGTTGTCCATCTGGTGAAGTCCATGTATAAAGCCGTCTCTTAGGTTGTTGGAAGAGAGTGTTTGTTATGCAGAGTGAATTGTCTTGGCAAAATTCTATCAGCCTGTGTCCTGCTTCGTTTTGTTCTCCCAGGCCATACTTACCTGTAATTCCAGGTGTCATTTGACTGCCCACCTTAGCATTCCAGTCTCCTGTGATGAAAATAACATCTCTTTTAGGCGTGTTGTCCAGTAGGTGCTGCAGATCCTCATAGAACTACTCTACTTCAGCTTCTTCAGCATTTGTGGTTGGGGCGTATATTTGGATCACTGTGATGTTAGATGGCTTGCCCTGAATTCGAATTGAGATCATTCTATCATTTTTTGGGTTGTATCCAAGCACTGCTTTAGCCACTTGACTATTAATTATGAAGGCTACTCCATTTCTTCTGTGGTCCTCTTGTCCGCAGTAGTAGATCTGGTGGTCATTTGATGTGAAGTGGCCCATTCCAGTCCATTTCAGTTCACTGACGCCCAGAATGTCTATCTTTAATCTTGACATCTCACCAATAACCACATCCAATTTGCCCTGGCTCATAGATCTTACATTCCAGGTTCCGATGGTGTGTTGATCCTTAGAACATCGGATTCGCTGTTCACCACCAGCACCGTCGGCCGCTAGCCGTCCTTTCGGCTTTGCGCTAGCTGCGTCATCACGTCTGGGGCTAGTTGAGCTCATCCTCTGTTCCTCCCCAGTAGCATTTTGACCATCTTCCGACCTGGGGGTCTCATCTTCCGATGGTATACCGACATATCTCTGGTTGTACTGATCCATTTAGTTTTCACGGCAAGAATACTGAGGTGGGTTGCCATTACCTTCCCCAGGGATCGCATTTAGTCTGACCTCTCTGTCATGACCTTCCCGTCTTGGGTGGCCCTTCACGGTTTAGCTCATGGCATCATTGAGGTGCTCAAGCTCCAGCACCACGACAAGGTAACGATCCTTTGCTGAAGTGGCATAGGATAAGGGTGCTTTATACAATGGAAGCAGGATCTGCAGCACCTTTGGTGTATTTATATTAGGCTGACCATACGTCCTGTTTTGAACGGGACAGTCCCATTTTTTTAACATTTCCAGACCATCCTGTCGTTTTAATATAAATGTCCATTTTGTACCGTTTTCTTAAAAACCTTACTTAAAAATTTGAAAGTTCCTGTGAACCTGTCAGAATGCAGTCTGACTTTGGGTGGAAGGAGGGGGAGCTCAGCAGAAACGGTGGGGAAAAAGCCGCAGAGCTCAACCAGGCAGGAAACGTAAAAAGAAAAAAACAGGATCAGCTGATAGGCAGTGATCAAAGGGTGAGCCAATTGGCTCCTGCCTTGAAATGGCAGGAAGAAAAGAATGTAAAAGCACAGCCAGAGGAGGAACAGCTTGTCGGGGACAACCATTCACTAGACTCCCCAGCCCAGCCTTGCCTCTCGCAGACGAAGGAATCTGAAGATTCCCAGCCTGAGAAAACCGGAGAAGTTCCTGCCTGCTGGTCCAGCCCATCACCCAGCCCTGCCCTGTTTTGCCATCCCAATGTCCCGTTTTCGTCTCAAGGAAATATGGTCAGCCTAATTTATATGGATTTTGTTTTTATATCTATTTGGGGTTTCAAGGGTTTAAATAATTATTAGCCTCCTTGAGACTCTGGGAATGGACAGCATACCAGTATAGTAAACAAAGAAAGAAAGAAAAAAATGGCAATGTCTGTTATCCTCCTGAAGTCTGGTGCTGTGTTCCTCCTCCATGTATAAATTATACCACCAAATTCTTCAGACTCCTATCCACAACTACAGGCAGCAGATTTAAAACCAAAGGGAGAGATACAGATAGCTGATTTAAAGTGACTGTAAAAGTAAACCAATTCACTGGGAAATTAATGAAAAAGTATATCCATAGCAAATTAAGTGGAAAAAATGAACACACTGTTCTCACATCCTCCTGGCATTTAGTCATCACTACTTTATTGGTAATTGTTGAGAAATACATTTTGTAGCCATATGCCTTGGTGAAGCTAGTCCTAGTTATGGGGTGTCACAACAAGGACAGCCAATCCTTGCTGCCTTTGGGAACAGGTAGCAATTTGCCTGATCTTTTCAGTGATCCCAACCCAAATTCCACAATCCCTGAAGAAAATCAGGGTGCTGTGCATCATAAAGCCTTGGATATTGTTCAGCCCTAGAGAGCAGGTTCGGTGTAGTGATTAAGGCAACAGGCTGGAAACTAGGATACTGTGAGTTGTAGTCCCCTTGTAGGCACAGAGTCAGCTGCGGGACCTTGGGCCAATCACTCTCTCTCAGCCCTAGGAAGCAGGCAATGGGAAACCACTTCTGAAATCTTGCCAAGAAAACTGCAGGGATTTGTCCAGGCAGTTGCCAGGAGTTAACACTGACTTAGAGGCATCATCATCATCATCGTCATCATCATCATCATCGGTCAGCCCAACCCCCTGATGGGAAAGTGATTCCCTGCCCCCACATTGCAGGCATTGCCTTTCCCTTCCTTGCGTTCATTCGCTGTTTTACCTGCCCTACACCAATAAAGGTTGCCAGGCCAGTTTTTCATACCCAAGGCATTCATGATCTATGTCTAACACTTCATCCACTTTTTAAAGAGGGATTGGGTTGCTCTGATGTGTTCATGCCCAAAGGGACAGAGACAGATTACCATCCAGAGGGGCACAGGGGAGGGACATCTTCATGCTCCCCTCATTTGGGGCAGACAAGAAGCTATCGCCAAACTGCTTTGGGAGGATAATGGTGTAACATCACAGGTCACCGTAGTATTAGCTTTCTGTGGAGGAAGCCTAAAATTGCATTTTTCTTTTTTGAAGCCACATCACACTGCTGACCAATATTCAGTTTTCAGTCAACTACAATTCTATAATTTTTTTTTTAACAGTACATTCCCTATCTCCGGTTCTTGCCCTCTCCATTGGCCCTGGCAGTGACCAACCACATGGCTATGCCATTTCAGGGGTCTTTGCTTTCAGTCTGCCATGTTACAGTGTCCCATCTCATGTACTTCATACACCGGCTTTATAGCATTTTTTGCTGTAGGAATGCAGGCTATCTGCATTCATGTTTTATCATACAGGTCAGTAACCTAAGAGCCTGGAACTGTATGCCCCCACTCCCTGCATCCTACTCTAGGGTGACTTCTTCAGCCTTTGGTCTATCTTGCTCAAAAACAAAGACAAGATTGGACAGAAGGCTGTGTGAGGGAATTAGTCTGAATTCCTTGAGGGGCCTTGGAACATAGCATGCTGCTCTCCAGTGGGTTGGGGGAGTGAGAGCGCTAGAACCCTTGATAAATTTGCTCCCTTCATTGAGTAACAGGAAAAGAGTCTATCACGTAGCAAACTCATTTCCAGTGTTTTTCTTCTGTTCATGTCTCAGTTCTGTCTCTGCAAATGTGGCAGTACCACAAACACAAGGACACCGATTCAAAGCAGCACTTGGCAGCACACCAAGAATACAACAGTAACCACTGCATTAGTAAAATACAGTCTAAGATGAAAGTGGGGGGAGTAGCGGCCACAAAGACTGCAGTGAAGGAAACAAACAAGAATACTTTTTTAGCTTTCCCTTATACTACTCTCAATCACTGCCCTTCTGGCTGCCCATGGTTCTCTACAGGGTTTTCCCTCCACAAGTAGGAGAAATCCCCTCAGCAGCTGTTCCTTGGCAGTGCATGAGTATCTGAGACTTATATATGTTTTTTTCCAAGTATTCATATACCCAGTGGTTTGCAATTGTCCATGCAGATCTCTATACATATATACATATATAATTATGTCAGACTATGAGTAGATGCATGGAATGGGCAACCACAGCCCCTCTCCCATCACAGGAGATGAAAAACCATGCAAGCAAAACATGGCACCAGGGGTTATCTTCCCCTTTACACACTTTGAATAAAAATGGGAAGAAGGGGTTGTGCAGATGTTGGTGTGACAGTATGAGGTGTTGCTGTGTAAATGCCCCTTCAACCATTAAGATGATTGCACCCAACCACCACTGTAGCTTGATGACTCCCTCCTCCTGTTATGCAGACATCAATGTGACATTTCCCAAGGCCCACTGTAGCAACAGCAACTTAACAAGCTCCAGTGGAGGAGGAGACCATAACAGTGTGGAGACTGGTCACCTGCCATGAGGTTGTGCACCAATCCCACCTGGAAAGGACTACAGTGGGAACCATAGTTGTTGAGGTGTGTCTGGCTACCTGGCTATAGAACATGTGCAGTTGAGTGTGGATGTCAAGCAGTCTGCACAGAGTTTACTTTACATCTCTGGCAGATCATGCATGGTTTGGTGAAACGAGATTTTTGCACTGTTTTAGTGCTTGGGATGGCTGCCCCATATCCTTCTACACTTTACAGGAAGAGGGAGCAGTATGTCAACAGAAACAGTACATACTTAATGCTCCTACAGGGGACTATTGATCACACTGGCTGTTCTGTTGAAGCCAGTTACAGTGGTCAAATGCAATGTCTGTGGAAATTCTATGGTGATCAGTGGAGGTATCTCTACACCACTAATTGCCCTCAGAGATAGCACATAACTACATCAATGGCTTAGGGAGCTGTTTTCCAGGCTTCTTGGTCAACAGGAGACATAATGCAATTACATGTGTAGAGAGGTAAAGCTGCCTACAGTATTGCGGAAGAAAATGTGCTGCATGTATCTGTGCATGTGTGTCATTTCAATCTGTTTCTGCACATTTGCAAGAGCAGGGATCATGTTGTGCCACCCCTAGACACAATGTGTGCTTCCTGTGGTGGATCACCAAGGGAAGGAATAAGGTCCTTGTGCGTAGTGCCATCTTTGCTAAGATGAAAACTGTGGAAGGTACTTTAACAGGCTTAATTTGGTCATGCATGTATGTATGTAGCTTTGCACTACTGAGGGCCCTTGAAAGGGGCAATCCACTTGGAAGATGTCGGTGTCACTATTCTCATTGCTCATGCTGTGTATTAGAGAAGTGAAACCTTTCAATAAAAAGTCAAAACTGATTTAAAAAGTCTATTTACCTCATCTTTGATACAACAAATACTGCTTCATTCCAGCAGCAATTCACAGCAGCACAGTTGTTTGGAAAAAAAAACACTACTCTCCAGTGACTCACCACCAGGAAGCAGTAGCTGTATTGAAGAATACAACTTTTAGTTTTAGTTTAAAGTTTTAATAGGTACTCCTGCAAAGTTGAATCCTTGGGAAAAGTTGAACTTTTACGTATTCAACTTAAAGCAATTTAAATAAATGTTTGCTCACAGAAACAATGTTTACAGCTGAAGAATTATCTTTGCTGTATTTACTTCAGTTCAAAGCTGCATTTGTGCCACCTTTGTGGGATGTACTGTATATAGTATTGATTATTGTAGAATTTCCCATCTTGAAATTCTGTATAGCTAATGCATTTTACCTTCAGCAAAGGATCGTTACCTTGTCGTGGTGCTGGAGCTTGAGCACCTCAATGATGCCATGAGCTAAACCGTGAAGGGCCACCGAAGACGGGAAGGTCGTGACAGAGAGGTCAGACTAAATGCGATCCCTGGGGAAGGTAATGGCAACCCACCCCAGTATTCTTGCCGTGAAAACTCAATGGATCAGTACAACCAGAGATATGTCGGTATACCATCGGAAGATGAAACTCCCAGGCCGGAAGATGGTCAAAATGCTACTGGGGAGGAACAGAGGATGAGTTCAACTAGCCCCAGACGTGATGACGCAGCTAGCTCAAAGCCAAAAGGACAGTTAGCGCCCGATGGTGCTGGTGGTGAACAGCAAATCCAATGTTCTAAGGATCAACACACCATTGGAACCTGGAATGTAAGATCTATGAGCCAGGGCAAATTGGATGTGGTTATTGGTGAGATGTCAAGATTAAAGATAGACATTTTGCGCGTCAGTGAACTGAAATGGACTGGAATGGGCCACTTCACATCAAATGACCACCAGATCTACTACTGTGGACAAGAGGACCACAGAAGAAATGGAGTAGCCTTCATAATTAATAGTCAAGTGGCTAAAGTAGTGCTTGGATACAATCCAAAAAAACGATAGAATGATCCCAATTCGAATTCAGGGCAAGCCATCTAACATCACAGTGATCCAAATATACGCCCCAACCACAGATGCTGAAGAAGCTGAAGTAGAGCAGTTCTGTGAGGATCTGCAGCACCTACTGGACAACACGCCTAAAAGAGATGTTATTTTCATCACAGGAGACTGGAATGCTAAGGTGGGCAGTCAAATGACACCTCGAATTACAGGTAAGCATGGCCTGGGTGAACAAAACGAAGCAGGACATAGGCTGATAGAATTTTGCCAAGACAACTCATTCTGCATAACAAATACTCTCTTCCAACAACCTAAGAGACGACTTTATACATGGACTTCCCCAGATGGACAACACCGAAATCAGATTGACTACATCCTTTGCAGCCAAAGGTGGCGGACATCTATACAGTCGGTAAAAACAAGACCTGGAGCTGACTGTAGTTCCGATCACGAACTTCTTATTGCACAATTTAGGATCAGACTAAAGAGATTAGGGAAGACCCGCAGATCAGCTAGATATGAGCTCACTAATATTCCTAAAGAATATGCAGCGGAGGTGAAGAATAGATTTAAGGGACTGGACTTAGTAGATAGGGTCCCAGAAGAACTATGGACAGAGGTTCGCAACATTGTTCAGGAGGCAGCAACAAAATACATCCCAAAGAAAGAGAAAACCAAGAAGGCAAAATGGCTGTTTGCTGAGACACTAGAAGTAGCCCAAGAAAGAAGGAAAGCAAAAGGCAACAGTGATAGGGGGAGATATGCCCAATTAAATGCAAACTTCCAGAGGTTAGCCAGAAGAGATCAGGAATTATTTTTAAACAAGCAATGCGCGGAAGTGGAAGAAGACAATAGAATAGGAAGGACAAGAGACCTCTTCCAGAAAATTAGAAACATCGGAGGTAAATTCCAGGCCAAAATGGGTATGATCAAAAACAAAGATGGCAAGGACCTAACAGAAGAAGAAGAGATCAAGAAAAGGTGGCAAGAATATACAGAGAACCTGTATAGGAAGGGGACAGCTTTGACGGTGTGGTCAGTGAGCTAGAGCCAGACATCCTGAAGAGTGAGGTTGAATGGGCCTTAAGAAGCATTGCTAATAACAAGGCAGCAGGAGATGACGGCATCCCAGCTGAACTGTTCAAAATCTTGCAAGATGATGCTGTCAAGGTAATGCATGCTATATGCCAGCAAATTTGGAAAACACAGGAATGGCCATCAGACTAGAAAATATCAACTTATATCCCCATACCAAAAAAGGGAAACACTAAAGAATGTTCAAACTATCGAACAGTGGCACTCATTTCACATGCCAGTAAGGTAATGCTCAAGATCCTGCAAGGTAGACTTCAGCAATTCATGGAGCGAGAATTGCCAGATGTACAAGCTGGGTTTAGAAAAGGCAGAGGAACTAGGGACCAAATTGCCAATATCCGCTGGATAATGGAAAAAGCCAGGGAGTTTCAGAAAAACATCTATTTCTGTCTTATTGACTATTCTAAAGCCTTTGACTGTGTGGACCATGACAAATTGTGGCAAGTTCTTAGCTGTATGGGGATACCAAGTCATCTTGTATGCCTCCTGAAGAATCTGTAGAACGACCAAGTAGCAACAGTAAGAACAGACCACGGAACAACGGACTGGTTTAAGATTGGGAAAGGAGTACAGCAGGGCTGTATTCTCTCACCCTACCTATTCAACTTGTACACAGAACACATCATGCAACATGCTGGGCTTGAGGAATCCAAGGCTGGAGTTAAAATCGCTGGAAGAAACATTAACAATCTCAGATATGCAGATGATACCACTTTGATGGCTGAAAGCGAAGAGGAACTGAGGAGCCTTATGATGAAGGTGAAAGAAGAAAGTGCAAAAGCTGGCTTGCAGCTAAACCTCAAAAAAACCAAGATTATGGCAACCAGCTTGATTGATAACTGGCAAATAGAGGGAGAAAATGTAGAAGCAGTGAAAGACTTTGTATTTTTGGGTGCGAAGATTACTGCAGATGCTGACTGCAGTCAGGAAATCAGAAGACGCTTAATCCTTGGGAGAAGAGCAATGACAAATCTTGATCAAATAGTTAAGAGCAGAGACATCACACTGACAACAAAGGTCCGCATAGTTAAAGCAATGGTGTTCCCCGTAGTAACATATGGCTGCGAGAGCTGGACCATAAGGGAGGCTGAGAGAAGGAAGATCGATGCTTTTGAACTGTGGTGTTGGAGGAAAATTCTGAGAGTGTCTTGGACTGCAAGAAGATCAAACCAGGAAATAAAGCCAGACTGCTCACTTGAGGGAATGATATTAAAGGCAAAACTGAAATACTTTGGCCACATAATGAGAAGACAGAACACCCCGGAGAAGATGCTGATGCTAGGGAGAGAGGAGGCCAAAAGGAAGAGGGGCCGACCAAGGGCAAGGTGGATGGATGATATTCTAGAGGTGACGGACTCGTCCCTGGGGGAGCTGGGGGTGTTGACGACCGACAGGAATTCTGGCGTGGGCTGGTCCATGAAGTCACGAAGAGTCGGAAGCGACTAAACGAATAAACAACAACAATGCATTTTACAATAGTTTCATTTGCACTCTCTCTACCTACCCTTTATCACTGGACTAAACATTTAAGGAGACTACTGCATGCAAGAAGCAGCAATGAATAAGAATGCCCAGTTTAGAATAGGATGACTGCAGCATAAAAAAAAAAAAAAAGGTTGGGAGTCTGTAACTATACTGAAATAGCTGCTTGCACCCTGATCTGCCACTATTCTAAATACCAGAACTCTGTTCAGAACTCTGTTGATTTTCCCAGAAAACTACAATTACAGTAAAAATTACACACTGGCCAATACAAATCCTTTCGCTCTGTAACAGAATAAATACAAAATAGACAATATATTTCCAAATTCAGCAATCAGTAATTCTGTCTTGACAGTATAGATGGGTCTATACTAATAGCCACATCTGTCCTTATTTGTCTGACCGACCTTTTTTAAAAAATAGTGACTGGTTTAGCAACAACAATTTATTTTTATTAAATATATATGCGGTCAGACTCCCAGCAACTCTGGGCAATTTACAATTGTTAAAAACATACAGGAAAAAAAAATCCTTGTATATGAGTACCTCATCCACTGCATCACTGCAGAAACACTTTTGATAGTTCTGCCATCAAGGTTAATCAGTCTCAAAAAAAAAAAGATGCGGGGTGGGGCAGAGGGAAGAGGAGTAAGAGGGATAATGAGAGCCAGTTTGGTCTAGTGGTCATGGTGCTGGGCTAGAAACCAGGAGTCTGTGAGTTCTAGTCCAGCCTTAGGCATGAAAGCCAGCTGGGTGACTTTGGGCCAGTCACTCTCTCTCAGCCCAACTCACCTCACAGGGTTGCTGCTGTGGGGAAAATAGGAGGAGGAAGGAGTATTCAGTATGTTCACTGCCTTGAGCTATTTATAAAGGTGGCATATATTTATACACACACACACACACACACACACACATATAATATTTTATATATAATATTATATACATTATATATATAATATATAGATAGATAGATAGATATAGATATTAAAAAAGGTAAGTAAGTAAGTTTGGGACTGCACCATGAGATCAATGCATTCGTTCCCCCAGTAGGAACAGAGGCAATCTCTACTCCTCCCTTGTGCAATCAAGTTCACTGCAATGTTGTTCCCCAACCTGGCTCCCACCTCTTATGCTACATTAACATTTCCATCGGCAGCACCTATTGTAGCTGAAGATGCTGGAGCTGTGCAGTAACGCATCCTACTAAAGGAATAAGGTCGTGACCACTCTAGTGCTTTAGGCTCCAGACGAGCCTTTGTCCCCGCGTAAAAGCAGCAAATACAAGCTGATCGGCGCCCAACAGGCGAACGCGAACCGCACGCACCTCCGGAGACATTCGACCCCGTCTCGAGCACAGAGAGAGCAAGTGAGCGGAGGGTCACGGGTCTCAGGCACAGGGAAAGGGCGCTCACGATAGGAGCATACCGAGTCACGTGACCAACCTCTTCCGGGTTCTTTCGCCTGGCGTCGTCTGCTAGAGCACGTGGGTCCTTGTTTGGATTGGGCCCGGAAGTTTCGTTCTGCCGCCCAGAACGAAAGGAGGGGCCGAATTTTGGGGGTCGCCTATTGGGGAAGGTAAGCCAGTGCCGGCAGGTCACGGGGGCCGGTCGGGCTGGGCTGACTTGGGAGACACCGGGCAATTCCGTGCCACCGCAGGCAGGTTTGCGGACCCCTTGCTCGCCGCCCCCTGATCTTAGCAGCGCTTGCACGACACCCTGGAGCACAAACTGCCTAACCGTTTTCTGCCAACCCAGAAAGCTCGGTTAACTCGGAAAATGGTCTGGGGTCACGCGTTTGCAAAACGTTAACGCTTCTTGCGTGACTGTGGGAGGCGCATAAACAAAACACGGGACTTATTTGGCTCTCGGACATCGATTCAGGTCAGAACTGATCCGAGGTATAGAGTAACAGGTAGTCATTATTAAGATGAAATACGGCCTCCTTTTAAGGGTTTGTGGACCTAACCGAACACTAAATGGGAGAAAAGTCATGAGATCAAGTCCGGCTTTTTTACAGGCATCTTTTTTGTAGAAGCTTCAGTCTTCTTCGCCTCTGTTTGTTTCAGCTGTTTCATCTGGATTAAATGAGGGATGTTATTTGTTGCATCAGAAACAGTAGCAAAGACCGCTGGAGGGCTAGAATCAAAGCCAGGCCCAAGTGGGCTGGCTGAAGCTTATCTGCCGAAGGACCATCCAAGCAAGGAATCCTCAAAAATGGTTTTGCCACTTGGAACTAGGTGGCTCTCATTTCCAGAGCAACAAGACAAGCAAGAGCTGAGGGAGAAGAGATTAAGTTTTAGGTTTAAAATTGTGGGACTATATTTTTCCCTCCTTAAAATATTACTATTTTGCAGGGATGTCCACAGGGTATGGTCAAAAAAATCAAAATGGCAGCCATGATGGTGTGGTCAAAACTCCATTTATTTATTTATGTATTCATCCAATTTATATAGTTGCCCATCTCACTCTAGGTGGTTTACAATAAAATAAATACATAAAATACACATTATTAAAAATAAACAGCGTTTGGGGGTTGTATAACTATGTGTGGCCACCAGCTTGACTTTGACCATATACTGCAGACACTCCTGCAATTTTGAATGGAATTGTACTACAGTGCTTGAGATGTTCAGGAATGCACAGAAGCTTCTTCAGCAGCCTTGTGATGAGTATGCATATATAGCAATTTGGTAGCCATGCGAAGCTTCTGTTGAAGACATAGGAGTCTCATAGAAATAGATCAGTGAGGCTGAATGAGGGGGGAACAGCTATCTACTCTCTCCTGAATACAAAGAATTTTCTTTATACTCATATCAATTTTCAAGCAAGGTTGATCATACTGGCTGGCATTTTCATTTCATTATCACTTACAGACCTTTTAGTAATCCCCACAGTTCTAATGGATATTATCATACATTTTAATACATTTTCTGTGAATAATATATTTATTATGACATACATTAGACCCACTTTTGCAGATGACATTCTGAGGACTGTTGTTAGCCATAGATTTTACAACACTTCAATACTGCTGTAGAAATGTGTACCAGATCCTATTAAATTCATCTAGAACTTATACCAGTGAGTTCAGTGGGACCTGTTCCCAGGCAGATATTGCAGAAATTATAGGTTGTTATGAAATCTGTCCACCAATTAATTCCCAAGATCTTCAGTAATTCATTTTTCTGTGGTCATAGACATTTGAAAAAGTCAAATGTGATACAACATATTTTACTCTAGTTGAAACAATAGTTGATGAACTATTTAAATATATTTTTATTTATCCAATTTATGTCCTGCTTTTCAAGGAGTTGAAGGACATAGTCAATAAAAGTCTTTTCTGTCCCAAAAGTACAGCCATTTGGAAGTCTGGAGCTTCACTTTTATTATTTTCATTTGGAAAAAAATATTCTCTAAATTGTTGGCTTTTGAATATATAGACGTAGGATTTGGTTAATAATATTTCTTTTGCTGATCAAACTAGCTTTCAAATATGCTGTATTGAGGTGATAACTTATTTGGGGGATTTATATTCTGGTTCCTGGTATATCATTAAGCTGGTTTATGAAATTTAAAATACATACAAAAATTATTTTTCCATTGAAACCATGATATGATAAACGTGTGTATAAATGGTATTTTCTACTTTCTCTTCATCCATAATAAAAAGATTAATAATAATCTGTGGAAATGGAGGAAAAGAAGAACAAAAGGAGGAGTCCCAAGTCATCCACAACTCACGTCAGTCAGGTTCTTAACAATAAGAAAAACACTGTGCCTTCTAGCAAAAGTACAGCATTTTCCAATTCTGCATCCCAGGTTCCTTTACAAAGACCAAAGTTTAAAAGGTAAGTTTTTATATGTAGTGTGCTACTGGAATCAAAGCTGGCCAAATTTGAGGACTGTACAATTTTCTGGCAGGGAGAATAAGGGATGAAGAATACCTGGCCCACAAACCATCTAGCTTGCCAGGCTAAGCCATCTCTTGAGGCCTCTCTTTTGAAGTTCTCCCCACTTCCCCCAGGATCTTATTGGTATGATGTTTTCCCAGAGCTTTTCCACCCCTTTCATTTTGGGAAGGTTATGGGTCAGACAAACTCAAGTTGAAGGATGCTGGCCCCTGAAGGTACTCCCTTCTGACATCATAATCCTGCACCCAAACTCCATTTATGAGTTTAATCATTGGAGGCAGTATTTGGTTCCAAACTACTTTTGATTATATTATGATAGATTGATTAAACACATATAAATTTCTTTAACTACAAGTATTATGTATAAATATTGAACGGGATATTTGTATTTATAAAATGGAATGTGATCTTTACTAGTCATGAAAATGGTGCATGATAGGAAATAGAACTACCTTCTCCCTTGATCACAGAGACCAGTCCAGATTCTTTGGAAGCTTAAACCCTCTTTGTTGAAAAAGCAAGGCCTAACAACTGGAGATGTTCTGAGGAGAGGGACTGCTCTTTTTGAAGCCTTTCAGTGGACTCTGTAAAGACCAGCATAAAAACAGAAGAAGAGATTACTTCTTTCTTCCTGCCAATACTTTGGTCTGGGGCAGTGGCTCACAATTTTCATCAACTCAAGAGCTTCACAGAGCTCTGCATGGCAACTCAAGTGGGTAGGGCAAGGAGCACAATTTTTGAGGTTTTTCAGGGTTTTAAGGTAAAAAATATTATATCAAACCTTTCCAGCCTCTCCCCCCACATAAAACAAAAATAAATGTACCACATGTACCCCCATCCTTAAGGAAGATGTTACTTGGTATGCCTTGTAATTGGCTCTCCAGTATTAGTAATAGTGGACATTTCTTGCCATCCCTGTAGTTCCAATAGAAGAGAATATCTGTAGCTCAGGGTTGAACTGTGGAGTCCTTGGTGCTCTCTGAGCTTGGTTGTTTGCTTGCAGATATTTCATTACCCAACTAGGTAACATCAGTGTGAGTAAGTGTGAGGTTTGCTCCCTGTTTATTTATAACAGCTTGCTCTTCCAGTTTTGGTGGGGGTGTGGTTTTCTCCTAATCAATACCTTAATCAAGGAACTACCAAGGAGAAAATCAGATGTGATGAAATATCTGGAAGCGAACAACCAAGCTCGGAGAGCACCAGGGACTCCAGATCCCTGCAATTTAAAGCAATTAAGGAGGCTTTTCCTCAGGGCTTTTCTAAGCCCTAGATGCTACAATTTTCCAGACGTTTTTCAAAAAGCATAAAAAGCAGAGTGGAACAATCCTTTCAAAGAAAAAATAAATAAAATAAACATATCAGACAACATGTGGGCATTGTTAGAGGTTCCTAGGACGGATGCCCTAGAACAGGGATTTTCAAAGCTTTTCAGGCTATGAAACCTGTTAGTTAAAATACTTTAAAAAAATCCTGGAACCCCTGATCAAGAGGCAAAGCTCTAGCTGTGTTCAAGTAAACTTTGCTCTTAGTCTCTCACAAAACCTAATCAACACAACACTGTTTTAAAAAAATGCTACTATGGCAGTCATTTCAGCAGATGGAGGAGAGAATTCCAAAAATCTTTGAGGCAACGAATAGAAGCAGCATGCCACAAACATTTTATTGTCTCTTCTGCTGTTTTTGACATTTCTGTCCCTGACTTCATGTTTCTCAGAGCTGCTTACCTCTGGTCAGAGAACTGGGTGAAGCCAAACTAACTACAGAGCACTTCAGATATGGTCTAAGAAATATCTCAGCTGCTCTGGTGACTGTTTCTTGTTTAGATTTGGCAGGGAATGTTTTGGCCAGAGAATGAAACATGGTATGTCCAGATAAGAGAGTCCGCATCCTTTGGTTATGCCCGGAAATGTCTCTGATTGTTCTAGAACAAATGCATTGCCATTTCAAGGTCTAATGAACATTGCAGAATGAAGGCAGTAATGCAAGTTCTGCTGAGTATCCAAGCCACAGAACATTTCCCATAAGTTTTAATCTTTTTTTTTTTTGACACCCAAGAAGAATGGAAAAATGTGTTGCCTTCTGGATTTGAAGTGGTTGAAAAATGTCCTGCAAATAAAAGTATTTCTGAATAAAAACATAAAAGGCAATCAGAGAAGCCATTGCCAAAGATGAGTTCCTGATTGCCAAAGATATATTAAAGGTGTACATGTGGATTCCAGTCAGGTTCAATCCTTGAATGTTCTTGTATTTCTCTTTCAGGGATAGTGATATTCAATGCAAAGCCCTCTCTTTTCCTTTGAAGGTCCTGGTGGCTTTGATAGCATATATCCAGGGATACATCCAAGGCTTTGATAGCAAATACACAGGCATGCCTGGAATTTCCTGATCAATAGATAGAATGCAATTGCAAAACAATAATCAAAATAACAGATTCTACTTAAATATTGTATAATTTAGTTTATCCAAAATTTAAGAAAGTGAAAAAGCAAGTTCTTCATGAGACACCTAATGATTCTGCTACTCTTTCAGGATCAGATAATAGGTTCTTGCTGGTCTAGACAGGTGGCACCTGTACATTATATCTCTTCCTAAATTATTTTCTCAAGAGATAAGCTCAAGCATGGAGCCAAAAGCTATTACAGGAAATCAGCCTTCTCACTGAAGGCTGAATCCTTCTTCAAACATTCCTGTATAATACAAGAAGGCCAAAGACTGAGGGACCTGGATGTTGCAACAAGGCTTGCATGCTCTGGCAAATATTGTCTGGATTTCTTCAAAAGGCTAATGCTTCGGCCATAATAGCCATCTTCCTCTTCAGCTAGGAGGCTACTTCATTAAATACTTGGTGCAAGAATAGTAGAGTACAAGTAAGAGCAGTTGGTTGGAACTCAAAGATACCAGATTGGTTTCCTTAGCTTTTCAGGACAAAGTGTGGAATTGGCATATTTTAGTTAATATGGATCATGTATTAGTGAAGGTGTACATATGCAGAATCCCTTTTTTGGAAAGTCGGATAAAAACTAAATGCTATCACCATTTGTCCAATTGAGACACCGCAGTAGGATAAGTAACACACTCCATCACTTAGTGGAGCAATTGATTTAACTGATCACTCCACTAATCCATACCAATTAGACAAGAACAGGAGGCTCCTCCCAGAGACTGAAAGCCTTTGTAAGTTATGTGAGCAGTTTTCATTAGCCCTCTTGATAAGGGAAAGCAAAATCTGGAGAAACAGGATAAATACGATAGTAGTTTCAGAAACTAATCCTACAAATCATAACCCCAGTTCTTCTTATAATGAGTTATTATTACCTATTTTTGTGGGGAGGGTGGTTAAGTACAGTTCTTCCTTCCACGCATTTGTTGAGGTGGGACATTCAAATTGGCAACAAGCTTGAAGGCACTAAGTGACAACTGTTCTGTCTTTTTTCCAGAGGTGTGAAAGAGAAAGCCAAAACACCAGGAGTGGAAAGCAAAGGAGCTCAGCCGCCTCCTATCCAGCATTCATTTCTCACAGATGTCTCAGATGTTCAAGAAATGGAGAAAGGACTTCTGAGTCTCCTGAATGACTTCCATTCTGGAAAACTGCAAGCATTTGGTATTTTCATTGTGACTGCTCCCCTTAGAGAAATACGTGTTGGAATATGCACGTGACCACTGTTGAAAGAGTAGGACATTGAAAGCGTAACTGATGGCCAGTTCTGTAACAGAAGTCATACAGATTGGGAAATGTTTCATTAACCTCTTTTTTTCAAGGTAGAACAAGTTGCTTAGATCAGGGTACTGTTGGTATTATGGTACTACTTAATGGATTTATGTAACGCCTTCCTACTGCGCTGAGTACGCAAGGTAACTAAAAAAGGAAAAAACAAGCCCATAAGATTAAAATTAACACTAAAATAGACAATAAAGTTTCTCAACAATTCTGAGCCTGGCCACCATGCTTTGTATTCCATTTTTAGTATATGTACTACTGATAACACAGCACAATAATAATTAACCTTATTCGGCATCCTGTTTGCTATTTTAATGTTGTTATTCAGAATCTGACCTGATTCCCCCATTATAATGTATTATGACCCTTTTCAGTTTCCACTTTGCTTCTCAGAGGACTTGGGTACCAGAAAAGCAGTCTGGGAAAGAGTACGTCATTACATTGCTAGAAGTGCCACAGTAAAAAAAGAGTTACAAAATATCATTGGCAATCTGAACTCCTCCTTTGGAATGCAGTCTGTGCATTGTAAAGGAGGAGAGGAGTAGAAAAAGATTTTAAAAACCCAACTTGGCATCCAGTGTAAATTGTTCATGGTCACTGTGGCTTTTCTGCCAGTTTCTGAGAAACTATCTTTCCACCTGTTAAGACTGGAAGGTAGGGTACATATCATATATATTTTTTGGCATACTCCATTCACAGGCCTACATTCACACTAGCTATGTAGGTGGGTGTAATAAATACTTAAATTACTTTTTCTCCCAATGGGACACACATGTTACTTGCTACATATCCACGTATGGGAAGAATGGAATGACACTTGCCCATCAGAGACCAGCTGTATATTTGAACCTGTACATTATTTTCTGTCTTTTTTTTTCCAGAAAGATTGGGAAACCTGAAACAAGTTGGAAGGAATAAAACAATTCCAGTGAAATGTTTTCTTTAGAATAATGAATGTGATATGGCAAGAAGCTGTTGATTTATTTCTCCCAAATGTTTTCTGTGGTGGCTCAGCAGCGTGTGAAGGCATGCTTGTAGACCCTCTTGCAATTTGTGAAACCAAATGTGTTTTCCTGGAATGATGCTGAAACTGGAGAGAGGTGTGGAAAAAGATACCCCTGCTTTAAAGAGTTGCAGAGAGGTATTCTAGAAGCATTCCTGCACTGTCCAAAGCATCTCTTTTTTTGCCTTTGTTCAAATTATTGCAGAGCCCTACTTTCTGTTAGGGGACGCGGTGGCGCTGCGGGTTAAACCGCTGAGCTGCCGATCGGAAGGTCGGCGGTTCGAAACCGCGCGGCGGGGTGAGCTCCCGTTGCTCGTCCCAGCTCCTGCTCACCTAGCAGTTCGAAAACATGCAAATGTGAGTAGATCAATAGGTACCGCTTCGGCGGGAAGGTAACGGCGTTCCGAGTCGTCATGCTGGCCACATGACCCAGAAATGTCCTATGGACAACACTGGCTCTAAGGCTTAGAAACGGAGATGAGCACTGCCCCCTAGAGTCGGACACGACTGGACTTTACGTCAAGGGAAACCTTTACCTTTACCTTTACTTTCTGTTGACTTGTAATAAGAAGGCTTTTATCTAAGGCATCTGAATATTACAATTCCTGTATGTAGAGGACAAGCAATGCGGTACAACTCTCAAAGGCAACAGGGAGATGCACTGTTCCTAGGTGGCACTGCCAGGAGGGAGGGAGGATATTCAGTGCTTGATTTGCTTGTGGAGTTGCTGTTGTGGACTTTTTGTTTAAAGGCTGGTGGCTCTGCCCTTAACTAAGCCTCAAAAGATAGAAGAAGCACCAGGAAATAAAATTACTGTGTACTAAAGAATACTTTTCCATTTAATAAGCATACCAAATTTGATATATGAGCAAAGTTATGCATATAGCATTGTATTTCTGAAAATAGCAAAGTGAACTTATATCGCTAAGGGTGATATAAGAATGAATATTGTATGTCTTCACCACCAGTGGTCTGTGCTACTGCAGTATGGTCCACATGGGACTGCCTCTGAAGACCACCTGGGGGATTCTTTTGGTCCACAGTGTGGCAGCCCAGGGGCTAGCTGTTACATGCTGACATGAACACATAGCACCTGTGCTCTGGACCCTGCAGTGGCTCCTGTTGGTTTCTGAGTGCAATTCAAAGTACTGGTTTTAACTTTTAAAGTCTTACATGGCTTAGCAGGAAGGTACTGTAAGGACTGCCTTCTCTTAATTAGTCTTGGTCCATACATCCCAGTAGAACCTGCTGGTGGCCCCTCATGTCTGCAAAGTCACGGGGTTAGAGGCTCACAGGTTTCTTGTCTTTTGGTGTGCCTGCACTGTGGAAGAGCCTTTCCTTGGAAATTATGTCAGCCCCCATGCTTTTGGTTTTCTGTAAGCTATTAAAAGTGGAGCTTTTCAGAGAACTTTTGAGATTTGAGTTGGTGTGGTCAGTTATAAACTTATCTTAGGGTCGGTTGACTATTTGTAATTTATTTTTTCTCTTTTTTATTGTGGGTGGTTTATGATAATTACATTGATGGAAGGAGTAAACTGCCAAGAGTCTTCTTGATTGTGGTGAGGTAAATCCAATAAATCATATTTGTTCATCACCTCACAAAACCACTTTTAAAAGGTTCTGTAGCTTCAAAATTGCCAGAGATGCTACATCTTTAGCTTGAGATGACTTAAAGAAACCAGAAAACCATTTGCAAGATTTATGGAAGGACAAGTTCAGTGAGAATTACTATGAAGAGGAGCTAAATTATGGGGTTATCAGATCTTCAAAGGGGAGCTTTGCTTCTATGCTGTTTCACGTGAAGTACTCTTTGGAAGCTGGTTCATGAGGTAATGTTGCCCTTCATTTCTGAAGAGTAAAGCACTGCTGTGCTGTTGCACTTTGATCATTTTCTTAAGCCTCCTGCAGAAGTTCTGACCTGTCTGTTAGCATGATGGAAAGTTGATACTTTTAATCATTATCAAATCTTTGGCTTAATGCATCTTTATACTTGTGTTTACTTCAGGAAATGAATGTTCCATTGAGCAAATGGAACATGTAAGAGGAATGCAAGAGAAGTTGGCCCGGTTGAATTTGGAGCTTTATGGAGAGTTGGAAGAGCTCCCTGAAGATAAAAGAAAATTAGCCAGTGACTCTAACCTGGATAGATTGTTGACAGATGTAAGTATAAACAGGGAACAGGCAGTTTACAATAGAGCTTTGCACAGGGTTTGTTTCAAACAGTTTTGAGCACAAAATTTTGGAGAGTAGCCCATTTCAAGAGCAAAACTTGAAGAGTCACTTGTTGAGATGGGTGGCCATAGAAATCAATATAATAAATAGATAAATATCAAATAAATAAAATGGAGGTAAGCCCCCTCTCTCCTGACCTTCCAGAAAAAGTTGAAGACCTGGCTCTGCCATCTCGCTTGGAGCAGGAAGGGGAGTACTCATTCTTGGGGATGGCTGGTGCCCTAAAGTAGTCCTCATATATAGACAAATTGAATTAGAACTTTCATTGCCATCTGGATTTTATCTTATATGTTGTATTTATATTTTATGTATTATTTATGGTTTTATTGCATTTTAAATCTTTTAGCTTTACTGTAAGCTGCCCAGAGTCCCTCTTTTGGGGGGAGATGGGTGGTGGCGAAATTTGATAGCTAGCTAGCTAGCTAAAACTGTCAGTCCCAGAATGCTCAAAACATCCTGCCTTGCACTCAGCCTGGTACTTTTGTGAAGTTTCATGCTCAGAATTGTTCAAAATGAAATATTTTGCACACTCCTACTCTATAACAGAGGTGCAAAAATTCCCCTGGATTCAGGTCTGTTTTTTATTTTTTTTTTAATATATGGCTTTATTATTTTTGTAGGGTTTAGGTAGTAACAAAATTACACTGTTTAAACTGTAACCTTTTAGTTTAAAGTGAGGATGCACTGAGAATGATACGTTTTTCTAATATTATACCACCCTCTATTGATAAAGAAAAAACACTGCAGCCTTTTCTTTTCTTAAACAGAAGAATAAAATTTTTAAAAAGGAAGTTATCATTCCTTCTTTTGTCTCCTAACCCTTCCCTAAAATCCTGTAAATTCATTAAAAGTTCATAAATTTCAGTGCTACAATCTCTGGAAGCAACGAAAGAGGTTTTGACAGGCTTCAGATACTTGTTTTGCATTCTGTCTTCATAGTATCATTACATTTACACTGTAATGGATAAAGGTTGGATCTAATGTAGATTGTAAGCTTAGTTTAATGCTATGTCACAAATGTTTAAATAGCAAAAAATTATTAAATTGGTTGTCGCCTGTTGTTCACCAAGGTAGAAGTCCTCTCATGCAGAGAAGGCAAATTCAGTTATTTTTCCCTCATTCACGAAAAGCTGTTCTGGAGGGTTTGGAAACACTGCAGAACAGTGTGGGACATTGCTGTGGGGAATATAGAGGGAATGGGAGGAAATCGACTTCCATTTCTTCTTCCAGTTGGAGTTTCCAGTGGATCTCAGTCTCTTTTATAAATAAATTATAAAAATAAATTGATAAATTATCCAAACAATTAATATATTAAGTAAAACTTTTTATATTTCTTTCTACCACAGCTGGAAGAACTGAATTCTTCTATGTATCCTTTTTTGTGAAATGTCCAGTCTTGACCAAACAGTTGTCCAAATGTAATAGCTCATTTTATACAAAGGGTAAAATTCAGTGCAGGTGATACAACAACTCCTCAGTCTAACAGTTTAATGCATTTTATCTTTTTTAGCCTGTAACCCAGAAATTTTTAATGTTTCTTCATTGATCTACAATTTTTTTTAAATAGCATGCTCTTATAACACTCACTTTCTTTCCTTTCCTCTCTCTCCATTTCTTTTCACTTCCCTGTCTTTGTACACCTCCAACTCCACCTGGTTGCTTTACCCGCTGTTCAGTTTTTCACCTGCATTGTGTCAATTTCAAGGCACTTACTCTCATTCCCTTATCAACTAGTTAATAACACGCTTACTTGCCTCAGGACAGCTTGGATAACATTCATATCCAGAGCAATATTCCCTTGGTGGCTTTGAATGGAAATTGGTTGTATCAAATGTGAAATAACTTAAGAGTTTGTTGGGTAAGAAACAGTGTGATTTACTGCATGTTTGGGCTGTGTGTTGACTCACGTGTTCCCCACAGAACCCCTCTCAATATGGAATTGAACAACAGTGGGAGGTGGTATTTTTTTGCCCAGTAATACTTTTTACCCCGTGGCTTTAATAAACTATAATTTGGGGTGGGGTCTCTCTCTGTGTCTGCTACTTGTAGATTTAAAAAAAAAGATTCTAGTCCTGCTTGCTTCATGCCATTTTTATTAATGCTAACCCTTCCTCAGCCTGGTTATTTCTAGTAAAGATAATAATAGTGGAAGGATAAGTCAGAATATTGGACCAAGCCTGTTGAGACCCAGTCCACATACTCCACTGTGAAATTGAATTAAGAAACATAATTCTGATTTTGTATGATTTTTAAAAACTTTTAAGTGAGAGTAAGAACTGGGTCTATAATGTGCATAAAGAGGGTTTAATCTTTCGCTCTAAACTAAGCTGGAAGAATGACCCTTCCCCCTTTTCCCCCTCAAACCCCCTATGACATAGCCTTGTAGCAACTCAGTGTAGTGGTTAAGATATTGAACTAAATCCAGGGAGCCTTGGGCTCAGGTCCACCTTCCGCCATGGAAACTCCCTGGGTGACTTTGGGCCACCGATGCTCTCAGCTAAAGCTACCTCTTTGGGTTGTTTTTGTGAGCATCAAAAGGTGGGAAGGCTTCCATGCCTGCCACCTTGAGCTCCAAGAGAAAAGGCAGATAGAAGTGAAATAAATAAATCAACTGGGGAATGGAAGTATTCAGAGGAGAATTTATGCTGAGATTATAGCAGAAAAAGAAGCCATTTTATTATTTTTTTTAAACATCCTTCACTCTACTTCTATCTGCAGCTGTGATTTAAACTTTAGTAAAGTAGTGCCACAATGCCAAGTTGCATGCCTTATGTGACATATAATTTGTCCATTTTTCTCATGCTCACCTGCCATTCAGAGTCCTTTTTGAGGATAAAATGAAAGACAAGGTTCTGTGTATACTGGAGCCTCTTAAAACTTCTCCAGCCATTATCTCAAAACTTGCTTCTCCTGAAGCACATGTAATCTGAGAAGGGGTTTTACCTTTAGCTCAAACCTATTAAACACTATTCCTTGACTCCTTGCTTCAGACAGAAACTTCACTTAGCAGATGTTCAAGATCTTCCAAATACCAGCACAAGCTAAACATGCCATTTTCTTGTTTGTTTTGGGGATCCAAGTTCTCGTATTTAATTTCCAGCGGACTGTTCCTTGCTTCTGTAGCAACATGTTAAAAATAATTACTATGTCCACACACTCCTCTTAGCAGATGTGAGTTGTTGCAGCCTTGTCAGGCTTGAAGCTTAGGGTGCCATGTCTCGCTACTATGCTTTGTATTGTTGCCTTATCCTCTGTGAAATGTGGGAAAACTTGAAAGTGCATTTTTATAATAGAAAAAATTCAGTATTGATTAAGTTGATAATGAAGTATGGTGTGCCTGCTGCCTTTTTCACAGTGTAGACAATCAGCACATGATCAGTGATGCCGTTAAATGAATGTTTAATTTATTTTAGCAATAAAATAATTCTAAAGACTACTGTTTTCTATAGAATTTATGCTACCATTGAGCGTGTTTTACTTATTTATTTATTGTATTTATAAGGCTGCCCAATTCATAATTTATTACTCTGGGCAGCATACATCAGTAAAAACCCTACAAATATAAAACCAGGATAATAAACTACACCAGTACACACATAGCTAAGACTGAAAATAACAAACACTCCCTCTTATAACCAAGTAGGCTCAATTACCTTTTTGGCCCAAGGCACAGGGGAGAAGCCAGCTCTTCACAGCTTTACAAAAGAAAAGTAGGGTCAGGAGCACTCACACCTCAGGGGTGTAGAGAAGTTCATTCCCAAGGGCAGAGGCTGCAACAGAGAAGGCATGGTCTCTAGGTCCCATTAGATGACTCTGCCTGAGGGGACTTGGAGCATGTCTACCTTGGGCAGCTGAGTTGGATGAGCAGAAATAACTGAAGATAGGCAGTCCTGCAAATAACCCAGCCCTCAGAGCAAGGGAGGAATTGCACTACATTTTCATTACAGCTCTACATTTCATACATCACCTGGGAACCCTTGTTATTAGGAATAATGAGTTTGCCATTGTAAACTGATCTCAACCATTTAATCATCTTGGTGAGAGAACATTCTCAGACATTTGTCTGCAAGCAAACAACCAAGCTCAGAGAGCAAGGATTCCATATTGTTGCATGTATATATTTATTTGAAGTAATAAAAGTGTGAAGGTATGCTGTTCAAATTTTCCACTTACAGGTAATTAGCCTTCTATATCTGTATGGTTTTATTATTTTTAGCTGATTTATGAAGAGGAAATTAAAACCAGATGCCAGATACTTACTGTGTGAAAGTGAGTAGTTTCGTATGCAGATCATTATAGTGATGATTGAGTAGCATTGTAGCTTGATTCTCACAGTAATAACATCCTTTCTCTGCTGAGCTTTAGTGATCTGGTGTCTTCCAGTTAAATGGGGACCATAGTAATTCTCACCAGAATAGGTAATGGCAAGTCTAAATTGTTTCAGAGGTGTTACTTCAGTGGTAAGTTATTTCAGTTTTCTGAAAGATTGTTTGAATTGCTTCCTACTTTGTATTGGTATCTGATGTTAAAATTAGTAATAATATGGATTTCTACACCAATACTTGATCCTCACGGAAATTGCCACTACAGATGTGAAACCTATTCATGTTATGGTGGCTTCATGAGAAGTGTTCTGCATCTTAAAGCATGATTTGGACAACCAGCAAAGGAAGCAGATGTCCAGGTAGGCCAAGGAACACATTGACCGATCCTTAGTCTAACTCAGCCTTTCTCAACGTTTTGACCCTGGAGGAACCCTTGAAATATTTTTCAGGCCTCGGGGAACCCCTGCATGTTCAGGCTCAAATATAGGCCAGAAGTTACAAAATTACTATATTTGTTTCCTGTATATATGCATTAACAGTGTTCTTAAACTAAAGAATGAAACTTACCCCTTTAATGTGAAGTTGCCCGAATTTGAAATAATTTTTTAAAATAAATCATGATCTCCCAGGGAACCCCTAGTGACCTCTTGTGGAATCCTAGGGGTCCATAGAATCCTGGTTGAGAAACCTTGGTGCCTGGTCTACCTGAAGCAGTCAAGGTGACCCTAAATATTGTTTTACTCCCATCTTTTATATTCCACATTCCTATAAAAGCTTTCCAGTATTCCAATCCTGAAAATCATAAAAATTTTCTGGAAAGATACATTTTGATACGTGGTATACCATATTTACTCACCTTTGAATTTAAGATGATCTCAACTGCTAAAAAGAGTTGCTAGAATACACACAGAAACACCCCTGGGCACAGCACAGCTTCCCCACCTTGAGCACACGCCTAATCCCCTTCTAGCAGAGACAACCAAAAGAAGAACAGGGTGGACATGGAACAAGAAAAAGGGGTAGCTGCACTGGGAATGGAAAAGAAGCAGAGAACAAAACTGGAAATAAGATGGGGGGAGCAACTGGACAGGGAAGTGAGGAAAAGTCAGAGTAGCCTTGCTTAGATATTTTGCAGAGCATTGAATTCACTAGGAGAACAGCCCTTCTCAAGCAAGGACAGATACTCTTCACGCTTCTCACTGCTTTCCCATACCTCTTTCTGCAGGAATTGCTTTTGTTGCCTGTTGTTTTCCACAGTTTCTATTACCACAGAATACAAGAACTCGTATCATCACGGTTTATTATTTGGGAAAGTCTCACTTCCACTTAACAGTCTTCCACTCATTCAAGGGGCTCTTTAAATCCAAGCTGGTATTGTTTGAAAAAGAAAAAGTGGAGGGAATTTGCAGGTGTGTGCTTCTGTGTTTTAGCCAGGAAGAAGGACATAGTAAGGTAAGGTGGCTGTTGCAATTTGTCCCATCTCTGTTAACTTTCCATTAAGTCCCTCAAAACTTGGTGGTGTCAAGAGGCCTGGGTCAGTAAGTTGCTGAGGTGGCTCCATTGTTGTTAATATCTGTTGATCTTTTATATAGTTTTTTTATTGTACACCATCCAACACCACTTTTTTATGAGATGGGCAGCCATATAAATAAGATAAATAAATTGCAGGGAAGTCCTGTCTGTCAACAGCCCCCCTTTGTCACTTCTGCATCTTGTAAGAATTGTCACTGTTTGCTTCTGTGCCAGCAACAACATATGAAAGTTTATTTTTTTACTGGGTCTCCTAAGCAGGAGCAGCTTCTCTCCTTTTCTCTAAAATCAAAGCCCCACCAGAAGAAATACTGCCATATAAGTACACAGGTTGATAGACACAGTGCTAGGGGTACCCCTAAAATCCAAGGGACTCTGCCTTTGTAAATAGATTCAAAGAATATTTTCCTCTGGTCCTGAGTCAGCCAGTGTTGGCTGAAAGCCCAATGTGGGTTGTATTGTGTACATTGGTTCCTATGGAGATGTGCAGAAGATCTTCAGCCAACAGCAGTTCTGGTTTTTCTCAGAAGGGAAAGATCCACCACTTCTTAAGGTAAAGTCGTAAATGTTCCTGTGATTACTTATTTTGTTCAAATGTGTGAATGGATGTGGGTGGGGGTGTAGTGGGTGTGCTGTGTTTCAGAAACTGCAGAAGTTGGTAATCTCTTAGACTAAAAAGAAGAAAACACGTCATAGTACTAATCCTGAGATTGATGCACAAAAGCTTAACTTTTAGTATAATTCTAGAGGTTAATAGGACTTTTCCTAACTCAGATTTCCATGCCAATCTAATTGCATTCAAATTCATTTCAGAGTGCAATTGTTTTTATTATAAAATTTTTGAAGAAAAGCTATTCAACTTAGCAAAAGGAAAGACTGAAAACTTTATGGGTCTCCTATGATACTTTTAGAACCAGAGAAATATTACATAAATAGGTAAAGGGCCCCAGAATATTCTGAAGAAACTAAAGACACAGTCCAAATATTTGGCCTGCTTTCAGGGCTTTTGTGATTAGGATGCAGATTTTAGCTGAATTTAGAACTCAACATTTACTCTTGAGCAAGGAAGTTACACCATTATTCCATTTCTAGGTAGCCACTAATAGGAATCTATTCGATATGTACAGCAGAGTTAACAGCAGAGGAAACTGACCACTGCTTGAATAATTATAGTTCATACAATATATACGCTTCATGGTGACATCTGAAAAGCTTAGGATACCCTGCAAGAGGCAAAAAGAGTCCAAATCAGAATCAGACAATGGAAATCCTGCCTACACGATTCAGTTCATGGACACCAATTGAAAACAAATCACTTAACAATCAGGTGAGTTAGTATCTACTGAAGTTACACAAGTAATACATTTAAACAGCTGAACTTCTGTTTTTCAATTTAATATTTCCAAAGCTTTCGTCACTCACTTGTCCACCAATGGCCTGTTGTTTAAATGTTTCCAGAAAAAAAAAGTGCTCTATGTGCCAGTTTGTTGTAGCAAGCATGTGCATACCATGAAATTGTGGTACCCAGTTCTGCCTGTAACTGAAGACCGTCACACTAAACCATAATAAAAACTGAATGATTGAGTTCTGCTCACCTTCTGGCTTCAACCTAAAGAATATGTCATTATTTTAGCACTTGCTAACATAGGGGTTTCCTGGAGCAAACAGCTGCTGCTGCAGACAAAGATCGTTTTAATGAACATTTGGCCTGTGGTGTTTATACTCTTAACATAAATCTGGGAATAAATACAGCTGCCTAACACAGCTCTTGTTACTTTTTTGCCTGCTAAAATCAAGATCTGTTAAATCAATCTCATATCCAAAGAGTTTTACCACAAACCATGAATGTTTTCTATTTCTATTTTTATTGAAGAGGTACTGTTTTTATTGTATTTTAATCTGTATTTAGTTTTAGTTTTATTGTAAACCGCCCAGAGTCCCTCTTTTGAGGGAGATGCGTGGTGACGAAATGTGAAGTATAAATAAATAAATAAATAGACGTAATCAATTGGTGCAACATTTTTGTTGTGATTGCAATGTGGGTATGTGCATTTGGAGAGGTAACTGTCAACCATCAATCAAGAACCCTAACTCATTTGGTGGGGGGGGAAAGCAAGATTTATGCAATTTATATCTCTGTCCTTATTCACGTACAGGTAGTCCTTGTTTAGCAACCATAGTTGGGACTGGCAACTCATTAAGCGAAGTGGTCACCAAGTGAAACCACTGCTGTGCTTATGATCTTACTTCAGTTTTCCTTTGCTTTATGGTCCTGCAAAAGTCATAAATATGAGAATTAGTCATAAAGTTACTTTTTCATCACCATCGTAACTGTGAACAGTCACTAAATGAAGACTACCTGTAATGTACATTATGTAGAAAGAAAGATAGCTACCCAACCATAATTAGTATTATCAAAGCTTACCATCTTTTTATACAAATTTTTTTTTATCTTGCATTCTTTAGGATAGGAGATAATTTCCACAGTCAGTATTAGGCAAGATTATTCAACGCACATTTTGGATGAAAAACTAGTCAAAGGTCTTAGCTGAAATAAGTTACTTGTCAGCTTGATTTATAACTGAATGTAACTTTGAAAAAAGAAGTGTGGTGTAGCCTAGTTTAAGATTAGCCAGCCTGCTTTGACATTTGCTATCAACCTCCTTGATATACTTGGCTCAAAAGCAAGTTCTATTGCGTTTGGGATTTGATAAGCCAAATCATAGTGAAGGCAGAGAATTCAGAACACTGACTTGCTTACTAAGAGGGATTCCCTTAAGTAGCCAGTTTCTATGTAGCTAGATACAAGTCAAACTGAAATAATGAAATATAGAAGAACTATGACATTGGCATGTTTTAATATGCTATTCATAGCTATACAAGAAAAGAAATATAAGAAAAACCTATACAAACACCAGCTCCGTCCATGGCCCATTTTCTTTTACGTTATATCCTCTATAAGGACATCCATGCAGACATGTTCTGTCTTCAATACCTATAGTCAGAACAGAAGTGTTTCATTTCTCTAGAGGTCTCCAAATTATGCTATCTTGCCTATGGAATTTATAGAGTTGACTGTCTATCCTTCAGGATGTTCAGGATTTTTTCCCCAATGATTTTACATTCTGCTTTTATTGTTCTTTTTATTTTATAATGTAAGCCACCCAGAATCAGGCAGGTTCAAAATTTAAATCAATCAATCAATCAATCATATTGACATCAGTTTTAGCAATTTTATTAATTTTCTGGTTTGCACATTTTGGATCTTTGATATAATAAAGAACTACTACTACCTGGCTTAATTTTTTTTCCAAGATTCTATTACAAAATAAACCAAAATGGGATGCTGGTGGCATGCTGCAAAGCTAAATGTTGTTTCCCAGCATTATACTTATTAATAATATCTTTATTATTTTTTAATCATATCTTAGGATCCTAGTTAGGTCTCCTGGACTCTCTTAGAAAATAAAAAGGGTGGAGGGCTCCAGCCTGGTGCTTGGCTGGAAAAGGGTTCCTGTTTTTCATGAGAAAAAAGCAGCATATTAGAAAGTATATGTTTTGTGGCTGATGCCCATTTTGTGAGGTTGGCTGTTATTTGTTTTCAAAATTCCAATGTGTTCCCCAGACAATAAAGGTTGTTTGCCCCTAGTCCAGCCTTTTTTAGGGAACAATCCAGCCAGCCAGAACTTCAACTGATGTTAAGGATTTTGTTCAAGAGCATAACTTTGCAGCAGGTCTGTGGCCCTCCAGATATAGCTAAAGTCATTAGCAGCGGCCAATACAGCCAATGTTGAGGGCTGCTGAGAATTGAAGTTAATGTTGAGGACTGCTGAAAATTGAAGTTTGTTTGTTTGTTTGTTTATCAAATTTCTATTACCGCCCATCTCTCCCAAAAGGGGGACTCTGGGCGGTTTACAATAAAATCAAAAATTAAAAGCATATAAATTACAATATAACAACCAATAAATAAAGATGAAGTAGATATAAAATCCAAGAGCTGAAGATCTTATTCATTGGGGAGAGATCTATGGTACTAGCCACCCCCAAGAAGAACTGGTGCCCGTCCCACCCCAGGCGAGGCAGCAGAACCAGGTTTTCAAGTTCTTCTGGAAGGCCTGGAGCGAAGGGGCCTGCCTCACCTCCGGGGGCAGAATGTTCCAGAGGGCCGGTGCCACTGCAGAGAAGGCCCACCTGGACCCTGCCAGGTGGAATTCCCTTACCAGCAGGGTTCGCAGCATGCCCTCTCTGCATGACTGGGTGGGACGGGTCGATGTTAAGGGGATGAGACAGTCCCTCAGGTAACCTGGTCCCATGCCATGTAGGGCTTTAAAGGTTAAAGTTAACCAATGTCTAAGTACCCCAGATTCTTATCCAAGCTGCATCTTATAATAAGGTTATAAAATGACCCTGCAGTGAAAACTTCTAGCGGTACTATACATGGAATGGTCTAATCTTGTAAGTTATTGAGCTGTCTTTGTTATTTTAAAAAATAAGTTTGTGGCTTTGTTTAGCTTTATCAGGAAAGAATCAGGCTTGTAAGCCACTGGTTTGACTTGTGGACAGACAAACAGCGCAAACAATTTCTGCTCTTGATACTGAGCAAGTGCAGTAAATCACAGTTGAAGTAAGTGAGCCACTTTTTTTTAGTACTATGCTTTGTGAGAATAAAAAGTAGATTATGCAAGGGCACCTCCTATAAAATGAATTATTTACCCCACCAATGTTTGCCCTTTGTGGTATCCAATCCTATAATCAGCTGGTGTCAAGTTATAATCTGTAAAATTGCCCCAGGTTTATAAAGCCATAAGCATATTAAAAAAACAGTACCAACTCTGAGGAGAATAGTGGCATGGTTAACATGTAATACATAAGTAGATGATTACCTAAGAATGTATTTATGTTGCTGCCCAACCTTGGATCAGCAAAACAAATTTTATTCTCTTAGGCAAATATGAGATGGCACTTCCTCCATCTCATTTATGGAAGCCAGTGACACTGGCACCTTAATCTTATTTCAATACTGGCAACAGGATAAAGTCTTATCCCATAAGGGATGGTAGCAAAAGACTTAGGGGAGATGTAAGATGTGTTTTGTGCCACGCATAGCCCAGCTTTCAAAGATATGGGGGGAAGTAGGTCAGAATGGAAAAAAAAAACATCAGGTGGAGGTCTGCCTCTGGTGCCTAAGATCTTGGCCTGAGGATACCTAACGTTAGGGCTGGCTTTGCCTAATATTGAACCTGCCCACTAGCTTCCTACATTTGTAGATTATAAGTATGTGTCAATTCACAGACACTGACAAACAATAGTGATGTTGCCCTGCCTCAGAAGATGCTGCCACAAAGAGATGAAGGGAACTTGAGAAGTTGGGTAGATGGGAAAAGGAGGGAGGGAGGGGGAAATCTCAAAATCATGGCTTACCTGTGAAATGTTTAGAACCTCAAAACATTATGTGGCTTTGTATTTAACATAAGCCACGGTTCACATTTTTCAGTCCTCTTCTAGCAATATATGTAGGTATTTCCCTAGATCTGATAATTCATTTAATCTTCTTTTGTTTTCCTTCCTTGTTGCATAGGTGTGCTGAAAAATGGTTTGTAGAAAATATCCCACTGACCAATGTAGATTTCACCACTCTGCTGCCACGTTTTATTTCTTTGTATATATTCTCCTTTCTCAGTCCGAAGGATCTTTGTGCTGCAGCCCAAATCAACTGGCACTGGAAATTTTTAACTGAACAGGTAGTATCAAAATGCGCCTTGTTCTCAGATGAGCCAATGCTAATTTTTCAATGCAGAAAATGTGTATACTTTCAAAATACATCCTTATTTAGCACCTATTACTCCTGTGCAAAGTTCTGCCCGGCATGGGTGGAGGTGGGGCAGTAGTAAGCTGTGTTTGTTTTTTGACATTATGTGGCCCCCTCCTGGTATATATTTGTATACTTTGTCTATAAAGTCTCTGGCTCTGCACAGCGATAGAGGATTTATGTTAGCAAATTGAATCTTTCACAAAAAGATTTTGATGCAATGAAAAAATCCAACTGACAAAATAATGAGGTATCATCATCATCATCATCTGTTTGGTCTGCTAGAGCCTTGATCCACTCCTAGATCCACTCTGGAAAATGAGGTATCTTCTAGAGCAGCATGAGAGAAGTTGTCAGGGGAAGAAATACATAGGGAGGGGAAACTGATGAACATTCCACTCCTTTCCACCACAGGCAGTACTCTATGATATTGCTTCTGTCCTGTACATTGAGGGACATAAATAGCTGTGGTTCACAGTTAGTCTGGCTCTAAAAATCAGAAATACTACATTTCCACAAGGAACATTACCTCTTATTCATTACCTCTTATGACAACCTTATTGTCAATAGAAAGATGCAAGATGATTCTCGCCAATTCTGTGTCCTTGCTGACACCTCTAAACCTTTTATCACAAATCTCTTCCAAGGAATGATGTAACGAGCTGCAAGTGAGAGAACTTACAAAAATAATCTTATTTCTTCTGGATTTGTAATAGCCTTTGCTGATTTAAAACCGTTCCATGAATAGAAAGATCCTATATGCTAGAACTATATGAACGGAAAGATCCTACATGCTAGAGTTGTAGAACCATGGTCCTCCAAGTGAATTTCAACTCCCAGCTGTTCCAGAATATGTGACCCATGGTGACATCCTGGGAGTTGCAGTTCAACAACGTTCAAAAACGATAGGTTACCATCCCTCCTCTACACCTTTGAATAATCCCTGCCGAGTTCAACAAGAACTGAGTTGTACAGATCCACTTTGTAGTCATCGCAATTAAACACCAAGTTAAATGTTCTTATGCTCATTGGTTTAAAATGGCACAAATGTTTCCAACATTCCCAAGTAAAGTTTCCCATTTCTGTTACTTCAAGGATATATCTTCCTTAATTACAGCCATTTCTTTCCAACCTTGAATCCTTAGATGATGTTGAACTGCAGTTCCCAACAACAAGCATGTCCAATTATCAGGGATATGAGAACTATATACTGTAAGTCACCTAGAATTTGACAAGTAGGTACCTTGCAAATAAATAAATAAACACACACACACACAATCTGAAGATCCAGGCTGAGAAACTATGCTAGGCCAAAAATGATTTTCAGATATAGTTTCAGGATGTTAAATCCTATCTCATAAATTTAATATCTGATATGCACACTATTGTAACTAGTGTGATTTAAGTTCAACAAATTCCACAACAGCTCCTAGAAATATATTTGCATTTAATCTTATATTTGAATTCCACAAGTACCATCATATCCTGAAAAGAAATCCTTGGGAAATTAGATACATGGATAACTCAGGGGTGACTGGGGACAATAGGTTGGAAGTAAGACAATGAATAGGATGGGGAAAAATAATGAAATGCAGAATGCTGTAATATTTTTAGTGTGTATTCCTTGCCAAGTAGACAGTCATGCATATATAACCAATAATAGCTGCCATAAGCCTGGTAAAATGCCTATACTATGTATTGCAAATAGATAGGTAATTGCTTTATTAGGAGAAAAATCAGCTTGTGTTGTATAGTATGTGTGTAGGATGGTGATATAAAGGGGACAGATATTACAAAAAAGAGATGTTGAATTTTTTCCCTGATAGCTATTGCAAATAATTTTCCCAATCTTTTCCTATGGGGACAAAAGCTTAAAAGGAAGGAGCATTTGGGAGCAGAGTCATGCAGTAATAGAGTTAAGCACTGTTTCTCTACCCAGCTTTTAAGTCTGTGCAGGGACTATATTCACATAGCATGCTAAGTCCAAAACTGGCAAACCACATTATGGCTTAGCCATTTAGTATTTTAAATGGCTCTCCTCTGACAACAGCTCTTCCCTAAGAAGATGTCTATCAAGCGTTTAAGACACGGGGTTCATATTACAGGTTATTAAGAGAACATATAATAGTTTTAGATCAGCAGTTCTCAAAGTACTGCTTTGAGTGGGGTAGACCTTCAGGAGGTCTACAAAGTCAAATAAATAAACATTTAAAAATTTCTCAGTTTTAATTTCTAATACAGTAAATATTGATAGATATAACCCACATAAGCCAAAGCTCTTTGGGATCCTCAATCATTTTTAAGAATGTAAAGGGATCCTGAGACCAAAATGTTTGCTAACTGCTGCTTTAGATGTTACCCATATCTTTTACAGAGATCCTTCCACAATCAGATTATAACTACCTCAAGTGGGGGGCAAACAATCCTTCTGGCAAAGTTTAAAATTCATTGGCCTTGTTCAAATTTAAAGTGGGATCCTACCAATACAGTAACAGGCAATAATTATTTTTGTATTCAGGTGGCATCTATCAGATCTATTCACTAATTATCATACGTATGGAATAACTGTTAGAACTGAAGTATAGCCTTGCTTCCATGTCTCTTATTTTCTTATTTATTTCCTTATTATTTATCTTATTTATTTATTTCTAGATTTCTTCTATTTCCATGCACTTAGCTATTATGGTATGAGAGTCATCATCTCCAATTTAAATTAAGCGAGATGATGAGGATCCTGAGTTAAACTCCAAGGAATTATCTTTAAATTTCTTTTAAATAAAACAGGTTGCACGTACCTTCAAAATCAAGGAAAAGGGAGAAGCAGATATTAGTGTACATTGGTCCCTTAGATCTGCTTCTCATACAAATCTGATGTTATCTCATCAAAAATTAGCCACACTTTACTTGATTTGATAAGCTTTGATAATACAGTAACTTCTCTTTGAAAATAAAGCATTTTTTTCACTTCCTTCACTAAAGGACTGTCTGTGGATGCCAAAATGCCTTAAGTTAGGGTGGTTTCTTCCATATATTCCTGAAAAGAATGAATATGGTGCTTGGAAACGATACTATATTGCCTGTGCAACTGACTTGGACTATTTAACTCCTATAAAAACTGCATACTCCCACAGCACCACCAGTGCTCTTAAAGCAAAAAATGAAGAGCAAGAAGAAAGATGGCAAGCAAAATGTCTACGGAAATTTATTCGAGAGAGACTGGTGGTGCGCAAAAGTAAGTTTGCTTCAGTTATTAGTAAGGAAGGATATCATATTTTTGACTGTAGCAGCTGGGAATTAGCATCATTAGGTTCCCAAGAATGTTTGAGATGTGTAGGAGTGCAGAGCAAGTAAAGTCCCAAAGACTAAAGTCTAAAATAAATATATTGAAATAAATAGCTTTTTAAATAATGACATGATACAGAAAAATGGAGAAGGTTTGGCTGCTTTTAACCTCTTTTCACAAATGCAGCAAAGTGGTAAGAATATTATGGCCTTCTCCTCTCTTTGAAAACATGGATGCCTTCTTAAATTAATGTAATTATATTCCGTGGGGCTTGCAAGTAACAGACTCTAATGAATGACTCCTAGACTTCACATAAAATGATTGCAGGAGTGGAATACAGTTCATAGAATGAGTCATCCCTTCTCTTCCCCATCCCTTGTTGCTCCTACAAATTCTCCTCTCTGCCTGTGCCAGTTTCCTTTGGATGCCAGCAGTTGCCCCTTTAGTTGCAGCCTTGACACCTGGTCTGCAGTCTCTTTTTTCACCCAATCCGGGACAGGAATGTGTGGGCCGAAGTTTTTATTTGCACCCCTGTGGCATGTTCGTATCACAAATGTTGTGGTAAGAAGAACAAGGAGAGAAAATTGAACAACTCATGCCAATCTTCTTCTTTAACTGTTATGACAGTTAAATATGATGGAAGGATTGCCTTTTTTTAGAAGAGCAAGTTGCATGTTTGTACGTTGCATGTCTATAAAGAGCAAACTGTGTGTCTAATTGTGAGTGGCCCATTGATTCATGTATAGATTCTCTTCTGTTTAGGAATCTTGCACAGCTTTTTAAAATCTAGAACTGGCTATAAATGAAAAGATATATTTAAATTAATAGTATAACTTGTCAATGAAAAAGCCATATACAGAGAGCATAAATAATTACCTTTTGAAACTAACATACAATATAGTTGAATGGGATTTATGTTGCAGAGGAATTATTCAAAGCTCGTCCACCTTGGTTAAGTGGAACATGGAGCTCAGGATTTTACAAGTCTGGATTTCAACCACGTTTGTCCCAGTCTATCCATGACCAGGCTAGATTACCAGCTCAATTCTTAATGAAGGTATTATTTTTCCCCTCTACCAGATGTCTACCGCTTTCATGTCTGTGCATGCAGAGCTTTATTGAAGCCTTGTCTCTGTCCCAAAAATAATGTTCAATAACAGTGCTTAGTGCTTAAGCATGTGCTGAGGAGAGCAGTGCATCTGCAGAGGTGCGCTTTAGGGGCCTCAGTATCTGCTCAGAAACAAGCCCCAGCACCAGGGACCTCATTGCCAGTCCCTGGCCTTGTTAATCTCATCCTGGCAGTCCCTGCTTTTCCATCTTTCTCCTCTGACTGAATAATGATAATAGGAAAACAAATCTCTTCCCCTACCTCCTTTAGATGGCAATGCAGGTTGACCTAGATGAAGGGAACAGGGATCCAAGAGATGACGCGGAGTGGCAGGATCTTGTCTCGTACTTCCCAGTGCTGTGACTGACACTACCTCTGTGTTTGTACCAAGTGCCTTTTTTCCTCCTTAGAAAAAGCATTTTCTGTATTTTGACAGCCCTCACTGGATTTTAGCAGTCACTGCTAAAGTTCTCAAGATAAGGTGTGATACTTTTAATTTTAGTCTTGTTGCAGATCTGGTTATGACTATTAAATTTGATGAAATATGATTGCCTTTTTAATAGAGCAATCAGCAGCAAATCAACAGCAGCAAACTGATTTACCTGAATCCAGTCCACTAGCTTTGAGAATTCAATCTGACAGAGAGCTCTTAAAAAGTTTATCCAACCATATAGGGAGTAAATGTCAATGGTTTGTGGATTGGTATTGATCAAAAATATTACCAATTTCTTTTGTTCTGAGCAAATCAATGTGCCCCTGACCTGTACATCCCCAGAGGTAGAGTCATTAAAAAGAAAATGCAGGAAGACCCATTGCAGTTTAAATGTATATGAAAAATGAAATATCAATATGATAATGATAATGATAATGACAATATGATAGTGATAATGACAATACATTCTCTCTCCTCCTCCCGGTTGTATCCTGATAACAACCTTTGGAGGCAGCTAAAACTAAGAGATGTTAATGCCCCAAATCACAGAGCATTTCATGGCCAAGGGTCAAACTATGCAGCAATTTATTTTCTCCTCTTGTTCAAAAAATGAATTGCAGTTGCTCATTGATTTGTTCTTATTTTTCCTGACTTGTTGAAAAAAATCAAGGGGAAGCAATATACAGAGGAGAACCTTCCTAGAAGATGGCTTAGAACTGGGTTGGGAGGATAGACCTTGGCAGATTTTATTTTCTACTCTGCCTCTATGAATGGCGTCATCTTCAGTCCTCTCCTCATCCTTCAGCAGGTAGTCTATACCTCCTGTAGGAATTTAGCGCTCTGGTGTCTTTTCTCTTCTTCTGGAGTATACACCTATCATCCTTGGGGTTGTGCTTCTTCTTAGATACGCCACTTAATATCTCTCTCTAAATGCTTTCATTGAAAGAGTGCTTTTCAAATAGATTTCTCAACAGGGTAAATCAGCATCAGGCTTCAGATTAGAAGATGAGAAGCAGTTCATCTTGTCTTCTGTGAAATCCTTACCAGAAAGGTAAATGCCATTTCCAATAAATGTCTCTTCTGCATATGGAAAGAAGATGGTCAGCAAAAGCTTCTACAAGGAATTCAGAGCTAGATAGGAGCAATAGAAGGGAACCTTGGTTTATCCTGTTCACTGCCTGAACTAAGAAAAATCCCCTGTCCTGCGGCAGAAGCAGAGTTTCCTTGCATCCTGAACTCAACATGGGAGCTTGACAATAGAGCTATATATAGGCTGTGGCACAATTTCCCCAGCATCTGCTTGTCTGCTGTATTTCTTAAACGGTGTAAAATTTGAAGAGGTTTGTCTGGTCCTATTGTATAGCTTAGCTTTGCCCTCCCTAAGAGGAAGGAGGGAAAACATACTTCCTCTCTTTGTCCTCTCCCCTTCCCTCTGTTTCTTGTCTTTCCTTTCCTCTGGCAGGGTTCAATTTATGTGCTGCAAATTATATGTACAATGTCCAGTCTGAGAGAGAAAATTGCTTGCCCTGTGTTACGACTGATGAATTGCCCTATGATGATACAGCTGGTGACATAATAGGGCCTCTGTTCACGGTGCCACAGCTAATCTATTCTGAGTCAGCCAAGAAAGGTCTCTGAGGCATCTTTTGTTCATGGGTGCTACGGAGATTTGTATACAGTCTGATTTGAAACATTTGCCTTGGAGTCTTCCAGCGGTGTGGCTTGGTGACCCAGGGAAACTTTGCTGCTGCAGGCAATAGTATGGTATTCCTTTCCAAGAACTGTTTCTGAGATTCAGTAATGGAAGGATTGGTAACAGCAGATAACATAGTACACAGTGCTGTTTCTCTCTGCTACTGGAACAGAAAGATTTGTTGGCTTTGCAGCAGCTGCACCCCATGTTTGCATTTTCCTCTGATCTGTTCTGGGAGTTCTGGGAAGCTTCCTGAACAAATATGCTGGTTTCACACAATTGTGAAGGGGGGTTGGGGGAGACGACATCAGAGGAAATCCTGTTGCATGAGAGGAAATCTGCTGGTGTAATGTTGGAGGGAGACTTCAATCTGACCTTTCAAGATGACCTTTTGAAGATGAGTGCACAACTTTTTTCTCTTCTAATTAAAAAGAAAAGGAAGTCTCTGAAATATTAGGGGCGTGGATTTGGAATCTAAGCTGGCAGATTTGCTGCTAAACTGGTAGAACGTTCCATCTGGAAGCACGAGAAATTCAGGGAGGAGCCATAATATCTCCAGGAAATAATGGGATCATGCAGCAAGCATGATGACTTGCCCGTGCTGATTTCAGCAAAGATGGTTTTCAAAGGCCAAGTGTGATGTCATGTTGATCATAGTTTGGATCTTCCATGTTTGCCTTTTCTTTCTTAAGCAGCAGTCACAGGGAGATCCATATTTAGTTAGAACCTCAGGACAAGAGAAAGGGCTTTTCCTGTCTGTCCAACCCTGGTTCAGAAGCCCAGGGCTCCTGTTCTGTTTTGCAGAGAACTGCTACTGTTGTTGCTGCTGCTGCTGCTGCTGATGCATACAGAACCTAGAGAGTTGCCCCAGAATAAATGAGGTCCAGTATTGGTTTATCTGATCCAGTATTATCCATACTGACTGACAAGTGGGTCTCCAGAGGTTTTGGCATACATTTTTCTGCCTCCCCTGGCTACCACTGAGTTGTTATGTCCATAAATCCAGAGCTAACAGGGGTTTGCCATTGTTGCCATAAGCCCTGCCGTCTTCACCATGGAAGTAGCAAGAGGAAAGGGAGCACCACGGGAGCTTCAGGCTTAGCTTCTGTCCACTTTCTCTTGATGCCACTGGTTGGAGGAACAGATGTAACCTTTTCTAGATTTTTTCTAACACCTCAGTGGAGCACTGCCTCCTTCACCAATCTATATTGGTGCCAGTTTGGTCTAGTGGTTAAGGTGCTGGGCTAGAAACCAGGAGACTGAGAGTTCTAGTCCCGCCTTAGGCATGAAAGCCAGCTGGGTGACCTTGGGCCAGTCACTGTCTCTCAGCCCAACCCACCTCACAGGGTAATGGTTGTGGGGAAAATAGGAGGAGGAAGGAGTATTTGGTATGTTCGCCGCCTTGAGGTGTTCATAAAAGTAATAAAGGTGGGATAACAATTAAACAAATAAATAAATATGTCCACATTCACCTTGTTTGTTTTATTTAAAATATGTATATTCTGCCCCAACCCCAAGACTCTGGATCATAATATCCCCAACTAATATTTTTATATCACCCTCATTAGAACACATCAAAAATATACCCCTTCCTAAGTCACTCCATTGGATTGGGGTGGGGGAGGAAAGGAAGGGAGACTTCCAAGTGGGACTTCATTTATGTAACATTTTATATAATCATAAAACTCCATATGTAATACTAACTTTTTGTTTGTACAGAAGGAATGTTACTTGTAGCAGTTCTTGTCCTAACTTGCCTCACAGATTTTGTCAAACTATTTCACAAGAATACCCCAATGGGATGCATTCTCTCCATCCACACCTGGTCTTGATATCCTCCCACATTCCTGCATATGAGGTAAAACTTGTTTTATGGAATCTGTCTTTCCTGCTTTCCTCCATGGGACTGAATGAGATGTCTTCCCTTTTGTACATACAAGGAGGAGAGATGAACCAATTAGATCCAACCAATCAAACAACAGAAAATTTGCTTGGTCAAATAGGACAGAATACAAGGACCCAAACAATATGAAAACATATTTTACAACTCATTTAATATATGAGCTAAGATTGCAGAAGAGCAAAGAAAAACAGAAAAAAAGGAACTTACTTAGTTCTGCATAGCCTTTTCCATCATTTATTTGCCTTGGGCTGAAGAGTTTAAAGGCTAGTCTTACAAGCTGGATAAATATACTGAACTCAGTCTGTTGATTAACAGAGCCTCCTGGCTCATCTTTGTGGCGGGCATTCTTCTAATGCCTGAGTAAACATCTGGTATTAGAGAAAGACCATCTAGTGTCAAACTAATAAATTTGAAAGATGCAGTCTAAAATAGGAAGAAATAGCATTGTGTTGTTTAAGCTGAGCGTATACATGTAACAGTTTGTTCCATATTCTTTATGTGGCTTATTTTTAGCTTAGTGTAATATGTGAATTTGAATGAATAGTTTGTTTTAGGAGAGTAAACCACAGTTTACAACAATAGCTTTTTGTTGTCTAACTGCAGTTGTGGCTTATCATGAACAGGGATACATAGTTTACTGGGGAGGGGATTATTCTCTGAATTCCTCTGGTGTCTTATGTAAGTATCAGAGGTGCAAGGAAAACATAGCTCTAAAAAGGAGACAAAACAAACCATGTTGTTTATTCGTTTAGTCGCTTCCGACTCTTCGTGACTTCATGGACCAGCCCACGCCAGAGCTTCCTGTCGGTCGTCAACACCCCCAGCTCCCCCAGGGACGAGTCCGTCACCTCTAGAATATCATCCATCCATCTTGCCCTTGGTCGGCCCCTCTTCCTTTTGCCTTCCACTCTCCCCAGCATCAGCATCTTCTCCAGGGTGTCCTGTCTTCTCATTATGTGGCCAAAGTATTTCAGTTTTGCCTTTAATATCATTCCCTCAAGTGAGCAGTCTGGCTTGATTTCCTGGAGGATGGACTGGTTTGATCTTCTTGCAGTCCAAGGCACTCTCAGAATTTTCCTCCAACACCACAGTTCAAAAGCATCGATCTTCCTTCGCTCAGCCTTCCTTATGGTCCAGCTCTCACAGCCATATGTTACTACAGGGAACAAGTTGAATAGGTAGGGTGAGAGGATACAGCCCTGCCGTACTCCTTTCCCAATCTTAAACCAGTCCGTTGTTCCGTGGTCTGTTCTTACTGTTGCTACTTGGTCGTTATACAGATTCTTCAGGAGGCATACAAGATGACTTGGTATCCCCATACCGCTAAGAACTTGCCACAATTTGTTATGGTCCACACAGTCAAAGGCTTTAGAATAGTCAATAAAACAGAAATAGATGTTTTTCTGAAACTCCCTGGCTTTTTCCATTATCCAGCGGATATTGGCAATTTGGTCTCTAGTTCCTCTGCCTTTTCTAAACCCAGATTGTACATCTGGCAATTCTCGCTCCATGAATTGCTGAAGTCTACCTTGCAGGATCTTGAGCATTACCTTACTGGCATGTGAAATGAGTGCCACTGTTCGATAGTTTGAACATTCTTTAGTGTTTCCCTTTTTTGTTATGGGGATATAAATTGATTTTTTCCAATCTGATGGCCATTCTTGTGTTTTCCAAATTTGCTGGCATATAGCATGCATTACCTTGACAGCATCATCTTGCAAGATTTTGAACAGTTCAGCTGGGATGCCGTCGTCTCCTGCTGCCTTGTTATTAGCAATGCTTCTTAAGGCCCACTCAACCTCACTCTTCAGGATGTCTGGCTCTAGCTCACTGACCACACCGTCAAAGCTATCCCCGATATTGTTATCCTTCCTATACAGGTCTTCTGTATATTCTTGCCACCTTTTCTTGATCTCTTCTTCTTCTGTTAGGTCCTTGCCATCTTTGTTTTTGATCATACCCATTTTGGCCTGGAATTTACCTCCAATGTTTCTAATTTTCTGGAAGAGGTCTCTTGTCCTTCCTATTCTATTGTCTTCTTCCACTTCCGCGCATTGCTTGTTTAAAAATAATTCCTTATCTCTTCTGGCTAATCTCTGGAATTTTGCATTTAATTGGGCATATCTCCCCCTATCACTGTTGCCTTTTGCTTTCCTTCTTTCTTGGGCTACTTCTAGTGTCTCAGCAGACAGCCATTTTGCCTTCTTGGTTTTCTCTTTCTTTGGGATGTATTTTGTTGCCGCCTCCTGAACAATGCTGCCAACTTCTGTCCAGAGTTCTTCTGGGACCCTATCTACTAAGTCCAGTCCCTTAAATCGATTCCTCACCTCCACTGCATATTCGTTAGGAATATTAGTGAGCTCATATCTAGCTGATCTGTGGGTCTTCCGTAATCTCTTTAGTCTGATCCTAAATTGTGCAAGAAGAAGTTCGTGATCTGAACTACAGTCAGCTCCAGGCCTTGTTTTTACCGACTGTACAGATGTCCGCCACCTTTGGCTGCAAAGGATGTAATCAATCTGATTTCGGTGTTGTCCATCTGGTGAAGTCCATGTATAAAGCCGTCTCTTAGGTTGTTGGAAGAGAGTGTTTGTTATGCAGAGTGAGTTGTCTTGGCAAAATTCTATCAGCCTATGTCCTGCTTCATTTTGTTCTCCCAGGCCATACTTACCTGTAATTCGAGGTGTCATTTGACTGCCCACCTTAGCATTCCAGTCTCCTGTGATGAAAATAACATCTCTTTTAGGCGTGTTGTCCAGTAGGTGCTGCAGATCCTCATAGAACTGCTCTACTTCAGCTTCTTCAGCATTTGTGGTTGGGGCGTATATTTGGATCACTGTGATGTTAGATGGCTTGCCCTGAATTCGAATTGAGATCATTCTGTCGTTTTTTGGGTTGTATCCAAGCACTGCTTTAGCCACTTTACTATTAATTATGAAGGCTACTCCATTTCTTCTGTGATCCTCTTGTCCACAGTAGTAGATCTGGTGGTCATTTGATGTGAAGTGGCCCATTCCAGTCCATTTCAGTTCACTGACACCCAGGATGTCTATCTTTAATCTTGACATCTCACCAATAACCACATCCAATTTGCCCTGGCTCATAGATCTTACATTCCAGGTTCCAATGGTGTGTTGATCCTTAGAACATCGGATTCGCCGTTCACCACCAGCACCGTCGGCCGCTAGCCGTCCTTTCGGCTTTGAGCTAGCTGCGTCATCACGTCTGGGGCTAGTTGAGCTCATCCTCTGTTCCTCCCCAGTAGCATTTTGACCATCTTCCGACCTGGGGGTCTCATCTTCCGATGGTATACCGACATATCTCTGGTTGTACTGATCCATTTAGTTTTCACGGCAAGAATACTGGGGTGGGTTGCCATTACCTTCCCCAGGGATCGCATTTGGTCTGACCTCTCTGTCATGACCTTCCGGTCTTGGGTGGCCCTTCACGGTTTAGCTCATGGCATCATTGAGGTGCTCAAGCTCCAGCACCACGACAAGGTAACGATCCTTTGCTGAAGAAACAAACCATAGTTATTAGATTATTCTCAGGACAATAGTCTTGCTTTTTTTCTATTTTGGCAACAAGCAGTAGTTAAAAATAATTGTTAACATGACTTAGTGGTGGTACAAAATCAGCAACTAGAATGTTGGCAAGTCAGTCCTGTGTGGGAAAACACCACTTTTGAAGTCACTGCATTGGTTATCAGTAGGCTTTTGGGCCCAATTGCAAGGGTTGGTTGTTACCTATAAAACCCTACATGGCACAGCAACTTGTTATATTGGGTGATCCCTTGTTGGAATAGAATCTGCCCACCTGGTTCAATCATCATGGGAGAGCCTACTTAGAGATCCTCATCCCTTTCTGAAGTAAAAGGTGAACAAGGTGGCAGGACTTATTAGCAGTAACCCATTGTATAGAAATCTCTCCCCAGAGGTACATGCAGTTCCCACCGTCCTGGCTCTTTATAAGCAAGTGAAAACAGACTTGTTCCATCAGGCCCTTAGCCCTAACTGAATAAGGATACCATGATGGGTATTTTGATGGGGAGTTTTTATAGCAATCCTATTGTACTGGTTGTTTTAACTGAATCTGTTGGGAGTAGTGCAACCTATAAATGCTGTAAAAATAAATAAATAAACCAACCAACCAACCAACTGACCAATAAATAAATAAATAAAATAGGCCTTCTGTACAGAGTATAGGGCTCAGAATAATGGATAAATTAATTTATAGGAAGGCAGATTCTAATAGAGGAAAACGTCCTGCAAGTAAGAGTAGTTTAATAGTGGAACCAATTCCCAGCAGCATAACTGAAGTCAATTATTTTCAATTATCATTTCCACCCTGTTTTTCTATGAATAATTCATATTATAAATATAATGTTAATGTCTTCCATTTGTAGTCATAAAACAAATAAATGAATGAGTCATATCCAACAGCAGGAACTTTCAAATATGCCACAATGCAAGAATGTCTTTAGACTGGTAGAATTCATTCACTGTACATGTTTGCTTTTGATTCTACCAACCATGTTCTTATTTGTTATTGCTTGTCTTCCATTTTATTTTAGATGGTTGTGGACAGCGTTAAGCTTGGAGTGGTTCTGGTAGTATATGAGCATTGTGGGACCACATTGGAAAGCCTCATTCATTCTGTAGAAAAGGCCTTGGATGGCCAAATAGCAAAGAGTATTGGAATAATTAGTGATGGAGATTCCAGAGAGATTAACTTGCTTCAAGGTAGGGTTAAGATTAAACAATAACAATCTCAAATGGACCATATGATATTTGGTACTGTAATATTGCATGGAAGAGCTAAAGTATGTGGAAATTAGTTTCCTCTGATAGGAGGACTCTTGAGTTATTGGGAGACACACTGCAGGCTGTTTTGATTGACCTCTTTTACAGTTGATTATGGAAAACAGCCTCTTCTAGAAAGGAGACAACTATATAATATATGATTGTTAAAAGAAGTTTTTTAATTACCACCACCACCAACAAAACCTGCACAAATTAGCAAATATATCCATGTTGGCTACTTTTGTAGAAGTCAAGTGTAGTTTTAAAAACATATGTGTTTGAAAGATACCAGAGTAAATAATGGGGAAGTGATTAGGGGTTGGAGGAACAGAAAACCAAAGCAGATCTGAAACTGACCAAACTTCAAGATTTTATCCTGAAACTAGGTTTTTTTGTCTCAGCTCAATTAAGGGGCATCACCAAATTGACCTTGGCTGATCTTAGAAAGCTAAGCAGGGTTATATCTGATCAGTACATGGAAGGGAGACTCTGAGGAAAGTCCAGGGTGATAGATTTCCCTCCTACAACTTTTTTTTTGTTTCTTGCTTAAGAGGTTATAAGATTTCCTAAGTTTGCACATTTAATTATTTTTGAGTTGTAAAGGTAAAGGTAAAGGTTTCCCTTGACATTAAGTCCAGTCGTGTCCGACTCTAGGGGGCGGTGCTCATCTCCGTTTCAAAGCCAAAGGGCCGACGTTTGTCTGTAGACACTTCCATGGTCATGTGGCCAGCATGACTACACGGAACGCCGTTACCTGCCCGCCAAAGCGGTACCTATTAATCTACTCACATTTGCATGTTTCGAACTGCTAGGTTGGCAGGAGCTGGGACTAGCAATGGGAGCTCACCCCGTCACGTGGATTCGAACCGCCGACCTTCCAATAGGCAAGCTCAGCAGCTCAGCCATTTAACCCGCAGCGCCACCGCGTCCCTTATTTTTGAGTTGACCTAATAATAATATTTCCCTAAATTCCTGTTGCCTCCACTGAAATTCAGTGACCATAGAGCAAGATGTATTTGACAATCATAATTCCATAACTAGTTTTCAATCTTCAATCTTTGCATTTTTTTCTCTGAAAATTTATGTTTTATGTGACTAATGGTATAAGTGTGTAGTGGTATAAAAATATGTTAATTTCTTCCCTTCCCAGTAACTCTTCTCCCATTGCTCTTACTTAGGATAAATGCAAACAAAATTTCATATAGAAGTCTAATTTGCCTTTCCTCAGCCTTAATTTTATTAGATCTTAATACTTTTTAAAAACTCAATAATATAGAGGGATCCTGATAAAATGAAATAATATTTGGGAAAGTAGGAGAGAAAGAGACAAGGAGAAAGCACAACGAATTTTTTTTTCCACCAGCCCAAGATTTTAAAACTTACAAAACTTAGTTGGATATGCTGAGTATAACAAGAGGTCCTTGCCCTGAACAACTGGGATAGTCTTAATATATCATCATCATCTATGCAGATGGCAATTTGCAAAGGAAGAAAGGTTTTGACTGGTTCCTGCCATAGTTTGATTAGAATCTAAAAATATACACAAATAGGAGCAGGAAGAGGGAAACAGGATAATTCTTGCATAGTTCCTATACAAGGAAAAGATGATTGTGACTCTAAACTCATGGGATAGGCTCCAACTCATTAGTGTCACAGGGATGCTATGTCAATCTTACAACCTCTTAAAAAAGTAATAATAGCCAAAATCAGAGTCTGGCATGTTACTTATACATTTTCTAGAAAAAAAATTGAATTGGTCCAAACTTCCTGATGAGGTATAATAGTAGAATCTTTTTACACTCCAAGGCGGATGGGACAATGACTATTGTCCATTCACCATAAATACATCCTTTCTTTGTTTAATTTTGTTTAGGTTACAAAATCAACACCCAAAATCTTCTTAAACCTGAGGTGAGAGAGTTTTGGAAGTGCTTAAAAAGTTGCATTATCTCTCCAGAAGAAGGTGGAAGCATAGACCTCTTTGTTCCTCTGGCAGCTTCAGGTCAGTCCAACTTGCCACCCAGAAAGGTTGGCATCGTTCCCTTTGCTTACAGTAGGTCTAATCAAGCAGGAATCCCTTTGACTTGCTTGGACTTCAAAGAAGCTGCCATATGTTATGCAACAGTGAATTACGTGGCTACAAACTATGGGTGACTTTACTTCTTCCCTCTTACCCCCAAACCCTTTTCCTTTTGTGTTGTGTCTTTTAGATATTAGCCAGAAAGTGGCGGTTATAATCACTTACTCATGCTTTCAAGTCATTTCCACGGCATAAGTGTAATCAGGGGCATATGCGGGTCAGAAAAGTCAAGATGTTGGCTGTAACCATGTGATTGAAGCCCCAAACCTTGTGTGTGTGTGTGTGTGTTGTGACTGCCAACATTTTTGCCCCCTCCCCCCAGATACCCCTGAGTATAACTTCATTTAATTTATGCTTCTCCTAACAAACACTTGTGCTATCCTCAGTTGTATCAGAACTGTCCTTCAAGGGCCAAAGACCCGAAGTATTGTTTTTGTGTCACTTTCATTTCCCTTTCAGATTAAAAAAGAAAGAAATCTTTACTGATAGACAAAAGGTCTAGAAATTCAATTTCTGTTATCCCCTAGCTTTCTCTTCCATCAATTTATAGGATGTTTCTGTTCAGAATAATATTCTGAAAATATTATTTCATGGACCATTTATAGAGAGTCTCATCTCACCTGCTAACCTCCGTATTGTTATAATACAAGATGGAGTTCTGTGATACAAGCTCAGAGTCAAAAGAAATAGCACAAAAGGATAATAAAATACGAGGAGTGAAGAGGAAACAAAAGGTGCACACTCATTAGAACATTATTCCAAGTGATTTTTTCCCTAATGGGGCATAACACAAGACCTCACCATGAATATATTCCAGAAGGGGGTAGGGATGCTGCGAGATCACAGTAACTGGGCAAGGAAAGATCTCCTTTCCATTGTTCTTTCAGATAGACAATAAAGTTAAATTGGGAAAAAAAGTAACACCACATTTCTTGTGGACTACTGATTGTTGCAGATGCTGGGAAAGCCTTTAGCCCAGGAGAGGTCAAAAAAGTCACACACCAAGCATTTCTATAAAAATAATTTATTTACAGAAAACAAAAACAAAAGCAAAACATTTAAAGGACCTAGCTCCCTTTTTGGAGCAAGCCTTGCTGAGCTACATTTCCAGCAGAGAGAAAAAGAGGAAGTGAAGAACAAGTCTGGGCAGGTCCTCCCCCCAGGCTATTTTGCATGAAGCACGTGAGAGGAGACAATCAAATGCAACCCCTTCACCTGGCCAAATGATTAGGTATAAAAGTAGCTTAATCTGTTAGTAGGGAAACCTTAACACTCCCCTTTTTACACTACAGATTAAGATGCAAACCAATCTTTTCTGACAACTCTTTGTGTCTTGGTACAGGAAGAGGTTTGGTTAAAATATCAGCAATCATGTCTTTTGATTCACAATATTTTAACATTATTTCTCCTTTGCTTATCATATCTTTGATATATTGATATCTAATATCGATATGTTTTGTTCTACTTCTGCAGGCTTCAGATTTTGCCATAGCAATGCAAGCTTGATTATCCTCATAAACAGTTATAGGCTGGTTCACTTCCATGCCTATGTCTTTTAACAAATGTTTAAACCATGTAACCTCATTACAGGTTTGTGTTAGAGAATAAAACTCTGCTTCTGCAGTGGAAAGAGCAACAAGTGTTTGTTTTCTAGAATGCCAGCCTAAGCTAGATCCAGCAAATTGAATTAAAATCCCAGAAGTGGATTTTCTGTCACTGACATCTGCTCCCCAATCAGAATCGGCAAAAGCCTGCAATTTCTCAGTTCCAGAGGCATTTAGCATCAGGCAATAATTCTTTGTTCCTTGCAAATACCTCATTAACCTCTTCAATGCTGCTTTTCCAGTAGATGTAGGCTTCTCTACCTGTCTACTTAAAATGGCCACAGAATTTGAGATATCTGGGCGAGAATGATTTGCAATGTACAGTAAACTTCCAATTGCAGATCTATAGTTCTCTGCCTCAGTTAATTGAGTTTCTCCTATATCTTTCTGAAAATCTATTATCGGAGTAGAGACTGGTTTACAGTCTTGCATATTAAAATCTTCTAGGAGCTTTTGAATTTTACTACGTTGGTTTAACAGAAAGCTACCATCCTTGTTTCTGTGTACTTCCAAACCTAGGTAATTGGTCACAACTCCAAGGCTTTTTAATATGAAATGGCTTTTCATGCAGGCTTCAAAATCAAGCCTTTGTTTTTCTGTTGATGTGAACAGCAGCAAATCATCAACATAAATGCACAGATACATACAGCCTTGTTTGTCCTTCTTCATATATACACAGGGATCTGCTTTTCCTTTTTCAAAACCAAAATTCTGCAGTTTTTCATCTACTTTTTGGTTCCAGGATCTAGCAGCTTGTTTTAACCCATAGATTGACTTCTGCAGTTCACAGACTAGATTCTCCCCTTTTTCATAGCCAGGGGGTTGCTGCATGTATAATCTGTGGTCTAAATCACCATAGAGAAATGCAGTTTGAATGTCATAGTGGTTAACTGACATTCCCTTGAGTGCAGCAACTTTTAACAGTAATCTAATTGATTCACCTTTAGTAACTGGTGCAAAAGTCTTGTCAAAGTCTAAATCTTTCCTTTGAGTGAACCCTTTTGCAACCAACCTTGCTTTATATTTTTGGATTTTGCCATCAGCATCCCTTTTCAGTTTGAAAACCCACCTACAACCCAGACAGCGTTCATTGGGAGGTAGATTTACCAGTTTCCATGTTTTATTTTCTTTCAAGGATGCTAATTCCTGTTGCATGGCAGAATGCCAATTTTGTGCAATCTCAGGTGGTAAAGCATTCACTTGTTCTAAAGACTCAGGTTCTGTGAATATGTGAAAAGCCTTTACTGTTTCAGCCTGAAAACGTGATGGAGGAACGCCTTTATTACTCCTCTGAGATCTGCGAGGTAATACAGGGCTTAAATTTTGACTCCTATCACTTTCCTGAGAAGCATCTATCTCATCAGACAGATCTTCAATTTGCTTTTCTGGTTTAATGTCCTCATCAGGCAAAAGATCACCATCAGCAAGTCCTTGCTGTTCTCTTGTGGTGGTCAGTTCAACTGGAGAGCTAGAATTTAATCTCCCCCAGTTTTGTTCAGCAAAAGAAGCGCTTTTGCTAATTATTAATTTCTCTCCCATTATGAACCTGTAGCTCCTCTGGCTTTGTTCATAGCCAACAAAGATGGCTTTCTTTGTTGTGGGGCCTCCTTTCCTTCTCTGCTGTTTTGGAATGTGAACCCATGCAGTGCTACCAAACACTCTAAGATGGCTTACCTTTGGTTTCACACCATAAAACAAATGGAATGGAGTGTCCTGAATCATAGAGTTATACAACCTGTTCTGAACATAACAAGCAGTCGATAAAGCTTCTCCCCAGAACTTAAAACATAATCGTGAATCTTTTAACATGCATTCCATCGCATTTTGCAAGGTTCTGCCCTTTCTTTCAGCAACACCATTTTGCTGAGGGGTGTACGGGTTAGAAAGAATTTGTTCTATCCCTTTTTCCACTAGGAACCTTCTGAATTTGTGAGAAAGGTATTCTCCTCCTCTATCACATTGGAGTGCAGATACAGGCCTAGGGAATTTTCCATTTGCCCATGTCACAAAACTTTTAAATTTCTCAAATGCCTCATCTTTGTGTTTTAAGATGTAGATAAATGTGTATCTTGAGAAATCATCAATGATGGTCATTGCATACCTTGCTTGTCCAAGACTTGGAGCAAAAGGACCAATAATATCAGAGTGTACAATTTCCAAAGGTCTAGTTGTAACTCTGTCACTGTGCTTACTCACAGGAGCTTTTAGTGTTTTGCATTCTTTGCAAACTACACAATCTAAGTATTTATCACAGGGTTTTATCTTTAGGTCAGCACACAGCTGTGGCATTTGTGCTATATACTTGTAATTAGCATGACCAAGTCTCCTGTGCATCAGGTGTACACATTGGTCATGATATGGTGTGTTGCCAACTGCAGCCTTGCAGCTTGGCTTCCTTGCATTTTGCACAATGTACAAGGAGTCTTTTAACATACCAGTAGCACACAATTTCCCATTTTTACGTATCTCACAACCATTTTTCTTAAATGTTATGATATACCCTGTTGCAGCCAATTGTGCCACAGATAAAAGGTTTGATTGTAAATTTGGCACATACAACACACCTTTTACAGTTTCTCCTAAGCAGGATAAATACAAGTCACCTTGTCCCATAATTTTGGTGACAGACCCATCAGCCAAAGATACACTTTGTCTTTCAGTTTTAGACAGTGACACAAAAGAGCTTTTACAATTACATAAATGACAACTGGCCCCAGAATCTAACACCCATACATCAGAATTACCCTTCTCAGCAACCTGTGCAATTTGGGTTGTCTGAAGAGCCTTCTTCTGTGTTGCCCTTGTGTTCTTCTGCTCTGTCTTTCTACTCTTGGGTCTCATGGCACAGTCTCTTTGCAAATGTCCAGCTGAACCACAAGTGAAGCATCGCTGGCTTGCTAGCGCTGTGGCCTCAGGTTCCTTTCCCTTCTTTTCCCTCATTTTCTGGTCTTGCAGCTTTCCAGAAGAGATGGGGGGGGATCTTTCCTCTCTCTTCTCCCATTCAGCGAGTAAGCGCTGTGTAACATACGATGGGGTGAGGTCTGCTTCAGGCATAGCCTCCAGGGTACAAATCAGCGTGTCCCACGTTTCATTTAGTGAGGACAGGAGGATATAGGATTTTGTGAGAGGTGTAAATTCCATTCCTCTCTCCTGCAACTCAACAAACAGCTGCTGAATATAATGCAGGTGCTCAGGAAGGCTTTCTCCTTCTGCAAGGTAGGCTCTGTACAGCTTTTTCGTCAGAGTAACTTTACTCCCTGCTGTTGCCTTTACATATAAGTCTCTCAAAGCGTCCCAAAGTTGCTTTGCAGACTGCATGCCTCGCACGTGGACTAGCTGATTGTCCTCAACTCCCAAGATAATGGTGGCTCTAGCCCGCTCATCCTGTCTCAGCCATTCAGCATTGGGATTTTGGGGGGTTTGCTCACCAATTGGCAGCCAAAGATTCTCTCTGCGAAGATACATCTCCATCTTCAGGGCCCAATTCAAATAGTTGGTCTCTGATAGGCGCTCCAGAGGCATCGCTGAGGGCTGGGAGGTAGCCATGGCTTCTTCCTTCTTTTGCAAGTCACCTCAGCTAGCTTCTAAGTCCTGCAGACCGGCAGTTGCTGGAAAATCTCCAGGTGGCTCCAAAGAAAATCTTCACAGGTCTTTGCTACCTGCCTTTGAATTGTGCATGAGGTGTGGAGTTGATCTCCCTTTTCTCTCTGGGTTTTACTGCGTTGTTTACTGGGCACATAACCTGTTGCAGATGCTGGGAAAGCCTTTAGCCCAGGAGAGGTCAAAAAAGTCACACACCAAGCATTTCTATAAAAATAATTTATTTACAGAAAACAAAAACAAAAGCAAAACATTTAAAGGACCTAGCTCCCTTTTTGGAGCAAGCCTTGCTGAGCTACATTTCCAGCAGAGAGAAAAAGAGGAAGTGAAGAACAAGTCTGGGCAGGTCCTCCCCCCAGGCTATTTTGCATGAAGCACGTGAGAGGAGACAATCAAATGCAACCCCTTCACCTGGCCAAATGATTAGGTATAAAAGTAGCTTAATCTGTTAGTAGGGAAACCTTAACACTGATTGCTCAATATAGAGGACTGTTCTCCTACCTCCAGGAGAAAGAAGTACCTGGATTAATCTAGGCTTAGGCTGATGTTTATTTTAGTGTTGTGCGATTGCTACATTCTATATTCTAAAAGATCATTGTAATCATTTTTCAGAGGCAGGAAAAGAGATCCTTTCTCAACTGACTCGTCTAACTGGAGCATTCTTCAGGACTCCTACTGGAATAGCTACTGGGTCTTATCAGCACAGTAAGTGGAGAAAATTCCTACATACTTTGGGAGATCTACATCAGATATTTGACTGCTAGCCATATTTTAAATCAGCTACATCCAATCTTATTTCCCCCAAAGCTGCTGGGCCCAAGCAGAAGCCTCAGCAGAATAAATATATACCGTAGATTTTTAGGGGGTGGGATTGCTAATAGACTGCAAGTGAGCAATGGCATTTGTTGGCAAAGGACTGCTGCCAACCAGAAACTGCCGTATCATGTTTAAGGCATCAGCAATCTGCCTTGGCACAACAAACAGTTGCCATCGGTATTTTGGAATGGCATCCTCAAAGATTCCAAACAAGTAGCAGCAGGTTCTTCTAGATCTCCTTAGCAATACAAAGAGGACAATTAAAATTGATGGATCAACTATAAAATGCCATTGTAAAACAATTCAGTCTGTTTGTACTGTATCTGCATGTGAGCTCTCACATATTATCAAATTGCAAGATATCCAAGCAATAGGTTTGGAACAGGGGAAACCAGAAGAAAAAGAAACAAATTTAACCAGCTTTTTTATATGCAGCAATTCCTTTATTTCCCAAGGATTTTTAATATAGAAAACAAAATCAACAGTTTCTTATCTGATAGCATATTTATTAGCTCTCCCCAAATGTCTTAGCTATTCTGTTTTTCTCATCTGTAAAAACATTACCTTGGGACTGGAACATAAGAAATAGTGCATGGGCAGGCAAGTGACTTTTGTACTATTGCAGTCCTCAGTGAATGGCTGGGAAATCAGAAAGCAAGCTCTCCTCCTCCGTTCCTCTACCTCACTGAAGTAAAAGTGCAGATATGGCTCCGATTCACTGAGCTCCTGGAAGAAGCACTGAATGCTGTCAGGAAAAAGCTGGGTCCATATTTTTTTGATCTGCAGAAGAACATGGCTGGCAAAATTATTGGTAATTTTTCTCATTGTGGCTTTTTATGTATACCTGAAATAAGAATTCTACATTGTAGAATATTTGCCAGTGCAAAAAATGCATCCCTTCTTAGCAATGATGCTTAGTTTACTACAGAGATAGATGACCTTTTTTGGCCTGGGGCTACAGATTATAATGTGCTGTTTTGACTCCTGGCAATTGCCTGGTCATGTCCCTGCAGTTTTGTTGGCAAGATTTCTGGAAGTGGTTTGCCCTTGCCTTTTTCCTAGGGCTGAGAAAGAGTGACTGGCCCAGGGTCACCCAGCTGGCTTTGTGCCTAAGGTGGGACTAGAACTCACAGGTCTGTTTTCTAGCCTGGTATCTTAACCACTACACCAAACTGGCTCTGTATATATGTGTAAAGTCTCCTTATTTTTGAGCTTGACTCCCATTCAAATACTCATCAGGTTCAACCCTGCTTAGCTGTGTGCAGTGTTAGATTTGCTAGATGCTGCCACCTAGTTCTGAGTGTCTGTGTATGTGTATGTGTATGTGCACACACAAGTACTGGGTAAGCAGAGTATTCAAAATAATCTAATTTACAAAGGGATTTCCTGTTGCTGTCCTCCTTTTTTAAAAAAAAACCCATGTAATGACTAGATGGCAAGCCCATGGCATCTTAAAGTAACTAACATTTCATATGCAGGTCAAATTATGTTTAATGCTGTGAGTTGGTCCAACATTCAAGACAACCAAAGAATAATCCAGGCTTTGGCTAATGGATTAGTTGAACTCTCAAGAGGAAACCATGTATGATAAGTGTAATCTTTTAAAGTATATTAAATGAAATTACAATGTCATCAGTTCTGACTTCAGGAGTTATTTGGTGTCCTTTCATTGGCATCATTGTGCTATCCTTAAGACAATTTGGTGGGTGCTTCCCATTCCTGAGGAAGAGGGGTAATGCTCCCTTGTGGTGGCCCTGAAAGCCAGGAGCCCAAACCCTGGCTCTGTGCACAAACTATCACCCAGATGGCCACTCCACTGTAATCGCCTAGCACTACTGTTTCTTGTATCTTAGATATGTTCCTGATCAGCACTTGGGATGAATCTCCATGTGATTCACTTACTAGTCTGGTAGCCATCCTGCCCCTTTTCCTAAAGCCTTCTAGGGGCATGTGAGCAGAACAGGAAAAGCCTGGTAGCATCTTTGTTTACAAGCCAGGTGACTGATTATGGCATCCCTTTTAGTAGACCAGAAGCCACTATCTCAGATCTATCAAGTGTTTCTTCCAGTTCTCTTCATAAGTTGACCCTACACAGAAAGGTATAAAGGAAGACTAAGACTGTGCTTCCTGCCTTCACCTAGGACATGGTGCTGCTCCAGTACTATGGCATTTATACACTCAGTGCCATAGCTACAAAGCAACACCTATACACAGTCAGTTGTATGTGCAAAGACAGCAGAACATGTTAATCTCCTTTTTTGCACATATCTGTATTTTTAGACAACACATGAAGAGGGTTTTACTTCTCTAGATGCAAGCAGTGATACAGTAAGTGGGAAAGTGATTAGAAATGCTAGGAGTTATATTTTTTGACACAATGCAGGGAGCTTTAATTAAGCTAATGAAGAATTGTCTTTATTGGGCAACCAACCAAAAATGTGCTTTCCTGTCCCTGTGTCCTTGTAAAGGCGAATACAATGCCCCATCACAGTCTGCTTGAGAACAGTTGTTCTCAACTGTTGTTGCTCTGAGAACAAATTGTCACCAATATCCTACTTGCACAGAAGGAAGCTGCCACAAAGAAAGCATCCTTAAACTGCTGAATGCAGCTGATTTGCGATACATTTCTACAAGCACATGGGGATCCTTCACATCAATACTGCCTCTGCATGGTAGCCACTATTCTTAGCATGTGGCAATGAAGTATCAGTCATGTTGTTGATTACATGTGTTTTTACTGCCTTTCTTTGTATCTGTGTTGGGAGAATATATTCAAGATGAATTAGCCTTTGAAATGTGTAGAATCAAGTCATAAAATGCTACTCTAGTACAGTCTGGACATAATTCATTGAAATGGAAGGAAATGGTTGAAACATAATCTGCGCTTCCTCTCTTACTAGTTGACGTGGCAGTTATCTGCATGAAAGGAAACAATGGGCATGTTCTCTTAAGCATTTATCTGTATGGTTCCTCAGGAAAACCCCTTGGAATTTCTATCATCTTTCCTGATGAAATGTAATAAGAATGGAAAACTTGGCAACCAGGATTTCTTAACTGAAAGCACTTCAGAATCATGGCTTGATGGGCTACTTAAGGTACAAAAGAATCAAGTGTTTGGTTTGTACTATTCCTATAATTTCCTAGTTTCCCCTTATTCTGTTCAGAATGTTTTTCTTGCAAAGTGAAACAGCTTGATTAAAGATAAATGGTTTGTCATAAGATTTAAGGTCTTTTAATAGATCATTGCTTGAAAATTTTATTGAGATGCTATTGTTAGAATCATTTTATATCCTGGTATTGAAAGAAAGGCAATATATAATTTTATTAAAAAAATACTTGCACTCCAATTCTCTGCTTCAGAATTCACAAAATTAAATTCTCATGTATAATGTATACATTTCCAGCATGGAAACTTTAATGAACAAAGTGGCCTATTTTAGCTAGTGCTGTGCAAACCAAAGTTGTTTCAACAGCTCTTGCAAACGAACATCTAAATGTGAAATAGCATATTGAAATCTTCAGATTAGTTGTGCTAATCTTGAGGTAGCATTGTGAGATGAATGAATTGTATTATGAGAACAAGTAGCTAGCAGTACTATTCAAAAGTAAAGCCCAGTAAGGCTTAAACCCAGGTATGCATATGTAGTGCTGAATCTGAAGAGGCTTTTGAAATAATAGCAACATGTTTGAATCTCTTTATGGTTTGATATATGAAAAGGAGCCTCTAACTTGCATAACCAAACATTAAATATAAATACACCACATCAGGCTTCAGATGGTTAAAATAAGCACTTTTTTTTTTAAAGAGTTGTCTGTCTCTTTGACCTTTAGACTGATAAACCTGAAGATATGATAGAGAAGCGCCAAAGCTTTGCCAGAGAGCTTCTTCTAAGTGAGAGAAACTATGTGCACATTCTGGAAATTGTGAAAGATGTCTATGTTAAGCCATTAAAAGCAGCATTGGCATCCCATCAGGCCATCCTAAGTGACATAAGCATTCAGCTCATCTTCTCTGACGTCTTGGACATTTTACAAGTAAACAGGTATATTTCACTATTTTGAACCATTCCGATATAAAAACTTACAGAGATAAAACAAAACAATTACTAGCAACCCAGTTCTAAAAAATGCCCAAGTGTTTGGGATATAATAATTTGAAATGACTACTAGACTTCCAATAGAGTTAACTTCTTTCTAATCTAGATGATGATGATGATGATGATGATGATGATAGATAGATAGATAGATAGATAGATAGATAGATAGATAGATGAGAGAGGGAGAGGGAGAGATACCTTTGAGTCAGTGTTGACTCCCAGTGACTGCCTGGACTAGTCCCTGCAGTTTTCTTGGCAAGGTTTTTCAAAAGTGGTTTGCCTTTGCCTCCTTCCTAGGGCTGAGAGAGAATGACTGGCCCAAGGTCACCCAACTGGCTTTGTGCCTCAGGCAGGACTAAGAACTTACAGTCACCCAGTTTCTAGCCTTAACCACTACATCACACTGGCTCTCTCTCTCCCAGTAGAGCTAACATCTTTCTAATTTGGATTGTTAAGGAGTCATACATAGGAGTCATACATAGAACACATCTCCAAATGTTTGTTTTCAGTGAAAAGCAGCATAGGAAGCTGGACATTTCAGACCAGGAGAAACTGCATCAACTCCCAAATCAGAGAAAGTAGTAGGGGCACTATTTTCTGTACTAGTCAGACTGCACCCCTATTGCTGGTTCCAGTTCTGAGCACCTCCATTTCTGAACACTTTAAGAACAATTTAGACTAACTGGGATAGGTATAGAAGTTCAAGAAGGATGATTAGCGGTCTGGAAACAGATCTGTGCAAAACACATTGGTACAAGTGAAGGATCCCTCCCTGTAGTACTGAAGAAGTCATATCCTTTGGAAGGCTTGGTACAGCTACCCTGAGGGCTTTCTCAGGTCATCACCAACATACAAGCACTTCACTTTCACCAGCAGTCCCAGCACTGCAGAAAATTGTTTATTGAAGCAAACAATCTGAGAAAGCAAGCCATCAATGCAGCCACGGTGACCTTTGACGTGGTTGCCTCAATACTTTACAGAGGAATGCTTCACTTTCATAAATGTTCTTCACAAAGTGACCTTTCTAAGTGGTCTGCATAGCTTAGTAACTAGCTTTTATGTGGATATGTGGTTATGAAAGCACTTTTCAAATACCTGGAGGGGTGACACACACAAAAAGTCAAAGGCTGTTCTCTATCATCTTACAGTGTAGACAGAAAGGTGGATTCCAGTTAAATATAGAATAAACCTCCTAATGGTAAGAGCAGGTCAACACTAGAACTAATAAAGGAGATGGTGAGATTCCCTTTACTGTGGATAGCTAGCTGTTAGTGATGCTTTCATCTGGATTTCTGCACTGAGCATGGGATTGGGTTCAGTAGTCCATTAATGGTCCCTCTAATTATAGAATTCTATGGTTTGGTACTGAAATGTCTCTTCTTTTCCTACAGTGGGTGGCAAAGCAGCAAGGCATTATAATGTTTAGGAGAAAAATCTGGGAAAGGTTAAGCAGCTCTTCTCTCCTTCATTAATTGGCTGGCACGGGTTTTCCCAGATTTTAGGATGGAGTCTCTCCCATCATACTTGGAGATATCAAGGAGAGGATCTTTGATTGCATTGTACTCATTCAAGGAATGTGCATTGCCATTTGTTCTGGACGTATTAATCCTTCTTCAGGTGTACCACTGTCTGATACATTGTCTTCTGAAGCTCTCCATGAGATCTTCTTGTGCTTTTTTGTATGCACAGAACTAATGAACATTTATGCTTCATTCTGGCATACAATGGCAACTGAAGTGAATAGGATAACTCTTACAGATTTTAGTAGGAAAATGTTTCCAATCTACCCCTTACCATTCCCTGATAGAAATAATGAAACTAGTTAAGGAAAACAGCTAGGTAATAGGATAAGAAAGCATGGGAAAATTCAGAAGAGGATAAATGTGAAAAGGAGGCAAGTCACTGAGATAAAGAAGCAAGTATAAAAGAGTAGATTTAATCTTAGGTTCATGTATTGAGCTTAAAATATTTAATACTGGTGTTGTTGTAAAGTATCCTTCAATTTGGGTTTTGTGCTGCATGAGACTGCAGGATCAAACAGGGCACCAGCAATAATTATTGTGGTAAGCATCCACAGTGTGGTGGATATACAGGTTCCCATATGGGAAGACCACAAAACAAAAAGACCACATACTTTATTGGGCTGGTATCATTCCTCTGGTAGGTAACTCTCACTGTGCTGCTGTTGTAAAAAAAATTCTTTAAGTTGAGCTTATCTCCTAGTGATTTCACGGACATATATGCACATACTGTTTATTCTTGACAACAGTACCTAAGTGGTTTGCCACTGCTTTCTTCCAAGATGTTTTTCCAGTTCCCAATCTAGCCTGCAGCCCTGGGATTTCTTAGTTTCCCCTTCTGGCACTCAGGCCTGACTCTGCTTTGGCTGGCCAGGTGCTGCTGGCTGATAAAACATCAGCTATTACAGACAAGTCTAGATTGGCAAGCATTCCACTTCATGCAGGTGATTTAACAAAATTTCCCAGAGGTAACTGCCTGAATGCTTAAAGATGTTTTTTAAAAATGTGGGTCAGGTAAAGTATCAGATTTGCTAAAGGTTACAGAAAGCTGAGATACTTGTCTGTATATGGGTAGCTCTAATATATAATCACCCGAAACGGCTCTAGATGCATGGAATCACTTGGTATAAGATAGGCTGCAATAACTGGACATGGTGAATCTTCATAGTGAGATATGCATGGAATAGCAGTAATTAGAAGAGCTGACTATTTTTCAAGGGACAGGTCATATTCGACCATTCTCTGCTTCCTCAGATTTCTACCTATATGTGCTGAAATTATCCTCAGTTTTTAGGAATAGAATACGCTATGGTTGGCCAATTGAATATTAAACTTACCTGTGATAAATTAATATTTGGTCAATAATCTTCTGTAGTCTTACTGGGTTTCTCTTCTGCTAGAGTAGAGACAGACACATTAATGTATACAAGGTAAACTTTAAGTCTTGCCTCATGCAAACTGGGAGGGAGATGATTCCTTAGATGTAACAACGTAATAATGTCATCATCAGGTGTGGCAACTTGTCTGCAACCAGATAGAAAGATAGAAACACCCTTCTATGTCTGTTCCAAATACAGGTGCTTTTTAGCTGAGTTAACACGAAGGCTTAATGAATGGAGCCCTGCCCAAAACTTAGGAGACATATTCATTAAGTTGGGCCAGCAATTTCAAACATATATAAACTTCTTCAACAGCTATACAGTGATTCTGAAAACAATAGACAAGGTAAGAATGCACCAATCTCTGGCTTATTCTTCTCTGTGGGTTTAGGAGACTCTTGTTAATTCATTTAAAATGCATGATGGGCATTTCCCTTTTACAACTTTCAAATGGTGCCAGTGATAGAAGCTTTTGGTTTTGGCTAGCATGCATACAACAGGTTTAACTGGAATTCTCCTCATCTCAACGGAGCCAGAAAATAGGTGTGAAGTGGCCTGCGATCATGCCTGGAGGATTTTCAGATTCCTCCTCCTTGAGGCCAGCATGTATTACAGAAAAAGGTTATTGCAATTGAGTTATCTTTTTTTTTTTGTAGTCTGTTCATTTCTAACCTGAGAGTAGAGTTAGCTTTTTCCCTGTGATTCAATTCATCTTTCTGGACTGACATTTCTGTTAATGTTTTCTACTACAGATTAAAGTTACTATGGTAACTAATCATTTTGGCTGGGTGCAGAGGTTGAATTCAACTGTCCCCTTTTCGAATGTTAATTTTTGCACCTGGGGGGTGGAAACTTGCCTAGGACTTGTTTTAGTTTCTGTTTCCTTTCTGTGCAGGCATGTAGAGAGTCAAGCTGCTCTCACTGAGAGCCAAGCCTTTTAAATATGTTTTGCTTTCTGTAAATAAATTATTTTTTATAGAAATGCCTGGTGTGTGACTTTTCTGATCTCTCCTGGGCCAAAGGCTTTCCCAGCAATCTGCCAACAATTTCATCCTTCTTCTCATTCATTACCTATTTTGATGTCTCAGTTTAATTTTACTATGTAGCCCTCCTCCCTGTTTTTGCGTAGGTGTGATCTCATTAGCCTAGTATAAGCCAGTTGCTATTCATTGTGGCCTTCCATTTCAAGCAGTATCAAATTGATGAAGCGACAGTTTTGTTTCAGATTTATCTCTCGAATTAACACTTGGATTGTTTTAGCTATATGGGATATCAACTTAAACAATAGTATAATGTAAACAATATCTGCCATATCAGATGCTTAATCAGGATCGTAGTCTTGTCCTTATTCATGTCTGTGAATTGGATGGTCTTAACATTAACTTATTGAACAGTTCAAACTCGGTTAAATGTTGACAACAAATCTGCCAGATGAAATACATTTGTTTTTATTACATAAAAAGAAGTACGTGTTCATTCAAATCATAATCATACACAACCATAGGTTGGAGCACAAATTATAGTTTAATGTCCAGTTTCAAGTTGGCACAAATGTACATGCAAACCATGGTTTATGGCAGTGGATTTTTTTTCTTATCTGGTCTGCTACCCAGAGAGTTCCTAAACCAGTCTTCTCCAACCCAGCTTAGAAAATGTTAAACTTCAGTTCTCATCTTGTGTTGATTGGGAATGATGGGCTTTATAATCCAGCACATCTGGGTGCATATTGGTGGAGGGTGGTGTAGTTCTTGTCCAAAAATGGAGGGATGCATATCATTGTACTAAACTCTAAGGGGGAAAAAGGTGCATGAGCAGATACTTTCCTCAAAATGTGTTGGGAACTCCATTAAGGCAACTGTCTGAATACATTTTCTGCTGCTGCTCCCTTCAGCAACTCTTAACACATGTTTGATGTTACCTTCTCTTACTGATTGTCAGAACAAATTTTCCTTTAATGAAACAGTCTTGACCTGTAGCAGATAACAGAGACTTCTAATTAACAGTGATAACAACATGATATCCTTTGGAAAGAAAGCATTTTACAAACTGCCTGGCCAAGGAAGCAAAGAGTTGTGCTATGACAGAGTGCTGACAGATCGGGGCAATGTGAAATGATTTCTGCTTTAGCAAAGCTGAAGGGTGCCCACATGTTGTTCCTGGAAAATAACACTAAAGTCAGACAGAGGCAAGCTGAGTCCCACCTTCACATATACATGGAAGTTCCCCCCTGCTTCAGGTTTCCATGCTGCATCTGGAGAGATGGAGCGTGTCTCCAGAGGGACTCAAAGAAGAGTGGGCTTGATTGCCATTCTTCACAAGCTCAGGTAGATCCATGAATGCATTGCTTGAAACTTTCAACCAATAGTAACTAGACACTAAAAAACATGTTAACACTTATATTCTGTATTCTGTTCTCTACAAAACTGTTTTGAGTCAGGTATGATTGATTAGAAATTTATCTTTTCCTGGTATCCATTAGTAAATTCTTCTATTGGTATAATGATTTACTTCTCCAATTTCTTCCGAGACCTACTTGGAATAATAATAATTAAAAATAAGAGAAACAAAAGTTTGAATTCAATCTGTACTTATAATTATATTGTACACCAGATGACCTGCCTTCATCAAGGTCCTTGTTTTTTTTTTTCATTACCATATCCTTGAAGAGAGATTTAATATAGGACACTTTCCTTGATGGGTCTTGGATGGTAATCTCCAAACGTGTGATTGAATGTTGTTGCAAATTGTGGGAGCTCAGTTTAGAGACAGCTCTAGATTCTAATGCAGCTCTTTTAGAAACTGACAGCCGCAGTACTTCCCCTGTTGAAAACATGAATTGGCCTATTTCATATATAATCTGGTCATCCTGCTAATCCAAACCTCTTCCGGCTTCCACAGTGCCGAGAAGCTATTCCAGTATTCCGTGCTTTCTTGAAGAGACATGATCAGACTGTTGTTACCACCATGAGAAGGTAAGCCAGCAATTTCACACATGGAACGGATTGTCATAGCCTGGGAGCAAAACAATTGGCACATATCTTTTATTTATTAAATGTTTAAATATAACTTTTGTGAGGTTGGATTCTGACTTAAAGAAGGAGTCCTAGAAAATGAGGAAAAAGCAAAGTTAGGGTCTATCAGATAATACTTTTTGGAAAATTGGTCCAGGGGCATGAGGCCAAGCATGCATCCAGGACTGGAATAACCTATTCTGGACAGACAAAGACCCAGAACTTTCTTGGTCTGGCTGTGTCAGCCATAATCCTTTGGCTGTACTGGAACAACAATTTGCAGAGGAACTTCAGGTAGCCCTAGCAGTGGCTAGAGCACTCCCAGTCCCTCAGCCATGTTTTCTTCACAGTGCAATGTTAGTATAGCACATTTTTTTCATCTAGAAAATGCATGGTACTCCCAGGCCTTGGTGCGTTTTAGGGTGTCTGTATATCTGCTTCCATATACAGTATGTGGAAAGGAGGAATTCTCTTCTATGGTTGCATAGAGGGTAGGTGAAGAAGCAGCACTAATTTCTTTCCATTTCATATTCACATCTTCTTCTCTGGCCTGCAAGAAACTATTTTAACTCCTGACTTAGGCTCTTAGTTGAATGAACATAAGCACTAGCTCCTGCTGCTTCCTTCTCCTCCTCCTCTTCCTCCTCCGCTTCTGCAGGAAATGGTAATTGGATACTTGGTCCAATGGATTTTGGCAGTGCCCCACACCCAGGAATACTCCCAAGGAAGGGAAATGATAAGTAGCCAGCATGATAGTTTGGCCTGTTAGCTAAACAGTCTGCACATCTGTTGTTGTGGTCTTTTAAAGGTATGATGATGGCAGCACCGAACATTCGAGCAATCTTCCTTGTAAAGTAAAATATAGTAATGTACCTAGCATGCAGATCATAGCAATCTGTACAGCATCAGATTTTACAGATAAGATTCTAGAGTAGTTAAATGGCTTGTAGAACAGTGGTTGACTTAGCTCTAAATTTTAAGTCTCTTGGCAATTTGTTTTGGCCACTGTGCTTATTTGCCATTTTTCTAACCAAAGCATTAAGTATATGTGTTTGCTGTGTAGCTTACAAGAACTTCTGCTGTGCCCTTCTAAAAGGGTCGAAGAATACATCACTCTCCTCTATGCTCTTAGACTTTACACTCCTCAAGAACACACCGACCGTGAAGACTTGACTACTGCAATTATGCAAATGAGACAACACAAGGATTATATAGATCAGGTGGGTCTTCTGCGTTTGTTTCACCATGATGATTATTTTGCAGCCATTTAGATGAATGGGATTTATTGCATGCTGCATGGATTATCCTCTGGTATAATGACTGTATCCCAATTTGGATTGTGACTGGTAAAGAGGGGTTCTTCCTCCTTTAATGAGGTGGGGCTCCCACAGTATCAGTTACATTCTGGAGCTGCTGTAAGTTGCAAAAGGGAAAGCATACAGGCACAAAATAACTGTATGGTATTTCCTTTGTGGCTAATAGGAGTTCAAAGTAGCAAAGTATGCTGAGAAATTCCAGTCACAGCTGTTTCATTTCACATCTTTGCAGATTTTTCCAGATGTGCCCATATTCAAGTTTAGATGGACAGTAACCAGAGCGAGATTTTTCAAGCAATGGGACTAGCCGGCAGAATTCCTATCACAGGGACAATTACTTAATTATCCTTCAGAACATTCTCCTACCCATTAAAGAGATTGTACACCAGGCTTATCACTATGTGTCTGTTAATGGGTGATCTGTCAGAATGCCAGGCTTCTGGGAATTCTCTTGCATTGTTGGATTAGGCTTGATCTAAAATGGTTAGTTTCCCACTTGAATTTGTGGTTAAATTTGTCTATGTGTTGCAAAATTAAAGAATGTTCATCATGTCTTCTGGCTGCTAACTGGTGTTCATGTACAGTATGTGTTCTACTAATCCTCTGCTTGTTTGTCCTACGTAGTGGCTTTCATAGTCTTTTCATGTATATGTTGTAAATAATGCCTGTTCTAACTTCTTAAGTTGCTGGATCTTTGAGTTTGCTTAAGATACTTGGAGATATTTAGTTGGTTTGGGGGCCACTCTAATGTCTAGCGGTTGAAGTAATCTGCTGGTGGGAGAAGTATTCTTTTATACAGCTTTTCTTGTTGGCAGCTGGATTGTGACTTTGGTAGTGTAATTCTTGGTTTGTATGTGTTGTTTTTGGATATACATGCCATCGTTTCCTCTGCTGATGAGAAGATCTAGGAAGCATAATTGTTGATTGTTCTCTTTTTCTGTGAATTTGATTCTGTTAAAGATGTTATTGTGTTGTGTGTGTTCTCTAAGTGACCTTTTCTGATTATGGCAAATGTTTTGTACACATAACAGAATCTATATTTTGAATTGTACATGTGGGAGGGCAATTGCTTCCGGAAGTTGCATTACTGTTTTTGCTATGAATCCTGAGATAGGTGATTCCCATAAGGGTTCCTCTGATTAGTTTGTTCTGTAAATCTGTCCATCAGACTGAAAATAAGTCCAGAGGCAAAGGTCCTTAAGTTTCATGAGTCTATGTATTAAAATGTACGTATGCTTGGCTAAGTTTGGTGCTATAAAGCTTCAATGGATTCTCTTGGATCCATGGGTGTGTAGAGTGTTGTGACGTGAAATAAGGAAATGATTTCATCTTCCTCAATTGTTAAGCCTTTGATTTTCTGAAGACACTGTAATGGTGAATTAATAGTATGTTCATTCCTATTTATGTGATTTCCAAGTTTTTTTGGTGAGACCTTGACTAAGTTGTATGTTAGTAGCAATACAGTTGGATGGGTGTTACATCTGCTTTGCCTATTTTTGGGCATCTATAAAAATGTGGGAGGATAGGTCCACAACTTTTCATACACCATTATTGTTTTGTAAGCTGTCCTCTCTTACTTACATCACTGAGAGCTCTCTTGGTTTCCTTGTCCAGTTTCTGTTTTGGGTTCATATATTTGTATTCTGTAATAGATCTATGACTGCACAATGAATGCAATAAATGTGTAAATGCTCAGTTGTTCAGCTGGTACACTTCCTTCATGCAGCTGTTAATTTTTATCTGGGGAGTCTACCAAGTAAGACATAAATCATCAAAACTTGTTTGAAGGCAACCTGCTCCCACAGAAGTTTAGCTAGGTGTTCTAATTTTATGCAAATACTTTCAGACAGGTGACTGTTTATATGAATACTGAAACAATTGTATGTACATTTTCTTAGCAGACTAATTTGAGCTGATCCATTTAAGAAAAAAAATGCTTTGAGGAACTATAAAATAGAGCTGGTCCTCAAGATTTAATCCAAATATACATGACTGATTCACTGTGCTAAATCTGACTTCATTAAAAAAAAAACAGTAACTTGAAGTGTAACATTTTAAAGAATGTCTTCTCAGATTACGTACCACAGCCCTCTAAAGCTTGGTGAAAATAGATCCCTTGCACCAACTTACTTCCCATATATTAAATTTTCTAGCTGAAACTGAATGTGGGCAGAAATGATCAGCTATTAAGCACACAAAGGCTCATCCAAGGAGGTCCTGTAAGTACCCAGCTTTGTATATATGAACTGAAGTGCACAGCAAGTGCATGGTATTTATGTGTGATAAAGTCAGAAGATGTTTCCATAGGATGGGTTTCAAATGACAAAGATAAAACTAATAGATTTACTAAAAATCAAGGAAATGTGTTTTGGGAAAACAACTAAGGAAAGCAAATGCCTTTTATGAATGGGGAAGTCTGATTGGAAAAGAATTAAAAAGTGCAATATGGGAATGTGTCAATTACAAGACTATTTACAAAGCAATAAAACCATGAAAATAAATTAAAAGTTATTGCAAGTAAAACATAGTGGTTGAGGTATTAGACTTGGACTAGGCTCAAATCCCACTCAAGCAAAGAAATCATTGGGTAACTTTTGCTAGTTGCTCTTTTTCAGCCCGTTCTACCTGGGGGAAAAAATTCAGACAATTCCTACACACAATTTCTTCAGAGAAAAAAGAGGGATTTATATATTTTACCACATTTATAGACCAGAAGGGCAGGATCATACAGTGATATATTCTGATGCCATGCTGTATTACCAGCTCTTTGAATGGGCCTGGAAGCTGACTGCAATTAATAAAGAAAGCTCACAGTTGTACCTCGTTGTGTTATTCTAGTAACTAGTGTCTTTGACTAGTAATAAGGTTTCTGTAGTTCTTGAGTCATCTTCAAAGGCAGCCCCATGTTGAGTGCATCATGATAGCCCAGATGCGAGGTGGTCTGGGTGTGAGTTACTGTCACCAGGTCATTGTGGGTAAGTAGAGCTACAACTGTTGTGCCAGCCAAAACTGAGGGACAAATCCTCTGGCCACAGCCTCCACATGCTGATTTAGCAGGAGCTGTCAACACAGGAAGATCCTTCCCCCAACTCAAGGATCAGCTTATTCTGGGAGATCATGATCCTGGTAAGAGCGACTAGGCTCAATGTTCAGAAAACCCTGATGTTTATAAACACATGCCACTTCATATTGTTAGGGTTTAGGTTATGTTAGGTTTTAGTTTGAGCTTGTTTCTTCCTATTCCAGACTCTATCTCCAGACACCAGTTCAAGATCTCTATAGCATCTCCAGCTTGGCCTGGGGTGGCAGTCATCCGCATGTTAATATGGATGACTCTCCCAGATTCTGCAGGAACATACTAAATGCTGTGGTACCCTGCACTGGAACATCCAAAGGTTTGACCAAAGTTCCTGCCTTACCACTGACTGCCCACTCAAGTAGGAGTAGAATAATCATTAACTATTCCTCCCATTCCCAACCTTCACAGATGGTCCATAAAAATATGGTAGTTGATGGTTTCAAAAGCTGCCAAGAGGTGAAAGAGGAGTAATATGAGGAGTAATATGGGTATATTTATCCCCATCCAAGTTGTGACAGAGGTCATCTGCTAGAGCAACCAGTGGTGTTGTTGCAACCAATGCAGTCAAGGCTCAAACTGAAAAAGGTCCAGATAATCTATGACCTTTAGGATCCCATGAAAATGAATACCATCATTTTATACCATACAATCTCCCCCCAAAAAGATAGGATGAAAATGACCAAATCTGGATGGATCAAGAAATGACCTATTTAAGAGAAGGTGCACCACTATCTCCTTCAAGGCTGTAGCATCACAGCTTCCGTCAACAAAGCATTTGTTGAAGATCTAGTTGTGCCACTGGACATGGCGGTTGGAATATGTGAGAGAGCCCATAGATGGTTATATTGATGGATCAGATGGTTTTTTTCCCTTGGCAACCATTTACATGTTTATTGGAGTGTTGTTATTTTGTTTTTTAATTGCTGTTTGCCATCGAGAATCACAATGGTGAGATGGGTGATCACATAGATTGAAATAAATAAATAAATAAATAAAAGAGTAAACTAAGAATGTTGATCAATATGGCAAGAAGTTCTCTTGATGTTTAAACATTTTATAAATCTGTGATTTATAAAAATTGCAATCAAAGTACATAAAATAATGAAGCAATTTTTTAACAGGCTGTCTAATTTTTAATGTTCTAATTCACAGCAGTTACTGAAAGCCAATAGATATCTAATTATGGTGCAAGATGTGGCCCAGCTAAATTGTTCACAGAGAATAAATATGCCATTCAGGTAAATGCATCAGTAGAAATATTAAGGGATAATGTAAAGAAAATGAAGAATAGCTTTATACAAATGCCCCTCCGTTTGCTTGTTAAAAAGGTTTTCTTTCTAAATGAAGACCATGAAGATAATAAATGCTAAATGGTGTTGAATTATTTACTTTGTAAATAACGTGTGTCATGTTGCATACTTTCCTTTTTAGACTGCAATGAATTATTTTGTTAGAAAAATAGAATAATACAAACAAACATAAGCACAAACACACCTATATAAAGACCTACAATATATGCCTGGGTATTTTTGAGACTGCTTATCCACAGAGATTCTGACCACCAAATCTGAGGACACAAAAAATGCCTGCACAGGTAGCTGAAGGTCCCCATCCCTCAAGTGTTCCTGAAAATCGGCATTTTCTTTAGGGGCACCCCTACTCTGGAGCAGCTTGCCCCCCAAAGGTAGCTTCCACCTTCCTGTCCTTCTGGAAGTTCATAAGAATTTGGCTGATCTGGAAATCCTTGGGAATTGAGTGGGGTACAGCTTCTGGTGCTAGAAATAAAAATCCTAATTTTAACTCTAGTTTTCTATTGTATTTCTGCAATGCATTAGCTGCAGCTGTTGCTCTTGTATACTGCTTAGAGTAATCTTGACTGAAATGGTTTATAAGTTTATAAATAAAAAGATAAAAAATAAACTAAATATAAGAAGACAGTAATACAGTTGAAAATAAAATAACTACATCATTGGACAAAACATTATGGGCAACCACACTGCTAATGATTTGTCACTCCAAAAATGTCAAACAAATTAGCATTTTTAATAAGGTCTCACTGTTTGAGCTTTGAGTTTGGATAAGGAAATATTTTAATTGGATGAAGGTAGTAACTTCTGTATTTTATTGTATTGATCCAAAGGATTTTGTGTTTCTAGCACTTTCCAACATCAACTAAGCTATTAATATAAACTGGAGGACTTTAGACTCTTGCTTCTTTTAAAATAACACACAAATAGCTTTAGGATTTGGGGGCAGTTGATAAAGCTGCCTGGAAATGATACATTTGTTCAACATATTTAACAATATTATGTTTTAACATTAATGATTGACAGATTATTCATCTTGTCAACTTGAATAGTCTTCTGTGATTGAGGTAGCATTGTGTAGAAACAGTGTCATGAGAATGGGGACAGATGAGCCCTTATAACTTTTTAAAATGTACATGTATTTTAAAAGTTTTCAAAGATGATATAATCTTCTTGTGTAAAACAAGTAGATAAAAGCAGAGCAAATGTGACATTGTTTCCTGATATATTCTTCGATATTTAAGATTTAAGTCATTTATATAAACCAGGGGTGCTCAGACTTTGCAGTACCGCCACTCCCTAAACTAATAAAAGTCTGTGTGTGCCCTGGACCATGAATAAAACTAGTGATTAGGGTTCGGGTTGGGCAAGAAATAAATAGACTTGGTTTTAATAATTAAAAAAGAACCTGACAATTGGCAAAATAAAACTTTTTCATTGGAAATAGTAAAACAAGATTGTATGAGATTTGGAAACAGCTGTATATCATCTAAATAGAAAGAAAGATTGAAATATATCTACCTAAACCAAATTCTAGAAATATTATTTTCCATAGCAGTAGCTAAAGGTTCTTGGGACATGCCATAGTAAAAAATGGGCACACTTAGAGTCTTATGCTTCTCAAGTATAGTCTTTTTCTTTTAATACACTTTTAATCCACTTTCACTATAATACTTTTACAAAATGCTTACTACATCCGAATAGTCTCCTGTGATTTAGATTACTTATAAATTGATTATATTAACACAGATAATGTAACTAATCTTACTTCCATTTTTCAGGTCGTATGAACATACCAACGATCTTAGACTTTTCCTGTTCAATGATATCCTCGTTATTTCACAATGCAGCATCTCTTATAAGCCCTTTGAACGAATCCCCAAGGTTACTTATCAGTTTTTGGCCACCGTAAGGCTTCATCAGCTCCAGACTGAAGATATTCCAGATTCTAAATGTATGCTTTTCATTACCCTAAAATAGTAGAAAAGTTGAATGCGTTCTTAGATTTTTTAAAAAATATGTTTTTAGTTAAAACAGTAACATTGTTACAAAATCTCATGGACATTCTCAGTATCAAACTGTGTGATGCATTTGGTGAGTCTTGACTCCTGGCAACTGCCTGCGGTTTTCTTGGCAAGATTTTCAGATGTGTTTTGCCCTTGCCTTCTTTCTAGGGCTGGGAGAGAGGGACTGGCCCAAGGTCACCCAGCTGGCTTGGTGCCTAAGGTGGGACTAGAATTCCCAGCCTTCTGGTTTCTAACCTGGTGCCTCAACCACTGCATCAAACGGGTTCTCTCTTCTTTAGCGTGGCCTTTATAACACACAACACTGCTTTTGAAAGTAGTTCTTGAAATTAAGTTTTTTTATGTAGCAGGAGAAGCTCCTGTTTTAAAGATCTCCAGCCCAATATTCCAATGGGTATGCAATTACTGAAGTGAAATTGCTCACATAAGAAACAAGCTGGGAATTTGAGCATCTGCAGGAGAGGCAGGTAGTAGTGGTTAAAACGGTCAGGATGGTGGTTGTGGCAGTGTGATTGAAACTCCACCCCTTGTATACGTGTCTGTTGTTGATGCATGTACAAAAGGAATGGAGCTTTGGTCATGCTTTCATGATGGCCAACTTGACTTGGACAACTACTCCCCCCCCTCACCCCACCAGACACTGCTGATTGAGACTTAGGTGGTGTCTCTCTGGTCAGTGAAAAATGGAGCTAGCAGGAGATGCTTAATTCACTCTTCCTTGAAAGGCAGGGTTGAGGGATTATAGAAGCTGTGCCCTTTAGGAAAGGGAGGACTTGACAATAGTCTGAGTGGATAAAAATAGTAAAAAGTTATATTATGTTCATTGGGATACAATATAAATGAGCAGAAGTGTTCTGTAAGAATCCTTGTCAAAAGCTTTTGTGAAGAAAATAGGATGCGGTTTCCTGCTTTACTCCTCATTGACCAGAAAGACTTAAGTCCAGTTTTGCCTTCTCCATCAGCAGTGCAGCAGGGGTGATGGGAAGAGGTGTTAGCATGTAGTTGCTAAGAATTCCAGCCCCCTCACCTTTCTCCTAGGGTGGCTGTTCTTTTTCTTCCCCCTGCTGATGCAGGAGAGAGAGAAAAATCCACACTTTCCACCCTGTGAGTCTGCTGTAGGTCTTGGAGTTTGCTGCTGGGATGGCAGCTTTATTAAAATGAGTGCAGAACACTGGAATGGATGGTAAATTGTATCCAAATCCCTCAAGGCTTTATTTGAAATTCTGGAGGTCTATTTAAAATACAAACTAGCGAGTGTACCCAGACACAAAGAAACAACTGAACAATGCAAATCAAATAACTGCTCAATAATGTAATGAATACGTACATTACCCTCATTCTGGTCCCCTTAGGACATTTGCTGACTTCTGACTCAAGGACAAAAGCCTGACCCTTTTATAAATCTGCACACTGTGGGCAAAGTAATTTAACCAAAAACATTCTAGTGAAAGCAAAAATATCTGTATCAAATACATCTAAAGACAGATCCATGCCTACTACATTTTAGGAGCAGGGCCAGAATCAAGCCAAACAACTAGAAGTTAATAACCACACAGCCACCCATACTTAAACAATCAAACTAGGTCAGAATTAAGCTGAACATTTAAAATCTAACAAGGGCAAATAGTAACAAACATTCATGATTATTAAAGCCAAAGTTGTCCCAACAAGTATGCTCAATAGGGACACCTCTATTTCAGCGATTAAGCCATGACAAGTAAGACCAGTAAGGGTAAACTAATGCATGATGATGTCAGCAAAAGAAATCTGTTTACCAGTGTCTTTCACTGAGCTTAAGTTTAAAAAAAAAGGCACTAAAACTAAAGGCTCAGGGAGGGGAATTGAGCAGTAATGTCTGGAGCAGTGTTTCTCAACCTTGACAACTTTAAGATGTGTGGACTTCAACTCCCAGAATTCCACAGCCCTTGCTGGCTGGGTAATTCTGGGAATTAAAGTCCACACATCTTAAAGTTGCCAAGGTTGAAAAACACTGGTCTAGAAGCAGGGATAGTGACTAGTGATAGTGATAGATATCATAAGATATCTTATAATAGTGACACTTGCCATTCCTCTCTTAACGTAAGAAAAAACATTACACTACTGGAATTCATGGTGTATTTAATGCAAATTTCCAGACTCTTGGTTTCTGCCATTATTATTATTATTATTATTATTATTATTATTATTATTATTATTTTGGCGTAGGAAAACTTAGGACAAAATCAGGAAGGGCAAGTTTCTGTGGCTGGAGACAAAATGAAGTTTGGAAATAAAAATATCACACTTAAGAATCACATATGTTTTTCTCTTGTTGAATGTCTCATTCCCCTTGTCTTCTGACAGATGTTAGAACAATTAGGAAAGAAATGTTCAAATTATAATCATTAAGAGAAGTGGAGCTGAGACTCAAACAGTGTTGTGAGAATCTTCCATGTAAAGCCATTTGCTTTAGATAATTAAGCATACCCATCCGTAAACTTACCTTTAGAGGTCCAGTCTGGTGTCATGGTTGAGGCACCAGGCTAGAAACCAGGAGGCCGTCAGTTCTAGTCCTGCCTTAGGCACAAAGCCAGCTGGGTGACCTTGGGCCAGTCCCTCTCTCTCTGACCTGGGAAAAAAATCTTGCCAAGAACACTGCGGGACTACTCCAGGCAGTCACCAGGAGTCAAAACTTACTCGAAGGGGCACACGCACACCAACTTAAAAATCCTCACCTTTAGGTTTTTATTTCTGTAGTAGTACATCTCAGGGAAGATACATTAATTCACTTCTGAAAATATTCAGATGTCCCTAAAGTGAGAACAAGTATTTGGGAGTGCTGTTTATGGTACAAATATTTCATACGGGAGGTGGGGAACAATGGAGAGAAAAGAAATAGGCTTTCATTTTAGTCTTACATTTAATTCAGGGTGATGGGTCAGTTTGGACAAACTTCCTATGCATAGTGATGGGAGCCAGGTAAGACAAACCTGTCTTTTATCTAGCTCTACCACATGGGAATATGATATGAATGAAATGAACCTCACAGGAAGGCTGAAACTATACAGTATATTGCATGGCGCCAGGTTATATGCGGAACCGCCTCTCCATGAGGATATCTCCTTGTACCGCCAGGTCAGATAGGGTGAGTGCTCCAGGTCCTTTCCCTTAAATGTTGTCATCTAGCAGGACTTAGGAAGCTGGTCTTCTCAGTAGAGGCCCCACCCTTCTAGTTTTCCAGAAGGCCTTAAAACGCTGACTCTTCATCCAAGGCATTGAGTGAGGGATAGAGTGAGGCTGGAGCTCAGTGACTGTATCATTTATCTACTGGGGAGTGTTGTTTTGGGGTACCAGGAGTTGTATTTCTTTGGATGCTGGTTTTTATTGCTTCTTTTATGTTTTGTTGTTGTAAGCTGCTCAGTTATGACAGATAAAGTAGGTGGCCATATAACTCTCTTAGTAAATACATAAAGGTTGGAATTTTCAGGCATTCTGTGCAAGTATAACGTCCACCTATGACAAATCTAGGCTTAAATAGGCAGCCAATCTCATTCATTCCATGATATGAACACTGAACAAGCAATACTTGTGTATCACCAAATATGGGGTGAGCCAATACAGAAATTTTTGGAGTAAATATCCATTCTAATTTTTAACTGCTGCACATGCTGACTCAAGAAATATTCTTAAGGAATCCAAATTAATGAAAAAATTTTTTTGCTTGTTTTCACAGATATTAAGAATGCCTTTCTTTTACAAGGGCCCAGGCATCAATGGATTTGTTCTACAGACGAAGACAAGTTTGTATGGCTTTCTGCATTACGAAGAGCAATTCGTTGTAGTATCAGTGAGGATGTAAACTGAATAGAGGTAGTCATTTAGCGATCACAATTGGGACTGGCAACTTGGTTAAGTGAAGCGGTCACTAAGTGAAACCGCAACTGTGCTTATCATCTTACTTCAGCATTCCTTTGCTTTACAGACCTGCGAAAGTTGTTAAGTGTGAAGATTGGTCACAAAGTTACTTTTTCATCATCACTGTAACCACGAACAGTTGCTTGATGAGGCAGTCACTAAATGAAGACTACCTGTATACTTTCCATGTATGTTGCTCATGATCTAATGACATGGTGGGTGTGACCATTAATTGCAATAATTATTATAAGCAGAATTAGTGTGAAATAAGTATATACAATGATTTATTACTGTAAACCACCAGGAGCATGTGGTTGAGTCATAGATTATGAATGTGATTAATAAAACAGACATCAGAAGTTTTTTAAGGAATACCACCTTATCGCCTGTAAGATAGACCTTGCCTGTGTCATGTTCATCGTTCCAATGGTCTGGGTACATCGTAAAGTTTCACATGTCAGTTTCCTGATCCGTGTCTCTCATTTGCTGGGAGGGGAATTTCAGCCGTGCCGGGCTGTAATCTCCTTACTGTTACTGAGGAATGTATGTTTGGGTTATTGCATGTGTTCAAGGTTACTTTCCCAGGCTGATGTGTAACAGTTACCAACACCTGGGAGGGGGTGGTTGCTATGGTGGGGCGAGGGGCGGGATCGGGTTTGAAGCCGGGGTTTTTAGTTTGTATTTGGCGTGCTTTTGGTCATTCTCAGCTTTCTTTGTATTTGCACACTATTTTTTCAATAAATCAGTTTTCACTAAGAACCTGCTTGTGAGGCTGAGTATGTCAGAATAGGCAAACATTACAGCCTGACTTTGGACTTTACTTATATATTCAAAGCTACATATATACCTGAAATTTTCAATTTTGCAGTACAACTTGTTTCAAGCACTATCACTATGCTCACATTCATATTTTGCACGAGTACCAGGTAGGCATCTGCAACCCTTGTCCTGATTAGTGCTGGAGAAAATCTACAATCTAAATATTGTGTAAGAGCTGCAATCTATGCATTTGAATGTGAGAATGTCAGAACTGAGCATGTGATACCATAAGGCAGGCACACTTTATACCCAGCTTCAAAGTAAGTTTGTGAGAATAAAGTGGTTTTGTTTAAATGACAATGTTTTTCTAAGGAATGTAATTACCTTTCTGGTGCTTTCATACATATATGCATCCTTTCATGCAAAAGAAAATGTTTAGTAAAACAATAAACTACATTTACTATGATTTTATATTCTGTTTATGCCATACAACATGTAGAAATGGGCTAGTGAATCATTAAACTTAACGTGGGAACTGCATGATGCATTATAGCTTATTCTGAATATATTGTGTTTTGCATGTACAGTGAATGCTTTTTATGACTTTTTTGCTTCCTAAATGTTTAATTTTTATGTTTTTTTTAATTTTTATGTTTAATTTTCTACTAAAAAGTTTGTTTTCAAATATTATCAGTGAATGTAGGACTGTGACCTTAGACTAGTAGGAAATTCTGTAACTAGACAGAAGTCTGGCTCCCACAGAATGCTAAACATGTGTTTTTGATTTTAGCCAAGCATAATGTATGAACCCACCCTGTTCTCATTTTAAAAAAACTGACTCCATATTTAGTGAGAATACAAAATCCACATAATTCTGTGTTGCTTAGCCAAATTAAAAGGATTACCTCAAATTAAAATATTGTGCTGTTTTATTGTTGTAAAAATCACACAGTTGCTAGTTCTGATTCTGCTGAGATACTTCCATGCATTTTAACATCTATGATCCCACAGCCAGAATAAGCCATTAAATAGAATATCTGCTGTTAGTCAGCATTAATGCAAATTTACATATGAGATCAAAAGGTGTGTATTATACAATATACAACAAATCCTAATACAGTACATCAACCTGAATAGCAGGATACACTCAGGAATCTTTGTGTTAATAATGAAGCCTGTCTACAAGCCAGAAGAATAATGCTTGGAGACATGAACAGAAATAAGAACCCAACCCTTTAAGAAACACAAATTGGGGGGTGGGGGTGGGGGTGGGGCGTTGAGGAAGACTGGGAAAGAGTGGAGGTACTGACACATTTCTTGACCACAAAGAGTGTTACAGTAAAGTCTGGTGGATGTGTCAGTTTGTAAAGGATAATGTGCAAAGCATGCAGCTATATGTGGTGTTCAGGAAATGTGCATGACTGAGATCAACACCCAATCCTTTCACAGAAGAGAAACACTTGTGTGCAGACTGCAAAATGACATCATGAATGCAAACATTTCAACAATAGTCAAGCTGTGGTCACATATGCAATACATTAACAGGCAAGGACAACAGAATTTATCTGGTATGGCAAAGTTGAAAAGAATATCTGTGGGACTTGGAAGATTTGGGGTTACTCAAAAAGAATAAGCTACTGAAATTACTGATGATTTGCAAGACTTCAGACTATGACTTGGGAATCTGTGATGACCACAGCTGGCTTATTTCCATTTACACAGTAAGATAAATGTGTAAAAGGTATTTATGATAAATATATGTGCTTCTGTGATAAAGGTAGATATCAGGATGTTTTTATTCATGATCTTTGATGTGAAATATAGAAAATTCATTAAGTATTCAGTTCCAGTTTGGGATATAGGCCACTTAAGTTGTATAAACCTTGCTCCAACTTAAAAATTATGTCCTCCCAAGAAAATGGGAAGTTTGGCAGTGCCAATATATTGAACATTCAAGGAAACACTTATTCCATTCTTTGTATTAAAATTATAAAAAGTTACTTAAATACAACTGTGGACAGAGGACAAAACAATCACAAAAAAAATGTTAAGAGTGCACTGAGTGAAACATATGGGATTTTTAATTAGGCCTTTTACCCAATTTTCTGTTTCAGAGTTAATTATTTCACAGTTAACGGCAATTGGTTTATAAGTGAGAGAAGGGTCGAAGCTGTTCCAGTTGAACCTCCAGTGAAATTCTCTCTTCCAGAACATCCTAGAAAGAAGAAATTTGCCATTTAGAAAGTGTATTATTTTCTCCCCCTCTCTCTCTAGCTTGATTTTAAGTTATACACAGAAAATTGTGTGTGTTTGTGCAAGTAATGTAAAACAGAACTTATTTAGACACAGCTTTTGCTTCAGTATGCAAAATGTCTGCCTAAACCAGTATTCTTTATATTTTTCTTGAAAACAGGACATCAATCAGTAATTCTGTTCAATAATCTTGTTTAGTGAGGAACACTTACGGTTTCTTTGCAAGTATGAAAACAAATCAATAAAGGAATATTGAAACAATCTATGTTTAAACAAAGCTCTTAATTTTCTTTTACATTGAGTAGACAGAAAATCTTAACTGGATGTATGCACTGCATATGATGTCACAGTTTATCTGTAGTGAGATTTGTTATAGTCTTAAGAGTTGTTGTCTTGAATACAGCTAATGCTGAAAAGCTATATCGCTGAAAAAAATGTAGTAAAAATTAGAAGCTTATATTCTCTGTGAACTTGCAGTCAAAACCTAATGATGATTGTTTCACCAGCTGTTTCAATAAGATGTTTGAGAAAAGATCTATCAATGTCTCCTCTTCATTCATACACAGGATACTTATGTAGCTAGTCAAACTGAATGACTCTTTCCCTTTCTCCCCACTAATCTTCTGGATCTTGTAATTAGTTCACCAAGTATTTCCAACATGTTCTGAGGCCTCTGGTACTATGCTAACTTAAACTATATGAAGGAAGTAGCCGAATCTCCAAGAGAAAATACAAAGTAAAAGCATGAGCTATGGATACTGGGCTTTCCTTTACAAGTTTACTAAACAGAAGGTAGAGTACCAAAGAAAAACCTATGTTTGTAAAGTGTGAAAACACCATATAATAATGTGTCAATTTTCTTACCTTTAACTGTTGCTGCAATTCACTGTTCAGTCTGGCCAAAACAGTATTGGTCTCCTTATTGCGTCTGATTGATGCCTGAATAGCTTTCTTGTCCTTTCCCACCGATCTGAGGGGATATTTCATGAAACAACTTTCAGGAATTGTGAGATACTTTTTCCCTAGAAGCTCAAGTTGTTCTAAATGCAATCATTATTACATTCCTTAGCTCTGTAATGTGTTTAGTTGCACAGTTTTAAAGAATATGTCTTTTATAATTTTGGCATTCTGTTTTCTCAGATTACAGAGCTATTTAAAGTATTTAAAGCTTACATGCATTTACTGGCACTTTCTAAGACTTTTTTTTTCTATGAAGAGATCCCACCTTCAACAACTCAAATCACCTTTGAACTGTCCTATTTTGCAAGTTCCAATAGAAGAGAATCAGGGTTCAGAATTTGATCAGAATCAGTAGCTCAGGGTTGAACTGTGGAGTCCTTGGTGCTCTCTGTGCTTGGTTGTTTCCTTGCAGACATTTCATTACCCAACTAGGTAACATCATCAATGCGTGTGAATGTGGGGTTTGTTCCCCGTTTATATATAGTAGCTTTTTGCAAGTGTTTGAAATAACAAAGCTGCTGTCTGCACATTTTATTGGATTGGATCCTTTAGTCTTCACAACTTTATTGCTTTAAAATCACTGAGCATGTTTCAAATAGTTTAAACTATATTGTACCAGCTTATATAATGAATTCCTGTGTAAGTGTGGGTGGTGGCAATATGTATTTCCCCAGCTCCTATTTTGCTGCCCGCCGAGAACATCCCCAAAATGAGCAGCAAAATCACAGATTTTTTTGGAGGTGGGGGCAGTTTGCAAGACTGAAAACACCTATTCTGCACTTTGACCACTGCAACATATAAAAAATACCAAAGTCCTAATCTTCAGCCCTCCCCTTGGAAACACCTTAGAATCCAATTTATTTAGAGTGGCACCCAAATGGAAAAAGTTGTCCCCAAGAGTTGGGCATTTCTCTCAATCATATAATAAAGGCCCCAGTGATGAAAGAAGGGTGTGAGTGCATCCCTTAGTTTGCATGATATTCTATCTTATCTTATCTTGTCCTGTCCTATCCATATACATACATACATAATTTTTAATATAATTTTAATAAATACGCATGATGCTGAAAAGTAGTTTGCAAAATATCTTGTACTCATTTTCCAAACAGCCTCGGTGTTTGTATGCAGATTAAAGCTTGTATGAGTTGTTTCCACTACCTTTCTTAGCAATTCAAGGATTCAAGCATTACAGACCATTCATCTGCCTCTTTAATAAATGTATTTGCTATTTAAAATGATAATATCTCAGTATCAGATACTCATACACATCTTGGGTTACCTAGGAATAGATGGCTGAGAAGCAAGAACAGCAGCTATGACACCTGTTTTCTGCGCATGCTCCTCAACTTCAGGTCTCAGCTCATCTTCAGATTTTGGCCTTCTGCGGATAGGCTTTGGTGGTGGTGCTAGAGGTGTAGTGCCTTTGGCCTGAAAAAAAGAGCCATCAGGGTTCATTAATACATATTGCAGTAAGTTTCAGCTGTCTTCAGAAAAATTAGTTGGTTAAATAATTACAAATACTAATTAATTAAACTGTAAGAGCTACTTTGTAGTGGGGTTAAGGCAACAGGCTAGAAACCAGGAAACCGTGAGTGCTAGTCCCACCTTAGGCATGAAGCCAGCTGGGTGACCTTGGGCCAGTCCCTTTCTCTCAGCCCTTAAGAAGGAGGCAAGGACAAACCACTTCCGAAATCTTGCCAAGAAAACTGCAGGGACTTGTCCAGGCAGTTGCCTGGAGTCAAGACTGACTTGAAGGCACATGCACACACACACACACACACACACACAAGCTAGTGATTAAACTAATTAATGAAATTAATTATTGGTTTTAAAAAGATCTTTCTGTAGGTCTCTTTTTAAGAGGCCACAGACAATTCTACAAGTTGTAAGATAGCTGTGCATAGGAAAATGGAACCTCTTCTTAGAGGCCATCCCACTTGGTAGTTATATCCTTTGCTAGGTGCGAGGAAGTGCTGTTAGGCACTACTAAAGGATTAAATTCTGTGAGCAAACAGCCAAACAGCAGCTGATTTTCATTCAACTCTTTGAAGACATCAGCAGCAAATGACATCAGCAGCCATTTGCACCTCATGCTAATTCCTTGATTTTCCATGGTTCCTTCAGTTTGCTAAAAAAAAAAAAGCTTATCAGTTTTGTGTTCTTTATCCATAAATTGTGAAAAGAGAATGAACCTGAATGGCTTTCTGTGCAATGATTAATACATTTCATAAGATACATTCACTTGTATGTTTGTTGCATACCGTGTTTGCAGGGGTAGTAGAAACTGTTTTCTCTTCTATTTTCCCATCTCCTTTGGCAACTCTTAGAGATCCTGCAGAATCAGAGGGCTTTTCTACCTAAAGAGTGGGAGACATAATCCAGAAACTTATCATGGCTAATGATGAAAATGCTCTTCAAATTTATAGAAGGATATGTCTCCTGGTATTTAAATTCAACTAAGCTCAGATACCTCATCCAGAAATGTTTATATACTTAGTTAAAACCAAATTCATGGCAGCTAGAATACAGATGTAGAAACTGCGACTTCTGCTGAGTATATTTCAAAAGCTGCACATTGTTTTAGATCAAGCAAATCTAGCCCTTGTCATACATGCCTTGGTTACCTTGTGGAATGTCCACTGAATGCTGCTCAACAGAGCTTCCAGGGCAGATAATATGCTATACATAAACAAAGCTTCCAGGGCACAAACAAGAATACTATATATAAACAAACAAAAAAGCAGGTTCCCCCTCTTTTCAAGTAGTTCACTTAAAATAGTATTATCTTCTTAGCTTGGACAAGAAAAAAGCAATGAAAGTAGGGGGTTGGGTGGGAGGTGGATGGAAACATACTTCTGTTTCTACTACCTTGGCACGAATAATGAAACTATTCTTATATATTTAAGTATTCTTTGCACGAATAATGAAAGCAATGGACTGGGAATCAGGCGGATGAGCACCCTTCTGTGTGTAGGAAAGGCAGGGTGGGTGCACTTGCAAGTGATTTCTGAATGCCACTGGAGAATCCCATAAATAAAACCAACGATGCTTTAGTTAAGACAAAAATTGAATAGAGTGAAGCCAATTACACTGATGGAGAAGAGCATAGTTCCAAGAGAACCGATAAAGAGAAGGAATAAAATCAAGAGGTAAATAATATTAATAATGTTATTATTAATTATTATTATATTATTAATAATGTCTGGGACGCGGTGGCGCTGCGGGTTAAACCGCTGAGCTGTCGATCGGAAGGTCGGCGGTTCGAAACCGCGCGGCGGGGTGAGCTCCTGTTGTTAATCCCAGCTCCTGCTCACCTAGCAGTTCGAAAACATGCAAATGTGAGTAGATCAATAGGTACCGCTTCGGCGGGAAGGTAACGGCGTTCCGAGTCGTCATGCTGGCCACATGACCCAGAAGTGTCTATGACAACGCCGGCTCCAAGGCTTAGAAACGGAGATGAGCACCGCCCCCTAGAGTCGGATTCGACTGGACTTTACGTCAAGGGAAACCTTTACCTTTACTATTAATAATGTCTAATGAAGCATAACATAAAAAGATTAACGTAATATCTGTATGAATGTTTGCTGATTGTGTATTGTCACACATATCTACTAAAACATATTGTTCAAAATCTTTGTTTCCGTCTACCTTTTTAATGGGGGTAGTCTTGTATTCATGCTTAACTTCCTTCTTGTAAATATGGTATCCTACTATAAAAAATACACTAAAAAGTCTGTGAGAAGAAACATCTTTTGTCAACACCAAAAAGTCTGTTTGGGGAGGGTATAATCTCTCAACCAAAACTGCTAAGTGTATATGTCATTTGTAAGGCCATAATGAATCTTGTTAGCCTTGACAGTAGTAATGAATGGAAATGTTTTATTTCCTCTCTAGCAAAATGTAGTTGTCCCCTTTCTTTTGTCAAGCATTTGGCTCAAGACTCTTGTATGTCTAGTTTTACTGTAATATCAATTTTTAATGGCGTTTTAAAAAATGTTGATGGTTGAATATATGTTCTTTATAAGTAAAAGTCAACCAGGGGGCCTTAATGAGGCCTGAAAAATAGAATGTTTCCATAAATATCTGTTTTTTAAAAAATTAATATCCAAACAGCTATATGAATATATATATATATGATTTAGGATTTAATATATCTGAGAACCTGAATTTAGTATTTTTATATTTAAGCTACCAATAGCTTAAATATGAACTAGAACTGTCTTATGATTTACTGTCCATTTAAAATCTAACCAAAATTTATTTCACAGTTCTCAGTCTATTGCCAAAAACATTAGAAACCAACACTGTACGTCCCTTTTTAGAATATTATATACAAACATCTATGTGTAGGAATAATGTTATTATAAATTCTAAAATTGTAAAATCTTTACTACTAGAAGGTTCATATGGAGCCTAACCAGCTGCTGTAGATAGAACCCTGAAATCACTAGTTAATATTCTGCTATCAGAAGTGGTTACTTTGATTTAAAAAATTGTATAAACACACACATTTCAGATCTATACAAAACAGAAGATATATTTGTTTTGACCTTAAGACAAAAAAAGCCAAATTTCAAGGTCTTGATGGAATAAAACTTGGAATGCCTCAAGTATTCTACTGGAACAAATAACTTAAAATGTTTTTAGCATTCTGCCATAAAAACAAGGGGAATTTAACCTCTTTTCCATCGTTTGTTGGTTTGTCTGCTTTAATCTAGGGCCACAAAAGTAAGTGATATCTCAGACCATTGTGAATGTGGCCTGCCATCCAACCTACTGAAAGATTGTCTGAAAATATTTTTTAAAAAGAATAGCAATTTAATACATCTGAGAACCTGAATTGAGTATTTTTATATTTAAGCTACCAATAGCTTAACCACTGAGCCTAGCAAAATGTAAGCACTAGCAATTGGATTCAATTCAAAGTAATTCATAAATAACAACTGAGCCTCCCCCTGCTCTCCCTGCCCCCCCCCAAAACACACCCTACTCTCTCTGGCTTGAGAAAGTGTTCTTTCTAATACACATGAGAACATACTTTTTGCACTATGAATCTAGTCTTTCCGTAGCAGCTTTTAAAAAACATACAAGGACTGTCGGCATTACATCAACTGCCCTCAAACAAAAGCTTTGAATAGTAGTTATACATGCACTTGCATATTTCAAGATATCAACCCAACAGCTCAACACATAAAATCAAATGCACAAGTTCTGCATTTAGCAGTAACAAACTGAAACCAAAGTTAATGCATTAGCAACATCTGTAATGTGCATTTGTCTACCTGCCATACTTGCAAATGGAGAAAACACATCAATATACAGAGAGAACATTATTTCTTCGTATCTTGAACATGTGGTTTAATAACTGATGCTCACTCACTCATTCTCCACCTAACTCAATCACCCCAACTAACAGCAGCAGTCATAAAAGTGGAGTTGCTTGTGGGTTACTGCTTTTACTGTACACCAATCAGAGTTTAGAAAATAATATGCCAGTCGTAACTCTTGGACCACTTATTAGAATATGGGTGTTTGGGTCTTAGCTTGGAAAATCTCAAATAGCTGTTTTGAGGTTAGAATGTTTTGCTTATCCTTAATAATAAGCAATAGAATCTCACGTTTAACATTTACTAGCAGGAATCCAAGAGAATGAATAACGAATTCTTGACAGAGCATCTTTATGCTTTTGTTTCTATAACAAAGATTCCCACAATATCTTTTAAGAGCAATCTGCACTAAGGCACTGGAACTAACAGTTGAAATAAGCTCAGCTTTTTCATCCTACTGAAGTAGCACCAGTATCTCAGAATTTTCTTTTAAATAGTAACTTCTATTTGTACAGATACGCTTCTGTAAAACAAGTAAGGATAGATACAGATATATTGTTATATGCTAACCTGAACTACCTCTGGAAGTTTCTCAATTTCTTCAACATCATCTTCATTTACACTCGATGCAGCAAAAACCTCAAAATGGCTAAAGTCTGCAAAGTTTGGCTGTTCTGGAATTTGCTGAGGTGAAGTATTGTTATGCACTATTAGACCATCAGCATCTGCTGGTCGATGAACATGACTTCCAGCCTATAATAAAAAAGAACTTTTGAAAATTTAAAAAATGTAAAATGCTGATCAAGAACGTTTGCTACTACACACTTCACCTAGTCACCACCAACTCAGTCAAATTATGGTTCTGGTGGGACACAGTCATACTATGAGAACTCATCATTCTGAGAATACAAAATTCTTGCTTGCTTTCTCTATGGCCTAGTATAAGCTTTGCACTTGCAAAGCTTAATGGCATTACTAGCATAGGTGCATTTTATGCTGCTAAGCCTTGGTAATGAGTTCTGTAATGAAGACGATAACTGAGTTTCAGGACCTAGAGAAAATGCAATCACAACAAGAATGCCAGAAGAAAATGTTGCTAAGTTACTAAGTTTGAACAGAAATCCAAATATACCTGTGAGGGCTGAGGTCTTGGAGGCACTGCAGGGGGATAAGCAATCACTCCAGTCTGCTGTTGACCTACAAAGCAGTAAATTGAAAAGCTTCTGGCTTAATAATACACTAATCATATTAATTTCTGGAAAATGTCTGGCTGGTGTTTGGATATATGCTGCCAATTAGAGTAATACTTCAGCAGTACTTGTTGCTCTATTTCAGCCCATCATACATTTTAAGGGTGTATAGAGTTTAACAGGTTTAAAACCTTTGACCAAAAGGCAAAGTCTTCTATTTATTAATCCTATATAGTACCAAAGAGACAGAAATTCTTCAACGATCTCAATATTATATTTTAGATAGTCTATACTATTCTTAAATGTATACAAAGTTACAGTTGCAATTGCAATTATAGTACCTTGAATGCTATGCAAAATCTGTAAACAAAAAGTACCTAAGTGATTCATAACCTAATATATACCACTATCCCTGGATTACCAACATGATGCCCATAGAATGTGATGTGCCCATTGATAACTTCTGTGGCACCTGCCAGTGTCCTTTTCCACGTGGCTTTATTAATTTTCTTCCAGTAAATCGATGTTCTGTGATTGGCTATAACCCTTGAGCAGTTATTTTTGTAAGAACATAAACAGTGGACCCCTGGACCATCTAGTCTAGCAGCTTGTCCTTACAGTGGCCAAGCAACTGCATCAAGAAGCCCACAAGTCCCCCAGCAGATGGCTTCAGAGGCAGTCACACTAATAGGCAGTCACACAAGGCTAATAGCCACTGGTCCCCATGACTTCCATAAATTGGTTCAACCCTTTTTTGAAGCCAACCAAGCTGGCAGCCAGCACATCTCAGGGTAACAGCACATCTCATGGTAAAAGATGTTTACATCATGTTCTCCAAATTCAGATACCCACTGTCCATAAAAAAATGGGAACTCTGGTTTGCTAAATTATATAGGGGTATTTTCTTCTGAGATTTATATTGACATTCCTGTGTTTTTAAAAAATTCAAGACTACAGAATTTAATTATAATAATGATATGACATTAAACTCCTCTGTTAAAAACCATACTACCGAGGAAGGTATAGGGAATATTAAGAGCTGGGGAATTTACCTCTGAGGTAACATAATAAATAACATTTTAATTGTAGGTCTTGAAGAAAAGTATGCATTACTAATCATCTTAGAATTGTGAAGTCTTGAATCTGTAAGGTTTTTAAAAACTGTCTTGATTTTGTACTTCAAAAAAAATGTCATTTTTCATTGTACTAAAAACAGTCTTGTAGCATTTAAAGAACACCTTAATTGCAGTATCAGTTTCAATACATTAAACATATTTCACTAGTTTCATCAAGTCTCTTGAATACTACTTGAAGAAAAATAATTTAAATGACTTCAAAAGCAACGTGTGCATTTCTGAAAATGTATTAACTTCAAAACAACAAAAACAGAAAAACAAAAAAACACAAACATTTCAACCATGCCCACCTGGAGCAACTGGGAAGGTCCTATTCATATCTAAAGATGATGATCGTGAATGGGAGGGATGAGGCCTTGGAGGAGGTGGAGGAGGAGCAGGGTTATCTGGAGAAGTCCCTGAATGTGACCTGAAAAACAGTGGAACTACAGAAATTCTATTGCAAACTGCAACTTACAAAGGTTAAAAGATGAGAAAAGTAACATGTTAACTTGTAAACTAATATCCTGCCACCCTGGATTAAAACCAACTTGGCTGAGAATGGTCATCTTGTCCAATGCAAAGAGCCAATTTTTAAATTCACGTGTCACATCTAATACATCTGTTATAATTGTTATTACATCAAAGTTCAGCTTCATCTTTTTCATTTATACATTTATGTTTGGAAAAGGACATGTTAAGAATCAAGGCAGTGTTCCCCAACCTAGTGCCCCTTCAAGGTGTGCTGGACCATCACTTCAACCAACAGGCAACTCAGTATCTGGAAGGACCTGGAAATACCAGCTGAAGAAAAGCTGAATTAAAAACTTCAGGAGCAACAGGATCTTTCTGTCTGACCTGCTGAAACTGCTCTATCAGGTACTGTGCCTTCCTCAACAATCATGGAGAAATTTGGGACTCTGCGGTCAGGGAAGATGGGAACATGAAAGTAACAACAGATGGAGGCCTAAGCTGTTGATTGGAATGCAGTTATCCTACCAGGTAATCGAAAAGGGTGAGGAGTGCTTTGCTGAAATAGCATCCCCACTGGACTCATTCTTTCCTAACTATTTCCACTGATGCTATTCACTGTAAGAACTGTGTAACTTTATGGACTGATGCTTGAGTTCATCACCATTTCCCTACTTTTGTTTTGAACCTATTAGATTGTACTTCTCTTGTTTTATTATTTATTTTATGAAAGCAGGATACAATGTTGTTAATAAGCAAGTAAAATAAGGTGAACACGACTTATAAGGAGCACTTATCTAGTGTGGTATTATTATTTCCAGAACAATTTTTTTTTAAAAGATCAATAGCAAAAAGAGAAACAGAGCAGCAGTTTAGCTGAGGATATTATAGGTGAGATTTCTGGAGGCAGAATGACACAGTCTGCAAAGCATAACTATGTACCTCCATTATTCCACTTGGCTTCACCTGGAACTCAGTCATTTAATTGCTTAAACAGTCTACAAATGTTTTAACTTCTAAAAGCTTGAAATACTACAAGCTGTTTTATGAAGTGATAAACTAGAAAAGTAATACATAAAAATCCAATTGTTCTTCTATTACTGTCGCAGAAAAGTAGAAATAATGCCATTAACTGAAGAACAATATTACCAGGCAATATGGTACTCTTGAGTCACCATCACAGAATAAGATGAAGTGATTACCAGACTAAAGTATGCTCTGCAAACAGGCTGCAGGGTGACTAGTTCAGGCAAAAGGCATTCTGCTTTAATGTGTTTAATATTTAAGCAACTAATTACCGTTGTCTAGTTACAGTACTTCCAATATGTTCTGCATCTGAAGTAAAAGAATCTGAGCTGCTGTAACCATCTGCTGGAATAAATTAAAATAAAATCTTAGCTTTGATGAATCACATTTTCAGTCTATAGAACTTCAATATTTAAGAATTTAAAAAATAATAAATCGAGCCCAACTGATAAAACATTTACCATAAGACAAATTTCTGTACCCATCAGAGGGACTCTGATGTCCAGCCCTAACACTACCACTAAGAGAACCTTTAGAGAAGGTATATAGATAGATGGCCCATGATGGATTCCTAAGGCATAAAAGAAGTCACAGTATATGAGTAAATAACTCTAAGAGGGTGGAAAGTCACATTAAAAATGCTAGGTTTAAGTAATTCATAGTCTACCTCCTTGAAGGCTGTGTTGCATGAATGAATCCTGTTAAAAGGATTGTGGGAATCATAAAACTTGAAAGATTTTCCCCTGCCATATATGGGGTTGGATATTTATTGAACTAAATCATATCTATGTGGTAGGAGAAAACATTCTGGCTATGTAAAAACTACAAACCACTTAATCTTTATGTTGTAGCAATTTAATGCATGAACCAACTCAGATAATTCAAGAATACACTTATAAAAAATTGCTGAATTTTAGAAAACATTTCCAAAGACACTGTTGCTGAGCCAGTAGAGGACTTATTCTTGTTTATTTTTTTTTCAGCCAACTGGATTACCATGTATTTTCAATACATTATTGAAAAATAAACACTGATACTTGCCAGCTGTATTTCCTCCTGTGAATTTTACTGATGAACTCATTTTACTTTCTTCTGCAAGATCAGGAGACTTCACAAGCAAAGGACTTGTAGGATTTGTGTGATCTGGAAAGAAATTTAAGAGCATTCTGTGCAGGTTGGACAATTACTTTGGCATGGCTATTTTAGACTAAGATTGTGCAAAGTTTGATGCAAACCACTAAACAACAATGGTGTGCTTGCCTGCCTGTTTGGTATGAAACAAGAAAACACAAAAGAAACTATCCGTTATTTTGTAACCTTGCCTCATGAAGGTATCTGGAAAATTTGTACACGCTTTTATATAATTTTGATTACTCCTAATAAATGTTCTGCCAGTAATGGATTTTGCATTTGCTTGGTTCCTTTTTGATATCGTTTGAGCTGTCTTGTTTTTCTAGCTCTCATTACAGAAAATCAGGTATATTATATGCTTTTTCAAAATATAAAAATAGGTTTTCCAACACAAAATTTTCTTAGGAAAGTGTATTGGAAAGGGAACTCAATTTCAAACAAGTACCAAACTGAATCTGTTTGTCTCCCTCCCAGGTATTTAAGAGCTATGCTATGTCAGAGATGTGCTGGATTCTTGACAGCAGTCTTGACTGAGAATAACCAATTGTGCTGCCACTGGCTGAAAGATGACTGTACATTCTGTCATTTAAGCCTTGACCACCTTCTTGTAATACAAAGGCCAGAGAGTGACACAAACACAGTAACTAGCAATCTGCCTGGCACTTTCTTTTATACTGGTTATTCAGGAAGTTAAAAACTTTTTATAGTGAATCAGGAACTTTTTCATCAGTTTATCCTCCAGCAGGTAGCAAAGGCCATCATCCATCCATCCATCCATCCATCCATCCATTTTTCAAAAAGAAATAGCAGCAGAGTTGGAAATAAAATTACCCCAAAAACAAAATCAAGAGTAAATATTAAAACAAGATTGGAAGAATACATTTCTCTCTGTGTGTATATATATATATAAATCTTAAGGAGACACAGCCATTTTAAACATTTGTGTGCAATACTTCTATCTAAAGCATGATTTCTATAGAAATAGGCATTCTAGTAAGAAAAATATTAGTAAAAAATAGAGGTCAAGTTTGGCTGAATTTGTCCTTCAAAGAGTTTTACAAGAGTCTTTGTTGTGTTAATTTTTAAGGTGAAACAGTTTCCCATGCTTTTGAATTGCACTACAGTACTCCAACGCAGTATGTATTATTCATCATAAAATATTGGGTGAGTCTTCCAGTTTCTTTAAAAAAAATTAACCAAAAGCACTCACAACTGCACTCTGATAAAAAATGGAGTATTTTGAAATATATAATGGGTAGCAAAATGCTTACAATGTTTCCTTGGAGTCTTTAATTTTGTGGCTTTTAACAAATAACTAATTATTGTATTATACTTCTAGAAGTGTCAAGCATCTCTTACCATTTCCAGTTCTTTTAAGTTCCATTTCTTGCATATGGATTTTGCTTGGTGTCATTCGAATAGGAACAGGGTGAACAATAGCAGTATCCTGAAACAGAAAGGATTTGAAAGGGAACTATTTGAACCAATTGTTCTATCCTGAATAGACTGATTGCTATATACCATTTTATGTTAAAACTTGAAATTTTAGAATAAACTATGCTGAACGTTAGGAACAAATTACATGGATAAACTTTCTCAAGCACATTATCCCTATCTATTTTCCTTTCCTTCTACTGTCGTTGCTTATGAGTTCCTTGGTTTACTCGCTAGATATCCATCTTCTCAATTCTTGCTAGAGTTTATGCATTCTCTTAAGAAGCAATTTATGCTTAGCATTTGTTCTGATTATTTTATCTACATAGTGGGACTATCAAAAAAGAGGCAAATCCACAAAGCAATGATTAAATTTTCTTTAATTTAGAGTCCCCCATTGGGGGAGATGGGCGGTGATATAAATTAAACAAACAAACAAACAAACAAATAAATTTCATTTACAGGGTTATCAGAAAATGGACTAAGTTGTGCTATAGAGAGGAAGTATAGCTTGAGCTTTATGGCTTAATACCTATTATTTAAATACTGTGTACAAGAACACCACACACAATACAGGTACTATAGCTCTCTATAAATCTCATGTATAACTCACTCACTCACTCAATAACTAACATTAAAATTTTGCACATATGCCATGCACACATTTGGAATCTTGCATAGTGAGTACCAGCTCTTTTTCTGACATTGCACAAAGATATACAGCACACTTGGAAAGCATATCTACTCCCTTCAACACCAAAGCAAAGTGTATTGGTAGTTACTAGTAAACAAGTATGAAACTTCCCAAAGCGGTTTTTATACAATATTGTGTTTATACAATATTGTGCTAAAACAATAATTTGTTAAGAAGCACATGAATCTTAATGCCTAATAATTTATGCAGAGAGACAGGCATCAACAAGGTAGGCAGAAATACCCTCCCCCTTCCTCAAAGTGAAAGAACCTTATATTTTTATTGTGCCTTTTACCGATTCTGAAGTGCTAGCTACAGTAAAACCACGTAAGATGAAAGTTCACAAAGCAAAATACGGGAAGCAAAAATTTGTTGCCTGTGAACTGAAACAGCATAGCTACAATCAGTTTGGTAATTTGGGGGACTACTAACAGAATAAATATTTCCATGTTTCAGGAAATGTTTGTTACTAAGCAACAATATAACATGAAATAAAGGAGTAAAGATGTTCTAGAACAGTGGTTCTCAAACATTTTGGTCTCAGGACCCCTTCCTTAAAATTACTGAGGACTCCGAAGAGCTTTGGGTTACGTGGGTTATATCTGTCAATATTAACTGTACTAGAAATTAAAATTGAGAAATTTTAAAATATTCATTTATTTGACTTTGAGGACCCCCTGAAAGGGTCTCAGAGACCCCCATGAGTCCCCAGACCACACTTGGAGAACCATTGCTCAAGAGCACTAATTCTTGCATTGTGGAGGAGACCTTGAGGGGGAAGCACAAATCAGTTCAAAGGGTTGTTATTATTATTATTAACAGTAGATTTTTATCTTGCCCTTTTTTATGTATGCCTTTTTTATATGAGTAAGATGCAAAGTTCTGGGACAAAAAGACCAAGAATATGATAGTTTGCTTCTATAAGAACACAATAACCAAAAAAGCTGCAGACATACGGATTATACAGAAACTTCTGACCACTGAAATCTTATTCTTTCTCTCCCACGACTTATCCTGGTTTGAAGAAATTAATCACAAATAACTTGTTCTTGTTCTCTTATAATGACCATGTGGAATTATATCTCAATTCACTAATTCCTATGCACAGAGCAGTGAATAACACATATTTATCATCACTTCCTATACAAAAGCATCTCAAACTGGATTACACTGAATAAAACACACAATAAAAATATAGAGTAAAAAGGAGAGGGGAAAGAAAAAAAGAACAGAAACAAAAAATCATTCTTCCAATATTCAAATAGAGAAGGCTTGAGTGAAAATTTAAGTCTTTAGCAAGTGCCTACAACTATTTATGAGGGGGAAAAAAAGGTGAAACTGAACTCAGACAAAACAGAACTGCTATTGATTTTGTGTGCTTGACCTCAGATTTTGGGAGATATACCAGTTCTGGATGGAGCTGTACTCTTCTTTAGAACAAGCTGGCAATCTGGGGTAGTCTTGGATCCAGCACTGATACTGTACAGACACATCACACAAATAGCAAGGAGGGCCCTTGTTGTGTTAATCAGTTGTAGTGTCCCTACCTGGAGGAGAGAGACCTGGATTTGGTGATTTGTGAACTAATAACCTCAAGGCTGGACTACTGCAATGCGTGGCAGCCCTTGAGGATGATTCAAAAATCGCAGATGGCTCAGAAAGCAGCAGCACAGTTGCAGAACAAGTTGTGAATGGTGCCTCCCTGAGGTCCCTATTATACTACCGATAAAGCAACCTCTGTACTTGTTGGTTGTTGTCTGAGCCCAATTCAAGGTGCTCACAATGATATATAAATATTTATATGCTTAGGCCTAAGAAGTTTACAGAACTGACTACTCCTACATAATCTGCAGTGTATACTTTGGTCATCAATAGAGCATTTCTTGTGGGTACTCCCTCATATACATTTGACATCAACAATCAATTCTGAGAAAATAATATGAGGGGCAATATTGGTTCTTTGGGGATGAGTTATTATGTTTAGTCTTGCTTTCTTGTGTGCAAGATCACATGATGAAGTATCTGCTGCCTGACAGGGCCCATAGCAACCATGCATTTCCATGAATACTGAAGCAAGTGGGAAAAGAAAATGCTTAAACCATGTAATTATGAGATGTAACTATAAAGGGTGTATGCATGTAAGGAGCTTTTGGGTGTAACAGAAAGAGAACTGAATCCAGAAAAACCAGATAGTCCTGGATGTCCATGTTCACAGTGGCTTTTGGCAAGTCACCATATTTACTTCTTTTTATTTCCAACACATTTATCAGTAAAAAAAACCAGCTAAAATGTTTTACCATCATTTTAAAAAAATCAGAGTTAAATACAAATCTCAAGATATTGGAGCACAGGAAAATATTAGAAAAGAACAGACCTAATTTCTTTCACGTTTAAAATATTCTGCTATTCTAGTTGTAGCGATAGACAAGACCCTCTAATGAATTTTAAAGCAGATCAAATTATTAAATGTCACCATTCCCCACTTTAGAATCACGCATCAACATGCAAAATCAAAACCAAAACCATTAATGAAAATTTGGAGTTAATAAAATTAATCTCAAACAAGCAAGCTAAGTGATTGACTTACAGGATCAGCTGGTGCAATGTTAGAATCAAATTGGGTCAGAGTTTGGGAACTTGAAGAGCGTTCACTAAATGTCTCCCACTGCTGAACAGACAGAGGAGAGACAAGTCAGCACAGAGTCACCCCAGGAGAAGATTTAGCAGAGTTCAGAGGTTGCAATGGCAGTTATTTTGCTTGGGGGTAAAAAAAGGCCAAAATATACATTTCAACAGTTTTCAGTCTCTGTCTTACAAAGTCTTTTAAAGCAATGTGAAATACTGTATGGACTAAACAAATCAATTTGAAAGTGAAAGTCAGTATATTTAGAAATTTTTAAAAAAATCAAACTATAGAAAACAGAAGCTTTTAAAACATCCGATGTTGCTATTGCTACAAATGCGTAAGATTCCTTGCTTTTATGGAATCTTGTATGTATGTATGTATATATATATTTCATTTAAATAAAAACTAGGAATACATTTTCTTCATAGAAGATCAGAAATACAAAGAAATATTATTTTATATTAGAATAATATTAAAAGAATCACATGCAAATTGCCAATGCAATACCTGAAAACGTTTCTAATAAAGTACATTGTATACATAAATAAAATATTTATTTAATAATTGAAATAATGCAAAGGATTATAAGCTCAAACTTTTCAATGTAAAAAGGAAAGACTGCTTTGGCAATCATTTCAGTAGGATTCAAGACATGCCCTGTTGAAATATATAACTGCCAAGTAATTTTTTTCATGCATAAACTAAGACAAAGGCAAAACAGAAATCATCAGGCATCAAAGCAATAGAGGATTTGGTCTAAGATTCAAAAAGTCAAGACTACTTCTTGGAAAGGAAGGAAATGTTAATCTCTCTGAGTTAGTGGAATGGTGAGTTAACTATCAGACATATCAAAACATTGCAACAAATGGACTGAGTATGTTTTCCCAGCAAATCAAGAGCTGCTTATGCTGCGCAGCTGGGAGAAAGTTTGGCTGACCATAAGAGGTGGACCGAGTTAGAGAAACAGTTGCTCTTGGGTAAACAAATTATATGTAGCTGGGAGAGTGCACAAAAGGTAGTTAATATGGGTAACATTTGTACATGTTGTTCTGTCATTAGTTAAGAACTCTAAAACCTAGTACATCTTATATGAATATTCTGAAGATAATGCAAATATAAAATATTAAAAAAAAAAACATCCAGAGATGATAATGTAGAAATCTAATGTACTATTTAGGGGATTTTTAAAAAGAAATACTTATACAGTATTAGGTATAATGGGCAAATTCAAAGAGCCATAGGGCAAGACTAATGAATGAAGGAATGTTAGATTTGTGTTTCTTCAGTAGCAGCTTCCTAAACTTGATTCGGCATGTTCCAAAAGCAATCTGCGTGCTGCACAGAATGAGCGATTCAAGGAATTCTGCTGGAACTGTAAAATTCCCTTGCATGAATTAAATGTTCAGATCTTATCCAATACTGTATATTGTCTGTTGCATAATCTAAGATTTTTCTTGTAAGTAGAAAGCAGCTTAGTACCTCCCCAACTTTTCCAGGATAAAGTCAGGAACTTAGCAAGCAGCAAACAACTTTCTACTGACAAGCAGAAAACAGTGAAAAGAAATTTGATATACATTAAATGTCTTGACTGTGTTCTGTGTAATCCTAATTTCCCTTGGATTTCATGCTTCCATGACAATGCCTGTCTTTTTCTTATTGCCCTGCTCATATTATCAATCTAATTTTACTGAGCCTCTTCACCTTCATTTAATTCTCAGGTGCTGTCATACTAATTTCTAATAAGTATCACATTAATGGGCCCCAACTATGCAAGATCATTTACAAAGTCATTGATATCACTGATCCATTAAGAGTGAGTTAATGTGGTCAAACCTGGACATAATCAAAGAAGGAAGTTTTGTAGGAAAGTTTTTGACTGTTACTATTTAAATAACCGAATTATATTGATTTTAATGTTCAATTTTTAACTGTATTGATTTTTACCATTATTTTTTATATTTCACATCTAGAATGCTTACACACATAGAAAAGTGGGGTATAGATTTAATTGATCAATAAAAAAATAAATACAATTTTTGAGACAAAAAGACTGGAAAGAGTAAATTGGTGAGCAAATAATGGAGTTTGTATGGGATCACTCTAACCAACAAATAATAGGTTTGTGGTTTTTTGAGCAGATTTTTGGGGGTATATAAAAAGTCAGGACAACAGAATGTTGTGAGCTCAAAACTGGTCATTCTAAGTATTTCAAAATTGGAATAAAACACTTGTGTTTTGGAGATTTTATTCCAGTTTGACGCAAAACACACTAGCTCTTTTGAATATTCTGTCTGTATGAGGTATTATGATTGGCCTCTTTTATAGGGATCCCCCACTACACTTGCTGCCAATGTTTCCAACCTAACAAGTACACCAGCAGAGACTGGTTTCATCTCTGCTGCTATTGACCAAAAGTCTTTCTGGAGATTGCTACCTGTTTTGGGGCTGTATGAATCTAACTGCCTATGTTGGGAAACAGCACACTCTCCCCACCTCCTATTATAATAATGTGTTTCTTCTCCTCTCTGCTTAGGCCAAAGCTCTTAGTAATCTATTAGGGCTAGGGTTGGACTAACTTTTCCCCTCCCTTCCGTAAACTTAAAAAAATAGAAAAGGAACATTAGTTGCTGGATTACATAATTCAGCTTGAAAATCTTACTCTGATTCTGCCTCTCCCCCTCCTCCTATTTGCTTAGGCTGCCGAGCCATCTAATTATCCTATTGTTGTAATGAAGGTTTGTATGTTTTGAATGATGAGTATTTTCTATTCTCTGTTGTTCCAAAATGGAGGCAGACAATCTTTTCAGGACCAGTGGACACATTTGGAATTTTGAAAGAACATGGCAGGCAATCTCAAATAACGGCTGTTGAGTAAAGCAACTGGTAAGGTTGTTCTCAGATGCCCATTTCTAGCCTCCCAGGATGTTCTCTACCTACTATTAATAAATTAACCTAAAAGATAGTAAATTCAGGTGGGGCAGGGAGCCTGGTGCTCATGGATACCACATTGTCTACTGCTACTCCATAGGTCCAAACCATAATCCATAATGGAAACAGCAGAGATCCAAAAATGGTTTAATATAAGGAAAATCTTCATAGTTGTGAGAACTATTTGGCAATGAAACTGTCTAGCTTGGGACTCTGCAGAAACATCTAACACTGACCACTGCTTTAGACTAGGAGATCCTTGAAATGTAATTCTGAATTCTAACACAAATGGCCTATTGAAACACATATACAAACATTAATAGGAATTGCTACTGGCAAATAATTCTTGAAAAGACGAATATTTAGTACCATACTAATATGTTTTGCAATACAAACACTGTTCAAGCTATTGAATGCTCCAAATAATCTCTGCCTTCCTCAGTTGCAATTGAATTTCAGCTTCAAGAAGAAATTCAGCAGTGAAAATTTCACTCAAGACATAAATGAAGGGACTTCAGGGAAAGAAATGGCGAGCTGACGACCACGGTGGAATGAAGAGCTGGCAAGCAGACTGACTCTTTGTAATTCCTCTCCGGGCAAGGAGAGGACTTGAGATCACCCACAAGTGCTCCAGACAGTTGCTCCTTGTGAGGAGACTGCAAGACAGCAGTCTCTGGCAGGTTTAGAGCTCTGGAGATGAGGAAATAGCCATCTTGCTCAAACTACGGTCAACACCTTTAAAAGGACACTGTGTTCACATACATTCTTTTCTAATCACTTTTGGAAATTGCTTGTTAACTGCTTTTCAGCTATTAGGAACCTCTGGATCACAGGTTTTACAGCACTGGGTGAGTTTCCTTCAATCCTTAGTGAAATAAGTTTCAACTACAAGTTAAAGGATTAAAAAAAATTATATTGGAATGAACAGCAAAAGGGTGATTAGAACTTTGATTCTGGAAAGTTACAAATGGACTAAGGGTCAAGATGGATTTGAAATAAAATTTTGGAATTAATTATAAGAATCCTTCCTGTGGGAAAATGCTTTTGTTTTGAATTCTTTAAAAAAACATGATAGGATGGGACTTTGAAGGTTGGACACCAGAGGGAACTATAAGAAACTAAAGATTACAATTAAAGAAAAAGAACACTTAAATTCGACTTACAAATACAGAATGAACCAAAATATTTTAATATTGGACATATTGAAGGATATTTTTGAACAATGAATCCAGGAGTTAATTTTAAGAGTGTCTGCCTCTATAATAGACTGTGTTTAAATGATGTTATGGAAGTGGAACAAGTTTTACCTGACAAGATTGAGACTGATCTGAAAGTGTATTTAAAAATGACAGGCTACAAGAATGATACAGAAAAAGATGCTACACTGGACATACAAAAGAAACTGGCTGATGTCTTAATAATTAAAAGGGATATACAAATAACAAACCAAGAGAGTGACCTGTATAATTTTCTTATATTGGATTTACAAAAGAGGCTTGTTAAAGCTTTGAAGAATTTTGTGAGGAGACACGAAGAAAAAATGAAAAGGAATCAAGTTCTAGGATATTATTTGAAAGGACTAAAGATCAATATTGCTAAAAGTAAGAGGAAGGAATTTAAAGTTGGTTTATTTTATCAAGGTTAAAATAGGTATGTTGTTATCTCTGGTAACCCTTAATGGACTTTAGCTGACATCAGGCCTGAAATGATGAGGCTTTAAGGATTTGTTTATAGATAAGAGATGGGATATGGGAAGAAGAGATCATTTCTTGTATTTTAAGAAGAGGTGATGAGTTACTAAAATTGTTTATACTTGTGATAAAGGAGGAAGTCATTTCTTTATATATTTCTTTATTATATTGTTTTTTATTTCTTTTCTATTTTTCCTTTTCTGTGCTTTCTTTTTTTAGTTTGCATTAGTTTGCATTAGTTTTTATTGTTGCAATGTAATTTTTAATAACATTACTATAAGAAACAATATAAATGAAGAAATAACATTTTTTTTAAAATGAGCCTTCACCAAACAAGTGTGCGCCAGATGTATTGAACTATAATTCCTAGTCAATGGACAGACCTATTTAAATGGAACCCTGATTGCACTAGATAAGGGCAAAAAGACTTGCTTATACTTTCTGGTCTAGGTCGCAAGAGGTAGTAGAACCTAGCCAATTTTAGATGATCTCAGAAAGTTAAAACAGGATTGGAGCTGACTAGCATTTTGGTGGCAAACCACTAGAAACTTCCCAAATTTTAGACTGGAATGGGAAATCAAAAAATGGAAGTCAAAAGAAAGTAATAGCAAATCACATCCATACTGTTGCTAAGAAAACAATATTGATAGTCATCAGGAGTTCAAGTCACCTCAAGAGGGGCTTTAGCTTTTACTGTGGTCTAAGAGCCACCCCACAAAAAAAGAACTGAGATCACTCCAAAAGGAACTTCTCCAACTTTTATCTTATGCATAGGTGATATGTCTTCCACATTACAGGCATATGAAATCACCCCCAAGAAATGTACTAGCAAAGGACCTAAAGCAGGATTTAGAACAGAAGTCACTGACAGACAGAATAATTTTTCTTTAAAGACCAGGGAAAGAAAAGGAGAAAAGTGTGCTTTTGTGTACAATCCCAATATATTCTCCAGTTATTATAAAGGTTATACATGGGAACACTCAAACCAACACCAAATTTAGAATGCAACCCAACCTATATTGTGCTATATATTCATTCTTAAAGTAGGAACTTCTAGAAAATAAGGTGTATTTTGCTAACCTCGCTGCTTTGATTCAGTTCAGGCCATGTTTGATTAAGTGATGGCATTGATGGCGATTTGCTTGGCGGTGCTTCTGCTGGGGAACTTGCAAAACCTACCTCAGCAGATTGATCCCCCACTTCTGAAACAGGAACCACTATAAAAGCCAAACATAACATTGTGGCAATATCTTAAAAATGTGTTTTAATAATTTGTTTCACACAGCAATTTCATAATTATGGAAGTGTTCGTATAACATAATTTATGAACATTTATCAACTTATTGCAGAGATCCTCATTTGCACACAGAACTTTACTGAATTTACTTTATTTCTCCAGCTTATTGCAGCACATTTTGCTCCATTGTAAATATTCTAGAACTTGGGTTCCCAATGAGGTACGTGGGGAATCACAGGGTTTGTGGGCATTTCTGTCATTTGTTCGGCTCTCTGCCCACTATATTAAAAAAGTCTTTTAAATTTTTTTAAAAGAATTACAGCATACTGCAAACCAAAGTGCCACCTACCACATCAATTTTATTCCTATTAATGACTCTAGGCCCCATGGACATTCTCAGAAAACAAAATAGTAATTAGATAGTCCATTGTTTTGTTTTGAACTGTACCAGCTAGTCTGGAAAAAGGGAGAATAAAAACTAGTAGCAAGTGTCTTTGGGCTAGAAAGAATGCTTTGGTTATTCTGTATGTGTGTATATGAGTATTTTTTATTGTTTTTATATTTTTGCCTGCTAACTCCCCTTACTTGTTTTGATACATGTACTGTGTAGATTTTGCCTCTGTTGCATGTTTCTCAGCATCACCAATTTACCTGCCATAAAGTAGCTGTTTTGTTTTGTCTGCTCTGTTCTTAAATTTTTGAGCAAGTTATTTTTCTTTCAGCCTTACCAATTTGCCTTCCTGTAACATTGTGCTTTGTGGTTGGTTACCCCAAAATCTGAGATGTGCCACTAGCCTGAAAAGGCTGAACATTCCTGTTTTTAGAGAAGTAACCAGAAAAACTATACTGCACAAGGACAGCTCCTTCCATCTTCTGGATTCAACCTATTTCATATAAGTGCAACAGAAATTTAAGAATTCCAAGGCAAAATAACTTAATACTTTCCCATTTTGAAAGTTTTCCTTATAACTTAACTTTATATGTTCTACATGTTGAAAGAAAAGAATTATTTTCTTTCAACAACAAAAATGCTGCAGAAAGAAAGTCCAACAGCTTTCTTGTTTCATATATTTGATGACTAACAAGCATGAGAACCATCATAGGGAGCAGCATCTACAAAATGCTATGAGATTGCAAAGAACTTTTGCAAAGACAGGAGACAGTGCAAATTTTCTGTTCTACTAATAGTCTCTTATGGAAATCTGTTCCAGAAATTCTCACTCCTTATAGGATAGCAATTGGCCTCATATGCAGAAAAAATATTAGCTTCTTCATGGCATTAGAGTATGATTCTTAAGTGTGTTAATTCTAAAATATCACAGAAACACACAGCCATTCCCTGGCTATGAAAAGGAAGTTGCTAGCATGGGGTATCATGTATGTTTTACTAGTAACTATTTCTGTATTTTTACTAGTAACTATCATCTTTATTTCTATATTTTCAATTGTTTGACTAAAATTGTAGCACAGGATACACAGAACTATTACAGGAGAAAGATATTTCTCTCTCTATTAAGCAGACACGTAGCATTACAAGAATCTATAAAATATTTTGAAGCAAGCTGAATAATAGTTTCAAAAAAAATTTTCAAAGGATTTTTCACATTAAGACAAAGATCTAGCAAAGATCTCATGCAAAATCCATGTTTCCTTAAAACATATTAATTGTTAAACACACATATAGTTTACATGGTAGAAAATAAGAACTAGCTAGAAATACAAACTTTAGCCACCTAGAGTTGTTGGCAAATGGGCAGCCTTAGCAAGCATGGGAAGCAATACATAAAAATTAACTGAAATTTGAGTAACAAACATTTTATTTTCTGTAATAGAATGCTTGAATAAATGCAAGTAGTATCAGTTTGCATTATTGAGGAACTAATATATTTTACATATACTGTATAAGGACAGAAACTCCTGCCTCAAAAAGAAGATCAGCTTAATGTATACATACAAGAGAATGAAATAAAACAATTGCAGTGTAAAAGCAGTACACTTTGTTACAGATCCTTTAGCAACTAATCCAGAGCAAAAAAAAAAAAAAAAAGTACCTGCTGAGTCCTCCAAATCAATCAGCTTGGGCATTAAACTTTCAGGTAGTTTTTCCGGCAAGTCATAACCATTCTTCCTAGCAACCACTAAATGGAAAGCAGCACAGAACTCATCCAGTGTTAATGCACCATCTTTATCAAAATCTGACAGCTCCCTGAAATGAAATTATATGGCTTTATTGTACTTCTCTGAAAATAACTTTTCTGTATTTTCCAATAGTCTTTCAAATAGAGAAAAAGTAATTTGAATTAGTTCTAGCAAATATCGGACTCTATTAAAAGATGGCTTTTACTGGGAAAACCTTAGCCTTGCAGTCTGGCATATTGTATTCAAAACACAATCAGTTGAATCCCAAGAATCCATGAGCTCGTGGAATGCTCCTACTGGAAGAAGAGCAATAACCATTAAAAAAAAAAACTCATTTCCCCATTAAAAAAAAAACTTGAAAAATTGCTCCAAAGAGTTATATGATTTCTCCAATACTAGAACAGAGTTGATGCAAGGAGAATTATTGGGAAAGGCAAACTGGCAAAAACTGCCTTCCATCCCTCTTTGCCAAAAGGAGTTTCTGATGGATCAGAAACCCATCTATTCACATAATCTTAACTCAGAATCAAATCCATGGTGTTCAGTATTGTGGAAACCTTGAAGAGAACCCTAATTTTCTTCTGTGCAAGGAAAGCTAACAAATATTTATCTATTTGACAGAAAAAGAGAAGAGTTAAACTTGGACAACTATTTTTTTTTTAAAGAATGTGCAGGGAGTATCTTACCTGAAGCAGCATTCAAAACACCTGCCTCTTTATGCTTGCAGTGATAAGTCAGGACCAGAAATATTGGAACAAGGATAACTGTTTTGGCATTTGGCCTCTGTACACCACCACATTGAGGTTGAAAGGAAACACACCCAGATGGGAGCGAAGTCAGGGCTTTCAGCTGTAATTCAAGGGGCTTGACAAAAGTGGGGCACTAACCATTCAGGAAGTACAGCCAGTGGCATACGCACACCCCCATCGTTGGTGGCTCATAAGTAATGGAACAAATGGCTGACAAGCAGCTGCATGGCCAGGTGTGGCCTGTTTCCTGGGTACCCCATAACCAATCAAGCAGATAAAATGCCTGGAGATGGTTCTAAGTGTTACATTTGCATTTGGTAGCTGTTCACTGGAACTCTCAACATGGGGTCCAAAGAGGTGTCCATGCGAGTGAAGGAGGCCACCATTAGGCTGAGAAAACAAAATAAACCCATCAGACACATAGCAAAAACTTTGGGAGTGGTGAATACAACAGTTTGGAACATCCCGAAAAAGGAGGCATTAACTGGCAAGCTCAGCAACAGCAAAAGGCCTGGAAGACCACAGAAGACAACTAAAGTGGATGACCGCAGAATTCTGTTCATGGTGAAGAGGAACCCTTTCCCAACATCTAGCCAGGTCAAGAACGCTCTTGAGGAGGTAGGCCTGTCATTGTCAACATCTAGAGTCAAGAGACGGCTTTATGAATGTAAATACAGAGGCTTCACAACAAGATGCAAACCAGTGGTAATGCTCAAGAACAGAAAGGCCAGATTAGACTTTGCCAGCAAACACCTAAAAAAGCCTGCCCAGTTCTGGAATAAGATTCTTTGGACTGATGAAACCAAGATTAACTTGCACCAGAATGATGGGAAAAGTATGGAGAAGGAAAGGTACAGCTCATGATCCAAAGCATACCACATCATCTGTCAAACATGGTGGAGGCAGTGTTATGGCACTGGCATGTATGGCAGCCAATGGAACCGGGTCACTGGTGTTTATTGATGACCTGACTGCTGATAAAAGCAGCAGGACGAATTCTGAAGTGTATAGGGCTATACTTTCTGCTCAGATTCAGCCAAATGCTGCCAAACTGATAGGACACTGCTTTATATTACAGATGGATAATGACCCAAAACATACAGCAAAAGCTACCCTAGAGTTTCTCAAGGCAAAGAAGTGGGATGTTCTTCAATTCACCTGATCTCAACCCAACAGAGCATGCTTTTCACTTACTGAAGACAAGACTGAAAGCAGAAAGACCCACAAACAAGCAGCAGCTGAAGGCAGCTGCAGTAAAGGCCTGGCAAAGCATCTGGAGAGAGGAAACTCAGCATTTGGCCATGGGTTCCAGACTTCAGGCAGTCATTGACTGCAAAGGATTTTCATCCAGGTATTAAAGGTGATCCTTATGTTTGTAATGATGTTGGTTTGTTCCATTACTTATGAGCCACCAATGATGGGTGTGTGTGTATGCCACTGGCTGTACTTCCTGAATGGTTAGAGCCCCACTTTTGTCAAGCCCCTTGAATTACAGCTGAAAGCCCTGACTTCGTTCCCATCTGGGTGTGTTTCCTTTCAACTTCAGTGTGGTGGTGTACAGAGGCCAAATGCCAGAACAGTTATCCTTGTTCCAATTATTTCTGGTCCTGACTGCATGTAGTATGGAAAGTGCATCATACTGGGCTATTATCTTGCCCCTTAAGAAAATAGTAGGCAAACTGATGCCATCTAGACAACAACCCCTATGAGTCCCAGCTAGCATGGCTACTGGACAGTATCACTTGAAATTGTAGCCCCAAATATTTAGAGTATATCACGATTGCTTATTGCTTATTCCTGCTCTCAGGCATGCGGAAGTCTTTCCACAATCAGTGTGAGTGTGTGTGTGTGTGTGTGTGTGTTTAAAGCAATGACCCCAATATTGTTTGTCCCAATAATCTTAATGTGATTTTGTTGTTATATAGAATCAAGCTAGAGGAAAATCAGCAGCTCCTTCAAACTAGAATTTCATTAATGCTTTGACACTCTGATATGGTTAGGATTTTTTCATTCTCACCAGTAGCAGTGATGATTAACAATACATTATCTCACTTATACAGAGGTAATCCTCAATGATAAGAACAAAGAAATCATTATACATGTGAGCAGCATTTTATGAACCAAAGCCAGTGTATGCATAATTAGACCAAGTAAGTATGTGTATAATCAGAACTTTAGAGAAATTAGATCTACTAATTTACTAAAGAGCAGGTGGCAGCCATGGCCAGGACGGCCTTTGCGCAGCTTTGTGTTGTGCACCAGTTACGCCCTTTCCTGGATTGGAAGGCCCTTCAAACAGTCACTCATGCCCTTGTTATCTCCCACATAGACTACTGCAATGCGCTCTACACGGGGCTACCCTTGAAGAGTATCCAGAAGCTACAGCTGGTCCAAAACGCAGCCATGCAGGTTATTTTTGGCGCCCCTAGAAGGGCGCATATAATACCTTTACTGCGTGAGCTGCACTGGGTACCAGTCTGCTTCCGGGTCCAATTCAAGGTGTTATTACCTTTAAAGCCATACATGGCATGGGGCCAGGTTACCTGAGGGACCGCCTCTTCCCCATTACATCAGTCCGTCCCATTCGATCATGAAGGCGGCATGCTGCAGACCCCGTATACAAGAGAATGTTGTTTGGCGGGGTCCAGGAAGCGGGCCTTCTCTGCAGTAGCTCCTGCCCTATGGAACACGCTGCCCCCAGAGGTGAGGTTAACCCCACCACTCCTGACCTTCTGGAGGAACCTGAAGACTTGGCTCTGTCGTCTTGCCTGGGGCGGAAAAGGGAGTAGCTCCGCTTGGGGATGGCTGGCACCCTAGACCGCTCCTCACATACATGGTTGGTGTTAGATCTTGCCACTTGGACTTCATTTTTACTGCTATCTTTATAGTTATTTATTAATGCTGTTTATATTTTTATATATTGTATTGTTTTTACATTTATCATTTTAATTGACTACTTTTGTTGTAAACTGCCCAGAGTCCCTCTGGTGGGAGGAGATGGGCGGTGACAAATTTGATAGATAGATAGATAGATAGATAGATAGATAGATAGATAGATAGATAGATAGATAGAATTAGCTCTGAATGAGTGGTTGCAGACAGAAAGATAAAGAATTAAGAATTCTGAACCTCAGCTTACAGAGAAATAAGCAGTGTGCTGCTTTTTGTTGTTTTGTTGGTAGAGGCATGATGAAGAGATCTGAACAGGTCCATCCATTGTTTGTTTACATTGCTGTATGAACCAGCAACTCCATCATGTCTTGTTCTAAAGAGAAGATGGAGCCAGAAGCTAAGAAGAAACCATAGTTTCTGATTCTAGTTATTCTTGAAAGGAAGCATTCGGATATGTAGATATGGTCACTGGAAGGAAGACTAGCAGGAGTGATCAGAACTGTATGTAACATCTTAGCATGCTGGTCATTTTTCCTAAATCAGCTTTCTGATTTATTAGTCCACACAAACAGGCCCAATAATTTTGTTTGTTAGAAAATTATGTTTGCAAATTTCAAAATTTGGGAGAGCCAGTTTGATGTAGTGGTTAAGGCACCAGGCTAGAAACCAGGAAAACTGTGAGTTCTAGTCCTGCCTTAGGCATAAAGCCAGCTGGTGACTTCAGGCCAGTCCCTCTCTCTCAGCCCTAGGAAGAAGGTAATGGCAAACCACTTCTGAAAAACTTGCCAAGAAAACTGCAGGTATCCAGGCATTCACCAGCAGTTAAGATTGACTTGAAGGAATGCAGACAAAATATTATTTGGACAATAATTGGGCCCAGATTATGTCAGGTATATTTAGTTCACACTGAAAACAAGAAGCTGAAGTTAGGATTAATTTGTCCCACTGACTGGAGCTAATACAGGTAATCCTCGTTTAGTGACTGCCTTGTTTAGTGACCATTCACAGTTACAACGTGACGAAAAAGTAACTTCTGAGCAACTGAGTAGTCCTTGCAGTTATGACCTTTACAGGTCTATAAAGCAAAAGAAGGGTGAAGTAAGATCATAAGCACAGCCTGTTTTGCTTAGTGACTGCTTCACTTAACCAAATTGCCAATCTCAACTGTGGTCGCTAAATGAGGACTGCCTGTAATTTGGATACATGTACTAAGTTTTATGTTTGGTTCTTTGGTAATTATAAGAAGATTTAATAAGAGATCAGATCAGATGGAACCTTACTCCTTGACTTTAATGGAAATATGACTGAACTTCTAAATTTACATTTATTTTTAAGACAAGAGGTTTTAATGTAAATGATAGCATTAGTTGCTAGGCATTTCAGGTTCAAAACATTATCAAAGCTCTTAAAACAATGAGCTCAAGTAGTTATACTTCAACTTACCAGATGTGTGAAAGTTCAAGAATAGGAAGTTTTGATTTTGTGAAAAATTCTTTAGCTGCAGAACCTAAAAATATTAAATTAATAATGTTTGACTTTGGAACTAGAATTGTAAGTGTAATTGTAAATTTAGTGTAAGCTTTATCTATGACACAAATATTAGTGATGTTTTAAAGATACACTAGGCTGGGGGCTGGAGATATAAAGAATCTAAAAATGGATTTGTAGGAAATCATTACAAAAAACTAAAGAAATCCACAAAAGCACTTACACAATACTTAATATGCTCTCCTATGAATAAAGAATTCCCTCTATTAACAGAAGGAGCTCTGATCTAACAGATTAATACCAAGAGAAGGTGAACGGGAATTTTTTGGACTTCTTCCCTCACCACCTCATTCCCTGGCTCAGCTTTCTTAAAGGTGCAGGGGAAAGCAAAGAAGAAGGCATCCCTCCTTCAGCTGCTGTATGCCAGGAACCTCTTTACTGAAAACTGAACTATTTACAATTTATAAAATCAGTCTGTTAGATAATTATGCAATTATCCATTGTATCATGTGTGCTTAAAAAGCTTACCTGGAATATATCCATTTAGATCAGGCTGAATAGTTTTAAACTGATTTACATAATATTGCCTTTGTTCATCTGTTATTTTCCAAGGATCATCGTAACTACTCGATTGCCTACGAATTTCATTTGTTGTTGTAGCTGATGCTACAGTTCGTACTGTAGTCTGGTCCTGTAATAAAATATTTTTCTTCAGCACTTTCTAGCTTTATTAACAATCTACAATTTCCTATATTTATTTGCCTATAAAAAGGAAACAACAGTTATTTATTAAAGTAGTCTTCTGACTGGTGCTAGTTGGGTGGAGCTGTAAAACTTCTTTTAATGTTTAAAGGGTCCTTACGACTATGAGCTGGCCACCTGCTCGCTAGATCCATGTCCCTCCTGGCTAACTAAAGCTGCCAGGTGTGGGTGGGTGGGTGCGCAGGCTCTAGTGGTGGTGAATTTTTCTTGAGTGAGGAGGTTGTTCCTCCGCCCCTTAAGGAGGTATTGGTCCACCCCCTCCTCAAGAAACCATCACTGGATCACACCACACTGGACACCTTTCATCCAGTATCTAACCTCCCCTTTTTGGAAAAGGTGATTGAGAAGGGGGTCGTGTAGCAGCTTCAGAGGACTCTGGATGAAGCAGTTTATCTGGACCCCTTTCAGGCCTTGGTAAGGGATGGAAACAGCATTGTTTGCACTTTTGGATGATCTCTGGTGGGAGCAGGATGGAGGTTGTGCATCTATCCTTGCTCTGCTTGACCTTTTAGCAGCCTTCAGTACCATCAACCATGGTATCCTTCTGGATCGGCTCTGGAAATTGGGGGTGGGCAGCACTATATTGTGCTAGTTCTCCTCCTTCCTCTGTGGTTGATTCCAGTTGGTGGTGACTGGAGAGGAGAGATCCCACTCTCAGCCCCTACTCTGCGGGGTTCCACAGGGTTTGGTGCTCTCCCCTATAGCTGATATACCCAACTATACCTTTCTGCCCCTGGTGATTTAAGTGATGCTGATGAAGTCCTTTCCTGGTGCCTGGAGGTTGCAGGGGCCTGGATGGGGAACAAAAGGCTTCAGCTGAACCCTGGCAAGAGTGACTCTGGGTTTTGGGGCCCTCCGGCTCAGGGACTATGCCATCTTTGGTACTGGATGGGGTTGTGCTGCCCCAAATAGACCCAATGCACAACTTGGGGGTCCTCCTAGACTCACAACTCCTGCTTGAAGAGCAGATGACAGTTGTGTCTAGGAGGGCTTTTGCACAACTTCGTGTTATGTGTCAATTGTGCCTGTTCCTGGACTGGGAGGCTCTGCTCACAGTTACTTGTGCCCTGGTCACCTCCCAAATGGACTACTGTAATGTGCTCTACATGGGGCTGCCCTTAAAGAGTATCTGGAAGCTTCAGCTGGTGCAAAATGCAGCAGCACAGGTAGTTATGTGTGCCCCTAGAACAGCACATGTTACACCTCTGCTCTGTGAGCTGCATTGCTTGCCAGTTTGCTTCTGGGTCCAATCCAAGGTGCTGGTTTTGACCTTTAAAGCCCTTCATGGCATGGGGCCAGGTAATCTGAGGGACCACATCCACCCAATTACATCTGCTCATCCCATGAGGTCTGGCAGGAGAGGTATGCTGCGGGTCTCGTCTTTGAAAGAGTTTCATTTGGCAGAACCCAGGAGACTGGCCTTTTCTGCCATGGCACCCACCCTGTGAAACATTGTCCCCCCAAGGTGAGATTGGCTCCATCTTTGACATCTTTCCAGAAGTCCCTTAAAACATGGCTGTGTCAGCATGCCTGGGGATCTCAAGGAAATGGTGATTTGATGAGATGGCTGTGTTGTTTTTAACATCAATTTTCTCACCTATCTTGTTATTAATAATTCTGTTGATGTCTTTTAATAGTAGTTTTAACATTTGGATTTTATGATTGTTTTTATTGTAAACCGCCTAAAGTCACTCTATTGTGAGATGGGCGGCTATATAAATGCGACAGATAAATAAATAAATAAATAAATAAATAAATAAATAAATACATTGAAATGACAACAGCCATATAAGCAACATAATGTATAATGTTATGAAAAAGTGTGCACAGAAGAGTTTTTAAAAAATCTAAACACAAAGAAAAGCTGAAAGCTGGTTTTACAAATGGGTTTTTAAAATTAAGATTCCTTGACCAAGAATCTTCAATGATATATGTTCAGTGCCAGACTACATTCTGGGAAAGGAAGAATGAATTAGAGCTTAATCTTAAAAAAACAAGCAAGGTCACAGCACAAATCTTTAGCAACAATATGAAAATGACTGACATTAATTGGAATGAAGCAAATCAAAGAATACTAATAAAATGTCACACCTGGACAGAAGCAGGATGCATGGTTAAAATAGTACTGGTTGGTGTGTTATCTGCAAAACTGACCCAGTTTTCTTGATGCGGTGGAGGTGAATGGCCAGACCACATTGGATCACCAGGATTACAGGAGCCTGAAAATCAGAATGCATTTCAGTTTCAAAATTTACTAAACAACCTATTCAAGAAATGTCTGTCTTGAAACACTTTAAGAAGTTAGTTGAAACAGTGGCTTAGGGGCTAGAAAAACTTCTTGCAGGATCCTAATAATATAGGTTCAAAAGAGATTTGAGCTCAACTACATAATTATCCTATTAACACTGCATTCTTGATTTCCTAGTTCACATAGTGATTTCATAATAATTCACTGTAGTGACATACCAATTGTGTTAATCATTATTTCTATAAAGGGTGGCTAACCAAGGCTTGGTTTCCAAATTTGTATGGGAGACAAGTTACAGTTTGTGGTTTTCTAGCATACCTAATTTGACTGTAACAAACTGGCCATCCCAAATCTGAATGTGTAACAAGAGGAGTGAATGAGCTCAAGACATAGTCCTGGTAAACAAAACTGGAATATCACAACGAAGCTGATCCAAGATACTTTCTGTAATAAAGATCAACAACGGGTGATTCTTTCACTTTTAACTTGATAAGAGATAAGGTTATTCTTGAGCATGGAGAAAAGAGCTTTATGTTTTAATTATTACGCCTTCTAATTATTATTCTACTCCTCCTCATCTGCCAGCAGCTTTATATTAACACTTATAACACCTTTTATGACTGATTCCTATTTACCTGAGTGCGCCTGACAGTCTTAAGCAGAGCACCTTGAAATTCCAGGGTGAACACAGGGAATAAAAAAACCCAGCTGTCAAAATAACAAATGCCCACCATTTTGGAGACTCCCTCAGTTTATCCATCTGAATCCCATCTTATAAATTGCAATATATGAGGAAATACTCATAAGGATATTGCTCTTAAAAGCATGCTACAACTACAAATTTGAACTGGGTTTTGAACACATGTGCTTGGGTTCATACAACACACTAAACCCTAAATATGGGTTAATACAATTACTGTGTTCACATTACATACTATGCGCAAACACATAAAGCATGTTGTGCTTACCATGATGGTTGGCTCACACAAACATACTAACATAGTAGTTGGGTTACAACAACACACTGAACTACAAACTACTCAGCCCCATTTTGGTTTTCTTGTAAACTTCAACTCAGCTATTACAAAGTTGAAATTAGTGATGGAATAAAGATACCCACCGCTCTGAACTATGTGAAAAAGGGAAGGTATAAATATCAATGGATGAACTTTAACTACTTCACAATTACTGAACTAGAATATATCAGCCTGATTATACTCATTTGGGGCTCTATCAAAGCCAGGGACTTCACTGCTTACATCTCCCAAACCATCCACCCCACATTCATTTGTCAATATATTTGTCAGATGCAAGAGGCATCATCCTGTTTCCAAACCATAATGGGTGGTCTATACTAAATCCAAACCCAAGAGATTACATTAAGAATTATGTGATGTACAAACTAAGACAACAGGTTATAGCAAACATTTTTAACCTGTAAAAATTGATACCTACCATTTCTCTGTGGCTTTAAGGAAGGATGAGGTGGAGATGGGAGAAGAATTACAAAGAAACTGCAAATTTCAAGGTGGTGCAAAGATGTAACCTCTCTTTGTTGGTTTGGGCCACACTTTACATTCTCCTTTCTGAGCTTCAGTTGTTTAGTGAAGCAGAATGTGCCTGTTTTAAAGGCAGATCACATAACTTCAGAGCCCCCATCTCTGTTTGTCTCAGGCCCCTTACTCCAGAACAGCTTGCTGAGATCAGACTGTGTCTTTCAGGGTTGTCACTCAAGAAAGCAGTGAAAACTGTGCTTTTCCATAGAGCCTTTGGACAGGAGAACCACTACATAAAGGCAATGGTACTTTTTAGGGGCTGGCTGTTGGGCTGGTCAATATGAAGCTGTTTATATTACTGTTATCATCATGGTTTTATGCCTGCTTTTATCATAAGGGAAATGTAAGCCACCTGCAACCTTTCAGTAGGTGGCATACAAATCTCGCAAATGTGAGATGTTATATCTCCAGCCCTAACAAGAAAGTACAAACCAACTTAACAGTTGCTAACAGACTCACAGGTAAAAAGATGTGGTATGTTAAAACTGGAGCCTAGACTTCTCATTAGTCAGTGCTTCAAGATAGACTAGGTCAGGAAAAAGACACCACATGAAATACTAGAACTCTACTCCATTGATACAGAATATAATAACTTAATAAAATTAATATCATATGTCATATCATCTTGAAATCCTGTTTCTCCTTTCCTCCCTCTAATACAAGAGAGAGTCAAGATGGAGGCAATCTTGAGTTTCTTTCTCACACCTTACTGTTTTCCCAAGCTAAGTTCATGTTTTCCCAATGGTTGCTGCTTATTTCCTTCAAGGCCATCTCCATACTCTTCTACATCACCAACAAAAAAAAGTCCCATCTTATCTAACTGCAGTTATTCCAAGTGAGCAAGCTTTTCTCTAATAGAAAAAGGTTAAAAAATCAGAATCAAGTCCTTAAACTTTTCAAGCAGTTGCGTAACTATACGGTAGCTTTATGAAGTAGCTCTGTACATGCAGGTACACAACTGAAAAGTATAGCAGGAAGCTAAGCCTAAACATATGTTTATAGATGTGCAATGGTATTTGGTGGATGCCTCAAAGAAGATTGGTAGGTGGAAGACACCCAAGAGTCTCTATGCTTGAAAAGGACATTTACTTATAGTAATTGCCTGGAATTCTGACTGTGCAAAATGAAGTAAGCAAAAGTTGCAAGTAAAGATGAGGAAGGAAATGCACAGTGAAAGACAAGCACTACTATTGTCAGATCCTATTTTTTCCCCAAACAGCTTTCGAATAGTTTCCTTGACCCTTAAAAGTACCAATTTTTTGGAGGGGAGGGGAGGGGAGGGGTGGAAACAGGTGGGATTCAGAGATAAATGTGTATATCTGTCACTGTGCTTTATTAATTTAAATCCACATTCAACATAAAACGCAGGCATGAAAATTACCCACTCATTTTTGGAAAAGGGGAGATGGGTAAGACCTATTCTAAAATATTTGTACCCATTAAATATACAGTAAGTAATTTGTGGAATAAAACTGGTGCAAACTTTTGACATCTGCCTTGTTGGCTTTCAGGTGCTCTGCACTCCCTACAGAAGGCATGTTAGTTACCCACTGTTTTTTTTTCTTTTTTGGGGGTGGGGGAGGAGAGAGAGAGGAGACATATAAAAACCATGCTTGTTGGGAAATAGGGAACACAATCTGCATAAAATCTTGATGCAGAATTTGGATTATTTATTTATTTATTTATTTATTATCCCACCTTTATTATTTTTATAAATAACTCAAGGTGGGGAACATACATAATACTCTTCCCTCCTCCTGTTTTCCCCATAACAACTCCTCCTATTTTCCCTCACCTCACTGTGAGGTGAATTGGACTGAGAGAGAGTGACTGGCCCAGAGTCATTTATACAGTAATATTGATTTTAAGTGTTTCCTTGAAAGCCCAGCATGAAATATCTATGTCCCTTATCGACGGGGATACCAAACTTAGACTTGGTAGAAGTAACATTTTAGAGTTCATAGTTAACATACATAAGTTTCCTTTGAGTCAAAACCTGACTCCTGAAGACTTGAACTTTTTGAACTACATGAAAACATCCATGTAGGTTTCTTGGGAATACAGAAATTATTTGCCATTGTCTTCTTTCGGATACTTTTTGAAATACCAAAGTAGTTTAATGCAATTCTTTTGCCTTCTGGCATGCTTTCTGATGTCAGCTACTAGCTTATACATGTACAGAGACATAATTTATACACGTATAGACTTTAGTGTGAAATATTAGCACTGTTTTTGCTAACACCTAGCAAGACTTTAATAGCAATATTATTTACACTTAAACTGAAGTTGATACGGAAGTTTGACAAAGATAATTTTCCAGACTAAGACCTTGCTGAAGTATTATTCTTGTAGTCTGCTCAACTATTTAAGAATACTATGTATTTTTGGTAGAGGAAGGAAAGGATGTGAATCCTCTTTTCCTCTTTGGAATTAACACAGGAAAAACCAGGAAAGCTAGTTTGTAAGTATTTTTCCATCACTTAGTAGCTAAAATGCAGCTTTATATTACTTGAACTGAAACCTCTTGGAGAACTGGGGAGAGGGGAGAATGAGGGAGACAAACAAGTCTGCATTTACATCTGGATTTGTTGAATTGAAAGAAAAAAAAAAAAAGACCGATATGAACATTTCAGAAACTGCAATATTTACCAACCAAGCAAGGTGTTTTATTATCATCTGCTGAAAAGTAAGTTGCTCTAATCAGCCAAATAACTATACTAGATCTTATCTCCAGAGGGCACTTCATTTCTGCTCGCTCTTTTTTTAAGAGGTGACAGTGGACAAAGAGCAATAGTGGAAGAAAAGAAGCATAACTAGTGCACAACTTCCTATATTCTCAATACTTAATTTTACAAATGATCGTGGATGCTGACACTAGAAAATACTTTATATTGAAAATAATGCTAACATGGGAACTACTTCTACAAAACTAAAAAGAAAGCAGCTTATAAAACAAGGACGTAAAAACTCTGGTTGTGGATTACTTGTTCCTCCCTTGCTGCAATATTTTTCAAGTCACTGCAGATCTGTAATTTCTAATGTAACAGAAGGAAAAATTAATAAATATATGGCCATTAACATTTAATTGTATTTCATTAAATTAAATCCAATTTATTTTCTGTCCTGGATCCACGTACTTTTTGAAGTGCAGCCCTTGGCATACCATAATGAAAGACTAAGCCTGGCTTCCCTCCATTATAAAATGTATTCAGTGTGATATACTGCCTTCTGTAACCATGCAGCAGGGTTAACTAATATTCTCTTTAGTTAAAAATTAAAATGCCTTGGCAGTCAGATTGGTACAACTGTTTTAATAGCTATATGAATACGCAAAGGGAAATCTGATTTGAAAAACTGATGTACTGTATTCCTAGTACAAGCCTTGTACTCAGGCTCCTTTTGCAATCACTTCCGTCCCTCCCTTCTTGCTACTGCCGTGGCTGATTTAAGAAGGATCAAGTACTGTACAAAGGCCAGGACATCAGAGCACTAGAAAAACAGTGGTGGGCGTACTATAACCGGAAGTGCTACACCATTATTATTTTTTAACTGTTTCCTCTCTCATCCCTTCTCTACTCCACAGTGAGGGAGGCACAGATCTCGCACACCCACAATGCGATGACTGATTGATTAAAGCCACAGCTTTGAAATCAGCTGGAGGGAAGCAGATGCCTAATCCTGGTACATCCTCTAGGGTCAGTAACAGTTCATGCATAGAGGTAATCCCAAGAGTACCTGTCACCCACCCACCCCAAAACCGGTATGGTTTCCAAACAGTGGAAAGATTATGCAGGTCCAAATAAAACAAGGGACTGGCACATGATAAAGTGGCATGACTGATTATTGTCATTTATGGATTTTTAAGCAAGAGATATGGCTTCCCGGAGTATACAAAGAGCCAAGAAGAACACAGTACTTGTGTGATACTGAATTATTAAGGCACCAAAAAAGTTGAACAAGTACTAAGGAGTCAGGAATCATGTGGTCATACTGTGGAGATCCTTTGAAAATAAAGAGCCACCAGACAATAAAGAGCATTCTCTCACTATTTTCTCAGAATGAAGATCAGAACAAATTATGGGAGTTTGCATTGGTGCAGAGAAGAAGGCAAAGATTATTATCACCAGTGTTGTTGCTGCTGCCTGAAGTATATTCAAGATATAAAGTATGGCCAGAGTAATACTTGTGCATATCACATGCAAGTCCATCCCATTCTAGAGACAGGCTACTTCACATCACTGGAATCCCTAATTAGTATTAAATTGTCTCAACAGAATTTCGCAAGCCCAGGCAACACTAGAAGACATTTCTTAATACCTGATTGTGCTTCACTAAATGGAGCCCAGAAAGGCCCTGGTCCAGCAAGAGATCGCTCATTATTTCCTCCACTAGGATGGCGGCTGTGCTTCCTCCATGAATGTGGAGAAGTTGGGGGAGACTGTTGTGGTGAAACAACTGGAGATGTAGACTCCTAATAAAATAAAGGAAAACATTAACTTCTGGATTAGGCAACTGAAACGTATTTCTAAAAATCACTGTTCTTGGGTGAATTCTAGTGGCCCACAAATGGATTTCTTTTTACACCATTTCTCTCCTTCCTTGTGTCCTCTGAACCGGATTACAGGTAGTCCTCGCTTTACAACCATTTGTTTAGCGACTGTTTGAAGTTATGATAGCACTGAAAAAAGTGACTTACAACTGGTTCTTTGCACTTATGATGCTTGTAGCATCCTGCAGTCATGTGATCACCATTTGCAACCTTCCCCGCCAGCTTCTAACAAGCCAAGTCTATGGGAAGCCAGCATGAGGTCACAAGTCAGGGCCATGTGATGTCTCGCTTAACGACCACAACTGGGACTGCTGGGACTGCCGTTGCTAAGTGGGGTGATCAAGTGATGTTTCGCTTAATGACTGCCTTGCTTAGCAACAGAGTTGCCAGTCCCAATTAGGGTCATTAAGCAAAGATTACCTATACGAGGGTACATGGGAAGCTTCAGGGAAGCAATTCCTTTACTCCTCCTCTCACTTTATCTGCAGAAACTGTTTCTGTTACTGGATATATGAAGCTGGATTTCACTTAAGAACAAATTCAACTTTTTTGGTAGATGTGATTTTATTAGAATCGATTAACAAGTTTTGAAAGGGATGGGTCCTGTCTTTTTGATTACAGTACAGCATTACATGAATAAATTAATATCCCCCCAATCACTGAATAATTAAAATACTCCTCTAAACAATGATAAATGCAACTAATAAGACAACAGCAGTTATCAAAGATTTTTATGGAATCAAATTTAGTTCTCTAAATAAAACCAACAAAAAACTACAGGGAATTCTCTGAATAAAACCAACAAAAAAACTACAGGCAATTACATGCTGGGTGAAAACTCATACTGCATGAACTAATTACCACCTGGCTTTTTTTTGCCCCTTTTCAGCAAAATCTGCTCAGAAGATTGGAGAATACTCTGAAGCAGATGTTAAAGGTATGACAGGGAGGGAGTACTGCTCTGTCCTGGCTTTGTTAAGGAAAACAGTTCTGACAGTGGATTTCATGAAAAAGTCACCAAGGATAGTGGTTTGTATTCATTTATGTGGAGACATAAAACCTTCAGGAAAGGATCATTCTCATTTACTGCAGTTCAAAAGCTGTCTGGTACCACAATTTTCCAGCATTTTTTCTTTTATTGCAACTGCTCTCCTCCACACCTGTGGGGGAGGGGGTAATGACAGGAAATATCCTTTTAATAGTATCTTTCTACTCACACTATCTCTGGATCAAGCCCAGCTTGTTCAGACATGTCTGGTTCCAAAACATGCAATAACAATACATTATATAATTTTAATGGAAATACATCACATGTTGTGGTGCCAATGCCATCATACAGAAATATTTCAGTGTATAACTTTAATACAAATTATAGTCTGTGATCTCTGATAGATTTTCAGTTGAAGGCAGTCAGATGAAAAGTAATCAATAAAGGCTGCCTATATTTAGCAATCTGTTCTAAGATAAACAACTTGTGTCAAAACTAGTATTACTATGGATACATGAATTAGGGCTGTGCAAAGCCTTCCAAAGATGTATTTCTCTGTGTGGGAGCATGTAGGAAGCATCTTTTCTCAAATAATTAAAACAGATGTGTTGTTTACAAGAATTGCATGGAAGCTGCTCTGAGATCTCTGCACAAGCATACATGGACATCCATTTTGCTTCACTTCAGCAGTTGGAACCTATTATTTTATTTAATTTTTATCCCGCCTTTATTATATTAGCTGTATATATGCTTACTGACAATGATCTTCATTTTTCCTTGATTTTTAACCTGCTTTTTCTCCCTGATGTGGTTAGGGTCAAATTCCTTTGGATTAACTCAAGTAAATGATAGACTGGCAAATGGCAAATCTTTACATCCAACCTGTTCTTGAGATCTGGATCAACCTAACTTTATGCAGGTGATTGCAATTTTTTAATAATTCTAATAATTTACAAACTATGTCTTAGACCATGACAAATTTTATGCCAACTGAAAAGGCACTTCAGGTGTCCAAATCAAGATCAACAGAGAACAGAATGCAACCTCTCAGTACAAAAGAGATAGCACAAGGCTATAATTTAAATCACTCAAATTCATGGTTAGTTAGAAACATGACATTTAAAATAGCAGTTAAATGTATTGCTTAAACAACAGGAAGATTAGTACCTGAAATCCCTGACAATGGCATTCCATACCTAAGGTTATGCTAACAGAAAAAACCCTCTCTTCTCTTTGAATAAACCTTAAACTCAGGTGAAAGAACTATTTGGAGAAGCATATTTTGATCCTACAAACAGTTGCCAGAAGTCAACACTGACAGTGCATGTGTGCGCACGAGCGTGTGTGTGTAATAACAGGGAGTAATCTGAAGGAAGTACATATTCAAGTAGTTGAAACCAACCCATTTGGGATTTTAGAACTATAAGCCCTGGTACTCTAAACTGTCCAGAAGCAAATAAATATTCAGTTAAGGTCTTTAGAGCTAAGTGATGAGATTCTAGCAAGCTGTACAATTGTTACTTTCTATATTAACTTAAGTTTCTTGACTATTTTCATAGTTAGCCTCACAAAAAACATGCTGTAGTAATCAAGACAGCATTAGCTACAATCAGACCTTTTATACACCCAAAGTTCTGACCAACAAGACAATTGAAGCTACTGAAAAACACTCCTTGATATAGAAGCTTCCTATGCATCTACATAACTACCATGTTCACATGCCACTTTGGTTTAACAATATAGGAAATGCAAGTGTTTTTAATATTATACTATGTATAAAAGAGAGAAACCAGAAAAGCTGAAAAGCAATCCACAAATTAGAAAACAAAATAGTAATCCTTGATAAATCCAGCATTTTACTCTTTTTCACAAGTTGAATCTTGATATGTCCAGCAGAAACTGCTTAGATTACTAATTGTACAATTCCTGAACTTTTCATATTGTTCAAATTAAAATCGAATCTAGAAATAATAATCCACATCTCTGTTCCTGTTTTCAACTGTCTACCCGTCTCCAGATTGTCTTCCATACCATTATATTTTCATATAAAGGGGAAGGGCTGAGGCCCAAATCTTCCATATTTAAGAATATATCATTTCCCAGAGTAGCTGGGGAGGGCATACATGCAAGGAAGGGAAAGGGAACCTGTTCAGCCAGCACTATCTGTTCTGTTGGAAGAAATATGGTTTTGAATACAACCTCCTAAGTTTGATCCTAAAAATATTAAAATATTTTATTTTATAAAATAAAAAAGGAAGAGGAAAATTAAGCTCTATGCATGTGTCAAATTGAGTAAAAAAGTAAGACTAGCTTGAGAAGGAATCTAAGATCTATGAAATAGTTAATAGCTATTTAAAACATTAATACCTTTGAGATTCTATGATAAGATCAAGTAATCTTTTGCCTGGCACACAGTTTTTTAAACACACTAAGTAAATTAGAAGCAGCCAAGCTTGCACTATTGTTCTTTGTATTTTAAAATATCACAGAACCAGACATGAAAGGCATGGATACCCTAAGTCAGCCTCCAGATTTCATTACCTGTTGATCTGTAGTTGGACGCTGCTGAACTATATCATGGCTCACAGAGCCCTTTTTAGCTTGTATTCTGCCTGGTGGAGGAGGAATTGCACCTGAATAGGAAGATGAGTTATCAGCTTCTGAAGAATACAAGGATGAATGCCTTAATTCTTGCTCATTCTTTGACATCACAAATCGGGGCAGGGGGAGGTCTTTGACTGTCAAAATAAGATGACATGGATTAAGAAACTTATATTACAAAATCCTTTTGACTAGTAAATTAAAATATAATTTTAGTCAGAGCTGTTGCTCAAATTCTTTATTTAATATGTCATATAATTGCATATTGTATTACTATGAAAATAACTGTGACAGTTCAGTTAAGACAGTTAAGAACCAACCTCCCCAATTATCTTTAGTATCAGTATTTTCAAACTTAGAAACATCTGTAGTGCAATATAAATATAAAATTTAAATATTTTAATAGGGATATGTAATTTATTTTCAAAACTTCCTGAAACTTTAAATACTTCTCTTTAACATACCCGTGTTTAATACTTTTGTATTTTTTTACCCAGAAATAAACTTCAAAAGGCGTTTAACGAAGAAGTACAGATACAGGAGTGCCATAACAGTGGCCAGCTTTTATGAGGTAACAAAATGAAACTTTTCATACAGTGTATACATATACATATGTAGCTTTGGATTATTTTCCTCAATAAATAAATGAACAAGTCTAATGTTTTTGACTCATTTGCTTAACTGGGTTCTCTTGATCTAGCTTTAGGACTTGTGTAGAGAACAGATCACGTTTTAGGTCATATTTATGCAGAAATATTGAAATTCAAAGGGGTCCACAAACCTTTAAGCACCACTGTGTTTGCATCTAAACAGTAAGACATAGTATCCTAACAAGATATATCAAAGTAACTTAGCCCTGAGCTTACTGTGTCAGTATTAGAACTTTCCAAATCTGAATTTAGAGAATTTTAAAGCAATGTTGACCAACAAGCTGGTGAACCTCAGGAAGAGAATCAAAATAGTTTCAACTCAGATTCATGGAAAAGCTTGCATCTGTTAATGGAACTGTTGATGTTTATTTTAACAGCACACTTTATTGCTAGATCCCAAGTTTGAAAAGGGCAGTCCTGCTGCTATTCCTCTCTCCATCCCCCCCACCGCTCCTGAAGCACCTCTTTGAATATTTAATCCATTGCAAAGTTTTTGGTATCTAATAAATTATCACGATCTGGGCTTTCAGACTGGTGATCCCAAAAGCACCTCAGGTGCATAAACTGAGCATCCAGGGTATTAGAATGCACATAAGTTTCTCTGCCTGCATGTTTTTCTGTTCCTGCACTTACTGACAATGAATACAGAAATCCTGTTAGGCATTATTATTTCATTCTTCTGTAGGTTCGCTCACTTATACCTATTTCCTAAAGGAAAAATAATTAAATAAGCACTGACTTCTAAAACAAGTTAGAATGAAAATCAGGCTGAGTTGTTTAACTCATCTGTTAAGTTGTTTAACTTAACCTATTTATATTAAAAACAAAATTCTGCATTTTCCCTTACACTTAAAAATGCATGACAATCCTAAGACTGAAAGGTTTAACCATATAGGTTACAATTTTTTACATACATGTAAGAAGTCTAAAATGCAGCTTTCTTTTGTAGTTCAAGAGTTGGAGCTCTGTGACTTGTTCCACTTTCTTGTGATAGTAAGAACACTAAAACAAGTCACGTATGAGATGTTCTTTTATGAGTGAGTTCCTTAATCAGTTTTGAGGAACCAGCCCAGTAATATACCAGAATCAGACAACAGGCGTATTTTTAATTTGATTTTAATATTATTTCAAGGCTTACCAGAATTTAAACTTTCCATTCGTAGTGGAAACCCAGACTGAGCCACTGCAACAAGTTTCAAAGCAATGTAGAATTGGCTTCTTCCAAAGTATCCAAGTCTAGTTGCACCACAAAGTTCCATGATCTACAGACAGATCAAAATACCTAATGTGAGATTGCATCTCTCATTGCAGCTTAGTATTAATATATGTATTCTAAAACAGAAACAAATAGCTCCAAAATCCAAATTTAATGATACTGAGCCATTTCTCAATAGTTACATATTGTAATAATACAATTTTGCAATGCACAGATGCATATTATTTATTATTAGTTTCCTCACAGATAATACGCATGCTGCACTGCACAATGTAGTCATGCATTTGTAACTGTAGTGAAAAATTTGGCAATTTTAAATGCATATTCTACTAACTACTGATTGAAAGAAAATTGAATCCACAAAAATGGAAACAGAATGCACATCTGTTAGAGACTGAAGGAATATAAATATTTCCTACAAACTATGGCCCTTTGTTTTACAATTCTGTTCACCAAAAATGCTAAATATTGTAAGGTACTAATTTCCTAGTTTCTGTTCAATATTTAACTTAAGTATACTTCATGATACTTAATAGTTCATATTCCTGTTCAGTGAAATAGCTTAATTTCACTAGCTTGAATACTAATACCCAAAAATTGTTATCACAATATATTTTGCTGTTTCTACCAGGAAAAAAAAGTCATTTTTATTAACCTCTGAGAATCTCAACTTCAATGTTTAATCACAAATCTTTCTGACTGCAGCATGCTGTACAAGCACATCCACCAGAGACAATCTGTACATGTAATGATCTGACTGACAATATCAACATCAAATCCATTAGCTATGGGAATCATTACTGCTCAGCAACTCCACTGAAAATTTGGTATGATGCATTCTGGAACACGTTATACTGGATAAAAAAGTTGGGTACTCAAAACCTGAATTTTAATAGTAGTAATAAAAGTGATGTAGTTTGATTTAACTTAATTTTAAAAGATTCCAGCACACAACAAATGGTTTGCTTAGATACATATAAATAGTATGAAAACTTATCATAAATTTAATACAAAACAAAATGGTCTTCCAGTGCAAGATAAAAAGGATGGCATACAATTAAAAATGTGTCTACAAACATGTGCTACATAATTACCATTCATTATAGCAATATTTAACAACATGAAGGGACAAGAGATGTATTTTTAAAACCACATAAAAACAGTCATGTTATTTGCATTATAATGCACACAAGGCATAATCAACATTTCGGAACATTTTTTTTGGTGCTTTCAAGTCAGTTTTGACTCCTGGTGAGTGCCTGGACAAGTCCATGCAGTTTTCTTGGCAACATTTTCAGAAGTGAAAATGCCTTCTTCTTAAGAGCTTTCCAGAGTTGAAAATGATTGGCTCAAAGTCATCCAGCTGGCTTCATGCCTACAGTGGGACTAGAACTCATGGCTTCCCAATTTCTAACCTGGTGCCTTAACCATTGCATCCAGTGGCTTTCATTTCAGAACTGCTATTTCACAAGCCATCTTACGTAGCATGATCATATTCCTCAATGAAGTGCGTTCTATGGAAAGAATTACTTATTTAAAATTCGATGCTTATAAACATTATGGGCACACCAGCCATGAAACCTCCTTAGCAGCTGGCAACATCTGCCTCACCATGTTGACTTCAGAGAATACCTTGGCTACAGGCTAAATTGGGAAGTAAAAAAAAATAATAACTTCTTGCTGTGGCAAAAAAAAAAAAAAATTGCACAGGCTTGTCCATTAAGTAATCAGGCATCAAGTTCAACCTGGAGGAGTCTTTATTTTAGCTATGAAATACCACTGAGTACCTATAAGAGGTGTTTATTCTACTAGTCATGACATTATATTAAAATAAACTACAAGCAATCTATCTTCTTGTGTAAGCTCTCGCCTCTGCAACAATTTGTACTAAGGCTGCAAGTGAATGAATAGCATTGCAGGATTAGGCACATTAATGATAAATAATTTTGATAAATTGGACTAATAAATAAATAAGAAAGAAAGATTAATACATACATATAAACTCCTGCAATATTTTGGGCTGAAAGCTGAAATAACCATGATTTTCTGACTCTAAACATAAATACTGAGTATCGATCCAAAGTTTCCTCATTAGTTACAATTGATATACGCTTTAAAGACAACAGTCCCCAAGCAGGTAAGTTCTTCATATTCTTGAAGCCGTCTTCACCTTTTGTAGATGTGTAAACATACACATTAATTGTATCTTATTTTAGGGTAGGTATATTTATATTATAGATTCTTTTAAAAAAAGATTCAGTTCTGAGTAACTTAAGATAGCAATAACTGAAACATTATCCTAATAACTTCAAGAGAACCCAGTGCTACTTAAGTACAGCTCATAAAGTTCCAGTTCAATTAATAGAAGCTAAACATGATACAGCATTTTAAGTGACTACTTACTGTACCAGATGTACCTTTATAGCTGCACAATTTTCTAAAAATACCATTAAGAGAAATTCTTCAAATCTGAACCTTCTTAAGGTAAAATTTGGTTTTATATTAAACAAGTTAGGGAACAGGCATGCCAATCATGGCTTCTGGAATTCTTTCTAATGCCTTAATGATAGCTCTGTTCTAATTCATGCAAACAAGGAGGGGGCTTAGGACAGAGAAGCTGGCAACATTCTGAGCCATTTTCTTACTGCCTCTCTTATGGGGTGCACTGGGGGATTTTTTCCTGGATGTTTTCCCATAGTTCCTGGCGGGATATGGACCTTTTTTTTTTTTTTAAGACCTGAGTTTTCTTTTATCAGCTTCTCCATCCACACCAGATTTGGTTCAATTTTCAGAAACTTAGCCTGCTGACAAACAGACAGATGGGATGAAGGTCCAAGTGCCTTTACATAAAAATGGAATTTACACATTGTGATATACGCCAAAGAAATATTAAACACTTTACACACTGTTGTCCAGTAATCACTCCATAATGTTAGTCAGATGAAGTTTTAAGCGACAAAATTCTAACAGAATGTGTTGAACTTCCCGATCATGTGAAACTGCCTAAGTTTCCACTATATTTAATTCACTAAATTGAAAGGATGGACACCTAATTTGACCTGATTTCTACTTCCCTTAATTCCGGTTTTGTACAACCATTACTGATAGGCTAAAAAGAGGCATAGTCCAAGCTTCCCTTATTTATCCCACTGGGATTCTATGCTAATCATTCTTCTGCTGCATGTCTTCTTTTCAATTAGATTCCAAAAATGGAACTTAGTTTATATACTGATAGTTCACCTTATTTAGAACTGGATCCTAGCAGATAGCTGGCCATGTATCAACAGTAAAATAGTATTTTTTTCTCTCCATTTTGAGTACAAGCAAAAACAATATAAAATATTAGAGCAATCAACTAAGCAATCACTACTTGAAGAGTTATCCAGCTAAAAATGAACTGAATGAATATTACTTATGTAGGCTGCTGGAGATTTATGCAATACACATTACACTGTGGTGAGTTAAAGCTAAATGCAATATTCTGAGTCAACACAGGAGAAATTCTAATTTTCAGGAGCCTACCTATCCCACTTCTAAGTTAGTTTTTTGATTTACAAAGTATGCAATTTCCCATTTCAAACTTCTAAGAACTTTTTCACATTAAACAATTAAATACAGCAGAAATGTGTATCTGTATAAAAATCATAATAGCATCTATTTTGACCAATATACACATTTCTTACATATCATGATTTTCATATATGGGCATACATGGCAAATAGTCACTTCTATATTTATTAAAGTTCAAAGTCAGGGGCTTTTGCCTACTCAAATAGAAACAGAATAATGAACCAAATGCTCTAATGGATCTGAAAAATGTGAAGACCTCTTCTACTGATGAGACATCATGAAGAACTCAGAGTGAGCTACCTCACCATTATCAGGCAACAAATTCAGGGACATGATGCTATCTTTGATAGGGATAGACAACTAGTGCCCATTAGATGCTTTGGACACTATTCTTTTTACAGCATGGCCAATGGCAAAGGATTGTGGTAGCTGTGGTCCAAAGTATCGAGAGGGCATCAAGCTATATATGTGGACTTAAATGATCTGAGAAACACTACTTAAAATTTACTCAGAATCAAAAACAGGTGTCCCTCTCAAAAGGGAGGAACTAAAGTTTACAATGAATAGCAATAAACATAGCTGAATGTGGTTACTGCTAATCTTCATGATGTAAATGCTTTAATATTGGTAAATGTGATAAATTGGGAGGTAAAAGCAAACAAAAGATCATATACAATGCACTTAAATACTGAACAGAATTGAATCTAGAACAATCACAGTAGATGCGGATGTCATTCAAGTGTAACTGAAACTCAGTCTCCTTTTAACATTACAGCTGTGTTCATAAGCAAATACAGCAAGTTTTGCCAAAAACTTATCTTTTAGTTGTACTCCAATTACGTCAAGATTCAAGGCCATGTCCGTTTTATACAAGGTGCAGCACAGTCTTAACACAGTCTTCTCTGCTTGTTTGTTGGCAACAGTTTTGTAATACACAGTTCAGGCTTTCAATAGATTAAAACAATGTAACACAACTCATACCTACTAACTATATCTTTAATAGATAAATTTGTTTTTCCTCATGAGAGCCCTGCCATAGCATGCTAAATTAAGTTGCCTGCTTTTTATTTATTCAAGTTAGGGAAATAATCAATCTGTTACTATCCAAAAGAGTAGGAAGCAGTAATTGTCACTAACCTATTTCAGTGCCTTAAATTTTTACTAACTTCAGAAGGAGCAGGGTCACACTCTACAGTTAGTAAAAAATTAAGGCACTGATATAGGTTAATGACAACTACTGATTCTTACACTTTCGGACAGTAACAGAATTATATCTGCACACTTACAAAACCCAAACCACTGAATATTCTTGTGCAAGCTAATAAAGTGAGCTAGTGGAATAAATAAAAGTTCAGCATGTATCAGACTGGGAAAGGCAGTATTATGCCACTTGATAAACTGTTTTTAAAATATTTAATATGGTTCAACACTCCCAGAAAGAATCCTAGAAAAAAAAAGAGAACTGCTGCACTAAAATTAATTTCACAACAATATTTATTTGTCAAATTTCTCTACCGCACATCTCCCATACGACGACTCTGGGTGGCTTACAGGTAATAAAATGACAAATCACTAAAAACACTACAATATAATGTAAGCATGTGGAAGGTGAAAGGTCCCCTGTGCAAGCCGAGTCATGTCTCACCCTTTGGAGGGACGCCGCTTTTGCGACGTTTTCTTGGCAGACTATAGCAGGGTCGTTTGCCATTGCCTTCCCCAGTCATTACCTTCCCCAGCAAGCTGGGCACTCATTTTACCGACCTTGGAAGGATGGAAGGCTGGGTCAACCTGAGCCGGCTACCTGAGAATCCAGCTTCCGCTGGGATCGAACTTGGGTCATGGAGAGAGTTTTGGCTGCAATACTGCCACCTACCAAACGAGCCACACAAGGCTGTCATACATTTATATAAGTATAAATACACATAAATACAAATATAAACATACAGAAAATATAAAATTCGAGATGGTAATAAGCTCTTATCCGTGGCTCCATCATGGTGTCAACCACCCCCATGAATGGGCATCCCCCCTCCCATCCCAAGCGAGGCGACATAACCATATCTTAACCCCCGTCTGGAAGGCCAGGAGAGTGGGGGCGTTATCTTACCTCTGGGGTAACCTATTCCAAAGGGCAGGTGCCATGGCAGAGAAGGCCCTCCTCCTGGACCCTGCCAATCGGCAATTCCTCATGGACAGGGTCCATAACATGCCCTCTCTGCCTGACTGGGTGGGATGGGTCGATGTAGCAGGGGTGAGACGGTCCCTCAGGTGGTTCCATATAACTAAGTATAAGGTATACTTCACAAGTTAATAAAGCATCCTCTCCATTCCATGAAACTACCCTGCAATTCAGAGTACCAGCACAACAAAACTAAGTGAGAAAATGATTACCATACTTATAATTAGATTGAATATAGTCAAGTAGGAAAAGGCTAATGCTGCTTCTATATTGTTTTTAAGTACCACTTCCACTCAAAAGTTATAGGAAAAACCCTTGTAATTCTAAAATCTTGGAAATAACTATCTTCATATTAGTTTCCAATTAAATTTTCTTCTTTTAGTATCGTGGAAGACACCAGTAGAGGATTAAAAAAAACCAACCAACCAATTAACGCCTTACCTTGCGTTTTGTGGTAAATGCTGATCTTGCATTGGGAAACAAGAAGTGGAAAAGTGCTCTAGCCTTAGGCTGCAACCGAAAGGACACCCCCAGCTTGCACTGCCTCGCTCGGTGGTGAATTTTCAGAAATGGACCCGCTTTTCCTTAAATTCACTCCCCAAGCGTTTCTCTCACTGCAGCTGTAGCTCACAGCCTCGAGGGGAAGCAGGAATTCCCCGTTGACGCCTCCCCAGCCGAGGCCCCGGAAGGTCGAGAATAGTGTCTGGGGAGCTTTTGGGGAAGGAAAGGGGGGCAGATGGAAGGAAGAGATGGAGGCAACGGCTCACCTGCATGACTATCTCGTTGGGTAACTGCGCGGCGCGGAAAAGCTCCAGGACCCGCCCGTTGGACGCGACTTTCTTGGTGCTCTCCGTGTCGCAGTAGGAGAAGAGGTCGCAGTAATAGCGCTGCTCCGTTTCGCTCAGCGTCAAACCCTCCATCTTACACCAGCGCGGTCCGGCCCTGCCCTGCCCCGGGGATCGATCCTGCAACTGGGTGGAGTGAAGGAGGGAGCGGGGCCGCGCTCACACGCGCGAAGCCGCCGCCGCCACCGCCGCCTCCTCCTCGCGCCAGCAGCGGCGGGGCAGGAGAGGGAGGCCTTCCGCAAAAAGAGAGCGAGAGCGCGCGCGCGTGTGTCTTTCGCCGCCTCGGTTGTCGCTTGTTGATCTCGCGCAGCGAACCTGTCTTCCCACAAGAGTTGCGGAGGAAGGTTCCAATCCGGGGGAAGCCCGACGACAGGGGGAGGGGGCGTGGCCGAGCGTGCAAAGTGGAAAAAAAGAAGCGCCTAGTGCTGAGTCGGTCGAGTCTCCTAATAAAGTTTCTGTACGTTTCTCTTCCGTGCCTTTGGCCACGCCCATTTCCCCTCCCTCAAGCTCTCTGGGGAAGGCGCGCACAACCAAGGGCGGTCGGACTTAATTCCGCTCCCGGAAGAGAAGGAAAAAAACGACTGCTCGAGATCTCGCGCCCGGGACCCGGATGCGGAGTTCGGAAGGTTTAGCCCTTCGCTCTGCTTTCTCAGACGGTAGAAACGTTGGAGAAGGAAGGCAGCTACACCGTCCTCTGACGGTCTGGAGGTCTGCTGCAATGTGGTAGCTGAGTAGCTCATGTGGATGCCCAAATGTTGGAGCCTTCTTGTATGATCCGCTGAAGATAAAGAATAGAATACCTTTTATCCAGCCGGCTGGAGATGAATGGTTCTACTCTGGGGATCATGGGAATTGGGGATCATCCAACATGGATGGAAGTCACCAGATTAGGGAATATATTTATTTATTAATTTGATCTACACAGGGTTCTGGCAAATACTCAAAGCACTTAACAAAATTTAAAAACAAAGACAATATAAAAAAATCAAAAGCATATATTAAATTTAACAAAAGGCTGGCAAAAGAGATGTGGCTTTACAGATTTTTCTAAATATAAAGAACAAAAAGTGACACCCTCAAGATGTTGTTTACTATGTGGATACACCCAAGCAGTTTACTTGGCATTAGTACCAAAGTGGTTTGCTGTGGATTTCTGGGATATTTTCCAACTTCCTAGTCTAGCCTACAGTCCTGATATTGCCTGGTAGGTTCTCATTCAACTCCTAATCACACTTGATCTTGCTTAGCTTGAGTTTTTAAAAGCTTGGTTGGGTGCTGCCAGGAGAGGCAAATGCAGTCCCTTCAATATGTTCCACATCCTGGGGACAGCACAAAAGGTCGTCTTCCACATGCCAGAAAGGCTGGCCTTTGATTTCAAGGGTATCTTCAAAAGAAGTCCACCTGCTTCAGAAGTTAACAGCCAGAGAGGAAAGGAAGGAAAGCAGGCTGGAAGGAAGGAAGAGGCATTTTTCAGGCCATAGAACCTGTTCTTAAAAAAAATAATCCTGGAACCCCTGATCAAGAGAGATGGGGCATTTTGGATGTCAGAGGACAAGCCCTGCTCTTTCCATTGTAACTTAGAAAAATTGCTATAGATGCCTGAAGAACAGCATTGAGGCAGATATAGATGGCTGAGCATGTTAGAGTTTTCTTTCCCTAGGGAACCAACCCATGGATAGTGTCAGCTATCTGTTCCTGCCTCAATGCTGTTCTTCAGGGATGTCCATAACAACTTTTCTAACTGACTGTGGAGGGAAAAAAAGCCCCTCTGCACAAAGGACTAATGGGGAAAAAAACCCTCTCTACAAGGTTCTAAGCTTTATGTCCTTGTCGGGAGCTTTTTTCTCAGAACCCAATTATGTCTTCACGGAACTCTAGAATTCTAAAGAATCCAGCTTGCAAAACCCCACCTTAGATAGGAAGATCTATGGGCCACTACAAGGAGGAGAAAGGGAGGCCACTGATGACATGCATGATAGTAGGTAGCATCACGCAAATGCTGCAACTTGTGTCAGGTATTGGGATACTCTTCAGCAAAGGATCGTTACCTTGTCATGGTGCTGGAGCTTGAGCACCTCAATGATGCCATGAGCTAAACTGTGAAGGGCCACCCAAGACAGGAAGGTCATAACAGAGAGGTCAGACAAAATGCGATCCCTGGGGAAGGTAATGGCAACCCACCCCAGTATTCTTGCCGTGAAAACTCAATGGATCAGTACAACCAGAGATATGTTGGTATACCATCGGAAGATAAGACCCCCAGGTTGGAAGATGGTCAAAATGCTACTGGGGAGAAACAGAGGATGAATTCAACTAGGCCCAGACGTGATGACGCAGCTAGCTCAAAGCCGAAAGACGGCTAGCGGCCGACGGTGCTGGTGGTGAATGGCGAATCTGATGTTCTAAGGATCAACATGCCATTGGAACCTGGAATGTAAGATCTATGAGCCAGGGCAAATTGGATGTGGTGATTGGTGAGATGTCAAGATTAAAGATAGACATTTTGGGCATCAGTGAACTGAAATGGACTGGAATGGGCCACTTCACATCAAATGACCACCAGATCTACTACGTGGACAAGAGGACCACAGAAGAAATGGAGTAGCCTTCATAATTAATAGTCAAGTGGCTAAAGCAGTGCTTGGATACAATCCAAAAAACGATAGAATGATCTCAATTCGAATTCAGGGCAAGCCATCTAACATCACAGTGATCCAAATATACGCCCCAACCACAGATGCTGAAGAAGCTGAAGTAGAGCAGTTCTATGAGGATCTGCAGCACCTACTGGACAACACGCCTAAAAGAGATGTTATTTTCACGGGAGACTGGAATGCTAAGGTGGGCAGTCAAATGACACCTGGAATTACAGGTAAGCATGGCCTGGGAGAACAAAACGAAGCAGGACATAGGCTGATAGAATTTTGCCAAGACAACTCATTCTGCATAACAAACATTCTCTTCCAACAACCTAAGAGACGGCTTTATATATGGACTTCACCAGATGGACAACACCGAAATCAGATTGACTATATACTTTGCAGCCAAAGGTGGCAGACATCTATACAGTTGGTAAAAACAAGACCTGGAGCTGACTGTAGTTCAGATCACGAACTTCTTCTTGCACAATTTAGGATCAGACTAAAGAGATCAGGGAAGACCCACAGATCAGCTAGATATGAGCTCACTAATATTCCTCAGGAATATGCACTGGAGGTGAAGAATACATTTAAGGGACTGGACTTAGTAGATAGGGTCCCGGTAGAACTATGGACAGAAGTTCGCAACATTGTTCAGGAGGCGGCAACAAAATACATCCCAAAGAAAGAGAAAACCAAGAAGGCAAAATGACTGTCTGCTGAGACACTAGAAGTAGCCCAAGAAAGAAGGAAAGCAAAAGGCAACAGTGATAGGGGGAGATATGCCCAATTAAATGCAAAATTCCAGAGGTTAGCCAGAAGAGATAAGGAATTATTTTTAAACAAGCAATGTGTGGAAGTGGAAGAAGACAATAGAATAGGAAGGACAAGAGACCTCTTCCAGAAAATTAGAAACATCGGAGGTAAATTCCAGGCCAAAATGGGTATGATCAAAAACAAAGATGGCAAGGACCTAACAGAAGAAGAAGATATCAAGAAAAGGTGGCAAGAATATACAGAAGACCTGTATAGGAAGGATAACAATATCAGGGATAGCTTTCATGGTGTGGTCAGTGAGCTAGAGCCAGACATCCTGAAGAGTGAGGTTGAATGGGCCTTAAGAAGCATTGCTAATAACAAGGCAGCAGGAGACAACAGCATCCCAGCTGAACTGTTCAAAATCTTGCAAGATGATGCTGTCAAGGTAATGCATGCTATATGCCAGCAAATTTGGAAAACACAAGAATGGCCATCAGACTGGAAAAAATCAACTTATATCCCCGTACCAAAAAAGGGAAACATTAAAGAATGTTCAAACTATCGAACAGTGGCACTCATTTCACATGCCAGTAAGGTAATGCTCAAGATTCTGCAAGGTAGACTTCAGCAATTCATGGAACGAGAATTGCCAGATGTACAAGCTGGGTTTAGAAAAGGCAGAGGAACTAGGGACCAAATTACCAATATCTGCTGGATAATGGAAAAAGCCAGGGAGTTTCAGAAAAACATCTATTTCTGTTTTATTGACTATTCTAAAGCCTTTGACTATGTGGACCATAACAAATTGTGGCAAGTTCTTAGTGGTATGGGGATACCAAGTCATCTTGTATGCCTCCTGAAGAATCTGTGTAACGACCAAGTAGCAACAGTAAGAACAGACCACGGAACAACAGACTGGTTTAAGATTGGGAAAGGAGTACGGCAGGGCTGTATACTCTCACCCTACCTATTCAACTTGTATGCAGAACACATCATGTGACATGCTGGGCTTGAGGAATCCAAGGCTGGAGTTAAAATCTCTGGAAGAAACATTAACAATCTCAGATATGCAGATGATACCACTTTGATGGCTGAAAGCCAAGAGGAACTGAGGAGCCTTATGATGAAGGTGAAAGAAGAAAGTGCAAAAGCTGGCTTGCAGCTAAACCTCAAAAAAACCAAGATTATGGCAACCAGCTTGATTGATAACTGGCAGATAGAGGGAGAAAATGTAGAAGCAGTGAAAGACTGTATTTTTGGGTGCCAGGATTACTGCAGATGCTGACTGCAATCAGGAAATCAGAAGACGCTTAATCCTTGAGAGAAGAGCAATGACAAATCTCGATAAAATAGTTAAGAGCAGAGACATCACACTGACAACAAAGGTCCACATAGTTAAAGCAATGGTGTTCCCCGTAGTAACATATGGCTGCGAGAGCTGGACCATAAGGAAGGCTGAGAGAAGGAAGATCGATGCTTTTGAACTGTGGTGTTGGAGGAAAATTCTGAGAGTGCCTTGGACTGCAAGAAGATCAAACCAGTCCATCCTCCAGGAAATAAAGCCAGACTGCTCACTGGAGGGAATGATATTAAAGGCAAAACTGAAAAACTTTGGCCACATAATGAGAAGACAGGACACCCTGGAGAAGCTGCTGATGCTAGGAAGAGTGGAGGGCAAAAGGAAGAGGGGCCGACTAAGGGCAAGGTGGATGGATGATATTCTAGAGGTGATGGACTCATCCCTGGGGGAGCTGGGCGTGTTGACGACCAACAGGAAGCTCTGGCGTGGGCTGGTCCATGAAGTCACGAAGAGTCAGAAGCGACTAAACGAATAAACAACAACATTGGGTTACTAGTATGTCACAGCATATGTCTGGCTATGTCATTTTTTTTTAATGCATTCAATTGTGTCCGATTCTCAGAGACTGCCTCGACAAGTCCCTGCAGTTTCCTTAGCAAGGTTTTTCAGAAGTGGTTTGCCATTGCCTCCTTCCTAGGGCTGAGAAAGAGTGGCTAGCCCAGGGTCACTCAGCTGGCTTTGTGCCTAAGGCATGTCCCTGTACCAAGGTCTCCTGGTTTCTAGCCTGATGCCTTAACTACTACACCAAACTGGCTCTCTGATGTCATGTACATGTCTTCATTTCAGCATCATGGTTTGCTGCAGATACTGGTCAGGCCTAAACCACTGAGGGCTTTAAAGGTTGATACCAACATCTTAAATTGTGCAGTTGATATGCAGCAGCTAAGCAGTACAGATTTTAGTTAGAGCATCATATACTTACTGACTCTTTTACTTCTTTACAAGCTAGCTGCTGTACTTTGCATCAACCACAACTTAATGCTTTTCAAGGTAGCCCCATGCAGAGCACCCTGCAATATTCAAGACAGAGTGTACTTAGCATGCAGACAATTGGTTACCCAATATTTAGGTCTGCATAAATATCTTTGGTCAGATAAAAACAGAAGTGCCCAATCTATAAGAGATTATTTGATTATAAATAGCACACTAAAAGTATAAAAAATATAGAAGAAGTCTAGACTTACCACCCCTTGCTTTAATACTAAATATGCATTTCATACAGGTGAAGGTACAAAATAATTGATCAGTGGAGAGAGAATAATTTGTAAACACTGCAAGATTTAATCTTTAATACAACAAATAAGCAATCCTTGGAATGGTCAGAAACCTCTCATTGGCTCTAATATCGTCAAAGTATATAGGAAATAGTATAGTTTAAAAGGAATTACAAAAACAAAGTGAAACACTCAGAGACTTGACCAAATTTGAAAGGTTTATAACACAAAATTCAGGATACCTGTTTACGGTTATTTATAACTTGTTACTAATGTAAGATTCAGAAATTGAACAAGGCAAAGATTGTATCATTTAATGGATGCAGCAGTTGGAATACCAATGGAAGAAAGACACTAGATTTACTCTGAATATTACAGTCAGAGGAAAGTGGCACAACACGTTTTTCACTCGTACTGTATATTACATGTGTTGATTGCCAGCATAGATCATTCATGTCAAAATAAAAGCTGGAGGTGCAATAATCAGGTTGGATAATATATTTCATATGTCGTGGCAATATCAATAATAATGATAATAATAATATATTAATTTTTATATGCCACCCAACTCCAATTAATGAAATTAATTTTAAATGTTGACTTTTTCTTTCCTTCCAGGTGTTTTTCTGTTAAGCATTACTAAAGCTTATATTCCTACGAAGAACACTGTATCAGCATTGTATATGATAACAGCTCCTAGAACACTTTATGCTTCTTACTGGAAATTACACATAATTCCTTCTTTAGAAGAATGGCAGACTAAGCTATGGGAGTATGTGTCAGTTTGAAAAATAACTTTGTATTTAAAAAAAGTTTGATACTGAATTTAATTTAAATTGGGAACCATTTATGCAGTATAACTTCACGCATAGACTTGTACCACATCTGAACTTTGGATTTTTCTTAATATAAGACTTTAAAACATTAGAAGTTGCTGATCTGTGATAATACAGACAGTTTTCTCAGATTAAATAGAAATTCCTGTTAACTGTTTATTATGATTGATTATTCTTACCATCATTCTTATCGTATTGGTTGCCTTTGCTAATTACTGAGTATGGATTTAATAATAGTGTTAAAGTGCTAAATTGATATAAGTTCCTCTTTATATGTAGTACTAATCTAATTTTACTTTGAAAATTCTTGTTCAATTTTATATAGCTTGTAAATCTCTTCTATTTCTTTTTTGTTCCTTTATTTCTTTTTTCTTGTTTGTGCTATTAAATATTTACTAAAGTAAAATAATGTAAATAAAAGAAAATAGGTGTGGATGACTGATGCCAAATCTTATTAAAGTACTGATTTGAGTACATTCAGATGTTTTGTTTTTTCATCTGAGCACATCAAATATTAGTTCAGTTGTAATTGGAAGATCTCAGTAAAGTTCTTTGTGATATTAATGGGCCAATTTACTATTAATACTCTTCATTTTTTAATTTATGAAAATTCTCATGCCTTTGTATATTGCCAGATAGTATATTTAAGAGCAGATAGATAATTTAAAAAGTGGGGGATAAGGAAATACAAAGGACTTAGGTCATTGAACTGGTTCATAATATGTTTCTTGGCAAACACAGAGATATATAAAGAATCAGTGTGATATAGTGGTTAAAGTGCTGGTCTATGAGCAGAAAGACCCAGGTTCTAGCCCTCCTTTAGGAAAGGAAGCCATCTGGGTGATTCTGGGCCAGTTACTCCTTTTCAGCCCTAGGCTAGGAAGTAAAAAAAAAACCCCCACATCTATTTATCACCCAATGCTGGACCAACATGGTAGATTATTCTCTATAATCATCACTGAAAAGACCTTCAACCTGCAGCACATTGATTTGGGATGATGATGATGATGATGGTGATGATGGTGATCCATGAGAATGGGTTTAGTGTATCCTATGTACTTCTAATTAATAGTGCAACAGGATACACTGAATAATGAGTCCAACAGGAAGTGCAAAGTAATCCTATGCATACTTACTGAATAGGAAGTTTCACTGTCATAAATGAATCTTAGGGTACAGCTACCATGTCTCCCTAACTTTAGTTTGAAGTTGCCTCACTAAGTGCTTTTTAAGATGTCTTCTCTGATCTCTGGCCTCTAATTTTGGGTTTTTCTGTTCCATTGAGGATGTAGAGTTTTCCATCTTCTCCCTACACGAACCTTGCTGTATGCACGATTTGGGCCACTTGGTCAAGCAACCACCTTGATGAAGTGGCAAGAGCTGAAACGTGTCCAGCTCTTTTGGCTGCTGCGAACATGCTGCCTTCCCAGTGTTGATTTTCTTCCATAGCTGTTTTGGTTCGTGCTACTGGACTAACATGACCACAGGAGAGGAGCAGCACCAGTATGGTTACAGAAAGAGGAGACTGGGGCTTCTTTTAAACAACCTGCACATCTGTCTCAGACCCATGAGATGTAGATTGTTTTTGAGAGCTCCTGTTCTACAGTCCTGCTTTCTCTAGCCATACTGGGGCAGCTCTAACAATGCTTGTAGCTTGCCTCTCAGACCTATGGGTCAACAAATGCCCCAACTGACAATCAGGTCACCCTAGAGAGATCCGGGTTTATCTGCTATCAGTAAAGCAGCACCAAGATCTCTTGAGAAAGTGTAGACCAGGTCCTCTCTAAAGTGACCTGTCAGTTGGGGTATTTTTTTTTCCTGCAGTGATCAGACAGATAGGTCCCACCAAGATTGCTAGAGTGGTACCTATATTTAATGGTTCTGACAGATGGATAAATCCACTGCTCTAACCATCTGTCAGAGCATACCTCCTCCTGGGGGCCCAGCTCATATTTGGGGAAATGACTGAAATCCACCCATCACTGCACCTTAATGACTGGCTGGGGAATTCTGGAAGTTGAAGTCCACACATCTTAAAGGGGCCAAGGTTGAGAAACACTGCCTTAATGTATCCTGCAGTAACAGTTTACACCACTTTACTATTTGCTAACCCTCTTACTGAGACAGAATATACACTGGCAAAATATATGAGCAAATTACACTGGCATACTTTTATGAAGCCTGCAGAAAACTATACTTAACTAGCTGTCTGGATGTGCCTTGACTCCCAAGATGCTGTGTAGGTGATTGCAGCCCTGAAGTTGGGCCAAAATAGGAAATCGATCAGGCTCGCTAACATGACTATTCATCACTTAATGACTCCAGGTAGGTGGGTGGTTGAAAAGCCTGTTTAAAAAACGTTATAGGTAGGTGGTACCACCATTCCGCCACTCCTTTCTGATCCCTGAGAGATTGATTGACAGGTCCAAGTCACTTAGGGCGGCTGCACCAGGTATTGAGCACACAGGTGTGACCTAGCCCTTATCCAAGACAGTAGCACTGGCGCTTTCCCACCCCGCAAGCGAAGCTTACTCTCAGTTGCCTTTTGTTTAGCCAGCCTCGTTCTCAGCCCCTCGCCCTCCCCAGAAGCATTTGCTACAGGCGTGTGGGCGGCACCCCTTCTTCCGCTCACTTTCAGTCTCGTGGGGGGGGGGGGGTTCGGTCGCGGCTCTGCTCCTTCTGGCACTCCCTCACAGCCACACTTCCTCCAGCACTTTGCTTTGAACGCAGCTCCTTCTCTTCCTCCCCCCGAGGGATCTCGCAGAGGGGTAAGCCGATTGAGGTGATTTGGACTCGGCACCCGCGGTCACGAGGCCGAGGGACGGGCGGACGAAGGGCAGGGCAGGATCGTGAGGTGCCTCGGTGCAGCGGACCGCGGGGAGCCGCAGAGTAAAGTCCGCTTCCTGGAGCTCTTGCTTCCGAGCCGGGGGCTGAGCGTGGCTCTTTGTCAGGCGGAGGCAAGGAGAGGTGGCGGCCGTTCGGTGCCGGCGCCATGTGACCCTCCACGCGGATGTAAAGGGGATCCACCTTCGAGGGAAATTCTCCGGTCCGAGAATGCTTCTCGGAAAGCCCACTTTGGCAGGCGCCGGCAATGGCTGGTGGGCGAAGGGCTTGTCCCAGGCAGGCGCAAGAGCCAGTAGCAACCGGCGGCGCTGCTGATATTCTGCTTTGCGCAAATGCCAGCGCGAGGGCTGCGGTCCTAGACGCGCGTTGCTTGTAGCTGAGATGGGAGTCCTACGGAGACGAGGGGACTTGCTTCCGGAGAAGCAGGCTTGCTTGGGGATCGGGTTATTGCCCCATTGCTTGCACGACGGCTGTGTCTCCGCCCTTTCTCTTTCTTAGCTCCTGTCATTAGTCTTTACGCCAACAGTTCACACTTCTCCCCCTCCCCTCCCCTCCCCTCCCTCCCCTCCCCTCCCCCTCTACAACTATCCAGCTTAAGCCTTCTCGTTGCATTTCCCACCCGCGGCTCCCTTCGTTTGCCTGCCGTCTCTGCCAGCCTCTCGCTCTCTTTGGATGCAGGGAACCCGAGGGGTGCGTGAGAGTTCCAGGAAGACAGATGAAAGATGCAGAGAAGATCCTCAGCTTGTTGAAAGCTTTCGTTAGCTGAGTACAGAGGCCCCATGACCAAATTAGAGAGCCAGTTTGGTGCAGTGGTTAAGGCATCAGGCTGGAGACCATGAGTTCTAGTCCTGCCTCGGGCATGAAGCCAACTGGGTGCCCTTAGGCCGGTCCCTCTCGCTCAGCCCTAGGAAGCAGGCAATGGCAAACCACTTCTGAAATCTTGCCAAGAAAACTGCAGGGACTTGTCCAAGCAGTTGCCAGGAGTCAACACATGCGCACACACACACACACACACACACACACAAGACCACATTAGGGTGTGTATTGCACCAGGAAGGAAATTACTCATCACATTGTTCCTAGTCATTTATACAGCTGCAAACAAAAGAATTCAGAAATGAATATACTACAAGCCATGAATGCCAATGAAAAGTCCCAGGTTCCTCTCCTATGATAAATGTAAAAGAATGCTGAAAATTCATCAGGCACTTGCATACCGTTGCTTGCCATTCTTATTCATTGGGAAGAAGGCAGCATCCTAAGTCAGGGTCCACAGATGCACTTGATCTGACTTTTTGAGAAGGTAAACAGAAACCTTCTCTTTAACATTTGAAATAATATGCATGCTTAGATAATTGCCACCTGCCTCATCTCTGCTCTTTGAAGGAAAAGGAAACATGTTTGTTCACTGTGTCAATAACATCACATGCTACGTGTGGAACAACAGGAGCTGGCCTGCTTAGGCTGCAGCCATACAACTTTCTTAGGGGTAAGTCCCATCAAACTCAGTGAGCCTCTCATTAGACATGCATATAAAATTTCAATGTTGGGACCTCATTTCTTATTTTAAAAAGAAGACATCTTCTTAGGTCTCATGGTTATAGTGAAGAGACTTGTAGAAGGAGAGCTGTGTTAGAATCTGATAGCCAAAAGTCAGGAGCAGTCTGGCTGCACCTTTTCTGACTAACTGAACGTTAAGAGACATTTTCTGAAGCTAACTCTGCTGCAACATGAAGCAGGGACAGTTCTCCTATGTGAGTGAATCCCTGCACTTATTTTGTGCAGTCTGTCAGGAAACTGCCATTGGTTGGCAAAAAAAACCCCCTATTTACTTGAACTAGTTGATACAATTGGATGCTACCTTTGTAATGCCCTTTGTGCAGAAGATTTTGAAGAGGTGCTACTTTGGCAGAGTGTGGATGCTATGACAGATTCCAATTTGTTTACGATATTATACCGCTTTTGAGATGGGCCTTACTAATTGGTTTTCATAACTGTTATCCTGTAGAGATCTGTTGAAGAAAGAGGTGACTAAAAGGGTGGCAGCTTTTCCAGTTGTTTGCGTTTCATTCTGTTTATGGTGAAACTATGTTGAAACTATGCTGGGTACAACTTACTCTGTAAGTGTGAGGTGACTTCAGGGTGCTCGGTTTTTCTCAAAAGTCACCTCACGCTTATAAAGGAGGTTCTGAAAGTTGTAATATTTATCTGAAACATACAGGTTCAGAAACATGGATCCTGTGTGCAAGCTGACCTGAAATGCAAGATGATACTCACCGGGGTATTTGTGACCTGATATTATATGTAGAATATTTATAATGCCAAGAATCTGCTCACATGACAGCACCTACAATTCCATGGTTTTGGGGAGAAACATGCTTTTGCCCTGTTCTTCTGCCCCTATCCTCATCAATATCAGCCCCAGCATATTATGGAGCCCCTTTCCCACATGCATTAACTGGGTCCCTGAGTGCACATGAATCTTCTTTTAAAATCTCAATTGATGTGTTCTGAATATGAAAGAAAACTGAAAGGAACAAATTATAACTAAGATGACAATAATTTATTTGTAGGTAACAATGAATATTGAACATGAAATCAGCCTGTTAGTTGAAGAAATTCGACGGCTGGGGACCAAGAGTAAGTATGACTACATGGCTATAGAAGGAATGAAAATTAACAGCATCCAAATGTGGTAGACTACAACTGGCCTAATTTTCAATGTACTTTAGTCCAATGCATCTGGAGGGCACTATTCTGGGGAAAATCTGAAATATACAGTAGGAAAATCTCATAGGGAAAGCCCCATTTCATGGAAAAGTGGGATATAAAACTCGTAAATAAGATCCTATTTTGTTCTTAAAACACTTAAGAGGTTGGATGAAAATCAGTAAAGAGTTTGTAAACTTCTGGCAACAGTTCAAACATTAAAGGAAGTGGTTAAGGCTTTTGCTTCAAGCCAGTCTAACCAAGATGTTACAGAATATAAATTATTGTCTATGAGCCTTTTAAAATATATTATTACTTCCAACCAACAAAGTAGTGTTTATCTGCCATAGTACAAACTAAGCTTTTGCCTCAAAATTTCCCCCTTGAATTCTGAGTCTTTAGCTCCTTCATATAATACAAACTGTTAAGTAATGGAAATTTACTTACTCAGCACACTGCCTACTTCTATTTGAGGGCAAAGAGGTGAAACTCTGTAGCTATGAATCAATGTTTAAATGCTTGGGATGCTCCGAGAGTTAGATTTCATACAGTGAAAAGAAAACAACTTGATATCAGATCTGTCCATTACCAAAACAAGAGACAGATGGAAAGAGGGCAGTCTGCCTGTTGCACACCTTGGATGGGAGAAAACGGAATAATGATTTAAACACTAATTTCACTGTAAATAGGACTTACATTTGATACCTAGCAGGTCACTGGAATTCTTTCATAATGGCTTTCCCCCTTTTAAAATAAAACTGGATTCTTATGTGCATGTTGGTTCCAGTCCAGACTGCCAACACAAGTCTACTGATACCTAGACATACTGGAATTGAGATGGTGAGATCCTGGTTAGAGATATGCATTTACATCCTAGGATGAAACTTCCTTGCACTGGCAGTATCCTAATGGCATAAGGAAGGATTTTATCAACAGCCTATTGCCTGAGTAACAGTGCTATAAATTCACTATACTATTGTACCTTTCTAGAAAAGGCATTTAAATGCAATTTTATTTTTTCCATTGGCTTTAATTTCAGGTGATACTCATGTTCACTAATCACATTAGGTTAAAAAGTGGGGGGGTGCTTTTAGCTTAGTATATTGTGCAAATTGTGATTTGTAAAATATTTTTATAGCTTAACATGTAGTGCAAACCCAGCTAGTTGTGGTTTATTGAGCAAACCATGTCTAACATGTATGAACCCAGTCATTGTTAATCATGACTACCCTGAGTTTCTTTGGGCCTAAATTATACTAGATTTTCATGATTACTGTTCAGTGTAAAAATTACTGTAAAAATGGAAGAAAAGGTTAACTGATTTTTAAAGAAGTGTTAAAATGTGTTTTTTCTCTAACACAAAATTACAGATTTCTCTTGCTACCTTCTTGAGCAGTGCCAGTAAACACAAGATAATGCTGCAGAGTTATTAATTTGATACAGTTTTTCATTTGCTTTATTTCATAGCGACCTATAAAAATTGAAAGAGGAAGCCATCAGAAAATTTAATATTTGATCTAACGGACTTGGATTTAGTAATAGTTTTTACTGATTTGTGCGCCAGTTGTATTTTCTATTTAATAAGTAGCATATTGGTTATATTTTCACATTTACATTGTGATGAATGTGGCTAGAGTTACAATAACCTAACTAAATGAAATTAGAAACCTTGAAAATCTCCAGGTCCAAATGCTGAGTGGAGCTGAAGTGTTGTATGCCATTTCATCATCATGCTTTCTTTTGTCCAGATCCTGATGGGACACTGAGTGTGAAGTTTGGAGTGCTGTTTGCTGATGAGAAATGTGCCAACCTTTTTGAAGCTTTAGTGGGAACTCTTAAAGCTGCAAAACGACGGAAGATAGTTAGTTATCCTGGAGAACTGCTTCTGCAAGGAGTTCATGACAACGTTGATATCTTGTTACTGCAAGATTAATTACTTTCTTAGCATATGGTATTCTTTTGGGGGGAGGGAGAGATCTTAGATGCATTTGCATGAAAGTCTATGTTCCTATTTATCTTTATAAAATTATATATAAAAATTCTTTGAAGGCCTTTTAAGGAATTCCTTTCTGAAACAACTGCTACTGTTGGACCTCCTTTTTTGGGACTTGGGAATTGTATTCTCAGATGTCTGAAATGTTATTAAACATTTGAGAATTTCCATTCCTTATAATTTAACTATATTTACAATCTAAACTCTGTTACAAATGTGCAAATACTAGTTTATGGGGATTCTTTGTGTTTTCTTGCTGTGATTTTTCTGCAAGAAACAAAATTACTCTGGACAGATGAAGTGTTCAAGCTGAGAGTTTCATATGACACGGAATTATTTACTATGGCCCTTTCATGTCATGCTTGAAACACAAGTTTCTCATGTGATATATTGCTTTCTGGACCGTGGTACTTCAGAGCTGCTGTGAAAAGTTATAAAAGCAGTGCCAGGCAGAGGAATTCTCTTGCATTCTTTCTGAATTCTCATTAATGGAGAAGAGTTTGTTATAGAAATTGTCATGAGTAGTGTGGTGTTCTTGCACTTACTTAGTTAGAAAGTGATCAAGACAAAGTATTTGGTCTTTCATTATTACAATCATCTCTCCAGCAATCTGCAGGTCAGATGTCAATTAAATTCCAAGGAAATATCCCAAAGGATATTTGGATATTTTCTTTGGCAGTGCTTCATTGCTAAATGGGATTCTTGCTGTTGAGAAATTGTCCATCCAGTTTGTCCTCCCACAAATTTGAGAATCTCAAAAGACCATTTGTGTCTAACTCATATAATATTTCTCTATCTCAGGGTCAGGCCAGAAAGAGAAGCGAGAGTGCAGTCCTATTCCTCAGAGATTCGTTTCTCTATAAGGCCCATCACTTGAAGATGATGCTCTACTGGGGAAAGGCTCTATCTTAGACTAACTGAGTAGATCACTTCAGGTAGCACTAAGCATTGTCCAAACTGCTGTTAAGGCAAGCTTGCTCCTTTTCTATTTGGCCCATTTGAGAAAGAAGTGGAACAGGGTGTAGGAAATACTCATCTGAACCCATTGTGGCAGGCAGCAGGGAATGAAGACTTGAAAGACAGAACATGACATAAAATGAGAAGGATGGGAAGACTGCCTCATGGAGGACATGGAGGTGCGATATTGGTAGAACAAGACCCTCTTACAGAAGCCCATTCTGTGATCTCTTAGCTCTCTTTACAAGCTAACTGAAGTGCCCTTCTCGTTACTATAATTCATCTAGGAAACTAGCAGATAGCTATTTTTTTCTCCAAAAATGAAATTCTCTCTTGAGAATTAAAGACTGTCTAATGGTACTACATAATACACTTCTTTTAGTCCTTATCCTCTCATTCTATGCATTTTGCATGTTCTTTTTGTGTCTAATTGATTCAGTGGCTAGCTGGTCTTCCTTAGAAGCCTCAAAGGGGCTTCAAAGTAAAGTACTTCATTGATCAATAAATAGAAATCTAGGGGTTATTTTTAGCTATTTCATTCTGTAAGAAAGATGCCTTTGATTCAAAGATTATTTCACGTACACCAGAAGAATTTGGACTCATAAAATATGTATTTTTGGTATTTACAATAAAACATTTACAATTCTCAGCAGTGTAGTTTGTTTTTCATGCTCTGGGGTAGCTCACCTAAGCACTGGAATTCTTGTTTTGTAAGGATCCTCTTTGCCAATTCTATTCACACTTGTATTGACTTTCTCAAGACTGATGCATGCAAGCAAAAGAAAGTATGGTTTGTTATAGTGATGGTAGAGAATATGAAAGTGTCAAAAGGTACTTAATCTGAAATGCTGCTTTGAAGCATATGAAGGAATTTGATATTTTGATGTCTAGAATGATTTACATATACGCTTAAATAATAAATCTTGTGTTAGGATCTTACTAAAGCTATGATTCAAGATTAAGGACATTACTTACCATGAAAGAGAACCAACTGAGTTTTCAATGTGTCTTAAAATAGATGGAAACTTCTTGGAAGTTGGGAATGTGAGTTCTTGATAAATAAGGCAGCTAAACAAGGAAGCAATGCTTCAGAAAAAGGTATTCGTATCTGATTTCAGAACAAGATAGTTTCCTATGGAAACTCTTCACGTCTTTTGAATCTCTTAACTGACAGCTAACTAAAATGCTAGAGGTTTAGACAGCTTACTCACATTTTTGTTGAAATTTTGTGTTCAAGGGACAGTCTTTTGAAAGTTTAAGATCTTAAGCATTCTTACTGTTAAAAATAATTGTACAGTATATGCATTTTGTTATTTGTTATGATTTATTGTGATTGTAGTTTTATTTTAGAAAATAGGAAAAAAACCCAAAAGAACAAGATTCCAGCAGTTTAATTATGATTAATACAATACATAAATTGAACCAAACAATTCTTGTCATATATTGGCTTGAAAGGTTTATAGCATAGGGGCTCAAATGTTGGCTTGGCACTGGGAAGATCCAGATTCCACCCTCAACCATGGAAGCTTACTGGGGCACATTAGGCCAGTCATTTTCTCTCAGCCTAACACACTTCATAGAGTTATTCTGTGGAAAAATGGGAGAAGGGAGTATTATGTACACTGCCTTGAGCTTCTGAAGAAAATGTGGAATATAATTCTAACAAACTGCTATTGAGGACCAAGTGCTTTCATTATACTGGGCTGTAAGAATATAAGTATAGATGGAGTCATTAACTGGCACACACATTCAAGAAAGCATCCAGTACATAATATGAGCTGGCCAGGTCATTCTACATCTAATCCTATTGTGCAGATAAACCAGGCTACATACAAACTAGTGTTGCAGTCACTGAATGATAAATATGTATATATAACCTTGCTTTCATAATGGTAACATCTTAGTGAGACATGTCTTCTCGTGACTCCTTCTCTTTCCGGTTTAAGTGTTGGCTACTACTTGAGACTGGAATCATAACACATTGAAGATCAGATAACCTAGGCTAATTTTTGTAAGAGGAAAAAAAACTTCAAAAAGTACTTTGGTCATATTGTCAAGTGACACAGATGCTCCTTTACCTTTAATATTCTTCTTTATGTAATAATGTGCAGGAATCTCACTTATCTATTGAAGGCAAGGAAGTTGCATTTACAATTCTTGTACATTTTCATGCTGTGTATATCACTTGTGAAAAGTTGTGCTTTGCGATATTTCCTATAGCCTGCCTGCCTTCCCCCCTCCCATAAGGCAGGCAGTACCATTTACTTTACCTGATCTTGGCTGATCGTGACAAAGCTAAACAGGCCAATATTTTACATCAAAGCCCATCAGGAAATCACAAGGTTTTAGACCAAACTATGAAATGGAAAAAATCTGGGAAGGAGGCACTGGCAATCTGTTTCCATGCTGTTGCCAGGAAAGTGTATCTATGTAGTTATCAAAAGTTAAGCTTGATTTAAGAGAAATCCTTCTAATTTTTATATAAAGGAATTGAAGAACCTCACTGGAATAGAAATAAGACATACCAGATTCAGCACTAGTGTCATTAGCAAAGATCTATACAGATGGTAGGTAAAACAATTTCCAAAAGTAAAATTAGATAGTCACATTTTTGATGTTTGCATTATTAAAGAGACAAGCTAATATGACAAGCTAATGTGATAGACTGGAAAGGGGGTTTAGCCCTTTGTCCCTATCTTGATCCAAATCCAAACTACCTTCTTTTCTCCCCTTGCAACTAACAACAGCAAAGCTTCTGATTAAATTAAGTGTGGTCAAAGTTATTTAACTTTTGAATAAATCATGATTTTACAGCTCAATTTTTATTACTTATAGCTTATCAAATTAAGCAAAACTGGCTGGGTTTACAAGCCAAACCAAAATTAAACAAGCCAGAGTTTAGCGTGATGTGGAAACCCATTCCCATCCAGTGTTATGAAAAATATTTCAGCAAATATTTGCAGAAAATAATGGGTTTGAAAACAGATCAAAGCCCAGAATCAAGAGCTGTATTTTCCAAGTGTTCTGTGGCATTAAATTACCCTATGAACAATGGACCACTTAAGAAGTCTGGAAAAACCCACATCCACACAAACTACACGTATCTACCAGCACTGTGAAGCCCTGGCCTCATCATCACACATTTAGAGTAAAGTAGTATGCTCTAAATGGGGCTACTTCTGAAGACTTCTCAGAATCTGAAGTTGATAGAAAAGGAGGGTATTGACAGGTGAGAGCAACTACTGCAATACAACCAGGGCTGGCTCAAGGGCATATGGCACCCCAGACCACACTGACTGACGGTGCCACCTCCTGCTGATGCAAAGGTTTGCCTTTTCAGAACAATTCAGAGGAGGGGTGCCTAAGCCAGTGCCTACTCTGCCTTAGTCTAAAGCCAGCACTGAATATAGCACCAAGTCTATAGTCGCTGCATTACCAATCAGATGTTTATCTGATTCAAAGTACTGGTTTTGACTCTAGAGCCCTTTATGGCTTGGCTCTGGGATACCTTATGGTCCATCTCTTCCAAGGGGAATCTGCCTAGCCTCTGCAAACAAGAAGGGAGGGGGGGCTTACAGTCCTGCCCACACAGGAGATTAAAGGGATAAGGCTCCAAAGGCTGTATTTCCTTGAAGTGGTTTCTGCTATGGAACACTTTACCCCCAGAGGCGTGCCAGGCACCCTTTTTATTTGCTTTTCACAGAGCCATGAAAAGAGTTTTGTTGCACCAGGCATTTGGCAATGGATTTTTAGTATTACTATTATGACTGTATGGCATTGGACCGTTGCTTTGATTACACTGAAGTTTCATCTGTATGTAGATGAATATATACTCTCACACACATCTTTATATATAAAGATTACACACACACAGCTTTTAATTTTATTGTAAACCGCTCCAAGTTTAGGGAGCTGGGCAGTATATAAATTCATATAAATCAAACCATCTCCATCCAGAAGCACTATTACCTGTTGAGTAAAGAAAGAAAAGCCTGCTGCAAATGGAAGAGACAAAGGCTTTCAGGTTTCTAGAAATAATTCAATCAATACAAATTCTCACCACAGATAATACAGATAAAGAAAATTCATAGAATTATGGAGAAAAGGACTTAAGTCCCCTTTATATATACATGAACTAAAATCTACATTTTACATCCTCACTAAAATCTACATTTAGATCCATATTCTGGCCTTTTAATATAAATGTTTCACAAATTATTCAGCAACAGATGCAAAGCTTTCACTGATTCACATGGAGTTCCCTAAATTTGTAGGCATTTCCCAAATAACCAATCTGAATGGACTTTTACAGAATGTTCTGGAGCGTTTTCCTTCCAATAATTCAGAATTATATACTGTATGTCTGTGTTGAGTCACAGCGTTATTCTGAATGAGTAGCAGTGCTTGGTTCTAGAGAAGAAAGAGAACACATTTATTGGCCTTATGTGGGCAGTGGACTTGCATACAGAAATAAAGCAGCATAACGGCAGGGGAAAATCATAGGTCTGTTGTAAAAGACTGACTTGAAAATGTAGTACATGCATTTTAAAGACTAATGAAGAACATAATGAGCTGTAATGCATAAATAACCCTTCTACTCATCAAAATGGTTGGAGTTCACATGCTGCTCAGAACAGCAAAAATACCCTTTAGAATTAAAAGAAATAATATATATTAAAATCAGACAGTCCCAACAACAAAGAGAAAAACAGACTTCTCCTGCATTTCAGGATATAATCCTTCAGAGTTATATGTTTATAGGCTTCATTATAATGGTATTTTGCAGGCTGCCCGGGCTAGCAGACAGCAATTAGGTCAAAAAAATTGAGAGGGTATAAGAGCCATGTATTTGCAAGAGAAAATGAATAAATAATAATGGTAATCTACAAGGTAAGGCAAATAACATAAAGTAATATTTAAGCACAATACCAACTCCTAAATAATTACAATACCCAATATATGTGAGAGAAGTCGTATGATTTAAAACTGATATATGCTTAATTTTCCTTCAGTCCATGAAATGGGAACATAACTTCCCTGGCTTTAGCATCCCTTAAAAATTAAAATAAGCCTGACGTTTTGTCTTGCAAATATATCCTTGGGAGTAACAATGATTTCATCCAGAAGCTTAATGGTAGTTTTTCTTCCCAGATCTAGAAATCTGTAGCACTGGTCCCAAGTGTTGCAGAAAAAAAATTCTGTACAGAAGGGATTTGGTTTTTCCCCCCTTAGAAAATGGAATTAGAACATAAATGAACTCTCTGGATTCATATACTGTATTAAGCATAATGTGGTTTGTTTGGTTTTGGCTTATTGTATTTTGGGAACCCAGTCTTTGTCATAGTTTATTAACATGAGCTGTTCCTTGAAAGAGTGCCACATGAAGGGAACCAGAAGGTATGCCTTTTTGGGTAGCAGCCCTGCCCCCTGGAGTGCCTCCCACACCCCCAATATTCAGTTGGCCCTGACCCTGCTGGCCTTTAGAAAGACCTTAAGTTTGGCTACTCTCTGGGTGTTGGAACTGGGATGGGTAAGTTCCCATCAGGAAAAGTATGAATGTGAGGCAGGTTGCCTATTACTGATTATTACTGTTAGTTGCTGATGGTTGTTGTTGTTGTTGTTGTTGTTTTACCTTGGTTGTTTCCTGTTGTAAGCTGCCCAAAGTTGCAATGTTTGGTTGGGCAGCCATATAAATTATTTAATATAAATTAATTAAACAAATATATAAGCAAGCTACCATCCAACTGTGGTCCAAAAGAATCATGACTTGGCATGATGTGCACAGTCTCTGTATGCTCCTTCATGAACTTCCTTCAGCAAAGGCAAGGTCATTTTTCCTCCTGTTACTCTATCCTAGGAAAAGAAATTGGAACACGGCTCCTAAACAGCACAGAACCTCTGATAACAGTGTGAAACAAATAAACATCCATACAGGTAATATCCTTATTAGGCCAAATGAAATTGTACAAAATTACTGCTAGTTTTTGGGTTTCAAGAACTCTTCAAGGCATCCTGGATAAAAAAAAATACAGCTGACAGAGACTTCTTTGCTGTTTTTCCCTTAACCTATATCCTGAAGTAGATACTGTCATATTCTTAGAGAGGGACAAAATGAAGTGATTGCTTAACATGGTTATTATTGCTGTGGTTATTATACATGTATAAAGAATTTAAACACTGTAACAAAAGTGATGAAACAATACACCGACTCCTTGTTAAGCAACGACCTCGGTTAGTGACCATTTGCAAATATGACAGTAATAAAAAATTCATTTTCTGACCAATGCATGCATTTACAACTAAATTTTGTACACCTGACAACACATGCCAAAGTGAGAGTAACACTGGCATAGCTGTATGAGAGAACTTTATCTGAATGAGACAGTAGCAACCAGTGATCTTCGCAGTGTCTCTTTCTCTCAGTCATGTGTTCACTTAGTGACCATTTCACTTAACCACATGGTCATTGGAATGGAACTCAGTCACTATTTGAGGAATGGGTGTACAGTCTCTACCGTCAGGCTCACAAAGCCTTGGGAGATGATAGCCTTTTGTTCCCTGGTTTCTTTGCCTAAATTTATAGGGTGGATGGTCATCTGTCAGGGATGTTGTAGTCACAGAGTCTGCACTGGGCAGGGGATTGGACCAGATGATTTCCAAGGTTCCTTCCAACCCCTTCATTTTATGATTCTATGAATCTACTTGATAAAAAAGTAAAAACTGGAGAAGCAGTTTTTTTCTCTGATTACTGGATGGGACCAATCTGGGCTTTTCTGGCTATTATGTTCTTCCTAGGAAGCAGGGATACAGTTTCCCAGTAGTTCTTTTCTCCTGGCTGAGGGATAAGGCTTTTGTTCAAGTCTCTGAAGCTGCTCTGTCTTTGACTACCAACTGAAAGACAAAATAATAATCACAGAAATACAGATGTTGAGAGCCCAGAGAGATAACCCAGTTTAATTTCCAATCCCATGGCCTGTATGTATCTATATTAAGAGGTAAAGAATGTGACTACAGTTCAAGTTCAGCAACTGTTTCCTTCATCAATTTCCTGCAAAAGCAACAAAGCAGTGCTTGAATGAATTGTGATGCCATTCCACTTCTTTTCAGATAGGAATAACAAAGTCTGCCTTGAAAATTTCTTTTCCTTTTTTTCCTTGCCCTTTGAAACTATTTCTTTCTCCTATTCCAACAAGCACTGCAGCAAATACTGTCTCTCTTTGCTCTTGCTCAGCTATCTTACCCAGGAACGTTCTGCTATTTTCTAGGGGTATAAGTTTGGAACACTGTTCCAAGGACCCTCAGAGAAATGTAAGTAATGTGGGTATGCAGGTTTGAGAGTTTTGTGGTAGTGTATTTGATAAAGTGATTTCTAGTAAAATCTGACTATTCTCTCAGCAAGGCTGGTATCAGATGTCATGGCTGTTTTGACACTTGCTCGGAAATGTTTTGGTCAGTAAGGGCCCCACTGCCAACCCAAGTATGAAAGAAGCAATATCAGTAAGATGCAGAAGAACATAAGAAAATTGGTCTGAATAGGAGAAGGCAAGAAAACAGTGACATTCCACATTATTCAGAAAGTCATCTTGTCCTTCAAAACTTGGAGTACGTTTTCAAGGTTTCCTTTTACCAATCTTTTTTAAAGGCAAAAAACCTGTATTTCTCTGATCTTCATACATATGGTAGAGGAAATCAGAATTTAAAACAGGCATGGCATGAAAGCTTCTAGACACATTTGGAACATGGTTTAAAAAGCAATAGTAGTAATAATTATGTACTTCAGTAGATCAGTGGCAGAAAATCTGAATGCACACCAAGTAATCTTCAGCTGAAATCGGCATATAATCCTTAATCAACCTTCTATATGTGAGATGTGTGACTCAGCAACAAAATTATTATATTTGGAGTATACACACAGAAGAGTTGCTTAGGTATGCTCTGTTAATATTTTTAGTAGGAATTGTCATGTTCACTGTTTCAATGTGCACTGTACATCGTAACGTTTCACATGCCATGGTGCTGACATGCGTTTCTGTTTGGGAGGGAGCTGCTGTGAGACCTTGTGCCAAGCTCTGTATCTACGTTCATTTCAATGGAATGTGTTTGGGTTATGTGCTCTGTTCAAGGACTTTTCCCGTGGACCATCAGAAGCCGTTAGGAGCACCTGGGATTGTGAGCCTGGGAAGATTCTATGCGGGGAGGGATCTCATTCATACCGAGGGTTTTTAGTTTGCATTTGGTGCGCTTTTTTCATTCTCAGCTTTCTTTGTGATCCTGCATACTATTCTTTAATAAATCAGATATCTTTGTGATCCTGCTCATGAGTCTGATGATGTTTTAGAACAGGCAATCTTTACATAAAGCTGAGAATCACCAAAGTTGTACCGTTAGCTCCTACCAAGATTAGTTTCTTGTGAGGGAAAATAGTTAACGATGGCCAAGTCCAAGCTCACAACCGGAGGACTTGAGGAACTGACTGGCTTGATGCCCGAGTCGACGGTCAAGAGCGGAGAACTGAGCCTCACCCCAGAACATTCAGGTTTCTGGCAGGATTCGAGTTCCAGCCCTGAGGTGGAGGAATCCGACGATGGGAGAGAACCAGAGCAACCGGCACCCAGCGAATCGCCCGCAGAGTTGATCACCTGGGATGAAATGGGAGAACCCCAGCCAGGGATGTCCCAGGCGTCTTGGAAGTATCGGTTCCCACTGACCCCAAACGTAGAATCTACCACTGTATCAACAGGGAGACAGCCTAACACGCGAGGGAGGGAGGAATCTCAAACCCCTGAAAGGCTAAGAGTGGTGGAGGCCAAAATAGAATCGATGGAGTACATGTTAAGAAACCTGTCTCTATCATGGGGGGGGGGCAGCCGAGGCACGAAGGAGATTCCAGCTCCACGCAATCATCCTCCATCCCTTCACCCGGACCGCCGGGGGAGCGGGGCTGGAGATGGCGCCGGGATGAATCTCCACCCCGTAGAGTTTGACCACCAGTGTCCCCACCCCAAGGAGGGAGAACTACTGTAACCTGGGGCCCAACCACTCAAGCAGCTGCCGATTCAGCTCCAACAGGAGTGGGGGTGAAAGACTTTTCTGTCAAGTTTGATGGGGATCCAACCAAGTTATCCTTCTTTCTCACTAATGCTAAAAGTTACATGAGGCAGTTTGGACCATACTTCCCTTCTGAAGAGGCTAAAATAACTGCCATTGCCACCAAGTTGAAGGGACGAGCGGCTGACTGGTATGTTCAATTAAGTGAGGCTGACTCCCCTGAGCTTGAGTATTTTGAGGACTTCATGTGGGCGTTAAAGCTGCATTTTGAGGATCCTCTAGCCAAGGCAAGAGTTAAAAAGGCACTGAAGGATCTTACCCAGGGCCGACTGTCTGTAGCTGATTACGCCCTGGAGTTTAAGGCTTTAGCTGGGAAAATCCCCGATTGGTCTCAGTCAACCTTAATAGAACGGTTTAAAGCGGGACTCAACCGGGACGTCCTGTGGTGGGCGTTGTGTAGAGACGACCCAGAGACATTGTATAAATGGATCTGTCTGGCCGGCAAGGCTGAGCATGCCCAGCATACCTTCATGCAAACCAAACGACCTGAAAAACAACCAGCCACCATGAGGGGACCCCGAAGTGCCACAACTGCTGCCCGGCCAGGCTATAGAGCCTGGGAAGAGGAGAGAGATCGGCGCTATGGGAGGGGTCAGTGTCTACGATGCAGAAAGGAAGGGCATCAAGCAGCTGATTGCCCAAAAGCCAAGGCTGGAGATTGAGCGGGCAAGCTGCCGGCTAAATCGCCACCCCCCTCACGGCGGATGACAGCAGCCAAGGGGGCAGCCGACACTGAGGAAGTATTCTACTTCTTGGGAGAGGCTGAAGATGACTCTAAGGAGCTGGCGGGAAATGCCAGCCACCTGCCATGAAGAGCGCCTGCGGGCAGGTGGAGGAGGATGGGCGCGAGGATGTTATGGTGAGTGCTGACTGTCCCACTCTAGCAGTAAAAGTGAAATTGGGCTCCCGCACAAAGACTACAGAGGTCTGGGCTTTAGTTGACTCTGGGTGTTCCAGGTGTCTGATTCACCCTGATCTGGTTGCTGCTTTGGACCTGCCTAGCTTTCCCCTCCAGCAGCCTTTGATCTTCACACAGTTGGATGGTTCAATGGCGGGGGGGGGGCAGCAACCCATTTCACTGGAACTGTCGCAATGCAAATGGGCAGCCACCGTGAGACTTTAAAATTTGTAGTGGCACCTGTTGGCAACCCCTTGGTAATTCTGGGGATTCCCTGGTTACCTATCGAAGCCCACGTATAAATTGGGAACACAGAACTCTGACTTTTAAGGATGGGTTTTACCAAGCCCCTACCGTGGAGAGAGCTTCAAGCACGGGGGTTGGAAGGGCTGCAATTGCCACGCCGTGCCCTAGTTTGGCACATTTAGAAGGCTTGCCCGATCAATACCAAGACTTTGCAGACATCTTTGGGGAAATGGAAGCAGATCAGCTACCCCCCCATCAGAAAACTGACTGTGCAATAGAGTTGGTTCCCAATGCTCAATTGCCCAAGCCAAAAATTTATCCAATGACTCAGAAGGAGCTTGAGGCATTACGGGACTTTATTGACAAAAATCTGTCAAGGGGGTTTATTGAACCTGCAAATTCCCCGGTTGGGGCCCCTGTGTTATTCCAGGAAAAGAAAGATGGCACGCTTCGACTCTGTACGGACTATCGGGGGTTAAATTCCGTCTCAATTTCCAACAAGTACCCTCTGCCACTCATGAAGGACATGTTAGCTCACTTGTCTAAGGGCAAGATTTTCTCCAAGCTCGATCTTCGTGAAGCCTATTTCCGCATCCGCATACGAGCTGGAGATGAGTGGAAAACTGCTTTTAATTGTCCACTGGGTTCATTTCAGTACGAAGTCCTCCCTTTTGGGTTGGCAGGGGCGCCCGGAGTCTTCATGCAATTGATTAATGAAGTATTACATGATCATTTGTTTAAAGGAGTCCTGGTTTATTTAGACGATGTTCTCATTTACGCTGAAACCGAGGAGGAACATGAACACCTCCTCAAACAGGTGTTAAGCAAGCTTAGAGGTGCCAAGCTTTATGCCAAGCTTTCCAAATGTGAGTTTCACAAGACCCAACTTGACTATCTAGCCTATAGGGTGTCTGACAAGGGCATTGAAATGGACCCTGAAAAATTTCAGGCGATTTTAAGTTGGGAATGTCCCCGCACCCGGAGGCAATTGCAAAGTTTCCTCAGGTTCAGTAATTACTATCGCCAATTTATCCAGGGGTTTGCTGAGATTGCTTTGCCCCTCACTGATTTACTCCGTACCAAGGGCTTGGGGGAGACACGCAAGGTAAAAAACCCTGGGGCAGTGCTGAATTGGACGCCTGAATGCCAGGCAGCATTTGAGAAGTTAAAAACCCTCTTTACTGCTGAGCCTATTCTACGGCACCCCGATCCTGAATGCCCCTTTGTGGTCCAAGTTGATGCTTCTGACTCGTCAGTTGGGGCTATTTTGTTATAGAGGGATTCTGAAAATCACTTAAAACCTTGCGCTTATCTGTCCAGGAAATTTTCTGAAACTGAACGCCGGTGGCATGTTTGGGAAAAGGAGGCTTTTGCTGTAAAAGCCACTTTGGAAGCCTGGCATCACCTCCTTGAAGGCGCTAAATGCCCTTTCGAGGTTTGGACTGATCACAGGAATTTAGAAGCCCTCCACACCCCCCGGCGTCTCAGTCCTAAACAAATTCGCTGGGCTCAATTTTTCAGTCGCTTTAACTTCCAGTTAAAATTTATTCCGGGAAAGAAAAACTTTCTGGCCGATGCTTTGTCACGTTTACCTCAGGACCTTGACCAAGTAGTAGATGTGGTTGGGACTGTTCTCACTGAACCACAACTGGGCTTAGTTGCTGTCACCCGGAGCCAGACCCATGCGCAGGCATCTCCACCCCCAGCCTAGTCTGGGAAGCGGAAAATGCAAGTTTCTTGTCAGTTACAGAAGGACTTTCTCCAGGCAGTGAAATCTGACACTTGGTTGCTAGCTAATAGAGACAATGTTTCTTTTGAAAACGGTCTGGTGTGGGTGGAACACCGCCTTTATGTGCCTGAAACTTTAAGAGCTGATGTCTTGCAGCGTTCCCATGATGATAAACTTGCTGGACACTTTGGTTTTGTCAAAACCTTGCATTTGGTTCGCCGTCAATTTTGGTGGCCAACCTTAAGGCGTGATGTAAAAGACTATGTTGTTTCCTGTCCTGTTTGTCCCATGTCAAAGTGAAAAGGAGGAAAACCACAGGGGCTTCTACAGCCAGTGGTCAGCCCATCCTGTCCCTGGGATGAGATTTCTATGGATTTTATTGTGGACCTACCTCCCAGTCAGAAGAAAACTGTCATTTGGGATGTAAAAGATTTTTTCTCCAAACAAGCCCATTTCATTCCATGTGCGTCCATCCCGTTGGCCCCGCAATTGGCCCGCCTATTTCTCATCCACATCTACCGTCTCCACGGTAGCCCCTCCCGTTTGGTCAGTGACCGCGGGACACAGTTCACTTCCCAGTTTTGGAAATCATTTTTAAAATTGATTGGCACCAAACAGGCGCTGTCCACGTTGTCCCATCCTGGGACTGACGGATCTACTGAGATTTTGAACTCCGCCCTTGAACAATTCCTTAGAGCATACATTAACTACCATCAGGACAATTGGGTGGACTTGCTGCCTTTTGCTGAAGTGGCTTACAACAATGCTGTCCATCAGAGTACCGGGCAAATCCCTTTTGGTGTGGTTTCTGGTCACGACTTTGTTCCCATCCCTGAGCTGCCACAACCCCCTCCCCAATCCTGTTCTGCCTCTGACTGGGCTGTTAAGCTTGCTGATTCCTGGCCGGTGATGCAACAAGCTTTGGCTGATGCCCAGGCTGCTTACAAGTTTCAAGCCGATAAACGTCGTTCTTTGCAACACGATTTCAAAATTGGGGATCAAGTATATTTATCTACCAAATTAATCAAGTCCCCACAACCCTCTAAAAAACTTGCTCCCAAGTTCATTGGTCCTTTCCCTAATCCAGTTACTGTTAAGTTGGACCTGCCTCACAATTTGAAACACTTGCACCCTGTTTTCCATTGCAGCCTGCTCAAGCCTGTCCACCACTCCTACCGCTGGCATCCCCAACCTCCTCCTCCTGCTCTGATCATGATTGATGGCCAACAGCACTTTGAAGTCAAGGAGGTTGTTGATTCTTGCAAGCTTCGAGGCACCCTCCAGTATCTGATCCACTGGAAACACTTTCCTCATCCTGAATGGGTGCCTGCTCACCACGTTAATGCTCCTGATTTAGTTAACCGTTTCCACTTAGCTTACCCTTTAAAGCCTGCCGCTTAGTATTTTCTTTCTTTTGGGGGGCAGTATGTCATGTTCACTGTTTCAATGTGCACTGTACATCGTAACGTTTCACATGCCATGGTGCTGACACGCGTTTCTGTTTGGGAGGGAGCTGCTGTGAAACCTTGTGCCAAGCTCTGTATCTATGTTCATTACAATGGAATGTGTTTGGGTTATGTGCTCTGTTCAAGAACTTTTCCCGCAGACTATCAGAAGCCGTTAGGAGCACCTGGGATTGTGAGCGTGGGAAGATTCTACGGGGGGAGGGATCTCATTCATACCGAGGGTTTTTAGTTTGCATTTGGTGCACTTTTTTCATTCTCAGCTTTGTGATCCTGCATACTATTCTTTAATAAATCAGATATCTTTGTGATCCTGCTCATGAGTCTGATGGTATTTTAGAATAGGCAATCTCTACAGGAATACTGTTTGGGCCTTGGTTCAAAGGTGAGTAGCAGTAACCACTCTGCATACAATTACTTTATTAATTACAGTTACATGCTGTCCAACAACAGTTCTTCAGGTGACTCATAGTAACATTAAAAACAATAAAAGCAATGATAAAACAAAGCATATAGGCAGTCCTCGCTTAGCAACTGCTTCACTTAATGATCATCTGCAGTTACGAGAGATGAAAAAGTAACTTTATGATCAATTGACCTTTACACATCTGTAAAGCAAAGGAAAGCTGAAGATCATAAGCAGTCACTGTTTCACTTAGCAACTGCATCATTTAATGACCAAGTTGTCAGTCCCAATTGTGGTTGCTAAAGAAGGACGACCTGTGATAGAATTGAAAACTGCATCAGCAAATAAAATATTCAATATGATACATATGTGAATTGTGAGAATGGTGCATTTCTGTGCATATGTTTTTCGAAAATGGCTATGATAATATCAGATGTCTCATTTGATCAATGAGTTTTTTTAAAATTGAATTAGAATGATAGGTAATCCTGCCACAATATTAAATACCTCTTCTTTGCATATGTCTGAGACCAAGAAGCTGCAAAGAGGTTGGGAATATTTATAGCTCAAGAAATCTTTAAGAAATGGTCCCAGGCCAAATCAAGGAAGACTTCAGTTGTGGAAATAGATCCCCTTAGAGTCAACTAAGATATCAATTATTGTATAACCTTATGGCTCCTAACATGAAATATGATTTTCATCTGTGAAAAAGCCACCACAAATTAAATACATCACATATTAGTATATAAAATTTTTACTCTTATATCTGGGAATAAACTCCACTAAACTTAATGGAACTAAGTTTCTTTTGCGTTCTAGAGGATGTGCACCTGATGATGATGATGATATGTACAGAATTTTGATATGCTTCTGACAATATTTGAGGATATCAAAAGCTACTCTGGTTTGAATTTATTGCATGAACAACCAGACTCTGGTTTTAGGATGCCCTGGTTCTGGGGATCTTCCATCTCTTGTTCTGGATGGGACTGCATTGCCCCAGACAGAACCTGTCCACAATTTGGGGGTCTGCCTGCTTTTATGGCTCCTGCTTGAAGAACAGGTGGTGGCTGTGCCAGGAGGGCCTTTGCACAGCTTCATTTTGTGCGCCAGTTGCACCCATTCCTGGACTGGGAGACCCTGCTCACAGTCATTCATGCCTTAGTTACCTGTCTGGATTACTGCAACGTGCTCTACAAGGGGCTGCCCTTGAAGTGTATTTGGAAGCTTCAGCTAGTGTAGAATGCAGTGATGTGGGTAGTTATGGGTGCCTGTTGTACGGTAAACAGGATATCACTCCCCCAGAGATCAGACCAACCCCAGAGATCACACCAACCCTGCTGGCTTTCCCAAGACCTTAAAGACCTGGTTTTGTCATTGAGCCTGGGGCCCTGATGGTACGGGTGAGCCCCTTGCTTGGCTGTATTAACTGATACGAATGATTACCAACTGCATTATTGGTTGTTTTTCCTGACTGCTAGTTATGTTATTTAAAATGTTGTTATATTGTTTTTATTCTGTTTTTAATAACTGTTAGCCACTCAGAGTTATGTACTGATGGATGGCCATATAAATTAAATTCATTAATTCACTGAGACAGGTATAAACATGGTTCTCAATTCATTAGTAACTTAGGTGGATATGGCTCATTTGGATTATCTCTCCGTTCTTTTAAAGTCGGATTGCTCAGCCACATGCATGACTGAGCTCATCTTTTTAAAAACTTTAAAAGAAGTGCAGGAGATACCAGATTTTATCAGAGCTTTGGTAATAAATGTATCTGACAATTCCCCGTCCCCACAAGCAATTTTCTTGAAGATATACTTCCTGTTAAGTTTTGGAAACTGACCATGCCAATCCATAAATGAATCTCAAATTAACTATAAAAGCAAACAGATTTCCTGCCATGTTTGTGAAATAAACAACAACAACCCCAGTCTGAGCTGAAATTGCTTGATGAAAAGCAAAAGATTAAGGTTTGTGAAACTAGCCAGATAAAGTCAGGATTTAGAGCTCTTATGTAAACTTATTCTCTAATTAGACACCAGAAATAGATGGTTTATTCAACTTTGTGGGCTGCTGCCCTGCATCCAGATAGATATTTTGGTTGCATCACATGTAACATTTTGATGCATTCTCCTCTTGTGATCTTGTTTTTATTTATGTTTAATTGTTTTTTAATTTGGTTTTGTAGAATGCTTTCATTGTTGGTTTTATTGTACACTGCCCAGTCGCTTTGTGTGAGATGAGCAGCTATATAAATGTGATAGACAAATAGACAGATAACTGTTTTAATCCGTGACTGAACTACAAGGTGGTTTACAAGTCTTTATAGCTGCTGGCAGAAGAGCTGATGAACTGCACTCACTCACTCAAATATCAGCCTACTGTATACTTCTGAAAGAATGCCAACCCAATCTTGTTGTTCTCGTTTAGCACAACTCAGCATTGTATCTCTGGAAAGTTTTAAACACAGTACGGTGACATATCTCCCTTGACATTTCAAAGCAATATTGGAATAATTTCGAGAAATAAAGCCAGGGCAACACTCTGTTACTTCATGGCCAAACCTGCAGCTCATTTTCAAGTCAGATCTTGCAAGGATTGTGCTTTATTATGGAAAACCATTTTAATCCATTCTTGGCATGAAGAAACAGACTTGGTAGTTATTTTCTCCCCAGCCCCACCCACAACTGCCAAACCATCACCAAACAGCATGACAGGGATGGGTAAGTTGAAATGTGGCATTGTTAATATACGCACATTCCAGATCGATTTCCAAGTAAGACTGCAATCACATGTGCATTTCATAAATAATATACGGTAATCAATCAGTTGAAAAATATAATTTCAATCCTTAAACTTCCATGCACATTTTATTTGAAAGTGCTTTAATTAATACTCCGTTTAGTCCATTTCTCACGGTTTCTATCTTTTCACTATGGTCTTCCCTTCCTTTACCTCAGTTTGTGGCCTGTTTCCACCGGCAAACGTAATGGGGTGGAATTCGAAAGGAATTCTTCTAGTCTGAACTTGTGCAGAGATAAGACCAGCGCTTGTCTGCCTGCCGGCCGGCCTGCCTACCTCTCGCTCGCCCTCTCTCTCACTCGCACATACAGTACAGACATCTGGTCGAACTGCACTCACCTTCCGGCCTAACTCAACGTGCTTTACCTCCTGTCACGGCGAGAGAACGGAAACGTCCACACTGAGAGATCCGCCACTAATCGGATTAGGCGTTCTTACCCAGGCTCCCTTCCCTTGCTTATGCCTGTAGTGGGCCTGGCCCCAGGTACACATCTGGAGGAAATCCAATCTTGGTTGTAAACAACAGCTCCAGGAGAGGAAAGGCGCTCTCCTAAGTCCGAGCGGGAGCTAAGCACCTCCTTGTTGCTGTCGCAAGTCCAGCCTCTGAGCCGCGCCTTCCTCCTCCCTTCCTTTCACTTGCTCTTTGCTTAGCACTGTCGCCCAGGCCTGGCAGGCGAGAGAGGGGGTGGAGAAGGAAGCGGGCGGGGAGCCGAGCATTGCCGAGGGAGCAGCAGAATCAAAACAAGCGAGACACGCCTTTTCCCTGGCTTGCATTTCTTCCGCGGCGAGGCGTCTGTGGATGCGCGCCTGTGTGCGTGCGTGCATGCGACAGGGCCGCGGTGCGTGAGAGAAGGACGAGCGTGCTGCTCCGCCTGACAATGGAGCTGCACTAGGCGGGGGTCAGCGGGGGTAGCAGCAGCAGCAGCAGCAGCACCAGAGGCAGCAGCACTGCCACCGCGAGCCTCCGCCACCGCCGCCTCCTCAGCCTTCCCGCTGCGACCCGCTCCTCCTCCTCTCCTCCTCCTCCTCCTCCTCCTCCCTTGGCGATGCCGAACCAGAAGAGTAACAAGGGCAAGAAGAACAAGCGCGCTAACAGCAGCGGGGACGAGCAGGAAAATGGAGCCCTGGCCGCGACGGGAGTTGCAGGCGCCGGAGGAGTCCTGGCCGCCGTGGCTGCGGCCGGAGCAAGCGGGCCCGTGGCGGCTGCCGGAGGTGGAGGAGGCTCCGGGGGAGCGGCGGCAGCGACAGGCTCGGCTTCGGGCGACTCCAAAAACGGTAGGAAGAAACGGGACGGGATGGACGAGGGAGAGCGGAACGAGAAAGCAGCCGTGCAGCGTGCAGCCGCGAAACTTCACTCGCTGGCTCTTTTTCCTCCCTGCTTTATCGGATGGGCAGAGCTGGCGGGCCTTCGATGGCGCAGCAGCCCTAGGATGGGAGAAGCCGAGCGGGCCAGCATGCAGATGAGCCAAAGGGAAGCGCGGCCCTTCGCTTTCTTGGCTTGAGTTCGACCGCAAGCGCGCGCGGACGCGCGGCCTGCCGCCGGGTCTCGTGAGTGGAAGTTCGAACGCTCGCCGGGCTGAAAAGAGGCAGCTTGCCGGCCCACGTGCCCCTTCCCCTCAAAGGGTTGTGCAGGGACTTGGTGGCCCCCAAGCCGGGCTGCACAGGCACGTGTCCCCAAATGGTGTACCTATTAAGGAGAGCGTGTGGTTTCTGTACCTTCTGGCGGATTTCCTCCTGTCCCTTTCCCCGCCCTCCAATAGCTAATTTCTGGGGAACTGAAACTATTCATGTCCTCATAGTTCGTGTCCAGAAAGCGAACCGGTGAGGTGAGACCGAATAGACGCGTCTCCTTCCTTCAAAACGACCGTCTCCAACCTTACAAAGACGGATAGGGCGAGAAAAAGCCTGTGCAGGCACGTTGTACTTAAAAGTGACCCCAATTTTAAAGGTGCAGAAAACGGCACGGAAGTAAACACCCGGGCTAAACTCTGTATTTTTGTTTTAATACGGCCAGCATATTTTATTTGATTGAAAATGTGATCTGATAATCTTGGGGTCTCAACAGTCAGACTCAGCTGGGCAGGAAGTGTCATATGTTCAAACCTGTCTTCACTACTTCACTGAGGAGACGGCTCTTGTTCATTGTGCGTGGCTTGTAGTGTTTCCCTCACTGTAAAGACCCCATATTTTTCTGAAATTGCTGTGTTCCCCAAGTGCATGCTTAGCAGCTCTTCATGCCTGGGTTTAATGTCTGTTAGGGATGATCCCTCTCAGCTTTATTCAGATGTCAGAGCTATAATGGCTAGCTGTTTCTTTTTTTTTTTTTTAAGACAGAACAAACTGCTGATGAAAGACTTCTATATTTGCAACAGGATAGTTTGCAGGGCAGCACAGCTTAGGTGCAGCTGTGCCATCATCTCACTCTACCAACCATTGCCTACAACCTAAAATAAAGTAAAAAGAACTTTGCCCTCACCACTGTGCACTCCCTCCACTGAAATAAGTTAAATAGGGAAAGGAAAAAAAGAAAACCTCTCCTTAACCACTCTGAGCCCTTTAAATGCTTTAGTTTCTCAGTGATTTTTTAAAATTTAAACTCAGTGCCTGTTTATGAGTGCAGAATGTAAGTAGCAAATGTTAAAAGGGTTAGGTTTAAAAGGGTATGTGTGAACAGTTACTCTATTTTCTTTTGGTAGTTGCCAGGTTAGTTTTATGTGCGTGACATATAAGAACACAAGAACAGGCAATTTTTTTTTGTTTTGTATTTGAAAATTGTTCTGAGAAATGTTCATCAGAGAACTCTTATACTATTCCTTGCTGGAATGTGCTACAAATACTTGGGCAAATAATGATCTCTAAGGAATTTGGAATAATATGTGCTTTGTCTCTGCATACTACAGTGAAACAGAGGAGATGCATCTGAAAACACAGTCTCCTGTTTACAGCAAAACAAAATTTAAATTCTGCAGTCTCCCAGGAATAGCTTCCGGCGCAATGCCCACACTGATGAAACGTAGCAATCTGATATTTTGTACTAAATTTAGGACAGAGGCTGATGTTTGGATGAGGTCTAATAGTGTATGGATAACTATTATTACATCTTAGTGAGGATATATTCCCGGCATTGGCACAAAAAGAGGGTGTAAAAAATATTAAATCTCCAGGTACTGTTAAATCTTGTAAAAATCAGGGGGACTTAAGTATTCTTTATTAATCCTCCAGTAGTTGCTATCTGTAGTAACTGTGCTCAAACTCTTTTCAGTTTGAAAAGGTATTATTGTAACAGCTCTTATATAACTGGAACTTTTTCTGTTTAATTTTATGAGTTATTTTATAGACAAAAAATATACTGAGATGGGGCCAACATGGCTCTGGAAAACCTGGAAGTCATCAAAATACTTGTGTGACGCTTGCAGACTCTTGGTGGAATCCAAGAATTCCAGATTGCATGCTCCAAGAAGCTGCTACTTTTCACAATAGACAACATAAGTTTAAAAATATTATCATGAAAGAACAAATCAGGAGGAGATCCAAATCCATTTGTTTTTCCAAATATTTTGATCTCTAAGACCATGACTCAGAATGTCAAGGAAATTACTATATTTTTGTGGAACAGACTTGTATTTTAAAAATTGGTTTGTGGTTTGGTAGAAACTTTTTTAGTAAAGAATGTGGCTTTTTAAAGCTATTATGAGTTCTATTTACAGAGGAGATGGGGAAGAAAGTTCTGGCCATGTCTCTTTCTACAAGTAGATTTTTTAAAAAACATCTGAAGAACCTGTTCACTTGGAAGGTACTGGATCAAAAATGACTATAAATTATATCTTGTTTAGTTACTTGAGAGTTGTAGATAGGAATACCCAGCAAGTACATCAGGTTTGGAGTAAGAGTTTCAGTATATCAACCTATTTAATTGATAAGAGACAAGCTTGATAAATCAGTTTTATTATCTTGCTTAATGTTGCTGTCCCAAATATTTAGCTTCTCATAAAATGTATTGTATGCTCAACGTTTTTTAAACCTAGGAATTTATTGGATGGTGTTTAATCTTTTTTTCTAAAGGAAAGATATTTTCAAGAGTAATTTATTTTCCATATTTAATTGGTTATATTTCTTAAACTCTAACTTGTCCCTGCTAAAGGTAGTTTGTAGGAGAATGAAGTTATAGTGTGATTTAATTCCTTTATTTGGAAATTATAATTCTGTGTTTTATTAGCTAAAATCTAATTTATATGTGCAGCTCCCTGCATATTGTATATAGTCCTGCTACTTTAGGCTGTTTATAATCTCTTAATTTTCCCTACTCAGCCTACTTTCCCATAAGCTCCACTGCATATGAAAAGCTAGTATGTCATCTAATGGAGCCCTGTGTGCTTCAGAAACAATTTGGAAGAAGTCTTTTTTTTTTTTTTGAATTGCATTAATTTTAAAGAGACAGTATCTTTTTTCAGGCTCATGTGAAAGCCTGAAAAAATAAATGACATATGTACTTTAAAGAACAGCAGTGCTCATGTGAATTCCAAAAAAGTTCAGAATAATTTTAAAGGCATACACAGGCATATCAACTAGATACTTGCCTACAGTTCAAAAGTAGTACAGGCCTCTGAGATGGCTGTACTGTACCAGCATGTTCAGATTAGTTCTTGGAGATAATTTGGAATAAAGTTAGCTTGTGAAGACTTGCTAATTCTTTCATAATATTGCAAAATTTAAAATATCCAAATAGGTAAAGTTTGCTTGACTTTTCAATGAAATAACCCACACCCACAAGGTTTGCCGGGTATAAATCACATAAAAGCATGCTTTCAGTGTTCATTGTATCATTATATGATTTTATTATGATCACTGATACACATTTTGATTACAACCTTTAATATACAGGCAGTCCCCAAGTTATGTAAGCGTTGATTTATGTAACTCTGCCATTATGCAGGTGGGTGTGACCATCAGATTGTGTACATGAGCAGAATGGCATGTAATCCCATGTGCAAAAATTGGTTTGTGCTAGTGGACCACCTGTACCCTGTTCTTCTTTTTCTGTTTGCTTCCTGTTATCTTAACAGATTAAATCTTAGTGCTAATTTCATGATATTGAAATCAGAACAATCTACTTTCAGTTTAGCCACAAAAAGTATTTTGTGCAAAATGGAGTGGTTCAGCTCTGGAATGTTGTGCTTTTCTTTGCAACAGATTGACCTTGGCATTTCAGAAGTGACTTACACATTTCCTGAAATATATCATAGAGAACAGGAAGTTGGTTGAATTACGTTTCCACCCTTTGGAAAATAGACTCAGAGAGCTGCCCTAGACATTAGGTCCAACAATGGAATGGTTTTCTAGGATAGAGGTACATAGCCTGTAACCACAGGGTATACATTGTGCCCACAGAACCTTTGAATGTCTAGCCAGAGCCCCTCCAAAAGTAGCTACCAATTTTGCAATTGTTTGCCTGATGAAAGAAGAAAATGATTACTGTATATACTCGCATATAAAGCCATCCACAGATAAGTTGACCCTTGAATTTTTAACCAAAATACCGTGAAAAATGTGCCACCCACGGATAAGCCAACCCTCAGAATTTTCATATGTTTTAATTTTCACAATTGGCTTATCCACAAGTGGCACATTGTTCATGGTATTTTGGTTAAACATTTGAGGGTCTGTTTATCTGCAGATGGGTTTATATGCGAAAATAAACAGGATATACGGGGACTTTAAAAAAGCTGAGGGAAAAACCTACTGTATATACTCATGGATAAAGCCGTCCATGAATAAGCTGAACTCAATTTTTGGGGTGTATTTTGACCCCTAAAATTCTTGGCTTATCCATGACTATATATGATAAATACATGTGGAATAATCACTATTGTTATAAATAATTTAAAAATAAAATAAATTTTAGTTATTGGCTCTGTTTGAAGTATAGCACCAAGCCTACCTATCAAATGTGACCTAGCACTGAAACATAGGCCTTCTCTTGTCTATCTGGTTTGGTGTATGTGGCAAAAGTACATTTTTCTCCAGAAAAAAAGATTAAATTGAGTGAGAATACATTGTATTTAGATGTTGCACAGAATTGCCTCTCATAACTGTTGTGTGGATGGGAATGAATTTGAGAAGCTGAGGGATGAAAAGACAAAAACTGAAGGCATAACTACCTGGAACTTGGCATTGCCATGTGTACATTTGGCAACCTAAAACATGATATTGTCCTAACAAGCAGGAACCATGCTGAGACTAAGAATAAGTATCTAGTGTTTTATTATTGCTACATTAGACAGAAAATCCTAACAAACTGAAGAAGCGTGAGAAAACCCATACAGATAAACCCCAAAGGTCAAGGCGGGTCTGTTCTGTGTCTCTTTGAATGACTGCTCAAATTCTCGCTACTACGCATGCGTTTTCCCCCCTGGATAGGGGCCCCCTCCTGCTCACCATCAGTGCTCATGACAGATATGGGTACATGAAAAGAGTGTTTAATGTAGCAGCTGAATTGCATCTCTATCACCCTGTTGGATGCATTTGCTGTTAGTTAGTTAGTTTGTTTATTTCTTTATTGAATGTCTAGTGTGCTCAATTCCAAAATGACTCTGGGTGGCTTCACAAGTCAAAAGTAACAACATTGTGTAAAAACAACGATTATCTGAGGGATAGTATAACCTCTAACCACATCACTCCAGGCTCAAAGGGGGCCCACCCAACTAAGTCCTTGGGGAAAAAAACAAGGATTTAAAGATTGCTTAAAGACAACCAAGGTGGATCTCTGGCTGGATGCTGCTCTAAAGGGTAGGCGCTGTGACTGAGAAGTTCTACTTTCTGGGCCCCACTAGATGGCATTGCTTAATTGATGGGACCTGAAGTAAACTGACTATGTTAGAACACACAGGATGGGTTGACAGTGCAGGAGACAGGTGGTCCCTGAAATTGCTAGGCCCTGCATCAAGCAGGGCATTATTGGTAATAACCAGCACCTTGAATTGTACCCAGAAGCCAACTGGCAACCAGTATAACTCATAGCAGCTGTGTTACATTGGCACAGTGAGGCTTGTCCATCAGTGCTTGTGCTAACTTGTTCTGGACCAGCTGTAGCTTCTGAGTGATCCTAAAGGGCAGCCCCATGTAAAGCCTATTGCAGTAGTCCACTGGTGAGTTGACCAAAGCATGACTGTCTATAAGGAGGGCTTCTCAATCCAGAAATAGGCACAACTGGGACAAAAGTTGAACCCGTACAAAGGTGTTTCTGGTCACAGCTACCAGCTACTCCTCAAACAGGAGCTGAGAATCCAGAAAGGCCCCCAGACTGTGCACCAGTCCCAAGCGGGGCACTGTATTCAGGATCAAGGGTGGAAGGTCCTCAGAACTGAGAAGTCTGAGCACCCACAGCCATTTGGTCTTGCTAGGGTTGAATCTGAAGCTATTCTTCGCCATTCAGACCCCAATAGCTGCATGGTAAGATCTTGACAACGTTGCTTGGCTAGCCAGGAGTCAAAATGAACAATTGAGTGCCATCAGGATACTGATGATACCTGATGCTGAACCAATGGAAGACCTCCCCTGGTGGTCAGAGCTTCAAGTTCTGATACACCCCACAAATCACAGGCTTTGGGACTGGTCTTTCTCTCCCTATACACACACCCACTGTGCAGAAGGGAGAACTACTGTAACACTGTGTTGTCTACTGTAGATGGCAGAGAGAATGACGTCAGTGGACAGGAGGAAGAGCCACTACCCAGACAACAGTCAGATAAAAGAGAACTGAGTGTGGGGCAGGAATGTAACCTGAGTAAAGGTCTCAGACAAGACTCTCTCTAGTTCTCCCAAAGATAAACAGGAGGGTAGAGAAAGCGCATTCAGACTTGCAAGATTCTGTTACTGTAACTTCATTATAAAGGTAGTACTGACTTATGTGATATTGGATTCCTAGTCTAATATACCTTGAAGGGCTGACATCAATTCCCTGCAGCCAGTCCAGAAGGGATACCATGATAGATAGCATCAAAAGTCACAGAGAGATCTACAGGGGCAGAGATGGTTGCATCTCTGCTCTGCTTAGGTCACTGACAAGGACTGCCGGTGCCATCTCTGTGCTGTATCCAAACCTGAAACCTGATTGTCATTCGGTGAGAGAAAATCCGTGAAGTCTTGATGTCTTGTTTTGTTTTTCAGTACTCATGGATAGGAAGTAGAAAGAGATTATAGTAGGGGAAGAATTAATCTTGATGGCTACAGCTGACACATGAGGAAAATGACTGAATGGAAATAAGAACTTAGCACATACTATGGCCCAGATGGAGCTGTAGTGGCCCTATTCTTCTGATTGGAGAAGATGACCTAGATCTGAGCAGCACAGATATCCTGGCTTGGGTGTTAATGAAGGGACATGGTGCTTGATAGAAGTCGACTTATAAGGAAAGCAGAAGTCTAATGTTCTCAGTGGTCGAATTTCCCCAGCCATCCTCCTCACTGGGTGGTATTGATAAGTGGATGTGTAAGTTGGGTGCCTCAGGACTGCCTCTGGTATGAGAGCCTCAATGCTAACATGTATTGGTTTCCTTTGGGAATTCTTTAAAGGAAAAGACAAATGCAGAAGTTGAGCAGCGTTTAAATGGTTCGATGACTAATCACTTAGCAGAAGGGAAGAAGAAGTGGCTTTGCACATGTTGTTGAGCTAGAACTCTCATTACCCATCATCACTGGCCAGGCTGGCTATAGTTGTGGAAAGATTCAGTTCAGAAGCATTTGGAGAGGTTCTGCACCCATGGCTTAGAGAACAGAGAGAAGAACAAGTTTTATTTCTCCCTGAAAATGGGAGAGGCATGTAGATGACACAAATATTTGGCTTTAGGTCTTGGCCTAATTTTTATAAGCCCTGTTTAGAAAGTCTTTTAATAAGCTTCTATTTGTGAACGCTTCTAAATCAAACATTTTCAGATTAATTGTCCTTTCAAATACATCTAATTTTCTTTTAGAACTCTTAAGGCAAATGCCAGCCTCTTTTGACTGCCAAGTGATTTAATGAAACCATGCTAGTTGAAGTGGGCTTGCCTATGATAACATCAATGTTCTGAAAAAAATACCAATTTATTCACCTAAATTTTGCTGTGTCAAGTTTTGTATGCGTTACCTAATTATACATCTAGCTGTATTATTCATTTGCCAGTTTGGTATGAATTTTGTGCTTCAGTGTGTGGCTGTTGCACATAGATTTCTAGTTCTGGTTACTAGAGCTGAATGTTCCCAAAGTTCACTTTTCAGAAGTGATTTGTATTATAAGTCTCTGAATATCTATTAACTTCTCTTTTTGTTTGTGTGTGTATGGCTGGGCTACTTTTACAGTCTTTCTCCCTTCCTTTTGCTGTTTTAATTTTTCACTTTAGCATTCATTACCTCTTACATGATTATTCAGGGATCACATATTGGGTGTGATCATAAGCCAAGTTGTATATCACATAGATGGCCATTTTTGAATAGGGGGTAAACAGATGACATCAACCTGTAATGAGACCATGCTTCTGTTCCTGTTCAGGTAATAGACTGGACAGTCTTTGTCAAAATCAAGGTATTAGTGGAATGGGATTTTGCTGTTGTACTCTATATAATTATAGATTATGGAGGGGCAATAGCTGGAGACTAAGAGACAAACAATTACCAGGTAATAGTAAGGTAACGGGGGACAGGGGCAGTAATATAAATCTAATAAATAAATAAATAAATAAATAAACAGGTGCTGCTCCTTAGTAAATTGAGGAATAAATAAATTTCCTGAAGTCATTGTTCTTTTTTTTCTTTCTCCTTTTTTGTGTGTTTTTAAAATTTCCTTCTAGTTCTTTAACCTGGGTACGTATAATAAAGACTTGAATTCTTAATGGATCAGTGACACTTTCTTAAGCAGTGTTTCTCAGCCTGGCTGGGGAATTCTGCAAGTTGAAGCCTTAAACTTCTTAAAGTTGCCTAGGTTGAGAAACACTGCTCTAAAGGAACTGATAGGAGGTTTTTCACTTGCCACCTCCTGAGTAAACCAGTACAGAGGGATTTAACTGGGAAATAATGGGAGGCATCTCTTCCCAGGAGTTACATGCAGTGGGGTTGTGGGTGGAGGATTTAGAAGCCTCTTCATGGGGGCCAGCATGGCCCAATGCCACAGTTGTCCTGACTGCACTGTCAGCAATTGATGAACCTTATGATCATATACAAACACACCCTGAGTGAAAGAAAGTATCTGGATTAGAAAGAGGAAGCATGTAGTTTGAAATGAGAATATTTATTTGTTTTAGATAGTTTATCCAGGCCATTAGGTATTCCTCCTGGTAATGGATCTTGGAAGCACTGGCTCTTGGCTTCAGGTCTTCCTCAAAGAAACTTATTAATAATTCTGCTATTAATAAGCCCCCAGGAGAAGCATTGCTAATGGAGTGGTAATAACATGTTCCATAGGCTTGGAATAAGAAAGAAGAAATAGAAGGAATGGGCAGGTGGTGTGAATGATTGCAGATTACCTGCCTTTGAAAATGAGTCTGACTAGCTATTGCTTGGGAGGAGTTGTGTGGCAAGTGAAATTAACATTTGTTATAATGCCTAAGCAGGGTTTCTGTTTTTTAGTCTTCTCTGTCTAGTTATCTCTTCACTGCTCCTTACCTCAATACATTTTTCCCACTTTCCCCCTTCCACATTTCCATACTGTTCTTTTCTTTCCCTTTTCCCTGTTTCTATTGGAAGAAAGGAAGTTTGTGTGTGCTTGTATAGTTCTCCTTGTGAATGGTTTATGTATGAGAGAGTAGATGAGGATCTGTTAATTCTATAAACAGGATGTACTTTATTTTACAAGCAATTAATTTTAATCATTAAAGTAGGCAGTTGTCTGGCTAAACATATTAATGCTGAATGGCAGATTTTAATCATTCTAAAGATGATAAATACTTTAATTCATCTGGCTAGTTTTCTAAAGGGTAAGATATAAGTATTGCATTCTTCCCATTTATTGCTTAAAACTAGAGGATGGTTATCCAAAATTATATTTTGGAAGGAAACTTATTTTAGACTTGAATGTTCTGTGTTGCGTGGTTGACTTTTCTGTTGTATTTGACCTAACTGATGGCAGTTGACTTTGATTATCTTATATAACTCCATTGTTGGCCAGTATTTTTTGATCTTAATAAAGAATTCTATTCCAATTATAATATATAAATGAGATTATAATGTAATGCTTCAGTCTCTGTCAGTATTCCAGCTGTTATCAAATAAGACTTTATTCTTGCATCACTGTTTTTTAATATATTTATAAATGACTCGTTTCAGAGTTGAGAGGAAAATCTCTTTCCAGTCAAAAACGTATGAGAGGAGGATTCATTATTACTTTAAATTCATGTGCCTCACAATATACGGGATTATTTATTCTTGGTAATTATTGTCATGAAATTCACTAGCAATTAAGTATGAAAAAACAAAGTATGTGTTTTCTGATCAAAATGTTCCAAGTATAAGTGGAGAATTGATTCTCAATTTATTGCTCTGGTCTTCACATAGTTACCAGAAATCTATGCTTTCTTAAATTGACCCTTGTGGGATTTCAGGTGATGCGTTCTTGTTTTGGGGTTTGGGAGAACTTATGCCCCCAAATATTAGGGCTAGATATTTAGCCCTAATTATAGCCTAATTATAATCAGGGTTAGATAGTTTGCTCTAATTATAGCCTAATATCTATCATTCTGTCTAAGTATATCTCTTCATATCAGAAGGTTTAAATTCCTGAAAACTAACCTACTAAGCCTTTGAGGTTTAGAAATCTTTGTTAATCAGAAGGTGTGTTTCTCAACCATAGCGGTTATTGAAATTCTTCAAATATATCAAAGACCATTTGAAGTTTTGACACTGGAATACAAAACCTTTTAAAAGAAACGCAGCTTTGAAAGATTTTTACATGTTGGCAGGTTTACCTTAACTAAATGCAAATTAATATTCTTTGAGTCATCTACATCACAACCTAATTTAATAACTTCTTTTTTTTAATAGTACATTTTATTAGGTTTCAAGAGAAGAATAAAAATTAACAAAAAAAACAAAAAAACTACAAAGAGGAAAAAAGCTAAAGTGTGGAAACAAACACAAGAGAAAAATTTTTCAAATTTACAGAAAGATGTGATTTCTGACTTTTAACAGCAAGGATATACAAAAATTTCCATAATCAGTCTCTTACTCTATATTAAACCAAAACACCACATTATTTCTATAAGTCATTCCACTTTAACACATAATAAAAATCACTAAGTACAATTACTCCTCCCCCTTATATTAAAATAAAGAAGAAAAAGTTCATATAAACTTCCTGAACATCTTTCTCCCCTCCAAAAGGTGAAACATATTTAATTTTTCCATTCCTACCACTATTCTATACATTTCTGTCTACTATAAGAATCAAATAAAAAAGCACGTAAATTGTCTGCTGTTATACTTAATAGTACAACAATTTTAATAATCCCAATCTTAATAAACCCCCCAAAAAAGATAATTCAAAACAGTAATTCCATATCTTTAAAAGGGAATAACATCAGTCAGATCCTTAAAGCAAACCAGATAAACATTCTTTAACCCTAATACAACAGTTTTAATAATTTTAATAAACCTCCCCAAAAAACAAAGCTAATTCAAAACAGTAAATCCAAATCTTTAAAGGCAAATAGCATCAATGAAATCCTTAAAGCAAACCAGATGAACGTTCTTCAACCCTTATCCCACTTGACAATAAACCAAAGCAGCTACACATCCCCACAATGTGCACAGAGCTTTCCTCTTGAAAGAATCAAACAGCCCAACTGCCCCCCTCAAAGATTCCAGGTTCTTTTCTTGGCATTCCACCAGGAGATCGATTTTACTTATGGCTTGCAGATCACTCTCTCCCTTATATTTATCCAACTCCATTATCCAATCTTCATCCAGCATCTCAGTAAAAATCCCAATCTCAGTCTTAAAAAAAACCCCTTTCTATCGCTCTTAAATTCCTCAATTTCATCCACCACATCCCCAACCTGATGGCACATTTTAGATCTCATATTTTCCAGAATGTCCTGGATACCTTGCATAAAAGCTTGATAGAAGTCAGAAGAAATCTGTTTAAAATCCTGGTGAAAGTCAGAAAGAATCTGAAATCCTCCATGTCTCACGCAGTAGATTATGTCACCCCTAGGAGCTTAACCGGCAAAAGCCGAAGATATGGAAGAGTTCCGGAGTGTGTTTACATAAAGTGAGATAGCAGACAGTTCTCAAGGGAAAGTGAAAACTGAAGGTTCAAATCAGATTCAACGTGTAGGAAAATGTTTACTCTCAATCTTTGGAATTTCCTTTGGAAGGAAAATGAAATTCAAAACCTAAAAGAATTAAAAAAAAAAAAAAAGTAATCCCCAAAAAAACTTTAAACACCAAGAGAACCAGCTTCTCCTCGCTGTAGAAAGCCTCTCTTGGGGTACATATACTTAAAAAAAATACAAATTGGTGATTTAGAAATGGGGTGGCCGGTCTTAGTGTCCCTTTAAGGCTACAGCGCGGCTTGGAAAGTGATGAAGTCCCTGCCTCCCAGCTGGCTCTTCCCAGTGGAAAGCAAAACACTGTTTGTGATCTTCTGGCTGCAAGCAGCTGTCTGGAGGACAGATGGGATGATTCCAGGTATTCTCTTTGATCCAGAGAATGTTTCTGGGCTTCAGGAGAACCTCCCTAGCCCGAAAAAGATTACCGCGTTGTCAGCTCTGCCTGCTGAACCAGCGGGCACAGCCGTTCAGTCCGCCATTTCCACTGGAAGCCAATTTAATAACTTCATAGTATAAAATATTAATTTTAAATTAATGACACATGTGGCTAATTTTTGGCTTAATACTGAAAAATAATATAAACTTGCAATTTCTAGAAATAAGATCAGGTCTGTGTACTATTTTCTTGAAAAGGCAGAGATATCTAGGCAACAATATGTTAAATATTTTGTTGCTGTTACATTAAAACAGTATTCTATTGTTATAACAGTATTGTTATGATTTGCTTTGAAGGCTATAGTAAGATGGCTAATCCATTTTGTAAGTAATAAGCAAATAATAAGTAATATGTAAATAATAAACAAATAAGCGGATTACATTAAATCCAGACTTGGTTTTTTAAACAAAACATACTGAATGTTATGCTCAGTGTCTTCTGAAGCTTTTAGGTATTGTGAACAACCAAATAAAGGGTCAATCCATTAGGCTTACTCTGCTCATTTATAAAGGGAAATGCTGGTGATATATGAAATCTCAGTTCACAACATAGTTTAAATGTACATGGAACTCCATGTGTGCATCGGAATTCCTGGATTGTGGTTTAGGATAGCTCTGCTATATAGTAGAAGACTAAAATAAAAATTGCAAGTAGTGAATTGTGTATCATACAGCTGATCTGTTTATCCCTTCTGCATTCCACAGAAGCACCTTGTGCTACACCACTGTTATGTAGCTTTGGACGGCCTGTTGACTTAGAAAAAGATGACTACCAGAAGGTTGTTTGCAACAATGAGCATTGTCCCTTCAGCACTTGGATGCATCTTCAGTGTTTTTACGAGTGGGAGAGCAGCATTTTGGCCCAATTTAATTGCATTGGAAGAGCGAGGAGTTGGAATGAGAAACAGTGTCGGCAAAATATGTGGACCAAGAAAGGGTATGATCTTGCCTTCCGCTTTTGTTCTTGTCGATGTGGGCAGGGCCATTTAAAGAAAGACACAGATTGGTACCAAGTAAAACGAATGCAGGATGAAAAGAAGAAGAAATCTGTGTCTGAAAAAAGCAGTGGAAGATCAACATCAGAGTCTTCAGAAGATCTTAAGAAGTGCAGGTCTGCTAACAAATCACAAAAAGGTTTAAACCATGATATCCAGCGACGGCATTCAATGGACAGGCAGAACTCTCAAGAGAAAGGCTCTGCTAGCGGTAGCTATGCAGTCCGTTCTCCCTGTGGTTCTCCTGGGCAGTCCCCTCCAGCAGGTTATTCGGTTCTTGCCCCCACCCATTTCAGTGGCCCCCGCTCTTCACGATACTTAGGAGAATTTTTGAAGAATGCCATTCATCTAGAACCTCATAGAAAGAATATGGCCAATAGTGGCATGTTTAGGAATGCTCACTTTGATTATGGGACAGCTGGGCTACAAGCACATAGATCAGGACATTTTGATGCTCCAGTACAATTTTTGAGAAGGCTTGATCTATCTGAACTCCTTGCTCACATACCTAGGCATAAACTGAACACTTTCCATGTCCGTATGGAGGATGATGCCCAAGTGGGTCAAGGAGAAGATTTACGGAAATTCATTCTTGCAGCGCTCAGTGCCAGTCATCGAAATGTTGTCAACTGTGCATTATGCCATAGAGCATTGCCTGTATTTGAACAGTTTCCCCTGGTGGATGGAACCTTGTTTCTTAGTCCATCAAGACATGATGAAATTGAGTATGATGTTCCCTGTCACCTTCAAGGTACAGGTTGTTTTCATTCTTGTTTCATTTCTTAAATGATATAACTGAAGTTCATGATTTCTATTAATATCTTGCATTTTTTGGAAGAAAGGCATCCTACATTAGCCTTTTCCATCCTGTACATTATTCCCATATGTGTGGACTTCAGTTTCCTGAATTCCCAGCCAGCAAGGCTATTACTGAAAAATGTTTGTATGAAAACATTCATACAACTTGAGGATTCTCAGATTGGTGAAGGCTAGTGTAAGTACAACAGGGCATAATAAAAGCTTAATAAAACTTCCGCTGTCACTTCTATGCAAAAACAGCTTTTGGCAGAAGAAATACACTTGTAGCAAAGAATATGCGTGTAGCAGAGAAATTGTGTAAAAAGTGCTCTAGGTCATTTAATTTGTTTTGTTTCCTTTTTTGGCAGCTGCCCACATCTTTCCAATCCATAATGTGTTCATATTTACAAGCATACAAGTTCTAAAACTTAGGTAGGAGAAGAGTTGCTGGGGGAAAATACCTGTATTTTGTCTGTATTCTAAATTGTCTCCTTTCGCATTTGCTTATAAGAAGCGTATGTTGGAGATTTGATTAATGTGTTTGGGTATAATTTATATGTTTCACTGCAAATCTTAGCATGTATAGATGAAGGAAGCATTGATATACTGAAGAGCTGGGAAGGCTTCAGAACAGACCAGCTGTCATATTACTTTTGTATGATTGAAGCTTGCTGTTACGAAGTTTTCTGATGGAAGTTTGCAGAGACAAAAGTAGAGAGGCTAGAAAGACATGTGATTAGAAACCTCTCTAAGATCGTAGGTACATGCAGTTCAGGGTTTAGAGGAAGAAAAGGATTAGATGAGAAGAGTTAAGAGAAATGCTGTATAAATTATGTCATTAAAAAGCTACCTGGATTGTGCATAGGTCTGAGAATATCAAGTGCTGTCACTTTCAGTGAAGTTTAAACAAAACCTTATTAAATGTTTGTAATAAAATCAGTATAAAGTTGTGATTAAATCATTAAAGTTTTGTAGTTGCCCTAATGATAAATGTATACTTCACTTTGAAATTATATGTATTTTCATTGTACCGTGTCTGGAAAATATGTTCTTAATTTTTCTGCCTTTATTTAATACATAATTTGTATGATGGAACAAGGAACTGATTACAAAGTACCACTGAACTAAGATGAGCTGTTTTCGACATGATGCTAAACCACCTTTTACAAGAAGAAGTCATATTGCGACTTGGTCTCTTCTGATTCTCCTTCTTTCTTAGGTTGTTGTGAAGAATTATCTGGCTAATTTAATTGTAAACATGGCTAATGGAAACAAGCCAACGTAACATTGTAATTTACAAAAGTGATGTATTTTTTCTAACTAAAACTAAGATTAAACATAGCTTAGAGTTTGGGTTTTCTAAAATGGGGAGAATGCACAGTCCATCACTGACTGTGTCTTATTCTTGTAATGCAAATCCATGGCCCTGTGCAACCCACCAGAAGATAAATGAGGCAAGATTGATGGTGGGTTCACATTGAATGTGCTAAAGTGTCCTGGTTCACGCACAAAGCTAAGCCATAAATCAAGGGAGGGCAGTGTGCAATTTCAGATCCCTCCTTTGCTGTCTTCACTGGGCATAATTGCTGAAAACATAGTTTACTATTTTAAAATGGTAAAACATAAACTCTAGGGTAAACCCTAAATTGGTATCATCACAATTTAGAAACACAGATTCTCCTCCAAAGCTCAGCCTTACTTACTTTGCAACCTGTGCCCTCCCACAATATTAAGGTTGCCTACCGTTTGTATAAATGATGGTTTGCAAACTCCTGTGGCTAGGAGTACACACACATCTCAGTATGCCAAAAATCATACACATTAGGGTTTGATGTAGTATGTACCTCTTCTCTATGTTTGCACATCGCAATTAGTCATAATAACTCTTCCTGGACTACACTGTCTCTGAGATATATTTTTTTTCAAAATGAGCTTTGTTTTAAATTACTGTATTTTACTTATTTTAGGGTTTTCTATGGTTGATGTCTGCATTGTTACTAATTTTACATAATAGTTTTAAATTTTATTTTGTGTCTAAGAAGAACAGTAATAATATGGATTGTAGCCCAAACTAGCACAATTGGCTAATTAACCGTGGAAGTCTTAATTTATATTATGTTCTGGGTTAGTAATAAGTCAGAAAAACAAATGCTCAGGTGTAAAATAAGCTTATACTGTAGATTAAAAGCAGTATTATTTTTTAAAAAGGAAAGCCAGAAAAACTAAAAACAAAGCATGGTCAGAGTTCCTTTGGTCATAATGAGTGTGAAAGGCACTAGTTGGCATGATTGGGCTTGTTCATTTCTGAGGTATATGGTAACTACATACAATGTGCAAATCAGTCCATTGTGTTCACATATTTTCTTGTTATCAGCTGTTGATTTGCAGTAGCCAATGTATTAGAGTCAAAGTGTTATGTTTGCATCTCTTGATGTGGTCATATTTTAAAAGGAGCTCTGCAGAATTTTCAGTGAAACATACACCCTGCTCGGAGTTTTCCTTAGAGAAATATCCCAGACAGTCAGGATTGCATAATCCAGTTGCGTTATTCTGGTAGTGGAGAATTATCCTTGTGGAAAAGTTCAGGCCAATTCTGTGCAACAGATACATAACTCCTTGCATAAAAAATTATGCAGTTCATTCCACAAGCTGTTTCACAACTGAGATTACACTTTTCCTTGTGGCAATTGTATGAGTTTATTTGATACTTACGTAGTTGTCAATGGAACACTGCCGACTCTTGTACAGTTTCTGCAGTATTACATTGGATACGACCAAGTTAGTGATAGAGTATACTGTATTTATCAAAAACACCCTTTTTGGCTCCTTTGAAAGAGCGGCTTTATAAACAATGCAGCAGCAGTTGTGGTTGTTGTTATTTCCTGTCTTTCATTTTACCACCCTGAATTTGCTTGATTATAGATTTTGGGGCTTCTGGGTGTTTATAGGTGTTAGTTCCCAAATGCATATTCCTAAAGAGTCCTTTAAAAATTCCCATATGCTGCTGGATCTGGGCTGCAAAAACCTGGTTTCCCACAAGGTGACAGCGGAGTTGGAATGTTATCTCACTTTGTTTTCATCTAGTGGTAATCTGAATGTTTGCTGTCCAGTCTGGTAGCCATAGCATTTCTCCAATATGAATTTAAAGAAGCCATTTTGATCACTCTTAAACCTGGGAAATTTGATCTAAAAGCAAAATAATGAGGCTTGAGAAATTTCCCAAAATAATTGCAAATGCTTTACATATACTTACAAGGAAAAAAAATCATCTGTAAAATAGTTTCTCAGCTTACGTAACAGGGAGGGAAGTAAAAATTGCAGGAGCGGGAATAGGTGAAGGACCGAAACATAATCATGCTAAATGGCTACAGAGGTAGGTGAGCCTTCCCAGCTGGGCAGTGGAGTAAGAATTTCAAAATTCCTATATCAGGTGCCTACAAATTGTAGTTTGAATAATATGAAAATACTGTAGGCTCACATTGCATTGTCCCTTCCATGTGATTTCCACCTACATTCTAGGTAATTTCTATATTAGATTGATTTGGATGTCACATGAAACTTGGTTGAGAGTATACTGGGTTAAGGAATAAGTAGTTTAAAGGGTTTTGAAAATTAATTCAAGCATAGCTTGGAGATTAGTATTTACTATTGCTTACCCAATAGACATAATTATTGCAAGTTAAAAATGGAGAGGATGATTTATAAACAAGAAGAAGGGGGAGGATAATGAGCATGTTCTTAGTCATCCTGTAAGGATTAGAATAAAGTGATTGGGCTCACACAATATTAAGCTGAAATCAAGCAAAACACGTAATAATACACATACGGTAGCGTGTTTTATGAATCCGGTGGGGCCTGTAAGTCTTGGCATAAGATGTAAACTCTGATTTATTCCAACAATAGCTAAGCAAACTATGGATTAGGACCATGTGAGACCCAGATAAATACCTAAATTGGCCCAGCCAGGGATCCATCTCTGACGAGACAGTTCTTTCACACTTTCTGATATTTTTCCAGGTGAAAAGGTGTATGAAACGGGGAGCGTTCCCTATAACATATATGGCAAGTTTGCTTTTCCATGTTGTACATTATGAGTTAAGCAGAGTTGCTGTAAATATAATTCCACCTTCCTACTTTCACACTGGAATCTTTTCTATATTTATGCAGTGTGTGCAAATTTACTCATCTGTAGCAGTTTGAACTCTTTCATGAAACTGAGTTATAGCAGGGAGTTTGTGGTTTGAAAAAGGCTGCATTTCCTGTTGAGAAGAATCTGTTTTTCCTGACTTCTTTGCATAAAGAGCTTTTGTGATGTTGTATTCTCTTTTGCCAAAAAAGCATAATCATATATGACTTTCATTTCATTCACTTGTATAAACACTGTAGAAGTTTATGAAATATGTAGCAATAATAACTTGAAGGAAATTAAATTCATGGAGACGCCTAATTAACTGGTGGTCTGTACTTTTGCTTTGCACATGAAGCAAAAATCTAATATGAACTCACAGTAGCATAAAGCTCATTCCCCCCTCTGAAGCATGTGATATACAGCTGAGAGTAACTTTGTTAAGCTTCATAGCTGAACTGAGAATTGGAATGCTTGTCTTGTCCATTCTGATGTGACAAATGAGCTACTCATCCTGATCATGTGTTAGTTTTAGTATAGTTGATTTGTAGTTTAATTAAAAATCAAATTTGAATTTTTAAAGACTAAATTTTAAAACCTAAACTCCAACAACCCTCTGTTTAGAAGCTAACTACTATTGATTGACTATGGACTCTCAATAAAAGCCAGCAGTAAATTAGGCTAGTAATGAAAGAATAATTTGCATTTGTGGGTAGGAATGTAACTCTGAATAAAATAGACTTTCCCCTTCAATGGTTTTCAGACAGAAGATGGCTAGAAACATAATGTTTGGTGAATGCATGCTTCATTTCTTGCATTTTTAATAAAAATGCCATTCACAATTTTGTTAACGTATTAAAGTTCTGTGACACAGTTAATATAATCTTTTGTTTTTACAAATCTTTCTCCACAGGAAGGCTTATGCACCTATATGCTGTTTGTGTAGACTGTTTAGAAGGGGTTCACAAAATTGTCTGCATAAAATGCAAATCTCGGTGGGATGGAAGCTGGCATCAGCTGGGAACCATGTACACTTACGACATTCTAGCAGCCTCTCCTTGTTGTCAGGTTAGTATTATGAAAGAGTTCAATTCATATTTTAATAAATTAGTTTCTGTGGCTTTGGCAAGCCTCCAGGATGTGGTGATAGCTGCCTAGACACTTTTCCATGGATGAAGATGCATTCATGACCGTTCAGTGGATGCTGCTTCTCTTCCAAAGGCACCTAGCCCACAGATGCACTGCCAGCAGTGCCCTTTCTTCAGTACTGGCTCCCATTCACAGTGATGAGGAACAAGCCCATGTGGCTATCAGAGCACTAGCTAATGATCTAAGAAGAATTGATGTGTGTGTCTGTCATCTGTGCCCTGTACACCTTCATTAAAAAGCACGTAGAGTGGAATTGCATATACACCGTACATGGAGAGGATAGCGCTTTAATTATCGCTGTGTGCATTGAGATAAAGGTGAAGCCTGGCGTTGCAGTGCTGTTCCCTCTCTCGGAAATGCCCCCAGAGAGCTACAGTTTCAACAGTTCAGTGTCATATTGGCCAGACTTTAAGATAAAATGCATAAAAAGCCATCAAATCCTCCTCGGTTTAATCCTTGCCTACCATTTTTGCCTGATCTACCTAGAGAATGAAATCTATACATAAAGTATAGGCATCTTTAAAATGCAATCCTTTCTAGGTAACTGATTTTTTTTTTTTAATGTACGAAGACGCTCATCAATAGCTGATTCTACAGACACATGATATCGATGGGACATTTGTGCATTTTGTTTTTCAGGTAAGCTTTCCCAAGTACAAATTGTAGTAAGAATTGGCCTCCCTGCCTAATCACAAGGTGTATTCAGTGAGAAAAATACTAAGGCGTGATAGGGTTTGGTGGACAGTGGAAGCCAACTATGGAATTTTTGAAATTACGTTCTCCTCTCTCTCTCTCCCCTTTTACAGGCTCGGCTGAACTGTAAGCACTGTGGGAAACCTGTTATAGATGTACGTATTGGGATGCAGTATTTCTCAGAATACAGCAACGTTCAGCAGTGTCCACACTGTGGAAACCTGGACTATCATTTTGTGAAGCCATTTTCCTCATTTAAAGTTCTGGAGGCTTATTGACAAAAGCTTTGCCATAGTAATAGCTATTTTATGAGTATTGTTCCATTTATTTTACATATCTTTTATAAGATCTGCTCTGTGAGGGGAGGGGGGCTTTTCTTTTTTCTAACTGAAAGGAAGTGCAGCAGCTTTGCGTGATTGTGTACCTGTGTTCCTGTGTAGATGTGTGTCATTCAGACAGAGGTCCTCCTGCCATGATTTCAGTGAAGGCTAGAGATGGGGCATCGGGTCCTTTTTCTCTCTTCTAAATATCTCATTTCCCTAGCTCTCCTCCAGGTGTGTTGGGATCACGCTTCCTGGGTATTCTGAAAGATGTGGTTCCATCGCATCTGGGAAGGTACTAGGTGGGGAAGTCTGTCTATATTTACCCAGGCTCGGAGGGAAAATTCCATTCTATTTCTCCTCTCTATTGTTAAATAAAACAGTGACTTCAAGATGTGGAGAAGTTGTAGGTTGGAGAGATGAACAGATTTTCATAAATGGGTAGAAGAAATAAAACTATATGTCTATCCAGATGAAGGGTGAAATCCAACATCATGGGAGTGGAGTTTTGCTTATATGAAAAGTGGGCTACAGCCTTCCAGTATGCCCTGAGAATCAGGTCTGGAGGGTGGGAGACTCTTAGCAGATTTTGAAAATGTTGGGGGCATAGGAAGTGGCTCCAAGCTAAGCAGCACTCACATTACTACTGCCTTTTTCCAGGCACTCCAATATATTTCAAAGCCTAATACAACATGGATGAGGGAGGGGAGGCACACCACACGATCCCAGATTGTCATAACCTCTCCATTGCTTAATCTTAATCCACAAACTTCACGTGTGTATTCAGATCCTATCTGTACATTTTAGATGAACTAAGCAAGAATGCTGGATAGTTGTACAGCCAGCCTTTGAAAGACATTGTCCTTGTGTGTGCCTCTGTCTGATGATGATCTTCATATTTTGCTCCATGTTGAATTTACCATCATTCGTGGGAGCAAAATCAGGGCTTGGTAATATTAGTAGTGCTGGTTAATATAGTTTGAGGCTCTGTTTGTTGAGGTAAACTTAACCATTGACAAATGAATGTAATGCTATGTCAGAAAATGCACTGTTTAAAACTGTTTAATTTTTGCATAGTGTCTTCCTGGGATATATATTTGATAATCATAGTTACTCTCACTGACAGATCATACTGTTTCCACTAACATTGTAATTCAAACAGTCAGGGAAATTTCTTCTGCAAAAACAAGCTTGAGATTTTAATAAGTTGTGTTATTTCAGCTTTTCTCAAGCATTTTAAATTCGCCTTAGGCTGCTCAGTAGTATTGCAAAACTCATTTCAAAATCTGTTATCAAGAGAAGTATCTGCAACTTACGTTGCAGATTTTTTCATTGTGATTAACCCTAGTCTTTTGATGCGGTTATAGTAAACTAGGTTCAAACTAAATGAAGGATGGTAGATTAGTATGGCTACCTGTGAGTTAATTTTCCTATAGGTTGAAATATTTAATAATTTCTTTACAGTATTTCAAAAGTGCTCTCTAAAACTGAATGATGTTTATAGCACAGTTTTTATTAGTTGTTCACATATCACCTGGAAAAGATTGGTGCAGAAATACTCTTAAGATTATGTGTGCCAATATGGGCTCATGTATAAAAAGGCATGGTAGAATCAACTAACAGGCTTTAGCATATTTAAGGTTCATACATAGGTTGAAGGTTCTAAAGAGCTGCTAAAGATCTTAGTAGTGGCTTACACTATCTTGTTGAATAACAGACCTCAATCATTTTGAACCTCCCTGCCATTCTGAATACATCTTATCACGTGAGGTGGGTTGTGCCCCACGGCTCATGGAATTAAGTTTGTCATTTTAATCCTGGCTTGAATTAAGTCATATTGAAACAGGTTAAACCCACTTTTTGGTACCTATTTTGAAATGGCACTTTTATATAATTTCTAAAACTTTTAATTTACAAGAAGTTAAAAGTGAAATGATTGAAATGATTAGTTTTTGCACTCCTCAGAGATATAAAATCAAAACCGAAGAAATTTAAGAACAAAATATTGCTTGTGATTTTTGTTCTTTTATCAGTATTGTAGTTACTTTATCTGTTCTTGTGCAAGGTTTTTTGTTAAAGGTGAATGCTCAGTCTTTTGAAACTTGGTAACCTAAGTATTTGGTTTTTTAGCACAAATTGTTTAACATTAGAAACAAATGATCTACTTGAAAATGGAATGTTTTTATTGAACTATAATCACAACATTATTTCCAAAGAAGAGTAGATAAAATTATTTTCTGTAAATCAGCACTAAGGAGCAAATGAGATGTCACATCAGAGATTTGTGACAGGATTTTCCAATATACTTTTATTCTAGGTTTTGCTGGCTATTGCATGTGATAAGTTGGATTCTATTGCAATGATGTGGCGGGTAGGAGTGGGGAGTATACACCCCTCTCCTTTTCCAGAGTTGTTGTGAAATGTAGCAACGACAACTTTCAGTTACAGTTTGAATGTCTGTTCTATGCTACTTAGCTCAGAACAGCTCTGGGGGAAGAAGTAATTTAGATGAGGGGAAAGATTGGCAGTTCTCCAGCAGGATGCAACCTCCATCAAATAGCCCTGAAAAAAATTTCATGGAGAAATAATTGCAGTGCTTAAGTGCAGCGTTCTCTGCTTTGTAGATTCCAGTGTGTTGGGGCTGTAACTCGCAGAATTGGGAGTCCTAGTTCTAGCACATCTGAAGGGTGCCTATTTTGGGGACGGTTGATCTAATGTGGGTAAGCTCCGTAGAGTTTCAGTGGATCTAATCACTCCAAAATTTGTACTGGATAATAAACATCGTATAGCAAAAATAATCTATTAAAAGGAAAATCCTGCATTGGGATCATGGCAGGTATGAATGAAAAGACACACATGCTTCAAAAGCATAATAAAATGGATATCCAATACTTAATATGTGGTCTGATGAACTATGTTTTCTCTCAGCCTGTTTTCATAGCTTGTACAGTATTATGCCTTTGAATTTAAAATATTTGGACTTTAATTTCCAAAAATATTTATTTTTAACATTTTTGTAATTGTTCAAGAGAGGTGAACAATAGGGAAATATTTTACTTTTCAGCTTAATTGTACATTTATATAGAAGCCTTTCAGATACTATTTTCTAATTCGCATACTGTGTACAATTTAGCATTTGGGTTGGATTGCAAATCATGCTGCTCTTTACCTTCACCATCTAAAGATACAAACGTTGGCAGTTGTATATTCAGTATGTCACTGAGGCATAAAGTTCCTTCCTAATTGATATATTTGATTGTTAAACTATACAGGAATGATAGAGGCTGTGAACTCATATTTATGTGCATGCGTTCCCACAACCTGCATGCATAAAACACAATGTTGAATATGTCAGGCTCTACTCAGTTACTTTCACAGGGGCTATGTCTACTCCTCTCCTTAATCAATGTGGATTGCCAGAAAAGCTCATAGCCATAGCCATCAAGTCCTTTAGGTTAGCAGGTAGTATTCCTCAAGTTGCTCATTCGAAGTTTAAAGTGAGTAGTACTGAAAGCAGAGTAGCAGCACTATAGTTAAAATCCAAAATTACAGATGTTGAGACCAAGAAAGATATAAGCCAAATAAATCCAATGTTTGCAGTTTAGGAAATGCATACAGTCTTAAGTGTGTGTGTGTGTGTGTGTGAGAGAGAGAGAGAGCGAAAGATGGTTTCTTGTGCACAATCCCCCTGCAGATATTTAGCATCCTTCAGTATTGAAGAAAATGAGGCAGTCTTTGCTCCTAGGGAGCTTCATGTATTCATTGGAGCTGGCAGTATGGAAATTGGACCCTATGGGATGTGTTAGTTATATTTCAGCATCTGTTCAAATTATGTCTCCATAAATGCATGTTGTGTGTATGGCCATTTATAAAGGAAATTTGCAGAATTACAATTAACCTTAAATGATACATGATCAAGAAATTGAGAAGGTAGGAACTAAAATGAATGAGTTGCACAAAAAAGGGCATTCAGTTTCATCAGCAGAGAGCATCTTTGGGCTGTTCATATGCTAATACAAATCTTGCAAATAAGGGCATTCCTTTTTCATTAAAGAAAGCATATTAGAAATTTCTTAAAACCAATCTGACATTAGATTGATTTCCATATTGTATAAAACTCTAGTGTGGGTTAGCATCATCAGTACCTGCCGAAGATAACAGTCCTTGATATATAGGAATTTGAATTAATTTGACTGTCTTGATGCATTATACAATGCAAAACCATATAGGGCTGTACAACTCCTTTGAAATAGGGGCTTCACAGTATGATACAGAGTAAACAGAGTAGCATTCTTTGAAATGTTAAAGCAGCTGCATCTTTTTCAAAGCCCCACAGTTGCTTTAGAAACTGCCACAGCTGTCTCCACGTGCATTTGCATATATAGCCATTTTACCTGGCTGAGAAAAAGTCTTTTTTTCAAAGAATTTGCACTGCCCTAGTAAAAATGGCCAGCCCCTAGTTCATGAACTGAATCTGGATCCTTCCCTATGTTCAACCTAGAGAACAAGGCCTGGTGTTGCATCTTACCTCCCTTATGATGCAACTTCTCATTCCATTTCCTGATGGGAAGAATGCTTGCCAGGTAAGCAGGGGCTCCTTATCTGCTATATTTTTGTCCTGAACCACATCCCTGCCTCAGGCAGGAAGTCACACCAGCAAAATTGGTGTGCAAGAGAGATGTGCCCTGTACTGCACCTGGCAGAAATTTCTTTCTACAGCCTCTGCCATAAGGTCTGTTATATCTGGGAATTGTTTTCCATTTCTTAAACAGGTACACATTGGGAAAACCATCTATTAATTCTTTTGCCATGTCCAAATCGTCTTTTCCATACACTGCAGAATTTGTATTTGATAACACTGTATTAGCATTGTGGCAGAAAACTGTTCCATGTGGGTATCTGCACATCCACACACAAATAACAAAATGAAGATATGAAATGTTAAACCTGCATTTTCCAGCCCTTCCTGAAGAAAAAGGAAAACACATATATGGCCCTAAGAACCAGCAGAATCTTACAGTGTTACAGTTCAGCTTGAAAGCTTATTTGATCACAGTCAAACACAGGCTTTGTTATCCCCATTTAAGAACATAAGTGTACCTGAGACTGTAAGACTGTGATGCTTATTTGATTATTTTAAGTGAGTGAATTACTGAAATTGAGGTTTGAGGCAACAGGTGATTCTGTCAGTGTGCTGTTTTGATAGGAAGACATGTAGCAAATTTAATTTTCTTCTGATTTAATTGTACGAGGTATGCAAGGGCAAAGCGTTGTGAGGCTACCCAGCTTGCCCCGTTAGAATTTGTCAGAAAAAGCCTTTTTTTCCTCAAAAGGAAAAAAAAAGTTTTGGATTGCACTTTTGCAGGGGAAAAATATGTACATAGCAAATGAATGTTGATAAAATTTAAAATAATTGGTTATGATGCCATTTTTGTGTGGTGTTAAGTTTTGGGGTTGTGATTTATCTGTATTAAAATAATAAATTGTGGTGGATTGTGTTTGTGGCTGTTTTAAACTAGTCCAGATAATGGTTCACAGCGTGATATGTAGGAGGGCTGTGCAAAGCATCTCACAGAGGTACTTTTAAGTAAGACAATAACAGAAGTAACATGACGGTAACTTCAGTGTCTGTCTGCAAAATGAACATGCAGGACCCTGTTTTTACTTCAAGGTAAGGTTCAGCTCGGAGCAGAGTTGAACTGCAAAAATGGGTCCAGAGTGGCTTTGTCAGCCTAGCCTTCCCTCTGATTCACATCATATCAGAAGGCCTCTCTGAGAGACCTTTGCAGTATTGGCCAGTTCTCAGAACACTAGCAGGCTTTAGAGTTTCAGTCACACAAGAGCTCCAGCAATGAATTATGCACCACCTGGAATCACAACCTGGAGTAGCTCCTTCAGGAAGCTGAACAAGCCAAGGCAACAGGTATGAAAGAAGTCACACCAACAACAGGTTTTGCCAGTCCTACCATCATTTGTCAGTGGAAATCTGGCTCACTGTGATCTCCTTTGAAAAGCAGCTGAAAGACTTGGATATGTTCAGCCTGGCAAAAGAAAAAGAGGAGGGACCTGATAGCATTCATCACTGTTCAAACAACTGAAAGAATGTCTCACCCAAAAAAGGTTAAGCCTTGTTTTCTGTTGTTTCAGAGTGCAGGATGTGGAATAATGTATTTAAGTAGAAGGGATGCAGATTTCTATTAAATGATAAGAAAAAATACCTATTAAAATTCAACAATAGAACCCTGAAAAGGGGTGGGCTTTGCTGAATGTATTCAAGTGGCAGTGTTGTGTCTTGGTGTATGCTTTAATTTGGATTCTTGGATTGAACAGGGTGGAACTCAGCCTGAATGGCTACTTTTGATTCTGATTCTCTGATACAGCAAGATTCAAGAACCTGATTGTTTCATAGACACTATCTCACGAATAAAATGACCCCTTTCATGACTTCTGCAGTGGATGCTATTGCTATTTCTGAAGCACATAGCCAATAAAATGAATACATACGCTTCTACTGGCAACAGCAATAGGAAAGCCCATATAGCCATCACAAAATGAGTAGTTGAGAGTTGTTGACAAATGCTGGGGTGCACACCAAAGTTAAAGGACTGTGGGGTCCTTGGTGCTCTCTGAGCTTGGTTGTTTGCTTGCAGACGTTTCATTGCCCGGCCAGGCAACATCTTCAGTGCTAGAAGGGGGAGGGGTTTGCTCTGTTTATATACAGTAGTTTGCCCTGTCAGTGTTGGGGGGGGGTGTGTGTTCTCTCCTTGGTAGTTCCTTGATTAGGCTGTTTACTGCTTGATTTTTCACCTGGTGTTAATAACCATCAAGCGCATGCAATACCCTAATCAAGGAACTGCCAACTCAGTCAAACAAGCAGTAAACAGCAGCCTAATCAAGGAACTCCCAAGGAAAGAACAACACCCCCACCGACACTCTCTGGGCAAACTACTGTATATAGTAGTTACCCAAAACACCCAACCCTTTATAATTTATATAAAACTGAGTGATTAAAGGACATTACATGCTGTATTCGCCAGAATGCTAATGCCATTTAGAAACTGAAAATTAGTTGTGATAATCAGTTTTGGCACACACTTTTCCCGACGTGAAATTCTTGAACTGTAGGTACAATGGATAAAGTTGTGACTTGCTGCTGAACTGGAGCTATCTGTGCACTAGCCTTTAATATTTATGGTTTTAAAAAAGAAATGATGAGTACATGGAAACCCCAATTCTGTCTGTGCATAGCTTTCAAGTACATTTTATGTATGTTTCCACAAGGTCTAAGAGAATTTATGAGATAACCAGGAGATGAACAACTTAAGCAGGATATCTCAAAAGTCATTTTGTAGCCAGAATCCTATTTGTAAGAGCATCCAGAAACATCTAGTTATTAATTTGGATCTGTCAGAGGTTTTCAAAACTTATCCTTGCATTTCACTACAGGCCTGATGATGCCACCTCTCATTTCTGCATGAGAGATGAGTCAGTTCAATGAAGATCTCAGGTATAGACTTGCTACCCATTAATGATTCATTTGGCTTGTCTTACAGACTCTGCCTGTTTTGGGTGGGGCTATAGGATCAAAGGCCTGATGTTATTGCACTTACACGTAGCACTTCTTTCTGTTTTGCCTTTGTAGTCATTTTAGTATTTTTAAATTGGTCTGGAGACTAACCAGCTCTCCCACTCCCCAAAGTGCAATCAAAATAAATTACACAGTACAATATATTGGTATAGAGATCTTCAGGTAGATTTTCTAATGCCTAATGCTAAGGGAATTCAGACTCTATTTTGGGCATATAGAGTAGTCGTAGACATATCAGTTTAAGCTGTCAGAGTTCAGCCAGCAGCATTGTGAATAGAATTGCTTAAGGAGAATTGGTGCTAAAGTCATCACGAATTCAAATCTCTTCAATACAGGTAATTATGTAGCTAGATGATCTCAGACAAATATTATCAACCATTTTTCAGACGGTTCTTCACATTACTGAGATAATATCAACTGTTCTGAAGAGTCTGATAATTATTAGACCTAATTCAAATTTCTGTTTATAGTCCCCATAAAAACATTCACATGTGACAACTTTTGTAGAAATGTTAGCCTTCATCTAATAAAAGAACAAGAAAAAAAAAGTATAGAAACTGTATTAAGGCAAAGTCCAAAATACTACTAAGGTTATAAGTGAAAATATTGAAATTAGGCTAGAATTCCTCAGGTGTAATCCAGTGTTTAAAGAAAATGTAAATTCAGTTGATATACATAAAATTAGTCTAGCTGGCATACTGAATCATTTTTTAATTCAGAGGGACTTGATGACAAACTCAGGTGCTAGATTGTGATAATACATGTTTGAATAATGACAGTATAGTTTTTGAAATAAGGCATATAGATGAATTATTGGTCATATAAAATTTAGAATATGAATGTAGGATATAGGAACAGAGGTGTGCAATTTTGCATAAAATATTTTATAACACCAAAACAATTACAAGTTGACTGCAAAAGGAACAGCTAATTTTTGAAAGCAAAAATTAAATGCTACAACGAAATTTGAGGGCTGCCAGTTCCTGCACTGGATCTTGAAATATTTTCAAATTTAGTTCATTTTTCAAGCCATATTTTATGACTAAAGATGTAATCTTAAATGCAAATACAGCAATTCTAAACATGGACATGGATCAATGTTAGCATAGTCATTCCACATCAGAAAGCATATGAAGAATCACTTCTTTAAGAGATCCCAAGTTGATGTATGTAAAGCTGAAGTGGCCAAAAGGATTTGTTTTTAGAAATCCAGAACATTTTGAAAGACTCAATATATGATGAAGTAGCAGAAAATTATAAGGTGAATTTCTGTTGGGTCAAGATGCCTTAAGTTTGAAATGCTAAATATAGTAGGAAGAAGCTCAGGTCTTAACAGCACAGGTATCTGAAAAAATCTCTTTTTGACAATAACCAATTTAAGTTTTTGAACTTCAGATTCTAGCCTTAGTAATTTACCTAATACACGATCCCTTTTCCCAGCAATCTATCTACTTTTTTGTTGACTCACTAACTCCACATGAGTATAAACCTCTGTACCAGTTAATAGATAGTTGATAGCTATCATAATTTTACCTATTATTTGATAGCCCACTCTCTGGAAAGATAAAAAAAAGTAATCTAAACTAAACAAATTAATTGTGAAAAGAAGTTGTTAAATGTAAAGGGAATGAAATCAAAGATTTAAACACTAATTAATTAAGCAAATTTATTTGTAGTCTCAAAGATAAGAAACAGAAATACGGGCTGAATCTTTGTTACATACATAATCAGCACTTTAGGGCTTGTTACCCTGGCATTACATTTTACTATTTTAAGTGAATTTTAATTTCATCCCTAAGGCTTGCTAGCTTCTGCTGTCTCAAGCATACCTAGCTCTTCCCTCTCCCAACTATTTATTAAATTTATTTTATTTTATTTGGAGCATTTTGAGAACATGCTTCATAAAGGAGGACCTATCCATTTTTGAACAATTCTGATGGAAATGAAGACCTTCAATTCTAGTAAATGTTAGGAATGCTCCTGGCTTTACCTGAATGAGAAACGGCAAATTAACACCTCACCACTAATCATGACAGCATGAAGCCAAGATGTATTCTGTGAAATTGAAGCAGGTCTGAAAACACTTGTAAAGCCATCTTGTTACGAAAAAAGAAATGTTTAGGAAAGGATTAGAGAATGCCATTTTGGAAACAAACAATGTATCTTTTTTATCACGCTAATCAACCCCTTCCATGTCAGTATTTGGCAGCTTCAATACTGGATGATCTAGACCAAGTTCTATTGTGTCCCCCTCTGGTTCCTGTGCTTTGGACATGGATGTTTGATCACAGGAATCCTGTGTGCCTTGCGGCTCAGAAGAAAGTAATGTCAGCTCAGGAGGACAAACTGGATCACATACTTTGGGATCATGTAGTTCTTCCACTTCTTCATTAGTGGTGACCATAGGCATTTTCACATGAGTCACCATGAAAGCTGTAGCCAGATCTTCTGTGATAATTCCACTAGTGGCAGATAGTTCATCAATAGCCTGATTTGTAATTGTAGCTTTATTCTCCAGACTATCCTCCACTCCAGCCTGCTGTTCCTCCTCCTCCTCTTCCTCCTCCTCTTCCTCTTCTTTGTTCTCCTCAGGGAATTGTGCTTCTTTTATTTTTTTGTACAAGACATTCCGTTCTTCCTGCAGAGCTCTGCAAAGATTTTCTAGCCTTTGAATTTTCGCTACAAAGCATTCATATTCCTTGGCCCTCATGGCTTTCTGTGATAGAGTAAGAAAGCAAAACATTTGAAGGCTACCAAGCTGATAACATGACACAGGACAATTTAATGGCCAGATCAAAACTCCCCTCCTTTTTTGTTTGCTTGTTCAAATACTGCTTGAAAGGTGACCCCAAGATTCTACCATTGGCTTGGCCATTTCTGCAAACCTTGTGGTTTTCTGGGCCTTTGATGCCCTGGGATTTTACATTCAACTCATGCAAATCTATAGAACCAGCTAAGACTTCTTAGATATGCTAATCTTAGCTGGCAGGATGTAAAAGGGTGTTTGGAGGGGAAATTGGGAAATGACAAGTTGTAGCATGTTACTATTAGCCTTCCACTTCTGCAATGCATGAGGCCAGTCCAAGTCATTCCGTTATTTCATTTAAATCATGCATTAAAAGTCTTTTTTATGTTCTGCCTAACTTGCTCAGTGAAAATGCAAATGAGATAATTGGATTGTGCAACCATTACCTCGTGGCCACTAAGTACTCCAGCTGACCACGCACATTGATGGCTAGATCGTCTCCGAATTAGAGTGTGACTCCAGATTTCAGAGAGGCTTTGTTCTCTAATTTTGTCATTTTGTTTCCCATGTGCAACAAGAGCTTGCATAACTCTACTATGTTACTTCATTTATTAACTGCCACTAAGCAGACAAAATGAGTATGTACAGTACTGGGAATCTTCCCAGTAATAGTTGCGTCAGAGCTCTATTATTAAGAACATTTTAATTAACAAGAGTATATGGCTTTTAGATGTAATTGATTTTAAAATTTGTTTCTCACCTCTTCAATCATGTCCAGTAAAGCTTTATTACAGTTCTCAAACCTTGCTTTCCATGTAGCTGTGTCCTTTTCCAGTTTTTTCATTTTCTTTGTCATCTGTGAAAAAAAGGCAAAATCTAGTGCACAGAGCTGGAATGTTAAACTTGACTTTTTCTAAATTGCTTTGCTTGGGACTGTGTAAGCTAACTGAATTTCTATATTCTATAGAAATTATTTCTATATTTCTACAGAAATTCATATTAATTTAAGATGTTGTATGAGAATCCTAGATCAATAGATGGTTCCTAATTATTCTCAAAGATACTACAGGTAGTCCTCGCTTAACGACAATTGAGACCAGAATTTTGGTTGCTAAGCGAAGCTGTCATTAAGCAAATCTGACCCGATTTTATGACCTTTTTTGTGGTGGTCATTATGCAAATCACCATGGTCATTAAGCAACCCATGTGGTCATTAAATGAATCACACAGTTCCCCATTGATTTTGCTTGCCAGAAGCTGGCCAGGAAGGTCCAAAATGGCAATCATGTGACCATAGGATGCTGCAACAGTCATAAATGTGAACGGGTTGCCAAGCACCCAAATTGTAACCAAATGACTGTGGGGACGCTACAATGGTTGTAAGCGTGAGCACTGGTTGTAAGTTAGTTTTTTCAGCACGGTCTTAAGCCTGAACTGTCACTAAACGAATGGTCATTAAGTGAGGACTACCTTTAGCTCCAAACCTAAGGGGCTATACCCAGCATTATGTGAGTGAACTTACTCATGTGACTAAACTTCTTTTCTGCCTCCATATGCTGCTTAAGTTTGATATAGTATTCCTCAGTTCTCTGAGGCTGGGAAATATGTAAAGAGAGATAACCATTGTTCTGGGGGATACCAGTTCATTAGTGGACAGGCACACTTCATGTGTGGATAGACATACCAACCATCAAGAGGGAACAATAAAATGAAAAGATATTGGTGGATATATTGAGGTTCTATTACATATTCCCCATTTGGGTAAATGGACTGAAAAAAAATATTAGGGATGGGGAATATTTCAGAAACTATCACATTCCCCCAAAGCCTGAATTGTATAAATACTTTTTTTTTCTTATTCTCTTTCCTTGTTTCTATATACCTGCTTCAATTCATAATTTCTTCTTCCTGTCTGTTTTGCCTTCTTTCAACAATCACTGGTCTTCTTTCAACAATGCTCTTGCTAGCCTAGAAAATTTAGCTACTCATCCCTTCTAGAAACCTGAGCTTCACCAAAATTTTTGGGAACATTGGCATGACTTCCCATCCTGAAAATAAGGATAGAGTGTGGGAGAACCTGCCATACAGGGAAGGGGAAAATCACCCAGACTGGACAAATCTGCCCCTGTCTTCCTTTATACGTTGTCTTCGCTTATATCATAATTACCATTTTTTGCATTTCTATACCTTTCTTCATCTAATGGTCACAAAATGGTTACAACAATAAAAAGCAAGATATGAACTACCACCACAAACCTAATTAATTAATTAACCAACTAACAAAAACTGTGTAAAAATACAACAGTTGGAAGCAAATGTATTGAGGCTTGAATAAAAGGGCCATCTAAAGCTGTTTGTTCAGGAAGAACTCTTGCTGCACCACTGCAGAGATGCTTTTTCTAGAATAAGGAGAGGAGGAGGGAAACTTCTTCCTGCACTCATATCTTAGGATTCAAACCTATGCTTTCATACCCAAAGACTAAGTAAATGATTTTTGGTGCCAGCCTTAACGTTCATCCTCATTCTGACTTACGTGATCATTTGTCATATGATGAAGATGGAATGGTTCAAACCTGTGCTCAAAGATCTATGAATCCACATTAGACATGTTAAAAATGCCTATAGGGAAAATCGAGGGTGCCTAATAAATACATATAGCCACACAACTGCCCAAGCACTACAAAGCCAACATCATCTGTGTTTTCTTCTCTCTGAAGATCATCCAAAAAGCATATAAATTTATATGTTACATTACAAAGCATAAGCATATGAATACAGATGTAACATTTGATTTTTTTTTTCTGTTAGGCTAGCTGAAGCTGGTGATCTCACAGAATGTTATTGCAATAGCATCACCAATTTATACAATTATTGAAACAATACACCAATTTATGATATTATTGAAACCATTCAGAATAAGTTCATTAGAGCCATATTGATGGTACCAAAAAGTATCAAAAATGCCATCCTACGGGTAGAAATAGGTATAGTTTCATTGGAATGCAGAGCATGGTTCCTTCTTACCTTCTGGCTAAAGTTAATTCTGTTGCCTATAGGTTTAGCCCCATTAGTATTTAGAGATCATTTTAAGTCGTCATGGCTAAAAAAAGCCTTAGATAAAATTCAATTGCTGGCCTTCTCTCTGGAAAGTCTGTGCTCATTTGGATTTGATAATGCTAGAAGCACCCTTAGACAACGAATATGGGATATAGATCTCCAAACAAATTCAAGTAAGGTGCTACACCCCAATATCTGTCATTTTCTTCCAGAAGGGTTCATTCCAGCTTCTTTTTTATCATCTATTACAATTTTGAAATTTCATAAAGCTTTCACCTTAGCCAGGCTGGACGCTCTGCCCTCAGCAGTCCTTTTTGGACGTTTTAAGGGTACTCCTATGCACCTTCGGTTATGTCCATGTGGTGATGGCTCAATAGAAACCCTAAGTCATATGATACTATACTGTTCCCTATATAAGGACTCTTGACAGATCCTTATATATCTGATATTGAAGAAATTTCCAGGCAGAGAGTTTGATTTCTATTTAATGCTACTTCTTTCGAACAAGGACCCACAACTATCCTCCCAGGTTGCCCAGTTTTGTGCTACCATCTGCACAATATGCCACACCATTACTTAGGTTTAGAATTTCATAACATTGTGTTTTATTTCAATTTATTTTAGTATTTTTATTCTTATTTAATTTTAGATTGTATCATACTAATTGTTTTTTGGTTTTGTATATATATAAAAGTAATATTGTTACTATTCTCTATTTTATTGTATCTGGCCTTGGGGCTGTAATAAATGTGTTGTTGTTCTTACGTGTTTTCCATCTGATTTTTTTTTAAATAATACAATGGCAACTTAATGGCAATTTTGTGGATAATTCCAAGCAGTAAATAAACTTCTAACATGCCAATTATCAGCTGTACTTAGATAGTTCGTAGGGCTGACATCAGCATGGAACATTTTTCATAATGATCTGTTCTACCATTTAATTGTATTCCATTAATAATACTCTGATCTGTTATAAACTGAACTAAATGATTAATTAATTAATCATTAAATTAATGATTCTATTATCTGATCACTCTTTCCTGAACTTTTTAAAGCATGGTTTGTGGCTCATAGCACTATAGTTCCTTTCACAGTTCGATAAGCCATGATATCCAAGCACTTCACAGTCTTTCCATTGATCCAAATGAAAATGCTTACAAGAAGATAACAAAGCCAGCAAGCTAAAAGGGTGGCATTTTATACAGCAGAACAAAAATAGGAGTTGTGTTTATAATTGCACTGTTTATTAAGGCTAATGCTATGACATTTACAGTTATATTCTTTGCGATATAAATCATAGTAATACAAATGGCCTTGTATTTCACAAAGTGCTAATAAATGAACTGATCTAAATATCTGGAAGCATCATAGAGCAACTTAGGATCCAGCAGTTCCTCATATTATCAGTAGAGAAGTGATAGATTTATGAACAAAAATTTGTTGGAAAGTCTTGAAAACCAAGCTAAATCATTCTGAAAGACATTTGGTGGTGTAATTTAATAACATGGAAAGCCTGAAAAATAGAGTTGACTGTAAGGCACAACTCACCTTGTCCATTTCTTGCTTGAAGCTGGCAAACACCTCATTGCTTTTTGTTAGTGTTTTCTGAAATTCCTCAAATCGATCAGAATAGAGAGTCAGCTGCATTCATAGGAAAAAAAGTGGTCAATTATATCCACCATTGGACAATAATAGTCCTCAATCTTCAAAAGATTGCAGGAGGATAAGGAGATGAAACTTTTAGCTTGGAACCTAAGGTATCTTAAAAGAGTTTATGGAAGGAGAAATTTCCATTCTTCTCTGCCATCTCCAAAGCCATCTGAAGAATTAAGATGCTCCTGAGCAATGGGGATGTGGTGCAAGGAGTTGGGGGAGCTGTGCTTGGATCCTAAGGGAAGTTATATTAAGGAGGTTCATTAAAGAACATTTTCCTGTCTTCCCTTCTTGAATTTATTGTTTTTTGGTCCGTGGTATGCCACACAGAGATTGTTTGTGAGATGGGCAGCCCTATAAATTGGATGGATGGATGGATGGATGGATGGATGGATGAATCTTCTGTAGAGTTAGGTAGTGATGGCAACTTGTGACAGTTGAGATGTAGTTGCTGAACTTCAACTCCCAGAATTCCCCAATTTCTCCAGGCTACTTGCACTTCAACAACAAACTGGAGTGCCATAGGTTGCCTGTCCCTGTTCTGCTGACCTATGTATCATAAAGTGCAAGTACTGCTATTGGGAGAATATCTTACATTATCAGCATGGCATAAAGAGCAGTTTCTTGACAATTCCACTATTTCTGACATTCAAAATCACAAATTTCTAGCCCTTAAGATGTCCCTCATGTGGCGCAGAGTGGTAGACGGCGGTATTGCAACCGAAACTCTTCCCGTGACCCAAGTTTGATCCCAGTGGAAGCTGGATTCTCTCTTGGGTAGCAGGCTCAGGTCGACTCAGCCTTCCATCCTTTGGAGGTCAGTAAAATGAGCACCCAGCTCTCTGGGGAAGGTGATGACTGGGGAAGGCAATGGCAAACCACCCCACTATAGTCTGCCAAGAAAAGTCAAGAAAGCGGCGTCCCCCCAGAGGGTCAGAAATGACTTGGTGCTTGCACAGGGGGCCTTTCACTTTCACAAGAAGTCTCTAAATGCTTAAACAGATGAGGATAATCCCACTGGTTTAGCTGTATGAAGTTTGGGAGATAACATTTGTAATAAGGATAAAATATTTTTCTGTTTACATTCTTTCCTACCAGACAAACTCAGCTCCAAATACATGATGTTTTATAACATTCCATAATTTCAGTTCCTCTTTGACCTCTGCTGCTGTGCCTGATCTAGACTGGTGTCAAATTCTTGTAACTGTTGCTGACTCCATGTATTTAATATACTCCTTAATAATTAAAATGGATGGTAAAAAAGGGTCTAATAGTGTTTACTGAATTTCATGAATTCATTGTAAACATGAAATAAAAAGTAATGTATGCTGCCTTTAAATCATCTTAAAGAAATAATATTCTTAAAATAACATGGAATAACAGATGGAAGAAAGACAAGGTCAATAGTCTTGGTCAAAAGAAGTAGTGAAAAAAAGTAGTAAGCCAAATTTCCCCAATTTCTCCCAATTTCCAGGTTAATTAGACTGCAATACCCAACACTCCAGTTAGAAGTAAAAGGAAATAAATGCAACACATGGAGATACTAATTTGAGGAAAGTTGTGCTAAAGCATACTATGGTATTTCTTACTGATAGAAGATAAATATAATTAAACACTCCTTTGATTATCACTGATAATTAATACTTTTCTATTACTTTTCTGGCCATCATAAATTAAAAATGTTAATTCTTCCTACCTCTTGCCATGTGTTAATTATAATGGAATACTCCATGCTAATATTTCCATTAAATGTTATGGACTGCTCCATACTAATATTACATAAGGATTTAACCTGATGCGTGCTACCCTGTGCTTCCAGAAAATATGCTTCAATGGGGTTTGAACAGAAATATGTTTGCCTACATTTCATCCTCTTTTACACATGTAATATGTTGAACATGACCAGTTGAAAAGGTACATAATACAAACAACAGCCTTATTTTACCTGGGCTTGGAGAACAGTCTCTTGTTCCTTCAGCATTTTTGCTTGTAGTTTCCATTCTGCAGCTTGGTTGAGTAGCTATTTGGGATTTAAGAATGCACACATTTGAAAGATCAAAATCATTTAAATTAAAAAAAATCTTTGCAAATATGCCATTTGTAAAACTTTGCATGTTTGATTAGCATCTAGTGAAATGACTGGGAGCCACAAAAATATATTCATTCTAGTTACATAGTATGGTAGCTTTTAAAATAAACACTACAAATCTAAGCGAAATGCTCATACAGGCTTTTCATGTGGTTTTTGGAACTTTGTCCTTTTAAGTCCTCCTTGCTTTGGTGGGAAACAACAAAGATTAATATAAAATCCATGTAGAATGGTGATGGTGATAGCAAGGCAGAGAGAACTACTGTTTAGTTAATGTGGGATGACAAATCTCCAAATATTCTGAAGTCTAAATTAGGTTTCAGATTAATTATTAATCCTGCAAACTATCTGCATTTTGATATTGCTTAATATTTTGCCAGAGCTGCATTGTAATTTATTTAAGCTGGGATTGGTCTCCATCTGCCATAACCAAATAGAACAGATGAGGCAAAAACTGCTTGTATGTGTAATCTGTTCTGGCTCATTAATGAGTTTTATTTTGCCCTCTCTGGTCTTAGTTATACTCTATAGCTCAACTTGACACGTCTAATTCACAAGACAAATCTGGGAGCTACTTGTAATAAAAGCAACTGTTCAAAGCAATATTTCCAATTAGCATTTTTTTAAAAAGGCTGATTGTATGGTCTGGGGTTATCTTCCAAATCAGAAAAGTGCTGATATTGGTGTTTTTATTAATAAAATATGAAGGAAGGGAAAGCCAACTCATAAAGAATATACAACTACTGAATGCAGTTGGTTGTTCTTGTTTACTCCTAGAAATAGGGAAGTATTAATATTAAAGAATTTGAGGCTAAGTTTAGTAGAGGCACTGAGGAGGGCCTCAGTGCCTCTACTAAACTTAGCCTCAAATCCCACTGCAACCTTGCTAGACAGCCCTAATCAAACTGGGGAATTAATTAAAGACAAAACATTGTAAGTAACTGCTTTGGGAAGAGAGCTTCACTTCAAAATTAAGCACTCATATTTACAAATATCTATTTTTCTTGATCCAGAACAGGCTCTGGTGCAAATGTCAAAAGGTTCACTAATTCCAGGGCATGTCAAGGTGCCAATCTGTTTAAACAGATCAAAGGTTATTTGCATCCAACTATTAACAACCAGATATCACTGGTGCTGAGAATAAGGCTGCAGCCATAGGTAACCCTACCAGATCCAGGCTGCAAACCCTCAGATGGCCATTAGATGGCAAAGAAGAGTTCTCCGTATTTCTCTACTGCCACATAGTGGTCATCTAGATTTCTGCAGCCCAGATTTGGTAACTTCAACCATTGGTAACAAGGAATCAAGTAGTACTTCTCATTCATATGATTTCTTAGAAGGGAACAAGAGCTTAGAACATGGAAGTTCAGTGCAGCTAATGAGTATTTTGAAAGCCTTAAGTTAGAATTGGGTATTAAGAGAAAGCTGAGGTGATGTTCTTTGCCAAGGTGCACTCCGTATAATGTATAGTCCAGCATAGTTTGTGTCTTGACATCATTCTACCATGCATTTTCCTCCTAGCCACATCATAATATGTTGGGAGATATACCATGTAGGGATCTTTGCCACATGAGACTGTGATGGTGAGACGATTGCTTAATATGTTTTGGCAGCAGCCTGGGGTATCTGAAATGTCCTCTTGAACCCAGCTAGACCATGAGGTTCTATGAGGTAAACATGTGTTCCATGAGGTAAACATGTGTAATCTATTCATGAAGAGATGTTAAGCCGTTGTGGCTTGGGAAATGGAATTGGATGAGGTCCCACTAACATGAGCCTATTGCAGATAGTAGACATATCCATCTCTGTGCTCATGTAAAGCTGGTGTTGCTTCTAGAGAGAGAATATAATGATAAGGCAGCACCTGCCATTTCAGAGATTTTTAAAAATCTTTTTGTGCAGGGCTCAATGGCACAGAGCAAAGGAGCATTATAGGAACCTCAGGGGAACATTTGGTCCTTAAAACTATTGGCTGTATCTCCCAAAGTCTCTCCAAAAAGTTCACATCAGATTTTAATTTTCCATGTGAATTGAAGGAAATTATTATATTCATGGGAGTGGTTAATTATTAACTACATTTAAGTAATGCAACCTTAATTTACTTCAGCAAAGGATCGTTACCTTGTCATGGTGCTGGAGCTTGAGCACCTCAATGATGCCATGAGCTAAACCGTGAAGGGCCACCCAAGATGGGAAGGTCATGACAGAGAGGTCAGATTAAATGCGATCCCTGGGGAAGGTAATGGCAACCCACCCCAGTATTCTTGCCATGAAACTCAATGGATCAGTACAACCAGAGATATGTCGGTATACCATCGGAAGATGAGACCCCCAGGTCGGAAGATGGTCAAAATGCTACTGGGGAGGAACAGAGGATGAGTTCAACTAGCCCCAGACGTGATGATGCAGATAGCTCAAAGCCGAAAGGACGGCTAGCGGCCGATGGTGCTGGTGGTGAATGGCGAATCTGATGTTCTAAAGATCAACACGCCACTGGAACCTGGAATGTAAGATCTATGAGCCAGGGCAAATTGGATATGGTTATTGGTGAGATGTCAAGATTAAAGATAGACATTTTGGGCGTCAGTGAACTGAAATGGACTCGAATGGGCCACTTCACATCAAATGACCACCAGATCTACTACTGTGGACAAGAGGACCACAGAAGAAATGGAGTAGCCTTCATAATTAATAGTCAAGTGGCTAAAGCAGTGCTTGGATACAATCCAAAAAATGATAGAATGATCTCAATCCAAATTCAGGGCAAGCCATCTAACATCCACAGATGCTGAAGAAGCTGAAGTAGAGCAGTTCTATGAGGATCTGCAGCACCTACTGGACAACACGCCTAAAAGAGATATTATTTTCATCACAGGAGACTGGAATGCTAAGGTGGGCAGTCAAATGACACCTGGAATTACAGGTAAGCATGGCCTGGGAGAACAAAACGAAGCAGTACATAGGCTGATAGAATTTTGCCAAGACAACTTACTCTGCATAACAAACACTCTCTTCCAACAACCTAAGAGACGGCTTTATACATGGACTTCCCCAGATGGACAACACCGAAATCAGATTGACTACATCCTTTGCAGCCAAAGGTGGCGGACATCTATACAGTTGGTAAAAACAAGACCTGGAGCTGACTGTAGTTCAGATCATGAACTTCTTATTGCATAATTTAGGATCAGACTAAAGAGATTAGGGAAGACCCACAGATCAGCTAGATGTGAGCTCACTAATATTCCTAAGGAATATGCAATGGAGTTGAAGAATAGATTTAAGGGACTGGACTTAGTACATAGGGTCCTGGAAGAACTATGGACAGAAGTTCGCAACATTGTTCAGGATGTGGCAACAAAATACATCCCAAAGAAAGAGAACCAAGAAGGCAAAGTGGCTGTCTGCTGAGACACTAGAAGTAGCCCAAGAAAGAAGGAAAGCAAAAGGCAACAGCGATAGGGGGAGATATGCCCAATTAAATGCAAAATTCCAGAGGTTAGCCAGAAGAGATAAGGAATTATTTTTAAACAAGCAATGCGTGGAAGTGGAAGAAGACAATAGAATAGGAAGGACAAGAGACCTCTTCCAGAAAATTAGAAACATCGGAGGTAAATTCCAGGCCAAAATGGGTATGATCAAAAACAAAGATGGCAAGGACCTAACAGAAGAAGAAGAGATCAAGAAAAGGTGGCAAGAATATATGGAAGACCTGTATAGGAAGGATAACAATATTGGGGATAGCTTTGATGGTGTGGTCAGTGTGCTAGAGCCAGACATCCTGAAGAGTGAGGTTGAATGGGCCTTAAGAAGCATTGCTAATAACAAGGCAGCAGGAGACGACGGCATCCCAGCTGAACTGTTCAAAATCTTGCAAGATGATGCTGTCAAGGTAATGCATGCTATATGCCAGCAAATTTGGAAACACAAGAATGGCCATCAGACTGGAAAAAATCAACTTATATCCCAATACCAAAAAAGGGAAACACTAAAGAATGTTCAAACTATCGAACAGTGGCACTCATTTTACATGCCAGTAAGGTAATGCTCAAGATCCTGCAAGGTAGACTTCAGCAATTCATGGAGCGAGAATTGCCAGATGTACAAGCTGGGTTTAGAAAAGGCAGAGGAACTAGGGACCAAATGGCCAATATCCGCTGGATAATGGAAAAAGCCAGGGAGTTTCAGAAAAACATCTATTTCTGTCTTATTGACTATTCTAAAGCCTTTGACTGTGTGGACCATAACAAATTGTGGCAAGTTCTTAGCGGTACGGGGATACCAAGTCATCTTGTATGCCTCCTGAAGAATCTGTAGAACGACCAAGTAGCAACAGTAAGAACAGACCATGGAACAACGGACTGGTTTAAGGTTGGGAAAGGAGCATGGCAGGGCTGTATCCTCTCACCCTACCTATTCAACTTGTACACAGAACACATCATGTGACAAGCTGGGCTTGAGGAATCCAAGGCTGGAGTTAAAATGGCTGGAAGAAACATTAATAATCTCAGATATGCAGATGATACCACTTTGATGGCTGAAAGCGAAGAGGAACTGAGGAGCCTTATGATGAAGGTGAAAGAAGAAAGTGCAAAAGCTGGCTTGCAGCTAAGCCTCAAAAAAACCAAGATTATGACAACCAGCTTGATTGATAACTGGCAAATAGAGGGAGAAAATGTAGAAGCAGTGAAAGACTTTGTATTTCTAGGTGCAAAGATTACTGCAGATGCTGACTGCAGTCAGGAAATCAGAAGACGCTTAATTCTTGGGAGAAGAGCAATGACAAATCTCGATAAAATAGTTAAGAGCAGAGACATCACACTGACAACAAAGGTCCGCATAGTTAAAGCAATGGTGTTCCCCGTAGTAACATATGGCTGCGAGAGCTGGACCATAAGGAAGGCTGAGAGAAGGAATATCGATGCTTTTGAACTGTGGTGTTGGAGGAAAATTCTGAGAGTGCCTTCAACTGCAAGAAGATCAAACCAGTCCATACTCCAGGAAATAAAGCCAGATTGCTCACTTGAGGGAATGATATTAAAGGCAAAACTGAAATACTTTGGCCCCATAATGAGAAGACAGGACACCCTGGAGAAGGTGCTGATGCTAGGGAGAGTGGAAGGCAAAAGGAAGAGGGGCCGACCAAGGGCAAGATGGATGGATGATATTCTAGAGGTGATGGATTCGTCCCTGGGGGAGCTGGGGGTGTTGACGGCCGACAGGAAGCTCTGGTGTGGGCTGGTCCATGAAGTCACGAAGAGTCGGAAGCGACTAAACGAATAAACAACAACAACCTTAATTTAATGTAAATGTAAATGTAAATGCAAATAAAATAAAATTTAATTTTTGTATTGTCTCCACCTCTTCTTTATCCTGTCCTCATCTACTTCTTGGAGTGTATCACATGATCACACCATTGTGCAATGAGAAATTAAAATGTGTATGTGAGAAAGAGATCCAGGAACTCTAAATTTTGAAACAAAATGTAGAAAAGGAATTTCTACAGCTGAACAATATTGACCAAAAGTTTGTGCTAAAGGATATTTAAATTTTGAGCATTGCATTACATACTGTTTGAATATGATCAATACTTTTCTTCTCAATTATCCAAAATTATGGGAGAACTGAACCAATTGGATTGCATCCCAAGACGAAGCAAATAAACTTAATTGAAGCCACCAGGAGGCAGCAGAGTCATTCTGCTGCTAATGCAAAATACAAGTTTAAGCAATTTAAAAGCAAAAGCTTTTTGATCTTTGATATAAAATCTAATTATCAGCATCCCTCATTTGGTGTACAGTAAAGAACACATAATGCTGTAGATGCTGTTGCAAAATTTGTTAGATATTCCAGTGAATTTTTGAATCGTGACCTATTGAAATATTTTAATCTAAAAATAGGCACCTTGTCAATGGATCTACTTGCTTACTTGCTTGCTTTTACCATAGATAGAAATCTAGAGATCACTGTATTCTCAGGAGGGTTGTTTTCCTGTTTTGTTTTGTTTTATTTTTTCTCCCCCACTATCCTACTATATATACAGGAGCTGGCAGTGGTAAGAAATTTCTGAATCTAAACCTATGTATTTAAAATATTTCTATACCGCGGTTCTACTATGTATGAGCACCATTAAATAAACTGTATATTTACAGAATTTAAAATAAAACATACAAACCAATTTTAAATAACCAAATATATATTGAAACACATTAACCATTGACCATGGTGGAGCACTGCCACCAGATCTCCTGTACCAGGTGAATAAAAATGCCTTCAGCATGTATCTGCATTGAAATACATACTTTATCTTGGGGCATGGGGATTGTTCTGCAGAATGAATGAGAAAGTCAGGATTAACTCCTCCAGCTCACATGAACATTAACCAGGAAGCACTACAAAATGATAGAATATGTAGTTTGATCGCATGGGTTGATCGCATGATCACCATAAGGGGCACTGAAGAAAGAAGATGGAATACTTTATAGAACAAGAAATCTTTAAACTATCTAGCATTCATTTGACGTGTAAACCTCCAAATCTTGATGGCTATTTCTTTGAGAGTCCTGAGGCTCAGAGATACTATACATACAGGCAGTCCTTGCTTACTGATGGTAATTGGGAATGGGAACTCTATCGCTAAGTGATGTAGTTGTAAGGCATGACATCACGTGACCACACCAACTTACGACAGCAGTTCTGGCAGTCCCAGTTGCTGCTGTTAGGTGAATCCCACGTGGTTGCAGCATCCTGTGGTCACAAGATCGCCATTTGCAACCTCCTGCCAGCTTCCCTATTGACTTTGCTTGTCAGAAGCCAGCAGTAAAGATTGCAAATGGCAATCATGTGACTGTGGTGCAACAGCTGCAACTACAAGGACCCATCATAAGTACCCCTTGTTCAGCACTGTTGTAACTTTGAACGGTTGCTGAACAAGTGGATGTTAAAGGAGGACTATCTCTAGTAGAATGGCTGGAATACTTGGACAGGAAGAATATAGGTTCAAATTATTAGTCATGGAGCTAAGTAATCTCCAGCCAGATCTTATTTTATTTCTTCCTAATAATATTAAAAAATTCCAGGGAGAACAAACTAGGTGACTATATGTAAACCTTGAGCTCCTGAGTGGAAATGTCAAAAGTCACTATGACAAATGAGTTCATTGCTTCATGAGATCATCAGATACTTCTGTTTTTTTATACTTAAGGGAGGGTGAATATAGCCAGTGCTGGAATGGGAGTCCCATGTGTTAATTCAGTTTATATTCTGGTTCCTAAAGGTTCAAACTGGTGCACAGAACACTCCTGCCTCTCATGACAAGATTGGGCTGAGAGATACTGAGCGAGCTGCCATGGCTGAGGATGCAACTGCGTCTCCCCAGGTCTAGTCTGGTAACATAGTCACTATAGCATCCTGGCTGTCAGAGTAGGAGAGGTAAGAAACTGGGAAACAGGGAATTCCAGTCCCACCTTACGCATGAAAGCCAGCTGGGTGATGTTGGGCCAGTCCCCCTCTCTCTCAGCCCAACCTCACAAAGTTGATGTTGTGAGGAAAATAGGAGGCAGGAACATTATGTACACCAACTTGAATTATACAAAGGCAGGATATACTTCTCTAAATTAAAAAAAGACAATTAAATGGTGTTTCAGAGGTGAACACAAACTATACATAAACAACTAAAAAAATGAGTACATATTCCTTTTCTCGCTGATGCCGTTCTTCAGCTTCCTTCATGACCTCTTGTGACTGTTCCAGCTTGGCATCTACCAATTTCTGCTGAAGTTCCCTGTGCTTAAATATTTTATCAAGATGCTGGAAGGAAAAAAAAAGAGAGACATACAGAGATAGGGGGAAATGGTAAAGTAATGATTAAGACTGCAGTCTCTCTGAATCTAGGAATTAGTCTCATTGGGATTTATTTTTAGTAAACAAGTACAGAATTGTGCTGTTAATAACATACGTAAAATAGCAGAAAGTATTTCAAAATTATTATTGCATTCTAAACTTCTTCTTGTTGGAAAGAGATTGCTATTTTAAAATTATTTAAAGATTTTAAATATCTCCAATAAAAATAATTGTGAAATTATAAGCTACAAAATTGTGTATAAAATCAAGTACATAAGTTGAGATTTCTTAGTTTATGCATTATAGCTACTGAAATTTATTTGTAGCATTCCAAACATGTTTATTTTATTTATTCAATTTATATGGCTGCCCATCTCACCATAGCGACTCTAGGTGGCAAACATTACATAAAAACACAACACAAAAATAAACATCCAAGTACAACAATATAAAAGCCTATAATGGCAGCCGAAGGCAAAAGCCAATCAGCAATAAAACAACATCATCTCATGGACTTCAACTAACTTACTGACCCCCGATGTTGTTGAATACATATGTTGTTGTTTTACTAAAGTGCAAAAAGGAAAGATTAAACCATGAGTTCTGAGTTGAGTAAGAGGTCTGTGTCATGTTAGCTGCAGTGAAGGGAGGAACACATAACAAAACAACAATAATAGCTCTATTCTTTGAGGAGAGGAAAAAAAATCCCAAATCTATAACAAGACCACTAAAGAAGTCACAAAAAGGCATTTAAGCTTCTGAGTTCTAAATAACTTATCATCAAGGCAGACAGCATAAAAAACAGAAGACAGGCAAAACCCCAGGAAGTCCAAAATATAGCTTCGACATTGTAGCTACCAGTCTGAAATTGCAAGGGGAATGAATCCCTTATTGATTTTGCTTAATTTTGCCTAATTTGATTCCTGCAACACCTAACATTCTGGGACAAAAGGATGGTTACTATTACTCCACAAGGCCACATCTAACTCTTGGCTTTGGGTGGAACACCCTGGAGAGAAGTACAGGTAGTCCTCATTTAGTGACCACAATTGGGACCGGCCACTCAGTCTTCAAGCAAAGTGGTCGCTAAGTGAAAACGTGACTGTGCTTATGATCTTACTTCAGCTTTCCTTTGCTTTACAGACCTGTGAAGGTTGTAAATGTGACAACTGGTCACAAAGTTACTTTTTCATCACTCTTGTAACTGTGAACGGTCACTGTATGAGGCAGTCACTAAACAAGGACCACTTGCCACATTGCTCTTACCTCCTCTCTCACTTCGTACTGATCAATGATGCTTTTCAGTTTCTCAGCCAGCTCAGTATTTTCCTGGCACAACTTCATGTTCCTCTCGCTTTGCTGCTCAATCTGTGCCTGAATATCATTCAGTGTGCCCTGGAAATGATTTGTGATCTCCTTCCTCTTTTCTTCTTCTTCTCTTGCCCGCTGAAGAGTCTCTTCCTGTAATGCAACAACTGGATGACCTTTCTCCATCACTGCAATCTTATATAGGAAGAAGTAAAAAAGCAGATTTCTACCCCCCTTCACCAGCTGATATCCCAACAGTAATGAGCAAACTTAAGGTATGGCCTTTGTTTTTTTATTTTAACTATTAAAATTAAACCAGTAGGGATCAAAAGAGCATAAGAAAACACCAGAAATCTAGGACTAAAGTAAGGTAGTCTTGTTCAAGCTGAATCTAACCCATGGGAACTTTATAGTTCTACATAGTCCTTCTGGAAATGGTTTGCCATTGCCCTCTTCCAAGATTTTTTAAAATCTTCCCAGTGTAACTTATGGCCCTGGGATTTCCTGGTTCCTTTCCATCCACATACTAGCTAGGTCCAACCTTACAGTATTTAGTTTTTTGAAATCAGCCAAGGATGATTAAGGGCTGTCATCTATCTGGGCACTCTCTAGGAATATTTCTTCTCAAAAGAAATCTTGGTAGACATTTGCAAAAATACCTTCCCCCACAATTTCCCCCCCTCCACTCATTCTGGTTCAGACTCTTGTACTTCTAATGTAGTGTTTCTCAACCCTGGCAACTTGAAGATGTGTGGACTTCAACTCCCAGAATTCCCCAGCCAGCTTCAAGCTCGCAAGGTGGAGAAACACTGTTCTAATACCTTCCACTTCAGCAGACCGGAGCAGGTAATTCTTTGCAATAACACTTTGCTTGTCCCTTCCTACTTCCTCCACAGGTGTTTTTGGGAGCCAGTTCCATTATTGAGGCCTAACCTGGGGCCTTATATATCCATATAATCAGGTCTCCATATAATCCCTTAATGCTCTGAATATAGACAGCCTCTAAAAATTGCTGCTACCAACTGTAGTTTTCGATGAGAGACAAGGAAAAAATCATTAAGTACACAAGGAAAAACAGGTTAATTGCTTTAATTAAATTTAACATTAAATGCAAATGCAAATTTAGATTAATTAAAATGTAGGGAGAGTTGATTCCATCCAATTATTTCTCCTGGCCACACCTTTTTTTTTTATACCACTAGTTTATTGCTCAAAGGCTAAATGTAGCTCTTGGTTTGAAAAAGGTGATCTGCTTGGGCCAGGACAGAAATGGATCAGTTACATAATTCAGGCCTTATCAGGCTTTGGATGCTGCTTTAATTAATTTTATATTAGCTTACATCAGAAGTGGGCCAATTTTGCAGCCAGGAATATGCATTTGTGTTATTTTTGGCATCTTAAGGCTGGAAGGAGCAGTGGTGTAATAATGGCCCATGTGAGACTGGGACCAATTTCTTTGTTTGTATTATTGCATTATTGACATTATTTTGTGGGTTTCTGGAGGAACTTAATATTGTTTTAGCTGTACCAAGCTCACCCAAACATGTCCACTTGTATACCTCACAATTTGTTGCTGCACATAAAACTGAAGTAAAGCTTTATAACCCAGCAGCTGTTTCCATACATAGCCGTTGGGGATACCAATGGAATAAACCTGGGTTATATCCCTGTACATCTGGCTTCAGTCATTTTAGATGAAAGTGGGAATCCAGGAAACAATATTAAATTAGGCATAATACAGGAGTAGGTTTCAATTATTTCCAAAGTATTATTTAGACAGAAGCAGGAAACCACTTTGTTGCTACTAGAGTTCAGTTATGAATTAATGCTCCTTGCCAATCTATTGTGAGCCAGTTAAAGGTACCAAATGAATTAAGCTTTTCCTTCTGACCACCCCTAGAGATTTCTCTTCTCATTACCTTCAGGGTTTTGTTGTGTCTTTGGAGTTCCCTACAAAGGCTCTCCAATTTGCTCCGGGCAAGGATGGCTCTGCTGTGTTCACTCTGTAATTGGTCCTTCTCCTTTATGAGCTGCGTCTGTCTTTTCTGCAGATACTTCAGCTGTTTTTGTTCAGAACGATGTTCTTCCAGCTGAAAGTATGTGGACAAGAACAAATAAGCAAAGCAAGAGAACTTAGAACAAGGCCATTCTTAGGCATTTAACAGATATGATACCATAATAGATATGATACCATTCTGCATATAGTATGGATATTTAGAGAGCCAGTTTGGCCTAGCGGTTAAGGCTCCAGGCTAGAAACTGGGAGACTGAGAGTTCTAGTCTCGCCTTAGGCATGAAAGCCGGCTGGGTGACCTTGGGCCAGTCACTCTCTCTTAGCCCACAGGGTTGTTGTTGTGGGGAAAATAGGAGGAGGAAGGAGTAATAGATATGTTCCCCACCTTGAGTTATTTATAATAATAATAAAAGTGGGATAGAAAATAAATAAAATAAATATTTAGGAATAATTACTGTACTGAAATGTATTTAAATTTCATAGAAAGCCAAAGTAAGCTAATTTTCATCCAAACAAAATAGATTATTCAGCTAATTTGCAATGGCAGTGGACAGGTGGAGGAGGAAAAATATCAGAAAAAAAGTGTCTGCCTAGTTTCTCTCACACCAAAATTAAGTGTGAAATCAAGTAAGGATTATCCCAATTAGTTTCTCCATTTTATTCCAGATCCTGCTCCAAATGTTATCAGTTCTTCAGTTAATTATCCCATTTCCAAATTATTACTTCCAGAAACTCCATTCAAAATTAAATTAAGTGATGTGCAATTCAGTTCAGTGTGTGTGGGGTGTTCAAAACGCTGGCTGGCTGATGGGAGATGGAATAGATGGCGGAGAATGCATTTATTTATGAAGATTTTTATACCTCTTTTATTCAGAAATCACATAATTCCTTTCAAACTAACATATTTTATTAAAAGGCATATAATAAAGTCCAACTAACAACTCTGATACATTTAATAAAAATGCCAAAAGCATTTACTAAGGTGTGTTAGTTGGGAAAGGTGCTACAGATTCCTGATTTTTTGCCATCATAGAATAACATGACTTTCCTTCTATAGTCCCTTTTTAACTAGTTAACACTCTATAAGTCAGCAAATCTTTATAACAACAATAAAATAATACAATAAAAAAGAATGACTACATCATACTGCAGAGATTCTACCATGGCATATTCACAGTGCTGTGTCATACGCAGGGCAACAAAATTTTAGATCCCAAAGGCATTCTGAAATAAACAGGTGTGAGGAGTGCCTAAGACTAAATAAAAGACTCAGACTCTAAAGCAAGTTTAAGTTCTGGCTTTTATTCAGAATAGAATGCACACCAGAAGCTGAGAGTGAGGGAAGCGCGCCAAAAGTTGAATTAAATAGTCTCGTGCCAACCAGCGCTCCACCCCCACGCTCCCCAGGTATGCCCCACGAGTTCTCCGGAGTGACAGGCCATCCATAGGTGAGAGGTCGTCCAGCCCCATTCACCTTGGGCATTGCCCCGTTGATCCTTTTGCGGAGTGATGGTCCATTACCGGGTGATTAGGCTTCGGAATTCCTCAAAAGCGCCCAGACACGCCCTTCTGAACCTCGCCCTGATCATTTCCTTGATACTGGTGCTAATGGTTGATTACCGGGCGATGAGAGCTTGTAGATTTCCCAAACCCATTATCTTCTTTGTCTTTATCGCCCGTCCTCTCTAGTCATTGACAAGCCTCTGCGCTTTGTCATGCAAGCCGTTGCGATGTCGCAACCATCGCAATGGCGATCATGACATACCGCCCCTCTAAAGAAAATCAAGCCGAGGGCTTGGAGGGATATGCCATATGGAAGTTGCGGATTAGCTCAGGGGCCTGAATGTCGCGGGCAGTGACCCACTCAGGGTGGGGGAAGTGTTTCCAGCGCACTAAGTATTGGAGGGAGCTACGAAGCTTGCGGGAGTCGAGAACCTCCTTGACTTCGAAGTGCTGTTGTCCGTCGATCATGACGGGTGGGGGGGGTGCGTGGATGCCACCGGGAGGGGTCACTGGCCGGCTTGAGTAGGCTGCAGTGGAACACAGGGTGCAGCCACTTCAAATTATGAGGTAGATCCAAACGCACCGTGACCGGGTTCACAATTTGTGTAACCTGAAAGGGGCCAATAAATTTGGGGGCCAGTTTCTTGGACGGCTGCGGTGACTTGATAAATTTAGTGGAGAGGTAAACCATGTCCCCTACTCAGAAAGGCGGCTGTTGGCGCCTGTGCCTGTCAGCCTGAAGTTTGTATGCGGTCTGTGCCTCGAGAGTGTCCTTAATGACTGGCCAGGAGTCTGCGAGTTTAGGACCCCAATCACAGGCCGCCACTGCTGGAGACGGGGGCTGTGGAAGATTGGGAATGGGGACGAAGTCCCGACCCGACACCACCCCGAAGGGGGTTTGTCCCGTGCTTTGATGCACAGCGTTTGTATGCAACCTCCGTGAAAGGGAGCAAATCCACCCAGTCGTCCTGGTGGTAGTTGATGTATGAGCGGAGGAATTGTTCCAGGGTGGCATTGAGAATCTCAGTAGATCCGTCCGTCTGGGGATGCCAGGAGGTTGACAATGCTTGCTTGGTGCCGATTAATTTCAAAAAAGCCCACCAAAACCGTGAGGTAAATTGTGTGCTCCTATCGGTCACCAAGCGAGAGGGGCAGCCGTGAAGGCGGTACACATGCACCAAAAAGAGCTTTGCCAGCTGTTGTGCCTACGGGATAGAGGCACAGGGGACAAAATGAGCTTGTTTGGAAAAGTAGTCTTTGACTACCCAAATGACTGTTTTCTTCTGACTGGGTGGTAAATTCATGATGAAATCCATAGAGATTTCGTCCCAAGGGCGTGAAGGGTTAGCCACGGGCTGCAGCAGCCCCTGGGGTTTACCGGATGGTCGTTTAGACATTGCGCAGACAGGGCAGGATGCCACATACGTTTTGACATCCTTCCTCAGCGAGGGCCACCAAAATTGGCGTCGGGTCAAGTGGAGGGATTTGAGGAATCTGAAATGACCAGCCTGTTTGCTGTCATGGGACCAGCTGAGGATAGTTGACCATTGCGAGTCAGGGACGTATAAACGACCCTCCACCCAGGCGAGGTCTTGTTCCATGGAGACCTTGTCAGGGTTAGCAAGGAGCCAGGGATCAGATTTTAAGGCGAGTGCAAAATCTGCTTGCAACCCACCCGGCATCTGCGGTTGCCGGCGGCCCGGGGCGGGCTGTGCCGCAGTCATTCGCAAGGGGGGGGAGGGCTGTTCCCGAGCGCGGCTCTGGGTAACAGCAGCCAAACCCAATTGAGATTCAGAGAGCACAGTCCCTACAACGTCGGGGGCAGGTTCCGCGTCCTGGGGCAGTCGGGAAAGTGCATCTGCCAAAAAGTTCTTCTTCCCTGGGATAAACTTCAGCTGAAAGTTAAAACAGCTGAAAAATTGAGCCCAGCGAATCTGCTTAGGGCTGAGGCGCCTGGGCGTGCGAAGCGCCTCGAGGTTGCAGTGGTCTGCCCAGACCTCAAAAGGGCAAGTCGCCCCTTCTAACAGGTGACGCCAAGCCTCCAGTGCCACTTTTACTGCAAATGCCTCTTTTTCCCAGACATGCCAGCGCCTTTCCGTGTTGGAAAATTTCCGGGAGAGATAGGCACAGGGCTTCAAGAGTCCGGCAGGATCCTTTTGCAATAGGATAGCCCCAATGGAAAAATCAGAGGCATCAGCCTGCACGACGAAAGGCCGTTCTGGGTCGGGATGGGATAGAATTGGCTCCACTGTAAAGAGAGCTTTCAACCGGTCGAAAGCAGTCTGACAGGCGGGAGTCCAATTGAGCACGGCCCCTGGGTTTTTTACCTTGCACGTCTCCCCGACGCCTTTGGTCCGCAACAAGTCAGTCAAGGGCAGGGCAATTTCTGCGAACCCTTTTGTGAAGGATCTGTAGAAATTTGCGAATCCCAGGAAACTTTGGAGTTGGCACCGGGTGCGTGGGCGCTCCCAGCTCAAAACAGCCTGGACCTTAGTGGGGTCCATTTCGACGCCCTTATCTGAAATCCTGTAGCCTAAGTAATCCAGGCGCGACTTGTGGAATTCGCACTTGGAGAGCTTAGCATAAAGTTTAGCGTGCCGGAGCTTGGTGAGAACCTGTCTTACCAATCTTTTGTGTTCTTTCTCAGTTTTGGAGTATATCAGGACATCGTCCAGATAAACCAGTACCCCTTTAAACAAATGGTCATGCAGAACCTCATTAATTAGTTGCATGAAAACCCCCGGGGCCCCCGCAAGACCAAATGGCAGTACCTTATACTGGAAGGAGCCCAAGGGACAGTTAAAAGCTGTTTTCCATTCGTCCCCCTCCCTGATGCGAATGCGATAATACGCCTTGCGGAGGTCAAGTTTGGAAAAGACCTTTCCAGTCGACAAGTGTGCCAGCATGTCTTTCACGAGGGGGAGGGGGTACTTGTTTGACAAGGAAGCTGAATTTAACCTGCGATAGTCTGTACACAGTCTTAGGGTATCGTCCTTCTTTTCGCGGAACAGAACAGGCGCTCCAACCAGCGAGTTTGCCAGTTCAATGAAGCCCCGTGCGAGGTTTTTATCGAGGAAGTCCCGCAATGCCACCAACTCCTTCAGTGTCATTGGGTAAATCTTTGGCTTAGGCAATAGGACATGAGGGAGTAGTTCGATGGCACAGTCCATCTTGCGATGGGGGGGGGGTGTAACTGGTCCACTTCCTCCTCCCCGAAGACATCCTCGAAGTCTGCATATTGTTCTGGCAACCCCTCCATGGGGGAAGCATGAACCTGAGGGTCGACAATCTCTGCCCTCCCTGCCATCAAAGTGAGGGGTTTCCCCTTGTCAGGTGCTTGGTAGAACCCATCCTCAAATGTTATCGTACGGGTCCTCCAGTTAATGTAGGGATTGTGGCGAGTTAGCCAGGGGATTCCCAGAACCACTATAGGCTTGTCCACCGGGGTGACCACGAAGCCTATGGTTTCCCTGTGCGTGCCCATTTGTAGGGTAACGTTCCCTGTACCCTGGGTGGCCGGCCCACCCCCTGCCATGGAACCATCAAGTTGCTGGAAGAGCAGTGGCTTCGGGAGCGGGAAACAGGGTAACTTTAGCGCAGCGACTAGGTTGGGGTGGATCAGGCATCTGGAACACCCGGAGTCCACCCAAGCCCCGACTTCGATGGTCTTGGAGTAGTAGCTCAGTTCAATTGTTATGGCCAGGATGGGACAGTCCGCACTCACCCTGGTGTCATCGCGCCCATTCTCCACCACCTGTCCAGCGGCGCTGTTTAGGACAGGTGGAAGGCGTTTTCCGCCGGCTGCTTCAGGACGGCTGACCCGTCCTCCGTGAGGTAGACGTCCTCTTCTTTGTCCTGGGTCGCTAGTGCCGCTGTCAGCCGTCGGGGGGGGGGGGTAGGCAGTTTCTGTGGAGCCTTCTGCGTCGGTCTAGATGGGCAATCCGCCGTCCTAGCCTTGTGGCATTCCGCCGCTCAGTGACCCACCTTCCCGCACCTGATGCATTGTCCTCGGGCAAAGCGACGTTGTCTTTCGCCATCCCATGTTGGGCCCGACTGTGGCGCTGGTCCTTTCCCACTGGGAGGAAGCCTGTCCCTCTTAGCTGCCAGCATGAAGGTGTGCTGGGTGTGTTCAGCCTTCCCGGCAAGACAGATCCAGTCATGTAGTGAATCTGGATTGTCTCTGTACAGCGCCCATTGTAAGACCTCTCGATTGAGGCCATCTTTAAACATGTCAATCAGGGTGGCCTCCGACCATTCAGGGATCTTCCCTGCTAAGACCTTAAATTCTAGGGCGTAATCCGTGACCAATTTCTGTCCCTGGTTAAGTTCTTTCAGTGTGCTTTTAGCCCTCTCTTTCGCCAAGGGGTCTTCAAAGTACCGCTTCAAGGCAGCCAGGAAGGTGTGGAAGGTAGCTAGGGCTGGGGCTCTGGACTCTGACATTTGAACGTACCAGTCCGCAGCTCTGCCCTTCAGTTTAGTGGCAATAGCCAAGATTTTAGCCCCTTCTGATGCAAAACAATGGCCGTATAGTTGGATGTAGTTTGTCGCGTTTGTTAAGAAGAATGACAGGTTCGTGGGGTCACCATCAAATTTGACTGGAAAGTCTTTAGTGATCCCACCAACTGGAGAAACTCCCATGTGCGTGTGAGTAGGGGTGGCCCCCACTGGAATAAAACCACGGGGCCCTGAGAGTAAGTCCCACGTCTGGCCCCTTCCTCTCGGGGTCGGCGATAGGGTGGGTGGGATGCCGAGACCCCTCCCTGCGCCCTGCGCGGCCGTACTCTTCGTGAGTTCACTCACCGCAGTTGACAGGGATTGCAGCAGGTGCTCTAATGATAGCACCCTGGATTCCAGAGCCCTGATCCTGTCTGGTGTGATGGGATTGTCCATCCTCGGTGCTGCCGGTTGTGGTCTGATCGGCGGTCCTGCGAATTCCCTTTTGGGCGTCTGGGGGTATTGAAGTCTCCAGGTGGTGTGGGATGTCCCTGGCTGGGGGTCCGCAATGACGTCCCACCTGAAGTGTTGTTGACTCACGCCTCCCTCTTCCATCAGGGCCCTCCACTCCGTGCTGGGGCTCCAGGCTCCCAACTGGGGTGCGGTGTGGGTAGGGGTGGGGCTTGTGTCCCATCTCGGGAGTGCCGATTCCAGAAGCTGTCTGGTCGCCTCCCCCCCTCGCGTTGAGTCCTTTGCGTCTCTGCTCTGAAGTGCCGACTCCAGGATCGTCCCCGGTTCAGTCATCGCCAGCTGCTTCTCTCGCAAAAAAAATTTTCTGGTAGAGGCTGGCGAGGTTCGTTCTTGAAGGACTCTCAGCTTTATGTGAGGAGTGCCTAAGACTAAATAAAAGACTCAGACTCTAAAGCAAGTTTAAGTTCTGGCTTTTATTCAGAATAGAATGCACACCAGTAGAAAGCTGAGAGTGAGGGAAGCGCACCAAAAGTTGAATTAAATAGTCTCGTGCCAACCAGCGCTCCACCCCCATGCTCCCCGGGTGTTCCTCATGAGTTCTCCGGAGTGACAGGCCATCCATAGGTGAGAGGTCGTCCAGCCCCATTCGCCTCGGGCATTGCCCCGTTGATCCTTTTGCGGAGTGATGGTCCATTACCGGGCGATTAGGCTTCGGAATTTCTTGAAAGCGCCCGGACGCACCTTTCCGAACCTCGCCCTGATCATTTCCTTGATACTGGTGCTAATGGTTGATTACCGGGCGATGAGAGCTTGTAGATTTCCCAAACCCATTATCTTCTTTGTCTGTTTATCGCCCGTCCCTCTCTAGTCATTGACAAGCCTCTGCGCTTTGTCATGCGAGCCATTGCGATGTCGCAACCATTGCAACGGCGATCATGACAACAGGTTTCAATAAGCCTTCAGAAGATCACAAGGAAAGGGCCCCCTCTTGCCTTTCAGGGCAGTCTGTTCTATAGAAGGGAGCTCCTGAATGGATGGCCTGCTTCCAAGTCTCCTTTTGTTAGATGTACCCATAGGTGAGGACCCCTTGCAAGATACTCTTTGTTTGTATAGATTGGATGAGTAGATTCTACTTGGAATAGGGTGTATCAGATAACTAACTGTAGAAGTATACACAAAAGCAAACTGCCAGGGCAGCTGCCATAGTAACTGTGTAAATGGCGATAATGGGTCTGACCCCTTATCACTCAGGCAGGTGCGTTCTGTACCACCTGAAGTTTCTGGATGGTCATCAAGGGCAGCCCCATGTAATACAAATAAGGCAATCCAGGTGAGAGGCAACAATATGAGTTTGGGCACTCAGTGCCTCCCCTTCCAGGAATGGCCACAATTGGTGCACCAGCCAAAACTGAGGAAAGGCATCTATGCTGAAACAGAGTGTAACCCAGAGCATGATGAAAAACACCTTACCTTGAATGCAAAGCCTGCCAATGCGGTCATGCTTCTGGTTTATGTGCTATCCAAACTAAGCAAAGTGTTCAAGTTCTGACCTCTCCTCCCCCAAGGTCACCTCCTTATGAAGGAGGGGTACCATTCCAATACGGTGCCCTCCAATCCCAGTCCTTGCAGCTGACCCAGTATATTGTGATCAAAGGCTGCTGAGAAATCCAATAGGACAAGGACAGTTGAGTCTCTCTTATCCTAGCCCTGTTCTAGGTCATTTTCGAGAGTGACAGATGCAGTTTCAGTCCCATGTCCGTGCTTAAATTCTGACTGTAATGAGTCCACAGGTTAGGACAACTTAAGGTTCCTCAGTTATGGACAGGCAATCAGATGAAGACAATCATGAGATCAGGGAAGAATTTGCCAGGGCATGTTTGTGCTATGATTAAGTGCCTGGGAAGAAAGGTCCCCAGTTTATCATACTAGGTTATATGCATTATCACACAGACACACACAGTGTGTATATACTGTGTGTATATACACAGAGAGAGAGAGAGAGAAAGAAAGGGGGGGGGAGAGGAGCACGCAAATTGCCACAGAAGTTTTCCACCTTCCTTGTTATCCCTCCTCTCCTCCCTAAACATGCTATCCTGTCATGCTGCCTGCTCCCCCAGTTTAACCATGAAACTTATTCCAGAGACAGCTTTCAAAAGGATACAAGTCAGGAATGTCAAGTTTCAATCCAACATCGAGTTTGTTATGGTTGTCCAATGGAAGTAACACATGAAGCACAGCTAAATCTCCTGTCTGTTGTGCACTTGCCCAGTTCTCTCATCTGTACCTCTACCTGTCCTGTCAAGCAGGACTGCTGATACTTGTGTGTCATATATCACTGAAAAAGGCAAATGAGTGGGAGAAACTTCCCTTCCCCAAATTTAAGATGGCATCTTCCATGCTTAAGCAGGGATATTAAGCAGATATTGTATCTGCTTCCAGGCTGCAATCTGGCCGTTTTGCATTATATAGGAGATGTTTTTAAGCAGTTTTTTCCCCTACCACAGACCTTCATAAGTGCTGTACTAACCAGTTCAGCATACTTCTTAAATAAGACATCCAATTTCTCTTCTGGTGTATTCAGCTTGGTCAAATGTTGCATCAGCAGGGTAGCCTCTTTTCCTGAAACGGAAAAATGGCATCCAGTGGCCATTAGCAAAGTGAGGCTGCATCAGACAAAATTAAGATTGTATGAATATATTTTAATCTAAAAACTGTGACTAATTAGGTTTAGTTGCTTCTATATTTTGAAAGATCAGGAAGATGATGCATAGAACACCTACTGATGATGAACTCGATTGGTCTCCTTTTCTATTGCTGCAGCAATTTTATACCTACCTTTTGTCCCAGAATTAAAACGATTATGTTTTGTAGGGTGGTACGCTAAAAGAATGCAGAAACCTAGATGTCAACCATGTTATATTTCCAGGCTGCCCCACAGGGCTGGGTCATATTTTTCAGTGCTGTTGCAGTGATTCTGATCCTTTAGATTAAGACATGGCCAGAAGATGGTGCAGAGACTACTATTCAATACCTTTGTCATTAACCTATTCTGTCCCATAGAATTCTGTCTTGTTCCCTGTGCTGATTAATATCTACATGAAACTGTTGGGGAAGGTCATTTGACTCTTTGGAACAGAATGCCATCAAAATTAAATTTATTCTGTGCAATAATTTAAGATAAAGTTTTTATAAAATTATGTATAGATGGCATTTGACACCTATGAAACTATCAAAAATGTATAAGTATATCTCAAGTAAATGTTGGAAATGTGGAAAAGAGGATGAAACCTATTATCATATGTGGTGGACTAGTGAAGTGGCCAAAAATTTTTGGTCAGTGATCCACAGGACATTGGTGAAAATAATAGGAATCCCTTTTCAGATGAAACCAGAACTGTACTTCATTAAAACAGTTGTATTAGGGTTAAAGAATGTTTATCTGGTTTGCTTTAAGGATTTGATTGATGTTATTCCCTTTTAAAGATATGGAATTACTGTTTTGAATTGTCTTTGTTTTTTGGGTTTATTAAGATTGGAATTATTAAAATAATTGTACTATTAACTATAATAGCAGACAACTTACATGCTTTTTAATTTGATTCTTATTATAGTAGACAGAAATGTATAGAATAGTGGTAGGAAGGGAAAAATTAAATATATTTTATCTTTTGGAGGAAAGATAGATTTAGGAGGTTTATATGAATTTTTTTTCTTTATTTTAATATAAGGGGGAGGAGCAACTGTACTTAGTTATTTTTATTATGTGATAAAGTGGAATAACTTACAGAAGTGTTTTGGTTTAATATAGAGTAAGAATTTGATTATGGAAATTTTCTATTTCCTTGCTGTTAAAACTCAGAAGCCACATCTTTTGTAACTTTAAATTTTTTTTCTTGTGTTTCGGCACTTTTTAAGTTTTTTTTCTTTGTAGTTTTTTTGTAGTTTTTATTCTTTTCTTGAAGCCTAATAAAATTTACTATAAAAAAAATCAGAACTGTACTTATTAGGGTTTATGGAAGAACTGAGTAAAAAGCACAGTGTTTTACTGTTGTATTTGATCAGTTCAGCAAGATTATTATATGCGCAGATGTGGAAAAATAAAGACACTGCAAATGCTGAAGATTGGATATATAAAGTTATGGACTTGGCGGAGATAGCAAAACTGACCTGTCTAATGAGAGAGAAATTTACAGAGGTGTTTATTAAAGACTGGAGTCTGTTTATGGACTATATTGTAAAAGTAGAGAAAAATAGCTTGATGGAAAATAGATTAAATAAGGAGAGATAATGGAAAATTTAAATAGTGATTACAACAGTATGAAAGAATAAGAAATGGTTAATGGATCCATGAGGAAAGTGAAGGGCAGAAGTGGACTGTATGTTTTTTTTTACGTTAGATGTTTAGTTTTGTATTTGCAAGTTTATGTTTCTGTATGTATTGTTTTTTAATGTTTATTTTATGTGTAGAATTTTAATAGTGTGTGTGTGTGAATGCTGATGACACCCAGCTCTACTGTTCCCTGCCACATTACTTCAAAGAAGCATTCAGTACCTTTGAATATCGTCTAATCTTGATAATGGGCTATTTGAGGAAAAGCAGCTTTGCAGTTTGGGAGTGCTCTTTGACTCTCAGCTGTCACTGGCTTTGCAGGCAGCAGCTATGGTGAGGTTGTGTTTGCACAACTATGGCTAATACACCAATTAAAACCCTTCCTGAGTTGGTTCAAATTGGTGACGATTATCCATATTCCAATTGAAGAGAGTCTCTGTAGCTCAGGGTTGACCTGTGGAGTTCTTGGTGCTCTTGAGCTTGGTTGTTTGCTTGCAGATGTTTCATTACCCAATTAGGTATCATCATCAGTACATCATTGCACTGATGACGTTACTTAATGAAATGAATGGGTAATGGTCTCAGGGTCTGGTTATCTGCAGGACTGCCTTCTCCTAGTAACATGTGCCCATCTAATAAGATCCAGTAAGGTGGGTTCACATGTCCCTCAGTTTGAGGTTGTCACCTTCAGAGGCTATGCAAGCATGCCTTCTCAGTCATCCCACCTCCTCTGGAATAGAATTCCCCTCCAATATGCAATTGGCCCCTTACCTCCTGGCTTTCAGACAATTTGTGAAAACCTGGCTGTTTCATCACATCATGAGGATTGGGTTGCTTGACTGCCTCTTGTGAGATTGGGTCTTTTTACTGTTCATGCTTTTACTTGTGATTCCTGGTTCCATAGGAACACTGTGTAGCTGTTCCTTAAAACTGTTCGTATGGTTTTAATCCCAATTATATATTGGAGAGTTTGTGGGTTAGAGTGGCCTATAAGGTCTATAAATAAATAAAACATTAAAAATATGGCAATTGGTGCAAAATTTGTTGAGTGAACTGCTAAGCCATGCATGGTACAAGGATTATATGATGCCTGTCCTGAACTAGCTGCCAGTGAGGTACAATTTAAGCTACAGGTTTTTACCTCTAAAGCCCCCAATGGTTTATGACCAGACTGTCTAAAGGGGCACCTCCCCACTATCGATCTGCCTAATTACTTTGATCAGCAAGACGTGTTCTGATGAAGATGCCTTCACTGGCCATTGAAGATACTCTTCTTCTGTGTGACTTTCAGTACATGGAAGACTCTTTGTGTGGAGGTGTTTCTGGCTCCCCACATTTTCAGTATTTAGGACAATGGAAAAATGCATCTCTTTCAACAGTCAGGCTTTTAATTGGTTCTACCATATATATTCGCATATAAACCCATCTGCAAATAAGCTGAACCCAATTGTGGGGGTGGTATTTTGGCACCTAAAATTCTCAGCTTATCCCCGAGTATGTATGGTATATCCATTTTACTATTGCATTTTGCTTACATTGTTGTAAGCCCCTTTAGTACCTATATAAGCAGATAGGCAGGGAATACATTTAATAATAAATAAAAATAAATGAAATAACGATATTATCCATTGTTTCATAGTGGAGACATTATATACTGTAGGAGAAGGCTGCATTATTTAACACACCAAAAAACTAAGAAAGCCAATGTGGTGGACTGGGATGTTGGGCTGAGAAGACCTAGATTCAAGTCCTTATTCTACCACTGAAGCCATTGGGTGGCTTTGGCCCTCACCCTCTCTGAACTTCACCTGCTTCAAAGGGTTACTGTTGTGAGAATAAACTGAGGGGAGATCCCCATGTGCATTATACCTTGACCTCCTAGGAAATGCAGGATAAAATAAATAAAAATGAACACATTGGCACATCTGGGGTCCAACGTACAAAACTGCAGCATTATTGATCAGTTACTACCCACTTCCGTTATCATAATGCTTACTGCTGCCTGAAATGTGTTTCTAATTTCCAAAACATTTCAATCGAAAACAAAGCAAGTCCCCGCTTTTCAGAAAAATCAGCTTTTTTGCAATGGTGGAGAAGAGAGCACATGTGATCAATGGCAAATGCTGAAATTTTACAGAGACCACTGTGGTGCTTTTCCTGATACAGTCAATGACTCACATTACGTTCTGCATTTCAGTTACATAAATAACTACTTGCCTAATCCTTTCAGGATTTTCTTTTCCAGTTTTTGTTCTTTCTGAATACTGGCCTCCTTTAATCCAGAGGTGTCCCCCAAAGAGATCTGTTCTTTCTCAGCCTCATCATACCCATCTTCATAGTCCCCATCCTCGGGACTGAAAGATTCTCCTTTCTCAGGTCCGTCTGTTGCTTTCATATTTCCTTCCTCCACCAGACCGGCAGCTGACCCATAGGTTTTAATAATGTCCTCCAGCTGTTGGCTCAGCTCCTCAGATATATCACAGAGCTTTATTTCAGGCTCAGCCTGGGCTGCATTCTCAGGGGACTGAGGCAGCAATGTCTCACTTGCTCTTCCGAAGCCATTCTGAGAAGGCAGAACTTCAGGGTGGCTTGCAGAAGGCAATTGTTGCTGTTCAGGTTGGCCACTGGTGCTTTGGTTATGGTCCATGCCGGATACCTGGCAGCACAGAGAGCTCAGTTTTAGACAAACATCTTGAAGATTGCAAGAGGCAAAACAACGGATGCAGAAGTCGACAGCTTGCTTTTCACACATGATAACAGACATCTTATTTATATACAGTTTTATTTAGGTATTGATATTCCACACGTCTAAGGTAACACCAAGTGAACAATCTCAGTAATAAATAACAAAATGTGACATTCCAATGAAAAGATTAAAATTATTTTGCCCAAGATCCAAATAGATGTAATCTTATCATAGCCTTGTCTAACTAGGTAACTTGAATTGTGGGAATTCAAGTGCGTATGTGCTGCACTTGAGTTCCTGCAATTCCTACCCAATGTGGGAACATATTTGAAATATCTCAGGTTTGGGACAGCTATATGATCAGATATGGGCAAGCGTCAAGTGACTTATTTGATATCTTATTTAATTCAGTTTTGATGCTGCCCGATTCCAGCCAACTCTGGGTGGCTTACAAAAATAGCAGAATAAAAAACAACAAAATACAATAAATTAGAATGAAACAAATTACAGAAATAGCTTCAAAATAATTGCAAGGTGGCAGTCCAGACAACATAGAACATCACCAAAAAAGGGAATCCCATTCGCCCTACCCCAAAGCCTGGGACAATAGCCAGATTTTCATTGCCTTCTGGAACGCCATCAGTGTGGGAACCATATGGATCTCAGGTGTGTGTGTGTGCATGTGTCATTCCAGAGGACAGGCTCCGCTACAGAGAAGGTACACTTCCTGGGTCCCAAAAGATGACACCATTTAACTGAGAGGACCTAGACTGTGCCCACTCTGTTGGATTGTACTAGATGGGCAGAAACCATGGGAGACAGGCAGTCCCTCATATAACTGGGCCTTTTGCCATGTACTCCTTTATAGGTGATAACCAGCACCTTGAATCACACCCAGAAGCACACTGGCAACCAGTGCAGCTTGTGAAACAAAAGTGCCACATGGGCATGCTGAGGCAAGTTGACCACTGCTCATGCTGCTGCATTCTGGACCAGTTGAAACTTCCAAGTGGTCTTCAAGGGCAGCATTGCAGTACTCAAGCCATGACTGTCTGGAGGGCTGACTGATCCAGGAAAGGGCACAACTGGCATAAAAGAAAGCTGTGCAAATGTCCTCTTGGCCACAACTGCCACCCGCTCTTTGAGCAGGAGCTCTGAGTTTAAGAGACCACCCAAGTTGCACAGCATTCCTGTTTGGGGAAGTGAAACACCATCCAGGAGCAAAGATGAAAAATCCATGATGTAGGTGGTTCCAACAGCCACAGCCACTCAGGACTGAACTGGATCCAGTTTCTCCCCATCCAGGCCCACACAGCCTCTAGGCACTGGAACAGAACTTTGATAGACTCACTTGGCTGGCCTGAGTTCAAAAGATACAACTGGGAATCATTAGATCACAAACTGTGGATGATGTCACCCAGTAGTTGCATGTAGATGTGAAACAGGAGGGGGGAGAGTGCAAAGTTCTGTGACACCACACAAAGAGGGTCCTAAGGAGCAATCTCTCCCCACCCCCCCAACACTGACTGCAAAGGAAGGAAGAAAATTACCTAATTCCCAACCCCCATAGTTGGTCCAGAAGGATACTGTGGTCAATGGTATTGGAAGCTGCTGAGAGATCATCCCCATTCTGGCTCTGCCACAGGTCATCAACAAAAGTGACCAAGGATATCCATACTAAAACCCAATCTGAACCCTGACTGAACTGTGTCTAGATAATCTGCTTCCTCCAGAGTCCTCTGTAACTGCAGCCTAATCTCTTTCTCAACAACCTTCCTCCTTCAAGGCCACCAGCACCATTCCATCTCTCAAAGAGGCCAATACCACCATATGGACCCCACTACAGGTGATCTCCCTAGCCACCTTAATGAGCCAAGAATGGCCTGGATCCAACAAACAGGTGGCCAAACTAACCATCTCTGGTTAGTTTGGCCACCTGTTTGTTGGATCCAGGCCATTCTTGGCTCATTAAGTAAACTCTGTTTACTTCCTCAAGAGTCACCAACTCATCCCAGATCACACCACCAGACTGTGCCCCTAGCACCTTGGCTGGACATACCCAGAGTCAACTTGGAGGGGATCTGATGTTCTTCAAGGACTCAAAGACAGAGTACCCTTCCATACAACTGCTTATTCTTTTCTGTTCTTGAATGTAATCAGAGGTGGACTACTCTGTACTAACCACTTGGTTTTAAAAGAACACCAGCATGGCAGCTATTCTCTCACAACAGTTTCATCTTTTTCCTTTTTTGTTATTGATTTTAAAATAATTACTTTAAGTTTGTATGTTTTGCTTTTTTGGTGCTTGCTATTTCTGACTCCCATTAAAAAATACCTTGCACTGAAGTATACCATTGGATGGCTGTTCTCTCTGTAACCTGTATGTTTCTGGAATGGGCCTCTGACTTGGGCCTTTTCTCCTCCAGAATGTCTGAAATAACTTGCTCCCTTTCCTTCAGATCCGGTATAAAAGGGAGAAACGAGAAGATTAATTCTTCTGATACCCATGCTAGTGGCATTGTATGACCATGCCAACTATATAGTTTATGGTAACTGCATGATACACTCTGTAAATCTAGCATCTGCAGAGAACCACATTTCTTCTCATCCCATCAAGTACCAGTTAATCACTAGGAGGTGGTCTTTTGGCTTTTGAGCTTCAATAGCCAGAGATTTAAAACTGTTCATACCTGTTTCAAAACAAAGTGAATGTGGATGCCCTGGTATATAGACATATATATTGTGTTAATGAATTCTATAAAGACTTTGAAATGTTACTCTGGTCCAGAGGAATGTGTGTTATACTGCCTTAAATGAAGACCCTGATCTGTTTTCTGGGATGAAGGCAGCTGCAGCAGAGTTTCAATCTGCATGGGGAAATAGCTGATGACGATTCTAATCTTTCTGTTTGCATGTTTTCTCAAACTAACCCTAACGCTCTGGAAACTGTTACAAAATCTGTGAATTGCTTTTCTGCTTATGTACAATAGTAGTAGTTCCTTCAGCTATGCTCAGTGGACAAGGACGTTCAAATAAATAGAAATGCTGAATGCAAGTAGTTTTGGGTAATTCCAAGCAGCAGCATTAGAACAGAAGGATAAAGTGAGAGGAAGGAGTTGGTTGCAAGCTTGAGCCCTTTTACTCTTGATGCTGTGTTAATTTTGAGTGACTAAACTAGATTTGGCCTTTTAGTTATTTCCCATTGTGTGGGTTGTAAAATGAAGAGGAACTCTACTGCCTCTTGTCATATTATTTCTATCATTTTCACATATAAATACTACAGCTTAGTATAAGAATTATTTGGCAATAATTACCCTGGTTTGAAATCTTTTTCAGAACAAACTCTATTGGATTAAGTACAAGGAAAGAGACATTGCTAGACTTGTGTCTGATCATGGACCACACTCTGTTGACTGAAAAATGTCTGAGTAAGACAGCTCACTGAACAGGATAGCAATTTGCTGTTCAGAAATATGGGTAGGTGTATTTTATACATATACACACACATACAATTGCATTGTGGATTTTGGGGGCAAGAAACCTTCATGGACCATTGGAATTATATCACAGGTTGTATTTCCACTGCATTTCCCAGTTTAAGATATCTGAACAGCATGAAGTACGATGGCTAAAAATAGGAAGTGAGTTTCTTGGCATACTTGGTTGGTATTGAACAAGCATCTGATTGTTTTCCAAAGAACTATAATGATACACCTTCTGCTATCTTGTAAGTATCCATTTCAGAATTCTGATTCTGGATAATGTGTAGCAAAGGAAGGAAGTACGATTGTAAAATTCATTAAACCTAGAGGTTGGACATTTTCTTTTCATGAGAGAGGCCAGCTGTGAGTTTTCATTAGGAAGATAGTAGAAAACATCTAGTTTTCCTTGTGATCTCATGCTTGATAAACAGAAGGCACCCACAATCAGTTGCTCTTGGCAAGCTACAGAATTGAGGACATCAAGAAGAACTGACCTGTTTCATACATTCTGATATACCATAGCTTGTTGAATCAAGTGGTTAGGTTCACCAAACAAACCACATTATGGCTTAGCATAATGTATGAATCTAACTTTTCTTAATAATGGAAACAGTAAAGATAAGGCAGGGTACATGTACTACAACTGAAGGAGATCTTGAGGCAACACCTCAAGATCTCTTTAAGTTGGAGATTTTTATATGCATTCCAATTATTATATTGGAATTATTATATGGAGTGCATATAATAATTATGATGCAAATTAAACAGTCTTGTCTTGAATATGAATGGAAAGGTAATGAACATTATTTATTTACTTAAATATTTATAGCCTATCCACTATGCAAATAATCTCATCTATAGTAAATGTATAAAACCACAGATTCCATACCACTCTCCCTATATTAAAAGGCAATGCTTGTGAGATAATAGGGTGAGTGGTATGGAATCTGTGGTCTACCTGCTGCAAAGCCTGGCATTTTTAAGCTATTTTAGTGCCTTCTGGACCAGGAAGAAAATACATCCTATGAAATAAATTCAATGTTCAGCTTTAGTCCATACATTTGTTTACTGATCATAATGTGATATTATCATTAATATAAAATACCTAAAATACCAACTTTGTATTTGCGTCTTCTGCTGAAAATTTCAGCAAGGCTGGTAATCTTGTCTTTCTCATGCACTCCCATGCTTTCATCTTCTAAGTATTTAAAGCATAGAAAATAATGCTTTGTGGATCCATAGTGTTATTATATTATAGAAAATAATGCTTTGTGGATCCATAGTGTTATTGGCATGTGTCTAATGTGCTCTTCAGGGAGATGCAGCTGAACTTCATTTACTACTAAAGCAACACCTCTTTAAGATCCTTTTTTAATGACTACTCTAAGTTTAATGATGCTTTTTTCTGATGTAGCAACAATATATTCATATATCTGTCTTTTCCTGATTAATTACTCACATTAATAGTTACTGAACAGCTCATCAACAAGTTGCCTTAACAACTTTACTTCATTTTCTTCCTCTTTATAGTAGAGATGAATTATACAAAATGTCCTTCTCCTTGTCCCAAGGACTTTTTCACAGTACAACAGTTTAAGAGTTTGCTTATTTTTAGATCTTGACTCTCCATTCCCTTCCACCCAGTAGATCTCCCAGAAAGACACACAACACCTGCTCTAAAGTCACAAGCTATTTTCAGCCTAGCCAAGAAAGGATGATCACTCTGGAGACTGTCTTTATTATTTATATTTACAAAACACATACACAAAGAATCCCACCAAACATTTGAAAACAGTTGTATCTACTTAGAAGCAAGCCCCACTGGGATGAAATAGAACTTATTCCCCAAGTAATCAATAGATTTCATTAGTGGTCAGTGGGCACCAATTAAAATGTAAGCATTATGGGGACTGGTGTGTGTGTGTGTGATGGGAGAGAGACACACAAGCATCAAGTCTTTGTTACAGCTTGTTCTCAAACATTAAAATCTCAATATTTTCTATCAATTCTTTGAAGTACCATAGTTTATTTCAAAAATTGTTAGAAAAGACCTACTGAGCACAATATATATTTAACAAATTCAGAATATTTTAGTTGCAATAAGAAGACCGTTCCAGAAACATATACAGGACTTCTCATATTTTAAGTCAACCATGATAATGATTTGGGTTTCCTTGTCAATAACCTCATGACTTTCATATTACATAGTAATGACCTTCTTTGCATTCTGCTTTAAATTCCCTTTCTCCTAAAATACCAACTTTGTATTTGCGTCTTCTGCTGAAAATTTCAGCAAGGCTGGTAATCTTGTCTTTCTCATGCACTCCCATGCTTTCATCTTCTAAGTATTTAAAGCATAGAAAATAATGCTGTATAATAAAAAGACCACACCCAGCCCCCTTTTCTCAGCTATCAATAACAAGAAAAGATTTGGCACACTTACCTAGAGGGGCAAAAAAAGGAATAAAGATGAAGAAAATGACAAGAGAAGGCCCCAAAGGAAGACTCTGGTCACACAGAAGGGAAGAAGGGGGAGAGAGAGAAAGGGGAGTAACTGACAGCCGGCAAACACACTCCCAAGTTTGAAAGCAATCTTCCAATCCCAGACGCCAAAATGAAGAGAGCGCTCAGTTGGGCTTCAGCAGCTGCACAAAATGCAGGAGGAATTTCAGCAGGTGCACTTTATCGCACCAACAGAGAAAAAAATGTTACTAACTGCCCAAAAACTTTTTTGCTCTTTAAGGACAAGATCCTGGCTCTTGTTTGTATCTGGCTCTTACTTTTTCTCCTACAGTGCAGCTTGTGGAAATACTGAGGCTGTGTTCACACAAGATGCTTACTTGTGAGTCATTTAATCATGGTTTGTAATGAATTGAATTGTCAGGGTCTGCCTGACATACTGAACTGTAAACTGGCCACACTGGCTGGATTTGCAGAACATGCTGGGCTACAATGTGGTTGGCTAGTTTGTGGTTCAGTGTGTTATGGAAACCCAGCCAATGGGGCTTATGCATTAGAAGATGGGCTGTTCTTCATGCATTTTACTGTCCTCAGAGTCTACACATGTTGAGTAGACTCTTGCAGCTCCAGGCAACATGTATCTACCTACTCTGATTAAATGCCGCCTCCTCTCTCTCACACATACACTTACAAGAGACATCTTCATTAGTCCTTAGGGACAAAATGCACACAGAGAAACTCATATTACTTCACTACACTCTAAAAAATACCGGCTCCTCCTATGGCCACTGTTGGTGAACAGTTGAAGGGAATTCCAGAAGCTCTACCCTGCATGTTTTTCCTACCTTGTGTCTAATCCCCATGACTTTCTTCCTCCCGGGGTTCCATTAGTGCATTTATTCTTGTTTATGTTCCATAAATGCACAAGGAGGAAAACCATCTGGAGTGAGCATTTTAAATACAGCAAGAAAAGAGGCAACATTTTTCCTTCCCCATTTGCTTGATAATTTAAGGTCAATCCTCTGTGCTCACTTTTTATTTTTTTTAAAAACAGCCACATTTATTTGCATGTCCTCTAAAAGAGGCATGCACAGGTATGTACACAGGCTCTTCTGGTGTGCCATTAGTGGGTTAGGGGCTGTAGTGTACATGGTGCCACAGTAAAATAAAAAAGGGTGGTTGGAAGTGGCTTCTTCATCTCTATTGGGAGAAGAAAGTTAATCTAAAGCATCATGAAATTACATTGAAACCTCAATTTAATGGACTCCCATTTAATGGACTACGGATGTAATGGATAAAATATGCCTTCAGACCTCACCCACAAAGTTTGTCTGGACACTTGATGTAATTTAAGTCATTTGCATCAATTTATGTCATGGACATAATTACTACCTGACTTTTTATGTTTTTTCCATTACACAAATGATATAAACAGATGCAAATGATGTAAACATGTCAACTACAAAATTATGCAAATGATATAAATTTCTTAAATTCAGATTTAATGGAATTCTTTCCCCCAAAATGGCCCATTAAACTGAGGTCTTACCACATTGAAAATACAGAGCAAAGAGTAGAGTGCCAGTCAAAGAAGTGCCACAAAATCTCAGAAATGCTCTGCTTGATTAGCTAACATGGATTGTACTGCAACTTTATTTATTCGAAAAAAGAGTAGCAGCAAATCAGGTTTGAAAAACCACTGGGAACAGAGCATTTTTCTAGAACAGGGGTGGGTAAACTATAGGCAAACTGTAGGGATCTACATCATTTTTTGTTAGAATGCCCAGTTGGAGGCTGGTGCAAAAGGTATACACTTAGAGGTAAAGAATAATGGGAAGGAGGAAGAGGAGGAGGATTGTGGGAGAAGAATGTCTGAATCAAATGATAATCACTGTCTTTGCATGGTCAGATCCATTCCTGGTCATACCTAGCTTTTCTTAATGCAGCCTCCTATCAGTATTAGAACAGTGGTTAGAATATTAGACTAGAATTGAGAACCTTTTAAATCTTTTAAAATCTTTTGGCCATGAGCCTAACTTCCCTCATGGGTTTGTTGTGAAGATAAGCTGGCAGAGGAAATACCATGTATGCTACTACTCCTAAAATAAGTTTCCACCAGTTGAGCTGAACTCCTGACACATATCTAGTCTGTTCGAATAGAAACTTCCAAACTTTTCTGCCAAGTGCCCCCAATATTCATGTATGCTACTAAATGACTCTATACATATAACAAACTGTATCATGAAGTGGCCAACCACAGTTTAGTTTAATGTGCTGTGCAAACACAAGCCCTGATCCGGTGGGTTATGGAAACCCATCAGAGTAGTTTCACTATAAAAGGGGAAATCATACTTCGTTTAGCCAGCTTTTGAGCCAGCTTTTGAGTAGTAGTTTTATTTGAAGCACCCAATTATAAGCAAAGAAATTCTTTGGCTTAGAAATGTAGTCTTTATATCTTCAAGATACTATCCAGGTCCTTAGAGAGCCACTGAATCTTAGAATGTGAGGGATGGAAAAGATCCAGGAGATCATCTTGTAGCATCTAAAATAAACTACAGTGATGCCAAAATGATGACATTTATCCCAGATTAAGTTCTATTCCAGTGTTTCTCAACCTCAGCAACTTTAAGATGTGTGGACTTCAACTCCCAGAATTCCCTAGCTAGCAAGGGAGTTGAAGACCACACATCTTAAAGTTGCTGAGGTTGAGAAACACTGCTCTATTGAAATGGTTGAGCACTATTAGAGCATTTTTTCTGCATCAGATACTTGCAGTGTAACAGAATATTATCAGTCAAAATGGAACCAAATATAGAACTGGTGAAAGCTGATTTATTTATCACATTTCAAGCACATGCTTTCTCAAAAGAGGTCAGAGTGAGATATATGGGTTGCTTAAATATCTCACAGCAGTCATGTGAGGAAGGGGAAGCTGAAATAGACTGGCCCCATCATCTTCATGAACTAGTAGGGTTTTGAAGCCAAGTGTTCAAGTCTTAGCAAACCAAGTAATAATAATTACTGATACCAGTCATGCTGTACCATTTTAGAAGAGTGATTAATGTTAATTTAAAATTAACAAAGTTAATTTTCTTGCAGTGAGTAAGCCCCTCTACAGCTGTGCAAAGGTCTGACAGATTAACCATTTATCTCATCACAGTAAGAAACCTTGCCTTCTTTTAAGTTGTTGCTGTTTTCCATTTCTTTGCACAAAAACAGCTGAAATTGGTTAGAAAATTATCAGTGTACTACACTGTATTTTTACTATATTTCAAATATGGCCAGAAATTCTGCAAACTGTACATCACAACGCTCATTTCCTTTTATGTATCCCAAACCACTTATCTCTGTTTCAGAGTGCCTGTACGTTCAGAAGAGTGCTGGAATATGCTTGCGAATGGTCCTTTTGTTCTCGGTAAACTGTGCCTGATTAAGATTCCACATCTTGTGAAATTATGCAGATAAGCCAGTAGCAGCCAGCCTCTATGCAGATTTCAAAGTATTTCCAGTTCCAAAGGAAAGTAAGAATTCCAGTACTCCCTTTCATATGATCGTCTTCAAAAAAAGCAAATCATGAGATAAATGCACAGCCCCGAGACACAATGCTTGCACATGTGAACCGAGCTTATACTTCTGTGCAAAAAGTTGCCACAGTTTGCACAATCACAGTGATCTTGCATCTCTGCATATTACTTCTGAGTTCCAAATTAAACTGTAACTGAAGCAGATGAGGTGTTTAATGGTGGCCATATTTCTTCTCCTCCTGCTTCTTCCCTGTGTTTTGAAAACCATTTAGCCTTGACTGATTAAGGTTCTCATAATCTTAAAAGCTTGCAAACATTGAATTGACTCAATAATAATAATAGGCTTCTGACAAAAAGTTGGGTGATAAGCCCAATACATTTCACCCAGAAAATTATTTCTTCAGGGGCTATCCATAAAAAACAGCATTCAATATCTGTAGGGTTTTTTTTAAAGAATATTGCAAGAGTAACTAAACATTTTTTTAAAAAAAATAAGGCATTACAAGAGATGTTACTTTTCTAACACATGGCTCTGAATATTTACCGGAAAAGAAGGTATGGAAATTTTTCCCAGAGGACAGTCTTGTTGCAAGCTTATGGAAATGAGTAATGCCTTCTGAATGTTTCACAAATTAGAGACAGAAACATAGACTAGGCAGAGGAAATGTGGACCAGAAGGAACTCCACGAGGTAGAAAAATTCACAGAAATATGCTTACACATTTCACTGACTATTGAAATGCATTGTGGTCCATGACAGTTGAAGCCATGTTACAATACATTTATTAGGCTTTAAGGTGACATAAGGTTCATTGTTGTTTGTTGATTCTTTATTCATCATAAATTCAGAGAGTTGGGAGGAGCCATATAACAGTATGGAAATCCTAGTTGAACACATGTAGGGAGGGAAGGAAGGAAAAGACACTGCCTTTCTGAATAACTGGGTTCACTGTCAAACTACTTTTACTGTTGGGAAGTTTTTTCTAATATTAAATTAAAACCTTCCTTCCCGTAATCTTAATCCATTATTCTGAGTCCTGCACTCTGAAATGTTAATGAAAATACTGAAGAATAAAGAACACAGGACTGATTCTTGCAGCACAGTGCTTGATATATCACTTCTGTTTGATGTGGAACCATTGATGAACACTCTCTGAGTACAATTTCTGAGCCAACCATGTATCTGTTTAATTGTCATGCTATCCAGCCCACTAGCTTGAAGTCAAGATATATTATGTCTACGGCGTCCCCAAAGTCTCTTGAGGAAGTTACATGATCAAAAATAGATAACAGTAGTTTGGCAAGATTTGTTTCTGACAAATCCATGCTGACTTCTCTGATAATTGTGATTATTTTCAAGATGCTTACAGATATATTTATGATCTGCTCTAGAATCTTCCAGGTATCTATGTCAGAGCAGGCCCACAACTACAGTCTGTGTCATCCGGGGCAAACATGGATTCTGCACCCATTTTGGTGCCCCCCAGCACTCATTTTGGTGCCCCCCCAGCGCGGCACCTGGGGCACATGCCCCACTTGCCCCCCCTAGTTGCGGCCCTGTGTCAGAGTGACTGGTCTGTAGCTTGCTGACTCTCCTTCCTGCCCTTTCTGAAGATAGGGACAGTTTTCTCTGCTAATGTGCCTGTCTGTCTCTCCTCCTCCCCTCCACAATATGGTAAACTGAGGCCACAACCATACAGCTACTTTACATAGTCCCCTCTGTCCTGGAGCCAGCAGAAAAACATGATGTCCTAAATCTTGCTGCCCCCGCATTGTGCCCTTACTGTACATTCAGAACAGATCAGTGTTGTGATACTCTCTGTACAGCTTTAACATGCAGCATTCTAATGGCCATGATTGGTGGTTCTCTTGGCTTCAGTCCTACCCAATCTTAACTACTATGTGAAAACCTTCCTCCAACTGGCATGCTCAATGCTCTGACCACATACTGCATTTTTTTCCTTTCTTGTACCACTGACCACTTGATTCTTTTTTTTTTAATTACTTGAAACTGTAGGACCACTGGACAACTGTTTGACTTATCAATCACTAGGGGGCAGCACAAGGTTAGAGTTTGTTGTATCTCTTGGCTGCCATCTAGAGGCTATGTGAATCTGTGCAGCCACCAGATAAATGCTATTGAAGAAAGGGTTTTGTCTGTATGGATGCTATAAACTATCCTACAGTATATTATGTGAGTAGAGGAAGTCAAGGTCTGGGCTTCCTGGAAGCAGCAGCCACTGGGAATAGAATTCTCTGCCAGGGAGGCTTCAGAAGTACAAGATACGAGTCCTTCTAAATACTCTTCCAATTATATGCATTAACCCAGGGACAGAGTAGTCAATTTCAAGGTTTGTTCTCTCTAGGTCAACCAGTAATCCCTTCCACCAACCCATTTGTAAAGGAAAAAAAAAAGTGGCTATGGAAGTTGGGGTTCTGGTCTTTCACACAGTAGAATGTGGGACAGAAGAACAGGTCATGGACCAGAGATAAGGGTGCGATCCCACAGAAACCAGTAGAACCAATTCCAGTAACATGTTTCCTGACATGGAACATTTTATTTCAAGCCACCTTTCCCATGCAGATCAAAGCTGTCTACATTACTGAAACTCAGCATATAGAAGCAGGATAAGAGGGAAAACACCTCTCCAGAACAAGGCTGCTGAAACTGTGGGTATGCAATGAGATACAGGTAGTAACATGTCTTCTGGAAATGGTTGAACTGTCCTCATACTAGGGCAAGAAGGCTGGGTAGATTTGCCCTGAAGTTGTATGGAACATCATGGAGAATTAAAAGAAACAGCAGAATACATTCTCACTGGCCATACTTCTGGAAGGTGGGCATGTTGTGATTGGCTATACCCACCATAGCAACCATTATAAAGAGAAATCTCTCCCCAGTGGCAGCCATTTTATGTGGGTTTCAATAGCTTCTCTTAAAATTCCATGTGTGCCCACTGACCCAAAGATTGGGGAATCCTGCTTTTCCTGCCCTTAAGGATAGGAAAAGAATGCAAGAGTTCAGGATAGGCTGCGCGGCACACAGTGCCCTTGTAAACCATCATCCTCTGCCAAAAAGCATCTGTCTGCTCTGTTCTATAGTGATAAAGCTAGGTTAGGTAAAGGGATGGCTAACCCAGTATTTTCAAGAGCTACTCTATTATCTAGAACTACATGATAGCCTGAAAATTATACCGAAGTTGACAATGACCATTGGAATAATTTACCAGGCTTCAGTAGTACTGAGCAGTCAGCTCACAAAGGGGCAACTGAGGTTTATTGACTGTAAAGAATCTGCCCACAATATTTCATATGAAATATTGCTTACAAAGTTATTATATCATTCTTGCCTACGACATTAGAAACACAATAGGGTTTTTACCAAAGCACATTACCTACCAAAGTATTGTTTGGCATAGTCTAAAATATGGTCTCAGAAAAGTGGGGTAACCAATGATCCAGTCTGCAGATACAAACAAGCCATCTGGATTTTTTGGGTGATTTTACTACAAGGTTTCAATAGTGAAGGAAGCAGGCAGGCATTGCTTAATCTTTCTTTCTTTCTTTCTTTCTTTCTTTCTTTCTTTCTTTCTTTCTTTCTTTCTTTCTTTCTTTCTTTCTTCCTTCCTTCCTTCCTTCCTTCCTTCCTTCCTTCCTTCCTTCCTTCCTTTCTTTCTCTTTCTCCCCGATTTCATACTTCTGTACCTCCTTTTGTGTAAGATACCCTGCTGTTCCTTTATCTCAAAATTAGACACACACTAGTTTTGATTCTATACAGTTAATAAATCATTTTAATAAGCATTTGTGTGAAAGCAAGAGTTTCCCCACGCTATAAAGTAATATAACAAAATCTAATTTTTACTTTGTTGGCACCCATTGTAATAGCTTTTGAGGAAAAACTGCACCATTAGGGGCTTTTTTAGCTTAAAGTGAAAGTGAACAAAGGGATACATGATACAGATATATGCAATCATATATGGTATATACAATGTGGATACTGTAATGGGAAGTTTTTCTTCCGTTCTCACAAAGAAACTAAAAGCTGTGAGATTCTGGACCAATAAAAGGATATTACTCTCCCTTACGCAACTCATAGTTAGCAATGTGTGGCTGTTTCAATATGGTGATAGCCAATGCTTTAAACTTTCACCAGACAAATGAATGGAGAATTCAGTTACATTAATGGCTGTTATTTCAATAGCTATATATTACCTCCTTAATCACAGCAGCATACCAGGTGCTGAGGGTCAATAGTAGAAGACAGCTGGTGAACTTCTGGAACGTAACCTGACCTCAATATGAGAGAAAATGCTAGACTATGTGGGCCTTGGCCTGATTCAGGATGGCTCTTCTTAATTCATGTCCTTCCCAACAGACAATACAAACATAGATTTCTTTTGTATCCTGCTCCTGCTTATGTCTCTGGTTATCTCCAGCTGGACAGCTGATAAAAAAAAAATTAAACCAAGCCCTCCAGCCAGCAAACAAACAATAATAGTAATGTTATCTTTGCAAAACATCTCCATGGCTATTTTTATATCACATCTCCCAAATTCAGCCCCATGGCTTCATTTTGGTTCACAAAGCCAAGTAGGTCTCTTATGAATCTTCTTTAGCCTTTCGGTGGGAAATGAGGAGGATGACGTGCATCGGACTCTCCCTTTGGGGGATGAGCAAGGGAGATTTGGGTAGGAGTTCGAGTCATAAAATAATGGCAGCTTCTTTTGACATTGCTGTGCTGTCTTTTTTTTTTTTCCCCATCTGCCAGGTTTACAGTGTTTCTCTTTCTCCCCTTCAGAACCTTGGAATCCAGAGTACTAGCAATAAGATTTATTATTAAAACTTTTTTTTAAAAAAAAAGAAGCAGCGAAAATTTCTAATTTTAAAAATATTTAAAGTCCCTCCCTTCCCTAAAAAATCCCGAATGAAATAGAAGATTATGGCTGGGGAAGAAATAAAAGTACAATTGCAAATCTTTCTGCCCATCAATCCATTTTTAAAATCTGAGAAAGAGTCAATAAAAATTATATGACTGCCTTTCATAGATGCTTGTCAATGAAACTGCACACCTGAAATTGGATTACGAATCACATTTTAAAAACCCTACAGGATTATATTAGAAATCAGTTTATAGCTATATATCCAAATTGTCCAGAATGCCAGCTACATCTAGTGGTTGCTAGCGGGTTACTGCAAATCCCGCACAGGCATAACAATGCCTTTTAATTTTTTATGCCCGATTATATCTATTTTATTTGTACTATGCAGACTTAAAGTAAACTCCAAACCCATTTTAGATTTAGTGTGCCAACAAGTCTAAATATTTTAACTATTGTTAAACAACGTACAGGGTCTGATCATTTGTAACGCTTGGGAGAAGACTTGACTTCAAAAGCAACAAAACAAGTCCTGGGCTCAATTGTCTTGCAGTTTAAGTATAAAATGCTGATCTTTAGATGTCCCAGGTCTCAGCATGATAGTTCAGACTGTGGCTTCAACTCTGTGCAGAAGAGTTGCTCTTGGATCCTGGGGATCTGGGTCTAGCTTAGAGACATCCACAGCATTTCAAGTGTGCTTAAATAGCTTTCTTAGGGCTTGCTGTGTAACTGTCTTCACACATACATGTACACATGTATACACACACAAATAATAAAATGAAAAAGCAATTTCACTGGGACACCAACCTAGATGCTTAGGGCCATGGCATGGCTTCTTTTTTTTTTTTTTTGCTCTCCCCTCATCCAAATATATATTTATACAAGATATATTTGCATATTTGTACCCAAATCCCTCCCTCCCTCCCTCCCTTCCTCTCTCTCTCTCTCTCTCTCTCTCTCCTTTCATCTATCTCTAAATTCTAAATATACAAATATACTCATCCAGGTATAAAAACAAGTTTATTTGGGAAAAAATGCCAAAATAGGGAGAAACAGCACCTAAAAAAACACCATTCACCTAGAATTCTAAATAAAATTGATGAAGTCAATCTAACTAAGCTAGACACCTTCTATCTGCTTAAAGAGGGTACTGAGTTCAGAACATTGTAAGAGTTCATTGCGAGAGGATGTCTGAAATATACTTGAGCATAGATGTTTCATGACTTCCTGCTTAGATCTTGTTAGCAGATCCCTCTTTCTTATGTAAATCAATATTTTTGATAACAATTTAGCTAGAAAATAAAAATGCCTATTGGTTGAAGCCATCTTCTCAAGGATCCCAAAGCTAAGCAATAAAGAAGAAAGCCAGATCAGATACGTTACCGTGTAAAAGAGTTTACATTTTGACCTGTATTTTGAGGACGAAAAGGTAAGTTGTGACCTGCTTGGGCTTCACAGCACAGAGTCAACAAAATAAAATTTTCTGAGACACGCTATTGAACATTACATGGATACAGAGATTTGTCACAGCATTCCTTGGCAAAAGTCATGAGGAACCCTAAGGATCTGTATCTTGAATCCATAGCTTTGCATCCTGGTGGTGGTGTTGGTGTGTTCCTGATCTATTTGCTTGTTTGTGCTTGTGTTGATTGTTTAGATGTGTATGTCGGTGTGTTTTGGGAGCAGGGGGGAAACTTGTGAAAAAACTATTTCTCCAAATCCCAAATGTTCCCACAGGATCAAAAAGCTAGGGGGCTGTTGAACTAGTGGAGGTAAAATCTACAGCAAGAAACAGAGATCAGCAGCAGATTCTGCACACAGAGCAGTGTCTGTATTTGCAGCGATTTTGCTTTCTGTTGTGGGGATGAACAGCTGCCATTCACCTGCAGGAAAAAGGAAAGGGCAGCACTTGACTACGCTGCCATCAGGTCAAACAACCCGGACACTGTGTTGCCTAGCAGGGACCCTGTGATGGAATGAAATGTGTCTAGAATACCTGCTGAGAATGTTGGCAGAAAGACAGAATGCGAAGAGGGTGGAATAAGGCCCACGGCTGAATTTGTGGCCACGTCAGAGCTCCTTACCAGAACAGCCTTCCTTTGTTTCATTAACCAGTGAGCTCTTTAGAACTGGGTCAGGGGGAAAAAATAGCTGTATTTGCTGACATGTAAAGAAATAGCTGCACAGGATTTGCAGACAGCTACCACTTTTAGGCCTTTTTTTATGCCATTCTTTTCAGCACAAGAAAAGCACAGCCATTCCTTGTTTCAGGTGATCCACTGCAGCCTTCCTGCTGTGTTTGTGTGCTGAAGCTGTTGCAGGTGCCACACCCTTCTTTTGTCAAGGCACCACTTTGCAATGGAAAAATCACTTTTTCCTCAGGCTACACAAGGAAAACAGAGAATATGTCATTTCACTTTTCTGTCATATAGCAGGCCATTTTTTTATGCTTGTGGAACGTGAAATTGGACTAAGAAATAATGGAAAGGAATCAGAAGCCAAACTAATGGACGCAAGGGATCTGGCTTATCCATGCACTTGCCAGGAGGTTGGAGAGGGGCTGGGGGCTCTGCTATCTGTTCCCAGATGTGCCTGTGATCAGTGCCTGACTCTGGGGTGGGGAAAGCTACGTGGCTAACCAAGCTTCCCTAACCACAAGGCACTGACCCCTAGCTAATGACCATTCCAAAGTCTCCACCCCAAGGCAGGGATTTAGGGGAAAACATAGAACATGCTAAGAACAACATGGATACCATGTGGGATGTATGTTGTATGTGAAGAAATTATGCAAGTGCTGAAATAGTTAACCAATAAGAAGCTTTGATCTGCTGATGAACTGTTTTGATAACTGCTGTCAAACTGTATAAAATTGCCACTCGTGATGTGCTTGGGGTCGTTCCCTTTTCATGGGGAGACCCTATTTCTTCTAGACGTCTTGAATAAATAGCTGCTTGATTCCCCCACTCTGTGTGATCAGTTAGCTGTTAAATTGCGCCAGGAGAAGAAACAAGAAGGCCGCATTTTGCGTGCAACATGCTCTACATTTTAAAAAAGGGCTATGTCTTCAGTAGCGACTTCTTTGGTTGTCTGTCTGTCTGTCTATCTATCCATCTATCTATAACAAACAGCTAGCGTATAGCAGATATATAGACAGAGTCCATCTGGAAATACAGATTTGTGATGCCCTCGCAAGCCAAAATCACCAGTCAGCAATTCTGGCTCTGATGGAGAAGGGGGCTTTTTAGAGGAGGGAAATGAGAACATAGTATGACCAATGTGTGAGAGGTAGAGACTATTCCCTTCCAAAGCTGAGGAAAATATGGGAAGTTCCTGCTAATAAAAAAGGATTACCCTCCTTTTCACTATTCTGATCAGGAGATGGGAATGGTGACGAAGCTTGACAGAGGGAGGTTTTGCCAGATCCAAAGAAAGAATGAAGATGGAAGGGTCATACTCCAGCTGTCCTCAGACAGAAGGAAGGAGCAGGAAAAGCATTTGATAGTTCCAGACCTGGATGGGAAGGAGAAAATAGAGCAAAGGTCTCTTGCTTGTTCTCTATGACACATTAGTTGCAACTAACTGTTTCTACAACAATATATGGTGAGATGGGCAGCCATATAAATATAAATATAAATAAATGTAAATATAAAATTTGCTTTCATCCTCATGGTTTTCAGGTATAATTCCCATATATGCACGTTTTCACTCATCCACAGCTTTTTTCACTTCAATCCATCAAGCATCCTTTTTCATACTACTTAGCTCCACACACTTTTGTGGTACTCTGTAACACAATTCTTTTCACTTTCTTCCAAGCAGCTTCTACATCTCCTTTCCTTAAGTCCACTTTCCATTTGTTCCGTTGAGAAATGTATCCTCTAATACTTTTTGACATAGGACTTAAACTTTCTGCAGTTGTTCTATTTTCACTCTGTTTTCTTTCACTTCTTTCCTTTCTTTCTATATAATTTTCCCCAAGAATATTACCAAAGAACAGTGTGTCCCACATTTGGAACTTCTCATTCTTGTATCTTTCACAAAATCTATTGAAAACAAAGTTCTTCTTAAACAGGTATTCAACAGTCAACATTCTCTTCCTTCTTGGGACTCTCAGTGGCCTGGTCTCATTCTCTGGATTTGTTAAAGAGTTATATTAGTATAAACATTTTAAAACTGACGTTTTACTTGTCACTTATTAAGGAATAAGATTCTCTAAAAGCGATTCCAGACTAAGCATCACAATGAAGATCTTTTTTTGAAAAAAATTAATGTAGTGTTTACAAATAGTGAATTTAGCTAAATATGACAATCAGTACAGGTAGTCCTTGGGTTATGATGGCAATTGGGACTGGAATTGTTAATAAAATTGTTATAAGGGAAAAAATGCAAATACAAAAATTTATTGAAGACTAAAGTCAAGTGTGGCAGTGAAAGAGGTAAGGGCAGGATAGCTAGGAGAAAAATTTCAGTAGGGCCCCCCTTCCTTTGGTGCCCTAAGCACAGCCTTATTTTGCTTAATGGTTAATCCAGGGCCACCCCTCCCCACAATCTTCTGTAGCCCACCTGCAACTACCTTCTTTCCTGAGAAAAGGCTGTTGGATGTGAAGGAGGGGAGGGAAGCATTCAATACTTTTCTCTTCGGTCTGCATTCCACAAGATGGCACCAGCACCTAATATATTCACCCGCAAGGAGTGTTTACCTTTTAGAGCTGGCCACCCATAACAGATTAGGGGATTAATATTTGTCTCTGAAAGACCTGGCTTTTCCTGCCCACATCAATTTATGCGCCAGAGCAGGCTTGTGCAGTTACAAAAGACATTCAGACTATAAAGTGCACAATAGATGTCAACTTATTCTTCCCATGTCTCTCTGGAGCACCTCATAAACAGCTGCGAGGAGCTCTTGCCAGACCCCTCACTGCCATGTGATGTCTTTCTCAGCTCCAGTAAAAATGGCCTCTGCCTGTTGTTTTTCCTCCAACCGCAAGAGAGTGACGTTGTTTTATTAATCAGCATTTATTTTCCTAACAAGTGTCTTTTGTGTTGCTTCTGCGCAGGGAGGCTTATCGCTGATCTCCATTGCAAATAAAGCACTGTGTCTATTTATGGTCATGGCTTAAAGAACAGTAGAGCTCATATACCATATTAGAACTTTTTGAAAAAGAGCCAAAATACAGGGGTCAGGTTTCCTGTGTTACAAGCAACGTAAGTAAGAATGCAATACCAGCACCCTCTTCCCAGCCTTGTTTGCAAAACAACCTGGCAATTGCTAATAAATTGGTCACTGCTCACATTATCACTGATTAACTTGGGCAAATGTTCTCTAACATTTTAGAATACACTTATGGCAAGTGGTATGGATGCAGCATGTCAGACCTGATTTTGTTCTTCCAGAAGTTGGACATTGAGCATATGCCAGTTTATTATGGTCTAATTTCATTTCAAAGTAAGCGAGTAGGTCAAAAAGGATTTCAGAATGTTGATTAACAATTTTATGTAGAATAGAGTTAATGATTTGTGTTACAATTACTGAGGACTGTTATGAAATGAAATCTATAGGGATGCCTTTCAAGTTTTTCTAGGACAGAAAAGTTGCTTCAGACAGGATTTTTATGGTGAGATTTCTAAACACCTGTAGTGGTTAGGAAGTGGGGCAGACAAGGTACATTCTGGATAAATTAATATATGGGATAACTTAATAAAGCCCTAAACTAAGGTATTTACTAAGCTGACATCAGTATTTCTCTTTTAGTAGCACCTGCCACTGATTGCAACTTTTTGCACAGTTCAATGAAAGAAGTGTTTTTTTTAGTGCCCCAAATATACTCATTTATGGAATTACTAAAATAGAAACATTTTCCTGCAAAGAAGTGACTATTGAACCCAAGAACTTTAAACCATTTTGTACAACATACATCGAATGCCATCATAAGCCCTATTTCAACAGTACTCCAGCTAGTTAGAAAAATGCTTTTAAAGCTAGTTGAAACCCAAAATTATTAATAAATTGGCTAGGTAATTAATAGATCTATAGTCTCTTGGACATCTATGCAGATTTTTCCTGGCCAGGTATGCAGATTTTTCCTGGCCAAATAAGCCAAAACCAAATTTGACCCCTGTGAAGGCTTAGCTACTGATGCAGATTACTGACACCATCTTAAAACAAATTGCTGCAAGATTTCAATGCTGCTCTAATTTTGCTGTGTATGCTGCACAATTTGCTGTATACAAACATAACAAATTCTAGCCTAATAGTAATGCAGTTAGCAGCAAATGCAAGGTCAAGTATATGTGACTCAAAATACTATTTTCTTGCTTGATTGCCCTTGACACCATATTCCTTGTTTTGTTGATATACAACGGGAAGACTCTGGAATGATTCTGATCGAAGTGTGTAAGACATGAAAATGCTGCCAAGTGCAATTCTCTGCCTCAAAGCTTATGCCTAGTCATCTATCACCCAACAGCAATTTATCTCATTCTAATGGGCATCAAGCGGCATTTCTATGACATTAGGCAGAAAATTGTTCTGGGTAACACAGACAAGCCCAGGGTCCACCATACTATAGGAAGAAGGTAGAGAAAACATGGTGAAAAATGCTGTTGCTACTGCTGGGGAATCCACTAAATACAGGTAAATCCAAGGAAGCAGCTTTAGACGTTTTCCCAGGTGACTTTCTCCAGGTTGATACAGGTACCAGCTTACACATAGTTCAGTGGAGTTTAATAAAGCAACTGCTCTATTGTCATGCTGCCTTATATTTTGGTTAGACATGTTAGAAAATGGTGATTGACACTTGTGCTTTGAAGTTGTTAACTGTAAGAGAGGGAGATTTCTAAATGCCTGCCAAAAAGACCTAAACACATAATTTGGGAAGTGAGGTATCAGGTCAGCACTCAACTGCTGCAGCCTTGTTAAACATAATGTTAAATATATAGCAAGTAGGGGACACCTGTCTTTTCCCACCAAGAGAAAGTGAAATAAAATATATTATTGGTTTAAATATTTTACTATCTCCATGTGAAAATACAGAAATTATTCTTTCAGTATCTGCGTCCAAGCTTTAGACCATAATACAATTAGTTCAATTTTGTTCAACAAAACATTTCCACCAATAGGTGTTCTGCTTTTCATCCCTCTGTAATGAACTTATGATTTTAGTGCAATGTAGGTTTTAAAAACAAAAAATGGCTAAGAGCACTTTTATCTTGATGCAAGAAAGATGGAACAAAAACTACAACATGCTTATTTTATGAAGCCCTTTCACATAGTAAGAAATACATCTGCATGAAGAACCAAGTCTTATTGAGAGTACTTGTGAGAGTATTTATAAAATTAAAGTTTAATAGATAAATAGAATAAATACTTTATGCATCATAATTCTGGACAACTACATTTATAGCAAGTAAGTTGGCAAATCACAAGTTGTTGCCTCTTGGCAAATTCCACTGTTGATAAAAATCACACAGGCATGTCACAATGTTACTTATGAGATTGTGATGTCATAATTAGATTTAAATCCTTTTACCTTCTGCACTGATCATGACATATAGCACACAATGGTGTCAAGTAGATACTCCTTCGGAATGTTCACACAACCCAACAGCTCAACAAGTTAAAAGGGTTATATGTACTAAATATTTGGAGGGGGGAGTTGAAGGGTTGGGAAGGAAAAATAAGTTTAGGAAAAATAACCGGGAACTATATCTAGGGAAAAGTTAAAGCATTTAACTTTTTTATTGACACTGGCAACTTAAAATAGAATAAATTAACAAGTATGTTCTCAGAAAAAAATTTGTACAAAAATACTGTCAAATTTCCTAAAAAGCTTTCAACACAGTAGTTTCCCCCCCTTATGTATTGAATAAACCATGAAAGCACAATACCAAAATAAAAAGATGTTGAAGATAGAACCAGAATAAAAGAAAAGCCAGTGATGTCCCCTCCCACCGCCCTACCACCATTCCATTCACACTATCTTATTGTCTGTACAGATGGGGGAGAGGAACAGTCAGCAGAGTTTAAGTAAGAGTATTATTTTTCCTGAAGAGGGAAGGTTTGGCCCACATTTGCTAAGCTTCCAGTTTAGCAGACTAAAAATTAGCTTCACGCCAATGCATAGTTCAAAACAAAGGAAGAGGGCAGTATTTGTGCAGGAATCTATCCTGAAGTTCATGCAATCAACTAATGCATTTTTAAAAAAATCTTTTAACTCAGAATCTGAGTGCAGTTCTACTCATTTGAAATCATAACTTACAGAATATCCACAAGAATATTTTGCCAATGTTTGTATCTAGCCACTGAAATAACTGCCATGTTAGCAGTGAAGAAATTAAGCAGAGAGAGGAGAGAGAGAGACTGAGGATATGAGAGATGGATAGAGTTAAAAATTATTACAGGGAAGGGGGACAAAAATGGGTGTCCAAGCTTAAAAATAAAGAAGGGGTGGTAGCCAATAGAAAATAAGAAAAATTATACAAGCTTATAGTTTACTCTGCTTCCCAGATACTCAAGCTCCTACAAGCCTTTGAAATACTGTCTCTAGAGGGAATGTTTTCATTCATACATGTGGAAAAAAAAAGGTCCTTTGTTTTACACGAAAGTCAGCAGCTCACTCGGCTAGACTGCTGTTTGCAAACGAAGTCTGTCATGAAATCAAACTCATTCTGTCCCAGCCAAAGCTCGGGGAGCTCCTTGATGCGATCCAAGCCCATTTCTATGACTAAGGACATCAGGACCTCCTCGTCGATGAAGTCCGTGTCAATGACATTGGGAGGCAGCATTGCTGCAGGGACGTGGGGCACGGAAGCAGGCACACCACTGCCCCCGCCCCCCCCACTGCTGCTGTGCTTGGGGTTGCAGTCCCGGAAATGCTGGGTTGCTCCGTTGAGCTGATGGTTGGCGGGAAGTAAATCCGGCATGTAGTGGTTGTGAGGGTAAGGATGGTGACTGAAGTATTGGTTGTTCAGCTTCTGCAACTGCATGCTGGCTGTTAAGGGCCCGCCTTGAGGGGCCACCGTCGGTGCCATGAACTGGGAATTATTAAACCTGGCTGTCGGAGGCATGCTGCCTGGAGGGTGTCCCCCGTTCACGTTCCCAGGCCCCATGGCATGCCTGATCCCACTGTTTGCGTTCATATTTCCCCCTCCGTAATGTAGATGGTCGCTCATCAAGGCACTGAAGGCGTGAGGCTGCTGCTGCTGGTGGTGGTGGGTTGGAAAGGGTCCCATTCCCATGCGATGTGCCGGGTGGTGGTGAAGCCCGCTGGTTCCATCAGGGAAGCGCCCGTGGTTCATGGCCATCATGTGCTCTGCCATTTCCAGCCTTCAGGAAGTTAATATTTACAGAGAAAGGGATCAACATCCATACGACCTGCCTGCGCGCCCGCCCGCCTGCCCCTGAGGCTTGGTGCCCTCTCTCTCCCCACTATCTCTGCTGCTGAGGAAGTCGCCTCTCCGGGTCTCCACCCATCCTGCCCCCTCCAGCCCAGCCGGTTCGCTTCTCCTGCCAGCCCTGGGAGGAATTGATTCCTCCCAATTCTCCAGCCCTGGGAAGCGGGAAAGGCGCTTTGGGCAACGTCGCCGGCTGGCAGCCGCCCTCCCCTCAGCCGCAACTTGCGCACACCTAGGCGCTCCCCGAGCGCGCAAGGACTCCCTTTCTTTCTGCCCTCGCCCCATTTAATATTCCTCCCCTTTTGGTTGGCAACGCTCGTCCGTGAACGTGATAATAAAAACAATCCACGCGTGTTGTTGCAGAAAAGCCTTACATAAGAACTACAGATGGGAGAGCGCTGTCCGACCTTCCCGCTCTCCTTGTCAGCAACTTTGGGAATTAAAGTCTGCAAGGACTGCTTGTGCTATAAGGGCAAGTGGATTACCAGCTCCCGCAGAAGCTCTTCCCTCCCCCGCCTCGGGCAAGCCTTCCCTTCCCTTCCCTTCCCTTGCCGCGCCTCGCCTCCAGTCCTCATTCCCGATCTTCGGGAGCGCGAGAAAGCCCACCACTCACCTCACGCCCTCGCTCGCTTTCTTCCTTCGCTCCCAAAGCGCTGCTGGACCCAGTCAGCAGAAATCTCCCAGCATAGAGCAGGCAACGGTCCGGTTCCTCCTCTGTGTTTGAGCGGGTGGCGGCGGCGATTAATTCTTCTTGCTGCTGGGCACACAGACTCGAAGCCGCGGATTCCCCTTCTCTGCGAGTTTCTCATCAGCCCTTGCCAACAATGAGCTGTGTTCCTTACCCTGCTTTGGCCACAGCTAATATAGGATTTCAAAAGGGAGGAGCGAAAGCCTTCGCAGGCAACCAGAAGTAAAACCTGGAGCAAAGCAAGGAAAACAAGCCAGGCGGAACTGGAAGGAATCCAAAGCCCCCCGTTGTTCTCGCGGGCTCCGGGCCACGTGTGCCATCGCCGATGCCCTCAGATCCGCGCGGACGCGAAGGGCCTTCAGTCGCTTGCGCTGGGCGCCGGGGTGGATCGGGCGCCGACCGAGAAGTGCGTGGGCTACAGAAAGCCGGACTGCGTCGGAAGCTTCACCGCCACCGAGCAAACGGCCCTTTCGCTTCTCGTTCAGCCATCAGCCGTTTCGATCGCTCGCTTCGCCTCTCATCTCTCTCCCCATTAGGCCCTACTGCCGCTTCTCTGCCCCGCCCCCCGGGATACTCAACACGGGCATTTATTTCTTTTCCTCCCTTGCCATCCCCCCTTCCTCCTCCAGACCTGGAGAGGCTCCTGGGAAGCCCCAGGGTGTCACGAGAGAGCCCAAAGGCCGTGTCCCCGGTCCCCCTGGTCGAAAAGCAACAGCCCCAACTTCGCTCCAGACTCTTCTGCGGGGCGCGCGCGCACACACCCGCACCCGCCAGTTCGATTGTAGCGTTTGTGGGGGCGCGTGTCCCGCCGGGGCACGCACAGATCCAATCCGCGCTTTCGAAGTGGCACGCGGCTTTGCTGTGGATATTTTGCAGTTTACCTCTCCTGGTGGCTTTGGCGTTCACACGGAGGCGTCTCTGCTCTGCAAACAAATGCCGCGATCGCCGGGCAGGGGTCCTCCTGCCTGCCTATCTGCCCGCCTGCCTTCCGCTCCCCCGGCATTCCCTGCCATTCCTTGTCATAAACCGTCCGCGTAGAGTCTACTTGCCTCGGCTTGGGGGTTGGGGGTGGGGGGTGGGGTGCGGTAGGAAAGGCGGCTCTGGCCCCAGGTTTAAGCCAGCTTCTTGCTACTACAGTACAGTCAGCAAGCAGCCACCTTGGAAAGTTGGTATTGCTGGAAAAGCAGGCAAGGCAATAATTGCTCTGAAAATAAAGCGCATCCCCTCCCACAGGTTTCCTTCATCTGCGCGGCCTCTTGAAGGCTTGCTAACAGGGTTAATAAACAGCCGATAGCACCGGGAAAATAAAGCTACCCGCCTCTGGGGTGGGCCTCGCAAATGCAGGGAAGGCAGGCTGGAGTAAGCACAGCCTGAAGACCAGCCATACGAAACTTTTCATAGGGACCCCCTGCTACAGGAGGTGCATGGCTATATACCCGATTGTCTTGCTGGACGTGAATTTCAGTTCCCATCATCCAGAGCAGCAGAGTTGGGGATTATGGGATTTAGAATTCATCGCATCTCAGGAAACCAGGATTATGGAAGACAGAGCGCGTTGCTACTCAGTTCCCAGATGGATGGGGTAGGAATGGCTCTTTCTTCATCAGTAATTAGGGAAAACAGAAGTGGGAACTAGTGTCAGATAGTCACAGAATTAAGTGCTGGAAGGCTACCCTGGAGGTCATCTAGTTCAATCTCTTGCTTAATGCAGGATCTACAGTATAATTCAAGAGGCAACTGCTGGTGTCTTCCCCGATCTGGTACTTACAGATGTGTTGAAGGACTGCTGCTTTTGTCAATGTTTATACTAATAAGTACCATTTTAGAATGCACAACTGTCCCCATAATTCCCATAATAGCTCTGCAAATACTCTTTGCTTACATTTATTTATTCATTCAGTCAATTTATATGGCCGCTCATTTCAAACAAGTGACTCTGGGCAGCTAAGAGCAGTAAAAGAAGCAAAAAAAGAACAAAAATACAAAAGAAATAGACAATCAGCAGCCGAGGTTACAAAAAAAAAAAGGAAAAAAGAAAAAAAATCAATACAGATATAACAAATATTTCAACAAAACTAATTTACAGGCTCCAATAGATGCTCTGACCACCATGCCTGGGAACAGTGGGCAGAACCTCCTGGCCCAGGAAAGGGAAAGAGGTGTGCCTTGTGGCGTACTTTGCCTTGCAAAGGCTCTTCTGATTACAGCCACTACCTATTCCTTGAACAGGAGCTGTGAGTTGAGGAGGACCCCCAAATTATGCGGCCCCATCCAGAACAGGCAATGGAGATTCCCCAGAATTAGGGGGACCTTGAATGAAAAGCCAGTCTTGGAAAGGTAGAGTTGAAGCCTGTTCTGCCCCATTCAATCCCCCACAGCCTCCAGACACTGAGACAGAACTTTCACTGAATCACTTGGATGGCCCAGGGTGCAATAAATCTCCCTTGTCCCTGGGAGAGCCCAGGTTGCCTCAAACAGGGCATCCAGGTGACTATCAGTGAATACAGTAAGTATGGAGAAATACTGGTAGAGGTAAGCCTTAATAGTGGCTTTGGCTTATGCTTCGTTCAATCCTTGTTGTCCTCCAGAGGCACTCTAGGCATCTCTTCAACTGTTTCATCTCCCTCAGCAACTCAGTTAACCAAGGGGAGTTTTGAAATCCATGGAAAGACAGAGGCTGCATAGTTGCACTCCAATCCAAAGCCCCCATAGCCTTCTCATTCTAGCAACGATTGAGGCCCTGCACCAACCTTCAGGGACAACGTCAAGTTCCCTTTAGAACCCTACTGGGTCTACCAGGGGCATATTGATTGAGTAGGTCCAGTCTCCCTGCAATGGGGGAGGGAGGAGAGCACCAGAGAACTCCAGGGCCAACAGACAGTCAGACTATGACAGAGGAGTGATAGCAGTCTCCCCAAATTACCTTGCTGAAAAGTAGCTCCTACAAGAAAAGTAGACACAACTGTCATGTGTCGGGCCCTTGATGACCTGGGTCAGGTCCATGGCTGTCATGGTGGCCACCTTGAACACCACCCCCAAGGAAGGCAGGTTGAAGTCCCCAAGGACCTTGAGCCTGGAAAACTCCATTGCTAACCTGGTCAGAGTCAGAAGCTCAGAAAGGGAGGCTGTTATGCAGTAGAGAGGAGGGTACAATAGCAACAGCCTCAACTGATCCCTACAGCCCAATCTAACAAATAGGTCTTGCCACCAGCTATCTGTGAAGCAGCACCTCTGAATGTCACCAGAGTATCTCAGATGACATATCATGGATGGCCATTACTTTGCTTACATGGTCAGATATCACCAAGAGGGGCAGAGCAGTGGAGTCTGGGAACTTTTTCTACTTGCTTTATCTTTCCCAGTCCAGTCTCCCACTTACCTTGGATATATTGGATAATATGATGGGATTAGTGGAAGACTACAATGAAGGAAGAGGTCAGAAAGATACATAGGATCAAACCTAGATAGCACTTGGATAGGAAATCACGAGGAAATGACAGAGCTGAAGGCAAGATTGGAAAGTAAAACATCCCAGAAAAAATATAATGGCAAACCACTTTTGTACTGTGCCAGCAAAATTAGATGGACTTGTCTACAAATTTGCCAGGTGTAGAGATCAAGTTGAGGAGATGTTTCCTTTCAGCCAAGACATTTGCTGGGCACCAGGTTAGAGAACACTGCTTTTGATTACCATTCTTCCTTTCCATAGTCTCATAAAATTGTCCTTCTTAGTTGTCTTCTTAATGGTCTATCTATATAATACTTTAATTCTTATGTATTTGTTTTATTCTCCTAGGTAGCAGTGCCTTTTTCTTCTAAGTTCCATCTTCTTTGGTCTTCTTTTTGCTTTTTAAAAAATATTATACATTACTTCAATTTATATTCCACACATTCTTAGAACACTCAGGGCAGTTAGCCAGAATGTAAAGATGTCAGCTGACCATTTTATTGAAGGTGCTGATTAACTAACCTACCATAGGCACAAGATCCCAGTCCTGTTATCTAACACCCTTGGAGATGTTTGGACTTGGGATCTTGTGCCTATTGCAAGGTTACCATTTTTCTGACCAGCCTCGTCAGTCTGAAGAATGGGGAGCACTGAGCTAAGAAGAGACAGTGGTAGAGCACAGTTAAAATGTGCTGGTTTAAGAATGGAGCATCAAATGGAATTAGGAAAACAAGACCACTATCTCTTTAATTGGAGGAATTCACAATAGAATGAGATAAATTTGGTGAGGAGAGTTGTCGATGATCAAGAAAAGATGCCAAATATTTAATTATTTATTTTATTTTTAGTATATTTTTACCGCCATAGAGTAGGATAGGCATTTCTGAAGCTTCCAGCTTTCAAATTCCTTGACTTTGTGGAGTGGTATTTATTGCTAATCTTCAGGCAACTAAGGCCATTTCCTCATAATGGTTATAGTATCTTGTAATCTTGTCCAACCATTGCTGTGCTAAAGTGATGAAGACAGACTTTATATCACCACAATGATGGTTGGTGATGCTAAAAAACACAATACATCAGTAGTAAGGAAATGACCTAAATGTATTGTAGATGGACCTGAGGTACTGTTGTCCAATACTCATTACCTGGTGTAGTTCATGATTTCATGACCTTTATAGCAAGCGTGTCTACTGTTTTTTGATATTTGGCTCCACATAGATTGATCTCAATTGTAATTTGTTTTGGTCATGATGACAATCATCTGGAAGAAAGAATATGCCTTTCTTGTTACTGACAGATCAGTACCTCATTGGATTTAGAGTCATGATGGCTAATCGACTTTCTACTTGTGGGCTGATCTGCCACCAGACCCTGACAGATGAAACCATTTCCTGAGGGGGTCAAAAAAGTTAAGATGATGACGACTGCTCTATGTAGTTCCAGCTGCCATCCTGATTTTTTTTTTTTACCTCCTCTCTGCAGATGCCCCTGCTCCATGCCTTTGGCAGGGGAGTTAACTTTAAAATGTTAGGAACCCCCCCCCCCCAATGAAAGAAATTCCTGAGTTTGCCAAGGAGAACTGAGAAGAACAGAGCCCTCTTTGACAGCAAAGAATATTTTGGAGAAACTGCAAGGCAGATTTCGATGAAGCATCAGGCTTTTTCCCTCAAGTCTTTTTATGTATTGTATTCTCATATATTGGGAAGCTTATGGGCTTTCTTTTTATTTAAAGGAATTAATCATTTTGTTGGGGAAAACAATACTAATGTATCTTATGTAGGATGTATGAAAAACTTCCCTCCTTGTTTCTTTTGCCCTCCTTCCTCTTTTCCAGTAGCTTGCTGGGAAATCACCATTTTTCTAAATATAGCAGGGGAGCAAAGACTAACCCCCATCTTCCCTTGAAGAAATTTCCTGAGTACCTGGTCCCTGAGCCAACCGCTTTGCACTAAACACCATTTTTGGGTGTGCTTGGATTTCAGTGGGGTACCCATTCAGTGTAAAAGATTGTTGATTAACTTTATTTTTAAAAGCGTTGCTATATATGCATATGTATAAGCATATATAAGGGACGCGGTGGCGCTGCGGGTTAAACCGCTGAGCTGCTGAGCTTGCCGATCAGAAGGTCAGTGGTTCGAATCCGCATGACGGGGTGAGCTCCCGTTGCTAGTCCCAGCTCCTGCCAACCTAGCAGTTCGAAAACATGCAAATGCGAGTAGATTAATAGGTACCGCTTCAGCAGGCAGGTAACGGCGTTCCGTTCAGTCATGCCGGCCACATGACCACAGAGGAAGTGTCTACGGACAAACGCCGGCTCTTCGGCTTTGAAACGGAGATGAGCACTGCCCCCTAGAGTTGGACACGACTGGACTTAATGTCAAGGGAAACCTTTACCTATAAGCATATATAATGAACTACTTACCCCAAGGATTATGTATCCTATAGGGCACTATGAGAACTTTCAGCTGAGAAATACAAATACAAAACTATATTGCAAAAGAGTATAGCTAATTACTTATTATATGTTCCTTATTAGAGATTTCTTATGTATAAATAACATCTAATAACAGTCAAAATTAAAAGGAAAATGGTATGAGAATGTACCTCAGTCAACATATATGAGATGCAAGGTATTTAGGATAATGAAAGTTACTCATGTACATGTTAGGAAGAGTAAAATGGAATTCTCAAAAATGGACAGTTTAGTCCCTGTTTAAAAATGTTTGAGGACAGCTACTCATGGAACATAGGCTGAAAATACTGAAACCTAGAATAAGGAATTGCAATTTACTACAATGATTTGTCTTCCATCTTTTCTATTGATTAAATATAGGAAAAATAGGAGCCACAATTTCAGGAATAATTATTTTGCTTCCTTTTTGGCCAATGTACACTGGTCATGGTTACGCACATTTATGGTAATTACTTTAAGATTTATTCATTTATTGCCAGAGGAAGGTGGATTCAATCTATCTGACCAAGCAAATGTGTTATTAATAATAAACAGAAAAGTACTTATGGGGATGAGGTTGACCATTTCAGTCAATTTCAACTCTCTCTCTCTCTCTCAAATTATATTAGGTAAATTCCATCAAATTATATTAGGTAAATGTCTTCCACATGTATTAAGCATCTTGTTCACGTGTGTTTTTTACCAAAAGAAATTCCTACCATAAATGGAAAAATCTACCAACATGCCCCTAGCACTTTGCAATGCAAACTTTCAAACTTGCGTTAAGGCCATTCAACTGATCCGATATAATCACAGATCACACTGATCTGATATGACTTAAAATTAATCTGCCAATGAGGCAGTTCTTAGGAAAAAGGCAGAATGGTAGCTTTGTCATCATTTTCAGGCCTGAAGAATCTGGATTGCTCCTTTAAGAGATGCAAAATCCATAGCTTATAAAACCATACAAGAAGTGCAAGTTGCTAGAAATTAATCCATTAAATTTCTATTGCATCTTTCTGTCTGTAAAGCGCTTCCAGCTGTTAAAAATACAACTGATGACTTACAACTTATAAAGCAGAACAATAAAACTTTGCAACGAATTAAAAAAAACAAAGTAACTTACAATTCAATCCAGAAATAACATGAGAGTGAGTCTTACTGAAATCAGTTAACAGTGAAACTCTTGGTGGAAGAGATGGGCTCTTGCCATTTTTGGAATATTACGAGAGTGGGGGACTCCTTCAGTGAGGAGTGCACTGAATAGCCTGGAGTGACAAGGGAAGTCAATCTCACATGCCAGATAGAAAAGCTTCATGTACTTCTTTAAGTGCTTCTCCTGCTAGTCTAAAGTACTGGGCAGGTTCACAGCAGGAGAGACAATCCTTCAAACAGCACAACAGCATCTTCTACTGTCTCTGGAAAGCAGCTCTGTTAGTACATGTACCATGCCTTGCAGTGGTTAGAGCAGTGTTTCTCAACCTTGGCAACTTTAAGATGTATGGACTTCAACTTCCAGAATTCCTCAGCCATGGGGAACTGCCAAGGTTGCGAAACACTGGGCTAGAGCTTCACTGTTATGGTTTGTACCATTTGAAATTATCAGGCACTTTTCAAAAGCAGCCCCATGGAAAACATGTTGCAGGAGTCAAGATGGGATGCAACCCAGAAGAATTTACATTCAGCATAAATTGTCAAGTCCCTAGCAGCAATACAAGCCCAAGGAAGCCAGATTCACATGGAATTTCATTAATTGGGTATAAAACCTGAGGGTCCAGATTGGGGTGTTCCTTTCTCAGAGTTGTGCCCACCTGGATTTGTTGTGTGGCATCAGCTTTGAACCCGGGGCGGGGTTACCAATTGTCCTCTGGGAGGTCTTGGTGGCTTTCAGAATTGCCAGAGATAACCAGGTGTGAGTTTGTGGCTGAAGTTGAGCTCTAGGGAGCAGTTGGGTGTTGTTCCTTGTACTGACCTATCTGCTGCGTGGTGACACTCCTGGCTGAGCTGCTTGATTCCATCACTAGATTTCTGGTGCAATCACTGAGGCTGATAGTCCTTGGGGATTTTTGCCTGCCTCTGCAGAGCCTCCATAGGTGGTCCAAATTACTGAGGGCCTGATGCATACCAGAGGCTGCACGCTAGATCTGGGAGTTGTCTTAGGGCAGTTGTGTCATGATCCAGAGGTGGAGGATGTTCCTATTAGACCTTTGTCATGGTTAGAACACTCCCCAACTGTTTTGCAGTTTGCTGGTGCTACCCTCCCCCCACTGCAGGGAAGCAGTATCTATTGGACTGGTCCACCCCAGGTGTCTTAGAAACCCAGAGGAAAATAAAAAACAAAGCCAAAATATTAATCTAGTGTTCTTATAAGGATGGCCTGTGGGAAGAGAGGTGCCTAAGAATGGTATGAGGATTTCTGCACTGGGCAGGGGGGTGGATTAGATGACCTCTGATGTCCCTTCCAACTCTAAAATGTTATGATACTATGATAGTGTAATGGCTTTGTGATTAATTAGGAAAGGATTGATAATGAACAAATGTGGGGGAACTCAAATTTTGAAAACAGAACAAAGAAAAAAGCTATCACATTTTTGAATTCTTGAATCATAGGCTAAACATGTTTTAGACCTTATGTAGAAAATTACTTGCCTGTTCTCTGACATACCATCTTTTGGTGGGTACATATTCAATATTACATTTTCTGTTAAATGATCTCTCAACTGCATTCTGAGGTAAAATAGCCTAGGAACAGGTGTACTTTCTCATCTGCCAAAGACCAAATTCTTACATTCTCCATGTTTTCATCTCAATATACACACTGAAGTGTTTCTGCACCTTTTCAATTAAACATGTATACACAGAATAAATTAAGAGTATTTGAGTGCCAGGTACAGAGTGATTCAGGGTTTGCATGTGTGTTTAAACGTAATATGTATATACATTACATGGCATAGGTTATTATAAATTCATTAGAGACGGACCAAAAAAAATGTAATTGAAACCAATATGGCTTAGCTGTGTTTAACATTTGGTGTTCACACAATGTACTCCAATTTTGAGAACATTTCATATTTTGACATGAAAGATACATTAGATCACATTATTTTTCTCCATAATCATTTGATTTACACAAGTGTATGTTCCAAGTGAATGAAATGGGATCAATGTTAATAATAATTAGCAGCAGGCAGTGCAAATGTATTAAGACTATATTGGTTTTATGGTTTTACTGAAGATTAGTTGGTTAAATCCTTTCTGCAATTAATTTTCCACTTCTAACCCAGTAATTCCTTCCCACATGAACTCCCTCTCAGTCATCTGTTTTCAGATACTTGACATCCAGATTCTTCTTAAATTATCTGTGGTGTTAGCCCTTGAGGCCCCCTGCTTGCCTTTAAGTTTTCAGAATCAATTATCCCCCCCAGCACTGCACTGTCCTCTGTTCTACCTAGTACACTTCCACTGAACATTTCCTTTCAAATTGCCAGTTTGTGATGATTTATCTGCAATCAGAAAAATAGCCACTCAAAGCAAATAATAGCAGGTCTAAGAGACAGCATGACTTCCCTGCCAAAACTATTTCTCTTGCACAAGAAAAAGTTGTACCCAATGCCTAGTAGTGCATTCTAATGCATCTTTGCACGGAGATAAGCCCCATGAAACACATCTGGACTTATTCCCAGCTTCAGACATTTCTGGTGCAATGGATTATCTAGATGAATTTCAGTTTCATATCAGTCCCAAATCTGGGACAGAGACTTCATCACCTCTGACTGTTGAATTGTGTTGGCCAGGGACAAAAATGGGAGACAGAAGCTGGTAGACTTTTTATAGAGATGTCAGGAATATCTGGCATCTGTATGCTTCTGTAGAGGTTCTACCTGTATTTTGATGAGTTGTTAGTTAAGAAGTACTTAACATTCCATGTTAATTTTATTTTATATCTTAATGCTTTCCTTCATGTGTTGCAAGGTGGGCTTCTTGGTAAGGGAAAAAGAAACTAGCTGATATAAAGAATCATAATATATACCAAAATGTTGACATCACTGTTTCTTTTTACTTAGCATGCCCATTTTTCAAAGCATCCCTGCAGAATTAGTTCTCAATGTCTGTGAAAAATGCATCATAGTTTCCTATCCAGCAGAATCACAATAGGGTAATTTCAGCAGTATGAGTCTTACCACATTTTTACCAGATGCTTTATGATCCAACAATGCATTTTATTCAAAATATTTTAACATTTAAGTCATAATTAATTTCTATGTAGGGAACTTTCAAGAACCCTGCAAGATCAGACTTTTGATCATTAGCTGAAAGATTTACAGGTATAGTAATGCAGTTTACCTTCTGCCTTCCCTGCAATTACAGTTCTTGGGGACATCAAGAGAGGCAAAGAAACATCGGGCTTATCAGGCAAAAATTTGGATGACCTTTAGATGGCAACCAAGAGATGCAGAAAGCTCTAAGACTATACTGCCATCTAGTGGTCAGCTGGATTTTTGCAGTTCAGAACTGGCAGCGTTAATCTTTTCAACATTACTATTCCAAAACTAGTAAAGACTGTGGTTTCTAATGATTAATTTATGGATTTGTTTGACACTCCTCTTCATCTCTAGGATTAAAAGTACTGAAATATGTCTTCCCTCCCTCCTGCCATTGAGTTTTGAAATTCTGAAGCATATGTTTTCACAAGCTATATTAGATTATTACAACATATTGGGAAAAAAACCAGATTTGCCTTATTTAAATGAAAGAACACTTGTTTTTAGGTGATAGGAAATACGTAATTAGAAGCAAAATTTTCCAAAATGTTTAATGGACTACATTTGTCAGCAGCCAAGTTTGACAGAAGCAGCATAAGCCTTTCTATTCCTCTCTATTGTGTTATGGTGAGGTATTTTTTTTTTTCTTACATCTGATTTGGGTGGCCTCACAAGGTTTTAAACCAGCCCCTGGAATTGCTGGATGAGGGCCAAGAAACTGAAACTGTTGTTGAGTTGCTTATCTACTCTGGGAGATGGAGTTCAGTACATTTGAGTATCCTTAAACTAAAGGATGAGATTCAATTACAATTCAAGCCCAGGTGGCTTCTGGGACCTGAACTAGCCACAGACTGCAACCTGACTTTTGCAGGGAATGGAGGGCAGGCCATTGGTTGGCCTCTCTTTCTTTCAGGTTGCAGCACAACAGAGAAGTCAAGCTGACAGTGACAATGATACCTCCAATCTGAAAGATCAGATTAGTTGCTAATAAAACAGCTATTAACAGAATTTAATTCTGGATGAAAATGTTGGTGTGTATCAGAGAAACCTGGATAACAGAAGAAGGGAAGAATTTATCTCCCCCATCGTTGTCTGCTACACATGGATAGAGCAGGCTAGGCTAGGCTAGGCTAGGGGGATGGGGAGTTGGAATTGCTCTGGTCTGTAGAAATTCCATCTCACTGACCAAATACTCTACATAGTAGTCTGCCCATTTTGAGTGAATGCTGTCATCACTCCACTCCACTCCACTCCACGATGGAGTCTCTTCTTGAACCAGCTGAGTTGAACTCAGGGGACTGAGAAAATGGTGGCCTTGCAGCTGCAAGCACATCTGAATGATACTGATTTTCAGGATTCATGTCAATCAGGCTTTTGGGATATGGTTCTGAAGCTGTTTTGGCCACCTTGGTGGATGACCTGTGCCAGAAACTCGATGACACAGTGTGGCCCTGCTAGTTTTCTTGGACCTTTCAAAAACTATTGATACCACTGCCCATGGTATTCTTTGGGGCCGGCTGATGGAATTGGACCTTGGGGGCACCATTTTACAGCAGTCCTGTCAGGCCACATGCAAGAAAAAAATGCTAGGAGACTACTGTTGAACACCTAGGTTGTTGACCTGTGGTGTCCCACAGGGCTCCATCTTGTCCCCATGTTATTCAACATCTATGTGAAACTGCTAGGGGAAGTAACTTGGAGTTTAGAGTAACTAACTCTATTGCTATGTACCATTCAGTCTGAAAGATATACCCTTAAATATTCCTAAGTTCTAGATATGACAGAACAAGCAGAAATTAAATTGAGACAAGGAGAAGGTATTCTTAGTAAGCAGGAAAGTGGACTTGGGAATTGAGGTTCCACCTGTTCTGGAAGGGATTTCACTCCCTCTGAAAGAATAGGGATGAAGTCCTGGGTGTTTCTGGATCCCTGACTTTCATGGATTCATGTGGGAGTGGTGGTAGCTAAAGGAAGGAATGCCCCAGCACAATTGCATCTACAGTAGTGTGCTAGCTGTGTCTCTAAATCTGTAACTAGATTTAGTTACAGTGATCTGTGCTTTAGTTATATTCTGATCTGGTTTTAAAATTGTGTTGCTTGCCATAGCAGAAAGGCAGGGTATCAATCACTCAATCAGTCTGTCACTCAGACAGACAGACAGACAGAGCAAGGCTGACAGGACCAGTTGCAGCCCTTCCTGGGGTAGAGATAGTCCAACTATAGTTCTTCATGCCCAGGTAGCATTCTCTCTGTACAGTATATTTAAAGCAGGAGGAATGTTCAGAGCTGCCCCCTCCAGCTTTAAATGTGCACGATTGGAGGCAGACCTGAAGTTTAACCACGTAATCTTTCATTGTCATTTCTAGTTCATCTTCTGAATGTCTTTGTACTGAACAATGCTTCTGCATAATACCGAAATAGATGTAATATCCATGGTGGGATAAAATACCTTGCCAAAAATACTGGCCAATTACCACTTAACAGGCTTAAATGACAAGCCTTAGATAACTTATTTTACTTCCAAACCATTCAACTGTCTTTGTATTGTGCCCTGTATAACACTGTTATTTTTTTCTGAGTTTCTGTTCAGCACAAAATATGGGATGTGATTTTTAGGAAGTCAAAACAAACTGGTAAAATAAACTTAGAATTCAGTAACATATCCTTAGGGTAGTTTTTAAACAACGCTGAAGCAGATTATCTTGCGGTCTCTAGACCTAGTTTATGTCAGACAGTTCTTAAGTATATGGTTATATATCTGCCCAGCCATGAAAATGTAAAAGTCCCCTTACTGAATCTATAATTCAAGATGAGATAAATATTCCAAGTTGTTATGCTGTGTGCTCAGAATGGCAGAGAATTAATTTTTGCCTTAACTGGTGATCTGTTATGAGGATACGAGGATTCTTACTATATTTGCTTTATATGACACACAAGATGCTAGGTATTGTTGCCAATATGTTCACTAAAGCTTAAGATTCTGGCTATATATTCATGTTTTGAATTGTACTTAGAAATAGTTTTGCCTCCTAAACAGGATATAACTGGAAGGCGTATTTTAGAGATGTATTTTCTTTATAATTAGATGCACTTTGTGTAGATTTCTGCGTAGCTTATTATCACCAGGATTGTAACATACAACATTCTCTGCAAGCTCCTCTTTTCCACACAGATCAGTGTGATCTTGTTATGTATCACTAAACTTTAGATATCTGAAACAGGTGAATATAACTGAAGCCCAAATAATCCACAGTCGCAACTCTGCACTTCACAATATATGTCTTGAGGTTTTTTCAGATTATAATGTTTTGTAAGCTAATGGCATGACATTGGCTTACATTTTAGAGAGCTTCTCAAGGTCCAATTTGCTTCGTATTATTACTCCAGTTCCACTGAAAAAGATACATCTTTTTCTCTCCACCCACCTTGATAACGCCTCTAAGCCACCACTTTTAGATACACCAGCACTACTCTCCTAGTGCTTTAAGCCCAGCACTTCAGATACTACTTTTGTTAAGCAAACTGGAAGCCTAAAGAACTATGCAAGCATTTCAGAGCTTCATATGCCTTTGCTGGGCAGTTCTTACATCCTCTGTGAATTCAAAACCTATTTAGATGGCTGTTTTAAATAGCCTCTTCTTAATACCCATTTAAATCCATTTGTCTATTTGAAATCTTATTTACTGCTTTGGTAGATTTATTCCTTGCCTTTATTATCTCTTCCAGCCTTGTCTTATAAAGATCATTTTGCAGCCATATGAGATTTCATTACTTCATTATTCTCTTCCTCTTAAATGTCTTTAAACATATATTAAACAAATGCTTCTCACTGATCTTTAGGTTATTTCCTATTAAACTCTACTTAGTATGCAATTTAAACATTTGTATTCTTTTTTTCCCCTTTCCTTCTTTCCTCCCAAGTCTGATTTTCAAAAGAGATTTTAGCTGAAAGGCTCGCACCTTGTGGCTGTAGTTAACATCTTTTCTTAATCATCTCATTAAGAACTTTATCCCCAAAGGTTTCAGTCTTTAGATGCTATGGTTTAAGAATGGTTTATAACGAACAAATGTTGCCAAACTGCATCCCAATGATTTTTAAAAATTTCATCAATAAGTAACATGTGGCAACATTTATTCCACATTCTAACATCATCACATTGTAAACTTGGAAATTCTTGTTTCCTAGCTGTTGCTGGCAGGGTTAGAAACCACCCAATATAACATGATGGCTAGATATACTTTATCCCTTTATAACAATATTGCCTTATTTTGGGAAGTGGGTACTTCAGTCCTTGAAACTCATGATATTACATAAAGGCTACTTTATCAGATTCACTGAAAGTTCTCACTTTACTAAGTAACTGTTTTTGTCTTGTTGTGTGCTATAGAAGAGTAAGATAACTATACTTTTGGAATCTATGCCCAGACAAAAGTATATGCTCTGCTTTGTTTTTGCATTTGCATTAAATATACATTTAATTACGTTTCAAAACCTACTTCAGAAGTTGGCAATATCTGTCTGACCTTGTCTGCTATCAGATGGAACGGAGGATCAGGCCCAGTTGGAACTTGGATGGAAGATCTCCACATATTACTACAGCTGTAGGCTGGGCTACAAAATATCCCTACTGCTGCAAATACAGTACATCTGTCTCGGCTCCAAAGCTCACTGAAGGCAAAATATGCAAGTTCTACTCCTCCCATTACACAGCAAGTGTTTTTTTAAAAATATTTTTTCTTAAAAGAAGATTTTACAAAGGTTAAAAAAACGACATAAACATTGGAGAAGAAATAGAAAAAGAAAAGGATTTTAAAAGGGTAAAAGAAAAAGTGAAGAATAACAAAAAGCAAGAAAAAGAAGATATCTAAAGAAGCGACTTCCAATCTGCTTTGCAGCAGTTACGAACACAGTAATTACCATCTCCACCCTCCCATATTGCATATCATAGTTCCATTCTTCCCAACAACAAACCTTTTTAATCAATAAATCCCAAAATCAGCAGTTCATTGTTATCCATTTTCAGCAAAAAAGTCTATAAAGGGTTTCTAGTCTTTTCGCAGCAAATGTTTTTGGAAGCTTTTGCATATGATCTGAAGCTTGGAAAAAGAATGTGGTAACTGATAAACTACATGTTCTTTTCTGTGAATGAGTTTAACCATTTTGGGAAGGTTCTCAAGTTATAAACTGAAATAACAGGGCCCAAATCATTTACCTGTCCTTTCTGTGCACTGATTTTCAGTGAGCATGAATTAATTGTGGTTCTGTCCCAGAGCTAATGTTCAAAAGTGTCATCCAATTAAGACGTGGAAAAAGGTAAATTCTAAATTGTGAAGCCTAACTAAGAATTACTTGTGTGATCAATTTCTGCTCATGCCTGGAAGGAATTAAGAGACGAACAAGCATTTTAATTTCTCTATCCTTGGCGAGAGCTGAGAGATTAGCTCTGCTTGTTCTAGTGAGGTGCAAATTGTATTGGAGATGCTCTCAATATAGGAAATATAGGGATTTTTTTTAGTTCACTCCCCTTCTTTTTTTTAACTGAAGGCAAATTCTTCAGTGGTTACTCAAGCTTACCCAGTCTTTTCAGAACTACCATTCATCTCTCTGATGCTAGACTGTGTGTTGAGGACATTTTAACTCCAATTGTAATGGTGGGATAGTAGTAAAGAGATGAATTATTTTTATTATCTTCTAAACTAGTTGATAGCTCTGCCTCTACAGTTTAATTGGATATTGTTCCAGCAAATCTGACAATGGCATGGGTGCATCTAACTACTCTATTTTATCACCTGTTCACCTTTTTCCCCTAATTTTTTAAAAATGTCCCTTCCTCTCACTCTTTAAGCATTAACAATGGGTAGTAGAGCAGAGGTAAAGTAAGTAGGAAGGTGGACATGCCTGGAATTTTTGTTTATTTTTACCATTGACCATTGCTATAATTAGTGAACTGGAATTGTTCCTCCCAAATCCTTCAATAGAAATTAAATCCACTTTAATTTTAAGTTATTTTTAATTAATTCAGACTGATAAAGCTGAGCATATAAAGCAGTTTCTGAACTTTTGAATGTTTTTTCTGAGATGACAATTCTCAAAAAGCACTTCTATATTCAAATGCAACTTCTCATTATATGGGTGGAATTATCATACTTTCATGTGAATGGGATCATGCTCTCAGAGGCATATATGAGAAACATATGACTCTGTTTTGCCTTTTGTAAAATGCATAGATCCCTTATAAATGGAAAATAGATCAAGTAGGCAAATTAACAAAGCTAGAAGTAAATTAAGCTGTTAGGCAACATAAGAAAAATCAATTAAGGACAAATGAGGTAGGATTAGATAGTGGTGGGAGAATATGTATTCTCCAAGAATAGAGTCCCAGCATAAATGACATAAAATCCTCCTTCTCCTGAATAGGATCTTGCAGTCAACCAGCCAAGTCTGATTTTTCCAACCCATGGAGGAAACAATAGCAGCTGACCATTAAAGAAAAGTTAATCATATGAAGGCAGTATTTTGTTAGGATTTGGATTATAGATGCGAAAACCTAACTAACAGGAATGGACATTCCACTGTACTTCATAGAATTAATTTATCTCCAACTATAAGCACATTCTAGGGACGCGGTGGCGCTGCGGGTTAAACCGCTGAGCTGTCGATCGGAAGGTCGGCGGTTCGAAACCGCGCGGCGGGGTGAGCTCCCGTTGTTAATCCCAGCTCCTGCTCACCTAGCAGTTCGAAAACATGCAAATGTGAGTAGATCAATAGGTACCGCTTCGGCGGGAAGGTAACGGTGTTCCGTGTCGTCATGCCGGCCACATGACCACAGACGGGTCTATGGACAACGCCGGCTCTAACGGCTTGGAAACGGAGATGAGCACCGCCCCCTAGAGTTGGATTCGACTGGACTTTACGTCAAGGGAAACCTTTACCTTTACCTATAAGCACATTGACACTACTTCTCTTTACTTGCTGGTCTTATTGCAAGGTATTCTGTAATTCACAGTACCTTTTTGATTGAACCAGATTGGCACTGAAATTGTTCTGAAGTTGGGCCATGGTGTGTCCTGCTATAGGGCCAAAGTAAATATTAGATGCAGAAAATAATGAGAGACGGGTTTCTTCTTCTGAAGTTCCTTACAATTATTTTCTGGGTATTGTAGTGAGATACTAGCCAGTGGGACATACTTCAACTGGAAAAAAAAATCTGGCTTTGGGCTCTGTTTCATGATATAGTAACCTTAGACATTATGCAAAGTTTTTTTTCCTCTTGTCCTCTTTTGCTGCTGATCTGATGTGAGCAACATCTTCCCATTGCAAGGTCTGTCAATATGAACTGTTAAGAGGACTGCTTAATGCAGATAGTGTCCATATATTCTTTAATTCATATGTTTTTGCTCATTTAATCTTTTTATCTGCTTGAAATGACCTATTTATTACAGAACTTATAATATCATTTGTTGTGCAAGTTTATTTTTATGATGGCTGCTATGTTCTTTAACTTACTTTGAATAACTTTGTGGAAACTACTGCAAAACCAACCTGTTGCTTGAAGTCCTGAAATGGGGGCTGCTCCAAGCCCCTCCCTGTGTCATCTGAGCATGGACTGGGAGAACTGCCTCTGGAGCTAAGTGGCAGTGATTTCACTCTGGCAACAATCCTGGGGGGAATGTTGCACACACACACACGCGCACACACACACACAGCCCTTCAAAACAGCCTGCCAAGAAGATGCAACACAGACATTTCAAGCTACAGATTTGGAGGGGTGCTTCAAAACATGCCCCTACAAATGGTTTACATAGCCCTAGCATAGAAGAGCCAGTGTGGTTAGTGGTTGAGGCACCAGGCTAGAAACTGGGACACTGTGAGTTCTAGTCCTGCTTTAGGCACCAAGCCATCTGGGTGACCTTGAGCCAGTCACACACACTCGGTTTCTAGCCCAGTGCTTTAACCACTACACCAAATTGGCTCTCTGAACATAGGAATTGCACTACAGTAAATGTTGGGAAGGGGGTCGGGAGAGGAAGCCCAAGGCGGGCATTCTCGCTGGTCGGGAAAAGGCCCACCCCGCACCTCCACAGAGCCTCAGGAGCTTGATAGAAAACGATAGCGCTGCGCCTCAACAGAAGGAAACCATTTGGCAGCCCAAGGAGGACGATTGTGCAGACAGCAGCACGGTGCCAGTCTGAGGGGAGCTGGCGCTACCGAGCCGTATGGAAGTGTCCTAAAACTAGTGTCGCCATATCTGGACTGCAGAGATCCGGGCGACCGCGACGGCGGCAAAGAGATAATTCCTTCCTGCCGTTTCGTGGTCACCCCCATTACTGCAGCCTAGATATGGCAAACCGGTGGTGGCCCGCTTCACCTCGTTTTTTCCCTCATACGTCCTCGCGCTCTTTCCTCCCGCATTTTATCCACCAGACGGCTTTTTCAGATCGCCTGCTCTACCTTTGCTGCGTCTGCCTTCCTAGATGCCAGAACGAATTTAAAGCGCTCGTGGAGAGCCACGCGACCCGCGCAGTTCCCCGCGCGTTCTGCCTTCCTTCCCAGTTGGGCTGCAGATGTTCGCGGGGGCAGAGCAGCTGCGATCAGCGCCCGCGCTAATGGCCGGAGACAAATAGCGGAGCGCAGAGGACACGTAGGGCACGTCTAAGACTAACGCGGCGGAAAAAAAAAACCTGCTGCCAAAGCGCTCTACCTTGAAGCAGGGCGGCAGAGCGGGGCGGCGCTTGGCCAACTTGCTCCTGAAGAAGCTTCGGCGCAAACAGGCCGGATCGCTAAAACTTCGTCAGGGATTTGCGGAGGAAAACACGTCGCTTTAATAGAGGGCGGGGTGGGTTTGCATTCTGGAAGGCGCCGGCTCCTTTAAATATGTTTTGCACTCGCCTGCTGGAATACAGCGCATTTAGCACAATATTGGAAGAGGAAGAGGGACCTTTCGTCGCGTCTGAGGAAAGACAGGTTTATCAGCCTTTGTGCTTATGTCACACCTCTTCAATCTAGCGTGTTTCAATCACTCATAGCTTAATAGTACGTGGAAACATTTTGAACTGTTGCCTAATATGAAGGTCTAGCGCAGTGTTTCTCAACCTTGGCAACATTAGGACAGGTGAACTTCAACTCCCAGAATTTCCCAGCCAGCATATCTTATCTTAATCACTTGACGGTTTAATATGATTCCTGAAGTAGGGTAGATAAAGTTCCCCCAATTTCATTGTCATACTTTTAAAAACTTTAAAATCATTGGGTGCATTGCTGAAAATATTTAATTGCAATGTGGAAGAAGTCAAATAAATAAAAATACTTCCTTTTTTTCTATATACTCTTGAGATTTTTGTGATTTTTATTGGTCTGGGCCTCATGCTAGGGGCCTCAAGACTGCCTCCCTTTAAAGTGGGGGGGGGCAACCTATATAACTTTAGATGTTGTCTGTCTGTCTGTCTATCATTTAATTCAGTTTGGCATTGCCTGCCTCCAGTTGACTCTGGGCTGTTCACAAATACTGTAGTGACATAAAAACCAGTACAAACTTAAATCAAGATGGTATCCTGGTATAATATACAAACAAACTGAATTAAGAAATATGGACTTCACAGCTGATTATGGTTAATTTTGCTTTAATGTTTTATTGATGGTTTTTGTATATTTGTGTATCAGTTTTAATCTGTTTCTATCTAGTTGTTGTTTTTAAGTGTTGTGAGCTGCCCAGAGTCACTTACTGTAGGTGAGATGGGCAGCTATACAAATGAAAATAAATAAAAACAGGAAAGAAAAATAACAAACATATCCAAGGGAAGACCCAGCTCTCTGGAAAAGAGTCTAATGCTGGGAAAGATGGAAGGAAAGAGAAGAGGATGACCAGAAACAGGGTGGATGGACTCAGTTACAGTGGCCATGAGTACACTGTTGGGCAACTTAGAAGACCAGGCTAGGGATAGATTGTCATGGAGAAGATCTATCTATATATTCGCTAGGAGTAAAAAATGACTTGATGGCACATAATCATTCAATCAGTCTCATTCCGAAGGGCAGGCACTGCAAAAGAGGAGGCATACTTCCTGGGTACCTATAGATGACATTGTTTAATTGAAGGGACCCAGAGTGTGCCAATACATACTGGCTGGGCAGAAACCATGCAAGATAGGTAGTCCTTCAAGTAACCTGGCTCTATCGCATGTGTTAGCCACTGACCAGGAGGAGGCACTACACAACCAGTTCCATCCTTATTGGGACTCTTCAGGTGTAGGTATCCTCCATAGTAAATGTTGTATAGGCTTCTGTTCAAATCCCATTAAAAGGCTGAACATAGAACATCTAGTATGGAGAGCCAGTTGGGTCTAGTGGTTAAGGCACCAGGCTAGAATCCAGGAAACTCTGAGTTCTAGGTCCACCTTAGGCATGAAAGCCGGCTGGGTGACCTTGGGCCAGTCACTCTCTCTCAGCCCAACTCATCTCACAGGATTGTTGTTGTGGGGAAAACAGGAGGAAGAAGGGAGTATTAGGTATGTTCCCTACCTTGAGTTATTTATAAAAATAATAAAAGTGGGATTAAAAAACAAACAAAAAATAATAACCGAACCCCAAAACCCACACACATCTATTCCTGAAGAGTCCCAATAAGGATGAAACTAGTCTCTAGTGCCTTCTCCTGGTCAGTAGTTAATATAATAAAAATGCTTCGTATTATCTAAAGTAGATTCATGGAGTAAGGAGAAACCTTCACTGCTTATCTCCAGGTCTTCACATTTTAAAACAAAATGTTCTGCCTCATTTCTTAACAATTCTTATAATCTACTCCTAATTCAAGAGATTGTTTGTGTGTGTATCTGAGTGTGTGCACATGTGTGTGTATTTAAAAAGTCACCCAAGGAACATATGCTTTGAAAAACAAAACAAAGAACAAAAAGATAATATATTTTCTGAATTACTAGAGAAAATAGTGGACTTCATTGCAAGAAGAAATGGTTCATGATTTTGAAAATAACAGTTAACTTTAGATTTGTGTATTTCACTTTTGTAATATAGAACACCAGTTTATTTTAAAATGGAACTCTGAAACCACCGACAACAGGGTAGGTTCCATTAATTGAGAAGTAATATGGACTTAAAGTAAATGCTCTGAGCATTGCAGCCTTAATATAACTGTCTTCACAACATTTTACAGATGGATAACTGAAGCACAAACAGATTAGTAACCCTTGGTGCATGCTATTAGAAGGAGACTTCCTGTTTTTATCTGTGTAAGCACAGAAAATTTCTAATTTAGTTACTTGAAGCAAAGTGTCTTGTAAGCCGCAAAGATGTATGTTACTGTTAAAGTCCATAAGTGTAACTTACAGTGGATCAGTTGGCTGTAAAGCAAATAATTCCACATTTGAGCAAGAGCTATTGTTTTACTTAGAAGCAATTATGAAATTAAAGCTTCTCTAGACACACAATCTCCTGCAGCAGCAGGGATATAATGTGATGCTAATGAGGCACTTTACCTGCTGCCCATTGCTAATGTTGATGGGAACAAGTTATTGAGCATCCCATTGGCCTCCGTGAGAAAGTATTTTATGGTCCTGATCTACAAATACTTAAACCATTGATGAAGGGATGCTCAGAGGAACTAGGGTCAGAAGGAATACACAAACACACACACAGTTTGTCTAGATATTTTTAAAATAGCTAGAAGTATGTCCTAACATTCAGAGAAATGGTGATTTGGTTGAACAGATAGGTTCCAACTCATATATCAGTCTAGATCTTTCAAATTCACAAAAAAATTGAATTCTTCAAACACCTTAGAGAGGACTTGCAAAATTCTCTTGATATCTTTCAGCCTGGAAATGTATACTCAACACTGTTATTTCATTGCCCTTCTCATCAGTTTTTGGATCAATATTATAGGGGTGCTGCAGATTAGTATTCCTGGCACACAGAATAACATGATCCAGCTGACTCAAGCAGTTTAAAAACTAAATCATTTTAGTGTTCAGTGTTTATTTCCTTTTATACTGAAATCTATACAATCTGTGCTGCTCAGGCATGGTTGACTGTTGCTTATGGTTTCTATCTTACCAATGCTTTGGACTCCAAGAAAAAAAATACACCCCTTCTAGAGCCATAAGTATGGTAGAAGTCAGAAAGAATCTGTTACCACCTTTTAGGACATTTTTATTTGAAGGCATAAGCTTAATGATCTTAAAAGGCATTACTAGGTTCTCTGATTTTTGGCTACCCTAGATTAACATGGCTTTCTTCCTACAATAAATATGTTAGGTTCAGCTTTGTTGATGTTTCTCTTTAGTTCTGTTTTTACTCACTAAGGATGTTTAGCTCAAGGAAAAGTTAGACTGATTTAACAGCTGCATTTCATGTTTTAAAATGTAGGGAATCAATACCTACATGTTTGCCTGGTTTTGATCCCCTAATACTTGGGAGAGGATTTCCCAAGGAAACCATTTTAGTTCCTGGCAGAACCTAATCTGAATGCCTGAAGTCAACTCCCTGTTTCTTTTAAAACAATGAAATGCAGATTCAGGGCTGGAACACCATCTGCTTGTGCCCACACCCTCCACTTTGTTTACCATTGTGCCTGGTGAAGAGTTTTAGAGATCTCAAAAGCTTACACATTATTTTTCATCCTTGAGATAGCTTGGTAAAGATAGCCTCTCCCTAATTTGAATTCTGGAATTCTTATATCCACTGTATTTTTTTAAGCTTGCATTCATTTTATCATGATTTATTAATATAATCAAGAGACAGGATCAACTAAGACAGCTGTGGATATATTCTGTAAATTCTGATGTTCCCCAAGGACAAAGATTATGACAAAAACAAATGTCACTCTGTTATGCACTCAAAGGATCATAAACAAGCTACTGTACTTAAACACTTGCATGGAGGGCAGAAGAAACGTTACAAAGTGGATGTATATACTTCTGCCTCCATATGCAACATAAAGATATTTACTAATTTAAAAACATGTTTTGGATGATTAGGGCTGAATAACACATATTAATCATCAAGTAGTCTTATCTTTAAATCAGTTTTATTTTGTTTTTATCAATAACTGGTGTTACATCCATCACCAGGATCCCCAGAGAAAATAGGAGCTCTATATACCCACAGTTATATAAAAAATATACATATTTAAAATAGTTATATTTTAAATATAAAATATAATATAAATATAAACCACAAAAATAAGAGGTTTAGTTTAGTTTAGTTTAGTTTCTCTGCATTGTCCATTCATCTGTAATCCCTTACGTTTAAGCACAGTATTTTGTAGTATTGTTATTGTTCATTCCCAAATTCACTGCTTCAGCATCAGATTTCTAGAAGCAATCTGCAACTCTGTGTTGCTTATTCAGAGATCCACTTCTACATAACTTAATTGTCCATGTAGCAATAGGCCTGCAATTTTCCATATACTCTTCAAGTATCTGCCTCAATCTGTGGATGTTGGGGGAGAGTAGGGGTAACAGGGCTGCCTTGTGCCTGGGGTAGAGCCAGTAGTAAGCTCTTTCCTCCTATGTGTGAATGCCCCAGATTTGCAAAACACATGACTAATTGTATGCTGCTTAAGACATAAGCATGGTGGTGTTACCTAAGTTGTGTCCGCATATGCTGGAGAGAGTAAAAAAGCAGCAAATGTTGCCTCCTTGAATAAACAAAATGTGTCACTTTGTTTCTTTTTCACACTGAACTGAATTGTGGAGCCATTTGGTGTTTATGTGTCAAGGCCAAAATAAATAAATAAATAAATCAATAAATCAATAAAAACAATAATAAGCCTCCTCTTGAAAATAAAAGTGTAGAACTTGAAGGAGAGATTTCCTTCCTTCCCTCCTTCCCATCTCTTTACAGAAAATGAAGTATTGTTTCTATAGTGACTAAAAATAATAAAGATTCCATAAGATGAGGTATATCTATTTTGATTTCAGTCCAAATTTTATGATGTTCTTAAAAATATTGGTTGGCTTTTCTGAAAAACCACCTGTAATTATTACAGTTTTATATATACTGTATGTCTCTCCCAAGTATATACTTCATTTTACGGGATCCAAAATTTATCCTTATATGTGTTGCACACATCATTCCCAATAACTTCATTAGGAATTATACACATTATATATGGAGAAATTTGCTGGATTCACACATGAATGCCCATCATTTAATCTTCTACCAGCACTGGTAGAGATGGACTCTCTTTTATGGGAAAAAAAATGGATACAAAAACCACTGGATCTGTGAAGGCTCTTTCCTACATAATAGTAAACACTTGATGATCCATGCTATGGTTGCACCATAAATCAGTAGAAGAACGCACATTTTTGTGTACAGAAGACTACTGGTCCAACCTTGCCCTTCAGGGTTAAATGGATCAGACAATCATATTCTGGAGTTTCTACCATTTCTACTGTTATCATGGACAAATAAATAGTTTGACCTGTATAGGACAGCTTTCTTTCTTCCTAAGTGAAAGTAGACAATCTAAGGCCCTAGGGCCAGATGTCTATGAGCCCAATGTTATGGTTACTAGAACCCTCTCTAGCCATAGCTGCCAAAGATCAATGATGTGGCTTCATTTGAGGCTGGGAACACACAAAATTGGTTAAGGTGCTGGGCTAGAAACCAGGAGACTGAGTTCTAGTCCCACCTTAGGCGTGAAAGCTGGCTGGGTGACCTTGGGCTAGTCTCTCTCTCTCAGCCCAACTCACCTCACAGGGTTGTTGTGGGGAAAACAGAAAGAGGAAGGAGTATTAGGTATGTTTGATGCCTTGAGTTATTTATAAAAAATAATAAAGGCAAGATTAATTAATTAATTAAATAAATAAATAAATAAATAAATAAGGCATAATATTGACTCCCTCAAGTTGAATTTAGCTCCTTCTGACTGTCATTAAACTCTCAATATTATTATTTTTTTGGCACTAATACAGTGTTTGCTTTCTTCTAGGATGGCTTTTTGACTTACCAGTTTAGTCTAAATAGAAAGTCTAAGCCCATTGATGCACAAGACATGCCCCCTGCTTTGCATCATTGCCCCACTCTCTTCTGCTCATAACATGTCAAATGCATACTTCTAGCTACCAGAATGTTGCACTTCCTGACTTATGATGAATGTATATGTAAGAAATCACCTTTTCCTAAGGCCGGGACAAGACATTTTACTACCCAAGGCCAAGAAGATGACCCTGCTTCCTCATTGTATGTTCCAAAGCTGATTGGATGGTAAAACATTGTTGAATCGACTGTTGCCCACAGGGTCTGAGAGAAGCAGTCATGCTTAAGATGAGCTGGCTAGGCTACTTGGAACATCCAGCTCCATCCTCAATATTTGCTGCCCGAGACAACTGCCCCACTCTAATAGTAGGATCACCTGCATTACAGCATTTCAAAGCTATAATCATCTGAGACAGAAGCTGGAAATGCTACTCAGGACAATGCCAAATGCTTGGGGGACTCAGGAAACAAAGCAAGATACTGGCTGAATTAGACACAGAATACATTTAAGAAGAAAAGAAAAAAGATGACATTGCTATGGCTTAGTGCCTAAACATTTCATGCTTACCTTGTGGCTGATTACTCTTGAGTGCTGCCAAGGTCAGTGAAACCTTGGGTTATTTGTCATATGAATGCCAGTTGCATCAATTAATGACCCCAAGTACAGTAAGCCAAGCTTGCTCAGTTTTAAAAAGCATAGTGCATGTAGGTATTATTTGTCATAATTGAGAACTACTGAAAAACAAAACAAAATCCACCCCAAATTCCTTGTGCCTCTTAATCTGTTTGTAATACACCCAAATCAGCCTTAAATCTCTTACTCAGATGGCTATTCTAATACAAAGCTTTTCCTTACCTGCCCTTTACCACAGCATGAACATGACTCAGTAGCCACTTTCTCCACCATGTAGCCATGGCCTTATAATGTTGCCTTCCTCTCTTCCCCAGCTCATACCTGAGGCAGCCTAAGGTTGTCCTCAGCCCTTCCAATTTTAAAAGTGCATTGTATCTCTTCTCCTGATATAAGTTTTGCCATGGAGATGAATTGGCTGGTTTCACAGACTATATAGCTGCTGACATTGTCAGGAACTGAAGTCACCTACCGGTCACTTCAAGCTAATGTGGACACATCCCACCCTCTGGTAGCTGAGGGTGCCCTTGGGGGCCATTTTGGCTTGGGCTGCAGGAGAGACCCAACACCTGGCTTCCTCAGAGGCATCTTTCCACAAAATGCCTCTCTGGTGCTTTCCATGGTATGGCCAGGTCTGACATGGCCACCTTACAAACACAAGCTTAGCTCTTAACACCTGAAAAAGTGCTCATCCTGTTTTATAGGCACAAGTTCAGTGCTCCTTTGAAAGAGCACTAATCTGTGCTACCCAGAGGACTGATTTAAACCAGGAAACGGACAGGCTCTGGCAGCTATGTGTGGTTAGTTCTGCTGCTTCTTCTAACAAGTAAGTCAAGATAGCACCATTTTCCAGCCTTATTATCATGGCAGAAGAGGACAGGAAAGAGGACAACACAATTTAAACTGGCATAATTTTCTGCCACACACAGACTGCTGGATGGCACTTTGACTTGGCCGTGAGGAATTAGAAATACAACGTAATTTCAAAATATAAATATAACTTCCTACCCACAGAAATACAATTGCCAAACACCAATGATAGTGTCAATATATTGGTACATTAAACAAACAGTCACGCACGCACACACACCCACCCTGAAAACAGTCCTCTCATCTGTCTCCTGTCTCCTAGAAAAAACAATCTGGACTGAAAGTCAGCAGTTCATAGTAACTCACAAAACTCAGAGAACTGAACGCTTTAATAAAATATCATCTCAGATTGGTTCTCTCAGGCTTGTGAAGAAGCTGCTGCAGCTTTCCCCATCCCACGCCATATATGAGTTGGACTACAACCCCCATAAGTCCCAGCCACCTCACCAACAGGCATGACCGCTGGAAGTAACGGAAGTTGCAGTTCGAAGTATTTGGAAGATTCCGGGTTGAGAAAACTGAGTTGTTGCATCAAAAACCTTCTTTTCAGTCTGCTACGGTTGTATGGCTAGGCCATTTGGAGAACTGATGTGTAGACTTTTAATATAGATGTATTTTTATATTGGTTCCATGTACAGTAACATATGTATTATGTAATAGCAGAGCAGAACTATTCTACTAAGGTTGCTGTGTCATACTTAGGGGTTTGTTTTAATCTCCTGTTAAAAAGCAGATTTCCCTGTCCAGTTTTTCATTTACAAACATGCAAGGAAAGTCTTTTTCTCCTAGTCTTAAATGAAGTGAAAAAACCCTTTAATGTTCAAGTGAATTTACAGTCTAGTATATAGTTTAGCCATTTTTACAACTATGTTCATGAGGAGGGTTGTTGGGTGGGGGAGGGAAGAAAAGAGAAGCTCAAAACTGAGATCTAAATTGGACAGTTTTGGATTCTGATCCCATGTCTCCTATATCCAAGTATGGTGGACAGATTGGGCTATGTATCATCTGTGGAGTCCTTGGTGCTCTCTGAGCCTTGTTGTTTTCTTGCAGATGTGTCATTGCCAGACTAGGCAACTGTGTGCTGCACTGAAGATGTTACCTAGCCTGGCAATGAAACATCTGCAAGAAAACAACAAGGCTCAGAGAGCACCAAGGACTCCACAGTTCAACCCTGAGCTACAAATATTTGCTTCGATCGGTATGTATCATCTATGGAAAAAGTGGACTCCACCTTCCATTATTTCCTTCCATTCTGAAATCATAGGGCATATCTACATTATGCCCTTAACAGTTCCTTTCCTGTGCTGATGCTGGCTGGACTCTGTGGCTGAAGAAAATTTGGTCTGGATTGAAACCGTATGGGAGCAATTTGCCAAGTGGACTGCAGGCTACCATGGCCTCCACTTGATTTCCCCGCTCCTGTGTCCTCCCAACTTCCCATGCTGGGAAGCAATGGCCATTTGGATTTCTTCTTGTGGCCAGGTCTTATTGAACACTAGACAACCCTGTGCCCATTGGGTCACCCTTTGAGGGAAAGGTAGTGCAGTCTGTCATGACCAGAATGAACGCTGAATTTTAGGCTGACCGTATTTTTTTTTACCCCAGTGCTGGATGGTCCTGTGATCATCTAAGAAGAGTATGTAACATAAATAGAAAAATAATTTTAGTAGCAAACAAACTTCAATAAGTCAATATTTATTTACCTAAATAGATAAACGGAATGGCCACAGGCGGGCAAAAATCAGTGGCAACGGGAGTGACTTCTGACTTCTTGCCGGCTTCCCCATTGACTTTGCTTGTGGGAAGCTGGCAGGGAGTGTTGGAAATCATGATCACGTGACTGTGGGGATGCTGCAATGGCCATAACTTTGTGAATAAAACTGGTGTGAACATTGTGGAAATTTCAATTCCACAGGAGTAATGGGTCCTGATTTTTCATGCTTTCTTTAAGTTAGTGGATTTTAGGTACCTTGATTCAAAAATTGTTTCAGTATAATGATACATTTGGGCTAACTTGAGGGTACAAACAGATAAACACAATGAGAGTTTTAGGAGTGTATGGATACATAGTACTTGTGTGTCTGGGTGGGTGTGTATGTATAAGTGTCCATATACAAACATATATACACATAAATTAAATTAATCTGTACAAAATTAAATGCACCTATATGCAGACACAACAAAAAGCTTTAAAATAAAAATTCTTTTCTTGCCTTTCCCCTGGTTTGGCTCAATAATCTCTGTTGCAACTGCTATTATAAGAGTCTCTCAACAGTATAATAATTATAATATTTACCTAACATGCAGAGAATCACTGGTTCAAAACCCAGCAGCATTATTATTTTTTAATTACTATTTTTTCCATGAGCTACCCTCCTTATGACTTCCCCCCCCCCCAAGCTCACTAATGCACTGTTTCATTGTTTTTTCATCGCTTGAGGTAGAAGGATTTCATGCCTGTTCCTGAATAGCCCAAATATTGGGTAAAAGGAGAAAAAAGCTGCTCCAGCATTTCAACTGTACACTGGTTAACTTATTATTACTTTTTAAAGTCCAGCAGGCAAAAACGGGGGTAGCTCAGGCAACGAAAAATAGTAACAACAACAAACAACAACAATATTAAAATGTTTCTGCCATGTTCTGACCCATTGACTCTCTATATGTCAGACAACTGTTGTAACCACTTATGCGCCTGGAACACCAGGAGTAACTAGTCGCAACAGAGATTAGACAACTGCAGTGTTGCAACCACTGATCCAAGTTAGCGGTCATTTTGGCACCAGCTGGAAAACGCTATTTTCAACATGGAGTAGAGAAGCAGGTACTAGTTACATTCACAATGGGCTGGGGTAGAAGATGTTGTCTGTTCCTATCCTCCAGAATTGTTGGTGGCCAATTCTCAGGTTGGGGCAACATGATAGTGCAGATATGCCCATAAAGTCCCATACATGCTAATATGGAAAAGACAGAAAGAATGGGGGAAGCAGTACTATTGGCATAAGCTATGCAACCCCACATTTTTACAGCTGTTGGGCAAAAATTCAAATAGAAAGTTATCTACTAAGGTCAAATATCTGTTGCCAAAGTCACTGGCAAATTTCTGACAGATATGGAGTTTTAAGGATTACCTTCTGTCCTGTTTTTTCCCTGATGATACAGAAAAATAATTTCGTTTGGGGGCTCAAAAACCAAGGAAATGGTCTTTGGTAGTTTTTGGTAGTTCCACTTCTTGAAAATTAAATATGCAGGGGTTTCCTTAAAATGACACTCCTTTTGCTGGATTAGGAACATATTAATGGGATGTATAGAATATAACATTTGGGAATCCTGGGTTTTGCTGATAACACTGCTAGAAACAAAGTTCTATAATAGACTGTGCAGTGCTATGGATTCAAAGATGAAAGAGTGCTTTGAAGAGTCTAGACATACAAATGTACTCCAAATGTGTCCTTTTGTACTGTTGCATAATCCTAGGAAAAAACATGGCTGCATTAAGAAGTTGCAGAGAGGTGCTACATTTACCTGCCTGAATGTTCCCAGACTGTTTCCCTGGGAATTCCAAGCACTGCACAACCCTCACACATAATGACTGAGGTCACACTTTGAGCTGTGCCCTGATTTCTTTACCCATGGTTTATTAAATAAAACACAATTGGCTGTGCTTGCATGACATGTCAAACCATAGAACTATGCTTTACAAACCATAATGCCTGGCTTCATCTAACCTGCTAAACCAAAAACAATAAAACCACTTGACAGGGATACTGAAGACAGGGACAAAAAGGTAAATAAGAGTAAGAAGGAGAGTGAGAAATAGAATGATAGAAGTAAGGACAGAACAAGCTTTAATGGATTGGATCATGAGAAGAGAACCAGAATTAAACGTTTCCTACAGAATTATAATTAGCTAGATAAAAAGAACATGAAGCTATCAAGCCAAATTCTGGCCTAAAAATCAGTTATGGAAAAATAATTGGAAAACTAAAGTTCTCAAGAAGCATAGACTGTGTTGTAAGGTTTCCAATATGGTTTGATGGTCTTTGTGCAGTGTGGAAGCCAGGATGACTTCTGACCGAGTAGTAGTCTTTTTTCTGGCAGTCCTGCAGCTGGGTAGGTGCACTAGAAGAATCCCTGTTCTTCTGTTCTATGTTTGAACTAGAATTGCTGCTGTTGACCTCCAGAATATATTCAGGATGTTTAGGCCATATTTTCTCTCTTGGCCTGAAGATCATTGACAAAATAACAATGAAGGAACAGTGACTTCCTTTGTGGCAGGAATCCCTGACTTTTCTCATATCCTATCACAGACTCTTTTTTCTGCAACACGAGGTCCACTTTTTCAAACATATATGCCTATCATCTTTCTTATTCTACCCCCTTCCTCTCCCACTCCATTTTTAACCCATTGTTCTTTTATGAATTGTGATGTAACCACCTAGTTTGTACCCAACTGATCAATGTTCTGAAATATGTCCGATCTACCAAAAAGCAACAGATTTTACACTGGTTCATTTTTCTAAAGACAAGAACTTCTAAAATGGCAGGTGGCAAATTCTATCTTGGAAGAGGTTTCCCAGTGTGTGAGAGGAATGGGAATGCTGCCTCCAAGCTGAAGCCTGCTGTGACATATAAATACAAAAATAACTATCCTATAACTATTGCTGTTGTATAGAAATGTAGACAGATCGAACCAGTCAGTGTAACTGGCTAAAATTACTTTACTTGTCTGGCAGCCCTATTAAAATTTTTAAACAAAGTGTGATGCTGCTGCTGGCATGACTTGCTTTTGATCAGAATCCAACCTCTTTGTGAATTTATTATTTTAATACCAGTGGTCCACAGCAATCTTCTGTAAATTGGTGTCCTCCATGTATGTTAAATATAAGCTGCCAAAACATCTGGAGGCTTCAGGTTGGGGAAGATTGTTCTGTAGAAATTATAGTGAGTGGACTTCTTAGCTAGCAGTTAAAATTTTATAGCTTAGGTGATACTTTGCTGAGGATTTCTGACTCACAGCTCATACTTCCTTCTCTTGTGCTGTCTTGGAAAAAAGCAGCACATGACCTTATTCTAGTTATATTCATATGAATAAAAGTATCAGAAATAAAGATCTAATCCTCCTCCTCACCCTTTTCCTCCTCCTGAACAAAAAATGCTTATCCTTTCCCTTTTTTTTTTCAGCCTTCACCTCTTCCTGGCAGTGCTGACCCATTTGCACATTAATGAATTAAAAGAAAGGGTTATAGTAACTTTAGGTATTTCTTAACACAATGTACATTCTGTAATTTATTCCTAGATTATTATCAGTTAGAATCAATCCATGCATGATGAAGGCCTCTTCACTGAAGGTGGTGGACCATAATCTGTCATGCTGGTGCAGCACAGGTTGGTAGATAGGTGTTTTTAACTTCTGAGTCTAGGGCTAAGAGAGAGGAACTGGCTCACAGTCACCCAAAAGCCTTACCAAACTAGCTCTCTTATTCATATAGTATTATGTCTATCTCTCTGTCTCAACATGTGGTTTAATAAAATGTATAAATAGCTTCACATTTCACTTGAATTGATTTCATTTCACACTTAAAGCTTAAAGCTGCTGAGGATGTTTCAAACACCCACTGATCTGATACAGAATAGGAAGAAGGAGAACCAGCTCCTATCAGAAAAGACTTTTGTATTAATACTTTTACAACATGTTCCTTAACTTCCTTTGTTTCTTTAATGTCTTGCAGGCAATTACTACTTATGATTCTTAAGATTGGGTATGTATTACTCTACAGCATGACATATACAAGTAAAAAAAAGAAAGATCTTATCCATCCAGAGTTCTCTAACCTTACACTAGAACCAGAGTAGTTATCCATTCTGTAAAAATACCATACATCTGGGATCTGAGTTGGCACTTAGTACTGCATATGTAGGTGCCACTAATGGGAAAACCTTTGATGGAAGTATTTTTAGTAAGTGCTTGGGAGGTAAGTAAGTAAAATAAGGTTAACAGTTCAATACATAACACTTTGCTACCTTATTTCTATAATGAGAGACCAAGGGTCACAAACATATTCTGCTGTAAGAAGCAGGTTATTGTCAAGTCACTAAAGTCCCTGCCTGTGATGAATTAACCTGTAGTTGTCAGTGTTCTATCTCTTCTTTCTTTGTTACAACCCTGGGACTTCATTCCCAAATAAGTCTTATTTAGGACTGGGCTACAAGTGTTAAAATCAGTAGGATATCACCTAATTGTGTGAAAAAGTCCTGAAGGTGGTTTATTCCATTTGTTTTTACTACTATTACTATTACTTACAATGTTTACATCCTATATTTCTCTGGAATAAAAGACTATGCTGGCTGGGGAATTCTGGGAGTTGAAGCCCCCACATCTTAAAGTTGCTGAGGTTGAGAAACACTGCTCTAGATGGTGTACATGGGGGTGGAGGTGGTGTCTCCCTTAATTAATTGAGGTAGGTAAGGCTGGGGGACTGTCTGCGCATGTCACTCAGAGAGTTCCATGATTGAGTGAGGACTTGAACCATATCCAAGTCCAACATTTTAACCACCACAATACACTACACTACAATATGCTGCATAGGAAAGCAACATTCTGACTGATTTTAAGAATGCCTAGCTCTTTTTCTTTTTGGCACAATTGCATTTTGAAGGCTCCTATTTGTTTCTTCTTATTACATTTTAAGTTTTTTCAAAACTAAAGAATTGCTTTGGTGTTCAGATGAATTTTCATGGCCAGCTATTCTCAGTAAATATTTTCACCTTGCATACCTTTTAATGAAACGAATGCCCTATTCTTGCTTACCTCTCCTTCCTTTCTTTTCTTCAAGGAAATCCTATGTGGGAAACAAAAAGCATCCGTGCTGATTGTACTGTTGTCCGTAATGCAGGTCTCACTCTTATCAGAACCAAATGTTTCAGTCATTGTTTCCCATTCAGAAGAATTCAATTTTAGATTTTTGTTAGTGCTCTGTAGTGTCTACCAGCCACTGAAAGGAAAAGGGCTATTCCATTCCTGTAGCATAAAAGCTGTTTATCTGGATGTATATAGCAAAGCAAATGCAGACTTTTGTCCTTTGCTTTTTTCCAATTACTCTGGAAAAACTTTTATGAGCAAGTATGTTAAAGAAGAATTTTCACTGCTTGGGGAAAAATGGTGGATGGGTGACTTTGAAGAAAAAGAAGGATAAACTGAGGAACAGTGAGGAAAAGGAGAGTTGAGGGAACAGAAAATAAGGCAGACTGATTGAACTCCATTATCAAGAAGGTTCATACAGTAATGTATAAGGGCCAATTATCTCCATATATATTTAAAATGTCAGATTTAGATTCATATGCATATCATTCTCACTTTATCTGAGACAGGTGCATAATGGGATTGAGAAGTTATTTTATTAGGAGTTGGCATTTAAGCATCCTTTTTTTCTTGCTGTTAATAAATTTAAACCAGCTCAATTAAACCCAACAACATAATAGAGATAACAAGACAGTCAGCCAGCCACTCACCTACATATAATATCCTATTAGGCAAAACAATAGAAACAGTCACTTTCCAATTCTGATCAGACAAGAAAAGTAAATAAATGTCCGTCAATCTACAACAAAGGTTGGTTAAGGGGAAAACATATGTGACTGCTCTGATAGAGAGATCAGTTACTGAAGATACAGAAACCAATTTTGCTAGATTACAACATTTCAACTCTTCTACCAGACTCCTTTTATATAATGAATTCTTGCAGGGTATCTCTGCACAAGTCATAATGTTGAACAGCATGCTCAGAAGCAGAGCAGAAAATGAAAATAGAGCTATCAGCTGTTTCCCTTAAAATATCTCCCTTGTCTTTTAATGTGGCTTTGGTCCTACTGGAGTTTGACAGTCTTACTGATTTGTTGGGATGTAAGTCTTTCGTTTCTCCAGGAGATCATCTAATGTCACCTGTGGCCCTCAAATTAAGTAGGGGACCAAGTTGAAGCCTCCTATGCTGGGAAAGTTACTTATACTGTATCTGTACTAAAGCAATGTAAGAAATGGGATAACGCACTAGTGAAGCAGAAATAATATTAATTAGGCAAGCAGAATAATAAAATTAGGAGAAGTGATTTAGTAATGTTAAGCATTGTTGAGGGACTAAAGCAGACATCATCATCATTCCACAACAGACTGCCTGGAATTTGGATTCTCATTCACACTTTAGAATGTATACATTTTTTTCAGATACATATATACACTTGGGGAAATCATACATCCTTTTCAATAGCAGTGCAATTGAACATGCCAAGTCATGCTAGCTGGGAATCCTGGGAACTGTAGTTCCATTCCATATAAAGGATACATATTTAGGGAAAAGCACTTTATTTCTTACAGATTTTTATGAGAAGAAAATAAATATTAGTTTTGTGAAAACCACAAACAAAATCTTGTTCATGTACATTGTTCACACTGTAAAAATCTGTAAAGGCTGAGGTACTTTAGAAAATGGATGGGCCATAAACTCTATTTCCCAGCTCTGCTTGTAGTTGTACTGCTTGCTATCAGCCTGTCAGGCACTTTTCAGTCACCTCCCTACAATTCACTTATAATCTAAAGTTATATAGAATTTAATCACATATTTTCAGCACACATATTAATCATACCTATAACCTGCTCTGTCTTCAGATGTAACCATCTGCACGTACATCTGTCTTGCTATGTGCATGCATTTAAGCAGAAGTGAAAGCTCCTAAATTGTCATCAGTAAAACCATCCACACAGTAATACAGCATCTGGAAGCCATCTGAATGTTCTGTTTTTGGAATTACGTATGTGGCTTCTTTGATAAGATTATGAAGCTTTCACTTTGCATGTATTAATTTGCAGGATGAGGATGGTTTTTGTGCATAAGCCAAATGGTATGTTTATTGGGGGATAAGGTCGCTGTCTGGCTAAATAGTTTGTAATATTGATGTAGCATGCCCACTTAGCACTGGAATCAGTAATGTATATGAGTAAAGCTGCAACCCCATGCACAAACACTTGAAAGTTGAATTCTCTGAACTCAAGACTGATCCAGCATTCTGGTGTAACTGTTACTCAGTGACCTGGTTCCCACAAGAGTCACTAAATAACCACCAACAGATCTTACCTGTGGCTCTGGTAGCACAAAGTCATATTAAATGGGGTAAAGATCACCATTTTGTGAATTCAAGGTCCTCAGCCACTTTCTCCAAGAAATATTAAATAATAAATAAATAAATATTCTATCAACTCTTTTGTCAGGTGGGCATTGGAAAGTACTAGCAAATCTTCATGACATCACTTACTCCTTCCCCATTGGCCAGACAGGCAGCAGTAGTCATGGCTTCGCCATTGTAAACAATCATTGTTGGGCAAGCCTTGGCAGCAAGTTTGCTGGCTTTTCCCACCATTCTTTTTCTCTAGCTTTTTTTCTTGAAGGATAGATAGGCAAAATGAGGAACAGACTGGGCTTCAGAGTTCTCACAATATATAGTACTTGTTGGGGAGGAATTAGGTTAACTGTGTGAATGACTGGGTCTGTTTTTGTTTAAAGATAATTCCCCTGGGATTAGTTGGCTGGGTCAAATGAGCTCCTGTTTTGATATTCACCTGAGATACTATTCTCCACAATTGACCCCAGTGTGGTGGGCACAGTTCCAGTATTTTGATAATCTTCATCTCCTCAGCCATGACCTTCAAATGATGTTCTGATATTCCTTCTACATCATGTCATGTTTGTTCCATTATTCTAATATGGCAGAAAAACTAGTCTATCTTCCTGCTCCAGGTTTTAAGAAATCCATATAATAAGCACAGAAGAAAAATGAGCATTTTGCTGTGCCTCTGATAGATTGTATGTTGTTACCAATTAAACATTTTTGAATGCACTTGAAATTTCATGTTGCATTTTTTCCCTCCAGCAATCAGAAAACCACATCGCTGTAGGAGACTTAGTACTCCCAAGTGGTTCTCCAAGCCAAATAATTTTATCGAAGTGGTGATGAATGGGACTATTAGCATCTTCAGCCTCACTGGAAATGATAGGAACTGTAGAAGAAAGAAGTTATTTCCTAATCACTCACTGAAATGCAGGCATCACATGAAATCATCCTTTAATAACCTGTATTCTGTTAAACATAAACTTAATAATCACTGGACTTATAAATACATTATTATTATTCATCAACATTGGGCAGATACGTTAGTAATGATCAAAGATAATCCTTTAGAACTCATAAAATGAGTTTGTTGTCTCACAGGAAGTATGAAAAACATGGTCTGCTTGTATATTGCTGCAAAAGCCAGTCCAGCTTCCCCAATATTATCCAGACCAGAATCGTAAAACCTCTTCAGGTTTATGTATGCCAAGCAGAATTCTACTTCCTATGAGCAGGCTAGTTTCAGAAAAGTTTGCAAAGTGACATAGCCTTGTCTACAGTTGGCCTTTGGACTACTATAGTCACTTGGTCTTTGGAATTAGATGATACTGCAAGAAAGATTTTGCATCATCAGTATATTTTGCATATACTATTGGACAATAGTATAAAGCTTGATTTTATTTACTGTCCTTTTCTGTGCACTTAGGGCTACATATGTGTTAATGGGCTTAATTAGCACATTAAAATGGGATTAAATTTAACTGGTCAGGATGCAGTATGGATTATTTATTATTTGGAAGATGTAAAGTTCTGCTGTTATTATAATAGGTAGTGAAAAAGTAAATATAAAATATAAGCTATCTTCTTAACAATGAGCAGAAGACATTCTTAATTAAATCTTAACTTATCTTAAACTGTTCACATCAATATCACATCTTTAAAAGAAAAAAAAGTTTAAATGACTTGAATAATCAACTTCAAGACAGATGGTAATCAACTAATATTCTTTAATCAGGGTATATATAGGCTATGCTCACCCAAAACACTTAACACAGTACTGAATTTAATATACTAAATTGTACTTAATGTACAATATATTACATTACATTATTTTTGGTAACATAAACTAATCAAACTGGCTGGATTTGTGCAAGCTACTAAGCCACAAAATGCAGAATCCAGTTGCCACTGTAGAAATGGAATTCCTAGAATTTTAACTGACCTTGATAAGTACAAACATAGCCATGTTCTAGATTTTCACATTTACTATGAAAAAGATATATTGTAGAATACATCAGAAAGATTTAGCAGACTTCCCAACATTTCATCAGTAATAGGAGGGAACTTGTGATTTTAGAACTTTTTCTTCTATAAAACTTCAGAAATCTGAAAATATATTAAAAAGTAAACATGCATTAAAATAGTATCCAGTTACCCACAACTAAAATACTGTAAGTGGCTCTAGTGACAGCTAATCCACCTATCTGTCAAGGCTTTATACCAGGTATGGTGATTAAACATTCTCCCTGGTTTACATTATTCTCATTCAGACTCAAGAAAGTTAGATCAGTAGACTTACTGTAGAGAATTCGAAAGTCATAAAGGCAGAAGTGCAAAGTTATGTATTTAGTAAAAAAAGAGGTCAAATACTCAGGTATAGAATGAGAGATACCTGGTTTAGCAATAGTAATTTCACAAAAATTGATTACAAACTGAATATAAGTCATTAGTGTGATATAGTTGCAAAAATGGCAAGTGCAATCATCATTATTCCATGTTGGCTACCATGGAATCCAACCATGAGAACTGAATCCAGTTCTGGTTACCACAATTTAAAAAGAATACATATTAACTGGAACAAGTTAAAGGAAAGGCAATGAAGATCAGAGGACTAAGACATAAATTCTATGAAGAGAAATTATAGGAATTCAGAATGTTTGACCCTGAGATGAGAAAATTCTCATGGAAATACATAGAAGAAGGCCAAGATCTGTTCTGTATCATGCAAGATCCAGAATAATTGTCTTTTGTGATGGAACAGTAGTTTCTAATTGAATGTTGGGGGAACAATCCTAACAGTAAAAGCAGTTTGATAGAGGATTGAATTACTCAGGGATATGGTGGGTTCCCCTGCTTTGGATGTGTTCAAACAGAGTAGAAAAGATGGGGACAATTTCAGCTCCTTAGAGAGGGAATAGAGAGGATGCTGCCAGAGAGAGAGCCCTGTCTTTGATCCTTTTAAATCCAAGAGAAGATCATCTCATCAAACTTTGGTATTACATCAGTGTGAGGCCAAGAAGAAACAAACAAATATATCTGCAATCTTGTCCCAGGACTTTATAAATTATTTCAGAGGAGTCCTCTTTCTTTCTATGAAATCTCAAACTCTTGAAAATATTACCTTTTGGATTAGAATCCTGTGTTGTTTATTTATTTTTCACATTGTTTTCCAATAGTGGTGACAAATGGTTAGTTATGATGGCAATCTATCCAATGGTTCTCTCAGTTATGACACAGCCTTGATGTGGGAGACATTTCAGTAATAGACACTGATTCTTCCTTACCATACTTCTTGCTCATCAGAAACAGTCTTTCCCTGAAGATTTGATGATGCTTTGAGGCCTAAAAAAATTTCAGTTTCCTGAATGTCTTTTAAATAACCAGCAGTAAGAAAATAAAAAAACCCTAACAGCTGAAGAGTGCTGTAGTCTAGTGGCTAAGGCATTGAACTATGAACAGGGAGATCTATGTTCAAGCTCATTCTCAATCAAAGAAGCTCATTGTCACTATCTATCAACCTGAGCTACTTTAGACAGTTGTTATGGGGGGGATGGGGAATTCCTGGAAGAAAGGGGGGTTATAAATCTAATTAACTAAGAAACAAATAACCCAATACTTCTCTTGCAAATAACAGTACAGTCTGAAGAGTTGAATCAGATTTGCGCAAGTTCTTAAAACATGTCAGTTTTGCTTTCCATTTTTTTTTTTGCTTTCATTTTATGTGTATTTACTCTGTAATTAAGATTAATCCAGTATTTGGAACAGAAAGCATGCAAGTGACATCGCAGGGAGCAGCATAAAAGCATGGGATTTGCTACATCAGATTTGCTTCAAGTCTAAGGTCTTGCTTCTAGCAGTGGGCAGAGGGGCAGATCTCTTTGTGAGAAACAGACCACCAAACTTGCTGCCTTTGTGCGATGTACCTTTTTATATGCAGAATTATTCACTGCTGATGAGTCTTAAGTTAGAACAATGGGGAAGAAGGAAATACTTCTGATGAAGAGGACAAACATTTCTGGGACCAAAAGGGTTTTAAATTTCATTGTCGAGAAAGTGCTTTATCTCACAGATTGTGATGTCAAAATGCTGCTGTGTGTGTGTCCGTTGTTTGGAAGAAGTTTCAATTAGAAGTGTTACTGTCACCAAGACGTTTGTAGCTGTATCTGTTCAGTTGGGTTACACCCCATTCATTGTTCCTTCAGAGCCCTGACAACTTTCCAGTCAGATTTCTGTTATTCTTTTTCATATACATACTCTTTCCACTTGCAGCCGGATACATATTTTGTGGGCAAAAGAGAAGGAGTGTTGAATATTTTCATTAGGTTTATAGGGAAAAGAACACAATTTAGCACTTCTGTAGAAAAGCACAGAAACGACATTGAAGAAAATATGCAACAAATGTTAGTAAAACATGAGCTCAGCCCTGGAAAAGAAGGAAGAGTGAGAAAGAAAATTGCCCCTTCTTGGCTCTGTTTGTAAGGGGGAGGGAAGGGGAAACACTGTGGTGCTTTCCAGGTTCTATTATATCCTTTATCACTAAAATACAGTTCTAGTATTTCTTGTGGTGTCTGTTTCCTGACCTGGCCTACCTTGAAGGGCTGACAACCTGAAAGATGGTTTTCACAGGTACCTTGTAATGACACAGTCACTCACTGTCTCCCTTGCTATAGGAAATAAAGATCATTCCAAGAGACAGCAGGGAACATATGCTCTGAGCACGATGTGAACATTTGCTAAAAGCTGACCAGAGAGTACGACGTATCAGCTGGGTAGACTGAACAATGATTTTGCTTTAAGGACTGTGAGGATAGGACTTTAGCCAAAATGGCCATGTTCATACTTCATAGAAGCTATAACGTTTGCTCTTGACTTACCACGATGTATGAACATAACTACTATGGCTTAGTATTAAGTGCAAGCTAGGCCTTATGTCTTTTGTAACAAATCATGGATAAAAGCCATCAACTTTTTTGCTTCTGAACTTTCTTCACCGTTCTTAATAGCATGGTGCTACCAGATTTGAGCATATTAGTCACGGTGAGACACCACAAAATGGTTCTTGTTAAAATAATTTTGGAACCAGCTGAAAATACGGGAATAGGGAAAGGTTAATTTTCATAGTACCTCCCTCAGCACTGGAGTTGCAAGCATCGTATTTATGGCCCCTACCCTGTCACTGCAGTTACAAGCTGGCCGTTTCTGTTATGTCTTTGTACTATAATTGCATAAAAACAAACCAAAAAATGCTCAGTTCAAGTATCTATCACACGTAGTTATCATACGTAAATATACTGTTGGCAAACACAAATATAAGGTGCCAAACAAATATGTGTTCAGGTATGTTCTCGCTCCATGTATTTTCTCTCAAATTGTACTTCTTCCCTTCTACTAGTAGCTGCAATAGAACAAACTCTTGGAATTTTCTATACCTGACTGCAGTCAAGAACGCCAGCCGCCTAGATCAAGGCTGCGGTTGGCTGGGGAGATCCTCTGGGTGGGACCGAGCAGCAGCAGCAGCAGCAACATACGTTAGGAAATCCAGTGCTGTATTAACGTACTGGTTTGTTATATATACGTAGTTTGTTATACATACGTTATATATACATGTTATATATACATGGCTTGTCATCTGTACATACATACATGCATACGTACGTACGTACATAGCCTCGTGTGGGGCAGAGTGGTAGGTGGCAGTATTGCAACTGAAAACTCTCCCCATGACCCGAGTTTGATTCTGGATTCTCCGGTAGGCGGCTCAGGTTGACCCATCCTTCCATCCTTCGGAGGTCGGTAAAATGAGCATCCGGCTTGCTGGGGAAGGTGACGGCTGGGGAAGGCGATGGCAAACCACCCAGCTCTATAGTCTGCCAAGAAAATGTCACGAAAGCGGCATCCCCCACAAGGGTCAGACATGACTCGGTGCTTGCACAGGATACCTTTGACCTCATGCATAGTATTATCACTGATCATTTGCTAACTATGCTAATCAGAGCAGAGCCTTTGACTTGGTGCTGGTGATGTCTTCCTCACCATCAGCAACCATGGCAAATCCTGGTGGCCCCACACAAAGACCATGGAAGGCACTTCTGGAAGCCAAACTAAGCTCAAATGCAGATGTTTGATACAAATAGATAACTCTTCTGTTCCTGCTGATGGAAGAACATTGGGCATGTCGATGTTCTGGAGAAGCATTAGTTGGCTTCATGGATTCCCTATAAACCCACTATCCAGGGTCGATGTGGCTTTCATGAACTTTTTTCAGAGTTGATGATGCTGAAGAGGAAGAAGAAAAGGATACAGAGGAGGCAAGTTGCTTAATCCTTTTTTTTCTCCTGCCATTTTTTTCTGTTTAAATGGTTCCCCCAATTTTCAGACAGCTGGAGAGTGGAGGGAAGACAGTTTAAGAACCGAGAAGAGGTTGGACAGGGGAGGAAAAGATAGCTGGATCTCTTGCTATTCCTTGGGTCCCATCCCCAGTTTTTCAAAGCTATTTTTTAAAAAAAAAAACTTACCCAAACAGGCATATGGCACAAGACCGAACAGCATTTCATTCTGTTATACATGGGGTTGCCATGAGTCGTAAACGATGGCAACTAACAACAACAACCCAAACACTAAGCAACTGAAAGTTTGCCCTTTGTTGCTAACCATTTGAAAGGGGATCCCATGCCCCCCCATTTGGAATTAGTGAGAAAGGAGAAATCAGGGCAGCAGTATGCTATCTGCCAGCAAGGAATAATACAGAAACCTTCCTAGTCTAAAGAACTGAGTGACAAATGCACTGTGAAGCATCATATTCCCAATGTAAGAGTGAAGAGGCTTAACATTTCTGGCTCATGTTCGATTCTGAGCAGTGTAATTAATCTGGAACTGAAGAATGCCACAGATGTTTAAAATTATTTTTCTACTGACTCAGTATTCTGAACGCTTGCAAACTGTAGGCTGTGGGTTAATAGTCCCTAAAGTTCATTGCCCACTGGGCCATCTTCCAAACTTGGTGTTCTGCACACAGCAGTATGCATGCAGAGCTAGACTGTTTCCAAAGATCCATTTATAAAAAAAGTTTTAAAGAAAAATAAAATGGCTGTCTGGCCTGACATTATTTTGCCCTCACATGGAAACCAAACACTAAAGGGGAAAAAAAAAACCCACATGAGAACTAGACTGGAAAGCAGCCACATTGCAGCATAGGGTTCATTTTAATTGTTTTAAATTTTTTGGTGAGAATCATACTTTAATAAATAGCTTATCATGTTTTGATTCTTCAGAGATAGAAATCTGTCAACTGCCTGTGGATACACAGGTTATCAAAGTTCTAAAAATGAAAGGCAAAGCATATTGATTATGTGCTTACATCCTTAAACATGTTAAGGTCATGCTGGGGGGGGGCTCCTCCCCAGTCAGAAGGAACATTTTTGGTGTTTGGTGGTACTACAAGAAACTCTGTACATGTTCAGATAAATTCTCTTTTGTATTGCTCATATACTGTGAATGGAGCTCTGAACAAAGACTGGATCTGAATGCTACAGCCCATGTTCAGGACATATCTTATATCACAATTACATAATTGGGGGCTATTTTAGTACTATTTGAGTTTATTACAGCAGAATCCTATACAGTTTTACTTAGACCTGTCTCCATTTTTAATTAACTATGGCACACTCATGCCCAATTTCCTCCCTTGGCCTCACAACGTGGATTTAATGTTAGAATAATTTTGTACAACTCAAGGAGGCTTACATGCTGCTCCTGCCTCCTCTTTTCCCCACAACAAAAACCCTGTGAGTTGAGTTGGGTTGAAAGAGAGTGACTGTCCCAAAGTAATCTAGCCAGTTTTCATGCCTAAAGTCTCCTGATTTATAGCTCCGCCCTTAACCACTACACCACACTGGCTCTTGTCCCCAGCCTATCAGCAAGATAGTCTTAAGATGGCCCTATCTGTAGTGAAATAAAAATAGCAATATTTTCCTCCTTTGGTCACCATCAAAGGGCAGCTTAGAGATGTGTAAATACTGTTATGTTTCACCACCCATTACCTTGGATAATGACCTGTAGCAGGTGGGATCAAAAGTGTCTTTGGGGAGTCTTGAGAGGTCCAGGTGGGCCTTCGCCCTTGGGTCACTTCCCAGCCTCTACCATCACCTCTCTCCCAACCTTTCCCCTCTCCATTAGCACATTGTTTCCTGAGTATCTTTCATCCCCATCCCTTTCCCCTCTCTATTTTGAAGCCAACTTTTCTCCAGGTTTCCAACAAGGTAAAAGAGAGACTGCCAGACATCCACCATTTCATTAGAGGAAGAAGGGACACTAATAGTATTCTGAAATTGATTTCCCCCTCTAGATGAAACGGCCCCACTTTTCCTAATTGCAATGTCAGAAAAATAATAAGAGATACTGAACAGGGCCATTGTTCAGTATTTGCCAGTTCCTCTCTATTTGTCTGTTTCAATCATGCCCCCCACCCCCAGGAAAAGAGTAGTTGTCCAACAGCTAGCCAGTTTCAGTTCTGCTCCACAGGATCTCACTGATTTGACAAGGATGCAAGGGTTACATCCCTATTCTCTGAGATGGTGTCTGGCATCTTCCCACATGCTTCTTTATTTCACATTATTTTAACTGTAGGAAATGTAAAAATGGGGTAGGAGGGAAGGAGCAGCCAAACCAGCCTAGAGAAACCCAGGAAATATTCTCTAGTGCGATCTACTCCATTGCTGCTGATTCACGGATGTTCTTCTTGCTGGTGATGGCAGGTTGATAGGGGGATGCAGGAGGGAAAACCAATCACCTTGCCTATAGTGCCAATCAGGACAGCAGCATCCAACAGTGACTTGGACCAGACACACCAGTGACAGGGTAGAGATTGGCAACTGGGGCAGCTGGCATTGTTTTCTGTTGACTCAAGGATGAGTAGATAGCATCTGAACATGGAGCAAAGCCCTCAGAAGTCAACCCTAGCTTATGCTCAGTTTAGTATGCTTCTAAGATTGCACTTTTGATCCACCAGAACTTTAATCGTATTACATTCAACAGTAGCCTAATGTTTCTGGGAAGCCCATACATGGGAACAAGAAAGAAAACATGTATCCTGCTTTCAGTTCCCCTGCCCCTCCACCTCCTCCCAGTTGTAACTGGTTTTCTGATGCATATTGCCTCTTATTCTGGAGTTTCTGTTTAGAACATAGCCATGGGGATATCCATACACTACTGTTCAAAAACTTTCCTTTTTAAAAGACATCAATACACAATATATCTCCCTCAGTTTCTGTTCCGGTCATATCAAGTTTTCTTCTTTCTCTGTTGTAAAATACAACTTAGGTATTTCAATGAGGAATGCTTTTGTTGCTCTTTATATTGGTCCAGTGCACACAGACATAACATGCTTGATTGCTTAATCATGTGCTTTAACTACGTAAGACTTAATGCTCCTAACTACTTCAGCCCCTCTCTGCTTAACCATGGTTAAGTATTACCTTGGCAGCATCATTAACTGCAAGGAATGTTCATCAGGGCTTCTTCACCAGGACTGAAAACAATTTGGAACCCTACTTCAAATCCTGGTTAAACTGTAAGGAAGTACAGGTAAAGCCACTGAGGGAATTGGGCTTGAAATGTGTAACACGGGAGGAAAAATATGACACTACATCTCACTTCCAATATAGTTCATAAGTGGTTAAGCAAGTCTGATAGGAAAATTGAAATTCTGCAGAATTAATGCAATGCTGAGTAACAACAAACATGTCATCCACAAGATGTTACAGCTAACTCCCCAGCAAAAAAGAGGGAGAAGAAGCATGATTTCTTTACATCCATAATATATATCTTGCATAGAATTTGGGAGTTGCTTTACATTCCTAGAACTGATGTGGTCTTTCTCTGTCTCTCTCCGGAATTAAAAACATTCCTTGTCCTAATGAGCTTAAAGTTTTAGCATCACATTATGGCTCTTTTCCATGGCTACCTCCATAGTTCCGATGAAAGTTAAAATAGAGGTTTCCAAAAATAGCTTGGACGTAAAAATAGTTCCAGCTTTGTGTTAGATAATTGGCAACTGAGATCTGTTTGATCATTTGCTCAGCAGTTTCCGCTTGTTAGCCCCAAATGTGGATTTAGTAACTTCAATGTGATCATGAGTATACGGCTTGAGTAATTAGTGTAGGCTCTTCCTTCTGTCACTTTGCTTTTGAAGCTCATTCAAAGCTCTTCAAGTTCTGTTTCCTAGAGTTGATACTGTTATGCTGAGATCTTCCTGGGAACATCACCCACTGAAAAAGGGTTGTTCCCTTCCCATAACACCCACTTTCTTATATGTGTTAGACTGCATTACTATGACTTGTTAGTTTCTCTGAAACCTTGTCCAGTTTCTAATTACTTTCTTTCTAATATCTTCCTGTTTCTAAATATCACAAGAGCTTCAAACACATATCAATAAATAGCAGCATTTATCTCTCTTAGCTGCAGTTTTGTGCACATTTAAGTTTATTGGCTTTTGTAGAACTTTAGATTGCAGCACTTTTGCATTAAACCAACCTACTCAGAGGAGTGCCCCCAGCTGAATTAGACTATGAATTCCATACCAATAGCCATGACAGAGGAATTAGGACAGTTGATGTCCCATACATCTGGAGTGCACCAGACTGGGATTTAATGCATTTCAATTCCAAGAAACCCAGAGAACTAGAGAACATAAAGGTTATGGCTTCCTCTTCTCCTTGATTAGTGTATTTATTTACTCTTTCCCAAATACACGTTGATAGACAGAGATACAAACCTTAGTTTGCTTGTAGATTAATCTACAGAAACACTTACTGCAGGAACTTCTTAAAAACCTTGGTAGTTATATCCTGCTACATGAAGTACAAAACAACATACACATACACATTTGATACCACACACATCATGATGTCATTGTACAAATGACACATATTACATAAGTGGTATCATTTGCACAATGGTATCATAATGTGGTGTGTGGCAGCTGTGACTAGGAAGGCTTTTGCACAGATTCATTTAGTATGCCAATTATGTCCATATCTGGGCTGGGAGGTCCTTAAGAGAGTGACATAGGCCTTGGTCACCTTGCATTTGAATTATTGCAATGCAATGCACTCTACATGCCCTTGAAGACTTCTTGGAAGCTGCAGCTGGTCCAAAATTTGTTTGTTTATTTATATATATATTGAATTTCGTCACTGCCCATCTCACTCAAAGAGCAATGCTGGGCTCTGCAGTGGTATGGGCAGTAATAAGCATGCCTTGGAATGCCCATGTAATACCTCTGCCCCTGCACTGATTATCAGTAGGTTTCCAGGTGCAATTCAAGATAGGTCAGGCACCTATAAGGCACTTCATGGCATAGGACCTGGTTACTTGAGGGACTGCATGTATTCCATAATTGCTGCCCACTGTATATGCTGTGGCAGAGTTAGCATGCTTTGGATCCCATCAATTAAACAATACCACCTGATGGGACCCAGGAAGAGGGCCATCTCTGTTGCAGCACCTGTCCTCTGGAATGACATTGCTCCAGAGGTTCAAATAGCCCCACTTCCCCCATTCTGAGAAGCCTTTAAGATCTACCCCATTTTTCTCAGGCCATGGGCTAAAATGGGTGGCCGATCCCTTGTGGGTTCTCTGATCTGTGAGATGATGATTCTTTTCTCCAGACATTCTTTTTGTATTATTGTACTGTGGGGATTTGTTTCGCTTTAAATGTTGCACACTGCCCAGAGTTGTAACAGAGTGGGCAGCTTATAAATGTAATAACGGTTTAAAAATTAAAATTAGATGTGCATGATATCATTGTGGCTTGTAACTAGAGGCCTATGATTGCACATATTTATATTTCAACAGCTCATGGATTACAACATTTAAGTAAAGGCATATCAGTTATATCAAGCTGATTCCAATGTTCCATGAGTAGACTATTGCTTATGCAACAGGAATTTCCTCATACCTCCTATCTCTTGCAGTCCCAATGCAAATCTATACACTCATCTGTTCTAGAGGATCCCCCAGTCTTCTATAGGATTTGGGGTATGTTTTGGGATACATTGTGGGAAGGGAAATTTGATCCACCAGTAGTGTCTATTCTTTTGGCAAAAAGATACCATTGGAAGCAAGCCTTCATTATCATCATCCCATACTACAGAATGATGGCTGATAAGTAGTGTGACTTTGAGCCATACACTAGTTCACAGTTAACACTTATGCAATACCTGACTGAAGCTAGACATGATCATTAGAGTCCTCACCTCTCCTATAAATTATGCATTGCTATCAATAAACAGTCATTTGTGTCCTGAGCACCCATTCACATGTACATCCAGATGTAAAGATGTATATTATGAATATTTGAAAAAGTACCATGAATGATTATACAGATAACTTTGACTCCTGTGCCAAAGACTGCACTATCAGTTCAGTTTCTTATTATATGGTAAGAATTGGGAAGGAAAGGAAGGAAGGAAGGAAGGAAGGAAGGAGGGAGGGAGGGAGGGAGGGAAGGAAGGAAGGAAGGAAGGAAGGAAGGAAGGAAGGAAGGAGTCAGCAACTATGATTCTGTATATAGTAGGACAAGGAGTCAAAGAAAGAAACAACTTATGTTAGTTGTATGGGTAGTGGTTTAGCTAAATTATTCTTTGAAACAAGAGAAACAAGGATCAACAGTGCCATTGGGGAAACAGGATGTGGTTATACAAATATATAGTATAAATACATGAGTTAGACAGATGCTACATCTGTTAGAGATTTGAGAGTGTTTAATAAGTTCATCTAAGTTACCCTTCTATTAATGGCAAATTCTAAGAAAAATGTAAGAATACAATTGTTGAGAGCAGAGCTGGCCTTGGATCATATGTATGGTAGACTCATGCTTGCCAAACCTATTCTTTACAATATACAGTATCTATTCCTTAACATCAGCATTGAAAATAATTACAAAGTATCATAAAAAAAGAAAAAAACAACAACTGTTAAAACCATCCTTCTTTGTATACTTTACTGTCATGATTTATTAACATATGAGGACTTCATTTAGAATGGAACACTTGCAATGGAACAAATGGTTTGGTAAAAGTGGAAGTTCTCAGAATTATTATTTATAAATAAGAGGAACTTTATGGTTCTGGATACTAGTGTAATATAGCATGAGGCTAGGATGACACATCATTCTAAGCTTTAGTGTGATTGATCTGTTTTGGCTTAGATTATTGTATGAACCATACCTTTCTAGTTTATTAATTAATATTGGCTAAATAACCAATGACTTAGAACAATATAAAAACCAGATCTGAGAGCTGTCCAGTTTTATATTATGAGTTGAGGGGAAACCACTCCACCACCATCAACTTCCTCTGTGTTGTCCTGTTACTTCATTGTATTTACTTAACCATTTTACAGGATTGTATTATTGTCATTATTCCTGGTCTTGGGAACTGATAAACAATTCAGGTGTTACATAGAATGACTGCTTGCCGGTGCTTTTGGGAAACCACCATTAAATCGACTCACAAGAACAAAATCCCAAGATTTGTCTCAGACTTTTGGGATGGTAGAACTTTCAAAAGTGTAGAGATGATAAAAACACATTCCACCAGCTATTGTAATACAAACATTAAAGAAGTGAATCCTGCCCTTAGTTGTTTGTCTTACATGACCCCTAGGGAATTGTTTTAGCTAAAGTGATTGAAAAATGAGGGCCAGATGTAATATAAATAGTAACTCTTATTTATTTAAAATATTTATATACTGTCTGTCATGTAATGCAGTTCCAGATGGCATCTAGAATCACAAATACATTAAAAAACAGTAAAATACAATAATATAAAATTGCATAAAATGCAATGGCCATAAAGCCAGTTTGGTCTAGTGGTTAAGGCAACAGGCTGGAAACCAGGAGGCTGTGAGTTCTAGTTCCACCTTAGGCATGAAAGCCAGCTGGGTGACCTTGGACCAGTCACTCTCTCTCAGCCCAGCTCACCTCACAGGGCTGTTGCTGTGGGGAAAGTAGGAGGAGGAAGGAGTATTTGGTATGTTCCCTGCCTTGAGTTATTTATAAAAATGATAGACGCAGGATGGATGGATGGATAGATAGATAGATAGATAGACAGACAGATAAATAAATAAATAAATAAATAAATAAATAAATAAATAAATAAATAAAAACTTCAGCTGCACCAGCATGAAGTCTCAAATGTTGTGGAGAATAAAAACATTTTCAGCATGTACCAAAATGATAGCAAAGGCAAAGCATGTTTTATTTCTAAGGGGAGAACTTTCCCAAAAATGACCACCACAACAGAAAAAGCCTCCTATATGGAAAATCTACAGGATGTGGCACAATCAGGAAGGCTTCTGATGATCATTACAGCAGTTGCACAGATATTTGTGGTAGATGTCATTGAGATTTTAAAATTACACTCACTGATCTAAATCCTCCTCTCCTCTCCTCTCCTCTCCTCTCCTCTCCTCTCCTCTCCTCTCCTCTCCTCTTCTCTCCTCTCCTCTCCTCTCCTCTCCTGGGTTTGTCAGAATGACAGCTTACTCATAGCAATATCTGTCTTTCTTGGCAATAACAAGACATTGTGCACTCTGCAAATTCACAGGAAATTTTGATGGCTTTGGATAATTGCTTGTGGCCAAGCAAAATATGATTGGGAGCAGATCTATGGTAAAGTGTCCCAGTGCCCTTTTTTCGGTTAAAAGGATTCCAGGAATTCCCTGTTTTCCTACAAATGCCCATGATGCTGTGGGAAAAGACATTAAGGCTCTATATCATGTAAGGAGTCTCCACAGACGGAAAAAGCTTGAGAAATAGATGCTGCGCAAAAGGAGGATGGTGAGAATGGAGATGACAGGATTCTTTCCTATATAGAATTAGATACTTTTATATCAATACTACTTTGTAACCGAAAAGTTCACAAAACAGCTCTTGGATGGAAGGTAAGAGGAAGTGGACTAACTCTGCTTTCCATTTAACAAATCCTATCCTCCTGTTTCTTGACCTGATAAGGTGGAGAGAAAATAACACGTCTTTTTAAAATAAAATTGAACTCTTTGGGGATGCAATTAACTCCTCCTCCCTCTTACTTGCTCTCTTATCTGGACATCAAAAGAGCACATGATTTACTATGTGATTAAAATAACATTTAGCTACCCTACAGAGTCCCATAAAGATTCTTCACAAATATTCTTGTTTTCAAACCTGTCACCTTGTATTTTAACTTTCTATATTTTCACCCTTTCAGATTCTCCGCAGCAATTTTTCAACTCATTAATTTTCAGTGGCCAAGTTTTAATTAGTCTAAATGCACACTGGTGAGACTGAGGTTTATTTCCACCTTGCTTAGAAGATTCTGCCCCCCTCCCCCCCGATTTGGTTTTCCACTTGCAGGAACTTGGATATATTTCTCTCCATTAATACCATGCTGGAAGCAGTTCTTTTTCCACATTCAGTATATCATTAATTATGGCCTCAGTCTCCAATCTGGGGGTTCCCGTCTTTGTATAGCACCCCACAGACCACAATATAAATCACAAGGCAAGCAAGCTGTTCATGGGAAGCAGCACATTTGACCATCTTTCATTCCCCAACCTTGCACAATAGATTAGCAATAGGATGTTTTGCCTCCTCAAGACTTTTTTTTCCCCTAAGAAGTGGTAGTAGGACTTGGCAACCTGTAAACAATTTCACTGATCAGCTGAAGGTTCTGAGCGTCTCCCCTCCCAAAGTCTACTCCATACCGTGGGGTAATCTGAACAATAGATGACTTAATTATAAAATAATTGTAACTAAACATTCTTTGAGATGGGTACTATTATTATTACTATTATTATTTCAGTAACATAGCATGGATAACTACTCTCTATATTATTATATTATGTATTGCATAGCATTGCAAGGCATGGCATTGCATTACAGGGATGAATATTTACATCTGGCTACGATTATGGAAATAGGGAGTGGATGTAGTTCTAAACACACCAGTGGAATACATTTTGTTAGTGGGGGGATTTGTTCTTGTTGTTGTTAGTTGCTGTCAAGTCGTTTACAACTCATGGTGACTGGGGGACTTTTATTTATTTAATTAGACAGAATAAAAAAATAATCTATACATTACAATCATCTGTACATCTGTAACCAACTTGTTGAGCAAAAATTTAATTTTTTAAAACTATCTTCTTGCCTCAACTCAAAACAATAGGATGAAGCAGCATAGCTGTAAGCAGGGCTGTCATGAGCACTGATGGTGAGCGGGAGGGGGGCCCTATCTAGGGGGGAAAATGCATGTGTAGTAGTGAGGAGTTGAGCAGCCATTCAAAGAGACACAGAACAGACCCGCCTTGACTTTTGGGGTTTATCTGTCTGGGTTTTCCCACACTTCTTCAGTTTGTTAGGATTTTCTGTCTACTGTAGCAGTAATAAAACACTAGGGACCTATTCCTCGTCTCAGCGTGGTTCCTGCTTGTTAGGAAAAGGGCCGCAACTGGGGGGGGGGCAACTGGGGCATGTGCCCCAGGCGCCGTGCTGGTGGGGTGCCAAAATGGGCACGGAATCCATGTTTGCCCTGGGTGACACAGACCGTAGTTGCGGCCCTGCCTGTAAGAGAGGAAAGGTAAGTAAACTGTCATGGGAATTATCTTTAATAGTTTTGTCAACTTGTGCCAGACATACATTCTTTGTTTTATAATCCAAATATTTGACATATAGTATTCTATCATTGTTGCAGTCCTTATTCTAATCTCTTTACTTTATAGAATTGAAAGTTATTTCAGAAACGATCTTGCTTGTATTTCAAAAGTTGTCCATATATAGGATTTAAGGATCTGTCTCTTAAATCCTTTGGAAACTGCTGATGCATCTTTACAACTACTAATCTTCATTTACTGTATTCAGCTTTATGAGCAATACCAACAAGCAGAAGAGAAAAAATACTAACAATTCTGAGGAGATAAAATGAAACATTTGCTCTACTCTAACTGGAGAGATTAAAGAGATGTAGAATCTGTTTTTATTGGCTGTGTATGGACAACTCTGTTCTGCAGATTCGTTTATATAAAAAAGGAGGGGGGTAGTGTGTATGTGTATTTATGTGCATGTGTGTGTGTGTGTGAGAGAGAGAGACAGAGAGAAATACAGGAAAGAAGTATTTCCAGGGTTAAAGAATATAATATTTAAACTGTCCAGTATTGAGCAGAACATTAAAAAAGAGAGTAGGCTTTAAAAAAATCTAAACTTTCCAATAAGAGTTTAGGATATTTTCCATTTTTGATTGTACTATATGATGCTACTACACATTACTGAAAGCGTGAAGTTGCTGCCAAAATTATGATCTCCTGCTGAGTAGTTGCCCTCCTACTTTATAATATGCAGTGCAATTTGCCACAAGTTCTTATTTTCCCCAGTCTTGATTCCACAATTTTTCCTGTTGTTCTCAAAGGCAGGGAGATACAGACATTGCAACCCACACAACTGTGCATTGTATACAAAGCGCTACAGAACCAATGTACCCTTTTCCCACATTGCCCTCAGCCAGGATATGTTCCAAAGGTGGTTATTATGGTGCAAGCTGGCTGATATCGTTGAAAAAGTGAACTGACTGAGGATGTTGGGAGGCTGACTTTGCTCTTTAAGGACCATCTGGGGAAGGGAAGGGATCAGGGGTACTGCTGGCAGACTTCCATTTTTCCTGCCGTCTTCTCTATAAAGAGAAACATATGACCTGGGGGAGGAAACATGGTAGGTAAATGTGCCTGAATGAGCTCGGCAGCTGTGTTTGTAGTGGGAGAAAATCCAAAACATGGTTCTCTGAGGACATGGATTTGGGGGCTGCTTGCAATAGGCAGTGACTGGCTTGTAGGCAGGGGAATAAGAAAGATGGGGGAAAGGGACATACACAGGTATCTTCCATGTCTGGTAGGAGTCAGTGACCAAAAATGCATTCTGTGGAGGACCAGAGAAAGAAGTTGACCCATCATTACCATTTTCATCTGCAGCCTGTGTGTTTTGTTACATTTAGGTCAAAAGTAAGAACCCCCAGCCCTCAGCCCAGTTTCATGTGACCCTTGGACTTATTTCAAAAGCTGTCTGCTAGCAGGTAATTCAAGTCTCTGGTCAGTGGGATTGTTTGCCTTCCTAACAGCCTGCTGCATGGGCGGATAAGAAGACTGGGTCAGAAAGAAAAGAAGAGGGAAAAAAGGTGTGTCACAGTGAGAAAGCTTCAGAGAGAAAAGAAAGAAAATAGGCAACCCCTACCCATAACACCCTTCTGATTTGCTCACCATTGGTCTGAAGCACCAAGTGATTATCCCTGAGGTAATGCAGCACTTAGCAGAAAACATGCTGTCCAGGCTATGGGATAGTTCAATATTTTTGGATAATTAAAATCAGGAAGTGCTATTTTCTCATTTGTAAGGACACCCCCTGACTCTTTCTTAAAGATTAAAAAATCAGATTTTTTCCCCCTAACAGAAGGCAGACAAGCAGGAAAAGAGAAACCAAGCAAATCACTGCAGTTTATGTCATTTATATACCTGCCTCAAAAATAACAGATATTGCATTTCATTATGCAAATAAATATGCTTGATGAGCATTTCCCTTTCATGTAATATATTGACAGGGTAAGAGAAAAAATAGAATTTGATCATTTCAAGAACCTACTGTCTCGGTTTTAACTATATGTAAGTTATTGACTGAATTCAGTTTTCAAGAGTTATGGGTCATTTTTGTAATGCCTCATAAAACCATTCTTTTAGGCCTCCAGACTTCTGGTATATGTATGTGTGTGTCAAAAAAAAGACAAGTTAGTTGCAGCAGCACAGTTGAAGCTTCTTTGTATATGCATGTAATGTCAGCATCCCTTGGTTCTAAGGACATAGAACCACAGGTTGCCCTGTTGCAGTCAGGTTGCCCTGTTGCAAGGATAGGCCGTCAGCCATTTTTGAAAAGCAGGAATGGATGTCCTTGTTTTCTACTTAACGTCAGTCTGTGGTGAGTGTGGCCTCTACCCATATTTTTCTGCTCTGAGTTGAAATTGCTGGCTTGTGCCAGCACTCAGGCATTGTTCTCCAGTGGGCCTGCTGTGTTTCACTTTTTTCTAGGCAACCCCTGCATTTTGATTGGGAGGAATGCTCCCTCACCTGGTCAACGATCACTGCCTTAAATACGTCCATTGTTTTGTTGCTTTTCAGACACTTGAGATAGACATCACTGATCACTGATATCACTGATGACGTGAGTTGTGTTTATGAAAGCTTATATCATTTGTTAGTTTGAAAAGGTGCACTAGAGAGGTTCTCTCTAGAAATGCAGAAGGGTGCAAACGCACATTTTTGCTGGGTTTTGAATGAAAAAAAGTTCTGGTGTGTTATGCCACTGTTACAACCACACTACAGAAGCACCATTGATAATAATAATGGTAGCAACAGATTTTTTTGAACTAAAACTGAGAAAATGCAATGTTTAATTTAAAGCTGATTGTTATACCTGCAGAAATCTAATATATTTGTTACACTTCTCTGCAAAAACAACTCTTTTATTATTTGCATCTGGGTATGCATGCTTATTCATGTAATTCTGCATAGGCAACCAAACAGGATTTCTGGCAGTACTGATGACCTTTCGGGCAAATAAGAAAGAGACAAAACCCACATCACCTATTGCTGTAGGCTTGTTTATTAGATTCATATCCTACTTCTATTGTACAGGAGCAACCTCCATATAAAGTGCTCCCTCATCCAATTCCCTCCCCCCCAGAAAAAACCCTGTGGGTTAGGTTGGGCTGAAAGGGAACGACTGTCCCAAAGCTACCCTGTGGTTGACAATAGACTTGTGGTTGCTCCTAGACCAACATCTTAACCACGACACTCAAAATAAAAATCGTAAAACACAGTTCAATGAGATAAGAACAATACAGTACTCTAATACAGTATTTAATATAACTGATAATCAATTCCAAATTAATTTGCTGTTAGCAAAGCGTAAGTTCTACAAGCTACAGATGCAAAGCTAGTGACAGCTAGAACCTCTTTTGTTGTAAAGTTGCAAGATCTAGCATCACAAATTAGTATTTATTTATTTAATCAATCTATCTACGAACCATCTCAATTGTTGAAGCCACTCTATGCAGGGCTTCTAGATTTCTATTTCTATTTCTAAAGTGGCTTATTTATTATTTTGCTTATTTATTTATTTATTTATTTATTAATCAAATTAGTCACCCCCCATCTCCTCCCACCAGAGGGATTCCGGTTAATGGTTTAATCTTCATATCTAAAACTATGTCTTGAAAAAGAGTCTTAACTATTTGATATTGTGATCTGGACCAGAGCCTGCATCTGTAAATAATTTCCAGTGCTGATTAGCTTGCATGCTTAGTTTAAGTAACTTTTTATAATTGTTTCATCTAGACACACGTAGCTGGAAAGAAAACTCAATGATTTAGTTATCATTTAAGTAGGCGTGCATACACTAAACCCAGAAGACTTTCTTTTTTATATGTGTTTTAGTAAAAGAAGTGCACAATATCCAAAATGTCATGGTTCTCAGATAATTTAGTTGTGACTTTTTAAATTTCTAAATTTTGCTAAAATACAATAGATATTCAAGGTTATAATAATGCTAGACCCAACATTAACAATTTAATCTATTTATTAAACCAAGTAATATCACTTTCCAGGGCAGTTTATTGATAGTTGCTGATAAAAACAACAAAATGATTGGCACAAATAAAAGCAATCATGAACAAAAACACAACAGCAGCTGTAACAATATAAAAAGGCTGGGACAGTAACATGTTTTGCTCAGTACTGAAGAGATAACATTAAGGGAATTAGTTAAACCACACTAAAGTGAGGATTCAGAAGTGAGGACCTGGAGCAAAACAAACAAACAAACAAACAAACAAATCTTCTCTTGTCACTACCTACCTGTCCTGATCCATCGCCATCCACCACTGAGGATGTGTACTGAGATCAGCAACTAAGGTGTGTGGATCTGGAATTAATTCAGAACCCTGGACAGTAATTTAAGAGGTAACCCAAAGAACCTAAACTTGAAATATGAGTAGGACTGTAGCTAAGATAAAATGTATCTGGCCTGGAGTAATGTCAGATTTCATAATCTAACCAAGTTAATTATTTTGGAACTACTTTTCCTGCTGTATGTTGTATCTGTCTATACCTTGTGAGCATATTTCAGTGAATGGGGCGCAGAATCCAAGTTGGAGAGTTCTAATTGGGAATGACTAGATTTAACCCATCCTTGGAATTTCTGCTGAATAATTCAGTTTCTGAGGCTTCTTTGTCTAGTGTTATAATACCAACTAGGACACCTAGAATAAAGATATCGGATATTACTATAATACATTTGTGAATTAATACAGGAATAGCTCTATTTGGCACTGTAGATAAAACCATGTAATTTGAGCTGACCTCAAATATGGGCTGGAGATTAACAAAGTTATTTCAATATCAGTACATTTTATTCCCAATCATCTAGCAACTGCATAATGTACTAACTGTGGTTTCCAGACCAGACTGTCTTCAAGGATATTCTCTCATTTAATACATTATAGTTATACTGTATAGTTGTATATAGTTCTTATAGTTGGATCACTGTGTATGGTAATTTTTATCCATATTTTTATAAGACTTTATAGTTACCTGTTGATTTTTTGTATTTGCCATTATGGGTGCTAATCCCAAATTTTCGTTCCTTTGGCACTGTAGTATTTTCTCCATTTAATTATAACCTCACTTGTCTGGACATGTTGAAATTGTTGGGGTTCACTTCCATGTAACTGATAATCAGGCCCTGGGATTTCATCCCTAATGTGAGAAATCAGTTATTGTGATTATTGTTGAAGTGTTATGATTATGCCATTCATTTAGTGTGGCCTGCCAAAATGAGTCTGTCTCTGAAAATGAAGTCAGTACCATAGCTGTGACTATTACCATATGGAGGAAGTTATTCATGAAGACATCAATGCAAAACCGAACATTCAGAGTCTTGAACATTTGTTTGATAATTTAGCTTCTGTACTGCAGATGGTAGCTTTCTTAGTCTAATTCACTAACTTAGCATTTATAGTTCTATTAATGCATTTATAGCAAGATATAATAATTTGCAAAAATCAAGGAACTTAATCATAGTATGATTATAAGAGTAGTCCAAAATAAACTTGATCTCAATGTGAACTACCACTAATAAAATCAAACCCAATCTTCTCCAATCTGATGCCCCCCAGATGTTTTAGACTACAGCTTCTTGGTCTTTGCCAAGCTGCCTGAGAATACTAGCAATTGTAGTCCCAATATATTTTGAGGGCACAAAATTGGGGAAGATTGAGCAAGACCTTTTGTTAGAATACCAACAAGTCTTGTCTCTACTGGATAAATTTGAAAATCATTCTGAGCAAGCTTTTCTTTCTGAACTCAGTCTATAATGCAGCATATCTTCCTTCAGAGTAGAATTGACTCATCTGTCATGTATATGATCAAGATATTGTATTAAATATGCTTAGCTGACATTTTCTTTAACAGTTTAAGGAACAATATCTCAAGTTTTATTTCTCTGTGTGCGTCTGTTTATGGATGTGTGTGAGAGAGAGAGAAATGGAGAAAGAAATGGGTGTGTGACTGAGCATAAATAAAACAAGTAACTTAAAAAAATAGTTCATATATCAGAACATTAGATACATTATTTTTGTAGTGGAAGTTTCTCCAAACTTTTTAATAATCCAACAGGAAAAAATAATAAACAATATTCAGTATATAAATCATTGAAATCATGAATAAGATAGCAGCAACAGATAAAATGTTAATTAAAAACATCATATGTTACAATTAACAAAATACACACTGGTGTAAATGTTTAAATATTCCTAAAAGAAAGGAAAGAAGGGTTTTTATCCACTCTTCAGAGCATTTCAAAGCTATAGGGCTTCAAAGAAACTACTCTTCTCTTAGCATTCACAGATCTTATGATTCTTACTCTTGGACCAGAGAGAAAGGTCTTATATACTGAACTTCATGACTGTGAGGCTGGTGGTCCTTCATGTAACTAGATCCAAATATACTTAACCTTTAAAGACCAGGTATCACATAGGTGCTGTCTCTTCTTAGTCTTTTAGATTAGTTCTTACTTAAGTAAGTGACGTTTTACTTAACACATCAACTAATGAGCAACAACAGATGGCCCAACAGAATAATTCATCTACCCATCAACAGAATGAATGCCTATCTTATTTGAGGAAATTGAATTTAAAAAGAATGCTTGCTTTATAGGGAAAGTGCAATGAAATCTGGATGCAGTTCCATTCAGTGGATTTCTACACCTGCAACTCTTTTGTCTAGTCTGGATCAAGCTTCAGCTTGTTTCCAGTTGTTTCCATGTATGTTGATCTTCCAGCCAACTGGTCAGTGTCACAGTAGAAGAGTTGGCATCTGGGTTGTGATTTGTTCATTTGTTTCCTGTTAGCGGCCTTTCTGACTTGTGGATTTACAGCTCCTGTTATATTTCTGTTAATTGAATAGATAAGCATTGCCTTTCTTAAGAGCCATGAGCTTTCTTTCCAGTAACTACTCAGAATTTGGAATGCTGATACAGAGATTCATATAGTTATGGAAACCATCAATGCACCAAACTGTTCTATTAATTACTCTACCTATGTATCTATCTTTATGATGATTGATTCACCATACAAATATATTTCAATACCATGGCAAAGGTAATTCATACTCCAGTTCTGAATAAATTAATAAAGGCTAAGTTTACCCATCTGTGGACACTCCAGAAGGCCAACTATTCCATTGCCCAAGTCCTATGAGTTTAGAACTGGGACAAATCAGAGTTTGAATGAACTATTCTATGACTTCTGAGCTGCAAGTCTTCAAGAACTAAATCTAGCCAGAACAAGTTGAGAATGAAGGCCAGCCAATCATACCCTTCATAGCCAAACCAATCAGTGGGCCTCAATTTTGTGCCATAAAACAAATCCTTTTACCCTCCTCCCAAGTCAAAGAAAGCAAACTGAAAGCACCTCATATATCTTCTATTGTGGCTTGCTTCCTGGCCAACCCATATTTTGGGGCCTTTCTCTACTTTTTGGGTAAGTCAGGCATTTTCTGTTGTAGTGACCACTTTGTTCCAGCCAAAGCACTGGAGGGAAAGGCATCTGGTTTTATAGTACCACTCATCCACAATAGACAATTGCTTCATTTTACACCATCTCATCACTAAATATACAACAGATGGAAGGCACCTGTTTACATCTTTTATTGATCTTAGCACGGCATTTGATTCCATATATAGAGATACCTTATGGAAAAAGCTGGCCAGGTTAAATATGGAACCCAGACTTTTATATTTGATAAAGGCCCTCTATACAAATACACACCTGAAAGTCCATACTGGAGTCAGTGGCTCTCTTACACAGAGCATACTCGCCCACAAAGGTGTCAGACAAGGATGTATCTTGGCCCCGATGTTGTTTAATCTCTATGTTAACGACATTCCAGGATTCTTCTGTTCTATGGATGTTCCCATGCCAAAGATCCTCAGCAGACATATCAACATCCTCTTGTATGCAGATGACATGGTTTTGATGGCACATTCCCAAGGAGGCCTGAGAAGACTGATGAGGAAATTTGGTGCTTACTGTGCCGCAAACTTTTTGAATATTAATAAGTCCAAATCCAAAGTGGTGGTTTTTGGGAAAAGATGGGCCAAATACAATTGGCACTTGGGTGGGGAACCTATAAAACAAATAGACTCTTGTTCATATCTAGGGGTGGTTTTTACAGACACAGCACCTTGGGTTAATCATTACAAGCAAAGTTCTGCAAAGGCCACAGCAAGTTCTAAAACACTAATCAAACTACTTAGCTACAACCACCCTTGCTCTCTGCTCCCCATTCTGAAGGTCCACAAGGCAAAAGTTGTACCCGTGCTAACATATGGAGCCAAATTGTGGGGCCTATCAAAGGCCTCCTTACTTGAACAAAATCAAGCACGCTTTTTAAGAACCATTCTGGGGACCAACAGGAATACACCTGCAGCAGCAGTCAGAGCTGAAACAGGCACCCATTCCATTTATAGTCTATCAGTAACCAAAGTTTTCAATTATTGGTGGTGGATTCTCCCAATGGAACATGATAGACTACCAAAAATGTGCCTTGAAGAACAGATGGGCACACCTCAACCCACCACATGGATCAATCAACTCCTCCAAACCATTGCATTTCTCAGCTTTTCATCACAATACTTACTTTCAGCTGGAGACCAGGCCAAGGCAATATTCAAACAAAGAGTCTTGGATGTTAATGCCCAAACAGGCATTGAGTCACTTGCGCACAATAGGGCTTCGAAATGGCTGGCCAAGAATAAACTGTCCTTTCAAATAGAAAAATACCTGACAATGGGTCTGACTCAATACCATAGGATAGCTCTTACTAGAGCAAGATTTGAGCAACTAGATTCTATGGTCAAATACAGATGATTCCACCAAGTGCCTTACCTTGAGAGGACATGTGTTTGTGGAGCACCCGAAGTAGAAGACATTGCACATGTCCTATTTAACTGCCAGCTATATGCCCAGTAGGGGCTCAGTACCTTCAGACATTAATTGACAGAACCACATACTGGGACTGTAACAAAAGATTATGTTACTTTCTCCAGGACACAAATACGTATGTGGTCAATAGAACTGTTCAGTTTATGGTTAGGGCTGTACAACTGAGAACGCAATTTATAGAATGCATTGGGGTGGCATGTAAAGGTGATGAATTCGTTTAAACTCACATTGTTTCTGTATTTTATTACCTGTTTTATTACATCTTGCATTTTTATCTTACAATTTTATCTCCATTTTATCCTACTGTATTTTATTGTATTTTATCGCACCATAGTATAGTTTAGCTAATTTTATTGTATTTTAGTTGTTTTATGGCATCATATTTTATATTTTATACCTTATAGTGGCTGATGCCCAACTTTCTGATATGGTCATTTGACTAATCAATAAAGTTACTTACTAGTACCACTCACAGCTGCTTTCCCCATGTGTAAAATCTCTCATGATTTCAGCAATACGAAGTTGGGACCAAATGTGATGGAAGGCACTTCAAAAAAACTACTCATTCTGAGAGTTATGGGGGAAAGAGAGGACTTTTTGATGGAGAACTCCTGGCTCAGAATTGTCTCCAGAAGAATGCTCATCTGGCATCCAAACAGTTGACTTTTCAAGACTGAAGTGTATTCCATTCTTTCAAAACTTTGAAGTATTTTATTAGTTAAAATACTAAACATTTTGAAGTATTGCTTCAAAACCAGCATCCACCAAATTCATAGGCAGAGAAACTGGGTGGAAATGTTAATGAATTTCTTATGGGAAAAGGAATTATTTATCAGTTTATCAAAGGCATGACTCTTAAAAGTGACAAAACAACTGCTACAGAAAAAGCCCCACAAAAGATGTTCCTTTATCCTGTCTTCTCGTAAGATATAACTGAAGTGCAGGAAGTTAGAGAGGTTGAAGAGCACTAGAGAAATGACTGTACAAAGAAAGACAGGATATTCATACACACTCTTTGGCTATTTCCTAATTCTCTCCTTTGAAATATTTTCTAAAGCAATTTCTATTTAATTAAATTGAAAGGGAATTGTTGGAAAAAATTGTACAGAACTTCTCTGTCAGTTTCTAGCTTGATAGAACAACCTTCATTCATTGTGGGAAGAAGTTTTCAATTTTTGGAATACTCTAAATTTTCCAGTACTTGCCAGAGACATAGCAGGACAGCAAAAAGAAACAGCAATGGCTAGCTTCTCTAACACTTATCTTCCAAAATACACACACACACACACACACACGTATGTGTATACATACTGTATACATATACAAAATGCTAGGGAAGTCCTGGAAGCTTGGCATTCAGACAAATCAGCCATCAATACATAGAAATAAACCATATTGACACACCATTCAAAAGAGACAACAAAAAGCTAAGAAGGAAACAAAAAGCCCAGAACACATCCCCTCCAGCAGCCAACACCCAGATAAGCAGGGATTAATACCAGACAAACAATCAAGCAGAAAACAGCAACCTAATCAAAGAACTACCAAGGAGAAAACCACCCCCTCACCAAAACTGGCAGGGCAAACTGCTGTATATAAACAAGGAGCAAACCCCACACTCACTCGCACCAATGATGTCACCTAGTTGGATAATGAAACGTCTGCAAGCAAACAACCAAGCTCAGAGAGCTCCAAGGACTACAGACACAGACACAGACACAGACACAGATACAGACACAGACACAGACACAGATACATATCAGTAAAGGGCAGTTTTTGATATAGCATGAGTGTGTGTATGTCAGCTGTTCAAAGAAAAAGAAAACAAATCCACTGGGTAAAGCCTTGCTCAAGCCTAAGCAACTATTTGGTTCCCAGCCATGCATAACTGAATTATAGACAAGAATGGTAAATATGAGCTATGCTTTTAATAAGAATATAATGTTCAACAACTTACATCAACTCTGCAAAGTATATGCGGAAGAGGAGTTGGGGTGGAAAAATGAGAGTCTGAAGTTTTGTCTCAACATTCTTGTTTTCAGAATGCAAGCGAATGCTTGACACATGGATCAAGTCAAATTTCAAAATCTAGCAAAAACAGTGCCTGCATATTTGGCAGGAATTACAACCAGGTCAGGTCAGTGTCTGCCACAGTAGGGAGGGTGGGGGTAGAGAAGAAGTTGGATGGGGATGGGGGGGAAGGGAGGAAAGAAAAGAAGGCCTGTGCATGAAACGCAAGGAAAATAATTGAGGGGAAAACACAAGGAACAATATGTGACATTTTGTTAGCTGCAGCATTACTGTTACTCAAGGATCAACGTTTTTACAGCCCTCTTAGAACACTTCCTCCTATGCCCTGAGTTGGAATGTTTCATTAACTGGGGGGCCAGTTTGCAAGAAGGAACAGGGAAGGGGTGAAGAAAAGGTCAGAGCTTTCAAGCTGTTACCATAAGAATGAGTGAGACTTTAAAAAAAACTAAAATGTAGAGGATTTTTAAGGAAATATTACATAACAACAGATAACATTGGTTGTTAATCTGGGTCAAAATCCTCAAGCCAGATGCATGAATAGGCTGGGAAAAGTCAAGTAAGAAACTGAGTTGCTGTGGAGAACCATGACCCCACCAGAATGTGCATTTATGTTGTAAAAGCCTACAAATAGTGTATGTTCCAAAATATAAGGGACAAAAAGAACGCTCATAGCATCCAAGTTTGGTTTGGGGAGTTACCAAAATGGCATTATAAAAGCGCAACAGTCTATTTGTAGATTCCCCTGGTCAATCTCCATAAAGATGAACTCTGTAATGACAGATACTGATTTGGGCACCCAACAGGCATCACGACAAAGCTCCAGTGCTCACCACCGAATGCATGTTTGGGCATTAAAAGAATGGCCTTACTATAAACCAGATGTATATGGCATATATCTGTGTTTATGGAGGGGTTCTTCTCACTGTCCCCTCTATGTGACTGGCAGGATGTGTGGCCAAAGGATTCATTTGTGGTGATGGAGCAGGGCCAGCCAGACTCCACACCTCTCGTACCCTCTTTGTTAATGAACTAAACTGGACTGGAGTTCAAATTCCATTTCAGTCACTGAAATTGCTTGTTTTTTAATTGGTCAGTTTTAACGTCAGCCAATTGGCAGACATCAGACCTCCATATATTCAGGTGTGTTAATCTGCAAATAAGTCAATCATCTACTCAGACAACTGGGACTAAATATCAAAAACAACACTGCTGGTAGTGAGTGAACAGAATTCACCAGGACTCTTTTTTCTTATAGCATTTTGCAGATTGAAAGAATAGTTGATTAACACATATCCTAACATTAGAGACTCATGTGGCGCAGGATGGTAGGTGGCAGTATTGCAACCAAAACTCTCCCCGCGACCCGAGTTCGATCCCAGCGGAAGCTGGATTCTCTCTTGGTTAGCTGGCTCATGTCGACTCAGCCTTCCATCCTCCTGAGGTTGGTAAAATGAGTCCCCAGCTTGCTGGGGAAGGTGATGACTGGGGAGGGCAATGGCAAACCACCCCGCTATAGTCTGCCAAGAAAACGTCACGAAAGCGGCATCCCCCCAAAGGGTCAGACATGACTCGGTGCTTGCACAGGGGACCTTTCACCTTCACCTAACATTTGTTACATACTATTAGTTAATCTTGACTTCTATACGGATTGCTGATAGTATTTCTTGACTACAGTATGGAAGTAAGTGGCTTGCCACTACTTTTTTTCTGCTTAACTTTCCAGTCTAAATAACAGACCTGAGATTTCCTGATAGCCTTTAATCCAAATACTAATCAGGTTTGAGTCTGCTTGACATTTTGAGATCATCTGAAACAGTGAGGTGCTGCCACCTGACCTGTTATTTGTGCTAAACTTGAATTGTTCCCAACATGGATTGTGGTGGTCTGAGTGTTTTATGGAGAATTCCTCATGCTATTTAATTGTGCAAACTTTTCCCCCTCACTGTTTCATTTCAACAAGAATATTCAAAACTACTTAGCATATTGTTTAACAACAGAAACACAAAATATGAAATTAAAATCTGAGCTCAGGAAAGTTCCAAGTGAGGACTCTTTGCCAGCAAAAACTTCACTGTTTTCTCGGGCATTTTAAATCACCCAACTATTATGCCACCAAATAACAATGCTTTATTGTTTTGATTTTTTTAAAATGGATGATCTTGATGGTATCTTGTATGCTTATATAAATTATTTGAATAAATTAATAATAAGTATGAGAGCCAGTTTGGTGTAGTGGTTAAGGCATCAGGCAAGGAACTGGGAGACCGTGAGTTCTAGTCCCACCTAGGCACAAAGCCGGCTGGGTGACCTTGCACCAGCCACTCTCTCTCAGCCCCAGGAAGGAGGCAATGGCAAACCACTTCTGAAAACCCTTGCCAAGAAAACTGCAGGGACTTGCCCAGGCAGTCTCCCAGAATCGAACATGATTCGACAGATTTTTTTTTTAAAAAAGTGAGTATGAAGATCAGTTGTGGTGGATAAACTTCTTGAATATATTATTTGTCCACTTTTACTAGTCTCTTGTAATCTGCAGCTGCGGGAAATGTTCAGGAGGGTGCAAATGGTTCTTGAAGAGTGGTAGCTTAGTGCAAGTTGTGTGTGAACTCCAGAACATGCTCTGATACCATCGGCCCATATGTTTGAGTTTAATAGTAGACTTAAAAAGATTTCACAGCAGATTGTGGGGAAAAAAGGGTTTCCAAAAAATAAGATGCTTATAAATTTTCTTATAAAAACAGATTTTGTTCTCAGAAATGATCAAAACCCAAGTACACGTTCTTCTAAAAAACTCAGGAAGAAACACACACACACACACACACACACTTTTTAAATTATATTTTTATGGGTACTAACAAAGTAACAATCAGAAACATAACATTAGAGCAACAAGAAATGCTTTGTAGCATGAACAATGCAAACAATAATGGTAATTGAGTGACTGGAGCATTACTGTAAAGAAGTTTTCTTGATACAAATTCTTTTTCCTGTTGAATTTGAAAACTCTTTATATGGTAGACCAGTGTTTCTCAGCCTTGGCCACTTTAAGATGTGTGGACTTCAACTCCCAGAATTCCCCAGCCAGCATGGCTGGAGAACATGGCTGGCTGGGGAATTCTGGGAGTTGAAGTCCACACATCTTAAAATTGCCAAGGCCGAGAAACACTGTGATAGACTAAGGTTGCAAGCCTATGCTCCTTACCTGGGAATAAGTACATTGGTCTCTGTAAAAGTTTTTCAGCAAATGGAATTGGACTATAAATTAGCACAGCCTTTAAAAACTGCTTAGGGCAGGAGAAAAGCAGTGGAAGACTTCCCTTCACCAATGATGATGCATCTGTTGTCTCTACGAAGTGATCAAGGCAGCTGTACATGCACTGGCAGTAATGGTGGACATACCCTTGGAAGATCATCTCTGCTTTCTCCAAGTACCTCTGGAAGAAACAGTGGAAGGACCAATGTGGCGGTTCTGGGGACCTAGTTTTGAGTTTATGTACGGGGAAGGGAGGGACTATGAAATCACAGATGACCCTACGTTCATTTCCCCTCTAGTGACTTTCAGCATCTTCTACATTCATTCAACCACCATTGTGCCAGAATTACAACAACAACAACAGCAACAGCAACAACAACAACAACAAGACACTTATCACTTTGGTGATGGCTAGGCAATGCTCTGAAGATGGGATAAGCCACTAATGGGGAAGGTTTCAGGCTGGGGTTGGCTGGTTTACATACTTACCTTTAGTTATGACCGTGATGACTGTGTTGGTGATGTTTTATTTTAATCAAAAAGGACATTATTTGGTACATAGGTGGTGGTGGTGCCTGTGTCTCTTGTGTTCTCCTGAATAGAAGATGGAATGGCTATATTTGAATCAACCCTGCATTTAAGTTTCTCCATCTCCTATAGCCTGATTATTTTCCAGGTCTATTTTTATGTAGGAGATGCACTGTGCAGCCCATAGCGCATGTATACGTGGCCACAGCTTCCCGGGGTGGTTTGTTTTCAAAAGAAATGACCTCATGGCTTTCTCTCTGCCTCTCCCTCTCTCCCTTCCATATTATCTCAAGCTAAAACCGCCTTTGTTTTCAAAAGGTGACTGATAATGCTTCCCAAGTCAGGATCCGATCCTCTGTTGTTGCAGTGCTCCTGGACGATAGAAGTTCTGCCTCCCCAATAAAGCAGCTGCAACGCTGCAGCACAAATGAATTTAATGTCAGCAGTCAGGAGCAGCTGTTTGGCTTGGGACTTGAATTTCACAGGGGGGGAAGGGTTGGGTGACGCTGACTGTGTTTTTCCTCTTCTCCCTCCTTCCCTCTTCCCTCCCTCTCCTTCTCTCTCTCCATAAACATTTTGGCAGTTGCAGCTTTTGTGTGGATCATGTGACCGAGTCCCTAGGCAGATAATTTATTTCTGTAGCTTTCATGAACAATCATTAACCTTCAGACACTGAGTTTGCTCACCGCTTTGAGGCATTTGGAGAGGGTGTTCCTATTATTATTACTATTGTTGTTATTATTATGTTTCCTAAGTAGTTTAATTCACAGGGTATCAGGAGAAAATTACAATCAAATTATAATAGGGTGTAATGCATAACACTTAGGGTTCCATTTAAACAAACCTTGCTTGCAAGACAATTCATCTGGCTTAGTTTGGGTTTATGGATCAGAATAATTATCCCCCTCTCCCCCCCCACCCCCGCCATGATGTAAGAGCATCTGCCATCATGATACTCCCTTGGTGTCTCATTCTGAATGCAAAACCACTATTAGTGGGTCCTTTAAAAGACAACCCTTTTGCTCTCTTCCCCCCCATAAGAGACAAAAGATCTGGGAGGTTTCTGGAGATGCAACAGGGTTGCTTTTGTGACAGAAGGCATCCAGTTTCTGATTCTGAACACTCCCTTTTCCTCTCTACCCACATAATAGTGTTGTTAACTGGTAGCAGATTTGATACTGAAGTGTCCTTTCCCCCCCATTTTCCTTTGGTTTAAAGGAAGTGAATTGTGGCCCAGTGCAAGTATTGATGAAAATCTCCAGGCTTTTTACAAATCTGATGCATACAAAAGTGCTGTTTGGGTAGACTGGGCCAGTGAGACAGATAGGTTAAACTACACTGCTTGTTTAAAGATTTATAGCCATATGTCTATAGTACAGACCCAAACAGTTGTGGCCTGATTTTAAGGGTGTGTGGGGATCTATTTTTTTATGCAAGAATCCCAACCCCCTTCCCCTCCATGGATCTAACTACAGAACAGTGGCTAATGCATTGGTGTGTATGTGTGTATCTATTGTATCTACCTCTCTCTGTGTTTATAAATATAACTTTAAGTGATTGTAATTGTTTTTCATAAGAATCTCCAAACTTACCAACTGAACTCTGGTTTCTGTGTCTGTGCTGTAGTGTATCACCAGAAACATAGTGTTAATTTAGGAGATAAATTCAATTATCTACTGCACTCTTTAAGACTGTAAAAAAAAGATCTTTGAATGTAACTTGAGTCTTGGGGTACAGTACTGACAATATTACAGAAATGTTTTGATAATAACTTTGTCTGGGATTTTTTAAAAAAATCTTTCCAATCTAGTCATTTTTTAAAATTTTCCAATCTAGTCAACAACCCTGAGATTTCCTGGTTATCTCCCAATTACCAACCTGTCATTGTTTTTTCAGATTAACTGAGTTGGCTAGGTACTGCCACAGAGAGATTTGTAATACAGAAGAACAGATCTGCACCAAAGCATTCCAGAATCTGACTTTAAGAAAACATTTTTTTCTTATTATTATTGAGACACAGTTGAGAATGAGAACCCTCTAGTGATGAATTGCACATTATTTTCAGATGTGCCAGTAAGTTGAATCACTCACTCTCCTACTTTGGCTGGCAAAGACTGGTTGAAAATGGACTGAGGAATTATGCTCTCCTACTGCAAGTTTCTTTTCTCTGTTACTCTACAAGTTGGTCGCACTTATTGATGATCTCTGGCGGGAACGGGATGGAGGCAGTGCATCCATCCTTGCTCTCCTCGACCTCTCAGTGGCTTTTGATACCATTGACCATGGTATCCTTTTGGGGCGGCTCAGGGAGTTGGGGGTGGGCAGCGTAGTGTTGCGCTGGTTCACCTCCTTCCTCCAGGGCCGGTCCCAGTGTTAATAGGGGAGGATCGGCCCCATGGCCCCTCCTTTGTGGGGTGCCGCAGAGATCGGTACTCTCCCCTCTCCTTTTTAACATCTACATGAAACCACTGGGTGAGAACATCCGTCTCCATGGAATGAGATATCATCAATATGCTGATGATACTCAACTATACATCTCCAACCTGGGGGAAGTAAGTGATGCTGTGACTGCCCTTTCCAGGTGCCTGGGGGCTGTTGGGGTCTGGATGGGGAACAACAGACTTCAGCTGAACCCTGGCAAGATGGAGTGGCTGTGGGTTAACGGCTGCTTTGCTCCTAGGAATTTGCCATCTTTGGTTCTGGATGGGGTTGCACTGCCCCAGACAGACCCGGTACGTAACTTGGGGGTCCTCCTGGACTCATGACTCCTGCTCGAACAGCAAGTGGCAGTCGTGGCCAGGAGGGCCTTTGCACAACTTTGTGTTGTGCACCAGTTACACCCTTTCCTGGAGTGAGAGGCCCTTCGAATGGTCACTCATGCCCTGGTCATCTCCCATATAGACTACTGTAATGCACTCTACATGGGGCTACCCTTGAAGAGTATCCAGAAGCTACAGCTGGTCCAAAATGCAGCTGCACGGGCAGTTTTTGATGCCTCAAGATCAGCACACATTACTCCCTTGCTCCGCGAGCTGCATTGGGTGCCAATTTGCTTCCGGGTCCAATTCAAGGTGTTGGTTATGCATGGGTCCAGGTTACTTAAGGGACCATCTCACCCCCATCACATCAACCCGTCCCACCCGTTCTTGCATGCTATGGACCCCGTCTGCAAGAGAATTCCATCTGGCAGGGTCCAGGAGGCGGGCCTTCTCTGCCCTTTGGAACATCCTTCCCACGGAAGTGAGGTTGGGCTCCTCCCTTTTGGACTTCAGGAAACAGCTGAAGGCCTGGTTTTGTCACCATGCTTGGAGTGGGGAGAGGAGGAGCCACTTTTGGGGTTGGTTGGTTCCCTAGTCCTGCCAGGACCGGTTCTGGTCCCCTTTGGGTGGAATTAGATCTGCCATCACTTGGATTTTATTATATTTTATATGTATATTTATTGATATTATTCTGATTTTATTGTATTTTATACTGTTTTATTGTGAACCGCCCAGGGTCCCCCGAGTGGGGGAGATGGGTGTTAATAAAAATATGACAAATAAATAAATAAATAAATAAATTTTTCTAGACCGTTTTAAGGCAAATGGACACTCACTGATCTTAGATTAGCAAAGCTCTCAAGTGCTGTTGCTTGTTTTGGAGGCTGCCAGTCTTTTTCAGTGAGTGAGACTGCTATACTTTCACAAAATTACATATGAATATAATAATGAATTCAGATCCACTGCTGCGGTGTGGTGGCTACATAATTCAAAAGAAGTACTGACAGGGGGAAGAACAGAAAAAGAAGAAAGGATTGGAGAGACTATCCTTAAGTTGAAGAATACCTGCTCTAACTGCTAAGTGAGGATTGAGCATGCTCAGAGGGCACAGAGGAAAAAACATGAAAACCATGGCAGGCAAAGAGGGGCTGTAATGGAGTATCTTGCTTGCTGGAACCTCGGACACAGGAATGCTTACTGTAAGGTGAATTGAAGTGGCTGCCCCAGGAGCCAGAGTTTGGGATGGGCACCACTAGGACCCAGAGTGCAGCAAATGGTGTCTTCTGCTGGTACATATGCTCTACAGCAGTGTTTCTCAGCCTTGTCAACTTTAAGATGTGTGGACTTCAACTCCCAGAATTCCCCAGACAACATGGCTGTCTGGGGAATTCTGGGAGTTTAAGCCCTTACATCTTAAAGTTGCTAAGTTTGAGAAACACTGCTCTAGATGCATAGATATAGTGGAGTGCTATGCTGGAGGAAGGTGGGCAGAGGAGACAGAAGAAGCAGGCAAGAGAGGAGAGGAAGGGGAATAACAGAAAGTAGGAGGAACTGCAGGGAGAGAGAGGAGGAGGAGCCTCTCTAGCACCCCAGGACCCTGGTCTGATTAGGGAGGAGCCAGTTAGGCCCTTGAGATGCTGATACTTTCCCTCATGTAGGCCCCCTGCCAGCTTCCTTATTTGTCCTCTGGAGTTGAATGCTGAGAACCACTAGACATGCATAGAAAGCAGTCATCAGTGAAAGAAGAAAACAGCCCTTTGGGGACAGCATTTGGGAAAAGCAAGTAAGCAAAGGAAGCCTTTCTATCTAAGCTGGCAGGAGTCTCTTGAGATACACAGACACAAATGTTCATAGTGAGCCTCAGGCCTCAGGGAGTATGTGAGTGGCGGGGAGAGGCCCGATGGTGCAGTTGGTCAGAGGGCAGGTGAGCTGATAGCTAGTGCAGCAGCCATATCTCCATCTCAAATAGATGTAACCATTTGCACATCCCTGGAGAAAAGGGTAGGTCACACAAGAGTGTAGTGGATGTGCAAGTGCAAGAAACAGTTCCTTAAGTCTAGATGACCCAGGACTGGAGCCACTTGAGTATAGCCTGAGGGACTTTCTTGTACTGCATGGGCCATAACAAATAAAAAGCTTATCTTCCCCGAAGACAAGAAACTAGATGTTTCCATCCAATACATTACTGGCATGAAATCCCCAGTGGTGACAAAGTGGAGACACCATAGTTTATGTACTCCAAATCCAGAATGCCTCATACTGTTTTTGTTGCAAACTTTCAGTCTCAAGTTCCAACCTCAGAACAAAGGACTGGAAAAATCTGGTTAGAAATCTGGCATGATGTGAAGAGCAGCAAATCACCAGAGAACATTCCATAGTGGAAAGAGCTTGAGATGGGACTAAGGGTAAACCACACCACAGATGATCAGCAACAAGAAAATACTACATCAGAGTTTCTTTACTGGCAAAATGTTCTGAAAAGACTCAGTGCCCTTGTGAGAATGCTTGCTACCTAAAATTTAGCATGGTGTGGCACTTCAGATCAGCTGTACGTGCCAAACAATGGAAATGTCCTTGAAAGTATGGAGCTAACAGCTGAGTTTGGTGCCATACTCCAGCATCAAAGCAAGAAATCTATGCACATCACTACCTTGGAAGAACAGCTCAAAATGAGATCATGGCTACTGGCAACAAAAGCCAAACAGAAGACTGTAGTAGATCTGTACTCAACAAGATACTACTCTGCAATTCTAAACAGCACACCTGACATCAGTCACCCGACAAATGACTTTAATAGTGCATTTTGTAGCAACAAGGGAATATAGTGAAAATGCCTCTGCATTGGTGAGTGTCAGAGAATTTCTAGATTTTATTGACACTGATGGTAGAGAAGCTGTTACTACAAATGTGCTCCTTAAAAAGCAGGAAGAGGTAGGAATTGAAGTAGCTGACTTGAGAGGTCAGGGCTATGATAATGGTGCCAACATTAAAGGCAAGAAGAGACGATTGCAGGCATGAATCAGAGTTACACATTCAAGATTCTTTGTTAATCCCATGGAGTTCTCATTCATAGAACATGGGGGTCAGTAATGCTGTTTCAGCTTCTAGTGAGATTTTTTACATGTACTTCAGAGCACCTCTGTGTTTTCCTCTGCATTGACTTATTGCAAATTTTGAAGCAACATTTGGGAATATCCTCTTTGATACTGAAACCTCATGATGTGAAAGTTGATTGGAGAGGATGAAGCAAGATAAATATCTTAGAACTTGTTTACTATTTCAAACACCATGCTATGCAACAATGTAAGACAAATTTGGCATCAGGAATGTTCTTAGTGATTCCATCACCCTCTGCCACTCTTCCCCCATGAACAGTTCCTACATAATATCCTTCATATTAATTATAGCATTTCTATCTTCCCAATTTGATGTTTCATGGGGGAAGAGTGGCAGAGGGTGATGGAATCACCAAGAACATCCCTCTTCAAATTTCTGTATGTCCTACGTGGTGGCATGACATAGTGCTTGATAAATATAAGCCAGAAGTTATCAGATATTTATCATGCTGTATATATGGAACAATGGATCAAGATCAACTCCAAAGGTTATTCTGGAATATATGTCCACAAACAAGATGACAATCCTCTTGCAACCATCTCGGTAGAGTGTGAAGCAGTCTAGACCATGAACCTTTAGAAAGCAATTCAAATCTCTATGTAGGAAGTGCAACTCATTATTCAAACAGGTAGCAACACACTGTGTACTTTCAGATTTTTGAAAGTTACTTAAAATGTGAACATTTTTGTGCAAAACAGTTTTAAGTTGTTCGTTCTCCTTTATTGAATGGGTAGTGGAGCTGTTGCTTGAGAGAAATAGAATAGGAAGAAGTCAGAATGGAAACTTTATAAAGTTTTGTCCCAGGTGAGGTGGCCTGAGGGATGGGCATTTCAGCTTCCTGCCTCAGGTCTGAAATATTCTAGGCTAGTGCAACCAGGCTAGTAGGGAACTTGTCATTAATTTTACTGAAAATCCCACTCAATGAACTATATATTATAATTGATAGATTTCTTGAATGGTGGGGCAGAGGAAGAAGTCAGAGAGTTAAAACAAACATTCTTCTTTGTGGATCAGCTGAATATCTGCCACTAGTCAAAACTTCTGTACATTCATCTTGAGTGCAGTTCTATTGTTAGCTATTGTTACTTTGGGTTAGTGGCAGAATTTGATTTAGTTTCACAGTGTGTATCAGCTGGGTGCTGTGCAAAATTACCTTTTGTTCATTCAAAATGTGTGGTGATTTGATTTCATTGGGTGTGCTGTAGCTTCTAATAGCATGTGAAAAAGTGCACAACGGCTTCCTTGTCACTCCTTCTAGCCTGCTCATATTTTGCACCCAGTCATACCCTGTTTTTCTTCATGTGGAAGATAATCTAGATTTGTTCTCCTTTGTGATACTATGTCTGGTTTTGTATCTCTACTTTAAAATAGTAGGAGAGTGTTTAATTTAGATATTCCTTATGCATTAGAGGAAGCAACAAAGACATGCAGCAATTAATGAAATGTAATAAAATTAATATGGTTACAATTCTGAAAATCTCATGCTTTTATTAAAAATGAAGACTAACACTCATGAAGATGTGAGGGGCAAGAAATCTTCTTATATTCTATAGTGATGTAGCAGACAACCTAATTGTTGTCTATCATTATTCACAAGGATAGAATGGCACTGCAGCACAAGAGGGATTAGAAATTTTCCCATAAGTGACTATACATTGGTTCTCAGTTCCTTACGTCATTTTTCCTCTAAGGATTCAGTGGATGTCTTGCTGATTATTGATCTTTTCAATGAGAAGCATATAATTTGTAGAAGGCTCAGTATGCCAAATCCCAAAGAAGTTATCTTCCAGTATGACAATGAAGGATACAATATAACTTCATTATATTAAAAAATGAACAGTGAGGAATAGTAGGCAATTAATGCACATTTCTTGAGTTCTGATTTATTTAACAAGGATCAATTGCTGTTTTATAGACCCACCTGACACTGTTTGGGGTGTGGAGAGAATGCATCACATATCACAGTTATCTAAAAAGGAGACCCTGAATTTCAGGTATTTCTTGTGTCCCCGCCTTCCCCCAGTATAGATAAGACAGAAAAACCTCACCTGCTCAAAGCCCCTTTACTATATTCTCTGTGAATTTAACATGAGCATCCCATTTTAAAGGTAATATTTTTGGGGGGTGGGGTGGGGGGAATTGCACACACCGAGATATACACATATGCACTCACTCACACACAGAATAGCTATAAATCCTGGCATGTTCTGAATTATTGTCTTTTGCAGTGCATCAGTGGTATTTAAAGTCAAAATATATTTGACAGTTGCATGTGGTTCATCACTGTTTTTTTTCAAATTTAATATATAGAACTAGTTTGGTGTAGTGGTGAAGGTGCTGGCCTAGAAACCTGGAGACTGAGTTCTAGGCCTGCCCTGGGCATGAAAGCTGGCTGGGTGACTTGGGGCCAGTCACTCTCTTTCAGCCCAATCCACCTCACAGGGCTGTTGTTGTAGGGAAAATAGGAAGCAGGAGTACTAGGTATGTTAGCTGCCTTGAGTTATATATGAAAAGGCAGGATAAAATAATAATAATAATAATAATAATACAAAATAGACAAAGTAATAGAAAATGAAGATGCTCTGGGACTTTAGAATTCAAACAGACAAGCGTCTGCTGCACAACATTCCAGACTTAACAATTGTTGGTAAGAAAAACAAAAAAGTCTGGATAGTGGACATTGTAATACCTGGAGACAGAAGAATAGAAGGGAAAGAACTGGAGAAAATCACAAAATATAAAGACCTGCAAATAGAAGTAGAACGACTGTGGCAAGAGAAAGCAAAAATAGTACTAATAGTAATAGGCGCCTTGGGTGCAATACCAAAACATCTGGAGCACCATTTGATCACCGCTGGCATTGACAAAATCACCACCAGTCAATTGCAAAAGGCAGCTTTACTTGGAACTGCTTACATCCTGCAACGATACCTTTAATATTATTACTGTAAGCAACAACATCTGCCTATCCCAGGTCCTTGGGAAGGACTCAATAGGTGGACAAAAAAGCCAAATCCAGTCTAAACAGTCACTGACTGTGCATCCAACCATAATAATAGTATAAAATTTTACTATGGCAGAAAACAGAAGAGCGTGCATGAGGTTGAAAAAAAAATTCTTTATGCTTCCACTATTTTCCCACTCTTCAGGAAAGGATCGTTAACTTGCCATGGTGCTGGAGCTTGAGCACCTCAATGATGCCATGAGCTAAACTGTGAAGGGCCACCCAAGACGGGAAGGTCATCACAGAGAGGTCAGACTAAATGTGATCCCTGGGGAAGGTAATGGAAACCCACCCCAGTATTCTTGCCGTGAAAACTAAATGGATCAGTACAACCAGAGATATGTCGGTATACCATTGGAAGATGAGACCCCCAGGTCGGAAGATGATCAAAATGCTACTGGGAAGGAACAGAGGATGAGTTCAACTAGCCCCAGACGTGATGACGCAGCTAGCTCAAAGCCGAAAGGACGGCTAGCAGCTGACGGTGCTGGCGGTGAACGGCGAATCCGATGTTCTAAGGATCAACATGCCATTGGAACCTGGAATGTAAGATCTATGAGCCAGGGCAAATTGGATGTGGTTCTTGGTGAGATGTCAAGATTAAAGATAGACATTTTGGGCATCAGTGAACTGAAATGGACTGGAATGGGCCACTTCACATCAAATGACCACCAGATCTACTACTGTGGACAAGAGGACCACAGAAGAAATGGAGTAGCCTTCATAATTAATAGTCAAGTGGCTAAAGCAGTGCTTGGATACAATCCAAAAAATGACAGAATGATCTCAATTCGAATTCAGGGCAAGCCATCTAACATCACAGTGATCCAAATATATGCCCCAACCACAGATGCTGAAGAAGCTGAAGTAGAGCAGTTCTATGAGGATCTGCAGCACCTACTGGACAACAAACCTAAAAGACATGTTATTTTCATCACAGGAGACTGGAATGCTAAGGTAGGCAGTCAAATGATACCTGGAATTACAGGTAAGCATGGCCTGGGAGAACAAAACGAAGCAGGACATAGGCTGATAGAATTTTGCCAAGACAACTCACTCTGCATAACAAACACTCTCTTCCAACAACCTAACAGACGGCTTTATACATGGACTTCACCAGATGGACAACACCGAAATCAGATTGACTACATCCTTTGCAGCCAAAGGTGGCAGACATCTATACAGTCGGTAAAAACAAGACCTGGAGCTGACTGTAGTTCAGATCACGAACTTCTTCTTGCACAATTTAGCATCAGACTAAAGAGATTAGGGAAGACCCACAGACCAGCTAGATATGAGCTCACTAATATTCCTAAGGAATATGCAGTGGAGGTGAAGAATCGATTTAAGGGACTGGACTTAGTAGATAGGGTCCCGGAAGAACTATGGACAGAAGTTCGCAACATAGTTCAGGAGGTGGCAACAAAATACATCCCAAAGAAAGAGAAAACCAAGAAGGCAAAATGGCTGTCTGCTGAGACACTAGAAGTAGCCCAAGAAAGAAGGAAAGCAAAAGGCAACAGTGATAGGGGGAGATATGCCCAATTAAATGCAAAATTCCAGTGGTTAGCCAGAAGAGATAAGGAATTATTTTTAAACAAGCAATGCGTGGAAGTGGAAGAAGACAATAGAATAGGAAGGACAAGAGACCTCTTCCAGAAAATTAGAAACATTGGAGGCAAATTCCAGGTATGATTAAATAGGTATGATTAAAAACAAAGATGGCAAGGACCTAACAGAAGAAGAAGAGATCAAGAAAAGATGGCAAGAATATACGGAAGACCTGTATAGGAAGGATAACAATATCAGGGATAGCTTTGACGGTGTGGTCAGTGAGCTAGAGCCAGACATCCTGAAGAGTGAGGTTGAATGGGCCTTAAGAAGCATTGCTAATAACAAGGCAGCAGGAGACGATGGCATCCCAGCTGAACTGTTCAAAATCTTGCAAGATGATGCTGTCAAGGTAATGCATGCTATATGCCAGCAAATTTGGAAAACACAAGAATGGCCATCAGACTGGAAAAAATCAACTTATATCCCCATACCAAAAAAGGGAAACACTAAAGAATGTTCAAACTATCGAACAGTGGCACTCATTTCACATGCCAGTAAGGTAATGCTCAAGATCCTGCAAGGTAGGCTTCAGCAATTCATGGAGTGAGAATTGCCGGATGCACAAGCTGGGTTTAGAAAAGGCAGAAGAACTAGGGACCAAATTGCCAATATCTGCTGGATAATGGAAAAAGCCAGGGAGTTTCAGAAAAACATCTATTTCTGTTTTATTGACTATTCTAAATAGTCAACTTTGACTGTGTGGACCATAACAAATTGTAGCAAGTTCTTAGCGGTATGGGGATGCCAAGTCATCTTGTCTGCCTCCTGAAGAATCTGTATAATGACCAAGTAGCAACAGTAAGAACAGACCACGGAACGACGGACTGGTTTAAGATTGGGAAAGGAGTATGGCAGGGCTGTATACTCTCACCCTACCTATTCAACTTGTATGCAGAACACATCATGCGACATGCTGGGCTTGAGGAATCCAAGGCTGGAGTTAAAATCGCTGGAAGAAACATTAACAATCTCAGATATGCAGATGATACCACTTTGATAGCTGAAAGTGAAGAGGAACTGAGGAGCCTTAGGATGAAGGTGAAAGAAGAAAGTGCAAAAGCTGGCTTGCAGCTAAACCTCAAAAAAACCAAGATTATGGCAACCAGCTTGATTGGTAACTGGCAAATAGAGGGAGAAAATGTAGAAGCAGTGGAAGACTTTGTATTTCTAGGTGCAAAGATTACTGCAGATGCTGACTGTAGTCAGGAAATCAGAAGTTGATTAATCCTTGGAAGAAGAGCAATGACAAATCTTGATAAAATAGTTAAGAGCAGAGACATCACACTGACAACAAAAGTCCACATAGTTAAAGCAATGGTTTTCCCCGTAGTAACATATGGCTGCGAGAGCTGGACCATAAGGAAGGCTGAGAGAAGGAAGATCGATGCTTTTGAACTGTGGTGTTGGAGGAAAATTCTGAGAGTGCCTTGGACTGCAAGAAGATCAAACCAGTCCATCCTCCAGGAAATAAAGCCAGACTGCCCACTTGAGGGAACGATATTAAAGGCAAAACTGAAATACTTTGGCCACATAATGAGAAGACAGGACACCCTGGAGAAGATGCTGATGCTAGGGAAAGTGGAAGGCAAAAGGAAGAGGGGCCGACCAAGGGCAAGATGGATGGATGATACTCTAGAGGTGACGGACTTGTCCCTGGGGGAGCTGAGGGTGTTGATGACCGACAGGAAGCTCTGGCGTGGGCTGGTCCATGAAGTCACGAAGAGTCGGAAGCGACTGAACGAATAAACAACAAATTTTTCCCACTACAAACAGTTCTTCCCTCCACTAATTTTAGTGCAGGATGAAAAATAACTTGGACTTGTGTGGGTGGGGTAGATGTTTCAAGAAGACAAAAATCCAAAACAAGGAGGTTGGTTCATTACATGCATTAGATTTGGTCAAACCCTGGGGGTAAATTGGAAGAAATGGATCCCTGGGGGTAAATTGGAAGAAATCATCATTCCCTTGGGATGGAATAGGTAGTCTGAGCCTGCTTTATTTCAATTCGAGGTCCAAATCAAGTCAGACAGCCACACTAAAGTGAAATCCCTCAGTCTTTCAGCCAGCAAGAAGGCATGCCAGCATAGAAAGTGCTGCCCAACTCCTGAGCCATGTTCTGCCTCAATAATGGCACTGGTGAATGGTGCAGTTCTTATAGTTTTAATGGGGGATGCGATTAGTTTGAATAAGGATGTGATTGGTGGATTCTTTTGGATTCATTACCTCTCCCCACATGCATCATTGCCAGCAGGAAAAACATCACCAGTTGCTGTTTCTGATGTGATGAGAGGCTGAGGTTGGGATAGGATCTGAGTTTTGACAGATGGTTCCCCATATTAGTAAGGATGATTGATTTGTTTTCTGGGATGAATAATGTTTGTTGGGAGAAGAAACGTAGCTGGCTAACTTAGCCCCTTTCATTAATGTGAACTGCAATAATAAGGAGAACACCATGTGCTGGCCTTCTTATGATGGCAGAATAGGGATTGCCAGCAGAAATGATATGGGCATACTTTCCTGCCAACGCAAAGAGTTGTGAATTCTCCTTTAATTGGACTGTGAGGAAGAGCCTGAAGTGAAAAAATTAACCCATTATTAAGCACAGGAGTGGGGCACACACAGAGTGGGAAAGACATGGAAGCATTTCATAGAATGAAAGCATAAAGATTAGTGAGAGAAGAAGACCTAACAGAACCACAATTTTCTTGTTTCAGAAAAGTATAGTAGTTAGCCTTATAAAATAAATGGAGAAGGGGAGGAAGGGTTGGGAAATATCGTTTCAGTAATATATTTTATCAGTTGATGTGCTATCCATCCACTTGGCTTGTAGTGGGTTTCAGTCAGCACTGAGAAACTGCTGCCTCCTGTTTGCAGGGCATGAATTTTCCTGCTGTGTTGAATTTGATTGCATACATTCAGTTAACATGTTGCATGTTGATTTTTCTGGCTCCTGTTCTAATCTCCGCATAGCCTTACTTTGTCGACTTTCCTAGTCCTTTGAGGTGAATTCTGGAAAAAAAAAAGAAAACCTTGGCTTGTGATACATATTGCTTCAGCTGATGCATTGCCTCTCAGTGGAGATTATATCATGTCCCTGATGAAAAGATCTTTTTGTGTACCTGTGCAAATGCCTATATATGAACAAAGGGTACTTGAATTCCTTAGAAATAAAACGTGTAGTAGCAGACCGCATGTATTTTATGCATTGTTTGCATTCTGGGGTACCAGGAGAAACAGCTACAATTTCAAAAACATTGGTTCATCCCACCCAATGGCAAGCCTTCATTTTCTCAATACTTCTGGATGGATATCCAAAAACTAGAACCAGATCACTTTCCAAGGTGCTAAGAGCCGAGTCATCCCCATTACTTCAGAGAAGTAGTCATTTGCACATTACATAGCCAGACTTCTTAGCACAGCAACAAAACATACCAGAAAGGTATATGAACCAGCCCAAAAACTACATGGGAAGATATGCCTGACATCACTTCACTTGCTGTCATGTAAACATTGCTTATGGGTAATGCAAAGAAGAATTAAACATGATTTTATTATTCCCTTTAAGAACCATAGGATAGCAGATATCACACTGACCAGAGGTACCCATGAGGTTTTAATTTTTTTTAAACAGTCTGCTATCTGGAGCTAGTTTTGCTACTTGGATGACTGAATGAATTGAGATGTTCACTAGAGAAAAAGGTTTTTCAAAAGATCTAGGTCTATATTTTGTAAAAAGAAAGGACTTGATGAATGAACCCCTTTGGCCTTGATATGCCTCAAATGTAGAGGGCTTGACCTGCTCAGTGGAGAAAAATGTGAAATAGGAATGAAATATATATTTAAAAGTTATTTTTTTCTTTCAGAAAAAAAAGAAAGAAAAGAAATCATGTTGTGCTCCAGCCTCTGAAATCCAAGGTGTGGTTGGATTTTTATTTAAGTATATCTATCTGTGAGTTGAGAAACATACCTTCAGAGCTTGAAGGATGATTGATTTTGTAAGACAATCCTTTCTTCAAAAGGAGTTCTAGCTGGCACTGTTTTTATAAACAGAAACTGCTGGGGGAGAAGTGCAGGAGGTCGATAGCCAAGGAAAGTCTTGTGGAAGATAATAGTTTTTTCTTGTGGCTGTTCCAGATCAACCACAATTTTTTAAAGTAATTACCATTGATCAATAAAACTAAGATTGATAGTATATATGTACAATCCGTTTGATTGTCTTATGAATTGATGGCTTTTTCACCTCTCTCATTGTATTTACATTTACATATTTCTTTATTTTGCATTTCTTCCTTCTACTGTTTGAACCGATTAATTTACTGCAGTCATTTATTTTCTATTCTTAGTTTACACCAATTTAGACTTAATTATCTCCAATGTGGTGGCCTCCTCAAATGTTGGATTACTACTTCCATCACCCCAATTAGCATCAGTATAATGGAAGCTGTACTGTAGTCTTGATATTGGGTAAATATGATCTTGGATATTTATATATCTGCATGGCTAGTGGACTGACCTAATTAAATTGATTAGGTCAGTCCACTAGCCTTAAAGCCCCAAATTGGCCCATGGTCCCTATCTATTGCACAGGAGTTTTCCATTTGGTCAAGCTGTATCTCACTAGGGAACTGCCAGTGCTGAAGGAGAAAGTTACAGGAGGTACTTTAGTACTTATGTACTATTCATTACAGTATGTATAACAATCATGTTGCATGAAAATGTAGTTTAAAGAAATCAGAAGTGCTAGTATAACTACCAGCTGCTTCTGCAGCAAATTGTGATGACACCAAAATTATCACACACACGGTGACATTATGACATAAATCCCACAGTTATGTACTTGCATACAATGTCTGACTCAGTTATGTAGTTGTAGCATTTGTCTGTTAATTTTACCATGCACATTTCTTGAATGAATAATCTTATTTACAATAGATTTAAGACAATTCACTATAATTTATAGTGTACACTGAGAAGTGAAATAGGTCTATAGGAGGATATACCCTGTGGATGCTTACCCATTTTAGGAATTAAGGTTATCTTAGAATCTTTCCAGGAACTAGGGATAAGAACTTCCTGATGTAGTGCATTACTGTTGGCAGAGTGCTAGAAAGTATTTGGCCCAGGAGAGATCAGAAAAGTCACACACCAGGCATTTCTATAAAAATAATTTTATTTACAGAAAACAAACATATTTAAAGGCTGTTTGCTGAGAGATTTCTCTGCAAGCCTACAAGGAGGGGAAACTGAAACTAAAACAAGTTCAGGCAACTTCCTCCTTTAGGCAATGCAACCATTAACACGTGAAAAGGGGACAATTAAATTCAACCTCTTCACCCGGCCAAAATGATTAGTTACCATAGTAACCTTAATCTGTAGTAGAAAACATATTAAGACTCCCCTTTTATACTACAGAATAAGATGCAAACCAATTTTCTTTGACAACTCTGTATGTCTTTCCATTCACAATATTTTAACATTATCTCCCCTTTGGTTTAACAGAAAGCTACCATCCTTCTTCCTGTGTATTTCCAAACCTAGGTAATTTGTTACAGTTCCAAGGCTTTTTAATGTGAAATGGCTCTTCATGCAGGCTTCAAAATCAAGCCTTTGTTTTTCTGTTGGTGTGAACAGCAGAAAATCATCAACATAAATGCACAGATACATACAGCCTTGTTTGTCTTTCTTCATATATACACATGGATCTGCTTTTCCTTTTTCAAAACCAAAATTCTGCAGTTTTTCTAATTTTTGGTTCCAGGATCTAGCAGCTTGTTTTAACCCATAGATTGACTTCTGCGGTTCACAGACTAGATTCTCCCCTTTTTCATAGCCAGGGGGTTGCTGCATGTATAATTTGTGGTCTAAATCACCATAGAGAAATGCAGTTTGAATGTCATAGTGGTGAACTGACATTCCTTTGAGTGCAGCAATTTTTAACAGTAATCTAATTGATTCACCTTTAGGAACTGGTGCAAAAGTCTTGTCAAAGTCTAAATCTTTCCTTTGAGTGAACCCTTTTGCAACTAACCTTGCTTTATATTTTTGGATTTTGCCATCAGCATCCCTTTTCAGTTTGAAAACCCACCTGCAACCTAGACAGCGTTCATTGGGAGGTAGATTTACCAGTTTCCATGTTTTATTTTCTTTCAAGGATGCTAACTCTTGTTGCATGGCAGAATGCCAGTTTTGTGTAATCTCAGGTGGTAAAGCATTCACTTGTTCTAAAGACTCAGGTTCTGTGAATACGTGAAAAGCCTTTACTGTTTCAGCCTGAAAACGTGATGGAGGAACACCTTTATTACTCCTCTGAGATCTGCGAGGTAATACAGGGCCTAAATTTTGACTCCAATCACTTTCCTGAGAAGCATCTGTCTCATCAGACAGATCTTCAGTTTGCTTTTCTGGTTTAATGTCCTCATCAGGCAAAAGATCACTATCAGCAAGTCCTTGCTGTTCTCTTGTGGTCAGATCAACTGGAGAGCTAGAATTTAATCTCCCCCAGTTTTGTTCAGCAAAAGAAGCGCTTTTGCTAATTATTAATTTCTCTCCCATTATGAACCTGTAGCTCCTTTGGCTTTGTTCATAGCCAACAAAGATGGCTTTCTTTGTTGTGGGGCCTCCTTTCCTTCTCTGTTGTTTTGGAATATGAACCCATGCAGTGCTACCAAACACTCTAAGATGGTTTACCTTTGGTTTCACACCATAAAACAAATGGAATGGAGTGTCCTGAATCACAGAGTTATACAATCTGTTTTGTACATAACAGGCAGTCGATATTGCCTCTCCCCAATACATAAAAGATAAATGTGAATCTTTAAGCATGCATTCCATTGCATTTTGCAAGGTTCTGCCCTTTCTTTCAGCAACACCATTTTGTTGAGAGGTGTAAGGGTTAGAAAGAATTTGTTCTATCCCCTTTTCCACTAGGAACCTTCTGAATTTGCGAGAAAGGTACTCTCCTCCTCCATCACATTGGAGTGCAGATACAGGCCTAGGGAATTTTTTATGTGCCCATGTCACAAAACCTTTAAATTTCTCAAATGCCACATCTTTGTGTTTTAAGATGTAGATAAATGTGTATCTTGAGAAATCATCAACAATGGTCATTGCATACCTTGCTTGTCCAAGACTTGGAGCAAAAGGACCAATAATGTCAGAGTGTACAACTTCCAAAGGTCTAGTTATAACTCTGTCACTGTGCTTACTCACAGGAGCTTTTAGGGTTTTGCATTCTTTGCAAACTACACAATCTAAGTATCTGTCACAGGGTTTTATCTTTAGGTCAGCACACAGCTGTGGCGTTTGTGCTATATACTTGAAATTAGCATGACCAAATCTCCTGTACATCAGGTGTACACATTGGTCATGATATGGCGCGTTGCCAACTGCAGCCTTGCAGCTTGGCTTCCTTGCATTTTGCACAATGTACAAGGAGTCTTTTAATATACCAGTAGCACACAATTTTCCATGTTTACGTATCTCACAACCATTTCTCTTAAGTGTTATGATATACCCTGTTGCAGCCAATTGTGCCACAGATAAAAGGTTTGATTGTAAATTTGGCACATGCAACACACCTTTTACAGTTTCTCCCAAGCAGGATAAATACAAGTCACCTTGTCCCATAATTTTGGTCACAGACCCATCAGCCAAGATACACTTTGTCTTTCAGTTTTAGACAGTGACACAAAAGAGCTTTTACAATTACATACATGACAATTGGCCCCAGAATCTAACACCCATACATCAGAATTACCCTTCTCAGCAACTTGTGCAGTTTGGGTTGTCTGAAGAGCCTTCTTCTGTGTTGCCCTTGTGTTCTTCTTCTCTGTCTTTCTACTCTTGGGTCTCAAGGCACAGTCTTTCTGCAGATGTCCAGCTGAACCACAGGTGAAGCATCGCTGGCTGGCTAGCACTGTGGCCTCAGCTTCCTTTCCCTTCCTTTCCCTTCTTTTCTGGTACTGCAGCTTTCCAGAATAGATGGGGGGGATCTTTCCTCTCTCTTCGCCCATTCAGCGTGTAAGCGCTGTGTAACATACGATGGGGTGAGGTCTGCTTCAGGCATAGCCTCCAGGGTACAAATCAGCGTGTCCCATGTTTCGTTCAGTGAGGACAGGAGGATATAGGATTTTGTGAGAGGTGTAAATTCCATTCCTCTCTCCTGCAACTCAACAAACTGCTGCTGAATATAATGCAGGTGCTCAGGAAGGCTATCTGCTTCTGCAAGGTAGGCTTTGTACAGCTTTTTTGTCAGGGTAACTTTACTCCCTGCTGTTGCCTTTACATACAAGTCTCTCAAAGTGTCCCAAAGTTGCTTTGCAGACTGCATGCCTCGCACGTGGACTAGCTGATTGTCCTCAACTCCCAGGAGAATGGTGGCTCTAGCTCACTCATCCTGTCTAAGCCATTCAGCACTGGGATTTTGGGGGGTTTGCTCACCAATTGGCAGCCAAAGATTCTCTCTGCGAAGATACATCTCCATCTTCAGGGCCCAATTCAAATAGTTGGTCTCTGATAGGTGCTCCAGAGGCATTGCTGAGGGCTGGGAGGTAGCCATGGCTTCTTCCTTCTTTTGCAAGTCACCTCAGCTGGCTTCTTTGTCCTGTAGACCACCAGTTGCTGGAAAATCTCCAGGTGGCTCCAAAGAAAATCTTCACAGGTCTTTGCTACCTGCCTTTGAATTGTGCATGAGGTGTGGAGCTGATCTCTCTATTCTCTCTGGGTTTTACTGGGCTTACTGGGTTTACTGGGCTGCTTACTGGGCCCATAACCTGTTGGCTGATTGCTAGGAAAGCAATTTGGCCCAGGAGAGATCAGAAAAGTCACACACCAGGCATTTCTATAAAAATAATTTTATTTACAGAAAACAAACATATTTAAAGGCTGTTTGCTGAGAGGAGAGATTTCTCTGCAAGCCTACACAGAAGGGAAACTGAAACTAAAACAAGTTCAGGCAAGTTCCTCCCTTAGGCAATGCAACCATTAACATGTGAAGAGGGGACAATTAAATTCAACCTCTTCACCCGGCCAACATGATTAGTTACCATAGTAACCTTAATCTGTAGTAGAAAACATATTAACCATTACACAGTAGTAAAAATTCTGCTATGAGATCTTCTCTGAATCCTTTTTAAACCTTTCCTGTCAGTCCATCTAGCCCCGGAGATTTCCCATTTTTGATGTTCTTAAAAGCCTCTATAATCTCAGGATTAGAGAAAGGAACATCCATATATCAGATACCCTCTGAAGATGGTTATGGATTATTTTTCAATCTGTGTCCGATTCTCTGAGACTGCCTGGACAAGTCCCTGCAGTTTTCTTGGCAAAGTTTTTCAGAAGTGGTTTGCCCTTGCCTCCCTCCTACGGCTGAGAGAGAGAGAGAGAGAGAGACTGGCCCAAGGTCACCCAGCTGGCTTTGTGCCTAAGGTGAGACTCGAACTCACGGTCTCTTGGTTTCTAGCCTGATGCTTTAACTGCTACATCAAACTGGCTCTCTCTGGACAATTAACTTCACATAAATTACTTTTATACCGATACTGGGCCACATAATAAGGAAGATATTGAACAATGCACTGGTTGCCAGTTGCCTTGGGTTTTCTGGCATCAGCTTAACAGTGAACTGGTTAGAGAAGAAGTTAGGAATTCCATAACTCACCCATATAGTATCTTTGAGAATTTAATATTAAATTATTTTATACAACCAAAAGGAATAACATCAAAGGTTTATATACTATTACTATTATATACTATTACTTATACTATTTATAAAGGTAGTCCTTTAACGATCACTCATTCAGGGACTGTTTGAAATTACGATGGTGCTGAACAAGGAGATATACAACTGGTGCTCATACTTGCGGCCATTGCAGCATCCCCAGTCATGTGAACAAAATTCAGGCACTTGGCAACTGGCTCGCAATTCTAAAGGCTGCAGCATACCACTGCATCATGTGATCACCATGTGTGACCTTCTCTGCTGGCTTCTGACAAGCAAAGTCAATGGGGAAGCCGGCAGGAGGTTGCAAATGGTGATCATGTGACTGTGTGGGATTTGCGTAACAATGGCAACAGGAACTGCTGTAACTTTTGTTGTAAGTTGGCATGGTCACATGATGTTGTGCTTTATGACTGTGTTGCTTAGCAACAGAGTTGCTGGTTCCAATTACTGTCGTGGAGTAAGGACTACCTGTAATAATGAGATAGAGAACTCCCCCTAGGGGGGATGCCCCAGTATCCCAGGCATCCCCCCTAGGATGCCTGGGATACTGATTTAGGCAACTGAACAGTTGGACCAAAATGGCAATTGTTATGGAAATCTGCCTCTGTTCAAGAGCTGCCATTGAAGGTGTTACATCAATGGCATTTAATGTCTGCTTAGCATACATATTACAAAACCATTTTTCAAATGTTGGAGTGGCTGAACACAGAAAGGATTATTTTACCATATGTGGTAGAAGGTAACATCCTTCTAAAATTGTGTAACATTTGTAGTGAAATTAGTATCATTACAACGCAAAGAGTCAAATAATCTCCAGAGCCTGGCTTGCTGAATCTATTCACACAATCCAACACTTCTCTTAAAAATAAGGAGTTGATTGTCTACTTACTTTTGACAGCAAAACTATCTATTATACAACATTGGAAATTTCTTGAAAATTTAACAATTGATTTGTGGATTAAAGAGCTTTTTCAGTTGCTTTGTTAGAAAAAACAGACTAACTTAGAATAGTGGATTTTCAGGGGCAAAAATCACATTTTTATCAAGTTTGGGTAGATTATATTCATTATGTTAATAGCAACAGGTGGAACTTTGTCAATTCTTATATATGGAAATTATGAACGACTTTCAGACTTCTGTTAGTGATGTCTTTTACTTTATTGATTCATATCACTTTTTGTATTACTCTTTATAACACTGTGTATTACTTGCTTAGTTCTTTCTTTGTGTAAAGAAAGCTTCTTCATTTGCCCCCCTCTCCCCAGATGCCTATAAATTAATCACAGTGCAGCCTTCTTTCAATTTTTTTTCCGTCTTGGTGGCCAGTCATCATATGACAACAAAGGGTACTAGTGAAATGCAATAGCAGCAGTTATTTGTGCCCATGTCAAGCAAAGCAGGTGCTGGATCCAGATTAAGGCTAGCATCCCTTGAATGTAGTCTGAACTGAGTTTCCCGTCTGTGGGAAGGGAGGACAGATTTTGTCAAACCTCTTTAGACCTTTACAGTAGGTTTGGAGGGATTTTTGGAGATTCAGGGTAGTTGCTCAAAATGGCCTCCTGCCCTCTTGTCAGCAGGTCCCTCTGCTGAATTAAATGTCTACCATGGGCAAAGTCTGAATCTACACTGGCATACCAAAACAGGAGCTAATCTAAATGTTATCTCAACAGTTGAAGGGCACAGAGCAATGAAGTACCTGTTGAAAGCAGGATTTCAGAATCAAAATGGTGCAGTCTGCAGCCTGAAATAAATAGCAGGATATCAGTAAGATTGCTAAAGATAGTATCTTTTCCTATGCAGAGTGAAAAATGATGCTCTAACAAACAGAGCTGCGAACTGGGCAGTTCTGAGGAGAGCACTACCTTTTCAGTGTGTGATTTTTGTTCGCCACTTCTTAAAGGTGAGATAATAGCTAAAATCATGCCCGTAGAGATGCTTCTTCACACCATATTTCCATAATACATCAAGCAGGTGCATAAAGGAACTTAAGTAAAATATAATGTTATATAAAGTGTTTATACACACACAGAGACATAAACATATCTCAATACAAAGCAACTGGCAAAGCTAAATGCACGCTTTGCCCACAAACATGTTAAATAGATTTTTCATATGTTGTTTTCATAAATCATTCAGGGAACAATTTGGATGAAGGAGAGTTTATTCTTGTTCAAAAATTGTCTCCCCCATGGACTCAGAAATAACAGAGGGCAAAGGAACTATAGCTTTCTTTCCATCGATGATCCGGGAAAAACAATAAAGGCTAATATTCTGCCAAGTGCTTTTATCAATTTTGTCTGAATCAATTATTACTTGTTAGATTTCTTTATTAACCAGGTATATCATTGTGACAAACCTACTGAACAATATTGAGTGTGAGATCTTTATTATATCTTCTTTATTTGCCTGTAAATAAGCAGTTGTAAGAATGAGCACAAAGAATAGTAATGGGCAGCATTAACTTTATTTTTAAAAAGTTTATCGCGGTACAAAATAAATCACACAATATTTGTACATATTTTTCTATACATTTGTATATGTACTTTTCTTAACGCACATACTTTTTTGCAAGCAAGTGGTCTATACAAAAGTACATTTTCATTCACATTTATTTAAATATAATTATTTTTAATGCAAATTTCTCTATTGTATGCATTTGTGTTTGCTTTTTAAATGGCAAGCATTTTACAAAATTCCTCAGTGTGAATTTCAGCATATATATATATATATATTTTTTCAGGTTTTCCAGTGTATGTTTGATATAAATTCCTTTTTAAGTCTGATCCTAATAGATTCATTTAAACATTTTGATGGATTGGATTTCTTTAATGGACTGAATCACATATTGATTGATTTAATCCCAGAGTCCCTATTCCCCAAGTTGTTTTTCTCTGCAGTTTTCAAAAGCTGTGCTTACCTGAATTGTGAACCCCATGATGGGAGTGGGGAGGCACAAAAGCCAGGATAGACAAACTTGAATTAGTGAAGTGTTTTGAACTACACGTTTATTTTAGACTTTTCAAAAATTTTCTTTAACAAATATTCTTACAATCTGTAATGGGGCTCTGTGGGCACTCAGACAAAATGCAAGTTTATTCTCATTTCCTTAAGAATAAGCCATATTGATCATAATGGGATTTATTTTGAATTATCAGTCATAAGATGCAGCAGCTCATCTAGGATCCCAAATTCAATGCAGGTATACATGTACCTGTGAAACTTTTAGCAGCAAAGAGTTAATTTTTTTAGCATGACACCAAAAAGCAAGACAAGTACAGAAGATAGTAATCATGTTATAAAGTTCTGATTTTATATGTTATTGATCAGTGGTCACATATTGATGTAAACATAAAAAAGAGCAGTGGCATTCTATTTGACAGGCAATTTCACTTTTCACATCATATCTAAGCATCTTCCAACAGTACATTAAACGAAGCAACAAACACCTGTCACATCTGGCTCCTTTCCTGTTCCTTCCTTTCCCCAGAGAAAGATTGTGGATACTGTATAGTAATGTTCTCTTTGGTAGACTAAGCATCCTTCTGACCAAATGCTGCTAGGTATGTGGGGTCTCTCTCTCTCTCTCTTGCACACACACACACAGTTTCTTATCAAGGAAAAAATCTTGAAAACTAAGCAATAAAGAAATCCATTGGAGGAAGTTCAGGCAGTGTGAGACTAACATTTAATCTCTTACTTTGATTTATTGTGAAAAACCTACATGTTGATTGTGGAAACAAATTATGTACATGGTTGTGTGAGCACACATGTACATACACATATACACACATAGTAGAATAATCAGACAAATTGTCCTTTCACTGGAAGGGCAATGACCTTCTGATATAATAGCCTTCTGCAATCTCATCTCCTTCGTATGTGTGAGGTTGCTATTCCCCTTCAGTGCAACGTGTAAGCAGCCTATTCTGGCAAACAATCCAAGGACAGAGATGACCCTGGCGTGCAGATTTTTTTGACGTGCTTCTTTTTAGCGTTTGCTACATTTTAAGTTAGGAACGTTGCACACGTTGTTTATTTTAAATGTGACAGACAAGGTATTTTGATTTGTCCTGCTTGAGTTTCTATCATGTTTTTTGCTAACAATAGCAGACATATATCCAAGCAATCACATATCTACTGGAGAACAACTGAGAAAGCACCACTGAAAAATTCTGAATTATACTTATTAGCTTATCATTCATTTTACTTCTTAGCTTAACATTTAAGCAAAAAGTCTCACTCTATTGTTTAAAAGGAATGTACTCGTTTTTACAATTAATTCCTTAACATTCTTCCCATGATGGAGAAACAATCCAGCAACCAGAAAAATAAAGCTCAATATCAACTTTAAAGTGGTGGCTGAAATACTTCAATGTCTTCATCCCATGCGTAACCAGGCATGTGCATATTCTAAACAAAAGTGGAAAAAGAAAGGCAGAAAAGAACATTTGCATGTGAATTAAATTTAGTTGAAGACAATATAAAAGAAACAACGTTGATGCTGAATAACAGAGAATGTCATGCTAAATGTATTATTTTCTGCATATCTTCCATCACAACACCACCACCCGCCGTATTTTCAGCTAAACAGGGAGCTTTTTTCTTTTAAAAGAGTTTTATTGTCTATCTATCATCTATCTGTGTGTGTGTGATGTTAATATCTTTTCTACTACAGGTTAAGGTTACTATGGTAACTAATAATTTTGGCCGGGTGAAGAGGTTGAATTTAATTGTCCCCTTTTCACATGTTAATGGTTGCATTGCCTAAGGGAGGAACTTGCCTGAACTTGTTTTAGTTTCAGTTTCCCTTCTGTGTAGGCTTGCAGAGAAATCTCTCCTCTCAGCAAACAGCCTTTAAATATGTTTGTTTTCTGTAAATAAAATTATTTTTATAGAAATGCCTGGTGTGTGACTTTTCTGATCTCTCCTGGGCCAAATTGCTTTCCTAGCAATCAGCCAACAGGTTATGGGCCCAGTAAGCAGCCCAGTAAACCCAGTAAGCCCAGTAAAACCCAGAGAGAATAGAGAGATCAGCTCCACACCTCATGCACAATTCAAAGGCAGGTAGCAAAGACCTGTGAAGATTTTCTTTGGAGCCACCTGGAGATTTTCCAGCAACTGGTGGTCTACAGGACAAAGAAGCCAGCTGAGGTGACTTGCAAAAGAAGGAAGAAGCCATGGCTACCTCCCAGCCCTCAGCAATGCCTCTGGAGCACCTATCAGAGACCAACTATTTGAATTGGGCCCTGAAGATGGAGATGTATCTTCGCAGAGAGAATCTTTGGCTGCCAATTGGTGAGCAAACCCCCCAAAATCCCAGTGCTGAATGGCTTAGACAGGATGAGTGAGCTAGAGCCACCATTCTCCTGGGAGTTGAGGACAATCAGCTAGTCCACGTGCGAGGCATGCAGTCTGCAAAGCAACTTTGGGATGCTTTGAGAGACTTGTATGTAAAGGCAACAGCAGGGAGTAAAGTTACCCTGACAAAAAAGCTGTACAAAGCCTACCTTGCAGAAGCAGATAGCCTTCCTGAGCACCTGCATTATATTCAGCAGCAGTTTGTTGAGTTGCAGGAGAGAGGAATGGAATTTACACCTCTCACAAAATCCTATATCCTCCTGTCCTCACTGAACGAAACATGGGACACGCTGATTTGTACCCTGGAGGCTATGCCTGAAGCAGACCTCACCCCATCGTATGTTACACAGCGCTTACACGCTGAATGGGCGAAGAGAGAGGAAAGATCCCCCCCATCTATTCTGGAAAGCTGCAGTACCAGAAAAGAAGGGAAAGGAAGGGAAAGGAAGCTGAGGCCACAGTGCTAGCCAGCCAGCGATGCTTCACCTGTGGTTCAGCTGGACATTTGCAGAAAGACTGTGCCTTGAGACCCAAGAGTAGAAAGACAGAGAAGAAGAACACAAGGGCAACACAGAAGAAGGCTCTTCAGACAACCCAAACTGCACAAGTTGCTGAGAAGGGTAATTCTGATGTATGGGTGTTAGATTCTGGGGCCAATTGTCATGTATGTAATTGTAAAAGCTCTTTTGTGTCACTGTCTAAAACTGAAAGACAAAGTGTATCTTGGCTGATGGGTCTGTGACCAAAATTATGGGACAAGGTGACTTGTATTTATCCTGCTTGGGAGAAACTGTAAAAGGTGTGTTGCATGTGCCAAATTTACAATCAAACCTTTTATCTGTGGCACAATTGGCTGCAACAGGGTATATCATAACACTTAAGAGAAATGGTTGTGAGATACGTAAACATGGAAAATTGTGTGCTACTGGTATATTAAAAGACTCCTTGTACATTGTGCAAAATGCAAGGAAGCCAAGCTGCAAGGCTGCAGTTGGCAACGCGCCATATCATGACCAATGTGTACACCTGATGTACAGGAGATTTGGTCATGCTAATTTCAAGTATATAGCACAAACGCCACAGCTGTGTGCTGACCTAAAGATAAAACCCTGTGACAGATACTTAGATTGTGTAGTTTGCAAAGAATGCAAAACCCTAAAAGCTCCTGTGAGTAAGCACAGTGACAGAGTTATAACTAGACCTTTGGAAGTTGTACACTCTGACATTATTGGTCCTTTTGCTCCAAGTCTTGGACAAGCAAGGTATGCAATGACCATTGTTGATGATTTCTCAAGATACACATTTATCTACATCTTAAAACACAAAGATGTGGCATTTGAGAAATTTAAAGGTTTTGTGACATGGGCACATAGAAAATTCCCTAGGCCTGTATCTGCACTCCAATGTGATGGAGGAGGAGAGTACCTTTCTCGCAAATTCAGAAGGTTCCTAGTGGAAAAGGGGATAGAACAAATTCTTTCTAACCCTTACACCTCTCAACAAAATGGTGTTGCTGAAAGAAAGGGCAGAACCTTGCAAAATGCGATGGAATGCATGCTTAAAGATTCACATTTATCTTTTATGTATTGGGGAGAGGCAATATCGACTGCCTGTTATGTACAAAACAGATTGTATAACTCTGTGATTCAGGACACTCCATTCCATTTGTTTTATGGTGTGAAACCAAAGGTAAACCATCTTAGAGTGTTTGGTAGCACTGCATGGGTTCATATTCCAAAACAACAGAGAAGGAAAGGAGGCCCAAAACAAAGACAGCCATCTTTGTTGGCTATGAACAAAGCCAAAGGAGCTACAGGTTCATAATGGGAGAGAAATTAATAATTAGCAAAAGCGCTTCTTTTGCTGAACAAAACTGGGGGAGATTAAATTCTAGCTCTCCAGTTGATCTGACCACCACAAGAGAACAGCAAGGACTTGCTGATAGTGATCTTTTGCCTGATGAGGACATTAAACCAGAAAAGCAAACTGAAGATCTGTCTGATGAGACAGATGCTTCTCAGGAAAGTGATTGGAATCAAAATTTAGGCCCTGTATTACCTCGCAGATCTCAGAGGAGTAATAAAGGCATTCCTCCATCACGTTTTCAGGCTGAAACAGTAAAGGCTTTTCACGTATTCACAGAACCTGAGTCTTTAGAACAAGTGAATGCTTTACCACCTGAGATTACACAAAACTGGCATTCTGCCATGCAACAAGAGTTAGCATCCTTGAAAGAAAATAAAACATGGAAACTGGTAAATCTACCTCCCAATGAACGCTGTCTAGGTTGCAGGTGGGTTTTCAAACTGAAAAGGGATGCTGATGGCAAAATCCAAAAATATAAAGCAAGGTTAGTTGCAAAAGGGTTCACTCAAAGGAAAGATTTAGACTTTGACAAGACTTTTGCACCAGTTCCTAAAGGTGAATCAATTAGATTACTGTTAAAAATTGCTGCACTCAAAGGAATGTCAGTTCACCACTATGACATTCAAACTGCATTTCTCTATGGTGATTTAGACCACAAATTATACATGCAGCAACCCCCTGGCTATGAAAAAGGGGAGAATCTAGTCTGTGAACCGCAGAAGTCAATCTATGGGTTAAAACAAGCTGCTAGATCCTGGAACCAAAAATTAGACGAAAAACTGCAGAATTTTGGTTTTGAAAAAGGAAAAGCAGATCCATGTGTATATATGAAGAAAGACAAACAAGGCTGTATGTATCTGTGCATTTACGTTGATGATTTGCTGCTGTTCACACCAACAGAAAAACAAAGGCTTGATTTTGAAGCCTGCATGAAGAGCCATTTCACATTAAAAAGCCTTGGAACTGTAACAAATTACCTAGGTTTGGAAATACACAGGAAGAAGGATGGTAGCTTTCTGTTAAACCAAAGGGGAGATAATGTTAAAATATTGTGAATGGAAAGACATACAGAGTTGTCAAAGAAAATTGGTTTGCATCTTATTCTGTAGTATAAAAGGGGAGTCTTAATATGTTTTCTACTACAGATTAAGGTTACTATGGTAACTAATCATTTTGGCCGGGTGAAGAGGTTGAATTTAATTGTCCCCTTTTCACGTGTTAATGGTTGCATTGCCTAAAGGAGGAAGTTGCCTGAACTTGTTTTAGTTTCAGTTTCCCTTCTTTGTAGGCTTGCAGAGAATATGCAGCTGAGAGAAATCTCTCTTCTCAGCAAACAGCCTTTAAATATGTTTGTTTTCTGTAAATAAAATTATTTTTATAGAAATGCCTGGTGTGTGACTTTTCTGATCTCTCCTGGGCCAAATTGCTTTTCTAGCAATCAGCCAACATGTGAATGTGCACATATATATATATATATATATATATACACACACACACATACATACATACATACATACACATACATATATGTGGGTGTGCACACACACGCATGTATATGTATATATTATTCCTAAGAAAGTATCAGCTTTCCCCAGCTTGGTGCTAACCTATGGTTTTGGACCTTCATTCCTGCAACCCCTCAGCCCTCCAAAACCTGTGAAGGCTGAAAAATTATTGGATTCAAAATTCATCTCATCTGGAGGCCCCTAAGTTAGGGAAACTCACACAGTCAATGATAGCATATCTGATGTTGACCCAAAAGTAGAAGGTTCAATTTAAATATACAGATATCTGCAGGAAGGCCAAGGGGACAAATGATAACTCATACCTTGTCACATCATTATGCAACAAATGGAACCTTTGTAATTTCAATAAAGGAGAATATATGTAGCTCAGGGTTGAACTGTTGAGTTCTTGGTACCCTCTGAACTTGGATGTTTTCTTGCAGACATTTCAATACCAGGCTAGGTAACATCATCAGTATGAGGGAGAATAGGGTTTGCGAGGTATGATAGCTAGAGAGAGAGAGAGAGAGAGAGAGAGAGAGAGAGAGAGAGAGAGAGAGAGAGAGAGAAGCTTGCCCTGCCAGTCTTGGTGAAGATGTGGCTTCCTCCTTGATGGTAGCAGCTACTGAAAACACCCACTGCTGAGGCCCTGTAAGATGTCAGTTCTATGGGGATGTTGTTGTATGGGGATGGGATCATATCTAATTCTATGGGTGGAGTTGAACATATCTGATCTCATTGGATGGAGAAGAATCCAAGAGAAGGCAATCCCTTAGGTCTGGAACCACATAGGGCCTTAAATGTACCAACCAGCACCTTGAATTACACTCAAAAGCTAACTAGTAACCAGTGCAACTCTTGCAGTAGTGTTGTTACTTGGGTGATCCTGAGAGATGCTTCACTTGAGATGCTAAATTCTAGACCAGCTATAGCTTCCAGATCAGCCCTATGTGCAGCATGTTGCAATAGACCAATAAGCAGCAACCATGGTATGAGTGACTATAAGCAAAACCTCTGGTCCAGGAAAACAGTCATAACTGGTTCATGAGATGGAGACCCTCCTGTCCACAGCTGCCAACTGCTCCTTGAGGGCTCTGTCTGAAGCAGTTCAGTCCAGGGGAGTGCAACCTTATCCAGAATCAAAGATGATCACTGCTGTCAGGTCTTGGTTGGTTTTCAAACCCATATCCACTCTGTCTCACTGGAATTGAGCCTGAACTTGTTCTTTCTCCTCCAGACACTCATAGCCTCCAGGCTCTGATATAGCTTTTTGACTGTATCTCCTGTTCAGTTCAGGTTTGAGATATACAGTTAGTGTTGGAATTATCAGTTAGCATACTGATGATACCTGACTCCATGCTGACAGATAACACCTCCCAGGGGCTTCCCATGTAGATGTTAAGTAGGACTCTGTGGCACCCCACAAAGGAGGACCTTATGGTTTGACCTCTTCTGTCCCAGATGACTGGAACCATCCCTGGAAGGAGGAGGAGAACCACAGCTATACAATACTCCCAATTCACAATACCCTGAACAGATCCATTGGGCTCCTGGGGTGGACCAACCAAATAAGTCCATCCCTCCTGCTGAGGTACGACCACTAGTAAGTTTCATAGTAATCAGAGAGTGATTAGACAATGACAAAGGACAGATATTAATGTCCACCATCCTCAGATCATGTTGCATCTGCTCCAAGAAAAAAGCACAGGTATAAAAGGTAGCCAGTCTCGTGCATCAGGCCATTAATAATCTAGGACAGTTTAATTGTCATGGTGGCTATGAACTCCTGAATTATCACCAAACCTACAACCAGGGAAGCTAAGTTGAAATAATTCAGAATCATAAACTGAGGAACTTCAACACCAACTGAGAGATGAAGTCCAAAAGCTTGAGAAGGGATGCTGCCATGCAACAGCAAGAATAGTATAAATGCAGCAGTCCCCGCTTGACCCAGTAGAGTAAGATTTACAGCATTTCTTTCCAACATCTATAAAAATATAGAAGCAATTTCCCGTGGATCCTAGTAGCTTTTAGATTCTGCCATATGCTGTCAAAACAACATCTGGGGCTTAATGGATTCATGGGCACCTGTTGGGGGGTGTAGTGAAGAAACATGTATCATGTTATTTTGAAAATTATACAGATCTGGAAAATATTTTCAAAAACGCAGTGCACTGTTCTGTAAATTTCTGTGAGGTTTGCAAATTCCAAAGATATTTTTGACAAAAATGCAGTTGTCAGTTAAAGACAGGGGCTTTGTTTTACTGAATTTTGAATCATATCATTATGCATAACTTTTGACTTGTATCAAATTCTGGATGGCTTCACTTAGTATGTATTCTCTTTTCTGGGCCTTTTCGGAACATTTGGATGAATGTTGCAATTTTACTTCAGATCAATTACTGGATGAGTTCGTATCATTTTCTGTGTTCAAGGATAAGTATCATTTGTCTGTTGCTGCCCACTGGCAGCAACTTCTGTTGACACCTCAGCTTTGATCAGTGGCATTTTCAGCTTCTGTGACACTTAAATTATTAGATGTGACAAAAAAACCTCACAACTAGTCCTTATACTTATCAATAATCAATTTGATATGCAAATTTTAAATGCCTGAATGGAACAGTCAGAAGAACCATTTCCCCCTTTAAACTATGGGAAATTGTCATCAAAAACTTCAGTAGATCTTAGACTACAGCTTATTCAACAAAAATATTTTGTTGAGTCGCTTGGCGAGATGGGTGACAAAGCAATGTGAGAAATAAATAAATTTTGGATTTATTGAACCCGATTGTGTCTGTACAGAAAATAAATTAATAAATCATCATGTTGTTGGAGCCGCAATGAGAACAGTGTTTTATTAAAACACTGCATATTTTTGTAATGTCTTAAAATGGTTATATTCTGTGAAGAAGTCATTTCATATTTTAATTTTGAGACAGGATTTAATATTTTCAGATGTGATTGTTGTTGTGGAGCTACATAGTTGTATCTTAGGAACAAATTGATTAAAGAGGTAGATTACACATGGAGGATTGTAAAGAAACAAGGTCATCCTTTACTGAAACTGTTTTATAAACTTTATATATTTACATACATGTATGAGAAGCCCATATTCTTTTTCTGCTTAATTTTATTTAATTAAATAAACAGAATAGATTCCTAATTGTAATGTCTTCCTGGTAGTTGGAAAATCCAACTAGGTAAAAAGGAGAAATTATCAGGAGGATTTCTGTTGAGCAGACTGTAAAAATGCAATGGCAGATTTTGAATCAATAAAGGACTAGTTGTGAGCTTTTGGGTTATCACTCAAATGCGGGTAAAAATATATCTGTTTTGCAAAGTGGACTGTTGTGATGGTCGTCTTCACACAGTTGAGAATGTTCTTCTTCTGGTCTAATGTCTGAATAAAACAAGAGTTGAATTTCATTGGACTCCAAGGCCCCTCAGTCTTGGGGAAAGCCAAAACCTCAATTGATAAAGAAGGAAGGGAAATAATCTATCCAGTTTTATCTGTTCGCTTTTGCCCTGTGGTTTGATATAACTGAATGGCCTGGATCATAAAAAATGCTAATTTTTTTCACTTAGTGTGATGGGTGCACATTTCTACTATGGCTTAATATTACACTTGAATTGGTTCAGAATGGCTTGTTCTTGTTCTACAAACCATGGTTAATAAAAGTTTAGCTTAGTACAATGTATAAATTCAGCATCTGCATCTACGTGCACATGTGGTTTTGTTAAAATCACAATCTTACTGTCACAAGTGTGTATTGCTACTGTGGAATAAAGATGTTGGCATTTGCTATCCTAAAATACAGATAATAAAACTCACACTTTAGATAATTTGCTTAAAGGGAGTGTTACAAACAATGTAGTTGACTTAAGAAAAAATGAATATTAACATCATCAGTGTTTTATTAACCAAAAGCAAGAACCTGCCATATATCTTACTGTATCCAAAGGAGAAATTCTGATTATAACGGTTATATTGCCTCCCTTACATTGCAATGGGAATGCTCTCTTCTCTGTCTCAGTAGCAAGCCTTTTCATTATCCTTCATATTTTTCATAAGGCTCTGTTTTGGAACTCTTCTGCAAATGGCCCTGCAGTGGAATGATTGTGTTCTTAATAATTTCAAAGATGTGGATGGTTTTTCCCCCTCAGTATTTGACCTATTTTGCCACTCATGCATTATACATATTGGGGAAAGCTGTACTCATCAGGCAGAGTCATTAGAGCTTAAAGAGATTCATTCGACTTCTCCTCCTCCTCCTTTTTTCTGTGCAAAATCTAGCATTTAAAAACTGACTGAATCAGTTCTTCTTTTTTTTTTCCCACTTCCCTTTTTATGTCTTCATGTAATTTTCCCAATGCTATTCTTGGAAGCTTAGTATTTTAAACAAAAAATGGAAGAGATAGTAGCAATTATCTTTTGTAAGGACATGCATATAATGAAGGCTGCAATCAGAATCACACAGACTAGGAAGGGAAGCTCATTGACTAGAGGGGAACTTACTTCTGAGTAAATGTTCCTAGGATTGCACTGTAAAAAAAATATGTGAAAAATTTATCAGGGTTTGTTTCTTGGACGGATTGCATGGCAGAAGTAGGAATGCGAATACCCTTCAGACCAGGCATACAACAATAAAAACTGTACAAGAAATATTTGTTTAGTAGACTTCATCCAATTTTCTTCATATCTTAACTTGGTTTACCAGAATCTCTCAAAATCTACCTTATGCTTTCTTTTAAATGGAAATAACTAATATAGACTCTATCCAAGCTTTGTAGGGATAGCCTATGGAGGCCTATATTACTTCCCAGTTTCCCTCAAGTCTGAATGAAGCAGCATATATTTGTATATTTGTGTGTTTACTATAAAAACCTGCATTTTTAAAAGCATATATTAGAGGTTAATGTATTAAAAACTGCATATGCTAGGGAAATAAATACACAAAGTAGGTTAGGGAAAGATATATGTACTGTAATAATACACCACAATATTCTTTCATTATTTCAGGAAAAAAATTAAGCCGAATGTTTGATAGAATCAAATAAATACATCCAACACTCACCTTAAATTTACAGTAATCTGTATAAGTAAAGCTGAGTTCCTTCTCTTTCCAAGACATAGGTACACTACTCATGGCATACTACTGGACTGCAAGTGGATTCTCAGCACTACTTTTGTAGCCCTACGGGCATCCCCAGGGTCCCTAGAGGACTTCTGAAATGGGCAGAGTCAAAATTTTAGTACTTTTTAAGGAGGGGTTTAAGGGCAAAATAGGTCTCAATCCTCAAAACTCCACAGATCAATGTATTGCATCTCGTCTTAGGGATGGATATTAAGGATAGTCTGCAAGTTATAGGCCCCAACAATTTTGACTACCAGTCTTCTCTGTCCCTTAGAAACCAAGGAGTAGAAGAAGGCGGATAAGTAACTCTGTACACATGGGATCCTGGCAAGAAAATCATGTATATCCTTGCTTTAAGAAATCAAAGGAGATCTATCCCTTAACTTCTTAAATCACAAACAAGAAAATATTTCACTCTGGAATGGGGACCATGAAGAACAGAGAGTCAAGCAGAACTCTTGAATTTCTTCAGTTTACACCTGTATAAATTCTTTAGGGAAGAAGTCAAGGTGTGTTACATGCCCATGAAGAAAGCTCCAGCATTCCCCTTGTTGTCATGTCCCCCGTTGCGATGTATACATACATCACAATGGGGAACATGCCTTTCTGATGAAGGGGAAGGGGAAGGAAAGAATCAGTGCTAATCCCATAAGCACTGAAAGACAAAGCAAATAAAGGACAAAGGAGCATACCTTTGCCCTGACCCAGGAAGCCATCATCCTATCTCCCTGACATCTCTGCATTACCACGGGGGACACACCTGCTCCAGACACAGGAAGAAGACAGAGGCAATCAGCGCTAATCCCCCTGATCGCCCATCGAGATTCTGGAATCGCCCCCTGATCGCCCATCGAGACTCCGGGTTCACCGTCGGTCAAGACTTTGGGACAATGGGGGGTGGGGAAGGATCAGGTCCGCACTGCAGGTATTTACTGGCTACCTCGCACGCCATGTGCTCATTCCCGTCTTTCTCTGTGTCTGCATTCTATTCTCTATAAACCAGATATCCTTAGTCCTGGCTGGTGAGTCTGTGTTTTTTTTGAATAAGGCAACCATCACATAAAGACGGGAATCAACAATTTTTTTTCCACTAGCACCATTCCAGATTTCGTCTGTGAGGGATCAAAGCTGGCGATGGAAAGACTTAACCCACAAAGAGGTGGCTACCAGAGGACCGGCGACGGGGCACCCGACTCCACGGCACGGGCGATCGGTGAGAACCCTATTCCCAGACGGTACGAGATCCAGGAGGGTTCGAGATCAAGCTCGGAGGAGGAGGAGGCCGGAAGGAGCAGGACACCTGAAGCCACCAGAGAGTCGCAGGGTGAGTGGGTCACCCTGGACGAGACGCCGGGATCCCTGCCAGGGACGCTCAGGGCGTCTAGGAAGCCACAGGACCTGCTGTCATCAACGATCGCAGGAGCCGAGGGAAGGCGCCAGATCGGACAAACCAAGGAAGGCTCCCAGACAGCTGAGAGGCTGAGGATAATGGAGGCGAGGCTGGAGTCAATTGAACAGCTGTTCCTGAGATGGTCGGTGGCGTGGGAATCCCGAGGAAGGGGTGAGGTGGAACCAGGTACCAGAAGTTCATCACCCCCCTCCCACCCCTGAGACGTGACAGCCGGGGAGGGGAAGGAGATGGCAGGAGGCTGAGGCAGCGCTGGGCAGAGTTCACCTTGCGAAATCCACCAGGAGGTCATCTTCCCCCCCTCCCACCCTGGAGACGCGACCGCTGGGAAGAGGCTGGAGCTGGCACGAAACTGAGGCAACGCTGCCCGGAGTCCGGCTTGGAGAATCCCCACACTGAGCTAGCCAACGTTTGGCCAATCATTCAGCTGGCTCTCTCCGAAGCCCAAGCAACCTACAAGCATTATGCGGACAACCACAGGGGTGCGCAGCCAGACTTCAAAGTGGGAGATAAGGTCTACCTCTCCACTAAATTCATTAAGTCTCCACAGCCCTCAAAGAAGTTAGCCCCCAAGTTCATTGGCCCTTTTCCAATAGTGGAAATAATCAACCCAGTAACTTTTAAGTTAGAATTGCCACACAACTTGAAACGCATACACCCGGTGTTCCATTGTGCCTTACTGAAACCAGCTATCTCCTCAAAGTGGCATAACGAACCCCCCCCGCCTCCTCCCATCATGATCGATGGGCAGCAGCACTTTGAAATAAAGGAGGTCCTAGATTCCCGAAGGCTGCGGGGCACCCTTCAGTATCTGGTCCGCTGGAGACATTTCCCCCACCCTGAGTGGGTGCATGCCCGGGATGTCTCAGCGCAACGGCTAGTCACACGCTTCCATGCAGCGTATCCTTCCAAACCGGCGCCTTGAAGTTTTTTGGGGGGAGGCAGTATGTCATGTCCCCCATTGCGATGTATACATACATCACAACGGGGAACATGCCTTTCTGATGCAGGGGAAGGGGAAGGAAAGAATCAGTGCTAATCCCATAAGCACTGAAAGACAAAACAAATAAAGGACAAAGGAGCATACCTTTGCCCTGACCCAGGAAGCCATCATCCTATCTCCCTGACATCTCTGCATTACCACGGGGGACACACCTGCTCCGGACACAGGAAGAGGACAGAGGCAATCAGCGCTAATCCCCCTGATCACCCATCGAGACTCCGGAATCGCCCCTTGATCGCCCATCGAGACTCCGGGTTCACCGTCGGTCAAGACTTTGGGACAATGGGGGGTGGGGAAGGATCGGGTCCGCACCACAGGTATTTACCGGCTACCTCGCACGCCATGTGCTCATTCCCGTCTTTCTCCGTGTCTGCATTCTATTCTCTATAAACCAGATATCCTTAGCCCTGGCTGGTGAGTCTGTGTTTTTTTTGAATAAGGCAACCATCACACTTGTCAAGAGAGTAGCTTCTCAGGCATACAAATCTGGGGCCAGGGCTGCTGGCTGCCTGAGGCAAAACAACAATTAGCAGTTCTTCCCCCATCAAAGTGCATAACCCCCAAGGCTAGAAAACTAGCTTTGGCATTGAGGGCATAACATGGTTCTATTACCTTCCAGGTGGCAAAAATGCAACAGTAGAAAAAAAAATCATTAAAAAAATCAAATAATAATATACAACATGCTGCCCTTTCATGACACCCAAAACTAGTTCCTTGAAGCAGCTGCCTGACTCTGCTTAGTAATTTGTTCTGTCCTGCCTAGAGCCCAGAAGAGAGATATAGTAGATAATTTAGCAGAGTTAAGTACCTCCTAAGTATAATGTAGCTTTTGTAATGATTTTATTGAGAGTAAATTCATAAATAATTACGAATAACAAATCACTAGCTATAGAAATGTACTTAAATGAAATGCTTAAGAAATATTTCACAATCACAGGAAGTTACAAAGAATTGTAATATTTATAAACACAATTTCTTAAACTATAAACAAAATGCTCCAACATTTACATAATCCAAACAAAAATAGTTTTACTACAACAATTAATGAGTCAAGTTAATTGACTTAAATGATCTCTATTTGCTTTTAATTAGGGAAGGTTAATAATAAATTGTCAAACAACAATTGTCTAGTAACCTCTGTTAAGAGCAAAAGTGAAATTTCACTTAGGGATTACTCACCTGGTACTGATGATAATGGGAATGTAAGCAAACATTCTTATGGAAATACTTATTAGTAGAAATCATTTTTTTCCAAGCCAGGTTTTGGGGCCAAAGAGAAAATAAATCTAAAAATAGATTTTTTTTCCTCTTAAAAAATATCCCAGTCAATCTCCCCAAATGATAAAAAAGATTGAAAACTCTTTCCCCTCTCCTTCCAGTGACAACCTCTTCCTTTGATGTTTGCTTGTAACCCAAAGATGTTGATAATATGGCTCTGAAAAATGTGATTTTTGTCTGCAGAAAAGTTTCCTGTCCCTGTCTGTTGAAATATTTCCAAGCAGCTCAATTACTTGGTACTATTTCATGCACAAATCTTATTTCTTCCATAGCCTTCTGCTCCATCTGTACTTGCTTCAGTTCCAGGCTGCGTACCTTTAGGTCATTTTTTATATTGTCTTCTTTTGCTTGTCCTCCTGCTCTTTCCGTAGTTCTTGCACTGAGAGTCTGGATGTATCCAGTGTTTGTTCCTTTTATACTTCAAAAACATTTTTTTCTTTTCTTCTCCTTAATGTCCTCAACCTTCAGGGACTAGAACCAGTTTATTCATTCGTCCCCTGTATTTGTCTGTTTAATATTTATTTTCTAGACTGGCCAAATCCAAACAACTCTGGGTGGGTTCACAAAGTTAAAAGAACAGCAGCTCTTTAAAAAATGATAATGTCCATGAACTAGCAACTGTCTGAAGGAACAAACCATCCTTCCTCATCCCCCTTCCAGATTTAAAGGGCCTCTCTATCCATCTCAAAGACGTTCTATGTCTTCATCATTTTCTCAAGAACTGGTTAACTTACCATCTGAAAAGATCAACCTAGAATACAAACGATCCAAAAGCTCATCCAGCAAAGATAAAACTTTAGTTTTGATGGTCAATTAAGGAAGTGATATTCATGTAGCAAATTGCCAAAGATTCTCTATTTTTGCCCGGATGAAAAAAACTGATTTCCCTATGTCTAAAAAGCATTTGTTTTGTTGAAAACCGCCCAGAGTTCCTCCTTGTGGGAGAGATGGGTAGTGATAAAAATTCGATAAATAAATAAATAAATAAATAAATAAATAAATAAATAAATAAAATTGTTACCTGAATTAATTAATTAATCTGGACTCTAACTCCTGGGTTTTGCCTATTTTTGCCCATGGCCCTTATCAGCTTTCTGTAAATATTACTTTAACAACTGGACCTCCTATGTATTTCATATCATGTCTTACAACGCTCTTACTGATACTGCAAAGGATAAAATATGTTCAGACAAATGATCCATGTTAAGACTGACTTAATTCTTTAGCTTTCTCCTTTAAACACATATTTCCCACTGCATGGGAGTTGACTCTCTGTGATCTAATGTTATTACACTATATATAAATACTGCAAACAAATCACAGCTGCAGAACCAATCACATAATAATTTCCATGTATGCATGTATGAATTATATTTTTAATTGCCTGATAATTCCTAGTGGGAAGTAGACAGTGCCAGCTTGCTACATCTGTTTAAAATATTATTTAATTTATTAGAAGCATATAATGCCAAAGAGAAGCACGGATGGCTGTTAGGCCTAAAAAAAATGGAGAAAAAAAGATTAGGATTCACGAGCAGGTGGAGACAAAGGAACAATGAGAAGGTCCATTCAAAATGAGAGTCAGCCTCAGGGAATATAGCTTTATAAGGAATTGGGCAAGGTTTTAAACACATTCAAAGAAAATAAAATCTGTAAGCTACTCTATCTGATTTCTTACTGCACCTAGAAGTCTGGAGTGAACTAAAAGTGAACAGGCTAACGTTCTTTCTTACCCCACAGCCTGTTGCTTCCAACCCTTCCATTCCATGAAGATTTCAGAACAAAAGCATTGAGCAAACTCTTCCATGGCTCTTTACTCTCAAGTGGGATGTATACGTGAATCGTGCTGGTTGAGGGATCTAGTCATCTGGCCCTCCTTACTAGAGGCAGAAGGAATTAGTTTACAAGTCAGTTCTGTCTGTGATGTTCTGGTATAGTGGGGATCTCTGAAAGCTTGTCTTACTAGAGCTACCCATAATGGGGGGGTGGGGAGTATCAGTAGGGGAGAAAAAGATGTAGAGTTTTCTCGCTGTTATCTCGAAGCCTAATTTATTGCGCGGGGCTATTATAAAAATAAGATTAACTTCATTGTATCTGAGTGTAAGTTCCAGGGGCCTCAGTGGAACTGAATTGCTAAGCTTACAGACCATGCTGGCAGAATGTCAAACATGGCAAATGCCAGAATTTCAGATAAACTATTCAAAAATAATCTTTTAAACATTTTCATAGTTTTCTTTCAGCCATTATATTATCAGTAGATGATAAAGGTTCATCAGCACTTTTGGCACCTTCTTGTAACACAGCAGGAACAAGAGAAGGCAGGTGCCCAAGTGGCATTTGTTGATTTCACTGACACTCTCGTATTCATTACCTGACCTCTGATGCCTAGGACCTACCCAGGAAAATGCTAACCTCTACATAATCTTCGACTGCCATCCACCATAACAACTTGTAATCATATCATCATCACATTCATTACAGATTTGGCTCCTATCAGTCTATGAAGAAAAAGAATTCCTAATCAGGACCCACTTTATACAGGTAGTCCTCACTTAATGACTATTCATTTAGTGATGGTTCAGACAACGGTACTGAGAAACCTGACTTGTGACCAGTCCTCACACTTAGGACCATCACAGGTCCCCCTGGTCATGTGATCATGATTTGGGCACTTGGCAACTGGTTCACATTTATGATCGTCGCAGCATCCCATAGTCATGTGATTGCCATCTTCAACCCTCCTGGCTGGCTTCTGGCAAGCAAAATCAATGGGGAACCACATGACTTGCTTAACGACCACATGGTTCACTTAATGCCTGCAGTGATTTGCTTAATGCCTGCCGCAATAAAGGTCATAAAATCGGGTAGGATTTGCTTAATGACTGCTTCATTTAGCAATCAAAATTCCAGTATCTTTATAAGATACTGCATCATTTGACTCATTCAGACGGTGCACAACACTTTCATTTTTGTCCCTTAGATACTATTTCTCCCTGAGTATACAGTTTTCCCCCCATTTTTTAAATGAAATGATTTGTTGGTAGCACTTTCTCTGTGCTGCTGAGTTATGTGTTCTAGTCTGAAGGAATTACAGCTCTTTTCTGTGGGAATATTTGAACCAATTTTGCCACCAGCTTTATATCTGACCTGAGTAAGGCAGAAAGCAGCCAACAGTAGGAGATTTTGGGTCCTCATCTCCTTTCTCTTCTTTGATAATGGTGGTGATTGTTCAGCCATTTTGGGACACCAATTTTTAATGAAAAACTGCAGCTTTTTAATTTTAAAATTGATCCTCTTGCACAGCTGCACAGTTATGAACAGTTTTTTTAAACTTAGGAACAAAGAGCCTGAAATAGCCTGCTTGATCTCCCACCTCCTTTCCACGATACTTGTGGTTTGTGACATGTTCCCCACTATAAAAATAAATGATAAAAAACATTCTTCTTTTCAAACTCTTCCTCTTTCTCCTTCGACGGGATTGACACAGCACACTTAAACATGTCAAATGCAGCTGCATTTGCACAACATGCTTAACCTGGTTAGTATTAAATTGGGTTTTTGTGGTGTGAACCCAGGCCATTTCATAGATTTAGCGGATTGCATGACTCCAGAAAAAGATAAATTCATAAATCAACTTAAACAAATGTTAGGAGCATTATATACATGGCACTAATTGCATTAAAAGGCCACTGGACACTGCAGTATATGACATAGCAATAAGCGAAGGAAGGAAATTGGGTTATGTAACAGTGGCTTCAATGTTTGTTTGCTTTTTTAATTATACAGGGAAATAGAGAAAATGGTACCGCTTATCAACAAGCAATGCAGGAGTGTCGTATTTGCTTTCTTTTTTTCTTTTTCTTTTTTTCCCCCCTAGTTCTGTTTGTGTATATTGGCTAAAGCTTAGTAGCAGAAAGTTTAAGTAGGGAAGTGAACAAAGGGAGCAATTTCTTTCTCAGTGCTATTGCTGTTTATTTCTCCAGTGGAAATTCAGAAAGTCCGTAACTGAAAGAAGTGGCAGTCCATTGCTTTCTCTCCTTATGGATAGTGTCTGGATTGATAGATAAATGAGTTATCGGTAGTTAGATACAGCAAGTAGGGGCGCTGCACAGAGACTTTGAAGGTCTACCTATAATACTTCATGGTAATATTAGGTGTGTGTGTGTGTATACACAGAATAGACGGGCCATTTACAAATATGTCATATTATGCTTGTTAATTGGACAATCACATTCTTTAGATCATGCATGTCCAACCCGTGGCCCTGAATAGCTAGTAATGTGGCCCCCCAAAATCGTAAACTTTTAACATTATTTTGCAATTTTTTTTGTGACTCGATCACACAGTGCTCGAGCATGGACTGCGTAGGTAGAAACAACGGAATGCTGTGTTGGGGAGGGGACAATGCAGTGCTAATGCCACCACCGCCCGCTACACATGTCAGCTTGTGATGACTTGGCATTATATATAATATTTCCACCTACCTATATGTGTTCTGTGATGACAGGCATTTATTGTTATTATTAAGTTGACATGTTAGTCTGACCATATTTCCTTGAGACAAAAATGGGACATTAGGATGGCAAAATGGGATAGGTTTAAACTTATGTAATATTCCGTATTCATGAAAAAGACAACAAAAAAGGTTATTGAGAGTAAGCTGGGAAGGTGCAGGCAGGCCTACAACTATGGTCTGTGTCACCGGGGGCAAACATGGATTCCATGCCCATTTTGGTGCCCCTCCAGCGCTCATTTTGGCACCCCCCAGTGCAGCGCCTGGGGGACATGCCCTGCTTCCCCCCCCCAGTTGTGGCCCTGCTTGGCATCATCAGAAGGCAGGACCACCTGCTCCAGACTTCTCTTCCTGCCCCGGGCAAGGAGGTCTGTCATGACGAGGAAGAAGCAAAGCAGGAGGCAGCCGGGGGAACAGGTCTCCCCTTGGGATCCTGCAGGGGCTTTAGGCAGAGAAGGTGGGCTGCTGCTGCTGCTGTGAACGGACCGAGAGTCAAGTCCGGGCTTGGAAGTGAAGAATGGGCACCAAGGAGTGGCTGGACTCCCCTCTTTGTGCCAAGTGCAGTGCCTTCTCCAAGTGGGTGCCCTGTGCAACTTGTTCTCTGCCCTGCCAAATTCCCCCAGGCAGAGCGATACCCCTGCACACTTGTGATCCTGCAAGCCTACCCCCGCTGGTTTTTAAGGCACCCTCCCAGAGCCCACGACACCCCACGTTGACGTTGCCTGCCAGCCACCCACTGAGGCTGCGGTGGATCTGCCCACCGGCGTGCCCTGGGCAAGGCTTCGCAATGTGCACCCACACTTGGGCAGCACTCCCAGGGGAGAAGGGGAGGGGGACACCCTGCCGTCCCCGCCCGTCAAAGCAGCACCCTGGCTTTGCTGTGCTGCTCGGCAGGAAAAACTTTACAGTGTGCTCAGATCCATCCCGGCAGCGAGCAAAAGGGGGAGAGGGTGAGGAGACTACCCCCCTGTGTAAGACCCAATCCGGGGAGGAAAAAGGGGTGAGAGACTCAGGTGGGAGAGAAAGGCAGGTTGGCGAGCTTTATTTCTCCCATGCACACAAATCTTCCTGCCTTTCTGGGCCAGGCCTGCAACTAAGGTCTGTGTCACCAGGGGCAAACATGGATTCCGCACCCATTTTGGTGCCCTCCTGCATGGTGCCGGGGGCACATGCCCTGGTTACTCCCCCCCCCCCCAGTTGTGGCCCTGGGTGCAGGAGGGGGAGGTGTGGCAATGGTTGGGTCTGGAGAGGCTGGTGCAGGGGTGGTGTTGGGTGGAGAGGTTGCAGGAGGGCTGAGGGTGGCAGCAAGTTGGGACTGGAGGACAGGAACAAGGCGGCAGGAGGCTGGAGAAGCAGGGGGCTGAGGGCAGCAGCGGGCTGAGGGCAGTGGTGGGCTGGGCTGGGAGGACAGGAACGAGGCAGCAGGAGGCTGGAGAAGTGCAGGAGGGCTGAGGGCGGTGGGACAGGAGGACAGGAATGGAGGAGTCTAGTGAACAGTTGTCCCTGACAACCTGTTCCTCTCTGGCATGCCCTTTTATTTTATTTTCTTCCCGCCATTTTGGCCTGAGAGCCAATCAGCCTCTTTTCTGCTGGGCGCGCTTTTCCGACCATCTTCCACTGCACTGATTGGCAGCAGCGACTCTCCCTCTTGCTCACTGCCAATCAGCTGTTCCTGCGGTTCCCACTCTAGGTTTCCCACCGGATTGAGAACTACTGCCAAGTCAGCCTCCTTTTCAATTTCAATTTCAATTTTTTCCTGTTTTTCCCAATAACAGCTCCAACGTTTTTAAAAAATGGGACAAAATTGACATTTATATTAAAATGATGAGACGGTCGGGAAATGTTAAAAAAACAGGACTGTCCTGTTCAAAATGGGATGTATGGTCAGCCTAAGACATGTACGTTTTCTTATTTGATTATTAAACTTTGCTTTGTTTATTTGCTTACCTAATGATTTATGATGGGCATGTTACGTTATTTCTTAAAAAATATATATTTATTCCTAAATATATTTATTCCAGCGTGGCTTCAACATTGTTTCAACAGAAAACAACCCCAAAAATAATAATAATAAAAAAGAAAAATAGCGGATGAAGGAAGAGTATTCAACGAAAAATGGACAGATGAGTACTTTTTTGTTGAGACAAATACTAAGGCACTATGCTTAATTTGTAGGGAAAATGTGTCAGTTTTCAAAGACTACAATTTGAAAAGGCATTATATGGAAAAACATGCTGCCAAATTAGAAGAATATCAAGGAATTTGTCATAACGACAAATTAGTGGAACTGAAAAAAAGTCTGTCGTCTCAACAATTTTTTTGTTTTTAAAAAGTCACAACTCAAAAGGACTCTATTATAAAAGCTAGTTATTTTGTAGCAAATCTGATTGCAAAAAAAATCAAAACAATTTACCAATGGTAAGTTTATTAAGCAATGTATGGAAAGCATGGCAGATTTGTCCTGATTAAAAAAAGCAATTTTTCTAAAATCAGTTTGTCTCACCAGACTATAGCCAGGCGAATTGAAGAAATAGGAAAATCTATCAAAAGAGGTTTGAAGAGTAAAGCTGCTAAATTCAAATTTTATGCTTTGGCGATGGATGAATGTACTGATGCTACAGATACTGCTCAACTTGCCATTTTTATTAGAGGCGTTGATAACTAATATAATGTCACTGAAGAAATGGCTTCTTTGGTGCCATTAAAAGACACAACTAAATCTCTTGATTTGTACAAAGCAGTAAAAATGATATTAAAGCAATTTTATTTAACCATTGTCAACATATCTGGTATATCTACTGATGGTGCCCCAGTGATGGTTGGTAAAAGTGAGGGACTTACAAAATTGATAGAAGATGATGCAAGTGCCACTGGCAACTCACGTTTGATGAAGTATCACTGCATTCTACAGTACATCAAGAAAATTTATGTGCAAAAGCTTTAAAAATGGATAGTGTCATGCAAATTGTCATCAAAGCAGTGAATTTCATAAGGGCCAAGGGATTGAATCATCACCAATACCAGGAGTTCCTTAAAAGTATGGATGCTGATTATGGGGACATTATTTACTTTTCTGAAGTATGATGGCTAAGTTGGGGTAAAATGCTAAAAAGATTTTATGATTTGTGAAATGAAATCAAGTCGTTTATGGAATCAAAAAGAAAATTTGTGCCAGAACTTGAAGATGAAAAAGGGTCACAGATTTAGCATTTTTGGTGGATTTGACCACTCATTTAAATGAGTTAAACATGCGTCTTCAAGGTGAAAACCAACTTATCACTGCAGTGTTTCAAACCATAACATCGTTTGAAATGAAACTTAAAGTATGGCAAGCTCAAATTATGGAAAATAATTTTATACATTTTAATATGTTGGCTAAACACAGTCCTGTGAACAGTGAGAAATATGCAGCCTTGCTTTTTGGTTTGATACAGGAATTTGAGAACAGCTTTCAAGATTTCCAGAAAAATCATCAATATTTTGGTATGTTTTTGACTCCATTTTCAGTCGACATAACTACATTGCCTCCGAATTTTCAAATGGAATGCATAGAGTTGCAATCAGACATTCAACTCAAAGAAAAAATTGATCATGTCTCTCTACTGGACTTTTATAAGACCTATCTTCCCAGAGAAAAATATCCCTCAGTTCACAATCACGCCTTATTCATGACATCGCTTTTTGGCAGCACATACATTTGTGAGCAACTATTTTCAAGGATGAAGCACACAAAGAGTAAAATTAGAATTAAAATTTCTGACGAGCACCTTGAGAACTCACTGAGAATTGCAACCACCTTCATCAAACTAGACATTGATGCATTAGTTTCGCAAAAACAAGGTCAAATATCCCAGTAGTTTTACGTTGCCCTCTTTTAAAAAATTTTATAATAAAAAATATAAAAAAATAAATGAAGTTTTATTACTTATATACCTTAACTATATTATATATTTTATGTGTGGCCCAAGAAAATTCCTCTTTACTCAGTGTGGCCCAGGGAAGCCAAAAGGTTGGACACCCCTGCTTTAGATGAACTTGCCAAGAAGATTCTGCTGGCCATCACTGGAACTCATAAATGCATATTACCCAGAAATTTAGGACCTTTCATACCTGGAGTGAGGAGGCTGGCAATCACAGATGTTGTCAAAGACATTTTGGTTGATGAGGCAGAAAATCTAATGCACCCTGAGCCATCCTGAAAATTAAAAAAAAAATCAACCCCAAACCCAGAAATAAAGATAAACAATAGATAAAATAAGTAGCACTTTGCTTCTTTGCAATACTTAAGGCTTTCAGGCAAGCCATCCCCTATTGCCTGATGGTAAAGCTGCTTCTGGGATATTATATCACAGATGATTTGTAAATGCCCTAATTAAAAATAATCATGTTGCCAAGTTTATGAACTGAGATGGTAAGTTGGGAAGGGAGCCTTATCTTTGGTTCAATTTAACAAACATAACAAACACAACAAACTTTAAAAAATGAACCAATATCCTGTTGCATTCAGGCTAAATTTGTATTTAAGCTTAGCTGTTCATAAGAATTTAAATATTATGAGTAACATTATTACCAACCAGTGGCATAGACTTCATCCACATATGCTGGTTTGTAATGTGGCAGAGATTTATACATACTCAGTGATCAGCTTACTGTTCAAGTGTAGTTATCTCAGTTCCAGCAAAGGTAGCCATGATTCAGTTTGGAATAAAGTTTTAAATTTCTTGATCAAGGAAAAATGTGAATGTTGGCCATTTCCTGATTTAGTGACTTAAAGTGTCTTCATGGCATCACCCAGCCATTGTTGAGGTGTCAGAAAGCCTCTCGTTATCATTGGCACAATGATGGTTGGGTGATTCCAGAGGATGCTATAAATCACTAATCAGGAAATGACCTTAGACACAGTACTGATTAGTTTGCCTTGTGTTGCTTGTAAAGCAACTACCCTCTCTTCCCAGATAGAAGTCAAAATGCAAAAAGGTGGGAAAGGAAAGATAAAATAAATCTCTCTTTCTCTGTCCCAAAACTTTTAATTCAGCAATCATGGCACTTAGGTGATGGTGGTAACTTTCTGCTTGTTGCTCCTCCCCTCCTGCACCAATCGTCCCTTCCAAGCCTGGTACGTGTGTCAATAAATGAGAGAAAGTGTGGAGAAGCAGCTAGGTTTGTCGCAATCTATCTGGCATACATTCTCCTTTCCAGGAGAATGCAGCTTTTGGGTTCTTGGAAATCAATATCAACACTGGAGTTGGCTGAAGCCATTTCTTTTTCTGGGATGGGAAAGAACGTGGTGGAACATTTTTGCTTCCAACCATTGATGGATCCTAGAAGGCTTCAGGGTGACCACTGATAGATGCTATTGAAAATTTCCCTCATTTATTGAATTAAAGTTTGAGACAATTACATTGCAATAATAATTTTAAAAAAGCTGACCAACACAATGAACAGTAAAAACATTGACTGGTTGTCCCAGTAAGAATGATAAAATGAATACCTCCAAAATCCCTTCCCTTAATGGACTGCTTAGTTCTTCCAATAAACACTGCCTTGTCTCTTGGCAGTTTGTTTGGCAGATATATTTCATACTATTTCTTAGAAAATGAGGAAAGGAACTATTTCTTTGTGTATGTTTATGAATTAAATTCTCCTACTTTTCAAAAGAGAAGAATATTCCTATGTTGATGCTTCTTGTCCCCACAAATTCCCACATACAGACTATTTATTTATCAAATTTTGTTACCGCCCATCTCCCTCAAAAGAAAGACTGTAATGGGGGACTATGAAATAAAATAATTTAATTCTCAAATTCTGATTTTTCCTGGTGAGGCTCAGACATCTGAAGTTGTTTCCTGCTGTAATGAGAGAGTAGTATGGAGAGCCATGTTTTTTGCTTATTAAAAGCTGAGTTTGTGGAGAGGAGGGGATTAGGGAAGAATGAAAGGTCAATGATTTTAATTCTACTTCACTGAATTCAAATGTTTGAATGGATATACTTGGTGGAAAGGTCATGTCAAGGGGGGTTAGCAGCTTGAATTCAACTTGTCCCAAAGTTTGCAATCAAATAAATACAATGGTAGCAAGGCTGGGATGTTTGTATGCCAAAAGTATCAAAAAACCTGCTCTTCATCTCAAAGCCTTTCAACCTTCTGCATACTTTTTGGGATCATAGCTGGTGCTGAATGGCAACAGACTGATGTTTGCTCTTGGTTCTTTCAAAATCCAGGGGCATGAGTTCTGACAATCACTATAGTGTCTTGCTGACAATATACTTCACATTAGAAACTTTTAAGTGCCAGCCCTACTATTTCACACTGTCAGGTGTGTAAGGAAGCATTTTAAGCAGCTTTAGGAAATGTATAGAAAGAAGGCGGCTTGAACTGAGATGACACAAGATAGAGCACCACTTGTGTTCTGTGCCAAATAGACCAATGGAGCCATGGCATCTGATTTTGCTCTGCATTAACTTTACTCACATATTTTAAAAGATCACTATCCACATTGCTTCAAGCATTTGATATCACACATATAGCTATCATACCCTTGTTTAGAGAACACCAACGGTCTACACTGCAAAGGATATAATGCACAGGATAAAATACAAGGTAGTCCAGTGAGAAAGCCAGGTGGCTTCTGGTTGTTGAAAATATTCTATTTTGTGTGTTTACTGACAAAATACGTAGAACACAGAAGGAACACAGAAGAGGAGCTATAAAATTACTTGGTTTTCTCTGCATATCAATTGGAATGTATATATCAAACATGCATTACAATGAATAAATGTAATGTAAATGTAAGGGAATAAATATTCCCTTTTGAATACTCAGAAATCTACAGAGGGATATTAATCAACACTGACCACAGTGGGAATGTGCAAAGCCAAAGAAGCCAAACAAAACAGAAAGAAAAACAAATGTTTGTTTCCTTGACATGAAATGGGGGAAAGATTGAGCTTCTGAAATACCTCTTTTTGAATATCTGGCAGTAGCATTGTACTCCTTAATGTGGTTGATCTTCATGGCAAGCTGTGTGAGCAGATGCCTTTGGATGAGATTCTAGTAATATATAGCATTTAGATTAGCCCTGTAATCTAAACGGATGGAGACCCTATTCCATAATGATTTTGCTTTTGCTTCAAGTTATTATGCCTAAGTCTCAGATATTTGTAGCAGTATTTATCAGCTCTCCAGAAGTTCTGGAGATCTGTTAAAGTCTTCAGTGACCTTTGAGTTTGGGTTATGCTTGCAAAAATCTCCATTTTTAAAAGCACATCTTGAGGGTTTGCTGTGTGTGCTATCACTTTATCTCATCTCATCTCATCTCATCTCATCTCATCTCATCTCATCTCATCTCATCTCATCATGTATATATGCTATCCTCCCTCTGTCCAGTGAATTAAGTATTGCATAGTTAGTTATGGGATGAGTTTTGTTTGATTCCAGGCTATTGTGTGAACAAATGTCTTCCATCTTGATGTAAGCCCATTGACAATTTGCAGTTCTGTGGAGTCCTTGGTGCTCTCTGAGCTTGGTTGTTTACTTGCAGACATGGTGTTGTTCTTTCCTTGGTAGTTCTTTGATTACGCTGTTGTTTAGTGCTTGTCTGATTGAGTTGATAGTTCCTTGATTAGGGTGTTGTATACTGCTTGATTGTTTGGATGAACACCAGACGAATAATACGATACCCTAATGAAGGAACTACCAACTCAGTCAAACAATCAAGCAGTAAACAACAGCCTAATCAAGGAACTACCAAGGAGAGAACAACACCCCCACCAACACTGTCAAGGCAAACTACTGTATATAAACAGAGAGCAAACCCCTCCCCCTTCTAGCACTGAAGATGTTGCCTGGCCAGGCAATGAAACGTCTGCAAGCAAACAACCAAGCTCAGAGAGCACCAAGGACTCCACAGTTCAACCCTGAGCTACATATATTCTCTTTTATTGGAATCTGCAGTTCTTCCAGGGCCATTCCAGTAATATCCTTGATCCCACCCATCCATCCATTCCATTGTCTATTGTCCACTTCTATTGCTCAACAAACTTTGCAAGGATCCTCTCACATCACATGCTCAAAGTACATGAGTTTTTGCTTGCTAGTCATCATCATCTCAAGAGAGAAGTCAGCCTTTTATTTTTTCCAGGCTCAACTGATTATTCATTCTTGTAGTCCATGGTATTTTTATTAACCATTTCCAAATCCATAATACAAAGGCCTCTCTCTCTCCCTCAATGTCCAGCTTACAGAGTTGTATATTAGCACTGAAAAAACTACTGCGTTAACTATTCTGGTCTTTGTTATCAAAAGTATCATTATTTTGCATGGTCTTATCTATGTTTGGAACTGCTTACCTCCATCAGATTAATGTTCTCTGCTTGGATCGTTTTCCTCAATGAATAAATGAACAAGTCTAATGTTTTTGACTCATTTGTTTAACTGGGTTCTCTTGATCTAGTTTTAGGACTTATGTGGAGAAAAGATCATATTTGAGGTCATATTGACGAAGAAATATTGAAAGTTCAAAAGAGTTCATAAACTTTTAAGCAGCACTGTAAATGTCTCTCCTTCTGCAGCGTTAAACAATTCAATGGATATTTCATCTGGGCCTGATGCCTTTTGCACTGGCATCTTCTCTTGCCTCTCACTTTCTAGTATAGCTGGCTTCTGAATATACGTCCTTTTAAATCAGTGTTTCTCAACCTTGGCAAGTTTAAGATGTGTGGACTTCAACTCAGAATTCTGGGAGTTGAAGTCCACACATCTTAAATTTGCCAAGATTGAGAAACACTGCTCTAAACATTTCTGTCATTCTATAATCCTGTTTATAAAGGGTTTCCCTATAGTCTTCTCATTTTCTTTTATTCTCATTTGCTTCTATTCAGTCTCTTTCCTCCTCCTCCTCCTCCTCCTCCTCCTCCTCCTCCTCCTCCTCCTCCTCCTCCTCCTCCTCCTCCTCCTCCTCCTCCCATGTTTTCCCACAGCTACAGGGTCTGCTTTTTGGATCAACAAATGCCATGATTATTCCTGAATAGTCCTACTCAAAGAGTAGTAAATTTTCCTGGGATTTGTCTGATCTTTTTAAACATCTTATTTTTCTTTTCCTTATTATTTGCCTCCATTTGTTAACATTCTTGGTTTAGATATCTTTCCGTATCCTTCCTTGCCTAAATGTTTAAAGTCTGCATTTAGTTATTGTACATTCTTTCTATTCATTCCCCATCTTTCCATGGTTATCATGACAGCTTGTTCTGAAAGCTTGTTCTGAAAGATCTTTTCTTCTTTAAATTCTGGGAATATTTTGTTCTGCGTCAGTTTTCACAGTGTCTCTTGCCTCTCAGATTCTCTTTTGCATAAGTTAAGCATAATTAATTTGCTCTTTCCATTCTGACTGTATGTCCTCCAGGTCAAATATTACTTACTCTCTTTAACTGTCTACATTTAACCTGTCTGTGATGCCTGAACTTCACAGTCACATCTTATCAAGGACCTCTGGACTGTGAGGAGACAACTCTCTCTGGATCTCAAATGCAAACACTTTAAACTTTTCTCTGTAGCTTGGTTGCTGCCTGCAACATGTCTAGAATAAGAAGATTTTACTTATTTTCCCCATCCATGGATTTCTCCACACTTTCTCTTCTGTTGGGTCTCATTCTTGTTGCTAAGATTGTCTTCCATTTGTACTTACCCTTTAGATGTTCCTCCAGAGTAAATTAGAAGACCAGTTTAATTTGCCTTAGTCCAAGCAGTGCATTTTATAGATCTGTAGGAGTTTTTCAGATTCAAAGTCAAGTCAGTTCCTGATGATACAGTGTTGACTGGATGGGTATGCTATATATTTTACATACTGATTCCCTGCAAAAACACATCCCCAAACCTACCGATGTCAATGGCTGATTTTATAAAGTTGGATAAAACAGGAAACACCTCCCACACTTGAAGAGTCAGACCTATATAAAGCAACTGCATCCTCCACAAAGTATATTTTGTAAGAAGATTTACCCAATGACCATGTTTTGGAAATACAGACTTTAAAAAAAAAAAACAGTACGCCAGAACAGTGGGAAAAGATTTTTAAAAACTGCCACTGAGGAAACATTAATTTGTTTGTTCAAAATGGAAAAGCAGCAAATGTAGCCAAGAATTTGAGAGTAAGTTAGAGGACAGTTGACTCCCTTTTATAAAAATTATTTATTTTGCTATCCAGTTTTTAAAAAAATAAAAACAAAAGCATAAAAATAAAATAAAAATAACTGTAGTAACTTGTTTGTTGCCTTATCCCTTTGGAGGATTATATGACTGCATAAACTTTTTTGCTCCTAAATGTACCTTGTGCTAACCCAGGAAAAGAAGAAAAAAAAATTCTAAGAAGTATTACAGTAATACTCCCAATTCCACTTCTGTCATGACTCAAGTGATGAAAATGTTAGCAAAACCTAGGTGTGTAACATATATTTTTAAAATATTTTTTTGGTGCCTTCAAGTCATTATTGACTCCTGGTGACTGCCTGGACAAGTCCCTGCAGTTTTTTTTGGCAGGATTTCAGAAGTGGTTTGCCCTTAGTGCTTCCTAAGGCTGAGAGGGAGTGACTGGCCCAAGGTCACCCAGCTGGCTTTGTGCCTCAGGTGGGACTAGAACTCTCAGTCTCCCAGTTTCTAGCCTGGAGCCTTAACCACTAGGCCAAACTGGCTCTCAGGTGTGTAATAAAGCATCATCAATTGCCTATAATTATTTCCCTTCTGGGAACCCAGAATGCAGACAAAGTGTTGGAAATCTCTCAGCAAACATACAGATTACAGAAATGTACACATTTCACCAGAACCTGTTATGCTTAATGCTTCTGGTCCCTGCTTTGTGAAGACCTCATTGGATAAGAGTGTCTTGGAAATCTACTCTTCTTCTCCCTTCCCATTCATGTTTCCCTTCCCCCATCCTGCCTGCTCTGCAGCGTCAGCTTATCCCTGCATGATATCTTATCTACACTCTTCGATAAATCACTCTTTGCTGCAGCTTCCAGAACCTTGGATGGCTGCCTTGTTAGCTAGTCTCTCTGCATGAATTCCTCTTGCAATTCCAGCTCTGATCATTGATTTGGGGTACCTTTCTCACAATCAAGATCAAAGAGAGAAAGAAACTATGCTCTCAGGTTGCTGGGGAGGGAGGGGGACTTTTAGTAAAACTGCTGTTCTGCTTGCTAATATGACCCTGAAATAAGTTGGCAAAATATTCTAAAAGCACATGAAGTGGTAGGAGGGTCTTGGATGATCAGATGTTAAAGATCATATAACTTCGCCTTATAGGATGTTATATGATAGAAAATGGTTCAAAAGTTCACCAGAAATGCCATATGAAAGGATTAAGGGGAATCATTGCATTTTCATGAAATGAAATTGGTATGACAAAGTCATATTTCACTGTGCTCTCTAGTCAATTTTCTTAGCAGCTGGTTTAATCTTCAGTACAAATACAAAGTGCTGTTAATTAGTTTATGCCCCATGTTTGACCTCCTTTAAAGTTTCCTTGAACTCCATAAAGGATTTTTTAAAATTATAAATGCTGGTTTTGAGGAAAAAAAGAGTCCTTCTTTTACAGTGCAAAACTTTAAATCTGCCTATAATGACAGACATTCAGCTCCTATTAAAGTTGTTAGGAAGAATGCTATGTGTATTAGCATTCCCAGATTTCTTATTTCAAAGAACACAACATTTAACAAGAAGTGATAACTTCCCACAGTGCCCATTTGATAAGCTAGTATCATCCCATTACTGGTAAGCAAAACCTTAACAACTGTCTTTATTTGCTCAAAATTCAGAAATCTGGGAATAGTAAGAATCTCATCAATGGACAAGGCAATATAATCTAGTTTATCAAGTGGTTTAAAACTATTATGGAAAGGAAAAGCAAAAGAAAGTTGCTGGCCATAAGGGAAAAGCAATCATCTAAATTCCAAAGCCTTGAACTGCTGATGGTAAATATCAAGTCTGTTTGTAATACAACCATGGTCATCCATGATTTAATTGTGGATGAGCAAATGGACCTGAGGTGCACTACAAAAGTTGCTTGGGTGAGGCAGGGATGTGGCCTTTGCAGAGATTTGCCCTTCTGGATTTCAAGTTCTTAGCAGCCTTAACTCCATGGATGAAGAGTAAAAGTAGCAATGATTGTGAGAATTCCTGTATTGGTAACCCAGGATCGATAACCCATGAGTGACATGATACGAATGTTGTGTCTTTAATTGGGCAATAGGGCCAGGCTGGGGGTCTTGCTCATGAATCCACCACCATTTTGCTCAGCAGGATCCTTTTCTGAGCTCCTGGACTAGTCTACTAGCTGCTTTTTGAAGTTCTTCCAATTAAACGTGCTGGAGTGCTTCAATTTTCAGATCTTGGGGATCTTGGGTTTTGGAGGGATCAGGAGTTCATGCCTCCATGACAATAATGGCCTTGTCCCAAGTAATATCTGGCTTGACACACACACACAGGAGGACTCACACTTGATCTTGCCTTTACCTTGGAGCAGTCATGGTCAGATTTGCCACAATCTTTGAGTTTTCATGGGCATAATATGATGTGGTGCCTGGAACAACATCTAGGATTTGTTTCAACCTGTGGACTCTGATGAAGTGGACAGCGAACTCTCTAGTGTATCCTCTGCCTTATCACATGCCCTTCCCGACTCCTTCAGGTTGCAGATAGGAGCATGACAATATAGGAAGTAGTAAATGCTTCTTTGAAGGAGGAGGTTTTGTTACCTGCCTTGAAGGACTCAGTGGCATGTTTCCTTCTCAAGAAGCCCTCCTTGGCATTAGCAGTTTTGCTTAATAATGTACTCATTATGGTTGTATTTGTGTATGCGTTTCCATTGCCTCCATTTTAAAAGGCCTTTTGAAACTAATTTTTGTACCAAGGTATATAATTCTAAATCAAGTATTTATTTACCACTTGACTTATTTTATGTACTCTGTGCCATAACAACAGTTCTTAGCACAAAGTTGGTGGTTAAGGATATTCTTTAGCAGGATTCTGAGTACTAAGGGACTAAGTATGAGTATAATTCCAGCCCAGTGAAATCACATTTATTTAGACATTTTCTTTCTGTGTTTTTCTTTTTGGAGTGTTCTGTGAATTTCCCGTTCCATAAGTATAGTATAGGGGATGCCCAAAGACTGTAACCTAGAGAACAGTATCTGATGGCCAATTATGTCAAATGCTGCCATCATATCCCAAAGCACCAACATGGGTGTAAGGTAGTGGGACTTGGACACCAGAATGTCATTCTGAACTCAAGAAAGTACCATCTCAGTTGAATGGCCTGCCCAAATCCTGATTGACATAGATCAAGCAACCATTAAAAGACAGATGAAAACTCAATTGTGAGAGGTTAGCCCTCAGAAGGACTTTTTACAAAAAGGAAGCAGAGGCTCTACACAAAGAAGGACCCAAGGGAAGAAGAAAGTATCATCATCACTTCACCAAGAGAAGAAGTATCAGCATCAGCATCATCTGGAATGAGATACTGGTTTTCTCACTAATTACTTCTGCATAAGTCTATAATGGAAATAATGGAAATGGATAATGGAAAAATGTCACAAATTTCAAAAGAGAATTTATATGTGCTTCATTGTGTTGACCATGACAAACTATGGAGAGCCCTAGCAGACTTTGGGGTGTTACTACATTTGGTGACATTGGTGAAATCACTGTATGGAAATCAGGAAGCCACTGTATGAACTCAATATGGAGACACGGATTGGTTCAAGATCAAGAAAGGTTGAATTTGTCACCTTTCTTATTTAACTTGTACACCAAAGTGATCATCAGGAAACTGGAGCTAGACGAATCAAAAATTGGGGTAAAAGTTGGCAGAAGAAATATCAATAACCTTCGATATGCAGATGATACAACCCTCCTCTCAGAAACCCAGGAAGGCCTAAAGCACCTAATCATAAGACTCAAAGAAGAAAGCAAGAAGTTTGGCCTCTTTCTGAATATCAAAAAGACCAAACTCATGACAACTGCAAAGAATGGAAACATCAGAATAGTAATTGATGGAGAGGAGGTGGAATGCGTGGAAGTGTCAGGGCAGCCTTGCTCCGAATAAGACACGGACTCACTTAAAGGGTTTAAGGATTTCCGGGTTTATTGAAGCAGAATGCATGTGGAGAAAAAGACGGGAATGCGGGTGTGGTATCAGGGTCTCCCGTTTATACCCCGGTGGTGGACCTTGTTCTCCTCCACCCCCTATTGTCCCCCAAGACAGGTCCGGATGGGTGATTAGTGTTGGTGTGGGTCCGGCGATGAGTGATTCGGGCGATCTCCGACGTTCCCCTTTGTCTCCTTGCCTTCGTCCGGTGCAGGTGCGTCCCCCCGGGGTAATGGGTGGGAGTTCCCCCGATCTGTTAATGGTTTCCAGATCCTGTCCGAGGTGCGCTTCTATTGTCCTGATGATTTATTTATGGGTTTGGGTGCTTAAGGGATGATGTGTGTGTTTAAAGGATAATGGTTATCCCTTCCTCTTTCCTGATGTGCATGTTCCCCGTTGTGATGCACTTATGCCTTGCAACGGGGAACATGACAGGAAGAATTCACCTTTTTAGGATCACTGGTCAATCAAAATTGCGAATGCAGCCAAGAAATTAAGCGCCGAATCATGCTGGGTCACACAGCAATGATGAGTATGAATCAAATTTGGAAAAGCAAGGATGTCAGCTTGACAACTAAGTGTAGACTAGTCCGCACTATCGTGTTCCCCATAACTACATATGGCTGTGAAAGTTGGACGATGAAAAAGTTGGATAGAAGGAAAATTGATTCTTTTGAACTATGGTGTTGGAGGAGGCTCTTGAGCATCCCTTGGACTGCAAAGATAACAAACAAAGAAGTGTTGAAGTGCATAAAACCGGTCATGTCACTAGAAGGAAAAATAACAAAACTTAGACTTAGTTACTTCGGTCATGTAATGAGATCAACATTGTTGGAGAAAGACGTTATGCTTGGAACGTGCCACTTACGCAGTGGCAAAAGTTGATGAGGATGCCAAAGAATGTGCTGGTTGGATGTAATCAAAGCAGACACAGGCCAAAATATAAAGCAACTGAAAGAAGCTGTACAAGATCAGAAATCATGGAAAGAGCTGGCTTATGGAATCGCCAAGGGTCGGATATGACTGAATGAGTAATTCAATTTGTTGTATATAATAGTATATAATTTAATTAAAGCTGAACCAAAACTTACTATTACTTAAAGCCACAACCACAAATGTAGGCCTTGTACTTATTATCAGTTAGAATAGAATTAATTCATCAGGATACAACAGGAAAGAAATCACAGTGACATTTTCTCCTGTTTCTTTATTATACAATTTCCATATATTTGAGAATGCATCTGTACTCAAATACATGTAGGAAATATATTTTAAATTTGTACCTTGTTAAAAAAAATAAGCTGTAGACATCTTGCCTAGAGAAATTTCACAGAATCCTCCAAATTGTAGACAACATGTTTAAGGTTAGAAGTCAAATACATGAGTGGATAAGCCAGTGTATGAGGTACCATATTCTGCCACCTGCATTATATAGGTAAAATCAGATTGTCACACTCATTCTGGAGTATTTTTAATGATATTAAGATTTTTAAGAAAGGTAGTTAGCTGCCTTAGCTCCAAAGAGGCAGCTCTGCTAAGCTCTGTTGTTATAGAATGGTGCATATGTTAAGCATTTAATAAGGGGAGGCCAAGGAGGTAAGAATACATGTTCAGTTTGGTCTGTAGCAGCTTCAAGTGACCAATATGGACAGAAACCAATTGTCCCAACCAAGTTGCAAATGCTTGGGCCTCTGCTTTAAAAATTAGCTTGATAGACTAGCCCTGGATGACCAGCCCTGGGTGACCAGCAGAAAATCATATGCAAGCTTCATTCATCTGTTTGGAGGAAAAACACAATATATAATTGTACATGTGATTCTGGGGGGCAGGAAAGGATGAATCACATGGAACTGAGGATGAACACTGGTCAGAATGGAATAAGGACAACAACCTTGATTTAGAAATCCAGGATACTTACAGATCCTGAGGCAGCCTAATGCCTTCATCTTAAGAGCTTTCGGAAAGATGAGTGTTAAATCTAGGGGATTTATTGATTCATTTGATTTATATCTCATCTTTTATTCTGGAGCTCAAGTATGCATAGTGCTGAGAGAGAAGACCTGATCCAAGGTCTTCCAGGACTGAGGGCAGACTAGGAAACTGGGTCTCCCATGCCTCGTCCAACACCTTAAATATTATACTACCCTGGCTTTCATTTAAGAGAAGCCATGGCATTGCACTCTGCTTAGTGCAGTATTTTTCAAACTTGGCAACTTTAAGATGTCTGGACTTCAACTCCCACAATTCCCCAGAATCCCCCATGGCTGGCTGGGGAATTCTGGGAGTTGAACTCCACACATCTTAAAGTTGCCAGATTTGAAAAACACTGGCTTAGCATCTCTCCTCCAGATCCTTTGTAATTCTTTGATTTTCTTCTGGTGTTTAAATTTAGGTTTAGCCTTAAGCTGGTAAATAATCATAAGAGGATAATGGCAAAATCTTCAAGGAGAAAAATATTGCTGTAACAGCCTGTCAATACGAACACTGGTGAAGCAACAAATAATATTTTAATGTTCAAGTACTAGACGGCATTCTTTGGAGCGAGTCACATTCTGATAGTGAACAGTATGTGACTTGTATATGAGCCAGGCCATGTTTGACTGCTGCTGAACAAGTCCAGTGAGGAACAATCCTTTAAAAGCATTTGTGGAAATGTTGTTGTAAAGTACTCTGTTGCCTAATAAACACATTAATAAGTGAAGGACAGCCTCTGTTTTCTCAGTGCTTGTTATGCTTGTGGGTTGCTGGAGGGGACTGGCAAAGCAAACAGGCATTTGACTATAAAAGGATGACCTTCCTAGCAAAGAATTTAAATCTTCTATCTTTGCTGCCCGAATGAGGAAGGAATGCTGTTGTATCAGAATGGTAAGTGGGGGAAGGGAAGCAGCATTGCATGCGTGCGCACTCTCTCTCTCTTTCCAATCATCCTTATGGCTTTCTAAAGGCTTTTTTTCTTAGAAGAGGGGGAAAAATAATCATTAGCCATTTGTACAAATGTGCAAAGCAGCCAATCAATGGACAACAGAACATGCTTGAATGCTCTAATCATGGATTCCACATACAAAGCTTAAGAGTCCCTCTATTTGGTGAGTGTAGACAAGGGCCACAAACTCCCACCTTTTTGATGCAAGGGGTTAAAGTTCTGAGAGATTATATAGGAAAACCTCCAGGACCCCTCTTCCAAAATTCCACACAGGGAAAGCCTGGAGTTGCATTTCAGAGGATGTGCAGGACAGATAACTTGGGTTCAAACAGCCAGATCCTTGCAACTGTACTGTATGGGGCATTAATGATCCCAAAGAAAGGACTTTCTGTGTTACTGCTGCCAATATGAAATCAATCCTAAGTATTGCCAGTGGCAAACTCTCAATTCAGTACAATCTGCAACATTAAACACGGTATCTTTTGATTCTTGGTGGCGCACCTGAAATGGAAAAAAGCTGTGTGGGTGGACAACTTAATGTGGGCAGATTAGTGATGCACAAAATGTTCCCTGCCCAAACCATTCTGGACATGGCACAGCTGGTATCTGTGGCTTGTGTCCGATCAAACGATCTCTTTGGGGGCTTGTGTTCCAGAAACAGTTCAAACTGGGACTGTTCTGTCTCAAATATGGCTCCAAATATGATGGTTCCAGGGAGAAGAGTTTCAGGTGTCCCTTTCAGTTTCAGCAGGTGTGATTGTAATTGTCTTGGTTCTTGCAATTGAGGTGGGATCACTTGAACTCTACTGTCTGGGCCAGGACAGCAGGAGAGACCTTTATGTTCTTTCTGCTATTGGCTGAGGCTGTGGGGAAACTGATCTGGGTAGAGTTCTAGAGTGAGCAACAGGCATTTAAGGAGCATGTGATGCAATGGGAGCCATTCTGTTCTAACTGCCATTGGACAAAGACTTAGTGGAGAACAGCTATAGAGGAAAAAGCTTCTTGAGGGGCCATTGGACTCAACACTGGAGGGGTGCTTTTCCAGGAGTGGTGACATTGCACAATAAGTATCTGATTGCCTCCCTGTCTCTGAGGCAACCACCACAGCTCCATTCCCATAGTTTAATTATTCTTTTCATTCCAATTTTGATTTAGTGGAGTGAGATTTTGACTCAGGGAAGTGGGGCAGATGGTGAATGAAGATGCTAGATGCCAGATGCTAGATGGAGAGTTGAAGTCCACACATCTTAAAGTAATCCTTCCAGAATCATGACCTGAAAAACTATTTATACCTCTGGAAATAAACCACTGGATTCCACTCTCTATGATTAATACTTTAATTTGTCTTTAAGTGACTAATTATAGCATCATCATCATCATCATCATCATCATCATCATCATCATCATCTTCATTTATAGTAATAAGATCTTCTTCTGCCTAGCTCCTCTATTCCTTCTGCAGGGGTTTTAACTGAGATTCTACTTCAAAAATAACAGGCATGGTAAAGCTGGTGGCTATATTGTTTAGAAATGAAATATAAGTATTTGATCTTCAGATTCTGTATTCCTTTTTAAATATCAATATAATATTGGGAAGGCAGTTTGTGACATGAAAGTTTTTTTTTTAAAGCTGAATTTACTTTTTTACCCATATGACACGTCTTGGAAAATAAGAAACTGTCCAGGAGAGAAAAAGTTGCTGCTGAAATTATTGTAGTGGAGTAATCAGGAGATAAAAATGAATTCTCAAATAGATATTTAGTTCAATTTTGTTTTCTGTGGTTTGAATCAGAATAAAGGTTTTTTTCATAATTATTTGTAGCCAATGCCAAGATGATTGTGTTACCAGCAACAACTGTTTTGTGAACGGTCTCCGTTATTGATGCGATAATTGTTTCCTTTTCTTTCTGCATGTAATTTCCTTTCACTATTTACTATAATATCCCCTCCCCCAATTACGTGCACAATGTAAATCAAGGCTAATGGTAGTTGCATCTAATGAAGTAGACTGAAATACAAAATCTGGGGTGCTAGAAGCATTTGTGCAGCTATACCTTGAAATGGATTTAACTCACTGGTTTGCTTTGTGAATCCCTGAACTCCGAGGAAGTCTTCTTCAATCAGGAAACTGGATCCATTTCTTAGTCTTTTTGCTCATAATGATAGTTATTCTTTTTACCATAAACTTCTTTCTTTGTCTCCCATTCTTGCCTGCCAGGCACTGTTGTGTGCCACAACATATTTCCTTCTGGACCTTCTTGTCCTTTTCTTAAGTATGTCTTATGTTGGTTAGATAAATGTAGCACTGTTCTAAAATCCAAGCTCTGTAGATTTGCTATGTAAAAGGATATTCATGTGAAGGGGGAATTAGAAAATAATGCTCTCATTAGGAGGTTTAACTATGTAGAGCTTCTTCTCCGTACTGAAGATTAAATAGGCACTATCAACAAACAATTGTAATTTGAACAAAGAACTCATGGCAAAATTATCTCTTTTTCTGCCCTTTAAGAAAATCATTTGAAAATTGATCCTCTCAACTACTGACAATTTTCAACAAAGAGCAATCAGGAATGTTAACATTTGGGGGGAATTTAAAGCTTGGCAGATTAATTTTATCTTGATCCTCCAATACATTCCACAAGCTAATGTTTTTAGCTAATTATTCATGACATCATGTATATAACATTTTACTCTAATCTCTTTTTGTCCTTTCAGGGCTGCAAGGTAGAGACCTAATAATTCTGTTTTTATCTGCCAGAAAATACATATTGGAGTTTCTCTGCATGATTTTATTGCTCAACACACTAAATCTGTACAACATATTAGTGATTTATGCTGGGGCTCTCTGTTTCCTGTTTACACAGGGAGATCTAATCCACATGGAAGGAAAACTTTAATATGGCTACTGATACAGTGCATAGCTACTGTACCTTGACTTTCAATTACATTAAATCCCATTATCATCACTTTCTTTAAAACAAATCCTCTTTTACACCTGAAATGCTCTGCTTCCCTGGGAAGATGGCTGTATTTTCCCTAATCACAAACAGTGCCATTCTAATGGAAATGCACGATCTGCACACAATGCAGGGAAAGGATTTTAACATGTTCTTTATGCTGAAATTCAACAATGTGTATAGAAGAAAAGAAAAACCCTCTAGACACAACTGGCTTTATGTTGGATGTCTTACACAGAGCATCTCCATTATAGCTTAGCGCAGCATCTACATCATTATGCTATCTCACAAAATCATCTTGCATGAATAATTATTATAGTCTAAAGATAGGTCAACTACAGGTTATCTTGGTACTGTTATTACAGAGCTGAATATTTTCTCTGAAAACTGAAGTGACACACTGAAGACATTTGCAAAGACAACCTATTGTGAAAAGAAGCTTTATCACAATTACTTAAGATCATGCTGGGTCCAAAATTCAGCAAGAGGCAAGGTTGAAGTATCTCATAAACACAGGATTGTGCCCCGTGAAACGTCTTCAGGGTAACCTAAAACCCACAATAGAACCTGGAGAAAAATATACTTGGTGTTTATATTTATGTTGCTGTAGAGAGAAAGCACACTTTTAAGTTTTGAAAGGACAGGTTTATACAGCCATGCTCAGCTCTGGGTTACAACATCAAGCGGTGCTTAGCATGCATAAACTAACACAGATTTAACCTGGAGGACTTTAAAGTGGGATTAGAGAAATTAATGAAGGATAAGACCATCAGTGGGTATTATTGTGATGATTACATATTGCTATCAGTATCCCACCCACTTCTGAATATCAGCACTGCTACTGTCACATTCTGCTTATGGGAATCCTACAGGCAGCACATATGATTGCTTCTATGGTAAGCAGAATGGTAAGCTAGAGAGACCTTTGATCTGTCCCAACAGAGCTCTTATTTTCTTACATCCCTGGAAATCACAGTGTCATCCAGTGTTCTATAAAGAAGTGTCAATCATGCATATCTGAACTGGGCCTTCCAGTAGCCTTAATAATATTTGCTGGTCTTACTATATACATTTTGCAGAGCTAAGTTGTTTGCAAAGAAAGAAATAAACAGTACATAGCTCACAGTTTTCATGTGGCTTCCAGACCGTTTTTTACAGCCCCTGGAGCCCGCCACTATGCACACTTTAAATTTAATAGTATAGTTTTTCAGAGTTTTTTTTTTAAGGAAAGAAGATGCAAAATTGATGCACTATTTTACTTTAAATAACATTTCCTCTCCAAAATACTGAGAAAATACCTAAGGAATAAATTAAACAAAAATAGGGGACACCTAAAAAACAGGCAGAGCTTCAATCATACTATCCCAGCCACCATCTTGACTTTTTGGATGACATCACTCAGACAGCACACACACACACATACATTAAATTGCATGTAGACCCTAAGGGTTCATCCACACACCTACTTTATCTTGCTTTCCTCCTGCCCTGGAGCTGGGAGGAAATCATGACGGCAAAAATTACTCTGCCTCCATGGGATCCCATTATTGAGGATCCAGAACAGGGCAATACTATGCTGTTCTCTGTATAGCTGCTCCATGCAACTTTGTAAGGACAGCGATTGGAAGATTTCTCTGAATGTCACCAAGCATGGGAAGAGCTGCCACCAACTGAGGTACAGAATGTGTGACAGGATCAATTTTATTTTGTTTTCAAAAGAACTATTGACCTATTGGCCTTAGGACTACTAGATGGCAGCAAAGAGTTCATTACTCATACCTGGATTTGCTGGATTTGTGCAGCTCAGATGTAGCTGCTGCATAAGTGACTTTGAAGTTGGACTTGAAGAGACAAGTTTTGGTGTATGTTCAGGTTCTGGACATGTTCAGCTATGCTATACTCTCAGATATATCCACATAATTTCTCCAAAATCATTATTGACTTATCAGCTGGTTTACCTGTCAACCTATTGACCATTAAGTGGGAGCAAAGTGTTAGAGTTTTCTCTTTGCTGCCATTTAATGGTCATCCAGATTTATAGTCAACACAAATCTGGATAAGTGTTGAACAGTTGGAATATGAGAAATTAATGTACTGATTCTTGGGTCAGATCACAGCCTTACTTTCAGCTCTAAACATCCAAAAGAGCATGAGAAGAGAAAAAATGTGGCTCCATGTTGAAGCTTTATCTGTACCAGGTTATATACTAAGATGGAGTGAACTTTTGAAGGGAAGATTTCATGAGGAGAAGAAATGAGATGCTGGGGCTTCCCCAAATTGGTGGACACTGCAAAAGGAATTCTCTGCTGTGCAGACTACAAGAACACAAGGGCTGAGTCCTTTCAATCACATTTTCAGTGTCATGGGTATAGTTGAGTGTGGGCTATTCAGTTTCAGGGATTCACATTCTCTAGTTCAACCAATTGACTGGTTGATCAATCCATTTGGAAAATGAAACAAAGAAAAGAAATTGTAGAAGAAGCCAGGTTCTGGTGAGCCTTGAAGCCAAAACAGCACTCAGGACAGGCACCAAGCCTATGGACTTGACAGAAGAAGGTCTGCCTCTTATCCTCTGACCTAATTGCAATCAAACAGATTGACAACCCCCAAATGCATCACCTCACACCTCCTCCCCCATAAGCCATGGATTGGATGGGAGGCTTTCTTCCATTTTCTCAGGGAAAATATTACTTTCATGTCAGAACACCTTGGATCACCTTCAGCCTGCCTCAGAAGTGGGCTTCCTATGAGATGGTGGTTCTGTTGTGGGGACATGTCCTCAGTAAATGGTAAATGGGCATCTTCATGCTGTGTGATAAGCAGGCTAATATGGATAAGACCTAAGTAGGTCCTCTAAAGATATGTGTTAGGTAGAAGAGTGCCCATGAAATGACCAATGTTCAACTTCTTTAAGGGAATATAACAAAATCAGTAATTGCTCTAGAACCTATTGTGATCAAAATCTCAGTGCATTTCCTGTTATGATAGCTGTACAAAACTTCAAAATTTCTTTTAAAATGGTGCAGAATGCAATAGTTGTGTAGTGTATCATGGTTCAGGGGATGCAGCTTTGTGACTATGATTCTGGCCAGTTGGATGAGTGAAAAAAGAGGAAAAAATAAATAATATAAGGAACATCTGAACATTCTTTCTCTGAGCAAATGAAAGTAGAGCAATGTGCTATGCATTTTCAGGATCATTACTGACATTCTTTTCTGTTAAATTCCCACAGACAATGATCCTGGAGCAAAAATAAAAAGGGCAAAGGAAGAAGGGATGTCCTGTAAAGAACCCAGTGTTCTTGCTACATAAAATAAATAATTTGTAGGCTATAAATAGTGATACATTTTAAAAGCTTATATAAATAAGCTCAATATGCTCTGAAGAAATGCTGCAAATGAATTGATAAAGGGTGAAGACTAGCCATCTTCAAAATGATGTTATGAACTCCTTATAGGCTTAGGCTGCAATTCTGAACTGTACACATAAAAAGAGCGAATTTTTGTTTTATCCCTCCTCTTTTTAAACAAACTGATAACCCAGATTAAATGATTGTAACACAGTGTACTTAGCTACAACTAAATATAGTTTAGATTAATCTAATTCTTCCTACAAGCCATGCTCTCAGAGGCCTGTAAACTGGGCTCTTTGGAATTAGAAGCTCATTTGCACATAGCTTCAGTTGAAGTTGTTTTTTGGTCTTCTGCCATCTGGGATTAGGTGAATGGCTAAGAGAAGGACCTTCTCTATGGTGGTGATGTGATTCTAGAATGTTGTTCCTGGGATTGGCCTCTTGGTACTACTCTAATGTTACTTGGGAGGCATTTTTATCCTATGTTTTTCATTTTATCTTTTTTCTCTGCTTATATTATTATAATATTATTGCTTATCTCTGCATTGCTTTCATTCATATTGACCACTTTTATGCTATTTTCAAATAATAAATAAGGGAACATGACCAACTGTGTGACATATGGAACACATTTGTGGGATTCCCTTCTGATGTGATCAGGTTGAATGTGGAGGCCATGAGGTACTCACTCCAAATATCTGGCAATTACTATTATTATTCCTAGATCCTCTTTGCAGCTGTTCTGGAGTATAATCTTGATCTAAGAGGATCCCATGTAAAAATAACCTATGGGAAGAAAATGAGACAAAGGAAAATCTTCACTTGGTTTGGATTGCCTGGTTGTGTCAAAGTGTATCTGGTGTTCAGAATGCTAAGAGCCAACAGTTTAAGTGCTTATATTGCTGCAAGTTTGACTTTCACATGCGCCTATAGTTGATCTCTCAAACAGCATAGCATAAGGATAGCATAGAAACATGCAAAATAATTTCAGTTAACTATTTTTACATGTATTCCCTTGTAACTGTCTTCCATTTGTAACTATCCTCTACATGGTTGTGATTCTGCTATTGTATTGTGTTTTGTTTTGTTTTATATTTTATATTTTAATTACTTGATTAATTTATTATCCAATTTGAATTATGTGTAGTATGTTCCAAAAGTACAGCAACTTTCCAGATGTGAGTATGTGAAGAAAAATGTCTCCCTAATCATTAGTAAAGGACATTCCCTTTCAGTGCAGTTTTTATCTCATCTCCAGCCTGTATCTGTCCTTGGCTATTCCATTTTTACAGTAGTATTTTGTATTTTCTCCCAAGGTAAGAGTTGTTTTTGATCCCACCTTGGATATACAACCAAGAACTAGCATCTGCAGAGTTCCTGCTTGTGGTTGCTGAATGTGGTTGTTACAGGTATGCTCCCTATTTTCTTGTCATTGGCCATTGCCCTCCATGGCCATTTTGGCTTGAGCTGCAGGAGAAACTGGACATCTGGTTTCCATGGAGGCATCTGACTATGCATTGCCTGACACACACTTTGCAAGGAATTGTTCAGGCATGACACAGACTCCTTATATTCATTATAGGACCACAAGACTTGTTATTAAACATGTGCTCTGTGGTCTTTCAAAAGATAGTTAGATTTGTCTGTAAACAAAGACTGCCATTTAATTTATTTATCAAATTTCTGTATACCACAGTCTGTTAGAGACTGTTAGTACCAATGATATGTGGGAGGGAGCTCTTTCATTGTGATGTGAAAGCCCCCTCCCACTTTACCCCTCATTCTTCTTCATCCCATCAACTACCCATGGGTTATTCTTGGACACAAATCTACCAATCTTCTGGAAGACTGATAAACTTCTTTTTAAAAATAGGGGACAGAGGATGACCTAGGATGAAGAAGGTGGGAGATCACTCAATGTACTATGCAAGCTCCCTCCCACTTCATGCCACACTTCTAAGGTGGACTCATGCTCAGCAATAGCCTGAATGAAAGTTACTGGCATAGAGTACAGTAACGAACTTTCACTTGGGCAACCTGAAAGGGGGCAAAAGTCTGTGATTCAGGCACCCACCCATACTCACCCAGGCCTGCCCTGCTACACTTTAAGGAGTGTAATGGTTGGCTCCAAGAATGGCAAGGATTCAGGAGATCGTTTTATAAATCACCTGCAGCTTCGTTGTTATCAGTGGAGGACCCAACAATTCAAGCAGTAAGACAGTATTGAAAGGCAGTCAAGAAGAAAATGAGGAAGACTCTGGTGTAATATATCTTGGGATATATTGATTGTAGATGCGAAATAGTTGTTGCAGTTTATTTTTTCTTCCTAATTAATCTTGCTAAACAGACTGTGAGAATTGTGCTTGGAAAAAAATTACTTTTGGTTTTAGGCAGATGCCAATGAGCCTGAAAATGAGATTGATTGGTGGTGTTTTTTCCCATTGGTTAGTGACTTTGGGTGGGAGGGGAAACCAGCTAGGATACTCAACCAATTAAATGGTCCTAAGTTAAGCTGAAAGGACAGACCTACCCACAAGCTTCATTACTGAGGCAGATCTGAGCTCAGCTGGTGGGCTATGCAAATTTGGTCAGCATATTTTTCTCTTGACTCAAAGGCTGGAAGAATACACATTAAGGTGGCCATGAGGAACAGTCCATTCTGAGAGGAACCTTGTGAGCACTGAGGCAGGAAAACAGGTTCATAAAAGCACAAGGCTTCAGCTCTGCATCAAAATCATTACTTGCAACTATTGCAACCAAGTGAATACAGGACTTGAAATTCTACAAATTACCTACTGAGAATTTATCTAAAGCTTGTGGGATATAGTTTATTTAACATTAGCATGAAAAGAAATTTAATTCCATCCTTTAGCTTGAAGTAGGTTATTCTGAAGAGATATATTTTAACCTGAATCTAGAGGTAAACTCATCTGACAAGAAGCTATTGAAATGAATTATGTGGACAATTCTTATTAGACCTTGGTTCCTAGCAGAGATAACCCTCTATTTTTCTCTTCCTCACCAACTGTTTTGAATTAATCTATTATAACTTCAGAAACAGTTTATTTTAAATATCTCCTGTTTTGCAAATCCCAACATTTTGTACGTCTAGATAGTAGGGGTCAAGGTATCTGTAAACATAAGAAGAATTTGCCTTTGCAAACTAGAATTTCTTAATTGCATGGCTTGCAGAAATTAAACATATGGCTGGATGAAAGAGTTATTTCTTGCTTAACCTTTTAATCATTGGCAATTGAAAACTTCTGAAATAATATATTACAGATCAAACTGCAGGCAGTTTTTTATGAGACAGAGTGTTAATTAAGGAAATTTGTGTATAAATGATTTTTTAAGAACGAGTCTAAAACGAGTTTGAAATTCTACACCTATACACTCACTGAAATCAATACAGTTTGTTTCTATGATATGCCACAGATCTGCTTAGAACTGAAAAGTACAATTAGCTAAGGTGTCTTCCACATGTCAGCTGGCTATGTACCTTCTCAGTGTCATGAACAATGTGCCATACAGTTGCTCCCCATCTTCCTTTTTTTTTTTTGTGCAGCCATTCAGTGGAAGCACACCAAAAACAGGAGGCAGCCTATATCCTGTCTTCATCTTCAACTTTTCACCTTACTACATTAGCTTTATTTATTTATTTATTTATTTATTTATTTATTTATTTATTACTCAAATTTAGCCACCGCCCATCTCCCCCAGAAGAGGGACTCTGGGCGGTTTACAATAAAATCCCACATAAAACATAAATATTAAAATCACATAAAACAATTATGATAAAACACAATAAATAAATAAAATCCCAGAGAAATGTAGAATCCAGGCTGGTGGGAGGGACTCTCGGGTGCGAGCCACCCCCAAGAATGGTTACTCACTTTCCTGCCCGAGGCGAGACGGCAGAACCAGGTCTTCAGGGCCTTCCGGAAGGTCAGGAGTGAAGGGGCCTGCCTCACCTCTGAGGGCAAGATATTCCAGAGAGCGGGGGCCACCACAGAGAACGCCCGCTTCCTGGACCCCGCCAGATGAAATTCTCTTATGGACGGGGTCCGTAACACACCCTCTCTGGATGATTGGGTGGGGCGGGCCGATGTAATGGGGATGAGACGGTCCCTCGGGTAACCTGGCCCCATGCCATGTAGGGCTTTAAAGGTAACAAACAACACCTTGAATTGGACCCGGAAGCAAACTGGCACCCAGTGCAGCTCGTGCAGCAACGGTGTTCTATTTTTGCTGTGAGGAAAGGAAGAAAACAGGCTAGCCACTTCTGAGGGAGTGCAAATGACTTGCCAAGGAAAGATGGCACCTTGACGTTTAGATGGACAGAGGATCTCTGATATGGGATAAGATGGGAGGTAGAAAGATGGAAACTCCAATGTATAGATCCAGAGGAAGCACTGTAAAATTGCCATTGTAATGTTCCTTCTGACGTAGAACTAAGCCAATTAACTTTGTGGAAACCCTGCAATATGATAGATTATGCAAAAGTCATGCTGATCTCAGATTGGCACATTCCTTGGATATGGACCTGATTGAGCTATAACAATGATAATATTACTAAATTTATTTGCTGAATATATTGTTTTCTAGTAGGATAGAAATAAATGTATTTAGAACTGATTTTCCCCCCTAAATTCTATTGGTTTCCTTAAACAAACAAGCAAGTAAATAAAGCAAACTTTTGTACACATGAAACAAATGTCAATATGGAAACATATTAAGAATATTTGATCAACCATATATATATTGTTTTCTTTCATTTTTATTTGGAAATTAATTTGGGTTGAATCCAGAGGAACATTTTTATTCAAAGAAAGAGTCCTTTTGTGAATGAAAATGTCTTTGTTTTAGTGGCTAACACTATTTTTGGACAATCTTCATTGGAAGACCTTCACTGATCCAGAAGATCTTCCAAGATAAAATCAGGGAAGTGTTTAATTTGGATAGCAAGGGTCAGCCAGATCTGTGCAATCCATACAATCAGCCACACTGGATAGACTTGAAAGCAAGCCAAGTCCACTAATCATGACAAGACTGGGCCATAGCTTGAGCAAATGGACCAGAGACCTTGAATCCATAATTCCTCAGCAGCTGCAATGGTCAGGAAACTGATGCTTCCATGTAAAAGACTTACATCTCCATGTTAGACCAACAGGACAAGCAAGGAACGTGAGGCCATTCTCAAAGGTGGAAAGGGATGGTCTCTAAGTCAGTAAGGCTTTCATCTCCTTAACAAAGGAGGAGAAGAATCTGGACCTTGGGGCATAAAAAGGCTTCAGTTAAATCCTACTGTTGTGGATTTGAAAGACAGAGTGCAATTCTGAGCAGGTATAACATGCTTTATTGAAACAATGATTGTTGGCTTCCAGCTTAAAAAAGGAAGGGGAACAGAGTAGAATAGAAAAGAAGATCTTTTATAAAGGTTTGAATTGTGGGGTGGGAAATTCTAGGGCTCTGATTTGCTGTCAGGATCCTGGGACCATATAGGGAAAACTGGATAAGTTTGATTTTGTAAGGAGAGCTGTTTTACTGCTGAGAAACACTGAGCTTTTAGGAGGAAGCAGGGGTGCTAGACATAGTCATGGATTCTTGTTAGCAAGTGAGAAACATTGAGGGGATTAGGTGCCTATCACCCTGTTGCAATTTCCTCATTAGGTTTGCTTTAGTCAATTGCAAGCAGGAACATGCTTGCTGCGTCTAGTCAATTTCATTTTGCCTTTGTTAAAGGTGAGTGATACTTTTTCCTTTTCAGCAAGGAAAAGATTAGTAAGTGGTGGTGGGGAGGCTTTGTTTAGGGGCAGGAATATTTCCTTTGGGTCTGACACGATTATGTAAAGTGGGGAACCAAACCTACTCCCTGTCATGTTTGCAAGGTTAGCAGAAAGTGTCCTGGAATAAACTCTCATCTTGTTTCAACCATGACACCACTTAAGCCAGTACAAATTACCTACATGGTACTTTCCACAATGCTTATCTCCTTATTCCTCCAGTGCATGTTGCCAGGGGCACAGAGAAGAAAAAAGGGGATTAATAAAAATTATGCATCTGTTCTTCTGCCTGTAGGCACTGATGTCTACTAAAACTGGTACTGTTGCCTATTTTCTGTCTGTGATCCCTGATTGGCTGTCCCAGTTTGACACAGGGAAAATTCCTAAACATTCTGTCCTCTGAAATGGCTCCAGGTCTGTATTACATCACCGTATTTGCTATACATACCTTACTAGTTCTAGAACTAATGGCTTTCAGAACATATATTGTGTATTCCCTGCATGGAACAAAATGCCCTTGGTGTACTTGTGACAGCAGGATCGCCATTTAAAATACTGAGTCAGCATCAAGATATGGCTCAATTTCTAGTATATTAACAGCAATGTTTTATCAAGATGTGAAAACTGGTACAGGTAGAAAAAAATCAGCTGTAGTCACCTTATGTCTTTGTTATCTATCATGAAACTTAACGAGAGTAACTTTTCACTGGGAAACTATTAACTAATTTGTAAAGAAGCCCATCTCTAAGATGCAATATGTTTTAGCTGCTACTTCTGCAAGCTAAGATGAAATAATGATAGAACATCACCCCGCAAAACAAAACTCAAAGTGAAACAAACAAAAGAACCTCCTAAGCTCAAGGAAGTGGCTGAAACTGTTGATTTCTCAGAAAAATGATAATCGATTCCATCAAAGTTAATCACCACTAACAACCAATCCCAATCCATTACTCTTTGGGGTGGATTTATTGGGCTAACAATTTTAACCGCAAGATGGCCAACTGTCAGTTGACGTACCTGATATGGTCTGCATAGCAATTTTGTTTATGTTTAGGTGCCCCCCTTCATTGGTTGTACGACTTTTTCACAAAACAAATGCCATCTATCTTTGTTTTTCATGGCATCCCCTAGCTATGTTGCCACGTATGTGCTCCAGGTGATATCCTTTGCCCAGGGGTGCAAGCTTTATGATAGAATGTGTAAACTCAAGAGGGGGCCCCAGTGGGACCAAATAAAATTCTTTTTCCCAAAGAATGTAACAATGAGCAGGTCTTGCAATATACAAGCATCTCTTTGACAGCTTGTGCACAAGCTGACTCACTGCTGTGATAGAGGACTGGTGTTACACCTTTTGATTGTTCTAAAAGGAAGTATTTAGTTTTCCTCTTTTCCTTTCCCCAAAATAATTTGGTTTTGGTTACAAGTCCATGGCATGTTCAGTCAGGAAGGAGTGACAAATATGGATAGAATTGCATCAAGATTTAAACAAACACACAATTGCATTTCCCATAGGACATATTTTCAGATGAGTAATGAAGCATATTTTTATTTACACTCAGGATTCTGAATGAGTAATGAAGAAATTCAGTGAATTTCAGGTATTAATCCAGAGATGACCCTGAGAGAATTCTTGAACAAACAGAGAAAGGAGAATGGAAGGAGAACAGTAATTAGATATGGAGCTCTTTAGACATATTCTTTTTCCAAAGGGTTTTCTTTAGAGTGTGATAATAATGAATATTAACTCCCCATCCCCCAGCATTTTGTAAACAAATGCATTGTTGTTGATAGGGCGATGCGAAAATTCACTTTGAAATTTTGATTTGAAGGCAATTCAGTCAAATCACTGATATGAATCAAATCTGCAAACAGAATCACCAAACCAATTCAATGTAACCAATCAGGTCTAGTGCTTTCAAATCAGTTTGATAACCAATTTGGGTTTGATCACGCATAAGCATGCCTCTTCTGAATCGAATCAACAATATAAATGGAATCAATCTGTTATTCAAATTAACAACTTGAATCAAACCATCTTGTTGAATCAAACCAATGATTCAAATTGGATTGCAGGGTACTTATACACCCATAATCATTGACCTGTCATTTGGCCTTTTCCCCATAGAACTTGTATGCTGCTTTCTCCAAGCTTATTTAGTGGTATCTGGCATTCTGGATAGCCCAGCATTTCCTCCCCAATAGCTCTCAACAGATGCTGGGATATGATACAGAGCAACTTGCTGCTTGTCTTCAGCCAACCATCTTTTTAGGAATATAGGCCCTGGTAATGGATGTAGTGGATTCTAGCCACCAATGCATCACTCTCCTGTATTTTGTTTATTTGTTCAGTCGCTTCCAACTCTTCATGACTTCATGGACCAGCCCATGCCAGAGCTTCCTGTCAGTCGTTGCCACCCTCAGCTCCCCCAGGGACGAGTCCATCACCTCTAGAATATCATCCATCCATCTTGCCCTTGGTCGGCCCCTCTTCCTATTGCCTTCCACTTTCCCTAGCATCAGCATCTTCTCCAGGGTGTCCTGTCTTCTCATTATATACTGCTTGGAAAATCTCAGTTGGAATAACAGGGTTAGGGTTAGGGTGCAACCAACTGTTATTGGCATGTGTGAAAGATGAGAAAACAGAGCCCATTAATGACCCATTGGTTTCAATTGACTTCAGTGCTCTGGTGATGTTCATTTATTTATTTATTAGACTTATATTTCTGCCTTTCTTTCGAGAGTTTATGGTGGTGATCATATCATTCCATCCTCCCATTTTTGCCTCACAATAACAGCAGTGTGTGATATTATTTATTTATTTATTTATTTATTCGATTTCTATAGCCGCCCTTCTCAGCAAATGACTCAGTGCGGCTTACAACAATAAAAACTATAAAACAGTTAAAACAATTTCAATTAAAACAATTAAATTACAGAATAAATATACATGGCTACCAAGTAAGCAGTGCATAGATGTTAATATAACCAAGAAACGGGACCATTCACACGTTCGGTGCCCCAGACTCGGGCACATAACCAGGTCTTCATGGCCTTATGAAAGGCCAACAGGGTCGGGGACATCCTAATCTCTGTAGGGAGAATATTCCAGAGGGCAGGCGCTATGGAGGAGAAGGCACTCCTTCTAGTTCCCGCAAACCGACATTCTTTGGCTGACGGGACCCATAGCATACCCAACCTACTAGATCGAATTAGATGGGCAGAAACAACTGGGATAAGGCGGTCCCTAAGGTAACCCAGTCCCAAGCCATGAAGGGTTTTAAAGGTGACAACCAGCACCTTTAATTGCACCCGGAAGCCTAATGACAGCCAATGCAGCTCACGTAGCAGTGGTGTTACGTGCGTCGAATATCCGACTCCATTTACTACCCGTGAAGGCAATGGGCCCAAAGTCACCCAAAGAGCTTCTGTGGCCGAGGGTGGACTTGGCTGTGGGTCTCCATGGCGACAGTCCAAGACCTGAAAACTTATACCACAAGCTCTTGGTCTAATATTCTTTAGTCTAAGACTACTACCAATATGGTTAAAACTTAGGATTTATATTCTGTGATGACTGTATTAAATACCTGAGAATAATTATTTCTAGCAAAATATCTTTTTTTAGTTAAAATCACATTTTGACAGCTGTACCTATTTTTGTCTGTCTTTGGGGAGGAGGGGGGTTGGGTCAGTTTTGACTCCTAGCAACTATATGGACAAGTCCATGCATGTTTTCTTGGCAAAATTTTCAGAAGTGGTTTGCTACTGCCTGCTTCCTAGGACTGACAGTGAGTGAGTGACTGGCTCAAAGTACTCAGCTGGCTTCATGCCTAAGGCAGGACTAGAACTCACGGTCTTCCTGTGTCTACTCCAGTGCTTTTAATCACTATACCAAACAGACTCTCCATATCTATGTTAATTCTACTTAAATATTTTTTAAAAAACTTGATATATTAATGACTATTTTTTTTTATGGAAGGGACAAAACATCCAGATTTTTTTCTTCTAACCTATGGCTTTCATATGAAAATTGTGGTTTTAATTTTTCTGATTTTAAGGTGTATCATTAGTCATATTTGTTGGCATCAACAATTTTTGTTGTTTATTCGTTTAGTCGCTTCCGACTCTTCGTGACTTCATGGACCAGCCCACGCCAGAGCTTCCTGTCGGTCGTCAACACCCCCAGCTCCCCCAGGGACGAGTCCGTCACCTCTAGAATATCATCCATCCATCTTGCCCTTGGTCGGCCCCTCTTCCTTTTGCCTTCCACTCTCCCTAGCATCAGCATCTTCTCCAGGGTGTCCTGTCTTCTCATTATGTGGCGAAAGTATTTCAGTTTTGCCTTTAATATCATTCCCTCAAGTGAGCAGTCTGGCTTGATTTCCTGGAGGATGGACTGGTTGGATCTTCTTGCAGTCCAAGGCACTCTCAGAATTTTCCTCCAACACCACAGTTCAAAAGCATCGATCTTCCTTCGCTCAGCCTTCCTTATGGTCCAGCTCTCGCAGCCATATGTTACTACAGGGAACACCATTGCTTTAACTATGCGGGCCTTTGTTGTCAGTGTGATGTCTCTGCTCTTAACTATTTTATCGAGATTTGTCATTGCTCTTCTTCCAAGGATTAAGCGTCTTCTGATTTCCTGACTGCAGTCAGCATCTGCAGTAATCTTTGCACCTAGGAATACAAAGTCTTTCACTGCTTCTACATTTTCTCCCTCTATTTGCCAGTTATCAATCAAGCTGGTTGCCATAATCTTGGTTTTTTTGAGGTTTAGCTGCAAACCAGCTTTTGCACTTTCTTCTTTCACCTTCATCATAAGGCTCCTCAGTTCCTCTTCACTTTCAGCCATCAAAGTGGTATCATCTGCATATCTGAGATTGTTAATGTTTCTTCCAGAGATTTTAACTCCAGCCTTGGATTCCTCAAGGCCAGCTTGTCGCATGATGTGTTCTGCATACAAGTTGAATAGGTAGGGTGAGAGTATACAGCCCTGCCGTACTCCTTTCCCAATCTTAAACCAGTCTGTTGTTCCGTGGTCTGTTCTTACTGTTGCTACTTGGTCGTTATACAGATTCTTCAGGAGGCATACAAGATGACTTGGTATCCCCATACCACTAAGAACTTGCCACAATTTGTTATGGTCCACACAGTCAAAGGCTTTAGAATAGTCAATAAAACAGAAATAGATGTTTTTCTGAAACTCCCTGGCTTTTTCCATTATCCAGCGGATATTGGCAATTTGGTCTCTAGTTCCTCTGCCTTTTCTAAACCCAGCTTGTACGTCTGGCAATTCTCGCTCCATGAACTGCTGAAGTCTACCTTGCAGGATCTTGAGCATTACCTTACTGGCATGTGAAATGAGTGCCACTGTTCGATAGTTTGAACATTCTTTAGTGTTTCCCTTTTTTGGTATGGGGATATAAGTGGATTTTTTCCAGTCTGATGGCCATTCTTGTGTTTTCCAAATTTGCTGGCATATAGCATGCATTACCTTGACAGCATCATCTTGCAAGATTTTGAACAGTTCAGCTGGGATGCCGTCATCTCCTGTTGCCTTGTTATTAGCAATGCTTCTTAAGGCCCACTCAACCTCACTCTTCAGGATGTCTGGCTCTAGCTCACCGACCACACTGTCAAAGCTATCCCCGATATTGTTATCCTTCCTATACAGGTTTTCTGTATATTCTTGCCACCTTTTCTTGATCTCTTCTTCTTCTGTTAGGTCCTTGCCATCTTTGTTTTTGATCATACCCATTTTTGCCTGGAATTTACCTCCAATGTTTCTAATTTTCTGGAAGAGGTCTCTTGTCCTTCCTATTCTATTGTCTTCTTCCACTTCCGCGCATTGCTTGTTTAAAAATAATTCCTTATCTCTTCTGGCTAACCTCTGGAATTTTGCATTTAATTGGGCATATCTCCCCCTATCACTGTTGCCTTTTGCTTTCCTTCTTTCTTGGGCTACTTCTAGTGTCTCAGCAGACAGCCATTTTGCCTTCTTGGTTTTCTCTTTCTTTGGGATGTATTTTGTTGCCGCCTCCTGAACAATGCTGCCAACTTCTGTCCAGAGTTCTTCCGGGACCCTATCTACTAAGTCCAGTCCCTTAAATCTATTCTTCACCTCCACTGCATATTCCTTAGGAATATTAGTGAGCTCATATCTAGCTGATCTGTGGGTCTTCCCTAATCTCTTTAGTCTGATCCTAAATTGTGCAAGAAGAAGTTCGTGATCTGAACTACAGTCAGCTCCAGGCCTTGTTTTTACCGACTGTACAGATGTCTGCCACCTTTGGCTGCAAAGGATGTAATCAATCTGATTTCGGTGTTGTCCATCTGGTGAAGTCCATGTATAAAGCCGTCTCTTAGGTTGTTGGAAGAGAGTGTTTGTTATGCAGAGTGAATTGTCTGGCATCAACAATAAGGGAATAAAAATTATGTTGGATATGTTCAATTATGGGTTCAGTCTGAGAATTATTATTACTATTATTACCTTTAATATCTTGTCATGTTCTTGGTTCTACATATAGTGGGGATCTTACGACATTTTCAGCACTCAAGGCATATTTAGGCCTTACTGGATAAGGAGTTAAAATTTCATTTTAGGTCTCATAAAAAACTGACATGATGGAATAAATCTTATTTTTAAAATGGGAGAAAAGGAGTCTTGTTTTTTCTTTTTTGGAAATCATGGGCTGAAAAGGGGATAATGACTTTTAAAGAGTTAACATATAATGATACTTCTAAAAACTTTTGAAAAATTACAAAAGAAATATAATTTGCAAAAATAGCATAACGACAATATATTCAGTTAAAACATTTATCATATTCCTTGTTTGGCCTTCATGCTTTAACACTTCAGAAGTTTTCTCTGGAGAAGGCTTTTATGAGGCTAAATCAACAATTCAATATTATCAAAAACCAAGAAATCTTATTTGGGTGGTATCTAAGAAATATGGAATACAGAATTGGAATATCCTACATTGCAACAACAATGGCTTCAAGTTCTAAGAAATGTGAAGTGTATTTTTTACATTTGAGTGAGTTCAAGGGGCTAGAATGTGCCACAGGAACAATATACCTGTGGCCCATTCCTCATAAATGCCTTGCCCCATCTCTCTTGCCATTTCTCACTCTACCCATCACTACTGAGATGTTATAGCCTGCTCTCATCCCTTCAGAGTCCTCCCCCCTCCCCTGTCCATCAAGGTCCATGCTCAGGGTATCCTGTGCACTGTATTATGCCTGGATAGTGTGGAAAAGGATGATTTTGTATTGTTGGAAAAATGTGTTTATACCAGATTTTAAAGTTTGCTTTAATGAGATAAGTCAGCTGTCAGCTTTCATGATGACCTTGTATTGTGGAGTCCTTGGTGCTCTCTGAGCCTTGTTTTCTTGCAGACGTTTCATTGCCAGACTAGGCAACATCTTCAGTGCAAAGAGGGAGTTAATATTCGCTTTGATTGACCTTGTATTGCTGGAGAGGCAAGATTGGACAATAAGATTCCATAAGGTCTGGGCTTAATTTACTGTTTAAAAATTGAATAGCATACAATATTGTTATTGTTTTGAAACTGTAGAACAGAGGTAAATTCCAGGCCAAAATGGGTATGATCAAAAACAAAGATGGCAAGGACCTAACAGAAGAAGAAGAGATCAAGAAAAGGTGGCAAGAATATACGGAAGACCTGTATAGGAAGGATAACAATATCGGGGATAGCTTTGACGGTGTGGTCAGTGAGCTAGAGCCAGACATCCTGAAGAGTGAGGTTGAATGGGCCTTAAGAAGCATTGCTAATAACAAGGCAGCAGGAGATGACGGCATCCCAGCTGAACTGTTCAAAATCTTGCGAGATGATGCTGTCAAGGTAATGCATGCTATATGCCAGCAAATTTGGAAAACAGAAGAATGGCCATCAGACTGGAAAAAATCAACTTATATCCCCATACCAAAAAAGGGAAGCACTAAAGAATGTTCAAACTATCAAACAGTGGCACTCATTTCACATGCCAGTAAGGTAATGCTCAAGATCCTGCAAGGTAGACTTCAGCAATTCATGGAGCGAGAATTGCCGGATGTACAAGCTGGGTTTAGAAAAGGCAGAGGAACTAGGGACCAAATTGCCAATATCCGCTGGATAATGGAAAAAGCCAGGGAGTTTCAGAAAAACATCTATTTCTGTTTTATTGACTATTCTAAAGCCTTTGACTGTGTGGACCATAACAAATTGTGGCAAGTTCTTAGTGGTACGGGGATACCAAGTCATCTTGTCTGCCTCCTGAAGAATCTGTAGAACGACCAAGTAGCAACAGTAAGAACAGACCACGGAACAACGGACTGGTTTAAGATTGGGAAAGGAGTACGGCAGGGCTGTATCCTCTCACCCTACCTATTCAACTTGTACGCAGAACACATTATGCGACATGCTGGGCTTGAGGAATCCAAGGCTGGAGTTAAAATTGCTGGAAGAAACATTAACAATTTCAGATATGCAGTTGATACCACTTTGATGGCTGAAAGCGAAGAGGAACTGAGGAGCCTTAGGATGAAGGTGAAAGAAGAAAATGCAAAAGCTGGCTTGCAGCTAAACCTCAAAAAAACCAAGATTATGGCAACCAGCTTGATTCATAACTGGCAAATAGAGGGAGAAAACGTCGAGGCAGTGAAAGACTTTGTATTTCTAGGTGCGAAGATTACTGCAGATGCTGACTGCAGTCAGGAAATCAGAAGGTGCTTAATCCTTGGGAGAAGAGCAATGACAAATCTTGATAAAATAGTTAAGATCAGAGACATCACACTGACAACAAAGGTCTGCATAGTTAAAGCAATGGTGTTCCCGGTAGTAACATATGGCTGCAAGAGCTGAACCATAAGGAAGGCTGAGAGAAGGAAGATAGATGCTTTTGAACTGTGGTGTTTGGCCACATAATGAGAAGACAGGACAGCCTGGAGAAGATGTTGATGCTAGGGAGAGTGGAAGGCAAAAGGAAGAGGGGCCGACCAAGGGCAAGATGGATGGATGATATTCTAGAGGTGACAGACTCATCCCTGGGGGAGCTGGGGGTGTTGACAACCAAGAGGAAGCTCTGGCATGGGCTGGTCCATGAAGTCACGAAGAGTCGGAAGCGACTAAACGAATAAACAAAAAAAGATACTTCTTTAAATGAAATCTAGTAGTTTTTCTTGTAATTGTTATGATTAGTATTCTCTTCATTATTATTTATATACAGTAGTTTTAAAATTATAATAATAGTCACCATCATAATCATCCAACAGTCCTACCCCATGAGTCTGGGAATTTAGGATTTTCCTAAAATTCTCTAATTCTTTAACTCTAGCATGTTATGTAGTGGTTCCATCTCTTCTTCAGCAAGTGTTCCAGTCAGTGGTGGTAGGGAAGGAGAGATTGGCTTGGGAGTTCTAGAGTGGTTGGTTTTCTCTTCCCTGCTATTTAATATCTATATGAAGCCATTGGGAAAGGTGATTTGGTGGTTTGGAGTATGGTGTCATCAGCTTTACACTGAGACCTAGAACTGTTCTGGAGATGCTGCCAAACCCAGTCTTAGTGCCCAAAGGCTGCGAGAGCCTGGATGGGAGATAAGAGGTTGAAATTGGACCCTAACAAGATGGACTTCTTGTTGATCCATTGTGGTTCTTGTTCTGCCCCAGGGATTGTTTTGGATGAGAAGGACTTCCCCTGAGGGAGCAGGTCTGCAACTTGGGGCCCTCCTGGGCTCCCAGCCCCTGCTAGAGCAGTGGGTACAGCTATGGCCAGGGGACCTTTGACCAGCTTTGACTGGTGTATAAACTACTTTCCTGGGGCAAAGGACAGTCACTCAAGCCCTCATCACCACTGAATTAGATTACTGCAATGGGCTCTACGTGGGGCTCCCTTTAAACTTCAGTTGGTACAGGATGCAGTGGCCTGGATGCTCTCTGGCAAATCATCTCTAGACGTATGGAACCCCTGTATTGCAAGCTCCTCGTTGGCTGCCTATTGGCTTCCAGGTGCAATTTAAAGTGCTAGTTTTATATAGCCATTTATGGCTTGATACGAGGTTACCCACAGGACCACATCCCCAACTGGTGTATTTGTTCTGGAGAAGCAGCCAGCCACTCCTCATTTTGGGGAGATCAGAGGGCTTCGTTTTTCAGTGGCAGCACCAATTGGAATGGCATCTTGTTTGAAGGTAGCTCTTACCCTGGTTACCTTCCAGAAGATACTGAAGACTGAGTTCTTCTGGAAGGCATTTGGATTGTGATAGTGGATTTCTTGTTTGTTTGGTCATATTTTTCCCTTTTTGTAATGTTTTTCTTGTATTTGTAAGTTGTTGAGAGTCGGGTAGATTGCAGTCATATGGAAATCAAATAAATAATTAATCTCAAGGAGAGATAACTAGATTATTGCATTAACATTTTATGATTACTGGGTGTGAGTTGTGCATTAATATTATTAGGTAAAATAGCAGTTGAAGGCATAATCTGAAACCATCTGTTTGATTCATGGTCAACATCTAGGGACTATGATTTTAACATCTTTATCATGTAGTTTTTCATCATATGAAAGAGACAGTTGTCAGTGAAACTAAGTGTGAATGACTAAATCAAATTTATAATATTTGCTTTAACAAGTAGAAAATTGAGTATATACAGTGTGTGTGTGTGTAAATTTATATATATATCAATTTCCTTTTTCTTTTTCCATATTCAGAAACAGATACCAATGACAAGCAACTGGTAAAGGCCATTACTTTTCAGCCTTCCATGCAAGCTTCTGATTTTTTTGTATTTATTTAGAAGACTTATATGGCTGCCGATCTTACCCAGAATAATCCTAGGTGGCTCAGAACAACATTCAATAAAAACAGAAAAAAGGTAATCAACAGAACCCCCCAACAACATCATTTATCCCAACCATGGTGCCACAGCATCCTACCAACTCTACATTTACATTTGCTGGGCTTACTTCCACTCTCACCCAATGCCTGGGTGAAGAGCCAAGTCTTCTGGAAAGCTAACAGGATGGGGGCCCTCCAAATCTCAGGGGGGAGGCAGTTTCAAAGGGTCGGAGCAGTTGTGGAAAAGGAGCATCTCTGAGATCCCACTAGATGATAATATTTAAGGGAAGGTGTTGGAAGTCCCAGCAAATCAGCATGCCTCATTAGCATGTGGATGAGTTTGTTCTAGGATGCAATTCTCTATGTGCTTCTGGAGGAATCTGTTTGTTGTCCCTCCCACATTCATTCAGTCCTTCCTCCTCTACCGTCTTGGAAGGAAGCATGCTGCTCCTGCTCCTTCCATCTTGGGCCATGCAATGGGCCTAGAATCAGGAGGTTCCCCCTTTCTGCATACAGCCTTTAGCAGCAATGAGGGCTAAGAGTTAATTCAGTTTAGGGAAAGAAAAAAGAACAAGAATCATTTTTCTGGATGGATGTAACTGGACCAAATAAATGAGTAAGACCTTCTTTTGCTTACTTTTGGACCTACTTTGTCTAAGTGTGTATTCTTTATGCTTGGGTGGGCTAAGTGTGTAAGATCAATAACCTATATTTCTCTAATGTGCTCATTAATGCTATTTTAGATAATATTCTTTTTCTGTGCACGTCTTTTTGCTGTATTAAGCTTTGCTCCATTCAGTGGTCCTAGCTGTCCACTAATGGCTTCAGAAGGAAAAGTGCCCACCCTATTCTGACCTGATTTGCATTTAAATGAATAGCAGACAGTTATATTTTCAGTCAATCCAGGAGAGCAACTTTTTTGTTCTTAAAACATCACATGAAATTCAAGCTCAAGCTGAATACTACCCATCCGTCAAATGCCACTGGAGAAGTCCAGCTTGGAGCTACTCTCTCAATGTAGTCTTATGCCAGAATTTTTGCTGTCTAATGCAGCATTCTCAAATTTAAGAGATGATAACCTAGAGAGGGGAGGAGACCTTAGTTTAAGATATGTAGGTGCTGGGATTTTACTGCTAAAGAGACATTCCTTTAATTGTGCCAGAAACACAATAGGCAACCAATAAAGATATGCGAGCTAGCATAATTCACGGCTCTGAATGGAGTTGCCTTCTGCAGTAATAGCAGTGTCAGAATAAAATTCAAGGGCATCCACCTCTGAAGCTCCCAGGATAGCAAAGGTTTCTTTGCATTACTTATGGAGCTTGTGTATCTCCCTACAGGCATTTTTCAAGCAACCAAGTATAGCTGCAGTTCACGCATACTTCCTCTTTTAGTATTTCCAGGTAAATTAAATATCTGCCTACAGGGTAAATCTGTGGTTGGATCTCTTCGCATAATTTTTGTCCTCTGACTTTTAGTATAGGCAAATTGAATTGTCAAATTGTCTTATCTGGCACTCTTAGGTATTTGCTGGTTCTTGGAGCTGAGCACTGGTTTAGGTCAGGGGACTGCAAATTCTTCAGCTCACTGACCGCTTCTTGAAGTTTCAGGTCATTCATTGACCCCCAAACATTTATTATATGAAAATATGTAATAAATGCTACTTTAACTAATAGTACTATCAACAACCACCACCACCCTTGGGGGGGGCAATATTGACCACTTTGTGGAACCCTGATTTAGGTCCTTGCTGGCCATTACTGTTTGCAGTGATCATATTTTCAGTCAAGGAAAGGAAAGCTGAAAAACTGACAATGCTCATTCCAGAACGGTAGACAATCATATGAGGATAGTAGGCTTTCTAAGCGGTGCTTTCCACAGTCATTGTTGGGCACAAATCTTCTCCAAAGACCTTCAGAAACATACATCGGTTGCCTTCTGCCTTGTGCACCAGTATAGATTACTGAGGGACAATTTAATGGTACAGTTCCATATTGGGTCTTGTGTCTTTCAGGTTATGAAGATATTGGAGGATTATCTTCAGTGTCCCAACATGTATTTATAATTTCCATCAGGTCTGATAGTAAGGAAAGGCCCACAACTCGATGGTAAAATATCTAAAATGCTCAAAATTCAATTCTGATCAGATCCAGATAAAAAAGAACAAACATCAGATGACGAGAATGATTTTTGACTGAGAACTGCCAATCAGAAGAAACTATCTGGTTCAGATGAACAAAGAGTTTGATCTGGTATTAGCCAGCTTCTTAAGCATGGCCATTTAAAAATTCAGGTGGTAATATGTATTGACACATTTTTAAAAAAAATATCCTTACCTTTTGGTCTCTGGATTTTTTTGTGCACGCAAACAGTCTAAGGAATATACTAACGTAAACACGGAAACACCTAGATGGGGATGTGATATATACGAACAATTAAATATCACATGCATTAACATTAAGCTCCCTCTATAGATACTATCTTTCACATCATGATGCTTTGAGTTATGAGAAATCACTTCCAGGAAAGGAAAGGAGGAAAGAAAAGGAAAGGAAAGGAAAATAATAATAATAATAATAATAATAATAATAATAATAATAATAATAATAATAATAATTTTTAAAAGTAGACAAAGATAGATTCCTAGTTCTTGCAGGCAGCAACTGACTCTTTTGAAGCAGCTGCCTACATACAGTTTTTGAATGACTCTGGAAATCTCATTAAAAGCTGAATTTCTGGAAGCTATATTATTCTGCCACACACTGTAAAATAATGCAAACTTGAAAAAACAATCCCACAAACTGTAAATTGAATAGAGTCAGAAAAGGATCAGGAGCTGCTTTTCTTATTTCTGCAAAAGTATCTGGCCTATAATGCAGAAATAATGTATCCCACCTACAACGTAAAATATGAGTTGTGCCTCATGTTGCAAATGTGCTGATGTATAAAGAAAGACTTTGCTTGAAAGCAGCAGTTTGCTTCTTGAAAAAGGATCCCACTGAAAAGGGTTTCTCGAAAAAGGGAGCAAAAAATCAGGGGTCTGGTAGCACTTTCTCTGATTACCAAATTTTATTAAAGGCATAAACTTTCATCAGATGCACAGATAGACTGCTGGAGGATTTAAACTGGGGTGAGATGGGGGAAGAGGGAGGGGAAGTAAGGTTGGTAATACAGATATAGGTTACATGTGAAACAGAGTACAAATACTTATCAGTTAAAAACTGTAATGCATTAAAAACCCATTGTGTTTTTTGAGATTGCCTGAAACTTGTTGATGTATGTGAGGTCAACACTTTCTCACTCAATGGTGCTATGAAAGTTTTCCAAAAACTGTCACTTTCAGGTCTGCGAAGGGGCCTATCAGGTATGCTCCTGGGAGGTTGAAATACTCAGACATTTCTTTGTCCACGTTATGAGTCCTGATGTCAAACTTGTGTCTGTTAATTCTTTTGCACAAAATTTGTCCCATCTGCTGGCAGATGATGGCATATATCTGATTGGAGGAGAGCACGTGAAGGCAGTCCACTGAAATGTTTTCAGTTGCTCCATCAAGCCACATCAGCCATGGATTCACAGAAAAGATTACCATACAACTACATCATGAAATAATAGGAAAAAGTTTGTATCTAAAAGGTAATTGTCTATAATTTTAAAATTATCGCTTTTCTGTTTTCATCTGGGAAACTCTTTCTCACACCTGTGCCCACACTTATGTGCAAAATGCTCACCAGTTCCCAGAATGCATAGCGATATCCATGCACAGTGCATATTTTGGTAAATAATACGAAGTGGCATATAGTAATTAAAAACAAAACAACTTCACAATGCATTTAAAATATTTTGCCTAGATACAGACCTACTATGTTAAGACAAAGACAGAATTATTGAGTCATTGGGCCTTTCCCACTTGCACCAAACTGTGCTACAAATATGCCCTTTCAACATCTTGTTTCTGCTGTGTCCCCATGACATTGCCTTCATCTTGTCCCCATCCCATGCGTGAGATAGGTTTTAGTCTTCTTTAGCTGTATCAGTAGTGTTTTCTCTCTTATTTCAGCATCATCCAAGAACAGCCTCAGGGTATATAAAATCTATTAGGCTTTGTCACCTACAACTTTGGTGGGAAGATAGCTGACTGGCAATGACTGGGAACAGAAAAATAGAAGCAGGATAGGCATCTTCCACAGGGATGGGGATTTCATGCTGGTATATTTTCTGCTGACTCAAAGATGGGTGGAGAGCACTTCAACTCAGAAGTGGATCTATTCTATCCCTTTCATGATCTCTGTCTCTCTTGTTCTCTTTTTTATCTCATTCTCCAATTGCAGCTGCAAGAAGAGAGAATGAGAGAGAGAATTGGAGGCATACAACTAAACTTGGAGGCCGAGCAACAGAGACAGAACTACAAGCCTATTTACAAAAGGCAATTAGCCATCATGCTCCATAGTTTGGTCTTCCAAGTTCACGCTGTTGCTGCAGCATCTAACTATTTTCTGTTATTGGAATTGCCGCAAAAGACACTGCCTGGAGGAGAATGTGTGTGTGAAAGAGGAAGCAGGTGCATTTATAAGCATCAAATCCCGAAGCATGGAGCACAGCAGCTACAGCATCTTTTGGAAATAGAGAAATGGTCACAATTTGTAGGTTGTATTTTATAATTTGTAGGGTCTACTAAACTGTGTCCATCTTTCTCTTGTTTTCCTCAGTTTGACTCAACATGATCACTGTGGGAAGGAGGAGAACAAACGTACAAACATATACAGATTCTAAAATACATTTAAGGGCTTCTAAGAAGAAATTCTGCAAATTGGGATGTGTGATAAAAAGAGTGAGCGAGAAAGGAATTGGCGTGTGTGAGAAAGGAATGGTAAAAACTCTTTTCCTCTCTAGCTCTCTGTATGAAATGGTATGTAACAGCAAGAGAACTACCTGTTGCAGGAGTTTGGTGCTCAAAATTAGGTTGGAAAGGTATAGACATTTCAGCGGAGTTTTAGTTATTCCCTCTTGTTCTTTTTTACGCACCTCAAGCCTTGAATTTTAACCCCATAGATGATGTAACCAGGAGAAAGAAGAGGAGAGAGAAACACCTAAGACTCAGATGCCCTGTGTTGCTCAAATGGGTCTTTAATCAAACCAGACTGATCGTCAATAGAACTTTATATTGACATAAACATTAAGAAAAAAGTACTTGGGATGATCAGAATTCCCTCATAATTTAAGCTGTTTTCAAAATTAAAATTTCTTTTCCTGTTGTTATACTTTATGGGCATGGCAAACAGTTTTTATTTTAAAGCAACATTTTGCTACGTATAACAGAAACTTCAGTCTGGAATAGGAGATCCACAATGCTAGAAAAGTTTATTAGTCAGGCTGGAGTGCTAGAATATATGTTTGCCTTTGGAAGGACAGTATGTTTGAAGTGACAGTTTCCTGCATATAAATTGGGGTCAAGTTATCAGCCTTCATAAACCAATTGTGGCATGATTCAAAAACATTTGCAGCACAGGGAGAGAATAGCATGCATATTTTAAGCCTGAATTGCATCATATCAGATAATATTAATCCCACGTCATCCAAAGCAGTACATGCAGTACCCATAAATCACTCAATGTGACACAAACAACATTAGCTATTCTCTTCAGAGAGGGACTCGGTCCTACCATGGATACCACCAGAAAACCAGGGAGAAGTCAGGACCAATAACTGTCCTAATTATCTCTCAGCACAGTGTTTTCCACCTGTGAAGAATGATTATGTGTCGCTGAGATGATAAAGTCCTTAAAGAGATTTTGATGCTTCACAGAAGGAGGAGGAAAAATTGGGAGGCATGTTTTATGAGCAATGGTCCCTTCACATGCCTAATGTAGTCCTGCTTTCAGTTTATTATTAAACATACCACTGGAAAAAGAGAACAAACAAAAAAAAAATATGGAGAAGAGGTTTGAGAAGGGAAAATGGTTAATGTAAGGGTGCAGCAGAAAACTGGTGCTTACAAAATATGGCTTTGCATCTCGCTTTCTATTAGCCGGTACAGCAGTAAGGGATTAGTGCAGCATCCTTGGTCTTGCCAGAGTTGCTAATGCTAGTGGGCGACATTTGGCAGTAGTGGGTTGTTATTTTTTTAAAAATGTTGGTAGCTTGCGTAAGGCTGCTTGTGCAGGCCTGGTGTAAAGCATTAGGAGCTTGGATGTCCTTTTTCTTTCCATTTTACAAGAGGTGGAGAAGATGGAACCTTCGTCACTGCAGGAACCGTAGGAGCTTGGGGTGGAGCAATAGTCTTCACTCCTAGTTCTCAACAACACAGATCACCTTCAAGGTGCTTCAGAAAATGTAGGCAAGGGAAACGGTGATGTAGAAGAGGTCTTATTTCACAGAGGCTACTCCTTTAGTTGAAGGCATTTTCTGATTGGTGGCCTCCTCAGGCCAAGTAGATAGCCATGAAAAGGAACAGCAAGGCTCTGGTAATGGTTCCTGAGCAGTTAAGCCCCGAACAAGCATTCAGATCAGCTGAGTACAATCTTTTTCACAAGGATGCCAACTATGATATTTGTATTTCAGTTATAGTAATTCTTTATATTTATACAAATATATTTACATGTGCCCTCCTTTGTTTTCTTTTTGGGTGATCTATTTTTTGTCTGGCAATGTGTAAGTAGTCAGATATTTCTCAGTGGGCCAAATAAGTTTTTAAAAAAAAAAATGTGATTGTATTAGTTGTGTCATAATCACAGTGGATTATAATTTTGGCCCTCTTGGCTCTGAAGTCAAGTAAATTCAGCAGATGAAGTTACTGTCTTATAAAGCAAGGGAGTCTCTACATTCTATTACTGTCATGTTCACCGTTTCAATGTGCATTGTACATCGTAACGTTTCGCATGTCATGTTAAGTGGCTGATGCGTGTTCTGTCTGAGAGGGGTCTGTGAACTCCTTCTGCTGGTCTTCAGGGGAATGGAATGTGTTTGGGTTATCTTCTGTGTTCAAGGTTTTCTTCCCAGGAGATCAGCAGAACTCGTTACCAGCACCTGCGGTGGGGAATTTGAAATGGTTGGGCGAGGGGAGGGATTACGTTTGTACCGAGGGTTTTTAGTTTGTATTTGGCACGCTTTCTTTGTATTTGCATACTATTCTTTAATAAACCAGATATTCTTAAGCTCTTGCTTGCGAGTCTGAGTCTGTTAGGATAGGCAATCATTACATAAAGCTGAGAATCCCAAAGTTTTACCGTTAACCTCTTTCCAGATTTGATCTGTGAGGTAGTGGAGCTAGCGGTGACAGAACCTAAATCCAAGACTGGTGGAAGTGCAGAAATGAGTGACGGGGTGCCAGATTCCACGGTTAGGAGAACAGAGAGGAACTCTACCCCAGAACTATGTGGGGTCCAGGAGGGTTCAAGTTCCAGCACGGAGGAAGAGGAGGTTGGAGAAGGAAGAGCACCTGAAACCACCAGAAAGTCGCCAGGCGAGCTAATCACCTGGGATGAGGCACAGGGACCCCTACCAGGGACGTCCAGGATGTCCTGGAAGCAGCCGTACCCATTATCCTCAACAGTCGTAAGGATGGAGGGGAGGCAGGTGGACGAACGAGGAAAGGAGGACTCTCCTGAAAGGCTAAAGGTAATGGAGGCGAAGTTGGAGTCGATGGAGTATATGTTTAAGAAATGGACAATGGCATGGGGGCCCCAGGTGAGGAGTGAAGGGGAATCAAGTGCTAGGTATTCCTCTCCTTCCCCCCCCCCCCCCCGCGGCACCACTGCTGGAGAGAGGCAGGAGACGGCACAGGGCAGAGGCAAGACCTCCCAGAGTTTGGCTCGCAAAATCCCCACCTCGAGATCGGAGATCCCCAGCAAGCAGGGGCATGAATGGGCGACCAGATGTGGGACGAGGGCCGCCTGGAGTGGGAGTGAAAGACTTTGCTGTCAAATTTGACGGGGATCCAACTAAGTTGTCATTCTTCCTCACAAATGCAAGGAGTTATATGGATGAATTTGGACCGTATTTCCATTCAGAAAGAGCCAAGATAAATGCCATTGCCAACAAGTTGAAAGGGAGAGCAGTTGACTGGTACATTCAGTTATGCGAGGGTGAAGCTCCTGAGCTGGAGGAGTTCGAAGAATTCCTGTGGGCATTGAAGTTGCACTTCATAGACCCCTTAGCCAAAGAAAGAGCAAAAAGAGCTTTAAAGGAGCTCAGCCAGGGGCAGCGGTCAGTAGCAGACTATGCCCTGGAGTTTAAGGCTTTGGCTGGGAAGATTGAGGACTGGTCCCAGTCTACCTTAATAGAACGGTTCAAAGAGGGTCTGAATATGGAGGTCCTGAGGTGGGCGTTGGGTAGAGATGACCCAGACACCCTGTATGAATGGATACAGCTGGCCGGGAAGGCTGAGCATGCCCAAGAGACCTTTTCACAGGCAAAGAGGGCGGTGAGGCAAGCGGCGATCGTCAAGGGACCCCGAACTGCTGCAGCAGCTGTGAAGCCCGGGTATTGAACCTGGGAGGAGGAGAGAGAGCGGTGTTATGCCAAAGGCCAGTGCCTCCGGTGCAGGAAGGAGGGGCACAGGGTGGCTGCTTGCCCGAAAGCCAAGGCAGTGGATCGGTTGGGAAAAGCAGTGGGCAAATCGCCATCGTTGACCAGGAAAATGACGGCAGCCAAGGGGGAGACTGAGGCTGATGAGGTACCCTACTTCGGGGGAGAGGAGGAAAGCGATCCTAAAGAGCTGGTGGGAAATGCCAGCCACCTGCTCTGAAAAGCGCCTGTGGGCAGGTGGTGGAGGATGGGCGCGAAGATGTTTTGGTGAGTGCTAACTGTCCCACTCTGAATGTGAAGGTAAAGTTGGGCTCCCACACGAAGACTGTTGAGGTTTGGGCGCTAACTGACTCGGGGTGTTCAAGGTGCTTAATGCACCCAGACGTGGTTGCTGCTTTGGACCTACCCAGCTTTCCCCTTCAGCACCCCATGGTTTTCACCTAATTGGATGGTTCAGAAGTGTGGGGGGGGGGTGTCCAGTGACCCATTTCACAGGAATGGTGGTGTTGCAATTAGGTAGCCAGCGTGAGGGGCTACAGTTTGTAGTGGCACCTGTAGGTCATCCCTTGGTCATCCTAGGGATTCCCTGGTTGGTCCAAAGAAACGCCTACATAAACTGGGAGCACAGGACTCTAACTTTTTCAGATTGATTTTACCAAGCCCCTATGGCGGACCAAGTTCCTGGTGCTGCGGTGGGGACGGCTGCAGTGGCAACCCCAAGTTTCTCGGGGACACCTCTGGAGGGATTACCGGATAGGTACCAGGAGTTTGCTGATGTGTTTGGGGAGATGGAAGCGGACCAGCTCCCTCCTCATCGAAAAACTGACTGTGTGATAGAGTTGGTCCCCAACGCTCAACTGCCCAAGCCGAAGATTTATGCAATGACTCAGAAAGAGCTTGAGGCACTAAGGGACTTTGTAGATAAAAACTTGGCCAGGGGATTTATCGACCAGTGAATTCTCCAGTTGGAGCCCCTGTACTGTTCTGGGACAAAAAGGATGGCACGTTAAGACTCTGTACAGACTACTGCGGGTTAAATGCAGTCTCAATATCAAACAAGTTCCCTTTGCCGTTAATAAAAGACATGTTAGCCCATCTGTCAAAGGGCAAAATTTTCTCCAAGCTGGATTTGCGGGAAGCCTATTTCAGCATCCGCATTCGGGAGGGGGATGAGTGGAAGACTGCTTTTAATTGTCCATTGGGTTTCTTCCAGTACAAAGTCTTGCCTTTTGGTTTGGCGGGAGCACCCGGGGTGTTTATGTAACTGATTAATGAAGTGTTACATGATCATTTGTTTAAAGGGGTACTGGTGTATCTGGATGAGGTTTTGATTTACACGGAGACTGAGGAGGAGCATGAACGCCTCATTAGGCAGGTGCTGAACAAGCTTAGGAGTGCCAAACTTTATGCCAAACTGTCCAAATGTGAGTTCCACAAAACTTGACTTGACTATCTGGCGTATAGGATATCTGACGAGGGAATTGAGATGGACCCTGTAAAAATTCAAGCAATATTAGGGTGGGAACACCCACATACTAGAAGGCAATTACAAAGTTTCCTCGGATTTAGCAACTATTACCGCCAGTTCATCCAGGGGTTCGCTGAAATTGCCTTGCCCCTTACTGATTTACTATGGACCAAGGGGTTGGGGGACACACACAAGGTGAAGAACCCGGGGGCAGTACTCAATTGGACACTGGAATGCCAGGCAGCTTTTGAAAAACTTAAAAGCCTTTTCACTGCTGAACCCATTTTGCAGCACCCAGATCCCACACGACCCTTTGTGGTTCAAGTGGATGCTTCTGATTTTTCAATTGGGGCGCTTCTGCTGCAGAAAGATTCTGACAATCACTTGAAGCCTTATGCTTATTTGTCCAGGAAGTTTTCTGAGACCGAAAGGAGGTGGCATGTTTGGGAGAAGGAGGCTTTTGCAGTTAAGGCAGCTCTGGAGGCATGGCGCCACCTCTTAGAGGGGGCTAAATGTCCTTTTGAAGTTTGGACTGACCATAAAAATTTAGAAGCACTCCGCACCCCTTGGAGGCTCAGTCCCAAACAGATTCGTTGGGCTCAATTTTTCAGTCGTTTTGATTTCCAGCTGAAGTTTATTCTGGGTAAGAAAAACTTCCTTGCTGATGCTCTCTCATGGTTACCCCAAGATTCTGTCCACGCAACTGAGATCGTAGGTACTGTGTGGACGGAGCCACAACTGGGTCTACAGGCTGTGACATGCAGCCAAACCCGGGCACAGCTGCCTCAGACCCCAGTTGCACCAGCAGGGAGGAGGACACAGATTCCCTCTCAATTGCAACAAGCAAAATCACCTCTATGTGCCTGAACGGTTACGGGCTGAAATTCTGACCCGTTCTCATGATGATAAGGTGGCTGGGCATTTTGGGTTTGTGAAAACGTTGCACCTGGTTAGGCGCCAGTTTTGGTGGCCCACTCTGAGGCGTGATGTAAAAGACTATGTTGCTTCCTGTACTGTGTGTGCCATGTCAAAACGAAACGGGGGAAAAAAGCATGGGCTCCTGCAGCCAGTGGTGAGCCCATCCCGCCCGTGGGAGGAGATTTCTATGGATTTTATTGTTGACCTTCCTCCCAGCCAGAAGAAGACAGTAATTTGGGTAGTAAAGGATTATTTTTCCAAGCAAGCCCATTTCATTCCATGTGCTTCTATCCCTTCTGCCCCACAATTGGCATGCCTCTTTCTAATTCACATCTATAGGCTCCACGGGAGCCCCTCCCGCTTGATCACGGACCGCGGGACACAGTTTACTTCCCAATTTTGGAAATCATTTTTGAAATTGATTGGCACCAAGCAGGCATTGTCCACTGCATCGCATCCTGAGACTGACGGATCTACAGAGGTTTTAAATTCGACCCTTGAACAATTTTTAAGGACATTTATAAACTACCAACAGGACAATTGGGTTGATTTGCTCCCTTTTGCTGAAGTGGCTTACAACAATGCTGTCCATCAGAGCAATCATTACAATTACTAAGATCAAGTTTTTGATTCCTCTTTTTTCCCCACAATGGTACTAGGAAGGGAGTCATAGAAACATACAACCTGATGATTCATAAAATGCCTAATTAAAAAATAAATGATTGAGCAGGCAATTCTTCCTTTAACTGGAAAAATGAAAGCCGGCTGGGTGACCTTGGGCCAGTGACTCTCACTCAGCCCAACTCACCTCACAGGGCTGCTGTTGTGGGGAAAATAGGAGGAGGAAGGAGTATTAGGTATCTTCCCCACCTTGAGTTATTTATAAAAAAAAATATAGGTGGGATAGAAAATAAATAAACAAACAAATAAATAAATATTACCAAGGTCATTACTGCAATATGCAGGTTTCTCTTGAGCAATTTTCAAAGTTAAGGTATCTCAAATGTACTGAGAACATGATAATTTATAGTACCTTTGAATGTGCTTCTGTAGAATTTATACACCTTTTTTTTTAATAGTAAATTTTATTAGGTTTCAAGAGAAGAAAAAAAACTATACCCTCCCTCCAAAAGAAAACTACAAAGAAAGAAGAAAAAAAAAACTAAAAAAGTGCAGAAACACAAGAGAAAATTTTTTCAAATTTACAAAAAAGATATGGCTTCTGACTTTTAACAGCAAGGATATACAAAAATTTCCATAGTCAGCCTCTTACTCTATATTAAACCAAAATACATTATTTCTATAAGTCATTCCACTTTAATACATAATAAAAATCACTAAGTACAGTTACTCCTCTCCCTTATATTAAAATAAAGGAAAACAAGTTCATATAAACCTCCTAAACATCCTTATCCCCTCCAAAAGATAAAAGATACAATTATTCCCTTCCTACCACTATTCTATACATTTCTGTCTACTATAAGAATCAAATTAAAAAGTATGTAAGTTGTCTGCTATTATACTTAATAGTACAACAATTTTATAATCCCAGCCTTGATAAACCCAAAAAACAAAGACAATTCAAAACAGTAATTCCATATCTTTAAAAGGGAATAACATCAATCAAATCCTTAAAGCAAACCAGATAAACATTCTTTAACCCTAATACAGCAGTTTTAATAATTTTAATCTTAATAAACCCCAAAAACAAAGACTATTCAAAACAGTAAATCCAAATCTTTAAAGGCAAATAGTGTCAATGAAATCCTTAAAGCAAACCAGATGAACATTCTTCAACCCTTATCCCACTTCACAATAAACCAAAGCAGCTACACATCCCCACAATGTGCACAGAGCTTTCCTCTTGAAAGAATCTAACAGCCCAACTGCCCCCCTCAAAGATTCCAGGTTCTCTTCATTCCACCAGGAGATCGATTTTACTTATGGCTTGCAGATCACTCTCTCCCTTATGTTTATCCAACTCCATTATCCAATCTTCATCCAGCATCTCAGTAAAAATCCCAATCTCAGTCTTAAAAAAAACACCTTTCTATTGCTCTTAAATTCCTCAATTTCATCCACCACATCCCCACCCCAACCTGATGGCACATTTTAGATCTCATATTTTCCAGAATGTCCTGGATATCTTGCATAGAAGCTTGATAGAAGTCAGAAGAGATCAGTTTAAAATTCTGATGAAAGTCAAAATCTGTTTGAAATTTTCCATGTAATCCTCACACAGTAGATTATGGCACCCCCTAGGAGCTTAACCAATGAAAGTTGAAGATATGGAAGAGTTCCAAAGTGTGTTTACATAAAGTGGGAGTGAGATAGCATACAGTTCTCAAGAAAGCTGAAGGTTCAAATCAGCTGATTCAACATGTAGGAAAATGCTAATATCTTCAAATTTCATACAAAAATAATAACAGGAAGACAATTGTTTACCCTCAGTCTTTGGAATTTCCTTTGGAAGGAAAACGAAATCCAAAACTTGAAATAATTTTTTTTAAAAAAAAGTAATCCCAAAAATAACGTTAAGCACCAAGAGAACCAGCTTCTCCTCACTGTAGAAAGCCTCTCTTGGGGTACATATACCTAAAAAAATACAAATTGGTGATTTAGAAATGGGGTGGATGGTCTTAGTGTCCCTTTAAGGCTACAGCGTGGCTTGGAAAGTGATGAAGTCCCCGCCTCACAGCTGGCTCTTACCAGTGGAAAGCAAAACACTGTTTGAGATCTTCTGGCTGTAAGCAGCTGTCTGGAGGACAGATGGGATGATTCCAGGTATTCTCCTTGATCCAGAGAACATTTCTGGGCTTCAGGAAAACCTGCCTGAGCCTGAAAAAAGTTCCCACATTGTCAGCTCTGCCTGCTGAACCAGCAGGCACAGCTGTTCAGTCCGCCATTCCCACCAGAGGCCCCAGAATTTATACACCTGTTTTTGACCATCCTTTTTGGTCATTTATTTGGTTAGTAGCAGGTCCACAGCAATCATATTCTGTCAAGCTGGACCTACGATTAAGCAGAGGGTTTTTTCCTTCTGTTGACTTGTCATGCTTTAAGTCAGCAGAATGCTATACCGACATGAAATGTGCTGTCCCCACTGCCAATCCCATTTTTGTCTCTATTGCCTCTATCCCATAATGGCAAACTATAACAGATTTGACCCACCTTGTGTTTGCTGTTAATTCCTGTCAGTTTAAGAGGAAAAACACTATTTTAATACCATGACTAAAAAGTTGTGCTCACAAATGTTCCTTCAAAATCTATATGAATTCTTTGCCATTATAACACAGGCCATTTGTTGGCAGATTGCAAGGAAAGCATTTGGCCCAGGAGAGATCAGAAAAGTCACACACCAGGCATTTCTATAAAAATAATTTTATTTACAGAAAACATACATATTTAAAGGCTGTTTGCTGAGAGATTTCTCTGCAAGCCTACACAGAAGGGAAACTGAAACTAAAACAAGTTCAGGCAAGTTCCTCCTTTAGGCAATGCAACCATTAACACGTGAAAAGGGGACAATTAAATTCAACCTCTTCACCCGGCCAAAATGATTAGTTACCATAGTAACCTTAATCTGTAGTAGAAAACATATTAAGACTCCCCTTTTATACTACAGAATAAGATGCAAACCAATTTTCTTTGACAACTCCGTATGTCTTTCCATTCACAATATTTTAACATTATCTCCCCTTTGGTTTAACAGAAAGCTACCATCCTTCTTCCTGTGTATTTCCAAACCTAGGTAATTTGTTACAGTTCCAAGGCTTTTTAATGTGAAATGGCTCTTCATGCAGGCTTCAAAATCAAGCCTTTGTTTTTCTGTTGGTGTGAACAGCAGCAAATCATCAACATAAATGCACAGATACATACAGCCTTGTTTGTCTTTCTTCATATATACACATGGATCTGCTTTTCCTTTTTCAAAACCAAAATTCTGCAGTTTTTCATCTAATTATTGGTTCCAGGATCTAGCAGCTTGTTTTAACCCATAGATTGACTTCTGCGGTTCACAGACTAGATTCTCCCCTTTTTCATAGCCAGGGGGTTGCTGCATGTATAATTTGTGGTCTAAATCACCATAGAGAAATGTAGTTTGAATGTCATAGTGGTGAACTGACATTCCTTTGAGTGCAGCAATTTTTAACAGTAATCTAATTGATTCACCTTTAGGAACTGGTGCAAAAGTCTTGTCAAAGTCTAAATCTTTCCTTTGAGTGAACCCTTTTGCAACTAACTTTGCTTTATATTTTTGGATTTTGCCATCAGCATCCCTTTTCAGTTTGAAAACCCACCTGCAACCTAGACAGCATTCATTGGGAGGTAGATTTACCAGTTTCCATGTTTTATTTTCTTTCAAGGATGCTAACTCCTGTTGCATGGCAGAATGTCAATTTTGTGCAATCTCAGGTGGTAAAGCATTCACTTGTTCTAAAGACTCAGGTTCTGTGAATATGTGAAAAGCCTTTACTGTTTCAGCCTGAAAACGTGATGGAGGAATGCCTTTATTACTCCTTTGAGATCTGCGAGGTAATGCAGGGCTTAAATTTTGACTCCTATCACTTTCCTGAGAAGCATCTGTCTCATCAGACAGATCTTCAGTTTGCTTTTCTGGTTTAATGTCCTCATCAGGCAAAAGATCACCATCAGCAAGTCCTTGCTGTTGTCTTGTGGTGGTCAGATCAACTGGAGAGCTAGAATTTAATCTCCCCCAGTTTTGTTCAGCAAAAGAAGCGCTGTTGCTAATTATTAATTTCTCTCCCATTATGAACCTGTAGCTCCTTTGGCTTTGTTCATAGCCAACAAAGATGGCTTTCTTTGTTGTGGGGCCTCCTTTCCTTCTCTGCTGTTTTGGAATATGAACCCATGCAGTGCTACCAAACACTCTAAGATGGTTTACCTTTGGTTTCACACCATAAAACAAATGGAATGGAGTGTCCTGAATCACAGAGTTATACAATCTGTTTTGTACATAACGGGCAGTAGATATTGCCTCTCCCCAATACTTAAAAGATAAATGTGAATCTTTAAGCATGCATTCCATTGCATTTTGCAAGGTTCTGCCCTTTCTTTCAGCAGCACCATTTTGTTGAGGGGAGTAAGGGTTAGAAAGAATTTGTTCTATCCCCTTTTCCACTAGGAACCTTTTGAATTTGTGAGAAAGGTACTCTCCTCCTCTATCACATTGGAGTGGAGATACAGGCCTAGGGAATTTTCCATTTGCCCATGTCACAAAACCTTTAAATTTCTCAAATGCCTCATCTGTCATGAGTAAGGATGGCGAGCAGGGGGCTCCCATCCAGACTGTTAAGCGGATGCGTAGCACTGAGGAATTGGTCAGCCATTCAAAGAGACACAGATCGGGACCGCCTTAACCTTTGGGGTTTATATGTCTGGGTTTTTCCCACGCTTCTTCAGTTTGTTAGGATTCCTGTTATGTACTAGCAATAAACATTAGAGACCAGTTCCTTGTCTCAGCGTGTTTCCTGGCTGTTAGGACACATCTTTGTGTTTTAAGATGTAGATAAATGTGTATCTTGAGAAATCATCAATGGTGGTCATTGCATACCTTGCTTGTCCAAGACTTGGAGCAAAAGGACCAATAATGTCAGAGTGTACAACTTCCAAAGGTCTAGTTGTAACTCTGTCACTGTGCTTACTCACAGGAGCTTTTAGTGTTTTGCATTCTTTGCAAACTACACAATCTAAGTATCTGTCACAGGGTTTTATCTTTAGGTCAGCACACAGCTGTGGCATTTGTGCTATATACTTGAAATTAGCATGACCAAATCTCCTGTGCATCAGGGGTACACATTGGTCATGATATGGCGTGTTGCCAACTGCAGCCTTGCAGCTTGGCTTCCTTGCATTTTGCACAATGTACAAGGAGTCTTTTAACATACCAGTAGCACACAATTTTCCATTTTTATGTATCTCACAACCATTTTTCTTAAATGTTATGACATACCCTGTTGCAACCAATTGTGCCACAGATAAAAGGTTTGATTGTAAATTTGGCACATACAACACACCTTTTACAGTTTCTCCCAAGCAGGATAAATACAAGTCACCTTGTCCCATAATTTTGGTCACAGACCCATCAGTCAAAGATACACTTTGTCTTTCAGTTTTAGACAGTGACACAAAAGAGCTTTTACAATTACATAAATGACAATTGGCCCCAGAATCTAACACCCATACATCAGAATTACCCTTCTCAGCAACCTGTGCAATTTGGGTTGTCTGAAGAGCCTTCTTCTGTGTCGCCCTTGTGTTCTTCTTCTCTGTCTTTCTACTCTTGGGTCTCAAGGCACAGTCTTTCTGCAAATGTCCAGCTGAACCACAGGTGAAGCATCGCTGGCTGGCTAGCGCTGTGGCCTCAGCTTCCTTTCCCTTCTTTTCCCTTCTTTTCTGGTACTGCAGCTTTCCAGAAGAGATGTGGGGGGGGGGGGATCTTTCCTCTCTCTTCTCCCATTCAGTGAGTAAGCGCTGTGTAACATACGATGGGGTGAAGTCTGCTTCAGGCATAGCCTCCAGGGTACAAATCAGCATGTCCCACGTTTCATTCAGTGCGGACAGGAAGGTATAGGATTTTGTGAGAGGTGTAAATTCCATTCCTCTCTCCTGCAACTCAACAAACTGCTGCTGAATATAATGCAGGTGCTCAGGAAGGCTATCTCCTTCTGCAAGGTAGGCTTTGTACAGCCTTTTTGTCAGGGTAACTTTACTCCCTGCTGTTGCCTTTACATACAAGTCTCTCAAAGCGTCCCAAAGTTGCTTTGCAGACTGCATACCTCACACGTGGGCTAGCTGATTGTCTCAACTCCCAGGATAATGGTGGCTCTAGCCTGCTCATCCTGTCTCAGCCATTCAGCACTGGGATTTTGGGGGGTTTGCTTACCAATTGGCAGCCAAAGATTCTCTCTGCGAAGATACATCTCCATCTTCAGGGCCCAATTCAAATAGTTGGTCTCTGATAGGCACTCCAGAGGCATTGCTGAGGGCTGGGAGGTAGCCATGGCTTCTTCCTTCTTTGGCTTCTTTGTCCTGTAGACCGGCAGTTGCTGGAAAATCTCCAGGTGGAGATTTTCTCCAAAGAAAATCTTCACAGGTCTTTGCTACCTGCCTTTAAATTGTGCATGAGGTGTGGAGCTGATCTCTCTATTCTCTCTAAGTTTTACTGGGCTTACTGGGCTGCTTACTGGGCCCATAACCTGTTGGCTGATTGCTAGGAAAGCAATTTGGCCCAGGAGAGATCAGAAATGTCACACACCAGGCATTTCTATAAAAATAATTTTATTTACAGAAAACAAACATATTTAAAGGCTGTTTGCTGAGAAGAGATTTCTCTCAGCTGCATATTCTCTGCAAGCCTACACAGAAGGGAAACTGAAACTAAAACAAGTTCAGGCAAGTTCCTCCCATAGGCAATGCAATCATTAACATGTGAAAAGGGGACAATTAAATTCAACCTCTTCACCCGGCCAAAATGATTAGTTACCATAATAAACTTAATCTGTAGTAGAAAACATATTAACACCATTCCCATGGGTGAACTGGTATCGTTTTGGGCATATTTTTAACATGTTGGCAACCTCAGCAACTGACTGCAACTTTTAAAATTCTATCTTTACTACTCCACGGCATTCAACATGTAGCTCCCCCACACTCAAGCTCTCAGCTTGGAAAGTCTGATGGCTTTCAATCACCACACAATTCCACTGTCCAGGAGGCATCGTGGTGCTGATAAAATTAACATGCATTCCATATATTCTGGGTGGCTTGACTTGTGTAAATTTGAGACAGTATTGGGTTTCTCCTATTTCTCTGTGATGGCAAGACTTTCAGTCTTTGGGAGACAAAACATGTCAATGGAATCTCCATCTGATGTGAATTTTTTTAAGATTGTTTATTCTGTATAGATAAATGAGACAATCTGTCTGCATTTGCATGATTAGGTGTCCTGTTCAATTCTACTTTGTATCAGTACCACCCAAGGAACAAAGCCCAATCCTTCACTTGATCAATACTGTAAGTGGAATGCCCTTTTGAGGACTGAAGAATGAAGATATACACCAAGGGCTATGTAGTTGTAACAGCTGTATGTTTTTGAAGTGGCATCTATGTCAATGCTTTGAGAAACATCCACGGACTAAGTGCAACATGGCTTCCTGTTTAGATGCCATAATAGTCACTGGAGATAATTATGAGCTGCATCTGCAAAACCTCAAGATAGAAATGCAGACTTTGGTAGACAATGTCCTCAGAGCACACTGCCACAAATGTGAGTTCTAGAATTAGTACACTGCCACAAATGTGAGTTCTAGAATTACACATTGCAGCCAAACCATTGATGCATAAAGACTACACAGGTGTACAGAAAAGAGCCAAGCAGGCATGAATGCCCCAAGGCCACAAAACGTGTTAGAGCTATGATCCTTTTAGGAACGGATGATTATTATAACAGATTATGGTCAAACATATATGCTGTCTTGAATGCTTAAGGGCAAGAGGAGAAGGAATGAGAGTGGACAAAACAGAAACAGAGAAACATCATGCCACTCAAATTTATTTATTTATTTATTTATCTATCAATCAATCAATCAATCAAATTTTTATCACTGCCCATCTCCCCAACTTGGGGGACCCTGGGTGGTTCACAGTAAAACAATTTAAAATTAAATAAAATTATAAATAATACCAATAATCAATAAATATAAAATACAATAAGATCCAAGTAAGGGCAGATCAAATTCAACCCATAAAGGGGTAAGACTGGTCCCTGCAGGGCTAGGGAACTAACCAGACCCAAGAATGCTCTTCCTCCACCACCAAGCATGGTTACAAAACCAGGTTTTCAGCTGTTTTCTGAAGTCCAGAAGAGAGGGGGCTAACCACACTTCTGGGGGAAGGATGTTCCAAAGGGTGGGAGCTACTGCAGAGAAGGCTCACCTCCTGGACTCCGCCAGATGGACTTCTCTTGCAGACGGGGTCCGTAGCATGCCCTCTCTGCATGAGTGGGTGGAATGGGTTGATGTAACAGGGATGAGACAGTCCATCAGGTAACCTGGCCCCATGCCATGTAGGGCTTTACAGGTGATAATCAACCCCTTGAATTGGACCCGGAAGCAAATTGGCACCCAATGCAGCTCACGGAGCAGCAAAGTTATATGTGCTGATCTTGAAGCACCTAAAATTATCTGTGCAGCTGCATTTTGGACCAGCTGTAGCTTCCGGATACTCTTCAAGGGTAGCCCCATGTAGAGCACAGTAGTCTATATGGGAGATGACCAGGGCATGAGTGATTGTTTGAAGGGCCTCTTGCTCCAGGAAAGGGTGTAACCGGCGCACAACACGAAGTTGCCCAAAGGCCCTTCTGGCCATGACTGCCACCTGCTCTTCCGGCAGGAGTCATGAGTCCAAGAGGACCCCCAAGTTACACACCAGGTCTGTCTGGGGCAGTACAACTCCATCCAGAACTAAAGATGGCAAATTCCTGGCAGCCGAGGGGTCATTAACCCACAGCCACTCCATCTTGCCAGTGTTCAGCTGAAGCCTGTTGTTCCCCATCCAGACCCCAACAGCCGCCAGGCACCTGGAAAGGGCAGCCACAGCATCACTTACTTCCCCCGGGTTGGAGATGTCTAGCTGAGTATACATATAGCAGAATCGGTGTCCAATTGCACCGACATGGTTTTGCTGTTCTTTTCAGGTATGTGCCATATTGCTGGTCTTCTTTCACTTTTTATGCTACATATGTTGAGATTAGCTATCCTTATTTCACTTATCTATGGCATGCACCACTATGCTCTTTATTAAGTAATAGCTTGATTAAGTATCTTTAGCAAATGGTTCCTTTTCCCTGACTGGCAGGCTCTCTGGATATTCCCACTATGCTACATTTTCTTCAGGTTTCTCCTTTAAATCTGCTCTGAGCTGGTGTCATGAATCTCTGCTATAATAATAGCACAGTTCATTTTGATTTGTTGCTTTCTATATGCAATTGCAAGCTTATTTACATATACTTTCACTCCTGACTGGAGCAATTTTAATAGAGATAGGAATTTCAAATCCTCTCTTAAATATTACACCTATCTTTGTTAAAAATCTTTTTTGAATATTTTCTTTCAGAATTCCACAGACTGATTTCTCAATGCATCATTCAGCCCTTCACCAAATATGTCATGTTCACACTTCTTTTAAAGTTCTGTTGCATATGCTGGAATGGACTCTCTTTCTTTGCTTGCACTTTTGAAACCTAAAATGAAACCCTGCAATTGTTTGGAGGCCAAATATTATTTTTACCAGTTCTGCAAAGCTGAATTGTGAGGCAGTTAAGTTTCTCAGTAAACTGTATGCTTTGTGTCTCATAATGCTCAAAGAGGCACTTTCCCAGCAACAGTCTCATTTGCCTCAAAAAAATTGTTCAAATCTTTCTGTATAAAATGTCCAGTTATCTGTGGCATTATCAATCACTTTAGTCTTCCCCAAAAAGTGAGTCATCCTAGCTATTCTTCCTTCTTATGTTTAGTTTAGCACCATTTCTCCTCCTCTGGAGATAAGATGAATCTTGAAAGACTTTTTAAAAAAACTAATCCCACCATCATCACCATTGTTATGTCTTTTCCGTTGATTAAACAAAAGACACAAGAGTCAGGAGCAGGTTTTCGTGTTTTTTGTTTTACTGAAGCTTCTAGAACACATTCCAGTGAGCCTGCAAGAATTACAAAATACACAGGCAGCCCAAGGTGATTGAGCAGCCATACACAATGGCAAACATGCTTAATCACTCACTAATGACAAAAACCCAATACATTTCATGTTTTCCTTAAGCTGACAGCAAACATTGACAGCTTTGAGGGGAGGGGGGACAACGTGCTCTGCTTTCCTGCACATACTGACAGTGGCACAGTCAGGTTATCTGTAGGGAGCAGGATGAGCCCATCTCTTAATGGTCACTTAGGGCTGGTGCTGGTCATCTCACCTCTGGGGCTATTTTTCTTTTTTCTTTCGGAGGGAGAAAGCATGCCACCACTACTGCCTGTTGTGGCAGTGATTGCTCCCTGCAGTCAGTGAAAAGTTGTTCCTAGTGCCTGCAGCAGGTCTGTGTGGTGATGGCAGTTCTGGGAAGAAGCCTTCCTATCCCATTCAGCTGTTCTTCCCTTCCTATCAGCTGTTCTCAGTGTGAGTTTAGCTCTCTTTCGAAATAAGATCCGCGCTGCTCGGATTTTATATTTTATATCTATTTTATCTTTTTATTGATCTACTTGTATTGTAATTTATATGTTTTAGTTTTGATCTTATTGTAAACCACCCAGAGTCCCCTTTTGGGGAGAGATGGGCAGTGATAGAAATTTGAAACATAAATAAATAAGTAAAATTTTAAAGATAGCGCTAAACCTCATGTCAAAACCAGCTTGCCAAGCAGCTGGCAGTTGGGCTGGGGGAACTGTGCAATCAAGACTTGCATCTCCTTTGCAAGTCAGCTCCCCCACCCCATGGTACCCCCCATGTCTGGTGTACCAGGTTTTGATAAATGGCTAACCTTACCACCAGTCAGAACTATCTGCCAATCACACCACAGTCACAACTGGCAGGTGGTTTCTTACTGATTAGTGATATTGAGAAATTGGGGACAATAAAGCTGGAGGGTTGAACCAGTGGCTTTGTTTAATGTGCTGAGCACATTCTCACTCAAGATACTGTATCCCGTTCCACTGCCACTCTTCTGGATTACGGCTAGGTAGTAATCAGCAGTGGGGACAGCAAACGTTATGCCAGTTTAGTTTTCTGATGGCTCAAGGATAGGGAGAAAACCTTGAACTGAGCCAAAATGAAGGTTCTTAAGATCTATTTTTATGCCCTCTTTTCAGAAAAGAAATGAATTCCGTTTGCATTTGGATATTCTCTACTTTGAGGGGATAATGCCCCTTGCATACTCCCAGTGATTTGATGGCTCCCTTTCTCAATATTTTATGTTTATATTATGATCACCTGTTTATGCAGTGTTGTATGGTCACCAACTGGCCAGAAAAAAAAAAGCCTAGCCATTTTCATTTGCTTTCATTTGTTTTCAAGGCGTTTTATGCAAAAAGCAAAACAGAATGACTATTTATCTACATCAGAGATTTGCGCATTTTAAAAAGCTGTATACTTAGGTGAATAAGAACGTTACTCCTGGTTTCTCCCTGGGGACTCCATTCTTGGTGTCAGGAGGTGGCAATTTTCTAAGTCATCAGATGAGAGCCATTAAGGCATTGTTTCATTCCAGCACCACCTTTTCCTAAGGATCAAACTACACATTATATTAAATGCATGACTGCATTTAACATTGCCTTTGTTTTTAATTGCTGCTGTAGGGTGGGAGGAAATAAAGATTGGGGCACTGGTATAGCAGAAGGGGTGTTTAACCCTTCTCATCATGGGAAAGTACTGACAAAGTGGATTTTCTCCAATTATTTTGCTTTCTTCTCAAGGCAAGAGGTTAAAACAGTTTATTTTAAAATAATGATGACTGCCTGCGTTTTCACAAGAAAATGGTGTTATCTGGCTTAGTGGCAGCATACCCAAAATTAGTACATACAAAAATAGGACAACAGATTTACAGGTCATGTTTTAAAGTATCAATGGAAGTTTATTTTAATTTCTAACAAAAGAAGGATTAGTAGTTAACTGAACAGCATAATGGAAATTCCTATATTGTGATAGTCTTCCCAGACCAGATGCCTCTCTGGGAATTTTGTATGTTGGGATTATATGTTCTAGAATTCCCAGACAGAAGCAGGTTTTTAAGTTCATAATTCAGATAAAGGGTAGGATCTTGAAAAAAAATGCTGTGGGTCACTAATGTGTGTATGTTATCTGAGCCTGTAATGGGATAGGGGGAAAAAAAAGTAATCAGCATAGTTAGGGGATCTACAGCAGGAGGAGGTGGGAGGAGGATGAGGATGTAGTTTTTAAACATTAAAAGTATAATTATTATGCCAATAAGAAATAATGACAGCTGAGAATGATGTCACTGGGCTTTACTGAAATCAATATAAGCTCTCTAAGAGTCACAATTATCTTTTATTTATTTTGTAACTTATATCCCATCTTCTAGGAACTAGGAAAGACTACTGCAGATGCTGACTGCAGTCAGGAAATCAGAAGACGTTTAATCCTTGGGAGAAGAGCAATGACAAATCTCAATAAAATAGTCAAGAGCAGAGACATCACACTGACAACAAAGGTCTGCATAGTTAAAGCAATGGTGTTCCCCGTAGTAACATATGGCTGCGAGAGCTGGACCATAAGGAAGGCTGGGAGAAGGAAGATAGATCCTTTTGAACTGTGGTGTTTGGCCACATAATGAGAAGACAGGACACCCTGGAGAAGATGCTGATGCTAGGGAGAGTGGAGGGCAAAAGGAAGAGGGGCCGACCAAGGGCAAGGTGGATGGATGATATTCTAGAGGTGATGGATTCATCCCTGGGGGAACTGGGGGTGTTGATGACTGACAGGAAGCTCTGGCGTGGGCTGGTCCATGAAGTCATGAAGAGTTGGAAGTGACTAAACGAATAAACAACAACAAAGGAACTAGGAACTATATATCCCCAAAGCAGCATCCCTAGTACTCCCTTCACCATTTTTTCCCCACAGCAACAACTTTCTACCCTGAAGGGTGGTCTTTAGTGGCATCTGTTTAGGGGAGTGTTTCCCCCACTCTCCAGGTTTCCCCATGCTTTTGCAAGCCTCGCCATTGCATTTCCACCCACAATGGAGTTAATTCTCTCAAGGGCTCAATCATAATGTCCTCACCCTACCTTCAGCCTCAGCATTCAGAGGTCAAGTTATGAAACACCTGGCTGAAGTTTCCAGTTTTCTCATTTGATCATGCTTCTTTTCACCCCACTAGTTTCTGAAAGGTTCTCTTCACATCCCATTCGTCATTAGGAATCTGGCTGGCTTCCTAAGAAATCATGTTGTGTTTACAGTGGACCAAAGAAGTGTGTGTGTGTGTGTGTGTGTGTGTGTGTTGTATGGAAACAAATCACTAGCAAATTCTTTTTTTTCCCTTGTGGAGGAATGAAGTACATTTCTTTTTTCTTTCTAAAGTCAGTTCCAAGATTTTCTTGGGTGCAGTGGTGGAGGGATCAATGGCTGAATGGCAAGAACAGTAATTGAATGGTCAGGTTGGAGAGCAACAATTGATGGGATGGATTTTCAGCAAACTTCCCAGCATTGCTCACTCATTGACCAAGACAGAATCACAACAGCAAGATTTGGGTAACAGCAGGAGCTGATCATCTGGAAGAGCTCAGAGACACTGAAAGTAAAATAATAAATGTTATGTAGCAAGATCATATATAATTGGCTACTTCTGTGCTTTTAAGACTATTTGGAAAAGAGCACAAAACCATCAGTGGAAAAAGCTCCTTTCTGATTATGAGAGTAAGTAGCAATTATACAAAAGAAGACACTCTTACTAAGTGAGTGAAATGGTGAGGGCTTTTGTGTTAGAGGTAACAATACTCTTCTCCAGGTAACACATAATTGTTACCACTGTGTTAAGGATTCAGCAATAATTAGAACTAAAAGGTTTTATTTATGGGAAGGGGAGAATTAACAATGAATATTAGGTTTTTCCAACTGTCATGTGAAGACCATTCTATCAACCTCTGAAGAATGGCTTAGTCCCAGATCATTTAATGAGCCCACCTCACTGGCAGGGTGAACTTTTTTTCCACATTAGTTGTAGCTGATATTTAAGACTCTCTCATCTTCTCTTAGAAAGCCAGATACTCAGGATTTGATATTATCCTGAAAGCAGGACCCTAAATCAGTAAACAGTGTTAAAACATTGACACTTCTGTATAGTTGTTGAGTTCTACAGCACTTCTAACTGCAGTCAGAGAATACTGCTAAAACCCCAATTTACAATAACAGAGATTAGTATATAGTTCCACAGATTTATTTATTTATTTCGTATGGCATAGCAGACTGCAGCAGTGTTGCATAAAAATCACTATATATAAAAGTGTATAAAATATAGGACATTGGGACAATAAATTATTTTAAAAGCATGTTATACAAATGATGAATAAAATTATGAATAAATTAAGTTATGTACGAGCAGTTACTAAAGTATCTAAGCCTATGGCTGGATATCTAGATCATTTAGCCATTGGACAGCAGTACCCTTGAGATGATGTAGTTCTTGCAGGGAGCCAGGAAACCTTCTGAGGGGACATTCCATCGCGATGTGATGTAAAGTTTGCGGAACATTCCCACAGTCAGAGTTAGGATTATCAACCAGCCCCCATTTATGTTTCCAATATTGGCACCTGCCATGATTAGTTCAAATCTGATTAAGCGCAGTCCAGTTTTTCCTTGGGAGATCAAAGCTGTAAGGGCGTTGTGCTGGATCAGAGACTAAATTAAATAGGTCTGGGTTAGAAGTTGCCCACTCCTGGTGCCATGCTGTCTCAATGTCAAAGTCTTTTCTGACTAATTGCTGTCCGAGTTTCCACGGCGGGTTCCGAGATTTAAGCCTAAATATTTGATGGTGGCAATCCTTGTGTATAGGTAACAATTGATTTGCCTTGCATTTCTGCCACTCCCTTTTTAAAGCAAGTTGTCTTCTAAGATGTGGGTGTGGTATGTTGGATAGTACCGGTAGCCATTTGGAAGGCGTCGATTTAATGGTTCCTGATATTAGCCTCACGGTGTGGTTAAGCTGGGCATCCACTGCTTTTATATGAGCGCTGTTTAGCCATACAGGACTTAACCATACAGTTGCACAGATAAATAAGTCTGATTAGGGGTAGGGCCAATCCAAATTGTGAGCGGGAAATGTTCCAGTGAAAGATCTTAAAGCACTGGAGGCTTTAGCATTGCTGAAGTTAACTAGGTGTGTGTTTATTCAGTGCCTGAGATGAAAAAACACTGGGAATTCAAAGTAAGAGTTATGTAGATACTGACTTTGATCACCCTGGATACTTAACTTTTTCATGTTCCTTCCTGATTGTAAATTTCCTTTGAGACCTTGAAAGATGACCCATAGCCTATTGTCTTATGTGATTTTTGTAGAACTACTTTGGTGTTTTTCTATGCTGCTGCCCTCTTGTAAATCAAGTAACACTTAAAATAACGGTAGAGTTATTATGTGCATAGGCTTCCCTACCCAGCAATAGAGGGACCATGGGTAGTTTCATTGTTGCATGGAATCTGCCTTTTTACTATAGTCACACACTGGGTCCACCTTTTTATGAAGCTGCTCAGCATAACCCAAAAACTTCTTTGCTGGCCCATTGCTACTGACTCAGACTGCATTACAATATATGTGATGCTAGGGTTTTTTTTTTTTGCCCCAGTAGGCATCACTTTACCTTCGCTTACCCTGAACTGCATTTGCCATTTTCATGTTGTATTCCTCCTGTGGAGAGATTGTTTCAGACTCTCACCATCCCCCTATGTTAAGCTAAATAAGTTTGGGTGGTCTGAAAATTTTGCTACCAAAGTGTTCATCGCTAATTTTAGAGAATCTTTTAAGCAGTTAAAATGCACAGGTCAGAACACAGAACCCTGTGGGGTCCCCCCTATTTATTCACTTTTTATTGTGATGCATCCAGAAGATTTCAAGGTCCAAAAAGAGAACCAATTTGTATATTTTGGGGGGGCAAGCTATCCAAGGGCACTGCCACAAAGAAGGCATGTTTCCTAGGTCCTGCTAGGTGGCATTGTTTTATAGTTGGGACCCGAAGCATGCCCACCCTTTTGGATCTGGTATGACAGGTAGAAACAATTGGAGATGGGTAGTCCAGCAAATAACCTGGTCCTTTGCCTTATCTTGTTGCATTACTAAGTTGTGTAAGCCAGTTTATTTGGGCATAACAAGTTGCCAAAATGTAGCAGTTGCTACTAGTAAGCCTTCACTGGGATTCAGCATGCCGTGTGAACCCATCCAGTGTGACTTGCTTGGTTTTGGCTTTGCATGCTCCATGGACATAGCCAATTATAATTTAATAAACTATTGTTAAACCATGGCTTTTCATAATATACAAACCAATGAATCCTAATGTGGATTCAGGAACATCACTGGAGCAAGAATCTCTTTCCTTGTACTCTGTAGAAGGCCATACACATTGGTAGATAAGAAGCTTAGCTTGCAGCAAAAGTAGCTCTTCCTAAATGACCTTCTCCCAGCACAAATACAGGACATCCTGCTATGCAACACCACTCCCTTGGTCTGATTCTGTCTAAGCATTCTGAGCCAAACAGTAATTCAGCAGCAAAATTTGATTCTAGCTTTTTATTTCTGTGGTGGCAACAGAAGAGCAATCTGAATATTGGAAGTAGTAAAAAGGTAAAGGTTCCCCTGCCCAGTCGTGTCCAACTCTAGGGGGCGGTGCTCATCTCCGTTTCTTAGCCAAAGAGTCAGCACTGTCTGAGGACACTTCCGCGGTCACATGGCCAGCATGACAAGTACGGAACACCAAAGTGGTACCTATTTATCTACTTGCATTTTGCATGCTTTCAAATTGCTAGGTTGGCAAGAGCTGGGGTGAGTGCAGGAGCTCGCTCTGTCACGTGGGGCTAGGGTCTCGAACCGCCGAACTTGTGACCTTCCAATCAGCAAGCCTTGCATCTTAACCACTGAGCCATTGCGCTCCCTATTGAAGAAAGACGTAGGTGTGCTTAATCTTGTTGCTAGTAATGCTGTGAGCAGAAACAGGAAGCAAAACCTGGGCATCATTAACAAATGAGAATATTTCTTTCTCCAGTTTTCAGTATGACAGTGCCTGCCCAGTGCCTTGGGAGAATTAGGCCTGCAGGTCCTGTCAAAAAGTAGAAACTGCAGACTTCCCCATAACCTTTGTCTTGTTTCCAGACTGGATTCCTTTCTTCAAAAGCTTTGTAGAAAGGCTGTTTCTTCAGCTTCAGTGGAAGTCACTCCTGGGATTGAGCTTGCTGCTGCCTTCTCCCCATCTTGAGGCATTAAACACTGATCCAGGTTTGCTGCAGATTCTGGGGCCAACAACTAGGGAAGGAGAAAACAAGAGACCAAGTATGCCTGAGATACCTCTGGCTTGTGATGTAAGATATGATTGTATTAAACTATAACTACAAATCAAGCTGGAGATGTGAGGAACTGCCTGAGCAGTTCACGTATTATATTTTGCTAACCGAAAAAGAAAATCCTGATCTCAGAAGAGAGCTAAGCACTGATCTGCCAATATGTTACACTTAATTTTACAAGGTGATGTGCAAATATACCATTGAATGCAAGTAAGTCTGCTAGTAAGAACATTTCCAGGAGAGCTTTTTTATTATGACTATTTCTTCCTCGTTGAAGCTGTACTTCGGTTTTCATGATACAGCAGCATAATGCATTGTGAAAAAGGGCACAAATAGAAGGTTGTAATTGTAGAAGGTGAGGAATAAATATAATGTGCATAGAAGACTTTCAGAAACGATTGTTTCAAGGAAAGAAGCCACTACCTTGATAGGACATGAACATATATCACATCTATGAATATTTGTACGTTTACTCTTTAATAAGTTTTATTTAATCACATTCAGAATTTAGGGTTTGGCTATATTACATACACAAACATCTGTGTTTGTGTGGGGACAATGGTGAAACAAATGTCAAAATGCTCATTTCATCTTTCTGGCAAAACCATCAGTTGTTGCAGATGCTTCTTGGTACACAGAAACCAACCCCTAGAATTGGATCATAGCATGTAAGCTATGATCCAATTCCAGAGACCGCCTAAAGAGGTGAGTAGACAATAGGATAACAAGACGGGCAATAAATAGTCAGGTCATGGTGGGTGAAGAAGCTAGCAACAGGCTAGGGGTGGATGGGTGGGGCAGATTTTCAAGAACATGGAAGTGTGGAAGGGTTATGGGTAACAACTAAAAACCCTTAAAACCCTTAAAACCTGGTTGTGTCAACAGGCCTGGGGGTCGCAAGGGAACGATGGTCTAATGAGGTGGCTCCATTGTTCATAATCTGACTCTGTCTCTTAGCCATTTTATAATAATACTAAATTTTGTACTTGTATGTCTTTAAAATTGTTTTTTTATTTGTCTGTATGCTGCCTAGATGTGCGAGCAAGGGTGAATGCAGCCTGGTTGCGCTGGCGAGAACTCAGTGGTGTGCTTTGTGACAAACAAATACCAACCCATCTCAAATCTAAGATCTATGATGATCATTTGCTCTGTGGCACTGTATGGAACCCAGTGTTGGGCAGCAACAAAGGATAGAGAGAGCGCCTCTATGTTATGGAAATGTATATGCTCCGTTGGATATCGGGCATCTCCTGCTCAATCACATCTCAAATGATGCCATCCAACAACAACTAGGTATGTCATTAATTACAGTGAAGATGAGAGAAAGCCGGCTTCATTGGTATGGACATGTCCTTAGAGCAGAACCTTCCATTGTCGCCAAAATAGTTTACCATCTTAAAATCAATGGCCAGCAGCCACGTGGGCAACCAAAACAGAGATGGCAAGACACCATCAATAAGGACATGCAAACTGAGGGTCTGAGCCCTGAGGATGTGGACGATTGGGCAAAGTGGCATTTCAGGATCCGAAAAGCAGACCCCGCAATAGCGAGAAAATGCTAGGAAGAAGAAGATGCTGCCCAGAGTCACATCACATGAGATGGGCGGCCATAGAAATATGACTGATAAATAAATAAAGCAGACAGGTGGGCTGGTGAGCAAGCAAATAAAAGGTGGGAACATGACAGCAGCCAGGCAGTACAGGACATCTCTAATCATCTTGACCTGAGCTCCCTCCAGCCTTGAAGCATTACTTCATAAGAATATGAAAGAAACGTGAATAGCGATAACAGCTTTCAAAAGAAGAAAAGCATTCTTTGCTCTAGTTTTATGCTACTATGGGAGCATTCAAGGGTGTCTGCAGGGTGTGATTAAAAAAAAGTCAAAATGGGGGCCATGATTGGATTGCTGTGGTGGCAACTGAAGCTCTGCCTGGTTTCGATGTGTACTATAGAGCTTCAATCATACCATTGTGGCCACATGCTTGACTTTTTAAAAATCATATCCTGTGGACAGCCATGGGAGTACTGTTATTCAGTGAGAAGCCAACTTCCAGAATAAGATGCTAGTGATGAAATTCAACAACATGGATCTGGGTGTACAGCACGAGTGTCCCTACTGGAAAAGCCCTCAAGTGTATGTGCATTGGCTTTCACATGAGCCTGAACCCAACACAGAAACCAACATGTATGTATCAAGGATTCCTCAGTAGATTTTTTTTTTTAGTTTATGAAACACCTGAATAGGACTAGAAAGCTACTGCATCCTCTTTCTCCTTTTATCTGGCAATATGCAGAAAAGCATAATATAGTGCACTTTATTTATTTATTTATTTATTTATTTATTTATCTATCTATCTATCTATCAAATTTCTCTGCCACCCATCTCATACACAATGACTCCTATTTATTCTTTCCCAACTGCAAACAGCTGAAAAGCTACATAGGACTGGGGATTCTATGAAACTCCAGGTGTTGCTGATTTACGGCTCCAAGCATCTCTCATTAATGGTCATGCTGGCAGAAGCTGTGGAGAATTATTCTTCTGCCACATCTGGAAGGCCACCGTTTGCCATCCCTGACATGACATTATCACAGCATGCAGCATATGGAATGAAAATCTTATTCTGACCTGCTCAGAGGTTGCTCTGTCATGAGTATAAGTTACCAACAGTTTCAGGAGGACAGCAATGGATGTTGTCATCTTCTGTTCCCCTCTAGCCCACCACAAGTGTGACCTCTGCCCATGTTTTCCTGCTCAGATTTGAAGGTAGTCTTTCTGCTTTGTGGCAGCTCAGGCATTGTGATCTAGTTTGTCTGCTATGCTTTACTTTTTTCTAGGCAAACCTGGCAGAAACTTTTATTATTACAATTTTTTTGTTGTTGAGCCATCTAGTTTTCCTCTTTTTTTTTTTTAGTAAGTCCATCTGGTAAAAATCATATTAATGCTCCTGTAGACATTTCTGACAGATGGATTCGCCTTTGTATGCTAAATGCTTAAAAGAGGGCCCAAATCTAGACATGTGGATCTCTCCTCCTGCAAATAGCCTCACCTAACCTGTAGACCTCATTGAGCAGGGTTACGGGTGCTCTCATATAATGGGGAAGCATTAGTGTTATCGGTGTTAAACAATTAGCTGCTCCTTTAATTGCATGAACTCCTCCATAAAGAAAATTCAGGGAGGAGGCCATAATGGAGGCCATTTGTGTGAAGAGTGAGTAGACTACACTGAATGTGAATGTGGGAATAGTATGCCATCTAGGCTGATAATGAGGCCTATGGCCGAAATAGCCGATGGCATTTACCAGAGGCTGTAAAATAAAATGAAATAGTTCAATCAAACTAGCTAGGATGTAGGAAGCAGCTAAGAAGTGCACCCGATGAATCCTGTCTCATTTTGCCTGTTGTTTCATATCAGACTTTGAATAGGCAGCTAGGGGTGATACAGTTCTTTTGAAATATCTGCACTCTGAGGAAGCATTCTGAATTCCCAGCAGTGAGTGTTCTATTGCTATTAAAAAGTCATTTTGAAAGACTCTAAAAGTGAAAATAGAGGAAATAAAGAAATGAATCTTGAAATAAATACAGCAAATACTCAACATAGCATGAGTTGTTCTGAATCTGTTTAAGCATTTCCTTTCGTAGTGAATATTTTTCCTATTCCTTTAGCATTGATGAATATTACTAAATTGAAGTCTGAAGCCCCAGATCTTGTTCTCTCTTACTTTCTCACTTCCTTGCTTCAAGGCACAAAGAAAAGTGGGCTGTAATGACCACCAAACACCTGAGCTGCTTTCAGGTATGTGACTTAGTTTTCTTTAAAAAATTGTTCTGCCATTGTCAGTCATGAATGAGATTGTAATTCACTTCCCATCACTGCTGAGATTTTGTATTTTTCCTGGACATTCATCCTGCTATGGTCCATCCACACTATTGGCTTTATACAGCAGTAGTGGGTGGGGTAGGGAAGAAACAATCTACACAAGTGGACGTTTGAAGAAAATTCTGAACAATCCTCAAAATCAATCATTTATCAATAAAGCTTAATTGTTTAAGCATATCCACCATTATTACAGATAAAATGTTAAAAAAGCAGAACAAAACAAAAGGAATCACAAAACCTCTCAATCCTTAGTTGTTTCATGTTTGTTTTGGATTAAAAGTCTAAATAATATTAGTGTTTTAGAAGCATAGTACAGTAACATCTGTTCACTAATAATTTGAAATGTTTTTTAAAACTGCAGTAAAAATAGTGTTAACATAACAGGGTGATAAAATCATCCTGCTAAAAGGAGCTGGCCCTTGATAGAGCCATTCCAGAATACCACAAATGATGGTATCACAACCCCAAACAAACAACAGAGTAGCATTCCCTGTCTTTCTCCATCAAGACAATTGAAGCAGATTCGATGCTGAACCCAAGCTTAAAATCAGACTGGAAGAAGCCCAGAAAATCTGTTTCTTTCAAATACACCTCAAGTTAACCACTTACCATCCTTCAATCATTTATCCAGAAAGTGAACATTAGCTTCTAGGGCAAACCTCCAGGTCTGCAGAAAAGTCAACAATGAAGATAGTTTGCTGTTGTTCTAATAAATTTATAATATATTTGCATTAACCTTATTAAATCCTAATTTTCTTCTTCCTTCCCAAGTAATCCCATGGGAAGGAGCAAATATCATCTTCCAGTTCTTATTGAGGCTTTATGGAGTTCTGCATCCATAGTTAAATAATCTGCGAAATCACAGCAAACAAGTTTCCATTTCAATCTCTCCTCTCTTTTTACAAAACTCCTAGAAGTTTGGGGTTGCAAATTAGTGTTCAGAATTTCAACTGAGCCAGCAATTAATTTCTTGCATAGGAAGCACATACTTCAGCTTTGAAGTAATTCACCCAAGGGGATGAAGAAGATTAGCTGATGGATACAGACAAGGTGTCACCAGAAAATCTGTCCATGAAGATGAAAGTTTCCTGAAGGCTGCACAGCCTTCCCTGTAGGAATGTTGGATGAATCCTTCTGTTCCGCTTTCCCTGCCAAATTCCTAAACAAATAAATTTCATAATGTTTTAAAGTATTGCTTTTATGACTGCACTTTAATAAGTTTTATATCTATACTGCCCTGACTTGTGACTGTATGGGAAGGAATTTAAAATATAGAAATCTTCACATTAAAGTAAATATAAGAAAAATGACCTTTGACGTAGTACTGTTTCCTCTGAACAAATATTGAAAATGATAAGGACAAAATATTTTTTGCCTAGGATTTGGAAAACAACAACAAAGTGCAATGATTTTGGTTTGTGATTTAGATAGAGAAAATTATATTAGAATATTTAGCAAACTAGGAAATAAAATGTAACTGTAAGAATAGTCTATATGGACTGCATGCATATTTTATTCTTATTAATCTATTATTTACAATTGTGAGACACCAATAAAAACAAATTCTGTAAGTGCAGCACATAAAGGGGTAAAATAATAATAAAAAATTAGCACATAATAAAATAGAACTGAAAAAACAAAACCAGTTTAAAGGTTTTTAAAATTCCATATGTTTTCAAATGCCCCCTTTCAACCAATATCTCATTTTTCCTAGTTGCATTTGATGCTGCAATTTTGGTATGCTTAAATATTGTTTATTTTTACGGGGCATCTGAATAAGCATGCTTAGTGTAGCATTAAAGAAGTTATAAAAACCTTTTGACAGCATTTTCAAGTACAAAAATGAATGGGTGATGGATGAATGTAGACTGAGTACAAAAGCGATTGATCAGTATGGAAGATGTAAGTTAAGAGCATTGGGTCATTTAAAGGGAATGAGGGTCAAATAGCAAAACAAAAATATGAACGAAGAATGAATTGGTTGAGTGGAAGTGGCAAACTGAGAAAGTCATGGCTGCATAAGTTGGTCTTCAAAAAGATCTTCAAAAAGAGAAAGGTGGGAAATTGAAAAAAGAAGAAACATATGAATCAATTTATGGATATGATGGAAACAAGGGTTTGCAAGAATAGAAAGATATAGAGAGGTATTGTGAATGATGTTGATTTAGTTAGAATTCTTTGCTTTTCTCTTACCTCCTGCCTTTAAATTCTTTCACTCACTACTTTTTTTCCCCTGCACTTTGCATATCATTGCTTACTCTCCAAAGGAATCCTGTGTACATATGTTATATTTGGTATGAATGAAGAAGTCTCATAGAGAAAAAAATCAAGATTTGTTCTGTGTTGTCTAGAATGCAAGATATGGAATAATAGTCTTGTTACAGGAAAGCTGATTCCAGTGAAAGTTGAGATATAACACTGAACAGTTTAAAGCAGTTCAGTAATGGAATGAATTTGCAAGGGAAGCGATGAGCTCCCTTCAGAGGATGTATTCAGAAGAAGCTGGACAGTTCTTTCTTGGAAAGCTGAATTTGGATTTCTGTGCTGATCAGGAAGTTGGATTCAATCCTATGGGCACATCCTACTTAGCCCGTGGCCAGTACAGGTTACCCATCTCTTCTGGAGTGCAGGATAGATAATGTCATGCTCCTCTCCCTCTGTCAGCCCTTTGAGGTAGTCCAGACAGGAAACCAAAACCATGAGTACTAACACTACCTTTATTGTAAGGTTACAATAGCAGACACTTGAAAGTCTGAAAGCCCTTCTCCCCTCCCTTGCCTTTACTTTCCAGAGAATGAGGGAGGGTCCCTTCTGAGATGCTTTCTCTACCCCCATTCCTGCTCTGGAGTCAGAATTCTCTTATCAGACCCTTGTCTAGGCTGCAGCTCTTCCTCCTGTCTCCCAAGGTTAATGTCACAGCCCATTATACCCTCCTCACCCAGTGCAAAGTTCCTGCCCGTGTTTTTCAGCTATGATGCAGAAGAGTGTTTTCTGCCCTAGCTGCCTGAAGCCCTTTAGAGCATATTGTTTCACCTGCTTTATTCCAGTTTAGTTAAGAGCTACAGCTGTGATTGGCTGCATGGCTAGCCATGACCCTCCCCTCACCTAGATGCCACCCTATGCAGGCTGCTGGGCTGCTCTGATCTTTCTCTCTCTCTCTCTCTCTCCTGCTCCTTCTCTCTCTCTCTATATATATATATTTCAAAAGTGTACAGTGCTTTTTAAAATCTAGCAGTTGACTCAAGGGTGCCTCAAGGGTGATTTCCCAGCCTCTGTAAAAGCTCATTATTCCCAATAAGCACCCTTTCACGTTCTCCACGGGCAATGTGAAGCTCACTTCCCTTCCTCTCCCCCCCCCCTTCCCATTCTACACAACATTTCCCTTGCTTCTGCGGTTTATAAAGCAAAACCTCAACACTGGAACATTGCATCAAGTTCCTAAACAGCTGGAAGTTGTGATGGGGTTGAAAAGAGGGGATGCTCTGGCAAGTGGCAAGCCCTTTGAAGAAACAATGGATTGGTCCATAGCCTCAGTTCTTGGGGGCAGCACTGGTACAATGTTAAAAAATAAAAGTAGAAATAGGGGCATTGCATAAAGTGGCAAATGCAAGAAAGTGGGGAGGGCATCCATGAGGTAAGGCAAACGTGAGGGACCAGTGTTACAGAACCCATCTACAATAAATGGCAGGCACAGGAAGATCCGCCCACATCCCAGATGGGAAGGGCAAGAAGGAGGGGAACAACCAATCAGGTCATCCATTGGTCCTAGTTTGAGTGTTCCCCTTGGCAGCCTGCAGCAATTTGGACTGGCATGTCTGAAGTTGGCTTAAAAATAAACCAGAAGCAGCGTGAGAGACAAGCAGGTTAGACTGCTAGGCAGAAACACCTTAAGATTTGATGGGATTAAGGTGCCATAACATATTATACAATATTTCATCTAGAATTTTGATTCTATAATTACCATTGTTGCTTCACTGGCACATCACTATGTTGTTTACACTGGTCGGAATTAAAATTTACTGTAAATGTATTTCTGTTAAGTCATATTCAGTCTTTTGAATGGTTGATGAAAAAAAGGCAAAACGAAACAAACTCCTGGATTTCACAGAATTGGAGTGCAGATGACTTTACAGTGTGAACTTTGTTTTATTTGGAAAGAATAATTACTAATCAATAGTGAAGGGATACGTGACACAGTAAGTTAATTCACTAGGCCTTTGACTCTGAAGAGTTGGCTTCCAGCTTAGGTCATGTGCAAAGTATTTCTTTCATGGTTTCAGTCTTGTCCCTGGTGGTATTTGGCTATATATATATCAGAGAAAAAAAGAGATGCAATTTGATACATGCCACATGGCTGGTAGCTTATTCTTAAAATAAGAACAGAAAGGATGATGAAAGCAAGGGAACTCTTCTATGTATACATATCAGAGGAAAGAAAAACTATCCAATATTACTAATACTGCTGTGGTAGATTTTGCCCAGTTTGCTTTGAGAGAAGATACTCAAATCTCTTTTGTAAAATGCCTAGTTTTGACAATGACTTGCATTATGCATATTCAAATACCATGGGCCTATATTAAAAAAGCAAAACAAAAATAAAAACAGAATTTATCTTAGTAGTGTCATGTTCATCGTTCCAATGTTCTGAATACATCGTAACGGTTCGCATGTCACTTTCCTGATCCGTGTCTGCTGAGTGGAGATTTCCAGCCGTGCCAGGCTGTAATCTCCTTACTGTAACTGTGGAATGTATGTTTGGGTTATTGACTGTGTTCAAGGTTACTTTCTCAGGCCGATGTGGGTGACGGTTGCTAACATCTGGGAGGGGGTGGTTGCTAAGCGGGAGCGAGGGCGGGACCGGGTTTGAAGCGAGGGTTTTTAGTTTGTATTTGGCGCACTTTTGCTCATTCTCGGGTTTCTTTGTATTTGCACACTATTCTCTCAATAAATCAGTTATCCTTAAGCACCCGCTTGTGAGACTGAGTCTGTCAGAATAGGCAACCATTACATAAAGCTGAGAATCCCAAAATTCTTATTCTGCTAGCCCCTATCCAGATTCGTCTGTGAAGGGGAGCACTAGTGAGGAACGAACCGAGATTGCAAGAGATGGAGAGCGAGGCATCGAGTGAAGGGGAACTGAACTCCACGGTGGTTAGAGTGGAGAAGGTACCCTGCAGCGACGCTCCGGAGGTTTGGGCAGAACCCAACCCCAACTCGAAGGAGAAGGAGGGACGTCAAAAAGTACCAGAAACTACCAGTACTTCGGCTGGTGACTACCTTACGTGGGAGGAGGAATCGGACACTGGGGCGGCTCAAGCTTCCTGGAAGTGGTGGTACCCGCTGTCACCTAAGGTGGTCAGAAAAGAAGCGCCCGAGGGGTCACCCACCCCTGATTGTATAAAGGTGTTGGAGGCAAAATTAGACTCGGTCGAATTCATGCTGAAAAAAATGTCAATGGGCTGGGGGTTGCCTGAAAAAGGAAGGGAAGGGTCCCACCACAGGCATTCCACCTCACCGTCACCCCTACCATCCCCCAGAGGGAGAAGCAGGGTCCGGCGTCGAGGAGAGGAGAGGGGCCCGAGGGTGACAATTTCGAGGTCCCCTCCGGCAGAGAGGCGCTCGCTAGGGGCAGTGCAAAGGGCTGAGCGACCAGAAACTGCGAGACCCCCACCCTTCACGGTAAAGTTCGATGGGGACCCCACCAAATTGTCCTTCTTCATAACTAATGCTAACAGTTATATGGAGGAATGGGAACAGGGGTTCCGGTCAGAGCGGGGGAAAATAAATGCCATTGCTACCAAGCTGAAGGGGAGGGCGGCTGATTGGTATGTACAGCTGTGCCAATCGAACGCTCCGGAATTAGAAGACTTCGAGGAATTCTTATGGGCGTTATGGCAACATTTTGAAGACCTGTTAGCTCAGGAAAGAGCGAAGTGGGCGTTAAAGGGACTGTACCAGGGGTCACAATCCGTGGCGGATTATGCGCTGGAATTTAAAGCACTGGCTGGGAAAGTGGAGGATTGGTCCCAATCCACGCTGGTGGAAATGTTCAAGGATGGACTGGAAACTGAAGTTCTGAAGTGGTCTCTGGGGCGTGAGGACCCAAGAACCCTGTATGACTGGATTCAGCTGGCGAGCAGCGCTGAGCATGCCCTAGAGACGTTTGCCCACCGAAAATCGATGAGATATGGAAGATTCAGTAAAGGGTCCCGCACCTCGGCTCCTCCAGGGAAATCCAGCCAGCGGACCTGGGAGGAAGAGAAGGAGTGACGCTATGCGAGAGGGCAATGTCTGCGGTGCGGAAAAGAGGGGCACCGAGCAGCGGCGTGCCCAAAGGGAAAGACCGAAGACCGGCCGGGAAAGTCATCTGGAAAATCTCCTTCCCTACCAAGAAAGTTGAAGGCGGCGCTGGCGGAGGTCGAACCTGAGGAAGTCCCTTTCTTTGGGGATGAGGAGGAGGCTGTTTTTAATCAACCGGCGGGAAACGCCAGCCACCTGCTTTAAAGGGCACCGCTGGGCAGGTGGAAGAGGAAGGGCACGATCATGCTTCGGTGAGTGGAAATTTCCCTACCATGACAGTGAAGGTGAAATTGGGGTCACAGACAAGAACTGTGGAAGTGTGGGCAATGGTTGATTCGGGGTGCTCAAGGTGTTTGATGCACCCCGATGTGGTAGCTGCATTAGAGTTACCCACGTTCCCTTTGAAGCGGCCCATGATCTTCACCCAATTGGATGGATCTACAGTGGGGGGGGGGGGGGGGAAACCGGTGACTCACTCCACAGGGATGGTGGCATTGCAAATGGGAAGCCACTGGGAGAAACTGCCTTTTGTGGTAGTGCCTGTGGGGGGTCCATTTGTCATTTTGGGGATGCCTTGGTTTGTTCAGCAGAACCCACACATAAATTGGGTGCACAGGACTGTGACTTTTGCAGATGGATTCTACAAAGCCCCTGAGGGGGATGAATTGGACAACGGCAAAGTGGGGAGGGTGGCAGCAACAACTCCGCATCTCCTTACTGGCCCGCTAGACGGGCTGCTGGAACAATACCAAGACTTTGCAGATGTGTTTGGTGAAAAGGAGGCGGATCAGCTACCGCTGCACCGCAAAACTGACTGTGCCATAGACTTTATTCCTAATGCAAAGTTGCCTAAGCCAAAAATTTATGCTATGACCCAGAAGGAACTGGCAACGCTAAGAGAGTTTGTCGATAAAAATCTAGCCAGGGGTTTTATCGAACCAGCCAGTTCCCCAGTGGGTGCTCCTGTTCTATTCAGACCAAAGAAAGATGGGACTTTGAGATTATGTACGGATTTCCGTGGATTGAATGCAGTATCAATATTGAATAAATATCCTGTCCCATTAATCAAAGACATGTTATCACATCTGGCGAAGGGGAAAATATTCTCTAAGTTGGACCTGAGGGAGGCATATTTCCGCATTCGTATAAGGGAGGGGGATGAATGGAAAACTGCTTTCAATTGCCCTCTGGGCTCTTTCCAGTATAAAGTGTTACCTTTTGGGCTGGCGGGAGTGCCTGGGGTTTTTATGCAACTGATCAATGAGGTCTTGCATGACCATTTATTCAAGGGGGTCTTGGTGTATTTAGATGATGTGTTAATCTATACTGAAACAATGGAGGAACATATAGAACTGGTTAGACAAGTGCTCAGCAAGCTGAGAAAGGCTGAACTGTATGCTAAATTGTCCAAATGTGCTTTTCATGAATCTCAGATTGACTATTTGGGCTATAGAATTTCAGACAAGGGTATTGAAATGGATCCAGCTAAGATTGAAGCCATTCTAGCATGGGAGCCACCACGCACGCATCGGCAGCTCCAAAGTTTCCTCGGATTTGCAAACTATTATCAGCAGTTTATCCAGGGGTTCGCAGAGATAGCATTACCCCTCACTGAGTTACTAAAAACTAAAGGACAGGGAGACACACGGAGGGCAAAGAATCCGGGGGCATTACTTAAATGGACGCCCGCATGCCAGCTGGCTTTTGACAAGCTTAAAAAGCTATTTACGGCAGAACCCATTCTACAGCATCCTGATCCTAGCAAACCATTTGTGGTACAAGTGGATGCCTCTGATTTCTCCATTGGAGCGCTTCTACTACAAGCAGATGAGTCGGGATGTTTGAAGCCTTGTGCTTATCTCTCACGTAAATTCTCTGAGATGGAAAGGCGGTGGCACACTTGGGAGAAAGAGGCTTTTGCTATTAAAGCTGCTTTAGACACTTGGCGCCATTTGTTGGAGGGGGCTACCCACCCCTTCGAGGTTTGGACTGACCACAAGAACCTTGAAGCACTCAGTGCACCTCGTAAGCTCAACCCAAAGCAAATCAGATGGGCTCAATTCTTCAGTCATTTTGATTTCAAGCTAAAATTTATTCCGGGAAAGAAGAACTTTCTGGCTGATGCACTTTCCCGCAGACCCCAAGATTCTAGCACTGTGCCTGATGTGATAGGTACACTATGGACGGAGCCACAGTTGAGTCTGGCAGCTGTGACCCACAGCCAGACTCGTGTGCAGCAACCAGATGCTTCACTTTCACCCCGTCCGGGCCGTTTGCCAGTTCCCTCTGACTTGCAACAACAGTTTCTTTCCCACTTGAAATCTGACACTTGGTTGCAAGCAAATTTACACACTGTTACTTTTGACCGCGATTTTGCTTGGAAAAACGATTGTCTCTATGTGCCTGAGGCTTTGCGCAAAGACATTTTGCTCCGTTCCCATGATGACAAACTGGCTGGGAATTTTGAGTTTGTTAAAACACTCCATTTAGTTAGACGCCAATTCTGGTGGCCAACACTAAGGCAGGATGTTAAAGACTATGTTGCCTCCTGCCCTGTATGCGCTGGCTCTAAACGAAAGGTTGGTAAGCCCCAAGGGTTGCTCCAACCAGTGGCCAGTCCCTCTCACCCCTGGGAAGAGATCTCTATGGATTTTATCGTGGATTTACCTCCAAGCCAGAGGAAAACTGTGATTTGAGTTGTAAAGGACTTCTTCTCAAAACAAGCCCATTTCATTCCATGCGTGTCCATTCCCTCAGCACAACAGCTGGCCCGCCTCTTCTTTGTACACGTGCACGGGAGCCCCTCTCATTTGGTGACTGACAGAGGCACACAATTTACTTCCCAGTTTTGGCGGGCTTTTATGAAATTGGTGGGCACTAAACAAGCCCAAATTAATCCTGTTACTTTCAAATTGGATTTGCCTCATAATCTTAAACGTTTGCATCCCGTTTTTCATTGCAGCTTGCTCAAACCCTTCCACCAATCGGATCGCTGGCACCCACAACCCTCACCACCTGCTCCCATTATGATTGATGGCCAGCAACACTTCGAAGTCCAGGAGATTCTGGATTCTCGACGCCTTCGTTCCACTTGGTCCGGTGGAAACATTTCCCTCATCCTGAGTGGGTTGCTGCCCGCGATGTTCACTCCCCTCTGTTAGTTACCCGTTTTCATGCTGCCTATCCTGCTAAGCCTGCTCCTTAATTTTGAATTTTTTAAGGGGGGCGGTATGTCATGTTCATCGTTCCAATGCTCTGAATACATCGTAACGGTTCGCATGTCACTTTCCTGATCTGTGTTTGCGGAGTGGAGATTTCCAGCCGTGCCAGGCTGTAATCTCCTTACTGTAACTGTGGAATGTATGTTTGAGTTATTGACTGTGTTCAAGGTTACTTTCTCAGGCCGATGTGGGTGACGGTTGCTAACATCTGGGAGGGGGTGATTGCTAAGCGGGAGCAAGGGCGGGACTGGGTTTGAAGTGAGGGTTTTTAGTTTGTATTTGGCGCGCTTTTGCTCATTCTCGGGTTTCTTTGTATTTGCACACTATTCTCTCAATAAATCAGTTATCCTTAAGCACCCGCTTGTGAGACTGAGTCTGTCAGAATAGGCAACCATTACAAGTAGCTTGCTGTGAATATAGGATGACCTATACAATTTGATTGCAGGGAGGATATCTGTTTAGGTCATATTTTCAAGCAAACTAACCCAATCTGCATGTCTTAAAATAATACATGGAGTGAAGTGCACTGATCTTTTAGAATGCCCACTATGCAACATTTTCCAGGGCAGTCCTTAACTCAAAATAGGTATGCAAAAAAATTTAAAAAATTTAAAGAATACAAAAGCCATTTTTTTCTTAAAAAATACTTTTTATTAGAGATTTTAACAATAGTAAAAGATAACACAATGTGAAATCAAAGAGAAAGGAAAGAAAAAGAAAAAGAAAAAGAAAAAAGTATTTAAAGAAGTGACTTCTGATCTTCTTTACAAATACAAGCAAACTTAGTATTTCTCTACCCCCTTTGATATTACATTACATAAATCACTTCTTCCCATATCTCAGCCTTTATCCATCCACAAATAAAAAATAAAATTGCATGCTACAACTGACACAGGATGGAATGGACTTAAAAGCGGACATGTGCAAATGATGCAGGTTGTAAATGAACTGATTTATTCATTCCTAAATATACCACTTAGGGGCTTTTCTCCCTTGCACTTAACCACAGCACAAACATGCCAACATCTTTTTTCTGCTCTGTTCCATGATGTGGCCTCCATCTTATCTCCAATCCATGAAGGAAGGAAGGAAGGAAGGAAGGAAGGAAGGAAGGAAGGAAGGAAGGAAGGAAGGAAGGAAGGAAGGAAGAGTTTCCCCTTTATTCCATCAAGGTATATAAAATCTGTTAGGCTTTGTCACCTCATCTTGGAGGAAACTCAGTGGACTTCAGTGATCTGAAACGGAGGCAATTAGAGTCAGGATAAGGATTGATAATTCAAATTTTGTGCCAAAATCATTTTCTGCCAGTACAAATGGGTGGACGGTGCTTCAACCCAGCGCAGAGTAATGACCCACAATTAGCCTCATATTAGACCTGCTTCTTTTCTCGTTCTTAAGTCTTTTCCAGTCATAAATGTCATGGAACAAAACAGGGAGTAGAAAGAGAAAGTAATGTGTCTTGATATGAAAGAAGGTCCAGGAGATAGTACACCACACAGACAGACACCCACACCTTGATGTGGTATAACAGTGCCCTCAAAGCATCTGATAAATTCATCCTGCATTGAGAGATCTGAATGGATAGAATTCAGCTTTTGTTCCCCAAGCCTCACACGCCTGTCCCATATGTTCCTTTTTAGACAAAGGCACAACTGATGAAAACCAAGCTGTACCTTTATAATTACACCAAGGGATGTTAGGAAGCTGGGTGCACCTAGCTCTTATTTGCTGGCTAGACCATTATTTGCTGGCTAGATGGAACACTGTCTTTGATTGGGCAAAGCAACAGTCAGTCTTCCCAAAGAGGGTGGCCTTCACTTATCTTGCGCGTTCTATAAAACAAGTTGAATGTACTGAAGAGAGGAGGAGGAGAAGGGGGGAGGAGGAGGAAACAAGGAAGTTCCGCCTACAGACATACGAGCACAAGGCCCAAGTGACCTCTTTCTAACCATTCACTCTGCAACTAAAATGTGCTAAAACCAGAGCTGGTTAAAGGAAGAAATAACTAGTTTAGTTAAGCTACATATATTGATTTATTTGGAATTCAATGAATGTTTGTATTCCTTAAATTTCCTTTTCCCCCAAAGGCCTTTTTCTATCTAGAGCAGTGTTTCTCAACCTTGGCCACTTGAAGATGTGTGGACTTCAACTCCCAGATTTCCCCAGACAGTGTTCCCCAGACAATGATCTAGAGTTTTGGTTCTGTGAGTTTCACAAGATTTTTTTTTTCACTAAAACCTTCCCATGTGTAAGAGCTACCTCTTGTGTTTCAGGACTGGCACCAAATTTGTTCAGTTCTGGAGTTCTGGGATTTGAGTGGGAAGATCCAAACATCCTCTTTTCGATTTTCCTAGAGTTTGGTAGAAGGACGACTAAGGACCCATCAAGATAGACGGGGTGTCAGGACTCAGTCTGACTGGAAGTAGCCTATTGTAATTATCTTTAACTGGAAAACCTTGGAAAAAGGGGTCTGCCAGAGAGTTTTTAAATTATATTCCCTTTTCTTTTGGAACAGGGGTTTTAAGGTAGAAAAGGAAGCAGTTTATTCCCTCTCTTATTGAGTGAAAGGAAGAAATGGAAAGTTGTGGAAATGGAAAGTTGACCAATTTGCCATAGAATTTTAGCAGCATAATTTCAGAGAAATGTGTAGGGCTGCATGTGGCACATGGCTTGTCACAAGCAGCCCTTTTTTTTAGTTCCAAGCACTTTTTTTTAAAATCAATATAACAAAGGAAGATTTTATATGTCAGCCCTGCTCAGTAGACCAGACCAAGAATCAACTCCATAGGGAGTTGCTAAAACTGCCTTTATTGAGTTTGGCTGTAATAACAGAACCTTGCAAGCCTGCTTGTGCTTTACCTCCTCCCCCTTCTTATACTCCAGTGAATTAGGGAGCCACTTCTAAATGCTATCTTGTTGCTCTGGACTTAAAAAAATGTTTCAGCCCCTTTTGCCTAGGTAACGGTTCTTGCATATTTCCATCAAGGTTATCTTCCTTACTCTCTACATATAGAACAGTGTGTGCCCTTATTTAGAAGATATTACTCCATGTGAGAGCATGTCTAGAATGAAGTACTGTAGCTTTGGTGTTATTAGGTAACAAACATGTTTCTTTTCCTTTCTAATTGCACATAACTGTTGACTTTCTTTGTAGTTTTTAAGATTAGTATGCAACTTTTTATACCTGTATAGGTCACTTTTTGGTTCCAGGCATGAATATAGTAATGTTTAATTATTCTGTGTATGAAACTTTGCATGGCTGACTCAATCGATGCTTATGGTAATGCTCTGACTAGTTCGGTGCTGGGGTTAATGGCACCAGAATTTTCAGAATGTCTGGTGATCCTTATTCAGATTTGCCTGCCTCTTCCTAGCAACACAAAAATATAAGGCTAAATTTCAGCACCACTGCTGGTTCTATTTCTCGAGTAGAACAAGTTCCATGCCAGTGGCTTGGGATGTCAACTGAAAAATCACAAGCCAATCTCAAATGACTTCACAGCAGGCAAAGAATATGGTGCCCCTGGAAATTCACTGTCCTCTTATTGATGATAAATAGTTAAAATACAGGTTTTATTTGTATTTCCTCAGAGAACAGAAACCTATATGTATAAATACCTGCCTAAGCAGTGCCACAAACAACTCAATAACATAACGTATCAACTCTTCTCACTTAATTTCAAACCTATATTCCAAATTCCACTAAATTGTTGTAAGTAGCTTAGTGTTGAATAAACAAGGAGATCATATTATACACATCCTTAGGTGTTCTCATATTTTTCTTCACTAAAATCCAAAAAGCAAGATAATGAAACCCAGGTTGTAACCAGTTTGCACTATCTACACTTAACTTCTAGAGGTGATGGACTCGTCCCTGGGGGAGCTGGGGGTGTTGACGACCGACAGGAAGCTCTGGCGTGGGCTGGTCCATGAAGTCACGAAGAGTCGGAAGCGACTGAACGAATAAACAACAACACACTTAACTAATGATTTCAGTACATTGTGGTTCTCTCCGCTCTGTTGAGCTTTTGGCACCAGATTAGGCAACAGTGCTGGAAATTAGAGACAAATTAGATGTTATTCAAAAATATGCCATTGGAAATGCCCTGATTTCTTTTTAAATTGCTTAATGGGGTTTGCTTTCCTGACGTAGTACATACATATATACATACATATACACACACACATATATATACAATGTGCGTGTGTGTGCGTGTGTGTATAATATGTGTGTGTGTGTGTGTGTGTGTGTGTGTATATATATATATATATATATATATATATATATATATATATATATATATTGTCCTGATTACCAGGAAACACACTGAGACAATGACTTGGTCTCTAATATTTATTACTAGTACGTAACAAGAATCCTAACAAACTGAGGAAGCGTGGGAAAAACCCAGCCATATAAACCCCAAAGGTTAAGGCGGTCCCGATCTGTGTCTCTTTGAATGGCTGAACAGTTCCTCAGTGCTACGCATGCGCTTGACAGTCTGGGTGGGAGCCCCCTGCTCGCCATCCTTACTCATGACATATATATATATATATTTGTTCACTCTAAGCTGGGAAATATTACCCAAACCATAGCATTGCACAGTATATCTTTATGTGCTCAAGTTCCTACAAATACTAGAAATAAATTCTTGTGAAAGTGATTGGATTGGGACTGTGAGAAAAATGGCCACCCTTCCCTCATTTACATCACTTTGCTACAAAGCCTGGTGATTAAAAAGAAAACATATCATCAAATCCTTGCCTGTTGGGCAGAGGTTTCCCCCTGAAGTCTCCAGAAGTAGTCTCTACCATTCTTGGCCTAAAGGCCTTGAAGGAGGCATCCTGCAACAAAGCAGGCAAAGTCCTTGCTTGCATTCTCTCCTGCTTTGGGGGACAATTGGAAAGAACCCACCTAACACTGAAAAAGGTAAAGTATTATACATGAGTAATGGAGTCTCCTAAAAGGGGAAAATCACATCATAATATAAAGAAAGGTCATAGAGGGAATAGTTCAGCAGGGGCCAAAGCCACCATTTTAAGCTCTGTACAAACTTGTAACACATCTCCTTCCCACACAGGCAACAGTTCCACCTTGAATATCCGGCTCAAGAGTCATAAAAATGCAAACCTGTTTTCTACATTTCCGAAGTTACACCACGAGGGCCAGTTCTAATGGCCAATATAAACTTTATATATATTGATAAATTCATTTTAAGAAGTTATATTTCTGCCCCTTTTATTACCAAATCATGAGGTCCTGTCCTCTATAGTTTGTGTCTTTATGATGAAATCACTATTTACTTGCCTACTTTCTCTGCATATCTTATTAGCAACTGTTCCTAGAATTAATATCCCTGATCGTTATGGTACTTTGTCCTTCTCTCCCATCTGTGCCCAAAGAACTCTGGGACTGATAGTCATTGAAAGAACATGTCACACAGTGAAGTATATATCTTCTGCTTCTCAAATGGCAAGTCTGGTTTAAGTGCAAAAGCACATTCTCCCTACCTAGAGACAATGCTAAGACTCTCATGATGAGTTCCAGCAGTTCTCATAAAACTGTAGAATGGGTATAATGATGTAAGGAAATATTACATATATATTTTCAAGCATTATTTATTTAGCCACAGTCTTTCTCCTCTCCCCAGAATAGGAAGGATGCTGCCTGGACTGTACCCTTCTTAATTGCTTAGCCCAGGACCTCCTCACGATGTTTGGATCAAGATAACCAAGAACTGTCTCTGTGTATGTATGCCTGTGTGTGTGTATACATGTATGCATGGGGTAAGTAATAGGAACACTGGTTCTGCAAGGGTGGAATTCACTTGAAAAAGCAGCTCAAGCGATATTTGCATCTATAACTATCATCTGATCATCTATTTCTTGCTCACTATGATATGCTTTTTTAATTGTCATATCTGTTTGACTGGTTTGATGGTAGTTTGTAAAGTAAACTCAGCATGTAGGTCATCAGTTCACAGTTAACAAATCCCTGGATGTTTACCAAACTCCCAAATTAAATTACATTCAAAACTGTTTTGCAGATACTTTGGCCTAACTAATTAAATAAGAATGGCTTAGTATGTTGCTGTAGTGCAAAGAATATTAAAGTCTTTAGGGCACTCTCTCAAATTAGCAAATGTATTTGTTTAATTCTATACTATGTTGTCAATTAACTCCTCCAGAAGGGAGAAAAATAATAATTTCATACATGATGCAACTGAGAAGGCAAAAGCTAATGATGAGGTGAAAACCAATTTGATGTAGTGGTTAAAAGCATCAGGCTAGAAAGCAGGAGACCATGAGTTCTTGCTTTGCCTTAGGTACAAAACCATCTGACTTACTTTGAGCCAGTCACTCCCTCTCAGGCCTAGGAAGAACGTAATGCAAACCACTTCCGAAAATGTTGCCAAGACCACTGCAGGGACTTGTTCAGACAGTCGCCAGGAGTCAAGATTGTCTTGATAGCACCAAAATAAAATAAATGATTAGGATAATCGTATTCAGATTTCTACATATCACTTTTTATAATGAGACTTTAAGAGTAAGGCTGGGCATGCATTTGAACTATAAACTTTACCAAAAAGCCATTTGCTCCTACAGATTTAAATTGGAAGAGAATTTTATAACAAACTAATCAAGCTATGCAATGCTTTGCAATCTTTGTTGCTGCTGTTGCAGAGCTGGAAAGGATTACCTGGAAGCTTATGGAACACTAATGTTGTAAAAAGAAGGCAAACACAATGTCTAAGAGGCATAACAAAGTGTTCAGCTATAAAATGTTCCACATCTCCATTTGTCTGTCAGCTGTCTTCCTAATGGTTTGAAGAATAACAGGTAAGGTAAAAAGGCAAGCTTAGTCCTTCTATGACTTATTATCTCCGAGAGTACCTCTTAAATGAAGCCAATTTAGTGGCCTGCCAGAACCAGTGAAATGGAGCAGAGCTTATAAAAACAGCTTCCTCAGAGTTGCATTGTGGGACAACTCAATTTACATGCTAGTTCACATGCTAATGAGGCATGCTGGATTTGCCAGGACTTCCAACGTTAAACACCTGTGATAGTGCTACCTTGGAACAAAAGAAGAGAAATACACAGGAAGAATGACTGGGCATTTACACCCAGAGACTTTATTGACTTACCAATTGCATCTCATATGCTTATTAGCATGAGTTCAGTTCCAAACACTACATGAAAAATCAGCTTTTTCAGTGTAACTAGCTTACATCAGCTGACCCCAGTTTAGTACCACTTAATGGTGAGAACTGTTTAAAAATACTACTGCATTGTATTTTGGAATGTAAGGGAAAGTAGGGGTAGGGATGCCTAGTTCCATATCATTCCAATTCATTTAATTACCATCTTTGTAAGGCTTGTTTCCAATCTTTGGTTTTTTAATTAAAAATCTAAAAAAAAGCCCTCTGTTAAGTGGAGAACTTAGGTTTGAAAATATATTGCTTATGTGGTCATTCCAGGAATCATTGTGAAGAAGAAATGGCCTCTGTGGAGAGTCTCATGCTGCTCTAAGCATCTGAGGCATTTTTGTTGTTAAAGAAAAAGCTCCAAAACCTTGTTTTTGTTTGTTTGATTTAGAGGGAAAGGTAAATGCTAGCTGGACTTTGTTCATGTTACTATTTATCCTCCTATGAATCTGCTGGACTAGAGAAACCAAATATCTTCTCACCAGGAGCTGAGTCGAGGGAGAGGGAGAGATTTTATTAACTTGTTGGATCTTATTAACATGTTGGATGACAATGATAGGCATCCCATCAACTGTAATATTCAATTCAAGCCCATTTGGCCCTTTGGAAAATTGACTGTTTTGACTCAAGCCTTGAATGTGAAGTTAGATTGGTGCTTTGCATTAGAATATCATAAATGGTTGTAACATTTTGCTCATTAACAAAATGGGAAATTTAGAAGTAGAATAGAACTTTCTCAGGGGTTGCAGGCAACCTAGTTTCAGGGGGGAAAGATTCAAGGGCTTTGGAGCTAAACTCTTTTAAGTTATGATTTGTTTATTTTAAAGGAAGCTTATATTCCTGACATTTTTGGACAAGTTGGATGCTATTAGCAGGTATAGGCCCTTCTGTGGTGATAGTGCCAAATTCACAGAGGTAAGTGGAGACATTATGGAAAGAACATCTTCACAAATTTGGGTTTGTAAAAATATGAATATATCTGCTAATTTGATAGTATCTATGAAAATTGCAAAGAATGGCACCATTTGGCAAGAATTCTGACAGTTACTGAAACATATGTATTGAGCTTTGGGAGCAAGATTTTTATTAAACAGGAAGCACATGTGTCTTTGATTTTTTTGTTAAATTATATTTCAGATTACATTCAGTGCAAAGAAAGATTCTTAAATCCCTGTGATTGGAAAGCCCCTGATAAACTATTGTTATTATTAGAAGGTAAACCTGCAAGCCATTAAGTTTCACTCCTTCTGGTTACTTTATAAAGAAATGAAATAAAATGTAGAATTTCTTGTTGTTGTTTATTCGTTTAGTCGCTTCCGACTCTTCATGACTTCATGGACCAGCCCATGCCAGAGCTTCCTGTTGGTCGTCAACACCCACAGCTCCCCCAGGGACGGGTCCATCACCTCTAGAATATCATCCATCCATCCTACCCTTGGTCGGCCCCTCTTCCTTTTGCCTTCCACTCTCCCTAGCATCAGCATCTTCTCCAGGGTGTCCTGTCTTCTCATTATGTGGCCAAAGTATTTCAGTTTTGCCTTTAATATCATTCCCTCCAGTGAGCAGTCTGGCTTAATTTCCTGGAGAATGGACTGGTTTGATCTTCTTGCAGTCCAAGGCACTCTCAGCATTTTCCTCCAACACCACAGTTCAAAAGCATCGATATTCCTTTTCTCAGCCTTCCTTATGGTCCAGCTCTCGCAACCATATGTTACTACGGGGAACACCATTGCTTTAACTATGCGGACCTTTGTTGTCAGTGTGATGTCTCTGCTCTTAACTATTTTATCGAGATTTGTCATTGCTCTTCTCCCAAGGATTAAGCGTCTTCTGATTTCCTGACTGCAGTCAGCATCTGCAGTAATCTTCGCACCTAGAAATACAAAGTCTTTCACTGCCTCTATGTTTTCTCCCTCTATTTGCCAGTTATCAATCAAGCTGGTTGCCATAATCTTGGTTTTTTTTGAGGTTTAGCTGCAAGCCAGCTTTTGCACTTTCTTCTTTCACCTTCATCCTAAGGCTCCTCAGTTCCTCTTCGCTTTCAGCCATCAAAGTGGTATCATCTGCATATCTGAGATTGTAAATGCTTCTTCCAGAGATTTTAACTGCAGCCTTGGATTCCTCAAGCCCAGCATGTCGCATGATGTGTTCTGCATACAAGTTGAATAGGTAGGGTGAGAGGATACAGCCCTGCCGTACTCCTTTCCCAATCTTAAACCAGTCCATTGTTCCGTGGTCGGTTCTTACTGTTGCTACTTGGTCGTTCTACAGATTCTTCAGGAGGCAGACAAGATGACTTGGTATCCCCATACCGCTAAGAACTTGCCACAATTTGTTATGGTCCACACAGTCAAAGGCTTTAGAATAGTCACTAAAACAGAAATAGATGTTTTTCTGAAACTCCCTGGCTTTTTCCATTATCCATTGGATATTGGCAATTTGGTCCCTAGTTCCTCTGCCTTTCCTAAACCCAGCTTGTACATCTGGCAATTCTTGCTCCATGAATTGCTGAAGCCTACCTTCCAGGATCTTGAGCATTACCTTACTGGCATGTGAAATGAGTGCCACTGTTCGATAGTTTGAACATTCTTTAGTGTTTCCCTTTTTTGGTATGGGGATATAAGTTGATTTTTTCCAATTGGATGGCCATTCTTGTGTTTTCCAAATTTGCTGGCATATAGCATGCATTACCTTGACAGCATCATCTTGCAAGATTTTGAACAGTCCAGCTGGGATTCCATCATCTCCTGCTGCCTTGTTATTAGCAATGCTTCTTAAGGCCCATTCAACCTCACTCTTCAGGATGTCTGGCTCTAGCTCACTGACCACACCGTCAAAGCTATCCCCGATATTGTTATCCTTCCTATACAGGTCTTCTGTATATTCTTGCCACCTTTTCTTGATCTCTTCTTCTTCTGTTAGGTCCTTGCCATCTTTGTTTTTGATCATACCCATTTTCGCCTGGAATTGACCTCCAATGTTTCTAATTTTGAAGAGGTCTCTTGTCCTTCTTATTCTATTGTCTTCTTCCACTTCCACGCATTGCTTGTTTAAAAATAATTCCTTATCTCTTCTGGCTAACCTCTGGAGTTTTGCATTTAATTGGGCATATCTCCCCCTATCACTGTTGCCTTTTGCTTTCCTTCTTTCTTGGGCTACTTCTGGTGTCTCAGCAGACAGCCGTTTTGCCTTCTTGTTTTTCTCTTTCTTTGGGATGTATTTTGTTGCCGCCTCCTGAACAATGCTGCGAACATCTGTCCATACTTCTTCCGGGACCCTATGTACTAAGTCCAGTCCCTTAAATCTATTCTTCACCTCCACTGCATATTCCTTAGGAATATTAGTGAGGTCATATCTAGCTGATCTGTGGGTCTTCCCTAATCTCTTTAGTCTGATCCTAAATTGTGCAATAAGAGTTCGTGATCTGAACTACAGTCAGCTCCAGGTCTTGTTTTTACTGACTGTACAGATGTCCACCACCTTTGGCTGCAAAGGATGTAGTCAATCTGATTCGGTGTTGTCCATCTGGTGAAGTCCATGTATAAAGCCGTCTCTTAGGTTGTTGGAAGAGAGTGTTTGTTATGCAGAGTGAGTTGTCTTGGCAAAATTCTATCAGCCTATGTCCTGCTTCGTTTTGTTCTCCCAGGCCATGCTTACCTGTAATTCCAGGTGTCATTTGACTGCCCAACTTAGCATGTTGTCCAGTAGGTGCTGCAGATCCTCATAGAACTGGTGTACTTCAGCTTCTTCATCATCTGTGGTTGGGGCATATTTGGATCACTGTGATGTTAGATAGCTTGCCCTGAATTCGAATTGAGATCATTCTATCATTTTTTGGATTGTATCCAAGCACTGCTTTAGCCACTTGACTATTAATTATGAAGGCTACTCCATTTCTTCT